>NC_062562.1:27832487-30254987 GCF_022837055.1 Prionailurus viverrinus | reverse complement strand
CTTTTCTTCCTTAAAAATGCCAACCTGGTCCCCCTCTCTGGGCCTTTGCACTAACCTCTCTCTGCCTGGAGTGCTTTCTGCAATTTTCCATGGCTGACTCCTTCAGATATCAGCTCACACATGTATCAATTCCTCAGAGAGGTCTTTTCTTATCATTCCTGTTTATTTTATTCACTGCAATTATCATTATTTAAAATAATGCAAAAGAATAATAAGGGAATCCTACAAATAACTTTATTCTCATAAATTCTAGCTTAGAAGAAATGGACCAATTCCTCCAAAACAGCAAACTACCAAAACTCAATCAATATGAAATAAACAATCTGGATACTGCTATAACCATTAAAGAAATTGAATTTGTAATTAAAGAGCTTCTGACAAAGACATCTCTAGTCCCAGATGGTTTCACTAGAAATTATACCAAACATTCAAAAAATAATTAACACCAACTTTAGACAATCTCTTTCAGAAAACAGAAGAGGAGGGAATACTTTTCAACTCATTTTATAAGGCCAGCTTTATTCTGACACAAAAACCAGACAAAGACATCACAAAATAAAAACTACACACTTATATCTTGCATGAACTTATACATAAAATCATCAACAAAACATCAGCAGATTGAGTCCAACAATGTAAACAAACAATTATATGCCATGACCAACTTATACCGGGTCATTATTTGGTCACTGATCATGACCAAGTGGCCAAGTGTGTACCTGGAATTTATTCTAGGTATGCAAATATGATTCATCATTCACAATTAATGCAACTCACCATGTCAGTAAAATAAACAAAATCATATGATCGTACCTGTCAGTGCAGAGAAAGCATGTGACAAAATCCAATAGCCATTTATGATTAAAAACTCTGGGGCGCCTGGGTGGCGCAGTCGGTTAAGCATCCGACTTCAGCCAGGTCACGATCTCGCGGTCCGTGAGTTCGAGCCCCGCGTCAGGCTCTGGGCTGATGGCTCAGAGCCTGGAGCCTGTTTCCGATTCTGTGTCTCCCTCTCTCTCTGCCCCTCCCCTGTTCATGCTCTGTCTCTCTCTGTCCCAAAAATAAATAAATAAACGTTGAAAAAAAAAATTTTTAAAACTCTAAGGCAAACCAGGATTAAAAAGGAACCTCTTTGGGGTGCCTGGGTGGCTCAGTTGGTTAAGCAACTCTCTCTTGGTTTCAGCTATCTCATGGTCCCTGGGTTCCAGGCCAGCACTGAGCTCCGTGTCAGAAATTGACCCACATCATTAGAGTTAAGTGATCTTTGACAAAGATACAAAGGCAATTCAATGGAGAAAGGACAGTATTTTCAACAAGCAGTGCTAAAACAACTAGACCTCATATGCAAAAAAAAAAAAGGAATCTAAACACAGACCTTATAACTTTCACAAAATCAACTTAAAATAGACCATATACTTAAATATAAAAAGCAAAATTATAATACTTCTTCTAGAAGATAACATAGGAGAAAATGTTTATAAGTGACCTCAGATCTGGTACTGACTTTTTAGGTACACAACCAAAAACACAATCCATGAAAGAAAAAAAATATTTAAATGGACTTCATTAAAATGAAAAAAACAAAAACAAAAACAAAAACAACTTGTCGGTATAAGATACTTTCAAGAAAAGACGGGACACCAAATAAAAAATACTTGCAAACACATATCTGCTAAATAACACTTAAAACCCAATTAAAAAAAATAAATAATCCAATTTAAGATGGGCAAAAGATCAGAAAAGACATCTAACCAAAGAAGAAATACAGATGGAAAAGAAATATAAGAAAAGATGCTCAACATCGAATGTCATTAGGGGATTACAAATAAAGCGACAATGGGATAGCACTAATCACTAATATATCTATTAGTGATTAAGTCCAAAATACTCACGACACCAAATGCCAGTGAATATGTGAAGCAACAGGAATTCTCGTTCATTGATGGGGGTATACAAAATGGGACAAACACTCTGGAACACAATTTGGGAGTTTACAAAGATGAACCTAGTCTACCCTTCAATCCAGCAAATGTGTCCTTAGGTATTTACTCAAATGAGTTGAAAACATGTTCACATGAAAGCTGCCCACACATGTTTATAGCAGCCTTATCCATAATTGCCAAAAACTGGAAGCAACCAACGTAGCCTTCATTAATGAATGGATACATAAATTGTGGTACCTCCGTACAATGTAATATTATTCAGCACTAAAAAGAAATACACATTTATGCGGCTATCAAGCCAAACAATATGCGGAGGAACCTTGAATGTATATTGAGAAGTGAAAGAAGTCAGTCTGAAGGGGCTACATATTGTATGACGTCCTCTGTATGACAGTGTAGAGAAGGTAAAACTACAGGAACAGTAAAAGACTGGTGGTTCCCATGGGCTCCAGTAGGGAGGAAGGATGGGATGAAAAGGTGTAGCACAGGGGTTTTTTAGGGTGGTGGAACTATCCTGTATGACATTGTGAAAGTATACCCATGATATTATGCATGTGACAAAACCACAGAATGCACAACACAGAGGGAACCCTAACGTAAACTCCAAACTTTAGTCAACGTTGGTTCATCAATTGCAACAAAGGTACCACACTAATGCAAGATGTTAATGTTAAGGCAAATTCTATGGAGAAGACTATATGAGAACTCTCTAAACTATCTGGCCAATTTTATCTGTAAACCTAGTACTGCTCTAAAAAATAAAGTGTATTAACTAAAACAATTAATGGTAGAATCCAGGTGGTGGGTACATTCACTAAAATGTTTTCAACCTTGCTGTATGTTTGAAACATTTTATAATAAAAGACTGAGAGAGAAAAAACTTGTCACACAAAACCTATATACAAATGTTCATAATAGTTTCGTTCATCATGGCCATGAACTGAAAAGAGGCTCAATGTTCTTCAGTGAGTGAATTCTTAGATTGTGCTCCATCTATACCATCGACGAGACTCAGCAGTCAGAAGGATTGAACTATTGATACATAGAACTATTGGTACATAGGAAAAATCTGTTATAAGATGGCCGACAGGACTGATAAGGGAATTCCAGTCCTTGTCAGAAGATACCCCTTCCGGGATTTCCTTCCTATTCTGCTTGCCACAGGCACCCAAATACTAATGAGGGATGCGGAAGTAACAGACTATAAATGGTCTCCTCCGTTGATGCTCTGGGCTCAGATCTCTGGACAATAATCTACTCTGAGCCCACCGGTGTAAAATAAACCTCCTTCCTTCCAAGATCTCCGAGTGCCGCTTGGTTCTTCTGCTGGGTGATCCAGACCAGTTTTCCGTAACAGAACAACCTGAATGAATTTGAAGGAAAGGCTGAGTGAAAATAAAAGGCCAATCCCTGAAGGTTACACACCATAAGATTTCATTATATAACTTCCTTAAAAGGGAGAAAAGTATAGAAAAAGAGGACACATTCCTGGTTGCCAGCAGTTAAGGACAAGGTAGAAGAGGGGCACCTGGGTGGCTCACTGGGTTAAGTGTCCGACGTGTCTGACTTCGGCTCAGGTCATGATCTCATGGTTTGTGAGTTCGAGTCCCGCGACAGGCTCTGTGCTGACAGCTCAGAGCCTGGAACCTGCTTCAGATTCTGTGTCTCCCTCTCTCTCTGCCCCTCCCAAGCTTGCCCACTCTCTCTCTCTCAAAAACAAGTAAGTATCTTAAAAATTTAAAAAAAAAAACAAGGTAGAAGAGGGAGGTGGGTATGTTATCAAAGGGCATCACCACATCCTTGTGGTGATGGAAATGTTCTCTAACTTGACTGTAGTGGTGGATACATGAGCCTACACATGTGATAAAATTGTATAGAAGTAGACACACACACACACACACACACACACACACACACACACGAGTACATACAAGTAAAAGTGGAGAAACCAGGAAAAGACAGGTGGATTGTATCCATGTCACTATCCTGATTATGATATCATACTATAATTTTCCAAGATGTTTGTACTGGGGAAAACTGGGTAAAGAGTACAGGAGATCTCTTTCTCTCTCTATTGTTTCTTATAATTGCATGTGAATCTACAATTATCTCAATAAAAATTCAATGTAAGAAATTAAGTGCACTATGAAATTTGTTAATTTGCTCACCACTTTTCTCTTTGCAATAGAATGCAAATACCACCTGAGCAGGAACATTGTTTATCTTGTTCACTGCTGAACTCCATCCTGATTCCCTGGGGGCTAGGGAATACGTAATAAAAAAAATGTGCTTAATAAACAATAATGACAACATGTCAGCATCAAATAACTGTTATGATACAGGCATGGTTTCATTCATTCATTCATTCATTCATTCATTCATTCAATAGGAGTTTACTAAACGGTACCTAAGCACCTGACAGCATACCAGGTAATCAAGATAAAACCAAGAAAAGTCATTGTGTTTAAGGAATTTATAAGCAAAAGCATGAGACAAGGATTCTAGAAGATGGATTATTTGCTTAGCCTTAAGAAGCATCCATAGTGTCTCTTTAAGGAGAAAGAAGAGGCTAGCATAATATTCATGACATTGTCACCCCTCTTTGGACAGTGATGAAGCAGCAATGTAAAACGAGAGCTGAAGGGGAGAAAGTAAGCCAGAAAATGAGTTGACATGTGGTGGGACTGCTGGATTCTGAAATGTTTCCACTTCTGGGAAGCCTGTCTGAACAGAGTAGAGACTGTGATCACGCGTCTCTGCAATGTCACTGTGTATGTTCCCTAGCTGTGTGTCCCTGGGCAAAGTATTCAGACCCCTGGAGCTGCCCTTTTCCTCAACTCTAAATGGAATTAATAACACTACCTCCGTGTATACATAACTCGTAGAGTCTGGTCCACGGTTCTCGAATAATGCATATACTTTGGACTGTCTGCAATGATAGACTGTCTGAATCTTCTGAAAAAAATATTCAGAAGGCATTTGACTCCAAAGGCAGCCAGATTTTCTGCTTAGAAATTTATTCCATTGCCATCAACGTGAATATTTAAAGATACACAAAAAAGGAGAGAAAAAAGACCAAGAAAGCCAGACAACCACTCCCCACCCTGCTGCGACCAATGCTTCCTTTGGTATTTTTTAAAATATTAACCGTTAATCATTTTATTTTTTATTTTTGTAAGTAAGCTCTACACCCAACATGGGGCTTGAACATATAATGTCGACATCAAGAGTCCCATTCTCTACAGACTTAGCCAGCTGGGCACCCCCACTTCCCTTGGTATTTTGAAGGGACTAGACATCTAGACTTTCCACCATTTGCGACTCATGGGAAGTGATTGGCTGAGAAGTTAAATTGGTTGGCCACTAGGGTCAAATGTCAAAAGAGAGTCTTCAAAGGGTTTATTGGAAGCTAGATTTCTTTGTAAGAAACACATGGACTTTTATTACTTAGAGCAGTTTTAGATTTATATAAAACCTGAACAGAAGTTCCCACACAGTCCCAACTCTCTACCCCCTCCCTCCACCATAAAACATATTTCTCCCCATTATTAATATCTTGCATTGGTGTGGTACACTCATTACAGTTGATAACCAATATTGATATATTAGTTTTAAATAAAGTCCATAGTTTACACTAAGGTTCACCCTTGCTATTGTACATTCTGTGGGTTTTGTCAAATCCATAACGTCATGTAGACACCATTTCAGTACCACACTGAATAGTTTCATTGCTCTAAAAATCCCCTGTGGTCTACCTATTCATCCCTCCCTCCTTCCCCCCATTATTCTGGAAGCCCTGGCAACCAATGATCATTTTATAGTCCCTATAGTTTTGCCTTCCCTAGAAGGTCATATAGTTAATATCATATAGTATATCACCTCTTCAGATTGGTTTCTTTTACTTTCCAGTAAACATCTAAGTTTCTTCCATGACTTCTGTGGCTTGATAGCTCATTTCTTTTAACTTCTGAATAATATTCCATTGTATGGAGGTACCATAGTTTGCTTATTCATTCAATTACTGAAGGATATCTTGACTGCTCCCAGTGTTTAGCAATTGTGAATAAATCTGCTATAACATTTGTGGGCAGTGTGTGTGTGTGTACATGTTTTCAACACATTTGGGTAAACATCTAGGGCACATTTGCTTCATTATATGGTAGATGAGGTTTAGCTTTGTAAGAGACAGAGAAACTACCTTCCAGGGTAGACTGTAAGTAGAGACTATCTTCCAGAGTGGCTGTATAATTTTGTATTCCCACCATCAAGGAATGGCATTTCCTGTTTCTCCATGTCCTTACCAGCATTGGATGTTGTCAGTGTCTTGCATTTTAGCCATCCAAATAGGAACGCAGTGCTATTTCACTGTTGTTTTAATCTGTAATTCTCTAACTACATCTGATGTTAGCATCTTTTCAAATGCTCATTTTCCATATGCATCTCTTCCTTGGCTAGGTGTCTAAACAGCTTTTAATTGAGTTGTGTTGTTATCAGAGTTTTAAGAGTTTTTAAAAAATATATGTTGGATACAAGACTTTTATCAGATATATGTTTTATAAATATTTTCTCCCAATCTGTGAGGTCCCTTTTCATTTTCTTAACCATATGCTTCACAGAGAATAAGTTTTTAATTGTAACAAAGTCCAACTTTTCCATTTTTTCTTTCATGGTCCTTTCAGTGTTGTTTCTAAAAAGTCATCACTAAACCCTAGGTCACCTAGATTTTGTCTTATGTCCTCTTCTAGAAGTTATATAACTTTGCATCTTACATTAAGGTCTCTGACCCATTGATTTAAATTTTCTAAAAGAGGTCAGAGTCTAGATTCATTTTTTTTGTATGTAAATGTCATTTTTCCAGCATTATTTGTTGAAAATACTATTTTTTCCCTATTGGAAGCCTTGAGGCTAGATTCTGTAAATAAACTTTTAGATTATAAAATATTACATGCTCATGGATACCCAGAGGTGATCATTGGTAACATTTTGGTGAATATTTCATAAATCTTTATTCCATTTCATGTGGTGTGTATGTATTACATCTTTGGAATCCTACTCTATTTGATAGTCCCCCTACTCAGTACTTTCCTGGGATAATTTCTGGTTTCATCCTAAAGCAGCAGTTCATGGTTGTGGCCACTGAAAAATACTATGCATACTCTTTTACTATCGAATTTTTGCTTAATCAAATATTGTGAATATTTTTTCTAAGCAATTTTCTATGTCGTCATTTTTTTTTTGTCATTGCATATGACCCCATGATATATTCAACCAAATTCTAATGGTCAGACATTTAGGTTGTTTCCAATATTTCTATTTGTTGTTAAATGAGACATAAGGAAGGAAGCTATCCTGGACTTGAGTGAGGCCAGAAAGTGGCCTTTAAAGATTTAGAAATGCGGCCTAGAGAGAAGGTACAAGGTCAGAAGGGTGAGGGAGTTTTGTACAGTAAGAGAAGGTTGGGGCACCTGGCTGGCTCAGTCGATGGAACACCCGATTCTTGATCTTGGGGTCATGAGTTCCAGCCCCATGTTGGGCATAGGGAATACTTTAAAAAAGGGAAAGAGAATACTACTTGGGTTAAGGCTACCAAGATCTGAAGACACCCTCAAATGAACAATTTCCCAAAGGTGCAACCACTTCTAGGACTCTGGTTAAACTCAAGGAGAATGGAAATCTTGTGGACTTCCAGGTATGGTGGCTTCTACTGGCCCTGCCCTCTTTCATGTCCCATGTGCATATCTGTGCTGTCTCCGTAGCACCAAACCCAACACTGATATTGATGAGGGAGCCAAAGGCAAGCTGAGGGCAAAGTACAAGTTAACAACCTCCACCCCCCCCCCCCTTGTCCCCTCTAGATGGGATATGTGTGACATTCCTCAGGCACTCCTGGCTGCCCAAGAACAGACAGAAGGGCAAAACAAGTGGTTAACTGATAGAGATCACAGTCCTGCAGGACAGTCACCATCAGTTTGCAACTGCCTTAAGTGATTTACCAGAAAAAAGCAACCTTATCAAAAGTAAGACCTCCAGAAACCTATAGACTCAATTTCCTGGAGCCCTAACATCACCCTCCCCTCCATAGGATAGAAAATCTTACATAATCGGTCACCCCTCACGCTTATAATGCAGCTCTTTCTGCCCACAGGTCCTGTCCCCGTGCTATAATAAAAACACCATTTTGCTTCAAAAACATCTCAAGAATTCTTTCCTGGCCATTAGCTCCAGAGCCCCCCTACAAATCACATCAATGTGATCATTGTCTCCTCTGGGACTTTGTACCCCTGAGCACAGGGCTTTGTCTCAGTTGCCTTCACAGCCCAGACATGGGACAGTATAAGGCACATATCAGGGGTTCAGTCTCCATCCTGGAATTAAACCATCTTCCAGTAGCAGGTTTTTCAAGCATGCCTTACAGAAACTAATTTTAGCAGCTACAAAGAGTCAAAGGAAATGCTCATCAGCAAGAGGCAGGGTCAGGAGTGACTGCAGGGAAATAACCAATTATCAATCAGCCTAGAATTCCAAATCCTCACAAAAGCACTTACCTCTAAGGCAGCCAGCTTGCATTCTGAGTGTCTGGGACTAGTGAAGTGACCTGTAATTACCACCATCTGCTTGCACGCGTGCGCGCATGCACACACACACACACACACACGTTTGAGACAATTATCTGGATATTTCAGGCTGAATTTCAGCAGAGGAGCTAATGAAAGCTAGCTATGAGGATGGCTGTTACGTGTACCTGGTTTCTCTTGACTACATCCTTTGGCAAGCAGCATCTATCTCCCCTCGCACTGGACCCCCTCTTACAGCAACCATGTCTAAGACATATCCTCTCCTGGTGGGTCACGTTCCATACCCACCAAAGGTTAACATTCTGATTGTAAGAACCAAAGCTAGTTCCTGACGGAGGTCTTATAAGCATATGGATATGCCTCTGGTCACCGTTCCTGCCTGCACAAAGCTTTTACATGGGGAAGGGGGGTTGTATTAGCTATTCTGAATTCCATAGCTAAACCATTTGTAATTATACACTCCTGCCCTGTTCATTAAAACAGCTGTGAGCCAAAAATACTTCATAGTACTTGACTGAAATAGCCCAGATTATTCTTAAAAATAATAATAACCCTGTTTAAACTCTAAGAAGTTTTATACAATCCACCACCAGGTGTCACCAATTTCTCTACTACTATAGACCATCTCTTCATTCTTTAATACCGTTTGTTTAGAAAATGTCTTAATAAACATTTCAGCTTTAAAAAACTCCCGTATGCAGTGAATGGAGAATACAAAGCTTAATTACACATTTAATTCTACAACTATCTTTGGACTGTGGACTGCTATAAACAAAAAAGGGCTAATCTGATAGCAAGTCAAAAATTCCCCATTTAAGTATGAGCCATCACTTTGTGTTTGCCTTCCCTTGAAATCAAGGGTATTCTTTCTTTTTAGATTCAAAGAAGACATAAGGCTGGGGGTAGGGGGCTGTATGTTAAGTTTCTGAAAGGTGTACCAAGAGAGAGAGTATATAACCAATGAAGACTTCAACAGATTTGAAAATTTCCTTAATTTGAATTCAGTGAAGCAAGATTAAGGTAATTTTAAGGTTTAGGAAAAAAAAAAAACAAACAAACCCTGTTTTTGAGGAAGTGTGAGTTTTAATTTGCTTCTTTAAGGATGCAGCCGATTAAGGCAGTGGTTCTCAGCCAGAGACGATTTTCCTCTACGAACATTAGCCATGTCTGGAAACATTCTTGGTTGTCACAGCCTGGTGGCGGGGGGGGGGGGGGGGGGGGGGGGGGAGTTCTACTGACATCTGTGAGTAGAGGCTAGGGATACCGCACAAAGAATCAGGAGCCTCCACAACAAAGGATTCTGCAGCCCAATAAAGCCAACGTTGAGAAACCCTGCGCTTGGACAAGAGAGACTCCAGAAGAACCTTGGAGTCAGCCTGAGTTTAAATCCTCAATGTTTCACATAATGGCTGAGCAACTTGAGGCAAGTTACTAAACCTTTCTGGGTTTTGTTCTCTCATTTATAAAATAGGGATGATGAAATCTACATTCCAGGGAAATGAGAGAAACCTGGGACATAATGGCTCAATAAGTACTCATCTCATTTTCATACTTATTATCAAGGTTCAGACCTTAAGGTGTATACATGTCTCTTTTCTCTCCCTTCTCTCCTTTCTTCCCCCAGTAAACACATTGAGGGGGCACTCTTAGCAAAGTACTGAACTAAACCCTGGGGATACAACAGGGGAAGGGACAGACATATTTTAACCATCAAGGAGTTTGCATTCCAGTGTGAGAGACAGTCATTAAATGATAAGCTCCTTCAGGAGTGTAATTTGGGTGAACTCTACAAAACCACACAAGCATAAGGTAAACCAAACCTGAGGGCAGGGGTGGAAGGTGGCCATCAGGAACACCTTCCTGTGGAAGGGACCTTGGTGCTGAATGTAATGGATAAGTCAGAGTAGCAAGTAAAGAAGAGTGAGGAAGAGCAAGTCAAGAACAGGGAACCACAAGCCTCGAGCTCCTAAGGTGGGAAGAGGCACAAGACTTCCTGAAGTCCCCCTAGAAAACTCACCCTTCTTCTCCCCTTAGGGTAGGTTCTGAAACTTTTTCTATATGCTAGATCTATATTCTAGATCTATATGCTAGGTGTACTTTGAAAGGGAACACACCCCAGAGAGGATGGAAGCATGACCCTCAAGATGGCCTATCAGCTAATGGTAACTTGAGAAATCATACGGCAGCTACTTTTTATCTCATCAGTGTTTTAGATTCTTGCCAGCTTGCCAATTAAAAAGTATGTGGTAGGATAGACATACTGGCTTAATAAGCCTTTTCCAAACCCTCAGCTTCTAGCACTGGACTATAAAAGCTCACTAGATATTTATTGATTTGTTGCTAGATGCCTGAGGTCTAGGACCCAATTCTGTCACTTTCAGTTGTATGACTTTAGAAAAATCTCTTAACCTCTCTGAGTTTTAACTTCCTCATAACAAAAGTGAGAGGGGTGTACTACCCAGGGCTTTAAGAACAGGTTTATGCCCTGTAAAGAATGTTTTTCAAGATCCCCAGGTAAAAAATATTTAGGTGCCTTTATAGTTGAGCCCTAGGACCCTTCTAGATTGCTGGCCTGTCTCAGTGGTCCTGATGGAATGCACTACAGAGAGTGGGTGTAAATGTATCTGAGCACATTAGAAGAGGTTTATAGTATGTTATCACTATTTCTGTTCTTATTGGAAGAGGATGAGAAAAGGTCCACAGGATGACATGGAGCATAGATGAGGGAATTTTTTTAAAAAAAAATTTTTTTTTTCAACATTTATTTATTTTTGGGACAGAGAGAGACAGAGCATGAACGGGGGAGGGGCAGAGAGAGAGGGAGACACAGAATCGGAAACAGGCTCCAGGCTCTGAGCCATCAGCCCAGAGCCTGACGCGGGGCTCGAACTCACGGGCCGCGAGATCGTGACCTGGCTGAAGTCGGACGCTTAACCGACTGCACCACCCAGGCGCCCCTAGATGAGGGAATTTTTAAAGAATTCAAAGGACTGCCCTTGTTTATGAACACCGAATAAACTTCTGTGATTATGCTTTGAAAACCAAAGTCTTTTATTTCTGCTGCCTCAGAAGAATTTTGAAACATTAGCCTTGGAAACGTCTTTAGAAATCTTTTGTGTATGTATGTATTTATGGAGAGGGCACCCACAAGCAGGAGACAGGGGCAGAGGTAAAGAGAGAAAAATCTTAAGTAGGCTCTATGCTCAGCGAGGAGCCCAACACAGGGCTGGATCTCACAACCCCGGGATCATCCTCAGAGCTGAAATCGAGAGCTGGATGCTCAGCCGACTGAGCCACGCAGGCGCCCCACAAATCTTTTAATCCTAAAATAGCAACAGGTTTCATTTTTAATAGTAAACTGTGTCCAGTTAGCAAGGCTGCCTGGATTAGTGTGTTGAAAAGGATCCTGAGGCTGCACCCAGATTTAAAGGACAGATAGTGTGGTGACTGAGTAACGATGTCTGCCATAGAAACAGCATGGGCTTAATGGTGGCAGTGGCATATGTGTTGTGTATTTCTGACCCTCATCTAGACCAGTATGTTCCTTATAGTGATGCTGAAGGATCAGAGTTTAGTGACCTGTACAAGTGTAATCGTCATCTCGAGTACAAGATTAGTACACTAATTAGTATACTATACTATTAATTTTTGCCTAAGCATAAAGTTTTATTTTAGAAAACGGTTCGGTCCTCATCCATTATACACTGTCATATGCCAGCTATCTGTTATATGCCTCTTTACTAAAATGGACTGTCAAGAGCATAGCCAGACTCCCTGGGTTCAATTATCAGCTCAGCAATTACATGCTATATGACCTTGATCAAGTTGCTTAATCTCTCTGTACCTCAGTTTCCTTATATGTAAAGTGGAGATAGTAATAATTCCTCTTTCACAGGATGCATGGAGAGATTAAATGAATTAATACATATAAAGTATTGAAGCGTGACTAGCATACAAAAACACTTTTTAAGTGTTCACCGTCTCTTATGTCCCTACTTTGGTTAGGGCATTTATCTAAGGACTGACTTGCACACTGGGAGGGAAGTGGTCACTCTCTTTCTGAGGTCTCAAGAATCACAGAAGCTCAAACCTGGTTGTGATCATGGTGGCAGTGTGTGGTGAAACTCTGATACAAATACAAAGAGAATAGCTAAAAGATAGAGATAGATCCTAATAATACCATGTGAAATCCTGGATCCTCACATAGCAATCCAAACCTAGATTTAAAGGATATTTTTGTTTGTTTGTCGTGCCTAAGCAAATCTGAGGAATATTCTGGACACTCACAATTATCAGATCCTTCACTATTTTGCAGGGGACTTTTAACTCCCATGTAGAGGTCTGTTCTTGAAGTCATGTGTTCCAGAAAAATGCACCCGAAGTACCTAGGGGAGATTGATCAGTCCCAGGAACAAGAATGACTGGGGCCCGAGGACTGCTTTTCCAAAGGGGACTTCGCTGGATAAAAGGCTCTGGAGGGCTAAGAAGCACTTTGGAGCCCAGAAAGACAATACCGGGCACAGCTGAGCCTACACGTGCCAGATCACAGAATTCTCTCAGCCCAGGCAGCCGAAATAGAGGCTAAAATAGCAGCAGGAATGCCCATCACCCTGAAAACAAGGCACCTGTCCTCCTGGCATGCCACCTGATTTCAGAAGGCTATCCTATGGCATTTACTTTCCTGCTCTAATAATGATATCTTCACTTCCTGCTTGGCCAAGCAAGGATGACCTTTCTGGGCAAAACCCAGAGGTGCCTGGACAACTTGTTTCTGGTCAAGAATTTAGTCTTGATCCTGAGAGTCCTGGGTCAGATGAAGAAACCAGTCTCATCCTTGATCTAGCCTCTATTCTAGACACCTGAGCTTATTTGAGAAGGCAAAGACAAGCAGGTTTACAGGGTAACCATATGATTTACTGTATAGAGACACTTTAGTGAGTGAGGACAGACAGTATGAATTACTCCAGGACCAGGTGTAAGCCAGGGCAGCCCCAAGAAATGCAATCTCTCCTGAGAGGGCACAATCCTCTCCTCTAGAAATGTACATATTGGGGCACCTGGTGGCTCAGCAGGTTGAACATCTGACACTTGACTTCAGCTCAGGTCATGATCCCAGGGTCGTAGGGTTGAACTCTGTGTTGGGCTCTGTACTGAGCATGGAGCCTGCTTGGGAATCTCTCTCTTTCTCCCTCTGTCCCTCTCCCTTGCTTTCTCTCTCTCTCCTCTCTCTCTCTTTCTCTGTCTTTCTCCTCTCTCTCTCTCTCTCTCTCTCTCTCTCTCTCTCTCTCTCTCTCTATATATATATATATATATATATATATATATAAAGAAAAGAAAAGAACCGCATTACATTCTGGAGATTTGATCTGATTCAAGAAATTATTCAGATTAAGATCAAATTGGTTCCATTTACTCCAAAATTACTACATCATGACGACAGGGCAAAGGTTAGCAAAGCAGGTTTGTTAAAGGATTAGACTATTTTTTATATACTGTGTTAATCTATTTCATTTTTTTAATTTTTAAAGTTTATTTATATATTTTTAAATGTTTTTAAATGTTTATTTATTTTTATTTAGAGAGACAGAGTGGAAGCAGGAGAGGGGCAGAGAAAGGGAGACACAGAAGCTGAAGCAGGCTTCAGGCTCCGAGCTGTCAGCACAGAACCCTTAGGGCTCGAACTCACACACACACAACAGACACACACACACACACACACACACAGACACACACACAGACACACACACAGACAGACACACACACACAGTGAGGGGCAGAGAGAGAGAGAGAGAGAGAGAGAGAGAGAGAGAGAGAGAATCTCAAACAGGCTCTGCACTGTCAGCGCAGAGCCCAACACAGGGTTTGAACTCACAAACCATGAGATCATGACCTGAGCCAAAATCAAGAGTCGGACACTTAGCCAACTGAGCCACCCAGGCACCCCTGTGGTAATCAATGTTAGATCCTGGGTTCAAATCCTGGCTGATCACTAAGCATCAGTGTCATTTGGGACAAGTTATCTCTCCATGCCGCAGTTTTTTCACCTGTAAAATAGGGCTAAGAAGAACAGCTACTCCATTGGATTGTTGTGATAAATAAAATGTTGGTTAAGTGACCAGGCTAGTGGCTGACAAGTAGTAAACTCTTAATTATTAGTGGTTATTATTTTTAATATTTAAGTAGATTGTGAGTTGAGAGGTCTAGAGCTAGTGTGCCAAACAGTCAAAATCTTTCATTTGTTTACCTAAACAGACATTGCGTTCTCCCAGGTTCACTTGTGTAAGGACTACCCCTATTTAGAAAAATGGAATAGCTGAGATAACCTTCAGGTTGGATTTGACTTAAAGATTATATTCAAGTCATTCAAATAAAAAATATATTGAGCAGTTCATATAGTACATCTGATTTAATAAATCCTGGAGATGGTGGCAGTCAATTCGGGAAAACAGCAAATCTGGCCTCTCATGGACATTATCATAAATAAAAGAAAACAATAAAGCTATACGATGCTTGTGTTTAAATGCAAGCCACTAAATATGGCAAGTTTACTTAATCACAGTGGATTCAGACACCAGCTCTGGGGAATTCGGTTCTTCAGATTCACATCAGTCTTCCAACCCGATGGTTATTTTGCACGAACACAGTGCACAAGCTTCTACAGCTTTCTTGCTAAGCTCCAGAGCCCTGCATTCTTCCCAGGACTGCTGGCTCC
The DNA here is from genome assembly GCF_022837055.1 of Prionailurus viverrinus. Taxonomy (NCBI): domain Eukaryota; kingdom Metazoa; phylum Chordata; class Mammalia; order Carnivora; family Felidae; genus Prionailurus; species Prionailurus viverrinus. The sequence continues at coordinate 30,239,757 of NC_062562.1, read as the reverse complement.
TATTCTTAGTCACCAGCAATTTTGCTTTTGGGCTCATTCTCTTGTCCATTTTGAAAACACATGATTGTGAGTCAAAGCCAGAGGGAATAGGCATGTCAGGGGACTGGGACCTGGAACTCTCAACCTAATGATTAAATTCCTAGATTATGCTGGTACATTATGAATTCCTTCTTTTAAATATAGACCAGTTTCATCTGATACAAAATGGGCTGACTCAGGCTAGTAATGCTAAACAGGTTACCTAATTGTGGTGAAATGTGCAGCCTGAATAAAAGATTCTGGACAGACCCAAAGAGAAAGGGCTCTGAGCTTCTAGAACCTGGAGATGAGGAGAAAAATGAGAAGAAACACCCACCGTGTTTCCATCATAGTTTTTTTGAGGGTGTACTAAATTTTGTTGTTAGGGCTCAGTATTGAGCATCTTGAATGATATAACTAGCCTTGTGACAGATTTGAGATTTGTGGAATTTCTTAGAAGTAATGTTAAGACACAGTGATGGGGCCACTAAAATCTTCTTTAGATTCAGCATACGTGATATTCTACATTTGAATAACATTTTACAATTTATGCCCAATTAATGTGTTAACAGTACTTAATTTGTGCTTCTGGTCCCATTTGCACCTTTCCTGGTCCTTTTCACACATGGCCTTTTCAAAAGCAAATTTCTGGACATATACGTACACACAGAGAAGTGCAAAACAGCTCAGTGAATTTTTACAGAGTGAATGCACCTACCTACTCAGTTCCTAGATCAAGAAACAGAATAATAACGGAACCTGAGAAGTATGCTATGCTCTTCCTACCAGAGTTAGCTACTGTCTTGACTTCGAAGACCATAGATTATTTTTTAAAAATTGAACTGTATGCTATATGCTCTTTTGCATCTGGTTTCTTTGTTAATTTTTTTTGTATGAAATTCATCAATGTTGTGAGAACTCTCAGTTTGTTCATTGTTTCTGCTGCAAATGGTCCACTGTATAAATACACCACAATGTCATCATACTACTGATGGTATTTGTGGTTTTCTAAATAGGCTGTTAGGAACATACTTGTGTCTTTTGGGAAACATACACATCAGAATAGTTACTTGGATGTATTATATACAGTTGTATGTAATAATAATATATAATATATACACATATACATATATGTAGTTCATGAGTATTTATTACATATATGTGACACTTACACATATATTCAAAATAAATCTACATTTATGTATTCACTTTAGTAGGTACCACTAAACAGCTGTTCAAAGTTACATCAATTTATTCGCCTAAACAGTGTAAAAAAGTTCTAATTCTTCTATATTCTTGCCATCACTTGATATTGTCTTTTTCATTTTAGTCATTTTGGCGGAGGGAAAAGTCATTTACTTTTATAGTGTGTGTATTTATCTTTATTTTCCATTTGTCACATCCAGTGACTTATTTTTCCCCCTCCCAATTTGCATGAATGATTGCAAGTTTAACATAGCTAGTAATCAACATACATCTTGTCACTGGGGGAATAAAGCTAAAAAATAAAACGTGAGTGGTTCATTTTATTTCTGTAAGAGATTTAGTCTTGTAATGGATTGAGAAATATTACTATTAATTTTGGTAAAATTTAGAACCACAGAAAAGAATCTGATGGCCATTTAAGTCCAACATATTTCCATCTTATACCTCCTAAAACTAGCCCTATCTATACTTACTTAGAAAGAGTACCAGCACAACCTCTCAAGTATTTCCATGAGTTATTGAGTCTAATTCTTGCCATGAACTTCTGCTTTCTTGTAAAGATTTTAAAGTCAGTGATAACTGCAACTCGCTTTCTTGCTGCTATGTAACAGGGAGAGAGACATCAATGGATGAAGAAGAAGATACTGATTTCAGGGCATCACTGTGAGAAGGTGAAAGACCAAGGACCAGAGTCTAGGACTTCAACCTTCCAGCATTGTCATTACAGGTAATCACCTTTAGGACAAGACTGGCCACTCAAGGATCTGGAATTTAAAAAAAAAAAAAAGAAAAAAAAAAAAGAAAATGCAATCCCAATCAGTGATTCGCTCGAGTTCCTTTTAATCCCCAAGATATGGACATGTTCCCTAGAATCTCAGTATGGTTCCATTTGTTATGAGACCTACACAATGTAGACATGGCTCACCTATTGCCCCTAATATCTGAAAATGGAAGAATAAAACAGAGGGGCGCTGGGTGGCTCAGTCGGTTAAGCGTCCAACTTCAGCTCAGGTTATAATCTCATGGTTTATGGGTTCAAGCCCAACATCAGGCTCTGTGCTGACAGCTCAGAGCCTGGAGGCTGCTTTGGATTTTGTGTCTCCCTCTCTCTCTGCCCTTCCCCAGCTCGCACGCTCTCTCTCTCTCTCTCTCAAAAATAAATAAAGATTAAAAAATGAATTTTTAAAAAAAGAATAAGATAGATCCATTGCAAGGTAATTTGATCCACACAACAATCTCAAATATGTGTGCTGAGAGCTAAGTTCTAAGTGAGGTCCCATAAGTCAGCCTCAGCCTCTGCTATGTGTAGAGTGTTGGGTAAGTGCTCACCCTCTGTAGTCAGACAGATGGGTCCAAACTCCTGTACTACCCTTGGCTTCAGTGGGGCCTCTAACATGTCCCTCAACTTTTCTAAACCTCATTTTTCTCATTGTGAAAGTACAAAGTGCTACAGAAGTTAGAGATCATGTGTGTGTGTGTGGCAGAATCATAATTTGAGGTATTAACCAATTCTTTCTTTTATTCTCCCCATCTCAGCCCATGTAGGTGGGGAGATATGGGTCACCATTTGTCCTGGAGCTAGATTCCTTAAAATTGGACCAATTAATAAAAATGACAATTTCTCAGCTCCTTGCTCCAACTCAGACACCCAGGTGTGAAGACAACATGAATCCCCTTTTATTGATCTAAGACTCCTGGAGCCCTGTAGCATGGTGGACAGGACATCCAAAACTTCCCATGGGTCTTGAGGGGAACACGAACATTGACTGAGGAGGAGAGATGCATGGACTTGTACAGGATCATGTTGTGGGCACAAAAAGCTATGTGTAGATGTCAGCTACATGGGCAGTTTCCACAGGGAATAATGAGAGGATTGGACTTCACCTTACCAGATTATCTGAGCCAAGCATCCAATGGGGGTGGGTCAGAACTGGCACATTGTCTGGTCTCCATGTGGAGGTGTGTCAAGGTCTGACTAAATGAATTCATGTTGAGAGTAAGAGGCCAGCAGAGGCCCTGCTGGGTGGGTCCAGACAAAGAGGACACCCACTTCCTACGGTCACCAGGTTGGCGCCTGTGAGATGTTCGGGGCTTAGTATCCTCCCTGGGTGAAAAGGGAGAATAAATGGGGTGGGGGCTTCTGAACATGATCAAATTTCAAACCTGGACCAACCCATTTCTGGATCAGACCTTCCTTAGAAGTGTGTAGGTGGTGTTCTGACCACTAGGGAGATTATGAGTTCGAATTATTTTATTAAAGAAACTATTAACACTGTGTTTCTTGTATACCCAAACGAGTGATACTGAGAATTCATACCTGTTACATTTGGGAAAATGCCTTGTACAAATAAATGGTCATTACTGTTATCTGGAAGATCTAATTAACATTCTGTCTCTTGTCACACAAGAATTAAGTTGTAATCATGGTGGCTGTTCTGCCACGCTATAAATACTGCCTACTAACACTGTACTAGCAGTGAAAATTTCAGCCTTTAACCTGCTGGGAGGACTTTTTTGGATATTAGGATATAAATGCAGACTACCCACCAGATGGCCTCATTAAAAAAAAAAAAATCTGATTTGTATAAAGCATTCTTTACCATTATCAACCTCAGTTAATTTAACTGTGAAAACATGAGAATAAAATATCTTCAGAGAATCAGAAAATCACAACACAGGTTTTCTGTGTTCATAGGAAGCCATGTGCCTCTCACTTGTGATATTTGTTGTGCTCTCTCCTGAAATCTATGGAGAACAGCCAGTCACCCATCACCATCTGGCCAAGCTAATTCTGGGTGGCTGCAGCTGCAACCCAGGGTCTGGTAATCATAGCTCCCAGTTGTCTCCATGATAAATAGCTAGCTCAAGTGGCTGCCTGGCCAACATATTTCACTATGGGCAGCTTCCTTCTCCAGCAAGAGATCCAGGTTTCAAAGCACCAAAAGAGCATCCTAACCATTCACAAACCCAATACTATACAATTCCTTTCTCACCTCCTTGAGTCTATATTGACCTTTTAGGACCATTCGACTAGACCACACATTTCACCAAGACCTTTTACATGGACTATTGCAATAGTCCCATAATTGGCCCCTCTATTTTTGATTTTCCATTCTATAAGCTGTCTATAGTCTACCCAATGTCAGTTCCAGGTTAATCATCCAAAAGCCCTGATCAAGCCATCTCACCTTCCAGGTCATAAACATTTAATACTGCCATGTTGGCAACAGACAAATGCAAATGTCCTGGCTTAGCTTTCAAGACTCTTACCATCTGGTCTTAGTTTTGGGAAGCAATGTAATGTAATGGTTGAGGTCACTGATACTGATTCAAAGCTCAGATCTATTATTTCCTTAATATTCTTTTATCAGGTTAGTTACTCTTTCAGTTTACTCATCTTAAAATGAGATTAATGACACTTCCACAACTGTGGTAGGGATTAAGTTAAATCAAAGCAATGTGCCTAGTACTTTAGCACTGGAAATATTCTTTGGAGGTTAAGTGACAATTATAATCATTACTATTAAGTTTTCAGTATTATTTCCTTCTTTTGGCCAATATTCCAGTAACAGTGAACTATAGTGAGGCAGTACAGTGTAAGTGGTTAAACATTAGGACTTGCAATCAGAGTGTCTGGGCCTGAATGATGACTTTGCTACTTGCTGTGTGATTTGAGCAAGTTACTTAACCTTTCTGGGCCTTGCTGTCCACCTCAGTAAAATGGAAATAATAATACCTGCCTCTTGGTAATGCTGTGAGTACTAAATGAGAGAATGCATATGAAAAGCTTAACATTATTCTTGGAACAAAGTGAGTGCTGAGGGACAAGCAAGCATTATTTCCTGTGCTATTTTGAGTTTACTTTAATACACTCTCTTTGCATGTACATTCTTGTTTGCATGTTTTAATTCCCACCCCCATTCTAGAACCACCCTACACACCTTATGTTCCTTTTATACCTCTCTGGGTCCTATAGTCTTTAAACCCAGATCAAACACTCAAAAATGTTTCCTCCTCCAGGAAGCCTTTCTGGATGCCTCAGCAGGAAACAACTTCTCTGAAATAAATCACTCTGGAAGTTTAAAGGAGTACCTTTCCAACAGAACTGAGGCATTCTGGACTGTGTATGTTTTATCTCAATAATGAAATGATCAAGTTTGAGGACAGAGACTCAATCTATTTCATCTTTCTATCCCCTAATAGTAGGACCTCAGCAAATGCTCACAGAACTGTTTTACCCAGTTCCCATCCCTTTGCCCAAAGGACCCAGAGCTTTAGGAACTGAAGCTATAAAGTCAGGAGAAAGAAGGTAGACTGTCCCTTGGAAAGTGAGTATCTCTAATATTTGAGCCAATCCATAATATCACATGTGGCCCTTTCTTATTTCCTCTGGTGCCAGTTTTTAAGAATTTTGCCCTGAAGAAAAAGCATTGTTGGTGACTCAAAAGCTCTGTCCTTGCTTCAAAAGAAACAAATGTCAAAAGCTCTGCCCTGACAAATACCACACTCTGCAGCTAGAGCCCTGCTACTTTGAATACTATTGATGTGCTTAAACTAGTCCTTCTCTTGAGCCTCTCCTGGATCTTGGAAAAGAGGCTTCTTTGAGGTTTAAGGTCTTATCTTCCACTCCTATCTTTGCAGTGACTGGCTAAGGAAGCTCTCATTGGATAATCCCCAATGAACAGCCTCTCCCTATCCCTTAAGGGGATGCTTATGGAGGATAAATGCCCTATGGCACCGATGGCCCTTACACTGACTCAGTAGGCTCTTCCAGAAAATAGCACTCTTAGTGAGCAAGTAAGTCTTAGATGGAGACTTGTAAATCTCTTTGCATCTCCGTATATTCATCTCCTTGATGAGTTTCTCAAGGGTAGGGAAGATGTTGCGATCACTTCAAACTGTAACCTCAGGAGAGTGTTTAACCTCTCTGAGCCTTTGTTTCCTCATCTATAAAGTGGAAATAAGACCACGTGCCTGAAAACCTATGGAAAATCAATGAGTTAGAGAAAGCAAAGTGCCTAGCACAGTACCTAATCCATTGGTGACACTCCAGAGTGTAAGCCCATCTCCTCTGTTTACATGTGTTCATATCTCCAGCACCTACATTGTAGAATGCTAATGACAAACATTTATGGACAACATTATGAAAACCCTATACTCCTCTAAGCACTGAATGCAGAGAATTGCTGTGTACTTCTCCAATCAGCGTCAGCTCTCATACTATTCCTCCATCAGGAAGATTTTCCTCATTCTGGCCAAGCAGGGACATTGCAAGAAGGCAACATCTCTCCTCACTTACTGTTGTAACAGACCTAATTGGGTTAGTAATAACAGTGGACTCCCTTGGTGACAGGCAAGCTGTAAACACACTAGAAAACAGCTACACTAAAAAACACACTAGAAAACACTTGAGGCTTCTCAGAGCTGAGAACTGCTAATTCCCTGCCAGTCAGCCTGACATGGCTGCTTTTTGGCTGACCCCTTCAAGGGGAACTTCAGAAGGTTAAATGGGAGCTTTCTACTGTAGGGTGCAAGAAAACCTTCAGCTCATTTTATTCAAGGGGAGGTTTCTTCATGTTCTGATTGGCTATCCATGTGAACAGGTGTGTATAAACATACAGAGAACTTTCATATGGGTACATGAAGCTAGAGATTTAGGCTCTCCTCCCTAAAAGAGGAGCAGAGAGTTTCTCCTTCCCTAGGTGATACTGAAGAATAAGTACCCACTATACACTAAGCAATGAACTGGGTATTCAAACTACAGAGCAAATAAAGCACAGTCCTCATTTTTAAGCCCCCACCAAAGTCACAGATTTGGACACATGTACTACTCATCCTTTAGGGGCTCAAAATTAATTTCTCCTTTATCTGTACCCATATATAACTTGACTTTCATAACCACTGTTAACAGTAATCATCGTACTCTATTCCAGAAATAGAAATGTATTCTTACGTAAATATTCGATTCCACAATCCTCAACAAAGCAAGATTAGGGAGAGAATGAAACACACTTTCCTCTTTGCACTATTCTCCAGGACCCACATTTCTACAATAAAATACGGTTTACTTTTATACTAAGACTATAAAGAAAAAGTGCTATTGTATTTAAAGGTCAGAAATGCACTAAGCCTCTTGAAGTCATATTTTGACAAAATGAAAATGCTGTAATAAAATATTGATATTTTCCAAAAATAAGTTCTAAAACATATAAAGTCTTTTCTATATTTGAAAGAAATATCTGGAGGGCATATACTTCAAAAATACAGTCTGAGTCATTAGGTTTTTCTGGGTTAAGTATCCAATCCGTATCTAGCATGCTTTCCCAAGTAATACTCTTTGTTCTCCCTGTTTTTTCTGGAACACATGTTTTCTAGCACTATTAATGCTCCTGGCTTTTAACCTCAAAATATTGATTTAATCAAAGGAGGGGAAAAGAGAACAGGTTTTAGATTACAATTTCTTTGAAATGGCAAGAATTTCTGGAAAACTAAGTACTGTACCCTCATTTTACAGAGGAGGAAAACTAAGAGCAAGGTCACAGAAGAAAACACAGTGCTGAGATGAACATTTGTGTCTGCTTCTCAAAGTGAGGCCATTTCCATTCAGGAAGTCAGTAAACAAATTAGGAGCACAGTTCCTAAAAGGTGTAGATAAGCTGTTAGGGTTTTAAAAGTTCTGTTAAGCCAGTCAGTTAACAATGATGGTTGATTCACTCACTCACTCACTCATTCACTAGGTACCTCCTAACTTACTGCCATGTGCCAGACAATTCTCTAAATTCTATGGACACCAGGCAGGGCAGGGACCTGTACGTGGACCCTGTCTTCCTGGTCAAGAGGTAGAGAAATATTGATTAAGTTCTTGGATTTCAAAGTTCTCTATAATGAGTTATTTTTTTTTTTTAACAAGGCATACCTTTATTATAGCACCGCAAGTTGAATATAGTTTTCTTCCACTTAATCTGCAAATATCTACTAAAAGGAACAGGAAAATTTTCAGAATATATGGTAGCCATACATAAGATTATTTTCCTTCTACTTTAACTTGACATCCATTTTATTTAATTCTTTATTTTGAGAGAGAGAGAGAGAGAGAGAGAGAGAGAGAGAGAGAGAGTGAGTGAGAGAGAGTGCGAGCGCACAGGACAGGGGTAGAGAGAGAGGGAGAGTCCCAAACTGGCTCTGTGGACGATCTCACCTTAAGATCACAACCTGAGCAAAAATCAGGAGTCAGACGCTTAACCAAATGAGCCACCCAGGTGTCCCTTGACATATAATTTTTTTAGTGTTTATTATTTTTGAGAGAGAGAGAGAGAGCATGAGCAGGGGAGGGGCAGAGAGAGGGAGACACAGAATCCAAAACTGGTTCCAGGCTCTGAGCTATCAACACACAGCCCAACATGGGGCTTGAACCCATGAACTATGAGATCATGACCTTAGCTGAAGTCAGACATTTAACTGACTGAGCTACCCAGATGCTCCTCCATTTTAAATAACCAAGGGTCATTGTGCTGATGTCCCACTGACTCATTAAGTCTGCTTTAAGAATTTGTAATTAAGAAATATAAAAAATGTGCATGAAGACATATTGTCTATTTTTTTTTGAAGTTTATTTGTCTATTTTGAGAGAGACCGAGAGAGAGTGCAAGTGGGATAGGGGCAGAGAGACAGGGAGAATTCCAAGCAGGCTCTCTGTGGTCAGCGCAGAGCCTGATGTGGGGCTCAAACTCATGAAATTGTGAGATCATGAAGTGAGCCAAGGCTTACCCAAATGAGCCACCCAGGCACCCCAAGCTGTATTATCTTAAGATGTTCCCATGGGGCTCAGGTCATGATCCTAAGCTCCTGGTATTGAGCCCCACGTCAGGTCCATACTGAGTGTGGAGCCTGCTTAAGATTCTCTATCTCCCTCTGCCCTGCTCGCTCTCGCTCTCGCTCTCTCTCTATCTCTCTCTCTCTCTCTCTCTCTCTCTCTCTCTCTCTCTCTCTCGGAGGGGGGGGGGGGAGATGTTCCCTATAGCATTATTTATAAGATAGTAAAGTGAAAACTTCATTTCCTTATGATTTAGAGATCCATTAAACTATTATATAGCAATATGTTAGAGCACCCTGCCGTTAAAAAAAGTAATCTTAGAAAAATTCCCAATGACAAACTTTCACATTATGATATGTGAAAATACAAGGTTATAAAATAATATTTATAACATAATTCTAATTATGTAGGACATATATACACAGTATGGTCTAACAACGGGCATTATTTTTGGATGTTATAATTATGAGTGATGTTTATTTTCTGCTTTTTGTTTTTTTTGTATTTTCCCAATTTTGACAACAATGGTTGTCATTTTAGTGATCAGGGGGGGAAAAAAGCTGTCATTTAAATAAAAATTATGCCAATCTGCTTCCTATAATAAAAGTTATTTCAGTAAAAGCTAAATTTCTGTAAAGGGAGATGCAAATGATGACCTAACCATTTAACTTCTTCATAATTCTTCAACTAAATGTTAGACAATACCCCATCAGCAACTGCTAGGTTGAGTACTGCATTACTGCATGCTAGCTGGACCACTGTTAAAAAAATGTAAATTACAGGGATTTCTTCCTTATTTAGTGACTGAATTACATGCCAGTGTTTATTTGAGACATCTTATAGATAAATAACAAGTGTTTTTCAAATACAATTTTCTTTGTTGACTTCAATACTGAAAATAGTTCTTACGTGTGTAGTGATAGAAATAACATGGCATTACAAAATAAAAATATTTTTCCAAACCCTAAATTCATAGTCTGTGAAAATCTGACATTTATGACGTCTTGCATCAGGCTGAAATAGGTCTTTGCCATGCAAAGCTTTATGTCAGTCAAAAGAAATTTCCGGTGTTATATTGTATGCATGAAATAAGGGCTATCTCATAAAAAAAAAAATCTTCTGTATTTCTCACCCACACAATTCAGAAAAAAGACTACATTCTTGTAAACATTAAAATGTCTATTCATATCTTACTTTTCATGTTAACTTATATATGAGTATTTCTATTAATTTTGAGAAGACTGTGCACCTTGTTCAAGAAGACCCAGACTGGAACCATGATGTCTTCAAGGCAATTCCACAAAGTTTAATCTCTAAATGTTTATAAGGTTGGCCCCAGATAAAACATTAGGTCAGCTTTTCTTCAACTGAAATGGCTTTAAAAATTAGGAAGATATTCATTCATTCACTCATTCAATCAATATATGGTAATAGTATTTGGTACTCTGCTAGGCTCTGAGTACACATTAGTGATTAAAACAGAGTTTCTGGCCTTACGAAGTTTCTAAATTTGTGAGAGAGACAGAGAATGAACAATGGAACAAACCAGGAATCCAATAATGTCTATTGTGATCAGTGCTATGAAAGAAACAAGCATGGTTCTGGTGTAAAATCTATCGAGGTGAACAAGCATCCACAGAGACCATTAGAGAAGCTCTTGCAAAGAAAGGATATCTAAATGAAGATCTGAAGGACAGGAAGCAACATCCCTGGGAGGAGTGGAGAAAAGAACATTCTAGGAGCAGGAACAAGGGTAGGAGTCCCAAGGCAGGGAAGCAGTCAGTCTGTTCAAAGAACTGAGAGGCTATTGGTCCTGGAGTGGGTAGAGCTTTTGGGAGGTCCGTACCAAACACTTGCATTGAGCCATGCCATGGTGGAAGAGGCAGGGATCCAGAGCACAAGTGGAAAGGTCAGGCATGAAAGGATAAGGAACATCGCTCATCATGTCAAGAAGGAAGGAGAAGAGGATGTGTGTGAACACTGGTAAGTTAGGTAAGCAGGTCTGGCCACAGGAAGTAGAAGGAAATGCCTTTACTTTTATCTGGAAGTAAGAAATGAGTGCATCTGCTGACAGGGAAGGGAGAGATGGCTGTAACAGAAGTTTAAGGAGACGTGGTCCAGTTTGAAATAGTCCCTCTGAAGAACAGCGGGAAGAAAGAGAGAGAGCTAGGGAAACAGAGACTGCTGGGTGGCACCTAGGTCTCAGTTTGTGGATTTACAGTTTTAATAACAGCAAATTAAGTCTTTGGTCAGCAGGTTACAGAATAGGAAGTACAGTTGACCTTACTTATGTAGAATCATATGCATATATCTTTGGGCACATAGGCAGAGAGAGATGTCTAGGAGAAAATTAACCAATATGTCAAGCACCATTGGTTTATGGGGTGAGTGATTCTGATGTATATTTTATTGTTTATTGTTTGAATTACTTAGTATGACTCATTTCATTGTTAGAATTATTTCATATTTGCACACCACTGGAATTTATCATACTGCCAATGGTGGGAGGCATTTAGAGAACTGCAGAATTTTCTGTCTCAAAGGGATCATCTTGTCCTACTTTCTCCACTTAGTTAGTTATATTTGAGAGAGAGAGTGCAACGAAGGTAAAAGGGCAGAAGGAGAGGGGCAAAGGGAGAGGGAGAGAGAAAGAGAGAGAGAGACAGAGAGAGAGATCCCAAGCAGGCTCTGTACTGAGCATGGAGCCCCCCCTTTACTCCTTCCCCCAACATGGGGCTCGATCTCACGACCCTGGGATCATGACCTGAGTCAAAATCAAGAGTTGGACACTTAATGGGCTGAGCCACCCAGGTGCCCCATACCTTCTTCTAAATATGAGAAAAGTGAGGCCCAGAAAGAGGAAGTTCCTTTTTAAAAAGTCTTTTAAGGATTTAACTACAGAGATGGGTGGGTCCTAGGTGTCCTAACTCCTACCCAAGAGTCTTTCCTTGCAAAATTCAGATATGGTATGAAATTTATTTATTTTTAAAAAAAAATTTAAGGGCGCCTGGGTGGCTTGGTCAGTTAAGCGTCCGACTTTGGCTCAGGTAATGATCTCACGGTCCGTGAGTTCGACCCCGCGTCGGGCTCTGTGCTGACAGCTCAGAGCCTGGAGTCTGTTTCGGATTCTTTGTCTCCCTCTCTCTCTGCTCCTCCCCTGTTCATGCTCCATCTCTCTCTGTCTCAAAAATAAATAAATGTTAAAAAAATTTTTTTTTTTAGTTTTTTTAGAATATTAAATTTAAAATAACATATAGAAGACTGTCTTTAACCTGGGTGTTGAAGGCACTTTTTGGATAAAGACATATCCTGTTTGAGGATGATACTTCCATGTATGCATATATGCATATGTGTGTATGTATGTGTATGTGTGTATATATGTGTGTGTGTGTGTATGTGTATATGCATACACATACATACACACACAACTTTGAATCTAGATTGCATGCACACATTATCTATTTTTATCTTACAGATTACATCTCTACAGATACCATATTAAGGACTTCTACAGAGAAGTCGATCAGGTCATTTCTTTACCACTATTATCCCATGGATAGCCAGTGGTTGCCAGGCGCACAGATAAAATTTCTCAAACTGACAACTGAGATTCATAAAATACAATTACACCTAATTTCCTTTTATAGTGATGTGTCAAGGGGAGAACCAGAAGTTAATTAAAAACACGAAAAAAAAGCAGAGACTTTTAAATAAAACAAAACAAAAATACTACCGCCTTCTCTTGCCTTCCTTCTGTTCCTTCATGCACATTCAACTTTACACATCTGATTTTTGAAAGAATGTGGGAAGGACACCTGCATTAAATGGCATTTATGTATCTTCTAGATAGCCTTGAGCTAGCTAGAGGAGTTTGGAGTGAAGGGAACTCATCAGTGTCCCCTCTAATGCACTGGTCTTTACCAGTTTAACCCTAACATCCGAGGCAAGATACTCTCATGGTCTGAACACATCCCATGGGTCTCCTTCCTGATTTCTCTTAAAAAAAACCAGCTCTCCTTGTAAGCCCACTGCTTGTTCTAGAGCTGGAACATGGACCAAGCCTAAGCTGGCCAGTGTGCCGCCAGTGGCCTCAAGATTGGCTCAGCATGGCACATGTCAGAGCCCGTGGGCCAGCATGAACCTTCTGCTGAGTCTTTAGAACAGAAGACTTGGACTTGAGAAGACACAAGCTGGGGGGGGGGGGGGGCTGTAACAAGAATCAGTCTAAGAGGGTGCCAACACAAGTGAAAGCAGAGCTGAGAGACAAAATTATGAGGTTAAAATTATGAGGTTTCCATTTTTTGAAAGTCAATATTGTCAAATAATATTAAGTTCATATGGTTAAATCTAATCAATTTGGATGACCATGAGTTGAACTTCTGACCTGAAGCCAGTTCTAACCATGGACTTGTCAGACACATAAGCCAGTAGGTTCCCTGTTTTATAAGCAAGTGTAGATGTTACTACTTTTTTTTTTAACTCGACAAAACAGAAAGAGTCCACCTTCTTCCTTAAAGTCAAGGTGTTCTGTGAAGAAACCAAATAAGTAAGAGACTGATGGAGAGAGATGAGATAGACTCCATCTCAACTCCGTCAAAGGGACAAAGAAGTGGATCTAGGATGGTCGGGTTGGGGAAGAGCTGGGGCTGAGCCTTGGAGGTAGAGGGTGGGACACGGAGAGGAGCTCTTCCCTAAACCCAGCTGGGCACTGGGTCTCTGCATGAGGAAACACTCACTCAGCAGAGCAGACCTAGGGGCTGGAGGTAGGTGGGTGCATAGAACAAAACTTTAAGGTATTGTCTATTGTCATACAAATCTCATCTTAGACAAAAATCTAGAAGAAGCCATCAGGCAGCAGAAGAAGGCCACTTATTTGTGTCTCATACACATTGCACAGGAGAGTCTAGGGGACCAGAGTCTCTATAGTTTGCAGGAGTGGACCACCCTGGAATGGAAAGAGTGGCAGAAAGAATCATTGAGGGAGATCTGCAGAAGTCTCTCCTTGAATATTCAGTAGAGAACTCATCAACACTTGTATGTGAGTGAGCTGCCCATGGAGGAGAGAGGACCACCTCAAAGATTAAAGGAAAGAGGATCTGATGCCTACACAGGGCTGGGAACTGTACCTGAGCCTGCTGGCGGGAGTGGAAAAGCTGGCAGGCATTGTATAGAAGACTCAGAAGTGTCTTGCCTCAGAACTGGGGAATAATTAGCCCTAGACCAAATCTCTCTGGTTCTAACTAACAAATCCTAAAAGCAAGACCTCAAAGGATTAAACTGATTCCAAATAACTTAACCCATTGCCAGAATAAAGTTCAATAATATTTATAGAAAAAAAAATCCATCATCAAACATGGTAAAATTCACAATATCTAGTATCCAAGCAAATATTACTAAACATGCAAACAGAATGGGAAATGCAGTCCATGATGAAGAGAAAAATCTATTGAAATTGACAAAGAAGTGACACAGATGTTAGAATTAGCATACAGGGACATTGTAACAGCTGTAACTGTACTACAGACGTTCAAGAAGTTGAATGGAGACATAGAAGATTAAAAAAAAAAAAAGAAGACTCAACCTGAACTTCTAGGGATGAAAACTGTAGTGTCTGAAATGAAAACTATATTTGATAGAATTAATGGCAGGTTAGAATTGTAGAAGGAAAGATTGGTCAATTTAAAGACATAGGAAGAGAAACAACCCAAAATGCAACACAGAATAAAGAATTTTATAATGGACAGAACATCAGTGATCTGTGGGACCTCTGCAAGAGCCCTAATATAAGAATTGGAGTCCCCAGAGAAAGGAAGAGCAGAAAAGAAAATTGGAGAATAATTGTTGAAAATGTTCCAGATTTGCTCAAAATTATAAACCCATGGATCTAAAAAGCTTCATGAAGTCCTATGCACAATAAACATGAAGGAAACTACGCCTAATATACACCACAATTAAGTTGCTCAAGTCATTACAAAGAGGAAAGTATTAAACACAGCCAGGGAGAAAAGACAAATTATGTAGAGAGGAAGGAGGATAAGGATTATGGAAATTTTCCAAAACAAGTGGAAGACAGTGGCACAATATCTTTGGAATGCTGAAAGCAAAAACCCTCACAACCTAGAATTTCATACACAGCAAAAATGTCTTTCAAAAAACAAAGATGACATAAAGACTTTTTCAGACAAAATGAAGCTGAAAACATTTATCACTAGCAGACCTGTACCACACACACACACACACACACACACACACACACACACACACACAATATTAAAGTCTTTCAAACAGAAGAGAAATGATACCAGAAAGATATGTGGATCTATGCACAGGAATGAGAAGCATGACAAACGGTAATAATATCATTTATTATATGTCAATTACACCTCAATATAGTGCTAAAAAATAAAATACATGTCAGTAAATAAAATTTGCCTAAGGAAATAGTTGTTGAAGATCTGTTATCTGTATGAAAACAACACTGATTGGATCGATTCCTTGTCCCAGAATGGCTTTCCAACTACAGTGAGATCAGAGAGATCACAGTGAGAGGCTCATGGGTGGCTCAGTTGGTTAAGCGTTCAACTTTGGCTCAGGTCACAATCTCATGCTTAGTGAGTTTGAGCCCTGCACTAGGGTCTTTGCTGTCAGCACAGAACCTGCTTCAGATTCTCTTTCCCCTTCTCTCTCTGTCCCTCCCCTGCTCATTCTCTTTCTCTCTCTCAAATAAATAAATAAATAAATAAATAAATAAATAAATAAATAAATAAATAAAGAGGGACCACAGTGAAAAGCTCCAAAAATTAAAACACAACAAAAAATAGTTGCCTCTTTTATCTTTCAACTTAAATGCCAAAGCAAAATGAAGGATTTGGTTCTACTATTCCTCATATATGATGGATATTAAGATGCACTCTCTTCCTCTTCCTTAACATTTCCTAGGATTATTGAATATAATCTTCCTTTTCTGTGTCCTTCAAAGTCCTTTACTTTGGTAAAAATCCTTATTCATTATTTTCCCCTAATGTGAGCCAGATTAAAAGCTGTGAACTATGTCCTTCTCAAGTCTGATATCAGATCTCTATTAGTCTCTTAATACCAACTGCAATTAGACCAGAGTCTGTTTTTGGTTTTTTTTTTTCTTGAAAGTGAACTTTCTAAATAGGTTCCCTCTTGGGAATCTTATCAACACAGGATTGTTGATGAGGACCACTTCATCTCCATGTGTGACCTCTTTTTAAGACAACTTAATATATGAAAATCAAAATTTAAAGAACTTGTAAATTGAGAGCTGACTGTCTGCATTAGAAAAGATTTTCATGAAGAATTCCTTCAACTTGAAAAAAAATGATCAGACAGGGAGGCTGAGGTGAGGGGATGGCATGGAAAGGAAAGATCGTAAAACTGCTAGCTAACAGCTGAGGAAGCTGCTAATTAAAGGGCGGAGGAGGATGAAACATTTCTGAAATTATAATGTCAGTCAATGAGAAAATATGAATATATTAGTATACAACTTCTGGGGAAACATACATATAATGAATGAAGGAATTAAAGTAAATTCAGCACTTTGTTATTAGTAACCATTTTTTAATTTTTTTTAATGTTTATTTATTTTTTGAGAGAGAGAGAGAGAGGGAGACACAGAATCTGAAGCAGGCTCCAGGCTCTGAGCTGTCAGCACAGAGCCTGATGTGGGGCTCAAACTCACGAACTGCGAGATGATGACTTTAGCTGAAGCTGAAGTCGGGTGCTTAACTGACTTAGTCACCCAGGTGCCCTTAGTAACAATTTTTAAAGTGATTTTCCAAAAATAAAGTTGGTTTCAATAGAAAGCTCTTGTTTAAGAAGGTGGTGAAGGTGCTAGGAAAGGTAATACAGTGGTTATGAACTTGGATTGGAAGTCAGACTTGCTGACTTTGAATCCTGCCTCACTCATGTAACTTGTGTGGGATCCCAGGTGAATTACTTAACCTTGGAGCCTCCATTTCCACACCTATAAAATGAAGACCTCCTCCTTTGTATGACTGGGAAAAGTAAGTTGGATAATGCAATATGCAACAATGGATAACGCACAAGATTACTTTAAATTCACACATACAGAAAGGGAGCATAATGAGAAACCCTACTAAAGAGAGATGCTTTCATTTAGCACAGAACCTTGCACAAAGTATTTAATATATGACAACTACTACTATTATTATCATCTAGAAACCTCCTCCAGTTATTCTGCCTTCACCATGGAGAGTATAAATTTTATAGTTTAGGAGAATAAGCACAATAAAAATAATGACAGTTGAAAAGAAAACAATCCCTCCCTCCCTTCCCTAGATGAACTGAATGAATTGCCTTCCTCAAGTCTAAACTGACTTGGTGTGAAATCCCTCATTAAAATCACCTGTCCCCAAAAAGCAGTCTTCCATCTGTATGAATCGATCTGAAATTGGGCAAGGAAAACTGAATCATTTTCAAGGATGAGTGAGAGGGAGCTGTGATTGATTTCTTTGCATTTTGAAGTCCTAATTAAGCATATTGAGTTCCCTGCTACTTTGATCTTTATCGTTATAATGAACTCCTTGGCAAATTTTAACGGGCCATCTACAAATTAATTTTATATTGTTTTTCATCATTGGTAAATCTGACAGATGTTAAGTATATATAAGTGAAAGTCCCTAGGAACCTGTCAGTCTGCTCTGCCAGTGGGGAACCATCAGGTGCCAGAAAAAAAGTCACCTGCCCTAGTGCAGAGTCCTATTTATAATGGCAACCTATTTAATGTTTCGAGAGTCAGGAACACTGGATTGCGTTAAATTCAAACATACCGAAAGGGACCGTATTGAGAAACTTCACTGAAGAGAGACGCTTTCTCCCTTGCCCCAAAGGCTTGCTCCTCAGGGCTGCAGCAAGCTGGCACCTGAACTTAAATCGACATTTCAAATCAAGGAGGCTGACATTCAATTATGAGATGAATAAGACAGCAGTCTTTGCCTCCAAGGATTTACAAAGGATATAGAAGGTACAAATGTTATTCTTATAAAATATAGTAAAAGAAATCGTGCTTTGAGAATCCAAAGGTTCTCAGGACAATGGAGAAGAATATGAAAAGCTGTCTGGGATGGAGAAGGAGCATTTGCACTGGGCCTTGAATGTTGAGTTGGACATTGGCAGGAGGAGGTGCAGAAATCGGGGGTGAACAGGGCATTCTGGTGGCAGTGGTTATGGGAAGATGCTAAATGACCAATCATCTCAGTCTACCCAGCACTGAGGGGTTTCCCAGGACACAGGCCTTTCAGCGTTGGGATGGGGAAATACCATGCCAACCTGGGGGGAGTTGTCATCCCAGGATACACAAGAAGTGCGGGAGCTGGTTCTGAGAGTATCTAACAGCTTACTTTGACAAAGGACAGTCTCTGAGAGGTGATGTGTGAGTGAGTGACTGTATCTCAAAACCTAGGATGCTTGTTAAAAATAAAGATGCCTCAGCCCTACCCCTGATTTAATCAGAATATAGGCTGGTGGGGCCTAGGTGTATGTGTTTTAAACAAGTTCTCCGGGAGGTTATTAATCATCATATAGTTTGAAAACTACAGAGAATATAGGGTTTGTATCAGGGAAAAAAATCTGAAACACATCTCATATACTCATTAAATACTCAACAGGCTTTCAGTTGTTTATAGTATAAGGAATTCTCTTTTTCCTGTCATAATACCGACAGGAAATACTGGTTATCAACTGCTTTGTAACAAAGCAGCTCAAAAGTTAGCCACTTAAAACAACAATATTTAGGGGCACCTGGGTGGCTCAGTGGGTTAAGCGTCTGATTCTTGATTTCAGCTCAGGTGATGCTTTCATGGTTTGTGAGTTCAAGCCCTGCGTTGGGCTCTGTGCGGACAGCACGGAGCCTGCTTGGGATTCTCTTTTTCTGCCCGTCTCCTGCTCTCTCGCTCTCTCTCTTAAAATAATGAAAAGCAATAACAACAACACCAATAATTATCTACTACTTTTTGTAATTTCTGAAGGTCAGGAACCCAGAAGGGCTCAGCTGGATGGTTCTGGCTCAGGGTGTCTCATGATATTGCAGTCAACTGTCAGCTATGGCTACGGTCATCTCAAGGCTCAACTCCAGCTAGAGAGGTCATTCATGTGATTGTCTGAAGGCCTCATTTCTTCCCTGGCTGTTGGCTGAAGGCTTCTGATTCCTGCCTCCCAGGTCTCTCCATTGGGCAGACCAACTCAAGGAAGTGTGGGAGGGGGGGCTACACAAAGAAAGATGTGACTACCAAGGAGGTAGGGGTCATTGGAAGCCATCTTGGAGGCTACTCTTGTAATTCTTAAACTGGACCCATTATATAGATCTGGAGACTGAGGCTCAGAAAGAGTATAACTTTCCCCATCATTCTACAGGTAATGTTATGGCAGGATGGGGACCAAAATCAAGACCTACCTGATGTTTAACTTGTCCAAAACCTTGTAATCACTACACTAATCTTCTTCACAAAAAACATTGAATAAAAACTATCAAATGAACTCACATTTACTAAGACACTGATTTGTCTCATCACTAAACAATAAAATTATACATTTAATGTTAAATAAAATTAAATAACATAAATTTAATTTCCAGAAAGGTGAACCCTTCGTTATGAATCCTCTCCTTTTCTTCCAGTAAGATACATGTGATATTTTTATTGGGGAAAAAAAGGTGGTGGGGTAGAAGGGGGAGATTGTGATACTGATACTCCCAAGAGGAAGAAAATGTTGAGTATTTTGCATGAGTCATTCATACGATTCTCACTTGTGATATTTTTAAATCAGAGAATTCCAGCTGGGAGGCACTGAAAGACAAAATCTTTTAACAAGAAATAAAAAAACTGCAGCATGCCCTGCAATTTAGAGGATCAATTCCCTTGTAAATTATGCCATTTCTCTGGATTGGTCTTTCCTTTGCTCTTAGTAATTCTGATATTGTTTAGAGAGGAAAACTACATCCAAATGACCAGGAACTTAAGATTTCTTTTACACACACACACACACACACACACACACACACACACACACACACTCCTGTTTTTCTTATTCACCTGATTCTCAAGCTGATTGAAGGTCTTACTGTTTCAGGAGTTGGATTGGCCTTAGTGATGCCTTTTTGTCTCCCCTCAGTTCCCAAATGTTTTCCCCTGTTAGAGAACCCACTTGGAGAAAAGGATCTGCTAGAAGTCATTTACAATACAATATAAAATTAACCCAGCTGTTACTGTTTCTGAGAAAATTTGCCATTTAAACATTATCACCGACTGTGGAATGAACAGCTTTTTTGAACAGACCTAAACTAGGAAAAGAGTGCAGAAAAGCCATAAGCACTCTTTAGAGAATTCATGTGATGTTTCAAGGTTAAGTGGGAGCACGTTTTTATGTTGGATCAGTTTTACAGCCCTTGGTGACAGTATAGTTTTGCTCCTCAACTGCCCAGATGTACCCATTGGGAGGGTTTAATTAATTACATGGGACTTCCTTGGGACATGAACCCTATGTCCCTTAACCCTCACAGTAGATCATGATGGACAGTGTCTCCACATAATTCTGCTTTCCCTTGGTCAACTCAAAAGAACCACTCTGCTTTATGGGAGAACACCAGGTAATACCAAACAGTGGTGTGGCTTCTTTAAAAACCTCAGCAAAAATTGCTGGTAGAGTCTAAAAGATCATGTCTGTGAAGCGATAATGAATTTTTTAAAGGGGGAAATAAATGAAACTAAAGTCTACATTCAGTGTTTTCATAACTCTTGATGGCAGCTATCCTCTGTACTTACCAAGAGTCAACCCTGTCCTTAGTTTTTTACAGTTTAAAATTCCACGCTCACGATAAATATATGATGTAGGTATTTGTACCCCAATTTGATGCATAAGATTAAAAATTCTTCCACACTTGGAAGTGATTGAGCTCAAACCTGAACATGAATTTCTCTGGCTCCAGAGGATTAAGTACCTTCTACGGATATAATGAGTTACCGCATAGTAGGCATGCTCGCACAAAGGGCTCATATGCTATTTGATTTGCAACATCTGGCAAATTGGCTAAACAGATATTAATGAGTTTATTCTACATTTGAACACCTGCACAGTATGTACACTTGAAGCTTGTACATGGAACTGGTTTGCCCAGGATTTCACCAGTTAGTAAGTGGCCAAGACAGGACCCAGATCAAGGTCTTCTGAGGAATAAATTCAGGCTTCCTTCCCTCTACATCAACCTGCATTAAAGAGATGCTTGGACCAGGGCACCACGAACACAGCAGTGATGTTTACAAGTGTTAAGTTCATATAGAGTATTTTATTCTCAAGTTTTTTTCTGACTTCACAATTACAAGGTAGAATATCTCCAAAGCCAGTATTTCTACATGAATACTTTGCAAATTCTTATAACTAATAATCTTCACCTCTGGAAATATACATAAAATGCCTTCCTGTAACTCACTGTTAACTTCTAAGCTTGTTATGAGGACTACCCATTATATTTGTATCTAGAAAAACAACACACACACACGCACACATATATATATATATACACATATATATACAAACATATATGTATGTTTGTTTATTTATTTTGACAGTGAGAATCTCAAGCAGACTCTAGACTCAGTGCTGAACCAGATGCAGGGCTCAATCCCACGACCCTGGGATCATGACCTGAGCTGAAATCAAGAGTCAGACATTTAACTGACTGAGGCTCCCCAGGGATCCCTCCAAAATAGTTTTAAAGACACATTTGAAGAAAAGATGATAAATTATGCACATTTATTCAGCGTGGCTGATGAATACTATTGATGGTTTATTTCAATAATGAAAATAAACTCATTAAAATTTTGATAAAATATTCTCATTCACTGAAGAATGTAATATATCACATGCCTAGATAATTTGAAGACCATTGCAATAAAGCGGTATAGAGGAGAGTATAATCAACTCAGAGTCAGGCCCACTGAGATTTAAATCTTGTTCCTATAATTTAGTCACATGGCATTGGACATAATGGTATTTCCAAAATTCAGTCTCCTAATCTACAAAATAATGGCAACCTTTCAAGGAGTGATGAGGAAACATAAAGCCCCTCACATATTGCCTGCCATGAAGGAAATGCTCTAAAAGTGTTGTTTCCCTCCCACTAATCTATATGAATGATAAAAATAGGTTCCTGTGGCAAAAGCCCAGTGTATGGTGGGAAACACCAGCCTAACTCAAGAATGCATACAGGAAAGCCATGAGTCTTCCAATATAGAAGACATTTCTTTTATGAAAGTTCAAAGAAGTAAAGGAACAACCTGGGAGTTTGAGATAGTTCTAGAAGGATGGGTAAAATTTCAACAGAGGAGAAAATAATGAAACAAGGGATGTTGATGAAAAATGACATTCCAGGTGGAAAAATGACTAATTCATTTATTCATACATCCATTCATTTAGGAAATATTTGCATGCCTATCATGAAACAGGCACAGCTCTAGGTAATGGAATTGTAGAGGTGAAGTTGACAGACAAGCTCATCCTCATGGAGCATACATTCCAGTGAAGCTTATGTGTAACATTCGATATTAGAGTGAAGTTAATTCATTTGACATCAGGTGAGCATTTGAATCTTTTTGTGCTGTAGAGGGCAAGATGGGAAATTTACAAAATCCAGAAGTGTCAAGAAATGACATGAATTAATGCCATAAGCATACACCTGCTAGTTATTGCTAAGTTTCTACAGAGAATTTTCTAAAATAGTTCAGCTCTCCTCATTAAGTCATATGTATTTAAGCAAAACACTGCTGCAGAGAATTTAGAAGAATTGTATAAATTACAATATGTCATTTTCAGAAGATTCACATCGTAGCCTCAGGACAGAAAAATCTTACTTTGGTGAAGGAATATTATAGGAAATTTTAATTGTTCATATACTTCAGTACAAAAATATCTCTCAAAATAATGAATGCTGGTATGTGCATCAAACTCAATATGAGATGGCCAAACAATGTCCTGTATCTATTTCTTCCATACCAATCCAACTTAAAAAACAAAGGCTAAATCCTTGTATTGGAGCCTGTTAAAGAAAACCACAAAATGATATCCTTTTATACTAGGGTAAGTCACCAAACTAGTACTTAATACCTAACCTGGGGCGCCTGGGTGGCTCAGTCGGTTAAGCGTCCGACTTCAGCTCAGGTCACGATCTCGAGGTCCGCGAGTTTGAGCCCCGCGTCGGGCTCTGGGTTGATGGCTCAGAGCCTGGAGCCTGCTTCCAATTCTGTGTCTCCCTCTCTCTCTGCCCCTCCCCCATTCATGCTGTGTCTCTCTCTGTCTCAAAAATAAATAAATGTTAAAAAAAAAAATTAAAAAAAAAAAAACCTAACCTAACTACAGCATCAACTTACCCCAGAAATGTAGTTTTAGGGAATTGCCTGGTCTGCCTCAATGAAATAATCTGTCAGTCCCCTCCTCCACCCAAGGAAGATGAGGTAATCCACCTAAAAAAACCAAAAAACACCCTCATCCTCATCCCTAAGGGAAGGTGACCTTGCCTCATACAATCCTTTCTTTTGGTTTGCTAATAACTTCCTTACCCCACCCTCTTTCCTATAAAAACCTTCATTTTGTATAATTCCTCAGGCTCCTTTCTACTTGCTAGATGAGATGTGCCCAATTCATGAATCATTGAATACAGCCAACTTGATCTTCAAATTTATCCAGTTGAATTTTGTTTTTTAACAAGACTTTTCTAGATTTTGTTGTATGGCTTGAGCTGTCTTTTAAGTCAGTCAATACTTACAAACATATGTCTTTTTAAGTGTAGATATTTAAAAATAAGTGCTCAAAATTCACATTTTCTGAGGGCCCTCAATGTATATTAGGTACTATGCTAAGCGCATTTTGTTCATATACTTCAGTACAAAAATAAATTTCTCAAAATAATGAATGCCAGTATATGCATCAAATTTAGTATGAGGTGGCCAAACAATGTTCCATATCAATGTATATTAGGTCCTGTGCTAAGCACATTTCATACCTAAAAGTTATCCAAAACATCTAAATATCCAGATGTATTTCTCCAACTTGTCAGTGTAACACTACTGAAAAGAAAGTCTAGGTCTAAAAAACGCCAGATTAATAACAGAGCATGAAAGAATAATATTCCTATTTTTCCAACAAGGGAGCTGACACTCAGAAAGTCATTTAAGGTCCTATGGGGAAACAAAGATTCAGGCCTCAATTTTCAAATCTAGTTCTCTTTTCACTAAATCATATTCCACTGCATTGAATAAAAGGATTTCATAGAAACAGACCCCTCTACAGCTTTATTTGTCAATATGCTTTTTTATAAATGAGGTCTCTCTAGAGTAACATTCTTATCTTTGATCAGATTCCCTAGAGGCAGAACCTGAGAAAAAGATTTAGGTGCTCTTCATTTATTGGGGGTGTGCTCTTTAGGAAAAAGAAGGAGAGAGGAGGAGGAGGAGATGATCAAGGACATGATATCAGCTAGAAGTGAGCTATAGTCTACCCTCACCAAGGGCTCTGAAGTGTGAGTCATACCAAAAGTGGTCCCTCCTTGAGGGAAGGGAACCAGCCTCTTGTACCCTGTATTAGACAGTTAGTGGCTGTACGTTTCCCTACAGAGTGTAAGTTCCTGGGTATGATGACTTCCACTCAGTCAAAGGTAATTCTCTAGAGAAAGGGCAGCTCTGACCTGTTGGCAGTCAACATTCACAACAGCAGAGGGAGGAGGAGAGGGCTGTGCACTAGCTCGATAAAGGGATCTGGGCAGAGGACAGAGTCTACCATAATTACTTGATCCTTAAAGCAACCTGAAGATTGGCACCAGGCTGGTGAATACCAGCACCATGACACTTTTTTTTTTTTTAACCAAAGCATTGGAATCAGCAGTTCTGTGCTGATGTAACCTTAGAATGAAGACATATAGGTGGGCGGATGGATGGATGGATGGATGGATGGATAGATGGTCAGGCAGACAGACAGAAAGGAAGAGAGAGTAGGATAGCAGAATTCAGCACCTTAAAATATGTCTCTTTGGCAAAGCATCATTTTAGGCTGATTATTTTAAAGAAACTGCAAACACAGGAGAAGCTCTGAAAACTGAGTAGAAGTTATTTTGTAAGAAACATTCACATTTATAAGAGAAATCTTCATTTGTAAGGGAGTACAGGAAGAGGATGATGAGCCAATCTCTAGAAACTCTTATCAGTGCAGAAGGCATGGATTTAAATCTGCATGAAAACCTTATCCGTGTTTTCTGTGCTTTTCCTGGCAACCTCCCATAACCAGCTCCCCATCCTCAACTTTTTTTTTCTTGTCTTTAGCTGAAGATGGTATTTAAGGTAATGACTTCAGCCATTTTGGGAAGTTACTCAGTTTTCCTGGGTCTCTACCATGTATACAGTAGTTACACATGTGATTAGGTTTTGTCTGTTTTTCTCCTGTTAACCTCTTTCCTATCAACTTAATTCTTAGACCAGCCACAAGAACTTTGATAGGCAGGGAAAAATTTTTGTTCCCAACAATAGATAGATGCAATGTACCTTCCAGAATTCACACTCATAACTCCGAATACAAGTACATTTTAAAAGGGGGCTCTGGGCAGTCAGAGTGGTTAAAATGAACAAATCAGGAGACTATAGATGCTGGTGAGGATGTGGAGAAATGGGAACCCTCCTGCACTGTTGGTGGGAATGCAAACTGGCACAGCCACTCTGGAAAACAGTGTGGAGGCTCCTCAGAAAATTAAAAATAGATCTACCCTATGACCCAGCAATAGCACTGCTAGGAATTTACCCAAGGGATACAGGAGTGCTGATGCACAGGGGCACTTGTACCCCAATGTTTACAGCAGCACTTTCAACAATAGTCAAATTATGGAAAGAGCCTAAATGTCCATCAATTGATGAAAGGATAAAGAAGTTGTGGTTTATATATACAATGGAATACTACTTGGCAATGAGAAAGAATGAAATCTGGCCTCTGTAGCAACGTGGATGGAACTGGAGAGTTTATGCTAAGTGAAAGAAGTCAGGCAGAGAAAGACAGATACCATATGTTTTCACTCTTATGTGGATCCTGAGAAATTTAACAGAAGACCAGGAGGAGGGGAAGGGGAAAAAAAAAGTCATAGAGAGGTAAGGAGGCAAACCATAAGAGACTCTTAAAAACTGAGAATAAACTGAGGGTTGATGGGGGGTGGGGGGGGAGGGGAAAGTGGGTGATGGGCATTGAGGAAGGCACCTGTTGGGGTGAGCACTGGGTGTTGTATGGAAACGAATTTGACAATAAATTTCATATTAGAAAATAAAATAAAAGGGGGCTCTGGGTAACAAATTTTATTAAATGCTAATTGCCAAAGTAAAATTCAATCATTTGAAGCCAAGTCATAGTCCCTCTTTCCCCTGCTGCCCATTTCTGTTCACCCACTAGCTCTTCTCTGACAAGTTCTTCTGAAACTGGCAAAGAAACTTGGAAGAGTTAGCCAAAGAATATCCGAATCGCTCTTGAGCGCAGGTGAAAAACATATCCCGATTCTGCAATCAAGGACACTCAACATTTACTGCTAATTTTAATACCAAGCTCCTCTAATGATTAATGAATTCAATGAAGCTGAAGACAAGACATGGAAGTACCTCATCCTGCTGCACAGGAGATAAGTCTGAAGATTAGTATCCCCAACATTTAAATGACTGTCACCACCCACAGAGATACTTCCTTTGTGCTAGTTTCTCAATTATCATGAAACCACTACCATCAGTCTCCTGGGGGTTTGTGATTCAGCTTTGATTATCAAATTCCTGGGACTGTGCTTCCTTATCAACTTTGCATTTTATCATACTTGAAAAAAGTTAGTATTAGTAAGGTCGAGGTAGCAACAATTTTCTCCCTACCCCACTGTTCCTTCATGAAGAATTTCTCCCCGCCCCCCCCGCCAAAAAAAAAAAAAAAAACTGGCTAGCCTTGTATACTACATGGTCCTGCCCCTCACCCCAAATCTAGCAAAAGGACCCTTGGGTGAACCATGCCATAGGTGGAGCTGAGTCAACCATTTTCCCTCTCTTGAGAATTTATGCCAAGAGCAAAAGCGTTGGACACCTGAACTGTGAGGTCAGAATCGGGCTTTGGGCAGATATGTCTTCTTTGAACACACAAAAAAGCAAAGCAAGATATTTACAGTAGAAAGTCAGAGAAATGGAGCCAAGACACAAAGAGAAGCAAAGAGAAGATACAACAAAGGCTCAGCAGGATGACTCAGAAAAACACTTCCAGATAATTTTCCAGCTCCCAGGGCTTTTTCCCTCTCCCTCTCCCTCAGGAGGCCTGACTTACCTCTTCTTACCTTTTGATAAATCTTATACCTTCCTATTCTACTTTTTCTTTCTAAGCCAGTTTGAATGGGTTGTTCCTTGCAGTCAAATGACTTCTGTGTGATGATCTCTGATACACTGAAGAACCAGGATGGAATCTTTTTGTGGTTGTTGTTGCTATTATTTTTATTGTCATTATTAGCTCAGCCAAAGCAAAGGGGTGAATGCAGCAACATTTAAAGAATATTTGAAGAACATCTATTGTGTATCTTGTCAGAGACTGGTAAATCTCTCCTCAAGATCCATTCTATCTCTATTAGTAATGGTTTTGTCATGGAGGCAACATGCCCAACTAGAAAGTACATTTCCCAGGTTTTTTTTTTTTCTTTTTTTGCACACAGGGTAGCCAGGTGGTACAATTAGAGCCAACAGGTGTTCCACACTGGTCCCCAGAGTCTCCCCGTGGGATTAACCTGCTGTTGCCAATAGTGGTAACATTTGAAATGTACTCTCTCTCTTGCCTTACTGTTCATTCTCATTTTTACTTCTCCACTCCCTTACCAGTGATTCCTAGGATTACCTCCCCAATAAACTACAGGAATCCTTCTCAGTCTGCTCTTGGGGAACAAAAGGAGTTAACAGGAGTTAACTTCCATAAAGCCACCCTTGACTAATGAGGGATGGACGCCAAGGGGTTACCGTTCTGTCCTTTTGTCCCCTGGGGGTAGAAAGTCCTGAGATGTATTTCATGAGGCTACTCAGGAAGCCCCATGAGTTTATGCAACAACCTCTCCCAAGGAGGACAAACTCTATAATGCGCCCTTCAATTATTTTGCCACTATCTCCATTTCCCTCTCCTGGTCTCTCATGCCTGCTCCCTGGTATCACGTCCCAATACACTACCTTCAGAGATGCCACCTTTGACTTAGGTTTTGCACACAGGGGAATCAAACTAGGATTCTGCAAAACTAGGATACTTGGGCCATCTCTACAATTCCATATTCTCTCTGAGTGACTAAATGGGATGGGGTGTGTGATACACACGGGATTGTACATTCCCAGTTCTTGTCCATATGGCTGACACCACCACCTCGACACAGCTGTTCCACTGTCACTGTCTTTAATCTGATTACCATTCTCTTATTCCTCTTATATGTCCCCCTGAATGCTGATGGTACTGTTCATATGGCCACTGTCAAAACATTACCACACTACCTTGCTAATCGTAGAATAAATGTCTCAGCATGATTTCCTGCTAACTAAACCTTGAAGAAAATGTTTAATTTCTCTGTATCACATAATATTGAGCAGTCTTTGTAGTTTTTATCCTGCTTCCCAAATAAAATGCATAACCTCATTTAAAAATCCTAATATCCTGTGGGATATTCTTGCGCTGACAAATTAATGCAAACTTTGACAACTGTCATCTTGCTTCATATCGGGGGCAAATAGGAAACTCATTTGTTTCATCTTTTTACTTCAATGTACAAAATGGATGTGTAAATGTAAAAAATTCATAAGCACATAAAAATAGGTAAAATGCATAAAAAGCATAAACTAAAGAACTGGTAAAATTTGGAGAATGTGCAGTCTAATAAATCTTTGCAAGTTGGTTTGAAAAACTCCTAGAGGTCAGCTTTATATGATGTGCACTAAACAATAAATGTAAAAATGAAATTTCTAAAGAGCAGAGCCACTTCACAATGAATATATTCTACTACCTAGCAGCCAGTCTCTATCTAAGTTATTTACTATAGTTCAACACAACCCCCCTCCTTGTAAACCAGATGGATGGGCTAATTCTCACCACTCTGCCATATAAGGTAGTAACCACCAGCTATTTAAAGGTAAATTAATTAAAAATAAATAAAACTGAAAACACAGTTCTTTAGTTTCAAGTACTTAGTAGCTATATGTGGCTATTAGTGACGACTACATAGAACAGTGAAGATGAAAACCTCTCCATTATTGCAGAATGTTCTGTTGGACAGTCCTACTCTGCATAAATACCCAGAATCTTCTCCCATTAGGATTCATTCATTCATTGATTCCTTAAGCTATAAATAATTAACTGTACTTTTTATGAACAGAATTCTTTGAGATTCTACTGGTTGAGAAATTCAGTTCTTCTCAATGCCTCACCAAGTACCCAAATATGTATTACCAACTTCCCCTACATTGTTGTTGCACGTCAACTGGGGAGACCCCCGGCTCTCCTGGTGGCTTGACCCAGACTGTCCCAAAAGTGTCACCAAAGGTTCTTGGTTTTGACGTGAGAAAGAATTCAAGGACAGACACACAACACAGTGGATGAGTGACACAAGCAGGAAAGTTTATTAACCCAAGAGTACACTCTCCAGAAGTGAGTGAGAGAGAGAGAGAGAGAGAGAGAGAGAGAGAGAACACCCTGGGGGTGGGGTTTCTATCTTTTCCTGAGAGTTGTTAATTAGAGGGTGGAATATTCATTACTTGGGGTGGGAATGCAGGGTTTCCCACTTTTTCTTCCTAATTTGGTCAGGGGTCTCCTCTCCTGGCACCCACCAACTCGGGCCTGTCTGGTTTGACCTGGTTTCTTGTGGAGTGCTGCCAGGACAAGGTCTCTGACTTCCCTAACAGTTGTCCATGACTTCCTCATTGCTGGCCTCCAGGTATCCTATTAGAACCTAACTAACTGCCTACTCAAACAATACAAGCCACCGCCTCAGTTCCATTAAGGTTTTGGCCCAAGAATAGTCCCGATATTTCTATGCTCTTGACACTTAGCGAAAAAAAATTATCTTCTCTGAAGAAAGGCAAAAGGGACCTGTGGACTCACTAATTCCATCATTTAAAAAACCAAGTTAGGATTAATCTCTGAACACCAGAAATGATGGAACATCAGACAAATTGCTCCTGAAAATCTCTTGTGCAAGAAGATAACTTGGCCAGGTCCTTAGGGGTGCAGAGACAAAGCTCCCAGGATGCCAGAATGCTGTGGTGCAGTGGGAACAAGCTGGAGACTATGGGCCATATCCAGAATTCAGCTATGTTTTGTTTATTCTGCAAAGGATGGCTCTTATAATGTTTGAAAAATGTAAGATACTTCCTGTATTAAAACTTCCCAAGAATAGCATCAAAATCCTTATCTATTTTCTCAAGAAAAGTGGAATTATATGGAAACATTGGGTCTGTGGTCCCACTCAAGAATTGGCTGGCAAAGCAGATGTTCCTATAAGCAGAAATCCATGTTCCAGTGTGCCAATTCAAAGCAAATCAAAACTATCCTTTCCTTTATTGTTTTATCAAGTGGACTTCTAAAAAAAAAACAAACACACACACAAAACAAAAAACAAAACAAAATAAAAAACAATTCCTGAAAAAAAAAGGCCTTGTCTTTGAACTGCAGAGAATTTAAGAACTTTGCTCTGCCTGCCCATCACAGAATCCACCTTGGTGGATATTTTTTTCCCAAGAGGTACAAATGGCCTGGCTAGATGGTGGGGCTTGTCTTCAGGTATAACCTTGGTTCACTTACAGCTGTGGACGGCACACCTGTTGGCTAGGATGGCTCTTCCTGTTAGGGATCTGGTCCCTGGGAGAGAATCAGAACTTTTCATCTCTCTTACTGCTAGGTTAAGCACACATGGTCTTTTTTAAACACAGAAGACTTGGGTTCAAATTTCAGCTGTTCTATTATCTACTGTACACAATTAAACATTCCTTGTTTCTTTTTTTCTTTTTTTAAGTTTATTTATTTATTTTGAGAGAGACAGAGACAGCACAAGTCGGGGGGTGGGGGGCGCAGAGAGAGAGAGAGGAAGAGAGAGAGAATCCTAAGCAGGCTCCACACTGCCAGTGCAGAGCCCAGTGCGGGGCTCGAACCCACGAAGCCATGAGATCATGACCTGAGCCAAAAGCAAGAGTCAGACGCTTAACTGACTGGGCCACCTAGGCGCTCCACACATTACTTGTTTTTCTAAGAGTCGTGTCCCTTAAACATGGGAAAATAATGATGCATACGTTCTAAAAGAGCTGTTAGAATTAAATGGCCTAACATGTAGAAAGCATTTCACACAGTGCCTAGAGCTCAGTAAGTATACAGTGAATGCTAACAGCTGTTATTTTAATTCACAGGGAGGCCAAGGTGGCCCAAAATAGCCATATGTAAGGCAGAGGCAGGGTGCATCCATAATGCTGATGCTGTTGATGATAGCAAGTGTGGTCAGGAATGTGATCCAAGAAAGAGAGGACATAAACGCCCATGGCATCAGGCAGCTGCTGAATCTATTTTACTTCATCAAAGGGGAGTTCTGTAATCTCCAGCCAGATATGCCCCAGGATTCCTCACAGGGTATAAGGACACTATGCACTCTGCCTTTCCCTCAAAACAACTGTTAAAGTTCTAAATGTCTCAAACCTGAAGAAGGTATGGTATAAATTTGTATACATGAGTCACTATATATGAGTCACATATACATGAGTTTCACATTTCAGAAAGGTACTGAGCGCTTATGAGTATCATTTAAAGTAAAATAAGTTGTTTGTGATAAATAAGTTCAATATTAACAATATAAATAAAATGCAAATAGAATAGTAAATTTATATGATAAAACTACTCATAAAGGTTTTATAACAATAGTAATTACCTTCAGCATTCTAAAAATTACATAAATCTGTTCTTATATAATGAAATAGAGAAAGAATGGCTTAGTATTTCCTTTTCTACCCAAGTCAGAGTGTAGCAATCTAAATAATTTCCAAACGGTGGAGTAGTACCATGACCCAGAAAGATTAAGACAGCAGCTTATATAAAAGTCTACGTGGATAGAACCATGAATTTGGCACCCTCAGCTACTTCTTTATAAATCCGTTCTGTTCATTAAAATATTTCCAAAAGAAAGTAAAAATATATCGTTATGAAAAAATGTGCAATTTCTTTGCATCATTAAGTACATACTCAGCCAAGATTTCACTTCCATCTGTAAAACTGGACATTTAAATGATAATAGGTGCACTGGTGCTCATTCCTGACAATTGTTTCAAATACCTTAAAAACATATAACCTTTTGAACCAGAAATTCTACATCCAGAAATTAAGCAAGTAATAACAAAAGTACACTAACCAGTTATTTTGATGGAGGGATTGGTTCTTTGGAGGTTAAAATTATTACAAATATACATTTGAAAAGTACTTAAACTAGAAACAAGTTAAATAATTTCCAGGACAGGCATACAGTATAATCATATATAGCCACAGAAATTATGGACAAAGACATTTTATCTAGTAGCCTGGAAATACACTCATACTAAGGGGAACGAAACAGGTGATAAAATAGTGCCTACCTATCTGTTATGAGTTGAATTGGGTCCATCCTGTCCTCCCTCCAAGATTCAAATGTTGAAGTCTTTTCTCCTGGTACCTCAGAATGTGGCCTTATTTGGGAACAGGGTCATTGCAGATGTAATTGGTTAAAATGAACTCATACTGCAGCGGGATGGGCTGTCATGCCTTACGATTGGTGTCATATACAAAGGGGGAAATTTGGACACAGTCACACAAGAGAACATCATGTGAAAACAGAGGCTGAAATTGAGGCAACATATCATCTACTAGCTAAGGAATACCAAAAATTGTTAGCAAACCACCAGAAACTAGGAGAGAGGTATGGAACAGGTTGCCCATTGAGGCTCTCAGAAGGAATCAACCCTATCCATACTTGGGTTGGACTTGTACCATCCAGAACTAGAAGACCCTAAGTGTCTGTGGTTAAGCTACCCAGTTGGTGATGCTTTGTAATGGCAACCCTACCAAACGAATGTATCATTTTTGCAGGAAAAAAGATACATGAACATGAAAATGTCTGAAAGTATACTTTTCCAAATATCAGTGTTGGTTATCTCTCAGCAGAAGGACATTGGGTAATTTCTATTTACTAATGTTTGTGATTTTAAGTTAATAAACATTTTATTTCTACATAAAATGGCTCCAGATAACATGTCAAAAAAATTCACCTCAGAATACATATATGCTCAGTATGTTTGGATCATGGCAGGCAGAGAAGGGGCAGGGGGTCCTACAGACATGGCTTGAAATCCTCCTTTAGTCATTTACTTATTTTGTGTACAAATGAGCCTTATAAGGTCATTCATTGTAAGGTATTAATGAGATTGTGTACATAATGTAGGTAGCACTGACATATACAAGCTGACACACAGCAAGAGATCATTTCTTTACAGCCATTGCAGTGAACTCCCAGTATTTATGGGAACTTTGTCCTTTTTTAAAGCAAAGAAGTATGTTATTCCTTTTGGAAAATAGCTTCACAAATGCATGGTCACCTTGCCAAAGCCTGTAGGCAGCCTGGGGCTCCAATGTGTCTGGGACACTGATCTAGGACTTGACAGTCCAGTCTAATCGTTCTTTCCTTTCAAACCACACCTGCCAAATTTTACTATCCCACTCAAACTCATTTGGGTTATGAAGACCTGATCTTTACGGCCTTTAATATGAAGAATGTATGTGTGCATGTATGGGGGGAGGGGAAGGGAGGGAAGATATCTAGGAATGTCTAGAAAAAAAAATTACACGTGAATTTTCCAATTTATTATTTCTACACATTGGTGGTAAGAAAGAAAGAAAATAAGTATGTACTGAATGCTTGCTATGTGCCATTACTCTTTGTAAATATTATCTTGTTTAATGAACACAGTAATTCTGCCTGCTAGTTATCATGATTTTCACTGGTATAAATATGCAAGGACCAGAGAGGTTAAATAATACGTCCAAAGTCACATAGCTTCTCAGTCATAGGGCTGACAGTCAAGACCAGGTATTCTTTTTTAATGTTTATTTATTTTTGACAGAGAGAGAGAGACAGAGCATGAGCAGGGGAGGGGCAAAGAGAGAGAGGGTGACACAGAATCTGAAGCAGGCTCCAGGCTCTGAGCTGTTAGCACAGAGCCCAACACAGGGCTCGAACTCACAGACTGCGAGATCATGACCTGAGCCAAAGTCGGATGCTCAACCGACTGAGCCACCCAGGCACCCCAAGCCCAGGTATTCTTTCTGTACCAAATGAGGCAAAGGTAGCAAGTAAAGCCAGACATGAAAAGACCCAAAATCAGTCTGCAATTTAAAATCATTTTAAAAGGAGAAAAAGTATAATACTTACACCTCAAATTTACCTACTGTGGCTGGTAAACTTGGTGGCTTCCCCTAAAAGAGCTACAATACCACTAACAATTTCATACAGATTCTTTTTAACAAGTATGTATCTTTTAAGATAAATTTCACATTCATATGTAATAATCATGCTTTTGCTTTCAACTGTTTCATAAGTAGAATTCGTAATGTTTTTCTGGCAATAGAAGTTCTTATATAAATTCTAGTAGAGGATTATGAAACATGCAAATAAGCCTCCCCCCTTTCCTCAAACAACTGCAGCCAGAGAAGAACATTAAGGTATCACATCAGGCACTGCCCAAAGAGGAAAGATTCCCTGGACACCTGAGGTCTAGTGTTCTAGATTCAGGGTTAGTCAATATTTATTGAGCCCTCTGATAGGAACTTCATGCATGTTAATTCTTTTTATTCCACAGCACTGTGTTAATGGATATTATCCTCATTTTATAGCTCAGGGAGATGAAGGGAATTGTCTAAACGTTGAGCCACTGATTCATTTTTATCTTTTAAACATATTTTTGCTGTAGGTAAAATCCCTAGAAATTGGAAGTTCAGCAAACCTGATTTGCCTATGAACTCATCCAAGTTCTGTGACTGAACTCAAGCTTGTGGCTCTAAGTGAGCACACTCTTAAGTCATCATGATAATCCCTACTTATCCAGCTACACCATTTTCCAGCTTAAATATCTCCCTGGATTTGCCATTCTTCACTCAGTTCATGGGTTCATACCTAGTAATTTCCTGGTATTGCTCTTTCTTTCAATCTAACCCTTCTGCCTTCTCAGTTCTTTTGGATCCCAGCTTCAGGAAGGAGCCCAGGGGGGATGCCAACTGTCTATCAGGTGCAGGCAAAACCATCAGGTGAATTAAGGGCATGAAAGCATAGCCAGGCAGTCTCATGGTAGACCAGATGGATATGTGAGCACTTCTTGTTAAAGCCATAGGGGGTATGTCTTTTTATTTGGCACACAAATCCTTCAAAATAGCAAATCCAAAGAATGGCAGCCCATACACACACACACACACACACACACACACACACACGGGAAAGACAAAATTCATTTGCTCCTTCTGCCTCCACGATGGAACCTTTGGCTTGAGTAATTTATCAGGCACGAAAAAAGAATTTAAGTGTTCACATCTTGCTAAATATCCAGATCCTTTCTGAATTCTACAGAACTCTTCATAATTATGTTTCACAACACATTCCTGAACGTGATTTCTTTATACAATGAATCAGTGAATAAAGATTGTGTTAGAGGAGCACCTGAGTGGTTCAGTCAGTTGAGTGTCCGACTGCAGCTCAGGTCATGACCTCACAATTCTTGAGTTCAAGCCCTGTGTAGGGCTCTGTACTGACAGCCTGCTTCAGATTCTGTGTGTGTGTCTCTATCTGCCCCTCCCCTGCTCACACTCGGTCTCAAAAATAAACATTAAAAATTAAATAAAAAAAGATTTTGTTAGAAAAGAGACCCAAGATCAGCAAATCTTTATCAGGGAATGGGAATATTTTTGAGGAGTAAAAAGGTCCCTAAGAGGGTTTGGACATCCCTAGTCATTATGGAGACATTTAAATTTTGTTTGTGCTCTGGTAGCATGATAGTGAAAAGGGACCTGAATTGGGATTGAGAAGACATGACTTTAAGAAGGAATGATATATATTGTTCCCACTGTTTTCACTGGAGAAATCATTTAATTTCAAGACCTAAGGGTAATGAGTAGTCGCTCTTAATGCGAGCTAAGACAGGAAAAATGATTAAGATGAAGGAGTCTGCCATTCAATTGCCTAGGTTCAAATCCTGGCTCTAGTCACTTACTAGCTGTATGACTTTAGGCAAGTAGTTTGATCTCTCTAGGCCTCAGATTCTTCATCTGTAAAAAGGAATTATTGCTTGGTCCTTCAAAGGTGATTGTGAGATTAAATGAAATAATACATGTATAGCACTTATTAAAGTGCTTGTCTCTACGTATTAGTATTCATATTACTTGTATCTATTTTATGATCATCTCACAATCAATGTGCTCACAACAGAGAGATAATAACAGAAACAAAAGATAATATGGCAATAATAAATTGAGCAAACTTTATGTTTATACTGTGCTAGAAATGTTAAGTGCATTTATAGGTAACATATCATCAAGTTTAACAATCTCTTCCTTAGTTACAGTTAGGAAGACTTAGTATGGACTACACACTGTGCTGAAGGTTTTGCAAACATTATCTTACTTAACCCTTATGGCGACCAAAAGATGTGACACTTATATTCCTCCTTCGATGGCTGCAGACCCTGAAGAACAGCATGATTATGCAGTCACCTCCACTTTCCACGGCTGGGAAGAAGAGCCAGTTTTCCAGCGTAAGGCACATGCCAAAGCCCACGCTCCTTCACCCACCATGCTGCCTTTTTTCATGGTGATTCTTGCTTGTCAACCAATTTCTCTCCTCCTCTCCCTCAAACAAACAGCACCTATCACACCAGGCAAGCCAATGACTCTTTCATGAGTAGATATTCAGGACAAAAAAAAATTAAGTGGGATAAGAATCTTAAACTAAAAACAAACAAAAAAAACCACATTAGTGCGTTCCTGTTTTCTACCACAGGAATAAGCACAAGAACTAGTTAATGTAGTAGTTAATGTAGTATTCTAACATTAAGGGCCAGAGCTCAATTAAAAAATGAAGTGCATGTGGTTTGAAGGAATACATTTTCCTTCACAAACGGATTATCTAATCACAGACAAGACCTCATCATTCCTTTAAAGAAGAGGTGATGAACAAGTTGGCCTAAGCTCTGGAGCCCTGTGAGCTGAAGAGCCAAAGGTACACCCCCTCGAATAACATTACCAATGTGAGTCCACCAAATGATCTCATCATAGAGAATTCCAGGAATGCTGGTCCCAGATATCAAAGACGTAACATCTTGAGAAAACGGCCAGCACTACCTTAATGGAAGGTGTACTCATAAAACAAATGATGTATTCTTCCACTAGACATGTAAACTTCTTACTATGCCTAACGTGCCGGTGACTTCAAGAATTATCCCTCCCACTCTTCCCCTGAAAGAACAATGTAGAGAGACATGTTTTGAGTCTCATGATCCTTTTCATTCAGGCTGTAAGTGACAGCCAACAGTGGGCATCTGATCCATGGGCAGCCAATCCATAGCCTGCTATGGCCTGGGGCTGATACCTGTGTCCACACTGAAAGAATTATTAGCTGAACCAATCACATCCCTTCTCTTAGGACATTAGATTAGAATCAGGGAAAGAATGGGGTAAATGGGAAGAGACAGGGAACACAAAGAGATGAAGCAGGACAGTGGTCAAAACACAATAATGGCAACATTCTTGGTAAGGCATCATTGTCCTGAACACAAGACATGAGACCTACTCCTGTTTCCTTCCTCACACTTTTGTTGTGTTTTGGTTATTGCCCTCACACTTGTATTGCTGTAAGAGTTCACCTCCTTTATTGTACAGTGAGGATGTCTACAACTCCTGTCTTTCTTTTTTAATAGTTGACTCGGCCTAGGTGAGTTACTCTGCTCCACAACCAAAAGTAACAGCTGAACAATTATTTCTATAGGAGTCCTTAGGATTCCTCCTCACAATGAAAATCACGAAGGCGAATTTACACCACATCCAATGTGTTCTCAAGGATTCATTTATTCAGTCTTTATTCTCTTTCCTCCCTCTCTTCTTCCCCCCTCTTCCTTCACCTAATACTTACTGAGCACCTACTGTCTGATGTTTTGATGGGATTTGTAAACATCTCCATAGTAAGAGTTGTTCTTACTCTGTGTCAAGCACAGTGTTAGACACTTAGAATCTAGTAATGAACAAGGCAACTTGTCTTCATGGAGCATTTAGTCTGCCTGAGAAGCTAAAATGCAAACAAGCCATTAAAGAATGTGCTTGGGATGGGGCACCTGGGTGGTTCAGTAGGTTAAGCGTCCAACTCTTGATTTAGCCTTGGATTATGATCTCATGGTTCATGGGTATGAGCCCACATCAGGCTCTGCACTGACAGTGCGAAGCCTCCTTGGGATTCTCTCTCTCTTTGCCTCTCTCTCTCTCAAAATAAACAAACTTAAAAAAAAAAAAAGAATGTGCTTGGGGAGCCATCAGGAGGCTGACTTCTTCCAGTGGAACCAGCCTACTCAGAGAGGTCCTCCCAAGAGAAGTGACATCTAAGCTGACACCTCAAGGGACAAGAGGAATTTGTCAGCTAAATAGGGCTGGGTTAGAAGAGAATGGTGGTATCCATGCAGAGGAAGAGACATTTGCAAAAGTCCATCAGATCAGCAAGAAACCATCACCAAAACATCTAAGAAATGTGAAATGTGTACAGAGCAAGAAACTGGATTTCAATATGAGAGACTGGAGGGAGGTTGGTGGTTGGGAAGGACTCAACCACTCATAGAGAGAGATCAGGTGCTCATACTTTATGCCTCAACCTTCACACTTAGGTCAGTTATCTTATGCCGCCCAGAGTCATTAAAAACATTTTTTTTAACATTTATTTATTTTTGAGAGAGACAGAGACATAG
Source organism: Prionailurus viverrinus (assembly GCF_022837055.1). NCBI lineage: Eukaryota > Metazoa > Chordata > Mammalia > Carnivora > Felidae > Prionailurus > Prionailurus viverrinus. The sequence continues at coordinate 30,200,673 of NC_062562.1, read as the reverse complement.
TGCCAGCTGGGGAGGGGCAGAGAGAGAGAGAGAGACAGAATCTGAAGCAGGCTCCAACTCTGAGCTGTCTGCACAGGACCCGATGCGGAACTCAAACTCAAGAACTACGAGATTATGACCTGAGCTGAAGTCGTAACCGACTGAGCCACCCAGGCGCTGCCCAGAGTCATTTAGGCTGGAAAAAAGTATTTCTTTATCATTACCATCATGATGATTACAATCATCTTTACTTTTAGAGGACATTTAATAGTTTACAAAGTATTTTACATGCCTGATCTCACTTAAAATTTACAACACTGTGAGAAGCAAAGGGTATTGCCCCAGTATTCAGGTGAGGAAACTCAGGTTCTCAAAGAAAGGATACGATAATAGAATGAACAAGAATAATTACAAATATAGCCAAAGTCAAACACATGCCTGAAGAAGATGAAGACTCAAAGAAAAGTCATGTATTTCTACACATATTCCTTAGGGACTATTTTTTCTATTAACACGTGACCTTTTCTTTTCTTTTTTGAAGTTTTTTTACTTTGAGAATGGGGAGAGGGAGAGAGAGGGAAGGAGAGAGAGAGAAAGTGAGAGAGAGAGAGAATCCCAGGTAGGCTCCACACTGTCAGCCCAGAGGCCGAATCGCGACTTGATCTTACAAACCGTGAAATCATGATCTGAGCCAAAATTGAGAATTGAACACCTAACCAACTGAGCCACCCAGGGGACCGGACTTTTTTGTTTGTTTGTTTCCCCCTTACCTGGGTCAGGAAGAGATGTAAATCCTCTGGGGAACAGAGAACTAAGAACAATGTCTGTACTTGAGCATGAAGGCAGGATCCCTACCCTGGGAGACTCCCAAGTGCCAGGTGTAGCTGGGTATTAGGGTGTGGTTAATAACTGCCTGAGGCTGATCCTAGAATGCCTTCATCTACAACCTGGAGAATTCAGTTGGATACATGTAACTCTTCCAAACATAAGCAATGTCTATGGATTATGATTTAAGAAAAATGAGGAAGATTCTCTCCCTGCACCTCAACAAAAAACTCTGGAGAACCAACTGCCTGCAATTCTTTCAAGAGACCTTTTCCTGTAGGTTCCACACTGACCTCTCTGCAATGTTCTTTGAAATGCAGATACTCCAAGGGCAAGTTCCTGAAGAATCATTTATGCAATGATAAAAACAAATAAAGAAAACACAACAAAAACCCCCAACCATGACAGCATGGTATACAGAGAGAGGGGCTTAAAGAGGTACATGCAAGGTGAATACAGATTTTCTACTTCTGAATTTTGCCAAGATTCTAACTCGCAAGAGGTTTCCATAACGTTCTAAATTACCTTCCAATGGATTTCTACTTTCTCCTTTTTCATCATCCCCAGAATCACCCAAATCATTATCATTATCATCATCATCACCACCTTCATAATTTGTTGAGCGCTTTTTATAGCCCAGGCACCGTGCAAGGTGGTTTACTTTCATTAAGTCATTTAATCATTATGGCAGCCCTTTGAAGTAGGAGCCATTATCAATCCAATTTAGAGATGAGAAAAATAAAGTCTAGTGAAATTAAATAAATTGTCCCAGGTCACCATGCTAGTGAAAAATAAAATCAGGATTCAAATCCATAAGTAACATTTTTCTCTTTTTTTCTGTACTTACGGGGCCAAACACCAATGGTCTTAATAAACTTGGAAGTGCATTAAGTGATGAATCCATTAGCATACTGGGGAGTTGCTCTTTTATGAAAAGTGTATTTATTGATTCATATTCCAATCACACATGATTTTTGTCACTAATTGAGAGGCTAGAAAGTTATAATTAAATCCACATTAATGTAGCTTTGAAATTACATCAGGCCCTCAATGACAGATTGCTGCTCATAATTTAAATATCTCGCATGTTAGAATTCCCTGTCGTGTTTATACTTAGGAAAAAAAGAAAGACTTGTCTGACTCATGCACACAGATTTTTTTTAATAGAAAAAAAAAAAACGACCACAAAATGAGATTAAGTTATTGGCTTTATAATCATAGTCTTTTTCTATGTATTTTAAATGAAGAGATACTAATTTTTAATTAGAACCTATTCGACCTTGGTTAATTAATAACCAACATAAAAAATAAAACAATATAAAAGACAACTGATATCTGTTATATTCGTCTCTAAATGCAAACCCTCCTTGGCATTTTCAGAAAAGCCTTCAAAAATATATCTTAGTGGGTGAGATAAACACTGCAAATAGGATAGTATCTGCCTTTTAACATTTCTTTGAGGATTAGAGATAAGATACAGCAGGTGCCTGCCACACTGAACAAGGCAGAAAAGTGCAGCATTTAAGAGAATACATTTGGGAGTGAGAGTGCTCAAATCTTGGCTTTGCCACTTCCCACAATTTTGTTCTTGATCAGTTAGTTAAGTCCCTGCACTTCATGGTGAAATGGAAATATTAGTCATATAGATTTTAATGTGCTGAGGTATTGAAAGCACTAAAATATAGCACCTCACATGAAGCCTGCATGAGAAAGGTAGCTCTCGTTCCTTTTCTCATTAAGTGTTCAAAATGGTGATACATTATGTTAATTATATATTATATCTTATTAACTATATTATTGCTTTATTTTGTTACTACCAATCATGATTATAAATGCTATTAGTATCAAGTAAACAGAATGTCTTCTGTTTGTTTGGAAAACATATTTGAGGACTTAGATTCAGGGATGAAGTTTATGCAAAGCAGGTGCCTCCATTTACATGAAGTAGTAGCCCCTATGGCTCATTGTCAGACACACTGCATCCCTGGATTGGCTGGCTTCCTTTGGAAAGGCAGAAAGGAAAAGCAGAATGGAAACGTGAAGTTCAGGGTTGTTGCAGAAATGGTATAGCACAGTTTGAGATGGATGTCAAAGATTAAGGATTAGAGGAATCAGGCAATTTGACCTAGCAGGAATTTCTATAGGGACAGAATCTGGACTTGCAGCATCATGATGCTGGAAGACTGTGCTGAATATCATTTGTGGAGCTGAAGTCCTTTTGATGCCCTTACATCTACACTAATTCTGGTCCTGGGTGATGGAGATGTGTTGGGGTCTGCCACATTCTAGTAACATAAATCCACAGGTGTATATTCAGAGCTTTGTAAATAGTACAGGGAAGAAAGAATGTGCTGATACTTTAAAAAAAAAAAAAAAAAGACCAAAGTCCAACTAGCAAAGAACTGAAGTAGCAAAGTAAGTGATCAGTGGAAGGCAGGATTCTATTAGTTTTCAGAGTAAGACTGAGAAATGGGGTAAATGTAATTTTTTTTTTTTTTTTTTACCATTTCCAAATCAAAGTTTAAGAGATTTGCTGGGTCTATTCTATCATCATGGAATAAATGAAACAGACCACTGGGATCAGTGTTATGTCCTGAATTTTGAGTTTGACTCAAAAGATAGTGAGAAGTCCTTGACCTCATTTAAGTAGAGATTAAGAATTGCAAGGTTTGCTTCAAAGTCTTTGAAATTGGCTAAAGCTTTCCCCTGAAGGCTTAGCTTTTATACATTATTTAAACTTTAAATCTACTATATCCATGAGCCTTTCCTAAGCAAAGAGCACATAAAGTGCATGTTTCACCCTAAGGCTATAAATCCAAAATCAGTGGATGTCTTTAGAAGTAACGCAACTTCATATGGCCAATCCATAGGAAATCATTCATAATATAAGTTATTTTAAAAAATTACAGTTGTGCACAACTGCAGACAAGTGACATGTCTGTGGTTCTTCCTGCAAAACATAGCTTTCCTTCGCCCCCTCCTCTTCCCATTGCACCTCAAATTACGCCCTTTGGAAAAAAATCAGTTTTAACGATTCCGTGGTACACATCTATGCTTTTCTCTGTGCTCAGACAAATCTGTTTCTCTTTCTCTCTCACACACAACTATATGTCCCCTTTTCTATTTTTTACAAAAATAGTATTATACTCTGTGCATTACTTTGAAATCTGATTGAATAAATTGTGGACTAAAAAAATGAAAGCCACTTGTTTCCATTTAATGGAACTTAATTAAACTTGTTTAATTTAATTTTGTCAAATATTAAGAATGAAACCGTTTTTGGGGGCGCCTGGGTGGCTCAGTCGGTTGAGCATCCGACTTCGGCTCAGGTCATGATCTCACAGCTCGTGGGTTCGAGCCCCACGTCGGGCTCTGTGCTGATGGCTCGGAGCCTGAAGCCTGCTTCGGATTCTGTGTCTCCCTCTCTCTCTGCCCCTAACCCACTGGCATTCTGTCTCTGTCTCTCTCAAAAAAACAAATAAACATTAAAAAAAAAAAAAGAATGAAACCCTTTTTTTTGCACTTGACAATTTTATCAAAGACAATGACATATACTGACCTTAAGGTCAATGCATATTAATTTAACTCATTCTTTTTAATGGCAGTATAATATTTCATAACATATATGAATCACACACTAATGATTTTCCTATGAATGGACTTACTGTTTCCAGCTCTTTCCTCTACAAATGATGCTGCAGTCAATATCCTTGAACATATATCTTTATATACACTTTTATTTATAAATACTAAAAAACAAAAGGATTATAGTTCAAAAATTTTAAGGAGCACCAACTTTAAAGCTGCTTTCCATAAAAAAGGAGAAACTGGGGTATTATTAGTGCTCTGTCATCATCAATTTTCACCTTTAGCTCATCACTTAACTGTTTACCAAGAACTCTGAAAGGCACTAGGGGGGAACACAGAGACAAACAGAACAAGTTTCCTGCTAAGAGATCACACGCTCTCTCATTGTCACTATCTCCCACAGAAAAAGATGGCTCAGAGAGGCTCCTCCTACTAATGCATACGGTAACATAGATATTCCTTCTCTCTCTCCACTTTGTTAAACTTGCTCAGTAACTAACCTTCTTCTATTTCTCTGCTTTCACCTCTTTACCTTAGCACTTATAAAAGGTAGATCAAGGGGCACCTGGGTGGCTCAGTTGGTTAAGCATCTGATTTCGGCTCAGGTCATGATCTCGCTGGGTTTGTGAGTTCGAGCCCCGCATCGGGCTCTGTGCTAACAGCTCAGAGCCTGGAGCCTCCATCAGATTCTGTGTCTCCTCCTCTCTCTGCCCCTCCCATGCTCATGCTCTCTTTCTGTCTCTCAATAATAAATAAACACTAAAAAAGGTTTTCAAAAAGGTAGATCAACTAACTTCTCTGACTTTTTAAGCTTTGTTTTGGTTTGCCCCCTTGTTTCTTTTTTGTTTGTTTTTGTCCCTTATTCAGGCTCTCTTCCACAAAGAGAATGTAGTAACTGATCTGCAAGCATAAGCTATTCCACCTTATAGCCTTAGAGGCCTAAAAGAGAGAAAGACTATAAATATTTTAGGTGTAATAAATGTTCTACTAATCCTTTCCCTCTCCCTTTCTCTTTCCTTCTCCCCCCCCCCCTCTCACCACGCACATCAAGAAAAAAACAACTATAATGCAGTGTGATAAATGCTCATGAATAAAATGTAATGGAAGCCCAAAGAATGGGAAGCCCAAAGAATTCTGTTTGGGGTAGAGGAAAGGAAAAGGAGGCAATATAAGACAACTTCCTGAAGGTAATATTTAAGCTGAGGTTAAAAGACACACATTTTTTTCCAGGCTTGGGGTGTGAGGACGAAGGGAAACTTAAAGTGCTTTTGAGTTTTGGAAGAAACCTGGATAGCTTAGGGTAGTGGTCCTCCAGCTTAAAAGTGCATAGGAATTATCTAGGGAGCTTGTTTAAAACGCAGATTCCCGGGCACCCATCTTCCCAATATTGTGAACTGATATCCAGAAATCTGCATTTTAAACAAATTCATCCAGGTTTACTGTACTTGGAAACATACTGGTAGAGGCTGTGTGGTGAGTAGTGACATGGAATGATGCTGTCACAGGACTGAAAAGAATACAGATTAATGTGTCAGGTAAATGACAATGTGAGACAATCAGAGATACCAGAAAATTGATGTCAACTCTTTGAATCTTGTTTTGAGACACAATGGCTTGGCAATGGAGTTCTGATTTTGATCAAAAACCCCTACTTTTCCACAGGGAATGTTTATTGAATGTCTGAATGAATGAATGAGGGCAGAATTCTGAGAAAGCGACCGGAAGCCTCCCAGACCATGAGCCCTGCTGGCTTTGTTTAACCTGGCTGTAAGGGCCACTGTTTTCTAATGGCCATCCAGAACCGCTAGTTCAAGCTTTCCAAATGCTGTCTTGATGTATGTCAAACTGATAACATTCCTGCATTTTAATGCAGGTCCACAAACAAGGCAAACGTGATTACCCTGTAGATCATCCGTGTAAACGCATCACAGTTGTGTAGCCAAAGCCACACGCTAGCCCTCGGAGCTAAGATCAGGGAGGACGGGGCACGCTCTTACATAATTTCCCAGCTAGTCAGTGGTAGGGCCTGTGATTAATGCTACATGACGGGCTTTGAACTTTCTGTCCAGATAGGTCCGCTTGCCTCTCAGAGCTCCTAGCAAGAGAGAACGTGCGACCTGCAGATTTCACTCTGAATAACCATCATCCCAGCCAACAACACCAACACTGCTCTGTGGCCCCGTGAGTAGCTGTTTCTGTGCCTCCCTGCTTGTCAACAGACAGGTTGCCAGAGGACTGGCAAAATGTTTTTTTTTAATAGGGGTACAAAGCCAAAGAGTAACAAAACTTCGGAGAGCCCAGTGGCTGAAGAAAGCTATACCAAGAAGGCTGGGGGCATCGAGGCGGGGGGGGGGGGGGGGGGGTTAGGCTGTCCTGGGAAAAATCATTAGAGTCCTCGAGGAGTGGCCGGGGTAGAGAAATTATAACGTGGAATGAAGAACTCGTGCTGTCTCCACCAACAGCATTCACAGCCTGGAAGCGCCTCGCTGGAGCTCCCGCAGGGCGGCTGACCACAGGCTTCCAGCATCCCAGTCCGGGCGCAGAGCTGCCTCAGTGCTGAACAACTTTCGAGCTCCGCCAAGTGGAGGCCCAGCCTTCAGAGAGTCCCTCCTCTCCAGCCTTCACCGCCCCCCCCCCCCCCGACCCCGCGCAGAAGTGCAGGTGAGGCCCGGAGCCTCACCTCCACCGGCTCCCCTTCCCACCTCTCCATCTCCCGGGGGCTCCCGACAGCAGCCCCTGCGCGCGTGCGAGTGGGAGGAGAGAGGACACCTCGGGGCGCCTGCAAAAGCCCGTCCACATTCCCGCGGCCAAGCTGGGTCCCTCCAGCCGGTCCCCGCCAGCCCGGAACGGCACCTGCGGAGTGGGGAGGTCTTTGGAGCGGGGGCCGAACCCCGGGCTCGCAGCGGAAGCCAGCGGACGGCGCCCCTGCGGACCTCGCCTCACCTGACGGCTCGCCGCCCGGCCCCCCTCCGCGCACACAGCCCGCACTCACCAGCTCCAGCGCTCGCAGGAAGGCGAGGGGCTCCTTCAGCGCCCGGAACGTGCCCGCGGAGGCCAGCTTTGGACGGGCCAGACGAGAGAGAGAAAGAGAGAGCGTGAGGAAGGGGCTGGGGCGCCTCTCCGGACCGCGGGGCGCCCCCCACCCCTCCGCAACCCAGGTCCGCCCTACCTGACTCACGGGGTCCATCGTCTCCTCCCTTTCAGATGAAGTTCGGGGGCCGCCGACGCGCGGTCCTCGGGGCCAGGAGCCCCGCGTCGGGAAGCGCCGGAGGGGCGAGGCCCGAGGCGTGCAGGCGCCGGCGGGGGCCGGGGAGAGCGGGGCCGGCGCGGGCTGGCTGACGCTCGGCCCGCCGTGCGCTCCGCCAAGCCTGCGAGCCCCGGCTGCTAGCGGAGGCAGCCGGGCGGCGGGGAGGGCGCGGGGAGGGGGAGAGGCGGCGGGAGGGGGAGCGCCCGGGGAGGGCCGCCATTGGCCAGCTGCCGCCGGGAGGGGAGGGCGGGGGGCGGGCGAGGCCGAGCGCCCCGCTTCGCCGTGCGTTCGCCGCGCGCGCCCGCTGCCCTCGGGCGCCCGGGAAACTTCGAGGCCGGGGCGCGGGGAGAGCCGGCTGGCTCCGTCGGCAGCACGGTTCCCAGACTGAGGACGGGGGCTCCAGGTGAGAGAAGGGCACCCACCCCTTACCTGGGGAGGTGTGTGAGGTCCGGTGACTTCTGAACGCCGAAGAGAGCCTGTTGATTCGTTGGTCCGCACACCCCTTCCGGGGGCGCCGTCGGCGCGGCCAGGCAGCCCCGGTGCCGGGGTGCAACCGAGAACGGGGCAACGCGGCCCCTGCCCCCAGCACCAGGAGAGGGCCGGGACCGACTCACGCGGCCGGAAAGGGGGGGGGGGGTCAAAGTCAGCTTGAATAGGGGACTGTGCGCCAGCAGGCTAATTCTCGAGGCCACTGTGTGAGGTCATGCCCACGTTAAAGGTAGAAAATAGGCTTACAGAGGCCGAATCAGCCAAGGTAACACAGCTCGTGAGGGGCCAAACAGGGATGGAAATTCAAGTTCCTCTCAGCTCATGCTCTTCCACCGAGACCCTTTGGCGAACAAATAACCCCCAATGAAGCTCCTCCGAATTCATCCTGTAGTTGCTGAGTCCTTGCCTCCCAAACTCCTACATGGGCTGCTAACCTTGCCCGAAATAATAGCTAACAACAACCAAACGAGTTCCTTCTGTGAGTCAGAAATTGCGCAAAGAGCTTTATAAACAGCATTTCACATAGTCACAAAACCCCCATGGGTTACTACACCATTCTCATTTTAGAGGTGAGGAAATTGAGGGCCATGGAAGGGACGTGGTCTGCTGTAGTTTAAACAGTTAATAGATGACGAAGCCAGAGCTGAATTCAAAAGGGCAGTAAAAGAGAAGTGGGGTAAGGGGTAGAGGGGAGGAAGAAAAAAGGAGGAGGAGGAGAGGGCTTAACCACTCAGTCATGTTGCTGATATGCCCCTTCCTTCTCACTCGCTTTGGACTGGATTCCACATATGAAGTGGTCTCCGGGCAACACAGATACCCCATCTGTTTACTACGAAGATTTGCCAAAAAGGTTTGGAGTTTGTGTGTGTTGAGGGGCGGGAGGGAGTGACTAATAGTTAAGAGTGGGGGATGAAAATGGAAATGAGTAGTTAGGAGTCTGCTAAGGGGAGCCCGCAGGCCAAATATGGGTAAGAAAGAGCACATCCAGAGTAGATGCCCCCCCCCACCCATGGATTTTGTTTGAGAAGACTAGAAATTTCGTAAGAACTCCAAAGGGCCAGTTGCACCATCTGCAGTCAGCCAGTTTTGTTCCTACTGCTCTTCCTACATACACAGTCTAAAACAATTGGAAACAGTTGTTTCAAAAATAAGCCATTATGCAACTTAACAAGGGGAGGGGGAGAGAAGGCACTTATCAAGTACTTAGTATGTGACCTGACATTTATGTATATAATCTTGTGTGTGAGGTTGCTTAGCCTCTTCAAGACCTCACTTGTTTTAATCTGTAAAATGGAGCCAACAATATCTACCTCGGCTTTTTGTTACCAGGACTCAATGAGACTTCGTAGATAATGTATCTAAGGCAGTCTGGCACATCATAATCTCTCCACATGTATTAGTTATATTTCTCAGTGCCCACACTAATTAACAAAAACAAAAAGCAAAGGTGAAAGTTCAGAGGTTCTCCACGGAGCTGTGGTCAGCTGTAGCACAGTCTTGCCACTCTCCGCAGGACCCCTCCTCTACATAGCCCTGCCTTTTTGAACTCAGGAGCTGCCATTTTATTTGCTTTGGCCACTGAAATATGGGCAGAGGTGATGTGTGCATTCTGGGCAGGAGTTTTCAGAACCGTTAGAGATTTGCCATCTTGTTTGTTTCCTTATACCACCACGAATACAATTTATTACACAGAGGCTACTCTGACAGCCTGAGTCCTGGCATAAGACTGATGAAGACCAGGGGCACCTGGGTGGCTCGGTCTATGAAAGCATCCGACTCTTGATTTCAGCTCTAGGTCATGCTCTCACCGTTTGTGGGAGCGAGCCCTGCACGGGGCTCTGCGCTGACAGCACAGATCCTGCTTCATGTTTTTTCTTCCTCTCTTCTCTGCCCCTCCCGTGCCTGTGCTCGCTGTCTCTCTCTTAAAAATAAGTAAATAAACTTAAAAAAAAAAACATATTGATGAAGAGCAGAGCAGCAGCTGGACTTTATGAACATGGAACCGAGCAAGAAATGCTTTTGGGGTTGCAAGTACCTGAGACTTTTAAGTCTTTTGTGACTGCAACGCAATACAACCTGGGGTGATTCATACGAGGATTCACACAGCTAGGAAGTAACTGAACCGTGATTCTGCCTGAATCTGTATGACCTCATTGTCCTTGCATCCTTGCTCTTTCCATCACAGTCAACTAGCTTATGGCTATAACATCTCCTGCTTAATGATGATAATTGTAATAGCTTATATTAATTCAGTTCTCAGTGCATGCCAGACATTGTGCTGAGTGTTTTAAATACATCATTTAAACCTCACCTCAATCCCCTCTTTTATGGATAGTGCATCCAGGCTTCGAAAGGCTAGCTACCTTGCCCAGGGTCATCTAAACATAAACATCTAAATGTGGCTCTTTCGACAGAGAGAGTGATTCATTTACGCTGTTGCCCACTAGCATTTCATTTGAGCCGGGGAGTGGACACAGCTGAAGTGTGATTATTGAGCCTGTCCCCCTAGGTCTTTCTTCACACCCAACATCTCTCCTCGCTAATATGGTGGCAGATTTTTCCAGTCCTCCAAACACCATGTGAAGGAAGCCAGAATCGTGGCAAATGGCAAATGTGTCATAGCTTAGACAACAATTACACATTGTCACAGGATGCTTTTCACGTTCCGGAAATGTATGAGCTTCCGACAGCTGTATCACCAAAATAACCCAGAGTTCGGTATCACATTTGCAATGTTAAATGTTTCGTAGACTTTGGGGTTAGAACCTCTGTCTTCAGACCCAGAGATAACAGTGGGTTCCCTAAAGAACTAGGCTGGGAGAAGTAGGAGGGATGGTATAAACACTGCCACAATATCATTCTCAGTGGCTGAGGGTGACACCTTCTCTTCTGCCACAAGACGACAAAAGATAACTTCTTTCTTATTATAACGGATTATTGCATTGGCTCAACAATCATGTTAAGTAGGGTGAGGCGTAAGCAATCCATTTTAGTGGCCTGTATTGGTTATGTAAATCAGTTTCCAAATTCTTCTTTTATTTTCGACCAGGGACTTTGGTTGATGAAGACTTCCTTTGATGTGCCAAGGCAATTCATTCATTTACTGCCCTGGTTCTCAACAGAGGAAGGTTTGGGTCCTTCCCTCCCCACGGAGACATTTGGCATTGTTTGGAGACACTTTAAGTTGTCACAACTGGGTGGGGGAAGGGGGGGTAGAAAGATGCTATTGGCACCTGCTGGCATCCAAAGTGTCGTGGCCAAGGATACTGCTCAACCTCCTACAATACAAAAGAAAGCTGCGCACAACAAAGATTTTTTCAAAAACTGTCAATAGTGCCTCCGTTGAGAAACCTTGACTTAACAAGTTAGGACTTCAACAAGTAATTCAACAAGTAAGGACTGCATGCTTATTATGTGCTAGTACTGTTCTCGGTACTATAAAGAGCTTGACAAAATCCCTGCTTTCACAGAGTTTACACTGTAGTGGGATATATTAGAAATCCAATATGTTCCAGGTCAACATGTGGTAAAACAAGCAAATAAACAAAATTTAAGTTATAAAAACGACCATTTTGACTCTCACAGGGGATCAACATTACAAAAACTGAAGTACCAAATTGCAGTAGATGAACTTGAATTATTCACGCAATTGAATCTTGCTCTCAATAACAGGGAATAAATAACATGCTTGGGTTTCATCTTCCTATATCTCTTCTGGCAAAGAGGAAAAAGTAATTTAAAATTTTATCCATAGCACCTTAATACAGGAGGAAATACTATCCATATGTTATGACCTTTAAAATACCAGAAGTAAGTAATGAGTGGAAGTCAAATGTCATATATTGAACTCTCTGCTTATGCCGCTAACCTAAACTTTCCAAATCTTTCCTTGACTAGTGAGTACAAAAGCAAAAGCCCAATGGCATGTCTCTGTAATTATTTGCTTATAAATTTGGCTTGCATGGGGCTGGTACACGGTCGAGGAGTTGGTGTGGAAATATTTTCAAGAATTCGAATTTTACAATAAGTGGCAGCAATATCTGTCAACACACAGATCAAGTAAAGCCATCTTTATGTTTCAGTCTTACATGGCTGCAATATAGGGGCATTTGGGTGGCTCAGTCAGCTAAGTGTCTGACTCGTGATCTCGGCTCAGGTTTTGATCAAAGGGTTCTGAGTTCAAACCATGCTTTGGGCTTTGTGCTGGGCTTGAAGCCTACTTTGAAAAAACTGGCTGAAATACAATATACAAGGATGTGTGCATGTTTACTTGGCTTGAAACTTCATCACAAAATAAGATTTCATAGGCATCTATGGAATTACTAGCATTCAAATAAGATCATTCTTTTTTATGAAATGTTTACTTATTTATTTTGACAGAGAACGCGTGTGCATGCACACACACTCATTGGGGTAGGAACAGAGAGAGAGAGAGAAAGAAAGAAAGGAAGGAAGAAAGGAAGAAAGAAAGGAAGGAAGGAAGGAAGAAGAAAGAAAGAAAGAAAGAAAGAAAGAAGAAAGAAAGGAAGAAAGAAAGGAAGGAAGAAAGAAAGAAAGAAAGAAAGAAAGAAAGAAAGAAAGAAAGAGAATCCCAAGCAGGCTCCATGCTTAGCATAGAGCCCCATCAGGCTCCATGTCAGGATCATGATATCATGACCTGAGTTGAAATCAAGAGTCAGATGCTTAAGTGACAGCCACCCAGGTGCCCCAGGATCATTCTTAATTAATAGTCATAACTGACAGGGGCACCTGGGTGGCTCAGTTGGTTAAGCATCCGACTCTTGGTTTCACTTCAGGTTGTGATCTCCCGGTTCGTGGGTTCGAGCCCTGCGTCAGGCACTGTGCTGATGTTACGGATCCTGCTTGGGATTGTCTCCTTCTCTCTCTGCCCTTCCCCTGCTTGTGCATGCTCTCTCTCTCTCTCTCAAAAATAAATAAACATTAAAAAAAATCATAACTGATGCAAAAATTCAAATGTCAAGACCGATGTGGACTTACATCACAAAATGCTTTCACTATTTCTATTTGCATCTTTGTTTTTTTTATTTTTTTATTTTTTTTAACGTTTTATTTATTTTTGAGACAGAGAGAGACAGAGCATGAACGGGGCAGGGGCAGAGAGAGAGGAAGACACAGAATCGGAAGCAGGCTCCAGGCTCTGAGCCATCAGCCCAGAGCCCGACGCGGGGCCCGAACTCATGGACCGCGAGATCGTGACCTGAGCTGAAGTCGGACGCTCAACCGACTGAGCCACCCAGGCGCCCCTGCATCTTTGTTTTAAACAAAAGATGTCTGTGTAAATATGGCCTGGCTTGAACACATGCAAATTTAGAAGACCAAAATGCATGTCCAAAGATTCACCATTGACCTCAGGGGATACGAATTGTAACAGTAATCATGACTCTCAGTATTAAGTAGATGTTGGATAGAATGCTAAGTGCCCCTATTGGCATAACTCAGTATCCTCATCAACCTCCTAAGTCTGTATCACTTTCTTGCCTTGTGTAGACAAGAAAATACAGGCTCAGAGAAATGAAAAATCTCAGCTAAGCTTTTATAGACAGTAAACAGCAGAGTCATGATTTTTCTCCTACCCTTGTAACTTTCTAAGAAAAAAGATACTATGCAGTTTCCATTGCAAATTTGAAAATGTCACAAGCTTTAGGCAAAAATATTTTTCTTGCTGAAACATAAACGAAATGTCTCTGAAGAAATAAAGATGGGTACCATTGTCGACTCCACGTACAACTTCTACCACTGTTTTTCCATGAACCTAATTAGAAGAAACTCCTCCCCTTCTCAAAGGCTCAATCATTCTAATTATTTTTATCTTTCATCATTAACTGCATTTTCCAAAATGCTCATCCTTCTTGACATTCTTCTTGGATCACTCCCATGTTTTCACAGACTCATAGATCACACCCGTTTTGCATTAATCTCATGTCACCCACTGCAAGTTTTGAATGACATAAATAAAGCCCAAAGAATGGATACATCTTGACTAAAGTGTTACTGCCTGAAAAAAGGGTCTAGCATAAGAGAGGATTACTCAAATTCTGGAAACAGATTGACTTTGCTCCTCATATCCTGGCTCTACCACTCCCTTGTTATGTGACCTTGAGCAAGGCTCTTAAACTCTTTTCATTTAGCTTCCTTATAGCAAAATGGAGATTAACTGGACATCCACATTGCTTTGTAAGGAGGGATATGTGAGTTTTCACAAGTAAAGGACCCAGAATAATACCTGGCCTTATTAGAGAATCTAGTACAGACAGCTGCTAAAAAGCCAAGACATAAGACCTACCACAATGGTAGGGAGACAGCCTATGACATTGGCATCCCAAGTGACTGTCATACACCACGACTTATAAACACTTAAAAATCATTTATTTTCTTCCATCTCCTTTTTTTCTTTTCAAAATTCTCATTTCTTTTTCCTTCAAATGTTTCTTATCTTTTCCTTTCTCCTTAAACTCCAAGCTTGTCATTTAATCTTGGGAATTTTCTTCGGGGGTTGATAAGAACATTGGTAACATTCTTTTTGGGAGGCTTCCCAATATACATACACTTTCCAAGAACATACAATTCAATGTGAAAGTGTTTTTTTATTTCTTTGATGTTTACAAGTGGAGCTTTGACAGGGATTGTTAGGATGTTCTTAAAAATAGTTTTACTTGGGAATATTTGCAATCTCCAATAATTTTATCCTTGTTTTAGGGAACAGTTACATACGTATACTTATAAAACCCTTACAGAGAAAGATCAGATGAATTCTTTCCTATCTTTAATAAAAGTCTGTAATCCAAATTAGACACTACATGCTTATCATTTTAGTAAATTCTCCAGATGGTCTATAGACCTCATGCCTCAGTATGACAAAATGGCTTTTGTATCTACTCTAAATGAGTCCAAAGAAAACCCCATCCTATTCAACAATTATAACACATTTACTTATTCCTTACCAATATGAACCTTTAAGTCAAAAACAAACTCAGATTAATTCAAACCCGAGACATTGGAAAATTGACCCTTTTGTCACTTCATGGTTGTATTCTCTGCTGGCCAAGGTCCTTTCACACAGCTTGACAAGTGTGTGTGAGGGCACTGCTGGACCACTCACACAGACAAACACAAATCCAATACCTAAAATTAGATCTTTACTAAATTACACTGCACTGCACTTTTACACCTGCTTGGCAGATAATACCCAGAAGAAAGGTATAATTACATAGGTTCTTTGGCAGAAATAGAAGACAGGTTAAAACCCAAAAAGTCACTAAAAGAGAAGGAAGGAAGGAAGGAAGGAAGGAAGGAAGGAAGGAAGGAAACACGAGAAACAGAGTGGGAAGGGAGAGAAAGAACACAGAAAATGAAAGAATCCTTTCCCCAAATCATGGTCAGCAGTTATCGACAGCTTTCTTAGAAGTGACTTCTAATGAGGATGTACTATGTGCCAGTCACTGTGATAAGCTTCTTATACCACTACAAATTAGTTAGTATTATCCAGAGTTTGCAAATAATGGAACTGAGTCATGGATAAGTTGAAGACTTGCCCAAGTTCATACAGCTAAATGGAAGTGAAGCCAATAATTCTTTTTTTTTTAATGTTTATTTTAGAGAGAGAAAGAGAGCATGTGCACATGAGCAGGGGAGGTGCAGAGAGAGAGGGAGACAGGAAATCTGAAGCAGGCTCTGCACTGGCAGCAGAGATCCTGATGCGGGACTTGAACCCGTGAACTGCAAGATCATGACTTAAGCCGAAGTTGGATGCTCAACCTACTGAGCCACTCAGGTGGCCCTGAACCCAATAACTCTTGAGAGCTTGAACTAATTTTATACCTTCTAATTATCCAAAATATAAAATATACATCGATTATCCACATTCTCTTCTTCTTTTTAATTGTGGAAAGAACACGTGTGGATATCCAGGTTTCACAACATCATTTGCTGAAGAAACTGTCCTATCCCCATTGGGTATTCTTGATAATCTTGTCAAAGATAAGTTAAACATACATGCTTGGGTTTATTTCTGAGCTCTCTACTATGTTCCATTGATCTACGTCTGTCTATATGTCAGTGCAAACTATTTTGATTATTGTAACTTTATATTTTGAAATCAGGACGTGTGATGCCTTCAGCTTTGTTCTTTCTCAAGATTATTTTGGCTGTTCAAGGTCTCTGTGGTTCCATGTGAATTTTAGGATTGTTTTTACTATTTCTGTGAAAAATTCTATTGGGATTTTTTAAAGTTTATTGTTTTGAGAGAGAGAGAGAGAGAGAGACAGAACATGAGTGGGGAAGGGTCAGAGAGAGAGGGAGAGAGAGAGAGAATCCGAAGCAGGCTCTGCACTGTCAGCATGGAGCCCAACGCAGGGCTTGAACCCACAAACTGTGAGATCAATGACCTGGAGCTGAAACCACTCGTAGCCACGAGTCAGGCTACTGAGCCACCCAGGCACCCTGCCATTGAGATTTTGATAGGCATTGCATTGATTGGAGATTGCCTTGGGCGCTACGGATATTGTTAACATTACTAACTATTCCAGTACACAAATACACATTTCTTTCCAATCATTTATGTCTTCTTTAACTTCTTTCAGTGTTTTGTAATTTTCAATGTAAAAGTCTTTTACCTGCTTAAGTTTATTCCCAAGTATTCCACACTCTCAATCCTCGTATGTCCTACTAGTTTTCATCTCGCTACTAGTAATTTTTGCAATGTCATTTATCATTGAGGAGAGCACTTTTCCCATTTATTTTCAAGATTTCTAAAGGTTTTATTTTAAAGGATTCCTTATTTTACCTTAGTGTTATAGGTTGTTAAGTACAAATGAGGTGATTTAATCAAGCCATGAAGAGGCATGGGGGAAACTTAAATGCCTATTAAACATTGGAAGTCAATCGGAAAAGGCAGCACAGTGTATGATTCTGGCTATATGACCTACCAGAAAAGGCAAAACTATGGGGACAGTAAAAATGACATTGCTTGCCAGAGATTGTGGTGGAGTAAGGGATGAATAAGTGACACACAGAGGGTTTTTCAAGCAGTGAAAATACTCCGTTTGATATCATGTGATGGATACATGTCACTTTACATTTGTCCAAACCTATGTTATATATAGCGCCAAGGATGACTGTAATGTAAACTGTGGACTTTGGGTGATTACAGTGTGTCAGTGTAATGTCATCAATTGTAAAAATTCTACCATTCAGGTAGTGGAAGATGATAATAAAGGAAGCTATGCTTGTGTTGGGGTAGAGAGTATATAGGAAATCTCTGTCCCTTCTGTGCAATTTTGCTGTAACCTAAAACTTCCCTGAAGAGAAAATAGTCTTAATTTAAAAAAAAAATGATAGATCTAGCAACCATAGGTTAACATCCTGAAGTTAAAAAAAAAAAAAAAAGTCCATCATTACTTAGTGCTTTTATTTTACTAGCCAGGGACCCATCATACTCAATGATAGAATAACAAATAACACAATTTTCTACAACTCTTCGAGTAGTGAAATGAATATGGGATTACTTTTTCCTTAGCATGATCTATAAATTAAGCAAGAGAAATGTAATTCTCTCTGCATGGCTTTATTTCTATATGAAGATTAATTAAAGGTAATGTTTTTTTTTTTGGTTTTATGTATATTTTGTGTGCATTTGTGTTCATGAGAGCTTATGAAGAGAAAATATAAGCACATTAACACTCTGATATCCTTTCTTCTCTTTATGTTACACATATTTATAAAAGTAATACACATAAAACTTCAAATAATCTAGAACTACCTAAGGTAAGATTTTTTTTTCCCACCTCCTACTTCCATTGCTTACAGGAATATACAATTTTCTATATAGAAGTATATATGTGAATATATGTATATGCATACATATATGAATATATTTTAAAAATATAATGTATATGTTATATCTATGTCAAATGACTCATATATGCTATCATTAATAAAAGTGAGTTAATACCATGTATATTATTACACAACCTACTTTTTTCACTTTAAATTTTAACAGGGTTTTTTCCTTGTCTCCACATACCAATCTAAGTCCTTTTTTTCTTGTGGCCAGGTGGGATCCATATGTGATGACAAGAGCTGTAGCGGCCACCTTGGAGTCAAGGACGAAGGTCATATCTGGAGGATGATAGCATCATCTGATCTTTGATCTGTTACAAGGTAGTACTTTGTTCATGCCACTATGTTTTGGAGTTTGTTAGATTGCCTTAGACTGTACCCTAATAAAATGTCCCTCGTTGCTCAGTTCCAGTGGCATCTATTCTGGGAAGCCTAGATTTCCACTTCCTTCAGTCATAAACCAATCAGAACTGGCCACTCTTATCCCAGTGCTCTTTTCACTTTGAAAATGTTTCTTTCAGCTTATAATTCTCTGGTTTTATTCTACTTCTTGTAATGTAATGTCTGATGTTAACAAAGAAGCCTATCTAATATTCCAGACTAAGTTAGGTGCCTTTGTCCTGTGCTATCTTAATACCCTCTACTTCTGTATAACAATTATGATCCAATTTACCTTGTCACTGTTTACCTGCCCACTATATTATGTAAGCTCCACATGGCAGAATCTTGGCTGCCTCCTGTATCTCCAACTTCGACAGGAAATGTGGCACATCATAGGCTCACAGAAAATGCTTATTGGATAAATAAATGGTCTCCTTAAAGGTAGGAAATATAGATCAATCATATTTGTAGCCCATTCATTGCTAAGCCTGGTGTCTGGCACCCCTTTGGTGGCCCGTAAAGGTAGAATGCAACAAACTAGGTTTGAATGGGATGTTATTGGAAAAGATAGGATGGGCTTAAAACATCAGTTCCGCGAAGGGCCGCGGGTAGGTATTTTTGGTGAACAGGATCTTCAAAAGTCTTGCAAAAAGTCTTATAAAAGACTTACCTGCCAGTGTTTCCATCAATACATACGTTAACATTTCTTTATTTCTGAGAAATAATCACTGGAAGTAACAGTAAAAAAAAGAACCAGACAGGAATGGCTGTTACATAAATTCTAAGATGAGTCTTCTGTACCTTAAAAGCAATTGTGTGACTTTTCATTTCAACTCGAAACCTCACACCCACCTTTCCATGGTCAAGCATTTGTGAGCAAATTCATCATTAGTTAATTTCTTTAGGTATGGGGAAAGAGGTTCTACTTACACAAATGGGTTAGAATGGGATCATGAGTAACTTGTTATATCACCTGCAGGAAATTACTTCCCATCTGATGCCAATATACTTTTGTACTTTGATCACAAACTCCACATGTCCCCCAGGCTCTTTGCTTCTTACACACACACATGTTAATGATTACCGTCTGATTGTTTTCTCCATATTCACATGTGTAGGATCTTGTTTTCTTCATATTCACCACGTGGGTAATATGTTGTGAGCTCAGTGAATATGGAGATGAAACCCCTGTTTGGGGTTCTTGTCTCCTCCCGGACATTAGCCTCTCTCATATTCAGTTCTCCATCAGCTCTCTTGCTGGACAAGAGAGAACTCCAAACTCATAGTCTGCAACACATAAGCAAATCATATCCTAGATTATTAAGAAAACAGAATTTATGCTTATATTTGGGGAAATAGATAAATGGGATACTTAAATATGTAAATGGTTTCTCATTTACTATCATTAAAATTATTTGAAAAATACCTTCACAAATATGTTGTGTATTAAAATTATATAGAAATTGAGAGAAATACCTAGGGTTGATATGCTAAGTGAAATAAGTCACACAAAGACAAATACCACATGATTTCATTTATATGTGAAATCTAAAGAAATCAAGCAAACTAAAAATACCCAGACTTTTAAATACAGAGAACAAACTGGTGGGGTGGGGGTAGGGGATGGGCAAAATAGGTAAAGGGGCTTAAGAGGTACAGACTTCCAGCTATAGAATAAATAAGTCACAGAAATGAAAAGTACAGCATAGGGAATATAGTCAATAATATTGTAATAACTGTATGGTGGCAGATGGTGAAAACATTTAAAAAAAAAAGAAATTTCTAGGTTGACACAGTGAAGAAACTTCAAAAAATAACGTATTTGGGACATTTACTTTGAATCCTCAACAGTTCTATTCAACTCCCCCATATGAAAACAGGTTGATATTAAGTTCTCTAAATTTTCCATATTTTCCACAAATATTTGTATATAAACAGAAGTGATCACAAACACATGTGTTGTATGTATCCAGAATAGATTGACTGATGTGATCAGTACTCTGCAACATGAAATGGAAATTTCCTTAATATCACCCAGGCCTCTCCTTTTGCTGTCTGCATGTCATGTAGTCCTTGACCAGTATCTTCCTCTTTCAGAAGGCTCTGTGGGAGCTCTCAGCCCTCACTTATGACTTGGCATATAGAATCATGAATTAAATTCTATGCTCATTTTATTTGCTTATTTACATGAAGATTGTTTATTCCACAGTGTGAAATAATGAACATTCAAGTGATGGGAAAGCTGAATTTGTGAAACCCATTTGTGGAGGTATTGACTGTTTCGGAATATTTCCACTGAAATGGATGATACTGAACAAATTGCCTTATTTTTTTGTCTCCCATGATTGCCCCAGGCCCCTGAAAGAAACCTCAGACATGATTTTGAATTGCTCTCTCAACAAAAAGTTATAGGTTATTTACAATTTTCTTGATTCTGAAATTTGTAATTTCCAGTCTCATTTAATAATCAAAGTAGCAAAACTGAGTAAAAGTTAAATCTTTCCCTAAGCCCAAACCAACATGGCGGAGGATGCTGTGGATTGCTTCCCTCGCTCTTTCCTTGCTCCTCCTCTCTCCCTTGCTAACAGGTTTCTGGCAGAAATGAAGAGGGGTCAGTGTCAGTGAGTAGGAAGTCTCCTAGTTGACTGATACTGTTGTAAATTGGCTTCATTCCCTCTCAGCCTGGAAGACTTTCTCTTTTTCAGAAGGACACTCCCAATCCCTACAATCAGGGACCACTCACCTGGCTGTCATTGACCTAAGGTGTGTGCTCCTGCCTCCACTGGTAACGTATTCCCTTTGCAGCTTCTTAAGAAACTGGCAGCCCCAGGAGGCTAAAAGGATCCATTACATGTAACATGTAATGTACATGTAACTGATCCATTACATGTGGCTTATGGGTGGTCCACAGAAAAAAACTTGTGAATCCTTTTCCCCAATAAACTTTGAGAGAGCAGCTCACCCAGAGTTTCCATCTTTGACTTTAACATCTCTACCATTAGTTAACCCAGTATATTTCTCAGCAAGTAGCCAGACACCAGCGTACTTTCTCCAACTGCTGGGTACACACATTGAGCTCCACGTTCATGTCTGTAGGTTTTCAGTGAGTTCAGTGCAGGTCTGTAGTTTCGTGCATCAGCTCTTAAAGCATCCCAGGAGAGCCCAGGGCCATAGTATAACTTTCGTGGGCCCTAAGCGACTTGCCTTCCTGGCTCTTTCTTTTCAAAAACATACTAAAACTTGTATTTTATAACTGCATTGGCGTAAAGATGAATATAATCCAGACTGGATCATATAAATTTTTTCTTCTGATTTTTAAAGGATACTGAAACATTTTTATGAGCCTCTTCATGCTTCCTAGGCATTGTGCCCCTGGCCTGAGTGGAGAAGCCAGCCCTGAGTAAACGTGCGTAGATTTAACCAATATATTGAACAAGTGAGACTCAGGAGGATGTTGTAACATAATTTTATTTTTTTATTTCCTCCTACTAACAATTTATTGAGCACCTATCACGTACTAGGCACTGTATTAATAAACACAACAGACACCTGTTGTTTTCAGCATTTGAATGTTGTCGGATAGGTGATATAAAGGTAGTGAAAAAAATAACAGTGCAATAGTGCTAAAAAAAAAAAAAGAAAGAAAGAAAAGAAAGAAAAAGAAAAA
The DNA here is from genome assembly GCF_022837055.1 of Prionailurus viverrinus. Taxonomy (NCBI): domain Eukaryota; kingdom Metazoa; phylum Chordata; class Mammalia; order Carnivora; family Felidae; genus Prionailurus; species Prionailurus viverrinus. Next base: position 30,178,639 of record NC_062562.1, on the reverse strand, counting down.
GAAACCACAAATGCTTGGACACATTTATGTAATAGATTCTACTCTTGTCTGGGCCAAGCCCCACCTGGGGGAACATGGGCATGTACTTGACTTGGTAAGATATAGATGTGTTTCCTTTCGCATTAATAATGAGTATGGCAAGGGGTGCCTGGGTGGCTCAGTCAACTGAGCATCCGGCATCGGCTCAGGTCATGATCTCACAGTTCGTGAGTTCAAGCCCCACGTCAGGCTCTGTGCTGACAGCTCAGAGCCTGGAGCCTGCTTCGGATTCTGTGTCTCCCTCTCTCTGCCCCTTTCCCGCTCATGCTCTGTCTCTCAGAAAATGAATAAATGTTAAAAAAAAAAAATGAGTATGGCAAAGTCTGTGTCCACTTGGATGGGGAGCTCTGGTTTGGGTCTCTGCAGCATCTGTGAACTTTAGCCAGGCACGCTAGAGTCCATGTTTCTAGACTCAGTTCTTCATTAGTAAAAAAAAAAAGAAAAAAGAAAAAAAAGAGAAAGAAAGAAAGAGAGAAAGAAAGACTAGAAGAGAAAAGAAAAGTTTAAGGGCACCTGGGTGTCTCAGTTGGTTGAGTGTCCAACTCTTAATTTTAGCTCAGGTCATGATCCCAGGGTCGTGGGATCAAACCTTGCGTCCAGCTCCATGCCAAGCCTAGAGCCTGTGTAAGATTCTCTCTCTCTCTCTTTCTCTCTCTCTCTCTCTTTCTCTCCCTCTCTCTCTCTTTCTCTCCCTCTCTCTCTCTTTCTCTCCCTCTCTCTCTCCCTTCCTGCCTCCTTCTCTCTCTCTTTCTCTGCCCCTCAACCATGTGTGCATATGGTCTCTTTCTCAAAATAAAATAAAATAATTTTTTAAAAATTTTAAGAGAAGTTGTCTCTAATGTCCCTGCTGCTCCATAACAATTAAGGAAGTGAGGTAAAATATATTTTTAAGTATTGATAAATCTGATTTAAGTCCATTAAGTGGACACGCACTCTGACTAAATATTATTTCTTGGAGCAAAAGAAACATTTCATTTATTCAGGAACTGAATTATTCAGGTTCCCAGCCCACGTGGAATGTAGAAGTTCGGTGATCAAATATCTTGTCCTCTTCTCTACTTGCTGGTATACTGAATATCATGGACGCAGAAGTATTTGTCACTGGCTAGAAAATAATCGTAGTTCTTATACCGATTCTTCAGATTAAAAAGGAAAGGAAATTTTGTTTTGTTTTGTTTTAAACAGCACAAATTTCAGTTGAAGAGTGTCATTAGAAACCAAACTGCCGCTGTATACTTAAGAATGCATTTGAATTATATCTATGAGTTTGAATAGCTCCTGTGTCTTCCTTTGAGGAAGATACCTGTTTGGTCAATAAGCCAGTAATGTGCCCTCCACTGAATTTTAAACATTTCTATATTTTCTGTTAGGGAGGAAGGGCTTTTCTTACAGGGCAGAACTGGGTTTTGTGTTAAATGGCTAAGTACCACTTACATTTACGTTACAAAAAATACTAGACTCTATTTAGCATTCAGTTCTGAGACACAATAAAAAAATGCGCATACTCCTGCTATGTGCTGATAGGAGTTGTTTTGGCTTTTAATAAAATTACTTTTTACTTAGAGCGCTTCCTCTTAAAAGCTCAAAGATTCACTGCATGCTTAATGGGCATGTGCAACTTTGGAATAATTTTTTCAAAAAGACCTCAAGTCCGGAGAGACTTTCTAATGTATTATTATTTTGCTTAAATTCAAGCATCATGTTGATCCATATCTTCTAATCGTTCCATATTTGTTGCACAGATTACTGAGTTCCTTCACTTTTTAATCTGCCCACCATCAGATAAAATCTCTATTCATATTTTTCTCATTTTATGGAACCCCTGTGTCTTTTGCCCTCAAACATCTATTCCAGGCTCTAAATTATGAAGGATGTGGAGTGGTTTTTTTTTTGTTTTTAAGTTTATTTATGAACAAGAGACAGTGTGTGCTTGTGCATGAGGAGGGAAGGGGCAGAGAGAGAGGGAGAGAGAGAATCCCAAATAGGCTCTGTGCTGTCAGTGCAGAGCCCAATGTGGGGTTTGACACGGGCTCGACGTGGGGTGTGATCCCACCAACTGTGAGATCATGACCTGAGCCGAAATCCAGAGTGGGAGGCCCAACTGACTGAGCCACCAAGGCACCCCTGAAGGATGTGGAGTTTTATATGTGCTAATCGCAAGTAGAGACAGAACAGCAGAATCGCTGTGGTTTGTCTTTGAAGACCAAAAGATAACATGTAAAAGCTATGTGACTTTGGGCAAATGACTTAATCTCTCTTTGTTTTAGTTGTCTGTAAGATTAGGACATATTAATAGAAAATACACTTAATGTGGTTGTTTGAAGATGTGGCAGTTTTGAAACACGACCCCCAAATTCTTTGACACTTTTCTCATCAAAGTGTGAAGCTGATGTTCCCTCCTATTTAATTTAGCTTTAGGGCTACCTTGTCAATGGGATACATCGTGTCACGTTCTGGACTCTTAAGAAACTAAACGCTTCTGCTTCTCTCTTGTTCTACTAACCAACCCAGCTGCCCAGTCAAGTGAGAGGTCCTAGAAGCTCATGGCCAAACTCACCTGGAGAGGAGTGATCATGAAATATGGGGGACATAGTTCAGCCCATAACACCTAGGTTGCTTTGACATATCCTACAATGCAAAGGACAATCTCCTCCTTGCTAGACATACACACAATAAAGGAGTACCTGGCCCAAAATTTGAACAAGGGCAAGACTCTGGTCTAGAGCCCTGGGTTAGCACAAAACAGGGGCTCAATAAATTTTTATTGAATAATGAATGTGTGGCTAAAAATACATAACTGAAACAAAGTTTGATAAATGGTGCTTCCCTGACTACATATCATAAACTCTGATATTTTCCTTTGTATATTCTTAATATTGGTTGCACCCACTAAATTGGTTTTTAAAATCCTGTAGTTCCATATTTGAAAAGTTATGATATATAGAATGCTACCACCATGAGTCATTAGACTGATTTTTTTAACAAAGAGGCTAAAATTCAGTCATCAAAATTATTATTTTAAAGAGCCTGGTAGGAAGGCAATACAGTTGTTCAAATGATGCTGCAGACATTCAAGAGTTTCAGGGCACCTGGGTGGCTCAGTTGGTTGAGTCCGACTTTCAATTTCAGCTCAGGTCATGAAACTCATAGTTTGTGAGATTGAGCCCCAGTGACAATGTGGAGCCTGCTTGGGACTGACTCTCTCTCTCTCTCTCTCTCTCTCTCTCTCTCTCTCTCTCTCTCTCTCTGCCCCGCCCCAACTCATGTGTGCACTTGAGTGCACTCTCTGAAAATAAATAAATAAACATTTAAAAAAGAGTTTATTTGGGGGAATAGACATTCTTTCCTTCAGAGTTTGTGGAACAATCATGTTATTTTATAGTACCCCACTTGTTTTTTAATTGTAAATTTATTATCTCAATTGAACAACCGTCTTACCATACTTGACTCTAAATGGCCTTTAGCTGCTATTAAAATTTAAATCCACCCTCAAATGGTGATTACTTGGCACCTGTTACAACAATCAAAATAATATGCTATCCGTTCTAACAGCAATTCAAAACAGCGGCTTACAAAACAGTTTTTGTGGCTTAGAATAACTGCAGGATGACTTTGAAGGTAGCCTTTCTTTTCTGCATATTTAAGTTCTGGTGATATGTTCAGTGTCTATTACCTACATGTATGACCATAGGCTAGGGCATATGAAAATGTATGACTTTGCCCAGTTCTTCAAATCATATGTCCTTGTTCTGATTATCAACACATTTTAAGAAAAACTTTTTGTAGTTTTGTGGTGAGAAAAATTGCGTGTTGACTTTTACAGAAATGATGGAGAAAGAGTTGTTTTCCTTAAAGGCACATTGCAACACCCTTTGTCACTGAAAAAAGAAAACCAAATGAGTTCTCTTTGACAGCTTTATGCCACACTCAAAAGATATTTAAGACCCATATTTTCATCCTTTATTCTGAAATTATTGAAATAAATGCTACATAAATGGAATTCTAATTCAATGTAATGGATCACAAAACATGGTATAAAGATGAAAAGGATATTTTATTATGCATTATAAATATGTTTTATAACAGTAATATATGCTCTTGGTTTAAAAGAAATCTTTAGAAAGTGGTATAAAATGAAAAGTCTCAGTGTCTAGAGGAAATCAGTTACTCATTTCTTTCATATCCTTGAAACATTTAGCACATACAACATTTTTATGCAAATGAATGCGTACTTTCAAATTGTTTTTTTCCTCTTTTAATGTAAAATTTATCTTGCAGATCTCACATTGGAGCATATTTGCTTGCCTCATTATTTTCCATACGTATTACTCCATGGTATGTGAAGTGAGAGACTGTCTGATTCCAATAACTAAGGTAAGGAAGATGTTCAATTATCTTTATTTCTCTTTAGCTCAACTTAATTTCATCTCAAGATTCAATTCCCATGGGTGCCCAAAAAACGGAATCTCTGCTACTTCAGGGTTTTTCTGCACGGCATTTATCTGAGTTCCATGAGACGTATGTAGAGCAGAAGTCCTAAGACATGAATGTGGCATCTAACAAGATGTTGTCTTGTTGTTGTCATTCTGTGCTGACAGATGCTAAGATGTCTACTGTTCCCCCTGGTCCTCAAGCACTGCTCCATGTAGATCTCTGTTGATCATCCCTGACTCCTACTCCAATTCCCTTAGATTCTTTGGATCTCCCTGATGTGTCTACGCCACTCTCAGACACACGGGATTACTGAACCATGCTGGCATTTGGGAGCCATTCCTTCCTATTCTGTTTTTTCAGCACTATGTCAGGATGCTGTCAAAATTGGTGGTCATGGGAGTTGGTTGGGGGTGGGGGTAGATTCTAGTCCCATACAGGCCTCTATCTAGGAGGCAGGTTTTCTTTTCTCTTAGACTCAGCAAAATGATCTGTAGCTTTTGTTACTAACCGTCCCTGGATTCAGCCTGAAATGGAAGGCTCCTTTCTAGTGCACATACATGCTCCTCCTGTAACTGCTTCCCTTTTGCCAACCCAGGAAGTTTTTATCTTGGAGGGCAGATAAATAGGTTTCTCTTGTTTACTGCACAAGCTTCTAAATATCAGGGTCTAGGCATTTGAAACTCAAAAGCCAAATGTTCTCTACGTATTTGTCATTTGCATTCTGCTGTGCCATTTGTCCCCTGAAGCAAGGGACCCACTACACCAGGTGAAAAAGATAATCAGTCTTACCCCCAAAACAGGTAATATTACAAAATGTTATCTCATCACACGTATATATGTCCTATTTGTGAAATATAGGTAGTAATTTCTGTTGTTCCATTGATTGCTGTTGCTGTTGTTATAAGCCACATTAACCATCTTTGTACATTAGCTTGAAAATTTATGGAAGAATATTGACAATAAAAGTCCTAGCTTTGGAATTCCCAGGAGAAAGTGCAAGGGAAAGTATCATTTAAATACTGATGGATAGGACAACATTTCCCCTCTGGAAAGGTTATACCACCACAATCTTGTACAGAAGTGCATACTTCTCAAAAATAAAAAAAATAAAATAAAATAAAATAGTAAAGTAAAATAAAATAAAATAAAAACTTCTGCTTCTCCATAGCTTTAGCCACTAGGATTTTATCACATATTTAAATTTTTTCAGTCTGTTAACTGCAAGTATTATTTCCTGGTTTTCTGATTTTCCACCTTTAATTCAAAGAGAGTTTGGGGCACCTGGGTGGCTCAGTCTGTTGAGTATCCGACTTTGGCTCAGGTCATGATCTCACCATTTGTGAGTTTGAGCCCTGTGTCGGGCTCTGTTCTGACAGCTCAGAGCCTGGAGCCTGCTTCAGATTCTGTGTCTCCCTCTGTCTCTCTGCCCCTCCCCAGCTCATGGTCTGTCTCTCAAAAATGAATAAACATTAAAAAAATTATTAAAAAACCAAAAACAAAAGAAATTGAACATATTCTCACATTGTTTTAGCCCTTTGCACCTTATGTTCCCTAAAATGCTTATTGACATGAAAAAGATTGTGTTAAATAATCCTCAGGTGGTTTAAATAGAATCTTTTTAAGAGTTATATATTTGTTTATTTTTGTTTTGGGAAATGGATTACATAGAATTTAATGCAACTATTTCCCAGTCTCTACTTCATTTGACAGCAAATAAATATTATATAGGGTTAAGAACAAAAGAAAAGTGAAAATGAAAAACTGAGTCACCAACACACAGCTAATAATTATGCTCTGACTGTGTTGTAATATCTCCACACTGGAAAGAAAAAGCTAGTTCTTACCAGGATGGTGTTTGTCCCAAGGGTCACATGTTAGCAGCCATGAGAGCTAACAAAGTCAGTAAATGTCCCATGAGCATGTGTAATTATGCAGAGATCCCAGTAACTGATTAGGACAATGGATTTTGGTCTCAATGCAGGTGATTGCATTGTGTCCATTTCACATGTCCTGTGCTGTTACTACTTCCGAGTTTCCACTAGAGTAGATTTGGTGCCATGTAGGAACTTCAGGAGGAATAAATGAGGCCTGATTGCCAACTGCATGATTAGTTTTTCCACACCTTAATTATGTAGCATCCAAAATATCTGACTTTTCAGTCTTCAGATCTTCTTCATGCCCATTTCGTATATTTCTTACTTCATACTTACTTGTATCTCACCAAAATTAGCATACTGTCTTCCAGCTAGCAAGTGCCTTACAATATGCATAACTCCTTAGAACCACCATGCTGCCCCTTTATCTTGATAATTGCTACCATGCCCTGAAGCCATACTATGTGCCAGGCAACTCTCCTGGCTAATTGTCATCCACCCCCATTTTACAAACAGAGCCGGAGGCTCAGAAAAGGCTGAACAACTTGCCCAGAGTCGAAATCCAGTAAATTCCAGAATCAGCTTTAACAGGTTCTGGGGGTTCTGATAAATTCTGCAAGGAAAAAGGAGGGAGATTGTTAACATGAGCTGGGCAATTTCTCGGAATAGACTTTGCTACTTGACAGCTAGCCACACCAAGGCCTCCTGTACGTTACTTTGCCTCTGGGCAGCTAGCTGTTCCTTCAGTGCTCTGACCAGTTCTGTTTAATCCTGTTTAAAAATTCTAAGGATGAGTAAGGCAGCCTGCGTTACCTGACCCTCTGACAATTTTTCAAACTTGGACAAAGATGCCTTAGGAGGAATAGACTAGATTCCTGATTCTCCACCCCACCTTTTGGACTCATTTCCCCCATGGAAATGGTTCTGGAGGGATCATTTCTCTGCTTTCTGCTTCTTCAGTCACCCCTCACAGTCTTCAGACACTTCATCTCACCGTATTTAGCTGACTTGCAGAGTGAGCTTGGAAAGGGGCTTTCCCTCAAGAGGCAGAAAGAGAAAGAATGGAATTTGGAAAGAAGGGATTGAGAGACCATTAATCCTGTGAAGGAGGCTCATTGGTAGTGGAGGTGTTGGAGTTAGATCTGGATAATGGGGCCCTTGAAAATATCTCAAGAACACAGGAGTTTGAGGAAAGCAATGCTCTTCAGGTAAATGTAAATTGAACAACTTTTCGGGATAGCACTTTGGCCAGATTGTCACAATCCATAGCCAGAGACCTCAGCCACTGAATTCCATGCCTCATAACTCAGCCCAAAGCAAGCCTGAAAGTCTAGCCCCTCATTATCCTTATGAAAAGTAATTTTATTTGGGGGTTTAAAGCAGGGAGAGTAGCCCTCATATGACCTGGAGGCTTTAGACTGCAGTGACCGATTTAATATCCTCATTTTGCAAAACCTAAGGTTCATGAAGGTAAAGCAGCTTGTCCAGGACAACCCAGAAAAAGAAATATTTCTGCTTACATTATGATTTTTGACTACTATTCGAAGAACATTCCAGTTTAACATTTGTGATCCATTTAATACATAAATGTTGCAGAAAATTCAAGTGTCCCTGAGAAGCATTTTCCCGTTTGAGAGCTAACACTTCCTGAACTAAGCACAATACCGGGAGCAGTGCTATACCTGTCTGCAATATTTCACTTAATTTTTACAATATCCCTGGGAAGAAAGAAATTGTAGAAACCCCATTTTATAGCAGAGAAAACAAAAACTCAGAGATTTTAAGTAATTTGTCAATTGCTAACATGTAGCATCTTACCCAAGTTTTTGAATTCCAAAGCTCAAGCAGGCTCATAACTTGTGTTACATGCTGAGTTGCTACACAACATTGGCAATATTTAAAAGGAATCCAGGGCCACACCTCAGAGGGGCTTACATTTGCTGTTCCTTCTCCTGGAATGCTCTTTCTCTGATACCCACAGGGTTTAAACTTGCACTTAACTCATGTCTCTGCTCAAATGTCACCTTATCAATAGTACTTTCTGACCACTTTGTATAAAATACGCCCCCCCCACCACCTACCAACACTTCTTATTCCACTTACTCTGTCTCATTTTCCTACATAGAAATTATTATCATGTGACATGCCAAGCTTGTACTTCTGCATTGTATGTCTCTTCGCTCAGAAATGTAGTCTCCATGAAGTCGGGAGCTGGAGTCTGTTCCCCAGATCTCCAGGACCTAGAAGAGTGCTTGCCACACCGTAGATGCACACTAAATATTCGTAGAATGAATAAGTGAGTGAGTGAGTGAATGAATGAATCAAGCAAGTACATCCCATCTCCATCACCAGTCTCATACGATATCTATCACAGAAGCATCTGGGGAATTCCAGGCAGTGTGATTGAAAAGGTATCTGATTTTTTTTTAAAAGTCCAGTTGAATAAAAGAATATTGCATTATGTCAGTGGCTGGTATTAAAGCATAGGAGGGCATAAACTTGCTCTTCAAGTACTGACAGCTGGCAGAAGAATGCTCAAGTCTGCTCTCCTTTCTGTCCTTCTGCTCCTTCCTCCTTGCATAGCTGTGTGTATTCAAGAGTCACTGGGGACACTCAATCTGAGAAATGTAGAAACAGCATTTTTTTTTCCTTTTCGTAAGCCAAACACTTATTCCCAGTGGGTAACATTTAGCAATGAAGTGGTTTTTTTTGATGCCAGCACTTATCAGTGTTTCAGAAATATATGGTGTAATTAAATTGCTCAAAGGTTGTGCTTTAATCAGGAGCAAATTTAATGAACAATTCAAGCTGTTCATTGTTAGGAAATGGGAAGAGATTGACAGAATATTTTCATTACAGCCTCCAGAGTCATCCAGAAGAGGGTGCTAATGTCCTTTATGAAATGTACCAAACACAAATACACTCACACTCCACAAAGCTTTCTTACATAACTGATCAAGTGATACTAACTATATATATGCCCTGAACGTTAAAAAGAAAATGTATACACATAGGCAGCTCAAGAGTCAAAATAATTGCTTATTGATAGCACAAAAATTTCTTATTTTAAAGTTTTATTTAGAGAGAGAGCAGGGGAGAGGCAGAGAGAGAAGGAGAGAGAGAACCCCAAGCAGTCTTCGTGCTTACAGCAGGACTCAAACTCACAAATCGTGACATTGTGACCTGAGCCGAGATCAGGAGTTGGATGCTAAACCAACTGAGCCACCCAGGCACCCCGATAGCACAAAAGTTTTTAAAAGTTAGGACAGTTTTTTTTTTAATTTTTTTTTTGTTTTTTTTTCCCATTTTTATTTAAATTCCAGTTAACACAGTGTAATATTAGTTTCAGGTGTACAATATAGTGATTTAACACTTACATACAACACCTGGTGCTCATTCCAGCGCGTGAACTCCTTCATCTCTATCACCTAGTTAACTCATCTGCCCTCCCAACTCCCTTCTGGTAACTATCAGATTGCTCTCTATAATTAAGAGTTTGCCTCTTGGTTTGCCTCTCTATTTTTTTCCTTATGTCCATTTGTTTTGTTTCTTAAGTTCCACATATGAGTGAAATCATACGGTATTTGTCTTTCTCTGACTGACTTATTTCGCTTAGCATAATACTGTCTAACACCATCACTTTGTTGTAAGTGGCAAGATTTCATTATTTTTTATGGCTGAATAATATTGTATTATATATATACACCATTTCTTCTTTATCCATTCATCAATCAGTGGACATTTGGGCTGTTTCCATAATTTGGCTGTTGTAGCTAATGCCGTTATAAGCATTGGGGTGAATGTATCCCTTTGAATTAGTGTTTTTGTATTCTTTGGGTAAATACCTAATAGTGCAATTGGTGGATTGTGGGGTAGTTCTATTTGTTTTTAAATGTTTATTTATTTATTTTGAGAGAGAGAGAGAGCATGAGTGGAGGAGGTTGCAGAGAGAGAGGGAGAGGGAGAATCCCAAGCAGGCTCCATGCTGTCAGCACAGAGCCCTATACAGGGTGCAATCTCAGTTTCAAAATTAGGACAGTTTATAAAATGTACCTCAGTTCTGGACACAGTAGTTAACAATTGACTACACTACCACCAAAAATACTTTCTATCACCAAAAAATGCCCAACAGAGTTAATACTGTGATATTTCATGAAAACATTAACCTCTATGAAAGCTAATAGATGAACAAAAAATATTATGGCTAAAATTTAATATTATAGATAATTATATATTTAAAATGAAAGTTAACAAACACTCTTCATTTGATCAATAGCATATTCTTCTTTCAGATGCTTTTCTTTTGATGGTAGATAAAGATGACCAGTAGTTATTGCTTAACTGTAATTCAAGAAAAATTATATAGATTCTGGTTATCTACATTAGATGAAAACAGATTTAACATTGACATCTTTTCTGGTTCACTTGGTCAAAAATAAGATTTCAGAGAAGATGAAGTTTCTGTGAACTAAGTAATTCTCAAAATTCTTTTCTGCTTGTGCTTTACCGATAGAAGTTGAAGATAGCCAGGGCAAAACACCTTTCACTTATGTTTAAAACGTGCCCTAAGTTTTCTTCCTTATCCTAGGTTTTCTGAGCTGCTGTCTTTACAGTTCAAGCAATTTGTATTTTGATTATTTCTATGACGTGAAGCAGTGGCAAACTGTGAATTTTCTGTGGGCAAAACAAATGCAAATAAGAAGCTTTCTAGGTCTGCCTAAATGAGTTACTTAGAATACAAATAAGAAAATCCATGCTGAAAGACCGCTAAAGCTATTTTTACATTCCTCTATTAGCTTCTGGGCAGAGTAGCTTTGAGAGGACGTAGGCATTGCAAAAAAGCTCGATAGGTAGATGGTCTTAAGTAAAGTTCGAGCTTGTAGAACAGGACTCTGACTGGAAAGAAGCACTGCCTTTGCATGAAAGAGGGGTCAGCTCAGTCGCCACACAAAGCGTACCTGCCGCTTTCAGGCCTACGTTGACTAGCAAACTGAAGTGGAGGAACTCAGGCAGACGGAAGAGTTGGAGAACCATGCATCCTCTGCCTGTTGTGTGCATTGCAGGATGCTACATTTCCTGTGCTCTCTTGCCGTCTGTCTAGATGGGTTTCACTAATGGGAAGGCCTGGAGAGCTAGGGAAGGATAAAAGCCAGGATATCCCCCACTGCTCCTGGCTCTGTTTCAGGTGGCAACGCCGAGAGTTGCTGCAATACCAGTGTGGCTCCAGTTCCTAGAGGATGTCGCTCCCTTCGATGATCTCAGTTCCCATTAGACAGGCCCACCAGGTGACCCTGACTCCTAAACTCTGGTATAGCCACCTCCTGCTTTTGTCACTCCAGCCCTAGGTGAGTGGGAGCCACCTTGCTTTTGCTAAACATAAGGTTGCTTCATAATGCTCTTTGGTTCTTTAGCTCTTCCATCAGTAAATAAGCAATTCCTCGTACTGGATTTTTTTGTGTGTTTGAAATACTTAAAGGGCTCTTGTTTTACTGATACAGAAGACCATCTTTTGTGCTGTAGACATATTTGGAAAGGAATCACTGTGCCAGTTTAACCTGCATATTTTATTTTGCAGCTTCTTTAACTCAGTCTGGTTTGGCATTGAAAAACCAAGATTTGGTTAAAAACTATCTGCTCTACCAGTTTCTGCTGTGCTCACCACACACAAAATGACCACATACATAACTCTGAGGAATTTATGACAATGTGACATGTCTGGTGTGGCTATTTTTAACACATATTCTGTATTATTATTCAACTCTTTAAATGTTTGTGGATTATTAAATGCATCTATCAGGAAAGAAATAAACAACCCCCCAGCTTCATTCTTGATGAAGAGACCTCTGGAGAGAATTATGTCTCACCCTTTTGAATACATGATTCCATTGTCTTTTATCCATTATTCCATATCTGTTTGTGAAATGGGGTTAGCAACAGCATCTTCCCCATCAAACTGCTGTGAACATTAAGTAAGAGAGTAAGAGATACTTAAAACCATGTCCAGGGGTGCCTGGGTGGCTCAGTCAGTTGAGCATCTGACTCTTGACTTCAGCTCAGGTCACGATCTCAGGGTTGTAGGATTAAGCTCTGCCTGGGCCTTCTCAAGATTCTCTCTCACTCGACCCCTCTCCCCCACACATGAGCTCTCTCTGTCTCAAATAAAATTCAAACAAACAAACAAAAAACAATGTCCATCCCACATCAGTCACTGAGTAAATATCAGCTATTATGCTGACTATAAGTCTTTGTCGATATAATTGTTTTTCCTTCGTAGGAATGTGTATTTTAATCTCTAGTAGCATTTAAGAATTTTGCTTCTGTTTAATATTCTGCAGTTTTGCTAACAACGATTCTTTTAGATATGAATTTGTTTTTAGCTGCCCTATTTAGGTGCTGGGGTGATCCTTAAATCTTAGGATTGATGACTTTTTTTTCAATTCTGGAAAATTCTCAGCCATTTTCTTTTGTAACATCAGGTCTCCCATGTTCATTTAATTTTATCTTAGAATTCCTGTCAGACATAGTTTAGACCCTGTCTTCCTATTTTCCATGACTCAACTTCTCTTATTTCTCTGTTACACATTCTGGGTCATTTCCTTAGATCTATGTTCCAATATATACAGTATTTTTTTTCCTGTGTATTTGTTTTGTTGCTTAGTTAATTGCTTTTTTTAAATTGTAGTAAGTTATGATTTTCATTTTAAGATTTTCATTGTATTCCTTTCCATTTTCCATATCTGTTCTTTTTTTTATACTGTTTTGTGCTTGCTTTATCCTTTCTATTTTCTCTTTACCTATTTAAATATTTTAAAAATAATCATTTTAGGGGTGCCTGGGTGGCTCAGTCAGTTGAGTGGCCAACTTCAGCTCAGGTCATGATCTCGCGGTCTGTGAGTTTGAGCCCCGCGTCAGGCTCTGTGCTGATAGCCCAGAGCCTGGAGCCTGTTTCAGATTCTGTGTCTCCCTCTGTCTGACCCTCCCCTGTTCGTGCTCTGTCTCTCTCTGTCTCAAAAATAAATAAACATTAAAAAAATTTAAAAATAATAATTTTAAAGTCCCTTTCAGATGATTTTCTATTTCTTGTTCTTAATGTGTAGATTCTTATTTTTGTTATACCATCTAACACTCCATCCCAGTAATTCACTCCCTCCTGTGGTTTGAATCTTCAACTGAGAGCTCATCTTCAGCTGAGACTGATTTCCATGGCATTCTGGGTTCCCTGAGCTATGAAAATAACCCTGTTAGGGGATATTGGCTTTGCCTTTTCTGAGAGTTAATGGTTTCACTCTTTCTGGGTCCATTTCTTAAAATTAATTAATTAATTTTTAAATTTGCACCCAAGTCAGCATATAGTGCAACAATGATTTCAGGAGTGGATTCCTTAATGCCCCTTACCCATGTAGCCCATCTCCCTGTCCCCCCCTCCCACCACAACCCCTCCAACAACCCTTTGTTCTCTATATTTAAGAGTTTCTTATGTTTTGAACCCCCTCCCTGTTTTTGTATTATTTTTGCTTCCCTTCCCTTATGTTCATCTGTTTTGTTTCTTAAATTCCTCATACGAGTGAAGTCATATATTTGTCTTTCTCTCACTAATTTCACTTAGCATAATAATCTCTAGTTCCATCCACGTGGTTGCAAATGGCAAGATTTCATTCTTTTTAATGGTCCAGTAATACTCCATTGTAAATATATACCACATCTTCTTTATCCATTCATCCATACATGGACATTTGGACCGTTTCTATACTTTGGCTATTGTCAATAGTGCTGCTAAAACATTGGGGTGCATGTGCCCCTTCGAAACAGCACGCCTGTATCCCTTGGGTAAATATCTAGTAATGCATTTGCTGGGTTGTAGGGTAGTTCTATTTTTAATTTTTTGAGGAACCTCCATTCTGTTTTCCAGTGGCTGCACCAGCTTGCATTCCCACCAACAATGCAAAAGAGATCCTCTTTCTCCGCATCCTCACCAACATCTGTTGTTGCCTGAGTTGTTAATGTTTGCCATTCTGACAGGTGTGAGGTGGTATCTCATTGTGGTTTTGATTTGTATTTCCCTGATGATGAGTGATGTTGAGTACTTTTTCATGTGCCAGTTGGACATCTGGATGTCTTCTTTGGAGAAGTGTCTTTTCATGTCTTCTGCCCATTTCTTCACTGGATTATTTGCTTTTGGGTGTTGAGTTTGATAAGTTCTTCATAGATTTTGGATACTAACCCCTTTATCTGATATGTCATTTGCAACCCATTCCATTGGTTGCCTTTTAGTTTTGCTGATTGTTTCCTTCACTGTGCAGAAGCTTTTTATTTTGATGAGGTCCCAATAGTTCATTTTTGCTTTTGTTTCTCTTGCCTATGGAGACAAATTGAGTAAGAAGTTGCTGAGGCTGAAGTCAAAGAGGTTTTTGCCTGCTCTCTCCTCGAGGATCTTGATGGCTTCCTGTCTTAATGTTTAGGACTTTCATCCATTTTGAGTTTATTTTTGTGTATGGTGTAAGAAAGTGTCCCAGGTTCATTTTTCTGCATGTCGCTGTCCAGTTTCCCAGCATCATTTGCCGAAGAGACTGTCTTTTATTTATTAGTTGGCCATGTTTGTGGGTCCATTTCTGGGTTCTCTGTTCTGTTCCATTGATCTGAGTGTCTGTTTTTTTGTGCCAGTATCATACTGTCTTGATGATTACAGCTTTGTAAAGCAGCTTGCAGTCTGGGATTGTGATGCGTCCAGCTTTGGTTTTCTTTTTCAAGACTGCTTTTTCTATTCAGGATCTATTCTGGTTCCATACAAATTTTAGGATTGTTTGTTCTAGCTCCATGAAGAATGCAGGTGTTATTTTGATAAGGATTGCTCTGGGTCAATTTTTATGTTGATTTCTCCATTAGGAGCTTTTGCTGCCTACTGTTGGTGTGAATTTGGACCTGCTCATTCACATGATGGGGGGCTTGCATTTGGGGGAGTTACTTTTTTCTATCTCAACCCTAGATATACAAGAAGCTTCTTTGCTGCTTTCCCCACTTGGCAGAGGTAGAGTCTTCCCTGTGACTCATGGCTTATTGTAGGTGTCTCAACTCTAGTTCCATGAATGAATAGGGCCTCTGTCCTAGACTGCCTTCTCTGCGCTGGTGTCCAAACACCCAAATCCAGCTATTAGAACCTGTATCTGCTTCTTATAATACTCAAATATATTTTAACCTAACATCCTTCCCACCTCTCTGATCTGAATTTGTTTTGCAAACTCTCAAAATGAGTATTTTCTTCTTGTGGTTTTAAACTTGCATATATATTCACATATCTTTTATTTTCTTATATAATATTTTATGAGTTCATTCTAATTAAGGGTTCTAATTATGGGTGCCCTTTCCTCAGTTTTATTCCGCATATTGACCATGTTGAAAGAAATTTTACTTAATAATTATAGAAAGATTCTTGCAAAGAGTATAGTGTATGCACTCTCAGAAACATCTGGAAGGGGATGTAGTATAACCCATTACCAGAAAGAAAGTTATATGATTCTTAGCTGATCATGAATCCACAAGGAGTTCATGAAATGATGCAAAATGTTTCTTTTTCCATCAGATTATTTATTCATTTGGTATGCTTTTTGGCCGAGGTAACAGAAAATTCAACTATAATTGGCTTAACCAATAGGAAAGAATTATTTTCTGATCTATCCAGAAGCTACAAATAGAGCCTTTTCAGAGTTGGTTAACTGAGTGGCTAACCCTCATTTTTGTTCCAGTTCAAATTCCTCATGAAATCTCTTAGCTTCTCCTTATGGTTATAAGATTACTGTGGCAGTTCCAAGCATGTCAACCTTAATATATATCAAGATGTAGGAAAGGGGATAATAAAATTTCTTTCTTCCTTAGGTCTCTATTTTTGACAGGAAGAATTTCCAGAAGTCCTAGGGGTGTAACCCTCATATATCATTGATTAAAAATATGTCATATGCCCACACTCAAACCAATGATCAGGAAGGGAAATAGATTTACCACAAATGGCAAAGATCAAGTTAGACTCATTCTGGGGTTGGTAATGAGTCCAGGCTTCCCTGAAATGCATGGTTACCCAATGACTGAACAATATGAGGAATCTATGACCTTGGAGAGCAGCAAATAGCTGTGGGACAAAGTCCGATCACTCAGAGACAGTGTTAGGAGAGAACCTGGAGGTCCATACTCTGGGGTCCTTTACTCCTCTGTTTGCCATCCCTCTTTCCTTTTCCAACCCCAGCCCCTGGTAAAGCACAAGTAATCTTGGAGGCCACCATTATTTCTTTGTCTCTCCTGTAAGAGTGAACGTGGATCCTGATAGTTGGTACCTCCTTGCAGCCTGTGAAAAGCCTACATTAAAAAAAAAAAAATCTGGGGCGCCTGGGTGGCGCAGTCGGTTAAGCATCCGACTTCAGCCAGGTCACGATCTCGCGGTCCGTGAGTTCGAGCCCCGCGTCGGGCTCTGGGCTGATGGCTCAGAGCCTGGAGCCTGTTTCTGATTCTGTGTCTCCCTCTCTCTCTGCCCCTCCCCCGTTCATGCTCTGTCTCTCTCTGTCCCAAAAATAAATAAACGTTGAAAAAAAATTAAAAAAAAAAATCTTTGTACTGAACCACCACTGAGATAAATAGGGGCCATACTCATCACTGTCCTGTTTTAGAAACTTGGTCTTTCAGAAGTCCCGTGGCATTGTTGAGAGGTGCGAGCATGGGCATAACTCGATGGGAGCAGTATAACATATTACAGCATAGTGGAATGTTGTCACCACAGGGCAGTTAGTTCGTGATGTACTCGTATGAGTTGAATAGGGTTTCCTCCTGGTACAGACTGGAGTCCCAACGGGCAAAGGCTGTGTGGGTAACTGGCAGTGACTCCAAGGCATTGTGGATCATAGACAATGTTTGTTGCATTGTTCTTTCCGTTGTTTCACTCACCGGGCATGTCATGGGTTATGGGACACTGCCTTCTTGGACAGGTATCCCAAGGTGAGGTCACTCGTATTTGTCAGTCATGTCATTTATTTCCCCACCTGCAGACACACCTCCACACTGTCTTTATAACCTCCACACAAAAGATTCGTCTCCTCTTTTATTTCCTTCTAGACTTCAGAAGACCATACATCCAGAGCACAAATCAGAAGCCACAAGAAAATCTGTGTCTCTTTTCATGAATGCAGGGAAAACTGCCTTTAACATTTTCTAGATGGTGAGGGAAAACATTTGCTTTTTCTGTCAGAGTGTAGACTGTGGAGGTGACTGTTCTGCTCAAATGGATGAGTGCTGTGAATACAGGAAAAAAGCACTAATGAACATTTTTATTTTCACAAATAAATTCTTCTCTTGTCAACATTGATTGTTTTGCATGTTATGGATGTAATGTGTTTCATATATTTTTTTTTATTTAAAAAATTTTTTTAACGTTTATTTATTTTTGAGACAGAGAGAGACAGAGCATGAACGGGGGAGGGTCAGAGAGAGAGGGAGACACAGAATCGGAAACAGGCTCCAGGCTCTGAGCTGTCACCACAGAGCCTGACGCAGGGCTCGAACTCACGGACCGCGAGATCATGACCTGAGCCAAAGTCGGACGCTCAACCGACTGAGCCACCCAGGCGCCCTGTGTTTTATATATTTTTAAAAAAACTCAAAAAAGAAATTTGTGAAGAGTGAGGAGATAAAATACAAAGGGAGAGAAGGAGTGCAGTAGGTCAGACATTTGCCCCATCTCACACATGACCCCAGCCTAATTAACCTCAATTTCCTTAGCTCAACAGGGATATAAAGAGATAAATAAGATAATCAAGGACCTAAGTCCATCTCATAATCTTCTATCTCATAAGTCTTTTAAGCATTAAACAGTTGCTTGACAATGATAGAACAGGTGCATGACACCTGTCACACTTCCCCTGTCAAGGGGGAGCAAAGGTGGGTTTTGAAGGAATAGCGTCAGAGCCTTAAATGTGAATGTCCGCAAAGACACACGTGGAGGTCGCATCTGCAAAGAGAGCTGGAAACCAGTACCACAGTTCCTACTCCACGTACAAGAGCCTGTACCTTACAGCCTAATTAACAGTCATCCCCATAGGAAGCTGGAGTTTGTGTCATGTTATTCTTTAAAACAGTACTGCTCATTCTTGGTTTTGATCCAGCCTAAATATCTTCATTCCACTTTAATTTTTTAAAGTTCAAAGTAAATGAAATATTGTGATTAAAAACAAAGCAGTGATAATTTTAGAATCTGTTCTTTTTTTAAAAATTTATTTATTTTTGAGAGAGAGAGACAGAGACAGAGTGTGAGCAGCGGAGGGGCAGAGAGAGAGGGAGACACAGAATGTGAAACAGGCTCCAGGCTCTGAGCTGTCAGCACAGAGCCCAATGTGGGGCTCAAACCCATGAACCACGAGATCATGACGTGAGCTGAAGTCGGATGCTTAACTGACTGAGCCACCCGGGCACCCCTAGAATCTGTTCTTTAAAGAAAATACAACTTCCTCCAAAATGAGTGTACTGAATTACCCTCAACCACACTTCACAATTTGCTGCTTTGAAATAACTTCTTCACATAGCTATCTGAAATTATGCCTTTAAGGCTAATCTGTTTTGTTTCACTTTGATCTGTATTAAATACAAATAACCTCTAAGAATGTTGAAACATAGAAGCCCCATCAGTCATTTAAATTAATTGAATTAACATCAAATCTCTTCTTATTTTAAACCACAGTATTAATTTAATAGCACTAGAAAACCACTGATGCGGTCACCTCTGTTTTACAGCTCCCTTTGTGTTTAACCTAACACGAAGGCTGTTCCATTTTGTGTGTCTTCATTCCCTGCCACTGGTTTTTCATTTGTTTGAAAGTCACTCCAAAATTATCCCTCAGCAGATGGGAGGAGATCCGGGGGGGGTGGGGGGGGGGGGGGGCGGGGGCTGGAGGGATGAGGGGAACTGATGACGGAGACAGAAAAAGAGAGACTGTTGAAGGGAAAAGTAAGCCCAAACCAGTAAGGCCAATGTTGTGTCTTCTCTATGGCAGGTAGCAACTGACTCACAGAAACAAAAAAAAATTTTTTTTTTGGAATTACTTGTTTAAACAGGAATCTCTTTAAAAGGAAAAGACGTTGGGGCACCTGGGTGGCTCAGTCATTTAAGCATCCAACTTCAGCTCATGTCATGATCTTGCAGTTCCTGGGTTTGAGCCTGCATCAGGCTCTCTCACAGCTCAGAGTCTAGAGTCTGCTTTGGATTCTGCATTTCCCTCTCTCCATGCCCCTCTCCCACTCATGCTCACTAGTGCTCTCTCTCTCTCTCTCTCATAAATAAATATTTAAAAAATAAATAAAATGAAATGAAAAGAGATTGATTGACTTCTGGTCAGGACAAGATGGTGTAGGTGAGTTCCTTCTTGCTCTTCCTCACTAGGCACAAGTATTAACCCTGGACATGAGGCAGGGGGCAACAAAGGAGAAGGCTAAAAGGTTGTAAGAGGAAAGTGAGATGGTTTCCCCAGGACTTAAGGCACAAAATAGTGGCAGGCTTTCACCCAAAAGGGGCAGATGACTAGGACTCATCATTGACCAACTCCTGACCTAACAAAAGAAGGCAGCCTTGTAGACTCATTCTTCCCCCAGATAGAGAAAGAGTCCTGCTGGCAACATCAGGCAAACCCAAGTCCACTGGCAAGGAGGGTCCCCTGGGAACCCCACCAAAAATAAGCAGCCCTTTTCTGCCGAGTCTGAGACTCTTCAGCCTTCCCTGAGCCACCGAGGCCTTAGGCAGCACCAGCAGGAGTTAGTGGGAGTTTGAGGAGGATCATACAAACCAAGCAGACCAAAAGTAACACCACAAAGGCTGTGAAAATTAAACTACCATGAAACCACAGCCCACAAAAGTAGGCCAAGACCTATAAATTAAACCCAAACAGGTATTTAAAATGAAAGATTTAAATAGGATGTAGAGTCTCTTAATATAATAAATAAAGTGTCCACAATACATTGTGAAATCACCCATCATACACAAAAGAAAAATCACAACTTGGAGAGAAGGCAGTCCACAGATGCCAACATCCACAAACATAAATCAGATGTTAGAATTATCTCACAAGGGTTTCAAAGCAGCCATCATAAAAATGCTTCAGTAATCAATTATAAATTTACTTGAAAGAAGTGAAAAAAATAGCAAACTTCAGCAGAGTAATCAAATTGATTATTTTTTAAAAGCGGAAACTAGAGATCTCAAAAATACAACAACACTAATAAATCAGTCACTGGTCGGGCTCAAGAATAAAGTTGGCAGAGGATAGAACTGGTAAACCTGAGGACACAAAAGTAGAATTTAGCCAATCTAAGGTTTTTTAATGTTTATTTATTTTTGAGAGACAGAGCAGAGCATGAGCAGGGGAGGGGCAGAGAGAGAGGGAGACACAGAATGTGAAGCAGGCTCCAGGCTCTGAGCTGTCCACGCAGAGCCCGACATGGGGCTCAAACTCACAAACTGTGAGATCCTGACCTGAGCTGAAGTCAGACGTTTAACCGACTGAGCCACCAAGGCACCCTAGAATTGAGCTGGTCTAAATAAGAGAGAAAATAGACTGAGAAACGTGAACAGAACATCAGGAATTTGTGAAACAATAGCAAAAAAACAAAACAACAACAAAAAACAAAAACAAAAGAAAAAACCCAAGCCAACCCATATATCACCATATTAACAAGTTAAAGGAATTGTATGATCATATCAACTGACACAGAAAAAGCATTTGACAAAATCCAACACCGATTCATAAGAAACACTCTCAGCATTTAGGAGTAGAAAGGAATTAAGTTGATAAAGAGCATCTACAAAAAAAAATCCACAGCTAACATCATGTTTATTGGTGAAATACCAAATGCTTTCCCCCTAATATCAGGAATAAAGCAAATGTCTATGCTCACCACTCCTATTGAATGTAATATTGGAAAGTCTAGCTACCAGGGTAAAGCAAGGTAAAGAAGTAAAATGCCTAAAGATCAGGAAAGGAAGAAATAAAACAATCTCTATTGCAGATGACAGGATTGTTTAAATAAAAACTCCCAAAAACCTACAAAATACTTCTAGAATTGATAAGTGAGTTTAGCATGCTTTCAGGTTATAAGATCAACATGTACAAATCAATCACATTTCTGTATGTTAACAATTAACATGGGGAAATTTAAATTTAAAGCACAATACCATTGCAGTCACTCCAAATAAAATTAAATACTTAGATATACACTTAACACAACCATGTATGGGATCTATATGCTGAAAATTACAGAATGCTAATGAAAGGAATGAAAGAAGACTTAAATGGAAAGACATACCCTATTCATGAATTAGAAAACTGAACATAGTGAAGATGTCAGTTTTTCCCATGTTGACCTACAGACTTATAGATACAATTCTGTCAAAATTCCAGCAAGGTTTTTGTAGACACAGACAAGTTGATTGTAATATTTATATACATGGTCCCTAGAATACTTAAAGCAATTAGACCAAAAAAAAAAAAAAAAAAAAAAAAAAGAGGTGGGAGACATTACTCTTCTCAGTATTAAGAATTACTGTATAGCTACAGTAATCGGAACAGTGTTGTGTTGGCAGAGGGATAGAGGCGTAGGTCAGTGGAACAGAGTGGAGAGTCCAAATACAAAATCAAACACCCAGCTAATTATTGATGAAGATGAAAAAACAATTCAGTGGAAAAGAGACAGCTTTTTCAACAAATGGCACCAGAACAATTGGATATCCATAGTCTAAAAATAAATTTTGGGGTGCCTGGATGGCTCAGTCACTTAAGCGTCTGACTCTTGATTTCTGCTTGGGTCATGATCTCATGGTTCATGGATTCAAGCCCTGCATCGGGCTCTGAGCTGACAGTGTGGAGCCTGCATGGGATTCTCTCTCTCCCTTTCTCTCAGCAACCCCCCCCCCCCCCCCCCAGTTCTCACATGCATGCTCTCTTTCTCTCTCTCTCTCAAAATAAAATAAATATACTAAAAAAATTTTTTTTCAAAAGGAACTTCAGATTAATATGCCTTATAAAAAACGTAACTCAAAATGGATCACGGACCGAAATATAGTACATAAAACTATGAAACTTTTAGAAAAAAATATGAGAAAATCTTCAGAGTCTAGATTTTATAGACCTTAACACCAAAAAGCATGATTGGTAAAAAGAAAAATCAGTAGATTTGACCTCATCAGAATTAAAAACCTGTGCTCTCTGAAAAAGCCCATATGAAGAGAATGAAAAGACAAGACAAGCTACACGTTGGGAGAAAATATTTGCAAACCACATATAACAAAAGACTGGTATTTAGCATATAAAGATCTCTTAATACAAAATTTTAGGAATGGAGAATCAATTAGTAGTTGACAGGGTTTAGGGGTAGAGGGAGCATCTAGGGGAAAAGAGAGAGGTGAGTGTGGTTTTAAAAAGGAAACATGATGAATATTTGTGATGTTGGAAGTGTTTAGTATCTCAATTGATGGTAGACACAGATGAGTATACTTTGACAAAGAGGATCTACATAGGTGATAAAATTGTAACGAACTTAGTACACACATATATGCATATATAAGCACATACAAATGGGTACAAATATAACTGGAGAAATCTGAATAAGATCAGTGGATTGTATCAATGTCAATATCCTGACCGAGGTATTATTTATAGTTTTGCAGACTTCCTCCATTGGGTGGAACTAGGCAAAGTATACAAGATTGCTCAGTATTATTTCTTACAATCACATGTGAATCTACAATTATCTCAGTAAAACTGCATTAAGGAAATAGCCTCTCACTATCACATTAATACTTGAAGTCTTTACTATCACATGTAACTATCTCCTGTAACATACAAAACAGCATCTTTACTAGAAACAACCAGATTGGACCAGGCCAACTGGCTCAGAGCAGAACGTACTGATCTCTGTTAACAAGAATCCTTGACTACAGTCAAGTCAGCGTTTGAATAGATAATGAAAAATATATTTTAGAGCTTAGAAAGTCCGCTTCTCTCTTCTAACAGTGTCACAGAGGGGCAACTCCAGAGTATCTACAGAGCTGGGGTTTCTTAGAGGAAACTCTTATTCATTTTTTAAGTTGGGGAGAGCTAATCTACAACCAGAATGTGATTCCTTTTCTTCCATTGTTGACCCCAAAACAATGCAGGCCAGAAGTTCTTGGTTAGTGTGCTTGTTCGATAGTCCCAAACCTTCCCTTCATTGGTCTCCAGAGATCTAGTCTTCAACCAAGCTTTTGTCAGAAATACAGTTGACATTTCAATCTTTGTTTATATTTGTCCTGGGTCTACTTCACAGGTATTTCTAAACTCAGTAAAGAAGAAAGGGGCTTTAGGGTCAGCCAGATGATTGGAAGGGGGAATGGCCATTGGCACCGTTTCTGTAGGCTGTCTTTGCATAGCAATAAACCCCACACGTACTTGGAAAAAGCAGCGTATGAAGATGGGAGAGTCTAAATACAGCCTACAGGACAATTCTTGATGCTCCTGCCATTGATATCGACTTCAAGGAGCACTCTCCTTTCAATTCTATTAATGATAACTAAAAATGATACGATTATTAAAGTTGGGAGAAAGCATATTCCATGCAGAGTGAATAGCATGTTTAAAAATGTAAAGTCAGGGAGCCTGGGTGGCTCAGTTGGTTAAGTGCCTGACTCTTGATCTTGGCTCAGGTCATGCTCTCACAGTTTCATGGGTTTGAGCCCCTCATGCTGACAGCATGGAGCCTCTCTGCTCGTGTGCTGTCTCTCTCAAAATAAATAACCTTTAAAAAAATGTAGAATCAATTTCATAGATTATTAAAGAGTTCCATATGGAATTTAGTGGTGGCAGTGGTGTCAATATGGGGCAGAGACAAAGAAACTAATGGAAGTACCAGGGCCTGGTGGCTGGGAAAGTAGGGTCTGGACTATAAAGAGCCTTGTGTACTGTGCTAAGGAACATGATCCTTATTCTTTCCTTTATTTTCCTTTGCTTTCCTTTGCTTTCCTTTCCTTTCCTTTCCTTTCCTTTCCTTTCCTTTCCTTTCCTTTCCGTCCCGTCCCGTCCCGTCCCGTCCCGTCCCTTCTTTCCCGCACTAGCGGGAGAGGAGCAGAGAGAGGAAGCCACACAACCTGAAGCATGCTCCAGGCTCTGAGCTGTCAGCACACAGTGAGATCATGACCTGTGCCAAAGTCGGACACCCAACTGACTGAGGTGCCCCCATGATCCTTATTCTTAAGTCTATATGAAACTGATGGAGTATTTACTTTCTACTTATTTTAAACCCTGGAACAAAGAAAAGAGAATTTTAATATTTATGTCCCCTCAAGATGTAAAGATTTGCACCCTCACTAGACACTAGATTTATGATAATGCCTACAGTTATACCACGCCTCTCAAGAAGCTAGATCATTGGTTTTCAAATTCCAGTGGGCTCAAACCATGTAGATTCCTGGGCCTCATTCTCATGGGCTCTAGTAAACTGTGTGTTTAACCACTTAATTCCAGGTCATTAGATTATACTTTGAGAAGGACTAAAAATGATTGCAGTAAGCAAAACTCCTCTTACTTCTATCTTACGAACAAAAGATCTGAATGCACTTTCAGACAGAACTAATAGAGTAGGTTCCAGTCTCCACTAGAGGGTAGCATATAAAAACTTTGAGTTTTGAACAATATTTGTTTAAACTGTGTGACTCTTAAGAAAAGGCCCACATTACCTTTTTTAATGTGGTATTTCTTTCACATGAAAATGTTACAAAATACATTATTTAGAAAACTGATGTATTCCCTCTTTGTTTGTTTTCTAGTTTAATCAAATGACTTGCTCACATTAAAATACTTTCTCAGTTGCCAACACACTGCCATTCTGGGTGATGCCACTGTAGAATGTTTAGCCATAATGGAGCCCACCCTCCCTGTTTTACAAATAAGGGACATGAGCCCCGGGAGGAAGCTAGTTCAAGGTCGCTATACTTAGTAGCAGAGTTGAGACTAGATCCTAGGTGACCTGCCCATCAATTCAACATCATTTCCTATAAAGCATCTTATTAACAAGTTAGATAATTTGGGGGGAGCCAAAGGTGGAAAAAGGAATATTACATTATCACATTGTAGTTCCTGTAGCTACAGTGCCAACAAAACCTGAATCTGAAAGATTCATTTGAAACATCTTTGAGAGCTCTGAAGTAACCCTATTTAATGACTATAAATCTCATATACCCTCTGTTAGATGAAGTTCCTCATTTTTATTTTTCTGTTTTCCAGTGACTTAGACTAAGTTCCAAGTTATGACTCTTTGATTTGTGTCGGTTCATCTTACACGCATTTTGGTTGTTGTTTTAAATGGTAGAACCATTGCTTCCCAAGTAGGGACCACATGAATTAGGATTAAAAAGAGCAGGGTGAGCCTCCTTTGTTCATCTTGTTAAAATAAGAGAAACAGATCCAAATGCTCCAGTTAATCAGCCAGTTTATATTTTAAGTGGTCTTGGTGTTAAAAAAAAAAAATCTGTGCATAAGGGTTGAATTTTCCCTTCCCTTCCTCATCCTCCACATCCTCCTCCTCCCCTGCCCCCTCTCCCTTCCCCCCTCCCCCTCCTCCCTCCCCTCTCCCCCTCCTCCCTCCCCTCTCCCCCTCCACCTTCCCCTCTCCCCCTCCACCTTCCCCTCTCCCCCTCCTCCTCTTCTTCCTCCTCCCTCTTCTTTTTTTCTGACATGTCGCATTTGCCTTACCGACTGGCTTAATGTCTCGTGGAACCCTGTGCTTTTTTTGGCATGGTTCTCTCCCCCCAAGATCTGCTAAAAGAAAAAAGTGGCCTTTTCTTAGAAGGCTGTGGACCACTTTTGATCTAGGGCCTAGTGTTTGGCAGGCCCAACAGTGGTATTATCCCTGTGAGGAAATAGCAATCCTGTTATTTCCTTATTGTGATGGAGATGATTTCCTAAGATGAAAGACTTAGGAATTTAATTGGAGCATAAAGAGTCACTAGGCAGTAATCTGTATTTTCCCCTTTTTAATGAGAATCCACCAGTCATTTCATGCCCTCTAAAATGGCATCTCTTAAGCATCCCACTTATGTATAACATAGGTTGTAAAACTCCAAATTCCTAAATGTGCAAACCAGCCTTGACTATTCTAATAACTAAATTTGCCAAGGTCCTGATAAGTGTCAAGCATCAGGCTACGATGTTTATCCATAAGATCTTATTTATCCTTCATAGTAACCCTATGAGGTAGTTACTGGTATCATCCCCACTTTAAGATGATGAAATTGAGACTCAGGTAGGGTAAGGAGCTAATATTAAAAAACTAGAGGGGCACCTGGGTGGCTTGGTCGGTTAAGCTTCCTGCTCTTGATTTCTGTTCAGGTCACGATCTCACGGTTTGTGAGACCGAGCCCTGTGATGGGCTCTGCACTGTCAACACAGAACCTGCTTGGGATTCTCTCTCTCCCCTTCTCTCTGCCCCTACCCCACTTGTGTGTGTGCTCGCTCTCTCTCTCTTTCTCAAAATAAATAAATAAACATTTAAAAAAAAGAGGTGAATGAGCCAGGCAAAGTATGGGTACCTATTAACCACACTGCTCTCCCATGCTTCACTTACATACAGCCCCTGGTAAGACAACACAGAGAGAAATGTATCCAGTGAATACTTACATGGATGACCCCATTTAGTGTTTTAAAACATGATGCATATCAATCTTCTCCTGTAGGGTTAAGGGCTTCTCAGAAGGGGAAAAGGATTAATCATGAACCATACCTTAGCCGGTAAGAATAAGCCTACAAAAGCTGAGATAGGGTTAATGTCTAGGATAAAATTCAAGCCAGACCTGATTTTCATGCTCTATTTACTGTAGCAGACCAGATTCCTTCCTTCACAATCTCTGGGAACAGAAAGAATAAATAGCAAATGTATTTAAAGAACCCAAACCTAGACATGCTGTGCACATTCATATTAGAGACAGATGTTTTTTCCAGATATATATTAAAGCACATTTGGGGGGGCATCAGGGCAGGTGCCTCAATTCATAATACTTTAAAGCTCCATCTTTAATGATTATCCTGAGCACTGACTAAAACATGCAAGAGGGAAAAGAAAATTATTGGAAAGAAAGAGAAACACTGAAATTCCTGGGCCAGGGAGACAGTAGGGCATTTGTGTACTAGGCGGTCCGTATACCACTGGTGGTGTCTGAGATGATTCTAGATGGTACATAAATACATTTTTGTAAAGAAATTTCAACAGTTGTATATTAATTTAATAGGGATTAAGGGAAAACCTAGCATCTAAAACCAGTGGTTGTGTGGATATTATTTCTCAGGACAAGGCCAAGTTTTAAGAAATGAGAAAATTTAAATTTGATACAAAAGTATTAAGTGAATAGTATTAATAGTGATAAAAAGATACGGACAGGGGGCGCCTGGGTGGCTCAGTTGGTTAAGCGGCCGATTTCGTCTCAGGTCATGATCTCGCCGTCCGTGAGTTCGAGTTCCGCGTCAGGCTCTGTGCTGACAGCTCAGAGCCTGGAGCCTGTTTCAGATTCTGTGTCTCCCTCTCTCTGACCCTCCCCCATTCATGCTCTGTCTCTCTCTGTCTCAAAAATAAACGTTAAAAAAAAAAAGATACGGACAGAATTTTGAAGGTGCTGTACAAGAGTGATTGGAGTTTAGGAAACTTCACTATGGCACAATCAGTATCTGACAGAAAGGCTCCAGCCCTTGGGTCTAATTTCTGGCTCTGAAATGGACTATCCACATTAAACTTTGGTAAGCCATTTTCATACCTCTAATCCAGAGTAGTTTTGACCATAAATTGAGAGGGGGAGAACAGATCAGGGGATGCCTTCTGGGGACAGTGGACACCTAGAAGGCCTTGGAGTTATCACAAAGGATCTGAGAACACATACACTTGATAAACAGTGAGGACTGAATTAATACCTCTTACCATTAAACATATGACTAGTTGGGGCGCCTGGGTGGCGCAGTCGGTTGAGCGTCCGACTTCAGCCAGGTCACGATCTCGCGGTCCGTGGGTTCGAGCCCGCGTCGGGCTCTGGGCTGATGGCTCAGAGCCTAGAGCCTGTTTCCGATTCTGTGTCTCCCTCTCTCTCTGCCCCTCCCCCGTTCATGCTCTGTCTCTCTCTGTCCCAAAAATAAATAAAAACGTTGAAAAAAAATAAAAAAAAAACATATGACTAGTTTACAAAAGTACATAAATGCTGTCACGATTATGAACTTAGTTGATTTGAACTACCCCAAGTGAAAGCTCTTCTGAATGCATCAGTACTTGAGCTAAAAAAATAGATCATAAAGGTACAATTACAATGGATATTTTTGATAGCAGCAAGCATTCGTGCAGATTTTCACTAGTAACACTGTTTACACTTGCACATTGTGAGAAAACTGCAACTGTACACATTACAGAAGAGTGGTCCAAAGGATCATGAACAGAAACCAGTTAGTTCCTGTTACGTGTTAGTGCAGAGAGGTGAAATACCCTCATTTGATCTGTTACCTGACATACAGTATCTGCACCCAGAGAACCACATTCCTCCTAATGACCCTACATACCCAGGCCAACTTAGAACAAGTAGATTTGTAAACAGCTGTTTTTGGTGATTACATTAATGATAACAATAGTAATAATGATGTGGATTGCTCCCATTTATTTAACACTTAATGTGTGTCTCCATACGTATGTGTGTGTATACATCAGATGCTGTACTTTATCTCTAATTTTTCAGTGTCTCTGAAAATTAGATATGAGTACTCCTAATTTGTAGTTGATGAAACTGAAGGTCAGGGAGGTTGAGGTTTTGCCCAAGGCCACAAATTCATTCAGGGGTAATACCAGGATTCAAATCCAGAACACTTCGGTTCCAATACGCCAACCGTTTCTACTATGCTACCATGTCTTCTGATACAATAAAAGTGGGGAATTCTAAACAGACATAGGCATACAAGAAAGAATTGTAGGTATAAGTTCAGCAGGATTTTCTTTAATGAGGATAAAGGCTGTCAGGTTAAAAGAAATGATGATGTAATACCCATTGGTGGTCACTGTTAGGATTTGGCCAGGTTTGAGAGGAAGTATTAAATGTTCACGGCTAAGGTCCCATCACTGTATCTCCAGCCAATTACTGGAAAGGATTTCTCAAAAGTTAAGCTACTGAGATAATCCCAGGGTTCTGAATAGTTGTTCCCATACATCTATAGCTGTTCAGACATATTTTCTGCAGTATCGATTGGTATCATGCAACAACTTGACAATTTGACACAGTAGGCTGATATAGAAAGCCTATGGCTGATTGCTTAAATCAAACATAATTGTCATATTTCCATAGTTCTCCTGCGTCAAGGAATTGCCTATGAGACAAACCCAATGGGAAGGGAGTTAAATAGTATTCTGGGTACATGATCACCTGAATGCTTCTCAGATGTGAACTGTCACCATTTAGATAAAATGGCTTGAGGCAGGGTTTGTTTTCACTTCATCTACTATGAATGGAAAAGAAACTTATTCATACATTCATCCCAAATATATTTTGTGAGCTCCTATCATATAGAAGTTAGTAATGGCTGGAGAATGCCAGTAAATGGTGCAGGAATCAAGGCCAGAGGAGTCCTCAATGGCAATTTAGATTGTATCCATCATCATTGCATAGGCTGATTTTATGCTTGAAAGTGCACAATTTGTTCTTGCCACTATTGTCTATATAAGTAATTTTACTACATCATAGGTGTCAGAACACTGGACACAGAGCCACAGAGAAGTGATCAAATCCCACTTTTCTTGCTTGCTAGCTGTAGGACCTTAGATAAGTCATGGAAACTGTCTGGGATTCGGTATATATGGGGATAAGAATACAGCAAATCAAAGACATCTAAAGCAATGATCCTTTCCCTCATCATATAAAGAATGCTTGCTCTCCTCTATACACGAGAGGATCCCAGCGTTCAGGAAACTTATGTAATAATAACATCACTCCAGGATGGATGCACTCAAATTATGATCTGCTTTTCTACCAGAGTCTCAGGTGGACAGAAAGCAAAACCCAGTTTTCCTCTTTTCCATATGCAATTTTCATAGTGGCCACTTGGTGGTGCCAGATGGTGTATTTTTGTTTATGTGAAGCCAGAAACAGTCCAGAAATGTTTTTTCTATGTAAGACTACCAGAGAGTTCTCTCCTCTTTGCTGTTTATAAATATTTGCAATTTTGGCTTAACGCATAAAAAGTTTTTGAGAAGAGTCTGGAAATCTTGAAAATGCGGTCAACTGAGGAGAAAATAAACAAAGGAAAAATGAAACTGAGGAGAAAGCTAGAGATTGTATGGATAGAGAAGGAAACAGATGTGATACCCAGCAAAGTTTCACAAATGTCAGATTGAGAAACAAATTCAACAAATTGCCTTTACTTATAAATTAAAGAGGTGGTACAGTTGCTTGCAATTTCAACGGTTTCATCTATAAAATGAAGATAATGACTCCTTACTTGCCTGAGGGTAAGGATGATGTGATCACTTAGGCTAGCTTCCCCTTCCAAGACCACAGATTCCATTAAAGCGGCCAATCAAATGGATACTATATTTACATATCAGGATCCTCTCTTCCCACATGGTAGAAAGATTCTGAGCTGGAGGGATGGATGTAGCCAAGATGGCAGTTGCACGTTGAAGTTCAGAATCTCCTTAACCCCCTCCCCCCCCACCCCCCCCCCCCTTGCTCTGCTATCCAATCTTCTCAGCCATTTCATCTGTCTCTTGACCTGCTACAACAGCATCCATGCTGGCTTCCCTTCTTCCTCTCTTCCTCTCTGTAACTCATCCTGCCTCCCACCATCTGAGTACATTAAGTCACATCACTCACCCCTAAAAACCTTTCAGTGGGCATCCATTGCATTCAGGATAAAATCTAAACTCTTTCCTTTAAATGTATACAAATGATCCTACATGATATGGTGTCCACCGGCCTCTGGTCAACACTGCTGGTTGACCATCCAGTATCGTGTCAATTTTCCCTTTTTTCTTTTGAACCAGAACTCCAATTTTCTTATGAACCAGAGCTTATGACAGCAGGAGCTCAATTACAGACCCTCAACTCTGTAGACTCATTTGGCATTAGGAGTACCTGTATGACTCCTTTCTGGCTAATGAAATATAAGTGGAAGACTTTTGGTGGATCCTTCTGAAAAAACTACTTTTTCCTATCATTTCAGAAAAGGAAAGACTCAGCTTACGTAGGTCTTCTATCCTTCACTTGTCTTTTTCCTGCCTTGAATAGGAATATAATAACTGCGGGTAGAGTGGCTGTTTCATGACCATGAGGATGAAACATGCATGCTGAATATAGAGGAGCAAAAGTTAAAATGATCTTGAGGCCCCGATAGCATGAAATGTGATATTAGCTTGGAGTACCTACTTCTAGATTTTTGCTAATGTGATAAAAATACATCTATATTTGGTTAAGTGACTGTTGTCTTTTTGTCTCAAGTTGCTAACTGTAATTTTTTATAATATAGTATCTCTCTGGTTTTATCTTTTTAAAAAAGTTTGTTTTGAGAGAGAAAGAGAAAACACGAGCGGAGGAAGGGCTGAGAGAGAGGAAGAGAGAGAATCCCAAGCAGGCTCTGTGCTGTCTGCACAGAGCCCAATGCAGGGCTTGATCCCATGAACCGTGAGATCATAACCTGAGCTGAAATCAAGACTCAGATGCTTAACTGACTGAGCCACACAGGCGTCCCTGGTTTTATCTTTTACTTTGTCCTCTTAATCATCCCGCATGTTGTAGATATGGTGTGCTATGCATCCCAGATCCTCCTTTTAAAGTGGAAAGACATTTTCCCAGCTTTTGGGATGATTGTTAACTGACAGCTTTCAGCTCTTAGACTTCTTGGAGGATGCCCTTACTTGAAGAAAGCCATCTTTCCCAAAGTAGCATCCTCTTTCCAGCACACATGCAGTGACATAAAGACTCAGGGATATAAATGCCCTACCCCCTTCTAAAAGGAGATAGCCACGAAGGACTTTCCCAATTTCAGAATTACTGTGGGGTTGGATGAGGCTTTTGATGAGACTGTATCATAGGCCAAGTACTCTCTCTTCCCAGTTCTGCTTTGTTCCTTCCCTTCCCTTCTATTTCATTTCAAAGGTATTAAACCCCAAAGCTGTCTCTAATAAACTTCCTGAATGCTAATCACCATCTCAGAATTTTCCTCTTAGGGAGACCAACTTTCAAGAGTTAGTGCCATGTGTGGTCTGAAAAATGGATGCTAAGATGAGACCCTGGAAATGGATCATCCACCAACCAGTGAGAATCCTGTCACTGTTGGTGAATGGAAGACAGATAGCCATTGGTCATATCACATGCTGCATCACCATGAACTACTGGTTTGACAGAACAATGGAATGACCTGTAGAAGGCATAGCAGAGATTACAGGTCAGAGACCATCCTCTCAGTGAGGGCTCATCATCCCCCAGGTTACAGTGTACATCCTAAATAATAGACACTTCCTTTTCTGTTGATGTATAGTTGACATACAATATTAGTTTGAGGTATATAACGTAGTGATTTGTCATTTCTATACATTACAAAATGATCACCATGCTAAGTGTAATTCCCATCTGTTACCATACATGGCTATTACAGTGTTATTGACTATATTCCCTGTGCTGTACTTTTCATCTCTGTGACTTATTTCTCTTGTAACTGGAAGTTTGTACAACTCAATCCCCTGTACCTATTTTGCCCATCACCTCACCCACCTCCCCTCTGGCACCTACCGGTTTGTTCTCTGTATTTATGAGTCTCTTTCTACTTGTTTTGGTTTTTAGATTCCACATATAAGTGAAATGATATGATATATGTCTTTCTCTGTCTGATTGTTTTCACTTACCATAGTACTCTCAAGGTCCATCCATGTTGTCACAAATGGCAAGATTGTCTTCTTTTTATGGCTGAGTAATTCTCCAGTGTGTGTGTGTGTGTGTGTGTGTGTGTGTGTGTGTGTGTGTGTAATCATCTTCTTTATCCATCTCGCAATGAAAACAAGTGATACTTATTGATGCTATGTCAACAACATATAGAGTACATGGGTCCCTAGCTTCCATCTCTCCCAGTGACCCCCTTGGGGGAAATTATGCTTTACTCTCCCATATCCCTGGCATTTGAAGGTTTATAGGTTTAGTTCCAAAAGGTGGAACTCTTCTGTCAAGAGACATAGTGAGACTCTCATTGAGCAAAAGTTATGGATACAGTCAAGGAACATCAGAATCCTCATGACAAGAGATCAATAGAAAGAACAGATGTCACTATCCTAACAGGGTAAGCACTCTGTTTATCAGGAAGAGGTAGGGTTGTTACACAGTGGGAACAAGGAGGGGTATGTTTGGCATCTAGTCTAACTTGAGGGCCACTTGACACTCCATTGCTCAATCTGGTGTACAATCAGAAAGTATAGCAGACAAGCCTGAGAAAAGTATTGGCCCCCAAGGGCTCAGAGTTCTTGAAGTGGCAGTCTGGGTCCTGCCACCATATCATCCTTCCCACCTCAGTTTTTGTAATGTTCTGAATTGCTGTAAGAATAAAGCCCAGATTCCTTGGCATGGTAGTCAAGGACCTCATAACCTTGTTCCTGGTTATGTCTCAGGCCCCACACCCTGACGAAATGTTCTACAGACTCTATGCTGTGGCCACAATAGACAACCTGAAGTTTGTGAAAGTTTCCAAGAACTTCCATGTCTTCTTTTAAAATTCAAGGCTATTCCTCTGTTCTGCTTTTTCTGCCTAACAAATATTTCTTGGTTCAACCATCATCTATACTGAACTTGTTTTTTTTTCTAACCTTCCTTTCCCAATAAAGATGAGTCACATCTTCTACCATACTCCTGCAATAGAAGACACTCATTTCTTTCAGTTTTGAACCATGATTAATTTACATGTCTAGCATCCCTAACAGATGGTAAACTTTTTTGAAGGCAAGGACTGTATTTTTTGAAGTAAAGAAAAATTTCACTTACTCAACAAAAATATATTAAATATCTGCCACAGGCAAGGCACTGTGACAGGTGTCATGGGGTGTGCAAAAATTAACAAATTCAGACATGAATTGTGCTATCCAGGAACTCATCTAATTCTAGCAGAGAGACATTGTATACAAAAAAACACTACCATCGAGAGAAGAAAAAGTGATGTAGCAAGAGGAAATAAAATTCCATGGGAATGTAAAGAAGGGGATAGTCCTTTTGGCTGGATGGTCTCTCTTGGCAGGATATCTAGAATGTTGCTTTGCTAGTCAAGTTCTTGAAAGCGAGCAACATAATCCAGCTGTCAACTCCTTTAAGTTTTTTGTTTGCTTGTTTGTTTGTTTGTTTTTAAAGGGGGGTTGGCTCACAGAATTTCCAGGAAGACCGGAAAATGAGGTTTAGAAAACAAAGAGGGTCAGAGTCTCAGCAAAAATCATGGCAGCACCTGATGACAGCGCTGTTGTGGTCGCCACATACTATGAGAGCCACGGCTGGTACCATGTCCTCCTCTCATGGTGGCCTATCAGTTGGAAAACTCTCAAACAGGGGAGGGGTCAAGAGGCTATGCAATCAAAATGTCACCAATACCAGGGCACATCAGAGTAACTTTACAAGAATTGTTAAACAAAGGAATAAATTAAGAGGATCTGGGAACTGGGAACTGGTACGTGAAATCACCTCAGGGTCTCTAGCGGGGCTTACTACGGCTAGCTCATGTCATGGTGCTCCCTGCCTTCTTGGGCCACAGAAGAACACATATCCTATCTGTGCGGATTTGGCAGAGAGATGTGACCAATACCGGCCAATGAAATGGAGGACAGAGGTCCTGTGTTCCTTCCAGGCTCAAGCAGTAAAATCTCCCTATGTATCTCTTGAGTCTTTCTCTTTCCTTTCCTGGAGGAATATGGAGGGCAGGTGTTGAGATGATGAGGGACACAAGATTGCTGAGTCACTGAATGGGGTGTAGCAGCCTAAGATAGTGCCCGATTCCCATCAGGTTTTGGCTGATCCAGAAATACACTTTTATGTGTTAAACCACTCAGATTTGGGAGTTGTTATTACGATGCCTAAAGCTAGCCTAACCTGCTTAATACGGGGCTCTGACCACACACAGAATGTCATTTTGGCACTTATTTCAAATGCTCTTTGCTCATCAAGATACAAATAATGTGACTGGTCTCTTTTAAGCCAACTATTGACTCCCCACTACAGCTTTAGTTAAAACTCACAGAAGTTAGGAGGCATTTTATAAAGAATGAGAATCACTTTAAAATTTGAAATAGACCCTTCAACTCAAACTCAAGGCAAACACCAATTCTTCCTTCCTCTGAATCAGTCTTTCTAAATTTTCATGATATTATTCTATTCTTAGGTTCTGTCATTTATCACCTTGGCTGAGCCATGAATCATCTGGAGACTTTGCAGGAGGTTGTATCATGAGTTGACCTCTTTCATTCGGAAGCCAAAGCCATGCTCACAAGTCTTCATTGCTCTTCACTTTATCAGGAAGAATATTTTGCTTAAAGGGTCTTTAAAATGGCAGATGCTTGACACATAGCTGCCATTAAACAAGAAGTTTATATTAAGTACCCACTCCCCTCAGCACGTTGCTAGAAACAATTGGGTAGGATGTCTCACCCAGCCATATAAGATGTTCTTCCACTACTGCATTGATTGCTGCCTCAACCACTACCATCAGCTACCATTTATTGCCCATCAACAATATGCTTGGCCCGATGCTAACTAAGTCTTCAGAGATATTCTCTAATTTATTTATCCCTACAGCATTTTGTGCTTCAAATTCTTATACCTATTTTCCAAGCAAGGAAACTGAGGCTCAGAAAAGGTAAACTTTCCTAAACATTTACAGCTAGATAATGTTAATTCTGGGATTCAAACCTGGTTTTGCTGACTAAGGAGCCCATACATTTCATCACAGAAGTCTACTGACTTCCAGATGGGGAAACAGAGTCACAAATGCAGTGCTGAGATATTCCTCCCCTTATCCCATCTGTATATGTCTTAGCTGCCTAGTGCTTTGCTTGGGTCCTAGAAGGTCCAACACAGGAGATGCTTTTATAGTTTGGAAGGTGCATTTTAAGTAAATTAAAAAAAAAAAAGTAACTCAGTAGTCTTTTCTTTCAGGAAGAAAATGGCATTTTAAAGCTAGTACATCACAGTTAAGTTTCCCCCTTGATTTCAATGTTAAATGGCTCTTGCAGCAACTTCCTCAAAGATTTTCACCCCCATCAGCCAGGTTTTAGCTGACAGTTTACAACTGTGCCTGAGAAGATGCCAGGCTAACCTCCTTTACATCAGCAATTCTTTGGGCCATTGGCCTGTTGTGAGGGATGAGGGTGCAGCCCACACACCCGCAAGAGGGTAAGGGTGAGTCATACAGGTGACCAGTGGTGCCCTCCAGCCCACTGAACTGCCTTGTGATCCTCCCAGTGACCCCCTTTCACATTGCAGAAGAATTTCCGCTTTCTGTAAGAAGACTCTCCATCGGGGACTGGCGTTCATCTATGTCTGTCTTTCTTTCTTTCTTTCTTTTTTAATTTTTTAACATTTATTTATTTTTGAGAGAGAGAGAGAGCGAGCAGGGGAGGGGCAGAGAGAGAGGGAGACACAGAATCCAAAGAAGGCTCCAGGCTCTGAGCTGTCAGCACAGAGCCTGACACAGGACTCGAACTCACAAACCGTGAGATCATGACCTGAGCCGAAGCTGGACACTTAACTGACTGAGCCACCCAAGCGCCCCGCACCCCACCCCCCCAATCTATGTCTTTCTTAAATTGCCAAACTGCAGAGAAGACTGGAAGACTGGACTTGGGTGGGGTCAAGTGGTGCTAATGTCTGCTGTATTTCACAGCCAGGGGATCATTTCTTCCAGCTGACAGCTAAATGTCTTCACACGGTGCACACGGGGTTCTTCTCCCTGCTTTCCTTTCCTGGGGTGCTGTCCTTCGGCATCTGGATCCAAGAATGCAGTCAGTCCAAGATAGCCCTCAAGGGGGAGCGTTTTCTCAGGGGTGCAGAGGATACCCGAAGACCTGGTTGCCCACTGGACTGCCTTCCCTGCAGAGTCCCTTGCATGGACAAGGGAGCACAGGATTAGACCAATTTTTCCTAAAATGTATTCAGCTCTTTCCCTTAACAATTGTAGATTCATAATGAATATAAGCCTAGTAAATGCAGTCCTCCAGCCCCTTGTTCTTCTCTTTCTAAGTCCAATCTTGTATCTCTTTATGTTCTCTCCCAAGGTAAAATCACCCCACCCTGTGGCTTTAAAAACTAAGTTCTTGAATTCACAAATTATATTTCAGGTTTAAGCTTCTCCTTGGAGTGCTAAACTTATTTACCCAAGTCCCTGCCTGGCATCTCCACTTAACAGTTATTGTGGGCATCTCAATATTAAGACCTTCAAATCTAGGTTTTTTTCATTTCTTCATTCTGCACTTGATTCATGTATCTTCCAGTCTTTCCCATGGTCATGTCAATCAAATCAGAACCCGAGTGCACTGATCAGGGTCTCTTTGGGAGAGAGAAACCAATCAGTTATTTGAACAGAGAATTGATCAAATATAAAGAATTAGCTAGATATAAAGTTGCTGGCTAGATAACTGAAAAGATGACAGAACACTAAGTTGTTACCTAAGTAGCAGTCAAAGGAACAGCCACCAGCTGTAGGCCTGGAGAACAAAGAGAAAAGGTCGGAGTTCATTAATATGCGATGCTGGAAAAGGTGGCACCTGCAGAGATGAGGCTCAGACATCTGAGAAGAGAGCAGCAGTTAGTGCTGGTGTCTCAGAGGAATGCAGCGAAGCTGTCAGCGTGGGAAACTGCAGACTAGATTTAACCTCTGCTATGGGAAGAAGGAGGCTAGGGTAAAGAGCAGGGAGGCTGGGGGGTGACTTTCATGGGAGCAGAAGCCTGACAGAAAGTGATCAGGAGGGACTAAGTCCCTTCTTCCTGCTGTTCAGTCTGTGGCACCCCTAATGGCAGAGGTGCACAGGGAGCAGCTGGAAAGCAGGAACTTGGTTTGCTTATCCCAAGCCCAGTGTCATTCTGCTGACTGCTGAGAGTGGATTTACAGAGAGACAATACCCTAATAATCAGCCCTTCGGTTATTAATGACTTAGTCACTGAAGTGTCCCTCATTCTTTCTTTCTGCCTAATTCCAGTACGAAACCCACTCAGAAGTTTTAATATTGCTGTCTCCGAAGTAGTCCTTAATTTTGTTCACCTTTTCCTCTCTTTCCCATCCTAAACGTGATCCAAGGCTCTATCACCTGCACCCCGAATTGTGGCAATATTTGTCTTACTGGACTTGTTCATTTTACCTTATGCTTACCTCCAGACTATATACATTCATTCGACAAATGTTTATTGGGCACTTGCACGACAATAGCAAACAAAATAGCGAAGTCCTTTCTTTATGGAGCTTCAATTTTAGCCACTTACATGACTACAAAGCCGCTATTAAAGTATACTTTAAATTGGGTACCTGCTTAAACCCTTCCTGTTCCAAATAGAACAAAAGCCAAAGGATAAAGCTAGGTTCAATCTGACGTCTTTCAGCCTCTCCAGACTTCTTGGTGGTGCCACTTTCCTTCCTTTATATATTCTGACACACTGGCAACTTTTAGTTTCTTGGACATTCCAAAATCTTTTCCTGCTCAGGGCCTTCACACATTCATTTCTCTTTGGCTAAAAAGATCTTCAACTCACTCTGCAAGTCTTTATCCCACTATTCAAGTACCTGCTAAAATATGAATTCCCAATTCTGACCACTATAGGTGTAGATATGGATATAGAGATAGAGATAGAGATAGAGATAGAGATAGAGATAGAGATAGATAGAGATAGAGATAGAGGTAGAGGTAGAGATAGATAGATATAGATAGATACAGATATATCTCCTCTACCTCATTAGTCTCTATCATTTCTTCCTCTTCAGTCTCTTCATAAAATTTGCCCTCATTTATAATCTCAAGTAAATAGTTGATTGCTTATTAAACATGTCTTTTCCATCAGACTAAGTTGCAGAAGAGCAGTGGTGGGATCATGTTTATATTCCAGCATAAAGCAGTGTCAAGTGCTCCATAAATATTTATAGAATGAATTAGTCAATTAAAAGTTCTTAGAATTCAGTTTAATGTTGTTTAGCCCAGCAATGCCTAACTTATTTGGTCACAGATCATTCTTGATACCTCTCAACCCTCCTGATGAGTTCATGTTCCAGTGTCAGTACACATTGGGTAACACAAGCTTTCATTTGGGATCCTCTCTGACCCTGTTTAACTCCAGGAATAAGACCTTTGAAGCAGAAGATACATAGAGTTAAGTTTTACTCTCTCAGAGCAAAGGGCAAAGGATTTACAGGTCCTTTTTATGAGACCCCAGGCGGCATCCAAAGTTAGAGACAAGGTATGGTGTGAGTTCTAAAGAGATTAGATTCCAATGATAACTCTTATCTGTCAAATCAAGGTTATAATTCTGATATTTCAGGATTGTTGGGAGAAGATCATGAAATTAACACATACAAGATACTAGATACCATATGCAGCCTATAGTAGGTTCTCAATAAATGTTAGCTCCCATATTTTTACTTACTCCCTTTGTCCATCTTTTGGAGAAATAAATTGCTAACAGCCTGCAGAGAATAATGGAAAAATATTGACAGCATAACTCTGGCATAGATTATATTAACCACTAGTGGATGGGGTTATCGACGAATAAAATATGTATCATTTTTCATCTCTCCATCTCTCATGTGCTTAGCCTGCCAGTAAATATTAGTCCTGGTCCTGCCCTTGAGAATACTAAAACTAATTGTGGAAAAATAACCAGCCCAAATGAAATAACTAGAGAGAAATAAGATGCTAATAGGCAATAAGAGATGTAAGAAAGGCATAAGGATTGAAGTAGCTGAGGCTTGTCTCATAAAGGACAGTGGGGGCATGGACCCGCCATTTGTCTTAGGCAGCCTCCCATAACTGAGCAGTTTAAGAAATGTTTTGGGTTGGAGTTGACGAAGTCTACCGCAAATAAAATGAAATTTGATTTAGCAGTGTGCCCTTCCAAGACCACAGCACATTTTAAGGAATCTGTCCTCATAAATTTCAAACAAAAGAAAAGATCCAAGCCACTTTCTAAAACCTGACTTCTCAGCAGAGTGCTTCATT
The DNA here is from genome assembly GCF_022837055.1 of Prionailurus viverrinus. NCBI lineage: Eukaryota > Metazoa > Chordata > Mammalia > Carnivora > Felidae > Prionailurus > Prionailurus viverrinus. The sequence continues at coordinate 30,138,068 of NC_062562.1, read as the reverse complement.
ATAGACCCTGGGAGGCTTAAATGGCAGGCTAATTTTTCTTCTCCCCTGAAATTGAAAACAGCTTGAGCTCTCGAAAGTCCTTGTCATCTACCAAAGCAGATGGAAAGTAAGGAAGAGAACAACCCTACAACAAAATAACAGCAGGATTAACCTATGGAGAGACAGTGATTTCCACAGAATACTGTTTTTGCAGAAGACTGTAACCTTGGATCTCCTTGCTCTAAGACCACAGCACCATTCTAAAGGATGGAGACAAATTTAAAATACAGGAAGGCCTTGTGGTACCTTTCCCACCAGCCTAATTTATGAAAGTAAATCTCATTAGATTTGCAAAGTCTAGGGAGGAGGCTGAACAGTGGCAGCAAGAATATATTTGTTACATATTGGGTTTGAGGTTATCAGTGAAGCACACATAAAGATGTCAAGTGTGAAGTTAGATTAGCAGAAGTGTTAGTCATCTACAATTAGTATAAAATCAAACGAGTGGTTTTTAGAATGGGATCTGTGGAATTTACAATTTATCTAGGGGACAAGGGAGAAGGAGAATGGGCAGAGGACGTATCCTGCACCCCTCAGCCAGCGCAAGCAACTCCAATCTGTCGTTTTAATATTTTAATTGCCTGTCTGAAAAATGGGTTCCACTGCTTTAAAAAGAGTGAAAATCACAGTTCTAGGTGATTTATGACTATGTCTCCAGATTCTAAGTGTGACTCTTTGGAATTTGGAATTGGGAGAGTTTCCAATGCAAAACGAACCATGCCTAAGATTCCTCTAAAGATGGTTACCATCTGGAATTAGGGCTTTTTTTTTTTTTCTGTGAAGTGGTATTTTTCCCCATTACATTTGTTAACTTCCCTATAGCCTCATGGCTTGATTACAGCTTTCAGTATTAGAAAGGCAGAGATTTTGATATTAAAAAGACAGCAATAATAAAGAGAAATTTTTACATGTGATTTGACAGATGGAATATAAATGAAATCCTCAGTTAGCTAATAATTCATCTTTAATACTCAGTTTTTGATCGGAACATCTTTTGGGCATATAGGCACTTGAGAATCCACAAAAGCAATATTCATAGTGTTGGTGAGAGGCATCAGCTATAACACACATCCAGTATATACTAAGAAGATCAAAAGGAAGGACTTATGGAAATATGGAAAGAAAGATAAAAGAAAGAAGAGGGTAGGAAGAAAGGGAGGAAGGAAAGACGGGAGGGAAGAAGGGAGGGAATAAAAGAGGGAAGGAAGAAGGAAGAGTAAAGAACAATGGAAATAGCTTATAGAAAATCAATATGGATGACATAATTTTTTTACTAATACCTGCTAAGTGGTTTTACCTCCTTCTTTCCATTCACGCCATTCTTCAGCCATTCTTTTGTTTCTCAGTTCTTTGGACAGGGACATCAAAAGGCATTGTGAGAAAAGAGAAGGAAAGAAAATGGAAAATAAGTAAGGTCTCTAGGAAACCAGACCAACCAAATCCACTTTGCTTGTAGTGAACATAATTTAGTTGCAACTTTAGAGCAACTGATGATTCTGAGATAAAGAGAAAAAGGGGGATTAAAAGGAAAGACCTTGTATAAGACCACTTTTGTCCACAATATATTTCACTTCAATTGAATGAAATTTCTCTTGGATGCTAATCAGCCCTAGTTTCATAGGAGCTCTTCCATTTTAGCTATATTGACCTATTCCTTGAGGAAGAGGACTGCTAACATCATTTTCATTATCCTCAGCACCCAGCACATAATAGATCTTGCAGTTGAATTAAATACAACTATTTAATAACTAATGCTGGCCAGAGATATAGAAATCAAGAAAAGAATAATTTTCATAGTGAATAAAAGGTACAAGTGAACTGAATCTCCACGTTGGTTATTCAAAATTAACACTCGTAATGTACTTAAATATGCAAATGGTTTCTACAGTTATGTTTGTTCTTTTAGTAAGAACAATGTCCTGTTAGAGAAAAAGGCGTGTGAGCTAACATGTGGTCTGTGAGGTTTTCTAAGGCCTATTTAGTTGCAAAATAAGGTCTAAATTAATCTGACAAATATTTATCGAGTGCCCGAACACATGAGTTTGGGTCACACTGATCCAAGACCAACATCTTCCATGTCTCCAGGAGCTTCCAATGTAAAGAGGAGATGGTTATTAAACAACTCATTACCTAATTAATTGAGTAAGATTATGATGAATGCTACAATGGACAAGTTTAGAATGCATTGAAGTTACAGATTCAGAAATTCTTCCCTGAAAAATAAATTATGCTTGAACCCATATATGAAAGCTAAGGAAAATTTACCTAGGTGAATAGGGAGGACAGTGGTTTTCAAGCAGCTTGTGTGAAGATACCAACATGAAAAGGAGTAGAACAAAATGGTGGAACCAAAGGAGGGCAGTGTGGCTAAACCTCCACAGGAAGGGAGACGTAGCCCAAGTAGTCTGAGAGAATGACAGAAGCCTGTAAGAGTATGAGGAGCTTTCCATGGCTATGTTTTGTTTTCAAGCTGGATGCCCAGATTACTCAGAAGTTTCTGTGTTTCACTGTCCATGAAAATTATCAAAGTCTTGGACATGTGGCATAGCTGATTCTGGGGTATGAGGACTTAGCCATTTCAAATTCTTTCCCATTGTTTCCTTTTTCCGTAACTTTAAAATATAAAATGATGTGTAAATGTATCTTTTTAAATAATGGCTCAGTTCTACACTTTTTAAATTCTTTACTGAAGGGAGCAGGTAAACCTTAGGAAAACATGGAGGGATGATAATGGAGGCCACCATTTGCCAAATTGTGTTCTGTGGGTATAATGTGGTATTGCCTTAAAAACAGAAGAGTTCTGTGATCAAACCTTTGGGGGAAATAGTAGGTTAAATAAAGGTAAACAGATTCTTATTCAAGGATTCCTCCGAACCTTTACTATGCCATCTAATGAATGGGTTTTTTTTTTTCACGAATACTCCAGTCTTATACTGAACATAGGGATATGAAAAGTCTATGAAAGATACAGTCCCTGACATCATGGAGTTTACAGTTCTACGCAGCATAGATTGTGATTTGCCAAGAGGTAAATAGAGCTTCCGGGACTTCCCAATCTTAGCTGAGTACAGAATTCTCTTTCAAGTGCAACCTCTCACCTAATTGTATTTAAGACATGCTTGTTAGTTCTGTCTAGAAGAATCAGTACTAAGTATCCCCAAAACACTTAGATTGCATTATATGGAAACATACTTTAAACAACGCCAGACCAGACTGTGTTTCCTGGAGGACAAACCAGATGATATGTGGTAGGATGCCCTTTTCAAAAAATGTAGAAGCATCATTAAAAGACCCTGTGTGCCCCACAGTGAGAAATGTGCTGGATTTGACAGCAATATCAGACAGTTCTCATGACAAGCATCAGAAACCCACATCTTTCCTCATACCAACTCTGGAGACAGGTCAGTTAATGCTTCCCAAGCAATCTAAAACTCATGCCAATTATGCAATAATTGAGTCCTGTTGTGGTGTCTATTTTGATGCAATTTTAATTCAAAGAAGCCTGTCACTCTAGTTGTGAGGCTAATTAAGACAACCATCTCTTCATTCTGAAAACAAATGTACATCCTGGAAGTTGATGGCTCTGAGAGAGAGGAAGAGTAGAACTAATGAAAAATTTCCCTTATCTTCTGACCATTTCCAACCCAAGATCTTGTCTGAAGTGTTCTTCCAGGAGAACAAACGTCAAAAATAACAGAAGATAATGGGAATTTGTCTGGGGTAGAGCAGTGGAAAAGGCCTTATTACTATTACTTTAGGCTCATTAAATTTCATCATGCTTGATGTTGGGATTTGAATAGATACTTTTCTTTGATATTTTTTTTCTAAAATGCTACAGACAGTAATTAGGAGACTTCCTGATACAGGATTAAGAGAGACAAGACGATCATCACTTGTCTTTCAATTCTGGCCTCTCAGAGTTTTCCTTTCTGATGAACTTTTTTTCTTTTTCTCAAGAGCTCTCTCTCTTGTAGCTTCTCATGATTCACACCACATTGAGTTATGGGGATTGTTTTGTGATTTCATTTAGAAGGATACCAAAGATGACCTATTTCAGATAAATCTGTATAACGAAGATGTGCTGGTACATAAAACATACCCAAGAATGTTTATTAAATTGTGTAATCTTGTTAGTGACAAATGTTTCCTATGAGTCATTTTCCCTTAGGTGACAATGCCATAAAGTAGTCAAAGGTTATATCCACTTGCTCTGGTCCCTGATTGCAAATCCACTTTTAAGAATAGTAGCATTGTCAGATAATATGACAGGAGAAACCAGATCAGAACACATTATAGAAGAAAATTAATATTGAGTCAGAACATGTAAATATGTGTCAGGCTGACCCATGTCCTGGAACACGTTATTGAGTAAAAAATCTCAATGAAAAGTGATACTCCTCCATAGTCTCTCTGCATCGTTCATCACTGAGTACCTTCTGCATTTTTATTGACAATAACCTTTGTTACAAGGATGACAAGAGTCCAAAAACTAAATGTCATTTCTTTACCAGAAAATACTGTGCATTGCCAATAGGAGCTGGTACCTAGAACTGGATGACCAGTAACTAAATTTCCTCCCTGAAAGACCAGTGCTTCCTCTCATGCATGCATGTCAACTTCATTCTGTCTTCCTTCTAACACTTCCTCTACTCCACCATGCAGTTAGACAAGATGATAGCCATGACTCCAACTCCAGCCACAGCCCTAGATCTGCATCACCTCCTAATCCTATTCTTGGGGCTAATTTCGATTTTGTAAAATAGAGAATCTGATTGGCCCAGCTCAGGTCATGTGCTTCTAGTGCCATCAGCTGTAGTCAAGATCAATGGCCCATCTGCTCTGCTGTTCACACGAGGGGAGGCATAGTACACAAGATGATTGCCATTACACTTTTCATGCTTTTTTGAATCTAAATGTACATACATCTCTGTTACATTCAAAAAGTTTTAGCTGAAACAGTAGTATTTAAATAATTAAATAACATAAAACCTAAATATTATGTGATTTTTCTATTGGGATTTATTTATGAATGTTCATTGGAGAACTCTTACCATAGATTGCCAATCTAAGCAAGTGGTACTTGAATGTTAGGGTACATAAGAATTCCCCCGTAGATTTTGTTTAAAATAAGGATTCCTCGGGGCACCTGGGTGGCTCAGTCGGTTAAGCATCTCACTTCTGCTCAGGTCATGATCTTGCAGTCCGTGAGTTCAAGCCCTGCATCAGGCTCTGTGCTGACAGCTCAGAACCTGGAGCCTGCTTTGGGTTCTGTGTCTCCCTCTCTGTCTGCCCCTCCCCCACTTACACTCTGTCTCTCTCTCAAAAAAAAATAATAAATATATATTTTTTAATTTTTAATGAAAAAAAAAGTAAGTATTCCTCTGTCCTACCTTGGAAAATCTAAGTAAGCCTGGGGAGAAATAAAGATTTGTCCATGCTCTTTTTAGGTGATTCCATTGTCAGTGGGCCACAGTTTGAGAAACATGGGTCTAGATTAAATAAAAGGGAAACAAAAGGAACAGGGCTAAGATTTTAGAGAAGGGTCTTCAATAGAGAGGAGAACAGAAGAAAGCCAGTTATTATTTGCAGAGAATCCTCTCCCTGCTATAAACTTTTTCAACCACCAGGAGAACCATGAAACCCTTATTCCCGAACCAAACTTTCTTGGAGGATTTTCACTGTATTTAACATGCTCCTTGGATCTGTGGCTAGCAATGTCCGATTATTCTTATGAAACTAGATGCAGCATCCCACTTCGGATAAGACTTTCTAACGGAGGAAGGTAACGTGCTCCCTGCTTCTGCCAGGCTGACGCTAGAGACACCTGTTGCTCTTTCAGGCTTTGAAGGCAAAGCCAGCTTTGCAATCAGGCAGAGAGCTCAGTTCTCCTCTCAGATTGGCTGAATGAAAATGGCACAGACTCTTTTCAAGCACCTGTCAGGGGAAGAACATAACACACTCCACAAAGCGGCTACATAAATGATCTTGCGCTCAGAGTCAGCAGTGCGATGATCGTTACATTGTTTTGCAAGAGTCAGCTTTCACAATGACAGGAGTTTCAGAGCAACTGCAAAATTTCACAGGCACAACCCGCCATGAGTGAGGAGGAACATGCCACCCAGGGAGTTTCTGTTCCCCTCCCTTTCCGCCCTAGGCTACATGTCTTTTGGCAGTCATGAAAAGGTAGCAGAGATGCCTTTCTGGGACATTTGTTCAGAAAGGTTTTAATTTCATTGATTGATCTAGTGATTCATTTGTCTATTTTAAAATATTGTTCTGAAAATATTAAGGCACAGTTTGTTTTAAGCTGGGCCAGGAACTATGCTAAGTGTTCTAGGGATACACCTGAATGCGAAACTGACGTAGCACCTGTGCATGAAAGGGGAAAATGGGGAAGACAGATGTGAAGACAATAGTTACAGACATCATATAAAATTACCAGTGAGCTCAGTGCTTGGAATACATTGTGAGATGCTAGAAAATGGAGAAACGACCCTGTCAGAAAGGTCAGAGGTGGTGAAATTGTTTGGTGGAGTAAGGTGGAATAACAAAAGGAGGAGTATTTATTTGCAAAAGTCTTGGGATGAGGAGCTTGGGGGAGAGATCTAGGCAATTAAAGAAGTTGATGAAGGAGAGAGCAAGGGTATAGTTCTGGGTTGGATTGTGTCCTTCAAAAAAATGTGTTGATTCCTAACCCCCAATACCTCAAAATGTGGCCTTACTTGGAAATAGGGTCATTGAAGATGGAAGTGGTTAGTGTGAGGTCACACTGGTGTAGAGTGGTTCCTTAATCCAATGTGACTGGTATCTTTTTTTTTTAATGTTTATTTATCTTTGAGAGAAAGGGAGGAAGAGAGAGAGAGAGAGCACAAGCAGGGAGGGGCAGAGAGAGGGGGAGACACAGAATCCCAAGCACCTCCAGGCTCTGAGCTGTCAGCACAGAGCCCAGGGCGGGCTCAAAGTCACGGACTGCGAGATCATGACCTGAGCAGAAGTCAGACGCTTAATCGATTGAACCACGCAAGTTCCCTGTGACTGGTGTCTATATAAGAGTTGGAAACAGGCACACAGAGAGAAAGAAGATGGCCATGTGAGGACAAAGTCAGGACTTGGCGTTAGGCTGCCATGAGGCAAGGAACACCTGGGTCCACCAGAAGCTGGAAGAGGCAAGGGCTTCAGAGGGAATATGGCCCTACCATCACTTTGTGGTAATTTGTTATACAGCCCCCGGAAACGTGTGTGCAGTAGATGGCATTAAACCAAGCTGAAGTGCAGGGCAGACCAGACCACACAGGGCCTTGAAGATCTTGTTAAACGTCTTACTTTTAAAAACAATGGGGAGCAGATAAATGTTTTGAACCAATACAGCAATAATGGCTGGGTCCTGTGAGAGAGGATAAGCTTACTTTTTGGTCACTTGTTTTGGTCACTTGAATTGCTCAGCAAATGAAGGAAGGTGGCAAGAATTATACTTACCCAGCATCCCGAGTCATTGATATTTCAAATGGCAACCTAATTAGATCACAGTTTTCTCTCCCATTACACCAGATTACAGGAATCGAGTTTTCTGTACTGGCTAATACTGGACAGCTGAAACATATTTTCAAATTGTGTTCCAGGGAACACTAGTTCTGAGAATACATTATAGAAAATATTCCATGGTCAAAGAAGTTTTGGAAGTTCTAAGTTTCTTGGGGTGTTTCTTCTTGCTTGCAGAATCATAATATGTATTAACGTATTATCGTCTCTCGGAAGTTCTGTAGTAAAGAAAGACTTCAACCTCAGTTTCCAAATATGTTGGACCATAAAATGTCCCTTGGCTGAATCAAAACCAGAAGTAGGTAAGAAGTACCTGTTAACTTTTCAAGGGATTCACTTTTGGAAATGCTGAGAAGTTTTTAAAAATAATATTTTTGTGCCCTCGCTCCACTTTCCAAACCAAGAAATGCTACCCAACACTTAGTTTAAATTCCGCCCTGCAATTTTTCTCTTCCCTGCGTGCATGGCCTGCTGGGGGAATAGCTGCTTTCAATCTGTGAAGCTCAAATCTTCCTTCCCCTTCTCTTCTCCCATCGGAGCCTCATTTGAGAGATCTGCCCTCAAGCAATTCTACTGGCAGAGTGTGGAAAAAGTATTTCTGAACAAACAAAAAAAAGAAGTTGTAATGCTTTTTCAAATGGCATATTCAAATGTGACTTGAAATGGGTAGCCCCAGACTTCAAAATGTAACCAAGAAAGACAGTGCTATACCTGGAAAGGATTCCGGTCATTTGGTACAAAATGATCATTTTGTTTATAAATAAATGAAGGCCGGGGCATCTGGGTGGCTGAGTCAGTCTCAACCATCCGACTTCGGCTCAGGTCATGATCTGGCAGTTTGTGAGTTCGAGCCCCGCATCGGGCTCTGTGCTGACAGCTCAGAGCCTGGAACCTACTTCCGATTCTGTATCTTCCTCTGTTGCCCCTCCCCCACTCATGCTCTGTCTTTCTCACTCTCTGTCAAAAATAAACATTAAAAAAATATATAAATAAGTGAAGGCCTAGATGGCCAGAGATTGGACCAAAGCCACAGAAAAGATGAGATAGCACAGCAGGAGGGAGAGCCAAGGTATTTCCTCTCAGCCCTGCCTCCTCTTGAAGTATGTCTTTCAAGGCTTTTAAAAAACTTACATTAACTTTTTTTTTCTAGTATTTTTTTAAATTTTTTTTCTCAACGTTTATTTATTTTTGACAGAGAGAGAGAGAGACAGAGAGAGACAGAGAGAGACAGAGAGACAGAGAAAGACAGAGCATGAACGGGGGAGGGTCAGAGAGAGAGGGAGACACAGAATCTGAAACAGGCTCCAGGCTCTGAGCTGTCAGCACAGAGCCCCACGCGGGGCTCGAACTCACGGACTTCGAGATCATGACCTGATCCGAAGTGGGAGGCTTAACCGACTGAGCCACCCAGGCGCCCCTTTACATTAACTCTTGATAGCATTTGAATCCAGACATTAATCGCTAATATAAAAAACATCCCCCATAAATGCTCAACGAATTCAAGCGTCTCAGTAGCACATAGCAGTTCTTTGTGAGTGCAACTAATTCAATAAACCAATTCAATAAAATGGGGAGGGAAAATCCATAAATAGTAAATACCTTGTAAAGTTGTATGCTTTGGTTATCCATGTAACACATAAATTATTTAAGTGACCACAAAAAATCTCTTTTGACACATTCATATATTCATTGTAAGTTCTCTGTTCTTGGTGGAGGGATTTCTTTTTCCTTTAAACAATAAAATGTTAAGAAAATTACTTTGGAAAATATCTGGTTTGGCTCTTTTTTATTCTCTCTCCTTCCCTTCTGCAGTCTTTGGTCGTAGGTAAAAAGACATCTCCCGATCCATACCACCCATTTAAGAGAGGAGAGGTGTCTTTTGCTATCTCTGCCCTTTTTACTATCCAGGCTGCTAAAAATCCTTCCTGATGCATCTATGGAAATAAGTCTTAGGTTGTTCTGTCGTTCCTGCCCCACACAATACATGTCTTGCATACTTGATTCTGCACCCAAGCGTCAGCCTTGCAGGCAAGATGTTGGGACACAGCAGAAAGGGAGATGGCAGTAGTGTGTTGACTCTGCCCCATCATGAGTTGAGCCCGGGAGAGATGCATATGGGGTTTCTCCTCGTGTGCACATCTTACAGACGCTTCAAGAGAAGTGGTGGTCATGCCACATGACACCTTCCCACAAACCAGCTTCTCACCTCGTGCTCCACTGAAGAAACAGCAATCTGTTCTAACATTGGAACATCATCAGCCTGAGAGAACGCTTAAGACAATTGTTCGGTCTCCATGTCTCCTTACTCAGGAATTTTTAGGGATAATTTTGTCTCTTTGCAATTTTCTTCTTCCCAGTTAGTTCTGAGAACCTAATCCACACTTAAAACGTATACTTCCAGATATAATTTCATCGACGTTACGTAGGAGCGATACCGCCTGGACACATCTAGATTTACTCATTTGCACCCGCCTCCTACTGGCCCATTTTGCTTCTTCTGTTGAGACGGGACATTGATGTCATCCCACTTGGGCCAAAGTAAAAGCACAACCGGTTCCCAATGTTCTCTTATCTCAGAAAGATAGACCTTTCAGTGTGCTTAAGGAGCTGCCTTCACACTGTCACCACCACCCTGGCAGTAAACGGCACAAAGAAATTAGGGTCTGTATCCTTTCTCCAATTCAGGAAGCAGCTCAATGAAGGGAAAGTCTGAAATTTTTAAAAAAGAAACAAAAGTCTAAATTAAGCCCCCCACTGCTTATTTGCCAAGGGACCTTGGACAAGTTTCTTCATCTTTCTGAGCTTCTGTTTCCTCATCTGTAAAATAAAGGATGATATTCACTCAAATTTTAGTTGGGAAGCAACTGAGGTTTTACATCATATCATTATGGCTGCTGGCCCATCAAAGCTCTCAGCCTGTACACTTAACCTTCCTTTCTCTGGCTCCTTTGCACTTCCGCATCCAACCTAAGGTAGCTTCGGAAATCAAATGCCACCTGTGTATCCAAAAGACAGTTAGCTATGAAAACTTAATCTAAAAAAAACCCCTGTCCTCCATGGTCTTTCTAATATCTGGAGATAAATGAAATATCATTAAGCAATACATTGGGAAAATATGGAGTAGATAACAAATGGACTCCACAGAAGGCATCATGGGGCACAGGTCCATGAATAATCGCTTAAGAAAATCCAATTATTCAGTCCAGCATATAGGCCATATCAATTCTACTATTACCAACAGATGAAAGAGGGGATATTGGACACACCTAGAGGCAATTAAAGGTTAGTCATTAATAAGCATAAGTTTGGAGTCAATGCAACTATATTCCAAACCCAGCTCTGCCATATACTGGCTGTGTCATCTTAAGCAAGCCATTGACCTCTGTAAGCTTCAGTGTTTTCATCTACAAAAAGGGGGTAATATAAAAGCATTTACTATATGGGGTTATTTCTGCGAGTAATAAATACTGTAATGAATATATAGGACTCTGCACAGTATCAGCCGAGTAGCACATGATCAATAAATGACATCAATTATTATTGCTGTTTACGGGTTTTTTCCCCATTTTTTTCTGGACACTTAACCTCAAATCTGATTCACTCATAATCACAGAGCTTCAGCCTTCTTTTTTTTTAATGTTTATTTATTTTGAGGGAGAGAGAGAGAGAGTGTGTGTGTGTGTGTGTGTGTGTGTGTGTGTGCACATACACACACACACACAAGTGAAGGAGGGACAGAGAGAGAGGGAGAGAAAATCCCAAGTAGGCTCTGCACTGTCAGCACAGAGCCTGATGCCCATGCACTGTGAGATCATGACCTGAGTTGAAATCAAGAGCCAGATTATTAACCAACTGAGGCACCCAGGCACCCCAGAGTTTCAGCCTTCTGATACTTGAAAATGTGCAACAAGAAACCCAGTCCTTGGGTATAGAAATAAAAGAAGAAAAGGTTCTTCTCTGATAAATCTTCCTCCTCCCTTAAACAGTCAGGAAATAATATGGTAAGCATCTGGAAGGCAAGGCAAAAGAATTATTTTTAGCCATCAAGAAATAACCAATACAGATGTCACATACAAGGCGTGAAGTTTGTAAAGCATGCTCATTTTAACTCAATTGCCAGCTTCTCTTCTAGAGCAAAGCTAAGATACTTAACCATGCAGCCAATGGGGAAGCTTTAATCTTTGTCCTAGCCAGTTGTCTAGCATGACAGTTAAGATCATAGCACTTGTCAAGGCCATTCTTTTTAGGATTCTGGGAAAGATTGGAAATCTGGATCTCTGAATTCAATGGCAAGTAGTAAAAGTGAAATCCACCAGATGTACCAAGAGTTTCCTGGTCAATAGCAAAATAACATTTTCAGAAGGATCTCATTTTTCTTTACTTCTTGGGAACACTGACAGGCAGTTGTAAATCATCATGTTGCCAACGACTGAAGATCTCAGCCCCAGTCCAGAGCAGTGCAGGGGGTTAGCAAATAAGGTCAGTGTGATGTGGAACAAAAACAAAGGGAAATATTTATTATATTACTGCTGTGTGTGAATACCAGTCAGTAAGAGAATATATGGGGGGAAACATAAGCTCAATATCTCAAATGGATAGCTCTTGCTGATCCTGAACTGGATGTTCCAGGAGTCAACAACTGAAAATATTTGACTAATTTTACATTTTTTAAAGTAGCAAGTATATATGGCTACTTATATTGTTTATTTTTTGATGTTTATTTATTTTTGAGAGAGAGAGAGAGTCCAGGAAGGGTAGAGAAAGAGGGGGACAAGTGTCGGGCTCCTCACTGACAGCAGTGAGCCTGATGCAGGGCTCTAACTCAAGAACTGTGAGATCATGACCTGAGCTGAAGTTGGACACTTAACCGACTGAGTCACCCAGGTGCCCTGGCTATTTATGTTATTTAAATATTGTGTGTGTGTGTGTGTGTGTGTGTGTGTGTGTGTGTGTACATGTATATAATTTAACATCTTGGGGAGGCCAACGTAGCATGTGGTTGAAGTACTGTGTAATTATAAAACTTATACAGTTCAAATAAAAATGCCTCTAGGTTTTGTATACAAATGTTTATAACAGTTTTATTTGTGATCTGTAAAGCTAGAACAATCCAGATATCTTTCAGCTAATAAACGGCTAAAAAAAAATGTAACATATCCATACTGCGGAATATTAAGCAGTAGTAAATGGATAAATCTCAAAAGCATGATGTTGAGTGAAAGAGGTAGAATCAAATGGCTGCTCTACAGTCCTCTATAAATTGTTTTTAGGACTTTCTGGAATAGGCAGAAAAACTGAAGTAATTGCTAGAGGCATGAATGGGGTTAGGGATTATCTATACAGGGGCATGAGAATTTGGGGAGGAGATATTATGTGTCTTAATTGGGGTGGTGCTTATGATAACTCATAGGACCATGTGCTGAAAAGGATGAATTTTACTGTGTGTAAATTATATCTTGATAAAAATAAAATTTAGGGGCACCTGGATGGCTCAATTGGTTAAGTGTCTGACTCTTGATCTCAGCTCAGGTCTTGATCATAGGGTCGTGACTTCAACCACCTTGTTGGGTTCCATATGAGGTATGAAACTTACTTTAAAAAATTTTTTTAATACCTCTGGGTTTTTTTAAAAATATAATTTAGTGTTAAGTTGGCTAATATACAGTGTATACAGTGTGCTCTTGGTTTTGGGGGTAGATTCCCGTGATTCATTTCTTACATACAACATCCAGTGCTTATCCCAACAAGTGCCCACCTCAATGCCCATCATCCATTTTCCCCTCTCCCTACCCCCCCTCCCCATCAACCTTCAGTTTGTTCTCTGTATTTAAGAGTCTCTTATGGTTTGCCTCCCTCCCTCTCTGTTTGTAACTATTTTTTTACCCTTCCCTTCCCCCATGATGTTAAGTTTCTCAAGTTCCACATAGGAGTGGATATGATATCTGTCTTTCTCTGACTTATTTCACTTAGCATAATCCCCTCCAGTTCCATCCACGTTGCTGCAAATGGCAGGATTTCATTCTTTTGGATTGCCAAGTAACACTCCATTGTATATATATACAACATCTTTTTTATCCATTCATCTGTCAATGGACATTTGGGCTCTTTCCATAATTTGGCTATTGTTGATAGCACTGCTATAAACGCTGGGGTATGTGTGTCCCTATGAATCAGCATTTCTATATCTCTTGGGTAAATTCCTAGTAGTGTAATTGCTGGGTTGTAGGGTAGTTCTGTTTTTAATTTTTTGAGGAACCTCCATACTGTTTTCCAAAGTGGCTGCCCCAGTTTGCATTCCCATCAGCAGTGCAAAAGAGATCCTTTTTCTCTGCATCCTTGCCGACATCTGTTGTTGCCTGAGTTGTTAATGTTAGCCATTCTGGCAGGTGTGAGGTGGTATCTCAATGTGTTTTGATTTGTATTTCCCTGATGATGAGTGAGGTTGAGTGTCTTTTCATGTGTCTGTTGGCCATCTGGATGTCTTCTTTGGAAAAGTCTCTATTCATGTCTTCTGCCCATTTTGTCACTGGATTATTTGTTTTTCAGGTGTTGAGTTTGCTAAGTTCTTTATACATTTTTGGATATTAACCCTTTATCCGATATGTCATTTGCAAATATCTTTTCCCAATCCGTCGGCTGCCTTTTAGTTTTGTTGATTGTTTCCTTAAATACGAGGTTTAACAAAATTCCATGAAAGAGTACAGCATCTCAGACATAGCTAATAAAGAGCTGGGCTCCTTCCTGAGGCAACCTCACTGACTAAGCAAGGCCTTATTGAATCATAATTACCCACTGGCTGGCCAGGCTTTAGTTAACTTCTGCTTGGCCTCAGTGCACAGCAGAGGAGCTCTGGTAAAAGTGGTAACAACAGGTATAGCGGTAATATTATATCTCAGTATATTAGTATGTGCTTTGTATATCTTTTCTTCCCCTTCTAGAATACCAAGGCCATTGTGTTTCCTCTCCTAGTCCATAAAGAAACAAAAGCAAAGACCAAAAATTCCATTGGCCTAAGCATGGGCAGAATTCTTTATTTATTTGTTTTTTGGTTTTGGTCGGTTGGTTTCTATTGAGATATAATCGACATATAAGATTATATTAGTTTCAGGCATACAATATAATGATTTGGTATTTGTATATACTGGGAAATGATTACCCCTATAATTCTAGTTCACATCCATCCCCCACCTGTAGTTGCAATTTTTCTTCTTGGGATGAGATCTACTTACAATATGGTATTATTGACTATAGTCACAATGCTGTACATGACATCCCCAGGACTTATTTGTTTTATAACTGGAAATTTGTACCTTTTGACCACCTTTACTCATTTTGCCCACTCTCGACCCCGTCACTGGCAACCACCAACCAATCTGTTCTCTGTATCTATGAGTTCATCTTTATTTTTGTTTTTCTTTAAGATATCCCATATAAACGAGATCATGCAGTGTCTTTCTCTGACTTATTTCACTTAGCATAATGCCCTCAAAGTCTGTCCATGTTGTGGCAAATGACAAGATATCCTTATTTTTTATGGTTGAATAATGGTCCATTGTATATATACCACATCTTCTTTATCCATTCATCCACTCATAGACACTTAGCTTGCTTGCATATCTTAGCTATTGTAAATGATGCTTTAATAATACTACTAATAATAATTTTTCAAATTAGGTTTTGTTTTCTTCGGGTAAATACCCAGTAGTGGAATTACTGGATCGCATGGTAGTTCTATTTTTAATTTTTTGAGGAACTTCCATCCCATTTTTGTAGTGGCTATACCAATTTACTTTCCCACCAACAGTGCATATCCTTGTCAATACCTTTTATCTCTTGTCTTTTTGATAATAGCCACTCTAACAAGTGTGAGGTGATAATCTCCTTGTGGTTTTGATTTACATGTCCCTGATGATTAGTAATGATGGGGTAGAACTATTTAGCTGAAGTTTTCATCATCTAGTCCGCATTGCGATGTGCTGTCCATGAAAAATACACACTGCATATTTGAAAACTTAGTATAAAAAATGTAAAATAGCTCATCAAGTTTTATATTGGTTTTAAAAATGATAATCTTTTAGATATGTTGAGTTAAAACATGTTAAAAATTAATTTTTCTTTTTATACATTTTAATAAGCTCTAGAAGATTTTAAATTACCTATGAAATTTGAAACTTCTCATTATAAGTGAAACTTTGTGACTCACATTATATTTCTATTTGATAATACAACTATAACCTTGGTAAATGACTGAATTGCCCATAGATCCATTGTGGTAAGAATCAAAACTAATGAAGGTTAAGAAATTAGCATAATGTCTGGATCATAAGGGACTTTCAAAAATGGTTGCTATAAATAACACGAAACTATAGATTTAAGTAATTATTTACATACTGTACATACACTCAAGAACTGTCAAATTAT
This sequence comes from Prionailurus viverrinus, assembly GCF_022837055.1. Taxonomy (NCBI): domain Eukaryota; kingdom Metazoa; phylum Chordata; class Mammalia; order Carnivora; family Felidae; genus Prionailurus; species Prionailurus viverrinus. The sequence goes on along the minus strand of NC_062562.1, from coordinate 30,122,069 downwards.
TAAATGACCATACTATAAAGAAGTAGGTTTAGGTAGAGTACAGCCAGATTTAATTATTATAAAGGCTGCTTTTAGGCAACAGGCTTCAACAGTGGACACTTGAGCAAGGGAAGAGGGCCCACAGTGAATATGGACACGAATGCAAAGAGGCTCATTAGGCCACAGGCCCTCACTCACCGATGGGCTACTTAAAACCAGGCACAGTAATAAAAAAGGGAAAATTCCATAGATCCCCATACTGCCTCACTCCACCCTATAGTTGCAGCCTCTCATCACCACCTCATGGTAGACAGTCTCTCCTTTGCTGTGCTGCTGCCCTGCATTGTATTCAGTAACTTTGTCTCCTTTGTTCTGCCTCGGGTGAATTCTTTCACCACCGATCCTGCTGGCCCCCATGCTATTGGGTTACCCCACAGTTACCTGCAGTTGTGGTTCATTCAAAGGCAAATTCCTTCAGGAGGTCATATGGTGGCAAGTTAGAATTGATACCCAAAGGTAGCAGTGGTGCTGTGGGGGTTAGGGGCTTATCTGAAGGGGCTTTGAGGAAGAAAGTCAGTTCTCTGGAGTTTGGGAGAATTGAAGCATTAAATGGTTCTAGGAATGGTAACGACCCTGCGAAGCACTCACAGGTCCCATGAAAGGGCAAAGCAGCATAAACTGAAGCCCAGGGAGCTGGTCTGGGGCATGGAGCTTGGGAACCTCAACCCCAGACTTGGCACAGAAAGCATGGAGATCAAGCTGAGAACCCAAGGAGAGCGACTCTAGTGGACTGAAGACCAGAAACCTTTCCCCATATTTCTGTACCGAATAAATTCAAACATTTCTGTGTAACTTCAAGGTGGGAAAGGAAAGTCTCCCCCCACCTACACACATGTATGCACACACATCAAAATGTCTGAGGAGATGTTGTACCAAACCCTGGCAAGTGACTGGATTGGTTTAGAAAAACTTGAGGTTCCTGCACCTCAAGTTCTGTCTTACGTCATCACGGTGGATTCTCATATACAAATTCATTTACTCAAAGGAAAATATTTCGGTATTATTATTTTTTTAATGTTTTTTAACATTTACTTATTTTTTGAGAAACAGAGAGAGACAGAGCATGAGCAGGGGATGGGCAGAGAGAGAGGGAGACACAGAATCTGAAGCAGGCTCCAGGCTCCAAGCTGTCAGCCCAGAGCCTGATGCGGGACTCGAACTCACCAACTGTGAGATCAGGACCTGAGCGGAAGTCGGATGCTTAACTGACTGAGCCACCCAGGTGCCCCAAATATTTCAGTATTATGAAAAAGCAAACTTCCACTGGGTAAATTTGAAGATCTAATTGGCTTTATTCAATGATCTGCGTGCGAATTGGGCACATCCCATCTAGCAAGTAGAAAGGAGTTCTGAGGAATTGTACAAAATGGAAGATTTTTATAAGAAGGAAGATGGGGCAACATGTTATTTGCAAAAGAAAAGAAAGGTCACCTTCCCTTAGAGGAAGGACTCACCCTGCAGATTACCTGACTAGTGCAGATTGGGAAATTCCAGAAAGATTGGTTTAAAATTCCATTCCTGGAAGAGGCTGAAACTGCAGTTAGTTTAGGTAGGCTTGGTGAGGCTTAACATAAGTGACTCCATTTTGGGCCTGTTTCTTTGTAAGAGTATGATATATTTTCAAGTGTTATCATTAGGTGATTCTTGGGATAGGGTAGAAACTAGAGGGGGTTTCAATGACTGTTGTGTTACTTGTCCATAGGGTTTGGGGACAGTGAAAAATATGTATTGCTTTAATAACAATAATAATAACAACAACAATAATGTATTACCATTTCACAGAAAAAGCACTCTCTATTGGAGTAATGCTTCTAATGTTGCAGGTTTTTTTTTTTTACTCCACACCTAGGATTCATTGTCTCACTGCTTCGAAGAATGAAGAGGTGGACACAAAATGAGCAGTGGGCAAAAGTTTATTAGAGTATAAGATTAGAAAGTAAGAATAGTAGGAAAGCTCTCTTTACGGAGAGAGGACATTCAAAAGTGAATGCCCGTGGACTATCAGCAAGTGTCCTTGTTTTGTAAGGTTCTGGTCAGCCCTCCCTCTTCCCTTCCCCCTTGTTCCTTCTCAGGTTCTAACCTTATTGGCTTGATAGGTCTAGGCGCCAGGTTGTCCATTCCGGATTGGCTTGTTTCTATTGTATGAGGGGTAGGGGTGGTCTATGGCCATACTTAGGTCTTCTGTCAAATTCCTGAGGGGAAATCAGAGTGGGGAGTTGGTGGGGTCTGTTACATTCTTAAGAGGAACATTATGCCTTGAGAGGGTTTGCTGTGGTCAGGCATTCCCAGCATTTTCCCCAAATAGGTTCATTTCCCCACCCAGGGACCTCTGGCCCTAATCTTTCCCTGTCTGCCAACTGAATCCTACCTTCTCCTATCATACTAGGAGCTTTCCAGACTTAGGTAAGAGCTTATTTGTTATTCTCCTGAGGGTTCTAGGAATATGTCCTTAGATATTTGGTTTGTGGCTGCTGATTACAGAGGACATCCCTATCTCTGGCCTTGCCCTTAGTGGCCTCACTGATCAGGATGTTGCCACTCTGAATGGGGAAGGGCTGGGCTCTAAGCTTCAGAAATTCCTCCTGGAGCAACAGAATATACTTAAGCCCAACTCCAGCTTCTAGCCAGTTGTTGAAGTAGCTCAGGCATCAGTTTTTGATTGAAGAACTCTTTCTCAGAACTATGCAGGAGTGAGTTCCGTGTTTCTGCTGAGTTCCATGTATGCTGCTCCTCTGGCCATATTGGTTCAGGGCCAGACACCAGACTCAAACAAGGGCTCTCTGATTCTCAGTGATTTGTGACTGAGATGAAAAGTGTCGGTTCCTGAGAGTCCCCAAAGTCACAGACATACAGACATAAAACTCAGAGGCATCAGAAGCAACTAAAAAGCAGAAGATGGGCAGATGGAATCTGAGTGAGAAATAGCAGAGAGTAGAAAGTCAGTCCTGGTGGCTCAGCCGTGTCAAGTTCCAGTCTCTGCCGGAGACGCCTTTGTCTTTGGCTTCCCTGAGACACCCTTGTATCTTGTGCCAGGAAGCAAAAATTCCTCTCCTCTCAAAGGTCTTTCTAGCTGGACTAAGAGTCAAATTGACATGAGACAGATTAACAGGAAAAAAAATCAAAATTCAATAGTGTACATATGGAGAATCCACACACACATGGAAATTCCAACGACAGGTAAAATGAGATGTATACATCATTCTGAACTGAGAAGGGAGGTAGGGTCTGAGACTTCAGAGGGAAAGAATATTAATTCACAAGAAGATGAAAAAGAGTAAATGTTTGGTAAACAAATTATTTGCCCTGCCATATAGACGAGTTACTTAGATAAAATTTATCTCTGATAATAACCCTTATCTTGAAAAGAGCTTCAAATTTAGATTCTTCTATGTAGTTAAGGGAGTAGCAGAAATTTCTCTTGAGCCCACGGGGTATCAGTTGCCTTCAGCTCTAAGTAATCCACGTACCAAAATGGCCCTTCTTGGGGCCTGTCCTTGGATCCTACACTTGTAATAATTTCCCTCCTTTTGCTCAAATTAAATTCCATTGGTGTCATCTACTTACAATCAAACAGTCCTAAGAAGGAAGGAAAATATCCACCTACTTACATCTTTTTTTAAAATGTTTATTTATTTTTGAGAGAGAGAGAGAGAGACAGAGAGGGAGAGGGAGACAGCGTGAGTGGGGGAGGGGCAGAGAGCGAGGGAGACAGAATCTGAAGCAGGATCCAGTCTCTGAGCTGTCAACACAGAGCTCAGTGAGGGGCTCTAACTTACAAACTGCAAGATCATGACCTGAGCTGAAGTCGGATGCTTAACCAACTGAGCCACCAAGGCACCCCCTCCAACTACTTACATCTTAAACAACCAAGGAATAATTCTCTCTTGGGAGAGTCCATAAATAGTAGGAAAAATTTTTCTCCCATTTCTCACCTGTACTAAGGGATCATAATACCTCATTTCTCTGCAAACATTGTGAATTTATAGAAAAGACACAAGAGGGGCGCCTGGGTGGCGCAGTCGGTTAAGCGTCCGACTTCAGCCAGGTCACGATCTCGCGGTCCCTGAGTTTGAGCCCCGCGTCAGGCTCTGGGCTGATGGCTCAGAGCCTGGAGCCTGTTTCCGATTCTGTGTCTCCCTCTCTCTCTGCCCCTCCCCCATTCATGCTGTGTCTCTCTCTGTCCCAAAAATAAATAAACGTTAAAAAAAAAAATTAAAAAAAAAAAAAAAAAAAGAAAAGACACAAGAAATTTGCTAGAGAGTTTTGACAAGCAGTGTGATTGTTACAATGCTCTGACAACCCTACGTAGACTGTCTGGTCTCCTCTCTGCCTCCTTTGGCTTCACTGCCAGCTAGAGGTGATGCTAACACTACCCTACTTTCCCCACATCAGAATAATTGCATCTGATTTTTCAGCCTAAAAGAAGATAATCATTTGCAGTATAACTGTTAGGAAACAGAAGAGGGCGCCCTAAGAATATTTATGAAGCGACAAAGAGCATCTCTTACACCTTTAAATACTACAATGAATGCTTCCTCTCAGGCATAGAAAAGCAGAGCATGGTCGGTTTTGCAACTCATATTATTCTGTGGAGCCACATGACTAGGGATAAAGATCAAGCGTGCCTAAGTCAGTCTCTCAGAAAAAGGCAAGGCCTAAAAAAATAGTATCTGTTAAAATGTTTGTATTCCCAAATAATAATCTGATTGTCACATGGCTTCGTAAAAAAAGGGTGATCAGAAATTAATTACTTCTTTTGATGGATATGGAGAAAGAAATAACAAAACTAGTGTTTAGAGGAATTTTCCATATATCAAATACATGTTTATGACCATAATTTTTTTTTTTTATATATTCTACAACAACTCCTAGAGATAAGTACTCAAATCCCCCCCTCCCAAACCTTTGGTAAACTAAGGGAACATTTTAACTAGTACCTCTTTCACTTGCTCCAGTCTTCTCCATTATGATATATGGCCTGAAATAAACAGGTAGATTATTTAAGAAATTGTTATTGAATTAAGCAGATAGAGAAAGAAGAAGGAGAGGACCAGGAGGGTGTGGGGGAGAAGGTGAGGGGAAGGAGGGAGAGGAAAGAGAGGGTCTGAGTGACCCGCTTTCCTTGTATTTTCATGCACCCTAACAGCCCCAATATACATATTTCAGAGGCCCCAACTAGGCATAAGACAATGTCAACAGAGGCTACAAGTCCACCCAGGAGTGAATATTTAGGAGAGAGCCAAATGCAGCTACTGGAAGGGAGAACAATCAAGGGAGGGGTATTGATTTAGCACACTCTGAAAGCAGCGTTCACAGAAAGGCTTTACCAGCCTCCAGCTGTTCATTAGTTAATGAATATGAAATATTGACCCAAGGATGGCCCCACAGGTGTTCAGGAAAACAATCTCATTTGTAACCAGTCAACTGCACAAAGCCTAAGGATAGATGGGTGGGGGCAGGGAGAGAGTCCTTTACCCCTCGCTTCCCAGAACCTCAGGCTAAGGTGGATCCCTGTGTCCAGATTCTCTGCCCACCTCAAACTGCGGGGTAGGTCCTGAAATAAAGACAATGGGGTACATCTGTTCCTCTCCTCTTTCTAACACTTGGGGATGGCCAAACTGAATCCCAAGGTTTGGTACCTTTGAGAAGTAAAATACTTAAAAAAAATTAACTCATGAATTTATTTCCAAATATATTTGGAGAAAAATAAACTTCTATATAAAGCTCTCAAATTCACAAATATTAGAGTAAACTCAAATGAGGCATTTATATTTTCTAAAGTTTATTATTTTTAAAATTTATTTAGAGAGAGAGATAGAGAGCAAACAGGGAGGGGCAGAGCAAGAGGGAGACAGAATCCCAAGCAGGCTTTGTACTGCTGTCTACACAGAGCCCAATGCGGGGCTTGATCTCAGGAACCATGAGATATGGCCCCAGCTGAAGTGAGGAGTCAGATGCTTAACTGACTGAGCCACCTAGGCACTCCTATATTTTTTAAAGTAAAGTAGATATTTTAAAAAATTATAATAGAGGGGTACCTAGCAGGATCAATAGGTAGAATGTGTGACTCTTGATCTCAGAGTTGTGAGTTTGAGCCCCACGTTGTATGTAGAGATCATTTAAAATCTTTAAATAAATCATAATTGAATAAGTAGTATATAGATATGACTATAGATACTGAGGGCAGAGTGTTAACACCTGGTGTTTGAGAAACAGGAATTGAGGGCAGGTGAACCAGGAAGATTAGAAAAATGGATAGATGGATGTGTAGTTGAGTCAGGAGTGTTGGATGGATGAATGAGTTCAGGGATGGATGGTTGGCCAGTTGGATAGTTGGATGTGTGACAAATCAGGAGAGTCATGTTCCTTTAGCTTAATTATTTGCTAGTGCAAAGTCGAAGTCACTGGATTGAAAGGAGATGGAGGTAGAAGTGAGTTCATCTGGTTCCCAACCAGTGTACCACAACAAATAGATGTGGGCCAATCCCTTCACAGGTGAGCTGGCAACCTATGTTAAATTGTTTATTTTCCTTATGATTCAGGATCTCACCAAAATTAAGAGTGTGGGCTCTGGAGTCCGATTTTTTTATGTTAAATTGTAATTACTGCTCGCAGTTGACCTTGGGCAAGTTGCCTTACTGTGCTGTCCCCCTAGTTGTAGAACAGAGGCCAATTGTAGCACCTATAAAGGCAGCCAGAACAGTCGGTCTATAAAATCCAAATTGACATTAATGGATGAATGATTTTGTTTTCCTGGAATTAAATTCATGATGTTGAATATAATAAAATGGAAAGATGTTTACATGTTTTAAGTTTCACTTGTCAGTCTGAATCTTTCGATTTCAGGCTAGCATTATTATCAATGCTGGTTTTTTTTTTCCATTTTAACAATGAAGTTATTTTTAATCTCTAATCATTGGTTTGATGAGGTATTCAATTTAATCATGTACACCAAAATATAAAATTGAATTTTTAAATAGCTGTCTAATGAAAAATTTATTTTGACTTATAGACTTCTTTAAAAATAACCTTTTTTGTAGGCAGCCTCAAAATAGTTCCCAATTATCCTCCTTGTACCCATGCCTTTTGTATTTTTTTTCCCTTTGGGTGTGGGTTGGACTCAGTGACTCAGATCTAATAAACAGATTGTGGTAAAAGTGATGGGATATCACTAACATGATTAGGTTACCGAAAACTCCGGTTTCTATCTTGTTTGCTTTCTCTTATGCTCCTTCTGTCCCCCTCTCTCTTTTCTCTCTCCCTCTCTTTCTCTCTCTCTTTCTCTCTTTCTCTCATATCCTTGCTCTGAAGGAATTGAACCACCATATTGTGAACAGCCCTATGGAGAGACTTACATGGCAGGAACTGAGACCTCTGGCCACAGCCCATGAGGGCCTGAGAGCTGCCAACTGCCAAGAGAGTGATGGTGGAAGTGGATCCTTCTCCAGTCAAGCCTTGAGGTGCCCACAGCCCTGCTGATGCTGTGATGACAATCTTGTGAGACACTGAGTCAGAGGCTGTGCCTCACAGAAACTGTGAGGTAATGTTTGTTGTTAAAAGCTGCTAACTTTGGGGATAATTTGTCACGTAGCAAAGGAGAACGAATACATCATCAAAATGGAAGAACTGTTTTGCAACCGAAACACGGTACTAAGACACCAAGTTTCCTCTATCTTTTGCGCGTGTGAGCTTTGCCAATGAACTCACTTAACCTTTCTGGCTTCCATTTCCTCATCCGTCATATGGGGATAGTAAACTCCAAAACCCCCTACAATTGTTCATTTATTTAACCTTTCCTATAAAACTAGTTAGAGAGTGTCCTACTCCACAAAGTGGCTCCATTTCTTGCTTGTGGAAAGAAAGCACCTTTGTGAGGCTGTGGAAGATAAAATACCAGGTTTTGAAATGCAGATTTTGTTTTGGGAAGACTCAAATTAGATCAGTGTGCTCATCCTGACTTTGTTAAATAAGAATTCGAGGCCAAATATGTGTAAGTGTTGCAGGATTTTTTTATTTTTTATTTTTTTACCTCATTACCCCGGATTCATTGTCTCTCCACTTCAAAGAATGAAGATGTGGATACAAAATAAATGAGCAGCCGGCAAAACTTTGTTAGAATATAATAAGATCAGAGGTAGGAATAGTAGGAAAGCTCTCTTTACAGAATGGGTGTGTAGGCAAGGGACTCTGTTTTATAGGATTTGGGTCCACCCCTTACCTTCCCCCTTGTTCCTTCTCCATTTTTACCCTTATTGGCTAGGTAACTCTAAATCCCTACTCTCTCCTTTTTGATTGGCTCGCTTCCATTGTATGAGAGGTGGTCAGTAGCCTTACCATTCCTCATGGGTCATACATTTTATGGTGCACTACTTATTTTTATTTGGGTCCTTTGTCACATTCCTGAGGGAAACCTGAGGGGGTGGTGTTTGTTACATTCTTAAGAGAAACTTTACGCCTGAGGGAATTTGCTCAAGGTCAGACATTCCCAGCATTGTTTTAAAATGTGTGTTTCCCCCACCCAGGGACCTGGGGTCCTAACCTTTCCCTCTCTGCCTAGTTTATCCTAGGTTTCCCTGTCAAATAAGTCCTACTTGCCTGTTACCTCCTCCGCAAGGTCTTCCCTGATAAGCCTGGGTGAAGCAGCCCCCCCTACTCCCAACCCCTATTTCTGCTCCCATCTTTTCATCGCACTAAGCAGTAATGCAATTTATTGCAGTCGTTTGTTTCTGTTCTGCTCCTCCCTCGATTTTGTGAGGGCAGGAACCTCTCTGCCTTAGTCACTGCCAGAACACTGCCAGCGTGAAGTCGGAGCTCTATATATGTGTTGCCTGCCTGAAAGGGGTGGGAAGTGTGTTTGCTGCCTTCATTATCTTGCCAAGAGCTAGTTGCTGAGCGTTTCAGGTAAAGTACTTGGTTAAAAGTAAAGAAATCATCGTTATGTTCAATTTAGGATTTTTCTGGTTTTCATAGGATTCAGGACTGAGAAATTGCAGAAGGCTCTGGATAGAAGCCAGTGAAGAGTTACAAAAATCATTGCAAAATCTTAGCCCCAGAAGCTTTAGAAAACGAGAGATGGACCAACAGTCTTGAGGCCCTTCTACCTGCTAGCAACACCCTTTGAAACATTCCAAAACATTTGTTATTTCAAGGGGGGCACTTGCCCTGTTCTCCCCTCACCCCATTTTTTTTTGTCATTGTTACCATTTGTTCTGGAAATAGACCTATTACTGGTTTATGGTGGCTAAATACAGACTTTCAGAGCCTTCAACTGAGAAAATGAAAGCCTAACTTCCAAAATTCTTCTTTGGATGCATTAATTTTCTTCCACTGAACCTTCATTTATCCTCCTCCTACTAGAACACATCCTTTGTTTAGTGAGTATGTGTGTGTGATGGGGGTGGTTAGGGAGCTGTGAAAAGGAAGAATGAAGGGAAGTGTGGATATATTCAGATTTTTATTTAAGTACCATAGTTAAAAAGTATTCTCATGTAACATTCTGGAAAAAGTGCAGGACTTAATGTCGCTTCATTGGAGGCTCCAAAAGGATGGCATATAGTTGTATTAAATGAATTGCTTCAGAAAGAAGGCTTAAAAAATAACCTCAACCCTTCTTAATCTCAGGGACTTCACTAAGCCTTTAGCCTTTAAAAAAAAAAGTCTAGCCTTTTCATTTATTTTCCTTCTAAAGTAAACATCACAAGATGAAAAATTAATTTCAACTTTTCATAGAGGTGGCAAGGGGGGGCTGTCTTCCTTCATCCTTAACCCTTCTTCCCTCAGGCATGATTCTGGAGCTGAATAAAGACAATATGTTCCAAATTGCCAATCACATTAGTCTCTGTGTGGGCTGCTTAAAACATGCAAATGGCTCTGAAAAATGTCTCTCATCCTACAAAGATAAATGAAGGTGTGTATCACCATCAATTGCAGTAGAAGTCAAAGGAGGACAGAAAGCACTGATAAACGAGACGTCTTTGCCTTTCCCCATAGACAAACATTCTGTGAGGAAACATGAGTGTTGATGGATTACATCAGCCTTCTGACTTTACACATACCTGTAGCCTTCACTGCAGCCTATCCTCCCCAGCACTGCGGACACATCTTCCTAAAGGATAGTTTTGTTTACTTAACTCTGTGCTCAAACACCTTCACTGGCTCCCTATTGTCCATTAAGAAAATAAAGAAAGCCCTCACCTTTTCATACCAGTGTTCAAGGCCTCATTAACCTTGCCATCCTTATTACCCACAGCCTCTCAAAGTAGATCTTACAGGGGTGCCTGGGTGGCTCAGTCGGTTAAGCGTCTGACTTTGGCTCATGTCATGATCTCCCGGCTCATGGGTTTGAGCCCCGCGTCAGGCACTGTGCTGACAGCTCAGAGCCTAGAGCCTGCTTCAGATTCTGTGTCTCCCTCTCTCTGCCCTGCCCCGACTCGGGCTCTGTCTTTCTCTCTCAAAAATAAACATTAAAAAAAAAAAGTAGATCTTACATTCTAGCCAAAGTCAATTATCAGGGATCCTTATAACCTGAGTATTTGTCAGAATCTCCATAGTAATGATATTCCAAAAGAAAGTCAAAGCTATAAGAATAGGAAAAATATTTACCAAGGAAAAAAAACATATAAAGTTAAGACCTCCTCTAGCGTCTCTGCCCTTTGAGTTATCTGCCCTTGATTTCTCATTGATTATCAGACACTGTCAACTTCCTTCAGTACAAGGTAAATACAACATGAACTGATTGCCAAAGGACCTATGAACATGACAAGAAATGAAACATTTTATGAGGTTCATAAAAATGATATAGGAGAAATTAATTGAGTTCTCAAATATTTTTGCAGGTATGACGTCTTCATGGCCAGTCTGTGAAACTCAAATATAAGGTGCAAGAGGTCATCTCATATTACCATAAAATTTGGTCAAAAGTACACACACACATACACCCCAGCCTTGATCCATTGTTTAAAATTCAGTGACGATAATTGACACATCCTAATATATAAATATATCATTATAAGCTAACCTTATTTTTAAAAATTTTTATTTTATTTTTGGAATACATTTTCAATCAAATTTCCCTACATTACATATGAGATTTTGGTTCCCACTACAAGTGGATTTCCTGTTCTGACATAGCAGTTTCCTTTGGTCCTTGCTCATACCTCAAAATATTCTTCACTTTTCTAGTCCTGCTGATTTGCACATCTTCCTGTTGTGACTCTCCTTATCCTTCCAGGTGCAGCTCAAATACCACTTCCTCTAAAAATCTTTCCCAAAGCCCTCTAATAAAAAGAAAACTTCCCCCTCCAAACACACAGCAGATTTCATTTGCAGCAACTATGGGGCATTTCCTTGAGGAATAGAGATTTGAATATACAGGGCTAGACTGAGGGTAAGTTCTATATGTTCCCATTCATTCATTCAGCTAATATTCGTTGAATTCTTTAATGTATCAATTAGTGCTCTGGGGCCCATGGGGAGACAACGTTGTCTCTGTAAACCATGTGTTTACTGAATTCAATTTGTTGAACAAAGGGCCACCAAGACAGTGAACATTTACATTTCCTTTTCTGTGGGCTTTTCAAAGTGAAAGTAACAGTTACAAACTTTCCTGTCACTTACACAAGGGGGAGATTTATTACTTTTCACTGTGGACCTCTTTTCAAAAGGAAAAGGTTTCATGCAGGAAATAATGGGTCCCCCTTGCACAGGGCCAGCACCCTGGCTAGCTCCCCTCTATCTTAGCCCTGTGGGGTAGCTGTTGATGATCTGCCACCCAGCTTTTGTGTGGCCAGAAGCAGAACTTGGCAGCTGGTACTCTGATAGAGTGATGTCAGATGGAGCTACAGGTCCTGTCCCTGGTGAATTCTGTAATTTGTTTGGGTTCATTTCTGCAGAGCTCGAAAGCTGTTTCTCAGAGCAGCCCTGACCAGTGAGTCACAAGTTGGTCCAAGTTTGTGTCCAAGATCCTTCACGGAGAGGAGAGAGAAGATGGTTCTTGACTGGAACCTCTGTAACATGGTTAGGGTTACCTGCTAATCTTTGTGGAGAATGTAGAATTTAAGATACCAAAGAACACAAAGTTTCAAAGTTAAGATACCATAAAACACAAAGTTTTATGTGTACATAAAATGAACACAAAGTTTCTATAACCTTGGGCAAGTCCCGCCTCTTCTGGGACTCAATTTTCCCATCTTTAAAATGGCCATTCATAAAATGGTCATGAATCAAACACTGGATGATGGCAGAGATCAATCATGTGACACAGATGGTTCAAGTGGCCTTGGCATAGTAGTGAGAATTGTGGTGGGATGAGCTGAAATTGCACACCCCCTTTAAAGGGGTTCACATTCAAATATTTTGTAAACGTGTGTGCTTCACACCATACAATTTTGGGTTTGATGTGGCCTAGGGATGCCAGTTTGCAAGTCCCAGTTTAGGGGAACAGTGAATCTTTATTTTAAAATTATTTTTAGGGGAGCTTGGGTGGCTCAGTCGGCTGAGTGTCTGACTCTTGATCTTCGCTCACGTCATGATCTCACAGTTCATGAGATCAAGCCCCACGTGGGATTCCTTGTGCTGATAGCATGGAGCCTGCTTCGCATTCTCCCCCTCTCGCTTCATCTGCCCCACTCATGTTCATGCTTTCTCAAATAAACTTAAGAAAATAATTGTTAGGTTCATTCATGCATTTTGCAGCTGAGGCATCTTTCAGATCTCTTTGTGATGATACCAGGGCCATCTTTCCTTCTGACCAATATCCAAATCTTCTACTAAAGCAAAGGGCAAAGTGGATATGTTTTCCTGGAGTTTTAAATGTTGAATTCCAAGCTTGTGTATATACTTGGAACCAGCCTTAAGACTACAAACTGATTCCTGTAAATCTTCTAACATAATAGGAAATATATCGACTACTGATCAGTGCTTCTGTAACCCAATGGCAGTCTGCAGCTGGAACTTTGGGCTGACTGACCAGGGTGTGCCTTTAGCTGCCTTTGGGAGAAGACTGTAGAAAAGATCTTCCTGAGCCATCATCCAGTCCCCTGTCGGGACAAGGGGCTTCTAGAGGGGAGCCCACAGGACACCTCCACTCCTGTCTTTCCTGGAACAAAGTTTGATGCAAGTTTAAGCAGTTATTCACTGATAGGTTTAGGGAATAGTTTCAAAGCTCTACTGAGGGCACAGGAGGGTGGAGGGAGAAAAGAAACATTAAATGTCATGACTTAATCATTCTCTTTTGTACTACACAAGGGGTAAGCTCCCAGTGTTAACTGTCTTTAATCAGATTTTTAATTTGGCCGCACATAGCATCACCTAAGAAGCTAAAACACACACACACACACACACACACACACACACATGCCTGGGTCCTAACTACTGGAGATTCTGACTCTATGGGCTTGATACAGAACCTGAGCATCAGGATTTTTAAGATGACTATGATGTGAAGCCAAGGTGGAAAAACACTAGTCTAGACCTTTAGATGTGTGTGTGTGCTAGGATAGGGGTAGAGGGTGGTTTCTGAGTGTTCAATCTAGTACCTAATGCTTTTCTTTCCTCACTTCCCACTGTGTTTCCTTTAACTGTTTTGCACTTTCTCTCCAGTTCATGCCTCACTCCTCCTATTAAGTAAACAAAATCCAGTTTCCTTTTTAGATGTCTTTTACTATGTCTAGCAAATTTGGTAGCTTTAGGCATCCCTTGGGTGTGAAAGCTTTTGTGTCAGCATTAGATGGTACAACATTTTCTCACTTGCCACTAAGTATGTTACAAATGTAATTATAATGGCTCCATAATATGTTGTCATGTGAATACATGATCATTTATTGATACAGTTTCCTATAGTTACGCATTTTGGTTATTTCCCACTTTGTGATAGCATAAATGCCATCACCTATTTTAAATACAAATATTTGTCCACTTCTCAGATTATTTCCTTAGAGGACTTTCTTAGCAGTGAAAATTATTGGTGCAAAGATAGTAAACATTTTTAAGACTCTTGGTATATATGACCAAACCACTTTCCAAAGGTGTTGTACTGATTTAGGAAGCCAATCAAAATGATGTTCTATAATTAATGCTTCCTTTGTTGCTGATATGGGTGCATTTTAATTGCCTGGCATAATTTAAACAGAATTCGATTAAGGCCTGTGTTGTAGGCTGTACCATTCAATAACATGTTGTAATACTAATAAATATTTATTGTACATTCCAAGGAGAGCTGCATTTTATTTGTTCACTTGCAAAACTTGCTTAGTTCATGGTACCGTTCAAATTAGTAAAGCCTTTATTTATTTTCATCTTGAGTAATTTCCTTTATAATCATAACAAAATAGAATATACTCATAAATTATAAACTGAGTCTTTGGACATACTGCAGGAAAATCATCAAGAGAGATTTTGAACATTGGGGGTTCCTGGATTCCATCCACAGGAGACTCATGTTTATTAGATTTGATCTAGAGTCTGACAAGCTATATGTGTATAGGCTGCCCATGTGAGGCATCCATGTTCAGGCGTGGGTACCGCTGCAGTCTGGTATTATGAGAAAGTTTTTATGAGTTGCCCAGCCCTATGTATCACCACCCTTCTTAAACTTTGCACTTCTTATTTATAGCCAACAATTCAAGAATTGTTTGATCATACTGCTTTTAAGTTTATAGTAGATTGATGGAGCATATAAAGTTCTAAGAATTAAAATTAATAATAAGATTAGGGGCGCCTGGGTGGCGGAGTCGGTTGAGCATCCGACTTCAGCCAGGTCACGATCTCGCGGTCCGTGAGTTCGAGCCCCGCGTCAGGCTCTGGGCTGATGGCTCAGAGCCTGGAGCCTGTTTCCGATTCTGTGTCTCCCTCTCTCTCTGACCCTACCCCGTTCATGCTCTGTCTCTCTCTGTCCCAAAAATAAATAAACGTTGAAAAAAAAATAATAATAAGATTAAAGTAAAATGTACTTGTAGATGAAGTAATTGTGGCAAGAAATGGTTAACATTTTATTATTCTCTTTAATATATGTGCAAATTAAATAATATCACAAATATGTTACCATGATAAGGCTTAAGATATATAACAGAGACCAATGATCATCAACAGGATGGTTTACAGCTCCAGGGTTGGCTGGTAAATGTGTCTCAGGCTTCATTTTACAGATTATTATCATACATTCATGAATTGGTTGGAGCCTCTCAAGTTCTTTTTGTTCCTGGGAATGGCATATTATTTCCCAAGTCACTTTTCTATGTTTATTATGACATACATAATACATACATGCACACATACACTTACACATATTAAAGAAACTTTGGAGGAAAGAAATCAATGATGCTATCTTTCTATAGAAATAATTTGGGGGGGGTGGTACAGGATGGCGGAGCAGCATGGAAATTCTCTGTTTCTCTCATCCTTGAAATCCAGCTAGATCAGAACCAAACTATTTTTGACACCTAGAAAATTGATTTGAGGATTAACACAACAAACTGAATAACTTGAGCCACAGAACTCAGCAGGTATGTGGTACAGAGAGATGCACTGGGGGAGAGAGAAGTTAGAGAGGGCAGAGAGCTGTTTTCACAGAGGACAGAGACAAGGGGGAGAGTACAGAGAAAGTATTCCCCCCAAAAGCAGCTGTTGTGAAAGAGTGGAAACACCCACAAGTGACTGAACAAGAAAGGGAGAAATGAGAAAGGAGAGGGTTTCAGTATCATTAGGACTCTACAAACAGGAGATACCAGACTGGGAAATTCCGCAGCTCAATACCTAGCAGGGATGTGGTAGGAAGGGCAAATCCCTAGGAGCAGACAGTGAGGTCCAAAGGGTCCACTGGCCACACAGGGAAAAGCGGTTGCCTGCTAGGAGTGCATTTGGTACAGGCTGTACTGCCTCCCCACAGGCAAAGGTCCCAGCAGACCCCAGAGAACAGCCACGTTTGCTCGTATTGGAACAAAGATGCTAAGGTGCAGTGAAATCTGGTGCTGCTTGTGTATTATGATTTACCATAACCCCTCAACTGCTGCTTTATGAGATTGCATGAACTTTTTCTCGGACGAGCCCACATCCAGCCACAATCTCTGAGCCTCTGCAGCAGTGTGATTGCATTCACGTTCCCCGGAGGCAAGCAAGCACCCAGCCATTCCTCGGCAAGACCCACCCCTAGAGGGTCAGAGCGGGTCCAAGCCACAGAGCCCTCAGAAGTGAGGGGTTTGAGGGGTGCCTGGCTGGCTCAGTCAGTTAAGCATCCAACTTTGACTCAGGTCATGATCTTGCAGGTCACGAGTTCAAGCCCCACATCGGGCTCTGTGCTGACAGCTCAGAGCCTGGAACCTGCTTCAGATTATGTGTCTCCTCTCTCTCTGCCCCTCCCCTGCTCACACACTCTCTCTCAAAAATAAATAGACATTAAAATTTTTTTAAAAAAGGGAGGGGTTTGGATACACAGTCCCGTCTGAGATAAAATTTGGGAGGGAGGTGCTACCTGGCAGGCTGATGGCTTGGACACAGACAGTGTATAAGTGGGGTGTGAACGGGAGTGGGAGACAAAGGAGAGGTGCTTGATTGCTGGTTGGTGAGAGCTCAGAGTTCTGGTGCAAGAGACTGGGAAGCTGGGTGATGCCATTTTCACCCCTGTTGTGCAGGTACATACACGCCTACACCCATGTCACACCGATCCACCCCAGTAAGCTAAGAAGTGCCACCTAGTGGAAAATGGAGCTGTTACACCAAGCCCCGTCCAACTGTGCCAATCAAGCCCCAGAGGACCACCACAAGTCTCTACACCTGCTTAGTTTGTGGACTGTAAAGTGCTTCAGATTTCATTCTGTTCATTGGCCATCTATTCATTTTTTTTCTTTTTCTTTTCTTATTCATGGATACAGAAAGAGAAATAATTTATTTTTATGTTCCATTTTTATAAAAATATTTTTTTTCAACGTTTATTTATTTTTTGGACAGAGAGAGACAGAGCATGAACGGGGGAGGGGCAGAGAGAGAGGGAACACAGAATCGGAAACAGTCTCCAGGCTCTGAGCCATCAGCCCAGAGCCTGACGCGGGTCTCGAACTCACGGACCGCGAGATCGTGACCTGACTGAAGTCGGACGCTTAACTGACTGCGCCACCCAGGCGCCCCTATTGTATACATTTTTAAAATTGTTAAAAGTTTTCTTATTTTTCTTTTCTTTCCCTTCTCTTTTCTATCAAGCTTCTTTCAACAACCAGACCAAGCACACCTAGGATCTAATTTTCTTTATTTCATTTTTTTGTGTTGTTTTAATTTTTTAATTTTAATTTTATTAATTCTTTTTCTTCCTCCAAAATGACAAAACAAAGGAATTCATCCCAAAAGAAAGAACAGGAAGAAATGACAGTCAAGGACTTAATCAACACTAATATAAGCAAGATGTCTGAGGGAGAATTTAGAATAACGATAATAAAGATACTACCTGAGGTTGAAAAACGCATAGAATTTCCTTCTGTGGAGATAGAAGTAAAATCTAGTCAGGATGGTATTAAAAATGCTGTAACTGAGATGAGATGCAATCTCGAATAGATGCCACAGCAGCAAGGGCAGATGAAGCAGAGCAGCAAATCAGTGATACAGAAGAAAAAATTATGGAGAATAATGAAGCAGAAAATAAAAGAGGGAAAGTAAGGCAAAAGTGCACGATTTAAGAATCAGTGACTCATTAAAAAGGAATAACATCTGAATCATAGGGGTCCCAGAAGATGAAGAGAGAGAAAAAGAGGTAGAAAGTCTATGTGAGCAAATCATAGTGGAAAACTTTCCTAACCTGGGGAAAGACACAGACATCAAAATCTAAGAAGCAAAGAGAACTGCCATTACATTAAACAAAAACTAGCCATCAATAAGGCATATCATAGTCAAATTCACAGAATACACAGACAAGGAAAGAATTATGAAAGCAGCAAGGGGGGAAAAAGTCCTTAAATTATAAGGAAAGACAGATCAGGTTCACAGCAGACCTATCCACAGAAACTTGGCAGGCCAGAAAGGAGTAGCAGGATATATTCAATGTGCTGAATCAGAAAAATATGCAGCCAAGAATTATTTATCCAGGAAGGCTTTCATTCAAAACAGAAAGAAAGATAAAGAGTTTCCCAGACACACAAAAACTAAAGGAGTTCATGACCACTAAACCAACCCTGTAAGAAGTTTTAAGGGGGACATGCTGCAGGAAGAAAAGATGAAATAAAACAAAAAGGACCAAAAGCAGCAAAGACTAGAAAGGACCAGAGAACACCACCAGAAACTCCAACTCTACAGGCAACACGATGGCAATAAATTAATATCTTTCAGTACTCACTCTAAATGTCAGTGGATTAAACTCTCCAATCAAAAGACATAGGGTAACAGAATGGAAAGAAAACAAGATCCATCTTTATACTATTTACAAGAGACCCATTTTAGACCTAAAGATACCTTCTGATTGAAAGTGAGGGGTTGGAGAACCATCTATCATGCTAATGGTCACCAAATGAAATCTGGAGTAGTCGTACTTATTTAAGACCATTTAGATTTTAAAATAAAGACTATAATAAGAGATGAAGGGCATTATATCATTAAGGGGTCTATCCACCAAGAAGATCTAACAATTACAAACATTTATGCCCCCAATGTGAGAGCACCCAAATACATAAATCAATTAATCACAAACATAAACTCATTGATAATAATACCAAAATAGTAGGGAACTTCAACACCCCACTTACAACAATGGACAGATCTTCTAAGCAGAAAATCAACAAGGAAACAATGTCTTTGAATGACACACTGAACTAGATGGACTTAACACATATATTCAGAACATTTCATCCTAAAGCAGCAGAATACACATTCTTCTTGAGTGAACATGGAACATTCTCCAGGATAGATTACATACTGGGACACAATCAGCCCTCAACAAGTACAAAAAGATGGAGATCATACCATGCATATTTTCAGACCACAATACTTGAAGCTCAAAATCAACCACGAGAAAAGTTTGGAAAGACAGCAAATATTTGGAGATTAAAGAACATCCTACTAAAGAACGAATGGGTTAACCAAGAAGTTAAAGAGGAAATTAAAAGTACACGGAAGCCAATGGAAATGATAACACTATAGCCCAAACTTCTGAGATGCAGCAAAGGCAATCGTAAGAAGACAGTATATAGCAACCTAGGCCTTCCTAAAGAAGGAAGAAATATCTCAGATACACAACCTAACCTTACACCTTAAAGAGCTGGAAAAAGAACAGCAAATCAAACCAAAAACCAGCAGAAGATGGGAAGTAATAAAGATTAGAGTAGAAATCAATGCTATTGAAATCAAAAGAACAGTAGAACAGATAAATAGAAACAGGAGCTGGTTCTTTGAAAGAATTAACAAATTTGATAACACCCTAGCCAGATATATCAAAAAGAAAAAGGAAAGGACCCAAATAAATAAAATCAACAATGAAAGAAGAGAGGTCACAACCAACACTGCAGAAATACAGACAATAATAGAATATTATGAGCAATTATAAGCCAATAAATTGGGCAATCTGGAAGAAATGGACAAATTTCTAGAAACATATAAACTAAAACTTAAACAGAAAGAAATAGAAAATTTGAACAGACCCATAACCAGTAAAGAAATCGAATCAGTAATCAAAAATCCCCCAAAAAACAAGAGTCCAGAGATGGATGACTTTCCAGGGGGATTCTACCAAACATTTAAAGAAGATTTAACACCTATTCTTTTGAAGCTGTTCCAAAAAATAGAAATGGAAGGAAAACTTCCAAATTCATTGTATGAAGCCAGCATTACCTTGATTCCAAAACCAAAGACCCCACTAAAACAGAAAATTATAGACCAATTTCCCTGATGAACACGGATGCAAAAATTCTCAACAAGATACTAGCCAACAAGATCCAACAATATATTAAAAGAATTATTCACCACAATCAAGTGGGATTTATACCTGGGACACAGGGCTGGTACAATCTCTGCAAATCAATCAATGTGATACAATACATAAATAAAATTGATCCTCTCAATAGATACAGAGAAAGCATTTGACAAAATACATCATCCCTTCTTGATAAAAACCCTCAAGAAAGTAGAGATAAAAGGACCCTACATCATTATCATAAAAGCCATATATGAAAGATCCACTGCTAATATCATTATCAATGGGGAAAACCTGGGAGCTTCCCCTAAGGTCAGGAACATGACAGGGATGTCCACTTTCGCCACTGTTATGCAACATAGTATTGGAATCCTAGCCTCAGCGATCAGACAACACAAAGAAATAAAAGGCATGCAGATTGGCAAGGAGGAAGTCAAACTTCAACTCTTCACAGACGACATGATACTCCCTATGGAAAACCCTAAGATTCCACCAAAAAACTGCTAGAACTGATCCATGAATTCAGCAAAGTCACAGTACATAAAATCAATGCACAGAAATTGGTTGCATTTATGTACACCAATAATGAAACAGCAGAAAGAGAAATCAAGCGATAAATCCCATTTACAATTGCACAAAAACCCATAAAATACCTAGGAATAAAACTACAAAGATATGAAAAACCTATACGCTGAAGACTGTAGAAAGCTTATGAAAGAAATTGAAGAAGATACACACACAAAAGGAAAAATGTTGCATGCTCCTGGAAGAACAAATATTGTTAAAATGTCACTACTCCCCAAAGCAATCTACATATTCAATACAATCCCTATCAAAATAACACCAGCATTCTTCAGAGAGCTAGACATACAATCCTAAAATTTATATGGACCCAGAAAAAAACCCGAGTAGCCAAACCTGAAAAAGAAAACCAAAGCTGGAGACATCACAATTCCAGACGTCAAGATGTATTACAAAGCTGTAATCATCAAGACGGTATGGTACTGGCACAAAAACATACACATAGATCATTGGAACAGAAGAGAAAACCCAGAAATAGACCCACAAACGTATGGCCAACTAATCTTTGACAAAGCAGGAAAGAATATCCAAAAGAATAAAAACAACAGTCTGTTCAGCAAATGGTGTTGGGAAAAATGGATAGCAGCATGCAGAAGATTGAACCTGGATCACTTTGTTATACCATACACAAAAATAAACTCAAAATGGATGAAACACCTGAACATAAGACAGGAAGCCATCAACATCTTAGAGGAGAGAGCAGGCAAAAACCTTTTTGACCTTGGCCGCAGAAACTTCTTGCTAGACATGTCTCTGGAGGCAAGGGAAACAAAAGCAAAAATGAACTATTGGGACCTCATCAAAATAAAAAGCTTCTGCACAGCAAAAGAAACAATCAGCAAAACTAAAAGACAACCAATGGAATGGGTTAAGATTTTTGCAAATGACATATCAGATAAAGGGTTAGTATCTAAACTCTATCAAGAACTTATCAAACTGAACACCCAAAAAACAAATAATCCGGTGAAGAAATGGGCAAAAGACATGAATAGACACTTCTCCAAAGAAGACATCCAGATGGCCAACTGACACATGAAAAGATGCTCAACATCACTCATCATCAGGGAAATACAAATTAAAACCACAATGAGATACCACCTCACACCTGTCAGAATGGCTAACATTAACAACTCAGGCAATGACAGTTGTTGGCGAGGATGCGGAGAAAGAGGATCTCTTTTGCACTGCTGGTGGGAATGCAAACTGGTGCAGCCACTCTGGAAAACAGTATGGAGGTTCCTCAAAAATTAAAAATAGAACTACCCTATGACCCAGCAATTGCAATACTAGGTATTTGTTAAGAGGACACAGGTGTGCTGTTTTGAAGAGGCACATGTACCCCAATGTTTATAGCAGCACTATTGACAATAGCCAAAGTACGGGAAGAGCCTAAATGTCCATGGACGCGCACACACACACACACACACACACACACACACACACACTTAAGTATTACTCAGCAATCAAAAACAACGAAATCTTGCCATTTGCAACAATGTGGATGGAACTAGAGTGTATTATGCTAAGTGAAATAAAAGAGAAGGAGAAATATCACATGACTTCATTCATATGTGGAATTTAAGATACCAAACAGATGGACATAAGGGAAAGGAAGTTAATATAAAAATAGGGAGGGGGACAAAACGTAAGAGACTCTTAAATATAGAGAACAAACTGAGGGTTGCTGAAGGGATTGTGGGTGGGGGAATGGGCCAAATGAGCAAGGGGCATTAAGGAAGACTTTTTGGGGTGAACACTGGGTGTTATACATAGGGGTTGAATCACTGGAATCTATTCCTGAAATCATTATTGCACTATGTACTAACTAACTTGGATGTAAATTTAGAAAATAAATAATTAAAAAAATAATAAATTAAAAATATTAAAAAAAAAAAAAAGAACTTTCTGGAGCCCCTGGGTGGCACAGTCAGTTAAGCGTCCGACTTTGGCTGTGGTCCTGATCTCGCCTTTTGTGAGTCTGAGCCCTACAACAGGGTCTCAATTACTAAAAATTAATAAATTAATTATTTAAAAAATAAAATTTAAAAAATTAAAAAAGAGAAATAACTTACTATACACCCCACAGAGAGTACCAGTACTGAAAAATGCAATTTGGGACTTGCTGACTCTCTTAATTAAGGCATATCCTGTTACAAAGGGAAATACACTCTAAATCATGCAACAAAGGAAAGAATATTCTTTAAGGAATGAATACAGGAAACATCTCAAATGAATAAAGTACACAAACAACAGCAAAGCTTCAGCAGACCTGACTGTCACTTTCTCCCGTGTATGATGATCTCTAATGTGCCTGCTTGAAATTCACCAACTTGTTCAGATCACATCTGTTTCAACAACTCGCCCCCAAAGACAGCACCTGCCTGCTATAAACCACAACTGGCACATGGTAGGCTCTTACGAAGTTTTGGTAGTTGACAGTGCATCTGTCTGTAGACACTTGGAATTCAATGTTAAACAATCTACCTCATAGGTGAGAAATGACCAAATGAACTCCGAGGTTCTGGGTGGAATGAGCTCTGAAATATTAGGATAGCAAATGGGAACAGCATGTAGATGATTATAAAACAAAATTAAAAGAGTGAGATAATTAAAGTGGCAAAATCATGATTTGTATGTGATTTTTGAATGCAAACAGACAAACACACAATGCCTCACAGTAGTGTGCCTTGTTTTTCTTTTAGACTCTATTATTCAAATCCCAAGTGGAAAAGAAGGATGTCCTCAGTAGAAGTACCTGTTGGTGAATAATACAGATATGGTAAAATAGTTTACAACACTGAAGTTGTTCTTCCTAAAGGACATAGCTTAATTTTTCTCTGATAATATCTAATTACTCTAAAAAGTGCCAATATCTAATGAAAAATTCTTATGTTCCAAATCTACCTCTCCAGAAATAATTACTGTTAATAGTTCAGTGTATGTATATGCGTGCATTATGTTTGCACATATATTTTGTATTGTTGGGATAATATCATATAAGTATCCTACAATCTGCTTTTGTCACTGGATATACTGTTGACACCATTCATATCAGAAAATAGGTATGGCTGCAGAGTTTTGCATCAGACGGATGAGCTATGATTTGTTTCAGCACCAGCCTTTTCATAGACCTTGATTTTCCTTCTCAATTTTTGCTATTCTATATATCTACACAACAAATTACAGTGCATATATACTTATTGTCTTATTAATTTCTTGGATAGTTCCTAAAAGTAGACTTTCTGGATTGATCTCCTGTTAGCTTGTGCCAACATCCACATGGAAGTCATAGTCATGCAGCCCTCTCCTCAAAGATATTAGTGCCCTAATTCCCATAACCTGTGAAAACGTCAGGGTATATGGCAAAGAAGAATTAACATCGCAGATAGAATAAAGTGTGTTACTCAGATAAATTTAAAATAGAGAGATTATCCTGGATCATTTAGGTAGGCCCATGTAATCATGGAAGTCTTTATAAGAATAAGGAGGCAAAAGACAATCAGGGGAGGGTCTGACTACAGAAGAAAGGCACAGAGAGATGCATTGTTGTTGGCTTGCATGTCATCTTGCAAGTAATGATATGTGGGATGTTTATTTGTTTTTTACTGCAAAGTAAATAAATAAATAAATAAATAAATAAATAAATAAATAAATAAATAATCTTTATTGAAATAAGTTAATCTAGCAGATAGGTCTGAGGAACCACACATCAGGTAGTTAGGGCAAGAAGAGCCTCTACCATGTTGCCCTTGTGTTCCCTCAAGCTCCGTTGTGCTACACGAGATCTCAGTCTCTAATTATCAGCTGCAGATCTTCCTTCTTTATGGTGACTTTTGCCCACTCCTTCTCTTGCTCCTATTTGGCTTTCTGCTGCCAGGACCATCTGTCTCCAGTCATGGCCATGGCCATTTCCAGATTGGAACTCAATCTTCTCTGGCCAATGAATGGAAACCTGCCAGCACACCTTCTTTCCTTTTTTTCTACATTTATTGAAGATACAAAGGCTGGATCTTCAACATTCAACTTCCAATAATTAGGGAAAGGCCACGACAATCTCAGAGATGCTGGCCCTGACATCACTGAGTCCCTGAACCAAAGTCAGATTTCATGTTAGGTAAGAAACATAAACTTCTCCTTGCTTAAGCTACTATTAATTGTTCATTTTATAATTTGCTAACAATGCATTCCTAACACTATCCTCCTTCTTTCCTTACTCATACCTTGCCCTTTTCCTCTGTTCTACTATAATCCTATCCTTCCTTAGTCTAGCTCCGTCATAATGCTTTCTTTGCTGTCATGGGAATTGTATCCTCCTCAACCTCCGTATCACTACCCAAGCCAATTGGTTGGTATTTTATGTTGATTTTCCTCTGTTTCGGGTGTGTCAGCTCTGGTTGCTCTCTAGAGCAGCATTGTCCAATGGAACTTTCTGCCATGAGGGAAATATTTATATCTCTGTAGTTCAATATGGTAGCCACTAGCCACATGTGGCCACTGGGCACTTAAATGTGGCTAGTGCAACTGAGGACCTGAAATTTTAATTTTAATTCATTTTATTTTATTATTTATTTTTATTTTTTAATTTCATGTCATTTTAAATAGCTACATGTGGCAAGTGGCCATGTTGTTCAGCCCAGTGCTAGAGTGGCAGTTCCTTAAAGAAAACAACAATGATTAATACATTTCTTTGCTTCTAGCAGAGAGGTAGATGACGTTAGATGACCTTTAATTACTCCACATTGCCCACAGCTGTGGTTGCCTATCCATGTGCTTATAGGAAATAGACAGGTAAGGTAGAGGAAAGTTTCCTGAGTGCAACAACAGGGAAAAGTGAGCTGCCAGGCAGGGCGGGGGCAGTGACTTTTCAGCCCTAGATGTCATGTTGAAAGGAGAATCAATAGGGCCAAATATTCCCAAGTTTCAAGAAAATCTGGAAATTGGGATATGTGGTTGAAAACATCAGATGTCTAAATGTTGATAATTAATTCAAATTAAAAGAAAATAGCTCTGGGTAGCACACATAAAAGATACATTGGCCAGATATGGCCAGTGGGCCACCAGTTTAGGGTCTGTGACCACAAGGTAAATTTCAGAGTCTTCCCGGCCTGAGAGACCTGCTGACATCCTGGCTGGTCTCCTGTTGTTCATCCCCAGTGCAGTCTGCTCCAGCAGCCTTGGACCACTTGCAGTTTCTAAACACATCCTGTATTCTTACGCCTTTATGCCTTTGTTTCTGACTTTTCTCGTTGCTTGTATAACACCCTCCCCATACACCCTCAATGCTCTTGTCTTCATAGGAGACCCTATTTACTTGTCAAGGTCAGTTCAGATGTCTTTTCTTCAATAACGTCTTCACTGAATCTGCACAAAATCAAAAGTCTAACATAACCTATTGCACAGATAGCTGCTATTTTATTTCTTATATGATATTAGAGTAAATTACTTACCAACCAGTTTAGTAATAATTACTGCCAGTTTCCAAGCACTATGCTAGGTGTATAAGAAACTGTGCTAAGGGGTTTATGTAACTTACGATCTATTTTCCCAGGGTTAAATAAGTCTCTGCTGCTCTGTCCTTCTCTGTAAAGGGTGGATGATGATAGTAACCACCTCCTTGGTGGGGAAGAATTAAAGAGATACTGCATGTCAAGTGCTGAGTACAATGTCTGAAGCACAGTAAACACTCAGTGAGTGATTGCCCTCATTGTCATTTCTTACCCTGGAATATGCCATGTATAAATGCCCATATGGTCACATGGTCAAATTTTAAGTCAGACAATCCAACTAACATAGATCCAAATTCGGTGGAAAACCCACGCAAGTGTTTTAACCTGAAACAGCAAGTGACAAAACAGTTTTGTTTATAGAATTTTCCTTTGTAACAGTGCTGTGATGTAGTATTCTGACTTTTACAGAAGAAAAAACTGAAACACAAACAGGCAACATTGTCTGTCCAAAGTCACATGGATGTTGGAGCAAGGATTTAAATTCAGGTCTGTTTTAAATGCGCAAGCCCTAGAGATGGGCCGATTACCTATTTTCCAGGCTAGGAAAGTGACTAAAACCAGGATCGGCTACATGAGTTGGTGAGGGTTACACTGGCAGAGCAGGGATCCAAGTCCAGGTCTCTTAACTCCAGGGGCTTTTTTCATTCTAGCCAGATGCCTCTCCCTGCCTAAAGAAGCAGTTTGCATTCTAAAGGAGGGATGGAGCTTTGGAGTGGCCTTTGCATTTCCTTAGGACATAGTATTTTGAAATAATAGCCTGGAGCAGACCCAAGGATCATCCTGGGCAGTACTTAGCCTGTAAAGATGCTGCAGGGAATGGCTGCCCTCCAAGACAGCCAGGCCAAGGGGAAGAATCCCTGGCTTGTCTTCAGAGACTACCAGCAGACTTCTTGAGAGGCAGCCTAGCCCTTTGTTTCTTCATGGGCCTTTGAAAAGCCTAGACTATCCAGAAGGATCTGTTTCATGTCAAAGATAGCAGGCCCTATGCTTCCCAGAAGAATATTTCCATTTCTTAGAAGGATAGTGCTCATAATGTTGTGAGGTTTTTGGCTTCTGAGAATTCTTAAGAGTGGTAGAAAGTCAGAATAAATCATTTTTTATTTTCTCCGGGGAAAATGGACTTACTTTATTTTTTTACTGTGGTAAGAACACTTAAGACAAGATTTACTTTCAACAAATTTTAAGTTGTGACACACAATTTTGTTAACTGTAGGCAAAATGTTGTAAGACAACAGATTTCTAGAACATATTTGTCTTGGATGACTGAAACTTTATATACCCAGTGAAAAGCAACTCCTCAGTTTCTCTCTCTGCTGCCCTTGGCAATCACCATTCTGCTCTCTGTTTCTATGAGTTTCACTATTTTAGCTACTTCATGTAAATTGAACAATGCAGAATTTGTTCTTCTGTGATGGGCTAATTTCACACAGCATAATGTCCTCATCCATATTGTCACATATGGCAAGATTTCCTTCTTTTTAAGGCCAAATAATATTTCATTGTGTGTATATACCTTAGTTTCTCTATTCATTCATTTGTTGATAGAAATGTAGATTGTTTCCACATCTTGGTTATTGTGAATAATACTGCAGTGAACACAGGAGTGCTAATATCTCTTAAAGATCCCAGTTTTAGTTCTTTTGGGTATAAACCCAAGTGTGGGATTGCTACTATACTATTTTTAATTTTTTGAGGAGCTCAGGTTACTATTTTTCATTGTGAGCAAATCATTTTACTTTTCCTCTAACAGTGTACAAGAATTCTAATTTCTGTACATTCTCACCAACACTTATTATCTTTTGTTCTTTGATCATTGCCATCCTAACTGGTATGAAATGATATTTCATTGTGGTCTTGATTTGTATCTCCTTGATGATTAGTGATGTTGAACATTTTTTCATATACCTGTTGGGTATTGGTATGCTTCTTTCCCCCCATTTTTTAAATGAGTTATTTGTTCTTATGCTATTGAGTTATAAGAGTTCCTTATATTTGGGGGATATTAACCCTTATCAGATGTGTGGCTAGAAAATCTTCACCCCTTCCATAGGTTACATTTTCACCTCATTGATTGTTTCCTTTGCTGTGCAGAAGCTATTTAGTTTGATGTAGTCCTACTTGACAATTTTTGCTTTTGTTGCTTGTTCTTTTGGTATCATATCAAAAAAATCACTGCCTACACTATTAACATGGAGCTTTTCCCTCATACTTTCTTGTAAGAATTTTATCAAAAGCTGAACACAATATATAAAAATTTATGGGATACAGCCAAAACAGCCATAAGAAATAATTTAATAGTGATAAATGCCTACATTTTTAAAAAAGAAGAAAGATTCCAAATAAATAACCTAACTTTATACCCCAAGAAACTAGAAAAAGAACAAACTAAGCCTACAGTTAGCGGAAGGAAGGAAATCATGAAAATTAGAACAGAAATAAATAAAATACAGAATAGAAAAACAAGAGAGAAAAATCACCAAAATAATGAGTTGGTTTTTTGAAAGATAAACAAATTGATAAATGGTTAGTTAAGTTAACTAAGAAAAAATAAGGAGTCAAAAAATAAAAATTGAATTAGAAGACATTTCAACTGATGACCCAGAAATAAAAAGGATTGTAAGAGACTGTTATGAACAATTATACCAACAAATGGTTAAACTACAAGATATGCATAGATTCCTAGCAACATACAGCCTACTGAGACTGAATCAGGAAGAAACAGAAAATATGAACAGACCAATGATGAGTAAGGAGATTGAATCAGTAGTCAAATTCTCCCCAGGACTAGATGACTTCACTGGTGAATTCTCTCAAACATTTAAAGGAGAATTAGCACCAATTGTTCTCAAACTTTTCCAAAAAATTGAAAAGAAGGAACTTCCAAACTCAGTTTATGATGCCAGCATGATCCTGACATGAAAGCCAGATTAAAAAAAACTGCAAGTAAAGAAAACTAACGCCAGTATTACTGATGAAGATAGATGAGGACATCCTCAACAAAATACTAGCAAACCAAATTTAACCATACATTTAATAGGATTGTCATCCATGACCAAGTGAGAGTTATCTCTGGAATGCAAGGATGGTTCAACTATAAAAATCAATTAACATGGTAGACCACATTAACAGAATGAAGGATAAAATTCTCTTGATCATTTCAATAGATGCAGAAAGAGCAAATTCAAATTCCTTTCATGAGAAAACTTTCAACAAATTAGATATAGAAGGATTTACTTCAAATGTTTATACAGCTACATGGAAAAGAAAATCTGGAGAAGTAAAGAGATAATGGCCAATACCTTTGATACGTGTATATATTGAACATTTTTCTTTTTCTTTTTTTTTTGGGGGGGGGGGAGTTGTACAGCACTCAAAATCCATTCTTGTGCCTGGGGAAATCACTCCCCTTGTGGCAAAGTCTTTTCTCAAAGTTATCTGAAAACATCAGATCCTGGCTTTCCTAGCCTTTCTTGTAGCTGGGACACAGGCAGTACTTAGACTCCACCAATCAGATGGATAACCCAGGCTCAAAATTGAAAATATTGATATTAAAAAGTAGAACTGCTCTAATTCCTTTCCAGGAAAGTGGTGTAGATATGGCAGCTCTTGCTGGAGGCCTCAGTGACAGTGGTAGAGGAAATGTCCAGTGGTACAAGCTCTGTGGTGTCTACAAGACAATGTAGTATGTGTACCCAGTAGAAACAATTGCAGCACCTTCATGGGATCAGTTCTGTGGACTGATTTTGAGCACTGTTCCTGTGTGCTGGCATTCAAGCTTTGTTCTCTTAGTGATTATCTGAGCTTTGCAATATCATTTAACAAATTTTAATTCTACTTAGATTAGCCAGAATTGCTTTATGTTTCTTAAATGGGGAAGCCAGTGGCGGCAATAGGATTGGGGTGTATATTTTTATGTATCTGCAGTGTTTATATCATAACATTTATTTATTATAACAAGCACACAAATGCTCAAGCATTTGATGTTCAATAGTGGGTAAGCAAGAGAAAGAAAATACAGAGTATAACATGGTGATGAATATTCTATCCCTATCCATTTGCTCTCTCAAACATACCATACACTTTGCTTATGCTAGTTCTTACAAATGGAATGTCTTCCATACTTTCCAGCCATGAAAATCCTAAATCCAGAAATGCCCATCACATCTCTGTCAGCACCACTACCTTTACCTAGGTCTCATCTGGGCTCCAGGAGTAGACATAAATGGAAATAAACTGTCAAGAAGGGAGATCAGGAGGGAACATAGATAATCCCGACCACAACCCCAGACTGATGTTCATATGTTGGTCAGCCTGTCTTCCCTTTCAGGAGGGTGACCCATGTGTCTATATTCCTGCTTCCCCAGCATCTGCTGGAGCCCTAAATGAACATGCAAGAACTAGAATACACAAGGTAGTCAATGAGCATTTGTTGAATGAATGAAGAAAGGGAGGGACAAAATTAAAGATGTCTTCTCACTGACAGCATCTCCTTTCCTTTTCCATCTTTATTTTTCCATTCTCTACAAAATGCCCAGATGAATCTTAAACAGTTTGGTCATTACCAGGTGAAACCTTTTACACCTAATCTCACCACCACTGCATTGGACTTTGTCCGTGGCTCTGGGGTTCTCATACTGACAGATCCTACAAAAAAGAGCTGAACGCTTGGGCAGCACCTCCACTGTTAACAGCTGGGAAAAGGGACCCAGGGGTTTGTGCCCAGAGGTTCAAGCACCATTCAGAGCTCTGCCTTGAGAGATTAAAAAAGTAACCACAGTCCCTGGGAGCTGAAAGTCTTTGGCTCAAAGTCTGAAAAATCTCTCCTTTGAGAAGCAGACATCTGACAGGAGCTGCAAAGTCGGCAAATCTAATTTCAGACTACCTAGAAAATAAAAATAGGATCCCAAGTTCAGCTGTAATGGCTTTGAGGAGGATTCAGAAGGCTTGGCAAGCACAAGTGTTTATGTGAGCTGTGATTAGGCAGGCAGCTCCTTCCCCAAGCAGTCCAGACCTTGAGGGGTCTCTTTTGCCTCCATTGGGAGTCTCAGCATATCTGAACTAAAGGAAACACAAATCATCACATATTATTGTCTTTTTCTCTGGCCTTTGGTAATGTCAAAAGGCTGTTGACCAAGGAACCTGAACTGTACAAATCTGCAAAATGGTTCAACGTTCAAAAGTTTGATCAATTTTCACAAGAAGGATCCACGAGTGCTGACTTTCCTTATAGTATCTCTCATCAAGCTTTCTTCATCAACTCACATTAGTTTAAAAAGAATATTAATACATCCACCAATATGCATCCAAACTTTGTGATTGAAGGTAGCAGACACCTTTTAGATTGTATGTTGAACTCACAAATACTCCTTGAAGAATATTCTTCTCCTTACCCCACAGGAATGCTGTGCCCCCCACTCTCTAGGCATACTTGTATCATGTGGCTGTTTCCCTGCTCACGGTTGATTGGACCAAGGATGATACCTCGTTTAAGCTAGACCAATCAGCTCTCTTTTCTATGGATTGTGAAATCTGAGAGATTTAGGGGGTTAGCCAGTCATCTGAGCTGGTCTCTTACGTGAAGGCAGTATAATCTGGAGAATTGTTAGGGAAGGCTTTGCTATGAATATGGAAAAGTAAAGAAAGCCTGTTGGAGGGGGAATAATGAGAGGAGAGAATGATAAAGACAGTGAGTGATAGGCCAATGGAGGGAGAAACTGCAAGTGGAGGGAAACAGGAACAATAGAGAAAGAGACAGAAAGGAATGTGAGACAGAGCCAGAGACAAAGGTGAGAGAGAGCTAGCAGCAGGGAAGGAGAGACAGAGCAAGAGATTAAGAGATTAAAAACTGCTTGGGGCGCCTGGGTGGCTCAGAAGGTTGAGCGACCCACTTCACGCAGGTCTTGATCTCACGGTGGGTGAGTTCAGCCCCGCGTCGGGCTCTGTGCTGACAGCTCAGAGCCTGGAGACTGTTTCTGATTCTGTGTCTCCCTCTCTCTCTGTCCCTCCCCCACATGCGCTCTGTCTCTCTCTGCCTTGCAAAAATAAAGAAAACTAATAAAAAAAATGTTTTTAAGAGATTAAAAACTGCCTAAGTTTCACATTTCTTTTTGAAGTCATTTGAGAGGCCCAGCTGCTTTGGGGTTGCATGGATAACACAGTGTTCTCTCAATAATTCCCCCTTTTATGACTTGAGCTTTGTTGTGCTCTGTTAATTGTGACTAAGAATTTTAACTCTAAACAGCTTGGCACTCATTCAAAAAGCAGTGCTAGTGAAAAGAAAAAAGAAAAAAAAGTAGAGCCAAACAATGACACATTATGGATTTTGACACATAGGGAGAATACTTATGCTTCTCCATATCCATTCAAGGACTGCCTAGTCATCTGAGGTTAATGAAACCTTCACCATCAAAAGCAATTTAATTCAGTTCTGAGACTAGGAATGTCAACTGAAAGTTCTGATATAATCGTATGATGAGTAGAGCAAGTAAATGTATCCAAGTTTGAAGGAAGTAGAATGGAGATTGCCAAAGAGAACCGCGTGCTTAGTTAACATAGGAGAGCCCAGCCAAAGGTGCTGAAAGCTCCCTTGAGAGAGTGAGTACTTTTGGAAACCAAAGTGGGAGTAGGGGAAGTGGGTGGTGCCTAGCCAGGTGGGAGCAGGTGAATGGGGATTAACACATTGTATCATTGCTGTATATTGGATGTGGCCTCACCTGGCCATGCTATATATTGTTTACAGTCACTGCCCTGGACTCAGTTTTTACAACTAAAGGTGACTACCTAAACGCATCATGCAATTTCATGCATCTTTCCATTTCTACCTTTCCTTTTGCTGGCAATGCTCTTACCCAACTCCTCCACAGATAAACCCTTCTGCACCTTCCAGCACCCTTCTTGAAACACTGCCCGCTCTGGTGCCTTCCTCAGCCCACTCTGGACAAATCTGAACACCTCCTCCTCTGTTGTGTCTATTGCATTTGGCACTGATGTTTATTATATGCCAGGAACTGTTCTAGATGTTGGAAACAGTAACAAACAAAACCCTTGATTCACTGGTGCTTACATTCTACTTCGGGCAATGGGACATTGGACAGTGGGCAAATAAGCAAATACATAATCTGTACTGATTAATACTCTGAAAAAAAAGCAGTGTAAGGTAGTGATTGATGGGGAAGGGAATGGGATCTTATTCTAGTAGTTTTCATATGTAGATCTATTTGTCCCTGTGTCTCTTCGGCCAACTATGAGCTTTGAGAAGAACCTTTGCCTGCCACATAGCAAGTGCTCAACAAACTTGTAAAACAAGAAGGACATATCAAGACCACAAATTCAGTGTTTCACAGTCAACAGAATGCTCTTCCAGGTTTTACAGACAGCAGATAAGCTAGAGTTAACCAATTTCCCAGTGAATGACAGAAAATTATTTTGTTCACTCAAATATATAAGTATCATATTTTTCTGACTTCACCCAGGAATGTAATTAACCAGAAAGCTCTCCGTACTGGTACCAAACATCAATATTCCGTTTCTCAGTTTCATAAATAGCTGTGTAGACTTGGCCCCACATTCCACTTTCACTGGCTTCAATTATTTAATGCCATGCTTTCCCATCCAAAATCTGCTGTTTATTATCTGTGTGTCTCGTATTATTTTTTCAGCCACCAACCCAGCTAGGTTGTAATTTTCAATCCACTACAGTGGGATTTGTTGTCTGACTTCCATTCCAAATGCTGCTTAATTTGGCTATGGGGAACCCTGAAGGCTGAACTACTTGGCTGGAATACTATGCATTTTGTTCAGTAAGAATATCCAACTCATTTCTGATTATAGGCATAAGGATGGAGGTATAGAAAATGCTCTGTAAGTTGGAGCACAACAATAAAAAAGCCAGAGTCTTGGATTTGGAAGGCAATAAAAAGCATAGGCTTTGGGACCAGCTAGGGCTTGGTTTGTATTTCTGTTTTGCATCTTATTATTATAGTGTTTTTGGACAAATCAGTCCAGGTTCCTCCTCTGAAAATGAGGACAATAATACCTCTTTTGCAGTGTTGCCACAACAATCAAATGTAGTGTCTGCAAAACACCCAGAAAATAAAATTATCAATAGAGCTTGATCAAAGGGAGCCATATTGTTAGAAGGAAACCCATATTTAATAGTTTCTTCCCTCTGTCTCATATCTCAAAACTAACTCTGTGCAGACAAACTCATGCTCTTGGAATCAAAGTAGGGATTTGTGTTTAAGAACACAATACGGGACTGCATAGTCTGGGTTTAAACCTCTTCTAGTTGTATGGCCTTGGGCAAATTACTTACCCTTGTAGTGCCTGTCTCATCTGTAAAAAGGAAATAGTCATAGTGCCTTTTGCACAGGATTATTGTGAAGTTAAGACATTCAAGTTGCTGAGTATAAGAATCAGGAACACCAGCTTCTAGTCTCAGTGACACACTAATCAGAAGTAGGATCTTAGACAGAGTTAGCTTCCTTGTGTCTTGGTGTTTCTTGTGGGAAATGAAGGAACTGGCCTCTAAGATCCTTTTTACCTCTGGAATGCAAGCATTCTGATGCTGCTTGAGTTGAAGCTAGTTTTATTGTATCTCTGTGTTTAGCACCATTAGGAAGCTTTGTGTGACCCATTCATTCTGTGTTGAATGGATCTGACCACTTTGTACTGCTCAGAAATTTCCTGGGTGAGTAATGCCCTCATCTCAGTGAGACGGACACTTATTTAAGGGCAGGATTGGTGTTCGTCTTGTCTTCCTGTTAGTGCCAGATTGTGAAAAGACTTGATGATTTTATCTACTTGATCTAAATAGGATGTCCAGCAATATTTACTTTTATGTTAGAACAGTGGGGGACAGAGAGAAGAGGAAGTATTGACAGAAGTGAAATCTTGTCACTCTGGAAGAATATCTCTGAGACCCATGCATAACCCTAGGTTCACAATGTAAAAATGTTTGTACAGATTTAGGATCTTCCAATATGGAAAGCTCAGGATTCCTAGGATTAACCTATACCATTGATAAACCTCATTTTAATAATTTTTAAAGACTGTTTTTTAAACAGTTTAAATCTTTCTCTTGACCCTTAAAAAAAATCTCTTTGGAACACTTACTAAAGCTATGTTATCAACTTACCACTTATTTTTTTCATTATAAAATACTTATTCAAGTCATTGAATTGAACCACTTATAAACTCAACATCCTATTTTTTAGTATATCCTAAACATCTGACTCAGCACCATCTTTTTTGTAGATTCTTCACTTCTCCTTTGTTTATATCCTCAGACCTAGCTCTTTTTCACCAAGACACTGTTCTAGCAATTGCTTCTCAATTGTTATTCCATATACTAGTGGGGGCGTAAAGAGAAAGCCCCAATGGTATGTGAATGCTGGGCAGTAAACCAGACTCACTCATCAGCCAAGAGAGTCACTCTACATCAGTAGAGTTCTTTGGTGTCAAGCAACATAAATTAACTCTACCAACATTAAATAGAGAAAGGAATTTATTTAGAAGTGGGGCGATCACAGGATAAAAAGGAAAAGTTGTGAGTCAAGTAATTGAGACAAAGACCAAATGGCCCACAAATCCTAAAATATTTCCTAGCTAGCCTTTTACAGAAAAAGCTTGGCAATCTCTACTCAAAATAATGGGAATGAATGGACAGTATTTTCAGGATATCATGGCAGGGCTGGATCTTCCCCAGTCACTTTCAATTCTTGTATCTCTTATTTCAAAGATTCAAATTCCTTGGAGAGAGGGCTGATGAACTGAGGGTTGATATGCCCGGACCCTTTCCAGGGTTGAGCTGGGTTCCTCGGCTAACATTCCCACTAAGGGGGTATCCAGAGGGTGACGCACAGAGCCCCAAAGTAAACCCAAGGAGTTGTTGCTAAAGAATGGAAAATACATGCCAGTCAGGCAAAAATAACAGATGTCCAGTACGCACACTCCCACATAGCAGCCTTGCAGCAATTCAGATTCGTGCTTCAAAAAATTAAAATATATACCACACATGCACACACGCACACACACACACACACACACACACACACACACACACACCCCACATGCTGCAAGTCAGAAGCTTCAGGTTGCTCACAAATAGTCAAAACCAGGAATGATAATGAATTTGGATCTACTATATTCCAATTCTCCTAGTCCCAAAGGCATTAGAAATAGCACTGAGGGTAAAACCAAAATAACAGGACTGATATTTATGAGCACATCATGTCACCTACCCCAGCCTCAGTATCCCCAACCTTCCCTGCCTACCTAACAGAGCTGTGGTGAGTTTCAGGCTCAAGTATGGAATAGGTGCTTTAGGCTAGGTGTTCAACAGAACTTAGCCTAGCCCTGTACAACTAGCCACTAATTTTACCACTTCTTAAAACAGTGTCTTTGGGTTCTGAAAAACAAACAGGAAGGAAGGAAGGAAGGAAGGAAGGAAGGAAGGAAGGGAGGAGAAGTTTCACCAATTGCTTTTTCCACAAGAAGGGCAATATTATATCTGTCTGAAAACTACATCCTATCTTCAGGTCATTGGATAAAACTTGCAACTTGGATGGGGATGGATATTCAAGAGGGAGTAGGGAAGGCTTGATCCTGGTCTGACAAGCACTTACCCAGCCAGTCACAGGCATGGCACGACTAAGCTTTGCACCAGAGCAATATGATAAGCTGGTGGCTTTTCCCTCAGTCTGCACCAGAGGACATTTGGAGGCAGGAATCAGTACTCTTATGACCTACATATTTCTCTAGCCCATATCTAGATTCTCCAGCCATCTTGGTAGTTGCACGTGACTGTCCATTTCAACCTGCTGCAGTGGTATATTTTTATTTCCCTTACAAGCTTATTCCAGTTTCTCCACTTCTGTGAACAGCGGAACCATTCTTCTAACTGCTCTAGCCAGAAGTCTTGGAGTCTCCTTTTTCTCTTTGCACTGACAATTATCCTATCAACAAATCCTGTCAATTTTACCTCCAAAATATATTTTGAATAAATCTAATCCCCACAATTTCTACTGCTCGTCCCCGCCTAAGCCATCATCTTCACTCTCCTGCTCTGCAGCAGGTCAAGGCCCATCCTTGACCTTTACAGCCCAGCGGCAAAATGACCTTTGTGAAGCGAAAGCCTCAATCCCATCAATCTCCTGCTTAGAAGCCGTCAGTCCCTTTCTATGGCTTTTATGATCCAAGGCAAACCCTTTCATGGCTTATGTGTTTCTCACCTCGTGTGACTATCTCTCTCCCTCTCTTCCTCAGAATCCTCAAGGCATACTTGTGTTTTTTCAGTTGCTATTTGCTTTGCATCTGCCTATGTACCCCTTTATCTGTTGGTCTGATTTTATACCACCCAACAGACAATTTCCCATACCAGGAAAGTTTACCAAGTTAGCTCTCCCTGTTTGTTTCTCTTAAAGCGTCCTGTTCCCTCCACTGTAGCACTTAGAGATATTCACTGTCTGCTTACTTGTTTAATACACGTCTTCCCTGTCAGGATGCAAGGTCCACAGAGATGGAGGGGGAAGGGGGACCTCACCCATCTTATTCATTATTAATCTCCAGCCCTGAACATGATGCCTAGCACATACTAGACACTCGATAAATACTAAATTACAAAATAATGAATGCCCAAATTGGCCTTTGATTCTTTATAGTTTCCAATATCTCATTTATTGTTTCATCAATTTCTTTCCTCCCATCTGCTTAGAGATTTGCAGTTTGCAAAGCTCTTGCTTTGTCTTTCTCTGTGAAGGAAGCAGAAAAGCTGAGCTCATCCTTTTTATACACTTGAAGAAAACAAGAGTCAGGTTGTTTAAGGGACTTGGCTAAGACTTAACGGCAGCTCATGTGTGGCAAAACCAAAACCAGAACCCAGGATATCAGATGCCTTGACTCTCCTGTCCTAGGTGGTTAGCTGTTATCAACAAAGGATTAAACATACACTGAAATGCAAGAAGAGGATAGTCCTGTAGAATAGAAAAAGAGACAAGTCCTAGTTAGTCTTAATGTTATTGTTTGTCTTCTCAGGTTAACTAGCAAATAAGGCTTATTTTTGCATTCTGCTCCAAGCAAAGCCAGACAGAAAAGGCTGTCTCTGGAATTTTATAATTGGAAACTCTTTTCAGGTTTTATGAAGATTTATTATAAGTGAGGCATTATAGTGGGTAATAAAGCTAGCTTCATTGACTGCAGCAATGATGGAAAGTAATTAAAAACCTGTGGTCATACTAGATTGTAATTAGTGTAATGGACGTGTCTAAAATGCAGGTATATGCATTCATTATTCTGTTAGAATTCCATATTCCCTAAAACATTAATATGTAAAAGTATGTCTCAAAACAGAATGACTCCATATAATGGATTATTTTAAACATGGACATTATTTTAAATATTGTCTGAGGACAGTTAATATTTTCAGAAATATTATCTAGGTAATTTTTCATGAAAATTTCCTGCTATCATAGAGCCACATTAGCCCCTTCCGTCTCAATTAGCTTTCTACAAATGCAACTTATCACTTTATAATTTGTAGAAAACTGCATCAGAAAACTGTGTCTGGGGGCACCTGGGTGGCTCAGTCGGTTGAGTGTCCGACTTCGGCCCAGGTCATGATCTTACAGTCCATGAGTTTGCGCCCTGCGTCGGGCTCTGTGCTGACAGCTCAGAGCCCAGAGCCTGCTTCACATTCTGTGTCTCCCTCTCTCTCTGACCCTCCCCCGTTCATGCTCTGTCTCTCTCTGTCTCAAAAATTAAAAAAAAAAAGGAAAGAAATCTGTGTCTGATCATGGCTATTCAAATATCATGAACGATCGATCTGTTTTTATCTTCGCAATTAAAATAACATATGTAAAACAATTTGCTTCCTCCCTAGTCACACTTCTTGACTTATTCAAGGATAAAATAATCCACAAAAATAAGTATTTTGGTTTAGACATGTAAGAATGAGATTATCTGGCTTAGCTGCCCATAGCAAGTAATTAACAAATGTGGCTTATCTATAAATATGGACACCAACAATTTTCCCCATTCTTGTATGCACATGTCTCTACTCCCACCAAGAGGTGGGACCTATTCTCCCTCCCTTAAGCTGAAGTGGATCTGCCACTTGCTTTGACTGTTGGGATGTAACAAAAGTGGCACTGTGAACCCCAAACAATGAGCCCTTAAAACTATTAGCAGCTTTCGGTTGTGTCCTCTTAGGATCTAGTTCCCCTGTAAAGAATCTCAGGTGCTACTACTAAACGATGAGAGACCTCATGAAGAGAGGCCCAGCCAGTCCCAGCCATTGCTATCACCCCCAATAAGGCACCAGACATATGAATGAATCTTCGATTTTCCAGCTCTCGCTTGAAGGCATGTGTGTGACTCAGTCAGTACCACATAAAGTAGTGACAAACTATAACCAAGTGTCATGCTCACATTTCAGAATCATAAGAAAATAAGTGGCTATTGTTTCAAGCTACTGTATTTAGGAGTGATATTTTATGTAGCAATAGATAACCGAAATATCAAGATAATCACACTTGTCTTGCTCCATGTGGTCATAAGCTAAGTTGTTCAGTTCAATACACATTTATTGAGCAACTACTATGAGTACTGGTTATGATTAATACACAGGTATAGCCTTAAGGAGCTTCTTGTCTAAAGGAAGATACAGAAGTAGAATCACAGAATTACAACATATTTTAAGTGCTCATACTAAGCTGTGCAGTTGAGGAATATTAAGGCCAATCTACTAAATCAGAGAAGGTTGAGGGAGGGAACAGCTGATCTGAGTCTTTAAGAGTAAATAAGCATCATTCAGATGTAAAAAGAACAGGAGGTATGAAAAGCATCGGAGGAGAATGTGTAAGGGGAGGGAAGTAGGGGTCATAGTGGAGGAACTGAAAGAAGTTTGGTATTGAGTAGAGTGTGGTGTCAAACAGAGGGATGTTGGGAGGTAAATCTGGGGAAGATGCCAGATGTCATAATAAGGAGCTTGGTCTTTTCAGTAAACATTTGCAACAGATTATACGTTGGGCATGGATCAGAACTAGTTTATTAAAGCGAGTTAGTCAGGATATGTGCGTTAATGGGATCCACATCTATCATTGTAACAGCCTGGACTCTTTGAGTTGTGGCAGAATCTTAATTCAGGGTGGATTAAGTAAGAAAGAATATGTTTTGAGTTACATGGCAAGGGAGAAAACTGAGGCAGCTCACAGAATTGGAAGAAGACCTGGAGAAATCTAGGACTCAAGGAACAGTACCAGAACCTCAGATCACCAGGAAGCATTCAATCCCCCAAAGCACATCACTTATTGTCTCTTGATCTCTCAGGGGCGACTACCATAATCCCGTTAGCTAATTCATGTGGTTATTTCCCTATATTTCTTTTATTTTTTAATTTTTTTTAACGTTTATTTATTTTTGAGACAGAGAGAGACAGAGCATGAATGGGGGAGGGGCAGAGAGAGAGGGAGACACAGAATCGGAAGCAGGCTCCAGGCTCTGAGCCATCAGCCCAGAACCCGACGTAGGGCTTGAACTCATGGACCGCGAGATCGTGACCTGAGCTGAAGTCAGACGCTTAACCGACTGAGCCACCGAGTGCCCCTATTTCCCTATATTTCTAAAAACTAAGCCTAACCTATTTTTTTCTCAAAATCTCCAATGTAGACACTGTCCACTCACTTCCTCTTTTTTTTTTTTTAACGTTTTATTTATTTTTGAGACAGGGAGAGACAGAGCATGAAGTTCAGAGAGAGGGGAGGGTCAGAGAGAGGGAGACACAGAATCTGAAACAGGCTCCAGGCTCTGAGCTGTCAGCACAGAGCCCGGCGCAGGGCTCGAACTCACAGACCGTGAGATCATGACCTGAGCCGAAGTCGGCCGCTTAACCGACTGAGCCACCAAGGCGCACCAACTCACTTCCTCTTTAGGTAGATGAAGAGTTTAGTTCTATCACATTTCATTTCCCTTGCCTCTACCCCTTACAGTAGAATTATATCACAATTTTTGATTAACTATACATCAGTGCTTTTATTATTATGACTACGTAAATATTTCTCACTGCTCAATGACCTGGTGTACCATCATTACATTTAATTTCTTATATTACTTTTGTCTTACCTGAAGTTAAAATGGACTCCTTTTTATTGCTCAGTTTTATGTAAATCAATGAACTCTTGCCACACATTCTACTAAACCTTCAAAACACTTTCAATACATTTTTTCCAATATAAAATTTTAATCTCTTGATTTCAATATTTTTATGAAGACATTTCTCCACCGTTCTACTCCAAGCTGGACCACCATCCCTCTAGAGCCACTGAGCCCTGAGTTTTCTGTTAGCCACACTTGGGGGATTCCCTTAGCCTGGGTTGTGGCTCATCTTTTCTGGATTCCATTCTTTGTAGTCCGTTTTTATATTTTAATGAAATAAAGCCAAGGAGTGCATTGAAGGTAATTACTTTGAAATACGAAAACCCGAAAACTGTTTTTCCCCCATTCTCATACTTGATTGATAGTTTGGAAGACACAGAATTCTAGGCTGAAAATAATTCCCCCCCCCGAATTTGAAGCTATTATTTCCTTGTCTCTTAGCTTTCAACCTTGTTATTGAGAACCCTGATGCCATTTGGATTCCTGATTTTTTTTTTATATGAAGTGTACCATTCACTCTGGAAAATTGTATGTTCTTCTCTTCATCCATATCTTCTGAAATGTCATGATGGTGCTTCACCCTGGGTCTGTCTACTTCCATTGTGATGTGTACTTAGTGGGGTATTTGAGCCTGGACACTCATGTTTTTAAGTCCTTGAAAATTTCATAAAATTATTTCTTTATTACTGCCAAACTTCAGGCAGCGAATTCTACACTTTGATCATTTTATCGCTTACTGCTTATTGTTTTGTGCCACTCTTTTATTGTTTCATGTGTGTTACTGCACTGGGAGCTTCCTCACTCTAAGCACTGTTTTCGAATATCGTGTGTGGTCCTCACGGTAGCCTCACATATTCTTTTGCGAAAATTCTAAGTGGAATGATACTTTGTTACTTTAAAATCTGGACAGACCAATGAGTGATGC
Organism: Prionailurus viverrinus; assembly: GCF_022837055.1. Lineage (NCBI taxonomy): Eukaryota > Metazoa > Chordata > Mammalia > Carnivora > Felidae > Prionailurus > Prionailurus viverrinus. Next base: position 30,079,984 of record NC_062562.1, on the reverse strand, counting down.
ACATTCATTTCACCCAACTTTAAACTCTACTGCTTTTTTTTTTTGAGATTAAAATCTAGATCCGTTTTGTTCCAAAGTATACAACATTCCTCAGTCATTTCTGAAGAGAGGCTAGTTCCTTGTCCATGTCCATATCTCCTTAACATCAGCCTCTATGCAAAAGGTTGCTATAATCAATTGAATGGTGTCCCCTCGAAATTCGTGTACACCTGGGGCGCCTGGGTGGCTCAGTTGGTTAGGTGTCCGACTTCGGCTCAGGTCATGATCTCTCAGTTTGTGAGTTCAAGCCCCGCGTCAGGCTCTGTGCTGACAGCTTGCTCAGAGCCTAGAGGCTGCTCCAGATTCTGTCTCCCTTTCTCTCTGCCCCTCCCCCGCTCACACTCTGTCTCTCTCAAAAATCAATAAACATTAAAAAAAAATTAAATTCATGTCTACCTGGAAGCTCAGAATGTGACATTGTTTGGAAGCAAGGTCTTTGAACATGGATGTAGTTAAGGATTGAGATGAGCTTATACTGGATTAGGGTGGTCTGTAAATCCAGTGACTGCTGTCTTTATGGAAAGAGGAGAGGACACACAAAGACACAGGCACAAAGAGAAGGTGATGTGACAGTGGAGGCAGAGTTAAAGTGATAGGTCTACGAGCAAAGGAATGCCTAAGGTTGCCAACAACCACTAACATCAAGGAGAGAGGCATGAGGAATGGTTTCTTCCTCAGAGACGTCAGAGAGAACCAATCTTGCTCACACCTTGATTTTGTACCTCTGGTGTCCTGAACCATGAGAAAATAAGTTTCTGTTGTTTTAAGCCAATCAGATTGTGGCAATTTGTTACAGTAGTTCTGGAAAACTTAGACAGCTACGTATTGTGAACCTCTGTCAGGAGGGTTTTTTTTTTTTTCACATCATGGGAGGACATTTGGCTTGCATACAAAGAAACCAAATATGCCTGGAATCCACCATCCATCAGTGGTGTAAGAGGACTGGTGGGTTAATATCCCAAATTACTCACCTTTGTTTTGACAACTCTCGAGGATGTTCTATACTACCCTCCAGACTCTCCCAAATGGACTGAGTTCCAGTTGCCTATCATAGTGATTAGCTTGATAACACGTGCAGATCTTCCTCAACTTACAGTGGGGTAAGTCCTGATAAACACACCATAAGTTAAAAATATTATAAGTCAGAAGTGCATGTGATACACCTCACTTACCAAACATCATAGTGTAGCCTAGCCTACCTTACCGCTCAGAACGCTTACCTTAGCCTACAGTTGGACAAAATCATTTCACACAAAGCCTCATTATAAAAGGTATTGCGCAACTCATGTAATTGACTGAGTACTGTACTGAAAATGAAAACTAGAAAGGCTGTATGGGTACAGAATGGTTGTGTTCTTTGACCCTTGAGAGCGCAGGGCTGGCTGTGAGCTGCCATGCCGCAGCTGCCCAACCTCACCAGAGAGCATTGTGCCATATATCGCCAGCCCAGAGAAAGGTCCACATTCAAAATTTGAGGTTCGGTTCTTACTGAATGTGTATCGCTTTAACACCATCATAAAATCGAAAAATCTGAAGTTAAAAGTTGGGGACCATCTGTACTTTAACAGCTTTCTTTCCTTCCCTGCTTCCCCATCCCACAACCCTACTGTTGTTCTGAGATCACCTCCCAAATTAACAACTTCAGCTCTAATCCGCATCTGAGTCAGCTTCTGAGGGATCCCAAACCAAGCCATCTCTTCTGTTCTCAGTTCTCTTTCTCTAGAATTCTAGTGAATCAACTAATGAGCTTACCTGAGAAAGCTTCTAATTTTCTTATTGTTTACCTCCAATACCTCCAACTGTCCACCCCTTTGTTGTTTGCTACCATTGTTGTTGTTTTACTTTTTGGAGGAAGAGATTTCCTTGTATATATCTCCTAACTATTTTTTCCACCATCATACTTTTTATTTCCAATAAATGTTCCTTTTATATAGGCATTTCTTCTTGTTTCATGAATGCACTGTCTTCTCTTACCTATTTGGAGATATTTTAAAATTTTGTTTTAAGTTTTCTTCCTCTCTTTGCATTGTCTCTGATTATTCTAGTATCTTTTACTTTATTTTTCCCTTTCTCTTATAGATTAATGGCTTCTGTCAAATATTTGCTTCATTTCTTGAGTTAGGTACGAAAATGGTGAGTGGAAAGTTTCTGTGTAGGGTTAGGGCTTGTTACCTAATGGGCTCATTTTAAATTTCATGGCCAGCTGGGTATTTTGTTTGGGATTTTATTTGAGATCCCCAAGCAGACCTTTTGTGAGGGGGAGTTCAGTTTCTCCAGAGAAGGATCCCTCAATCTTATACATGGAGCAAGGTTAAGCCAGTAGAGGCCTACTTGTTAGAACTCTGGATGGGACAGAGCTATGGGGTATGTATCTTATTGCAGTGAGTAGGTTTTACTCAGGTCTGTTTTCTATTCATACCTCTCTCACTTTCCTCTGTGCTTGGTTGGGTTCCTGGGTTTGAAGCCTCTTTGGTTCACTGCCCTCAGGGACCTTTCTTTCTATTTAGTGAGGGGTCATAGAAGTAGCGGTCTAGGTACCTAGAAGTGCAACTGTTGTTGTGGTTTTAATTTTTAAATGTTTATTTTTGAGAGAGAGAGACAGAGCACGAATGGAAGAGGGGCAGAGAGGGAGGGAGACACAGAATCTGAAGGGGCTCCAGTCTCTGAGCTGTCAGCACAGACATCAGGCTTGAACCCACAAACGCCGAGATCATGACCTGAGTCGAAGTCGGACACTTAACCAACTGAGCCATTCAGGTGCCCCAACTGGTTTTTATACTGACTTTCAAAACCACCTCCCTGTTTTCAGCCTGATTGTCACCATCTGAAAAGCCAGGTGCCCTCAATTCTTGAGCTTTTATGAAGTTCTTCATTACAATCTAACATCATTCTTACAACTGCCTTCTGTCTTCATATATTATGTTTTGGGAGTTATACATTTAATTTAATCAAAGATGATTTAATCCAAGATGGAGTTTATGTCTCTGTATTCCTTCATGTTCTGGGGGTGATTTTCAAAAGGAGGAAGCTGACTTTATATTATTACCTTAAAACTGGAAGTCCAGGAAATAGATTTTAAGTGGCCAACACAACTGATTTACAACCAGGTGATTTTTACATTAATTAGATACATATGAAAACTAAAATTAACAGCGTTTAAATAAAATATTACTCCTGTCTTATTTCTTCTTTCATGTAAACTTACAGATATAAAGCCTTTGAGGGCAGAAAGCCCCCACAGTTCCATTATTTTCTATACTATCCAGGGCTGTTTGACAGATCTATAAAGTCAATTGAGAATGGATGAAAGAAACCATGCATGCCTGCAATTTGCCTCTAGCCTTAAACATTCCCAGATTGTCATTCATATTCAAAACCTTTGCAAACCCATTTTTCCCATTTCTTTCTCACCTCCAAGCACTTCTATAATGTACACAATGGAAAGCTCACTTCACCTCCTTGTTTCAAACCTAAGTTCGACATCTCCTCAGGAAATAGACAGCCACTGTCTAACTCATATGTTAAGGCCAACTATCAGTGACTCAGTTCTCTATAAAAAGAAATTCACACTTCCCTCTACCCCTCTCAGAGTCCATAAACATGAAGAGCTTCTGGGAAAGGAAAAAAAAATGTGGCTCTTCAAGGTGAACAGATAGGGAACAGCATGAGCAGAAGGCATGAGCTCTGCTTGCCCAGGGAGAGCAGACAACCTAGCCATCAAAGAAGGGTAGAATTTCCCAAAAGATCTCCAATAGAGAAAGCAACCCATGCCATATACATTAGGCAATCACTGAATAGGTCTTCCCTTCTTGGAGAACCTCAGAGTCCATTAAGTCTCTGAGAAGTCCTGTAGTAAGCAGACCAGCTTAACTTGGTTTAATTAAAGAGTTTAAAAATGTAGTTGAGAGAATAACTTATTTTTTCTCATATTAATAATTAATCATGTCAAGACTTGGTTTCTTCACATGTAAAAAAAAAGATAATAGTATCTAGGTCAAACGAACATTTTAAGTATTTAGTAAGATAGTGTATTTAAAGCATTTCAGTTGTGCCTTGGCTTAGAAGTCCTCAGTAAATTTGAATTATAGTTGTTTGTTTAATTGTAGTTTAATTGTGGTAGTTACAGTTTTTGTTGATGTTACTGATGATAATAATACAATATTTTATGGGATCTACCTTGGGAAATGGTATATAAGTATGTCAATATTTGCACACCACAATCAATGAAATTTGCTAAGTGAGCAATTCTAAGACTATTCCAAGGCTCCCACTGGATCGGAAGTTCTAATATATCGCCTAAAGTTCTCTGCCTTAATGATTTAAGCATGCTATTAGATCCTGTTGATGTGCAGGCTAACCTTGGTCTCAGAAGAGTCACAGAATCAGAAAACTGGACTTCAGGGATACATTGTGGATGCATGGAAAGAGCCTTGCTTTTGGACCCAGAATACATCTGGACTCTTTCCTGTCTGTGTGATCTTGGATAGTTTACTTAACCTCTCTGGGCCTCAATTTTCTCTGCTAGAAAACAAGGAAAGTGATTTCTAGTTCACAAGGTTGTTGGAAAGATTAACTGGGATTATCTGGGAAAGTGTGTGGCTTAGTGCCTGGAACATACAAAGTTAATCCCTGCTTAGTTCCCTGTATGTTCAGGCTTTTATATTACTTATGCTGATGCTCCTATGCTACTGTTGGAATCCAGAAGCTTAGTCCTGCTTTTTACACAGGAGGACATCAACTGTCTGCTGATTGCACTCTCCCCTACCCTTTCATCACCTCCCTACCTTGTGTCTACTGAGCTCAACCCTATGGGACATTATCCATGAGGTCCAAAGTGCTAAAACTTCACCACCTTAACACAACTCATTGATGAATGTGCCATCCACTGAGGCAGGCAAACAGGGAAGAAAAATGGGAATATTGGGGCCATTTTACATAACCAGAAAAATTTATATTCTAATGAACTCCAAACATAACGTTTTTATATAACAGCCTTGTCTCATTTGGTGTACATAACAGCCCTATAAAGTAGATGCTTCACTTTTATTATCCTCTTTGTGTTGAAGGAGGAACAACCTCAGAATTGGTTTAGGATTTCTCCAAGGTCATATTATGTAACGGAGCTAGGACTAGAATCCAGCCTTCTGGGCCCAAATAATATGTATCAACGATGCATAACTATTATGACAAGGTCCAGCTTGGGTTATTCAAGCCCCTTACCTGCATTTCACATTTACTCTGGGAAAGATTTCTGGAAGGAGGGTAACATTATCTCCCTTGCATAGGCCAAGAAGCAGGGGCAGCTAGAAAGTGGCAAAGCCAGGGTTTAAAATGAGGTCTGGGTGACTCCAAGGCCCTTGCCCTGCCCACTAAATTACCCAGACTCCTGGTAGAACCCTTGGATCCTCTTAACAGCATAAAGGCCTTCAGTAAGATGTGTTCTAGTGAACTAGCAACCAGGGCTGCAAATCAGTTTTAATGAATACTTACTGTACACAAACACCTAGTTGGCTGTTCTTTAAACACAGGTTTTGCCATGTCTGGGAAGACTGACAGAGTGAACAAGCCTTTCATCAGAATTGAGTTTAGCCACATTGCAAAGATCTGCCAACAGCCGAGTCAGTTACCTGCTTAACACCCTCCGTTTCCTGGATTCCACTCTGCCTCTGATTATCCTACTGTGCCCACCCTCTCATAGGACACTCCCCATGCTGGGCTGCTTTGATTCTTTCTTTCATTTCTTCCAGATCAGAAATGGGGAATGCAAAACAGTTAACATTTCTGAAGAATTTATCATGAGCCAGGCACCATGTGAAGCCCTTTACCTTCATTATTTTGTTTAACATCCTGAAGTGTTCACGGAGCTGTTCTTATCAGCCCACTTTTGTCTATGAGAAAAGGCTTGGGGATGCTGTATAACTTGCAAAAGGTCACACGGGGTGTAAGTGGTAGGGGTACAATTTTAACCTTGTCGGTCTAATTGCAAATGGTCCTCTTGCCATTTTGCTAGGCTGCCTTTTCTTTAGAGAGAGTGGAAAAAAAAAACACATTGAAACCAACTCATAAGAAACACCAGCTGGCGTGCTATTTATCCTCAAACATTGATTCCAGTAAACCTAAGGACAGGGCCAAGAGCAGTTTGGATGACTTTAGAAGCATACACTAGAAGTGAAATGGGTGATGATGTTTTTACCAATGTTTACCTCTCAAGACTCCACCTCTGTGTCTTCTGTGGATTACAATGCCCCAGGGCAATGCTGGAGATGCCTCCATCAAATGCCATGCCTTAAAATCTTAAAAGGCTCACTCTCAGACTGCCCAGAGAAATAGGAGTAAACACTCTGCCTCCCAGTGAGTAATTGCTTCCCCTCCCATGACAATCCTGTGTATTTTTCTTGCTGAATTGTTTTGATTATAGAATGTATTCATTTTCTATTGCTGCTAGAAAAAATTATCACAAACATGATGGCTTAAAACAACACAAATTATCTTATGGTTCTGGAGGTCAGATGTCTCAAATGGGTCTCAGTGAACTAAAATCAAGGTGTCACCAGAGCTACATTGCCTTCTGATGGCTCTAAAGGGGATCCGTTTCCTTTCCCAGTTTCTGGAGGCTTTCTCCACATTCCTTGGTTATGCCCCCTCCTCCGTCTTCAAAGCCATCAATGGCGGGTCACACCTTTCTCATGCTGCATCACCCTGACACTGCCTCTACTGCCTCCCTCTTCCACATTTAAGGACCCTTGTTAATGACAGCTGATTATCCACTTTATTCCATCTGCACATTGAATTCACCTTTTCCATCTATCACAATGTAAGGACAAGTTCTAGAGATTAGGACATGGACATCTTTAAGGGCCATTCTTCTGCTTTCCACACAGAGCAGTTTATAAGTTCTTAGTCTTTGGATGGAATCCTTCAAAAGAGTGCGTAGTTAAAAACAGAATGAGAACCTCAGCTAGAAAGATACCGATTTCAAGATGTGATTAAAAAAATCGTCAGTAGCAGCATCCATTTTATCGAGGAACATTTCAGCATACAAAGCACTGTTGTATGTTAAAACATTAATCTGCACTGCAGAGCTCTAAAGGGGTTGCTACCCACTGTATCCTCTGGAATAGGGAAACCAAGGCCCAGGGGTAATACAGGAGTTGTGGCCAAGCTGGGTGCAAACCTAAGATTTCTGATTCCATGACCTGCTGTCTACTACCCATAGTTACTCCAAAAAAAAAAGGTCCTCACCTCATAAGGTGCTTTAATTGGCAAAGGCCACAGCCTCCCAGCACTGAAGGTGCTGATTAGCTAAGTATATATTGGAGGCTCAGACTACCTTCAACACTGGAACATCCTGGCTTCAGCCTTCCAAACTTATCCTGTGGATGAATGGCTAAGGGAGCCCAGCATCTTCTGCTTTCTTAACTTTTCTTGAATCCTGAAGCCAGGTCTGGTCTCTCTGGGGATTGGGTGGCAAGGAGTCTCAGTCCCAATTCCCTTTTCTATATGCAAGCCAAGGACAAACAGCCTAGTCTTTTTATTTGCCACTGTCTGTGGAAGGTAGAGAGACCAGCCTACCTCTCAGTTTTAAAGATGGGAAAGTCCTAGGGAAGCCAAGATGTGTTGGTCACTCTAATGGAAGAAGAGAAAATGTTTTTCAAATATTCTGAATTGCACCCTGGTGTTCTTTCTAAAATATCCATGGATTCTATTAATTGTCAAATCTTCACTGGAATTAAAGTAAATATGTGTGGATTCTCATCAAGTATAGTTTGGTCAAAACCTAGTTCTACTACTTACTAATTATTGGGAGAGGTCATTGAAAAGATGTGACCACTGATTGACCACTGAGCTATGTCCCGGCTATCAGAGGCTCCTCATCCCCTTCCCTGTCCTTGGAATGGGCTTCCACTTGTCTTTCCCACCGTCAGAGGCTGCTTCCGGGACATAGCTTTGAGATAGTGACGTGGTGTTGAAAACACCGACGCAGTATATTTGACTGAACCCAGTCAAGTTTATAAAAGCCACTTTCTAAACTTTAAAGTTTTGTTGGGTGAGTGTGGGTATCCATTCATCTTGCTGCCACCCAAGACAAGCCTTGTGTGTAAATTCTCTTTGCTTATTAAAACTGCCACCAATTAATCTGGAGTGGCTTGCCTCTTTCTTAGGCCTCCCCCTGCCCTCTGAGGACAGGAGCTGGTTTAAGATTCTACGCAGGAAGCTCCTGAGAGATCTGCAAACCAACACTAGCTCTGTAACCGTGGACAAATCACCTGTTCTGGACCTCACCTTTCTCATCTGTGCAATGGGCATGGCAGAATTTCCATCCTAAAACCAATGAGAGGATTGAATTAAACAATGGATGCAAGTTTAGTATAGCACCAGGCTCTGAATAGCTGGTAGTAATTACTACTCTTACCTAACCAATTGGCTCAGTAAATTTAAAAAAATATATGTATGTATGTATGTATGTATGTATGTATATCTATATCTATATCTATCATCTATATCTATCTATATCTATATCTATATATATCTGTATCTATATATCTATATCTATATCTATATCTATATCTATATAGATAGATATAGATATAGATATAGATATAGATATATATAGAGAGAGAAAGCAGGGCAGCACAGTGCCAGGATTATGGTTGCCTAGTCACACAAGTCTTAGTTCGAATCCAAACTTCTCTGCTCCTCAGGGGGGTGACCAATGATACATTTCTTACCCTTACTGACCCTCATCTATAAAGAGAATAATAGTATCTCCCTCAAAATGTTATTATTTTAAGAAGTAGAAGATACTAAGGTCCTAGCACAGCATATAATATATGGTATATAATAAATATACCATATAATAAATATAATATATGGTATATAATAAATATTCTATAAGAAATAGGTATTACTACTTGAAATAGTATATTAAGACTTTCTGATTGCAGCTAAAATAACCAAAGATTTTATTGGCTTGTGGCTTAAAAAGTCCAGGGATAGAGCTAGCCTGAATCATGCTGGATTTTCTAGATGCAAATAATAATATTATCAAAATATCTCTCTCTCTCTCTCTCTCTCTCTCTCTCTCTCTCTCTCTCTCTCTCCTCTCTCCATGTTTTGGTATCATTTCTGTCTGTGCTGATTTCATTCACAAACAAACTCTCCCCATATGATGGAAGAAGCCTAGCAAACCCTGTAGAAAGAAAATTCCCCCCCATAGTTCCAACAAAATGTGGGTATTGACTATCACTGAACCCATTTGATTTCTGTCTCAAAACAAATCTTTGTCGTTAGGGTAGTAGAATATACCAGTTGGCCTGGGTCACATGGCCATCTCTGGAACTGAAGGAAGTGCCTTCAAATCACCAGTTCCACTCTGACTAGAAGTGAATGGGGGTTCCCAAGGTAAGATTAGAGGAATGAGAATGGATTCTGGACAGGCAAAAACTAGAGATGTTCCCCATCATTGCATTATTATTATAGTATTGTCTGAATTTTTTTAGAAGCCAACTCTGGCCAAGGAATAAAGGGCTATCAAACTTCCATTTAATGTGACACCGAAAAAACTTCCCATGCAATAAAATTTTGGTTCCCTGGTTCATTCTGATGGCTTGAATTTCCTGGGGGAAACAACACTGCCCCCATTAATAGGGAATTTTTAATCCAAAGAACAGGACTGGGATAGTTTTCACATCTGCCCATAAATTCCTTGACACTTCCTTTCAAGATCTGGAGCTGGATTCCACTCCTCTTGAATATGGGTTGGATTTAATAAATCATGACAAATGAATGGAATATGGCAAGGATAGTTGTATGTAACTTCTGAGCTAGGTTATAAAAGGCACTCTAGCTTCCTTCTTGCTCTCCCTCTTGAAACGTTCATTTTGGGGGAGGTTGCCTGCCATGTTGTAAGGACACTCAAGCAGTCTATGGCAAGGACCATGTGGTGAAGAATCAAGGCTACCTGTCAATAACCAGGGAGAAATGAAGGCCTCTAGTCAATAGCCAAGGGAATGCATCATCTTGGAAGTGGACTTTATAGTTCCACTCAAGCCTTCATGAACATAGTCCCAGCTGACATCCCTACTACAACCTTATGAGAGCCTCAGAGCCAGAACCATCCAGCTCAGCCTCTCCCTGACTTTCAGAAACTGTGGGAAATTAGTAATGTTTGTTGCTGTAAGTCACTAAGTGTTAAGGTAATTTGTTGTGCAGTAATGGACAACTAATACAAGGCTAGAGAGAATTAGTGTAATAGTATGGAATAAGTATTAGAAAAGTATCAGGAAACCTGAGTCTGTGTTCTGGATATAAAATTAAGCAGCAGTATCTTTGCACTAATAAATTATTTTCTCCCAGCCTGAGTTTCTCTAAATGTGAGTTGGGAAAGCAGTACATCCCTGCATATTTCACGAGGTACTAGAGATAATCCAAGTATATGATGTAGGCATTGCTTAAGGTAGTAAAACTGATCTTGCAACTACCTCATTAATTGCATATAACCCTATAACAATGAACATAGGAAAATACTTTAAAATTATTAATTCTGTAAAGAATTGAGTTCTTAAAATTGTAAAAGGTTTCAATGTTTAGTTCATTTCCTTGCATTGTTGGCATTTAAGATTTTTCAGCCATGAAATCCAAGAACGTTGAATGAAAACTCAAGGTCACACAGAAACAAAATGGATCCTAGAAGGTAGCCTCTCTTGCCTCAGTTTCTTTATCTATAAAATGGAAAGAATAATACATAACACTGAAGGTTGTTGTCACTGTAACCCTGTTGACCCACACAGCCGAGATTAAGAGTAGCACCATGACCCAAGAACACACTCCTCTGGAAATTGGAAAATAACTTCAAAACAATAAGCCATTTGTTTGTATTTTAAGCAACTATGGAAATATGTGGGGGAGAAGATATCCTCATCCTTTACAGTTTCCGGGTCTTCTCCAGTCACCTACCACCAGCCTGCAGCATCCTGAATCCTCTTATCCCCGTTTCTTCCCAATGGCTTCTTCCTCCTGCGTATTTATGGGATTCTTCTGAGGAGAGGAGACTGAATCAGCAAGTCCAGAATCCTTTTTGGTGGGCATGGGGCAAGTCATATGTCGATTCTTTTAACCCGCCATTGCTGTCACAGGTCAGATTCTCCTTGAAGGGGACTCTGAGGCAGAGTTTAACATGTAAGTAAGGTTTTTTAAAGAAGGGTGTTTGGGACAAACACCTAATGAAGGGAGGGGAAGGAAGCAGGATTGGGCAGGGGGAAAAGTCAAACTGCCGTGCAAGTCCAGTGACAGCCTCAGCTGACCCCAAGGGAGCTCTGGAGTCAAAATGGCCCGTCAGAGCCGTCCTGATGGTCCAGCCTTTATAGATTCACCTTGATCCGTCATGCTTGTGCGTCACTGGGGAAAGGCGGCTCTCTGCTGCTGGGGCAAGTCACAAAGGGCAGATGAGAAAAGGCTGCCTGCCAGCAGCACATCCAGCAGCAGCAGCAGCTTGAAGGGGGATCTGGGTGGCTCATCACCGTGTTTGCCACAATCACACATGATGTATGTGCCTGGCACCTCACGGGCAATGAATAAATAATAGCCACTAGCTGGCTGTGGCTCCAGGCCTCTTCCTATGGCATTCCTGTGATCTCTCTTACAGTAATCATGACAAGTTTACTGTCTGAATCTTCAGACTGCAGAGAACCCAGACTGAAACCAGCGGACACAAAGCAAACCTCAGGAAACCCAGACAATCAGAGGAGACTCTGCCCTTTTCATTGTACTATTGTTTACCGGGCAGGGGGTCTTGTCCTCAGTGGGCCATTTCCAGGAGCTCTAGATTATGCAGAGATTTTGCTGGAATACCCGGGATCTGGTCCAGGGCAGGAAGCACTAGAGGAAGAATGTACTGCCAGGCACTCTGCTTCCTTGCTCAGCTTTTCTTCTTGGCTGCTCACAGCACAGAGCTCTCTACTGGCGGCATCAGACAATGCCCATGACTGTGCAATGCTCTGTACTCTGAGCCAATAAAGTGAGTGCATGTTTATGCTGGAGGTAGGGATCTCCACAGGCAAAGTCTCCTTTGGGTCTTCAAAAGCAGGCAAGGGCAAGCCTGCTAATCATCAGTCGTAACACTATGCAGGGAAAATCAGGTCAAATGAAGATCACAGGCAGCCTTGAAGGAAAAGAGAAATGACCAGAGCTGAGCCTCAGGGAGACACAAAGGGAGCGAGGGCAGCTGATTTCCCTTCCCCGGGAATGAAGGGCTTATGGGCTGATTATACTTAGGATCTCATTACTTCTTTTTCTGTGCCTCTCTCAGTCATTACCAGGAATATATGGACACAATCAAGAAATCTCCATTTTGCAACAGCTGAGGGCCAGTCTTGAGCAGACCACCAGAGCAGAAGCTTTTGTTTATTCTTTCATTAAATGCATATTTATTGCAGAGCCAGGTGTTGTTCTAAGGCCTGGAGTATAGCCGTAAACAAATAAGAACCCATATGCTTAGCTACCAGACTGTAATATTATAGGTCATCGATCTAGAAACTGGAATTTGAACCCCACGTGAAAAGCATTGACCTCAAGTCTATAATCTTCACCGCCACACCATCTACGCCCCTTTATCCACCACCGTACGTCTCTTCCCCTTTCACCATTTTATTTATTTTTTGTTGTTTACAACATCTAAAGCCCCAAGGTTTGTTGCATGTAAAATTTACTATAGGTAGACAGGCAACCTGGGAATTTCTCAAAAATTCATACGGCCATATTGGATATTTGTTGGAATCATGGAATTATAGACCTTCAGCCCTGGAAGAGACCTGATACATCATGTGACCCAGTCCACTCCCCCTCCTTCCACCCTGTCTCACATTTCATTTCTTTAACCTGTGTTCTCTTTGAGGATCACCCAGCTTCTTCTACATCCTTGTTCATCAGAAGCCCTGTGCAGTTTTGGACAGAGCTGTGCGCTAGAATTATATTTTTTACACTCAGCTAACATTGATTGCTTTACCATGGCCTGCCTCTATGGTCTGCTTTCTGCGTCATTCTGCTCTCTCCTCCAAGGATCCCCCTTGTTATGTAAGCTACCGGCTTTCATTGGTCTCCTTGAAAGTACCAAGTTCTTTGCACTTTGCCACTTACCTCTGCTTGGAATGCTTGTACCCGCTCTTCATTTGGCTATGACAAAGGCCTCCTTCAGGAGTCAATTTTAATGTCATTTCCTTAGGAAAGTCTTTAATGGGTCTACAATTAGATTAAAATGCTGATTTTGGGGACTCTTCTTTCAGAGTTTGTTGGATGGATGAGTGGATGGAATGGCTTGTGATTTCTATTCATGGCTTTTGATTCCACCTTTTAGGCTTTACCAAAAAGACTTGGTTCTGATGTTTGGTGAGCTCCCTTTCACTGTTTGCAGAATGAGTTTATACCCTGTCTGGCTCTTTTGTAGTTTCAACAGCCTCAGTTCCTTCTGTGTTTCATTGCAAATCAAAGCATGGGCATGGCCTCGGTATTCTCCATAAGGCACCTCTCCTGGTTATATTTGATTCAAGATGATTCTGAATGGAATGGAATTTAATGCATGGGAGGAAAAAGAATCCTTGACAGAAGCCAGCTGTGAATGAAAGGAACAGTGAATGGAAACAGTGACAGGAAATCAGTAGTGATCTTGCCAGGAGGAGCTAAGTATAGAAAAGATTCACATTTATGTTATTTATACCATTCTTGCAAATATCTACAGACATTTTACCCACCAGCCCTTTCCCCAAGAGGTCCCAAGTTCCTCCTGATATGGGGATGAGTCTATCTATAAGACTAACTTACTCTAGATAATAATGGTTATAACCACTTCCCACTTCTTTACTTCTAGTTTTTGTAAAAGTGTTGAAATCGTTATACTCCTGCTGGCCCTACCCTTCTTAGATGTAGAATCTTGCTTGAAAGAATCATTTATCTTTTTGAGAGTCAGATTCCTCATCTGTTAAGAGGATGATAGTGCCTGTGTTAGTTGTCCCTAAAAGGTCAAATGATATAAAGTAAAAGTATTTTGCAAGCTGCAAAGCACTATACTAATATAAGGTATGTTTAAGGAGATGACTTATTTTACTTAGGGAATAAGATGGAACATGTTTCAAACGAACCACAAATCTACCTCTGGGAAGAGTTTAGTGTAATGCTAAGCAAGTCACATTTCACCAGTGGGATATTGAGGGATATCTCTAGGGATGTTGAGGTTTGTCTTCTTATGACACAGGAACTTGTGGTTTGGTTTCAGAAGGCAGCCAGTGTGTGGTAAGATCAGCAAGAAGAAACTTCAGACGGTGAATTCCAGTTTATGGAGACAGACCCCTCACACATGGAAGCGTGCCTTTTCCTAATGCAGACAGATTTGGATTTGGGCAAAGGAATCCTTTAAAAACTTGTGGTGTTTCCATGTTGACATAAAAAGCTCTCCTTCCTATACTTTAAGGGAAACAAGGATACAAAATGATCTGTAGGCAATATTTTTAGTAGTTCAAAACAAGCTTTTGAAAGGTAGGCAAGGGTTCCAATCCTAGTTCTGTAGCATGTAAGTGATATGATCTTGGACATTTCCTCAATTGTTCAGGGCTGATTTTCCTTATCTCTTCGTCTGTCTCTATCTGTATCTATACCTATATATCTTCATATAGTGCCTTGCATATAGTAGGAACTCAATAAATTATAGTGTTTCTTTTTTGTTTGCAACATAGAGCTAGTATCACAAGCAATCACAAACACTGAAATATAAAGTGTTATCTACTAAAAAATATCTAACTCAAGTTATACTGTAAAAGAATCAAGATCAAAAAATGAGTTTAACACATTATAATGGGAAGCATTTTTAATCTGTAAAAGAACTCATAGATGTTATTTTTTAGTGCTGCCCTCAAATGCACTCTGGAACTGATATCTTACTATGTTTTAAACCTGGTTGCTCTCAAAGCTACTGAGATATTCTATAGAAAAATGATATTGGAGGAATTTAATGTGCTCCCACTGCCTCTGGGCCATCTAATACCACATCTCAAGATTCAGTCTGCTAACTGGTTCCTCTTCTTCCCTCTTTCCCCCTTATCCATTCCCACAAACCAAAGTAATCCCCCTAAAACAGATAGATCATGTTACCTCTAATCCCACTGACATTGCTGTATTACTTAGAATCCTGCCATGACTTTTTCTTGCGTTTAAAATACAATTCAGACTTCCTATTATAGCCCATGAGGTCTGTATGACTTCCTCACCTCTCCAAAATCACTGTTCACCAAGTTCCTATTAATCATTGTGCTCTAGTCACAGCGGATTTAGAACAACACTTAGAGCAAACCCAAGATTTCCTCTGTATCAGGAACACTACCCCCCCTCCTCCCTGTCCTACCCTGATCCCCAGAGTTCAAGTTTCTATTTATTTTTTTTTTTAATGTTTATTTGTTTTTGAGACAGAGAGAGACAGAGCATGAACGGGGGAGGGTCAGAGAGAGAGTGAGACACAGAATCTGAAGCAGGCTCCAGGCTCTGAGCTGTCAGCACAGAGCCCGATGCGGGGCTTGAACTCACAGACCGTGAGATCATGACCTGTGCCGAAGTCAGACGCTTAACCGACTGAGCCACCCGGGTGCCCCAACTCAAGTTTCTATTTAAATGTCCCCTATTTCAGTGAGGTTTTCTCTAATGAGCTTATCTAAAATATCTCCCTATCCCATTAGTCTCTGTCAAAACACTTTGTATCCTTATTAACACTTTTGTTATGAGCTGTAATCATTTTATTTATTTATATATTCATTGGTTTTGGTCCATCTCTCTTACCAAGATATAAGTTTCATGAGAACAAGAACCAGATTTTGTATCCTGAACACCCAGCATCACATAGTGTTTGTCATCTAGAAAACACCTAGGGAAAACTGTTGTGTGACTAACTGAATGAATAAATCCAAGTTTCACCTGTTTTCCTAAATGGCAGGTCCCTAAAGACAACAGGCTGACAGATTGATCACCACCTTGGTGGTGTTTAGTCACTTAACATTTATTCACTGAAGAGAAAACACTTGCACATCACAGCTAAGCTTTCTCAGTGAATTTTTTTTTTAAGAAAGAAAGAAAAAGGTTGTATATGCAGCCCATGAATTGTTAGTGCAAAGTCTCAAAATTAACCATGGTGCTGTCAGATCAATTCCTTCCTTCCCGAGGTGACAATCCAGAAAAAGGGGAGGATCTAGATGTGGGGGTATGAAGCTTCTACAGATGGGAGTGTGGTGGCTATGGACGAGTGCCATTTAGATATCCCTTGAAGGGAAACTGCAGGAGGTATCGTAGTGGGCTGACAGCATCTCAGATCTGCTGTGACATCCTTGCTGAGGTCTGGCTGTTCCAGCTAGGGACTGAGCACAAGAGAGGCGCCAAAGCCATACTATTCCTGCTCCACGCCACACCCATCTAACTAGTAACCGTGTTCAGGGATGGCCCATTGGCCAAGACCATCCATACCTTTCTATGTTCTGAGGCTCTTCCTACCCAATCCTGATTCTCCTGCCTTCCATCCCAGTCCCGGTTCTTCTTTATTTCTCTCCCTTCACAAGGGGTAGACCTGCGCTGAGATCTGAAGTCTCTGCCTACCTATTCCCACTGCCCCCCACCCCGACTCTTCCCTCAGGGAACATGTTGCACATCTCTTTGTGTTTGCTTCTCAGAGAACCCCAACTGGAACCTCAACTGACACAAGGAGCCTTTGTGGAGAAAAATAAAGTCATAAATACAATTTTAAATATGCATCCTTGTAAGCAATCCATGAGGAAATGACAACCTGTAAGGCTGAAGCTCTGTTAAATCCACAGCAAATCTACCTCTGGCGAGGTTCTTTCTCGAGGATTTTTGGCCTGGACTGCACATTGGAATTGCTTGGGGAGCTTTTTAAAAATACAGATACTGTTTCCTATCTGATTCTGGAGTGTGGTTTTGGCATCAGGATTTTTAAGAGCTCTCAGGGTGATTCTGACATTAGCTGTGGTTGAGAACCACAGATCTTCAGGGATACCCAGAGGGGTGACTGACCATAAGAATTTCTGGTTCCTTGGGGCACCTGGGTGGCTCAGTTGGTTAAGCATATGACTCTTGATTTTGGCTCAGGTCATCATCTTGCAGTTTGTGAGTTCAAGCCCCATGTCAGGCTCCATGCTGACAGCACAGAGCTTGCTTGGGGTCCTTTGTCTCCCTATCTCTCTCCCCCCACACCCTCCTCTTTCTCCTCCCCCTCTCTCAAAATAAATAAATAAACTTAAAAGAATTTCTGGTTCCTTGTCTTCCTTGCTTTGAGGATATGGCAAAATTCTAATGTACTCTTTCTACCTTTAACTGGCTTTGTGATGCTGAGAAAGACCCGTACTGTTTCTGAGGTTTTTCTACCCAGATCTGGAAAGTAAGAATTTCATTATTTGATTCACATAATCAAATAAAACAGTGAATATTAGAACACTCTGAAGTTGCTTTTGGGTTATTAATGATGGTTATGTAATGTGGGCCTTTCCAAATGCAAGAGTCTTTATAAGCATGGTGTGGGAATAATGATCTTGGTTAGAGATATAAAGTGTCCTGATCACCCAACTCATTGAGAAGATAAACTCTTAGGAGAAGAGTCCATCTTGTCTGTGTGTTTGGTATATTAGTCAGTAACGAGTAAAGACAACACAATATAGGAAGGCAGTTAGTTTCTCCACAACGAGCTAGACTGGTATCTCTCAATTTCTCCTGGATATTTCACCTGCATTGGGTTCTGTTGAGGATGCTGTTAAAAATGCAGCTGTCTGGCCCCAAGTAAGGCATACAAAATAAGGATGGGGGAAAGTAAAGAGGGGAGGAAGAGTCTGCATTTTTAATAATCATTCTAGGTGATTCTTATGCAAACCAAGATGCCACCTCATCCCTGGTGTGCTTGGAGCCAGAATTTGTCCCTAGTTAAAATGACAACACCCTCCTTTTTCCTGTCGAAGAATTCATTTCATCACAAACCCATTTTAGCACCAAATCCAGCCCACTTGAAAAAACCACTTGATTGCAAATTACCGAGTGGATTTTGTAAGTTAAAATGAGAACAATTTTAAAATGGGTTTTAAGAATGCAATGGATAAAAAAATAAACAATGAACATATTGTGCAATTTAATAACATAAATCTAAAATTAATTATTCTGTAGCGTAAGTCCAGACAGAATCAGGAAAAAAAAGGGATAGCTCTTCTTAACTTCTAACTCTGCATACTAAGTAAACCTGAGTAATTCCTCTCTTCATCATTTCTCATGTGGATCTTAAAATATCTTCCTAACTGCTCTCCTGCCTAAGTCTTCCTCACCTCCTCTGTCTAATATGACCATCCCAGTACAGCAGGGTGACTTTCTGGAATACCATATTATTCTCCACTTCATAGCCTTCAGTATCCTATCGCTTAAAGCCTTGTTACTCTAAGTTCAGTCTGTGCACCAGCAACACAGACATGACCATAGAGTCTGTTAGAAAGTGCAGACGCTCAAGTCTCACCCCAGGTGTGCTGAATCAGAATCTACATTCTCTCGAGATGCCAGATGATTTGTATCTTATTGCAATGTGAGAAGCCTTAGTCTACAGTATAATACACAGCTGCTTAGCCTGGTAGGCAAAACTCTTTGTGGTTTGGCACCCACTCCTCTCTCCAGCTCTGCACCATACTTGACTCTCCTTCTACCTTCAGGAACTGCAAACCATCCAGAGTTCTGTACACATATCATGCTATTCCACTTATTTATACTTTTACACCTGCTGTTCCCACTACTGGAACTTGCCTAGGCATTCCTCCTCTATGAAGCCTCCCCTGATCCTTCCTGAGGCAGTCATTGACTTTTTCCCTGTGAAATTCTTCTGTGTCATCTATATCATGTTGTGTTGTGACCACTTTTCATTGGTCTGCTTTCCTAGATTATGACCCTGGGGACCCATTTTTATTTTTATTAAAAAAATTTTTTTGAACATGTATTTATTTTTGAGAGAGACAGAGACAGAGAGACAGAGCATGAGTGGGGGAGGGGCAGAGAGAGAGGGAGACACAGAATCTGAAGCAGGCTCCAGGCTCTGAGCTGTCAGCACAGAGCCCAACACGGGGCCTGAACCCACAAGCCATGAGATCATGACCTGAGTCGAAGTCAGGCGCTCAACCGACTGAGCCACCCAGGTGCCCCATGGACCCATTTTTATTTTTATCTCTGTATCTTAAACCTAGCACAGTCTCTGGCATAGAATAAGTACTCAATAAATCTATGATAAATTGAGTTGAACACAGGAAATATATTGCTCAAGGACTCAGTCACCTTGAAGGTCAGTGTCTCTGCCTGTGGTTATATAATGCAAACTAGGAGGTAACTAACACCCCTAATTTTGGGCAATATTTTAAGTGTACATGGCAGCTCTGGTGAAGATTAAGTTTGGTCCTCTGCACTGTCAGTGATGACAAGTGACAGAAACCAACTCAAGATTGCTTATGCCCAGAAATGGGAATTTATTGTAAGAATAAAGGAATGATTTGGGGACTGTAACCAAAATTTAGAAAAACAAACAGAAACCAGAAATTCAAACACTTTCATCACTTTCTCTCCATTTCTCCTGGCAGTTTCCCTTCCCATCAGTAGTATTTGTCTTCTAGAAGCAGACAGGTTTTCTTTGCTCCTTGTCACATACAAATGTATGGCCACCCCATGGCCCCCAAGTTTCGGTGTTACTGGTTCAGCCACTCACAAGGATAAGGTATACAAAAAATTCCAGGGAAAATAATCTGATTGGCTCAGCTCGTATTATTGTTGATTCATTGACTAACAAATTATGGCTTGGATAGGACTATGCAGTTCAAATATGACTGCTAGGGGCATATTTTCTGCAAGGCAGTGTCCCCTGAATGATCGGGCTGATCAAATGGTGATTGGAACCATATCACAAAGGAAATGGTGTCCATTATAGTGTAATCATGTAATGGACTGGCTTTGCCTCCTTAATACTAATAGTATGATTGAGGCAGAGGCCTTGAGTTCCATTTTCATATAAGCCAGGGAGATTTATTTGTTTCTTTGCCAAATATCACACTGAGTCCTGAACTGTTGTCTCAGTAATGCTTTAAGTGAGTCTCTTTCATTCCCTTCCTGGTCTAGCTTCTATAGAGAAGGAATTAGAAATGGGGAGTACAGACTCCAAGATGATAAAGACTAAAATCCCCTGATAGACTCTTACTCACTGAGGGCAAGAAATGTGTCTTATTCACCTCTGTGTTCCTCTCCCTCCCTAGAAACTGAAACACTCCATGGGCCATATGAATCTTCTAGTGGATTGAATTAAAATGGACTGGACTGGGCCATTTTTTTACTCTAGACATAGAGGCCGATTAAACAGTATTGCAAGCAGTATATAAATAGGATGTCATTAGTTGCTGAATATGGAACAATTACATTAGAAACTTTGATTTGGTGGCTTCCAAATGAATAGGACCTTACTTTATTATGAACGTGACAGTGGTTTTGGAATCAGGCACACTAAGGTCTCATATTGGCATTGCTGTGTACTAGCTATATGTTCTAGGTAAATTATTTAACCTATCCAAACTTCATTTTTGTCCTCTATAAAATGAAGATGATGATTATACCTACCATATAGGATATTTGTGAGGATCGAGTGGGCAAGTGTATGTATCATGTGGTTGGCACAGTGCTCAGCATATAGTAAGCATTCAATAGTGGTTAACTATTATTATTATTTATGTATTTATTTCAAACATTGGCTAGCTAGGGTAAACTTTGCCAAGACTCTAAGCACCCACATGAGGGGGTTAATATTTCTGGGTTACATCATAAACCCAAAGCATCCATGATGGCTTGGATGCAATAACTCTTCAAAACTAGCTAATTTGCCACTAGGGAGCTTACAAAGATAACACTTAATGAGAAAATGTACAACTAATCTGCATGTGTTCTTTCTGGAGCCTGCCCAATTCCCAAGGGACAAAAAGTCCAACTCAATTAAAGTGTTTTTGGAAGCAAAAAACATTGCAGAGTAGAAGCTAATGGCAGAATAACCAATTTTCTCTCCAGTATGCCCCAAGCATCCACCTCTCTCTCTCTAATCTTTAAATCACCTTGACTAAAACCTTGCCACTGTTTGAGTCAGTAGGAAATAAATAACCATCTCTTGTAATTAGAAACTCTGGTATTCCAGAAACCTTGACCAAGCTACCTTGGCTTCATTTTCAGCATCTATCAGGCAAAAGGTCCTCAGTGCATTCTTTAGTCTTTTCAATTATGTCCCCAGACTAGATGCTCCAGTTGCCAGTGGGGATGTCTAAAACTAGAAAGCTGAAGTCTGAATGATTTTCTTAATGAAGAATAAGGAGGCAGAGAGAAAAGTCATTGAGCTGAAAAAAGAAAAGTGATAACTGGCTGTCCAACATTCCATCAGCGAGTTCTGTCCAAAGATTCAAAGCAAGTTGGCTTCGGTCAATTTACTGAAGGCATACATAATATTAACCAGTCAACCACAACATAAATGGAAACACTTCTTTCATTCACCCACCTATGCTTATTCATTTGTTTGTGTTTTTTGTCTGTTTCTTCCACCAGACCTCAAGCTCCATGGGGCATAAACCACAGATAAATTGTTTTACTACTATAACACCACTACTAAGTATAATGTCTGACATAAAATAGGGACTCAAGAATGTGCTGAATAAATATAGATTATTTAATTTTAATGGGAATATAAAGCTGTCAAAGGTTGTAATCTCTGGAAGCAGATTCTGAGTCACAGTTTAGTGTGCAAGACTTTTATGAGGGATTAACACCTCTGAAGAGAAGAGAAAGGACCATGTTGGGCAGAGGAATAAGTCAAACTGTGATGCAAGCCTAACAAAACTTGCCAAGTTGGCACGGAATTTTGGGAGCAAATTTTGCCTATTGAGAATGCCTTGAATCACTAAGATGGCTGGCTCTTCCTCTTGCCACCTTGCTGAATCATTCGATGTAGGCTTCCCCAGGCAGGGCATGATCTCAGGTAGGGAGACTTTCTACAACTGATGGCAACCTTGTCTGCTGACCTTGTTCTCCCACAGCTGGACAGCAAGTCCTTCTTTGATAGGCTAATCGGGCAATGCATCTTTGTGGATGCCATAGTCTATGCTACTTTTCTCTCTGGAGAACAAGGCTCTCTGTTAAATGAGTACATTAATGAATCTCTGGATGTGCAAAGGGAGATTCCAAACTGAATTTAGAAGTTAACCTACAAAGAGATGAACTACTCTTTATAATAAAGTAGGAGGTTTTTTTTATTTGTTTTGTTTTTGTTTTTGTTTGTTTTTTTTTTCATTTGTTAGAGGTCAGTGAGTCAACAATGGATGAAAACAGAGTCAAGAAATTGAGCTAAAAAAGGCAAGGGGATTAAAAGCAAAAATGAACTATTGGGACCTCATGAAGAAAAAAGCTTATGCACTGCAAAGGAAACAATCAACAAAACTGAAAGGCAACTGACAGAATGGGAAAAGATATTTGCAAATGACATATCAGACAAAGGGCTAATATCCAAAATCTATAAAGAACTCACCAAACTTCCACACCCGAAAACAAATAATCCAGTGAAGAAATGGGTAGAAGACATGAATAGACACTTCTCTAAAGAAGACATCCAGATGGCCAACAGGCACATGAAAAGATGCTCAACGTCGCTCCTCATCAGGAAAATACAAATCGAAACCACACTGAGATATCACCTCACACCAGTCAGAGTGGCTAAAATGAACAAATCAGGAGACTATAGATGTTGGCAAGGATGTGGAGAAACGGGAACCCTCTTGCACTGTTGGTGGGAATGCAAACTGGTGCAGCCACTCTGGAAAACAGTGTGGAGGTTCCTCAAAAAATTAAAAATAGATCTACCCTATGACTGAGTAATAGCACTGCTAGGAATTTACCCAAGGGATACAGGAGTGCTGATGCATAGGGGCACTTGTACCCCAATGTTTATAGCAGTATTTTCAACAATAGCCAAATTATGGAAAGAGCCTAAATGTCCATCCACTGATGAATGGATAAAGAAGTTGTGGTTTATATATACAATGGAATACTACTTGGCAATGAGAAAGAATGAAATCTGGCCTTTTGTAGCAACATGGATGGAACTGGAGAGTGTCATGCTAAGTAAAATAAGTCATATAGAGAAAGACAAATACCATAAGTTTTCACTCTTATGTGGATCCTGAGAAACTTAACAGAAGACCATGGGGGAGGGGAAGGGGAAAAAAAAAGTTAGAGAGGGAGGGAGCCAAACCATAAGAGACTCTTAAACACTGAGAATAAACTGAGGGTTGATGGGGGGTGGGGGGGAGGGGAAAGTGGGTGATGCGCATTGAGGAGGGCACCTGTTGGGATGAGCACTGGGTGTTGTATGGAAACCAATTTGACAATACATTTCATATTTAAAAAAAAAAAAAGAAATTGGGCTAAAGACTGATGCCTGGTGTTCAAATTAGCAAAAATGGCTAAAGGACTTGTTAAGCCCAAAAATGCAGATACCTAATTTTAAATTATCTACATACAAACTTGCAACCTCACTTCCCACCTCTAGTGACTATTATTCTGCTCTTTTTATTTAAAAGACAAGCCGTTTATATGTATCTGTTTAATCCATTGGTGTATATTCAAAAGGTCCAGTTCTACACATAGGAAAGTACGAAATATACCTAGTGTCCTTCTTCATCGAACTCTTTTAAAATACGAACATCATTCTTAGATCACAGGCTGTGTAAAAAGAGACCCCTATCTAGATTGGACTCGGGCTGTCTTTTATTGATCCTGATCTTCTCCTACTTTTATCACTCTGTGGTATATATGAAAAATTTGCTGGTTCCTATGATAAAGGATTAATGATGAGATATAAAATAACTCTATATGGTAGAAAAGCTGAGAGAGAGTACACAAAAGGACAAATTTGGGCCCCCTTTTCAAGGCTGGGGTTCAGACCCCACTGGAGAAAGTATAGTTGCTGCTCACTAGATGTTAGAAAAGTTCCCTGGTTTGTTAGGCCAGAGCTGGTCTATAATTGCTGGGAATATAGGAAGCAACCCTTGGGGCAAGGTGGGGTGAAACTGGTGACTGGGCATGCAAGCTAGTAGAGGGAGTTGGAGAGGTGTGTATGGGGGAGTCTAAGTGTAAGTGTCATATTGAAGGGACCATCGGAAGGTGAGGCTAACTGGGGCTGTGAGGCCTTAGAGGAACCCACATTCTGTGCTCACAATAGGGGCAGATCCCCACTGGATGTCCTCCTATCCATACCAGTGACTTTTAGTGCAGCCTTTGGAACTAGCAGGAGAGCCCTTTTCCTCTTGCGGTGTCCCTCCAGTGCCCTTTATTGAGAAAGCTTAACATTGTGCTTACTGTAAAGGAGAAATGCTTAAAGAGGTTCCATCCATTAATGCAGAGCAGGTACTGAAGGGTGAATTTGGAGCTGAGAGGCAATCAATTGATAACTGCCTTATGTGTAATTTTTCATAATCCTTATAATAACCCAGTAAGGAAGGAAGGAATTAAAAATTACTTGAATTTATAGCCAAGGAAGTTGATCTTCAGACAAGTTAAATAATTTGCCCATGGTCATCTGGGTAGCTCAGTCGGTATGCTTAAGCATCTGACTTCGGCTCAGGTCATGATCTCATGGTTCGTGGGTTCGAGCCCTGTCAGGCTCTGTGCTGACAGCTTAGAGCCTGAAGCCTGCTTTGGATTCTGCGTCTCCCTCTCTCTCTCCCCCTCCTGTGCTCCCAGTCTGTCTCTGTCTCTGTCTCTCTCTCTCAAAAACAAACATTAAACAACAATAATAATAGATTTCCCAAAGTCACACATATAGTGACTGGAAGATTCAAGCCCAAGGAGACTGATTCTAGAGCCTATGTTCTTACTGGTAGGCTGTGCCACTGCTCATATACACATGTAAACATAGTACTTCATGTGTGTGCATGTGTGCATGCATGTGTATGTCTTTATACCATATACGTATCATTGGTTAACTCCTTGCCAACTGGAGAGAGTTACCTCTTTTTTTTAGGGAAGGGGGCATAACCATGGAGCCCTAAAAAATTGCCTCCAAAAAGGAGCAAAGGAGTGAGCTCCTGCCAGCCAGTTCGGCACTGGCCTCTCTTCCCCACTGACTCCTTTTCCTTCTATGTGTGTTTGATGTTGCCACACAGTGCAGCTTTAGGAAACATTTGGAGACCAGAACGGAAAATCACACCACCTTTCTTTTTTTTCTCTTTGGCTCAAGAAACTTTTATTTTTCCTTTAGTCAAACACGCTTGAGATTCTTAACATAAAAAAGTATAACCTCTTTGAAAAACTTTACCCTTCTAGAGCTTCAAGGGGAAATGATGAAAGAATGCTTTAAAAATTCTGGCCACAGACACATCTATCGTTTTATTCAATTTTATCACTGTCACACGTTTTGAAAGTACTAGGAAGCACAAGATGGGTTTCCTGGATTTTTTAGCATCTCTGAGCTTTGGTCTAAAATGTCATTTATCACTCTGTTTATCACTTGGTCCTTGGGCACTCATATCCTGTTTTGCAAACCTCATGAAATGATCATTTCCTCACTTGCTACGTGCCTTTTTCTCATGAATCTTGCTTCACAAATACCAATAGAAGCTGAAAGTGGACTTTGGGAAGTAATCATTTGTGGGGGATAAAGTGAATGTCAAGGCCCCTCAATTCCCATGACCACTTTTGTTTTGACATTTGTATTAGATAGGCATTTGTAGACCTGGAATTTCTGTTTCTGAGTTTGTTGGGACTGGGTCCTCTTACTTGTTCCTACCTTAATAAAATTGATTTGCTTTTAAATAAAAGCTTCTAAATAAAAACTTAGTAGGTTAAAACATCTTTATAAGTGTAATACATGCATACTGTGGAAAATGTAAGCAATGCAGAAAAGTATAAAAAATAAATTCAGCCATATTTTCACAGCCCAGAGGCAGCCATGGTTAACATTTTGGGGTGTTTCCTTTCAAGCTTATTCTTTAAAAAAATTTTTTTAATGTTTATTTGTTTTGAGAGAGAGAGACAGAATGTGAGCAGGGGAGGGGCAAAGAGAGAGGAAGACACAGAATCCAAAGCAGGCTCCAGGCTCTGAGCTGTCAGCATGCGGAGCTCGAACTCATGAGCGGTGAGATCAAGACCTGAGCCAAAGGCAGATGATTAACTGACTGAGCCACCCAGGTACCCCTCAAACTTATTCTTTCTAGGTGTGAAAGTTTAGCACTTTTGTGACAAACCTTTCAATATAGTTTTATATTCTGCTTGTCCACAATTGATTTTTTATTACCTCCTCCAAATCTTTACATTGGAACATACATACAGAAAAGTGCTTAGTTCATAGATGTACAATCTGATGAATTTTCACAGTGAACATGCCTGTGTGACCCACATGCAGATCAAGAAACAGAAGGCCATTCCTATCCTTTCCCTGCCGTCCCCACGCCCTGTAGTTGTTACCCTGGCTCATGAGAAACCACTATTCTGATTTCTTTTTTTTTAACGTTTGTTTGTTTGTTTGTTTGTTTGTTTAGAGAAAGCACCAGAAGGGGAGCAGCAGAGAGAGACAGAATCTCAGAACCCACAAACCAGGAGATCATGACCTGAGCTAAAATAAAAAGTTGGTCAATCACCTGAGCCACCTAGGTGCCCCTATCCTGATTTCTATCCCCATAGAGGAGTTGGCATATTTTAGAACTTTACGTAAATGCAACCACGCAGTATGTACTTTACCTGGTTTGGCTTTTTTTGTTCAACATTTGATGTCTGAGATTCATCCACAATGTAGGGTATAGTAGCAGTTAGCTCATTCTCATTGCTGGATTTGAACAACTTTTAAGAAATATTTGGTGGGGGAGCTCCTGGGTGGCTCAGTTGATTGAGCATCTAACCTCGGCTCAGGTCATGATTTCATGGGTTGAAACGCAGCTTCGGGCTCTGTGCTGACAGCTCACAGCTCAGAGCCTGGAGCCAGCTTCGATTCTGTGTCTTCCTCTCTCTCTGCCACTCCCCTTCTCTCTCTCTCTCTCTCTCAAAATTAAAATAAACATTAAAAATTTTTTTTAAATATTTGGCGGATAAAACTGGGTGGCTCAGTCAGTTAAGCATCTGACTTTGGCTCAGGTCACAATCTCATGGTTTGTGAGTTCTAGCCGAGCCTCAGGCTCTACACTGACAGCGCAAAGCCTGCTTGAGATTCTCTCTCTCTCCTTCCCTGTCTGCTCCTGCGCCACTTGCACTTTATCTCTCTTTAAAAATAAATAAATAAAGGTTAAAAAAAAAGAAGATAGGGACATCTGGATGGCTCAGTCAGTTAAGTGTCCACCTCTTGATTTTGGCTCAGGTCCTGCTCATGGTTTGTGATTTTGAGCCCTGTGTCAGCCTCTGTGCTGGCATTGCAGAACCTGCTTGAGATTCTCTCTCTCCCTCTCTCTCTGCCCCTCCCTGCTCTCTCTCTCTCTCTCACTCAAAATAAATAAATAAACAAAAAATTTTTTGAAAAGATAATACTTAAAAAAATATGTGGGGTAAAAAGAGTCAAGTTTATGTGTGTTTATGTGTTCCTCATTCAGGAAACTGACCTCTGCCATCTCCCTGTGCAGCAAGAATTCAGAATTACTTCTCTGATGAGCATCAAAATGGTTTTTTATTTGAGTGGAGGGTCGAGGGGGAAACATATGGAAGATAACTCCCACAATGACCTCTAAAGATTATGCATTATGTATGTATCCAGGACTCCTGAGAGTTTCTCAGAGTGCAAGTGCTCTGTACCAGCAAGGGTTTCCTTTCTTAGAAAGTTGTGTTAAAAGCAGAATATGTAAAACATCAGGGTTCGAGAAAGCAAGTAAATGAATTCACAAGAACCTCTTTGATTCTAGTTGCTTTTGGGGTGTTCACACAACTCCGATTTGTTAATTTATGAGATTAGCTTCTTGATTGATTGGTGCACTCGCACTAGTTGAAGTAGGGTCCTCGCCTGGCAGCACTGGGTTCATAGTAGAGCTTGTTAGAAATGCAAAGTGAGCCCTATCCTGGACCTACAGAATCAGAACCTCTGGGCATAGGGCCCAGAGATCTGGATTTTAAGCAGCTTCCAGGTGATTCTGATGCTGATTGTAATTTGAGAAGTCTTGTTCTAGAGTAGGAGAGGGTAGTGGTAAAGAGCACAGGTTTTGAAGTTGAGGAGGGCTGGGCTTAAATTCCACTTCTGCCATTAACAAATGTATGATATTGGACAAATTACTTAACCTGCTTTGTTATGTGTGCAGTGGGATCATAATCCCTACTTAATAGGGTTTCTATGAATTTCAGACAAAGACATGCACATGGAGGGCTCACCACAGTACCCAGTGAAGAGTTCTGAACATGAGGCCTGACTTTTGGGGGGGTCCATATTTGGGCTTTAAGGTTTCCAATACCCATTGGATCGTAGGTGGATAAAAGAGGCCACACTCAGCGGATCAGAGACTCTTCACCTGGGAATTTAGAGTCAAAGATACTAGAGTTTCAGTCTTTACTCAGGCTCAACATATGAATGTCAAGGGCAGGTGAATGAGTCAGGACGGTGAAGGGGGAAGGGGTGGGAGAACAGACATCTTCTGCTGTGTGCAGAGAGATGGAGATAAAGCAGGAGTGTTGAAATGAGAAAAATGTGAAACTAAGGTGCAGAAATGAGGGGAAATGAGAGACCGTATGGTCTCAGAAGACAGAGAGTCGATGTTTGATTTCTCCACCCAGTCTCTTTGGAGGTCAGACTATAATTAACACCTCTGTGTTCCATAAAATGCTTCTGTATCCTTCTCCTATTACCCCCTTCGTGTTTCAGCTAATTTGGGAAGGCATTTGTGAATTGTAACAGCAAATAAACCTTGACTAAGACGATGTACAACTTCAACCTTGTCCCAGCCCGGTGCTGTCACTCTCTAAACCAGCACCTGGCAACAGGGACGGTCTTACCTGGTACAGTATTCTTCATAACTGCTATCTTCTTGCATCTAGAAAGTAAAACATCTCTGGCCAGCTGCACTAACAATCACAGCAGGGGGAATATTTACATGTTCAACACAGCTGCCTGGAAGAATGAATATGGAGATGAGGTTGTCTATGGTTCATCGAGAAATCCTCCATAATTCTCTCTTATGATAATGAGAGACATTTCCTCCCCAGAGTCTAACAATATTGAAGTGGCAGTTAAGTCTGATCATTAGGCTATCTTTTGGTGAAGTTCTTTTGCTGGGACCTGGGAGGAAAAAACCTTTTCTTAAAGTTGCAGATGAGAGATGTAACACATACTGACAATGAATCTATCTCCTATATCTGCCTCACCTCCTTCCTAACCTGATGGACAGCTGGCAAAACAGGGCAGTGAGCTCCTAGCCATGCTTACTTGTGCACTGGGTGGTTTTTAGCCAACCTCACAGGTAGGTATTGATTACACCTATAGATTATGCATTGAATGGATGATGGAAAGCAGCTCTTCTCCCTACCCCACCATTTGTGGGCTCCTTGAGAGCAAGGATTCAGAGTCTATGTTTAGAATCCAGGAGAGTGCCTGGATTATTCAAGGAGACTCTCTGTAGAGCTCCTGATATCTGCTGTGGTTAATTTTCCCTCTCCCTTGCAGGGGCCCGGAATAATATTAACAAAATATGGCCATTAAACTCTATGGGCCCCACCAAAGAAGTTAAATTGGACATAAAAAAGGAAATAAAATATATAATATCTGTAAGATCCCTCTAAAAATTCTCTTTCTTCAGAAATTATGCTTGCTTGCTGTTTAATGTTTCCATTAAGAGAAGTTGCCCAAGTGCCTCAAATAAAATCAGAGAGTTGTGATTGAAAGACAGTATTTCCTAACATTTTTGCTCTTGATAAAATAATAAAAATGGGCTCAGAGGTTGGATGGCCTGCTGACCCTCTGTGTCCACCAGATTGTCCAAGCAACTTTCAGGTCAGGGAAGGAGGAATGAAGAGAAGTGGTGCTCAAAACAATCACACCTTCGGGGCACCTGGGTGGCGCAGTCGGTTAAGCGTCCGACTTCAGCCAGGTCATGATCTCGCGGTCGGGGAGTTCAAGCCCCGCGTCAGGCTCTGGGCTGATGGCTCAGAGCCTGGAGCCTGTTTCCAATTCTGTGTCTCCCTCTCTCTCTGCCCCTCCCCTGTTCATGCTCTGTCTTTCTCTGTCCCCAAAATAAATAAACGTTGAAAAAAATTTAAAAAAAAAAACAAAAAAAAAACAATCACACCTTCATCACTGAGCAGACAGTAGTGGCCATAGGATCTCAATGCAGATTTTGCCTTGGACTCAGAACAAAAATGGAATTAATATCGTGAAAATATTTGATTAGTGTCTATCTTTCTTTGTCCTGAAATTGTGTTTAAAAGAATCAATAAGTCTCATCCATGGAATAGAGTCTAGTTTTATTAAATATTAAAACATTAATTCATTTGCATGTTCACTTGTTCTACTATTTCTTTAGAAAGCCCTTAGTTCAACATCTTCATTCCATAGATTTAAAAAAACAAAAAAGAAACCAAACAAAAACCTGCGATGAGGGAACATAAAGCTGCCTTGTCTAAACTAGCAAATATCAGAGACAGGACCCAAAGCTACTCTTCTGTGTCCTCAGGAAATGGTACCTTCTCCTTGGGCCATGTTATACTTCAGGCTGAACTTCACTCTGCCCAACATATGATTGATACAGCTTTTTTAAATCCTGCAAATACAATTTTCCAAAGGATTGAAATGTGCATTGAGAGCTAAGATATATACTGAGAACCTTCTACATCGTGTCTGCATCATTCTCTAGATTAAGTTAAGCTTTGGAACAGCAAGTTCCCTTACTTCCAATACAGAAACAGGGGCAGGTCCCAAGAAGAAAATTTGGAGGCGGCCCCAAGGGCCTTGATCATCTTCTGTCAGATGGAAGCTACATTACAGAAACCATTTTATACCAAGAAGGTGCCTGTTTCTGAACTTTCTAGAAAGTTAAGAGTTACATAGTTGAAATAGTTTTGCTTTTGGAAAATGGTTTGTCTTGTTTTAAACGTGCAATATACACTTATTTCATATATTTTTTCTTTTTTTTTTCCTCAATATCCTTTGGGAATTTGACCCTAACTCTGAACTCATGTGATTCTAGTGGGGTGCCAGTCACGGGGTCCAGACCGACCACAAGAATTGACCTGATGACAAATGAAGTCTCTCTCTCCAGGAATTTGAATCTTGAACAGCCACATCCTTGAAGTGGCTGAGGCTGAATGATATGATGGTAGAATCCTGGAGAGACTATTAATGAGTTACTACCACCAGGACCACTGAGTATGCTTGCTCATATCTCCCTCAACGCCTAGGTCTTTCGCTCTTCTAATTTATGAGTTGTATGGTATCCTTCTTACTTGTCTGTCTATTACCTGTTTATTGCTTAACTTATTACATTGAATAGCTGTTGCTAAGAACTCCAAAGAACTCCAGTCATCCCCAACTACTGAGTAGGGATGTGATCCTGAGCCAGTTCCTTCTCCTCTCTTGGCCTTAATGTTCTTATCTGTATAATGGGCCTGATGAGTTGGATTGGATGGCTTCTCTACACAAACAAGAAAGGGAATATGAATGAGATGGTGACCAAATTTAAAAAGAAATAATCAATATTTTAGGGTTTGTGCTAATCCCTGAGGAATACAATGATAAATGAGATACAGGTGAGTGTTAAGACTCCACTCTGTTGTCTTGGGCTTCTAACTTATTTGTAACTAGCATGGTAGACCCAGTATTTCCAAACTTTCCTGAATGAAATACAGAAATCGTGGGAAGCCACAAAAGAGCTCACAGAGTGAAATACCCGGAGTGTGGATATTTGCTTCAAGCAGGCCTGTGGTCCCTATTGACCCTCCTGGCATCTCTAGTGGAAGGATGGGCACACTAATGCTGGCTTGATGCTTCTATCACCATTGATTCTCTTGCCCAAGAGCAGCTCCCACCACATGTCTCAAAGCTTTGAGCCTTCACTGATCAACGCTTTGCCTAGCAGGAGCGGCTGTCGGTGGTTTGGCACTGTTTTATTCCTGGCCTGGACATTGACATTGATGACATCTTGCAGGGTTTGAAGCCTCTCACACAGCTGTGTACTCAATCTGAATTAAAGGAAGAAAGCCACGTTATTTATCCTTTGCTCCCAAGTTGGTCTTTTTTACTTCTCTTCAGCAGATTCCCAGTGAAATCCACTGTGGGTATACAGCTGAAAGTAGGAAGATGGATGGAGCCTCCTTTGAAAACAAGGTTTATGGCCCCCAATAACCCCAACCCAAGTCTGGGCCTTCATACATCTTGAGCCTCAAGAGGGAGAATGTATAAGTTTACACTTTCTTTTCTGAATTAATAGGATGAGTCAAGAATTGTGGAACATTATATTTTATGTATCTTATCTCAGTGAGGTGATCACTGATTCTGCCGAATTTTAGATGGGGAGTCTGAGACTTAGCATCTACAATGAGGCAAAGGTAGGATCCGAATCCAGGCTGACTCCAACCTCTTAGCTTGTCTTGTTTCTCTTTGGAAAAGGAAAGGAGGCAAGGAAATATTTAGATACCCAGAGATAAGATTAATAACTGTACTTCTGTGCTCTGTTTGGCATCGTTATGTAAGATCCATTACCAACAAACCCTGGCAGCATTCCTAT
Source organism: Prionailurus viverrinus (assembly GCF_022837055.1). Lineage (NCBI taxonomy): Eukaryota > Metazoa > Chordata > Mammalia > Carnivora > Felidae > Prionailurus > Prionailurus viverrinus. Next base: position 30,047,189 of record NC_062562.1, on the reverse strand, counting down.
CTGGGTTATAGGCATAAATATTAGACTTGGTAGCTGAGATCTTGGTGTGACTATCCCAAGAAATAACAGACATTTACCTTAGTCTCCCATTTCCTGCACCTTGAGACATTCAGCTCTCAGTTATCCACAGTAACATTGTGGATTCCAGATGGTTTTACTGTAACACCCAGAGGACTTTGGAGCCAAATGTCTCTCATCCTCTTTTCCCACTAGGACACAAACTCTATTAATTTTCAACTATGAAAAAACTAAATAGAACAGCAAACAATGCACTTCTTCTAAATCCTACCATGCATTACAAAGTTGAACAAAAAGGTTTTGAGCAACAAATTCTCTGCCAGTCAATTGTACTGGTAGGAAAAAATGTCCAATCAGACCCCCAGGCTAGAATAACATGAGTATACAAATGCAATTGGAGAAAACCCTTAAGAGTTATTACCATACTAGCGATTGGGTTTTCTTGCAGCCTCCTATCATGGATGTAATTTTCACATATTATAGTTATTACCACTTACTAAGCAGCAACTGCCAGACAGGGTGCAAAATTCTGTGAAAATACCACTGTGTTTATAAGAATAACAAGAAGTAGGCAATAAATGCCTCTAAAACCCTGGGGACTGGGGCATTATACATTTACCCCAGTAAACGGTAAAGTCAGGACTCAAACCCAGGAAGTCTGACTTTTAAGCTTATATTCCTAAGCACTGTGCTCGATGACTCCCATTCTTCCAAGAAAGGAAGCATTTCTGGTTTTATAAATCATTCCACCTATGGGTTCAATGTCATGCACTTTGCAAATATTCAGAGAAATTCCACCTCCCTCACTCCTACTTATCAGGCAATAGTGGAAATGTATAAAAATATCCAGCCACATTTGTCAAACATGATCTGTTTTTCATGAATGCAGTAGAGACTCAGTAGATTTCCACTGATATCAGCTGAGGAAATAATCAATTCTGCTGCAAACTCACCTTGCACTTAATGTCATTCATTTGCCCTTGTAGGTGATTTAATAGACTTTCTGGGGACCTAAGTGTTCATACTATAAAAGGGCAATATTGACAGATGTGAGACTATGCAAGGAAATTTAGACTTTTTTGGAAGTAAGTAGAATCTCTTTATGGCTATGTGAACTGGGTGACTTAATTAACAGGCATAATCTTAGGGACTTCAATTGGACCTAAGGTACTGAGGGCTCTGAACTCTTGGGTAAGCAAGAGGCAGTGCTTCACTAAAAGCTGAGATCTCAGTCAAGCTTCTAGCCTTCACTTTTTTGGGATACAAAGTGTTTTCTCTCTTTCTTCCTAATGCATCAATGCTGCAACAGATCCAAAATAAATAGACCCCTTGTAACGCAGCAGGGACACTGTCTCCATTTATGACCTAACTGCTTGATGTTTGGTCAATTACCTCCACTCCACAGAATGTAGTTTAGATTGTCCTCCTATGCATTTGCTGAAAGCAAACACAACCACCTCGACATCTGTCATATCAGGAAGACTTTTTTTTTTACTCAAACAGAACAGCTCTTATTACAGAAAACAATGATAGTAACAAAAATAAAGGAGAAAAAACATGATGTGCTTCAGCAGTGCTGAGTACCAGCATGGGACTGCTGTAAGTGACTCTTGGTATGCCATCTTACATCACCATTTTATTGCCATTGGCTGCTGTGCTGTTAATTGACTCTATTATTCAACTACCAAAAAGTAGCCAAAAAGGGGAGTTATGAGACACATTCTGATTATACAAATGTACCATGCCCATCTTGTCTCCAACAGTTTATTTGTATTTCCGGTGTCTTCAGAATTTGAAAGCTATCATTAAAATGACCCTAAAGGGACTTCTTGGATAAGCTACAGAGAGCTGATGGTACAAGGAAACCTAATGAACGAAATTCCAGAAAATGATAAGGGAGGAGAGAACAAACAGTTATTTCATCTCTGGTAGAACTGTGGGAGGGAGAGGAATCTGTTAAAACATGGATTAAGACAACAAACAATTAATGCCTGGCATGAGAGATTAGAATTATAAGAAGCTTCAACTACAGAAAGATTCTACATGGCACTCATCAACTTTTTTCCACAGGCTTCCACTGAGTGCTTGGAGAACGGGAAAAGTGCAAGAGAGCTGATGGCAATTCTTCCAAGGGACGTTCAACAAGTTGCACTTCAGTGGTCCTCCAAAGGCTCAGGGTGGAGCAGAGGGCTGAGAGAAATTCCAGAAGGTATACAGTACTGGAAAGCAAAAAAAAAAAAAAAAAAAAAAAAAAAAAAAGTCTCAGAGATTCCAAATGTTTGGAGAGGCTGTAAAACAGAAATCCCAAATGACTTGCCAATACTCAGATCTCAAGTTCTAAAAGAAAAATCCTTCAGGTGAATTGAATCTAATGAGAGTTGCATCAAAGCTAAATATAGGTTAGGCTGTCTTAGCTCCCAACATTATTGGGCCTACAGAATAAGGAACATATCATTTTTGGAGACAAATAATTTTTACTTAAATCTCTGCTGGCATTTTACACACAGTAGGTAGGACACAATAAAAAACTGTGAGACTTTTGAAGAAGCAAGATCACATGACATGTAGTCAAATAAGATATAATCAACAGAGGAAGGCTGGGAGATGACCCAAATATTAATAGTACAAGACAACTTAAAATAATGAAAGAAATAGGTGAAAAATCTAGAGGAAATGGTGGACAATGTGTGTGAACAGAAGAGGAATTTCAGCAGAAACCATTAAAAAGACCCAAGTTGAATACTAGAAATAAAAATAAATTGATAGGAATGGAAAATTCATTGTATGGGTTTAACAGCAGACTGAAGACAATAGATGAAGATATGGGTGAGCTTGAAAACAGGCCAAGAGAGAAATTTTCCAAACTGAAACTCAAAAAGAAAAAGAATGCAAAACATATAAGAAAGCATCAGCAATCTGTGAATTGTATCAAATACTGTCCACTGTATATGTAACTGGGGTCCCAGAAAAAGCAGAGAGAATAAGGCAGAAGAAATATTTGAAGACTGATGAGCGACATCAACCTACAGATCTCAAAAGCAGGGTCGATCAAAAGGAAACCATACTAGACACAGAGACATAAAACTGTTAAAAAAGCAAAGGTGAAGAAAGAATTTTATTATTTATTTATTTATTTTTAATGTTTATTTATTTTTGAGAGAGAGAGACAGAGCATGAGTGGGAGAGGGGCAGAGAGAGAGGGAGACACAGAACCTGAAGCAGGCTCCAGGCTCTGAGCTGACAGCACAGTGCCCAATGTGGGGCTTGAACTCACTTACCGTGAGATCATGACTTAAGCCAAAAACGCACATTTAGCTGGCTGAGCCACCCAGGTGCCCCCCTTTTTTGCTTTTTTTTTGTGAAGAAAGAATTTTATTTTATTTTATTTTATTTTATTTTATTTTATTTTATTTTATTTTATTAATGTCTATTGATTTTTGAGAGGGAGACAGAGCACAAGTTGGGGAGGGGCAGAGAGAGAGGGAGACACAGAATCCAAACCAGGCTCCAGACCCTGAGCCATCAGCACAGAGCCCAACACAGGGCTTAAACCCACAAGCTGTGAGATCATGACATGAGCTGAAGTCGGACACCCAACTGACTGAGCCACCCAGGCACCCCTTGAAGAAAGAATTTTAAAAGAAGCAAAGGAAGGAAAAGAAATGTTACATATTAGGTAATACTAATGAGAATTATAGCTGGCTTCTTACAAAAAAAAATAAAGGCAAAAGACAATAAAACAGCATCTTTAAAGTATGGAAAGAACAAATAGTTAAGCTAGAGTACTATGTTTAGTGAAAATATCCTCCAAGCCAAAGGCAAAAGAAAGATAAATAAAAGTAGAGACAATTCGTTTTTAGCACACCTGCACTATAAGAATGCTAAAAGAAATTATTCAGGCTGAAAGTAAATGATATCAGCTGGAAGGATAGCATCTTCAGAAAGGAGTGAATGGCATGAGAAAGGATAAATATGTAGGTAAATGTAAAGACCTTTTCACTACTTATCTATGTATCTACAATAATACATTTCTTTAAACAATGTTTGACTGTTGAAAACAAAGAATAACAGTATTTAGTGGGTTTTATGGAATGTGTAGAAGTAAAATATGACAGCAAGCATACAAGGGATAGGAGTGGGAAATGAAACATACTGTTGTAAGGTATTACTTCATGACATAGTATGGTAGTATTGAAGGTTGACAGCACTAAGTTAAAAATGAATATTGTGACCTCCAGAGCTATCACTGAAAAAATACATGAACATGTAAAACTAAAAATTTTTAATAAGAGATGAAATTCTAAAGCCACATCTATTTGTCCAAAGAAGACAGGAAGGAGACACACACACACACACACACACACACACACACACACACACACAGATGGGTCAAACAGAAAAGAAGTACCAAGGTGGTAGTACCAACTATATCAACAATTCCATAAAATGTAAACAGATTCTATTCTTCAATTAAAAGTAAGAGATTATCAGGCAATTTTAAAAATGATGTTTAGGGGCGCCTGGGTGGCGCAGTCGGTTAAGCCTCCGACTTCATCCAGGTCACGATCTCGCGGTCCAGGAGTTCGAGCCCCGCGTCAGGCTCTGGGCTGATGGCTCGGAGCCTGGAGCCTGTTTCTGATTCTGTGTCTCCCTCTCTCTCTGCCCCTCACCCGTTCATGCTCTGCCTCTCTCTGTCCCAAAAATAAATAAACGTTGAAAAAAAAATTAAAAAAAAAATAAAAAAATAAAAATGATGTTTAGAAGAAGCACCATAATATGATGACACAGACAGGTTGAAAATACAAGGCTGAAGGGGCGCCTGGGTGGCGCAGTCGGTTAAGCATCCGACTTCAGCCAGGTCACGATCTCGCACTCCGTGAGTTCGAGCCCCGCGTCAGGCTCTGGGCTGATGGCTCGGAGCCTGGAGCCTGTTTCCGATTCTGTGTCTCCCTCTCTCTCTGCCCCTCCCCCGTTCATGCTCTGTCTCTCTCTGTCCCAAAAATAAATAAAAAAAAAAACGTTGAAAAAAGAAAATACAAGGCTGGAAAAAGATATGCTATGCAAACAGCATTAGAAAGCTGCAGGGACTACAATATTATTAGATAAAGTCAGCTGTAAGAAAAAGAGTATAAAGAGACATAAAGAGACCAAATTAAAAAAATTAATTAAAATGGGTCAACTTATCAAAAAGACATAAACATTCTAAGTTTGTATGCATCCACTTCCAAACTTTAGAACACACAAAACAGGGGGTCCTGAGTGGCTCAGTTGGTTAAGTGTCTGACTTCAGCTCAGGTCATGATCTCACAGCTCGTGAGTTCGAGCCCCACATTGGGCTCTGTGCTGACAGCTGAGAGTCTGGAACCTGCTTTGGATTCTGTATCTCCCTCTCTTTCTTCCCCTCCCCTGCTCACACTCTGTGTGTGTGTCTCTCTCTCTCAAAAATAAGTAGACATTAATTTTTTTTTAATTTGACAGAACTAAAGAAAAAAATAGAAACAATTTCTGTTTCATGAATAGAACACATAGACAAAAATAAAGTCCAGTAAGCATAGAGAAAATTTGAACAATTCTATCAACAAACTTTACGTAATAAACATGAAACATTATAACCAACCACTTGCATGCTTTTCGAATGCACATCAGTCATATGCCGGGTCATAAATCAAATCTCAGTATATTTAATAGTATTGAAATTCTTTAACCATAATGGTGTTGTTAGAAATTATTAACAATAAGATGTCTAGAAAATACTGGTGTGTTTGGAAATTAAGCAACACCCTTATAAATAACCCATGGATCAAAGAGGAAATCTCAAGGGAAATTAAAACATATTTTGAAGTGAAATAAAATAAAAACATAGCAAATCGTGGGATGCAGCAGAAGTAGTGCTTTTGGTGGAATATATAGTTTTGGATGCATGTATTCATACACAAGAAAGCTCCAAAATAAGTTGCATAATTTTCCATCTTCAGAAGCTAGTAAAAGAAACACAAATTAAATCCAAACATAAGTAGGAGAAAGAATCAACGAATCCAATTCTATCATCTTTCAGATAGAGGAACTAATGCCCAAAATTATCAAATAATCCTCCTGAGGTCACACAAGTCATCAGGAGTGGGACCCAAACTTTTAAAAATCCATTTCCTCCAGATGATCTGCCTCTTCTCATACTTCAGCATTTCTGTTTTTCCGTGTTTACTTCCCATGTGATTTAAAACTTCTTCCTTTAAAGGACCTTATTTCTTATAATGAACAGCAGACTCATCCAACCACTTTGGGAGATGAGGAAACTGGGCTTTCTTTTAGCAGTTGAGGTTATGACCAAGTTCACAGGTTCATTTTTGCTGAGGATCTGTCACCCTCCTATGTTCTGAAATAGAAGTCTTGCTACAGGCCTTAAAACCAGGGTCCATATAGGGAAAGCTTCATGTCTTTCATTTCTCCTGATTTCATTTGTGATAAGGCCACTAGTGATCTAGAATGGACAGCATGAGCCTTTCCTTCCTTTTCAGACTCAAAACCTAAAACAGCATCCTAAGCTGTAATTGGAAAATCCACGGGCCCAGCACTCATTCACCTTTCTGCTGAGGGAAGCCCCCTGATTTTCCTTCAAATTATCCCCCAGACCCACTTAGAATCCACAATATTCATGTGGCGTTAGTTTTAACTCATCTCTGGCAGGTTACTCAGTCTGACCTATCTGAGCATTTTTTTCTACATTTAGAAATGTGAAAGTGTAAGCTTTCAGCCTTTATGGGCTATATGTGGAAAGATTTTACCTGTAGTGACACTGACGAGAAAGATGAGCCAATGGAAAAAGAGAGAAAGACACTGGTACTTGATAACACAGCTAATACTCTAAATAAGCATATATATTTCTTTTTATTTTTAAACTGTTTTTTTTTTTATATTGGATTAAAAACAGTCACAGTCGGGGCGCCTGGGTGGCGCAGTCGGCTAAGCGTCCGACTTCAGCCAGGTCACGATCTCGCGGTCCGTGAGTTCGAGCCCCGCGTCGGGCTCTGGGCTGATGGCTCGGAGCCTGGAGCCTGTTTCCGATTCTGTGTCTCCCTCTCTCTCTGCCCTTCCCCCGTTCATGCTCTGTCTCTCTCTGTCCCAAAAATAAATAAACGTTGAAAAAAAAATTAAAAAAAAAAACAAACAGTCACAGTCAAGTAAACGTGTCCCAGCTGATAAGGAGCCCAAAATGGATGATGTCTTAGAGACATGTAAACTTCTAAACACTACCATTGAACGAGCTCTATGCCAAGGCTCATGAGTGTCCCACCCAAACCCCAGCGGAGTGGGCCTGTGTTTCACACTGGATGTGAGGTCAGCCAGTGAGCTGGATTAACAGAATTCTTGCTCTCACAGATTTGATTTAGAACACTCAAAAAGAGATGAGATGGTCGGTGTTACTGACTGAATGTTTGTGTGCCCTCAAAATTTGTAATTTTGACCCTACCCCAACAATGTGATGGTTCTGAGAGGTGGGGCCTTTTGGAGGTAAATAGGGTTAGATGTGGTCATGAGGGCAGATCCTTCACAAATGCGATTAGTGCCCATATAAGAATCACGAGAGAGCTTGCTTCTCTTCTTTCTTTCCACCATTTTTAGGATACAATAAGAGGTTATTCATCAGCTATCTGCAAACCAGGAGAGGGTTCTCACCAGACTTCACCACGTGGCCCTCTGATCTTGGATTTCCTGCCTCCTAAACTGCAAGAGATAAATTCCTATTGTTTTTAAGCTGCTCAGTCTTTGGTGCTTTTTCATAGTAGCCCTAACTAAGATTTTTGGCAGCAGGAACTGAAATTTAAATTATTAGTTTTTTTATTGTTTGTTTTTTAAACATGAGGGTATGAGTTAGATTTAGTCCTCTGAGGTAAAATGAGGGAGCAAGAGTCATCGTAACTCTATGTTAGGAAGCAGTTGAATCCATAAGGAAACAGAGCTCATGAAATATAGAAAAGATATTCAGAGAAGCGGGGAGGAATAGGGCAAGTCAAGAGTGAGAGATGAGCCAGAAATGAGCAAAAATGATAGAAGAATTTGTGGTCCATGAGATACAGAGAGAGATGGGGAGAGAAATAAGGTCTGAGATGAAACTAAGTGTCTTTCAAATTCCATTTTTTGCCAGACCTAGTTGTCTCCAGTAGTTTTTGTTTGGGATTCTGGTGGTGGCTAAGAACACTGGCTTTCTGTAGTCCTGTATTTCCATCTTAGTTCTTGCGCCTACTAGCCCTGTAATTTTGAGCTAGTTATTTAATTAACTAATAGACCACTTCCTTGCCTGTTAAATGGGATAATGATGGTACCAGCTTCAGTGGATTGTTGCAAAGATAAACTAATCCATGGTAAGGGTCTTAGCATAGTAATTGGCACATGGTAAATACTCAATAAATGGTAGCTGTTTTCATTCATACTATTATTTTTAAATTATTCATTCAAGTATATGTTGAGATTCTAACATTGACAGTCATCTACACCCTGGGGATGCAGTGGTGAATGAAAACAAAACCCTGTTCCATGGAAGTTAAAACAAAGCAAAGCATCTACTTACTTGTTACTTACATGTTATCTTTCCTGTCTTATTATTCCCCCAAATAGTCTTATGATAGTTCACTCCTCACCTTACTTGGATTGTTTTAGTTAAGACTCTGTTCCTTTTATTAAAAAAATATATAACCCAAACTAGCAGCCTGGGAAAGTGGAGTTGATAAGAACCTAGGGACATGCCTCTGGATCTAAAATGTCTCCTTTTGAAATTTTTCTCAAATTCTCCATGCCCTAATTTGCTCACATGGGAAATAAGAAAACTACATGAAAAATAAAACAGACCATGGGGATTTTTTGACCTCATTGGAAGGAAAATACTAGTTAGAGTCACGAAATTATAGTTATTTGCCCTTAACACTATCTGTGTTGTTTTTATCCTCTACGATTGAAATATCCAAGGCACACACATTTAAGAAAATTTGTGTAGTGTAATAATGGAGCTCAGAGTTCAAAAATATCATATTTCTTAATAACCTTGATTAAGAAGTCAGATATGCAAGGGTTGACATAAGTGGAGAAAACAGCCCAAGTGAGGCATGTAGACAGAGAAATCTGATTCTTCTTGTACTCGAAATTTGTTACCTTCCTGTCCTTATTTTTGATGAGCTGATCAAAATCCAAAGTTGTGTTTCTGCCAGATCAGTCATTGAAAAATTGTGACTCAGGGATCTCAATATCGAAGAGTTGTGCTTATTGTGACCTGTTGTCTTATACTCCATTTCATTAACTTACGTCTGAAAAGAATGAGAAATCAACAGCAAAGTCTAGACTCAATTTCGGCATCAGTCATAATTGTGGAAAATAATATGCCTGACTGCCCTTGTTTCAACTATGCATCATCCAAGCCTAGTAATGGGCATGTCAGATGCCTAGTTCAGTAAATAGAGGGCAGGTGCTGGTACTTAAAGGGAGCAGACAATACCCCAAACTCAATAAATTACAGAATGCCTTTTTCCAGTGGAGATGAGCATCAGACATGGGATTAAAAGAATTCATTTTGATTCTTGAGGCTGCCATTTGCTATTTTGGGTTGTGGACAAGTCACATTACCTGCTCAGTGTCTATTCCTCCCCTGTAGATTGAGGGATGGCACCTATTAGTTGTGGGGTTCAGCATAAAAATGAGAATGTAAACATGTCTGGAAAACAATAATTCTGTAGTGAGTATATGTTGAATGAAATAAGTAATAAATGGATTGCAAAACACTATAAAAAAGGAAAGATATTTGAAACAGCTGAGTAATTTCCATAAGAGACTTCAAAAATAGTTTTTAAAACAATGTATATTACAGCCATGGTGTTAATTGCTTATTGGGCTTTATGCAAATTCCCTAACCACTGTGCCTCAATTTCCCATGTGAACAATAGATTAAAATGACAGACCCGAAAGCACCTGGTGGCTCAGTTGGTTAGGCGTCCAACTTTGGCTCAGGTCATGATCTCACGGTTTGTGGGTTGGATCCCCACGTCGGGCTCTGTGCTGATAGCTTGGAGCCTGAAGGCTGCTTCAGATTCTGTGTCTCCCTCTCCCTTTGCCCCTCCCCCACACACGCTCTGTCTCTGTCTCTCAAAATATAAATAATAAAAAAATATAAAAAATAACAGACCTTAGTCACATTATATATGTGTAGGACCACACACACACACACATTATACCCATATGAGTGCTAAATATCATTTAAAATTCTTATATTCAATCATTCACTCAGCCATTCAACAAATATTTATTTAACTTCTACTACTTGTCCAGCGCTGTGCTAGCCACAAAGAACCACGGAAGATAAAGCAAACAACAAAACCCAATGTTTTCCCCTCGTGGCATTTACACTGTAGTGTATTTGAACAACCATGTATATTTGTAGACCATGTGGTGGCTGACAACTAGGGAAGTACATGGGCTGTATTCAGTGGCATCAGGAGCCCTTGACTTACTACATGTATTACTAACAGAGTCCCATGAACCCAAACCTTTCAGTGCTCTGGCTTTTCTAGGTAAGGGTTAAAACCATCATCAAAGACTAGCAGTCTCCTTGAGCTCAGCAGTCTGCTGTGAATGAGAGTCAGAAGTGACATCTGTCACCGCAGATGACACTGGCTGTCAGAAACAATTGCATCTTTAAGAAAGGATGAAGAAAATTCTCCCTCATGTTCCCAAGCGAGTGTGCCAGGTGTAATTGTTATGCAAGAGGGGACTTTTCAAATCAGCAGCTAGAGCCAAGCTCAGAACAGCCTGGAAAGCAGCAGTCTCATCCATCAGGTGGCTGGCAATTTTCTCTTCTGGAAGAATGTATATTCTTCCCCAGTGAGGGAATGCACTTTATTTGTATCCAGGAGTGCACAGATCTTTCTAAAGAAAAGGTGTATATGTAGAATTTTGTTGTTTTGCCTGCCTACAATTTATCAACCCCCATAATTAATAAAAGTACTCCAACTGTCTCTAGGAAATCACTCTCCCCTATGCTGTGGGGGATGATATGTGGGGGAGCAGGGCACAGAACGAACTCCTGAAGCACCCTATTCTCTTAACCTGAGTGATTGGTTGAGAAATGGGAACATAGTATAGGCTAAGCCAATGTGTTAAATCAAACTTATTCTAGCATTTTACTTTTAAAACAAAAAAAAAATAAGAAGGCATTCCAGGTCTGAATTTGAAACTGAATATAAGACTGGACCCACTTGCAGCCATCTTGTCACCCCATTAGAAGAATGCATATAAGGAAGGAGCCTACAGAGAGCAAAGAGTTTCCAAGAGAAGTAGAGAAAGAACCTGGATCCCAGGGAAATAGTTTTCAGAATGGAGCCTAAAGCAGAACAAATCTTTTTTTTTCTTTTTTTAATGAATTTGAATTGAATTTTTTGTTACTTGCATTTACGAAAATTATAATGGGTACAGATAGTACATACGTAGTCACTAGTAGGGCAAGTACTTGGGGTTATAGGATGGTTTGAATTGCTTTATCCATCCTCTTTTTTTTTAATTAAAAATTTTAAAGTTTATTTATCTATTTTGAGAGAGAGAGTGAGCAGGGGAGAGGCAGAGAGAGAGGGAGAGGGAAAGAATCCCATGCAGACTCCATGCTGTCAGCACAGAGCCCAATGTGGTGCCTGAACTCCCGAACCGTGAGATCATGACCTGAGCCGAAACCAAGTATTGGATGCCTAACCAACTGAGCCACCCACGAACCCCTTATCCATCCTCTTTTTACACCAATCATCAATTAGGGGGCAGCTGAATTTGTACCCAGAGTTGTAATATTCCACGGCCCAGGTGCATAACTATTCTGTTAGACTTGACTTCCTATCAACTAATATTGTGAGTCATCCCACCCAAGGACATTTGAATTTTAGAAGACACTTGATTAAGATTTACATACCCCAAAGGGATGCATTCTTTTAACAGTATTTGTCAGATGATTGAAATGTCTTTCCTTCCTCTCTCCTTATTGTTTATTGTTAAAATATATTGGAAAAAATAATAAGAGAAACATTATAGAATAGTTTCCCAAATTGTGCTATAATCAGAATCTCTACCTTCTTCTAGCAAAATACAGTAAAACCTTGGATTGTGAGTAACTTGTTCTGTGAGTGTTTCACAAGATGAGCAAACAGTTCTAATTAATTTTGACTTGATAAACGATGTCTTGCAATAGGAGTAGTACGTGACACTGAATGTCACATGATCAAAACTGAGTCAATAGGTCTCTCTCTCTCTGTCTCTCTGTCTCTCTGTCTCTTTTCCTCTCTCTCTGGGATTGTGGGTGATCGTCTCCCATGCTCGGATGCTCAGTCTCAGGCCGTGATGTTTTACAGAAATCAGTGACTTTTCCGAACGTTGGAAGGTGCCCACAACTGGCACTATTGTATTTTTTGTCACTTAAAGCACCTGTGGACAGTCCTTTGCTTTAAGCATAAGCTTAGGAATGCTTTGCTTCATTCTAGGTCGTTGGATAGGTTCCTTGTTAAAGTTACAGGAAAAGAAAAAGATTCCATTGAACCAACAGACAGCAGTGATTCTGTTAGTGATTGTGTAAGTCGTCCTACACGATAACCCTCCTCTCTTGTCACCATCACACCAGCCATGAAGGTTTTTAAAGGCAAGTGTAGGTTAATGTGTTTATTTTTCTTTATATTTTGTCTTTTCTTGGTGGCTTTGTATTATATTACAGTATTGTAATCATTTTTATATGAATATTTTTGGGTTGTGGAACGAATCATCTGAGTTTCCCTTGTTTCTTATGGGGTAATTCGCTTTGATATACAAATGCTTTGGATTACAAACATGTTTCCAGAATGAATTATGCTCGCAAACCAAGGTTTTACTGTATTTACAAAAAGGTTGCATTTCTGGCATATGGTTTCGGAATGTTACTAGTAAGTGACCGTTAGCCTCTAGTTTAATGTGTATAAGTCCTTTCAAGACAGGTAGTGCTGAAATATGAAGGGGTTGTAGAAATCCCTGACTGTACTTGGACATGATTGGAGCCTTTTATCTTTAGGCCACAGTCAAGCAACCAATCAACCAGCGTCTTCTTATTACCCACAATGGGTATAGAATTCCAAATTGTTTAAACACATAGGGCTTTGAAGTTAGACAGACCTCTGCTCAAATACCAGCTCAGAAGACTAATAATAGTGGAAGTTTGGACAAGTTAATTAACCGTCCAAAACCTCAATGTCCACATCAGTAAAATGGGCATAATCATAATGCCTATTTCATAGTGCTGTTGGGAAGATTAAATGAGACAATATAATTAAAGAGCTCTGGAACATAAGAAGAGCTCAATCAAATTTAGCCATTATTAAAACTATACAGATCATGCTTAAACCCTTCAAGGAGTCCCAAGTTACCAGAAGCATGCATTTCATTGTGTTTGGTTCTGTAGAAGAGTCAGGAAGGCTATAAGAACTGACTTGCGTGGTCCATTTGGTGTGAATCTGAGATTGAACTTTTTCTTCCAACTCAGAGATCTTTCTCTGCATGGAGCAGCTCATTAGCAGGGCTCAGCTCCAGTCAGGGAAGGGCCAGCCTCTTCCAATGTTTGGAGTATGATAAATACCAATACATGATTCTAAACAATAGTGGTGCAGCTATGAATATATACATACATTAACGATTCACAGTGTACTTCAGGCAATGAGATCCAGTAATGGGGCATTAACTCAAGGTTGAACGATGAGTCTTTCCTTTAATCTTGTCACTGTGCCTTCAAAACTACATGATAACCTTATGTGTACAAAATCATAAATGACTAAACTTTAGACTTTCATGAATATGAAATCTAGATATAATGGCTCTCTCCCACTCCCGAAATCCATTTCTCGGACCCAACCCATGCTAGTCTGTATCACTAGAAATGGAATTTATGTGTAAAGGAAAAATATTGTAACATCATCAATCAATCATTTATCAGCCAACTATATAAAGCCACTCATCATATTTTTTCTTTCCTTTAAAATATGTTATGCAATATTTGAAGTATAGCGCAAGTTATAAAATATACTATGAGGAAAACTGTGTACTCATTTCTCCAAGAAACAAAATATCACTAATGTAGTCGAAGACATCTTTCATTACATTTTCTTAAAACAAGTCTAACTGAACTGTAGAAGAACAGAAGGTGTATTACTGTGGGCATTTCATTCAGTCCCTCATAATTACATAATCCATAGAGAGCACATCTTCATATGAAGGTAACAAAGGTTTTTGTCCACCACTCTGAGGCCAGAAGGCTTCCTGGGTCTGCAAACTACAACCCTTTTCTCCAGACTCCCCTCTCTTTCCTGGGGCTTAATAACACCTTGAGCCTCCTTCCACCCACACCATAGAACTGCTGCCTTGAAACACTGCAGTGAGAAGTATTGATCCAATCGCAATCTCTCAAGCCAAGGCATATCCTAGTGGGACCTGGCTGAAATGGCAGATCATCAAACACTAGGACTGAACTAGAATTTAGGTGCCGTCCAGATCTGAGCTTTCTCTGTAAATCCCCTAAACCCCCTTCTGACTTTTCAAAAAGCCTAGTGTATAAGCTACTACTACAAAAACAACTTTGGCCTGGGAGATTAACCTGAAAAAGCATATTTTAGAGCTGGATTAACCATGATCCCCATCTCTGGCTTTTAGGAATGAATATAAGTCATTAGGTATTGAAGTTGCTTGACACCTCCTTACTCTCACTCATCCTTTTTGTCTTGGCTAGAGGATGAGAAAGGAGTACAGACCTAGGATTCAGGGTGAGTGTTTAAATTAGTATAAATGTAGTGATGTTTGGGATGCCACTGGGTTCTGGTCTTTAGGTCCTGATGGGTGGACGACCATATTTACTGAGAACCCACCATATTTACTGAGAAGCACACTTAGTGCTACCCGATGTATCAAAAGAAATGGAAAACTTTGTTAATCTTTTTTTTTTTTAACCACCGAGTTTGCAGCCTATTCAGATGGCTTTTGAAAGTGTGCAATATCTGTTAAATCACTTTATAAACTCAACACCTCCATGCCAATGCAAGGGATTTTCATTGTTATCAAAACAGTTTTCATTGATTTCTGTGTGGCAAATCATTTTTGATCCTTCAATGTAAATGTCCTGTAAACAACAAAAAGTAGGACAGTGATCAGATTTGTGAGCCCTGGGGAAGCCAGTTCCATATAAACCTATCTTTTGGCATATAAATTTCCATAAAGACAACCTCAAATACGATGATTAAGTGTGCCTATGCCTTGCTGAAAGTCCCTAAACCCAACACACACAGTTAAGAGAGATTGTAAATCTTCTATAAAGATTTGCCTACTAATTAGTTTCTTTTTAGTAAACAACTCGTTCTTGTAAAGGTGCTTGAGATGATAATACATCATTAGCACGAGGTATGAGGTATTAGCATTAGCATCAGGTAGTAGCCCCTTCAATTTGACACTTGCTTTTTAACATGTACTATGTCCCTTTCTGAGTGCTAGGCACCACAGGGGATGCAGCTATAAAAAAAAAAAGACATTCCTCAAAGTCAGATAAGTTGCACTCTAATTGTTACACCCCGAATCAAGAATGCAAAACAGCACGATTCAGAAAGAGATATCCTGAACTCTACTAGAGATTCAAACAATAGAGCTTGTTGAGAGCTTGGGAAAAACAAAAGCCAACAACAACAACAAAGGAATTTAAGTTCATTTACGTGACATAAACTTTGCAGGCTGTGGAGGATAATGACAGGTGAGGAGAAAAGGAAAAGGCATTACAATTAGAATAAACAACTTGAACAAGATATAGAGATTTGAAGTGTGGGATACTTGTAGGGAAAAAGCAAGTACTCCATTTTAATTACACCACAAGATATCCCCTGGGAAGAGATGGAAAATGACGGCAACATCAAGAAAACACAACAGTAATAGAATAATATTGACAGTGACCACAATAACTAACATTTATTGGGCTGGCCACTGTCTTGAGTTCTTTCTTTTTAATAATCATAGAATATGTGAGGAAGTCAGCATGTCTTTACATGATTTAGATGCATCCTTTCTTGGTGTCAATTTGTTAATAGGAATCAATAGACTAAAAAAATACATACATTTAGAACCACTAGCTCCATATAAAGAAATTTATTCTAAGGGAATATAAGTGCACATTAAGTGCAAAGAGATGGATGTGCAAGAATGCTTATTGCAGCACTTGTTTATAAAATCACAGATTTCGAATCACAATTGCACACCTGTAGGCAATTGAGAAATAACCGTGGGGATATTATCCAGGCACTAAAAATTGTAAAGAATATGCATTGAACTTCAAAGAACTTTCAAGCCGTATGATAGAATGAAAACAGAAGATTTGTTGACCAGTTGGTATGGGATAATCCCAAATTGTAAAACACTTATATTTTCTTTTTCCTTTTTTTTTAAATTTACATCCAAGTCAGTTAGCATATAGTGCAACAATGATTTCAGGAGTAGATTCCTCAATGCTCCTTACCCATTTAGCCCAACCCCCTTCCCACAACCCCTTCAGTAACACTCTGTTTGTTCTCCATATTTAAGAGTCTCTTCTGTTTTGTCCCCAACCTGTTTTTATATTATTTTTGCTTCCATTTCCTTGTGTTCATCTGTTCTGTCTCTTAAAGTACTCATATGAGTGAAGTCATATGATATTTGTCTTTCTCTGACTAATTTCGCTTAGCATAATACTCTCTAGTTCTGTCACGTAGTTGCAAATGGTACGATTTCATTCTTTTTGATTGCCGAGTAACACTCCATTGTATATATATACCACATCTGCTTTATCCATTCATCCATTGATGGACATTTGAGCTCTTTCCATACTTTAGCTACTGTTGATAGTGCTGCTGTAAACACTGGGGTGCGTGTGCCCCTTCGGAACAGCATACCTGTATCCCTTGGTAGTAGTGTAAGCAGGCTTTTTGAGGAAACTCCATACTGTTTTCCAGAGTGGCTGTACCAGGGGTTTGCATTCCCACCAGCAGTGCAAAAGAGATCCTCTTTCTCCGCATCCTCACCAACATCTGTTGTTGCCTGAGTTGTTAATGTTAGCCATTCTGACAGGTGTGAAGTGGTATCTCAGTGTGGATTTGATTTGTATTTCTCTGATGGTGAGTGAGGTTGAGCATTTTTTCACTGGTGTTTACCCATCTGGATGTCTTCTTTGGAGAATTGTCTATTCATGTCTTTTGCCCATGTCTTCACTGGATTATTTGTTCTTTCGGTGTTGAGTTTGATAAGTTCTTTATAGATTTTAGATACTAACCCTTTATCTGATATGTCTTTTGCAAATATCTTCTCCTATTCCATCAGTTGCCTTTTAGTTTTGCTGATTGTTTCCTTTGCTGTGCAGAAGCTTTTTATTTTGATGAGATCCCAGTAGTTCATTTTTGCTTTTGTTTCCCTTGCCTCCAGAGATGTGTTGAGTAAGAAGGTCAAAGAGGTTTTTGCCTGCTTTCTCCTCGAGGATTTTGATGGCTAACTTTCTTAATTTTAGGTCTTTCACCCATTTTGAGTTTATTTTTGTGTATGGTGTAAGGAAGTGATCCAGGTTCATTTTTCTGCATGTAGCTGTCCAGTTTTCCCAGCACCACTTGCTGAAGAGACTGTCTTTATTCCATTGGATATTCTTTTCTGCTTTGTCAAAGCTTAGTTGGTCAGACATTTGAAAACACTTACATTTTCTATTTGTGTATTAATAAATTTGTTTTTAAAGTCCAGAGGGATCTAAACAAAATCCCTAAAACAATTTTATGTGGATATTTTGTCTAAGTTAGATATTTTATTCATCTTTATTTTCTCCTTTTTTCTATCATAATCATGCATCATTTTATAAGATAACATAAAATAAGCAGATAGATCCCACTCTATATGTTTTTCTGGAATCATTGGTAGCTTATCTAAATGATCTCAGGGCTTCAGTGGAAGTTTCAGTCTTCATCAGAGAGCAAAGGAGACTTTTATCTTAATAGCAGGCAATATCAATCCGTAGATTGGGTCAATCACATCATTTTACATTCTTGAAATTCTGTAGATTCTATAGCAGGTGATGCAAAATTTGATGAGTTGGGAAATAGTCACCAAATAATTTAGATGGGATATTAGATCTGGGAAGGGTTTTGAAGGATGATAGGAGAACCAAAAGACTTTTGATTGAGTAGAAAACTGGAAACCACAGAAAATAAAATATGGAAAGACCTGAAGATGGGCACTGTTTCAAATGGATTATTTTCATCTCATTCTTACCATGACTGGATGAACTAGACACTGTTATACCAATTTTATTATTTGTTTATTTTTAATGTTTATTTAATTTAATTTTTTAATGTTTATTTATTTAATTTTGAGAGAGAGAGAGCAAGCAAAGGAGGGGCAGAGAGAGAAGGGGACAGAATCCCAAACAGGCTCCTCGCATTAGTTCAGACCCCAACGTGGGGCTCAAACTGATGAAACCTGAGAGCATAACCCTAGCTGAAATCAAGAGTCAGAAGCTCTTGATTTTAGGTGTCCCTCTGTTATACCAATTTTATAGATTAAAAACTGAAGCCCAGATTCTATAACTTTCCAAAGATTACCCAGTAAGCAGTGGAACTTGCATATAAGATAAACAGGTAGAAATGATGAAAAACAGATTTCAGCTCAGCATAGGGAAGAACAAGTATGAAATACTTGTATGTAGTGAGCTCCAGACATTTGGAGGCAAGCAAGTACAGCTCAGATACCTATTAAGCAATGATTCAGAGGAGACACTACCACTGCTCTTGGTTATACTATTGGAACATAGAGTCCCTCACAATCCTGAGAATTCTGTCATTTGGCCTTCTTGCCAAAAATGAAATTAGATCTCTTCCTAACATCCAGACAAAAAGAGTTCAGAAACTCCCTTAGGGGCCTGAGATTCTAATAATTGACAAAAGAACATTTTCTACATGTTTCCCCTTTAGTCCTGCTACTATAATGCCCTTTCTTTCTTTTCTTCCTTCCTTCCTTCCATTCTTTCTTTCTTTCTTTCTTTCTTTCTTTCTTTCTTTCTTTCCTTTTTACTCTCCTTATTGTCCCTTGTCCAAATTGCCTTATTCTACATCTGCTTCCCTTCCTTCCCTCCCACTGTTCTGTCTGATGCTCTATAAGAGACACATCGTAGGCTGACTCCATTTTCCCTCTTCAGTACTCTTTTTAGATACTTTCAATCAATATGCAGCAGCAAAGATGCAGGAAGCAGCACACAATGGGAGAAATAATGTCATAAAATACTGTTAGAACAGCATTCAGAGCTATTTTGTTCACAGAACTCAAAGCCACATTCTGTTATTTTATCTCAGCCAGTGTCCTGGAAGTCATTCCGCATTAGAGCAGGAATAGTGATCAAGGCCTGCTGTGATCTTACAGTTAAAAAAAAGACAAAAGATAACTGGGAGCAATAAGGATGCACAGTGACACAAAACCTTCTCTCATATCTTCTCTATTGAAACAAGAGTTTAGGGTGGTTCTGGCTCCATTCACCCATTCATTCATTTCTTCATCATGTCCCAACTGACCATCTTTCATCCAAGTAACAGATTCCAAGTAAGAGTTGGAAGAACAAAGCTGAACAGAGAGGTTGTAGGAGTAAAATGGTCCCTAGCAATAAATTAATGGATAAATTTATTTAACATATATAAATTTATTTATCCATTTATTTAATGGATAAATAAATCTCACAAGAAACATTGACATTTGTGAAATAGTCATAATATGAATTAATTCAATCTTTCTAACTCTGCGAGGAAAGTCACACAGCCCAGAAGTGGAAGGTCCCTGAGTAGATGAAATGAATGAGAATGTATCTCTACACTTTAGGGAAATTAAATTTTTTCCGCCACTTCCAAGAGATAAATTCCAACAATAATTCTCCATGTTTGGTGCCTTCAGAGAGCAGAAAGGCAAGAAGAAAAATAAAGACAGGACGAGAGTCAAAGAAAAAGAGGAAAGAGCATAAATGAATCATTCCTCATTCTTCTTTTGTTCACCCTCTCCAACATATGCAGGTACATACGTATACCTGGCATCCACTGTGATCATGACCTCTCCCATTCATGACACCTTTTTCCCTCTTACTGGAATATCTTCCACGATATTCCTATGCCCCGTTAATGGAGGCAAATCTGAATTGAAGCTCTGATTTTCATCAAATCTGTATTTAGATTACTCCTGATTGTTTTAATTCATAGTGACACAATTTTTCTGAGCCAGTATTCTAATAGATTCTATTAAATTCTGCCATTGCAATGACCTTGAAGTTATACACAAACCCAGTTTGTTTCAACAACCCAATCTTAATAACCTAGAAAATAGAAACCTTGGTTTCCATGTCTTCAATTATTTCCTGTTTTAGAGCACTTCTGGGCACAGAAATTAAAAAAAAAAAAAACTCTTCATTGAAAGATATAACTGATAACAGTTGGAAAAAACAGAAAATAGAATCCAAGTGGAAGCCATGTGGCAGCTCAATAGAGTTGGCCAAGACATGACATTCTTATAGGATAGGTTCAGGCTTGTTCAATCAAAGCCATCTCCAGGACATTCTTGACTTGACGGATAGAGCTTCCAATCTAGAGGAAGCTTGACAGACAGCAGGAATGGGAAACAACCCAAGTCACTGTTGATATCATCACTGAGCTCTGTCAGATACAGCCTATTAAGCTGTAATGGGGACCACAGCCTCAGCCAAAGAAGGAACAGCCAAGTCACATGGAGAAGAGACCACTTTATAGCTGATAACATTTCTCACCAGGTGTTTTGGTTTTGTATTTGTTTTTAAATAACCCAGAGAATTCCACACTTGGAGGAGTTTGTATATAGGAGTGTGGAAGAAAATATTGATGGCCTAGTCCATAGAAAGTGCTGAATTGGATAATAGCTTACAAATATCAAAAGAATATTTTTCTCAATTTTTGTGATAATCACAATGTAACAGCTACTTACAAGACACATTCTTCAGCTCAGTTTGCATTATTAACATTCTCCCCATAACTTTATTAAATTTAGACAATCCACAGAACAATAAAT
The DNA here is from genome assembly GCF_022837055.1 of Prionailurus viverrinus. NCBI lineage: Eukaryota > Metazoa > Chordata > Mammalia > Carnivora > Felidae > Prionailurus > Prionailurus viverrinus. The sequence continues at coordinate 30,026,075 of NC_062562.1, read as the reverse complement.
CAAGCCCTGGTGTTTAGTGTTTGGCAGTTCATGGTGTACATACTCCCAAGATGTCTTGTTTCAAGCGACATCACTGAAGGTAGAGTTCAGAAGAGATACACCATAACACGGAAAGGCAATAGATGGAATGCAGTCAAGTAATTAGGAAACTACTTTCTGAGTACTCACAAAGTTACCTTTGTGTTCAACACAATTCATTTACTTGTAAATTTATGTGTTTTAAATTTTAATCAGAGCTGCGTTCCCCAACCAGCTTGAAAAACTCCTGAAAATTAAATTCTTAGCTCTCGCCAGCTAGGACAAGCTGACTTCGGCACAACTATCCCCTCTTGTACTACTTCTGTCTCATTACGTTGAGATCATTTCCATCGTAGTGCTTATCCAAATCTAGTATTAGAGTATCTACTGTATACTTTATTGTCTGTTTCCCATACAGCTATGGAACAGACCCTCATGAGAGTAGCAACCTTGCCATTTTTCACTGTGTTGTACCCCCAGCACCTGCAACAGTACCAGCACCATGGTCCAAGCTCAATAGATACCTACCGGAGGCTGAATGAATTCAGAATAGAAAATACCTGCCAATTAATGTGTAAAAGAAAAGTAAATTATGGGGAGCCTGGGGGGCTCAGTCGGGTGAGTGTCCTACTTGGTTCATGGGTTCGAGCCCCGCATCAGGCTCTGTGCTGACAACTGAGAGCCTGGAACCTGCTTCAGATTCTGTGTCTCCCTCTCTCGCTGCCCCTCCCCCACTCATTCCCTCTCTCTGTCTCTCTGTCTCTCAAAAACAAATAAACATTAACATTTTTTTTAAAAGAAAAAGAAACTAATAGAACCTGGTCTAAGGCAATCATAAGTATTTCAAGTGAAGAAATTCATAAGACCAATACATATATAAGATAATCAACCTCAGTTGAAATTAAGAAAATGTCTTTATTACAATTATTTTTCACCCTGTTCCTAGCCTGCCTGCATCTGGGGACTGTTTCTCACCACACCTCTCCATTTGAAGACAAAGCTAATTTTGGAAGTGTGACCCTCAAATGTAGGTGTCCATTAAGAGAATCTGACTCGGGAAGCCTGTGACTGTATTCTTTAATAAGTACTGTAGATGACTCTGATCCTGGCAATTCAAGGATTTCTCTTTGAGAAGCACATTTAACTAGTATAGTGTTCTTAACTCTGGCTGAGCACATGCATTAACTCTGGCAGACTAGGGAAAAGGGGGACCTGGGAAGGTATTTTTTATTTTTATTTCTTTAACGTTTATTTATTATCGAGAGACAGAGAGAGAGAGAGAGCATGAGCAGGGGAGTGGCAGAGAGAGGAGGAGACACACAATCCGAAGCAGGCTTCAGGCTCTGAGCAGTCAGCACAGAGCCCGACGAGGGTCTCGAACTCATGAACCATGAGATCATGACCTAAGCTGAAGTCAGACGCTTAACCGACTGAGCCACCCAGGCGCCCTGACCTGGGAAGGTATTAACAATAGAGAAGTGTGACTGCTGTTGCTTCTCCTTATGTAGATTAATTAAATCTTTTTTTTTTTGGAGCTTTTTAAGGATTAATTCTTTTCACGTGATTCTTGGCTGCCCAGGGAAACCTAAGGTCTAACATAAAGCCAGCCTAACATTTAAGAGAACAGTCTTAGTTAGCAACACTTTGTTTTATCTCCACAAGCATAAGTTACTTAACTGAAGATTGAGTTTATTGAGCTGGAAAATTATAAAAACTTGTGCCTTAAAAATATATTTAAGGGCACCTGGCTGGCTTAGTCAGTACAACATATGCACCTCTTGATCTCAGGGTGGTGAGTCAAGCTACACATTGGGTGTAGAGTCTACTTGACATATATTATATGATCTGATCTTTTCTACTGTCTCTTTCAAAATACGTTTACACATTTAACAGACAAAAACATCTTTGGCTTTGTGCAGATAGCTGACTGTGGTTATTGTAAGCATGGACTGTCTGCCAGCCGTGTGACTTTGAACAGATTCTCTAACTTCTCATGCCTCAGTTTCCCCACAGGGGTTATTGTGAGGATTAAGTGACTCTATACATGTGAAGTCCTTAGAACAATACCTGGAAGGTCATGAGTCCTCTGTTAGTGTTGCTGTTACATTATTAACCATCAGGATAGCTGTAGTTCCAGAAATGTGTACCCTTGGAGGAGAGGAAAAGGCCAATACCGAAGAATAAAAACCAGCTGATGATTTTAAAAATCGCACCCATCCATATCAGCATCTGTACTAGCTAGCCGTTGCTAGCTTGATAATAACTGCAATTTAGCCTTTACATAAATCACATGATGTGTTGCATCAGTTCTCAGCACCTCTGCAAAATAATAACATCCTCTTCAAGACTTCGAGTGAGACGAACCTCAGGTGATTTTTTTATTATTCTGGAACCAGTTGAGAAAACTTCAAGGGGCAGCCAGCACCATCTTTCAAATGACTTCTCAGAAATAGGGGAAATTATACCAGTTTCACTTCGAATCATTCACCAGGAAAGTGAAGCAAATTCTAAAAGGGAGCTAGGTCACCGGGAGAAAAATTCTAAAGGCCATTGACATGACACTGCTATCATGATCCTAGAGACAGCTGACCAAATTGTTCCATATCCCCCCTGCCCCCCAAGCTGTGAGGTTTTTGATAATTCAGTTTACATAGTAAAATAGCAATGTGTTTTATTCTAAATAATATTATTTATTAGGTTTTGTTGTTTATAAAAATGAGACCATATTGTATTTCTGCCACTTGGGTTTTTTTTTTTACCCAGAATTATATTTTTGAGATTCATCCTTGTTGATTCATATATCTGTAGTTTATTTCATTCATGCCTAATTTGTTTTGGTATGAATTGGCTGAAACTTATTGGTTATTTTATTTTTGGTGGACATTTGGGGTTTGCCTACTTCTTTGTTATTACAAGCAATAGTAGTATAATCTTTCTTGTATATACACATAGATTAAAAGTGTAAAGAAAGCAAGAGAATGACAAACACAAGATTTAGGAAAGTGGTTCCTCTCAGAGGTGAGAAAAGGGAATGCACATTAGAGGGAGGGTTGCAAGACCATCAAAAGTTATGATACTATTCTACTTTCTAAGGTGGGCCTGTAAATAGAGTTCGTGTGTGTGTGTGTGTGTGTGTGTGTGTGTGTGTATATATATACATACAGATGCATACATTTTATTATGTATAGGCATATATACATAGAAGATTCTCATGAATATAAGTTTGGGCACTATTCTAGAGGGTTTCTATCAACTATTGCACTATTGGAAATTAATTTCCTTTTATGGTGTATAGGGATATTAGCTCAGGTTTTCTTTTACCCAAAGGAAGAAATGAGCAAGCCAGTGTGAACTCCCAGAGGCCCTCCTTTCCTCCATTTTTTCTGTTTTCTTTCTTTATTGTCTCTCAAGAATACCATCATATTCCTCTCATTCCTTTGTTTCGGGATTGTATCAGTACAGCCCATTTCTCCCTCTGTGGGCATCCTGAGAAAAAACACAGCAACTGCACAAATGAGTAAGAGAGGAAACCTTAGGTTGCTTAGGAAAAGGTCTTCTGAGCCTTTGAGAGAGAAAGGCATGACATCTCGGCCAACTACTCCTTTCTCAGGTTCCTTTGGGTGCATTTATCCAGAGTTCTAGCTGTTGCCATGCCCAGAATATCTTGGTCGGTCAAGAACATTCTAAGTCTAGCCAGACTCCCCACAGAAGAGGTTTGTATTTTTTGTTTTTTGTTTTCTTTTTCACTACCTCTGAGCCTCATGGGTGGCACAGCTCCAGCTGTAATGGTGCCTACATCAAGCCCATGCAGGCAGAGATAAATGGTCCCGGCCACCTGCTTCGTAACTGAGTCAGTTGCAGAAGACAAACCTCAGAGCAAGAAGATGTACCTTACTTGGACTTACTTGGTCAAAGTTTTCTCTCTCCAAGTCATATCCTCTGACCAACCCCGGTATTTCTATCGGGTTTCCAGATGAAAAAAGTTGAGATGTAAAAAGGGTAGGAAACTTATCCACAGTCATTTTAAATGGAAATGATAGATCATTTAAAATACCAGTGAATTCAACATCAAACGTCATTACAAATCAAAACCACAATGAGATACCACCTCACCCTGGTCAGAGTGGCTAAAATTAACAACTCAGGAAAAAAAATGATGTTGGCAAGGATGTGGAGAAAGGGAAACCCTCTTGTACTGTTGGTGGGAATGCAAACTGGTGAAACCACTCTGAAAAACAGTATGGAGTTTCCTCAAAAAGTTAGAAATAGAATTACCCTATGACCAGCAATTGCACTACTAGGAATTTATCCAAAGGATATAAAAATACTGATGCAAAGGGGGCACATGCACCCTAATATTTATTGCAGCACTATCAACAATAGTCAAATTAAGGAAAGGTCCCAAATGTCCATCAACTGATGATTGGATTAAGAAGATGCACATGCGTGCGTGCGCGCGTGCACACACACACACACACACACACACACACACAGACACACACGAATACTACTCAGCAATGAAAAATAATGAAATTTTGCCATTTGCAACAATGTGGTTGGAACTGGAGGGTATTATACTAAGCAAAATAATTCAAAGAAAGACAGATATCACAGAAATTACATGATTTCACTCATATGTGGAATTTGAGAAACTTAACAGATGAATGTAGGGAAAGGGAAGGAAAAATAAGATAAAAACAGAGTGAGAGGCAAACCATAAGAGCTTCTTAAATACAGAGAACAAATGGGGGTGGGGGAAATGGGTAATGGGCATTAAGGCACTTGTTGGGATGGGCACTGGGTATTGTATGTAAGAGACGAATCACTGGATTCTACTCCTCAAGTCAAGACTACACTGTTTGTTAACTAACTTGAGAATTAAAAAAATAAAATACCAGTGAATTAACACAAGGAGTTTAGTACCTGGAAATGTGAGCCAGAGAATGAAAATGAAAGAAACATCTAATCTGGCGCCTTTATTAAATTAATTAATTAATTAGTTAATTTTTCTTTTTTTAATTGACATATAGTTGACACACATTGTTACATTTCTTTCAGGTATACAGCATGTGATTCAACAATTCTATATGTTATGCTATGCTCACCACAAGTGACATCTCTTTTTTTAAAGATGTGGAAACTGCAGTCTAAAAAGGGTAAGAATATTGTCCAAGATCACATAAAGATGGGAACTCTAGTCTGAATAGCCATCACTTTTTTTCCCACTAGACCACTGACTCTCAAAGCTGGTTGCATATTAAAATTACCAGAGGGAACAGAAACCCATGGGGGAGGGGAAGGGGGGAAAAAAGAGGTTAGAGTGGGAGAGAGCCAAAGCGTAAGAGACTCTTAAAAACTGAGAACAAACTGAGGGTTGATGGGGGGTGGGAAGGAGGGAGGGTGGGTGATGGGTATTGAGGAGGGCACCTTTTGGGATGAGCACTGGGTGTTGTATGGAAACCAATTTGACAATAAATTTCATATACTGAAAAATAAAAAAATAAAAAAATAAACTGAAAATAAAATAAAATAAAGTAAAATTACCAGAGGGAGCTTAAATCAAAACAGACAAAAATATAAGGACACAGATTCTCAGGACCAAGTTTGAAGCGAGGTCTGGGACTGTTTTCGTTTGTTTGTTTCTGTTTTTGTTTTTTGAAAGCTACCTGGGTGAACCTAACATGAAGTCTAGTCTGGGAACCACTGAACAATATTTATTCTTAAATGAATCACTCAGAGCTAAGTCCTACCCTCAGAGTTTCTAATTCAATACATTTGGAATGGGGCCCAAGAATTTACATTTCCAACGGGTTACCAAGTGATGTTGATGCAGCTGGTCTTGGAACAACACTTTGAGAACCACACACTGGGTGGGGATGTAATTGTTGGGAAAGTTGGTCTCAGGTGCAGGGTCTTTCAACCCCCATCAGGCTGCATAAGAATGGACCTTGGGCCTAGGAACACGAGGAGGTAAAGTGCCACACAGCCTGTGTCTCGCTTAGCAGTGTGTGGGCGAATGTCTTTCCTTCTTGGAGGCTCAATCAGTGCTCTGTTGTCTCTGTTTAAAGAATGTGCATCTCACTGGGTGTTGTATGGAAACCACTTTGACAATAAACTTCCTATATTGAAAAGAAAAAAAAAGAATGTGCATCTCATGGCATCTGTCCAACCCCACTACTAAAGCGGCTCTTGCTCTGTCTCTTCTCCATGTGAATAGAGCCTTGTTTCATCCAGGGCTTGACTGCATTGTATTTTCCTTGGTGACTCTGATAGCAAGATGCAATGAGCAGAAGTGTTTAGAGTCCTCCCTGGGATGGGTAACAAGTACTGTACGCCCTTGGGGTTGATAACCAGTGCATGGTACGCTGCTACTTATGGTACCTAATGGTTAAGAGTGCCTGGGTTAAAAATCCGAATTATGCTACTTACTAGCTGGTAGGAGGTGGATAAATTACTTCTCCTGTAGAGCAATGATTATCAACTAGGTTGGGGTGTGGGATTTATTTACTGGGAGATGTTCAGTAGTATCTGGAGAAATTTTTGGTTTTCACAACTGACAGCTTGTTTTGATGGCATCTAGTGAGTAGAGTCCAGGGAGGCTACTAAACATCCCACAATGACCAGAATACACTCCCCCCTCCCCACCAAAGAATTATCCAGCTTGAAATGTCAATAGTACCAGGGTTGAGAAACCCTGCTGTATATATCTTTAGTTTCCTCATCTGTGAAATGAAGATTATGAAGTATATGCCTAATAAAGTTAGTGTGAAGATGAAATAAAATATGGCGTTTAAAGAAATTGGCATGGTACCTAGCGTAAAGAAATCGCCACCCCTCACGCCTTGCCACTGGATGTAACAGCTTATTAAGAAGTAGGCAGTTACCGGGGCCCCTGGGTAGCGCAGTCGGTTAAGCGTCCGACTTCAGCCAGGTCACGATCTTGCGGTCCGGGAGTTCGAGCCCCGCGTCAGGCTCTGGGCTGATGGCTCAGAGCCTGGAGCCTATTTCCGATTCTGTGTGTCCCTTTCTCTCTGCCCCTCCCCCGTTCATGCTCTGTCTCTCTCTGTCCCAAAAATAAATAAAACACTGAAAAAAAAAATTAAAAAAAAAAAAAAAGAACCAGGCAGTTACCTAAATGCTTTACATATATTAACTTATTCAATAATTTTAGTAACAAATTATGAGAAAGGTATTATTGTTATTCCCATCTCATAGATGAGAAGGCTGAGAACCAAAGGAGGCTATTAATGTGCCCACAGCTAATAGGTGGTAAAGCCTTGGACCCAGGAGTGAAACTCCAGGTTATGATCGGTCACAAAACCAGATGGCCTTCAGTAATAAGTCACTGGCCAAACCAAATGATGGCTAAGTTGGCCTTTTGTTGAAGCACGTCTCAGCTTTCCTAATGCGTTAGGCATCTTTCTGTCAGAAAATAGAGCAGCTCCAATGTTGTGTAAATTTCCCTGTAATACTAACACTGGAGAAATTTAACAATATGGTAAGTTGTTGGGTCACCAGCTCATAGGCCTTTAGGTCAGAGACATGATTCAGTCGACCAGATGTCTCCAGCAGCTGACACAAAGCAGGTACCTGCATAAATGTTTGTTGACTGAATCGATGTTTGCTGAGTTCAGGTAGAGAAACACTCAAAGGTCTAGCTCCTACAGTATTTTGCTTGTTTGTGGTCAGAAGGCAACATCTGCCACCCAGATCCCTAGACTTTTCCCAGATGTTTGGCGGATACTTATCTGGGGTTGGTTGGCTTCACTGTGAGTAAACATGTGCTCGGGCTTCTTTTGTGCTGAGTAATGGTTTCATAGGATCTAATTTCACAGATAAAATGCAGTATTGATCATTCTATTTTGGTATTTGGTACAGAGATATTGGAGCAAGAATTGGCGAAATGCAATTCCAGGGAGAAATAATTCAGTTTCCCATGGAAATATTCTGTTTCTAAATTTGCTCCTGAAGGCAACATAGGGAAATCGAATGTGTGAGTCAGGCAAGATTGTAACACCATTAGCTCTAAACTATTTAAATGACAAATACGGTTATAAAGACAGGGTTAAATCTGGGACACTCACTCTTTCAGGGGAGACTTTAGATGTGTGCCAGCCTCATGACAGAGCCGGGCAGATGGTAATTAATAGCATTTTCCCATAAGGTGGGAGTGCAATGAAAAAGATTTATAATTGCTTACCTCTTTACCCACAGAGAGGTGGTAAGTAAAAATAACATTAGTCTAATATTTCAAAAAGATGAAAAGAAGTATCTTTTCAGATGGCAGAAATGCTAAAATTTTATTTTAAGCATTGTTTTAAAATTTTTTTATTTTTATTTATTTATTTATTTATTTATTTTAAATGTCAAACATCTGAAGTTTATTTTTTCTTTTAATATGAAATTTATTGTCAAATTGGTTTCCATACAACACCCAGTGCTCATCCCAACAGGTGCCCTCCTCAATACCCATCACCCACTCTCCCCTCCCTCCCTCCCCCCATCAACCCTCAGTTCGTTCTCAGTTTTTAAGAGTCTCTTATGGTTTGGCTCCCTCCCTCTCTTTCTTTTTCTCCCTCCCCTGCCCCATGGTCTTCTGTTAAGTTTCTTAGGATCCACATAAGAGTGAAAACATACAGTATCTGTCTTTCTCTGTATGACTTATTTCACTTAGCATAACACTCTCCAGTTCCTTCCACGTTGCTACAAAAGGCCATATTTCATTCTTTCTGATTGCCATGTGTATATAAACAATTTATCCACTCATCAGTTGATGGACACAATTTTTTAAAAATATATTATCCATTTTCCCTGCCATCTTATAAAAAGCGCACAGCATTTTTATGCTGCTTTGGGGCTTAAATGATGGTAATTAGTTACAAGACTGTGCATAACAAAATAATGCTCTCCAGTGTAACTCTCTTCTTCCTCCCCCCCGCCCCCAAACTTGAACTGAATGGTTCCAGCCTGTTCTTCTTTGAGTTCATCTATCTTTGCTGTTCTTCACAGTCACTTTTTCTGATGCTTATGGTCTTATTTCTTTGTAGTCTTGTCTTCTATTCTGTCCTTCTTGCTTCTCCCGTCAGTTGAAGTCTGGGAAGCTAGGTGACTAAGCTTGTTAGAATGGTTTTGAATGTATGAACAAGCAGTTTCTGAATGAAATAGTGGAGGCTTCTCCTCTGTCTAAGGGAAATAATTACATCATCTTGATGACTCCTACTTTCACTCTTAAGAGCTCTTAGGCCCTACGATAATGTGATCAAATCAACCTTCAATTAGTGTGGTTTGACTGTATTTTGTAAATAAAATCAATCTTACCATCTACCCTTAGAAGAATAAAATATCTAGGTCAAATTAATTATGCATCTGAATTTTACATTTGGCATCAAATTATAACCACAGAATAAGGCTGATATTCTTATCCCATGTTTTCAAATAATAAAATGACTGCTCAAATGGTTTACTGATTTTCCAAGAGCAAGCAAAAAGTTAGACTCAAACTTGGCTGTGTAGATCACTAAAACTGAGGCCTCATCCCAGATGAATTATATCAGAATCTCTAAACAGTTTAGTCTAAGCATCAGCATTTTTTAAAAGCTGAACAGGTGCCATTTGCAATAGTATCAACATGTACCAAATAGCAAAGAAGAAATCTAACAAAAGATGTGCAAGACTATTTACTACTGAAAACTATAAAATGCTGTAAAAGAAGACTTAGGTAAATATATCATGTACATGAGTGGGAAGAAGACAATATTCTAAAGTTGTCAATTCTAAACCAATCAATTCAATGCAATCCGAATCAGAACCCCAGCAGGTTTGTTTTGGTAGAAACCAACAAATTAATGCTAATAAGTCACATGTAACCAAGAGTATCTTTTTTTTTTAAGTTTTATTTTTATTATTTACTTTTGAGAGAGAGACAGAGTGTGAGCAGGGAAGGGGCAGAGAGAGAGATGGAGACATAGAATCCAAAGAAAGCTCCAGGCTCTGGGCTGTTAGCACAGAGCCCGATGTGGGGCTCAAACCCATAAACCATGAGATCATGACCTTAGCCGAAGTCAAATGCTCGACTGACTGAGCTACCAAGGTGCCCCAAGAGTGTCTTAAATAAGAATAAATCTGTAGGACTTACACTCAGAGAGCAAGACCTATTATGAACCTATAATAGTTAAGTCAGTGTGATATTGGTGCAAGGATACACAAATAGAAAGATAGACCAGGAAAAAGAGTCCAGAAACAGACCCAGACATATATAGTCACCTCATTTATGACAAAGAAAGACTGTTATGATTGGGAAAGGTAAATTAAGCTGGGTCGACTGGACACCCCAATAGAAAAAAACATCTATATATCTATATATCTATCTATATATCTATCTATATATCTATATCTATATATCTATATTTATATCTATCTATCTATCTATGTATATATATATATATATCTTGACTCTAACCTCATGCTGTATGCAAATGCTAATCCCAAGTGGATTGCATAGCTAAATAAAGAAAATAGAATAGTAAAACTTCCAGAAGAAAAAAGTAAGAAAATATATTTATGTACATAGAACAAGTAAAAATTTCATGAACTGACACTAAAAACACTATAAATAAAAATCTGATAAATCAGTCTTTATTAAAATTAAGAACTTCTGTCCATCAAAACACAACATTAAGAAATGTTAAAAGAAGGCCCTATAGTGGGGGAAGATATTTACAAAACACAAATCCAACAGAGCTTCATATCCAGAATGTATTAAGAGCTCCCACAAACCCAACAGAATAAGACAAAATTCAGTAGGAAATTGGGTATAAGACTAGAGTAGTAACTTTAAAACAGCAGTTCTATGAATGGCCAGGAAAAAGTACTCTATTAATTATCAGGGAAATGCACCTTAAAACCACAAAGCAATATGATTACATACCCATTAAAATGGTGGAAATGACTGACACTCAATACCAAGTATAGAGGAAGATATGGAGGAACTAGAATTCTTGCACACTACAGATGAGCATCTACTAAAGCTGAACATGCAAATGCCCTGTGATGTTTCCCAACAGAATTCCACTCCCAACAGAAATATATCCCAACTAAAACTTCCCTACATACACCAAAAGACATGTCCAAAAATGTTCACAGCAGCACTATTTAACATAGTTCAAAGCAGAAGAGGAACCAATTGGCCAGCAAGAGTGGAATGGATAAACTTTATATTCACACAAACAAACACTATAAACAGTGAGAATCAACATACTAATCGTCCACATGGTATGGAGAAATCTCACACATAATGTTGAGTAAAAGAAGCCAGAAACTAAAGATTATATTCTGATTATTCTAATTATATGAATGTCAAAAATAGCCCAAACTCATCTATAGTGGGTTTGTTTTGTTTTGTTTTCACAATAAAGGATTTATTTTAAATGTTTCATCTATAGTGTTAGAAGTCTGGAAACTGTTTACCCTTTGTCAGGGGTAATGACATGCATTATGACTATGCTAAGGGGCATAGAAGGAGCTTCTGAGATGCTAATAGGGGTCTGTTTCTTGATGTGCATCCCTCAAGCTGTATGCTAATGATGTGGACACTTCTCTTTGTGCACGTAACATTCAGTAAAAATAAATACAAATACTAGTCTCTCTGTATGATTCTAGTACATAGCCAGAGTTGAAAACCACCTGTCTAGAGTTCATAGTAGGTTTCCTCCGTCTCTTTCTTCCTTCCCTCCCCAGACCCACCTATCCAAGCCTTCCTTTCTCAACTCTCTAGCTGCAAAGTGTCAAGCACTCTGGGTACAAAAGATACAAATAGGAAGAAGCCACCATCCTTGCCTTCAAGAAGCTAAATGTTTTCTCATCTATTAACTTCAGCCTGCCACTTGACAATAAGATTCACTTATGTGCATTGCAAGGTGAAGTTGTTAGTAATTACAGCTGCAACAAATATCCTCATGATCTTCCTGAATAATTACAGTGCTAGTGCACAGGACATGACCATAGCATGGGCAGACTCAATTGCAAGAGATAGTAATAATGCAGGATTGTATTGGGTACTATTTGACCCCAGGTTAACAGAGTATGTATCATAACAAACTGAGTTGCACCCACAAGATGTTTTCTTTGTAACTGGCATAGGGATCATTCCCGTGCCCAGTGGGATGGTCCCATTCCCAGTCAACACCACATGCTTTCCTGAGCATAAATTTTGATAATCCTCATTTTCTTGGTCTGTCTTTTGCAATCAGTGTGTGAAAATTAAACTCCCCACTCTTCTATTATTTCTTCTGCGTCTAACCACACTCTCACTTTGAAACAAACAAACAAACAAACAAACAAACAAACAAACAAACAAGTAAAAAGCGATGTTTCTGCAGAATACAGACTTTGCATTTTCAGAATATTTCTCCATGAGCAAATCTTTGTCCTCAGGTTCTTCCAATAACCAAGGCACCAGCTGACATAGAAAGTCAAAGCCAGTCATCTTTATCTTTCACAGCACACTGTCTTTTAAGAACGTGGTCATTGATTATTTGATCATGGTCATTATGCCAAAGTTTTCCTTCATAAACAAACAAAAGATGACCTACCCTTGGCCTGGATCCTGCCTTTAGTTTACATTCTCTCTGACTGCTGTAACCAGAAAATCTAAATAGTCAGGTAGAAAAGGGCCCTGAGAAGTTACCAATGACTTCTCCCTTGGGCACAAATTATTTTCTGCCTATACCTTCCCCCTAATCTAGATAAACCATCCTGATAAGAGCACTTATAATGTTTCCAGGAAAGAAGTTCTTATTAGTTCACTGATTCCTACTTACCCATTCAGGTCCCAGACTATATGTTACTTTCCAAGGCGTGCCTTTACCCTTCCAGAATAGTTTAGGTATCCATATGAATAACTTTCACAGAATCATATAATTTTCTTTATACCACTTAGTCTGCTCGAAACTAACCCATGTTTGTAATTATTTGTCTTATTCACTGATGTGTCTCCAGCAGCGTGCACAATGTCTGGCTCATAGTTAGATGCTCAGCAAATATTGTTGCATGAATGAGTCAATAAATGAGTGAATGAATAAGAGCCTCCTGAAAAAAACCTGTACTTTTTTCCCCCAAGGTTAGAAGGGTTTTTTTTTCTTCTCTAAGATTATTTTCTCTTATTCTAAAGTACATTATCTCTTGCTCTGTCCTCAGTAGAGATGAATGGCAAACAGGTGGGTAACAGCTCCATGTCAGAGTCCTTCGTATAATCATAAATCATGGCAAAGATACTTATTCTAAAGTTTTTATGTGTTGGTGATTTTCTCTGAAAAAGAGCTAGGTCATGATGTCCAACTCCAAAAGAGAAAAAAAGGAAGAATATGGAGTAAAGTCATTTATATCCCCTTGGTTGACATTCACTTAGTACTTGTGACCCTGATGTGCTGAGATTTTTTTTTGAGATCTTGACTAAGACCTTCCAACTTTCTAATCTTGGGTCTCTTCTTCATAAATTTTGAAACTGGATGGGATCAAACACAGGGTACCCTACATGTATATATCTTTATACCTTTGTTCATTCATCCATTTAGCATATATTTTTAAGGGCGTAGAATGTGCTTTGTCTTGTGCTAGGCACTAGAGACCCAGCAGGGATGGAGAGAAACAGGATCCTGCTTTCAAAGTCCAGTCAGGACTAGAGAGAAAGGGGGGTTAGGGGATAAGGGTTGCCTAGATTAGTGATTTAGTACCTATCCTAATCAACTGAAGGGCTTCTTAAACACAGATTGCAGGAGCCCACCCACATTTTCTGATTGTCTAGGAGGACCCAGGATTCGTATTCTTAACAAGTTCCCAGGTGATGCTGATGCTGCTGATCGAAGGACCACACTTCTAGGGCCACAGACTTGGATGAAATGGAATATCAAGTTAGAACATAGTTAGACTTAATAAATATTTCCTGGACAGATATATGAATGGATGGATCAATCAGCCAATCATTTGAACTCTGTCACTACCTCCATAGCATAAAACCCCAGTGAAGGTAGTTCTAGAGAGATAGACTTTACAGTGGCTGATTTATTGCAGGGTAATGAAAGCCTCTGTCCCTTCTCTCCCTGTGGTCCGTAACATGACTCATCACTAACAAATGGTATGGCTGGAATTAATCAGTCTGCTTTTCCTATTTATGTCTTGCTCTATCTGGAGTTGCAATGGGCATTGCCTCCTCTGGAGCGTAATTTGGGCTGACTCATTTCCCAAGTCCCTGATAGAAAGGTCAGCATGGCTCCAGTTTACAGCTGAAGGCATATCAGGAGCTATCGATCATGAGTTGCACATCAGAGAGATTAGCCACCTTCGTTTGTGTTCCTTCTTGGCTGCCCTGCCAAGAATCCGGCAGGTCACTTGAATTAAAGGTTAAAAACTCACATCGGTATATGTCCGTGGATGGAATATGCTGTCAGCAGCGTAGAAAACTGCGCTAGCCTAGTAGAGAGTGCGTAAGCTTTGTTTCCATTCACACATAGGTGGGTGTAAGTCCTCATTCTGTCACCTAAGACTTAGATGAACAACACCCCTGATCCTTAGTTCCTTCGTCTCAGGCATAATGGTAATAATGAACTCATGAGAGTTTTGCACATAATGTGCATAATGTGTTTAGCACAATACCAACCTCCTATTAAGCATTCAATACATTTTAGCTAGCACTGTTATTCATTAGCTTCTCAAACTGTCTTCATCTGTTGATGCTTTTATACATTACTTCTTGTGAATAATAAACTTAGATTTGGCCTGTAACCTTCGATTGCCTTTAGACTGGGTCTAGAGGAAAAATTTCACTGCTTGGATTTTCAGTTCTGAGCCACAGAACAGGGTGATTCACATACTGCTAACTTTTTTTGCCACACAGTATAAAGATTTCTACTCTGGGCCAGGACACGTTCCCTGTTAAAAGTGCCAAGAACAAAAAGCTGTAAAAGATGATCCCCGTCTTCCTTACAATCAACTGTAAAAGGCAAAGGTACAATACTTCCAGTTTCCTTCCCCGTGCCCCCCCAGATCTTTTCGTGAATCTAGCAATATTCCCTAGGATATGAGCAACTAAATGAATAATGTGCCTTATCAGCCTGGGGGTCAAACACCCCTGGTTTCCAGTCCTGGCTCCACCACTAGAAGCTGGGTGATCTTGGAAAAGCTACTTCAAGCTCTGTCTGTCTCTGTTTTTTATTATTCTTAAAGTAATAACATTACTGATAATTACTGTGAGGGTTAAATTAATCTACTTTCTAGGACTTGAAAAATACTATGTGCTACATAAACAAAAATACTATGTGCTACATAAGATGCTAAATGCTTAGCATCTTATCCTGTTATGTGACCCTCATTTTAATATTTCTGGATTTGCTGAAGGAGTCCATGCCCTTCAGGATTGGAATGGTTTCAATTATATCCCCTTTCAACCTCCTCTTTTTAATATCAAAGCTCTAATCCTTTTAGAGAGCCTCCCTTTGAATGTGATACTCGCCTGGTGATTTCTCGGAGAGCTGTGTCTTCAGTTAAGACCTTTCTAAGGTAGGCCTTTCATCTCCCCTGCCAAATGCAGGGCCTTGTCCATAATAGGCACTCGATATATATTTGTTGAATAGATGAATGAATAAATGCAGCCAAGACACATCCAAAAGTAATCGTGGCATTAAGCTAAAAATAAGGCAGCTGTGTTTCTCTGTAGACATGCAACAGGGCTAAATTACTACATCCCCTTCAAAGAATTGTTCCAAATCAGTCACTCATAAGGAATCGTACAAAGCCCTTATTAATCATAATGCTATGATAAAATGCAAGGCTGGGAAAGGGGACTGTCTCCTCTGCATTAGGCATCTTTTGGCTATTACTCTGGCCAAAAATCCGTATCACCGAGACAGAGCCAACATCAAATGGAAAACACCTCAGCTGTCCTCTCCAGGTGCTTTTGGTGACTGAAAATTGGCAAAAATCCAACGAGGCTGGAATGCCATGGACTGCCAGTGAGCTTTTGAAAAGATGTATTCGATCATTTTCTCTCCTGTTGAAAACTATCCGATGGCATCCTGTGGTGCCTAAAACTCAGACTCCTCAAGGGTCCTGCTTACCTTTTTGCTCAATCATCGTCTCAGGGAGCCATCCCCTCAACCCACCCCTGATCTATCCCTTAAGACAGAGGCCTGCAAACTTCTTCTGTGAAGAGCCAGAGGGTGAGTATGTCAGACTTTGGAGACCATCCCATCTCTGTGCCAACTACTCAACTTTATCATTGTTGTAGGAAAACAGCCCTAGAAAATGTGTAAGTTCACAACTATGGCTGTGTTCCAATGAAATTTTATTGACAAAAACAGGTGGCCATCAGGACTTGGCCCATGGGCCATAGTTTGCCAAGACCTTCCCTACGATAAGATTCTTTCCATAACTCCCTATGTCCATATCCTGCATTTAGTTATTCACGTTTGTTTCTTACTTACCTGGTTCGGTCACTAGGACATGAACTTCCAGAAGACAAGACCTTTGTTTTGTTGATTGCAGTGTTTCCAGCCCCTAGGACATTTCCTAGCACTTAGTGTGCATTCATTTGAATGAAGACCTATCTCTTGTGACTTTTGCTGTCACTCACTCTTCTGATTTTCCTCGGTTCTTAGGACACTCCAGATTCATTCTGGTCTTTGCACTTGCCTTTGCCCTCTCAGCCTGAAGCATCCTTCCTTCTTGCTTTTCACGGCCGCCTCTTCTATTCATTTAGCTTTCAGATCTTTGAAGTAGCCTTTCCTGATGGTGCTAAATCAAGTTTCCCAGAAGCTTCAGTGACTCTTATTTTCCTCATAATACTTATTAAGAATTGGAATGATTTTTTTATTTGATTCCTGTACAGTGTCTCCCATGACTCCAGAAAGTTGATCAACCTCCTTAAAGCTTAGAAAAGTATATGACATAGGAGGTTTTCAATAAATATGTGTCTAAAACAGTGCTTTTCAAATCTCAGCGTGTATATGAATCACATAAGGATCTTGTTAAAATGCGAATTCTGAGTCAGTGGGTCTGGGGCAGGGCCTTGAAATTCTGTGTGTCTGAAAAGCTCTCAGGAGATACTGATGCCAATAGTTCACGGGTCACACTTTGAGCAGGCAGGGCAAGTCTGGTCAATATTTTTGACTGCCTCACCTCTTGGTTAGGAAGTGGACTATAGCCTGAGAATCCTTCAAAAACACATTTGAGGGGCTCCTGGGTGGCTTAGCCGGTTGGGTGTCCGACTTCAGCTCAGGTCATGATCTCACAGCTCGTGCGGGTTCGGTCCCCGCGTCGGGCTCTGTGCTGACAGCTCAGGGCCTGGAGCCCGCTTCGGATTCTGCGTCTCCCTCTCTCTCTCTCTGCCCCTCCCCTGCTCACACTCTGTGTGTCTCTCCCTCTCAAAAATAAATAAACATTAAAAAAATTTTTTTAAAAACAAACAAAACCATTTGAGATATTTGCCGGCCTGAGCCAAAGATCAAAGCAAGAGACCAATTCCATCCCTAGAAGCCATACCCAACGCAAAATGGTAAGGACAGATTTTCCTGAGTCACTTAAGTGGTTTTGGCCTCAGGCACCAGGTCTTCAATGAACGGGAACTGGCAACGTTTCCCATATTAAATTCACCTTGGAAATGCTGAATCACCCATGGGGCACCAAGATAAATCCGTCTTCATTCTGTGTTCAGCTACGTCTCCATTCCTTTCAGCCAGTCTGTTGCGTACATTAAGGGAGTCGCTTGTCTACACCGCAGTGTGGTAACCCTGAGAGACCTGGTATTTTGGCAGGGCCGCGGATCACGCTGCTAGTGTAGATGGTGCTGACTTGACCTAAAAGAAGACTCCCCACCTCAAAAATGAAAGGGAGTGTCTCTAACAGGGAAACATGATATGGCAGAGTGATTAAGAGCTGGAGTCTGATTACCATTTAAACTCTGTGTGACCTGAAGCACAGTACCCACACTTGTAATGCCTCAGTTTCCTCCTTTGAAACGGGAAGTAATGGTACCCGACACACAGCCTTGTGGTGATCATTAAGGGACATAATTCTTTTAAAGAACTTGGGCACAATGTGCATATTAATCCATAATAGCTGCAACTCTTATTATGCTTTCCTGTGGAGTAGTGTTTTTATATTTATTGAGAGTTACCTCGTGTGTTAGAATGTGGAAAGGAGCTTTGCGCGTAATATTTAATTCTTTTCACGTAGTGGTTAAGACATAGAATGCTTACTGTCGCATTACAGGCAATAGATTAAGTGCTCTTTCATCTAATTTAATCCTGAAAGTATCTTCTATGAAGTAGGTATTGGTGTCTCCATTCGGTAGGTGGGGGAAGTGAAGCTTTGGCTAGTGAAGAGGCTTGTTAAAGTTTGCTCAAGTATAGGGTTGAAGGAAAGATGTGAGCCCAGGTTTGGCTGACTTCAGGGCTCGAGCTATGCTATCCACCTTTGCTTGTTATGTCCTACATGGAAGTACAGATTTAGATGTCTTTGCTCTTGAACAGGAGCTCTTTCCATTGCAACACTGACTCTTCGGGTATTTTTCTCTTCTATAAGCAAGAGAGTCTGTATGATGATCCTCAAACATACTTTCAAATCTAGCAACCTAAGCTTCCAAGCTCTATTCTGATGGGTTTTGTCCGTTTGTTTTCCATTTGTTTGTTTATTTAATTTTTTTGCCACTGTATACATGTCCTATTGGACAGAGCTTTGGCCCAGTGAATATTGTATCTTCAACCCTCAAGAATGCTCCTTGATGGCCATACTATCCCTATGTTCTAGCTATCTATTGCTAATAATTAGCAACCATATCAAAATTGAGTAGTATAAAACAATAGCAGATTCCATGCGTCAGGAATTTGGAAAGGGCATAGCAAGGGCAGCTCTTGTCTGCTTACAACATTTAGGATCCCAGTTAAGAATATTTGGGGCTAGGGGATGACTGTGTTGTGTAAAGGCTGGAATCATCTAACAGTGTCTTCATGCACATACCTAGCACTTGGGCTGGAATTAATCAAAGTCTGGTCTCAGGTGGTACCATGGACCAGAACGCCTACGTGTGGACTCTGCATGTAACTCGGGTTTCTCACATCATGGCATTTCGGTACTGAGAGTAGTCTTCCAGTTAGGGGCATCTAGAGAACAAGCAATCTCTCAAGTCATCAGACTCATATTTGACAATCATATGGCATTGCTTCCTCTGTGCAAGTGAGTCACTAATAAATGCCCAGTTAGTTAACAAATGCCCAGACCTTCACAAGCAAGCAATGTGAGTTAGATGCTACCTCTTGATGAGAGCAACAAAGTCACAATGCTAAAGAACATGTGGGAAGGGAGACACTGTTGTGTTGATTTTTGGAAAATACAATCTGCCACAATCTTCAACCCCATACTTTCCCTATTTCATCATATTGAACATTACTTTGCAAGAGGCCACAAGCTTCTCTGCCGGCCTCACATAACCTGGAAGTGAGGAGAAAAAGAACTTATCCAATGTATTGAATACTTTTAGAAAAAAAAAAATTACCCTTCCATGTGGTCAATTCACCAGCAATAATAGTGAATGGAGGATGTTGGAGTTATTAAGCATGTCTTTCTTAGATACAACCAAGGGATTCCTAAAGTGAGAAAAATCCATATGAAAGAACTTTAACGAATAAATGTACCATTTGTTTGCACCTTCAAGGCTGCAACATGCATGTAATCCTCACAACACAATGAGGTAAACAATATTCCAAGTTCCCTATATTAAGAAAATTGAGGACTACAACCACTAAATAATAGTTCAAGTTTCATCCAGATAGAAAGTAGTAGAGAAAGGGCTCAGGCTCAACTCTTTCAAAGACAGCTAAAACCATTCAATGGTAATCTGGTAATCCTCCTTGGAGCATTTAGTTTCAAGTTCTCCTTTCCAGTCAAGACTCTTCTTGTTTCAGGTGACAAAAATAAAACCAAAGTTGCCTCGTGTAAATGGCCAGGCATGCCAGTTATAAGAGCTTCAGGCAAGGCTGGATCCAGGAGCTTCAACAATGTCCTTATGACTCTGTCTCTCTCCATCTCTTGGTTCTCCTTCCTTCTCTTTTGATTTCAGTCTTAAGCAGCCTCTCGCCCATGTGGTGACAATGATGGCCACCACCCATTACAGGCCTATATGCTATCACCTGAGCCCAGCCAAAAGGCGTTTAGCATCTCTTGTCTATACATTTGAGAAAGCGTCTCTTTTATTTCTTACCCGGATTAAATCCTAATGTAAGATCCAATCTCAGTTGGATCACAGATTCATTCCCAAGTCAATCACCTGTGGGCAGATGCAACAAGATGGTTGGCCAGGTCTAAGTCATACCCTCACAAGCAAGCACTATGGACTGTGAATGGGGGTGGAGTGGTTTCCTAAAGGAATATCAGCATGAGTATCCAATGGCAAAATAACCAACACCAGGCAGGCCGAAACATCAGGTGCTCCCTATATCCTCATTTTACAGATGGATAATCTTGTAGCTGGCAAGACTGATCCTTATTCCATTTTTGTCAGTTCTTTCCCTCTGGCTGCCCGTGTTCTATTATTGCATCTGTCCCTCCTTCCTTAGAGGAAAAAAGTTGACAAATTTATTCACACGAAGGTGTGAGTCACTCAATCACCAAAAACCCTTGCATTCTAGTTTCTATAATGAGCATTCACTCATTTGACTAATATCTACTGAGCTTTCACTCTGTGACAGGCCCATGCTAGGTAAGCACGGCAGAGATCTAGGTGAAATGAGACAGGCAGGTCTTACATAGATATGAGTATGTATTAACATTGTAATGCAAAAAGTAAGGTATATTTTCATTTTTAAAAATGTGAAGGTCATCAGGAAAAGGGCATAGCAATACTCCTGGATTTTCAAATTTGAGGAGGTCATAAATATTGCTTAGAACTGCTTTCTGTCCTCCAACCCTCAGGGGCTCTGATTCAGCAGGTCTGGAGTAAGAGCTCGGAATCTGAATTTTTATAAAGCACTCCCAGGTAATTCTGATGACGGTGGTTCAGGGTGGATTTCCATTAGTTTAACCCAAAGGAATTATTCTCTAATGACTATATTTCTGAAATATAGAAATCTCTGAATATCTCCAGGAAAAAAAAATCTTGGAGCAAGGATGTCTTTCCTTTCAAAACATAGTGATTAGGAGCAGCTAATGTGGTCTTTTCAGAGAGCAGCCACCCCCACTTCCTGTATGTTGAGATTTGCAAAGTGGATAAATGATGCTGTCCGTGCCCAGCCCATAGTACCAGTCTTTTCACATTGAAAGCTGCTTATTGTGAACATCTGAGCCTCTTTCTGAGGGTTGTTTTTTTTTTTTTTGTCTGGCTGTGGGCGCATACTTGGCCCATGCATGTCCAGGTGGAAAACTGGAGAATGAATGCCCCTAAGGCAGCTCTCAATCAAAGTCAGCTGGGGAGTTGGTAGATGCATGCATCAGCTTCCTTCCTCTCCACTGGGGTACCTGGATCACATTCTGTCTCTCGGGGTTCTCCCAAAGCACTAAGCTCCAGACGTCCACAGTGATGACGGGCCCGTGAGGTTTCCCTTCATTGGTTTCCTTCCTGATCCCATCTTCTATGAGTGTTCCTTGTGACCACTTCCTGTATAAAGGAGCAGTCCTATAATCCTTGTCTCAGAGATCTGCTTGGGAAAACCAAAACAAACACCCATGTGTGTCTAATTGCAAAAATCATGTGCTGTGCTCATATTTTTCTTAGAAATATTAAGTGCTGATAGTCGCCTTCAGATTACATCAAAGAAGAGGTTCCAGTCAAGTATCTGAAAGAATCAAGTGAGGGCTTAAATTAGAATGGATTCCTCCATATCTGATGCACAAACTAATACACATGCCCTCAGTTATCAAGCGCGAGGTGGAAACCTTATTACTATTATTATTATTATTATTATTACCATTCACTCTAAAAACAGATTCAGTCCAACTGCTAAATAGTTATTCCAAAGAAGGATTTGGAGAAGGAACAGACTAATATTAAAATGTTATTGTACTAAACTAGTCATAGAAAGTGCAAAGTGTATGTTTATTATGCAGAATGCATCCGAGCATGATTAGATGTTTGGCAGAATAGAAACTAGGGAAAGAGTGGAAAAAGCCAAGCAAAACCCAGCCAGACCCAAAGAATTACTGGAAAAGTGAATGAATGGAAAACTGCTTCTTGGGATTTGAATGTTGATGAATAACTGGCATCTCCCTTCTTCATCTACTTGCAAATGGTAACAAATCATTCTGATGATAATTGCAGGATGTATCTATTTATGACAATCTGATGGACAATCTGATGGAGATCATTCCATTGTGTGTTCTGTTGATTAACCTCCAAACTAATTCATAGGCTCTCAGAAGAACCCAAGAATAAAGAGTAGCTTTACTCTTGAGTCAACTTTACTTTAGAGTAGCTAATGCTTTGTTTCCTGACCTGAAGAGAGAAAGCAAAGAAAACCATTTGTTGAATGAACACAGAAGGAAGAAGACACAACTGTTATTCAGAGAAGAAGGCTGGAGAATAAGTTCAATACAGCCATTCTCCTGCTTTTCCAAAGCTCATGTTGAGCCACCTCACTTTTATGAAAGACCTACATTAGTACCTACTTTCATTAACCAAAAGAAATCCAAAGAGGATTTTCACCTTAACGGGAAAAGGTGACAAGTAAAAATAGCATTCAGCTTGTGTTTTGCAGTGAGCCCTTATCGACGCAGTGTGCACCCTGAGCAGTGAGAGCGGCTCCAGTGAGTTCCTTCCCCAGACCTATACTCAGCATCTCAGCATCAAGATCTCAGCACCATAACTGTGTCTGTGGACATCTGTGCTTTATGTTCATTTATTCTGTGAATCTGTTAGAAAGATGTGTCCTAAGGTATGAGAAAAGCCTAAGATAAGGTACTTTGGGGGTCTGGGAATGCTCAAACATTTTTCCATAGAAATTAATGATAATTGTGTCTGTGTTTTGTCTCATTTCAGCCTGGGAAAGTTTACATAGACATGCTCTACTTTTGGGTAGTGGGAGAAACCTATATATAAATGGGGGCAGGGAAGGGCTAGGAGAGCTCTTTCTTATATTCAGAATTTTTGTTCTCTGTTCTTGTGATAACTACCAGGGAGAGATCAGTTTAGAAAGGTGTTTTCAGTTCTACACTGTAAATTCTTTTTGAAGTTTATTTATTTATTTTGAGAGCAGGGAGAAGAGAGAGAGAGAGAGAGAGAGAGAGAGAGAGAGAGAGAGAATCCCAAGCAGGCTCTGTGCTATCAGTGCAAAGCCTGACACGGGGCTCAGTCTCACAGACCGTGAGATCATGACCTGAGCCAAGATCAAGCTTCAGAGGCCTAACAAACTGAGCCACCAGGCACCCCTTCAGTTCTATAATTCAGACCTCCATTGAGTTGTAGAGTGTTTTCTTTTAATTGTTTTTAATGTTTATTTATTTTTGAGAGAGAGACAGAGACAGAGACAGAGACAGAGCTCAAGAGGGGAAGGCCCAGAGAGAGAAGGAGAGACAGAATCTGAAGCAGGCTCCAGGCTTTGAGCTGTCAGCACAGAGCCTGATGCAGGGCTCCAGCTCACGAACCACGAGGTCATGACCTGAGCCGAAGTCGGACGCTTAAACGACTGAGCCACCCAGGTGCCCCTGTAGAGTGTTTTCAACATACAGTAGAAAAGCTCCTGCAAAAATTTTGCTATATTTTTATCTTCAGAATTTTAGATAATGCTATTCTTCTGAAACTACTTATTAGATATTTTCAGAAATCTCATCTTTAAAACTGTTCTTCTATAGCTAATGGTAACACACCCAACTATTTCAGTTAGGATTCTTAGTTGGCAAGCAACAGAAATTGATCAGGTCCATCTAACTTAAGCACAAAGTAATTCATTGGGGGTGTCAGGAGAACAGTTCAGATTTGAGGGAAAGGCTGGAAAACCAGACAGCAAAAAGGCTACCAGGAACCAGTGATGCTCTGGGGATCCTGGGAGCAAGAGCAAATTGGCCAACTCATCAGCCACCACAGCTGGAATGAACCAGCTCCAACTGTTTTTGCTGCCTTCACATTACTTCATTAAAGAATCAGAATACTGGGAAACAAAATATAATTTTTTAGCTTCCGTTATGGGACGATCTCTTGGCAAGGGGAGAAGATGTACCTTGAATGATAGTTCTACCAAAATGGCACACACTGGGGGAGAAATCATGCCCCCAAAGAAAATTAGGTACTGGAACCAGAAGAAGGGGAACTGTAGAGACTGAATGTCAGGCGAGAGGTAGAGGTTAATGCTTACTGAGATAACAAGCTTGTAAAAAAGTACCAGTTTTAGAGCAACTTGTCTCACTACCTCATCATCTTACCATTTTGCTACCTTGCCCCAAAATTTTCTTTTTAAAAATTTTTTTAATTTATTCATTTTGGGGAGACAGAGCATGAGTGGTGGAGGGGCAGAGGAAGAGGGAGACACAGAATCCTAAGCAGGCTCCAGGCTCTGAGCTGTCAGCACAGAGCCCCACGCAGGGCTTGAGCCCACGAACCATGAGATCATGACCTGAGCCGAGGTCGGATGCTTAACCAACCGAGCCACCCGGGTGCCCCCAAACTATTTTTTTTATGGCTGTAAGGACTGTTATACCACCATTAGAATTTTTTTGGAAATATCTCACTTTTGAAGGATGCCTCCCTGGCTGTTGTTGCCAGCCCTGAAGCTCACTGTCCTTTCTCATTATTCCTCCAGAGTCTGAACACAGAAGCCCTGCCAATCTGCTCTACCTCTACAGCTGCATATGGCACCTTAACAACTCAAGTTTGAGGGATAAATTGTGACTCTCTGAGTTCTAATACATGAACAATTGCCATGTGCTAGGGATTTGACATTATATTCCTGGTGTGGAGTATTTTACATCTATATTCCCCTCTGTGAAGGTAGACCCTATAGTATAAAAGAAGAAATAATGATGGAAATACAGGAGCCCTTGAGAGCCCAGTGGGATGTATTCCAAACCCTTTGAAAACCACCAAGTTCTCAGATATATCTCTTTGAATTATATTTTCCCCCACAAAATGCAGTAAAGCATAACTGAGAAACTATAAATAATCCCCTCAGTCTTTACTGATTCTATAAATATGGGACTAAAGTCATTTACAAGGCCATTAAAATAAATACTGGTTGGACCACTCACTGAAACAATTTCACAAATCATTTTTTTCTTGTTTTCCTAATAGAAAGTGCAGAGATCTGACTCACTGCCGAATATGACATTTTCTTCTTTGATGTCTCCAATACATGTAATTTCCAGATTAGAACTCCCGATTTTGTAAAGCTCTTCACATCCACCATCACTGCTAGGAGTGATAGAAAACGAATGGGACTCTGGAGTTTGACTTCCCAGATTATAATCCTGGCTCCGCCAGTTAGTACTGTGTGAATCCGACAAGACCTCTTTTCAGTGAGCCTTGTTTTCCTCATCTGTAAAATGGTGTAATGGCAATTATCTCCATGGGACAATTCATTTTAAGCATGTAGTGCCTGGCACTTCGTAAATGTTCAATATACATTAGCTACTACTTAAAAAAAAATAAAAAAAACTCTGGAAAGTAATGATATCAGGAAAGTGATAGCTTCTGCAGAGATGAGTACAGAATAGCAAAGCACCTTAACCATATATGCTGGGTGAGCAAGGTTAGTTCGCTAGCTAAGTGACTCATTCCCCACACGATTCATATCTGTATCCTCGAAAAATTTAAAATTCCTTGATAGGATCCACCTTCAGAGTCACTTACAAATAACCGAAATACTAAATCCATATGCAGATGTAATGCAGCATTGACAAATAATTGGGGAGTGAAATAGTAAACTTTCAGAAGGAACATCCTTGAGATATCATCTGGCTTTGTGACACAGACAAAAGCATATTAAAGCCTGCAGCAAAGTAATTCCAAACATCACTGAGCCACAGAGTGCTGTACCTAAAATTGTATAATCCTCTGAGCGACTTATTAGAACTTTGGGGTTAATACCAGACCAATTAGGTAGTTCAGCTCACTAATGCAATCATCCCATAATGATACTGTGTTTCCCAGGAAACACATCAACATTGCTGAAGTGGAGACAGAGCATGAAAAGTACATAAAAGTCCCATGATTTTTGATCCTGCAAGAGAGTTAGCTTCAAAGTATCATGGGAAACACAAATTACTATTGCCTTGGTATGACTTAATGCAAAGCAACCAAATTCCATGAACACGTGGGAAAAAGGCACAGACCACCTACATGTAATATAGGGGTACTGATGCCCTGGCGAAGCAAAAGGTATGCAGTTCAGAGTTAGATGGACACTTAGAGAACAGGCTGCTTTACTCGGATGCCAAAGTTACAAAACGTGATAGACGCCAATTATTTTCGGCAAACATTTACTTTGAGTGGAATACTTGCCCGTCCCACTGACTTGGGACCTGGCCATGCAATGTGGACATGAAGTAAACCAAGTCTTCTCATATGTTAGCATGCGTTGGCTTGCTCTCCTGCACTCCTTCACAAGAGGAACGTCCCTGGGCAGGCACTGATCCAAACAGGATGAGCAGAACCGAACCCAACTCATAGCCTCGAGGGAGCCAGACCCAGTCAGCCCACAACATGAGAACCATTCCAGCTGGTCCTCAGGCCCACAGGCAAGAAAAAGAAATGCTTATTATTGTGAGCCGCTGAGTTGTGGGACAGTTTGTTACGCAGCACTGCTGAACAGTAGTTGACAGGTTACTAAGAGCAGCTAATACCAATTGAGCCCTCACCTCGTGCGAGGCACTGAAGGAAGGACTTAACATTCATGGTTTGTTTTAATTCCTAGGCAACCTGGAGGGGTGGGAATTCTTCTATTAAAAAAGTGAAGCGATTGGCCTGCAGACATATGATTAGCAAATATGGTAGAATGGAGATTCAAATCCAGGGCAATCTGATTTTTGTGCCCTGGTATCTTTCAGTACGTGTGCCACCCCGCTTATGTGTTTATTTAGGTCAGGGTTGAAGGGCCAAGACCACATTCTTCTACTTGCTTTGAATTCATTTGCCTGGCCTTAAGAGCTATTTATGGTGTACCTATTGCATACTGTGCATTGAGTGTGGCATACAGTAAGCACTCACTGCTCACTAGAAGTTAGTATTGGTTATACCATGTGAATAGGAAAAAAAAATTGAACAGTCAGATCTTAAAATAATAAAGGGATAGAAATGTGGTTCTATGAATAACATATAACCAAATATATTTGATATAACTAAAGAAACCACTTTTAAGTGTTCATGTTAAACAACTGATTGCCACCAAATAAGATTTCAGAGATTTAGTTCTAAGAGCAAATAAATTTATTGGAGACCTAAAAATGTTTTTTATTCTAATTATATCACCTTTCTCACTGACAGCTTTTATATTCTAAAATATCTCTTTTTCCCTAAGTTTGTTTTAAAAACAAACAAACAAACAAACAAAAATCTTCCAAAATCATTTGTAATTCCCTCTATCTCACATGCTTCTTAAATGGGGAGGTATTATATGTAGACCAGAATACTCCTATATAGAAAAAGTAACACCATCACCCCAAAGTAATATTCTAGGATAAGAAAGATGTTCTTTTTTCACATATTTTCTTTAAGGAAATTTTTTTGACGTTTATTCATTTTTGAGAGACAGAGCATGAGTGGGGAAGGGGCAGAGAGAGGGAGACATAGAATCTGGAGCAGGCTCCGGGCTCTGAGCTGTCAGCACAGAGCCCAACGCAGGGCTTGAACTCATGAACTGCGAGATCATGACCTGAGCCGAAGTCAGACACCCAACCGACTGAGCCACCCAGGCGCCCCTTTTTTCACATATTTTCAAAGCTCTTAAGAGTTAGAAAAGGCAAAGTATTTCTTAAATAACTACTAGATACCAGGTACTAATATAAGATCTGGGAATTTTAACACTTAAATAAAGCACCCTCGTTTTGTATGTAAGGAAATCTCAGAAAGTATTCACAGTGTCCCTTGTCACACAGCTAGTTGTGGGCAATTGCAGCTTAGGATCAAGTTTCTTCTAATTTAACGAACCAGGCATCTTGTTTTGCCAGAATCAAATGAGAACAAGAAGAAACGACAAAGGTTGTTTTCTGTACCTGGCGCCACAATTGCAAACACCTACAAAGGCCATTCACATAAAATTAAAGGAGTGAAGGTGGCAGGGGTAAGACCACAGGAAGTGAAGACAGCTGTGGTAAGAGGGAGACCACAGCCTCCAGGGCGGTACCTGGTGATTGCCCACCACGGTCACTCCTGACACCCTCTCTCCTTGCTAACAGAACCCCGACTTTGTTCAGGTCATAACGTTCTCAACCCTGGGGGATGAATCAGGATTGGTGCAAACAAATCATGGGAACCCGGATATCTTTGTTAGCAGATAGACGTGACTGTGTGACCCAGCTCTGGCCAATGAGGTCCAGGGAAAGACGTCTAGGAGGCTTCTGGGAAATTTTCCCCTTCCTTAAAAAAGAGATAAACAGGCAAGGACCACTCCCTTGAATGACCTCTTTCCCTTCAGACTGATGGGATAAGGAAGAAGGAACAATGTTACTACACTGAGGATGGCAGCAAAAGATAGAAAAATACTGTTATTGAGCTTTTAGATGAAGCCTAAACAAGCCTTTTCTCAGATTCCTTGTTAAGCAAGCAATACATGTGCCTATGGGTTAAACCTTTATTACTTGCAGCAGAATGCATTCCTGACTGCTGGAAGGCCCAACTAGAGAGGCAGCTACGATTCAGCTCCCACCAACTACTGAATGTGGGAATGCGCGCCCAGTGTTGCCACCTTTTCCACTAAAGTAGAAATCAGTATTTTTTTAAGGTGAAACCACCTGTTTTTAAAATAATGGAAACTAAATCAAATCATTACAACACTGTGCATACCAAACAAAACATACCTTCAGGCCAATTCTGAGAGCTGCAGTTCGGCAGTTCTTGACAGCTGTGTGACTCTGCCCCAAATTAACTACCCATTTTGCTGGCTCGTCTTATAGGAAACTCACAAAAGGACCATCAAAAAGCCATTATTATGTGAGCACTGAATCCTGAAGATATAATCAACCAGATTGGCCTTCCTAGACTCAAGAAGAAAAGGAATGGCTTCTCCACACAACTGGCCTTGGACTTAAAGAGAAAGTTGAATTGTTAGGTCGGAGAGAGGATTGAATCTGTTCAGACATTTCAATAGGTCTGCTTTCCAAGTTGATTTGTCATTCCTCTGATAAGATCTCAGAAACTGATCACAGAGCTACTTGGAGCTCAGGGTTGAGGCAATGCTCTCAAAAAAGAAAGCAAATAAGACCCTTCCTCTGTCAATAATCAAACCAGGGACCTGCTGCTAATCTCGGATTTATTGTATGGCTTTGGACACTGCCCCAGACTGGCATAAAATAGCAGCAAAGCTAATAGCAACAATGGTCTCCATCCAATCTAAGCACTGAAATGCGTGTCTATTGTTTTTTATGTTGGGAAACTGCCCTCCTCCGTCCCATATGGTACCCGTTGAACTGTAAATCCCAGGGGCTTGCCTCCCTTACACCTTGTCATCATCCCTTATAGCCAGTCATCTTCCTGTGTGATTGGCTGCAGAGATGACATGTGGTGCAATCAGGAAAACCTTTTATGAGAGGCAACATGGACAGATGGACAGAGAGACAGAATCTCTATTCCCTTCATCATCCTAAACTATAAAGAAGACTGGAGTGCAGAACCAGACACAGTCTCATCATCACAGATACAAAACCTGTCTGAAAAAGAAGCCAAGTGATTGGTGTGTAGCCTAGAGCTGGGGAGAGAGACAGAGTCCCTGACAATAGTATTTAAATTTCTGAATCCATCTGTGCCTGAAAGAGGTTCGTCCCTTGGACATTCCAGTTAAGGAAACCAATGAATTCCCGGAGAAATACCACTAAAAAGTCAGTACAAAAGGTACCAATGTGCTGAGACTATGGAACAACTAAATATAATAAGCTATAATTGACTGCCTAGAATGGATGGAAGGACAATTTTAATCCATAAGCCAGTCAGAAAATTCCCAGTGGAAGGGCAAGGTGTGTTTAGAGCAACCCAAGCAGAAAGAAGTTATATAGAAAATAGAGATTGCATGTGGTAATAAAAACAAAATCTCTGCTCCCTACTCTAAACAAGTGACCCTATTTTGAATTGTTATCTTCTTTTTACTTCTTTTGTCCCCTACTGCCTCCAAATGATGTGTCTAATCTGCAGACTCAAAGGGCATGAATTCCAGTGGATGAGGCTTTACAGACTGGCATCTTGCAGGCCAGGAAAAACCTGTGCTTTGCTTTCTTTCTTTCTTTTTTTTTTTTAAGTGTATTTATTTATTTTGAAAGAGACAGAGAAAGCAGGGAGGGGTAGAGACAGAGGAGATGGATGATCCCAAGCAGTCTCCACGCATGCCCAGAGCCTGACGCAAGGCTTGAACCCACAAAACTCCGAGATCATGACCTGAGCTATAATGAAGAGTCAGGCGCTCAACTGACTGAGCCACCAGGGTGCCTCGAACCTGTGTTTTTCTTAAGCTTTGTTCCTTGTTCATTGCTAACAAATTGTATTATTTTACTGACAAGGAGGAATAAACATCTTATTCATTCAGAACACAGGCTTGAATTGAGACAGGTCGATTGTTCGGAGTCTCGGCTCTGCCCTGGACGAGCTGTGATGCTTAGGTAGGTTACTTAAACTCCACGAGTGTCACTTTTCTCAGGGGAAACAGAGGTTGCCATGAGCATTACACAAGCTATTGAATGTAAGAGTACCCAGCCCGCTGCGTTGCACGTTCTACAAACTCAAATCAAGAGGTGTTTGACACTCAGTTCTTTTTTGTTCTCCATTATCTCTTTTGCTCTCAGATGCTCAGTCTCTTGGTTCTCTTTTCCTGTTATTTCTCTGTTTATCAATGTTTTCTCTAACTATGTGTCTTTGTTTCTACCACTACAGAAATGTAGCATAATGGGGAACACAGAGTGATGTTCAGTAAATCCCCTGCCCCAACTTATGCCTTGAACTTTCCACATTGTATCTTCAACTGCTTTCCTAACATTTCCACTTAGATACTAATATGCAAGCACCTCACATTTAGCACAGCCAAAATAGGACTCTTTTGATTTCCTCCATACCCTTGGTCCTCCCCACCTAAAGAAGTGGCACCACCATCCTCCCAATGCCCATATGAGTTTGCTCTTCTATTTCATATCCTATCCCCATATCCAAATAATTCAATAATCGTGGCCAAACTGGCCCCACCTACTAAATACATCATACACTCCACAATTGTCCCTGACTGCCAAAGCTCCATCACCCTAGTTCAAGCCATCATGTCTTCTGACATCATCACTATTTTTCCCGTGGAGATCATTAAGATCATATTCGACCAAGGAGAATTCACTACAAGGTAGAGGAATCGAAGCACTGTAGCATGCATTTTCTCAGTGCAGGGAAAAATCTGAGAATTCTTGAGATTCAGGAATTTGAGTGTTTGTTGCACTGGAGGAGCATGAGCATCCATCCATCCCCTGGCAGTAGGTCACAAGTGTAGCCACTCTCTCTAGAGTTACTTTCCTACCCCTGTAACACTGGGAGGGATACGTGGCTTCTTAAGCTCGTGAGAAGTTCACCGGAACCTGGTGAATTAATTAGACTCCTGTGAAGTTCAATCAATCACGGCCCAAAGTCCTGGGGGAAGAAAGGTAGCAATTAATCTCAGGTTTCTACGGCTCAAACAAAACAAGAGCATCTAGGCTACTGAGTGCTAAACACAGAGCCTTGACCACAATTACAGGTACCCTTTAGGAACAATAATATCCAGGTGAACCATATGAAATTGCC
Source organism: Prionailurus viverrinus (assembly GCF_022837055.1). Taxonomy (NCBI): domain Eukaryota; kingdom Metazoa; phylum Chordata; class Mammalia; order Carnivora; family Felidae; genus Prionailurus; species Prionailurus viverrinus. The sequence continues at coordinate 29,994,127 of NC_062562.1, read as the reverse complement.
ATTTTTGCAGGTCCAAATGGTTGAATAATAGCAATTTATATTATTTAACCTAATAATAACAACTACTCTATTCACTTCTTACTATGTGTTAGAAACTGTATGAAATGCTTTATGTGCATTGTGTGAAAGGAATTAAAGGGACTCATAATTACTAGCGGCAATGCATCACTGAATCCCCCAATTACCGTACATGGTATTGTTACAGAACATTTTATGGAACCAGAAACAGAGTGAGACAGGCCCAATAACTTGCCCAAATCTAAGCTATCAAAATCTACTGAAGGATAGAGTCAGAAATAAAGAATAAATATTAAAGTCTCTCGGATTCTAAATGCCATGAGTTACTGCTTTATTGAGTGCCTACTATGTATTGGGCACAAAGAGAACACCATTTCTAATTTTCACAAATGTGCATGAGAGGTAAAGATCAACCCCATTTTATTATTTTTGTTTTTTTATATAAGTTTATTTTACTTTTTTTTTTTAATTTCAGAGAGAGAGAGAGAGTAGGGGAGAGGGGCAGAGGGAGAGAGAAATTTAAGCAAGGTCCATGCTCAGCATGGAGCCCAACATGGGGCTTGATCCCAAGATCCTGGGATCATGACCTCAGCCAAAATCAAGAGTTGGACCCTCAACCCACTGAGCCACCCAGGCACCCCAAAGATCATCTGTATTTTCAAGAGAAGGTAACTGAGCCTCCAAGACGTTAAGTGGCCTAAAGCCAGATAATACTTGGAATAGCTGTGATTTAAACCCAGAGCTGTTTGAGTCCACAGCACTTACTTTTTTCCAGTATGGCAAATTGTGTTTCATATATGAAAGAAACTGTTTGGGGTGGGAAGGGATATACATACACATACATGCACACACATAAACACCTACACACACACACACACGTGTGTGTGTGTGTGTGTGTGTGTGTGTGTGTGATTTGTTGAGACCAATCAGCTGAATTTTTAACAAAAGAAACCCATTTTCTTCACCTCTGAAGATAATATGATTTGAATCATTGTCCCAAGAACACAATGCCCATGCTAATAAATACTGAGCTCAGGAATAAAGGCTTCAAACCTAAACCCCAAATTCATACTGGATAGAAGCTGATGGCTTCCTGTTCCCCAGTGAACTTCCAAGCCCATCACTTTTGCCTGGAAAACTTTCTGCCTCCTCCCCACTCTCCTCAGGGAACCAATGCCGGCAATGTGTGTGGAATGACTCACCGAAACGTAAAAATGAACAGATCTCTCCAAGGCTGTCAGCCAACACTGAGAAATTTGGTACAGACCATCAGACCGTCAACCAAATGGAACTCGATTCATCTATATTAGGATGATGGGAATGAGTCAACTCTCAGGAGCCTCGAACCTTTCATTTTAATTAGTGCAAATAATGTAAAGCAAATGCTTTTAAAACACTAAAATTCAACAAGCTGCCCACATTTTCCCATAAATACTCCACCTCCACTCCCCTCCCCTTTCCCTTTTCACACACACAAGAAATTGGTAAAGTCCAAGGACAGCCTTTGACTACAATCATTTCTCTGTCCTCATATGCTGGCTAAAGTCTATAGTTGCCACAGTTGTAATTCTGCTAGCCACAGTCCTTTCCATAAAACCATCCTCAGTGAAGAACCCAGATGATTGGAATTAAAAACTGCTTTTAGAATAACAAAGAATGTGGTTTGGAAGTGATTCTTTATATCCTGGATAAACACATGGAATGACAAGTGTTTCTTGTCCATTATGTGTGAAGACATTTGCGCTTTTTTTTAATGTTTATTTATTTTGAGAGAGAGAGCATGCATGAGTGGGGGAGGGGCAGAGAGAGAAAGAGAATCCCAAGCCGGTGTTGCACTGTCAGTGCAGAACCCAACATGAGGCAAGATCCCATAAACCGCTTGATCATGGCATGAGCCAAAACCAAGAGTCAGATGCTTCACGGACTGAGCCACCCAGGCACCCTTTTTAAAATTTTTTAAAAATATTTATTCATTTCTTTGAGAGAGAGACAGAGACAGAGCACAAGCAAGGGAGGGGCAGAGAGAGAGGGAGACACAGAATTGGAAGCAGGCCCCAGGCTCTAAGCTGTCAGCACAGAGCCTGGCACAGGGCTCGAACTCAGGGACCGTGAGATCACGACCTGAGCCGAAGTCGGACGCTTAACCCACTGAGCCACCCAGACACCACTGCTCCTTTTTATTAGTCAGAATGTTTTATTAATCATAAAGAGCATGTCATGAAATGAGACAGAACTGGGCTCAAATTCTGGCTCTAGTACTGAGTAGCTGTGTAGACCCAGACAGTTTTCTTAAAAACATCTCACTTCATTTCTCTCTCCTGTAAAATAGATCTAATATTAGCACCCACTTCACTGCATTTTTTAAAAGAGTCAATGAAATGGAAAGCTTGTTAAGGACTTCAAGCAACGTCTGGCTCATAATAAGTGCTCAATAAATGTTATACAGTGTCATCATCATCTGGGTATTAGACAACAATTTTTCTTTGTTTTAAGCAAGAGACAACCATCCTAAACAGGCTGAAGCAAAACATAAGATAAAAAAATAAATAAATAAAATGGAAATTTGTAGACTCACATACCTTACAATTCTAGGAAATCATTAGGTTCAGAAGAAGGTGGATCAACTTCCATTATCAAGAATCTGAGTGCTCGGGTGCGTGGGTGGCTCAGTTGGTTAAGCATCTGGCTCTTGATTTCAGCTCAGGTCATGATCTCATGGTTTGTGAGATCGAGCTCCACGTCCAGTCTCTGTGCTGACAGTGTGGAGCCTGCTTGTGATTCTCTATCCTTCTCTCTCTGCCCCTGCCCTGCTCGCTCACTCTCTCTCTCTCTCTCTCTCTCTCTTTCTCTCAAAATAAATAAATAAACATTTTTTAAAAATTAAAAAAAAAAAGAATCTGAGTCCTCATTAGCAGCTTGCACATTACCCCTGGGAAGAGAATCCTTTCCCCACAGCTTCACTGAAAATTATAATCCTGGCACACACTGAGCTAAAATCCTTACTTAACTGTCTCCCAACTAATTGTTTCTTAAGGACCAGGCCATACTCCTGTCTCCTAGCTCAGGGGCAGTGAACTGGAGCAAATCCCACTTGAACTCTACTGTCTGAAATTAAGGGGAAAATGAGTCCCCACAATAAAACCAAGATGTCATTACCAAAAAGGAGGAATGGGGCCAGAGAGGCAAAAGTGGCAGATGATCACTTAAGTCTGGAGGAGTTAAAACTGGCTTGGGAAGTGAAGTCCCAATCAGCCACACTTCTTGGGATTCACTGTACAGAAATTGGAAAACTTTGAAGATGACATGAACAGTCTCTTCCTTCTCAAAGCCACTCTTCCATTTGGAATCCATTCTTGATACACTGGGTCAAGTGACTAGGTTTTAGTCTATTTTATTTTTCTTTTTTTTTAATATTTATTTATTTTTGAGAAAGAGAGCAAGTGAGCAAGCAGGGAAGGGGCAGAGAGAGAGAGAGGGAGACAGAGAATCCCAAGCAGGCTCCAGAGAGCCTGATGCGGTGCTTGATCTCACAAACCATGAGATCGTGACCTGAACCAAAGTCAAGAGCTGGATGCTTGACCGACTGAGCTGCCCGGGTGCTTCAGTCTTCAGACTATTTTAAATCCTTGTCAAGGCTGCTATAACATGATGGGCCCAAACCAGATGGCATTTCCCAGTTCAGTTAAAAATCACTTCTAAATGTATAAAAGTCTGAAGGGCAGCTTCTCTGATGGACGGAAGGGTGATAGCCTGCATCTCTACCTATATTCTTTATTTAGTTCTCAACCCTGAGAAGGAGGTATCATTATTACCACTTTACAGATGAGGAAACTGACGCTCAGCAAATTGGAATGAATTGCTAAAGCCATGCAGGTGTGAACATAGCCCGATTGTATTTCTAATCCAAATATGTCCGACTCCAAAGTTTATACTTTTCCTGCAGTAATTGTCCATCACTTTTCTCAGCAACAGCCATGAATAGTTCCTTGCCTTTTGGGATCCTTGTTACTTGTTCAAAGTGCTTTGTGAAGGAGGTAGGATAATCCTGAATACATCTGAGAGTCTCCACACACAAGCGATCGTTTCATACTAACACCAAGTACAGGTGAGAAAGCAACTCCATAATAATTGTGTCTGCCACTTCCTATAAACAGCCCCTCTTTTCAAATTGGGATGTCTCACTCTCCATCTCAGCTCAAGGGGGGTGTTTTTAAAACACCCCGAGGAAAATCCTTTCAGTCATTTTGAGTTGAGCAAGTGTAAGACAGGAGACATTCCCCATTCCACAAAGAACCTGTCCAAGGTATCTTGTACTCATGGCACTATGGAAATCTCAAACCCCCCAACAGCTAGCTTAACATGGGCAGAGATTTTGCTGAAATACATCATGCTGTTAGAATTATTTTGTAGTTGTTTGGGAGAGGTTTTATTATTATTTTCTTTTGAGATTACAAGCATAGTAGTCACGGGCACCCTCTGAATTGATCAATAGGTGTGGGATATTTTGGAGAAGTTTTCCAAGTTAGAGGAATTCCCTATTCAGGAGATTGTCAGAGATGACTGCGTATCTGAGAAAACTGCTTTCCCTGAAATGTAGGTCAAAGTATGCTATGTTACTTGAGAGGATTCCCACCCCATAATTCCTCATTGACATCGTCCATGAAGATGCAGGAAACTTTAAAGCTGAATCTGCTGGGGCACCTGCGTGGCTCAGTCAGTGAAGTGTCTGACTCTTCATTTTGGCTCAGGTCATGATCTCATGGTGGGTGAGATCAAGCCCTGCAATGGGCTTTGTGCTGATAGCGTGGAGCCTGCTTGGGACTTCTCTCTCTACCCCTCCGCTGTTCACTCTCGCGCGCGCTCTCTCTCTCTCAAAATAAATAAACATTAAAAAAAAGCAGAATCTCCTGACTTCAGAATAACTGAAGAACATTCTAGAATGTGTCACCCATCCTTTTAGGCTGAGGCCAGGGATCATCCATCCATTTCCTTTATTCACTTCATTCCTAGAGTTTCCTGGCTGCATGACTGTCCATGACCATTTCTCCATATGGTGACAGATTTGGCAGAAAGGCTGCTGGGCATGTTGACCCTAATGGTTACCTAGACTGCTTCCTTCCCAACAACTTTTCAGAGGTGGAATGGATTAGACCCTGGGAAGCATGCACATGGATGCTGAGATCGTCAAAAACACGACATGTATTTCTTTCAAAATGTGTGCGAGGTGATGCAAAGATACACACATACACACACACACACACACACCCCAAATATATAAATAAATAGTCCTCAAAGTTAGAATAGTGAATAGATACAAACATTAACATCCTGTAGATTTCTTTCCCAACTCTGCAACTAACATGAGAGCTAAGTATAAGTGTGGAGTTCTATTCTTTCTTTGTTTCAAGCACTCCATTAAAGTGAAGAAAATGACTTTTTAAAATTTTTGGTTCCCAGGGGCGCCTGGGTGGCGCAGTCGGTTAAGCGTCCGACTTCAGCCAGGTCACGATCTCGCGGTCCGGGAGTTCGAGCCCCGCGTCAGGCTCTGGGCTGATGGCTCAGAGCCTGGAGCCTGTTTCCGATTCTGTGTCTCCCTCTCTCTCTGCCCCTCCCCCGTTCGTGCTCTGTCTCTCTCTGTCCCAAAAATAAATAAACATTGAAAAAAAATTAAAAAAAAAAAATTTTAGGTTCCCAGGGGGCGCCTGGGTGGCTCAGTTGGTTAAGCATCTGACTTCAGCTCAGGTCATGATCTTGTGGTTTGTGAGTTTGAACCCCGCATCAGGTTCTGTGCTGACAGCTCAGAGCCTGAAGCCTGCTTCAGATTCTGTGTGTCTCTCTCTTTCTGCCCTTCCCCCACTCACACTCTAGCTCTATCTCAAAAATAAATAAACATTAAAAAAAACTTTAAGGGGGGTGGGAGGGAGGGGAGGGTGGGTGATGGGTATTGAGGAGGGCACCTTTTGGGATAAGCACTGGGTGTTGTATGGAAACCAATTTGACAATAAACTTCATATATTGAAAAAAAATGTCAAAAAAAAGAGACTCTTAAAAAATGAGAACAAACTGAAGGTTGATGGGGGGTGGGAGGGAGGGGAGAGTAGGTGATGGGTATTGAGGAGGGCACCTGTTGGGATGAGCACTGGGTGTTGTATGGAAACCAATTGGACAATAAATTTCATATTAAAATAAATAAATAAATAAATAAATAAATAAATAAATAAATAAATAAATTTTTAAAGATTTTGGGTGCCCAGGACATTACCAGTATGTGTATGTATGTGGCAATTGCTCAGTAATTGTTAAGTGAAGAAAGAACCACTGAAACAACTGTGTAATTCCTTGGCATTTGGCAATTTCTTCTGGTATTGCTGTCATGCGTAGGAAATGTTTACCATCTGCGGTTTTCTTAGTTCCCTTGGGAGCAGTTCATGCGACAAGCCCTGGAGTTAAGTACCTTGACAGGTGATTCTTGGAGATGCCAGTAAAGGAGAGAGGACTCAAAATAGGGCTGGCCTGGAAGAAAGCTAACAACGGATGCTTTCATAAACAGGTTACCACTGTGGCAACTAGAGCTCAGTGCCCTCAGGGACACTGGGGATACAATGTGGCCTCGGGGGCGTGGAATATTTATTTCTACTCCCTCCTACCCTTTACTAATTGAGGCCTGTTCCTGGAGGTGTTAACTCCCCTGCCCTATGGTCTGTCCCACCTGTAAGCCAGGCATGCTCCTGTGGCCAAAGACAGCTCTCGGGGAGTTGCAGGTTCTTGAGGTAGGATGGCCTCATATGTACTGGAATGCTGTGTACAATGTATACGAGCAATATATACCATGGTGGACAGACTCTGAAATGACCCCAATAGTCTGCCCCACCCCAATATTTATATTCTCATGTAATTCTCTTCCCTTGAGTGTGGGCTGGACCTAATGGTTTGATTCTAAGGAATAGAATATGGTGAAAGTGATAGATTGTTCCTTCCAGGGTATTAGATCACACACACACACACACACACACACACACACACACACGGTGTTGTGTTCACCCTTGTTTTCTCTCTGTCCTGGGAAAAGCTGGCAGTCTTGTTGTAAGCCGCCCTATGGAAAGGTCCATGAGATATGTCAAAGGACTGAGGCTCTCAGACCAACAGCCAACAAGGGACTGGAGACCAACCAAGGGACTCAGTCCAACAGCCAACAAGGGACTGGAGCCTGCCAATCATGATGTGAAGTGAACTTGGAAGTGGATCCAGTCTTGAGATGACAGCAGCCCATCTGACAGCCTGATTGCAACCTATGAGGAACTCTGAGCCAAGCCCCCCCGTGAAGTCACACCCAGATCCCTGACCTAGAGAACCTGTGAGATAATAAATTTTTGTTGGTCTAGGCTGCTTAGTTTGGCGGCAATTTGTTACACAGTACTATATAGGTAATACAGCTGCACTCTAAAGACCAAAAGCTTTTCTATAACTTTCTAATGGCAAAGTAAGAATTTCGGAAGAGGTATCAATTTGTTTTTACTAGCAGGGTGCACTGCCTATAGCTTTCAAAAGAATTTCAGAGGAGGAATTTGGACAGGTCAGTAGAGTACTTGCCCAGCTTTTTACATTTTAACAATTAATTCCAGTGGATCTAACTTACCATCTAGAACAATGACTCACTTATTAGACACAGTAACTGAAGTTATAATCTGAGCAGATACATTTGAATTAAAATGTGTTACAGCCAAACGAGAATCAATTAACTTTACACAATTGATTCCTGACTCTTACATTTATTATGTTTGTCAAAGCTATCGAGTGAAACTCTGGGCCCTGTCGCTCTTTTTCTTGAAATATCTAAAGCTAGGAAAATAGTCATTCAATGGCACGAAGTCTGGGTGCATACAATATTAAAATATAGTTTGAGACCATACAGATATATAAATTTGAGGTCATATGGATTTGTCTCTTAACTTGGGACAGAGCCATTATATAATACCACATCTTCATTTCAACTTTGAACATTTTAGCTTGTTCTAAAAGGTAGTTAGTACGACAAATTATTTTATTATGGAGTGTACCTGTTTAAAAACAATTATTTTAAATTTTTGAAGCTTATTTATTTTTGAGAGAGAGAGAGTGAGAGTCAGAGAGAGAGAGAGAGAGAGAGAGAGAGAGAGAGTATGAGCAGGGGAGAGGGCAGAGAAAGAGGGAGACACAGAATCCAGAGCAGGATCCAGCCTCTGAGCTGTCAGCACAGAGCCCATCGTGGAACTCAAACCTGAACCAGGAGATCATGACCTGAGCCGAAGTCAGATGCTTAACCAACTGAGACACCCAGGCACCCCTGGAATATACCTGTTTTGATCACCGACTCTTCACCCTAGGGCTATGGGCATGACCAAACAGATGACACCCAACAGCAGACAGGTGAAGGTGACAGCCATTTACTAATCACATATATTCACAATCTGGGGAAAGAGGACACCACATGCTGCACGGCCACATGGGGGTTTTACTTTGTGCTTGGGAACGGAGTGAATAATCAGAGACTGTGAGAAGCAGGCGTTGTATTACCAAGAGACTAGGGTGACCCCTGGTTCCAGTGGGAGGGTGTGGTTGGCTTATTTGAGTAATTCCATGGGCTGGCAGGAAACTGAAACCTACCACTTGGGATATACACGAACTGTGTTTGGTCCATTGGCTAACAAGCCTAGGAGAACTTTTCTACAGAGAAGAGTCGGAAAGGGGACATACAGTTAGGCCATTCAAGAGCCTTCTGATTTTATGAGATGTCAAGGAATCAGAATTCAATCATCTTTTACAGTGCCAATAGCACATCCCTTCTGTAGGGCCTTTTGATAGGATTTAAAAAATTCATTCAGTGAATAATTATTGCATGTCTACTATGCCTACCATGTGTAGATACTGGTCTGGGTGCCAAGAATGTAGCAGTAAACAAAATAAGACAAAACACCCAACCCTCCTTTAGTTTAAATCCCAGTGGACAAGTAGAGAGGCCATAAACAAATGAGGAATTAAATTCTTTTACCTGACAGATGATGGATTGTAAGTGCTACGGTAAAAACTGAAGCAGGGAAAGAAGGCAAGGGGTTCTGTGGGTTCAGGTTGTAATTTGAAATACAGGGATCTGAGAAGTCTGCTTGAAGATGTCATTTAAATGAAGACCTGAAGGAGTTAAAAGATCAGAGTATTTCAGTTACAAGCAACAGAAAGTACAAAGGTCTTGGAGCAGAATCAAAACTGCAATGTTGTATTCCAAGTAGAGCAAGCAGACCAAGGTGGCTGAGGGAAGTGAGTGGAGGAGAAGAATAGAAGAGGCCTGAGATGTAAGGCAGGGGCCAATTGTGAGGGTTATGAAGAAGATAGTGGCTCCTACTCCAAATGAGATGGGAGCATCGGGACACAGGAGTGGCATGGTCTGATGTACGTTTAAAGGATGACTTTAATCAGTTGCATTTCTATACTCCAATAATGAAGCAGCAGAAAGAGAAATCAAGGGATCGATTCCACTTACAATTGCACCACAAACCATAAAATACCTAGGAATAAACCTAACCAAAGAGGTGGAAAATCTATACACTGAAAACTATAGAAAGCTTATGAAAGGAACTGAAGAAGACACACACAAATGAAAAAAACATTCCATGCTCATGGATTGGAAGAATAAATATTGTTAAAATGTCGATACTACCCAAAGCAATCTACATATTCAATGAAATCCTTATCAAAAGAACACCAGCATTCTTCACAGAGCTAGAACAAACAATACTAAAATTTGTGTGGAACCAGAAAAGACCCCGAATAGCCAAAGCAATCCTGAAAAAGAACACCAAAGCTGGAGGCATCACGATTTCCGGACTTCAAGCTGTATTACAAAGCTGTAATCATCAAGACAATATGGTACTGGCACAAAAACAGACATATAGATTAAAGGAACAGCATAGAGAACCCAGAAATGGACCCACAAACATACAGCAATCTCATCTTTGACAAAACAGGAAAGAATATCCAGTGGAATAAAGACAGTCTCTTCATCAAATGCTGTTAGGAAAACTGGACAGCAGCATGCAGAATAAACCTGGACCACTTTTTTGTACCATACACAAAAATAAACTCAAAATGGATGAAAGACCTAAACATAAGACAGGAAGTCATCAAAATCCTAGAGGAAAAGACAGGCAGAAATTTCTTTGATCTTGGCCGCAGCAACTTCTTACCTGATATATCTCCGGAAGCAAGGGAAACAAAAGCAAAAATGAACTATTGGGACCTCATCAAGATAAAAACCTTCTGCACAGTGAAGGAAACAATCAGCAAAACTAAAAGGCAACTGAGGGAATGGGAAAAGATATTTGCAAATGACACAGCAGATAAAGGGTTAGTACCCAAAACCTATAAAGAACTTATCAAAATCAATACCCAAAAAACAAATAATCCAGAGAAGAAATGGGCAAAAGACATGAATAGACACTTTTCCAAAGAAGACATCTAGATGGCTAACAGACACATGAAAAAATGCTCAACATCACTCATCATCAGGGAAATACAAATCAAACCACAATGAGATACCACCTCACACCTGTCAGAATGGCTAACATCAACTACTCAGGCAACAACAGATGTTGGCAAGGATGCAGAGAAAGAGGATCTCTTTTGCAAACTGGTGTAGCCACTCTGGAAAACAGTCTGGAGGTTCCTCAAAAAATTAAAAAGAGAACCACCCTATGACCCAGCAATTGCACTACTAGGAATTTATCCAAAGGATATAGGAGTGCTGTTTTGAAGGGGCACATGCACCCCAATGTTTATAGTAGCACTACTGACAATAACCAAAGTATGGAAAGAGCCCAAATGTCCATCAACTGATGAATGGATACACACACACACACACACACACACACACACACACAATGGAATATTACTTGGTGATGAAAAACAATGAAATTTTGCCACTTACAACAACGTGGATGGAACTAGAGTGTATTATGCTGACCAAAACAAGTCAGTCAGAGAAAGACAAATATCATATGACTTCACTCATATATGGAATTTAAGATTCAAAGCAGATTAACATAAGGGAAGGGAAGCAAAAATAATATAAAAACAGAGAGAGAGACAAACCATAAGAGACTCTTTTTTTTTTTTCCAACGTTTTTTATTTATTTTTGGGACAGAGAGAGACAGAGCATGAACGGGGGAGGGGCAGAGAGAGAGGGAGACACAGAATCGGAAACAGGCTCCAGGCTCTGAGCCATCAGCCCAGAGCCTGACGCGGGGCTCGAACTCATGGACCGCGAGATCGTGACCTGGCTGAAGTCGGACGCTCAACCGACTGCGCCACCCAGGCGCCCCAAGAGACTCTTAAATACAGAGAACAAACTGAGGGTCATTGGAGGGGTGTTGGGTGGGGGATGGGCTAAACGGGCAAGGGGCTTTGCCCCTTGGAGGAGGGACACTTATTGGGATGAGCACTGGGTGTTATATGTAAGTGATGAATCACTAAATTGTATTCCTGAAATCATTATTACACTATATGTTAACTAACTTGGATGTAAATTTTAAAAAAATAATAATAATAAATAAATTTAAAAAATAAATAAATTTAAAAAAAATAAAGGAGGACTTTAGTTGCTGGGTTGAGAATAGATTAAGAAATGCAGGAGAGCTAGAGGGAGGACCAAACAGGGGGCTACTCCAGAACCCGAATGAGAGAGATGTTGGCTTAGTTCACTAGTGAGAAGTATAAAAATTAATAAAGGGAGACCTCACTAAAATAAAGTGGGGAGGCTGGAAGGAGGAGCTCTCAGGCCCAACCACTTCCTGTTAATTGAAAATCAAGCAGGAAGAAATGAACCTTACTCAGGATATTACTTTAACTATTACTTTACTACTCCCAGCAGGGGAAGAAAGGTTTTCCTTCTCCCCCGGCAATAGCCCAGCCAATGAGAGGCAGTCACAGCCCAGCCAATGAGAGGCAGTCACAGCTCAGCCAATGAGAAGCCACCATACTTCCAACTCCCAGTTTACTCCAATGGAGTTTTTGTTTCTAAGCGCTTCACAACTTCCTCCTTCCTCTGCAAAACCGGGTGTTTTCTCTTTTGTTCCTGGCACTCACTTGACTGTGGTTTTGCTGCAGCTGGCCTGCTCTGGATTACAATTCTGTTATTCTCTAGTAAGCTCATTTTTTTGCTGGTAAAATAACTGGCAGTTTTATTTTTTAAGGTTAAAAGAAGTATGTGATTCTGGAAATACTTTAACGGTAAAACCAGTAGGATATACTTGAGATGAGAGAAAGAATTGAGGGTGACCCCAAAGTTTCTGTCTGGAGCCACTAGGGGGAAACTGCAGTTAGAAGAGCGAGGAGAGAGTTGCCATGAGGCCGGGATGGGGAGTTAGGAGATTGTGGAGGAAATGTGTTAAGTTTGAAATGCCTGTTAACCAATCACGTGGAGGTTTTAAGGCGACAGTTGTGTAGGAATCGAGATTGAGAGGAGGGGATCACGTAAGACCTTGCGATTTGAAAGGCAGAGCTGGAGGGGGGCGCCCAGATGGCTCAGTCGGTTAGGCGCCCGACTTCGCTGGGGTCATGATCTCACGGTTTGTGAGTTCGAGCTCCACGTGGGGCTCTGTGATGACGGCTTGGAGCCTGAAACCTGCTTTGGATTCTGTGCATCCCTCTCTCCCCCCTCTGCCCATGCTCTGTCTCTCTCTCTCTCTCTCAAAAATAAAGAAACATTAAAAAAAAATGAAAAGAAAAAAGAAAACCAGAGCTGGAGCTCTGGGGCTTCCAATATTTATGAGGGTGAGTTGGAAGAAGGAGGGCTTCTTCTTGATGGCCCATCTGAGCTTATATTTTCACCAAAATGTGTTCTCCCCCGAACAGCATTTCCTCGCGGGGGTGAGCAAAGGCCTGGATGGAAAGCCTGGCTGTTGAAGAATGGTTCTTAGAGAGGCCAATTAGCTGGTGCCTATGTTAGTTTTCTGTAGCCTGTGTCCAAGCAGACACTGATTTGCCCCGCACCCTCGCCCCCCTTAACTTCAGGCATGGCAGAGGGAAAGGGACTTGCTTATTTGGGACTTGGGGACAAGAAGGAAGCCGCATCAGTCACTCAAGCCCCCACACTCCCACCCCTCTGCTCAGGACTGCTGCTTGGAAGCACCGGGTATTTTTCCACTGGAGAAGTGCTTAGTGGCTGTGGTGATAAAAACTCCTCCTTGAAGATGACTCAGCTGCTCTGGTCTTCTGCCAAAGTCTTGTTCAAGAGGGAGTTGAAGGAGGCTCCAGACGGGGAGGATGGAACACCTACAGCCGGCAAGAAACGTACAGTGGTGAGGACTTCCACCTTTTACCCTTCCTTTCCCCAGGTCACCAGCATAATAGTGGCTTGTGTTTCTCCGATGCACATCGGCTGCCAGACGCACAAAATACCATCTTAGAGATGAGAAAAGAAGGCATGGAGAAGTTAAGTGACACAACCCAGGCTGTTCTGAGCTGGTGTTCTTGACCCCTACGTCTTTAGGCTTTCTAAGCAGACCCAGATTCTTCCTGATGCCTCCCTTCAGGAGTCTTTATATCAGAAGCTGGGAGCGCTCTCTCTCTCTCGTCTCGCTCTCTCTCTTCTTCTTCTTCTTCTTCTTTTTTTTTTTTTTTCTTGCCTTCCTTTCTCCTTAAACCCTGTTAAGGAATAATAGAAGTTACTTACTAATGGCTCAGCTGCTAACTCTTTTGCAAGAAGGCAAGTTCCAGGGGGAAAAGGCACACATACTTCCGGGTAAAGTCCTTTTGCATTGACTAAGCTACCTTTGATGTATAATACACTTCGAGCCCCAGACTTGCTTGTAGTTTAAACTCAAGACATCATTAGCATGGCTTTGCTTCCTTTCCTGAAAGAGAAAAAGGAGTGCATTATGTGGAAAATCCCTCTGGTTTGATACATAGTTCACCATGTTAGCTCCCCAATGTATATCGTTGTTGCCAGAAATACAGACATTCTCCCAGGTAAGAACATCTGCCGTTGGAAGTTGCAGAGAACAAGGAGGCCTCTTGGCTATGACTCCCCACCATCTCTGCCAGCATCAAGGCCCTGAGCTATACTGTTCCCATATCCAGAGTAAAGAATGATTTTTACCCCAAATGGGAACAATGTTTCTGTATTTATAAATCTGAGAAATTCAGACACATCTGCTCATATTTACACCAATTCTGTTGCGGCTGTAAAATTGCATATGCTATTTTGATGAAACTTTATCTTAATTTCATTACCAGCCTGAGTAATCATGTGATAATTGCCTTATTTCCAAGTAACTGGGCAAAAATGATATTTAGAGGGTTTTTTTTAGTTTCTCTTTTTAGACTCACGACTTTAATAAAATATTCTGCTATTTTATCTTCCTCAATGGGAGCCACAGTAATATATTTTCAAGCTAGTCATTTTTCCATTTGAGGGGAAAATGGTTGACCATACCTGAAAGAGGGGATCACTGATGGTCTTGGTGATGATCCAGTTCAGGCACAGAAAGCTACATTAAAGTGTATTTGAGGTGAGGAAAGATGCTGTAGAAGAAACGAGCTCAGGATTTGGCTTCAAACAAACCTTGGTTAGAGAGGCAAATGAGCAGATGCCTATGCTGGTTTTTTTGTAGGCTGTGTCCAAGTGGCCACTGACTTGGCCTTTGCTAACTAGTTAGTGTGTTACCTTAGGCAAATAGATCACATGACTTCTCTGAGCCTTATTCTTCTCATCTAGAGAATAGGTTTTGAAAAAACTACTGACATTCTGTGAGTTTTTGTCTAGCACATAGGTGATGATAAATGATAGCTCTTAGCCTTTTTATTACCTTCTAAACCTATGCATATCCTGTTGTATCCAAAGTGCTTGAAGTATTGTTGTGAGAGATTTCACTTGGTTTATCTGACTAGGAAAATACTTTGTTTTCCTGATTGCACCACAGTTCCCTGATTGGAATAGGAAACCAGGGCCACCATATTGCCCAATACTACTCCAGGATACGCCATTCACGTTTTGGTCCAAATGAATGGCCTGTCTTAGAGTTAAACTTTGGAAAGCTTGGAGGAACTTACCCTAGAAGTCAACGACTTACATAGCCTTCAATATCCACCCTCTTGCCTTCCAGGTTGACCCTATCCTGATGGCAGGTTTTGGGACCACCTAGAATCATGATGTTATCACTCTGTGGCTCCCAAGCAGCCACTATGTAGGAATCTCCATTTGCCACACCCCTCTCATGAAGCTGGGTGTCATTGGATATGACCTTGGTTCACATAAACCTAAGTCTGTTATAACCTATTGGAGATTTTCCTTCAGGCTATCTGTGTGATGACAAGTCCTATACCCTACAGTCTAACTGGCCATCTGTAACCCCAGTTCTGCCAAGCCTGCCCTACTTTCGAGGGCCAAATATCATAGAGAGGCTATATATGCCTAATACTTCTTTTAGTTTCAATTTAGGCAAAAACTTTGATCTGGGAATTGGGCACCTTGAGTTCTAGTCCTAGCTCTTCTATAAATCAAGATGTGATTTTAGGCAGGTGTTGGAGATAGCCAAATGATCAAAAGAATTCTCATGTCTGTGTGCAAACTCATTTGCAGTGTGACTTTGTATCCCATCCCATCAGGAGATGTCCTTTAATTCTCAATCCCCTAAAGCGATGCTTGGCTAAGTGACATGATCAGTCAATGAGACCCTAACAAATACAATGCAAGCAGTGCCTTTAAAAGTGTTTGCACATTGGGCCTTGCTCTGTCTTGCTGCTGAGATCCATGCTGCCATATGTGAGCAAGTTCAGACTAGCCAGCTGGATGATGCTGTATTTAAGCCTATAGCCAGATTGTGAATGATGTACCACCAGATTAACAAGTCTTCCAAGTGCAAGAAATGTGAGTGAGATTATTCTGGATTATCCAGCCTCAATTACACCAGACTAGAAGATCCATCCAGTTAACTCACAAAATTATGAGCAAATACAGGATTGTTTTTTTAAGCCATTGATGTTGGGGAGGGTTTGTAAATAGCTGAAGCGAACTGGTAGTGTAACCCAGTTTCTTTCTCTGATTCTCTTTCCACATTATGAAAATGAGAGTTTTGAATCAGATCAGTGCTGTTAAGTACAAAGCACAGGAGCTACCATTTTCCTAACCTGAGACCATATGAAATATTGTTGACTGATCACAGCACACTTTCTCACTGGACCCAGAAATACCGATAAAATATTTCTTATTCCAGCACTCGAGTAGCTACCCCAGTTTCCACTGTGGGCAATGGGATCATACCCATTTGCCAGCTCTGTTCCAGGTTAGTAATTCTCAACCGTAAACAATCACCACAGTCCTGCAGGGAGAGGTATAGACCATCAGTTTGTCTGCTCCAACTTTGTTGAAATCGCATTTAGTAGTTTGGGTCAGCCTGGAGAGCTAGAGGTTTCCAGGCGATTCTAATAATGAGACAGGTTTGGGAATAGTAGATGAAATGATTTTTTAGTTGTTCTCCAACCCAATCCTTTGGTTATTCTGATGAAAGCATTTTCCTTAATCTTAGATTTGACAGGGTAATAACAATACCTTCTGTTCGTAACTAATCCCATGCATACATATATGTGAGTCTTCAAGTGAATCACCTATACTGCTTTGAGTAAACCCAAGGTTCTCTTCTAAAATCCTTCTTTCAGCATGCAGTAAGCCAGAGGAGAAGACCCTCTTAGGCATTCAGAAGAAGGAGAGAGAAAGAGAGACTCCCGGATTCAGGATAAGGTAATTTAATTGGTTTATTCTCTTGAGGCATAAACCATGGATCCTGCTCTGAAAGAGTATTGTTAAGAAGACCATGAATTAGGGGTGCCTGAGTGGCTTAGTCAGTTCAGCGCCCAACTCTTAGTTTTGGCTTCAGTCATTTTCTCACAGTTGGTGAGATTGGCCCCACACTGGGCTCTGCGCTGACAGCACGGAGCCTGCTTGGGATTCTCTCTCTTCCCCTCTGTCTGCCCCTTCCCTGCTTGCATGAACGCATTCTCTCTTCTCTCTCTCTCTCTCTCTCTCTCTCTCTCTCAAAATAAATAAATAAATAAAAAGGCCATGAATCTACACCTGGGCTTCCACACTGTGACCTAGCATGTGACTTACATGAAGTTACCTGCAAACCAAGGTCTCTAGGTTAGAATATTGAAAGATAACCATGAAGTGCCAATAATAATACTGATAGCTAATACTTATTAAGTGCCTTCTATGTGCCAAACAGTGTGCCAAGACTTTATTACTTCATCTCACTGGCTCCTCCGAGTAACCGCATAAATGGGTACTTTTTATTCACATTTAAAATTTTTTTTTTCAACGTTTATTTATTTTGGGGACAGAGAGAGACAGAGCATGAACGGGGGAGGGGCAGAGAGAGAGGGAGACACAGAATCAGAAACAGGCTCCAGGCTCTGAGCCATCAGCCCAGAGCCCGACGCGGGGCTTGAACTCACGGACCATGAGATCGTGACCTAGCTGAAGTCGGACGCTTAACCGACTGCGCCACCCAGGCGCCCCTTTATTCACATTTAATGGACAAAGAAAGTGAGTTCTGGAGGGAGAAGTAACTTACCTGGAGTCACTTAAGTAGTGGATGGCAGAGGCAGGCAGAATACACGTGGATCTGACTCCAAATCCCCACTCCACACTAGCGTGCCACACAGCCTAGGAAACATGGGAAACATAAACAAACTCCCGAAAGACATTCTTCTAAAACATGCCAACTATGACAGAATGTTAAATCAAATTAAAACCGTGAAAGAAAATGAAGGGTTGATTCCTTCTCTTACATTTTCTCGTCAAAACTCACAATCCCATTATGTTTATTGCTCCCATTATTCCAGTTTCTTCTCAAGAAGAAGTTTTGATTGACAGCTTCTTGGAAGTCACTATAATTTAATATGCTTACCTTCTCTCTAATCATTTTACTTCGTTTCTTCTCTACTGTGTCTATACAAAGGGAGAAAAATATCACTTTTCTTTTGCTTTTTCTGTATTATTCTATTTGGAAAATCTTGGAAGGCTTTCTGTGTTTTTCTTTACCTTTCCAAATTCTGCCATTTCCAGGAAGCAAGTCATATATTCAAGAGGATGAAAAGCAGGGGAGCTTGGCTGTAATTATTTGTTTTTCAAATGAGAATGGAGAAATCAGTGAAGATGGCAGAATATTCCTGTTCATTTGTGCAACAGACACATATTTATTGAGCGCAAAGGGCTTGACCCTTTGATAGGTTTATTGGAACATCCCTTCTACTGGAGGAGAGAGTCCTAAGTTAGGTAATCATATTGAAAAATATACAGTTACATTGAGAATGGTGGAGGAGAGCTATAGGGTCCAACAAAAGCTTGTAACGGGGGAGTTGACATCATCAGGAAGGCCAGGGAAGCTTTTCTGAGGAAGAGACACAAGATCTAAGTTAACTAGGAGAGGAGAGGCTGGGGCAAGAAGTGCTGGGCAGAGAGAACAGCGGTTGCAAGAGCACTGTGGGGAAAGGGATTTAAAAGACCATCGTGGTGAGAGCAGAAAATGAGTGTGCTGTGGCTGCAGAAGGAGACAGGAAGACCACCATGCTGGGCATGCAGATTAAGATTTGGGATTCTATTTCCAGAGCAATGAACACATTGAAGGGTAATGATCAAGGGGATGGTCCACTCAGATTTGGATTATGAAAAGATCACCCTGGCTGTAGGGATTAATAAAACACTTTCCCATAGAAAGACCTTTTTCATCATGGACTTTTGGCATAAAATAAAGAAGTCTTCAGCAATTTTCTTTTTAGCAGGCAGAGGTCATGGCGTAAGTGAAATGATCTCAGGACACTTAGTTTTCAACATCCTTGTAATTGAATTGAGCAGTGAAGTAATCTCCCCAAATGTTACATTACAGAGAAGACAAAGCACCCAGACACCCAAGTGGTAAGAAGACCAGCCTGGATTCATTTCTCAATTTCTTGCCGTGATCATGTCCCTTTGGGAATTAGTGTGATCAGCAGTAGCAGCATCTCTACATTTAAATAGCTCTTCTAGAGTTTATAAAACCCTTCTACAAACATTACGGAAGATTGACAAGAATAATCCACACCCGTGAGAGCTAATCAAGTGCTCCAAACTATTACAATTTACTCCTTGTCATATCTTGTAGATACACAGGGAACAATTATGTTCATTTTAGAGATGACAAAGCTGCAGTGCAGAGAGATGCACTTAATGATTGAACTCACAAGTTCAACTTGCAAGTGACGAGCCTGGGGCTTGGCCCCAGGTCTGCTGATTTCTACCAGGAAACTTTACCACTATACATTGTAGCAGTTTCCAGACTATCTGGACTTAATTCTTGCCTCCACCATTTACTCACTATGTGAGCATGGACAAGTTTTTAACTTTTCTGAGGTTCGGTTTCCTGATCGATAACTGTGGATAATAATAGAACAATGTGAAAGAGTCATATAGAATAAACGAATACACATAATACGCTTAGAACTGCCTCATCCATAGTAAAGGCTCAATCAATGTTTGGTATTATTATTACCATTGTGATTGTATATATTCCACTATAATGTGCTGTTTGGGGTGGGGCAGAGAATCTTTAAAAATAATAAAAAATATTTTTTTAAAACAGCTAAAATTGATTAGGCAGGTGTTCTTAGTGTTTAAAGTGTTAGGTAGGTATTACCTACTGTAACAGAGGAGTTGACCTCATCAGGAAAGTCAGGGGAGCTTTTTTTAATTTTTTTTTTTAATTTATATTCAAGTTAGTTCACATACAGTGTAATCTTGGCTTCAGGAGTAGAACCCAGTGATTCATCTCTTACATATGACACCCAGCGCTCATCCCAAAAAGTGCCCTCCTTAACGCCTGTCACCCACTTAACCCATCCCCCCACTCCAGCAACCCTCAGTTTGTTCTCTGTGTTTAAGAGTCTTATGGTTTGCCTCCCTCTCTGTTGTTTTCTTATTTTTCCTTCCCTCCCCCTATGTTCATCTGTTGAGTTTCTCGAATTCCAACATATGTGTGAAATCGTATATCTGTCTTTCTTTGAATGATCTATTTTGCTTAGCATAATACCCTCCAGTTCCATCCACATTGTTGCAAATGGCAAGATTTCATTCTTGTTCACTGCTGAGTAGTATTCCGTTGTGTATATAAACCACATCTTCCTTATCCAGGAACCAGTCAGTGGACATTTGGGCTCTTTCCATAATTTGTCTACTCTTTCCATAATTTGTTAGCGCTGCTGTAGAGGAAGAGACACATGACATAAGTTAACTAGGAGAAGGAGAGGCTGGTCAAGAGTGTGCTGAGTAGAGAGAACAGCCAGTACTAGTCTGTTATTTTTTACTAATGAGGAAATTAAAGCATAGAGGTTAAAAGTAATTTATTCAGAGTCCCTAAGTGGAAATGTGGCAGGGCCAATATTTAGAGACAGATAATTCTGACCTCCAAGACAGCAGGCCTGGAAACCTTGCTTGTTTGCCTGAAAGCACTGGGATTTATTGACAGACCCCTGAAATGAGAAGCTACAGGTGGCAAATGCAGCAAGATGACACCGGGAGCTGAGAGTTGAAGGAAAAGAAGCTCGTTGGAAATGGATTTTCCTCCTGACTAGTTGAGTCGCCTGGCAGAGTTTTTCAAGCCTGAGAATGTTAAGGATGTACGTGTCTGTAGAAGAAGAGGATGTTAATGAAACCATGAATTGTCTTTGGCAGTGAGAGGTTAGCATTTTTAGATGAAATGTACTGCAAGGTAAAGCTTAGAAACTGTGGTCTATAAGGCTTCCCAGCCAAGAATAAAAAGAGAATATATTTCCAATTGAAGGAATTATCTAATGATTTAACATGAAATTGATTTTGTCCATTTTCAATGCATATTTTTCATGTCTTTTCCTTCTTATAACCCTTTCTTGCTACTCATCTTGGTGTACTCCGTGCCCAGGATGGAAGGTTTAATTGCTATTATTCATTCAGTAAGACAGCTTTTATTCCCAAGTGTAAGGTGTCCAGCAGTGCCAGTCCCAAACTATTAAATGGGTAGGTAATGTAAAATCTGTTTGAAGAGCAAGTAGCATATTCATTTGACTCAAGAACAAACATTTGAGCTCTCAGGCAGGCTCATCTGTTTTCTTGGCAATCTGAAGCTGAGATGGTCTTGTGGAATTTCTATCCACCTCCCTTTATTTTAAGCTTATTTCCATTTTGCTCTGGATGTTGCCACTGAAGATTCTGTTGCATGGGAATACGAACTGGTGCAGCCACTCTGGCAAACAGTCAGAAGGTTCCTCAAAAAATTAAAAATAGAACTACTCCAAAACCCAGCAATTGCACTACTAGGTATTTATCCAAGGGATACAGGTGTGCTATTTTGAAGGGGCACCTGTACCCCAATGTTTATAACAGTACTGTCAACAATAGCCAAAGTATGGAAAGAGCCCAGATGTCCATCGATGGATGAATCGATAAAAAAGATGTGGTATATATAGACAATGGAGTATTACTTGGCAATCAAAAAGAATGAAATCTTGCCATTCACAGCTATGTGGATGGAACTAGACAGTGTTATGCCAAGTGAAATTAGTCAGAGAAAGACATCATATGACTTCACTCATCTGAGGACTTTAAGAGACAAAACAGATGAACATAAGGGAAGGGAAGCAAAAATAATATAAAAACAGGGAGGGGGACAAAACAAAAGAGACTCAAATATGGAGAACAAACAGAGGGTTCTGGAGGGGTTGTGGGAGGGGGATGGGCTAAATGGGTAAGGGGCATTAAGGAATCTACTCCTGAAATTATTGTTGCACTATGTGCTAACTAACTTGGATGTAAATTTAAAAAATAAATTAAAAAAAAAAAAAGATTCTGTTACAGACATGTGAACCTCTCTTTGTGGTAGGAAATGCCCAGTGCCTGTCCTGAGTAAAATAATTAGAATCAAAAGGAGAACAGCTGGCCCTGTTGAAAAAGAGTCTTTATGAATTTTTAATGCAGTTTGCCCATGTGGTCAAGGTTGATTTATTTTAAAGATATGTTGGGATTGGAAGACAAATAAATACCATGTGTTTTCCCATTTAGAGCTTTCATAAAGACAGTAAATATGCTGGCAATATGACTGTGGCTTACACATTTCCTTTATCTGGTGTTCATAATCATTTTGTTTCCTTTAAATGTTACCTTACTGTGAAGGATAAATAAGGAGTATACAAGATGAGGCATTTCATAAAGCACCTTAAATAATCCTAAACTATGCTGTTAATGTAGCAGGATATGCTTGGCTCTTTTAGAGAGGTGTTATTATGCATGATCATGTCTGAATACATTTACCACCTATTCTGTAATAGGTAGCATGTAAGACCATCTCAGTCTCACCTAAAATACCTGACACTTTTTATATAAAGATAAAACTGAAGACCCATGAGTACAACCAAACACGTGCATTGAGTTTTCTCCTGCTAGTAATTACAGTGAAAAAAAAATTCTTAAATTGTTATGGTACTTTAATCTCTCTAAAAAGGACTTGAACTGCCATGGTAAAGGGCATGGATTTTGAGGTGGTTAGATTGAGGTTAAGGGTACAGTGAATGGCCATACAGACTCAGTCTTTTTCTATGTGAACCTGTCAAACAAAGTGTCAAAGTCAAGTTTTAATCTCATTAGAATTCATTAACTGAGAAATATAATTCTATAGACAAGGCCCTTCTTGCAATCTAAGAAAAACCCTGGATATCTCTTATCTTATGCAGTAATTACCAGTTACTAAGTTGGGCTGTATGCATGTAAAAATAGGAAAGAGTGAATTTGAGTGAAGCTAAATATAGAAGCCAAGATCCACATTCTATTGTATTAGACGTCTACATGACTCAACCAATTCCATAGGTTGACAACCAGTCTAATTTTAAATCTAGAGACTTTATAGCAGTAAAAAGTATTTCCTAATTAGGTAAGAAATTTGCCTGTCATTCTCTACTCTTCGTATTTATCAGAAGAAAGTCATTTACATTTTGAACTCACCATTCAAATGGAAACTCAGAGATTTCCACTTTTGTTCCAAGCCCCATTTGACTTCCAAGAAATGTGCTTAATTGTTTTAGCTGTGGTGCAATCACTAAACCATTGTGGGAACTGAGCTGGAATTCAGTAAGCGGAGTTTTAGCTACAATGACAAGACTTAAGTGTCACTCACACAGACGGAATCTCAAAGGCTTAATAAATGCTAGAACCTCACTTAATTACCATTTGTTCTTTCATGACAGTAAACATTATTTTAAATTATGCAGATAAGTAATTCATCATGGGGACTATGCAGGAAAAAATCTGGGTCTGTGATATTAAGTTATATTGACTTGAGGCTTGGCGAAAATTAAAATTATAGAGCAAGTGGGTAAACTTTGCCCTACTACTTAGTACAAATGAAGTCTTGTTTGAGTATCTCTAGTCTTGCCTACTCTTCAATCATAGTACAATTGTGCAGTGCACAAACATTTACTTCAAACCAACTGATTAGGTATTTATTTAGTGCCTACAATACACAAAGCCTTGCATTAAGCTCTAGTTCATAGGGCTATTTTGGTCTCACTGGAATTTAAACTTGTGCTGCCAGTCCATTTCTGAGGGTGATGAGAGTAGTAAATAATAGTTCTTGCCTTATCCCAACAAAATTTCTCCTCTATATTCTTGATACTTCAGCTTTACAAGTTCAGAAGGATTTGTGTAAAAAATTATTTTACCTTGTTGGAAACTAAAGTTCCGGCTTGTGTTTTAGTGAATGAGATGTTTGACTCCAAGTTCAATGAATATTCCCTTATATAAGACAGCCTCTTCTAAAGCTGTACAAATGGAACTGGTAATGAAGGCCAACACAATGGCTGAGCTAGGCATGAGACAAGTGAGTTTTGACAAGGAGTAATGATGTTATGAGAGAGGAGCCTAGGTGAAGCATTATATAGTACAGAGAGTAGGAGAATCAGAAAGAACCACAGGGGCCCTGGAAGTCTTAAGAGCTGGGATACTTCTTCCAGGAAAGTACAACAAAAAAGAAATGAGGGCAGCAAAGACTATTACTACCAACGTTTTTGAATGCCTAATGTCCCAGGAATTGTACTAAGCACTTTACACACATTATCTTATTAAATCCTCAAAATAACAGCTGTTCTCTACCGCTCATTTTTCAGTTGAGAAAAGTGAGCCATAGAGAAGTCGATACACTTATCCAAGGACACACACAGCAGGGAAATGGCAGATCCAGGATTCAACCGTAGGTTTGCCTCCAGAGTTCAAATTCTTTTTTTTTTAAATTAATTTATTTATTTTCAGAGAGAGAGAGCACTGAAAGAGGAGACGGAGAGACAGAGAGAGGGAGAATCCTAAGCAGGGTCCGCACCATCAGCGTGGAGCCTGGTGAAGGGTTTGAACTCACAAGCGGTGAGATCATGACCTGGGATGAAATCGAGAGTTGGACGCTTAACTGACTGAGCCATCCAGGCGCCCCCAGAGCTCAAATTCTTAATTGCTACATTCTAGTTCCTCACAAATACAGATTTCACAAATCCAGGGATGCCACTGCTTGGATCATGACAGTAAAGAGGTGTGGAGTTAGTGTCCACTCAGTAAATGGCACCTTGGCTGGCCCAAGTCAGAAACCTAGGGGTAATCCTTAAGTGATTGCACCATCCTTTACTGCCAACCTCCAGTCCATTGTGTCAGTTCTACCTCGACAGCATATCCCAAATCTGGCCACCATTCTCCAGCTCCACCGCATAGTCCTCGACCTCAGGAGTTGTCATCTATTACTGAGACTAAGACATTGTCCTCTAAATGGTCTCCTTGCTTCCACTGTTAATTCCCTGCTCATTTTGCACTTAGTAGCCAGAGTCATTTTTAAAAAGTAAATCAGATTATGACAGCACCCTGTTTAGAATGTTTTTATGGCTTCCTACTACTTACAGAATGGAATCCAAAATCCTTTCCATAGTTTACATGGTCCTTCAGCATCTTCTCTGTCTACTTCTTCATATGTACCTCCAATGACCCTTATCCCATCACACTTTGATCCAGTTATATTGGTCTTTCTGTTCCTTGAAGGTACCAAGATAGGTTCCACACTGGAGCTATTGCTCCTGTCTCTGCAGGGAGTGCTTTTCCTCCATATCTGCTCCAGATAGGCTCTTCCTCGTCAGGTTCCAGGGTATCATTTCCTCCATGAATACCCCTTTAAACCTCCAGTTTCCTTGCCCCCATTCTCCTAGAGAGCTTGTTTTTATTTCTTCATAACACTTACCACTACGTGATATTATGCCATTTGTTATGCGTTTGTTATCTGCCCCTCCCAATCTCAAATACAATTTTTATGACAGCAGGATCCTAGTCTGTCTGTATTTTTCCCTCATTTTCCAGCACTAAGAACATTACCTGGAACATATTGGTTGCTCACAAAATACTGAAGATTGTATGATTGAATGAATTAGCACAAAGTAAGGCTCAGAGAAATTAAGTGAGACTTAATCATGGTTGCTTGGCTAGTACAAGGTAAAGCCAGTCCAGCAAGCTAAGACCCAGAAGTTGCTGACATCTCTAAATGCTAGAGAGCTCAGAGCTCAAAAGGTCAGAGGAGAGCCGGTGTTTGAGTTTAAAGAGAGTAGGATTTTGATATATAGACATACAGGCCAGGCAATCCAAGCAGAGGGTACAGCGTGGGCTAAGGCAGAGAGGTGGAGAGGTTCAGAGCAAACACGTTCCCCTACAAGAACAAAATATCACATTGGCTGAGATAAGCAAAGAAGAGAAAAGCGTTGACGTATCAGCCTCCCACTCTGCAGCCTTCAAGCTTGTGGAAGAGTTTTTGCAACTGACACTACAGTTAAGAGATTCTTAATTGCACCTTTTTAGCTTTTAGCTCATCTATCGCAATGCCTAGCCTACTTTGATTCTGCCTCCGTTATGAAGCTCTTGCAGAGATCAAGTGTAATTACAAGAAGTTGCTTTAGAATCTGACAACAGAGTGCCAGCAAAACTTGGTGGTAGGTGGGAAAGAGTGGGAGTCCAGAAATAATGGGTTCTTAACTCATCCTGGGACCTCAGGCAGGTGTTTTCACCTCTTTATATCTCCGTTTACCCACCTGGTAAGATCTAGCTGTCCAGTAAATTTCTAAAAGTCCCTGGTTTGATGTAGAGAATTAGTTACCACTCACTGACTCCTCAAGTCATTCACTTATATATCCATCTATGTCTGTTTATTGGTTGTCTTTTTGATGGGGAACATACCAGTTTCTGGGGGCTGCTGTAACACGGCTGCCATAACTCTGGTGGCTTAACATAATAAGAGTGTATTCTCTCACATTTCTGAAGGCCTGAAGTCCGAAATGAAGGTATTGATAGGGCTTCCTCCCTCCAGTGTTTCTGAAGGAGTATCTTTCCTTGCCTATTCCAGCTTCCAGTGGCCCCGGACATTCCTCGGCTGTGGTAACTGAACTCGTCTCTGCCTCTGTCTCCACGAGGTTGCCTGCTTTGTATGTTTCTCTGTACCCTTCTTGGGTTCAAAATCTACTCCGACCATTCCTTCCATGTGTGACCTTGAACATGGCACTACATGTAATCATCTAGTAGGAGTGCCCAGATGATTAAATGAGATTATATACATATTTTACACTTTGGCATATGATTGGCCCACAGCCAGTGTTCCATAAATACCTCCTTGGAACTGTTCTCGTCTTTAGTAAGGCATTTCCAATGATGGGGTGTTCTGTCCATCCGGAAAACAAATTTGTGTCCACCCCAAGTCGCTACAGAGGAGAGTGGAGGTAGCTAACTGGGAAATTAAAACACCCAAAAATGTGACCAAAGAAAACATGGGCCTGAAATAGGCAGACTGAGTCTCTGCATTGATTGCATTATCAGATAAATGTTCGGTTGCCACCTTAATGACATCCAAAAAGAGGCTGGATTTAAGGTTTATTCAATACCTTCTTTAGTTTCCAATGGGCAGTTTCAGGTGCAGCCAGGATTCTTGGCAAGATGTAGTTAATATCGTCGATTTCTTGGTGTAGGAAACCTATTATGCTTAAAATAAACCATCATTTTCATTCCTTGAAATCTTGACAGTAGGAACAAAAATCCCATTGGTAGAGATTTTTGCCCTTAAATGCCCATGGTTTATACACCTTGAAGAAGGCATGCCCCGATTGCATGGCCTGAGGCTTTTTGCCGTATGTGCTGGAGCGGGGTGCAGGCTTGGCCTCTGCTTGCTTCTCCAGTCTCACCATCCACCCATCCACCCATCCACCCATCCATCCATCCACCTATCCATCCGTCCATCCATCCATCCACCCATCCATCCATCCATCCATCCATCCACCCATCCATCCATCCATCCATCCACTCAGTAGATATCCTGGCACAACAGGGATCCTCTACCATAACACTCTACTATACACTGAGGACACCTCCAGTAACTCATCAGGGTTATCAGGTACAGAGTGTTCTAAGACTTTCGAGTTCTGCCACAGGATCCAAGGAATCTAACCATGGCCTCTTTAGGATATTATAGGACGAGTTATGATCTCTCATGATACGGGGACCACCTGTCAGAAATGGTCTGTGTCTTCTGGAAAATTGCATGGAGAGGAGGGAGAGTGGGGTGGGATCGTGGAGAGTAGGCTGGTGGAGGTTGTCATTCTGGCACTTGTCACTTCTTTTCCCTGCTCTTTCAGGTTTGGTCTGTGTCCCTGTCCATGTTGTATGCCCTAAGATCCTGCCATCTGACCAAATGCCTTCACCTATATTACTCCATGAATCTGGAGACCAAGCTTAGAGCAAGGACTTGGTACTTGTCCATTCCCTTTATTTGATTAAAGCCCCCATAATGAAAGCAGCACCTATGTCTGTCTTGTTTATCATTATGGCTGCCTCCTGAGATACAGTTTTAGGAAATGTTTGTGAAAGAAATAGAAGGGAGAAAGGAAGAGAAGAAAGAAGAAAACGATGAAGGAAGAGGGGAAGGAAGGCAGGCAGGAAGGAAGGAAGGGAAGATAGATCGAAGAAAGGAAAGAAGAGAGAAAGGAAGGAAAAAGGGGATAATATAGCAAATACTTGTGCTGAGCTTTATTCCCTATCCAACTGTGATTTCTAACTTTGTGCCCTGTTGATATGATACTATCTTTATCATATAGCTGTCACTTTCTCGTGGTTGGAGATCCCTCCTAGCCACTGCCTGCCATGGTCTAACCCTGTTAGGGCCTCTCTTTTCAGACTTACAGAGCGAGACTCCTTCTCTCGCTTTTCCCAGTTCAAACTCCCAAGAGATAGACAATCACAGGGGCTCAATTTATTTTTTCTATTGCTGAATTCTGCTGTCTCACAGGTTATTAGTTGTTATGGCTTGACTAACTGTATGCCAGATGCTCACTCTTAGGCCAATCAGCTGTGATTAAATGTACTAGGCAATTTTCAGGAAATTTACTTTATAAATATTTTCCAGAGAAAAACGCAAATCTTCCAAGATGAGCCCATTTAATGGCATACCACTTTTTTTTTTTTTTTAAGCAGTAGCTCATTACCATACTGGCCAATATATTAAACAAAGACATACTTCTGAGACCAAAATCATCTTATTAAAATGACAGGGAAAGCCAATAAAACGCATCATCCATATAGCTTAGGAGACTAGGCCTGACTCATTCCAAGAAAACTGTCCCAAGGGGAGTGCCTATAAAATCCTTCTGTGTTCCTTCCCTTTCCACTCCACATCCATGTCAGTGAATTATTTTCACACAATTAAAGCACCCATATAGGAAATATTTACAAATGTAAATGTGCTCACTCCCATCTGAAGACACCCCTTATTTGCTTCGTTATTTCACAGAGTGCAATTCACATCACTTCCCTTGCTCCCGCCATTGACACTGTGGAGAGAAGCAGGCACGAAATAAATTGTCACTTCCAAAGACATCACTGTCCTTTGCTTGAATAATAAAAAAGCCTAATGTGTTGGGACAAAAGAGAAAGAGAATTTTTTCGAATTTTTAGATGTTGAGATATGTGATTAAGTGGAGAATCTGTGGCAATTGAGGGATCAGCAAAGCCGAAACAGCAATGTTTATGGTCCTCTTATAATGATACCAGAGTCTGTACTCAGCATACCGCTGCTTTCAACTCTCCAAGCCTCCCATAAGCTTACAAATGATCTTTCGTTTATTTTAAATCAATCAAGTATCCCTAGAGGAATTTTCCAGAAACCCAAATATAATTACATAAACACACAGGCTTCCTAACTATGCATGTGTTATTCCAACAGAAAAATAGAAGTGCAATACAGAAGGAGTGAAGGTTTATAAAATGCATTTTAATGTCTTATGAATAAGAGCTGGATGCAGATACCTTAGCCAAAAATATAAAAATACAAAAGGAATAAGTACAGACGATATGATTAGACCCTTACTGTGGTTGGAATTATCCCCAAAGTCTCCTTTCCTCATTTAAATGAAGTTTACTCTGTTTCATAGTCTTCTTTGCAGTAACATACTTAGTCAAATCCTGGAAAATTGCTAACTTCATCAGCAGTAGGCAATGCGAGGGCCTGAGGATATAGCTAGTCTTTTATTTATTCATTAGATCTATATAACATCTATTTTCCAAAGAGCTCCAGGCCCTGTAGAGAATGTTTAACTGATGTTAGATCAGAGTTTCATGGAAATGAGAACAGAGCTGTGTCTAAGGAGAAGCAGCAGCAGAGGAGGAAGAAGGAAGTGTAAGAGGAAATGGAGATAATTATGGCGGGGAAAAGACACGAGAAGTCTTTAAAATGCCAAAATAAAAATGCAAAGTCCCCAGTGCTGGCTTTCTCTAGTTAGTCCAGTTAGCGATATGATGACAGATGTTCCATTTCTGTGAAGGAGAACTCTTGAATCTCTTTCTTAGAATTACACACACAGGGCAAGCTTCCAGCAGGGTCATTTTCAGCAGAGGTGTTAAATTCACAAGCTATATGCTGGTAACATTTAATATTCAAATCCAGTAATATTTATGTTAACACATTTTAGTATGTCTAATGAAGTTCCCTCCCACTTCTCCTGGGTCTGATGTACCTTAAGTTTTTCATATCGCATGCCATTTGGAAAATATTGAAAATCAGAAAGAAGAATGGATAGAACGTGGCAGCATTGATATTTAGAAGACTGTAATAGTATGTAGTGAACTGGAAACTCTGCTGTGACATGCCCCCCACTCTTCCATGGCCACACAGAGGTGGGAGGCTCCTGGAGTGAGAGTTCTTGGCACATAATTGTTGTTGGACTCCTTCTATGACACGTAATCTCTACACAGCTCATTGAATAGTGGATCCAGCCAGGTTCATGCCAATTTCAACACTAGCAGTAAACAGAAGGTAAGGGAGTGGGTTATGACGAGATCATGGGAAATAGGTGGTTTCAGATTTTTTTCATTTTATGGGAAAAACAAGAGACTGAATAGTTCGCATTTTTTACACCCCCATCGGTATGAAACATGACTTGTTAAGGCACTGATGATCATTTGCTTTAAAAATTAAGCGCTAACCTTCCCACAAATTACATGTAAATAATTAAGTCTAGTGCTGATGAATCGGAATTAGAAGGCATAGAGCCCAGAATTTTTACTTTAACACTGAGACACTTGAGAGTGGAAGATAAAACAGATGGGAGGCTCCCGAGTCCCAGACAAGTAACTCTTCCAGAACCACCTTGTGGACTCATGGAGACACAGGTGCTTTTCTCCAGGACCAGCCTTTGGGGTCAATTTAGTTTAGAACAATTCAGTTTTTGTTGGAATGCTATGTTGTACTTGGAGCAGAGGTATGTCCCCAGCTCACCTTGTGTGGAATCCCGTGAATGGTGTCCCATTATAATAAAAATATGTTTTCATATTTTCTGTACATATTTTTTAAAGTTTATTTATTTTGAGAGAAACAGAAGACAGGGCAAGTGGGGGAGGGGCAGAGACAGAGAGAGAATTCCAAGCCCGTTCCTCACTGCCAGCGCAAACTCTGATGTGGGGCCTGAACTCATGAACCGTGAGATCTTGACCTGAGCTGAAACCAAGAGTTGGGTGCTTCGCAGACTGAGCCACCCAGGGGCCCCTCTATACATATTTTTGCAGCTTCAAACCGGCTCTTTCATCAAAACACTATAAGAAACCACTGAAATAAGACTCTTTGCCAGCCATGAGGATTTTTTCCTGCGAATGAGTGAAAAAATTTGCATGACAAATTTTTGTTCCCATTCTTTTAGAAAACAATTTATCTTCAGTAGCTCTCTGGAGAAAATGCACATTTTACTTCAAGTATCAGTAAATGAACTCCAAATCAGGAGAATTAATTAGTAATGGCTTATTTGTTGTCATTTAATAAACATGTTTCCAATTTATTATCTACATACCCAAAATAAATGTTTAAGGAATGTTGATGGCAAGTGGAACACAGGTAACTGAAAGTGGGAAAATTTAGCTCTGGCTTATTCTTTAAAAGAGAACTTTGCGGCGCCTGGGTGGCTTAGTCAGTTGGGTGTCCGACTTCGGCCCAGGTTATGATCTTACGGTTTGTGGGTTGGAGCCCCACATCGGGCTCTGTGCTGACAGCTCAGAGCCTGGAGCCTGCTTTGGATTCTGTGTCTCCCTCTCTCTCTCCCCCTTCCCTACTCAAGCTCTGTCTCTCTCTGTCTCTCAAAAATAAATAAACATTGAAAAAAAATTTTTTTAATTAAAAAAAAAAAAGAGAGAACTTAGTACAGTTTTTTTTAACTCAGAGTTCATTAGAAGGCTGGATTGGGCTGGAAGTGGAAGTCCTATTACCTAAAGGCTGACATTGAGGCTCTCTGTCCTAGGTGTTTGAATCTTGAGGACATGGCAGAAGGAGCAGAGGAAGGGCCAGTGGGACTTGCCCCAGCAAAGGCCCTGTGGCCGCCTGCCCCTTCCCTAGTAATAATGTGTCTGGGGTCACCACTTTTTGAAGTTGCCTTGGAGCCTCTATCATGCGCCTGCACCTTCTCTAGGTTATGGTTCCAGAGTACGCTTTCTCTTGCCTAAGATAAGAAAGAGGTCCAGGGTTGTTCTGTCGCTTAAAACTGAGAAAACTCTAATCAAAAGCTTGTGAAATGGTTACCTGACGCTTTGTTGGTTTCCAAATAATAAGATGTCTGAAAGAGGGGTACTTTTCTTTTGTCGGTTCCCTAACGTGCTTCTCAGGGGCATGTTTTACCTGGGGTCATGAGAGTCAGAAGAAAAGAGGAGCTTGTTTATTTACTGCCCAGCGCGCCTCTGGAGAGTGGTCCGTGAAGGAGAGAAGAAAACTTTGGGCGTCCTTTGCCTTACCAGCCATCCCTCTTCTTGGTGATTCTGGGCAAGCTTGCCGCTTTCAGTCCAAACTACTCAGGAAACTGTAGCAAATCATCAATAATTGAAGAGTTCAAAACTTACTTCTTGTTTTTAAATATAGTTTGCTGTCAAGTTGGCTAACATATAGTGTATACAGCGTGCTCTTGGTTTCGGGTGTAGATTCCCATGATTCATCGCTTACGTACAACAGCCAGTGCTCATCCCAACAAGTGCCCTCCTCAATGCCCATCACCCGTTGACCCCTCTCCCGCACCCTCCCCCCGATCAACCCTCGGTAAAACTTCTCAAAGGCACACACTCAGCAACGTCCAAATCCAGGTTGTGATGGATAGGTTTAAAACTAAGGAATGGAGGTTCCTGATGCCCATTAAATTTTTAAAAGGGAGAAAGAAGTGACAAAATGGCAGGACTTAAATATAAGTGTGATGCTTCTCTATTTCTTGACAGTTAAAATGGTATCACTTTACATTCTTGTGATGTGTGGGGAAAATCACCATAATGTCAAATTATATAAGAAATATTTAAATCTAGTGAAATGGTTGGTGTGTCTCTGGAGGATTTCAAGACATTTTACACACTTGTTTTAAAAAAGCAATCCGGAGAGTGTTTTCAGATCTCGCAGTGATGCAAGTGTTTCAACAGGTAATGGATTCTATTTTTAATTTTGAAAGCTTTTATTTTTCCCTGTGGTTTCTTTTTTAATATGTTGGTGGATACTTTTTTCTTACCCAGATTTCCTCCTGGACTTTACTGTCTCTCTGAGCTGAGTCAAATTCAAAGGTGAACACTATTTTCATATTCCTGGGTTGTTCTTCCTTGCCTCTTACCTGCAGTTGATCTCAATAGAGGCTTAATTCGCCATTTAGAAGTCAACATGCTAAGATTTCTAATTAATGGTGCCCTGCCTATCAAGTTAATGTCCTTGCAAATTATCTCCTTCTAGAGATTATTACAATTTGCAAATGCACATCCATTATATATTACATAGGGAGCTTAGCAGACGCTGATTTTAAACATACTGCAGAGGTGTGTTTTACCACAAGACGGTAAGCTTCCTAAGTCAGAACGTAAGCTGAAAGATGTGTGCCATCAAAATTACCATCTTGATAAGCCCTTAAATGGCACTGCATTAGAGATCAACATGCTGTTGTCCGTCACTCTTGCACAGCCATTAAGATCACCGCCCCCCCCCCTTTTTTGAGCACTAGGTCCTTGGCATTTAGGGGACATGTATAATAAAAAAAAAATACTTTTAAGCTCTAGAATCACATTAAGCATGGCAAGGTACCTGCACTGTGAGGTAAGCCTGGAAATAGTAGATTCCCATCAGATCCCAAGCTCAATCCAAGGCGGACACTGATGGAGTATGGCTTACATTTCCTGCCTTATTTACATTGTCCTCTCTCTGTCATCTCCCTTCTACTCACTCTACCTTTCCTTCTCTTTGTCAGGCCTATACAAATGGATTTAAGAAAGTTATATGGGCATAAAATATGATACCACAGTAGTATCCTTTTAAGCACCAATATACTGATAGTTTCATGGCCTAATTTTCACCCTTAGATGTTTCTATTTTTTATATTTGTATTGTTTCTTTCATTAATAAAATCCATACTCTAAATTCACATTTCCTGGCAAGAGCCTACATGTCAATGTTTCTTTTTTTTTTTTTTTTTTTTTCAACGTTTATTTATTTTTGGGACAGAGAGAGACAGAGCATGAATGGGGGAGGGGCAGAGAGAGAGGGAGACACAGAATCGGAAACAGGCTCCAGGCTCTGAGCCATCAGCCCAGAGCCTGACGCGGGGCTCGAACTCCTGGACCGCGAGATCGTGACCTGGCTGAAGTCGGACGCTTAACCGACTGCGCCACCCAGGCGCCCCTACATGTCAATGTTTCAAAAGAAAACAAAGAACTTTACTTGAAATCATCTGGGATGACACCTAGTAGATTGTCCAAGATTTGAGTTCTGGTGGGTATTCACTCACGAGAACCCCACAGTTACTTGAGAAAATGATTTTCGAGACTAGTAAGTCACCTGTATCTGGAAGTGTTTCCTTCATTTTTTTTTTTTTTTGTCCCAGACATCAGCAAGACCCTGACATTCTTGTGGGTCCTCAGAAAACATCTGTTGGATGAAGAAGAAGGTGAGGGAGGGGCACCTGGGTGGCTCAGTCAGTTAAGCATCTGACTTCAGCTCAGGTCATGACCTCTTGGTTTGTGAGTTCGAGCCCCATATCGGCTCTCTGCTGTCAGCGTGAAGCCTGCTTCAGATTCTCTGTCTCCTTCTCTCTCTGTCCCTTTCCTACTCATGCTCTCTCTCTCAAAAATAAATAAACATTAAAAAAAAAAAAGAAAGGGAGGGGGAATGGGAGGGAAAGAAGAGGTGATAAAGGAAGAAGAAAGGAGAGGGAGTGAAGAAGAGAGGAAGGAAAGAAGGGAAGACAGGAGGGAAAGGGAGATGGAGAGGAAGGAAAATAATTAATAGACTGGAAGAGCGTGAGTTTTAGAGCTGGCCCCCCATCTTTGGAACTCGATGACTTAGGCAAGTTGCATTTCCTGTTCCATTAATTCCCAGTGTCCTAGGCTCAGTGTGTAGACGATAGTAAAATGTCTGGCACACAGAGATTCAGTAAATAGAAGCTGAGTCTGGGCTGCTGGGCATTTATTACTGGGCCACAGTTTTAAAACATCACATAACTGCTATATTCATGAAGAGTAAATACAAAAATGCTTATGTCTGGAGACTAAAGAGCTGGCCAATAAACAGGGGCATTGCTCTGAACCGTCTGCCCGCAAAGACCATCACAAAGCAGGCAAAATTCTGAAAGACCTTCCAGAGACTCTGCTCTCACAGGCAAAAAGCACGTGATCAGAAAAACACTGTTGTCATAAGAACTGGAGGCCTGCTGAATCATTACTGGTAACGGCTGCCACTTCCGGCTGTGTGCCATGCCTTTAGTACATGCACTAGTCAGCCTCACATCACTCGGTTCTGGAAGTGTTCCTAGTCTCATTTTTCACCGAACGGAGTGGAATTCAGAGAAGTCGAGTACCTTTCCTAAGATCACACAGGTCCTTAGGTGCCTGGGTTCAGGTTCCGTCTCACTTCTCCTGACTGTTCCACACCTAGGCTTTGGTCTCCCACACCTCCTCATGCTTCTTATCCCAAGTCAGCAGATTAACTTGACAGAAAATGGCCAGAGTCATGAGACTCTCTCTGTTGGAGTAAGAACACTAGTAAAAAAAAAGGTTGAGTGTAGATATAGATATTGAAAGAGAGAGATCATTAGAATACAAAGTAAATTCACTACCACATGTCCTTGGGTGTGGGGTGGGAGGGATGATTTGTGTTTTAAACAGTATGAAGTCCTGACAACTAATAGTAAGAGGCCCTGCACACATGGGTCCTGGAATATGTATTGTGTGCCAGGTACTGTTCTCAACACTCTTATAGACAGTAATTCATTTCATCCTTATTTACAGGGACTCTTTGGGGCACTTACTGAAGACCAGAGGAGTCATAACCTGTGCTGTTACTATACAGATTACTTTTTTAAAGTTTGGGGGTGATGGGCCCGTGAGTAAGAGACGGAGTTGGCATCCAGACGAAAGCCGTCTGGGTCCAATGGTTTTGTTCTCACCAACGTCATGGGTTGGTCTGATGTTTCTTTATCCCAAGCTAGGTTTGCCTGGAAGGAGTGGTAGGGGGATGGGAGAGCATGGTGCAGGCAGGACAGCTTAGAACACGAGCCACGAATTACTGACAATGCTAAGATAGGAGTCAGAAAATCTGAAACCTGCCCTCCTCCCTTCTCTAAGCCTTGGTTCCATCATTGGCAGAGTATGGCTGATAACACTCAGATACACCACTTCAGGGAGGATGATCGTGCAAATTCAGAATGTGGTAAGAAACACAAAATCTGATGGTGAAAGCCCAAATCAGACTGCCTAGGTTTGAATCCAGCTCTACAATTTCATAGCTGTGTTACTTGGCGTAAGTTACTTAACTTCTCTATGCCTCGGTTTCTGTATCTGTAAAATGGATGTAATAATAGTACCTGCCCCATAAGGTTGTTGTAGCATTATTCACTTAGTGACTGGGGAATAGGAAGCACACAGCAAGATGGCTTATCATTATTATGCATTGTGATGGTTTTATATATTTAGGAATGGGGCATAATCATTATTTCATCTATAAGTTAAACTTAGATGAATAATGTAGGCAGTCCCTATTGTTACTCGAAGCTGTGTTGTTCTTTCCAAAAACACTCCTGAATTTGAGAGAACTGAGAGAAATGGGATGAGGAAACATGTAGTATGTGAAAGTCTTGCAAAGGAAGGGTCTTTCTTCTGCTCTGTGACTTGTTGCCTGAAAGAAAACACCTTCAGGAATATACTTTGCTGGTTGCTGTCTAGTCTTTTGAAAGCCAAATGTACATCGTGTCCAGTTTATATTAACATGTCTGCAGTGTTCATCTTGGTACAATGAAGTGACGGCAGCCTCTGGGCCTCCAAGTGTACTGAGCTATTAGTAAGTCATTAGTGTAAGCAGTAGAGCGTTATGGGGAAAGGGGAAGTGGGGGCGGGGTGGAGAAGAAGGCTATATAATCATTCCTTCTTTATTTAGAAACAGCACCCCAAATTTCTTCAATAAATCAGCCCTTCCCCACTCACAGTCAATATTACTTACCACTTCCTCCTTGACCAAGGGGCAGGATTGACCTGGGCTGGCTAATAAGTATGTTCTATCCCCCTGGTGACAGACATGGTTTCAAGGGAAGGCACTTAAGCCAGCTGTTAGCCTCTCGAGAATCAGCGCTGGGACATTTGTTGACACAATTAGCAAAGAGAAGTTCTTATTTCTGCTGAGGTCACTATTTGGATGAAATAGAGATTGGAGAGACTGGCAGGCATCATGCCACTGTTTTATGGACAACTTTACCAAAAATGGAGCCAGACAAGAAGGAGGTGGAAGTTGGAGACAGAAAAAGTGAGATGGCATGAGATGCACCCCTGTATCAAACCATACCTGAGCCAGACCTACCTCCAGACTTCTCAGTTACAGGATCAGTAAATTCTTTCCTCCCCATCTGCCCCCTCTTTTCCTGCCTCTATTTCCCTCCCTCTCTCAGTCTGGATGGGGCTCTGGTCACAATGATGTGCATTCTCAGTTTCACTTCACATTTGGCCCCATCCTTCTCCAAATTATAGAAAGGTTGCATCTCTCTGTAGGCTCTGCAGTTCTATTCACAAAATGGAAGCATAGGACTTTAGAACGACTGAAAGGCTAGCCGACAGCTCAAACAGAATCTCATTCTCCAGGGGGATCAGTTCTCCAAATTAATAAAACTATCCATGTCTACGTTGTGGAACACAAACTCATTTTCCCAGGTTTATAAACCTCCAGATAGATACCCAACTCTATTAAAATACTGATGGCTCTTATGAAGCTGGGTTGAAAAGGGGAAAAACAGATGCCTCCTTATGTAATAAACTCATGTGGTCCTGGCATCCCATTCATCATACTGGAGGTAGCACAAGGAACATTCAGGGTGTCAGAGAAATAAGGGGAACAGTGAGGGATCCTTTTCAAATCCGTGTTCAAACAAAAATAGAAAAACAATAAGGCAAGTCTTCATTGTGTCTTTCTCGCCTTTCAGAGAGAGGATACAAAGCAAATTAGATTTGAAAAATGGTATAATTATCCTACCTTCATTGAGGAGAAAGGTGTCAGTGTCCTAGGAGTCAGTGTCCCGTTGAGTATTCGTAATGAAATAACCATGGTTTTTGGGTAAGATGCCTTATTGCAAGTGGACTTTTATGCAAGTCCAGTGCTATTACTATATAGATTACTTTTAAAGTTCAGGGGTAATTGGCACACAGTTAGAAACTTTTTTTAAAAAGGAAAGGAGAAAGATTTTCCTTGGAAAATGATTGAATTTCGGGTTCCCTCTTTGGCTTCCTATCAGACATTAATTTCACTTCCTCTTCCAGTATATATTTATGGAACATCTCCCGCTTGCCATTCACAGTTCTGGGTGCTGGAGTACAGCAGAGGCCAGTGCAGTCAAGACCAGTGTCCCCATGAAATTCACTTTCTAGTTGGAGACACATCCAAAACAGGTAAGCCTATATATAGTCGCGAATGGAAGTGTAAGGTAACTGGAGAGAGAGTAAGTGCTTTGATAAATATGGTGTAAAGGCAGCATCATTGGTGGGGGGTGGCATCTTTGGATAGGTGATTTAGTGAGGCCTCAGTGAGGAAGTGAGAGAGGAGAGGGCCAGGCCGAGGAACCGCAGGTATAAGTTTCCAGATTTAGCAAACAAAAATACAGGACACGCCCAGTAAAATTTGAATTCCAGGTAAACAGCAACTGATTTTTTTTTTAATCCTCCTGATAGTGAAAGAGCTTTTTAAATCTAGCAACCGCCCCAAAGCATAAATACTCAGAAGTAAGCCCAGGCTCTGTGTAATCAAGGATTGGAGTTTGGGGGTGGGAGGAAGTGAAGGGATGTGAGGTTGAAAATGGAGGCAATCAAGTTAGAAGGCTAGGGTTTGGGTCCTCATGTGACGGAAAGCCACTGAGGGGTTTTATGCGATGAGTGGCCTCACACGACTTGCAGTTTTAAGTGATGGCCCAGTGGGCTGCAGGATGAAGATCACGGTGTGGGGGAACGCAGAGGCAGGAGACTGTGGCTCTGGTCCAGCTGTGAGATGGCGGGCTCTCACTTTCATGTGAGAGGAGAAGACCAGAGGGGTGAACTGCCTCCATCAGGGTTGCAGTTGCAAGTGCTGGAAAGTGACTGGCTATCTTTAGCACCAAAGAGAGTTGCAGGGGTGGGAGAGGCACGTATGTGAAGGCTGAAGAAACAACTCTGTGGATGCTCAAGAACTGAAGAAACGTGGGCAGCAGGAACCAGCCCAGGCCATGCTGTGAAAACGCAGGAGCCAGCCCCATGCCTCGGCCTTTCAAAGCTGCATCCTCTGCCTTGCCACCTCCCTGTGAGTATGTCTGCACTGTTCCTACATCTCCATATCATTCCCTTAAGATTCTCGGGCCCCGCGGCCCCTGGCTGGCTCAGTTGGTTAATCAGCTGACTTTGGCTCAGGTCATGATCTTGCGGTTCGTAGGTTCAAGCCCCGCGTCGGGCTCTGTGCTGACAGCTCAGTGCCTGGAGCCTGCTTCGGATTCTGTGTCTCCCTCTCTCTCTGCGCCTCCCCTGCTCATGCTCTGTCTCTCTCTGTCAACAATAAATAAATGTTTAAAAAAAATAAAAAAGATTCTCGGGCCCTGGCAGGATCATCTGAATGGCCAGTCCCAGTCACGGGCTCATGCCCAGGCTGCCAGGGACAGGGAGAGGGACTCTGCCTCCTTTGAGTTCTATAGTCGGAGGCTGGGGGATCTGCTTCCCACCATGATTTAGACTAATAATTCACTCCAAGTAGGAACGATGCTCAAACTGGGCAGTTCAGAAATGGCCAAAATCCATGGATGTTTTGCTGTTGAAGATCAAGAAAATACCAAAACATCATAATTCCTTGAACTGTCTATAATTTATTTAAAAACAAATATCAGAAAAATTTAGATGAATATTGTTAACAAAGCTAAATTCAGCACTTATGTCCAAAAGTTCCTCCAGTGTGAGTAGAGAAGGGAAAAAACAAGACTTCTTAGTAGCATGGATTTAAAAAAAAAAAAAAAAAAAAGATGGGGATTTTAATGGCTGGTAGGAATACTCTGAGTCAACAGTGAGCTGTGGCTGCTAAAACAACATAAATCCCCATGGAAATAAAACCAAAGGGGATTAAGAACCTAGGACAGAAAACATATTTAAAGCTCTTGTCCGATTCACGATAGATTCAGGTATTTTTCCAGAGTTTATTTTCATGGCTGAAATGAATGATCTTAATGTTATGACCATTACCAAGTCCCCAGTCATTCTGCAATCGTGACACTAAAGAATGAAGTTGAAACCTTTCGAGGATTAACATTTTAGGCAGAAAGATCTGGATGGGGCAAGTGGCTTAACCTAAGTGTTAGGCTAAAAGAAGTTGACAGTAGACTCAAACTGATATAGTTATTGTAAGATTTACAAGAGATAATACATGGAAGTTAGTGCCTAGTGCCTAACACGTGTAAGTGTTCAAAAAATGCCAGTTATCACTTTCCCAAAGAATGTTTCGTAGCCTCCAAGAGTAGCCATTGTGTCTCAGAATGGGATACACATAGGCCAACTGATAGATATTCATGAGTTGAAATACCTGCTTACACTCATCTCGAGGAAAAGGAGACTTGAAAACAAACACATACACAAAGCAAAGAACCTGCATGAACCAATGCAACGCATTTCTCATCTCAGTAGAGGGTCTTTTTTGCATTGACTCAAAATCCCCATTTCTGTGATTTGAACCACAATGGGCAGAAACTCCACAAGCATTCATACTGAGTGTAGGTACTGTGTGGATGTCCTGCAGTGGCATTGACCATGGCTCTGACTCACCCGTCACGTATTTCCACCCGGACTTCATACCTGACCTTTCCAGCCAGCTACCTACAAATCTAAAACCAAATAATCGTAAATAAAATTTACAATCCTCTCTTACGTGTTCTACTAACACCCCATTTTATGGGGGTGTTAAAGGACAAGGTGGAAAAATGATAGCTAAAATTTTATGCAACAAGAAATATTTTACAGAGGGGAGCTTCACCCTGTTACATCAAACTAGAATATTGATGGCATAATTTATCATATTCATTGACTGTCATCTGTATCATTTATATATTCTGCTTGATACTTTATAAGAATATTTCAAACCAATCCTTAACATTTTTAAGAGTTGGACAATGCTTGTCTTATTCGTCTCGCATTTCAATTTTTCATAAAAGAGAAAAATTAATCAGTAGGCCAACTGGAGAGGAAGGCAGGAGACAAGTTTTTTGAGCTTGGGAGCGGCGGGAATTCACAGGGAATATAAAAACAACGTGCATTAAATTCTAGGCCAGAGCTCCATAAAGTATATACATTTTCCTGAAAAAAGAAAGGAATTTTAATAAGCCACAGGCAAGGGCATGCTTGACTTGGCTATATTTTCTGTGGCCTATCATGTAAACCATCTTTAATATCGAGTTTCTTTTTATCTCCTACATTCAGCCAGGGCGTATACTCTTCTCTGCAGGGCACTTTGATAGAGTCAATAAATTGAATTTCCAGCATTAGTAAAGAGCAGTCAGAAATCATATCTAGGAAAGACTATATTCATTCCCATTCAGCTCTAAATCAGAGATTCATCAGGAAGGAGCTGTTTTGTTCTCTTTTATTTAATACTGTTTCCAGTGAGAAGTAAGGCATTTTCATGAGTTCAGTTTATCCCTGAACCACAGAGTCCCTCCGTTGTTTTGGTCATTGGCTTCTTAATGACGACCTTTTTGTCCTGACTACAATGATTTCTCTCATAATGGATTCATTTACTCATTGATCCGTTCAGTGCAGATTTCAGAGTAAAATTGTGATAGAGGGGCACCTGGGTGGCTCAGTCATTTGAGCATCTGACTTCAGCTCAGGTCGCTATCACGGCTTATGAGTTCAAGCCCCACATCGGGCTCTGTGCTGACAGCCCAGTGCCTGGAACCTGCTTCAGATTCTGTGCCTCCCTCTCTCTCTGTCCCTCCCCTGCTTGCACTCTGTCTCTCAAAAATAAATAAACATTTAAAAAATAATTCTAAAAAAAGGTTGTGATAGAGACTATGCTGTATTGCTGGAGAGGTTCTCTAGTGGTTCTTAAACAGTGAATTTTTTTTAATTAAAAATTATAGTTATGATTTCATCCCTGCTTGACCTGAATATTCTCGTTGCTTTAAACAAGAGTAGCTCCATGGACTGGGGTCCTGAAGTTATGTTTCTAGTGTAAACTCTTACATTACTTTGCCCTAGGACCTTAGATAAATCAAGCGGTCTATCTAGACTTGAATACCTTCATCTCTAAAATAAATAAGTGGGATAAAATGTTCTCTAAATTCTCTTATCCTTTAAAACATCAAATCAGTTTGTTTTTGTGATACAAATTCCTTATATTTATAGGACTTGTCCAAGACCTCCCAGCCTAGGGGAGTGAAAAGGAGAAATTAAAATATACGCCTCCTCGTATTCTCTGCCAAGCCAGAGGCAATATCCTGATAGGGAACTGATTAAAAACAACCTACTGACATAAGCTTTTAGTGAGGAAGGTGTTCTGTTCCCTTGTTAGTTTGTTGAGTTAGGCTGAACTAATTGACACTGTATAAATATTGAGAGATTTTATAAAACATATGGGTTCATGGCTTCTCTTGCAAAATAAGAAAGTCTAGCAGTACTGACTTACATTCTCCTGTGTCAGTAATTGACTGGAGATAATTAGGAGTTATCCCCTCAAGTGATTGACTTACGTTTGCTGCAGTCCTCACTCTTGTCTCATATACAGGCTTTTCCTCCTTTATGTTACTTGCCTTTTCTATAAGGTAGTGTGTCTGCAAACCATATACAAAACCGTAAATGTATACGTGAGTTTGTGTGTGGCCTGAATGTGTGGGAGTGAAGAGGAAAGGAATATACTTTCATATAGGATTCACAACCATATCTAAAATAAGAGAACAGGGCAAAAATCATTGATAGATTTAATCCCCATCTCAAAAGCAATTAGAGTTTTCGACTTAACATCTACTTAACATCATTCACTTTAGCAGAACAGAAATGGAAATGCCACTCAGAACTTAGTTTTCGCTTCAATTACTCACCAACATTAGCTTTGTGGATATTTCCCCTTTGTTTTGTCCAATCCAGTAGACAATAGGTGTAAAAATACTTAGAGATAAAACTTGCAGTACAAGCGTAGAAAGTTTGATTGTGAGAAATGATAGACTTCTCATTGTTAGAGACGGTTTTCTTTAGTGCCCATCGTTTTGTGAAAGGATCGCACAGTGAAGGTGGATCATTTTCAGTCTCTGCAGCACTTTGAACTCAGAGTATCTTGCTACCAGCTCAGGTTGGTTAATTAAAGGAGGAAATAAGGGAAATGTTCTCATCTCATCGTTGTCTGTATTTCGTTCTTTT
The DNA here is from genome assembly GCF_022837055.1 of Prionailurus viverrinus. Lineage (NCBI taxonomy): Eukaryota > Metazoa > Chordata > Mammalia > Carnivora > Felidae > Prionailurus > Prionailurus viverrinus. Next base: position 29,950,637 of record NC_062562.1, on the reverse strand, counting down.
TAAGTGTGAGGCATTTTCTTTATAGTTTTACTTAGTATTTCACTCCTGGTTGATGCAGTATAATTTAGTTTTTATCTTTCAGTCTTCTATTTTTCTTTTTCTCAACGGCAGATAAAGTAGTTAATTAAATGTTTATATTACAGATAGAGAATTCGTATAAGAGAAGAAATCACTTTCTTCTCATTTGAAAATTCACATGTTCCCTCTGGACATGTTTCTTCATTGTTCACATTAAAAAGTAATCATTAATTGCACCTTATTCTTCTTTCCTTACATTGTTTGGTTTCTTGCAGAAAAAAAAAAAAATATTTCCCCATCACCACTCCTAATATCCCAGTAATGTTTAGTCTTTCCTGTCCTTGAGTTGCCTGAAGGAATTAAGATAAACTGATTAAAATATTATCAGTTAACAGACTTTTTAAAAAAATCAGTTAACAGTCTTACAACAATCTGTTTGAAGCAGAGAATCTAAAAAAGGCATAAATTGAGCAGATCTCTTTTCCAATAAAGAACATTTTTCCTTTAAGGCAGAGAAATACCCTTCCATCCATGTGAAGATCAGTCATTTGAATTCAGTGCAACCTTTCCCAAGATTATGATGTCTACTCCGGTGCTGAGAATTTCTACAAATGTTATGCCAGGTCTTAAAATATCCCTGGTCTTTCCTCTGACAGCTTGTTGTTCTGTACCATTTACTGCTTTCAAACAGTATTTTTTTAAAGAGATGGCAGTTTTTCTGAGGAAACATGACAGTGTATATAAGACTTTCTCCCCCTTATCCATAGATAAGAAAAGTATCATTTGGAGATTGAGTTTCTTTCCTGTAGCATCTGAAAGATGAGTTGCTCACAGTTTGCAATTATGTGGCTCAAGACAAAAATTTCACAGATATAGCAGTTAAAGCTGACTGGAGAAAAGTCATCGGTGACATTTCATGAAAAGATGCAGAGTTCAACATGAAAGCAATATAAGGACACTGGGAAAAATTTTAGAAAGCACCACTATTTCTTTTCAACCTTTGTGTGATAATCCTTTTCTATATATCAGTTTGTTTGTTCTTCCCTTCATTATCATAAGGAAGAATTTTTTTTTTCTGGAACAGATCAAGATTTGCTGTCAATGGGGGGGAAAAATGTGTTCTCAAGCTTTTGGTTCGTATGGATTCCTGTCCATCATTCTGCTCTTTAAATTCAGGGGATGCATCTTTTCAAGATAGAAGTAGAAAGAAAAGAAGGCAAATTATCAAAACAATAACAACAAAGTTCATCAAGATAATCAATATAAATAAATGCATTAGAAAAATAGACAAATAAACAAAATCAATGTGATTTCCAGAATACTAAGTATCTAGAGTTTTATTTGACGCAAAGGACCTATGTTCAGGCCTAATTTTTATAATATTGTTTCTAATTATTTAATGACATTAACTTTTTTCTCCTGTATTCAATAAGTTAGATTTTATAAGTGACTTTTTTTAAGTATGCTTTTTAATTTAATTTTGACTATCCCCATTGATTCTATTTCCAAAACCATTAAGTATTTCTTTTTTTTTTTTTAAGTGGCAATGATGATAAGGTCAGTATGACTGCAAAATATATTCCCTTAACCTCTTCCTTTTGTGATTCTCCAGCTAATTCGTCTTTTTTTTCTCATTTAAAAAATTCAGCTTTATTGAAGTACATTTGACATACAAAATTGTAAGATATTTAGTGTACATTATGGTGACTGGAGATATATAGATATATATATGTATATATATATAGCCTAAGATTCCCTCCCCCATCTAATTAACATATCCTTCACCTTACATATTTATTTATTTATTTTATTTTTGTGTGAGAACATTTACGTTCTACTCTCATAGCTGATTTCAATGATATAATACAGGGTTACCAGCAAGTCACTTTTTTTTTTTTTAATATTTATTTATTTTTGAGAGAGAGAAAAACACAGTGTGAGCTGGGGAGGGGCAGAGCGAGAGGGAGACACAGAATCTGAAGCAGGCTCCAGGCTCTGAGTTATCAGCACAGAGCTCGAGGCAGGCTCAAACTTACGAACTGTGAGATCATGACCTGAACTGAAGTTGGACCCTTAACCGGCTGAGCCACCCAGGGGTCCCAAGTCACCATGTTTTACATTAGGTCCTCAGGCCTGTTGATCTTAACTGAAAGTTTGTACCTTTGGCCAATTTCTCCCTGTCTCTAGCCCTGCCTGTCCAGCCCCTGGCAATTACTTTTCTACTCTCTGTTCCTGCAGTTTGACCCTTTTTTTTTTCTTTTCAGATTCCGCTTATAAGTAATACAAGGTTTATTTCACAAGACCCATGCATATTGGTACAAATGTGGAATTTTCTTCTTTCTTATGGGTGAATAATCTTTCTCTGTATATATTACCACTTCTTCTTTATCCATTCATCTGTAAATGTTTATGATCTTTATGGGGACGTATTTAGTTTTTTCTTTTTTGATTCAGAAGATAATATTTGGAAATAATCTTTGGAATTTGATTGATACAGACCATCAACCCATATAGCTGAGAACAGACTCTATTTTGGTTTGTGTATGAATCAGATACACTGACTAATAGGCAAGCCTCCAGCTCTGTTAGTACCAACTTTTCTGATCCCTCTGAGTTCCTCTATCTGTCTGCCTTCCTTCTAATTTTCCTTCCTTCTTTTTCTTTTCCTTTCTTCGTTTAACCAATGCTTTTTGAGCACCTATTGTGGACCAAGATGTGAACAAAATAAAATCTTTACATCCCTGGAGCTTACTGTCCACTATAGAGGGAGACATAAAATAAGTAAGTTTTTTTAAAAATTTATTTTAGAGAGAGAGCACAGATAGGTGAGAGAGGCAGAGAGAGAGAGAGAGAGAGAATCTTCAGCAGGCTCCACACTCAGCGTGGAGGCCGACCCGGGGCTGGATCCCATGACCCTGATCATGACCTGAGCCAAAATCAAGAGTCAGACAGATGCTCAACTGACTAAACCACCCAGGCATGCCATAAATAATATTTTTATGATGACAGGTTAAAAATGTGATTTTTTAAATTTTTTTAATTTTTTTTAGTTTTTATTTATTTATTTGAGAGAAAGATAGAGAAGGAGCAGCGGTGGGGCAGAGAGGGAGACAGAGGATTGGAAGAGAGCTCTGTGCTGACAGCAGAGAGCCCAGTGCAGGGCTCAAACTCATGAACCACGAGATCATGAACTGAGCTGAAGTCAGATGCTTAACTGTCTGAGCCACCCAGGCACCCCAATGTGATTTTTTTTTTAAAGTTGGAGCTCAATGTTAATGAATGATAGGGGCTGCTAGTCAAATAACTTATGGAAGACTTCATCTTGTTCATGAAAACAAGCAAGAGAAAAATAGGTATTGATATCACAGTATTAAAAAATATGAAGAAAAAACTTCATCTAAAACTGTACAAATTTTATAATATAAATCATTAATTATATATTACATAAAATTATATATAATTATATATTATATGGATTACATAAAATTATTTAAAATGTCAAGATGAGGGAGAACATATTGTAAACAGTGTAGAAAAGTACCTCAAAGCATCTTTTCCATGAATATCAATCCAGACAAAATTATAAATGGTATATGTTCAACAGTTCATCTACCAAACATAGCAGCCTATTTTGCCTCAGACAGTGTTCAAGGCCCCAGAAATACAGCAAACTAAACTAAGCTCTTTGCTTTGATGCATGGTTACTACATGCAGCTGCTCATGCTGTGCACTGCACAATTCTCAGGGACACATTCACATAGACAATGATGTGCACCCACTGGGGTTGTGCATCACAGCAGCTATGCTCTAATTGTAGCATACATTCTAGTAAGCAGGGGGACAAAGCCTAAACAAACAATATCACTGTAAGTGTTCTGAGGAAAAAAATAAAATAAGGGGAAAGAAAATATTTAGGAAAGCTATTTGAGATTTTGTGGTCTGAGCACGCATCCCCTTTAGGGTAATACTCAAGAGGAAATCATGAGGCTATCCGAAGGTAGAGGCAGCACTCTGGGGAGAAGGTGCAGATATTCTTGGGGAGAGGGTATATTGAAGGACTGTCCAAGAGTCCAGTGTGGCTCAGCCAGAGTGAGAAGAAACAAGGTGGGAGGAGAGACAGAGGGAGACATAACAGGAAGCTGCGTCATTCAAGTCCTTGAGGCCAGCGTAATAACTTTGGTTTTTACTTTGAGAAAGTTAGAAAGCCGTTCTTAGTCTTTGAACACAGGAGTGATTTGATCCGACTCATTATTTATCACAGTCATTTTGGCTTCTGTTTTAATAAAACCTTCAGAGGGGCCAAGGGCAGCAACCAGGAGACCATGGCAATAGGAACCCTACGACACATGATCATAGCTTGGGGCACAGGACAAGAGGAGGGATGGTAAGCAGGTGGACTCTCATGTAATTTGAAGGGACAGTAGGATTTGCTAGTGGATTACAGGTGGGACATTAAAAAAGGGAGAGGGGTCAAAAATGCCTTAAGATTTTTATCCTGAGCAACTGAAAGAATGGAATATCATTCGCTGAGAGAAGGAGAGAAGATCACGAGTTCTGATTTCCACGTGTTCTGATTGAGATGCCTGTTAGAACTGCAGGTGGACACATGTCAAGGAAGCAGCTGGACACATGAATATGGAATTCAGAGGAGATGTTGGTATTGGAGATAGAATTTGGAAGTTGTTGATAGGTAGTTAATATAAAGCTTTGAAGCTAATCCAGATCGTCTAGAGTAACTGTTCCCACTCCCTGGCTATACCGTTGGGATCACCTTGGGAGTTTTCAAAAAATACTGAGGACTGAGCCACAACCTGACTAATTAAATCAAAACCTCTGCCATGACAACAAGTCATGAATATTTTTAAAAAGCTTTCCAAGTGATTCTTGGGATTAAGAACCATTGACCTAAGAAGTCAGAAGAGATGAAGGGACATGTAGGAACTACTCCTTGGAAGACTCAAGAGCTCATAAGTCAGGAAGATGAAGAGAAGGAAGCAAAGAGAACAGTGACGTTGGTGAGTAAGATGTAGACCAGTGGTTGGAAAACTTTATTTGTAAAGCAAGTGGGGTCGGGGGCAGATAGCAAGTGTTTTTGGCTTTGTGGGCCACACACACTCAGGTGCTGTTACAAAAGTCTGCTGTTACAGCCTGAAAGAAGCCTTAGTGCATAAAAGAATGAACGTGGCTGTGTTCCAATAAAATCTTATTTACAAAAGCAGCTGGTGGGGCCACACGTAACCCATGGACTGTAGTTTGCCAACGTCTCATGTAGAGCCTCACACGATTAGTCTTGGTGGTCTCCTGGTCAGGCCACAATAGTGGGCCGATGAGGTGAGAATCAGCAAGGAACCCATGAGTTGTGTGTGTCCTGTCTTCAGCGACATTTATGAAAATATCAAAGCCATTGGAGGGCCGGTCGCTGGAGCACGTAGAGTTCCTTGAATAGTTAATTTTTTTTTTTTTTTTTTTTTTTATTGAATCACTTGTACTTAATAGAAAGCTCATAGGTCCGGGTCAGTAATAGGGGTGGGTTTTTATAATTTCACCACTGCTTTGTTAAAGTAGTGTATAAGAAAATGAGAAAATGTACAATCTAAAGCAAATCCATTTAACGCCTTGGTTAGTGTATTCCCTTTAATGTTGAGTGTGGTGCTGTTCCAACGGGGGTGAGAATGTATCATTCTCTCAAGAGCTCCTGTTTGGTGTTACCCTGGAGAAGTTTTATTATTCTTCTCACTGCACTGGTTAAAATGAGGCACAATGTACTTCCTCTTTACGGGCTGCCCCACACACAAAGGGTAAAAGTATATTATGAATGTTAAAACTAGAAACGCCTTGGAAAATTATGAGGCACCTGCTGAAAATACAACTTCCCATACAAGGAAAAAAATCACAAAAACAGTTCTATGGAGACCCACATTTTTGTTTTCACTGGGCCAGCATCAAGATCATAATGATAATTGTAACAATTTACAGTTTCATAGGACTGTAATTCACATACCCCAAAGAGTAGCTCTACTCCATCTGGGGCCCCCCTCTTGCAACGAAAAATCTCTGGACTTAACATAATAAACAGTACAGGATGACTTTGAAAAGTACAAAGAAGAGGGCGGGCTGCCCAAGGACCTTGGGAATTGAAGAATAACATATCACTGAGTTCCTTGGACTCCCTTGTTGGCATCTCTACATCCATACATCAGAGCCTTCAGCTCTGAACTACCAGATATTACAGACAAAAAACTCCAATAAAAGCCTATTCTCCTAACCAAAGGACCAGGAAAAGAGCAGACTAGCAATAGAAAACCTTTGGATAATGACCACCCTATGCTAACCAAACACCAACAGAGCAAATGCACCCTCTCCAAAGTCACCCCCTTTCAGGGTTTAAAGCAAAGTCAGACAGGGAGCTGAATGCCCATCTAAGCAGCAAGCAGCACTCTGATTCACTGGGCTCAAGTTGATGTCCATGGGGCCAAGGAGGAAGCTGATTTTCTGTCCCTTTCCTGGCCTGGTAGAAGCAGGCAGCTCTCAAATTCCCCTGTCAGCGGGTCACATCACCCCATGCAAGGACCTTGGTTCTCATTGCTATCATCACCATGGATTAGTTTTGCCTGGTTTTGAGCTTCGTATAAATGGAACTGTACAGTGAGTGTTCTTTGTGTATGGCTTCTTTTATGTAACAAAACATTAATTTTTTTTAATGTTTATTCATTTTTGAGAGACAGACACAGAGTGTGAATGGGGGAGGGGCAGGGAGAGGAGACACAGAATCCAAAGCGGGCTCCAGGCTCTGAGCTGTCAGCACAGAGCCTTGATGTGGGGCTCAAACTCAAGAACCGTGAGATCATGACCTGAGCCAAAGTTGGATGCTTAACCGACTGAGCCACCCAAGCACCCCAACAAAACATTTTAAGACTTATTCAAGTAGTTGTATGTATCAGTAGTTAGCTCCTTTTTTATTAGTGAATAGTGTTCTATCATGTGGATAGACACAATTTGCTTATTCATTCTTCTGTTGACGGACATTTGCATTGTTTCCTGTTTGGAGCTGTTATTAACAGCTATTATGAACATTCTTGTACAATCTATGTATGGGCATAACTGATTTTGATTTGATCATATGGATGACATTCCAGGTAAATATCAATCTCCTGGTGCCTTCATCTACTTAAGCCATGTCTTCTAGCTAAATTAACCAGATAATTATTAAATTTTGACTCACTTCATGCTTTTAATTTTTTTTTTTAATGTTTATTTTATTTTTGAGACAGAGAGAGACAGAGCATGAATGGGGGAGGGGCAGAGAGAGAGGGAGACATAGAATCGGAAGCAGGCTCCAGGCTCTGAGCCATCAGCCCAAAGCCTGATGCGGGGCTCGAACTCATGAACCGTGAGATCGTGACCTGAGCTGAAGTCGGACGCTCAACTGACTGAGCCACCCAGGCGCCCCCACTTCATGCTTTTAAAATCAAGCTCAGTAGGGAGAAAAGGAATGGGGGAATTGGGTGGTATGAACACAGTGTGACTAAGAGACATTTCAGTTCAGGGGCGCCTGAGTGGCTCAGTCAGTTGAGCGTCTGGCTCTTGACTTCAGCTCAGGTCATGATCTCACAGTTTGTGGGATCAAGCTCCACGTTGGGCTTTGTGCTGACCATACAGAACCTGCTTGGGATTCTCTGTCCCTCTTTCTCTGCCCCTCTCGCACACTCATGCTCTCTCTCTCTTTCTCAAAATAAATAAATAAACTTAATAGAATACATTTCAGTTCAGGGTGACTATATATAGATTTATATTTCATTTATTCAACCCACTTATTGAATCCAATTAAGTAGCAACACTTGGGATGCATTGAGTGCCATCTTTGCTACTGATGCACTCACAGCCAAGTTACTTGATAGCATAAAAGTTTTAAAAGATTTAATTTGAAGGATTTGGGGGATTAGGGGGACATCTTACTGAATGCTTCATCTTCATATATTATTTTTTCATGAACCTTTTCTAAAACTGGAAGTGATGAAATTTCATACTGCACAAGGAAACTGGTAAGCTTTTAAGATCAACAAACCTAAGGGAATGATAAGAATTTAAATTGTCTCCATTCCTTTTTTTTTTTTTTTAAGTGGTCTCCATTCTTTTTTTTTTTTAATTTTTTTTTTCAACGTTTTTATTTATTTTTGGGACAGAGAGAGACAGAGCATGAACGGGGGAGGGGCAGAGAGAGAGGGAGACACAGAATCGGAAACAGGCTCCAGGCTCTGAGCCATCAGCCCAGAGCCTGACGCGGGGCTCGAACTCCCGGACCGCGAGATCGTGACCTGGCTGAAGTCGGACGCTTAACCGACTGCGCCACCCAGGCGCCCCTAAGTGGTCTCCATTCTTGAGAAAGTGCAAGGTGATGTTACGTGATGGGTTGAATGTCAATTCATCATTTATGGGCAATTCCTAAGGTATTCCATTCTCCCCTCCATGAAAGAAACAGAGAAAGAGAGTAATAGGCAAGTCATTTTCCCAACAGATCCAATGACATAGAGAATCTATTCTTCCTAACGATTTAGAAGCCTACCGCGCCTTACCATAATATAACCAAGGCCACCCATTGCAGTTAGATGAGAAAATGGGAAAGCAAGATGTTTTCTTTTTAAATAATTTTTTTAAAGTTTTTTATTTATTTTTGAGACAGAGAGAGACAGAGCATGAGCAGGGGAGGGGCAGAGAGAGAGGGAGACACAGAATCTGAAGCAAGCTCCAGGCTCTTAGCTGTCAGCACAGAGCCTGATGCGGGGCTTGAACTCACAGACTGTGAGATCATGACCTGAGCTGAAGTCGGATGCTTCACCGACTGAGCCACCCAGGAGCCCCGAAAGCAAGATGTTTTGATTTGTAAATGCCAGTTTATACTTGCAAAACTATATTTCCAAGTAGAAATTGGGATGCCTAGAACCTGTGATCCAAGAGAGGGGGAAAGGCTATTAAATAACATATCAGGAAAGTGAACCCCTTTAATAGCATGATCCCAATTTCTATCTTCATCCATAATTTTTAGTTTCATCCCTGCACCCCTCCCTTTCCTAGGGACCCATTAAGCTTCAGTGTGGCTAATGCCCTAGATTCAGAGTTTACCTGGCATTTCTCTGAAAGCCTTGGTAAACACTCATCTATAATGGTGATGTAGGTCCTGCAGAAGAGACAAAGGGCCTCCTGTTAGATGCTGCTAAGTGCTCATCATTATTATTAAGAGAGACATGGTTCAGCTCTAAGAGTCCTACAGAAAGGAACCTAAGCACATCAGGCAGCATTTGTAAAGCGTTTACACTGATTAGGCTGATTCTCAAGGGAACATTAAAGGCGGAACTTGAATTATCTGTTTCTGAGGAAGTCTGTGGACTCAAGTCCCCAGTTGCTTTCTTCTGACCTTCACGATATGCTTTTCTATTGATATTATGAATCTCCATGTGGTAAGTTCACTTGAAGCACAATAAAGTCTTGATCAACTAAATTAAAAATTGACGTTGCTTCCCTCTCCTGCATTCTGCAAATTGCCTCTTGCCCATTAACCCAGTAATGGTTTCCCTTTCAGTTTCCATGCCTTTGCAGGTTTTGGTATCTCTCTGAGCCCTCTCTGCATTCTACTTGTATGTTCTGCATCTGGACTGTCACCTTCACAGTGGTTTTTGCTTATTCGTTTGGTAGAAAGAAAATTTTCCAATTGTCTCAGCAGAGAAGGTATCCCATATCAGATAGGTGTATGGATGGCATTCCTTCGCGTGTAAAGCCCTTAGGTACCACTGTGCCACAACATCTTAGAATACCCATGACAATCACTTGAAATCACATGAACATTTTTAATCTTCCCATTGAGGAATTACATGGTAGTGAGTCATCTGGACTCCCATGTTGGTCATAGATGCTATAACTGATTCTTCCTTTGTTTTGTTTTTTTTTTCTTTTGTTGTTGTTTTCAAGTTTATTTTGAGAGAGACAGAGGCCACGTGAGTGGGAGAGGGGCAGAGACAGGAAAAAAGAGAGAATCTCAAGCAGGCTCCACGCTGCCAGCTGTATAGAGCCTGATGCGGGGCTCGAACTCACAAAACCATGAGATCATGACCTGAGCTGAACCAAGAGTTTGGCGCTTAACTGACTGAGCCACACATGTGCCCCACTTGTTCTCCCTTCGAAATCTCGTGTACCAATGATGTTTCCAGTTACTACAATATGATATCTGTTAAACCTCTTTTCTAAATTTTTTTTCAACGTTTTTTAATTTATTTTTGGGACAGAGAGAGACAGAGCATGAATGGGGGAGGGGCAGAGAGAGAGGGAGACACAGAATCGGAAACAGGCTCCAGGCTCTGAGCCATCAGCTCAGAGCCCGACGCGGGGCTCGAACTCACGGACCGTGAGATCGTGACCTGGCTGCTGAAGTCGGACGCTTAACCGACTGCGCCACCCAGGCACCCCTGTTAAACCTCTTTTCTAAGTCAAATGTTGTTTATTTTTTAAATTTTTTTTTCAACGTTTATTTATTTTTTTTGGGACAGAGAGAGACAGAGCATGAACGGGGGAGGGGCAGAGAGAGAGGGAGACACAGAATCGGAAACAGGCTCCAGGCTCTGAGCCATCAGCCCAGAGCCCGACGCGGGGCTCGAACTCACAGACCGCGAGATCGTGACCTGGCTGAAGTCGGACGTTTAACCGACTGCACCACCCAGGCGCCCCTCAAATGTTGTTTAAAGGTCATTATGCAGCCATTCCAGCCTGAAGGAATCTCATTCTTCCTTCTTCTTTATAATCTCTAACAATGGATAGACTGGTGCAAACTTGAACCTGAATCTAGAATGCAGAGAACCCCAAATATTACTGTCCTTTCCCCCCTAAAGGTGACCTTGAGACTGGGACCGGCACAGTTCCTGAAGATTAGCTCATGACCATGTGTTTGTTTGATTCTAGGTTTTCTGACCAAGCCTGAACTGGTAACTGGCCCTGTTTTACCTATTGATTCTGTCAGATAGAAATTTTATTTCTACTGGGTCTCAATTACTACTGAGCAATTTACAAAATAAATATGATACATGGCACCATGAGGTTTACATTCTGGTGAAAGAAAAAGATGAGAAAGAAAAAGAATAAATCTATAATATACCACTGGAGAGTGGTATGTGCTATGAGAAAAATAAACAGGGTGACCTGGTGGAAGGTACAGTCCCCTACTGTAGATATAGTCAGAGATGATCATGGGCTGTTTCAAGAAGTAAGTATAAGGGAAAACACTGTACAAATAGGCATTTCATTGTTATTTTATTGACGTCATCGGATTTTAGGGCACGTACCAAACACAGTTATTAGGAAACAGATGGCACACTTAAGTGATGGTACTGAAGAGAGTTTAATGAGGGATTACAAAGCTGTGGGTAGGATTAAAAGAAATTGAAAAGGGCTAGTGATGGTCCCTCTACCACGTTTAGGCATGGAGGCCCAAAGAGAGGGAGGAGTTTTTGGAAGTTGGAATGTGTTGTTATAGTTGTAAGAGAGATGCTCAGCAGAGGCTGTGGTTTAAAAACAACAAAACAAACAAACAAACAAAACCCAGCTGGATCATGTCTCATCAGAAATACACACCCCCAAATCATTCTCTTCCTGTTTTCTAACCTCTCCCATTGCCCCATAATTAGTGGAACCCAATCAGAAGCCAAGGGGCGGGGATCCTGAATGCTGTATGCACAGGGACCAGCCTCCCAAGGTGCAAAGCCCAGTGGAGAAGGGTGGAAATGTGTACAGAGGTCCAAAGGAAAATAGCCATTATGAGATATAAAGAGCTGGGTTGATGTTGCTGCTGCTGATGATCTGCCATTGTTGAAACATCAATTAAGGGAAATAGTCACATAAAGGATGCAGGAAATCAATACACAACTAATGTCCCACCGTAAAACTGTCCTAGGCAGGAGTTTCATGACGTAGGACCACCAAGACTGTCTGCCTTACAAAAAGATACAATAGTCTTTGTAACTCAACAACCAGCAAATGAAGTGTCATCCTATAGCAAATCCTGTTATAATGATTTCGTACTCTGCAATATTTTTAAAAAATCAAGGCGTCTTGACACTTATAACAAGAGGACACCAACTTATTTCAGTGACTGTGACATTCAAGATGACCAGCTTTTGGTAGTTTAAGCTCTGGTTTGTCCTGAATAAAACCAAAATTGCCTTTTGGCTGGTCTTGCATAAATTTGGATTTCAGGTAATAAGTGACAAGATGAATTTTCCTTTCTAATCAAGTCACTTGTCATCCTTTTATCCACCTTCCATTACTTGTGCTGTCTTTAGTGTTCAAGATCTATCTCTATTTATATACCAAATTATGGAAAACTATATAAGGGATAGAACGGAATTTTCTTTTCTGGGTGTTTTTTTGTATCCTCTCAATTTCAAAGTCATACATGTATGGCTTATTTCACTTCAGACCAACTCCACATATTAGCAAACATTTATTGAATGTCTATTCTGTTTAGACAAAAACCGCACATGCTAAAATTACCTATGAATTCTCCTTACTCACCCAATGTGCACCATACTGTATTGTGACTTTTGTGTTTACAGCCCTATAGCAGTTTACCTATATTCTCTTTACTCAATATTACTCCATGACTAACAATAAGCACTTGATTTTTTTCCCTTGAGGATATTGATATTATTATATCAAGACCTATTTGCCTGGCCACTCCAGCAGGCTTACTTACATCCACTGATTGTTTAAAATAACAAGTGTAGTGGTGACATTGCACACTAGCCTGCAAGTTGGGTTTGCCTGTGTTACGACTCCACTGTGTTCCACCAGGCACCAGGGAGACACCTGAGATGATCCTAGTGCACTTGCCAAATTCAAGGGCATCCTTGAATGTGGGAGGAAGCCTCATGGGGGAGAAGTGTAATGAAAGCACAAGGGAGAAGTCAGTGAATGTCTTAAGTAGAGCAGAGGAAGGGGTTGAATCTGAGGGCTCTTTGAAGGGCTATTGGGAGCAGAAGGCATTTGAGCAGGGACTGAAGAGAGAGGATTTCAAGGGGACTAGGATTTCAGAGGTATTCGGAGCAAGTGAAGATGTTGGAAGTTGCTACAGCAAGGATAGAGAAGCAAGCCTGCTGCAGTGGCAAGAGTAAGGCCAAAAGGGTAAACCAAATATGTATGTGAAGCCCCGCTCTGCCTCTATGTGACCTTGGGCATTTCACTCATGAGATGCCATGGCCTCATTCTTTGAACTGGGAAAATAGCACTGTCTCATAGGAGGTTTGTGAGGCTTAGATGAGCTGAGGTGTTCATTGAATACTAATACCCTTCCTCCGTACTTCACTTTTGTTCTGAAATCACCTCCAAAGAAGGCAAAAGAAGCATTTGAGTACTGATTCTCAAAATACATAGTAGCAGTTAATATGTACATTGAGTGTTTAATATATGCCAGATGCTGAGTTAAACATTCTGTAGGCATCCTCTCTCTGAGTTGTGTTCTCTCATCCTGCCCATTTTGCAGATGAGGAAGTGGGCTTCAAGAGGGGAGATAAACGCCCCAAGACTAGCAGGCGGTAGAGCATGAATTTTCAGCCAGGTGGTATGGCTCCAAGGCACATGTTCTTAAATGCTGCGCTAAAGTAGGCCCTGTTGAAGTTCACTCATTAATTCAGCACAAACTCGCTGAACATATAGTATGTGTCAGGCACTGCCACCAAAACAAAGAGACAAAGGCTTCATGAGGCTCTGGTCTGTAGAGGAAGAAGGCCAATAAACAAGTGAATTGTATAATATTTGGAAGATGGTAAGTGCCACAGAGCAAGAAAAAGCATGACTGTCGGTAGGGAGTACAGTGGGAGGTGACAGTGTTTAAACATGGTGGTCCTTCGAGGAGGGCACTTGTTGGGATGAGCACTGGGTGTTGTGTGGAAGCCAATTTGACGATACGTTATATTGAAACAAAATAAACATGGCGGTCTTAGGAAGAGCTACAGAGCAAAGGTGGCATTGAGCAAAGACATTAAGCAGGGCCCTTAAGGGTTATCTGGGGGTCAACAAATGAAAGTGCCTTGGGGTCGGAGCAAGCTGTGTTACAGAAACAACAAGGAGGTCAATGTAGCTGCGGTGGACCGAGTGAGGAAGGGAGCAGCTGGCCACAGCTTGTAAGGCCCTGCGGGCCTGTAAGGACTTTGGCTTTCCTAAGAATGAGCTGGGAGCCATGGGTGCATTTGAGGCAGATAAATGGCTTTGTATATTATAACAGTATCCATGTGCCCATGTTTTTGAGGCAGGTGGATGAGCATACAGGCTGCAACAGCCACCCAGGCAAAATGAAGATGGTGTCAATGGCAGAGCAGTAGCAGGAGTGACAGGTGGTCACATCCAGACACACCGTGAAGGTGGAGCTGACAGGGTTTGCTGAGGCATTAAAATTAGGGTATGAGAGAAAAGTGGAGGCTACGAGGAAGCCCGGGCTTCGTTAGCTTCCATAGGCAGATGGTTCGATGGCTCCCCGCTCACCACATTTTCTCTCCCACTAACCAGCGCACTACACGAGGAAAAGGAAACCACTCTTCTAGGTCTTTCACATTTGGGGTAATAACCCGGTGACTGTGAAAATAAGGCTCAGAGGAACACAGGTGTGCCTGTGCAGAGTGTCCATAGTGCCCATGAAGTTGGGAGTCTTTGCTGCTATTGGCTCAAATACAACAATAGACTCCTTTTCCAGGCTCCCTAACACACACAAAACTGTTTAGTCTGGGAGGGAATGGGAGTCCCTGGCAGAACGTGGAATATCTATCTCGGGAGTTCTGCTACCTGTTTTACTCTAATGACTAATTTTTTTTTAAGCTGCAGAAAATATAAAGGCATACCAATTCAGCACAAGTTTCCCTCTGCATCTGGGAAAAAGCTATTTCCTTGCACCTAATTTCTCCTTTTCCCTCTCTACCCAAATACATGTATTTTGTCCTTGAGGAGACGCCTGGGGTTTTGAATACATGAACATGTGACCACACACCTAAGTGTGATCCTTAGCAACCACCACAAATCAAACAGGAGTGATGCCGTGTTTGGACCAGATCTGATTTCATAGAGATCATCAAGTAAGAGCATCTATCTATCTATCTAGACAGACAGACAGAGAGAGAGAGAGAGAGAGAGAGAGAGTCTGGTTCTCCCATTTACCTGCTGTGTGACCTAGGCCACATTAAAGAGGAACTAGGAAAGCTCCTTCCCTTAACTCTGTCATGGGGACATTGACAACACCAACCTCTTAGGGTTTTTATGAAGCGTGAAGTAAAGCATAGAAGTCCCTAACTTAGGGCCTGCCACATAGAAAGTCCTCAATAAATATTGTCTGCTGTTTTATTATGAGTCTGATTATATGTGTAATAAGCTTAATTAAGTGCTTGCAATAAAGTAGATGCCCAATAAATGTTAACCCATGTCCCTTCTCTCTCAGTAAAATCGGGTTCCAAGTCTTCCCAAACTGGAGCAGATTATAATGATACATGGAGGGAGGTGCCCAGTGGTACCAGACAGCTCAAGAAGTTTCAGGGCTGAGTGGCAGTGAGGATGATGAGCAGTGGACGTGTTCTGGGACATAAGATGAGCACCGCCTGGTGACTGATCAGAACTGAAAAGTGAGTGCACATACCTTCTCCTCTTTCCACCCAAGAGCCAAGCGCTTCTGTACATTGCAGCAGCTGTTGCTGTAATAATGCTACCTAGTAAACAGCAATGAAACCTCAATGGCATGTAATAAAAGTTAATTTTTGCTTGTTGACTGTACTCAGCCGTCAGGTAGCCCTGCTGGACTGGGCCAGGCCGGGAGAACCTGAGCTAGACTTGCTCATGCATATGCAGGCAGGGCCTTCTGGGGCCTGGCCAGTCAGGGCTGGCTGGGTGTTGACGGGAACGATGACATGCTAGGGCCCCCATCTCCTCATCCCGCAGACTGGACTTGTTTGCCAGGTGCAGTAGGGTTCCCAAGAGAGAAAACAGAAGCACACGGGCCCCTCGAGGCCTCAGCACGGAGCTGGCACACTGTCTCTTCTATCACTTTCTATTTGCCAGAGTTGGTTGTTGACAAGCACTGGCCATGCAATGGGCATGAAGACAAGGGAGAGGAGGTATGAAGAACTAAGGACAACTCCGCATTCAATTTGCCACATGCATTAACTTATGTAAGTCAGTGCCTGCATGGAGGAGAAAGGGTGTCCACACTCCAGTCCCCTATTACGCATATCTGGGTCATCTGTTGCAAATTTCCGGAAGATTGACTGTTGACGGTAACAGTTACTTACGTCCTTTCTAAGGATTGAAAAATTAAGTTTCCAGCTACTTGAATGCAGCGTCCCTGTCTCACCTCCACCATCATCTCCGAGAACCCCACCCTGCAGAGGTAAACTTAAAAAGTTGTATGTAGGTGACATTGTTGTAAATTGATCCTGTTTCCTCAGAGACCTGTTTTTTGTGTTCTCGTCACTGCTGATTGATCATGGCAAGATCTGTGAGTCTCTGCTATCTTGTAACTCTCAGCTCCCAGATCTCGCCGGTCCAAGCCTCTCTGACAAGCTGATTTATAATGATTTGTAAATAAACACTTCCATTTATTGGAGGTGTTTATTTGTAAAGCAACTCAGTGTCACGTCCTTGCTGAAGTCATTTGTCTGCCTTGGAAAGGAAGATTAAAAAAAAAAAAATGGAGACATCCTTGGGTATACTCGTAGGTAGAATCAGGATTGAGAGTCTGAGCAGTGTTTCCACTGAGATTTCACCTAGAATCACAAGTGTCATTCTTAAACCTACAGACTACACTCAGTGATTAAGTGACTGACTGAACAGTCCCTCAAGTGAGTGCAGAAACTACCCTCCAAGTAGACCAGCAAGCTTACTCCTTATAAACTATAATTTTAGGGCTTATGGAAAATACATCCATCCATCTGCTCAGTGATCGCACAAATTTACAGCACACAAAGGCTCTGATTACATAAGGCTTAAATTGCAAATATCTTTGTTGGGTCTACCACAGGAACTTGCATTCATAGTAATGATACACTATGATGAGATAGGAAAATGATAGATAGACTGATACTTATTTACTTATTTGTTTATTCATCAGCTATACTCTGAGTATGTACTGTGCGATCAGGTTTTTTTTCCCCTCTTTGTTTTTTCTTTTGTAAATTCTTCCTTTCTTCCTTGTTGCCTTTCTTTCTTTCTTCTTTCCTTTTCATTTTTTTTTTTCTTTTCATTCCAAAGTGTCATTATGATGTTAGGTCCAAAGCTCAATACAGAACTCTCCTCAGAAAAGACAAAGCAAAGGTGGCCTCCTGTGAGCGCCTTAGGTCTAAGGTTCTAAAGGGCTTTTATTCTGATGCTTTGACATCATGGGACTTTGCTCACTCAGAAGAGATTGTCCCTCCCAAAGTTAGCTAATTCCTTCAGAAAGCAAACAACTTCTTCAAGAGTGTGCCTTTCATATGCAAACCAACCAATGCAGAGTCCATATTCCACACTCACCTCCTTTGTCTAGCTTATACTCTAGCCCAATATCCACTAGCCCTAATCACCCCAGAGCTAGAAGCTGGAGGACTACGTCAGCCTCTTTGCTGCAGAATCCACTGAAATTACTCTAATTGGCCAATCCTAAAGCTGTTTACGTGCCTCACAAGTTCCTTCCTGCAGAAACCACAATGGGGGCTCTTGCCATGTTTCCCCCTGGCTCCCTCTACTTCCTGACTAATGCTGCTGTTTCCCCATGTAGCCCTTCATGGAGTGATGTGCTTCCTACTTCTAGGTAACTGTGAGTACCACAAATTCTTCCTTCATGACCATCATTTCCATGGTTGCATGTATTACCATATTTGATTAAAACAAATCCCAGATGTCTTTTTGAAACAGCTAAACACTTGGAATCAAATGATTGGTGAG
The DNA here is from genome assembly GCF_022837055.1 of Prionailurus viverrinus. Lineage (NCBI taxonomy): Eukaryota > Metazoa > Chordata > Mammalia > Carnivora > Felidae > Prionailurus > Prionailurus viverrinus. Next base: position 29,932,682 of record NC_062562.1, on the reverse strand, counting down.
AAATGTTCTCTTGTCCATTTCCCAGACCTCTTTCCCAGGCCCACCAGTGAATGAGGTCTGACCACTACTATACAAAAAAAAGTGAATCCAAAGGATACCTACCAGGGACAAGAAAAGTAGCCAAGCATTTTCCCCAAGAATACATGCAGATGGCCAACAGATGAATGAAAAGATGTTCCATGTCATTAATCATTAGGGAATGCAAATCAAAACCACGATGAGAGATCACCTCACACCTGTTAGAATGGCTAAACTTGAAAAGATAAGAAACAACAAATGTTGGTGAGGATGTGGAGAAAAAGGAACCCTGATGCACTGTTGGTGGGAAGGTAAACTGCGGCAGCCATGGAAAACTGTATGGAGGTTGCTCAAAAAATTTAAAACAGAAATATCACATGATCCAGTAGTTTCACTATTGGATATTTACCAAGAGAAAAAGAAAACAGTAACTCAAAAAGGTATATGCACCTCTATGTTTATTGCAGCATTATTTACAACAGCCAATGTGTGGAAACAGCCCAAGTGTCCATCATTAAACAAATGGCTAAGGGAGATGTCGGGTAAATATACAATGGAATATTATGCAGCCATAATGAAGGATAAGATTGTGCCATTTGAGACAGCATGGATGGACCTAGAGAATATTAGGCTTAGTGAAATAAGTCAGACTGAGAAAAACAAATACCTTATGATTTCATTCATAAATTTAAAAAAATGAATAAACAAACAAAAAGCAGAATCAGAACTGCGAATACCAAGATCCGACTGATGGTTCCCGGTGGGGGGGAGGGGGGCGGGCAGTGGCAGGCTGGACAAAATGGGTGAAGGGAAGAGGGAGATTCAGGCCTCCAGTTAGAGAATGAGTGAGACACAGGAATAAAAGGCACAGCATAAGGAATACAGTCAATGATACTGTAATAACGAGGGAACAGGGCAGATGGCAGCTATACTTGTGGTGAACAGAGAATATAATGCCTAAACTTGTCAAATCACTAAGTTGTACACCTGTTAAAAAGAGAGAGAGAGAGAGAGAGAGAGAGGGAAAGTGAGACATCCTTAGTGCCTAGCCCCTGAGCTGCCGAAGCTTCCTGACACAGGAGAGAAAGAGAGAGCCCACGCCACCATGTCAGACGTGAAGCAGACATGAGCTGAGTGTCAGTTCACATTCTCTCTCCAGTAAAATGCTCAGAGACAGAAAGTTGAACAAGACAGGTCCCTGTCCTGGAAAGGGTCACCTGCTGGTGTGGGGGGAGATAACTGCTGTAAACATGTAAACAGCTGTTAGTGAAGCTTTGGGGACAGGTGGAATTTGCACAAGGTGTTGAAGGATATGTAGAAGTTTACTAGAAGGTGGTCAGGTTGGGGATCTTAAGTAGAGGAATGTTATTTTCTTTGCAAAAATAAAAAGGGTGAGAAAGGGTATGTAGAGTTTGTCTTCAGAATCTCGACAGTGTTTCTGTGGTTTTGCATTTCTCCTTAGTTGGTATTTTCTCCATTAGCCACTTTACCTAGTCAGCAAATCCCAGGAGCAGAATCATGGAGTTGCAGCTTGTCACTCTCAGGAGAGAAATCTTCCCAGGGGATTGTGAGTTTGTAGGCACAGACCCGGGGCCTCCCTCCTCTTTAGAGCCCAGTCTTTGTCTCCAGAGGCTGGGGGTGGGGGTAGGCAAGGTAGGGGGAGAAGGCAGGGTGGTTTGCATGTGTCTGGCCCTTTAGGAGCCCCTTGAAATAATACCAAAGAGAGAGAAATGAGCTGGTGAGTTGAATTTTTAGCAGCAGATTTACACTCTATCAATACTGCACTTTATTCCTCAGCAAACTATTATGTACCCAACTCAAAGCATTGGGAAATGAGGGTGAAGCCAGGGGGTGGCACTCCCAAGGGGCCATCCATTAAGCACAGGGATCATATTTTTCCAGTGACCCAGACCTTTGACATTCACTAAGGCCCACCAGTTCCCAGACTCCAAAGGTTTGCAAAATGTAGCCTTCTAAAAAAACGTAAGGCACACCATTACTTTCAAATTGCTCTGCTTTGTCCAGACCCAAACTGTATTCATTTCCAAAGGAAATGACTCTTGAGAATCTGAAGAGCCTCAATTATTGTAAATCACTCTGCAAGACAAGCACAAAATTAATCAGGGCTCCTGTGTTTGGCGTCAGTCAGGCATGCAGCAGAGAATGCCATAAATAAAAACACCAAGTTCGACTGTTGCCCAAAACCTCAGGGAAGTCTGTTTTCAATAGGGTAAAATAAAGCCATACCGCATACTCACCACACTCTACTGTGTGAGGGGACAAACCAGAAAATGTCTCAAATATGTAAATAAATAAAGCCCCGATTAGCAAGAAGTAGCTCCTTTACTACTAACCCACCAGCAGAGATACTGATTTTCTTAAAATGTTAAAATAATGTATCTTTATTTCCCACTGTTGGCTCAGCAGTGTTTCCAGCTAGACAATATTCAGGGTTTAAGGCCTTTTCATAGCCATGACTGCCATAGGGGTCCTTTGATCCTTTTGCAATTTGCTAGCCATTGTTTCCTCGTTTGATGTTGGGGAATCTGAGGTTGTTCTAAGTGAGGAAATCTCAGAGATCTCCTTTGCAGAGGAGAAACACACACACACACACACACACACACACACACACACACACGATAAATCATCATCCTGAGCCTTTACCAAGTATCCAAGTATCCATACCCCGATAAAAGCGTTACATGGCAGCTCTTGAATTGTCACACTGAGAGAAGGACTTTTTGTTGCCCCCATTTTATACATGAGAAACCTAGAGAGGCTAAATGAGCTGTTCAAGATGACGTGGTCGTAAGGGGAGGAGCAGGGACTCAGGCCAGGTTCCACTGGCCTGCAGACCTCTCTCCTATGGCCTAACTCCAGCAGGTGGAAGGACTGGGTTACAATGAGTGGTGAGGCAGGATGAGGACCTAGCCTTCTTCCCAACACCCTTTAGTTTCCCTTTTTCATAAGGTTGCCTAATAGGGCCACGTGGCAAGAACGTAAGTCCTTTACTTTGAGTTCACCCCAGACTATGAGCTTCTTGGAGAAGACACTACATTCCTTCCAGTTGTATGCCCAATGCCTACTATAGTCAGGCCTTAGGTTATTGATCAATTAGTTTTTGTTGAATGACAGAATAAGGGAATTCAACCAAAAGTTATGTTCTCTTTGGCAGTTTTCAAATTTCAGGGGAACAACACATTGCTGCCAATTTCTAGAGATAAAAGTTGCAGATACACTTTGGTTTCCAGAAACATCTATGTATTCACCTAAAAAGCATAGTCATTCCAAACTGTCATCACTGGTCCACCCACCCTAACATGTACATTAGACATCAAGTGGGCAAAGGAGCTCAGGGTAATTATAGGGCTGTCCTGACAAGATGCTTGAATGTAGATGAGATTCACCTCCATTAGTGACACCTTCCTGGCCCTTGTCTCAGACACAATTCACTTGAGAGAAAGAGGGGAGAGCTATAGCCAAAAATACTAAAATGGCAAAATGTATTTGAAGATGTTTCTTATCTCCCAAGGAAAACTACATGTAAAAAATACTTAGATGTTGGGGTGCATGGGTGGCTCAGTCAGTTGAGCTCCTGACTCTTGATTTTGGCTCAGGTCACGGTTGTGGGATTGAGCCCCATATCAGGCTCTGTGCTAAGCCTGGAGCCTGCTTAAGATTCTTTCTCTCTCCCTCTGCCCCTTCCTCACTTATGCTCTCTCTTTCTCAAAACAAAAAACAAAAACAAACAAAAAAAAACAAATAAAAACTTAGATGCAAAATTGATTGTTCAACAGATAGCTTTCAAAAAATTCTCTGTAATTTCACATACTGTCCATTTTGTTTTTTTTTTGAAATCCTAGTCACCCAATCCTCAAACATATGTTTTATCAGTCTAGTTAGGTATCATTTCCCTTACTTGGATTTGTAGATATACTTATATAGTAGGGCTATTTTTGGAAAAAGGTGATCGGGGTGGGGGAGTTAAGAACAGGACAACTGAAATCAGACTGTTGAGGTTCAAATCTCTGCCCTGCCTCCTACCAACTGAGGGACCTAGGCAAATTATTTCATCTTTTGTGCCTCATTTTCCTTAATTGTAGATGAGGCAATAATAAGAGTACCAAAGCACCCAGTCCTGTAGGGATGCTTTAAGGATTAAATGAAATGGAGAGTTTATAGCTCGAATACATAAGAAAGGTTAAATATCATTACTGATTTTCTGTTATTATCAATTTACCTTATTTCTTTAGATCTCATTTGGAATAGTGTGAGTTGAGAGCGGTCTACCACTCAAAAGTTCGCTTTGATAATAAAGCTGTCACCTTATTTGCCAGTTGATGTCTTAAAGTTGCAAGTTCCATTTCCACAGCCCAGGTAAGATGCTATCACCCCATGCTCCACGTACACGCACCTGACTTGTTTGGAATTAAACTGAAGACAGCAAGCAAAAATTACCTTCCCTACATATAGAAATGACAAAAGTGACCAATTATGATAGCCTACTGGAACGTTATATAATTTCTAATCTTCACCACCTTAAAAAGCAGACATTACTATACTATTTTGTAAATGTAAACCTTGAAGCTCCAAGAGGTTCAGTAATCTATACGGCTACAAAGTGACTGGGATGGGTTTTGAATCCTGTGAGTTCTGACCAAAGCCTACATTATATTGTATATACATTTTTTTCCTTAGACAGAGGTTCTTAGCCCTGACAACACATTAGAATCAACTGGGAAGCCTTTAAAACTAACACCCAGGACCCATTCAGAACATCTCGATCACAGCCTCAGGGGGTGGAGGGAAAACTCAAGCACCTGCAATTTACAAAGATTTCCAGGTGGTTCTATGTGCAGTTGGGACTGAGGAGCATTTATCTAAACTCTGCTAATTTCAGAAATGTGTAAAATAAAGATTAACTTAAAGGAGCAGTTTTTGAATTATTTATTTCATTAATTAGCTTAAATGAAAGGCTTATTTTGCATCATTTACTCAATGAATTCATTTCCCTTCAGACCCTTTAGGATTCCCTAAAGAATCCTACATCGCTTTCTTTGTTTCTAGATGAGCTATACAATCGTTTCTGGTGATTTTTCATTCAAAAAGTATTTTTGAAAGCCCCCTTTGTGTTTCACTGTCAGTTATGAGAGACAAAGAAAAATGAGCCAAGGACTTTGTGATCATTATTGCCACAAATTCCTAGGGAACATTCTGTTGATAGTGAACATTGTAAAAGCCTTTGGATATATAGTAGCAAACAATGAACATGTAATTCCTGTCCTCCTGGAACTTACAGTCTAGAACAGAGACAGGAGCTCGACATGTAAATCAGTAAATAAACGTATAATTACAACTTATGGTTAATGTTACAAAGAAAACAAACTGACAAGGTCCCTTTTAGATTGAGTAGTCAAGGATAGTTTCTAGGAAACAGCTTCAAAATCATGAGGCTCTTAGACAGTTGTCTGGTGTATTCGTAATAGCTAATGAGTACACCCAGGATACACTTTTGATGTCTGACTTCTTTCTCTCGTATAATAATTTTAAGATGCATCCATATTGCCAAGCATATTAATAGTTCATTTCTTATTATCACTAAGTAGAACTTGAGTGTATGAATATACCCTTGGTGTTTTTTATGCACATGAGATTTTAGGTATCACTGAGTTAGACTGTTAGTTCCTTAAGGACAGGGCAATGACTAATACATTTATTGTCCTTTCCAAAACTTGACTGATAATATTAGAGTTAGCAGGTATTCAATACACATTAGCTGATTGGATGAATTTTTATGCTCACAGATAATACCCATTGTTCTCTTTCCAACGTCCTTACCCACGATATACATAGACTCTTTTTTTTTCAACTTAAGTAGATATGAATTTCAGCTAGTAAAAGACAGGAGCAATTGAATATTTCCACAGAAGGCAAATGATTCATTTGGGGTGAAGGCAAGGAATCCCATCAGCAGATTATACCTGTTAATCAAGACTCTTTAAAATCAAGTGTGTCTAACACAAGAAGCTGTTGCCCCATTTCTGTTTTTTTTTTCTTAATTTTTTTAATGTTTATTTTTGAGAGAGAAAGAGCATGAGCGGGGGAGGGGCAGAGAGAGAGAGAGAGACAGACGGACAGAATATGAAGCAGGCTCCAGGCTCTGAGCTGCCAGCACAGAGCCTGATGCGGGGCTTGAATCCACAAATCATGAGATCATGACCTGAGCTGAAGTTGGATGCTTAACCAACTGAGCCACCCAGACACTCCTATTGCCCCATTTCTAAACGTGCCCATGGTTGGTTCTTACACTTTAACAGTAATGTTAATTACACAAAATTCAGATGCATAGAGAGTTGAGGCCACTACTATAAGACCTTAGGAAAACCTGGCTTACCGTTATTTATGTCTGCCTCCATTGTAGCCCGAGTCACGGCATCAAGAATCTAGTAGGTGCTTAATAAATGCTTCTGCAATTGAACTGAATGTAGACAAATTGCTTCAATAGCAAATATGAACATTTAAAATGTGCTTATCCGTAATGATTAGCTTGGGAAATGCTAAAAGAACCCTTTACCCAGCCTGCAATTTTTTTTCCAGCCTGCATTTTAATGCAGGGCACATTTCTCAGCTGAGATTGATGTTCTCCTTAATATCTCCCATGAAAGCAGACTAACATTTAAAACAGTTAGTATGCCAGAAGTGGTCTCAGAAATGTCAGTGTGGTGTGTGATTACAAGCTGGTCTAAAGGAAGAAAACAAGCTCCCTTTAATAAACTGAGCTTTACTCAGGCTGCAGAAACCTATTAAGATGAAGGGAAACTGACCTGACCAAACTGAAAGGCTCAGGCATATTATTACCTATTAAAAGTCATTCATTAATTATGGGAAAAAGCCATCAAGAGGAATTCCATTTTGATAAAAGGGAGTTAAAAGATGTTGCACGTTGAGGCTCTGGAGTCAGAATGAAGTCTGCCATGTCCTAGCTGAGACCTGGGGCAATGCACCTAACCTCTCTGACCTTTGATTTCCTGACTTCTAAAAAAGATGCTAATATTCACCACCTCACTGGACTGTGCTCTGATTGGATTGTAGAATGCATTGTATGATGCCTTGCTAGGCTACTTGTGGACAGAGGTCCAGCTTGTCAGCATCATTGGAGAGCCTGTTAGAAATGCAGAATCTTGGGAATGCAAGCTGGTGCAGCCACTCTGGAAAACAGTCTGGAGGTTCCTCAAAAAACTAAAAATAGAACTACCCTACGACCCAGCAATTGCACTACTAGGCATTTATCCAGAGGATATAGGTGTGTTGTTTCGAAGGGACACATGCACCCCAGTGTTTATAGCAGCACTTTCAACAATAGCCAAAGTATGGAAAGAGCCCAAATGTCCATTGATGGATGAGTCGATAAAGAAGATGTGGTATATATATACAATGGAGTATTACTCGGCAATCAAAAAGAATGAAATCTTGCCATTTGCAACTATGTGGATGGAACTGAAGGGTATTATGCTAAGTGAAATCAGTCAGAGAAAGACAAAAATCATATGAATTCACTAATATGAGGACTTTAAGAGACAAAACAGATGAACATGAGGGAAGGGAAACAAAAATAATATAAAAACAGGGAGGGGACAAAACAGAAGAGACTCGTAAATGTGGAGAACAAACTGAGGGTTACGGGAGGGATTGTGGGGGGTGGGGATGGGCTAAATGGGTAAGGGGCACTAAGGAATCTACTCCTGAAATCATTGTTGCACTACATGCTAACTAACTTGGATGTAAATTTAAAAAATAAAAAAATTAAATAAAAAAAGAGTGTATTGTAACCCCCCCCAAAAAATAAGAAAATAAATTCTTTGAAATGCAGAATCTTAAGCCCCACCCCCAAACTACTGAATCAGAAACTACCTTTTAGCAAGATCCCCATGTGACCTGCACCCCATCACTGTTTGAAACGTGGATCTTAAGCATATTACACATGCTAGGCATACAGTAAATGCTCGATAAATATCCACTGCTATTATTCTGTGGAAAATTTTAGACATATGAATAATACTGAGTTTCATCCTCTCCCACATGATGGGTGCACTTCTTTACCATACTGTGCATGACTTTCGTCTTCTGAAAATTCCTTCATCATTGCAACAATCAACAGTGTTTTCCTATACAGTATTCAGTGTGAACTCTGACTTCCTTAGGTTTGATGATCAGTTATAAGACTAGAATTGAAGGGCAGACATTTATCACTGGGCCAGAACTCATTGTGGACTGTAAACTCACAGCTTCATCCAAGCTGGCAGGCTGACATTAAAACGAAATTATTAATCGACTTTTTTTTCCCTCCCCACAGCCATAAACAAATATATCGGTTTTAAATGGATTCTTCACACTCTGGCAGCTTGATCACCACTTTCCATACCCACAATTGATAGAAAAAGATGAAAGATAAGGGAACAAAGGGTGAAAATGTAACAGGTGATCATTTCTAGTTTCCTTGAGCATATTTTAACAGAGCTTGGAGACAGTATGCATTGGGCTGGGGATAACAGCGCTTTCTTCGTGGATTTTTTTCTGCTTTGCATCAGAACCTGTGTGTGCTGTCTGAAAACCTCTAAGGGAAGTAAGCAGTTCAGCCTGTGGCTTTGAGAATTCTCCATCTCCCCTGAGTAGGAGCTGGGAGTGTAGCAAAGGCAATATATTCCTTAGGACTTTCAAATGGAAAGTACCAATTTCCAATGCTCGGAAATTCTTCAGAGCAGCATGCTGGCCCCAAAGCAAATGGACTGAAGGTGGTGTCAGGCTGTAAAAAGTTAATTTACTAGAGTCTCTTCTAAGAACAGCCAAGTCATTTCGAATTCTAATGCAACATACCTGCCCTTCTTCCACAATCGTAGCTGAACTGACACAGAAGCAATGGGAAACATTTACAATAGGAGCTTTAAAAAAAGGCAGTTTGTCCTGTTTGTATGCTGACCTGAGTTGTTATCCCTCTCTGCCTTCATTGAAAATGCCTTCTGGTCTCCTAAGAATTGCACCAGCCTGCTGCCTGGAGATCAGGACTCCCTGCACATCCCTGAACATTGTTTGCACGCTGTCATATTGAGAAAGTACAATTTGTATTCGGCAGCTGCTCCCTATACACACACACACACACACACACACACACACACACATGCACACCCACACACTCCCTTCTCGGGTCCATTTGCCCCACCTTTAACAGGGCCCTCAAGTTGTCCCCAGCCCTTCTTATACCAGAGATGATGAATCTAATAGAATAATTAACATTGCCGTGTCTGTGTGTGATAACACCTCTATTTTTAAAAATGTATTAGAAATGTTGAAGGCATATACAACAGGCACAAAGAATAGGGGCTTTTCTATGAAACATATTCCAAAGGCTTCCTGTCTCATGGAGAACAAAACGCTGGCTTCCCAGCCTTTCGTGAGACACTTCCCCCACCTGCCAACCATTCTCCCCCTTCTCACTGCCCCCTCCCGCTCCTCTTGTTTCCCCGTGTTCACTCCCAGAGCATTAGCACTTAGAGCTTTCTCTGCCTTCGACACTCTTCTCCTAAATATCTATTTGACTCCCTTCCCTGAGTTCTTCAGGTCTCTGCTAATCAGAGAAGCCTTTCCTCACAAGCCCTGCATGAAGGAGCCATCTCTGGCCCACCCCAATCTCTACCTTTCATTATCCCATTAACCTGCTTTGTTTTCCTCCATAACACTGACCACATAAAGCATATATTTAGTTGTATATTAACTTATTACCCGGTTGCCATAACTAAAATGTTAGTTCCGTGAAGTCAAGGATTTTGTCTGTTTGGGTATTGTCGTTTTTTTGTTCTTTGTTTTTTTTTTTTTTTTCCTGCAGAACCTAGAAAAAAAAACCTGAGACAAGGCAGGGCTCAACAAATAACTAACGAATGATTGATCTCAGCTTTATCAGCGCGCACGTTCCAGCTTAAGAAAGTTATAAATAATATGACATAAACATAATAAAAATTATGTACGTATGTATGTTGAGTTGACCCACGTATCCTTCCTGGTTTCAGCCCCCTTTCTCTCTCCTAGGAGTAATCACTATCTTGAATGCGGGGCTTATCATTTTCATGCATTTCTTTATCTTACATATGTATGTGTTTTTAGGCAATACATAGCATTGGGTAGCTGTATACTGTACTGTGGCATGGCATTCCATAGCACAGCATGGCATAGTGTAGTATTATAGTGTAGTAAAGTATGATATAATTTAGTACAGTGACGCTTAAACAACATGGGTTTGAACTGTTTGAACTGCTCAGGTCCACTTATACTTGGATTTTTTTTCTGCAAAAAGCTTTATTGTTTCCATTTGGTCCACAGCTAGAGAGAGCGCTCCAGGGTGGTTAAAAAGCTGCCTAGTGGCTACAGGAAGACACTCAGGCAGCAGCCCCGACACCAGGGTCATGCCAGAGGGGACCCTCCAGGGCTGCCAAGCTCCTGAGGCTCTTACTCATGCTTGAAGGTGAGCCTTTCGAAGAGCTACTTGCCCAACCCAGCCTGCAGAGGTGAGTCAGGTGGTCGCCATCTCCTTGATGAGTTTCACTTCCTCATCCAGAAAGCACTTCTCCCGGAAGCTACAGAACCCGGGGCATGCAGCTCCCAAAGCGCCTGTTTCAGGTTCTCTAGGATCATGGCAACTTTCTTGGTCTCAAGGTTTTACCCCACTCATCTTGAAACAGCTTCTGCAAGTCCTCGAAGAGGGCACTGGTTTCTTCAAAAGATGCCGGGTGCCCTTAAGGTTCTCCTCAGCCAACTCTTCGAATGAGTGTCCCATGCCCTCCAGAGCCACGTCCTCGAGGTGAAAAGAGAAGCCCAGAGAAAGGTAAGTGTAGGAGGCCTACAGGTTGACCAAGTGGTTGGCCACAGCTTCCACCTCTGGAATAATTCTGAGAAATCTGGAAGCTCCTGGTTGATGAGCAGTAAGGAGTTAAGCTCAGAAGATGGTGCTGGCTGGTCTCGAAGTCAGGGGATGGCTAAGAAAAAGGAAAAGAGGTTGGAGGGTGGTGGGAGGCACCCCTGAGGCACCTCAGGGAAGGGACTTCCCTGAGTCTGTTCTGTGCATACACTTTGAAGCAAGAGACAGATCCAGAGATCACTGGGCACATTGCCTATAGGTGGAGTTTTTACGGTGCAGTACTGTAAATGTATTTTCTCTTCCCTATGATTTTCTTAATACATTTTCTTTTCCCTAGTTTACCTTAGTGTAACAATACGGTATGTAATATATAGAACATACAAAATACGGAACCTCATGGACTGTTATTAGGTAGGCATTTATTTGATCAACAGTAGTAGGCTATTAGTAGTGAAGTTTTGGGGAAGTCAGAAATGTTAAGTGGATTCTCATTTGGGTAGTGGCGGTCAGTGACCCAATCCCTGTGTTGTTCAAGGGGCAACTGTATGATCATATAGAAAAGAACAGTATTTCTCAAACTTTGCTTCATATCAGAATTACCAGAGCAGCTTTAAAAAATCCTGATGGCCAGATCCCACATGGGTTTCATCTGAAAATCCCTACAGGTGAGCCCCTTGCATTGTTTGTTTAAAGTTCCCAGGTACTTTCAATTGCAGCCAGGCTGTAGGACCAGGGGCATTGCCCTCAATAAAGTGCTGTGGTCGGGAGTCAGGCTGCCAGGATTGGAACACGGCCTCCAAGTCTCTCCAGAGTTTCTACAGTTCCTGGACACCACAGTTAGTCACTCGAGGGAGGAGGAGCATACCGCATCCCTTCTTAAAGATACTGACCAGAATCAAATGCCGTTCCTTCAACTAACCTCTCTGACACCATTTTCCTGAGATATTTAACTCTTAGTTATTTTAATAGGGCCTTCCACCTAAGTCATGGGAAATCTCCAAAAACACAATGACTTCCTTGCTTCAGAACACTCATTATGTGTCTGAATTTGTATAACTTTATTTTTTTTTTAATTTTGTATTTCTGACAGAGACAGAGCACGAGTGGGGGAGGGGCAGAGAGAGAGGGAGACACAGAATTCGAAGCAGGCTCCAGGCTCGGAGCTGTCAGCACAGAGCCCAACGTGGGGCTCGAACTCACAAACCGTGAGTTCATGGCCTGAGCTAAGGTCGGACGCTTTACCGACTGAGCCACCCAGGCACCCCTGTATAACTTTATTGAAGTACAACATATATCAGGAAGAGTGCTCTCATCATAATTGTACAGCTAGATGACTGTTCACAAACTGAACACACCCACATGACAAGGACCCTGATCAAGAAACCCACCAGGGTCTACTCTCTAAAGGGTCACTACTCACCTGACATCTAACAGTGGATTAGTGTGGCCTATTTGGCCTTCACATGCATAAAATTATATATACTCTTTGATCCGGTTCTTTCATTTGACATATTACAAAACACATTACTTCTTAATCTCTTTTAGATTTAAAAAGAGAGTTATAAAAGGGAAAACCATGCAGAAAAGTAACCAAAAGACACTAATTATAAATAATATATTTGATTCACTACCTAGAAAAATCAGAGAATCAGTGAAAAGTGTTCTATAATTTATTTTTTAGAAGACAGTTACCCATTTTTCTTCAAAGAATAAAGAAACTTTTAGATTACCTATTTTACCAACTCATTCGTAGACCTGTCAGTGTGCTTTTGCATAATGTATATTACTTAGAAAACAATGTGAAGATAGATCATTTTTAAAGGCTTTGCTAGAAAGGCAAACGGGACCCACTCTTTGTGTCCTATTAACAGATTACAATGATCCATAATCCAAAATTCATTTTTATTTCATCTGGGGTTGTATGCTTTAAGAGATAAATGTGAACTCATGGTGATCAGTTTTTTTTTTATTATATGAAATTTATTGTCAAATTAGTTTCCATACAACACCCAGTGCTCATCCCAAAAGATGCCCTCTTCAATGCCCATCACCTCCCACCCCCCATCATGGTGATCATTTTAAGCTAGTAACAATCTCATTCTGAAAATACCTCTTGATTGATTTATTTAACAAAATTTTCAGTGCTACAAATAGAATGTTGAGCAAAAAGAAACTTGGTTCCTGCCCTGATGGATCTTTAAGTCTGGTGAATGTCAGGTGTTAATCAAAGAGCCCTGCAAGTCAACTGAAACGTGACATTCAGAGCTGAAGGAGGCAGGCACAGCCCTATGAAGATGTATCAAAAGGGGGAACTGACAAGACTGTGAGAGTCACAGACCATTTCCCCACAGATATGATAGTGCGGCTGATGTTAAAAACACAGTAACAGAGGGAGTCTGGGTGGCTCAGTCGTTAAGTGGCTGACTTCAGCTCAGGTCATGATCTCATGGTTTGTGAGTATGAGCCTGGCATCCGGCTCTCTGTTGTCAGCACAGAACCCACTTCAGATCCTCTGTCTCCCTCTCTTTCTGCCCCTCCCCTGCTTGCTCACTCTCTCTCTCTCTCTTTCTCTCACAAAAATAAACATTGAAAAAAAAGAACACATACACAAACACGCACACACAATAACAGAGACTCCTAGGTGGCTCAGTGGATTAAGCGTCTGACTCGATCTCAGCTCTGGTCTTGATCTCAGGGTCTCGAATTCAGGGTCATGAGTTCAAGCTCTGCACTGGGTGTGAAGCCTACTTAAAAAAAAAAAGCACAGTAACAAAAGAATGATGCTAGAATGTAAAACACCCTTGAAATTTTACAAACTGCATCCACAGAAACTGAGTGCAACACTTCGAGGCCGTTTGCCCAGAATACTCTCCAACATTCCTGCTAGTAGCCATACACACACACACACACACACACACACACACACACTGCTGTTTAGCTCTTATGCAACCTCAGATGTCAGATGAAATTTCTTTCTTTAGGAGGAAGTCCCTGGATGTTCTTCATGCACCTAAAGTAGGTCAAAGTCCCCAGTTTTATACTTTCACATTACTCACCAAATCTTTCTAGTATTTATGATAGATTTCCTCCCCCTTTTTTTGTAACAAAAATAACACGAGATGATCCATAACATACTCATCACATGATGCCTTGGACCTCATGAATATGCAATAGACAGTAGCTCCCTAGTGTATTTAATGTGTATCAACTCTGCAAAAACTCTCTAACCTCTATGAGGCAGGAGCCACATGTCACGTTTTCCCCAGTAACCCCAACACTTGACGTGGTACTTGGCACTAGGAGGCCAGAACAGCACTGCACAGTGTTCAGCAGGAAGGCACTGCACTTGAGACCACCAGGGTTTGAATTCAGTGCCAGAAGGATGACCTTGGGCAGTTAAATTCTTTTGCCTGCATGTCCCTTCAGGAACTAGGCCCTGTCCTAAAACTTACCTCATAGGGTTGTGAGTATTTATCAATTGAAGGAACAGTGCCTGGCTCATAGTAAGGGATCCGTGCATTAACTACTAGTATTATTAGGTAAACTACCACCTTTCCACTCCGCCTCTTTAATGCTACACTAACAGAGTGATAGAATCTGAGAAAAGGAGAACTGAATCCTACAACCCAGTTCACACAGGGCCACTTCATGCATCTTGGGTCCTCCTTAGTTGAGTTAAGTGAACTTGAGCAGAACTGGTTTGGAAAAGACCTATATTGAGAGCCCCATTGAAAGAACTTACATTTTTAAATACTCCACTCGTCTCTCCCTCTTCCCAATTTACCAACTGGGTTTCTTTCCAATGTATATATGACTTCATGCCCTTTAATTTCAGAGGAATTCCAGTATTTTATACCTGAAAGGGAGCTGAGACATCACCATCTCCAGCATTAGTGACTTTTATAAGAAGAAACGGAGACCAGACACAAAAAGTGAGTGGAACAAGGTCACACAGATGGGGCGCCTGGGTGGCGCAGTCAGTTAAGCGTCCGACTTCAGCCAGGTCATGATCTCGCGGTCTGTGAGTTCGAGCCCCGCGTCAGGCTCTGGGCTGATGGCTCGGAGCCTGGAGCCTGTTTCCGATTCTGTGTCTCCCTCTCTCTCTGCTCCTCCCCCGTTCATGCTCTGTCTCTCTCTGTCCCAAAAAAAAAAAAATATATTATTTCAATGTATAATCAATGTAATGTTTATTAATGAGATATTTAACATTCCTTTTAATCCTACTAAGTTTTGAAATCTAGCACGATTTTACACTTAGAGCGCATCTCCGTCGGAATGCTGAATTTTCAGCAGAAATACCTAGATACTTAGATCTCATGAAATGTAGAGTTGAAAAAGAAGACGCACATACCCAAATGGTTCTAAGTGTACTTAAAAGTTTCCTGTAACTGGACGGGGTATCTATCTTTTAATTTAAATTTAATGTAATAGTAAATAAAATAAAAAATGTAACTCTGCAGTCCCAGCAGCCACAGCTCAAGGAGTCAGCGGACTACACGTGGCTTGCACCTAGAGCACTGGTGGGCCCAGCTCCTGAGCCAAAGCCCTAACCACTACACTCTGCGTCCTTTATCACGACTCTGACCTTGTCAGAGTGCTGCAAGGCCAGGTCTGTAGACACCAGTAGAATGAGAATTGAGCTCCACGTTCTGATTCACGCAGGTCACTTGGGGCATCTTGGCTCCTCCCCAGCTGAGTTAACTGAGGCGTGGGGCAGACCCATAAATTTCATCAGGACTCATGTGAAAAGGGCCTCAATGAAAAATCCGGTGAAGTCATTAAGAATAGTCTCAGCAGATACCATATGATCGCACTCATACGTGTAATTTAAGAAACAAGACAAATGAACAAAGAAAGAGGGGACAAAACAAAAATCAGACTCTCCCCTGTAGAGAACAAACCGCTGATTACCAGAGAGGAGTTGAGTGGGGGGATGGGTGAGATAGGATACGGGGATTAAGAGCACACTTGTATTGGAACACCTGGGTGGCTCAGTTCATTAAGTGTCTAACTTCTGCTCAGGTCATGATCTCATGGTTTGAGCCCCTACATTGGGCTCCCTGCTGTCAGCACAGAGCCTGCTTCGGATCCTCTGTCTCCCTCTCTCTCTGGGCTTCCCCCACTTGTGCACCTGCACTCTCTCTCAAAAATTAATAAACGTTAAAAAAGCACACTTATATTGATGAGCGCTGAGTAATGTATAGCATTGTTAAGTCACTATATTACACACCTGAAATTAATATAACACTCTGTGTTAACTATACTGGTATTTAAAAAAAAGAATGGAGGGGCGCCTGGGTGGTGCAGTCGGTTAAGCGTCCGACTTCAGCCAGGTCACGATCTCGCGGTCCCTGAGTTCGAGCCCCGAGTCAGGCTCTGGGCTGATGGCTCAGAGCCTGGAGCCTGTTTCCGATTCTGTGTCTCCCTCTCTCTCTGCCCCTCCCCCGTTCATGCTCTGTCTCTCTCTGTCCCAAAAATAAATAAACGTTGAAAAAAAAATTAAAAAAAAGAATGGAGTCTCAGTAGCAGCAAAGAATATGTACCCAGCAGAAGCAAAGAATATAATATTAGAATGAACAAATCTATAAAGACACCTGGGACTTCTGAAGCAAACGACAGTACTTACTAGACAAGAGAAACAGTGATTACCTCTGAGGTTAAGGGAGCCAATAGATCACCTCTCCCCTTTACATTTGAGAGCATGTTTAATTGTTAGAAATTTTACATTTGGATCATTCCAGTGTAAAAATTCCAACATGGTGGGCAGAAGGTCTGGAAATGTACATATTCCTCAGAAACACTTAACTTACCACGTGGGTCATCCTGGATTTCAGACAATTGCTTCCTTAGATAATAATTTGTCAGTCACTTTTTTCCATTTAATAAATATTTATTGAGAAGGAGCCATGCATTAAATAGTTTACACATATTACTATCTCACAGGAACCATTAGGACAACCTATGGAGAACAAGCTGCTATTATCCCCAATTTACAGCTAATGGAATTGAGACTTTCTCTAGACCCAAGCTATGCTATGCTGATGCATGCAAAGCACACAGGTTAAAAAAAAATCCAAAGAAATTGGGTATTTCCAGAAGGAAGGTGCTGAGTATAAGAGGGGTCAGAACTTGTGCTAAGCTCACGAGTTTGAATTTATCTTGAAGAAAATAAGAAACTACTGGGGGATTTTTAAAGAGGAGACTCACATGATGTTATTGGTATTTTATAGCATATCCATTAAAATCTTTTTGTTGAAGGCAGAAGAAACCCCAGTGCAAACTGGAAACATAAAGAAATACTTATTAGTTCATGTCATTGAAAAGCCCAGCAGGCTTCAGGTAAACTTTGATCCAGGTGCTTAAGATATGTTACCAGGTTTTAGCTTCTGTTTCCATTTCTTACTTCTCTTTTCTCCTTGTAGAAAATTGGTTTTGGCAGTCTCACTCCCTGTGCTCCAAACACATGCATCAACACTTTTCTGAATATAGAATTCCTCGTTTGTGTCCAGTGGGGCAGAGAGTGCTTGTTCTTCTTGGAGCTTACCAAAAAAAATGCCTCTAGTTGAATCTCTGATTGGGCTGATTAGGTAGTGTGTACCCATTTATGAACTAAAAGCACAGGCAAGGGGAACAGTCTTCAGTGGGCAGAGGCCTGGGTCACAAGATCTACCCCTGGAGCTGGGGTGGAATCTGCTTCATTCAGAAGCTCGTGGCTGAGACTGGAGGAGGAGTCCCCAAGGAAGTTCAACATCCTAGCCTAATGAATCATTTTTGCGCCTTTTTTATTTTAATGTTTAGTTTTGAGAGAGACACTGCAAGAAGGGAAGGGGCAGAGAGAGAGAAGATCCAAAGCCAGCTCTGTGCTGACAGCAGAGAACCTGATGCGGGGCTCGAACCCACAAACTGTGACACCATGACCTGAACCAAAGTTGGCTGCTTGACAAACTGAGCCACCCAGGTGCTCACCCGGAGCCACTTTTGCTCTTAGGGAAGCCTAAAGATGTTGGCCATTCTGTGCTCCCTGATAACATCAAGTGAGAAGTCAGTCTTTGCCTCTGGATGCCTAATGCCAGAGTCAAATTTTGATATGACTTAATTTCTTCTTTTTTTGTGACAACAGTTACATTCTAAAGAAAAGATAAATTTGTGAGGTGATAAGTGTGTTACTTAACTAGATGGGGGAAATCCTTTCGTAGTATATACATGTATCAAATCACAACAAGGTACACTTAGATATCTAAAAATTGTATAGGTCATTTATGCCTCAATAAAGCTTAATGAAAAAACTTTTTTTCAGAAGTAGTAAGTGTCCTACATGATACTATGGTTGGTGAGACATTGGTCCAATAAAGGGCAGAAGTAGGGCTCACGTACTACAAAGCAAAGGGAGAATAAGCTGGATGTGCTTGTCATTTATTTATTTATTTATTTATTTATTTTAATTTTTTTTTTAATGTTTATTTATTTTTGAGACAGAGACAGAGCATGAACGGGGGAGGGTCAGAGAGAGGGAGACACGGAATCTGAAACAGGCTCCAAGCTCTGAGCTGTCAGCAAGAGCCCGACGCGGGGCTTGAACTCACGGACCGCGAGATCATGACCTGAGCTGAAGTCGGCCGCTTAACCGACTGAGCCACCCAGGTGCCCCTGTGCTTGTCATTTATACTGGTCAGAAGAAGGAATTCATCAGTCTTCCCTCAAAATGGTAGCCATGGCCAAAGAAGACATCCCATCGTTTTCCATTATCATAATTTGTTGGCCCTTGTCTCCAGTGACAGTAATAATCTCTGTGGTGGGAACTCACTGCAAAATTTACCATTCTCAGCTCTTATAAGGAGCAGTAAATTTCAGCAGGGAAAAAAAAGATTATTTGTGTAAAACAAAACCAGCAAACATCTCCAACTAGCTCTAAAAGAAAAACAGAAATGAAAGTTTGCGTTTCAGGGTGCAAATTACATGCTTTATTTTCTATGATTGATTTTTACCAGTTAATTAGGATTCCTTATTAAATCAAACACTTCCCCCCAAGGGAAGCTGTAAATCTTTATTTACCTTTTTATCTTTCTTGACAAATAAATTGCATTTTTGTGGTATTATTTCTGCTTTTACAACCTAACCTTTTTTGTAACAAATGCTTATGGAAACCAGTTGTTAATTAAACACCAAAATGTAATCATGAAAGAATAATTTCCAGTTGGTTCCAAATTCCCTTGAATTGAAAAGTTTAAAAGAAAAAAAGGAAGCTAAAATGAACTTTTTAACAGTTTTGGTATTATATTTCAGTTTCTGCCCTCATGCAAAGTAAAATAGGAGAATCAAGACACAAGGGCAAAATAACAGATTGCACCAAATTTTATTGTACCTTGATGTTTGGAACATCTGCTTGCTGAGGCTATAAAATCCATATTTAAGTCCCACCATACTAAAACATTAGCTTGGTGAGGACAGGATAGTTCTGCTTATTTTTTGCCCATCATAGAGGTTTAAGAAATTTGTTGAGCGAATAAATTTAAGATGAGGAATCTGATGCTCTAAGGGTCAGTTGAGTATGTAAGTCTTAGAGCTACAAGAAGATCAAAATTACAACACAGTTCTGTTAATTTGCCCCAAGCCAATGTTCTAATTTCTAGGTAGGATGATAATAATAAAATACAATATCCCTGGATATAGTGCTGTATCTTCAGCATCATTTCCCCTTCTGCTTTCCCATCAGCTCCCAAGTTTCATTGGAAATCCATAGGGTCTTTAAAATCTGACTCCATTCCCAACTCCAGGAGCACATGACCTAAGTTAAGCCACCTTCTGGCTGCAGTGATTTGTTCAGGGTAGCATGACCCTGAACAATCCAATCAGATGACTCTGATGAACTTCAACAATAGATGTTCTTGCATATAATTTCTTGTTTCTTAAAGTTTATTTATTTTGAGAGAGACAGAGACAGAATGAATGGGAGAGGAACAGAGAGAGAGAGAGAAAGAGAGAACAAGAAAGAATCCCAAGCAGGCTCCACGCTGCGGGCACAGAGCCTGATGTAGGGCTCAAACTCATGCAACCATGAGATGAGGCCCTGAGCCGAAACCAAGAGTTAAGAGACTTAACTGACTGAGCCATGCAGCTCCCCACCACCCCCAACCTGTTTTCTTTCTGTAGACAGAATGGAATGTCAGTTGAGGCCTAGACCACCTTCAGGAATGTGCAGAATAAGCCCCATAGCAGATGCAGCCTCCTTTGTCATTATGTGGGGAGCTAGTCATGAAAATGTAGATTCACCAGGACATAACTACAAGAATTAAGGGAAATGAGAGCCAGAGTCCCTTGTAAATTTCTAGATCAAACCACACCTGAAAGTTTGACTTACCATAGAACGCTCTGCTATGTGAAACAACACAGCTCACTTTGAGTTGAATTTTTAGAGAGAAAAGGAGTTATGACCAACCCAATGACATTTGTAGAGTCCCTATCATGTGCAAGTATGGTGATAATCACTTAACATGCATTATTAATATTTACAACATCTTTACAAGGTAGTAACTGTATCATTCCATTTTACAAATGAAGAAACTGAGGCTCCCAAAGGTTAAATGGTGTGCCCAAGATCACAGAGCTATTAAGTGGTAGCATCTGGCTTTAGAGCCCACCCAATTAATCACTGTTCTGTAATCCCTAAAACCATATTGCCTGGTTCAGACACTCTAACAGAATAGGCCCTTGCCCACTCAGGGCCTTTTAATTTGTATTTCCCTCCGCATAAGAAGGTGGTTCTGTCATTTATGCCTCTGGTCTATTAGCCCCTCTGAAATGGCCTCCTCTGACCAGGTTATCTAAAAAAAGGACCTCTCAGTGTTGACCAAGAAAGAATTCACTGAAAATTTAAGCAAACAGGCATTTATTTGGGGCAATTATAATTTCAATTTGGAAGACACCTATTTAGGTAGAAACCTAAACTGTGTTCGAAGGAAGACAAAGTGGGAGCAGGGTTAAATAGGCAAAAGGCTACAAATGTAGTTCTTATGTGGGTCCTCTGTGCAAAACGAATTGAAACCAGGTTAACTGGAATTGATTAGGTCACTACACAAATGAGGGATCGAAATTTGTTACACTGCACCGGCTCCTTTGGAAGTGATGAATGCAGATGATTCAGGAGTCCTGGTGAGGAGGAACTTTAGTGCAGACTGAGGGCTTGCAGATGGCTGAAAAGTTTTTAAAAAGTTCATGGCTTCTGCAAAGAAGATGTCCATCAATTCCTACTCTCATATGGCCTCTGGACCCTATTTTAAAAAGAGGCTCTCTTTAAAAAGAGACCCTATTTTTAAAAGAGCTAGGTTTGCTTGCTCCATATTGAAATCTTCTTGTACATTTTCCCCTTTTGATTGAGTTTTGTTTGTTTGTTTTGTTGTTTTTTCCTTTTGTTTTGTTTTTTGACAAGAAGTTTCAATGGTGAATCCTTTCCGTTTGGTTCCATTGTGTTGCTAGAATGGTTAGTACCTGCTCTGGGTCCATCATGTCCCTTGTAATGGGGAGTTTCATGTTCTTATATATATTTATGTCTGTCATGTGGGAGTCCTAGGACCACATTTGAGTAACAAAGAGGCCTTTTAGGGAGAAGGACTTTAGGCTACATCAAGTAAAGTTTCATTTCCTGTTGTCAAAAAGTACGTTGGGTGAATATTTTCAAGTCCTTGAACAACCATTATTTTGGCATTTTGAGTAGCAGAACAACATCAGAAAATCCACATTATAAACAACTTAAACATAAAAATTAAGATCCAGATTAGCTTAATGACTAATAGTAAAACTTGTAAATCTGAATGCAAAAGAACCCCAAGTCCTGAAGAGAACCAACTAAAAATACCAGAAAGTACAAAGTTACACCATCCTGAGGGAAAATTTGAAGGTCCCTTAGGGACTTGGCCAATTTAAGTAGCTTAGTAGTTTCTGATTCTACCTGTTGTGAAGTATTTATCCATATGCAGCAAAAGGTACAGACTCCTTGCCCAGCTAAAAGATTATCAGGGGCTATCTTATTACCAAGAACAGCTTTGGCCAGAAACTCTAAGAATCTTTGTTGGGCAGCTAGTGCTTTAACAGTGGATTGTGCAACAATTTCAAGAATGAAGAGGTTCTTGATTTTAGCCTCATTTACTTTATCCCTAACCAGGAAAGTAGGAACTTGCCAAAGGAATGGACCCTGAATTATGAAAGCCTCCTGGTAGGTCCTCTCTCTAACTTGATTATGTAAATTCAGGGCAGTTAACCTATAAGATAGTTTGCTCTGCTTATGAAAGTGAGGGTCACAGTTAGTTTCTCCTAACCTGAAATAAAAGGTTGTTTTGTGTTGAATAAAAGTGGTAAGAGTAAACATCCTCATCTTGTTCCTGATCTTAGAGGGAAGGCTCTCAGTTTTTCACCATTGAATATGATGTAGGCAGTGGGTTTTCATATATGCTTTTATTATGTTGAGGTTTGTTTCCTCTAAACCCACTTTGTTGACGGTTTTTATCATGAATCTATGTTGAATTTTGTCAGCTGCTTTTTCTGCATCTGTTGAGATCATCATATGATTTTTATCCTTTGTTTCGTTGATGTGATATATCATGTTGATTGGAAAATATTGAACCATCCTTCATCTCCGAAATAAATCCCACATAGCTGTGGTGAATGATCTTTTAAATGAATTGTTGTATGAGGTTTGCTAATATTTTATTGAAGATTTTTGCATCTTTATTTATCAGTGATGACCATAGGTTTTTTTGTTTTGTTTTTGTTCTTGTTTTTGTTTTTTGGTCCTGTCTTTGGTTTTGGTATCAGGGTAATGCTGACTTCATAGAATGTATTGGAGGCTTTCCTTTCTCTTCTATGTTTTTGGAATAGTTTGAAGAGAATAGGTATTAACTCTTCTTTAAATGTGTGGTAGGGGGCACCAGGGTGGCTCAGTCAGTTAAGCATCCAATTCTTGAATTGGGCTTAGGTAATGATACCAGAGTTGTGAGATCAAGGCCTGCGTTGGGAGTGGAGCCTGTCTGGGATTCTCTCTCTCCCTCTCTACCCCTCCTGTTCATGCTCGCTCTCTGTCTCTCTCAATCAATCAATCAATATCTTAGGCAGAATTCACCTGTGAATCTATCTGGTCCTAGGCTTTTATTTTTTGATTACTAATATAATTTCATTACTTGTAACCATACTGGAAGTCCTAGCCACAGCAATCAGACAAGAAAGAGAAGAGGCATCCATCTTGTTAAAGAAGTTACATTCCTATTGTTTGTGGATAACATAATACTATATATATATAAAACCCTAAAGACTCCACCATTATTACTAGAAGTTATAATTACTAGAAGTAATAAATGAATTCAGTAAAGTTGTAGGATACAAAATTAATACCAGAAATCAGTAGCATTTCTATACACTAATAATGAAGTAGCAGAAAGGAAATTAAGAGAACACCATTTGCTATTGCACCAAAAAGAATAAAATACCTAGGAATCAACTTAACCAAAGAGGTAAAAAACCTGTGCTCTGAAAACTATGAGACATCGATGAAAGAAATTGAAGATGACACAAATGGAACGATATCCATGCTCATGGATTGGAAGAACAAATACTGCTAAAATGTCCATATTACCAAAAGCAAATCTACAGATTCATCACAGTCCTTATGAAAACACTAGCAGTGTTTTCCACAGAACTAGAACAAATAATTCTATTGTATGGACCACAAAAGACCCAGAATAGCCAAAGTAACCTTGAGAAAGAAAAACAAAGCTGGAAGTATCACAATTCCAGATTTCAAGATATACTACAAAGCTGTAGTCATTAAAACAGCATGGCACACGCACAAAAATAGCCACACAGATCATTAGAACAGAATGGAGAGCACAGAAATAATAAGGTCAATTAATCTATGACAAAGGAGTAGAAGAATGTAGAATGGGAAAAAGTCTTTTCAGTAAATGGTGCTGGGAAAACTAGACAGGCACATGTAAAAGAATAAAACTTGACCACTTTTTAACACCACACACAAAAATAAACATAAAATGGATTAGACCTAGATGTGAGATCTGAAACCATAAAAATCCTAGAAGAGAACACAAGAAGTTATTTCTCTGATATTGGCCAAAACTACATTTTTCTAGATATGTTTCCTAAGGCATGGGAAACAAGAGCAAAAACAAACTATTGGGACTACATAAAAATAAAAAGCTTTTGTACAGCAAAGAAAACCATCAACAAAACAAAAAGGTAACTTACTGAATGGGAGAAGATATTTGCAAATGATATATCTGATAAGGGGTTAACATCCAAAATACATAAAGAACTTCCACAACTCAACACCCAAAAAACAGTCCGATTTTAAAACGGGTAGAGGATCTGAATAGACATTTTTCCCAAAAAAAGACATATAGATGGCCAGCAGACACATGAAAAAAATGTTCAAAATCACTAATCATCAGGGAAATACAAATCGCCACAATGAGATATCACCTCACACCTGTCAGAATGACTAAAATAAAAGACAAGAAATAACAAGTGTTGGCAAGGTTGCAGAGAAAAAGGAACCCTTATGCACTGTCAGTTGAAATGTAAAGTGGTATAGCCACTGTGGAAAACAGTATGAAGATTCCATAAAAAGTTAAGAAATACCATAGGATTTCTTAATCCCGCTATTAGCTATTTACCCAAAGAAATTTGAAAAGATATATAGACTCCTGTGTTTATTATAGCATTATTTACAATAGCCAAGCTATGAAAGCAACTTAAGTGTCCATTGGTAGATAATAGATAAGGGAGATGTGATGTGTGTGTGTATACACACACACACACACACACACACACATATATATATATATATATATATATATATATATATATATATGGAATATTATGCCACCAGAGGAAAGGATGAGATTGTGCCACTTGAGACATGGATGGACCTAGATGGTATTATGCTAAGTAAAATAAGTCAGACCGAGAAAGACAAATAGCATATGATTCCACTCATATGTGAAATCTAAAGGAAAAAAAAAAAGAATTAACAAACAAAAAGCAGAATCAGACCTATAAATACAGAAAACAATCTGGTAATTGCCAGAAGGGAGAGAGGTGGTGGGATGGGCAAAATGAGTGAAGGGGAGTGGGAGATACAGACTTTCAGTTATGGAATGAATAAACCCTGGGTATAAAAGTCACACCGCTTAAGAAATACAGCAAGTGATACTGTAATAGCAATGTAACAGGACAGGCGGTAGCTATACTTACGGTGAACATGGCATAATGTGTAAATTTGTCAAATCACCATGTTGTACACTTGGAACTAATGTAACATGATGTGTCAACTATACTCAACAAAATGTTCTAAATTCCAAAGGTTACCCCTCTTAGCAGTAGTTTGGGAGATACAGATGAAGGTGTTATCTTTCCAGGTCAGTGCCAGAGTAAAGGAAAGGAAAATAAGGAGAACGATTTTATGTTTAAAGTATTAGGTCTTGATCTGTCATCTTGGGTAGGAGCAGTCCACCTCAATGTCAACTACATCTCTTCCTTGTCAATTTGATTTGGAGGTCTCCAAAATCTGTACAGGACCAGGTGTCACATGGAGCCTTCTTTAGCTGTGTGTATCCAAGGCTTAATGCCTTCTAGTTTTGCAGCACAGTCAGTGATTAGGAGCACTTGGTAAGGTCCTTTCTAATGGACCTCAAGCGCTGCCATCCTCTGATGACATTTCCAGAATGCCCAATCACCAGGCACTAAACTGTGTCCAACAGGATCCTTTAAATTGGGATGCAGGAAGCCTTTTTCTTTTTTTTTTTTTAACCTGGTGATAAGCTTGAGTATAAGACACTAGAAATTTATAGTGGCTGGTCATACATGAGACAACAAGAGGTCAGCAGAAGGTTGACTCTAATAGAATTACAAAAAGTTTGCAAAGTTTATGTTAAGGCTCATATGATTTGCTCATGCTCATATGATAGGTGCCTTGATCACTGGGGATCATGTAAGGTATACCCCAAGTGGGAAACACATTTTCTCACACTTATATTGCTACTGTGAAGGCATCAGCCTTGCAGCAGATGAAGGTTTCAACCCATGTAGAAGACCTATATACAGTAATGTCCAATAAAGTACAATAATACATATGGATAACCTATACTAAGTGGCAACTGAATAAAGTCCAGCTGCAGGACTGATCAAAAGGAAGAGGGCTGAGGTCTTTAGGAACAAAAAAGTTTTTCCAGGGTTATGAACCTGGTAAGTCAGAAATTGCTGGTAGACTGTGCAATATTGTAGGAGTCTCCCCACAAATGTCTATTCATAATTTAAGTCATCTTAAATGCCTTATGGTGGGTGAAGGCATGCAAAAAAAATGAGGTTTTCCAGGGAGCCAGGAAGAACCAAGTTTCCCATTGTTCCAACTATTAGTTTAATTTACAGCCATTGTTTACCTACCTTAATTTCTCTGATTCAGGAGCAGACTTGCCATGTTACAAAGACATCAGAATGGCAGAAGTCTGGCAATGAGGGGCCTTTTTTTTTTTTTTTCGCAAGAGCAGAATGGACTGTATCCACATGCCACGATCTTTATAGGTTGTCTTACTGCTGCCTTTGCATAAGAGTCAGTTGGATAACATATGAAAGTTTCTTTCCAAAGATTCCTTTTCCATAATCTTTCTACAACTTTTTTTTTACAATCAGATTTTGTTCTAACTTTTCCCTTTTTAAATAACCAGCCTCACTTGAGGACAAAATTACTTTCTTTTCCCTCAACAAAAATATGTTTCCATTCCTCATATTTTCTAACCAAGAACACACATCCTACTTTCCTGGCATAAGAAAATATTCCCCTTACTATTTCCAGTGGCTTTAGTCACATATATTAATTAGAAATTTTAACCCTCAAAAACCCAAACCAAGTAAAACTAGTAAGCAATTGTGAACTGTTACACCAGCATTCTTTAGATTAACAAACTTATGAACACATTTCATAATTTCTAGAAACATGCTTTTTTATGATACAGTCTTCTAGTATTGCACAAAAGCATGTTTACTAAGAGATCCAGATTTATCTTTAGTTCCTCTGTAATTAGAAAGCTAAAATTAGATAAGCCAATGGTCACTAATTAATGTTTCAGCATTTTGTCTTATTTGGAAATGATCTACATGTTTAATGAATTAACTCATCACTTAAACCAGCTCAGTAAAACTTTAAGATTTTAGATTACCAAAGAGACTTGGGAAGCTACTTAAAGTTTTCCTAAAAATTTTATTTGCATCAGTTCAATTTACTTGTTTTTAACAGTTATGCTTAGGTTACTCATAAAAGCTTCATGCGACATCAAATCCAGTCATCAAGATATTTTTAAAAAACACTCTGTTACAGATATCATCAATTTATTTGAATTTTAAGTAAACAGGGGCAGAATAAAAGTTTTAAATTTAGTGCTGATAACTCTAAAAACATGGTTATTGTAATTAAACTAATAATTGAATATTTTCATAGAGCACATAAACTTGAAACTTATTTGGGTTGGTATTAGGTTTTTGACAATTTTTGTGAATATTAAATCTATTCAAGTGCTTGATTTTTTAAGCCAATTAAACAAAGCTCCTCCACAAATTAACTTCAGGAGTGTCATTCAGAGGTAGAAAATACCACATACTTATAGCATATATGAACATACAGATAAGCAGAAACAGGAATCTTACAGTTATTGTTTTAAATTTTTTAGCCATGAGAGAAGTATGTTAATGCAAAACTCACTTATTTATTAAAAAAAAATAGAACAGTTGGAGCCAAACTTTAATTTTTTTTGGCAGGTGCAATAAATTAAAGTTATTTTCTCAGATGGCTAAGGATGTTTCTACTGTTATTTGTGGAGAAGACACTTAAGATTTGCATTTGTCCTTGAAAAGTAACCTTATGGAAACTGTGGACTAGATTTTGGGCAAGGGTACTTCTATAGCCATTTATATTTTTAAAAATTCCTCTTTTTCCTTTTTTTTTTTAACTCTTGAGAACTAGGGATGATCTAGATAAGAGTTCTCAGAGAGGTTATAACATTATAGAGCTTCTAAGCCTTCTGAGATAACACAAATAGGGGAAGTGTGGGGATTGATGCAAAGGACAGGCAGAAGGACTGAATTGTTTCTGGGGTCCCATTTCTAGTTTTGTAAGGATTTATGACATAAGGACACTTGATCCCAGTTCCTCAAAGAATTAAATTATAACTTGAATGATACGATGGGTTGAGTCACCCATCCAACTATATTATCCTCAATTGGAGCCTTTCCTTCCAGCTACATAGTCCTAATCTTACTTGAGGGAAGAAGGCGTCAAAAGAGTTCCTATCAGGTTATGAAAATCACCTTCCAATCCAACCAACTTTTGACTACACAGCTATCTAAAAAATTCTTGCCAGTTTTCAGCCAGGACAAATAGTAAATATTTCTGGCAGTGTTAAATAACCACCCCTTGGATGTAAGACAGGTCCCCAAAGAAGGAGCAAAAGGTACTACCTTCCTGAGGTCCAGAGCCACTCCCAAAGGTAACCAAAAGAAAGAACTGAACTGTCTGTCCCAGGCAGGCAGACAAAACCAGATGAGTAGGAGGACTATAGCTACTTGATGGTCATCTCAAAATAGTCCACATGCCAAAGTGGCACATTTGGGGGAAACTTGCTCTGAACCCCTTCAGCACTGCCTTAGAAACTTCAAAGAAATTGTATAATCCAGAAGCTAAGTTGAATTTTTTTAATGTGCTGTTCCATTATTTCCAAAAATATATCTTTCTTTTGAAAGAAGGAAATGGGGAAAGAGAGGCTGGTTTAAAGCGATGGTATTGCTCCCATGTCATTCATGAAGCCCCACAGCCTCCTTCGTTAGGTTTAACTTTAAAAGGAGCCTGGGGACTATGCAAGAGAACAGTGGTCTTTGGAAGTATCTTTCCTGTGTCCGCAGCAGTGCTGGGGGGTTAGAGTCACTGGCTCTGGACACATTAAGTGATGACAACCAAAAAAGAATTTACCAAAAAATTTAAGCAAATAAGCATTTATTTGGGCAAATAGAATTCTAATTTGAGAGTCACAGATTTAAGTAGAAACCTAAATTGTGTTCCACAGAAGACAAAGAGGGGGCAAAGTTATATAGGCAAAGACTACAAATGTAGTTATCATTCAGGTCTTCTATGCAAAACATGAACTGGAACTAAATTAACTGTGATTGGTTGAGCTAATATGCAAATGAGGGATTGAAATTTGTTCAATTGCATTGGCTCCTTTGGAAGTGATGAATGCAGATGATTCAGGAGTCATGGTGAGGAGAAAGTTAACTGCAGGCTGAGGGCTTGCAGCTGGCTGAAGGCTTTTTTTAAAAGTTCATGATTTCTGCAGTGAGCATGTGCATAAATTTCTCTTCCCATATGGCCTCCTGACCCTACTTGAAAAAGAGACTGTCCTGGCTATGCTTGCTTGCTCCATTTTGAAATCTTTTTTTACACTGGAAACTTTGTCTCCCATCACTCAGTTTCTTTCATTATATTCTTCTCATTCTGTATTCCCCAATAGAAAGTAAACTCCATGAAGGCAGAAATTTTAAACTTTGTTCTCTTCTGTATTCTAGAGCTTGACATGATGCAGGCACTCAAGAACACTTGCTATTTTTTGAATGAATAAATACCTCAATTAATTAGAAATTGTTACAGTTATTCAGACCATAATCTCCTATTACTGTATGTAAATGAAATAAAAAGGGATACAGAGAAAGAGAGAGAAATACTTCAGAGCCCTTGGAGACTGTGCTCATGGTAGAATTATTTGGCTGGGGTATGTAAGCAGTTTGATGAGTCAGCAGGTCTGCATTCATCTACGAACAGCGAGGTCATCATTTTAAATGTCCTCTGTACCTAGTCATATGCATGGCTACACAGATGGCTTTTTAAGGGAAGAGGGGAAGGAGTTGATTCCAAGTTCTGTGTGATTCATGGGCACGAGGAGACCAAGTGGAAGGAAAATGGAATGAAAATGAGTGCTAAATAACATCATTTCTTGGCCACGTCAGTGTAAATTCAGGGGACCTCCCTAGTATGCCCCTTCTCTAAACCCACATCTGCTTGAGCATTCTTGGCAAAACTCTCAGCCTCAAGCTGTGCCCTGCAACACATTCCTTTAGCCCATCCAATTTCAGAACCGCTGTGATGGACAGTTCCATGTGCATTGCCCATGTCCCATTTCAAGAGCGTAAGTGGGGAAGTCTGTCCACTTTTCTGCCAAGTGAACAGGCTCTAAAATGTGGGGTAATTAGTGTCCCAGAGACAGTCCTCAACCAATGAGGGATAGAAGTCAGTGAATAACTGTCCTAGTCTTTCATGCTTAGGTTGACAATTTCTCCAAATTTTCCACAGAGGGACCTCAGTGGGGTTGCGCTCTGGTTGCCCAAGTACAAATGAGTTTAATGATGCACTTTAACAGTGCACAAATAATTGACTTCCCCCTTTCCTGTCTCACTCTTTTTTCTTTTTCACTGTGCTTTCTGGTATCTCCTCCTAAATAAACTATCTGCACCCAGGTCCTTGTTTCAGGATTTGCTTTTAAGGGAAACAGCAAATTATAGAAAGATTCTCCCAGTGTTAATGCAAATAGGAGCCTTCTCTGGTAGAAAATTTATAAAAAGGAAAAATATGTTTCTTATAGATGCCTCTCAACAAGCATCACTTGTATTTCAGCCCACCTCCCCACCTCCCCAGGTCCGGTGATCTTGTACACCTCAAAAGTACACAACTGTACATTGTCTTCCTACCCTAGCCTCCTTCTACATTTCCTCATATGTAGCAGAAACATTTCTAAGGTTTGCCAACCTTAGAATTTATCAAATTCCAATGTGACCTTGTCCCCAAGGTCTATTATATGTGAGTGCATATACAACTTTTCTTATAATTACAGTGATGATAGTAAAGGTTATGTGTGTTTAGGTTTTGTTGCCAAATTATACCATCTGTTACCTCACAAGTTCTGCACATGTGAATATTATTCCCATTGTATAGATGAGAAAATTGAGACTCGGGATAATTAACTTCCCCAGTGCAAAAACTAGCTAGCTTTGATCAGTGAGCTCTTAGTTCTGATTTTACTAGCTATTATAAACCCTATGTTTAAACCCAGGTCTCCTGATAACAAATTGTAAAACCTTTCCATCAGCCTAGGCAGCCTCAGCAAGAAGTTTAGATATAGAAAACTAGATATTTTTGGAGCCTGAATATTCTTCGTTTTACTCCTCTCAGTTCTGTAAATTTCCTACTGATTTGAACAGTAATTTAGAGGGACAAGTATCGGGCATGTATAACTCAATATATATACTCTTTCACTGAATTGATAAATGGTTAAAAGGATGAGTAAGGAGGAAATAGAATTGCTTCCTTATTGATTCCCTAATATTGCAAGTTAAACCCCAAATAATTGACTATGACAAGATCTACCACTATCCTACAGAGACTCAAACACATAAAGAAATGGTGAGTTTGAAGTCAGACCAGGCCTAGAACCTTGCCACTTACTCACTCAGACTTTGAGCAACTTACCTCACAGTGTTGTTTATAGGATTGAATGTCCCAGTGCCATGAGCAATTTCAGGAACATAGTAGGCTTTCAATAATGAGATGTTTTAATTAATTAATACATATGATTATATACAAGTAATTATATATTTATATATGTAATGTATATAAATTACACAATATAAAATTATAATTAATTAATATACAGTATATAATTAATATTGTTAATATGTGTAATGTATAAAATACACAATATAAAATAATTAATATATAATTAATATGTTAATTAATTATAATTTGCGTGTATATATTGATTCCTGCCCTATGCCGGCCACTGTGCAAGCCACAGTGGGGAGCCAATAAAAGACAATTCCTGCCTTCAGTGAACCCACAGCCTTTGGGAACTGGGTTTATAAATTGGAAGGTAGATTTGAAGTGCTCTCAAGTTCTGAATGTCCCTGGCCATCTGTTACAGTAAATGGGCCCCTCATTGCCTCATCACTATCTAGTGAATTCCAGGAAAATCACTCAGCCACTGCTTTGTTTAGGGTTGCGTGTGAATCATACTCTGTGCTGGCTTTCTGCATCCCTTTCTCATTTTAGATCACTCTGTCAAAGCCAACTGATGCTGGAAAGTACTGGAGCACAGAGTCAAATGGCTAGAGAATTCCCCACACTTCTTAGCTGCAGATTCTCAGAAGAGAGGTATGTGCTAAGTGGACAGAGTCATAAGTCCTGAGTTTTAACTAGTTCCTGACCCATGGCTAACTTAGCAAGTATGACTCTCAGCTCATGAGCTTACCTGTGCAAAACAAACAAAAACCCAACAAAACCCACCAAACCAACATTGAAAAAAACTTCTACTTCTTTATCTCTTTTATTATTATTATTTTTGTAACGTTTATTTATTTTTGAGACAGAGAGAGACAGAGCATGAACGGGGGAGGGGCAGAGAGAGAGGGAGACACAGAATCCGAAACAGGCTCCAGGCTCGGAGCAGTCAGCACAGAGCCCGACACGGGGCTTGAACTCACGGAGTGCGAGATTGTGACCTGAGCCGAAGTCGGACGCTTAACTGACTGAGCCACCCAGGCGCCCCTTCTTTATCTCTTTTAAAGCCACTCGATTCCAATTCAGAGTCCACATCTCCTGGCTGACTGGTGGTGGATGGGCTATTAGAGAGACTCCTTTCTGAAGATAACAGACATCCTAAAGGCTGTGTAGCATCACAACTTCAGGAAAGCTTCTCTGCTCAACTTTAACCTATCGTGGTTACCACTGAGAGTCCACAGTGCCTCCAGCTCGCACCATCCCTTAGTTCTGGTGGGACTCCTGCCTCAGGGCCATACTTGGAGACTGGAACCCTTAGGAAGGCTAGAGTTTCTGGTATCTCCAGGGACCCTAAGCATTTAGTCCCGTTGGCAGTCTGGACATCAACCAAGGGCACTTCCAGGACAGCCTCATTCTCTGCTGCTAAGGACGCACACACATACACAGACACACACACATACACAGACACACACATACCCTTCTGTGTGTGTGGCAAGAAGCAAGAGAGCTTGCCATCTGCATGAGTGAGGGAAGGGAAAAGAAAAAAAATACATGGGAAAAACATGCAAATTAAGAGGTCTGTAAATGAGTCTACCACAGGTTTGTGCTACTTAAGTCCTTCTTTTAAAGTTTATGTATTTATTTTGAGAGAGAGAGAGAGAGAGAGAAATCATGAGCAGGGGAGGGGCAGAGAGAGAGGGGAGAACAGAGGATATGAAGCAGGTTCTGTGCCGACAGCAGAGAGTCCGATGCCAGGCTCAAACATACCATGAGATCATGACCTGAGCCGAAGTCGGATGCTTGACTGACTGAGC
This sequence comes from Prionailurus viverrinus, assembly GCF_022837055.1. Classification (NCBI taxonomy): domain Eukaryota; kingdom Metazoa; phylum Chordata; class Mammalia; order Carnivora; family Felidae; genus Prionailurus; species Prionailurus viverrinus. The sequence continues at coordinate 29,899,351 of NC_062562.1, read as the reverse complement.
CACCCAGGTGTCCCTGTGCAACTTGAGTCTTAATGCAGCAAGCTTGCTAGTCACGTAAAGTTTTGACTAGCTAAATGTGTGAAATCATATATCAAAGGATGAGAACCATCTCATAAAAGCATGTGTTTATAGATAATTAGAAGTTAGACATAAAAGAAAATGCTGCAATGATGCTTGTATTTGAGCAAAATTGATTATGATGAGATGTGAGAAAGACCTCAGACTTCAAGCAAGCCATCCAACGCTTTCCCCTAGAGAACCTGAATTGGCATCCAATAACACAGAGAGGAAAAGATACAGTTACCGTAGCCATCATTCACTGGGCATTTACTATATTCCAGGAATGCTATATTATCATTGTATTGTATTTAAACTTCATGACAAGATGAAATATGAACTCCATGAGGGGAAGTTACTTTGTTTCATTCACTGCTGAGCCCCTCACCCCCACACACAAATAGCACCTGGCACATGGTAGGTGTTCCACATATATTTGTTAAAAGAATGAAAAGATTAAATTATTTCCATCTTATAGACTAAAAAACCAGGGTTTGAGGAGGGGAAATAACATAGTAAATAAAATAGGATTTGGACCTAGATGAGTTTAGTGCCAAAGATGCTACTCTTTCTAATCTAAATCCTGGGAATTGATCAAGAAAAAAAAATATTCAAATTACGAAAATCAGAAATGAAAGAGAGGACATCAAAACTCATCTTACAGAAATAAAAAAGATCGTAAAGAAAAATATTTTTTAAAAAACCTATCTGCCAACAAATCTGATACCTTAGATGGAATAGAGGAATTCCTAGAAAGACACAAACTTCTGAAACTCACTCTATAAGAGATGTAAAATTTGAATACACCCATAATAAGTAAAGAGATTGAGTTAGTAATTTTAAACTTGTACAAAGAAAGAGCACACAGGAAGAGGACTGTACGGGTGAATCCTTCTAAATATCTTAAGGAAAATGAATAACATTTCTTCACAAACTCTACCAAAGAACAGAAAAGGAAGAAGCAGTCTCCAACTCACTCTGTGAGACCAGTACAGCCCTGACACTAAATTCAGACAAAGACATCACAAGAAAAGAAAATTACAAACCAATACTTCTTATGAAGACAGACATAAAATCATCAACAAAACACTAGCAGACTGAATCCAGTAACATTAAAAAAAAAATGATTCACCATGATAAAGTAAGATTTATCTCAGAAATTGAAGATTGTTTTAACATCCAAAAGTCAGTGTGAAAACGCCATATCAAAAGAATAAACAGAAGCCACGTGATTATCTCAATAGCTAAAGAAAAAACATTTTAGAAATCTAATGCCCTTGGGGCACCTTGTTGGCTCAGTCAGTTAGGCTTAGTCGGTTGATTTCCTCAACCTGATAAAACCCACAGCTAACATTATACTTAATAGTAAAAGTCTACATGCTTCCCTCTAAGATTATGAATGAGACAAAAACATCCTTTCTCACCACTTCTACTCAACATCATCTAGAGATTCTAGCCAGTCCAATTGGATAAGAAAATGAAATAAAAAGTATTTATATTGGAAAGGAGTAACTGGGGCACCTGGGGCGCTCAGTGGGTTAAGCGTCCAACTTCAGCTCAGGTCGTGATCTAAGTTTGTGAGTTTGATCCCTGCATCTGGCTCTGTGCTGACAGCTCAGAGCCTGGACCCTGCTTCAGATTCTGTCTCCATCTCTCTCTGCCCCTCCCCTGCTCACACTTTGTCTGTCTCTGTCTCTCTCTCTCTCTCTCTCTCTCTCTCTCTCTCAAATATAAATAAACATTAAAATAATAATAAAATGAATAACTAAAACTGTCTCTGTTGGCCAATGGAATTATCTTTAGAGATAATTCTAAGAAACCCACTACAAAATGATAAGAAAAAATAAGCTCATCAAGTTTGCAGTGTACAGGGTTAATATGCAAAATTCAATTGTATTTCTATTTACTAACATTATCGACTGAATGTTTGTGCTCCCTCCAGATCCATATATTGAAGCCCAAACCCTCAATATGATTATATTTGGGTTTGGAGATAATTAGATTTAGATAAAGTCAAGAGGGTAAGGGCCTCATGATGGACTTAGTGCCTTTATAAGAAGAAACCAGAAAGTGACTCACTGTCTCTCCCCAGACTTTCTTTCCCTCTTCCTCTTCCTCTCCCATGTGAGGACATAGCAAGAAGGCAGGCATCCACAAGCCAGGAAGGATCCTCATCAGAGCCTGACCATGATCATGCCAACAACCTAATCTCTAACTTCCCAGCTTCCAGAACTTAAATGTGTGTTATTTAAGCCACCCAGTCTGTGGTATTTTGTTATAGCAATGCTAGCTGAGACAACCAGCAAGGAATAATAAAAAATGAAATTAGGAAAACAATTCCTATTAAAACAGCATCCAAATGAATAAAATACCCAGCAATAACCTTAACAAAGCAGGGCAAAATAGAGTCTCTGACAACTACAGAATATTATTCTGTAAAGACATTAGAGGAGGCCCAAATAAATAGAAAGATATCTCCACTTCATGAATCAGGAAACAATATTGTTAAGATGGCAATACTCCCCAAATTGATCTACAAATTCCACACAATTCCTATCAAAATCTCAGCTGTCTTCTTTGCAGAGGTTGACAAGCTGATGGTAAAATTTATGTGAAAATTTAAGGAACCCAGAAAAGGCAAAGCAATCTTAAAAAATGAATGAAGTTGGGAGACTCACACTTTCCAATTTCAAAACTTAGTACAAAGCTACAGTAATAAGATAGTGTGGTACTGGCATGGGATAGACACACAGGTGGGATAGAATTAAGAATACAGAGATAAACCCTTACATGTATAGTCAATTCATTTTTGACAGGGATGCTGAGACAATTCAATGGCAGACAAGAATTGTCTTTTCAAGAAATTATGCTGGGAGAAGTGGATATCCACATGCAAAAGAATAAAGTTGGACCCCCTTCCCATGCCATCCATAATATTTAACTCAAAACGGGTCATAGACCAAAAAGTAGGAGATAAAACTGTAAGACTCATATAAGACAATATAGGAGTAAATGTTGGTTACCTTGGTTTTGACAAAGATTTCTTGGATGGAATAATAAATATTGAGGACTCACCGTGGCCCTAAGTGGTGAAGCAGGACTGAAAATATTTCCTCCCAACAAGCATGGCCCATGTTGATGTTTCTTAGCCTCCATTTTACATTGTGCTGCTCACAGTTCAGCCCCAGCTCTTCTTGGGACTCTTCCCTTCCTTGTGCCAGGCTAGGAATCCTGCCCCCCAACACCCGTGCACGCGCTGGCGCGCACGCACACACACACACATCATTGTTGTATGCTGTATGCCTAACTCCATGAAATCCAAAATAGTTATTAAGACAGCCTCCCCCTGCAAGTTCCAGGAAAAGGAAAACTGAGGTGACGTTGTATGATCTGAATTGCAGATCATTGTGGTGTCTAAATACAGACTGTCCATGCAGACACCTCCTGGCAGTCCAAGAGGATGTAACTAAGACTATGGAAATCTGAATATGAGGACTTGGATGGCAAGCACAACCGATTTTAGGTACCTATCTACCCCACATCCCAGGTGGTCTACGGTGATGTGTAATAAATTGAGCCTCCACAAGATCAGTTATATAGTCCCATAGCACCAAACAGTGGTGAAGGCAGAGCGGGTTCCAGAAGATCTAAAAGGCCGTGAAGCCTGAGAATCACATCAAATTTAAATCCTGTAACCCTGGTGATTCACCCTGGAGAATCATCACAGCCTGTGCTGGGGGCAGAGTACTGAAGGAGGGGGAAGCCGAGAATGTTCAGTGGTAGGGCACCACCAGCTCTCTCTTCAGTGAAGGGCTCGTGCCCAGCTGCCAGCAATGCTGGCAGCAGACCACCTTTGGCTGTCCGCTCCTTGCAGCATGGCCTTGGCCACAGGGATAACTTGTCTGTTCTGGGTCCAATATGAAAGAGATGGTTAGGAGTACAATGGCCCAGTCATCTCAGCCCTGCTGGGAACACCTCAGGAGGGCCTGTCTAGCTGCAGAGCCCTTTGGACAGTTGGCAGAAGCTGTTACTGGGCCTGCATCTCAGCGTGGTTTCTCTCTCTGCTCAGTCCTGCTTTGTCCCCCTCCCTTCCACAGGTGTCGGTCCCAAGGATGCTCCTTAGATAAAACCTCCCACATGGTAAATTCTGTCTCAGCATCTGTGTCCTGAGAATCCAATCCTTGACGCTCAGTCAAAATTCTTGTCCCTAAAACATGAGCCCTGATCACTCTTGTATCAATTTTTATATCATCTATTGACTATCATCTCCAATGGCTACTATAACCCCAGGTATGGCATTTTACCAAGGAAAACTCTATGCTTGGCTTGGAAAAGAGTGAAGAATTAGAACTTCAATTTATTCGTTTCATTAGCTTGTCAGCTTCCTCCCTCTTGTACCTAGAGCATTGTAGGGGATGAAAAAGTTTGCATCAACCCGCTGAGCTTCCCTGGCTGGGCCTGACAAAGAGGTTGGCAGGCCAACAGCATACAAATTTATTTCAAATAAGTTTTACAAGACACAGGAGGCTTCAAAAGGAGAAGAAGTTCTGAAGAAACAGTTAAACCTGAGTATTTTTTGTGCTAGGTTTGATAAAGAGTTGTGAAGAAATACGATAGGTCAGAGACTAAAATAAAAGACCAGGCCTTTTAGTTCTGGATCTTCTTGGCGTCCCTTCATCATTGGAGGTGTGGACGCTCCTTTCCTCTGCATGCAGGGAGGGCCCCCCTCACACAAGTGCTTTATGACCTACTAAGGATGGGAGGGGAAATGACCTTCCTGCTTCTCCCATTTTCTTAAACTCCTTCAGCTCAAACTGTTCAATATGCCAAGGGGCCATATTTTGGGGCAGTGTGTCCTGAACCCCATCAAGCACCAAGGTAGCTTTCTTCTTTCTCTTCCCAATCACTATAGAATGAAGCATTCTCTGTCATTTTCTTGCCCACAAGTGATCAAATTCACTTCAGCAGTCTCAACCCTTGGTTCATATGCAAACTTCTGGACAGCTCGGTTTGTATGTCTAGATTCATCCAGAATAGGGCCCTGCGCACTTAGTAAGCACCACGTTTGTGCAAACTTCAGGCATGGCAGGCGGAAATAGGTAAGCCATCCAGAGGCTCACAGTGCCCTGTGTGTACCGTCAGGCCTTACCCTCAGTGCCCTCTGGCTGCTTCCAATGGACAGTAGCTGCCTCCTCTTAGTCAGATATGCCCAAAAATTAACATACATCGCTCCAGGAGACCTTCAACCAACAATTGAGGGGTGAGAACTGGTATAGAAAATCTCCAGCACTTGGAGCTTTCCGTGGGATAATTCTGATGAGTTTCACCTTATTTCCCAGAGTTCCACAGCAGGATGACACTTCAGGAGCACTGGGAGGCAGGTGAATGTTACCTTCTGAGCAACAACACGCCCAGAATTCACTGCCTTCTCTTCATTCACTGCCTTCTCTTCTTGTTTATCCACTGCCTTACTGGTTTCCTGACCTCCCCCCTCCCCCACCACCCAATAAACTACTTACACTCAGATCTTCGCTTTGAGATCTGCTTCTTAGGAAACAAAATTAAGGGCTACGTCATTCCTGACCATGAAGAATTATAATCTAGTAAAGATTCAGTACATACACAAAATAACATAAACATAAACATGCATGCAGGTTTCCAGTGACCCAAAGAGAACTTTTTGGTTCTTCCAACCTTCCTTTGAAAGTGAATAAATAATGAAAATTCACCTCAGCTGATTTTAGCATAGTGGCTGTCTGTGGTTACCATAGGGAGTTGTTAGTTAATCCCATCAAAGGCTGTCTCCCTTGCTGAGAGAGTAAGGCCATCCTCTGTCCTCTCCACCCTTTCTCACCAGGGGCCATGTCAACATTAGCACCTCACTGATGGCAGATTAAGCAACTAGTGAAACACGGAAAAGGCTCATTTTAGGAACCAAGAGCACTGTTCCTGCTTTGGTCTCGGAATCAAAACAATGGTTTCGATGACAGGAGCCATGATTGAATTGTGAAATCTTTCTTTTAAAGTTTGAGGAAAAGTCCCCTTCAGCTCCAGTTCTTTCTGAACAGCCAGGAAGGACACACACACACACACACACACACACAACCAGCAGATATAGGGTTTGCAGTCCATAAAGTCCCTGTCATAACTACTTTGGCTCTGCCATTGCAGTGCATAGCCATAGATAATACATAAGCAAATGGACAATGGGCTGCGTTCCAATAAAACTTTATTTATAAAACTGATAGCCATATTTAACCTACTAGTAGGCTGTAGTTTGCTGACTGCTGCCCTAGGACCTTGCTATTTAAAGAGGGGTCTGTGGACCAGCAGCATAGGCATCACCCAGACTATAAATGCAGAATCTGAGCCCCATCCCAGACCTACTAAATTAGAATCTGAATTATGAAAATAAGGGCCCCAGTGATTCATATGCACAGTAACATTTGTGAAGTACTGTTTTAGGAGATTTGGATTGTGTTGACTGTGAACCAGAATAATTGTATGTATTAAATTGTATGTATGTAAAATAAGCTTTTAGGGGCGCTTGGGTGGCTCAGTTGGTTGGGCGTCTGACTTTGGCTCAGGTCATGATCTCGCGGTCTGTGAGTTCGAGCCCCGCGTGGGGCTCTGTGCTGACAGCTCAGAGCCTGGAGCCTGTTTCGGATTCTGTGCCTCCCTCTCTCTCTGACCTTCCCCCATTCATGCTCTGTCTCTCTGTCTCAAAAATGAATATACGTTAAAAAAAATTTTTTTTTAAATAAAATAAGCTTTTATTTCCATTTAACACTGCTTGAGCGTGATGATAGCAGAAATTTGCTTGGTTTTATGTGACTAGGTCTACAGCGGTCACTCCTCCTTATTGGTGGAGAGAGGAGGATCAGTTCAAAACCTACAAAATTGGGACAGACCATGAAGTCTGGACAATCTAACTTAGCACAACTCACAAGTAATCACAGCACTCCAGAGAACCACGAAGTTCCCCATGCCTTCTTTTCCTTTTCTCCCACAAAGTGGCAGCAGCTTTGACTGAGCTGGACCAGTCAGCCCTGAATCTGATTGCTCACATGTGTGTACAAATAATTTAGGTGTCTTTGCCGTCACAGGTCATTAAATGCCCACAACATGCTGTTCCCAAAAATGTCAGCCTCAGGGACTTGGGGAAAAAAAAAATCCTCACTCCAAGGGCTAAAACGCATGCTCATTAAAGTCATGAATTATTTGATGTTCTGTCAAAGATGAATCCACAATGGAAAGGACAGAGGAGGGTGAGTGTGTATTTGAGAGGACTGCCCCAGTAAGAGCACAGTGGGCAACCTCTGTGCCTGACTGACCACATGAGTGGGAGCAAGGCGCTTGACTCCTCAGAACCACGGTGTTCTTATCTGGGAAAAGGAAGCTCCTAGTTTCTCAGTACCTATAAACATTTTAGTGGCTCATAACCTTTGACTCAACGATTATACCTGTAGGATTACGCTCTATAAAATTTTCACGTAAGTATGCAAAAGTTTATGCCAGCGTGTATTCATCCAGCGCTATCTTAATAGTAAATCAGGAAGCCACTTAAACGTTCAGCGGTATGAGAATGGCTAAATAAATTGTAGGACCGCTAACTGTTCTAACGTGAGGCAGTTAAAAAAAAGGTGGAACCATTTGCACTGAAGCGGAAATGTATCTTTGCTATACTGTTAGAGGAAAAGAAGAAGATACAGATCATATTTCACTGATTCCAAGGTGGGCATTTTTCACCTTTCGCATTATTATAAGTAGAGTCTTATAGTTGATGGTGTCTTACAATTGCTATGGATCAGGCAACGGTCTTGGTGGTATACATAAAATAATGACAGATCCTATACTCACTGGCATCTTAGATTGAATGCAACGTGCCGAATGAATCACACATATATGTGAATGGATGTGTTGATATATGTTTCTCTTATACCACGCATAGCTATACTTACAAACATATATAGGTGTATATTTCAAAGCATTGAAAAAATGCCTAGAAATATGCATGTCAGATGCACAGTAGTCAGTTTTAAGGAAAAAAATTAAGTACATAGGGCTAGGGAGTGAGATGCAAGAGGCAGTTTTGCCTTCCAGGTTTTTATACTTTTTACACTTTTTGCGTTGTATTGACAACAAACATGTTTTACTTTTTAAATCAGAAAATAGTATCGGGTGTCTGGGTGGCTCAGTCAGTAGAGCATGCAACTCCTGGTCTTGCAGTCCTAAGTTTGAGCTGTATGCTGGGCATAGAGATTACTTAAACTCTTTTAAAAAATCAAAAAGTAGTATGATAGTAATGTCTTTATTCTTGTCTCACAAGACTGGAGTGAAAGACGTTATCATACAAAAGTAATTGCTGTAGAGTGTGCGGCGGTTCTCCTCTCCTTTGTCAGCTACAGAGACTAGGAGGAAGAGACAGAAATTGGAGACATTTAGGGCTGCCACCTTTTTTATTTTGCCTGGAGTGCAACATTTATTCTGTGAGAAAATGAGATGGGATGGCCCATGGCAACAGGAGAAGCCAATCTTTGGCTCATTGGGATATCACTTCTGATCAGGAATGTGTCATGAGGCATTCATTCAAGAGGCAAATCAGCAGGGAAATGTCAAAACATCAGCAAATTGTGAGTAAATAGACTCAGACGCTTTGGTGCAAACTTGCTAAGAACAGAGGCTGTGGTTTCCATATGCCCCTACAGACTTTCTGGTAGGAGCCCTCATGAATATTAACCACTTATACATTTCAGGGTGAATGACGGTAGCACAGCCAAGCATGTGAGCCTTGTTCTTGAAGAAGGACCTGGTCCTTGGGTAGGAAGGAGTGAGGGGAGAAGAGTCCAGTTCAGCACCTCAGAGGCTTTCTCTGGGAGCCAGGGAAGTAACACCTGGAACGGAGCAGTTTTTTGCAAAGAGGAAAAGTTCCATCACATATGATGAAACACATGAGGGTGCTTTGGAACTAGGTAGCATCCTATTCCTTCTTATTTTGTAGGTGGATATGTACATTTCGTGTCAGTGTCTACATGGTTGGCTCAGCTCCTGGAACTCCGTACCTTCCCTCCTTTTTGTGCTTCACTGTAATCAAAGCTCAGCCAGCTACAGTAGGCAAGTAGCATGTTTTCTTTTCTTGGGCAAAATTGACAGAGCAAACTTGCCTCTTTGAAAGTATGAGACTCTTTCAGGTTTATTTTTGAGGATCTGCAGAGAGAGTTATCCTTAAGTGATCTACCCATACAGAAGTTCTCCTGGGAAGCTGGAGCAAAAGGCAGGGAGAACAAGTGGGTAGAGGTTGTGAAACAAACCTGACATGTGTTGGTAATGGTTGAAGTGGGCGATGGAGGCATACAAGCTCAAGATGCTTGTCACTCTACCGTTGTCTAAGTTTGAATTTTCCATATTCCAAGGTTAAGTAAAAGAAAAAGAACTGGAGGGAAGGAGTGCTGAATTTCTCTACCAGCAGGGAGAGGCTACCGTGCCAGGATCATTTCTGTTAGTATATTCTCATTTTCCTTACCTAGAAATGGACACAATACCAACTCACTGGGTTGTGATAATTAAGGCAAGAGATGAATGTAAAATTCCTAGCGTTGTCCCTCAAAGTGTGCTACTATTACTAAAATAAAATAAGATTAAATTACCTTTAAAATACTAGTGTATTGACAGCGATTTTATTTTAATGGTGGAAATATTTTTACTTGCTTTCTTTTCATTGTATTTCCCCACTTTCTATATTGAACAAATCTATCGCTACAATTAGGAAAAATGGAATAATCTTTATTCGAATTAACTTTTATTTGACTCCTCTCTTACCCATATGTGAAGGGGTTTGAAAAACTTGGGCTACTAACCATTCAAAAACATTCTTAATATAACTTCAGTTCCTCCCTGTCTGAAGCTGAAAGCCTTTTTGATGCAAGAACTTTGGTTTGAAGTTCCTTAAAGAATGATAAAGAAAAAAGCTGAATTACAATACGCCCATCTCTTCTACCTCCTGGTTCCAAAAAATGTTTAAATTAGCTTCTGGCTATTTCTGTGTAAAGTTAGTTTGTGATTTTATTGACAAGTGATGGGTTACAGTAATTCACCCTACAGTTCCCCCAGGGATAAACATGAAACATTCTACTACTGTCAAGGAAGCTAGATCCCTGTTGGGTTTCTTTCTTTCTTTCTTTCTTTCTTTCTTTCTTTCTTTCTTTCTTCTTTCTTTCTTTTTTTCTAAAAAACATGTATCTTGTGCCTGTTGCTGCTGCTTTTATTTGGAGCATAAAATAAATAGAAGACACTGACTTCCAAGAGTTTTTGACATTGATGGTGTTATGCAATGGTCTTTTATACTATATCAGTTGTCAGTTGTCACAGTGATATGACATAACTAGGCAAAACTGACACAGCCATATAACTTTCTTGGGAGTAGAATATTTCACGTCTTTCCTGGGGTAATTGCAGGCTCCGTCACTGTAACCCTCAAACTATATGTAAGTGGAGGAAATTCAGATAGAAAACTCAGCACCTGCGATGGTAAGCACTGAGTGAGCTCCTGGGTCTGCAGGCTGCGGTTGATCGGGCTGGGCGTGGCTGATCTGAGCCTGACTCACTTTGACTCACAGGGCTCAGCTGACTATGCCCTACTGCAGGGTAGCCTCGTCTGAAACCAAGCGGCCAGGGGCTGTGCTCCACATGGTTTTCATCCTATAGCACACCATCCTACACGTGTTCTCCTGCTGAGGGAGCAAGCACAAGCAAAAGTGCCCAAGTGCTTTTTTGTTTCCTCATTGTTTTTTTCAAAATAGGTCTTAAATCCCTCCCCTCTTTTTTCCCAGGTGTTGTTTTTTTGGGTTTTTTTTGTTTTGTTTTTTTTTTTTAAGATCTTGTTGTGTCATGTCTGCTAATATCCCTAGGGCTAATGCAAGTAACTAAGACAGCCCAGATTAAAAAATGAGAAAGCAGGAGCTCCTGGGTGGCTCAGTTGGTTAAGCATCCAACTTCAGCTTGGGTCGTAATCTCATGGCTCATGAATTTGAGCCCTGCATTGGGGTCTCTGCTGTCAATGCAGAGCCCACTTTGGATCCTCTGTCCCCACTCTCTCTCTCTCTCTCTCTCTGTGTCACCCCTCCCCTCTTTCTCAAAATTAAATAAATATTAAAAAATGAGGAAGTAGATTGTGCCTTCTTTACTGAAAGGAATTGCGAAGTCACCTGGTGAAAGTTGGGGCTACAGGAGAGCGTAAAGAATGGGGGTCATTAATGCCAAGTAGCCAAAGCAATCTTGAAAAAGAAAACCAAAGCAGGACGCCTCACAATCCCAGACTTCAAGCTATACTACAAAGCTGTAATCATCAAGACAGTATGGTACTGGCATAAGAACAGACAGTCAGATCAATGGAACAGAATAGAGAACCCAGAAATGGACCCACAAACGTATGGCCAACTAATCTTTGACAAGGCAGGAAAGAATATCCAATGGAATAAAGACAGTCTCTTCAGCAACCAGTGCTGGGAAAACTGGACAACAACATGCAGAAAAATGAACCTGGACCACTTTCTTACACCATACACAAAAATAAACTCAAAATGGATGAAAGACCTAAAAGTAAGACAAGAAGCCATCAAAATCCTCAAGGAGAAAGCAGGCAAAAACCTCTTTGATCTTGCCTGCAGCAACTTCTTACTCAACACATCTCCAGAGGCAAGCGAAACAAAAGCAAAAATGAACTATTGGGACCTCATCAAAATAAAAAGATATTTGCAAACGACATATCAGATAAAGGGTTAGTATCCAAAATCTATGAAGAACTTATCAAACTCAACACCCAAAAAACAAATAATCCGGTGAAGAAATGGGCAAAAGACATGAATAGACACTTCTCCAAGGAAGACATCCAGATGGCCAACCAACACATGAAAAAATGCTCAACATCACTCATCATCAGGGAAATACAAATCAAAACCACAATGAGATACCACCTCACACCTGTCAGAATGGCTAACATTAACAACTCAGGCAATGACTGATGTTGGTGAGGATGCAGAGAAAGAAGATCTCTTTTGCACTGCTGGTGGGAATGCAAACTGGTGCAGCCACTCTGGAAAAGGAGGTTCCTCAAAAAGCTAAAAATAGAACTACCCTATGACCCAGCAATGGCACTACTAGGCATTTATCCATGGGATACAGGTGTGCTGTTTCCAAGGGACACATGCACCCCCATGTTTATAGCAGCACTATCAACAACAGCCAAAGTATGGAAAGAGTCCAAAGTCCATTGATGGATGAATCGTTACAGAAGATGTGGTATATATATACAATGGAGTATTACTCGGCAATCAAAGAGAATGAAATCTTGCCGTTTGCAACTACATGGATGGAACTGGAGGGTATTATGGTAAGTGAAATTAGTCAGAGAAAGACAAAAATCATATGACTTCATTCATATGAGGACTCTAAGAGACAAAACAGATGAACATAAGGGAAGGGAAACAAAAATAATATAAAAACAGGGAGGGGGACAAAACAGAAGAGACTCATAAATATGGAGAACAAACTGAGGGTTTCTGGAGGGGTTGTGGGAGCAGGGATGGGCTAAATAGGTAAGGGGCATTAAGGAATCTACTGAAATCATTGTTTCACTCTATGCTAACTAATTTGGATGTAAATTTTAAAAAATAAAAAAGAAATAAAAAAGTAAAAGAATGGGGGTCATTAATGCAATCAATGTGCCATATAAAGTTACATAACAAGAACTAGCACTTCTCTGTGACGTTATATGTTTTGCAATGCACTGTTATATATCTTCATATATATAATTACATCCCTAAGGATGGAAGAGGATTAATTCTTTCAGTAAGGTAGCTATGAGTTGTTTTGATGCTGCAATTTATTTTTACTTCTAGCCTCTTGTCCCCTAATTTGTACACATATGCTATGATAATTTGAAGTTAAATTTCAGGGATCAGTGAATAAAATTGTTTTTTTTTCCTTTTTTGCACATGCAGTTGTGGTTTCCTGATATACCCTTGTGGTTGCCAGATAAACACCCATTTATCTTTCAAAACCCACCTATTGTATCACCTCCTCCAGGAAGCCTCTCTGGCCTCTCCAGATAAAATTAATCATTCCCTCCTCTGATCTACCTTTGTGCCTTGCCTTATCTGTTTAAGCTGTCATCTGCCTCTGTAGAGTCTGAGCCCACTGAGTGGAATAAGGAGAATAGGCTCTGGGATCAGGCTACCAGAGTTCACCTCCCAGGTACTATTTCCCACATGTGGGGCCTTGGACAGGTTATTCAGCTTGGGCTCTATGTGCCTCTCATCTGTACTGTGGGAGTAATAATTGCATTGGCTTAAGAGGGACACTAAGAGAATTAAATGGGCATTAAATATTTGGTAAAAGACCTGACATAATGTTCTAAATAAAATTAGCTATTAGTGTTTATCATCTTATTACCCATAATGCTAGTTAGATGACCTTATACCACCTTGGAGTCAATTTGTAACACTGGGTCTAGACCACCAAGGTACCCTTGGATCCTTAAGTCCTTATGGTGTCCTTGGTTGAGGTCAAAAGTATGAGTGATTTTGCAATCAGGATCTGAAGGAGAAGGAGGTAGGAAATTAATAGCTGAACAATGGAACAAGCCTCCAAAGATCACCCCATTCTGACCCTAACATGTAATTCTGTGACGATAAAGAAAATAAAAAGAGGATCAAAATGTACCCAATTAATATTCATCTTTACATGGAAACCAATTTGACAATAAATTTCATGTTAAAAAAATATTCATCTTTACAGATCTCACTTTTAGGTATTGTCTTTCTGTTCCTCTGAGCAGAAGGTTCACTTAAGTCATTCAGTAAGCTTTGTTCTCCAAAAACCAAACAGTAAGGTGATGTGGGGACAATGGGAAGTAAAATGAAATGGCACAACCCATCCCTGAGGCTAGAAGAGGCAATGAAACGGAATTACATAAACTTCCTCTCAGTCCTCAATTTGAATGATGCATTTACTTTGAGACATTTCATCTTCAAAATAGGTGAGCTGAGGATTAGAGGAGTGGAACAGATGGCATCTTGATAAATTAATACTCTGAAAACGAGGGAGGAGACACACATTGTCTACAACATTCAGAAAGTATTTCTACTAGAATAAAGTATACACTGTATTTTGGTGTATCTGAAGATTAGATGTTTATGTCATCGTCATTATTTAGCACATTTGGGGAAAGAAAGAATTTTGATAAATACAAAGGTTATACTTGAGCATTTATTCACTTGCTACAGAGCTACCAACCAGTAAACTCCAAAGGCGAACTTGGTATATAAATAGTAAGTAAATGGTAAATAAAGAGAAATTGTCTTTTGCTAAGTGAAATAAGTCAGACAGAAAAAGGCAAGTACCATATGATTTCACTTATATGTGAAATCTAAAAAACAAAGCAAACAAATGAACCAGAAATAGACTTACAAATACAGAAAGCGAACTGGGGGGTTGCCAAAGGGTAGGGGTATGGGGGGTGGTCAAAAGGATAGAGTTACAAACTTCCAGTTATAAAATAAATAAGTCATGGGGATGAAAAATACAGTATAGGGAACATAGTCAATAATAGTGTAATAACATTGTATGGTGACAGACAGTAGCTACACTTACCATGGTGAGCATTGTGTAATGTACAGAATTGTTGAATCACTATGTCGCATACCTGAAACTAATATTGTATGTCAACTATACTTCAAAAAAATTTTAATGTTTTATTTATTTTTGAGAGAGAGAGAGAGAATGAGAGCAGGGGAGAGGCAGAGAGAAAGGGAGACACAGAATCCGAAGCAGGCTCCAGGCTCTGAGCTATCAGCACAGAGCCCGATGTCGGGCTGGAACTTACACACTGTGAAATCATGACCTGAGCCAAAGTCGTATGCTTTACCAACTGAGCCACCGGGCACCCCTACTTCAATTAAAGAAAGCAAGAAAGAAAGAGAAAAAGAAAGGAAGAAAGAAAGAAAGAAAGAAAGAAAGAAAGAAAGAAAGAAAAAGAAAGGAAGGAAGGAGTTATCTTTGTAGAATCATGTAATTGGGATTTTAGTAGGCAAAATGTACACATAATAAAAATAAAAGACAGTACACAAAGATATACTATGAACTGTCTCCCTCTCAGCTCTAATTCTGCATTCCTCAAAGGAAACGCCATTATCACTTTCTTACATATCCTTTCTTTTCTTGTATATGCATATATATTACAGCTTGAGAGAATTAAAGATCTTTGTTTCTAATTTATACCCTTATTTTGCATACACTTATTAAGGCTAAAACTAAACCCTTGCAGTGGACAGGCTTTACATGATTTGGGCAAAATTGTTAAGTCAATCAGGATTAGTTTGGTTTCAAGTGACCAAAAGAAAGGTGGTTTAAGCAAAGAAAAAAAAAGAAAAGAAATCACTTCATGGGAATACATCCAGGGGATAGAGATCTGACAGCCTCAAACACAGCTTGAGGTCTTGAGCATTCATATTCTCTCTCCCTCTCTCCCTCCCCCTTTCTCCCTCTCCCCCTCCTACTTGCTGTTCCATTGTTTCCCAGTTTCCCTCCATTTTTGGAGTCTGTGGAGTGACAAAATCATGGTCAGCAGCTCTAGCCCCACATCCCACCTGGCTTAAAATCTAGCAAAATGAAAAAGAGTGCTTCTCTTCCCCAGCTATTCAAGGAAAGCCTGAAGCTAACTTCTTACTGGTCTATATTGTCTCATACCCATCCCTGAGCCAATCACTGTGCCAAAAGCAATGTCCTTTTGCCCCCAGAACACATGCTTCCCTCTCCCTCACTCCTCCCATGAAACATGTGATCACAGCATGTGATCTAAAAGTGAGGGAAGCTGTATAGCTCAGAGGAAAACTAGGGTGCCATTACCAACAGAAGAGTGAACCGATGGCAGGCAGATGAAAATCGCAGAAGTTCATAGCACTTACCCAATTAAGGAAAAGATGGAAATAGTTACCTCTTGCTTCATAGTAGAAAATTGTCAAAGATTAGGGAAACTATATTGTTTATTCTCAAATCTTATTTACAGGGTAAACCTCAATTGGACAAGTTCAAGATATAAGTTATCTATCTAAAAGCCAGTCCAATGTTCCTACTTCCTACTATACTGATGAATTCAATGGTCCAATAATTCAGGTTTTGTTTGCTTTCCCACTCTTTTCAGAATCATTCCCATCAAGCACATGGTAATAGCTTTATATTTTCCTTCCTTTCAGTAACCCCATCACTAGAATGCTTCTTAGCCATTAAAACTAGCGGTTGATTTTTTTGTCCTTCAAATAACATGAACTTACGTACATATTAAGGCCTATCTGAACTACAAATGGTAAAAGAATATCAATGACTTCTATCAAATTAGGAAAATAACAAGTAAGACTCAAATAGAAGAAGTAAACCAATTGGTAACACAAGACAAAATATGTCTTTTTTAATGCACAGTTCATGGGATTAAAAAAACTATTCACTAACATTGAAAATACATTGCTTTTAACCTCAAGACTACAGTACATTCAGGCAGGAATAGAGATCACCTAGTCTAGTGATGTGGATGTGTGATAGGGCCGACCTTTGGGAAGGGAATTCACTCGGGTGCTGGCTTCAAATGCAAATTGTTTGGCATGGCCTTGGTCTAATGAGCAAATGGTCTGTAGGTGGGATCTGAGAATTGTATATTAATTAGCTCAGTTGGTGATGCTTATGTGGCTTATGGTGTGCTTATGTGGGTGGCTCAGTTGGTTAAATGTCTGACTTCAGGTCACGATCTCACGGTTCTTACGGTTCATGAGTTCAAGCTCTGATGCGGGGCTCAAATTTAAAAAATTAAAAATACGTGCAGACTTGCCATCCAGGATGTCAAGCAAATTAAAAATCTTTAAATGTCTATATCTTGACAGCTAATGGGTTCAAGCCCCACATTGGGCTCTGTGCTGACAGCTCAGAGCCTGGAGCCTGCTTCAGATTCTGTGTCTCCCTCTCTCTACCCACTCCCCTGCTTGTGCTCTCTCTCTCTCTCTCAAAAATAAACATTAAAAAATATTTATTTAAAAAATGTGGATAGTCTAACCTCCTCATTTTATAAACAGGGCTTTTGAGGTGCAGAATAGGGAAGTGATTTGCCCATAAATGGCAGAGCTGGGGCTAAACCCATGTGTCCTGAATGCAGTACTCTTACCTCCTTCCTTGCTTTTCACCTTTCTGTGCATCCATTTCCATGGGGGTGTTGAGAATGAATCTGGCTGACCATATTGTCCATGCTGGTGTGAAATTCTATTAGAAAGATATCTGGTATGGAAATTACCATAACAATGAGCTTTAACTGTTTCTTACAGGATTCTTTTCCTGGCTGTACAAAGCATCTGTCTGGTTAAAGGCTCAGTCGATTCTTAAACACAAGTGTTCCGGATGAGGAAAAGAGTTTCCCTTGGTCAAAGGACCATGTATTCAGAAGATGCAAATCAACCGATAGGACTCATTCAAGATACCTGGCATTGTACCTGAAATGGGTCCACATCACATTGCAATGGATTCTTTTTGTGTTCTCTATAAGAAATTGAGGAGAGACTGACAACATGATTCCACTGAAACCTTTTAGATTACATTTTCCCTGATCACCTTAGGTCTTACTTCACCACACATACAATTATATCTGGATAACATATTTGAAGAGATGTTTCAAATTGGAATTAAGAGACATCCACAACCTTTCCATTTCCAGTGGGTGAGATTTTCTCTTCCTTACTCTTACTGTGACTGATTCAACTTTGTATTTTCTGTATCCAGCACAGTGCCTGGTACATAATATGATGGCGTTATGTAGAAGTTATACGCCACAGCGGTTGAGAGAAAGGGCCATGAAGGTGCCGGTAAATATGTAACAATGGGCTCTCCAAGAGAAGGAAGTCCCGATCTGTAGCATTTGCTGATCTCCATGGTGTAAATAGTTCACTATGGCCAATTTCAAGCTACTAACGTGACTGAATGCAGATTTGTGAAAAAGATATGCCATAGCGCATTGTTACATAATATTTCCACCAGAAAGGTTCAATAGAAATAACTTTAAGAATGAAGATAAAGTAGAATATAGTAAAATAATTAGAAAGCAGAGCTGAGTGTTGATTACCTTTGTTTTAATAGCATTTATTTGATTGAAGGTTTATCTAACTTAATCTTTAATAATGGCTGAATTTAACAACCAGTGCTCAAAAGTCCTGAATATGGGACATTTTGCTCTTTGTGAGCTGATTTTATCTGACTTCAGTTGCCACTGGAAGGGGCTCTTGGGCCTGAGTCATAACTTCTTCAATTATTAGCTCTGAGATTTTGAGCAAGTCGGCTTGACCTTCTACTGCCTCACTTTCCTTATCTTTATAATGGAATAATAGTGGTAAGTATCTTACAAGCTGTTTGCAAAGAATAAATGAGAAAGTACATGTACAATTAGAGAAATGTTGTAAGAGCCCAATAAATGTTGGCTCTTGGTGATAATAATAATACTCAACAAATATTGACTCAGTGACAGATGGTGGATAGATGGATGGACACATGGATTGACAGATGCTTTTCATGTGAGAGAGAGAAAAGCTTTTTTTTTTTTTGATGCTTGTTTATTTGTTTTGAGAAAGAGAGAGAAGACCAGCAGGGGAGGGGCAGAGAGAGAGGGAGAGAGAATCCCAAGAAGACTCCATGCTATCAGCACAGAGCCCGATGTGGGGCTTGAACTCACAAACCATGAGATTATGACCTGAGCCAAAACCAAGAGTCAGATGCTTAACCAACTGAGCCACTCAGGCACCCTGGGAAAAAGCTTTTTTAATGTAAAAAATATTTTAAAAGTTCATCCATAAAGTGTCTCTAAGGAGGATATGAAATCCCCCAGTTTGTCATGGTGGATGAATCAACTCTTCTTTCCATGGTGCTACATGATACGCTAAGAGTCCTACATGACTTGCCATTAGCAGCATCGGCAGTCACTGAAAAAAGCAGGAAGAGAAGTACCCTTTCTTCACTCCTACCATCCGTGGGGAGCACAAGCGTTAAATCCCCTTTCAGACATCATCGCTGCGTGCCCGTGGCCCCTTCTCTTCCGGAAAGAGCTGAGTCTCTCTTTTTCTGAATCACATGTCTGCTAATATCAAGGCGCGGGGTTTTCCCTCCAGATACTGCCCGCTCTTCTAAGACCACCCAAGGAAGCATCTCTTTGCTGCTCACAGTGGATTGATCCCAGTACACTTAACAGTGCCCCGTGGGACTGTTTCTCCCTCACATGGAGAGTCTGACATATTGAGGACAGTGGTTCCTCTCAAGTCTGAACGGAGCCCTTCTCCTTTGGAATCGTGTCTTCTTCCTTGCTCCAGTTAGGCTTTGGTTCATCTTCCCAGGCCGAGAGAGAGGAGAAGAGTCTCCTGACAGCTGTGGATCCTGCATCTTCTGTGCAATAATGTCTCAGAGAAAAACTAGAAGCGGAAGCCCAGTTGCCACCAAACTCAGCTTTCCACATCATTCAAATGCCCCAAATGGTGGCTCACCTGTAATGAAGGTAGGTGACCTGCAAACAGGCCTTTGACAAAAGTCTGCATCTGTGTGTCAAGATGAGAACGTTGGTCTCATAACTCGAAGCCTAGAACCTTTTTCACTGAATCATGCTACCTTTTGGGAGGTCTGGCAGGGAGTTCTTGACGTGTAAGTAACACCCTTATTTTTGCTTCTTTCAAAAGATAGACATTGAGAGTGTCAATGTCTTGATAATACTTGACTGAAGGCACAAATCTATCTAGTTCATCTATCCTAAACACTTTAAAATGAAGAGGAGATAGTTTTGCGTATCTATAACGAAACTGGTAACTAAAGGAAAAGTTGCATCAAAGGACAATGACAGAGAATGAATGGAGACTTGGAATATAAAAATGTCTTTAACCTGGTAAAGGTTACCTATCAAAAGTGTGGAGCAAGCCCCATACTTAATGGTGATGCATTCCTCTGAAGATCAAGGAAAACCCAAGGATATTCATTCTAGCTTCTATTTTCCTGGAGGTTTCAGTGAATGCAGTAAGACAAGAAATAGAAATTAAATCTATAAGGATTAGAAAGGAAGAAATGAAATTTTAAATGACAAAAATTCGAAAAGCTCCAAAGAGGTTTCAAATCATTAGAAGTAATGAGAGAGTTTAAGAAGGGTGGTTGGATATGAAATCAATATGCAAAAATAAATCTATGCATCAACATCTGATATTTAGAAAATTCATTTTAAAATTTCCATTTATAACATTTTTTATAATGCTAGTGAGTAAAGCTAAAAGAATTACTACCATGTTAATGAACAGAAAGAAGATTCTACGTTATAAAGTGGTCAGTTCTCTCCAAAATTGTGAATTAAGTGCTATTCCAATCTAAACTCCTGTAGAAATCTACAGGAGTTGTGGTTTTGGGTTTTTTTGTTTTGTTTTGTTTTGTTTTGTTTTTCTTTGGAAAAAGTTGAAACTGATTCTAAAGTTTATGTAAAAGGGAACAGGGAAAAGCCATGACACTTTTTTTTAATTAAAAAAATTTTTTCAACATTTATTCATTTTTAAGAGTGAGAGAGACAGAGCATGAACAGGGGAGAGGGGCAGAGAGAGAGGGAGACACAGAATCTGAAGCAAGCTCCAGGCTCCGAGCTGTCAGCACAGAGCCCGAAGCGGGGCTTGAACTCATGGAGTGCGAGATCATGACCTGAGCTGAAGTCGGACACTTAACCGACTGAGCCACCCAAGCACCTTAAAGCCATGACACTTTTAAAGAAAAACAAGTTTGGGAGAGTGACATGCTTTCTAGGTATCAAGGCATCGTATAAATCTCTAGTAATTAAGACAGTGCGATATTGTTTCGTTTGTAGACAAATAGAAAACATAACAGAATAATAAAAAAGCCAAATAAACTCAGAGACTGTTGTGGGTTGAATTTGGTCTTCCGAGAAAGATACATTCAAGTCCAAAACCCCTGGAACTTATGAATGTGACCTATTTGGACATAGGGTCTCTGCAGATGTAAGCAAGTTAAAATAAACTGGACCTTAATCCAGTTGCTGGTGTTGTTATAAGGAGCGGAGACACAGAGAGAGAGGAAGACGGCCGTATGCCAAGGAATGCACATAAGCACTTGTGGTGTACCTGGCGAAGCACTTTTCATGGTGTATATGCTGGGAAACACAAGGTGTGCACACGTTTAAGGAGTGAAGTGAAGGAGTGAAGGAAGGTAGGCCTGAAGCTGCCGGTGGAAGGAGTAGGTCACCAGAACCTGGAAAGAAGAGAGTCAACAATTGAGAGGGCTCCTTAGAGGTCTTCCTTAGAGGCCACCCAGAAGCAGGGGGGAGCTGGAGAAATCTCACGCTCCTCTGCCCTGAGGTCTCCTGCTGGTGTTTCCACCAGTCAAGCAGAACTCGGTGGATGAGAGAGTCCACAGATGAAGTCCTTCTTGGTTAGTCTTCCAGGTACAGAATTTGGTAGAATAAGGGTAAAAAGAGGATTTGAGGGGCAGTGGTTTTATCTTGCACAGAAGACATTATATAATCTTTGCAAAAGCCGTAAGGGACCTTACCCTACCCTTATCCCATTTCACACAAGCAAACTGGGGCTTGGAGAGGTTAAGTCGCATGCTGACAGTTGGCATGTAGTAGAGTTGGGGTCTAAGCCTAGACAGTGTCAATCATGAGCCAGGTAGCTCACTGCTAAAGTGAAATTCACGGCTCCATCATAGGTACAGACTAAGTCTCAGAGCAGGTGAAAAGCTGGGCCACTGTCAGCAGAAAGGGCTGGCATTTCCCAGTTCTGTCTGGCTCCAAATGCCATCTTCCACTGTGACACCACATGAGCACCCATGACGTAGCGACCCACGAGAGGCACATGCTTGGGGTTTTCCTTTTAATTACAAAGTGGAGAAGTGGCGACACCAATAATACTATTGAAGTATTCAACTGGTTTTTACCTCAAGTGACAGAGTAGCCATCCTCAGAAATGAACAGCCTCCACCATGACATGGGAGAAAGCAAGGAGTATCCGATATTTGCCAGCCTGCATTTTGCATGAGGGTGTCTGTCACTAGAGATGTTCTGAGGGTTTATGTTGTTAGAGATGCTGGGATCTCTGCAATTCATTTTGATTTTGTTTAAAGCCATAAAATAAAGTGATTGGCTGAAATTCTTTTCTGTTAAAACAAAACAGAATAGTGTGAGGCCTTGCAGCTTTTATCATGGGCACTTTTAAGGTACACGATCGCTTTCATTCAGCTAAATGCTATTGACTCAAACATGGACTCTATGATTACAGTTTGTTTGGTTTTGATTATTCTTGTTTATGCACATCTTGTTTAGTTTATACTAAACTATTAGACAGGAAAGAGATAGGGAGTATGAGAAAAATAAGACATTAATGATCATGAAAATGATAATCTACAATTTCCCTTCAAACTGATACCTTATAGACTCATATAGTGACTTATCAGAACAGGTAAACCACACATGTCAGGATTTCCATATTACTTTCGCTTCCATTGCTCAATAGAAGAACTTCAGTGGTGATTATAGTTCATTTGGCTTTTGATCTTTTGGGGATAATAATAACCATCCATATGATGGGTTATTTGCAGTGAAATGTTGCAAGTAGAAGCCCTGAAATTTTGTATTAACTCATCATTTGGAAACAAAGCAGAAAAACATTAAAAATAAACCAGTTAACTTTAAGTGAAAAATCTAAGCAGTCCAAACAATCGAGTCATGAAGCCATTTTTAAAAATCTATTCTTGATGCTGTAACACCTGTTAAATCCCAGTCTCTATTTAAGTAAGCATTCAATCCTTAAACTAAATAAGATACGATGTCCTTTTAAACTCTATTTTTGTTCCGGAATTATCTCCAAGTAGATTAACTAGTGCCTACCCTTTTTTAAAGGAGTTGGCATTTATTTTCACATATAAAGTGATTAAAGTTGATCATTTTAAATGTTGTTTTATTATACAGTATAGACCTAAATATTTTTTAAAATAAAATCATTTCTTTATGACCTACCATGAACGAAATAATGGAGTTGCATAACAAACTGACAAGGAGATTCATGAGGCATTGCCATGTGTAGTAGACATTTATCACTTTTGTCCATGCAGCAGGAAACCTCTTTTTTCCAGCAACATTGTCTGGAGCCTGTTTCAGAAGCTACCCTCTCCCAGCCACAGTCCCATATAGGTTAGGTGAAAATGACCTGCCTTGCTGATGGGTACCTGGTCTCAGATCAAGAAAATCAGAATGTGGAACACCCTGGCCAGTGGTTCATTTAGAACGACTATGTCCCAAACTGTGCCAATAAACTTTACTGGAACCAGTAGAATAAAGAAGCTGCCTTTCGGATGGAGCCACTGAAATAGAAGGACCAAAGACCAGAATATTCCCAGCAATGTGCAAGAATACCATATGCCTAAGAAGAAAACAGCAAAGAAAAGCAGAGTCAAACGACCGATAGTGACAGGTTCCCAGTGACATGTTTGAGCTCCTGGTTCCAGCCATTTCATAACTCAGTTGGATTTCACTTTTAGACTTCTCAGTTATATTAAGCAATAACTTGATAGATGACCTTGAATACATCACTTTATTTCTCTGGTCTTCGCTGTCTTCATTTATAAAATAAAGGCATTAGATCAGATGCCTGCCTAACATCTCTTTTAGATTTTACAGATTTGTGATCTTGTGATTGACCATGCATTAGTGACTCCGTAGAATTTTTAAATGGACCCAATTTAAATTGATAAAATAAATGGTGCTGGCCATCCTACTTCTTAATAGATAAAAAAGGTGAATTATACAGTACTTACAATTATAGAGGCCATGAGAAGTCATCTAATCCTTCTTCTGAGTCTCCTATCTAAATTGAGAATATACAAGGATGCTTTTATACTCCGTATCTTCATTTTGATGGAGCTCCAGGGCAAATGTCTCAGCTAACTTAATCAAAGATGTTGTTCACAACCTCTATTATGATCCTGAGTATCCCTGCCCCCATTCTGATGAAGAACCCTGGAAATTACCCATGGTAGTTTCACTTGCATTTAGTGAAAATCTTTTCGTACAATTTTGCAAATGCAAAGAAAAAAAGCCCTTTTATATAATTCCTCCAAGTTTAATAATTCTTTGATAGACAGCATCCATATCCCCTGCTAATTATTTCCCCATAAGGCAGGGTATTATACTTCCCAGAAGATGTTTTACAGGTAGGAAAGCTTTTGAAAATATATAATATTTTGACCTTTGAGATAAGAGATTTGTTGTGAAACTAGTCCTTTTTATTACTAGGTGTCATTCAAAATAAAATAATACGTTTAGACATGTTGTAGCAATTTACTTGCTATTACTCAAATCTTACCCTCTAATTAGAAGGAGAAATATGAAGCTTCATCAGTGCATAATTTAACAAACTCAATGTCATTAAATTACCATATTTTATTCTTGCCTAGCACCAAAATTTGTGGGCCCGGAGGAAAATGTTCACTTCTAAAATGCAAGATATGACTTATAACAAAAGAGTGCTTGAGAGCTGATACTACGGGTTCAGGCTAATCAAAGCCTTTGGACAAGTTCCAAAAGGCAGATTTAAAATATGAGTCAATCTCCAAATTCCATCTGCTTTGGGATGCAGCGGAAAAAGAAATGCAGTCATTTGGGGAGAGCGAAAACTATCAAAATCAGGGCTTTTTTAACCACTGATGGAAATGATAATGGAGCAGTGGGATTGCCAGAAAGAATTCTCAAAGGAATTAGAATTTTGTCTCCAGGTAGAAGAGCCCCCGCCCCTGAAAATGACAGAGGTGTCCCTACACTGGGATCAAGTTTCACTTTGTTCCTTCTTCTCTCTCTCCACCCTCTATTTTTATGCCCACAGCAGGGTAGGTTAGAGGCTTCACCCGATAACCTTAAAGTTACAGTAGTGTAACAAAATCAAGGTTATCTCTTATTCATATCACAATCCCAGGTGTTCTTGTTCTGCTGGGTCTTTCCATCTTGTGGCTCCACCCTCCTCGAGGCCCTCAGATCCTCTCTATTCAGCCGGCATTTGGGAAGAGGACATAGGGAAAGCACATTCATATCTTCACTACTTTGGCCAGAACTCGGTCATGTGTCTACATGCAGGTGTGAAGGAGGCAGAGAAATATAGTGTAACTGTGTGCCAGGAGGAAAAAGGAAAAGGTTTTAGTGGACATATAGTTTCTGCTACATCTTTCTCCCCTTCCCTCCACCACTCTCATCTTTGCAAAAGCAATATTTGCATAATAGTTAAGAACGCAGAGGTAAGTACACTTTAGAGTCAGTCTACCGGGATTCAAGTGCAAGTTCTGCTCCTAGTAGCTGTGTAATCTGGGGAAATGATATAAGCTTTCTGTGTTTACTTTTCTGCAAAACAGGAATAATACAAGTAACTGACTCATAACATCATTGTGAATATCAAATAAATTAATGGCTAAGTGAAGAAAATTCTAAGTGGAATATGCCTGGGACTCCATTACTTCTCACTTCTATATCAGTCAGACTCCTAGGTTGCAATAGAAATAATCTTGCTGACTTGAGTAAAATAAAATTTATGAGGGGACCAGGAATACTGCAAAAACAGGCTTCGAAAACAAGTCCACAACAAGCAACCTCTGGAGAGGGCCAGCCATCAGGAACCAGAACAGTTCTTCCAGCAGGAACAGGTCCATTCATGGATCCCCAGGCCACTACTGCTGCTGAGGTGATGATTTCCTCCAAATGCCACCACACCACACCCTACAGCCCTTACTCAAATTCCAAGTGCTACAGGAGACTGCTCAATTGCCTGACCCTGAACTTTCCAGAATGACAAGAAAGAGAATTTGGACCCATTTGCTTTCTGGTTCCCAAGAATGCACACAGTGGCACATTTCTAAGAGGATAAAAAGTTTTGATAGTCATGGCACCTTGCCATGGTTGGCTGCTGAACAATAAAAAAAAAAAAAGATGATATCCATTGTGTGATCTATCCCCCCAGTCAGCCAGCCAGCCACTCACCCACCCACTCATCCACCTACCCATTGATCCATCCATCTCTCAATCTATTCAGTTAGCCATCTATCCACCCATGCAAAGATACATACATATCTGACAAACACACATCACCACATTTCTCTCACGTTTTTTATATCCAAATACCCGTAAAAAATGAGTCTTTCAGAGGAAGCTTTTATGGACCTAATTCACCCCAAAGCTTATGTCTCCCTGAGCAGTAGATGAAAAATATTGCAGCCTGAAAAGAATTGACTTGAAAGAATTAGGGCCCCTGCCTAAATGCCTAACATAGTATAAAAGAGTGACTCCAGCCCCAGGGTGAATGGAGTCTTATGTTTCATAAGGCAAGATATTTATTATAATGACAGGGCAAAATGGCCGTGGTCAAATCTTAAATCCAGCATGCATCTAAAGCAAGAATGTCACTTTCCAATTCAAATCCAAAATGTACACTAAAGGCAAAGAGTGTGTATGAATTCTGTTTAAAAGTCTCTTTACAGAAATGGATTAGGGTTGTCATTGATACCAAGCTTCTATTCTACCTGAGATCTATTCATGCTTTGAGCAGAGTTTAAGGCTTTCTTCTGGAGCTAATAACCTCATTTAATCTGTAATTTCTATGTGAGAATTGGCGCACCCAAAATAAAAGAACAAATTACTAGATTATTTTTTCAATGAAATTCTAAATCAGCCTTTGGGATTTCCAACTATGAAAGCCCCCACAAAATGCTCTGTATTTTCATGGAGTTAATAGTCTTGGCATTTTAATGCATGTTTTTGAGGAATTAAAATTCAGTCACCAAAACGTACTGTAATGCAGTTATAATAGACACCTTCTTGTGTCTGCCTCCCACTCTTTAATAGTTGGGTACAAGGCACCATGCTAAGATATTTACACAGATCAGTTCATTTAATCTTCCCAATAGCCTGTGATGTAGGCTTTATTGTTTCCATTTTATATATGGGGAAATTGAGACTTGCAACATCAAAGAGCTTTTCCAACTTCACATATATAGAGATGGTGAAAGTAGAAATCAGATTCCGGAGTCCAGTTCTAGAACCCATGTTCAACCACTAGCCTTGCACATCCATTTACCTGTATCTCATTCAGATTGGCTCATGCTTGGTATATGTGACCCTGCCATCTTGGTTACTATTATTATGGTTAGATACCTTATCCAAGAAGGACTAACAGAGGTAGTTCTGGAAACACAGAATTGAGATTTTAGATACCTCTGTTTAGTCTATGTTAACTTCAAAACAATGAAAGAAATATAATCTGAGAAGTTTTGGATGGACATATTCTCCATATGATGTGGGACTGAGTAGCAGGAAAAGTTGGATGGCAGAGGGAAGAAGAATTAAAAGTGCGTGCCAAGAGAAGTTTTGCATATTTTTCAAACCATTTTTGAATTTGTTTAAATAACGTTTGGTGAAACAGGGATTTAATGGCAACCTCAATAGTAACAGCAATGTTGGAGACATACATCCCCTCCCACTTCTTTATAAATACAATTATTTCAGTACTTAAGAAAACCTGTAGAATCTGAAAAATAAGACAATACTACTGGAATATGTACCTGTTACTTGCTTCACTACTGTGCTTGTAATTGACCTTTCTTCGCACTTTATTTCACTGGCGTTAGCAGTCCCAAAGGCATCTTATTTGCAGGTTTTTCTGAATAAAGCACTGGTACTTAACATTGTTTATTCTTGGGGTCCCCTCTTAAAACTAAAGTGCCTTTTGCTTTATTATAGAACTTTGTAAATATCCTCCTAATCTTTATAAATTATGTTTAAATATTATAAAGATATAAATATATATTGTTATGTTATTTATATATTGTTAATTAAATGGATATTATTTATTAATTTGTTATTACTATTTTTTTAATGTTTATTTATTTTTGAGAGAGAGAGAGAGACAGAGCATGAGTGGGGGGGGGTTGAGCAGAGCTCAAACTCACCTATGAGATCATAACTTGAGCCAAAGTCGAGCCACCCAGCACCCCTATTATTACAACTGTTAATGTCAACCAAATACTACTCCTGTTCTTTTTGGCTTTCTGGAAGTTCAAACCCTGATAGGTCCAGTGACATCTCTTCCCTTGAGCTCAGAGATTTGCTTCTGCATCTATACCATGTATTTCCCAGTGTATTTAAGATAGCTAGAATTGTTTGCTGTTGCTTGCAACCCCAAGTGTCCTAATCTTGTGAGAAATGAGGGAGGAACCCAGCATTCATTGAATGTTTTCTACCTGCTAGAACATTTACATAAGTTTACTCATTTAATTCTCCTGACATCCCCGGGAGTATCAAGTTCAAAGCACTGAAGTGATTTGAAACAGTCAAGGTTTCACCTCCGGTTTCCTGCCTTCCAGAGCCCAAGCTATTTTTCCTCCATCATGCTGTATCTCACCTCAGAATTAGGAGGAAAAATGCTGAAATATGTTTCAATTTTTTTCAATGTTTATTTATTTTTGAGAGAGAGGGGGGGATACAGAGCATGAATGGGGGAAGGGCAGAGAGCAGAAATATGTCTCAAAAGCTGAACTTTGACTTCTGTGAATTTAGAGGGTACAAATATCATGTGATGACAAGTGGCTGCTTCTAAAATATATCATCACCCCTCTGCAGCAATGAATAGGAAGTGCCTAATTCTTTCTGATCCTGGGTACCCAGGGATCATAAAAGGTGACATAGTGACTGCCATAACTCGTGCAAAGCAGAGCAAAGAACAAGGCCCATCCCTTTGAAAAATGTAGGTAATGAACAAGAAATGAGCAAAGAATGAGGAGAGGAGACAGCATATGGGGAACCCCTGTATATGTATATTCACACAGTTCTATGGGCATTTGCCTTACTTTAACTCTTTGGCCACAAGGAAGAGACTCAGACTACATTAAGAAGGGAAGGTTCTCGGTCAGGGACACAGAGACCTCAAAATAGAAACCCAAGTGTGAATGAGCCTGAGAGGAGGAAGAGGGGGAGTCAGAGTGCCTTGTGATCTCAGCGGCGGACTCGTACAGGTGCTCCCACCCATGCTCCCTCCAGAGGCTGAGCCCACTACTTTTTGTCCCATCTTTGTGGACTTTTGCCTCTCCTCTCTCTGCCAAGTTTCCTTGCCCAGTGCTCCCTGTTTCCCTTTACCTCACAGTTTGTTTCTCAGGGCTTCTGCTTTCTTGTGACTTCCCCATGCTCACACCTAACTTCTTCTATATACTTGTATTCATCGTGACCCCATTCCTCTGCATAGGCTCTTTCAGCTTCACCTGGGGCCATTAGCAACGTGGGGAGGGGGGGGCTCCATGCTTCCCAATCCAAAGTCCTGGAGCTAGAGTTAATTATGATGCCTGAGCTCGTCTTTACTGCCGGAGAAGTGTGTTTGTCTGCTTGTGGGTTCTTTTACTAGCCCCTGTCACACGGAGCCTCCCAGAGTGGATTGGTTGCTGTGCTCATTCCTAGTCCAAACCAGGTAGTGGGGGGAGGGGGAGGAGGGAGGGAGGGAGGGTTGAGGTGAGTGGTAGAGGACGCACAGTAGAGACATCACCATTGCCTAAGGCCTTCCTCTTGTCAGTGGTGGGAACAGATGTGGCAGCCGCCAGGATGGATGTGCTTAGTCTGGGTTTTGCCCGAAGTCTCTGTGTGTTAACAAAATAATAACTAATAGGTGCCAGACTCTACTATTGGCTTCGCACCATGCTAAAGGCTTTATGTGCGCAATCTCGCGTACTGCGAATAGCGACTTTATGAGGTAGGCCCCCATTTTGAAGCTCTCTCCCCCTTGTAGCGGTGAAGCAGTTGAGGCACAGACTGCTTGCACTCTTAACTCTTACAGAGTTTAGGCGCTATTAGGTATCATTCAGCAAGCGAAGCAGGGCAAAGTCACTGCCTGTCCTTGGTATTTCTGATCCCTCACAAAAGGAATATTTTCAAGCCCCTAAACAAAACAAACAAACAAACAAACAAACAGCCAAGAATAGAGGGTGTTCTAGAGTAAAATTGGCATGCCAGTGCCCTCAGCACCGTATTCAGGATCCAAATAAAGTTCTTGACCCTGAGGATAGTCTGGAGAAAGGTCTTCTTTCCACAAGGAGGTTGGAAAAATGGGCTCAGCAAAGTCATAGAGGTAGAGGTGGACAAGGACACTAAGGTCTCTCTCTTCCAACCTGGATCGTTGGTTATAAAAGGGGAAGAAGAAAGGCCAATTCTGATTGGCCTGATCCCACCTGACCTAGAGATGTGATCAATTCTCAGATTATCGCAGAATCTGTCCTGCCTTGGAACTCGCACTTGCCTTATTTTGTAGCTAATGCCAGGATGTACTCTCCACAAAATAGGAAAGGAAGAAGTCATGGTGGGCCCAGGGTCCGGGCCCCTCTCTGCCGGCTTCAGTTGCGGCACCACCAGGGGCCGCCGCAGCCGCCGGAAACGTTAGCATTAGCGATGTGGGCAGATGGCCGAAGCCAAAAGCTGACACGCTTCTAGATCTCTCTTGAGTCCCTGAGGCCGTGGCTGAGGCATTCTCTTCCTTCAGGAGCTCCGGTCTCTCTTTTGTCTTTGGAGGGCCCGCTCGGGAGCTCCGAGGAGCCCACAGATCTCCGCAGCCTGCTCAAACACCATTCTGTCTGGGTGGGTCCACTGAGCCAACAGAGGGAAAGGAAGACAAACACGGCCAGGAAGCAAGCTGCCAAACGAACTGAAAGAAACGGCCGAGCGAGGCCGCTGCGGTCACTGGGCATTTGGCCAGCTCTTCCTGGAGCAAACCGAAGAGGTAAGGACCTGGCCTCGCTCTCACGCCTCAGCAAACGCCTCCTGGGGTGAATGTGAGGTCCCGTCCTCTTGAACACAGTCTGGGGATGGCTTTTGGCTGCACCAAGGCCGCCTTGATAAGGAATATGCAACTATTCTCAAAATCCGTCCCCCATCCTCCTGGCTTCACCTGCCAGCGAATAGTTCCCACTCTATTGCCTTCCACTGCAACTCTCCTACCAGGGAAGTGCCCGAGAGGCTTTTTCTTTTTTCTTTCTCTCAAACTTCAGAGGATTTTTAAAATGTATTTGTGTGCATATGTTTTCAAGGGACAAATTCCCTGCAGGAGCGGGATCACGCGCCGCATCGTGTCTACGTCGAATGTTTTTCTATCTGGCATAGAATCAGAAAATGCAAACGCTTAAATTTGGAGCTACGGTGCGTGTGCGTGAGTGTGTGTTTTGTTAAGACCGGATTCTCCTTCTGAGCTACGGTATGTCTTTTAGAGAGGAGCCGTGGAGATCCAGTAAATTTTGTTGGTTTTGGTTGGTTTTTCATAGGGCAGTGGTATGAGCTTTGGAGGAAAATTATTTTTAATCTTTATTTATTTTGAGAGAGAGAGAGAGAGTGTGTGTGTATGTGAGCAGGTGAGGAGCAGGAAGACAGGGGAGAGAGAATCCCAAGGAGACTCCTTACTGTCAGCACGAAGCCCGATATGGGGTTAGAACTCAGGAACTGTGAGATCATAACTTGAGCCCAAATCAAGAGCTGGATGGTTAACTGACTGCGCCACTCAGGTGCCCCCCAACTTTTTAATTAGAAAAATAGACACCTACATATATTTCTTCGCTTAGTTCAGGGGTTCTCAGCCCCCAGCACGCTGACGTTTGGGGCTGGATCACTCTTTGCCGCGAGGGACTGTCCTGTGCATTGAAGGATATTCAACAGCCTCTGGAGCCTATCCACTACATGTCAGTTCAGCTTTCCCCATCCCTGATGCCCCTTCAACCCTGTGACAATCAAAAAATATCACCAGACATCGCCAAATGTTCCCAAGGAGGCAAAGTCCCCTGGTTGAGGACCACCGACCCAAAGCAAAGCCACAGGGCTTGTATGCAGCGGGTACTCAGTGTGTGAGTTTAACCGTGAACAAGCAAAAGAGTGTTTCCCACTGCTCTTGAGAAAAAGATGTGATATCTAAACTTGGCCTTTTTGGCTACCACGGTCTGGCCCAGCTTGCCTGTCCATTAGATCTCAGACCCTGTATTCCCTGCTCTCCTTGCTCCAGCCACGCCCCCTTCTGCCACAGATGTAACACAAGCTGGTGCCCCTGTGTGCGATGGCCTTCGCTCACCTCGTGGGCACAGTAAGCCCTGTTTATCCTTCGGGGCTCACTCAAGTGGCACTTTCTCAAAGAAATGACAGTAAGATCATCCCTTAACGGATTTCACCCTTGATTGCAGCCACTCTCCCTACTTCATGTCTCTCCGTATCCCTTGTCTTGCTGGACGTTCCCCTGTGTGGATTTTGGAGAAATATCTCTGGCCCCCTAGGCTGGAAGCCCCATGAAGGCAGGGACCAGGACCAAGAACGCAATGTTCATTGATTCTTGTTTTCACTCCACTGTTACCAGCAGCCCACACAGTTCCTGGGCTACCTGGAGGTATAAAGTACTTGGATAAATGAATATATCATTAAATTACTCAAAGAACTGTTTCCTGAAAGACTACATCAAATATCCTACTTCCTCATTCCTTTTGGTTAAGAGATTTGAGTTCAAATACATGGTAAAGAGATTTGAATTCAAATAGATGCTGACATTGGGGCACCTGGGTGGCTCACTAGATTGAGAATCTGACTTCAGCCCAGGTCATGGTCTCGTGGTTCGTGAGTTTGAGCCCCATTTCGCGTTGAGCTCCCTGCTGTCAGTCTGTCGGCACAGAGCCCGCTTCGGATCCCTATCCCCTTCCCTCTGCCCCTCCCCCACTTGTGCTGGAAAAAAAATTCAAATAGACGCTGATATCAAAAAGATGTCCTTTCATTTGAATATCTTGGCTTAGGTTAGTCCATTGAATTGATCCCTCAAAGATGCAGAAAATAGCAAGAATCTGCTCAATGATAATTTGCCAAATCAGAAGGCACCGGAGAGGTGGTTCTCAAACGTCAGTGCATCAGCATCACCAGGAGGGCTTGTGGAAACAGGTCAGAGGAGGAGGCCCCACCTCCAGAGTTTCTGGGGTGGGGCCTGAGAATGTGCACTTCTAACAAGTTCTCAGATGATGATGGTAGTGCTGGTCGGAGCATGGCGTTTTGAGAACCACCGTCCCAGAACAAACAGATCCAGGGAAAGCCTGTGGGAATCTGAGCTTCATGTAGTGGCAACTTTTCTAAAAAACAAACAAACAACTATTCTAATCATCATTTTATTGGACATTGAAGTTCAGAATGGTGGGATGATTAGTCATGACCACATAGCCAGCTGGTAAGCTTAGGAGTCAGGAAACGGATCCTTTTCTAATTGCAAAGCCTGGGCTCTTGACTCCCATGCCCATGTGTCTCTAAGTTGCCTAATGGTAAAAAATGTTCAAGGCAGTCTAGCAGGTGAGTCTCCTGATACAGCAGGTTTGGGAAACACTGTGCTGGCTTTATTCCCTGCCTCCCACTCAAGAGACACAGCTCTGTGCCTGGGACTTCCCCGGCCCATCTTCTTCCGGAGCCACCCCCAGGCTGTTCCCTCTCCCAACTGTGTCACAATCCAACCTACTTGGTATTTCTTCAGCTGGGATCGCTCCAGAGATAAGCAACAGTGTGCGGGAGTTATGCAAAGTTACAAGGTAAAAAGAGCCTTTAAAATTTTTTTAGCATCAATTTGTATTCCTTGGTGAGCAATTGAAGACATTAAAAACAGAGCTGTTATATCCTTGTAAGAGTAATTGTGTGGTGTGTGTGTGTGTGTGTGTGTGTGTACACTTGAGGGGAGCTAATTATTCCCTATCACACAGTCCTCCTTTCCTACTGTGGGGGTAATTTGGTGACAAATTTGAAATGACTTCTGGCGCTCAGTAAATAAAAAGATTTTAAGAAGCATCCAGGGGAACAGCGAGTATACCCAAGGAGAATTGATTCTCTCTCAGGGGTTTGAAGGCCACTTTCATTCCTGAAAGGCAGGTAAAAAGGTGAGCCAAACATAATACCTAACTTCAAAAAGCTACAATCCAGTGGGGCTTGATTTGCCAGATAAAATACAGGATATCCAGTAAAAGTTGGAATGGCAGAATAGTATATCCCATGTAATACTGAGATAAGGTTTTACTAAAAAGATTTATTGTTTATCTGAAATTCGAATTTAACTAGACATCTTACTTCTCCCCAACCCCTGAATCCCACGGTGCGATTCAACGTAGGGCAAGAAAGCAAGTACCCATGCAATTATAATACAATTCCAAGACTGGTTGGACAGTGAGCATTGCTTCAATGAAATTATGAAAGAAATGGTTTCAGAGGAAAGAGAAGGCACATCTGGTTGAGAAACTAAGGGAAGATGATGCAGGAGGCAGGACTGGAGGTGAGCCCTAAAGGATGAGCAAGATTGGGAAGAAGCCATATGTGGAACCATGTTCCAAGCAGGAGGAACAAGTGAGGAGATAGAAAAGTATTTAGCACATTTAGTTCCCAGAGTGTAGAGTTTGTGTCAAGGAAATAAGGCTGAAGAGGGGTGATGAAGCTAGAGCGCAGGAGCCATGGTTGGCTAAGGCGTTTAAGATGAATCCGTTCCATAGCTACTAGGAAATCTCTGATGATCTCATAGGGTCTGGGCTTCAAAGACGGTTAATCTGACAGACATCTGTAGAATGGACAAGAAAGGGAAGATCAGAAGGCTATTCCAATGATCCATGTCACTTTTTTTAGTTCTGTGGGTCACAGCTTTTTAACGGGTTGCGAAATCAATTTAAGTGGTTGTGGCCAGTGCTGTTAAAGCATGAAACAGAAAAAAAAATAAGAAATATCAGTATATATTAGCATTTAAGTGTTACTTTAATAAGTACTTGTTTGGGGAGAGGGGTGCCTGATGGGTCACGATGTTTAAAATGTGCTTCTTACAGAGTCACAGTCCAGAATGTTTGAAGACTGTTGTTCTATACAGAGGATGGGTCCATTAGTGTCTTTGCCTTCTGCACACTGCCTTCTCAGGAATCACTTCTCTCCCAATGACTTTGGCAGGGGCCTTTCAACATACAATTCGATCCCTAGCTCAGACCAGGGTGAACATCTCTCCCAAGAGGAAACAGCATGTGGACTGGAGCTGAGCCAGTCATCCCAGCCTGAGGACAGGTATTAAGAGACATAGTCTTCATTTACTGGGGACTGTGGGCTGCGGCCATAAGGGTACGTCATCTGGTAGCTATTGGCCACGATGGGTCAATGGCAAATGAATCAGTAAGTCAGGAGAGTCAAAAGTAAGTATGAGAGGGACCATCCAGTCCCCAAGAAATGGAGAGAAATGGAACCCGTTGAAGTCACGGATGGACAAAGCATGTAAGTTCGTGTTCTACATTTCCACCTCTAGTCCCTCTTTGGCCAGACTATTACTTCTGAGCCTTGGAGGTCTGTGAGATTGCCTGTTGTATCTGTGTATTTCGTTTGCAGTAAATTTCCCTTTTTCTCAAGCAAGCTGGAGCAGGTTCAGTTCCTTTTTACGAACTGCTCTCTGGCTCAAGCAAACAGTTTGGGCAGGGATGATGTTGATAAATAAATATTGATTTTGCAAGTAGGGAAGGAGGTATACAAAATTCCTAAGAGGACCTGACAGCTGATGTAATTAATTAATTATAATATATAAAAACTTAGGCTTAATCATTATAATATAAAACATACAAATATATAATAAATCATTTATTATTATTATTATTATTATTATTTGGGGGCCTCTGTGTGCCCAGAAGCAGTAGGATAGATAGATAATTCACTGCTTGTGGTCACCATAAGTGTGAATCCTCACCAGCACTCTACAGGTTCTATACTCTTTGCAAATATAAACACTGAGTCTCCAAGAGATTGAAGCAATAGTCCTGGGTCACCTTACTAGTAAATGAAACCAGGGATTTGCCCAGACTCATTGTCCTCTATTCCTGGTGCTTTATGTCTCTTGATGAGGCCAGCAGAGGACGCAGCAAAAATGTTAAGCCCTCATGAAAGTGTTGGCACTATGAAAGCAGTCCAGATTCTAGTTGTGTGGCTTTTTCCTTCCTTCAACGTACAATCTGACAACAATCAATCTTACAGTAAGAGACTATATCCATACAACCCCCAATGAAGGTGGAAATGACTGTTATATAGGTAATTTGATCAACAGCCCACAAAATTCAAATTTACAAATATATACATGCGTGTGTGTGTGTGTGTGTGTGTGTGTGTGTTGCTTAGAAGTGATTTGTCTTCTCTGATTGCTGGTTTCAGTTCCACACTGACTCCATGTTGAAGATCTACAGGGCCCTGGTGCCTAATGGCTCCAGGGATGGGTTAGCATTGGTCCCATCCCTCCACCCTTTCCCCTGCTGATGGCAATTAAGAGACGACTCAGGGCTACTGTGTATCTTCCTGCTCCAAACCTTTAACAGCCCTATTTCTTCCAAGATATAATCCACATTGCTAGTATGATAGTCAGGTCCCTCCAGAGCTGAAAATTGACCTGAAATGTAAGAGCTCCAAGCTTCCTTTTCACCGTTCACTCACACCTGCGTGCATGTATGTGCTTATGTAAGTATTTGTGCAGAGAATGTCTATTGTTTTCCTACCATGTGCCATCCCCATTCTAGCCATTAGGCATTCAAGGACTAATGATGATGGTAGCTTATGTCTATTAACTGCCTAACAGCCTAAACACAAGCTAAGCAATTTATTCGCACTAACCACATTCATGTGGATCATAAGTATGGATGGCGGGTGTTATCATCATCTATCTTACAGCTGATGAAACCAAAACTTAAAGGAGGTATCAACCTTCCTAAGCACCATACAGCTAATAAATGGCAGAGTCAAGATTCAAACCCGGATCTTACTCCAGCATCTAAGTATTGGGCCATTGTTCCACTGCATCTCCAGAGTAAGATCTACACAGCTCCTGTCCACAAGCATCTCACTCTCCAGGAGGAGAAATAGATGTGAAATTATCATTGAATGCAAATGGAGAGTATCATGATGGAAATATGGAAAAAATGGGGCCAATCTCATCAGATTGGTTTATTGGTTCCTCTCCGAGGACCAGCAGCAAATTTCTACCATCTGCCTTTGCTCATGGAGTTTCCCCTGCCGAGAATCCCCACCTATCTTCTCTCAATTTGTCAAATCACACTGCTACTTTAAGGCATTTGTGCTTCCTCTTTTTATCCCTCTTCCGGGGCAGATGTGGCTAATCAGACATGAAGCTTGTTCCTGCCCAACCTGGACCATCTTGAGAATTCTTCACAACGTAGCCTT
The DNA here is from genome assembly GCF_022837055.1 of Prionailurus viverrinus. NCBI lineage: Eukaryota > Metazoa > Chordata > Mammalia > Carnivora > Felidae > Prionailurus > Prionailurus viverrinus. The sequence goes on along the minus strand of NC_062562.1, from coordinate 29,861,994 downwards.
CAGAACATGTTATTAATTAATGAGAGTTAGTGCATACAATAAGTATATTTGGTCTCTCAAAGCTAATCTACCTCGATTCATTTTATAAATGAGGAGGTTGAAGTTTGATGAGCTGGAATGACTGGCCCGAGGTCACGTGGTGAGTCAGAGACAGACCTGGGTCTGGAAGCCAGGCGTCCTTCCTCCTGCCCCGTGCGCTCCCCGCTCTCAGCTGACCGTGTAGACTCTTGCCAATCACAAAAAACGCCGATAAATGAAGTCCAAGTATGCAGAGAGAATGAAGGCAAGTAAAATGCCAATTACTCAGTCCCAACAGACTGAGTACCTACTTACAAGCTGCGTTGGGCTACACCTACAGAAAGTGTCTTTAATTAGAGACAGATTCTGATGAAAGGTTGGCAGTATCTCTGAAACTCTTGTTTGTATTTAAATGCACAGAACACTATGCATTTATATCATTTGCATGCCATATTTGAATTGAAGAATATTCAATATTTATTCTTTGTCGCTTGCTGAGTAACATGCTGCTCAACTTTTCTATTTACTAACACAACTCGTTTGTTTAGTTCATGGCTGCATTTCCAGTTGGATGTTTGAAGTATAACTTACAGCATACTCTTTGGTATTTCACAAAAATTTAAACTTAAAAACGAAGGCATAGAAGTTATACAGCTATGAGATACAGTACAGGCCTACTCGTGGGCATTTAATTCCATCATGTAGTAGGAAAGACCCTTAGAACCAAGAACATTGGAGTTATCAGCAAAATTCTGTTCTTACTACCTGTATGACCCTTGAGCGGGTTAATTCACGTCTCTGATCCTGGTTCTTCATTTCTCTTTGGAGATGCAAGATTGTTCTAAGATGAGAGGTCTATATTGCCTCTGATATCTCTCTTTTCTTGCTAAAAATAGTATCTTTTTCTCTACTTTATGCTAAGGTAATGATAACCAATAGTAAGCATTTATTACATTTCAGGCCATATTCATATGGTCACTGTACATGTGTTTGTTTAGACTTCCTCACTGTGCAAGTGCCTGTGTCCCAAGGGCGAGCATTGAGAGAGAGAGAGAGAGAGGGAGAGAGAGAGAGAGAGAGAGAGAGGGAGGGAGAGAGAGAGAGAGAGAGAGAGAGCGCACCAGGGAAGGTGGCCTGGCCTGGGCATCACATAGTATCACTCTGTCACACTCTGTTGCTTGGGGCAGTCACAAACCCACCCAGGTACAAGGGGAGAGAAATAGGCTTCATGTTGGACAGACATTGACAAAGTTCTGGACAAACACGTGGGACTAGAAAAACTGCTGGGACCATTTTGGGGAAATACAATCTTCTCACAAAGTATACATGCCTTGAGGACAAGAAATTAGGCATGTTTTGCTACCTGTTTGATTCCCTTGTCTTAGAGAGAACTGACCCCCAGAAGTACAGAGTGAATTTTTGTTGAAAGAATGAACGAATGCCAGTTTGTAAGACCTGTGCCTTGTCTAATGCCTTTTTTTTTTTCAACGTTTATTTATTTTTGAGACAGAGAGAGAGAGAGCATGAACGGGGGAGGGTCAGAGAGAGAGAGGGAGACACAGAATCGGAAACAGGCTCCAGGCTCTGAGCCATCAGCCCAGAGCCTGACGTGGGGCTCGAACTCACGGACCGCGAGATCGTGACCTGGCTGAAGTCGGATGCTTAACCGACTGCGCCACCCAGGCTCCCCTTGTCTAATGCCTTTTTTAATGAACGAACAAGGAAGCTGAGACTCACTGAAGGGAATAGAACTGTGAAAACAAAGCTGGGACAGAACCTGAGATTCCTGCTTCCGGTCTCACATTCTTTCCACACCCCAAAACCTGCCTCTCTTGGAGGAAGTTGCTGGGGAAATCTGAGAGCAAAAACCACATTGTGATTCAGTGTCTGGCGATAATGACCAATTTTGGAGCTCCTGGAGAGTTCCTGGAAGTAACAGCCATTCTCCCCACAAAATATCAGTACTATAAATTGCTACTTGTTAAAAAACTTGTGGGAGTGCACCATATTCATAGAAATAGCTGGAGAGTGAGAGAACAATTATCACAGAATTGATCACCCACAGCTCAGTCCAATGAGATTCAGATTGTCCTGTGTTGTGAGGTGCCAGTGAACCAAATGCTGTGATATTTTGTTAGGACCATTGATTGCCTTCGGAATAAGATTGCAAGCAATTTGAGCCAAAAAGCAATCTTGTATGGGACTCCTGCTGGAATTTTATGCAGTTCCTGTGCCACGTATGTTTAGAAAGTCACTGCCAGGCTGGTGGCAATGTTTTCGTGTTCTGGTTTCAGAAGACTGCACAGTGTTTATGTCATCCAATTAAACCAATTTATTAGCAGGTTAATATTAGATGATACTGTTAAATATCATCTAGAGCTAAAAGGGAATAAAGCAAAAGTCAGAGTAAAGTCTGCAACAGCTCCCACTTAGAATACTGATAAGATGAAAGGGAAATACGACAAAAACTTCTAAGCAACAGTAGGCCACATCACCTTTGCCACAGAGTTCCCGGGCTCATATCACCCCCTCCGTTACTAACTGACCTCATGCTCCCTGTCCCGCGTTTTCTGTAATGGAGATAACCAGAGCGTATATCCATGAACTGATTTTAAGATCGTGGAAGTTAACAAATATGAAACACTTAGGACAGTGCTTGGGACCTGACAATTCCTATACTAAATGTTAGCTGTGATTATTATTATGCAAGGGATTCATCCCATCTACGCAAGGGATTACCTCCCAACAAAGAATTGAGGGCATTACCAGCCACCTAGTAGCAGGTGTTAGAGCTGAGATACAGATTCCAAAGTCTGCCTTCCACCTCTGTGCCCGACATCCTCCACTAAGAAGATTCTTTCTCCCTTCCTGGGTGCTGCATTTGAATTAACATACCTTGAAAAAGCTACCCATAATCTGGTCTGTTTGACCATTTTCCTATAGACCCTGGCAGAAGGGGAGGAGCAAATGGTGAACTTCCAAGAAGAAATGTCTGAGGCTCACTGAGCTGAAACGCTTCCCTGAAATGAGGGTGTGGGGGACAGGATGCAAGGAAGCACCCCCATGGACACCCAACCCTGGAAGAATTAACGCTTGGTTTGGATGCAGGGGTGCCTGGGTTGGGCGTCCAACTTTGGCTCAGGTCATGGTCTCATAGTTTGTGGGTTCGAGCCCCGCATTGGGCTCTGTGCTGACAGTTCAGAGCCGAGAGCCTGCTTTGGATTCTGTGTCTCCCTCTCTCTCTCTGCCCCTCCCTGGCTCGCTCTGTCTCTCTCTCTTTCAAAAATAAATAGCCATTGAAAAAAAAATTTTTTTAAAACCTTGGTTTGGATGCATGGGCCATCTGCCTCTCCTTAAAAAAAAGGAAAAGGTTGGGGCGCCTGGGTGGCTCAGTCGGTTAGGCGGCCGACTTCCGCCCAGGTCATGATCTTTGAGTTTGAGCCCCGCGTCGGGCTCTGTGCTGACAGCTCAGAGCCTGGAGCCTGATTCAGATTCTGTGTCTCCCTCTCTCTGACCCTCCCCCGTTCATGCTTTGGCTCTCTCTGTCTCAAAAATAAATAAAAACGCTAAAAAAAAAAAAAAAAAAAGGAAAAGGCTTATTACTCCTGCTTGCTCCAGTAGTGACTGGGTTAATGATCTCCTCTCTATTTGCCCCATAATCTCCATCTGGGTGAACAAAGGGCCACTTGCCCAGACGTCTTTGCTAAATCCTTTTGCATATAGGATAGCTGTTGAGAGTCTAAGTGTCACTTCTTGCCTCTTCTTACAGAATCACTTCCAGGGTGAGGGAGGGACATCAAGACTTGACACTGACTTGAGCCTAAGTCTGAGCTGTCAGATCCGTGTGACTTTACCCAACATTTTATTGAGCTCTCTTACCTGCTAAATATTTCATTGCATTCTCCTAACGACCTTACTATTACTGTACCCGTTTCATAGATGAAGAAACAGTGGCTCAAAGAAAAGAAGCCATTTGGCTAAAGCCGTGTAGGAGGAGCAGAATGGAGATTAGGACTGAGGTCTACCATCTTTAAAGCTCTGAGTGAAACTGCCATAATCCAGAATTCCTACAGTGGTCTGCAGTGCTTTGGATGCTCTGGCCCCCACCTTCCCCTCTGCCCTCTTCTCTTTCCTTCATGCCATTCCAGCCACACTGGCTTCCTCGTTATTCCTTCGAGATATACCATTTGTCTAGCTCTTCTCCCCTCTTAGAACATTTGTCCCGCCAGTACTCGACATAACCCCTCAATCTCGAGTTTTTGTTCACGTCTCATCATTTCAGTGAAAGTTATTTGGACCTGTTCAAAGCTACAAGCTCTGCCCCCCATCCTCCACCCACTCTGAGCTCCTTAGCTCAACTTTTTTCTCTTTTCCAAACACATACTTTCTTACATACTGTATTATTGACTTATTTTCAGGTTTCCGGTTTCCCGTTTTCTCCCACTAAAATATAAGTCCACTGCAGCGTGGGGGTCCTTATTTGGTTCACTGATGTATACCAAGTGCCAAAAACAGGCACGTACCAGGTGCTCCATAAATACTTCCCAAATGGGAATGAATAGCCCTCCATAGATGTGTGTTTGCCTTTCTTCAACCTTCCTCTCTTCTCTCTTCTTATCCTTAGAAGTTTCACATGCCTGAATTATGTCCCACAAAAATCTTGCTAATACCTCTGAGTATGTATTTAAAACATTCTATTCACATCTCTGTGTCGTATTTTTCCTTGACAATCCCTCAGGTTATCTTCTTTCCCTCCCTCTGTCTTTCCTTCCTTCCTTCCTTCCTTCCTTCCTTCCTTCCGTTGTTCCAAGATTTCATGAGCCACCTACCCGATGCCTGGCATTCTGCCACCTCCTGGGGATGAGATGTTGAAAACTTCACAGCCTGACTTCTAGGAGATCACTGGCTGTCTTAGGTCAGACTCACCAGAAGGAGACCCCAAGACTGGGATTCATTTGCCGGTAATTTATTCAGTGCTCTTAGGAGAAAACAGTGAAGGAGTAGGGGAATCAGCAGAGGGGATGGGGTAAAAGCCAACCACAGGCGCTATCTCAGGCAAAATCTCAGTCTCACACTGGCCCTGCCAGTCTGAGCTCTAAATTGTCTCTCAGCATTTGCCCTACTGGAGGCTGGAGAGCTAGGCTTTCATACCCCACAGCAGGCAGTCCTGAGCTAAAAGGTGCCCTGGGGGTGACATAACCCCTCAAGGACTTCTGCGTCTTCACCCGAAGCAGCTCATGTGGTTCCCAGCCAAAGAGAGATGCAGGTGGTGGCTCACACAACAGACAGGGGAGGGGCCCAGGAAAAAGGGATTGGGGGGAGGGGGTGCCCTGGGGGACCCCTCCCCCACTCGCATTCTGTCTCTCTCATAAATCAATAAACATTTTAAAAAAAAAGAACATTCCATGATCTTGCCCCCAAATATATTTTATTTCACCTTCTTTGGTGGTCAACATCTGTTAGACTGCATAGAATTTTCCCCAGTTTTGTGTCACCTATGGATTTGCACAGTAACATGTCATTGTCAAAAGTGTCGGCAGAATCCCTACTAAAGACACGTATCTATACGTGGACTTCTTGGCACGGATGCACTTAAACTGCACTCCCGGAACCGTGTGTTTAATCTATACCACTTACCTGTGTGGTGCTCTGTCCATTTTTTTCTTTCCTTTTTTTCTGAATTTCACAACAAATTTTGTCACATTCATTTGACATGTTCCAGACACGCTTTATCTGGAACAGTCCCCTGACTCCCGACTGGTGGCTTGCATAGAATTTCTTGAGATTTTCCCCTTTTAATCTACGCTGCAAATCATCTCCAAATTAATCTTCTTGAAGTTTAATCTTTTAGTAATTTATTCCTGACACCACCTATCTTTTCTCTTTTCCTAGTCAATTCAATTAGACAATACTGACATGTCCTTAAAGGTAATATTTCCATTTCAACGCAAGTAGGCAACTGTTACGATGTTTTTGCCCAAATGTCTTAAAAATGCACTGTTGGACAAGAAAAACAAGTCTCTCCCAAACTGTTTATTTACCCAGTCATTCTCTTTTTATTATAAGCTATCTAGGCAATGAAGAGAATGGTGATCCCAGGAGCAAATTACATCATCTCGCAGGTGGAGATCCTCCTATGGCACGTGGTGGGAAAATTGGTAAGTGCAGCTGGTTTCAAAATAAGACATTTAGACTAAGATAACTGTCTCTCTTGGAAAGCGAAACAACCCGCCTAGGGTAGTAGTAAGACCTTACAAAATAACTAATAACCATTTCCCAGAGCACAGTATTTCTCCTACTAACACCTACCATGCAGTGAATACTATTTATAAGGCAGTCCCTATGCTAAAGGTTCTACATCTATCCATTTATTAAGCCTTCACCTGTCTAGGAAGTAGTTACCGTTGTAATCTCAATTTCAGAGATGAGAAATCTGAAGCCCAGAAATGTTGAGAAATTTACTCAAGGTGATTCCATTAGCAAGGGAATGAGATTCAACCTGAAGCTGCCTGATACTGTTGCCTGCTACCTTAATCCCTGGCCGTGCTGACCCTATATATTTTTCCTAAATGGCAGAGGGTTAGAAAGATAAATTAATTCTTAATTTCCTGGACTGCTCCCATTAAAAAAAAAAAAACAACGGGAGGGGGGGATGGGGCGCCTGGGTGGCTCAGTCGTTTGAGTGGCCGACTTCAGCTCAGGTCGTGATCTCGCGGTCTGTGGGTTCGAGTCCCGTGTAGGGCTCTGTGCTGGCAGCTCAGAGCCTGGAGCCTGTTTAGGATTCTGTGTCTCCCTCTCTCTCTGGCCCTCCCCTGCTTGCTGTCTGTCTCTGTCTCTGTCTCTCTCTCTCAAATAATAAACATTAAAAAAAAATTAAAAATAGATAATTAAATGAACTAAAAAGGGGCAATAAAAGATAGGGTTTTGCATCTTTTCCATAAAATCTATATTATATCAGCTATTAGTGCCACAGTAATGCAGAGTGAACAACCCCAAACTTCTTTGGTATACGGTAATTGACGTTTATTTGTGCTTATGAGTCTGTGGGTCAGCTGGGTGGGTAGGCTGCGTGGGGCTGAGCTCAGCTGATCTAAACTGCGTTCACCCCCGTCTGTGGTCTGCTGGTGAGTCAGCTAGGGGCTGTCTAGTCTGGGATGGTCTTTCCTCCACGCGATCTCACCCCCTCTGGCCGACCGGACTGAGCTCTTTCTCAAGGCATGGGAGGAGTCCAAAAGAGGCAGCAGAAGCTGCCTTGCACAGTTCCACTTAACAGCAAACTCTCTTGAGAAGTCTCAACTCAGAAACTTAGTCTGCCGTATACTACTGGCCAAAGCAAGCTACAGGAAAGCCCGCATTCCCAGGTAGGAAACGTGACTCCCGCTCTTGGTAAGAGATGCTGCCAGGTCACAATGAAAGGCAATAGGGACAAGGAGGCTGTCAATAGCAGTCACAATGCAATTATGCCCCATAAATACTTTTTTTTTTCCTCTATGTCCTCTTCGTGGCACGGAAGGCCTTCAAGACTCTGTTTTCACCATGTTAATCTTTCTTTTTTTGAAGTTCATTTATTTAGATAAAGAGAGAGCACAAGTGGCGGAGGGATAGAGAGAATCCCCAGCAAGTTCCACACTGTCAGTGCAGAGCCCCGCACAATGCTGATCCCACAAACGTTGAGATCATGACCTGAGCCGAAATCAAGAGTCGGATGATTAACCTCCTGAGCCACGCAGGTGTCCCTTCGTGTCCTAATCTGATGTTATTTGCCTTTACGCTCCAGCCTGAGCCTTCTGCCCTGGCTGGCTCAGCCTCTGGCCTTTGCCTCTGGAGCTCCTAATCTCAGCTCCCAGGAGCAGTGCCCTTCTCTTCCTTCCCACGTGTTCGAGCCCCACCCACCCATCCAGGCTTGTCTCAAGTCTTAGCTCTCTCCTGTAGCCATCCCAGACTTCTCCTGAGCCCTCCCTACCCTGAATACTTTCTAACATAACACTGGGTAAAATACTGAGTATTTTCTGTTGAGTATGTTTCTGAATCTACGAGTTAAATAAATGTTAGATGCTTTCTGGAAATTTGTTTTTATTTATTTTTTTTTTTTGAGACAGAGAGAGAGAGAGGGGCAAAGAGAGAGGGAGAGAGAGAGTCTTAAACAGACTCCATGTTCAGCATGGAGCCCGACGCAGGGCTGGATCTCATGACCTGAGATCATAACCTGAACTGAAAACAAGAGTCAGACTCTTAAGTGACTAAGCCACCCAGGTGCCCCACTATCTGGAAAACTTTTTAAGGTACACTGGCCATCGGTAGAAAACTATTCCAGAGAAGGAAGAGCACAGAAGGAAGCTGTATATAATACTTAGGCAAAGTGTCACAGTCAGACCAACCTGGGTTGGAATCCCTGCTCGCCCACTTATAGGCTATGTGACTTTGGACTAGTTACTCAAACTCTCTGAACCTAAGATGTGTAATCTGTTAAATAAAATACTACATCTTGGAGTTTCCTTGGGGATTTAAGAAGATAATGTGCATAAAGCACTCAGCCCAGTGCTAAGTATAATGTGTTCAGTAAATGTTAGCTACAGCTATAATTACCACAACTAATAATATCCCCCATATGTTAATACTGTATTCACTTTCTACCTATCCTCTATCACCTTTGGCTGCAGGGGGTAAGTAAAATTCACCACGCCATTCATTAGCCTCTTTATTTTGACTCTCCTGGTGAGTTACACTAGAAAGAACCTTCACTTATATAATTAAAGTGTTACTTAAAATGTCAAGATTTACTAGCTGGAAATGGGGGAAGTCAAACCAGTTTTTGTGGTTATATGTAGTCATCCTGTCTTGTTGAATCACATTTAGTTGGGTTCTAAATGACAGTTTAACCTTAGCTGTTTGGCAGCACTAATCATGATGATCGATCGCCTCCTGAGACTTGAGTGTTCCATGGTGCTCCTAATATGAGCAGCATCTTTCTGGAATAATCTGCTTCTCTCCAAAACGTTGCCACCTTCAGATAACTAGACGTACATCAGTGTTCTGAACCAAAACAGTTTTGTTAAATGTTTACAACGTGCTACATGGTTGGCTCAAATGCGGGGAAGAACAAAATAGTCGAGTACACAGAGTTTCTCATCAACTAGAACACGATTGTATGCTCATCAGAGCCAGGGGCCATGACATTATCAACAAATATATGCTCAACAATAGCAAAGTGCCTGGCAGGCGGTAGACCATCCATCAATAGCTGTGGGATGATTGAATGAATGAATGAATGGATGAGAGTATAATAAAACAGAGTATAAAAAACTAAAGTTTCTAATGAGAACAGTATTTCAGGTCTTCAGCCACTCTGAATCCATTAAGGATCTAGGCAGGATATTAATTAATTTACTAAAATCCCCAGTTTACCAGTCTAGTGGCTCACTCAAGAAAAGGAAATCAGATTAGATGACAAATAATTACCTTAACAATCTTCCTCTAGGGAGTTCCCCTCTTTTAATCTATACTACAAATTGTCTTCAAGTTAATCTTCCTGAAGTTTAATCTTTTATTAATTTATTTCTAATACCACCAAGCACTTCTTTCTCCTTACTACTTCTTCAACTCATTCGTCAAGTGTTTCAATTAGACAATAATATCTTCTATGTGAGGGCAATATTTCCGTTTCAATGGGAATAGACAACTGTTGTGATTCCTACGCCCACCATAGAAATATCTTCCATGTAGTGTTTGACAAGAAAGACAACAAACTTGTTGTCCTCACAAACTCTGTGTTTACCCTTTTGCTCTCTTTTTATGACAAGCTAATCAAACACTGAGGAGAATGGATCCCAGGAGTGAATAGCATCATCCCGCAAGTGGAGATTCTCCTGTGGCATGTTGGGGGGAAAGTAGGCACTCCTGTTTTGAAAATGGACCATTTAGACTAAGTTAACGGATTCTCATGGAAAGATCAACTTTTACACAACCTTCTTAGAGCAGCTATTCTATTAAATCCTTATGAAAGAAGTAGTAACCATTTCCCAGAGCATATTTATAGTAAGGGTAATAACAACCCCTGCCATTTAGCGAATACTTATTTATATGTCAGCCGCTATGCTCAAGGTTCTACACCTATCCCTTTAAGTCTTCACCTGTCTATGAAGTAGTGACTGTTGTAATCTCAGTTTCACAGGTGAGGAATCTGAAGCTCAGAAATGTTGACTAATTGGCCCAAGCTGACCCACGTGGCAAGGATTCAAACAGGAACTGGTCGACACTATCGTCTGCATTAATTCCTGGCTATGTTGACGGAATGCATTTTCTGTAATTGGAAGAGGGTGAGAAAGAGAAGTAACATGAGTATTTCAACGTTTCTTCTTTGATGCATTCCGTAAGCATGGAAATCCATTGCACTAGACACTGTTAATCATGCTGATCACAGATTGATGATTGTTGACAAAGGAGAAAAGGAGTAAATGCAAAAATGTTTAGCACTGAACGTGAATTATGTACTGTGCTAAGTGTTTTCCATAGTTATTTCTTAAATTAACACACTAGCACTGCCCTTCATACAGAGCCTGTCACAGAATAATTACCACTAAATATATGCTGAATCAAACAGCTGAACTAATAATTCAAAGTAGGAAGCATTGGGTGACAGATCTGAAGGGGGGGGGGCAGCCAAAAGAGTCCTCTCTTTGTTACTGCCACGAAATTCGTAGTGAGTCAATTTCCTGAACGGCAAGGCTGTGAGCATATTCTTCACGAACGTGGACTGTTGGACAGAAAAGCAATAGTGCAAAGATGCCCATTTATTTTTTAGACTGTAGATGCAGCTCATGATTATGTCTATATATCACCGGAAATAACATCCAAAAGTGTGTGAGTTAAAATACGAAGTGTGAGTGAGATCTGCGGCAGGGTCCAGAGTAAAATTATACGCTCATTTGTCAAGTCAAGTGGTTCCAGAGTACAGAGAAGATGGCTGGAGCGGTCCTGTGGACAGGAAGTGATGAAGGGAGCCCTGTTCAAGGGAGAGAATCCAAACATGGGGACCATGTCTAACTCAGCAGCAGTGGATACAAACTTGAGGCAAGTTTCCACAGACTAGAGAAGATCTCCTGAGTGTTCCCCTCAAAATTAACTGCAAAATTCTCCTCCTATCTACCTACCAGTAGAGCAGCGCCAGCCCCTTTCCAGATGTCCATATGAGGCCAATGAATGCAAATACTTCACCCACAGTCATGCCACCCTCTTACCTTTACCCCCCTTTTTTTATTCTTCAGGTATTTGAGGGTAATGAAGGAGAAGGGAAGTGAGAAGCAGCTATCTCTATTTTTAGACTGTTTCATTCCTGGCTGAACCTGGGATGATAGCCAATAGCTACAAAAGGAGCAACTCAGAAAACATGAAAGGCCTTGAAAATCAAATCCAGGAAAGAAGCTGTCTCCCCATTTTACAGATGAAGAAATGGAGGTTCAGAGAAGGTAATTACCTTGCTTGAGGCCACACAGTGGGTGGCAGGGCTGGAATTTGAGCTCAGGTCTGTTTGCCTCCAAAATACATACTCTAATGTACAGAGAATATAACAGAAAGCTTTCCAAAAATAAGTGTTCAATTTAGAATTCAAAGCAGGTCTTACGGAGAGGTGGTGACAAAAGTCAAACAGCAAGAGGGATTAGCACTTGCATTGCTGGAGCTCATGTAACAGATTGGGGCGTGGAGCTTGTGGGGTGGCACCAAACGGACGGTTTAAAAAATCTTGTTAAAGGAAACTACTATCTATGTGTAGACCACTGAAAGTAGGTGGTGGGGAAACCTATCTCACATAATATGCCATGGTGGTATGAAACTATTTGAATATTTTGAAATTGGAGGCTTAAATAGTTTGTAAAACTAATTAAAGCAGAATTAAGATGATATGCCTAGCAGAAGGAACATATTCCCAGCCGGAAACATCCCCCTCTTGGTGGTCATGACCTCCTGCAGTCAAACGATTACTACAAAGAAGGCAAAACCAGAAACATTATTTTCCAGGTCATGAGAGTCCTAAGACATGTTTTGTCCTCCCAAGAACCACCAAAAAAGCGCAAAGCACAAAAGAAGACAAGGGTGTGATAACTCAGGTCCACTTCAAAGAAGGAAACTTTGATAAAATTCTTGGTGGATTACATTTTTTTTTTAAATTTATTTTTGGGACAGAGAGAGACAGAGCATGAACGGGGGAGGGGCAGAGAGAGAGGGAGACACAGAATCAGAAACAGGCTCCAGGCTCTGAGCCATCAGCCCAGAGCCCGACGCGGGGCTCGAACTCAGGGACCGCGAGATCGTGACCTGGCTGAAGTCGGACGCTTAACCGACTGCGCCACCGAGGCGCCCCTTTTTTTTTAAATAAAGGGAGACTAGGATATTGTCATAGGATGCAGGCAATTTGGAACCACAACAAGAGACGTGAGAGGTATAATGACTAAATGCAATGTAGATCCCTAAAGTGGATCCTGGAACATTAAAAAGAGGACATTAGTGGAAAAACAAGTGACATCCAAATGGAGTCTGGAGTTTAGTTGATGGTAATACGCCAATGTTGGTTTCTCAGTTTGGACAAACATACTGTGGTAATAATATCCAGGGAGGAAACTGAGTGAGGGGACAGGGACAGGAACGCCCTATCGTCATCTTTGCAGCTTCGTTATTGCAAAAATGAAAAAAGTTAGTTTCAAATACCCTTGATAGCCGCCTGCAATATTTTTATGATTTTCCAATTCAGTGTTCTCTTCTTCTGACACCATAGCAGCCTGCATCCTGTGACCAATGCTGGGGTTACAAGAGAAGAGGAAGAACTAGCAGGCAAATGTGACCTTGGTTCCCGATCAAGGGGCTTTGCCCGGAGAGGGCAGTCCCGCCAGTTTTTCTTTTATTGGCGGCACTTGGTATCTTGGGATCTATAACACGTGCTCATGAACATGGGAAATATTCCAGTTTGTAATCCTGATTGTCTTGACATTTAAGGATATTGATCAGTCCATAACTGTTGTGCCTGCTTTCAAGAATCAATGATCATAAAAACGCTTATATTACATAAATGTATACATCGCATAGGGTGAAAGGCTGAGCTTTCTAGGAAAAAAAGGCAAAGTAGTCAGAAAACTATTATGGTGTCTGTTTAATTTAGAGGTCATAGTGGAAAAAAAATTATTGGTCAAATTCAAACTCTTCACAAGAGGGGAGGAAAGACACAAAAAAGTTTTCATAGCTGGGAAAAATCTAAAATGCATTTAGGATATTGATGCTGTTTTCTGAAAATTTTATCATTTAATATCAACTAGTTACTAGATTCCTACTATGTGCTAATCACATTCATATATATCTATTATATATATATATATAATTCCATATTATACATACATATATATATATATATAATTCCTTTTACTTAAAGAGTGATTAACACTTTTTTTTTTAACTTTTTTTTTTTAATTTATTTTTGAGACAGAGAGAGACAGAGCATGAATGGGGGAGGGGCAGAGAGAGAGGGAGACACATAACTGGAAGCAGGCTCCAGGCTCTGAGCCATCAGCCCAGAGCCCGACGCGGGGCTCGGGCTCACGGACCGCGAGATCGTGACCTGAGCCGAAGTCGGACGCTTAACCGACTGAGCCACCCAGGCGCCCCAACACTTTTTTGAAAAATGTCTGTAATAAACTGTCCAACAGAGGCAACCTATTTGCTCAAATGTATGTGATACTCCAAAATGTGAGATAAAAAACCTATAATGCAAACCGATTTCAGCATGAACTGAGGGAAGTGTGTACATTCTAACGTGATAGACATCCAAATGGACTTTTGATTTAAAAACATTTTTAAGTTTATTTATTTATTTTGAGAGAGACAGAGACAGCATGAGTGGGGGGGGAGCAGTGAGAGAGAGAGAGAGAGAGAGAGAGAGAGAGAGAGAGAGAGAGAGAATCCTAAGCAGGTTCTCTGCTGCCAGCAGAGTCCAATGTGGGGCTCGGACACACGAAGCTGTGAGATCATGACCTGAGCCAAAACTAAGAGTCGGATGCTTAACCGACTGAGCCACCCAGGCGCCCCTGGACTTCTGATTTTAAATGTAATGTGATAGAGAATATTCCATGTTTTCTTCCATAATGTATCTGGGATAAAGAGGGTACATGCTCTTCATCGTTATGTGTATGACTATAACTCTCACTACAAATCAATGAAAAATATAATTTAAGGACTAAATTGCCCAAACCAAAGAATTGAGTCAGTATAATATTTTCTCAGTTTGAAATATTAAATAAATGAAATATTTTTTTAAAAAAAGAAAGAAGGGGCACCTGGGTGGCTCAGTCAGTTGAGCATCCGACTTCAGCTCGGCTCGGGTCATGATCTCACAGTTTGTGAGTTCGAGCCCCACGTCAGGCTCTGCGCTGACAGGTCAGAGCCTGGAGCCTACTTCGGATTCTGTGTCTCCTCCTCTCTCTGTCCCTCCCATGCTCATGATCTATCTTTCTCTGTCTCTCGATAATAAGTAAACGTTAAGAAAAAAAAATTCTTTGAAAAGAAAGAAGAAAAGAAAGCAAGAAAGATGGAGAATTGGAGAGAAAGGAGAGTGGAAGGAGGGGAAGGAGAGAAGAAAAGATCTGTTAAAAACAGACACTGCCAGGGACTTAATTTAATACATAAGCATTTCTTCTTTCACTCAAAATGCTTATAGAATTGTTCCTTTTCCAGGAATGCTGAGTTTGGAAACACTCCAATTATAGGATGCTTCCCAAGAGGGAAGAAAAAAATAATAGATTTGTCTATGTGGTCCTTGTTAAATAGTAACCATTCAACTGGTCTCATTGAAAATGGCATCAAAATGGCACCTGTGTGGCTCAGTGGGCTAAGCATCGACTTTGGTTCAGGTCATGATCTCATGGTTCTTGAGTCTGAGCCCCACGTCGGGCTCTGTGCTGATGGCTCAGAGCCTGAAGCCTGCTTCAGATCCTGTGTCTCCCTCTCTCTGTGTCCCTCCCTCACTCGTGCTCTCTCTCTCTCAAAAGTAAATAAACATTAAAAATTAAAAAAAAAAAGAAAAGAAAAAGCCATCATGAAGGCAAGCTTTAGCAGATAACAGCCTTTTCCCTCCCTTTTCCTGGGGTTAGTTTTAATCATAAGATGTCGTTTTTGAAGACCAAAATGACATCAGCAGTTCCCGTGCTAGCCTCCCAGATAACTCTGGCAGAGAAGCAACATGCAGGCCCCATCTTTACTCTAAAGCACTCCTTCCCCTTTATTACTGAACTTATTTTCTTGGATTGCTTTTTCAGGTATAAGTGTAATATGCACGTATAATAGCAAGTTAAACAAAAGTTTCTTTTTTATTATTTTTATTTTATTTTTTAAATTTACATCCAAGTTAGTTAGCATACAGTGCAACAATGATTTCAGGAGTAGATTCCTTAATCTACTCCCATTTAGCCCATCCCCCCTCCCACAACCCCTCCAGTAATCCTCTGTTTGTTCTCCATATTTAAGAGTCTCGTATGTTTTGTCCCCCTCCTTGTTTTTATATTATTTTTGCTTCCCTTCCCTTATGTTCATCTGTTCTGTGTCTTAAAGTCCTCATATAGGTGGAATCATATGATATTTGTCTTTCTCTGACTAATTTTGCTTAGCATAATACCCTCTAGTTCCATCCACATAGTTGCAAATGGCAAGATTTCATTCTTTTTGATTGCTGAGTAATACTCCATTGTGTATATATATATACACCACATTTTCTTTATCGACTCATCCATCAATGGACACTTGGGCTCTTTCCATACTTTGGCTATTGTTGATTGTGCTCCCATAAACATGGGGTGCATGTATCCCTTGGATAAATACTGAGTAGCACAATTGCTGGGTCGTAGGGTAGTTCTATTTTTAATTTTCTGAGGAACCTCCATACTGGTTGCCAGAGTGGCTGCACCAGTTTGCATTCCCACCAGCAGTGCGGAAGAGATCCTCTTTCTCCACATCCTTGCCAACATCTGTTGTTGCCTGAGTTGTTAACGTTAGCCATTCTGACAGGTGTGAGGTGGTATCTCATTGTGGTTTTGATTTGCATTTCCCTGATGATGAGTGATGTTGAGCATTTTTTCATGTGTCAGTTGGCCATCTGGATGTCTTCTTTGGAGAAGTGTCTATTCATGTCTTCTGCCCATTTCTTCACTGGATTATTTGTTTTTTGGGTGTTGAGTTTGATACGTTCTTTATAGATTTTGGATACTAACCCTTTATCTGATATGTCATTTGCAAATATCTTCTCCCATTTCCTTGGTTTCCTTTTAGTTTTTCTGATTGTTTCCATTGCTGTGCAGAAGCTTTTTATTTTGATGAGGTCCCAGTAGTTCATTTTTGCTTTTGTTTCCCTTGCCTCTGGAGATGTGTTGAGTAAGAAGTTGCTGGGCCGAGGTCGAAGAGATTTTTGCCTGCTTTCTCCTCGAGGATTTTGATGACTTACTGTCTTACATTTATGTCTTTCATCCATTTTGAGTTTATTTTTGTGTATGGTGTAAGAAAGTGGTCCAGGTTCATTCTTCTGCATGTTGCTGCCCAGTTTTCCCGGCACCACTTGCGGAAGAGACTCTCTTTATTCCATTGGAGGTTCTTTCCTTCTTTGTCAAAGATGAGTTGGCCATACGTTTGTGGGTCCATTTCTGGGGTCACTATTCTGTTCCATTGATCTGAGTGTCTGTTTTTGTGCCAGTACCATACAGTCTTGATGATTACAGTTTTGTAGTATAGCTTGAAGTCTGGGATTGTGATGCCTCCTGTTTTGGTTTTCTTTTTCAAGATTGCTTTGGCTATTCAGGGTCTTTTCTGGTTCCATACAAATTTTAGGATTTTTTGTTCTAGCTCCGTGAAGAATGCTGGTGTGATTTTGATAAGGATTGCATTGAATATGTAGATTGCTTTGGGTAGTATTGACATTTTAACAATATTTGTTCTTCCTATCCAGAAGTGTGGAATCTTTTTCCTTTTGTGTGTGTGTCTTCTTCAATTTCTTTCATAAGCTTTCTATACTTTTCAGTGTATGGGTTTTTCAAGTCGTTGGTTAGATTTATTCCTAGGTATTTTGTGGGTTTTGGTGCAATTGTAAATGGGATTGATCCCTTGATTTCTCTTCCTATTGCTTCATTGTTGGTGTATAGGAATGCAGCTGATTTCTGTGCATTGATTTTATATCCTGCAGCTTTGCTGAATTCATGAATCAGTTCTAGCAGTTTTTTTGGTGAAATCTTTTGAGTTTTCCATATAAAGTATCATGTCATCTGCAAAGAGTGAAAGTTTGACCTCCTCCTGGCCGATCTGGATGCCTTTTATTTCTTTGTATTTCTGATGGCGGAGGCTAAGACTTCCAATACTATGTTGAATAACAGTAGTGAGAGTGGACATCCCTGTCTCATCCCTGACCTTAGGGGGAAAGCTCTCAGTTTTTCCCCATTGAGGAAATATTAGTGTTGGGTCTTTCATATATGGCTTTTATGATCTTGAGATATGACCCTTCTGTCCCTACTTTCTTGAGGGTTTTTATCAAGAAAGTGTGCTGTATTTTGTCAAATGCTTTCTCTGCATCTATTGAGAGGATCATGTGGTTGTTGTCCTTTCTTTTATTGATGTGATGAATCACATTGATTGTTTTGTGGATATTGAACCAGCCCTGCATCCCAGGTATAAATCCCACTTGGTTGTCGTGAATAATTTTTGTAATGTATTGTTGGATCTGGTTGGCTAATATCTTGTTGAGGACTTTTGCATCCATGTTCATCAGGGAAATTGGTCTACAGTTCACCTTTTTAGTGGGGTCTTTGTTTGGTCTTGGAATCAAGGTAATGCTGGCTTATAGAAAGAGTTGGGAAGTTTTCCTTCCATTTCTATTTTTTGGAACAGCTTTAAGAAAATAGATGTTAACTCTTCCTTAAATGTTTGGTAGAATTCCCCTGGAAAGCCATCTGACCCTGGACTCTTGTGTTTTGGGAGTTTTTGATTACTAATTCGATTTCTTTACTGGTTATGGGTCTGTTCAGATTTTCTATTTCTTCCTGTTTTAGTTTTTGTAGTGTATATATTTCTAGGAATTTGTCCATTTCTTCCAGATTGCCCATTTTATTGGTGTATAATTACTCATAATATTCTCTTATTATTGTTTTTATTTTTGCTGTGTTAGTTGTTATCTCTCCTTTTTCATTCTTGATTTTATTTATTTGGGTCCTTTCCTTTTTCTTTTTGATCAAACTGGCTAGTGGTTTATCAATTTTGTTACCTTTCAAAGAACCAGCTTCTAGTTTCGTTGATCTGTTCTACTGGTTTTTGTTTGTTTGTTTGTTTCAACAGCATTAATTTCCTCTCTAATCTTTATTATCTCCTGTCTTCTGTTAGTTTGGGGTTTTATTTGCTGTTCTTGCTCCAGCTTTTTAAGGTGTATGGTTAGATTTTGGATCTGAAACCTTTCTTCCTTCTTTAGGAAGGCCTGGATTGCTATATGCTTTCCTCTTATGACCGCCTTTGCTGCATCCCAGAGGTTTTGGGCTGTGGTGTTATCATTTTCATTGGCTTCCATGTACTTTTTAATTTCCTCTTTAACTTCTTGCTTAGCCCATTCATTCTTTAGTAGTATGTTCTTTAGTCTCCAGGTATTTGTTACCTTTCCAAATTTTTTTCTTGTTGATTTCGAGTTTTATAGTGTTGTGGTCTGAAAATATACACAGTATCATCTTGATTATTTTGTACTTGTTGAGGGCTGTTTTGTGTCCCAGTGTGTGGTCTATTCTGGAGAACTTTCCACGAGCACTGGAGAAGAATGTATAGTCTGCTGCTTTAAGGATAAAGTGTTCTGAATATATCTGTTAAGTCCATCTGGTCCAGTGTGTCATTCAAAGCCACTGCTTCCTTTTTGACTTTTTGATTAGATGATCTGTCCATTGCTGTGAGTGGGGTGTTGAAGTCCTCTACTATTATGGTATTACTATCAATGAGTTTCTTTATGTTTGTGATTGATTTATGTATTTGGGTGCTGTCACATTTGGTACATAAATATTTACCATTGTTAGCTCTTCTTGGTGGATAAACCCCTTAATTATGATATAATGCCCTTCTTCATCTCTTGATACATCTTTATTTTAAAGTCTCGGGGCGCCTGGGTGGCGCAGTCGGTTAAGCGTCCGACTTCAGCCAGGTCACGATCTCGCGGTCCGTCGGTTCGAGCCCCGCGTCAGGCTCTGGGCTGATGGCTCAGAGCCTGGAGCCTGTTTCTGATTCTGTGTCTCCCTCTCTCTCTGCCCCTCCCCCGTTCATGCTCTGTCTCTCTCTGTCCCACAAATAAATAAACGTTGAAAAAAAGATTTAAAAAAAATAAAGTCTAGATTGTCTGATATAAGTATGGCTACTCTGGCTTTCTTTTGTTGACCATTAGCATGATAGATAGTTCTCTATCCCCTTACTTTCAATCTGAAGGTGTCTTTAGGTTTAAAGTGGGTTTAGGTTTAAAGTGGGTTATAAACAGCATATAGATGAATCTTGTTTTCTTATCTATTCTGTTACCCTTTGTCTTTTTATTGGAGCATTTAGTCCATTGACATTTAGAGTGAATAGTGAAAGGTATGAATTTATTGCCATTTTGTTGCCTGTAGTGGTAGAGTTTCGGGTGGTGTTCTCGGGTCTTTTCTAGTCTTTGTTGCTTTTGGTCTTTATTTATTTATGTATTTTCATCTTTTCTCCCCTCAGAGAGTCCCCCTTAAAATTTCTTGCAGGGCTGGTTTAGTGGTCATAAACTCCTTTAAATTTTGTTTGTCTGGGAAAATTTAATCTCTCCTTCTGTTTTGAATGACAGCCTTGCTGGATAAAGAATTCTTGGCTGCATATTTTTCTAATTCAGCATATTTAATATATCCTGCCACCCCTACCTGGCCTGCCACGTTTCTGTGGATAGCTCTGCTGCAAACCTTGTCTGTCTTCCCTTGTAGGTTAAGGACTTTTTTTCCCTTGCTGCTTTCATGATTCTTTCCTTGCCTGAGTATTTTGTGAATTTGACTATGATATGCCTTGTTGATGGTCGGTTTTTGTTGAATCTAATGGGAGTCCCCTGTGCTTCCCAGATTTTGATGTCTATGTCTTTCCCCAGGTTAGGAAAGTTTTCTGCTATGATTTGCTCCCATAACACTTCCACCCCTTTTTCTCTCTGTTCATCTTCTGGGACCCCTATGATTCTGATGTTGTTCCTTTTTAATGAGTCACTGATTTCTCTAATTCTTAAATCATGCTCTTTTGCCTTAGTCTCCCTCTTTTTTTTTCTGCTTCATTATTCTCCATAAGTTTGTCCTCTATATTGCTGATTCTCTGCTCTGCCTCATCCACCCTTGCCGCCGTGGCACACATTCGAGATTGCAGCTCATTTATAGCATTTTTAAATTTCATCCTGACTAGGTTTTACTTCTTTTATCTCCACAGAAAGGGATTCTAATCTATTTTTGAATCCAGCTAGTATTCTTATTATCATGATTCTAAATTCTGGTTCAGACATCTTGCTTGTATCCATGTTGGCTAAGTCCCTGGCTGTCATTTCTTCCTGCTCTTTCTTCTGGGGTGAATTCCTTTGTTTCATCATTTTGAAGGGAGAAAAGGAATTAAGGTAAATTAATGAAGTAAAAAAATTAAAATTAAAAAATTAAGAACAACACTCACACACACAAAAATCATATAAATGATGCTAGATCTTAGGTGTGTTTTGGTCTGGGTGTTGAAAGGGGCTTGATAGATTAGAGAAAAAAGGGGAAAGAAAAAAAAAGGAAATCGTTTGAAAATTTGAAAAAATGTATACACTGAAATAGAATAAAATGAAATGATGGAAGTAAATAGAACTTGAAAAAATTTACACAAAAGTAAAAAATATGGTAGAAAAAAATTAAAGAAAAGTATTTTCAATAAAAATTGAAAATAAAAATAAATTTTTTCTCTTTTAGTATTCAAGAAAAAGAAAATAAACGAAAAAGAGAAAAAAAATTGAATAGATGGACCAGTGAACAGACTAAAATACAATTGAAATAACTTTGTTTTCCTCTAGAAGTCAAACTATGAAGCACTTTATAGTCCATAAACTAAACAGGCAGAGAGGTTTGTGTTCCTGAAGAGCAAGGCTTGACCAGTTGGGTGGGGCTTAGTGTAACAGCTCCATTCTCCACTAGATGGCACTGCTTAGCTTACTGGGGTGGATTGTTGTGGTGCTTGTAGGTGTATATGTGCATGTGCGGGAGCAGTGAAAATGGCGTCCCCCTGTTACCTGGTCTCTAGTATCCGAACTCTGTTCTCCCTGATCAGCAATTGCGCACCCATCCTTTGTCTTCGGCTTCCGTCCACTCCCTGCTTTTACACAGTCCATGACCAAGTGCCAGGCAGCACCTCCCTCATAAGTGTTATCTCAGTTGTGGCTGTTTTTCCTGACCCCTTATTTCTGAGGGACTGCGGCTTTGACCCATTCTGTCCCTGTGTGGGAGGGTCTCACTGAGTAATGGCCAGGTGCTGGCTGCACCTAGGAACATTCGCGGGACTGTGCTACTGCCAATGCCCAGAGAGTGCGGCTGGGTGCCAGCCCACCCCAGAAAAAGTCCATGCGATTGGGTAGCAGCAGCTACATGGATTATGGAAAATCACAACACACATCTGGCACCAGGCTTCACCCCCAAAGACCTTGTTCCAGCACCAATGAATGTGGTTGTTCTCCTGGGTCCACTGGGGCCTTTGCCTATGGCGGGGAGCCACACAGCCTCTACCAGATGTCCTCCCAGCAGGGGAATCACCTCTCCCTGTGTGGCCCAAAGACTCCCAGATTTCAGTATGCTCCTGGGGATTCACCCTTCTCACCAGAGCACTGCCAGGTATCACACTGGAGTTTCAGACTCTGCACTCCCCCTGTTTATAGAATCTTAATGGAATTTAAACCCTCTCTTTTCTCCTTTCACCCTTTTTAGTTCAGTCCCTGCAGTTGTTTCCACTTTTCCACTTTCTCTCCAGCTGCTTTTGTGGGGGGGGGTGTGCTTTTGCCATTTTCTCCCCCCCACCCCCATCTCCTCTCTGCAAGCAAAAACAGCTCTCTGCCCTCCATGGCTTCTCCCCCAGTTCATTTCTCTGCATCATGTATCTGCTGAGTTCTGTGGTTCAGGTTGTGCAGATTGTTGTGTTAATTCTCAGGTCAGTTTTCTAGGTGTGCAGGATGGTTTAATGTTGATCTGGCTGTATTTCATGGATGCGAGACACAAAAAAACCTTCCATGCTGTTCTGCCATCTTGGCTCCTCCCCTTGTTTTATACTCAACGAAAGTTTCTAATATGCCCTTCCTTCAAGCATCCCTTCCCACACCCTCCAAGTAACCAATCCAGCATTAATAGGTTAGTGGGTGTCATTCACATGGTATCAGTACTCATTCAAAAGTAAAAACCTAAATGCTCATAACTAGGTTTGAGATATAGTATTTTATAAAAATGGGATTGTATCTCTACTCTAAAACTTGTTTTTTTTTTATTTGAAAGTTTTATCACGAACATCTTTCCAGGCCAATGCATACAGATCTAATGTACTCTTTTCATTTATAGCTATGTTGTACTTCATGGTATAAATGTGCCATCATTTAATCAACCAACTGACCATCCCTCTATTGGTGGACTTTGTTTCCAGTTTTATTTTCCACACAACAGTGTTACAGTAAATATCTCTAGTTATTTATATATTTGATATCTACATTTTTATATAAATAGATATGCATAGATGCTTTACTTCTGTAAGAGAAATATCCAAAAATGAGATTATTGGCTCAAGAGAGAAACCCACTTTACATTCCAAATGTAAAGGCAATAGTAACCACAAGTATCCATTTTTCCTCTTTTAATATTTGGGACACTTTAAGAGTCCCATAGTAACATAAAAAGACAATAACCACCAGAATCCAAAGTAAATCTATTGGTATAAATACCCTCCACCTCATAGGCCCGAGCGAAGTCCCCAGATGGGCTTGATGGAAAGAGCTTTTAACAGAGATTTCATATACCAAGGTGTGAAGGTAACTTCATTGGGGTCTTCTCCATCAAGGTGCATTTTCATCACATAACAACTTCTTGGTAAGGGGAATAAGGAAAAGAGGTTTCTATTATTACCTTAGCCAGAGTGCTTGTATCCTCCTTGGAATGCTGAGATTTACCTGCCACTAATTATTCCTATTTTGAAGAATCAAGATGTCTAAATGTTTTTTTAAAAAAGGTAAGACTAGACCCTTCTTTTGGGTGGGGGGCTGTGGCAGCCTTTGGAAGCAGCAGCTTTCTAAATAATTAATTAGGGGTCATACAAATAACAAAAGGAAAGGGACCACTTATCTGTAGGGCATTGTAGCACTGTTTGACCTCAGGAAGGCTTACTAGAGAGTGGGCAGAAGGTCATTTTCTTAAATTGGAGCCCAATAGAGATACTGGAATCCTTATAATGAATATCAAAGTTCCTTTATAATTATTGATGTTTTACCTCAGTAGAAACCTATGAAGACAGATTAGCCCCTGTAAGTGCTCCAAATGCACAGTGGAGAAGAATTTGTATTATAACAATCGTAGCTGGTACTTAGCCACTTCTGTTCAGTATAATGGAAGTAAATTGGACTAGAACTCAGGAGATCTAGGGAACATGGAGCAAGTCATGTAAACTCTCTGAGTTTTCATTTCCTTTCAGCAAAATGGGGCTAATACTGTCCCTGGTCTCTTTACCTCACTGCATTCAATAAGTTAACACATGTGGGAGAACACTAAAGCCAGAGTAAGAATAGAAGTTGAGAACACGGACTCTGAGTCAACCAACCTCTGACTATGGCTTTCCTGATTACTGTTGGGTCATCTTGATCCTATTACTTGCCTTCTGAGCTTCAGCTTCCATAAAGGGGATGTTATACCTACTTTTATGACCATTTGGGGAATGAGATAGGATCGTGCCTTCCAAGGTGCAAGCGCAGTGCCTGATGCATAGCGAGCTCTCAGTAAATGAGAGCTGGTACTCAGTGCCACTCGAATGTGATAATTCCTTAAGGAAGGTTTAGCCCTTCTCTGAGGTCACTTAAGCATTTTCTTCCATTCAATAGCTGCTTGCTTTCCGCTCCTGAGCCTTCTGTTCTTGTTATGGCCCATTGGCCCAGACTCTGAGAGATAAATAAGGGCCTTGGTACTAGAATCAAAGCTGCAGAAAAGGGTTGCAAACATGAAATCCAGTCTGTGGTTTAATTGGAAGCCAACGCTCGGGAGCCCCAGGCACCTACACAGGCCACAGTGTGAACACCACATTAACTCCTGATTGCTCTGCAGCCCAGAACAAACCAGGAGATCAAAGAACAGCAAATAGGATTACATGTAAGTAGAGAAATTTCCTTCAACCTATTTTGAGATGAATAGATAGGTCTGGGACACAAGTATGTGGGTTTGAAGGAGTTAAGGAATCAGCAAATGTATTCCCTTGTCTCAGCCTCTCACTAGCTACCATGTCATCTTGCTTTCTTCCTATTTTCCTCAAGATTAGGAAGTAGAGGGGTGTCGGGTTAGCTTAGTCTGGCTAAGTGTCCAACTCTTGATTTCAGCTCAGGTCATGATTTCACAGTCATGAGATGGAGTCCTGCATTGGGCTCTGTGCTAGGTGTGGATCTCCCCCTCTTTGCTCCTCCCCTGCTTGTGCACACACTCTATCTCTCACTCAAAAAATTAAATAACTTAAATTTAGTTTTATAAAAAGATTAGGAAGTAGAAATTATTTGCCTGTATCAGTCTTCCCAGGACAAGTATGGAGGCCAATCTGTACTGGGTTGGGCTGAACAGGATTATTCTTTCTAGCTCTGGGATAAAGGATAGCTCTGGCCTTAAGCCATGGGTAATAAGGTCATGGTCAAAATAATTCTGTGAAGGAGGTTGGATGGCCCTTGTAACTTGATGATAGATCAGAGGGCTGGGAGACCTTTCTGGAGATGCACAACCTATAGACACTAAAAATAGTAATAATTATTATCCAACATTAAATTTTCATTTTCTGCTTTGTAATTTCTTCCTTAATCTGTTAAATACCACAGTTGACCTAGTTATCATTGTGTTTTGAAGGTCTAAAGAAGGGCCTGTGGTCATGCTTGGAATGAATAAAACAAAGAGAGAAACACATCGTAAGATGACACAATTGAGCCATGTTGCTCTGAAGACGTAGTCCAGGGCAGAGGAATTCGAAGGGGTACCAGGAAGTCTCCAAAACTGACTTCAGCTTGTCCTAGAAATTACCTAGGAAGAAGAGCATGGTCTATTGAGAGTTGACTCAGGATATTGTCTTATTGGTTTTAGACAGAAGAATGGAGAACTATGGGTCACCTGAGTTATGCAATCATCATAATAGTGACCTCAGCAGCTGCCAATTCTTGTCTACTAGATGCCATGTCAAGGACATCAATGCTAATATGAGCTAAGCAGTATTAACTCAATTTTACAGGTGAGGATCAGAGTCCCAAACCACTTACCCAAGGTCCTTTCATATATATGTGAGATCTGGGATTCAGACCCAGGTCTGTATGTCTCTAAAGACTGGGCTTTTCACCACGCAGGCAGTATCTTATTGGATATCAAACCCAGAGTTTTATGTCCAGTTCCACCTTTGCCAGGGCTTCCTGCCTACAATGCAGCCAGATTTCCTGCTTTAAAACTTCAAGTAGAACTTGAAGAAAGGGTGGAAGTTATGGACTATAGTTTCCTGCCTTGTGTGACTGTAAACATGTCCAGCCTTGTGTGACTCTGAATATGTCCAGAGCAGACGGTATGTATAGGGAGTGGGCATGGAAACACATGGCTGCTTACACTGAGGGGGGAATGGACTGAAAATGAGGAAGGGAAGTCAGCATGGTTGGTAGGGATGCTCTACCCAAAACAGTCAGTTCCTATCTCCCGTGTCAAGATTGGAAATGGTGTTTAGAATCGATCTACTACTGTTACCCAATAGAACTTTCTTGTAAGGATGGAATTGTTCTATATATACACTAGCTGCATGTGGCTATTTAGCATCTGAAAAGTGACTTGTGAACTGAGGAACTAAATTTAATTTCAGTGAGTTTTAACTTAAATAGCTACGTGTGGCCAATGACATATTAGACAGTATAGGTATAGAGCATCTCTCTGCTGTATGATTTTGCCAGAACTGTGAGTCCAGGAGCTAGATCCCTATTTCCATGTTTGGATGAATAAGAATTAGTCTCCCTCCTCCCCACCACCTTTTTTTAAAGTAGGCTCCATGCGCAGCACAGAGCCCAGTGCAGGGCTTTGAATTTATGACCCCGAGATCAAGACCTGAGTTGAGATCAAGAGTCCGATGCTTAACTGACTGAGCCATCCAGGCATCCCAAGAATTAGTAAACTTCATAGGAGAAACTGTGAAGTTAGACCGTCTAGGCTTGAAGCCCAGCTCTTCAATGTACTGTCTGTGTAACCTCTCTGTGCCTCAGTTTCTTTATCTGTAAAATGGAGTTTAAAAACTACAACTACTTCATAGCATTGTTGTAAGGAGTGAGGGTTTTAAAAGTACTTTACATAGTGCCCAGAATAGAGTAAAAATAATAAAGATATAGAAATGAACAAGATATATTTCCTATCCTCAAGAAGTTTTTTTTTTACCACTGCTGTGTCTTTAGGATTTTTATTTATTACACTTCCCCCTATCCAATGAGTTTAAGTAGTATACATAGATGAAGCAGTATGAATCTAAATCATATGTATAGATCAGCAATATTTGCTGTGTGTGTGTGTGTGTGTGTGTGTGTGTGTGCATGCGCACTTATGCCTGTGTGCATGTGTGCATGTGTGTGTGTATAGCACCTGCAGCACTTGGATATAGTAGGCACTCACTAATGGATAGCAGTTTTTCTCTTGTTGAATGACATCATGTGGTATGCAGAGATAAAATGGACCAAACTTTTGCTGCAATCTTGGCCTTCTGCATACTGGATTCTCTGGCAGGACAGGCGGGTGGTTCCATGATAGGGTTTGCTTTTCTGCTTCTCTTCTCTTGGCCCCTCATTTCAGGGGCTTCATGAGA
Source organism: Prionailurus viverrinus (assembly GCF_022837055.1). Lineage (NCBI taxonomy): Eukaryota > Metazoa > Chordata > Mammalia > Carnivora > Felidae > Prionailurus > Prionailurus viverrinus. The sequence continues at coordinate 29,834,886 of NC_062562.1, read as the reverse complement.
TTTGGGGATGTGAGGGCTCTGGGGGTGGTGGGTGTGTCCCCAAATCCAGAAGTTCATCAAGGGACTCAAAATCATCATTTGTTCTGTATTAATCAAGTTGCGTGTAGTAGTTGTTTTTTCTTTTTCCCAACCTCCACTGATTTTCTTCTGAGGAATGAACACTTATTTCCTTTAGAGAACCATACCTCCCCTCACAATTCACGTCCTTCAGTAGGTGATTCTGACTCTAAGAGCAGGCATGTGATTTTGGACCAACTAATCAGAGCACTGCACGCCCTTGCCATGGCAATTGAGCATAAGGGACATTTGGCCCAAATCAATCCAATGAAGTTCAAGTCAAAATTTCTGGGAAACTCTTGTAAAGAAAGAATGTGTTTCTTTGCAAAGGACGTATACAGAAAGGACATCATCTGGAATTGCCAGGGGACATTACATGGAGAAGGCCTGACCTGGAGTAAAGTCAACCCAAAGCAAAGCAGCACTGAAAGACAAAGGGTCTGACCCTGGAAGACTTACTTCTCTTGAGCTCTGGCCCACCTGTGCCTGAAGTTCTGTTGCTACATTTATGTTGATGAGCCCAGACTTCTGTTTTCTTACTTAAACCACTTTGAGTTGAGTTTCTGTTTTTTATAACCAAAGCAGGATGTTCCCTCTGCCATTTTCTTCGTGCTAAGGGTGTTGTTCCCAGCAACTCTGCAGGAGTAGAGGCCAGATGACCCACACCCCCCTTCCCATGGTAGCAGCCTCTGGAACCCTAATCATAAAAGACCAAATGGCAAAAGTTACTCACATGCTCATGGCAGCAATTTTAATGATGTCCTGTGTGGGGCTGACCCTAGGAAGGGATTCTAAAAAGGGCTTTGCTTATGTAATTTAAATTCTTAAAATAACTGTAGATTGAATCTGAGAATCCCGCGGGGCTGCTGACTGCCTAACCTGGGATGGAGAGGTCAGAGAATCTCAGTGAATGAAAAATAGGCTGACAGCAAAATAGGCTAAGAGCAAAATCATCTCTTATCCTCGGCAGAGCATAAGAGTGGGTCAGGACTCCAAGTGGCAAATTAGTGACTTTGCATTTATTTAACGACTTCTCAAAAATACTGTCAGCAGCACAGGAGGAGAGCTGACCCATTTCTGAGTCTGGAATTGATAGACTAATAAAAGTAATCCTTAAAAATAGCTTTTCCTTCTTAAAATACACTTCCCATTGAGAAGCACCCAGAAGAAAATTTTTATCTGGGCCCTGGCTCATTTTTCCATGGTTGAAACAGAGTAAGACAGAAGCTTTAGTATACTGGGAGGTTATTTGCCTGGATACTGTGCACAGGGGTTCCGTTCCTGAGTGGAGACTCCAGCCCGGGTTTCCTGGTTCTCCTTAGTGAGCCAGCTCCTCCTCCTCCCTCAGGTTGGGAAGGGGGCAAGGCCACAGAGGCTCCCAGACTCACTTCGCCAAGAGCCCAAGAGCGATGTATCTGGTGTTCACATCCTGTTCCCATCAAACTGAAACCTGGAACCTGGAGAGTAAGAAGTAGGGCCTGGAGTGCCAAGAATGACAACTTGGAACAGGGCAGGGAAGTCCTCTGGCTGCTTAGATTATCCTGGGGCTTGAGTGGTCAGGAAAGAGAGAAGAAACCAATCTTCAGAAGAAGGCAAACCCTTCAGGACTGGTTGTGATCTGTGGACAATGTAATTTTCTTGGGCTTGGGTATCTCCTTTAACTTGCTAGCATGACACTGACATTGAGACCCCCTTGTGGTTGTTTTTCCCCCCCAAGGAATTTCTTTCCTACATACGCAGAAGAAAATGTCTTTCTTCCATGTTCTATACAGCGTTTCCTGTACAAGCAATAGTTTGGGATCTATATCCCCTCTCCTCTATCCATATGTCATGGTAATGAAAATCCCCTAAGCGGTGTTTCTCAAAGGGAAGACGTAGACTATTGGCAGCAATTCTTCCTAGGGCATCTGACAAAAATGCATATTGCAAAAACCCACCACAGACCTACTACATCAAAAACTAGGGGGACAGGGCCCAGAAATTTCCATCTTTGAGATTATTTCCAGGCATCCTTTATGCGCACTCAAATTTGAACCCCACGACCCAATGGTAAGAACAGGTGTTTTGAGTTGCCAGGAGCAGATGCAGAGCAGAGGCATCTAACGCCCTCTGACGTTCATGGGAAGTCCCACGTGAAGGTGTGGTGTTTGAATTTGGTGGGGGGGGGGGGGAGTAAGAAACTAAGGACAGAAGTCCTATAATTCTGTATTTTTCTTCCCACCTCATTATCAGAGCAGTTAGGTCCTGTTTTTCCCTAGTTCATGGGGAGAGGTTTACCTAAGCAATTCCAGAAGCTGCAAGTTTCTTTCCAAATTCAACTCAAAGTCACTTTCATGAAATTTGTGGTTAATACTATTTGTGGACTTTAAAGGTTTGGCTGCCTCTTGTGCCACCAGCGATGGCAGTGTGCTATGAGAAATATCTTATTACAGACCATACTCTGCATTTTTGGGGACAGTAGTGATTTTACAGCCATACCTTTTGAGCTCTGAGGCTAAATAAGGCCCATGGGAGGGACAAAGGAAAACTGAAAATCTGTTTCAAGATTTCTTAACTGGAATTTGGAAAGTTTGGGAAATAGGTACTAGAAATAATTAAAGGGATATGGAGTACAAAATGATTAACAGATGTGAACTGAACTGAAGGGTCTTTCTAAGAAACAGACAGGATAAGGCAAGAGTTGTCCATAATGGTATTTTGATGGTGTCTCAGGGCACCTGGGTGGCTCAGTCAGTTAAGCAGCCGACTCTTGATTTCAGCTCAGGTCATGATCTCAGGATTGTGGGATCGAGCCCTGCATCAGGCTCTGTGCTGAGCCTGCTTCAGATTCTCTCTCTCCCTCTCTCTCTCTCTCTCTTTGCCCTCCTCCCCCACTCATGCTCTCTCTCTCTCAAATGAAGCTTAAAATAATTTGAATGGTGTCTCATGGAAACAGTCAGTATAAAAGTGGTAAAATGCCTGACCCCACAATATCAAATACCTTTACTAAGAAGCCCTCCCCTAAAGTGAAGAAATTGAAAAGGAAAAAAAAAAAAAAGCAAAAGCAGCATCCTGAGCTGTGCTCTTGTTGGTAGTTGCTGAATCTACCAGGAGTATGGAGAAAAAAAAGTATGTGATGATTATGATGAGATCCAGTACATCCATTTCCTGACCCTTACTTTTTAATCCTTAGAATGATGCTATGAAGTAAATACCGTAACAAAGGAAACTTGGGACCTGAAACATTGAGTAACTTGCTGAAGACACGTGCATTTATCATGTATTGTGGCCAGGATCTGAATCCAGGTTACTGTGCTAATGGTAGCCTTTATGATGAGTGGAATCCAAACTGCAAGCAAGGAGCAATCCTTGAAGCTCATCTGCCCTACAGTGTACTGAGATGTCTAACAGCGCAAATTCAAATCAAGACCACAAGACACTTGTTAGCAAAAAAGTGAGAGACAACACATAAAGCCCATAGTGTCTGCACAGATTAAACAAGCACCCCATAATAATAATGTTCGTCATCATTATTATCATCCACATTTATCATTATGATCGTTACTATTATTCCCAAAAGGGGTCAAATTTTAACGTTGCTTAATCTTAGAATTCTCTAGAGCTAACAATGAAAGTCTAGATTAAAAATAGAAAAACAAAGCAGGTGGTGAGTAGATTCAACTGCTGTAGGAAATTTCTGCATGGCTCAGTATTCGCTAGAGGCTCAGTATTAGCTAGAGAGTGACAGAGGAGGGTTTTGAGCCCAGGCCTGATTCCAGTATCTGAGCAGATCCTTCCATATCCAATTCTGGTCTTTGCCCTTGAGCCTCTGCTCACATATTTCTCCCTGCCCAGAAATCCCCGTGTTCCCCTTCTTTTAGAAAGATATTGCCTTAAACTCTTTCTGGAACTATCATAGAGACATATTTCAAAGTAGAGAGTCTCCCCAGATCACCATCTTTGGTACATTTTCTATCTTTCCGACATACGGGACTAGAGCCTGTTGTCTGTTGTCAGCTCTGCTTTTCTAGTTCGTCATAGACCACTTAAGGTCTAGTTCTTATAGACCACTCAAGGTCTATAGCTCTATCCTTGAACCTTCCAGAGGACATTATCATTTTTTCCTTTATTGCCTTTATTCCCAAATAGACTGTGAGTCCTTTGGGAGCAAAACACTTGGCTCAAGATCTACCACAGAAGCTGGTATATAATAGGGGCCCGATGCATCTTTAATAAATCGATGAAAAAAATCATTGAACTCTAACGTCAAGAGTTACTTAACAAGTTATTAGAAGTCCCCATATACCTGCCATGAATGATAAGGATTACCGGAGCCTCAGCTCACAACATCTAACTTAAATGACAAGTAATGCTGGTCCCAGTGGTTAAAAACACATCCACATTTTAATGAATGGAATTGAAATGCCTTTGAGGTTCTGGAACATACTTTCAGGGTGCATCCACCAGAACTCTTGGCTTATTTAAGATTTCACATATAATTCTTGTCACTTAGCATCCCCAGGCTTGAAAATTGGCTCATGCTGAAAGGAATCTCTGGGGTAAGAGAAAATCCTGATTCCCTGATATGCTCCAACAGGGACAGAAGGGTGGCAGTCTCATTTCCTGCCAACTTTTTAAATTATGAATATTTTGGTATGATGATAAGTAAGTGAGACAAACCTACCAGGGAATCAAATAACCCAGGAACATGAAAACATAGATTATTGTTTTCCTTCCCTTTTTCTCTCAAGTTGATTTGTTTTGCCTTTGCAAAAGAAAATAAGGTCAGGTGGCAAAAAAATTGCTTGGGGAAATTTAAGTCTACAAAATCATAGTAAAAGGAAATTTATTCTCTCTTAGTCACACTATCCAAATGCATAACTCTGCTCTGGTTTCCTTAGAATTATGGGCAAATTATTTGAGTAGTTTAAGATCTCTTTTATACTATGAAAAAAAAAAGTCACCCTGCTTGATACCTGCCCTCCCCACCCCCCAAATACCTTTCCAGATTAAGGTAAACTCTTTAGGAAACACCTCTTTGAAATATTCATGGTAAAATATAGACTGTAAAAAAAAATCCTAATTCAGAACAATAATGGAGGTGAGAACAGACTTCCTTTTAAGTTTCTGGAGTGAAATAAAAAAGCTTGGATTTTATGGCATCTTTTTGTAGTAATCTAAAACACGGTTTTTGTTATGTTAATGAAACACACACTACGATTTGAGGACTCACTATATTTTCCTTTCATACAAAAGCACTCAGAATCCAGACAGATTAGGTTAGGGCAAAGACTACCTTTCCCATCACCATTTTATAAGCAAATCTTCCAACATCTAGCATATGTTAGTTGAATTAATGAGAGCAATAAACAAAGAAACCAAGATTAGCAGTGAATGCACTCAATGGAAAACTTCATCTTACTCGAAAATCTTCTCTCCTTTTTTTGTCATTTGAATGTTATTGCTAAATATAAGATAAGAATGCTTTCTTGTATACTTCCCTTTATGTTCCACAGACTTTATGTTCACAGACTTTCTGACTCACCCCTATTCATGATCAAACACAAATTTCACAAAAGGTTTAATTGCATCTAGACTTTAATAAATATTCCATTTGGGATCTGCAAATAAGACTATAGGAAGGTGGGGGAATCTTTTTGTTATGCAAATATAAGCTAGGGGAAGCTCTTTCTGAAAGCGATTTTGCTGAGCCCTCAAAAAGCAATGTTTGAATGGCCTTTTCTTTCTTTTTTTCTTCCAGGAATGTCAACCTCATTACAAGTCTGGTTATAACATCCTTATTTCATGGTCCTTTGGCAAATAAGTTCTTCTTGAGATGAATTTTGACAGAATATAAAACGATAACTTCATGTATTTGTATACACTGTCTCAAATGAAGCACTTTATTCAGGTTGGAAGGTAATGTTTTTTTTTTTAATTTTTTTTTAATGTTTATTTATTTTTGAGACAGAGAGAGACAGAGCATGAATGGGGGAGGGTCAGAGAGAGTGAGACACAGAATCTGAAACGGGCTCCAGGCTCTGAGCTGTCAGCACAGAGCCTGATGCTCGAACTCACGGACCGCGAGATCGTGACCTGAGCTGAAGTCGGCCGCTTAACCGACTGAGCCACCCAGGCGCCCCGGAAGGTAATGTTCTTGATAACAAAGTGGAATTTTTGTAGAAACTTTTCCAATAGGACCTGTCCTCTGAGGAAGGCAAATGCTGGACATATCTCTTTTAGTCTGCCCATTCATTGGACAGAAATTCATATATAATGATAATTGCTTTCATTTCCTGAACATGTGCCACATATTGTGCTAAGCATTTTAGATGATAAACTTGATTAACTTTCACAAAAATCCTTTGCATTATTGGTACTTTCGTTGCCACTTTAAAGGTTGAAGAACTGAGGGGCACCTGGGTGGCTCAGTTGGTTAAGCACCCAACTTTGGCTCAGGTCATGACCTCACTGTTAGTGAGTTCAAGCCCCACCCCAGGCTCTGTGCTGACAGCTCAGAGTTGGAGCCTGCTTCAGATTCTGTGTCTCCCTCTCTCTCTGCCCCTCCCTTGCTTGCTTTCTGTCTCTTTCTCAAAAATAAATAAACATTAAAAAAAATTTTAAGAAAAATAAAATGATAAAGGTTGAAGAACTGAGGATCAAAGAAGCAACTGTCTTTTTACCAGGTCACATAGCTGGTAGAACCAGGATTTGAACCCAAGTTCAAATGCAAAATTTGGTGTTTTAGATTCTTTTGTGTATCTTTAGATTCTGTTTGCGTATCTTCTTTCTTTGGAGAAACAACTCAGTTAATAAAACAGGAGGTACCTAGGCATGTTTTGCTCGGTGAGTCATTTCTTTAAGAATTTGGAGAAACAATAAACCATGGCAATAACAAAGGTAATTATGCACCCCAAAAGACCAAATGTTTGACTCTGGGACTATATCAGTACTTATGGAATATAAAGTTGATATGCAGATGTTAGCAGTTTGCCTTTATCACCTAGATAGATACCAGTTAACTTGGGCAAACTTAGGTAAAAAACCAAACCCTTAGCAGGCTACAATTGTTCCTATTTTTTAACTAGTTCCTCCTTTGGCAGATTAATTTTAAAGTCATATATTTTGTATCATGAATGTGGGCACAGTTTGAACATTCACCCGTTTTCATCCGGCAGCTAGTAAGATGTCAGCCAGAAACTGAAGACTCAGTCGCCCTTGATAGCCCTGAAAAAATAATTGAGCCCCATGATGGGAAGTTACTCCATGATGAAGTCATTCCCGCTGTCTGTCAAGTCACTAGAGGTTATACTCATGCATGGGAGGGAAAAAAATGATTACTCCGTTTTATGTGATTACACACCCTATTGCCTAAAGGCATCATCACACACGCATTGTTTTCCCTTTTCCGCACATTTTCTGAAGCAATCAAATGGGTTATGGCCACTGCAGGGTAAATGCGCTGTTTTAACGTCTTACTGGCAGACAGTACAGAAAAAGTACTGGTGACTCATAGGAGTCTCATTTTGTTGTGCCGTATAAATAATAATGCAAAGAAAGAGAAGGCCTTATGATTTCGGTCTATTTGCAGTGTCTCCACTGTGAGTTGACTTTGAGTGCAGAATATTCTTTAAACATTTATTACATTTCCTGTGATGAGTTGATGAAACGCAGATTGATTTTCACTAATTTGGGGGGCGCCTGGGTGGCTCAGTCGGTTAAGAGTCTGACTTCAGCTCAGGTCACGATCTCGCGGTCTGTGAGTTCGAGCCCCGCGTCGGACTCTGGGCTGATGGCTCAGAGCCTGGAGCCTGCTTCCGATTCTGTGTCTCCCTCTCTCTCTGCCCCTCCCCCGTTCATGCTCTGTCTCTCTGTGTCTCAAAAATAAATAAACACTAAAAAAAAAAAAGTTAAAAAAAAAAGATTTTCACTAATTTGGGGGAAATCTGTACAGGGGTGGTTTTATGGCATGAAGTAATATTGCCCTGCAAAGAAGGGGAGAAAAGTATCTCTATGGTAGTTGATGTGCCTGCTCAAACACATTCCAAGGGCTCTCCTTAAAATCCTAGCCAACTCTTCAAGTTTTCCACTTTGCCCCATCTCTCACTTAACTCTTCTCTCATGCTGAGACACCTTCTAAAAATGTAGTAGAACAAAATATCAGAATGGGTGGAGCAGGGGTTGGGGGTGGGTATTAAATCTACATTGGAAGATCATAACATCCACTCCCTCCAAGACTTGTGTTGTCCCTCTTGTGTTGATTCTCATAGCCTACCACAGCTTTCCAGAGCTAACTTGCCTTTCTTTTGAGGGGCAAGAGGTTTTTCACTGGCTTCAGTGAACCATGTCCCCTCCCCACCTTCCCAAAACAAACACAAACAAACAAATAAACAAACAAAAAACAAGGGCCTGGCCTTGTTATTCGGAATAAAATTTTGTAATGGTTATCAAGAGCATCACCATCTCCACTGGCATTGATTGGAAGCTTACTATGAGCTAGACTTTGTTGTAAGCACATTCATGCATTAATTCATCATCTTCTTCAAAGACATTCCCAAGTAAAGTGCCAGAATTCCAAATAAATATACCTGGTAGAGACCCACTATTAAAAAACAAGTACAGAGGTTCATCCAGATTCTTGGTTGCAGGATAATCAGGGAGAGAGCTGAGAGCCTGAGCCCCTTGGTGAAAGGTGGTAGCATGGATTGTGATCTTGCAGGGAGAAAGGCAAGTTTCTGGCTCTCTGCCAGGGTGTTTTCCTACTTCCTATCTCCTCAAGAAGAGGGCATATTAATCAGATTTATTAGATGATACACGCCAGTTGAGGCATATTTATGAGTGGGCAGGTCACTGTGCATTAAAGAGCTATGGCACCCATATATATCTCCTCTTTTTTCTTTTTCCATGTGACTGGAGTGAGTGGATTCAAGGCCTGCAATCTTGGGGCATGCCTATCTCTCTTTTTTTTCAGGCATGCCTAATGGTATGAATTGTTATTTCAGTTTCCTGTGTCTTGAAACTGGCCAGAAAGTAATAAAACATCAAAATATGAATTCTGCACTATGAAGGTAGAGGTTCTGCTTAAAGTATAAAATATACATTTCACTTGAGCATTATCAGAGTTCTGTGCAGGGGGCCCAGTAATCATCATAGTGGCATTGTGATATTCATTGGCATTTTTCCCTTGCATATCTCTCACAAGGACAAAGGATGGTGAAAGAACAGGATTTGTACACTCATAAGTATGTGGTTGGAGTATCCCAAACGCTGTCACAATGGAACCTTAGGTTCTTATAGAAGTCCACTGCTCCTCATAAGTCATTAGGTACAACTTGTAAGTGAAAAATAACAGCATGTCATTATCTCCCTAAATATTCTTTTGGAAACACACCGGGCAGGAATTCCCTTCTGATGAAAGAAACAAGAGAAGAATAGTGGCACTTTTACCGACAAGGGGCTGGAATAATGGACTCTACTATGGAAGCGGAATCGGTGTCACTCTGTGAAGAAGAGAAAGAGGAAGAAGGACACTCTTATGAGCAAAACCCAGGCCTTAATCTATGAAATTTCCCTTTACTAGATTGGTTTGGCATGAAGGTGAGTAGATCTAATTTAGAGCATTTTCCCCCAATATGTGCATCTTCATAGACGCCTGACCTAGATGATAGTATCAGGACCCCCTTCATTAGAACCCATGCTTACATTTTAATTTACTTTCTCTTCATTCACCAAGCCTCTCTCAATCTTTTTCCTATTCCTTTCTTCCTCTAAAAGATTAGGTATTTAAAAGAGCTGTATGTTTCAGGGTAGCCCAAACTGAAGGAATTTGCTATTTTCAATTATTTAAAACTGAAATCAAATGTGTTAATATAAAAACACCCTGATTTCAGTCATTCCTACATACGATCCCCAGAAAACTTCCCAGTCTAAAGCTAATTAGAAACAATTAAATATAACTCACATCATCAACTCAGAAAATCTTGTTGAGAAGGTGAAGACATAAGGATAGCAGCATTTACCAAAGTAAGCCAAATTGGAGAATTTGGCAAATCCAGTAAATTGTCTACTTAATATCTTATATGGCAACAGATATGAGGGTCCTTTTTTTCTCTTTGATATGCTGGCATATTGCCATATCCATGTCAATGCAAAAGACTCAATTCTCCACACAGTGCCCTGTCAACACTAGAATATATTGCATTTCTCTCTACACCATAGCCCCCCACTTCAATTAAAAGATACTGTATATGTAAGAAATGTGATTACCCTTGTGAATAGTTGGCTTTCAGAATTCAAGTCAAATATTTATTGTAAAATATGTTTTTCCATTTTTCATTATCTTAACTAATAAAGTGGTTTTCCAAAAGCAATTCCTGTAAGTAGTATTATTTTATCATTCTAAAACATGTCTTATTGCCTGGAGTGAAAGACAATGTTTTTGTGTGGCTTGATTTTATTATTTTTAATTCTATGATTATCCTTTCACTCCATCATAACTCCCTTCATGTAACTTTAGTAAGATTGATCAAATGATAAAGAGTAATGATGAAGGGTAGGTTTCTCACAGAAAATAACCATTTGTCTAAGTCCCTGAAAATACTATCCAAAACAAGACAGAGATCAATTAAATAAATAGGCAAATATTATTTAAGGATTACTTTTTAATTTAAGGATTAAATTAATATTATTTAAAGATCTATTCCTGGATTTTTTGGTGTGTTTAATGTTGTTTTTCCTTTTGATTATCCGTGCCCAAGTTCTGGTCATCTCATTTATTACAAGTCCTTCTCTCACCAGTTGAAAAAAAATGTTCAAACCTAAAATCTGTTGAAAATTTTAATTCCAGTATAATTAATATACACTGTTGTATTAGTTTCAGGTGTGCAATATAGTGAGTCAACAATGCTACACATTACTCAGTGCTTGTCATGATTAGTGTATTCTTTTTTTTAATATTTATTTATTTTTGAGAGAGAGAGAGAAAGAGAGCAGGAACAGGGGAGGAACAGACAGGGAGGGAGACAGAGAATCCAAAGCAGGCTCCGGGCTCTGAGCTGTCAGCACACAGCCTGATGTGGGACTTGAACTCACGAACCATGAGATCATGACCTGAGCTAAAGTCAGACGCTTAACTGACTGAGCCATCCAGGCACCCCATGGTGAGTGTATTCTTAATCCCCATGATCTATTCCACCCATTTCCCTACCCACCTCCCCTCTGGTAACCATCACTGGTTCTCGGTAGTTAAGAGTCTTTTTTTTTTTTTGCCTCTTTTTTTCCCCTTGTTTGTTTCTTAAATTCCACATATGAATAAAATCCTATAGTATTTGTCTTTCTCTGACTTATTTCACTTAGCATTATACTCTCTAGCTCCATCCATGTCATTGCAAATGGCAAGATGGCATTTTTTTTAATGGCTAAGTGATATTCTATTGTATATGTATACCACATATTTTTTATCCATTCATCGCTTGATGGATACTTGAGATGTTTCCATAATTTGGCTGTTGTAGATAATGTTGCAACTAAACATAGGAGTGCATAGGACTTTTCAAATTAATGTTTTCATATTCTTTGGGTAAATACCAGTAGTGGAATTAATGGATCATATGGTAATTCTATTTTTAATTTGTTGACAAATACTTTTAATATAACATTAATTTAATTTTCTTGTCATTCCAAGGAAAGTGAATACAACTGATACCAAAGCGTCTATCAGTTGCCAATAACTCTGATATCTCCTCATACTTGTAGCCTTTTACATGATCACAGAAAACCCTTCGGAAAACAATGGAGAAACTCTAGGTCGAAATAAGAAAAACTCGGGTTAGTGTTTCAGTCATTTCCATCCTCTAGACTTCTGCTTTCAGTAGGGGAGACTTCAAAAATCAATATTATAACTTCTGCTTTCATGATATGGTTTCCAGATGCCTGACTAAAATTTATTCCATCACCTTGAGGTTATTCAAATTTCCTACAAAGCAGAACTGGATGTGGGGGGCAAACATGTAAGCATCTATAATAACTTATTTGTGGGCACCTGGGTGGTACAGTTTAGTGTTTGACTCTTGATTTTGGCTCAAGTCATGATCTCACAGTCATGAGTCATGAGATCTGTGCTGACACTGTGGAGCCTGCTTGGGATTCTCTCCCTCTCTCTCTTTCCCTCCCCTATTCACATGCTATCTCTCTCTCAAAATAAATAAACATTTAAGAGAAAAATAAATAAAATAACTTATTTGAGGATATACTTGTCTGTATCAGAATCTATGGTAGAATTATATTTTGAAAAATCAAAACATGGATATTAACAAAAGGTAGACAGATATTAAGAGGCTTTGGATGTGTTCTGGGGTTATTTTTGTTCTTGTTCATCAAAATTTGTATCTAGGAAAGCCACGACTCTTGGTTTAAGTGTCTAAGGAGCTCTGGTTGGCATATCTTATCATTAGCAGTAGCAAAGAGCTATAATATCCCCAAGGACTTTGAGTTAACTTTTAGCTAAGGTAAAAGATATCTTTGAAAGGATGTACATTTTAAAAGACTCTTGTCTTGAAAGAGGAAGGGGAAGGGGTAGAGAGAGAGGGAGATACAGAATTGGAAGCAGGCTCTAGGCTCTGAGCTGTCAGCACAAACTCTGGCATGGGGCTTGAACCCACGAACCGTGAGATCATGACCTGAGCCACAGTTGGATGCTTAACCAACTGAGCCACCCAGTTTCCCCCTTTTGTTTTAATTTTTTTAAAGTATTTCTTATAAAATTTCTGTAAGCCTCTCTGATTGAAAACCCATGAGATTGAGAAGATCATTAGATTTTTATCTAAACAATGTCACCTTTAATATCCAAATCATAGGTTTATATGATTAACAAAACATAGACACTGAATTTTTGTTTTAATGAGTATAATTGGGGAAAATACCCCATAAATGGCAAAAGAATTTGTAAAAATACTACGGTAAACAAAACTTTATTATAGCAATTGAGAAATTCCAAAAGGTTCTGAAGACAGAATCATGGTCACTCTTCTCCCAGTGTCTAATGTGGTAATACTTAAATACCTCAGCTTGCTTAAAGAAGAAATTTAACCAGTAAATGGCCTTTGTTTGGCCTTGAAGAGCACTCCCTCTTCAAATCACCATATTCTCCCTGGGTAACTTAGTTCATTTTTGTGTCCTAAACATAATCCCTCCCCTTGGCTAAATGCATTATTATTTCAGCTCTTCTTATTTTCCTCACACCCCCCCTTACCTACCCATACCCCGTCTCCATAGCACTCTGTATCTTACTTGGTCCCTTGTCTTATCAGTATGGGTTTGCAATTGTTCCACTTGTAATGTCTTCTCTCTTTGCCATTCATTCATATGGTTCCTTCCTTTGAAATTTAACTCTTTTCTTTGAGAAACACTGGATTTTTTTCCATTCCTGGCTGTCTCATTCATGCAAGCTTTTAGCAGTTTACTAACTTGGATTTGTTGATATGTTGCCTTGAAATAAGTGCTGTCAATCTTTTTCACATGTTTATGTTGTATCTCCCAAAGGAGATTATAGACTGTTTAGGAGAATGTCTTTTAAAAATTCCATCTACCCCAAGCAACTAGAACAATGTTCACTCCATGAAAACGTGCTGAATACAGGTTGTTGATTGATCGGCCTACTATATTTTCTTTTCCAGGGAAAGCAGTCCCCCATGATTTGAGTATCTTTAACTTCTTTAGAATGATTAAAAAGTGAGGACTGCAAAATTGTAGTAACTTCCACATTGCTGGATTATTTATTTTAAATTGATACAGAATGTGTGATGGCTATAGCAGTTACGTCCTCACGATGAGAATGGTCGTGAAGTCAAATATAAGCTATACGTATATTACTTATTTCAGAACCTCAAACAGAATTGTTGGAGTTAATGTGGAGCTAAATGGTGTTCTGCGTCCCTTCTTAGCTCTCAAATTAGCTAGAAAGCTTCACTTGAATGTCAAAGCCTACTGTAAAACTCATGGTAAATTTGAAAATACATCAAGACAGAATGTGATGTAAACTTTAAATTCACGCTGCACTTTTACAATAAACTCCCACGAGTATCTAGGAATAATCAGAGCATTAGAAAATGCATAAATATAGGAGATGGGGGCGGGAGGAGGTGGAGAAAGGTCTCTGGATCGCCTAAGATCCGAGGGTGGCTGGCGCTGGTTTGTTTTCAATCCATCTGCGGGTCGCTGATTAGATTCAGCACGCTGGCCAGCTCCCTTGTCCGCCGGGTTTATTGGCCTAAGTGAAAGGAGCAGGAAGGCACCATCTGCTGCTTTGAATTAATAGATAACCGAGAAGCAGTGATGAAGACAGTAGGACAGAGTCAACATATCGGATGTTGACGCCGCTGAGTTCTTGGGGTGTCTTTGTCTGATCGCTGGGTCCCCACTCCTCCACCCAAATCCTCCCGCAGCCAGAAAAGAGAAAGGGCTGAGCAACCAGAAACCCTTCCATTTCTCTGGTATGCTTACCTCAGCAGAAAGTGTTCCCATTTCTTGGAATTGAAGAATATTCATCATAGCTGTCGCGTGGTGGGCAAGGGCGGGGCTTCTACTTAAACAGTTGAGCTGCATGGTCTCTACACCAATCAACTCAAAATTTGATTCACTTTTATTTTAATGAACGGGTGTATGTAAATTGGTGGAATCAAAGTTTACACAGGTGGGACCAACATGCTGCTAAGCCCCACTGCCCCCACGCCCCAGGTGTGAAGAAGCCTGGGGGAAAGAAGGTAGACTCTTTCTCATAAGGCATCTCACCGACTGACTTCCTCTTAGCCAGACCTCTGGAATAAGCGTCTCCAAATAGACCGCCCACTCTTCGCTAAAAAGAAGTCTTCACTGGCTTGTCTATTTCTTCCTCCCCCAAGAACTTTTTGTCCGTGGGAGGGTGAGACAGGTCGAGGCAATGACAACTGGTTATCAAGAAAGAAATTATCCACCAAGGGGAGAGAGTGAGGAGTGTGGGAAAGTGTTAGGGTCGGTACTGAAGCTCTGAGACTAGCGGGCCGCTCCACGCTCTCCAGGCTCTAGCCTTCTGCAGCCACCCTTTACGCAGCGGACACGGGAGAGTTAAGCCAATAAACACGTAAGCGCCGCTCCCTCCCCAATCGGCAAGATGCCTCTTAGGCTCTTGGCTGCATCGACAGCTTGCAACACTCGGCATCTTTTCTGGAGGCGCCTCCTTCAGCGGCTGCAGATGGTATCCGGCTGCGAGCTCGGGGCTCGCAATTGATTCTCCCCCTTGCCCACCTCGGGTCCACGGACGCACCTCTCCCTTCCCCTCCTCCCCTCGCGCTCCTGGGTCTGAGCCCAGCTCGGGATCGCCGGGCAGAGGAAGCAGTCGCGGCGGCGGCGGCTGAGCAGCAGCGCCCGCTCCCTGATTTGGGGAGAAGCGCCCATCCCGGGGAGCCGACCCCCAGCTGCCTCCAGCGCCTCCCATCTTTTGCACCCCTAGCCCGGGGCTCCAAGGACCACCCCCCTCCCCGGGCGCCACCATGCTGGACCCTTCGTCCAGCGAAGAGGAATCGGATGAGATCGTGGAGGAGGAGAGCGGCAAGGAGGTGCTCGGCTCGGCCGCGTCCGGCGCGCGCCTGTCTCCCAGCCGCACCAGCGAGGGCTCGGGCGGCGGCAGCGGCGCCGGGCTTGGGGGCGGCGGCGGTGCCGGCGCCGGAGCCGGGGTGGGCGCCGGCGGCGGTGGGGGCAGCGGCGCGAGCAGCGGCGGCGGGGCCGGGGGGCTGCAGCCCAGCACCCGCGCCGGTGGCGGCCGGCCCTCCAGCCCCAGCCCGTCGGTGGTGAGCGAGAAGGAGAAGGAGGAGTTGGAGCGGCTGCAGAAGGAGGAGGAGGAGAGGAAGAAGAGGCTGCAGCTCTATGTGTTCGTGATGCGCTGCATCGCCTACCCCTTCAACGCCAAGCAGCCCACCGACATGGCTCGCCGGCAGCAGAAGGTAGGTGCTCCTGGGAGGCCCCGGGAGCGGCGCCGGGACGTCGCCAGACGGGCGGGGCGAACAATGGGAGCTGGCGGCGCAGCTGGCGAGGAGGGGCAGAAGCAGGAGACCGCGCCCTGGGGAAGGGGCTACGAGGCCCCCTCTCCGCGGCCGGGCCGGGCCCAGCGCCGAGCGCGCCTGGAGCTGCCCGGGACCGGCGAGGGGCCCGGACCTCAGCGCCGCGTGTCCCCACCCGGGCGAGCGGGGGAGCTAGGCGGGCAGGTCCCGCTCTATGGCCCAGGAGGCTCGGGGAGTGACTTGCAGCCCGCGGCGCGCTGAGAGGCCTTGCTCGTTTGCCGGGCTCCCGGCACTCTCCAGCGGCGGGCGGCTGCGCTCAGCTCCGGGCCCGCCTTCCTGGGCGTGCGCTCGGCGGGCGGGGGCACCCGGCAGGTGGGGGCGCCGGTGTGGAGCGAGAAGAGCGCCTGGCAGCAGCGCTCGGCTCGCCGGGCCGAGAGAGCCGCAGGGGCAGGCGGGAGAAAGCCAGCCCGGAAGGCGAAGCTTCCAGTCGCTCCGCGAAGGGCACCCTCCTCCCCTCACTGGGGTCAGCTGATCCCGACGAGGGTCGCCAAAGGGACCCCCGGCACCGCTTCCCTGTGGCTCCTGTTCCACCCCGCCCTCCTCCCCCTTCCTCCGTGACCCCAGAGTCGGGGCAAGCCCTCCGGTCCCTCTGCCAGGGTCATCTCCTCCACCTTCCTCCCTTTGACCCTCTTCTCCTCTTCCCAAGGTGACTTCGCCGCCACCTTCTGGCTCTTCAAGGCCCTCCAAGCCCAGCAGCTTTTGGCTTGATAAAGTGCAGCTGCAAAAAGCTTCGCAATTACAAGCATCAAAAGCTTTTTGTGTCTGAGGCTGGGGCACGGCTGAGGCGGCTCCGGACTGCCTTTGATGTGAAAAAGTGCCTATTTCCATCAGCTGTTCTCCAGCCAGAGAAAGGAGGCGGCGGGGGGGGGGGGGGGGGGGGGGGGAAGGGGAGGTTACTGCAGGATAAGAAGCAGTGGCGGGACCAGAAGAGAAGAGGTCAGGTCCCCAGTTGGAGTGAGTTAGTGAAGAAAGTCGGCATTCCGTTGTCTCTTTTAAGTGAATTTGCCAATTTCATTTTGAGATAATAGCCGGTGAAGCCCCCACAGGGACGGGGTCTTAAAATAGTGAATTTCTTGGTTGCTGCCATTTAAGACTGAATTACATGTTGCGGTAGTAGAGTGTTAGGTTTTCCTACATTTATCCACCCTTATCTTGAGTGAGCACAGATTTCTGTTTGTTTTGCTTCTATATGTACACACCCCAGCTAGCGCTGATGATTTATTTCTGCCACCAGAATGGCGGGTTGGGTTATCAGTTTTATTAAAAATCCGACTCATTTCCTGGTTGGGGAATAGCAGGTGGGCTTCCCTCCACTCTGCCCCTCATCAGGGGCCCCTTGCTTCTTCAGCCTCTAGTTTGGACTATCATAGACAAGAATATCCTCCGAACAATAAAAGTGTTTGGATTTCCTCTCAAGGTTGGGTGTTGGATCCACATACAGGGCCTGATATTTCAAGCTTTAGCTTGTGATTTTTATGGTAATTGTGGGGTAGCAGGGGAAATGCCATCTTTAAAATCTATCCCATTCATGACAGCACCAACCAAAGATGTCCTATTCTTTTGGTAATGAAAACTGTTGTGATTAAAGAGAAAAATATAAAACAAACTTTGCTTTATCAGTCAAAAGGCTCTAGAGCTCTGTCCTTTGAATAGAGGCTTGCATTTGGTACTGGAATGGGGAGAGAAATCCATTCTCACAGTGGCCCATTTCTTCTAAACAGAAACTCCAGCCACCTGAAAAGGTCATCATGAGGTTAAGTTTTTCTGGTCTGATTGCATGTTTTACCTGAATCCGTTCAAAGCTGTGGTTTTGAGGGGCAGGTGGGTTCTGTTTTTACACATGACCTTACCATCGAAGTGACTACAGGATGGATAGATAACACTGGCTTTTGGTCCAACTATTTTTAGTTATTGCAGCAAACTAGTGCTAAATGCATATTCCTGCAAAGCTGCCTCAGGGCTGTTTGGCTCTACTGGGAAGCTGAATATTTATCTCCTTATTACAAAAGAAAACAAGTGTTTCCATTTCTGTGTCTTCACGTTTTTAGTGTCTTAGAAAGGATGTTTTGCTGTTTTTCTCCAAGCAGAAAGCTTGGAACTTTGATGTATTCTTTTAAATGAAAGTAACTGAAATGTTTGCATAAGCGCTGTGATAAAATTTAAGGCCTGTTAACAAACAAGATTGATAAACTTAAATGAGTCTCAGAGAAATGGAAACCGGTTGTAAACTATACATAGAAACGGATGAGTTAGAAAGAGCTAGAGGAAAAATGATGCAAAAAAGGGAATAGAGTGACATGGAGGGAGCCAGAGAAAACTGCCTATGAAAAAGTTGCCAGATTGGGGAGAAGAAGAGATTGTATTGTCAAATCATCACGCTGTGCACCTTAAACTTATACAATCTTATGTGTCTGTTATATCCCAATATAGGTGAAAAAAAATATCATGCG
Organism: Prionailurus viverrinus; assembly: GCF_022837055.1. Classification (NCBI taxonomy): domain Eukaryota; kingdom Metazoa; phylum Chordata; class Mammalia; order Carnivora; family Felidae; genus Prionailurus; species Prionailurus viverrinus. The sequence continues at coordinate 29,816,309 of NC_062562.1, read as the reverse complement.
GAGTGTAATATACACTTTCTGAAACCAAATACTCTATGTCATACATTGGCTGCAATTTTTCAAGTGCCTACTATGTGCAAGGCACTTCACTTAGATCATTTTTTAAAAATAGGCTTTTTTAGAAGAGTTTGAGATTTACTGAAAAATTGAGAAAATAGTTCCCATATGCCCCAGCCCCAGTTTTCCCCTATTAATATCTTACAATAGTATGTTACATCTGTTCCAGTTAAAGAACCAATATTGATGCATAATTAACACAAATAGGTAATTTATTGAAATTCTCTTAGTTTTTATTTAATTTGTTTTTTTTGTTCTTTGATCATTTAAAATTCTCCTAACTCTAACAGTGTAGGAATTACCATCTTTGTTTCTAGAAGAGAACACTGAGACTCAGAATGTTTTATAATTTGCCTGAAGCACTATGTGGATAGGAGGAAGAGTGGGAACTGAGGCATGGGGTATTCTGATTTCAAATCCTGTCTTTTTAATATGTAACACGGGCCAGAAATATTCTAGAGTGAAAAATAGAATCTTAGCATCCTGACAACATGTCAGGTGTACTTTTTCTTTTACCCAGAGTTATTTCTATTTGAGTTTAGAGAGATCTGCTCCTCTCCCTTTGGGTACCTATCAAATCATCAACATAGACAAAATGGACATTTAGGTATTAACCTCATAAAGAATATGAAGGAGAGAGAATGGCCGTTATTGGCTGGTAAATCGGAACACCAGACTATTGTCAGGCTTTCTATGTGGTTTGAGCTGAAGACCAACAAAAACAAGCAAACAAACAACAAAACAAAACAAAAAACCAAAAAACAAGCAAAAAACCAAAAAAGGTATTTTAGTTCAGAAAAACAGTTGGAAAAGAGCAGAGGGAGGGAAGGTACCATTCCTGGATCATTTTGTTAGTTAATTACTTTGATTTTGCTTTTCCTGGGGAAGAGTGCCTGGTCATTCCAATAATCTCCCTAGTTAAAAGAAGGGACTTTAAATAGACCATGTGTAATCGTATTTTATCATTTATAGGTCTACTTTTCTTGTACTACAGTGAAACTAAATATAACAGGCTAGTAGGTAATTAATGACAAAAACAAAAATCTAGTCTTCAGATTATCACAATGTTTTAGCAGCTCATAAATGACAATGTGAAAAACTGTTCTGTGCTTTTTATTTTCCCTCTTTTGTCATAATGGGAAAGTGAATACCCAGTGGTTCACATGGTAAAGCTGCACCATATGTTTCTAAACTGTGTAGTAACGGTGATGAGTGGCTACCTCATGTGAACTAGCTACTTCTGGAAGTAACTGAGGGAATGTAAAAGCGGGCACTGTAAACAGTTCTAATGTTTAGATTGGCATGGCCAATTTTTTAATATACTAGTAGGGATTATGTCTGGTTTATAAACGTCCAAAATGAATATTGGGTGCATATATACACTTGTGTACATGTATATCTGTGTGTGTGTGTGTGTGTGTGCATGCGTGCGTGTGTGTATGTTGAGGGACGGGGCAATCCTAAAATCATGTTTATTTTATATGAACTCCTATTTCATTCAAGAGGACTTAATGACTAGATCAAATGTGTTGTAAGTTCAAGCTCCCCATTTCTATGTGATTCATCTTATATCTTGCCATGAAATTATGGCTAATGTTGAGTCATTGTTAGCCACAGAAATTCTGTCTTTATTCGTTTATTTATTTGGCTTTGTTAATTGGTCGTGACTCAAGAGCCCATGCTTTTCCTAAAAGTTAAGACCTAGTCCTAGTTAACTATGTATGTGCATCAGTATATGTATATACTTCAAATCCATAATAGTGATTCGTCCATTCAGATATGCTTTGGGGCATTTGGGTTAGCTCTACTATTCAGAATTCTTAAGAGTTGCTTTGTCAATGCAACATATGATTTGGATTTTAAAAAATAAATCTTCTAACCTTTTGAGAGAATGAAATGGCTATTAAGCCAGGATTTCTTGAAACAGAATTGTTTCTCTCTTTATCAGGAGAAGAACTGAAGTCTTTATATATGCTTTCTGGCATTTTCCTCCCAATCTCCTTGGTGCAATGGGCAGGAACTGTTTCGCACTGGTACTAGCAGAGAAATTCTGAAGATGAAGAACACCAAAAAAGTAATCAGAGAGGGCTCTTGCTTCATTACATTCTTGGAATAGCCTTATGCTTCCCTAAAACTGGACTGAAGAACAAAGGTAATTAAATCCTTCATTCTTGAAGAATCGTACTGTGTAAAGTGGAGAAGTCAAATGATTCATAGATCTTCTCCCTACAAAAGCAAATTTAATATATAGTCCTAGGCTATTGCATTAAAATATAATCAGTGTTTGTGACTTGGGGCCAGATGTCTATACAACTATGATTAAGAGGGTTCTACTAACTTAGAAATAAGTTCTAAACAGATGACTAGTTACTCCTTGTACCAAGCACTCTCCCAGGCTTGGTTACGGAACCAGAAGATACCTGTGAGATAGGTACCTGATTTGGGGAGCTTATGTTCTAGTCTGGAAGATAACATCTATACATGTCAGATAAGTTGAGAATAAGCGAGTGTTTAATTGTAAGATGCTGATTACAAATACTAAAGTATAAGGGAAGAGAATGTGTGTGCATGTGTTCACAAGGGATTGGTTTTAAGAATAGGGAAAATCTTCATGGACGAAATGGGTTAGGGTTAGGTCTAAAAGAGTTTGTGTGATTTGTGTAAGCATAAGGAAGGACAGGTATCCCACTCTGGAGAAGAGCATGAGGTAGCAGGAATGTGGAAAGGAGCCATTGTTTGTGGGACACTATTAGTCAAATTGTTTTGGTTCTAAGTTACAAAAACCCAACTCAAGTGGCTAAATCAAAAGGAACACAAAGGGGAAGGGACAGATTTATTGGTGTATGTAATAGGAAAACATCCAGTCCAGGGATCTACAGGCCTGGCTGGACCTGACTTCTTTGACAGAATGAAGAAACCTGGATAATGAAGAGAAAAGACACTGTGTCTGAGCTCAGTCTGTACCACGAATAAACCTCTGATTGTAGGCAAGTCAACTTCTGTCTCTGGGTAATTTCTTTATCTTTCCTATGAAGAGGTGGATGGGGAAGCTTCAGATAATCTCCAAGGTGCCATTTCTGTGTAGTAGTTGATAGTCCTTGCTGAGCAATGCAGTTACTCATGATCAAGACTTCTAATTTCCTTCAACCTTCTCTTTGCTATGTTTTTACTTTACACGGTAAGGCAGTATCTTCAAAGAGTCTGAAATGAAGATGAATTTAGAGCTCACTTTGTCCAACTAAATTTTCAGATGAGGAGGTGAGATCTTAAAGTGATTGTAGGACTGCAGGGGCACCCAGGTGACTCAGGTTGAGTGCTAGACTCTTGATTTCGGCTTGGGTCATGATCTTTCGGTCATGGGATTGAGCCCACCATGGGCTCCCTGCTGAGTGTGGGGACTGCTTGGGATTCTCTCGCTCCCTCTCCCTTTCCCCCTCCTCCGTTCTCTCTCTCACTCTCTCAAAAATAAATAAATAAACTTAAAAAAAATGTTATAAGACTATAAACTAAGGAGGGCTTGTAAACTGGGACCTGTGGGCCAAAAGGGAACCACAGGTAGATTTTGTTTTTTCTACATTGCCTTTTTCAATTTTTTGAACTAGTTATCCACATATAAAACCATGAGCTTACTTCGCCAAAAAATTTGTATTTCTGGCTTCTCTGAAAACTGGAGGATGAAGGTGGGTTTGAGTTTGTATGAGTTTGCAAAAAGCAATAGAAATGAGACTCCCAAGCCATCACCTAAATAATGAAGTGTTGATCATTTTTAACTAAAATTCTGCTCGCTCCAAGATAGATACTATATGCATCTGGATGGGAAGACACCAGCTCTCTGGTTCTTTCCAACACCATCTCTTTTTGCTATTGTTGCACAGATATTGATGGTCTGACCCTGGCCCCTGGAACACATCCAAGAAAACGATCTGGAATTTGGAGCTCTATGTTCTCTGTCTCTGGCAACAGTTTCCTTGTTAGGATCAGATTTATAGTTTCTGCAGAATTGAAGAGCTGATGATTCGTATTACCTTGCTATTTTTTTCATTTTTCCGTCCAAGTATATGATAGAGTTCTCTGTTAATAGCAGGTAAAGAAAGAGGAATGAAGTTGGCCAGTGTTTTTAAGTCTGTTCATTGCACTTGACTTATGATGGACAGTAAAGAACGGTAGTTAAGGACATAGATTCAGAAACTCGAATGCCTGGATTTGTTCCCTTGGCTGTACCCCAAACTATCTCTGATTTGGGGCAACCTATTTAATCTCCGTTTGACTCAGTTTACTCGTCAATCAGAGTACCTTCATTATTGGATTCTTATAAAAATGAAGTGAGATAATACACTAGATAATACATTTTAGAACAATGTCGGGCATGTAGTAAGTGCTGCATAAGTGTTCTTAAGATTTCAAGTTGATGTGTGCCATGTTGTGTTATTTTTATCTGTAAAAGGACTGAGAAAGTTAATATATGTAAAGTACTGACCATAGCACGCCTTATATTCACTATTGCTCTTATCATTGTGATCGTTATTGACATGATTAAGTAGACCTAGAAGGCAGTGGTTATCTATCACTGTGGCATCGTCTTACAGAATGGATGGAGTTGAGGGTCCAATACATCCCTATTTTCTTTGTACTGAAACATTTCACTAACTCTCGGGGTGGGGGCGCAGGGGGGTGAGAGGGAGGGGAGGGTGGGTGATGGGTATTGAGGAGGGCACCTGTTGGTATGAGCACTGGGTGTTGTATGGAAACCAATTTGACAATAAATTTCATATTTTAAAAAAACAACAAAAAAACAAATCCCTAGTCACTATCGTGACCTGGTGGCTCTATGACCTTGGGAACACTATCTAATCTCTTTCAAGTCTTAGTTTCCTCATCTGGAAAGCGGGGGAGTAATATTGAGGATTACAAGAAAAAAGCATGTTAATTGCTTAACAATTCCTTAATATGGAGTAAATATTGAGCAAATGCTATCAGTAACAATAAAAGTAGTATTCCTGCATTTTTGTCCACCAGATGCCCCATACTGTTTTGTAGTACAGTGCCCTTGCTCACGCTGTTCCTTATTTTAGAACATCTTTCTCACCTTTTTCTTTTTTTAATTTTTTTTGAATGTTTATTATTTTTGAGAGAGAGAGAGACAGCACGCGCATGAGTGGGGGGAGGAACAGAGAGCGAGAAGGAGACACAGAATCCAAAGCAGGCTCCAGGCTCTGAGCTGTCAGCACAGAGGCCGATGTGGGGCTCGAAATCTCCAACCATGAGATCATGCCCTGAGCCAAAGTCAGATACTTTAATCGACTGAGCCACCCAGGCGCCCCTTTCTCACCTTTCTTTGCCTCATTTGTTCTTGTTTGTATTTTAATTAACTCAAGTGTTCTCTCTTTCAGGAAACCTTACCCAAATCTAAGTGCTTTCTCAACTCCCTACTCTATTTCTACTTTACTTCCTGTACTTTACATTTAAATTACCTTTTGTGTGTAGCCTCTCTCCCACTAGACCGCAAGAACCCCAAAGACAGGGACCACATTTACTGCCCTTTGATTACCCATTTCCCAACACAGTGCTTGGCACAAAGCAGGTACTTGTGAACATTATATTTGAAATTCCACACTTGAAATTCCTAGGGAGCTTCTAAGGAGAGTAAGTCAAAGAGTCTTAAATACAGTCTGCTTCTATTATGGATATGCAGCATATTTATTTTTATAAAAACTTCTCCATGGAAAACATGAAGAGTTGACCAATTACCCAATGGTTTCAAAATAATTTATGTAGCAGAAACATACCATCAGTTACTTCCCAGCTTCGCTTGTTTATACCAACAATGGACACATTTCGAGATATTCTAGAGGTGTCTTCTTTTAAAGACTAGAAGCAATTGTGAATTTCTTGATACGGTTGAATCCCTGCCGAACTTGAATCACCATAGGGCATGTTTAAATGGCCAAACATGAAGTCTCAAAGAACCAAAGTCAGAACTGAATCTCTATATTGGGTATATGTTCTTTAGTAAGTTTTATTTGATTTAGCTCTTTCTGAAGGAAAAAAAAAAGAATGGTTAGTCAACAGCATTTTAGTGAAAGACTATTTAAAATATTAGCATCATTGTTGCCAAGGTTTTAGAAAAGAATCTCTAAGTTCTACGTGTTTAGACATAAGTATACTTGGGGGCGCCTGGGTGGCTCAGTTTGCCCGGCTCCAACTCACCATTTTGGTGGAGTCATGATCTCCCCTTTTGTGGGATCGAGCTCTGCTATGGGTTCTGTGCTCACGGCCTGGAGCCTGCTTGGGATTCTCTCTTTCCTTCTCTCTCTGCCGTCCCCTGCTTAGGCACGCTCGTTCTCTCTTTCAAGATAAATAAACATTAAAAACATTAATAAAGATGATTTTGTCTGCTTTTATTCTGTTACGGGACTTGGGGACTGTTGTCTCTCTTATTGTAAGCTGTCTAAAGTCCTTTCTGAGTATAGTTAGGATCTAAATAAATAATAACTATCCTGCTAATGCTATTGTATACTGGATGTGGTAATAAGAATAGGATGGGTGTCTATAAAACAGTGAAACTGCTGAGGTATCGATTTTTCTGATGCCTTTCACTAGTCAAGGGGAAAATTATCTTTGCTAACCCACTTTCTGCATTTTAACAAACAGGGGAAACATTGAGAGTTTTGAAAAAAAAATTATCAAGCCCCCCAGTGTTCCCAGCTTCTGACTACTTTTCTAGAATTGAGAGAAATGGAATAACCTGATAACATATATATGTCCTCTCAGCAGCCTGTGGGAAGAACATATCAACTTGTCATGTGGTGTTTCTCTGGATCACTTCGGTGCACTAAGAAAGTTGTGAGATGCTTGGAGGTTAACTTTAAAAGAAAAAATCCCTAATGTTCCAGGAGCGCATGCTAAGTTACATACCCACCAGGGGCTGTATTGCTTTCAAAAAGACAATGGGATTTTGGCAAACATGCAGAGTGGTACAGGGAATCTACTGTATCGCTTAAGAAAACAAAACACATTGAAAATTTTCACAAATAATTGTGCCTTCTGTTGCCCATGCAGAAAAACAGCCTTTTGGTGTGGATGGTAGGCATAGAGTTGTTTAAGCAAATGAGTTAAAATATATTTTGAACATCGACTTTGGTGATTTTTCTGACAAGTGCAGCAACTGTTGTCTATAAGGCGGCGTGTCATAACATACTGTGTTCAAAACATTTCTTGAGGACTCTTCCATATTCAATTTTTGTTTGTTATACATCATCAAACAACATTGTTTTGAGCCACTTCTACATACAAGAAACTCCCTAAATCCTGGAGACAAAATATGCAAAGACGTTTTAGGCAGCCTTCCTGATCTTTAAGAACCTACCAATCTGGTTGAGAAGTCGAGATCCACCAATAGAGAATAACTTACAAGGCAGGATGTGGTGTCTGAATCTTAAATATTGGTGTTTTTTCGGTCTCCGTCCTTGGCCCTTGTTATGGGTTGATTGTGTCCCCCTTCCCATTCCGCTCCCTCCCCCACCTGCCCCATTCATGTCGAAGTCCTAATCCTCAGTACTGCAGAATGTGACCTATTTGGAAATAAGGTCTTTGCAGATGTTATTAGTTATGATGAGGTCCATCAAGTGGACCCTAATCCATTACGACTGGTGTCCTTATTGAAAGGGGGAAATTTCAACACAGAGACACAGGGAGAACACTATGTGAAGAGGAAGGCAGAGATTAAAGTCATGCTTCTTCAAGCAAGGAATGGCAAAGATTAGCAGAAGCTAGGGGAGAGGCACGGAATATATTCTTACAGCCTCAGAAGGAACCAGCTCTGCAGACACCTTGATCTTAAATTTCTAGCCTCCAGAGCTGTGACAGGATAAATTTCTGCTTAAGCCACCTAGTTTGTGGTGCTTCGTATGGCAGCCATACTGGACTAATACAGCCCCCTTCTCTATATCATCTCTCCAGGCCATTTCACCACTAATGATGGTGTTAGCTACTGACATCCATACACCTCCCATGCTCAGATCTTTGGCTCTAGCGTGAGTCTCTCACCAGGCTTCCAGACCTATTCATCAGGCTGCCAAAGGTGTGGTCTGAGACTGGTTCAAGTCAGTGAGCACTTCATCATGGGTCTACAATGAGATAAGGAACTGCACTTGAATGTAAGTTAACTCACTACTTTCTTCAAGAAAGTCTTGCCACACACACACACACACACACACACACACACACACACACACAAATGTCAGCTGGATTGACCCGCTTAATGAAGTTGATGTAATTTCTCATACTAGTATTTTATCTTGGTAAGGACCAATAACCAGCAGTTCATGGATGATGACACAGGTCTGCAGACTACACTTGGAAGAACATTGACCTTCATGACATGTCCCATGGGATGTCTTCAGCCCACCCAACAATAGAATTTCTCACCAAGTCTCTTTCTCCTCTATTTTCTGATTCACTGACTTTCCTAGTGGTGCTACTATATAACTAAGCTGTTCAATACAGTAGGGCACAACTCAACTTCGAATCTTTACTGTTGGTCGTCCTAGCCACCAAAGGCCACATACATCGTGTCGATGTTCCTCCTGTGCAAATTTTCATCTTTCTCCTTCTCTTCATCTTCACTACTGGTGCCCTGCTTTGGGTGCTCACGATTGCTTGCGTGGGCTTTTGCAACAATATCTTTTTAACTGTTCTCTCTGCCTCCTTTCCTGCCCACATTCCTCCAGATACCAACGTGATCATTCTGCAGCACAGACCCAATCAGGACTTTTCTCTGCTCAGACTTCTTGGGTGGCTTTCTGTTTCTTGCACAGGATACACTCTAAACTCATTTGCATGGCCTAAATGGATCCTCTCTCCCCAGCCAGGCTCTACTCCTGCACTTCTGCACACACCCTCTACTTCAGCCTATTAAACCACTTAGCATCCCTGCACTGCCTTTTATCACTTGCCTTCTATCACTCTCTAGGTGGATGATGGCACCCAGTCATTATAAAGAACAGGAATAAATAATGACTATGGGATGTTTATTCTGTGGAGTCACTGCTGCATAAATTTATAAGCCTTATCTCATTTAATCTTTACCGTGGCTCTGTAAGGTAACTATTAATCATCTCAACCCTACCAAGAAAACCAAGAGACAAAGCAGTTAAGAAACTTCTCTTAGGTCACACATTTAGTTTAGAGAGAGGGGTTGGGGCCCAGGTGGTCTGACTCTGGCCTGCCCTCTGAGCCATATGCTCTAATAACTATATTGAAGCATTTAGCACACCTAACTTCAAGGTAGATCAGTTCTTTTTCTCCTGACTCTACAGAGATGATTTCATTTAGTATCCTCTGGTGTCTGATCAATACGTATACAACTCAATAGATTGTTGATGCAGAACTCATGATTATTGAATTCATGATTATTTAGAGAACAGTAATAAATGTTCCTTACCGTTTATAGCATGTTCACTGAGATGATCTCATCTTTTCTTTAAAACAACCTTTTTGAGTAGTGGGGCATCCATCCTACGTCCCTGTTTTGTGGCAGGCAAGATGAGGTATGGGGAAGTCCCACTGGCTGGGCAAAACTATAGAGCACCAGCCTTGGCCTCCTGAGTGCATCTAGGGCTCACTGCTATGCTGTCGGTCTTTGGTTCACACAAAGTATGCCTGAGGCCATTGCAGACCTTTGAAGGCCTACCCCATCTCCTAGTAAACTTACTAAAATATACCTCACATTCATTTATTTTTGTATTCTTAACAAAACTGGAAGGGTTATTTCAATCTTGCCTTAAAACTATTTGTCTATATAACTTGGTTAGTAAATGACTATGATTCCTTAGGAATTACGGTGCATTCACAGGAATCCTCACCAACTGTTTTCAATTCTAGTGATAGGACTACTACACTGAACAATTAATGAAGTCGACAAACGTTTGGAAGTCATTTACCTGAACATTTTTAGGTTTGAGCTTTCATTTTTAGTTGTAGATACTGGAGACAATACATTTTATTTAAGGTCTCAGACCTTTCTTTAGGCTCCTGGGAAATTTCAAGACTCTGGTCACCATGCCTTTGTTGATTACCAGATAAAATAGAGTTCCTCCAGACTTAGTGGAAGAAGTGGCATTTGAATTAAGCCTCCAGCTGACTGAGAAAATCAAAGGATAGTAACACGATGTATTTTGGAGGGAAGGATAGATCTTTTCAAGTATTCAAAGATGATGTAATGCAAAGCAAGTTTGAGGACCTCTGAACAAATATGATTGAATAAGGTTCTAATATCAGAGATAAAAGAAATAAGAATAAAGGTTGGTCAGGACTGTGGCTATCCTTCAACACCAGGGTACAGGTATTGGGAGGGGGGCTTCATTCATTCATTCATTCATTCATTCATTCCCTATGCTGTACTTTTCATCCTCTGGACTTATTTTATGGCTGGAATGTTGTACCTTTTAATCCCCTTCACCTATTTTGCCCATCCCCATACCACTTTCCCTCTGGCAACCACCAGCTTATTCTCTGTATTTATGAGTATGTTTCTGTTTTCTGTTTGTTTTGTTTTTTAGTTTCCACCCTTAAGTGAAAGCATAGGGTATTTGTCTTTCTCTGCCTTGACTTATTTCACTTAGCATACTATCTTCTAGGTCTATCCATGGTCTTGCAAATGGTAAAATCTCATTCTTTTTATGGGTGAGCAACATTCCATTGTGTAGATATGCCACATTTTCTTTAGCCATTCGTTTATGGCTAGCCCCTTAGGTTGCTTTCATGTTTTGACTATTATAAATAATGATGCCGTGATGAAAATAATGCTGCACGTGTCTTTTTAAATTAGTGTTGTCAGATTCTTTGGGTAAACACTCAGTAATGGACTCATTGGATTGTATGCTATTTTATTTTTATTTTTTGAGGAGCCTCCATTCAGTTTTCCACAGTAGCTGCCTCATTAGACTTCTCTCTCCTCTACATCCTTGCCAACACTTGTTATTTCTTGTCTTTTTTATACCAGCCATTCTGACTGCTGTGAAGTGATATCTCATTTGTGGTTTTGATTTGCATTTACCTGACGATGAGTGATGTTGAGCATCTTTCTGGGTGTCTGTTGGCCATCTGTGTGTCTTCTTTGGAAAAATGTCTATTCAGGTCTTCTGCCCATTTTTTAATAGGATTATTTGGTCTTTGGTTTTCAGTTGCATAAGCTCTTTATATATTTTAGATCTTACCCTTGTATCAGAAAGCTCATTTGCAAATAGCTTCTACCTTTCAGTCAGTTGCCTTTTCATCTGTTGATGGTTTCCTTTGCTGTGCATGGGGGTGATTTTATCTGGTAGGCGGTGAAGAACCGCTGAAGAATTCTGAGCAGGACTGAGACATGACCACTGTAATATTTTAAGAAGATTAATCTAAGCAAAGTGTGTGGAAAGCATGGAGAAAGGAGAAAGGAGGAGTGTAAATGTCTTCACACTGTAAGAAAAGGTCGCCAATTAGGCCTGAACATTTTATCCAGCACAGATCATCTTTACAGTGTTGTGGGGAAGTTTGTAGAAAATCTCAGAAAATGAATGCCTATATGTAGAAGTGTTTTGAATCACTAGTTCAAAAGCATTTCGCTAGAACAGTTGACTACTGCGTTGATTTTATCAGAGTAATTTTTATGTATGTGTCATAAATGTGTGGGATATAAGTGTTCATTGCTGTTCTTACAAATCTTAAATATGTGAAACAAATTGCCTGCCCTTTGTATTTAATTTCAGTGACCAATATTCTAATACCTTCCCATGCAGGTACAAAAACACTTCTGCCTAACATTGTGAAAACCATAATGACTCTTGGACAAAGATCATAGTAAACCCAGTGTCATTTCAGAAAATGTACCCGTGATTCCATTTCAGGTTCCAGGCTGACATTGAGGACTCATATGGAGCTTAATCTGGCCCCAAGAGGCCATGAGCCCCAGAGTAAGCCCAGGCTTATGTCAAGCCCACAGAAAGACAGGGGAGGGGGCCTGGCTGGTGGCTTTTCTGGGAAGAAAAACTTTTTAAAAGGTGCCCAAACAGGGGCGCCTGGGTGGCGCAGTCGGTTAAGCCTCCGACTTCAGCCAGGTCACGATCTCACGGTCCGTGAGTTCGAGCCCCGCGTCAGGCTCTGGGCTGATGGCTCGGAGCCTGGAGCCTGTTTCCGATTCTGTGTCTCCCTCTCTCTCTGCCCCTCCCCCGTTCATGCTCTGTCTCTCTCTGTCCCAAAAATAAATAAACGTTGAAAAAAAAAAAATTTAAAAGGTGCCCAAACAGACTAGGAGAGACTCTTAGGTTTGTCCCTACCACTGTAGGATTCCACCCTAAAACCTGACCTAGGTTTGCACAGGCATCCAGGGAGTAAGGAACATTCATACTCTCTTTCCTTCCTTAATCCTCCTCGGTTGGGAAGATTGTGATCTTAGTGGTAATGTTTAAGAAAAGTTATTGGACTCCATTTATTAGTGGTCAGAGTCTCTCACGTTGAAAGGGAAGCATATGGTTTCTGGTAGTCTCTCTTCTCCCACATTCTTGGGTACTATCATCTTTTATCTGTTAATAGAGATGATATAATTTGGATGTGGACATAGGGGTAGAGAAAGGTTCCATACTATGGTCTACTCTTCCAAAGTTCTAATGATAAAGAGGGAATTTATTTTTCATTTGACACTGTTATCTGTGTGTATAGTTCTCCTGAGAAGACAGGTGACTTTGGTCTAAGATAAGATGCCCGTATTCCTGGGTCTTCAGGTCATTACACCATCTCAAAGGCTTCAACAAACCACATTAATTGCCAGAGGGTCACAGCTGGTGTGGTGGAGAAGGCTGCATTGCAGCTAGGGAATAGATAGAATCTGAATGAACATGGGGAAGCAGGAAAACAGGTATTCTAAGGACCACATGAGCAAAGGCACAGAAGCCACACAAAGCCAGACCACAAAGCCCTCACAAGGAATAAGATTGGAAAGGCAGGTTGGGACCAGGGAGTGGTAAATATTGAATACTATTGAACTTTGTCTATTGTCCTTTATTTGGTAGGCAGTCAGGAGCCTCTGAAAATGATTTGTACTCCTAGTAGCTCCAGTGGAAATAGCACCGAACTGAGGCAAAGGACCAATCAAAGATAATGCAGACACCTGGATGATTGCCAGACGGGGAGTGATTGGTCTTGACCTTGTCTTGAAGTGACTTGTTTTCCTATGAGGCATTTTGAGGCTTCAGAATTTCCAAAGAATATTGTCAACACGAGCAGAATGTCTCATTTGCAAAGGACATGATTTGCTATAGCATTTTTCCATGACCAAGTTAGAAACAACTTCCTATGAGCTTTGGCAATGGCTCCGCATCATTTGCCACCCTTCCTGTTTCCCTGGAGAGGGGAAAAAAAAAGATTTCTTTCTACTATCTACTTTTCACAGGCAGCCTATATATATTGCTGTGTATTATGATTCAGCATTATAGACCTTCAAAGCGAACACACATAGGTTAAGATTTGTAGTTGTTTTAATTAATCCGAAGCACATTCCCCACCCACCCTGCCTCCCCAGAGCAGCATTTCTAAACAATTGTGGATCTGCTGTTTAGTTCAATGAGCTTTTCATATTTGTCCTTTAATTTCTATGTGCTGAGAGCTCAAAGCTATCTTTTAGTCAATATTCAATTAGGATTTGAGTCGGAAGGCTGTGTTGAGCTCTTACAGAAGAGCATAAGGTAGTTATTTGCTTTCACCACTTTTCACTAAAGAAATACAGGTTTGCTGCAGCATGAATTAAATATGCCAAATTAAGTGTACGTTTACTTCCTTATGAGCTGGCAATAAATGACATTGTTGGAAAGTCAACATTATACATATTGTATACACCAAAATTTCAGGAGATTTATGATCTACCACATTTCTTTCTTCTCCGCTCAGTTAGAACTCTGCATTTCTGTTGGGTACTCATCCAAATGCTTCCATGTAAGGCTTTCTCTAATCACTACCCTTTGGCGCACTCTTTTGTTTCTACACAACCTATTACTCAATATTATTTTTCTCAGTGAGCTACATTTTCAGAACAAAAATAATTCACTTTTGGGATTAAAAAAAAGCCTAAGATTTTCTATAAATAAAATAGCAACACAGATATTTAGAGAATGCAGTATTTTTTTAAAATTTTATTTACACCAAATTTATTTGCCTACTTGAAATGCCTTTGGGATCTTAGGGAACAACAACAGTATGACGCATTTATGCTAAGTTGGATGAAAAATTTCACTTGTTCCATGACCCAAACTCATATAAGCAACACATATTACTAAAGTGATGTGGGTAATCTGTAGAATTAACCAGTGAATTTAATCACTATGACCAGCCAATTGAGATGATTCAAATGAAACTTTCCATTGTACATTATAAATACTAAAAAGTCTACATATCCTTTGTAGTAGAAACTTAGTTATCTACCTGTTATTCACTCTCCAATTCCAAACAGTTTTTTTTCACATAATTACACCCCAACTCCCAGCTTCAGAAATAGATGCAGATTAGTGTAAGCCCATCAAAAATGACATTGTACTGGAAATACCACTGGCTCCTGGTTGACCATGTGACCTAAATTGATCCAATCAGACTGAAGGGAGAACTTGTATTTTATGTTTGGGAGAAGAGTTTTACTCCCCCTCTCCTGATGGACATACGACGGAAGCATAGCTGTCATGGCTACTGGCAGCCATCTTAGAACCATGAGGAGATCCAATTTAGGCTGAAGCCAGGCCTAAGGATAATGAAATAGTTGAGATACAGAAAGAACTTAAGTTTGTGATGACAGTATGGGACCACAACATTCAGCTAGACCTGGAGCCCACCTATCATATTGACTTCTAATACTGTAGTAAATTCCTTCCTTGTGTAAGTCATTTTTAATGGGATTTTCCTTACTTTTGGCCCAAACTAGTTTACTTTATGCTGTATTTCTCTTCAAAACAGGAATTCTGGGAGGTGCCTGGGTAGCTCAGTTCCTTGAGCTCCTGACTTCAGCTCAGGTCATGATGTCATGGTTTGTGAGTTCGAGCCCCATTTTGGGCTCTGTGCTGACAGTGAGGAGCCTGCTTGGGATTCTCTCTCCCTCTCTTTCTCTCTCTCTGCCCCACCCCTGCTCTCTCTTTCTCTGTCTCTCAAAAATAAATAAACTTAAAAAAATAAAAACAGGGATTCTTGGACTTGAATTATCAAGCATTAAGTCTTTAATTTATTTAGAGTATTTAGATTCAGACACAAGTAGAAATATAATTCTATTTACCATGTAAGAAGCAAAATAAGAATTCTTTCCTTCCAACTCTGTATAATTTGGCCAAAAAAGTTTGTTGATTAGTATAAATCATGTCTTAGCACAAGGTCAGCTTTTATTGTAACTAAAAAAATAAAGTGAGTTCAATGAAATAGTTGTTCTTAGTCTGACTTAAATTGAGTATTTTTACATATTTTTCTGTAAATAAAAAGAAAACTTTCAGAAAAATAATATGGAAATATATGAAGTAAAATTTAAAGTAGTCCCCTAATCCCACTACCCAAAGACATACAGTTTACACATAAAATATATTTATATTATCTACCTGGATATATACTTTTACATAAAAGTAATAATTTTGTAATAGTTTTGCAAACTGTTTTTTTGCACAGCAGTATACAAAGGAAATCTCTGCACATCAGTAAACATAAAAATGTCTCCTTCTAAATAGCTTGTAGCAATCGAATGTATGGATGCACCATAATTTATTTAACTAGTTGTATATTGATTTCTGCTTCTTACTACTGTCTGCGTTCTACAGTGAACATCTTTGTGTACATGTATTTGTACAATTTCTCCAAATTTCTACATTCTCCAAGTATGTACTTAATATGAAAAGTATATTCATTTAAGGTTTTGTTACCAGTTTCCACAGCATCGGTAAATATTTACATTCATTCCCACTAGTGGGACATAGTCTCTTTCTTCATGTTAAAAATGGGCATTTTTTTTTCCGGCTTTGACAACCTGATGGGTAATTTTTTTAACTCTGTAATTGTATTTTCTTTTGACATATTTATTACCTCTTTATATTTCTTCTTTACAAATTCCCTGCCACATCCCATCCATTTTTCTATCTTTTGATTTTAAGAGCTCATTCTATTTTAGTGGTATTAATACTTTGTCATATGCATGAAATTTGTTTTGTCTTCTGTTGTTGGATCTTTTTTATGTTCTTTACATTGTTGGCCTATTTCTGTTTAACTGAACAGAACTTTTTGATGTAGTAAGATCTAACTACTTTCCTTCTTTATGGCTTCTGGGTTTCATGTAATGAAACCTTTTCTACCCAAAGATTATGAAACTGTTCATACATATTTTTTTCTACTACCTTACAGCTTCATTTTTTGTCTTTACTTTTTTGACTCATGTGAAATTTATTATGGTGTAATGAATGAAGTATATGAAACCAACTTACTTTTCAAGCAACTGGCCAGTTGTCTCAATATTGTGGATTAAATAACCTATTTGCTCTCCAGTTATGTTAGGTGGCTCCTTATCAAATACACAAAATTCTTATTAATGTATAGGTTTGTTTGGTTCTTGGTGGAAAGCCATTAATCTAACTTTCCCTTTCTGTACTGTAACCACTATGATTTCATTACTGTAGTTTTATGATGGATTTTACGATATATTAATGTAAAAAAAGTTTTTTATATTGCACTTCTTCAGAATATCCCTGACTCTTCTTGGAATTTTTATTCTTTGGGAAAATATTTTTTAATGATTCTGTCAGTTTGAAAATAAAAGATCATTTGGATTTTGATTGAAATTCCATTGCATCTATAGATTAATGTAGAGAAAGCTTTATGCTCTTGAATAATTCTGGCTAAAACTAAGAATATCTTGGCATTAATTTAAATATTTTTGATGTGTCTCAGTTTGTTTTTGTACTTTAAAGCATATGCCCTAAATATTTATTGTTAAATTTATTCCTAAGTAAACTATAACATTTATTAGTTGAGTACCCTTCCCTGATGCCCCGCATTAACCAAAACTCCATTCCTTCTGCAGAGCATAGGTGTTCAGGACTAATGATTTACTCTCTAACATACCTGAGTATTTCTGTCCCACTCCCATCAGCTGAGATATATGCTCATCAAGGGTAATTGCTTCTGAAACCTGTTTAAGATAGTTTCTGTAGTTATTCTAATTTCATAATTCAATTAAATATTGTATAACAATAGATATGATTGTGAAAACAAGGGATAGCCTTTGTTTATATTAACCAAATTGATTGCCTTGGGAAAATTCAATGACATTTCTAAAATGTCATTAAATTCTAGTTGGGCAAAGCTATAGTAACATTTTGGTTACTGGAAAAGTCATAAAAATCTAAAGGGTTTTGGTCAGATTGCTTCGTAAGTTTTTAAATCTTTTTTACTCCTTTTTAAAGAAATAAAAACTGGAAATCGTAGACCACATATTAGCTGTTAATAAGGATGTGGAACTTTAATCAGGTAACCTATACCTCAAAGGCAAGGTTGTGTCCCTACACCAAAAGTCAGCAAACAAGTAATTATGAACTTTAAGTAAAATTAGATGTTTGTTGCCTTATGTGTTATGACTCTCTACTACAACTATCTTTTTAAAATTACTTCAACAAACACTATCTTGATTGCATTGCATAAGAAGAATTCTGCAGTATTTTATCTTTTTGTTGGCATGCACAAAGAATATTATATATATATATATTATATTCATTACTTGTCATTCTAAATAGTTTTAAGCCATTTTTGGTGTTTTTTGAGAATAAATTATCAAATTAAAATAATAATTTTGCTTTATCCCCTCATATGTTTATCTTTTCTCCTAATTTCATTTGTTAACATTGACTTCTCTATGACTACTATACATGACAAAATAACACAATGCTTATACTTTCAGGTACATCAACTTTGAAAAATTTTAAATCAGGACAATTAATTTTATTATAGTTTTCTTTGAAAATAATTGGAACTTACATCTAGTGAAATTAAGTATGCCCCAAGAGAGAGGAGTCCAATTTCCATGCTGAAATCTATGTTTATTTTGAAGAGGGCTCATTCTAAATAGCTTGGTTTAGATTAAAAGGTTTAAAATGGATTGAATGAATACTCCCATTTTTAAGTCTTTGAAATAAAAATGTATAAAATATAAGAAGCATTCAACCTGCAAAAAAATCAAGAAATTAGCATTCTATGTCCATTTTAATTTCACTGTTATTTGTCTTTTTAATTAATTTGTCATGCACAAAGGGGAAATGTTTTCAGGCTCAGAATAGGAGTTTGCATAGGGAAGGAGGTAAGGAAAACAACACCATTTTAGCTAAGACTGCGCAATCCCAGCCAACCAAAAGATATGGTGCAGTCTTTTCCAAGCTAGACTTTTCCTAACCTGGTGGTATTTCTCACCCACATACATGTTGGAAAGTAACATATCAAACCCCTAAGATAGCCAATAACACTTTTCTTATTCTTCATATTCCTTGACAGTTGAGAGCATCCAATCCTATAGGCATTTCCCAGATGTTAGTAATGTGTGTCCTCCCTCAGACATGTGTAATTTGAAGCTTAAAGTTATATTCTTTATATTAGTAACTCTGGAATAAAATTCACTGCACCAAAAAAGATGAATGTGCCTGCCACCAGATACATTGATTGCTGGCTATGACCTTCACAGGGTGAAACTATGAAAGGCATGTACAGAGAGAAACTTACTGTTTTGACAGGAATATTGATAATGTATTCTCTCCATTCCAACCACAAAGAGCCTATTTGTCAATTTGCGTCATTTAATAAGTGTGGAATTGTAGCTTGGAGTTGTTGAAAAGCAAGTCACTTTAAAAACTTTATGAGCTGAGATTTCCGTATTTTAGTTCACTTCAAAAAGCCTTTTTATAAAAAATGATAAATGGCCTTGAATCTCCTGAAATGCATGCCAATGGAGCATCCACAATTCGAGCATAAGATGACGTCAAGAAGAAAGAATTCAGTCTTTCTTTTTACTTATTTTGTCCTATATATTTTAGATGATCTCTCACAGCATATCACTGTATTCTTGACTACAGGCCATAAATACTGAAAACAGTGTGATTGAGTATGATGGAATCCATTTTGACTTGACCTGGTAGAGTTATATTTTATTTTTTGCAGGTTCCTTTTTCTTTCTTTCTTTTATTTTTTTTTTTATTCCGCCTACAGAAAGAGGTAATAAAAGTGGCAGTGATCAGAGTAATGTTTCCCCGTTAGTTCTGCTGTTCATTTAGGAATTCAGTTCATTCCCTTTGTGCAAAATTAATATGTCAAGTGCAAGATAAAGCATTTGAACCACTGCTTAGGTAGGTTTCCTACGGCTTGCAGTGCATTTACATATCTCTGGAGAATTGGGAAAAAGATGCCAGAAGGTATTATCAGTCCAGTATTTTTTAAACATTATTTTAAATAAAAGAATATTTGAATATTGAAAAAATCAGCAATATAGCTCTGATCTGTGTTATTGTACATTTGTAGTTATTTACTCAATGCTATATAGACATATGGATAAGATACGAAATACTGAGTGGAAAAATGCCAGAAAGAAGAGACAAAAAAAGATGGTCCATGGCTTAGAAAGGTCTCAGAAGGGGGTAGTTTCTAACCTGAGTCCTGAAATATTACTGATCTTTCAAAAAGTAGGAACTTATGAATCAGCGTAAGCAAAGTTATGAGGGTAGAAGAGTGTAGGGCATTTTTAAAGAATTGTGGTGATCCAGTTTGGCTCGACCAAAGGATATGCTATAGGAAAGTCAAAAGGGGGCTAGCTGGGGCCAGGTCATGACAAACCTCAAAAATCAGGTCAGTGGATTTGGGATTATTTTATAGGTAAGAGAGGACAGAGTTAGTAAAGATTCTTAAATAAGATAAAACCATGCCTATAAGAGGTTATTTGGGGGGTAAGTTCCTGAGGTGTGGGTGAGGAAAGATTAGAGAAAGAATATCATACTAAAAAAAAATGTTCACGGTCTCATGATGGAGCCAAGTCACCCATTATGAATTGAACTGGACTCCTGGCACAGGGGGAAAAAAAAAAAAGACCATGCTGATGAAGTTTTGCCAGGGGACAGATATGCTGGGGCAGGAACATTTTGCGTATCAAAAAGGAGCTGTCAAAGCTATTGAAGGCTAGTAGGTCATTTCGAAGAGACCCAGGAACCTATTAGAAAAGGCTATGATTGGCCAAAGAGGGGCAAATTAAGCATTAGTAAGGATAGTAACTGAAATGGTTTGAAACTCATCAAATTTATTCATATCTATAAGTTTGCAAAAATAGTATGAAAAAACCCTCCTTGGTAGCTTTTGGAGGATGTTAGAAAACCAATATATCTTGAAAACTGATAAAGGGAAAGACTTAAGCATTTTTCTTATAACTGTACTTTAGGTCAACCGGATAAGGGGAAGTTTTTCCCTGCAGAGCATTTCAAATAACTTCTGAAGAAGGAATGATAGAATTGCAACCCCTAATGAATTAATGGGTCTAGGCAGTGATCGTAAGTACTGACAGAATAGAGAAATAACTAGACTTATATATCTCCTGATAGAAACACAATACACTGCCTACAGAGTATTCTTGCTAGAAAATTGAACCAGAATCTGATCAGTCATCTATATCTCACTACAAAATTACAGGAAATACAAGTGAGAAGGCAACATGCCCCATACCAGACAGGAATGAATTCAGAAAATTTCGGGCTGTCAGAAACTCTTCAGAATAAAAACACCGGTCTCTTCAACAAAAACAACAAAACAACAGAAAAATAAGAGAGAAAGAAAGGAAAGGGGGAGAAAGTAGGGAAAGAAGATAAGAAGTTGATAGATTAAAAGAAATGTAAGAGATCTTTCAACCAATTACATCAAATACTTAAGGGAAGCAGGGCTTAAATGGAATTTGGAATTTAAATTCTCAAAACCCACCCTTGATAATTGTGATGATAAGAATAACAGCCTTGAAAATCACTATCATATTATTATTGATGAAATCAAACATTTTTCTTGTCTTTCGTCACAACTGCATGTTAGGCCAATATAGTAAACGTTCGTTATGGGCATTATCATTTGTAATCTCATTTGATCTTCATAATGACCCTATAAGATATTTACTCATTATCTTTTTTTTCAGAGGTAACGGAACTCTGACTCAGAGTTAAAGAAACTTGCTCAAGGTCACACATCTGGTAAATTGCAGATTCTATGCAAAGGGCTATATTTTTGACTGCCCAACAACTGGACACTTCTATTTAAGGAAAATTGTAGAGATGTGAGTTTTGGGATATGGGGCTCAATCTTTTTTTTTTTTTTGAGTTTATTTATTTATTTTGAGAGAGGAGAATGTAGGAGCGGCAGAGAGAAAGACAGGATCTCAAGCAGGCTCCACACTGTCAGCACAGTAGGACTCAATCTTCTGTGATAGAAGCTCAAGATGCTATCTGTCAGGGCCTGAAAATCTGACCTAAGACTGGCCCGTAGGATGGGCATTTCCTTCTGAAACAAGAAGTGAGAAAAAGTCAAAGCAAAGGAATAGGAACCCTTTAGAATTGATACCACGAGCAATGATAGCATTCTTTGTCCAGTGGGAATAGAGGAAAGGAAAGTTAAAAGCTCCTGTGGTGGTGAATGTTCCATGACTGTCCAAGAATGAACTGGCTCTTTCTCAGCAGCCTGGCTTTGGTTCTTGCCTACTTTCCAAACCCATTCAGCCTTCCTGAAGACCCTGGGGCCTACCAAGTATTTTTACAATAGATTGTAAACTATTTTTACAATAGAATTGTAAGTTAAACCAGAAATCATTTCTCTTGTTTGCAGTCGAAAACCTTGAATAGCCCAGCCAGGGTTGGCCAGGAGTTTGAAATAAGTTTGTCACTTAGCCACATAATTAAATAACACCAGCAGTCAGAGGGTAGTCAGTCACCTTTTCCTCTAGTTTACATAGTACACTAAGAGTCCACTTTCTGATTTGCATTGTTGGTATGTTGACTATACCACATTCATCTTTTGATGGACATTTAGATGGCTTCCATATCTTGGCTATTGTAAATAATGTTCCATATGGGGTGTATATGTCTTTTCTCACTAGTGTTTTTGTTTTCTTTGGATAAATACCTAGAGGTAGACTGCTGGATTATATGGTAGTTCTATTTTTTAATTTTTTGAGGAAACTCCATACAGTTTTCCACAGTGGCTCCCCTTATTTACTTTCCCACCAATAGTGTATGGGGGTTCCCTTTGTTCCATATCCTCACCAACACTTGTAATTATTTGTCTTCTTGATAATAGCCAATCTGACAGGTGTAAGGTAATATCTCATTTTTATTTTGATTTCCATTTCCCTGGTAATTGGTGATGTTGACCATCATTTCATGTGTCTGTTGGCCATCTATGTGTCTTCTTTGGAAAAATGTCTATTTAGGTTCTCTGTCCAATTTTAAATCATATTGTTTTTTTTGAAACTGAGGGGTGCCTGGGTGGGTCAGTCGGTTAAGCATCCGCTTTCGGCTCAGGTCATGATCTCATGGTTCATGAGTTTGAGCCCCATGTCAGGCTCTGTGCTGACAGTTCAGAGTCTGGAGCCTGCTTCTGATTGTCTCCCTCTCTCTCTGCCCCTCCCCAGCTTGCATTCTGTATCTCTCTCTCTCAAAAGTAAATAAAACATTAAAAAAAAAAAAAATTGAGTTTTATGGGCTCTTGATATATTTTGGATGTTAACCTCTTATCAGCTATATATATCATTTGCAAATATCTTCTCCCATTTGGTAGGTTGCTTTTTCATTTTGTTGATGGTTCAAAAGCTTCAGTGTTTAAAAGCTGTTTCATTTGATCTAGTCCCATTTGTTTATTTTTGCTTTTGTTGTCCTTGCCTGAGGAGGCCAGTCCAAAAAAATATTGCTAAGACCAGTGTCAAAGAGCTGACTGCCTATGTTTTTCTTCTAGGAGTTTTATGGCCTCAGGTTTTATAGTTAAGTCGTGATTCCATTTTAAGATTATTTTTGTATACGGTCTAAAAATGTGGTCTAGTTTTATTCTTTTGCATGTAGCTGTCCAGTTTTCCCAGCACCATTTATTGAAGAGACTATCTTTTCATGATTGTATATTCTTGCTTTCTTTGCTGTAGATTAATTGACCATATAAGTATGGGTTTATTTCTGGCCTCTCTATTCTGTTCCATTGATTTGTGTGTCAGTTTCTGTGCCAGTACCATACTGTTTGGGTTTTTATAGCTTTGTAGTATAATTTGAAATTCTAGAGGCTGATGCTTGCATCTTTGTTCTTTTTCAAGATTGCTCTGGCTTTTTGGGGTCTTTTGTGGTTCTATACCAACTTTAGGATTGTTTGTTCTAGTTCTGTGAAAAATGCCATTAGTATTTTGATAGGGATTGCACTGAAGCTTTAGATAGCTTTGGATAGAATGGACATTTTAACAGTGTTAATTATTCCAATCCATAAGCATCGTATATCTTTCCATTTATTTGTGTCATCTTCATGTTCTTCCATCAGTGTCTTGTAGATTTCAGAATATAGGTTTCTATCTCTGTGGTTCAATATATTCCTGGTATTTCATTCTTTTCAGTGCAACTGTAAATGGGATTTTTTTCCTTTATTTCTCTTTCTGATTGTTTATTATTAGTGTATAGAAATGAAAGCGATTTCTGCATATTGATATTATATCTTGAAACTTTACTGTATTTATTCTGATAGTTTTGGGGTGGAGGCTTTAGGGTTTTCTGTATATAGTATTATGTCACCTGGGAATGGTGACAGTTTTACTTCTTTTCCAATCTGGATGACTTTTATTTTTCTTGTCTAATTGCTGTGGCTAGAACTTCCAATAATATGTTGAATGAAGTGGTGAGAGTGGGCATCTTTTTCTTGTTCTTGGTCTTAGGAAAACTTTCAACTTTTTACCATTGAATATGATGTTGGCTGTAAGTTTGTCATATATGGCCTTTATTATGTTGAGGTATGTTCCCTCTGTACAGTATGTTTTGTTGCATTTCTTTTATTTTACTTCATAGATTAGATACCGTTTTGGTTTTGGTTTTGGTTTTTACGATTTGAAGGTTTGTGGTAATAGCAAGAGAATTAGAATTAGAAGTGGAGCCTGAAGATGTGACTGAATTGCTGCAATCTCATGATAAAAATTTAACAGATGAGGACTTAGTTGCTTCTTATGGGTGAGCAAACAAAATGGTTTCTTGAAATGGAACCAACTCCTGGTGAAAATGCTGTGAGGATTGCTGTAATGTGAACGAAGGATTTAGAATATTACAGCAACTTGGTTGATAAAGTAGAAGCAGGGATTAAGGAGAATGACTCCAATTTTGAGAAAAGTTGTATTATGGGGAAAATGATATCAAACAGCATCATATGCCACAGAGAACTTGTTTCTGAAATTGATGCAGCAAGCTTTATTTTCTTATTTTAAGAAATTGCCACAGGTACTCCAGCCTTCCATAGTCACTGCCCTGGTCAGTCAGCAGCCAGATCCTCCACCTGCAAAAAGATTGCAACTTGCTGAAAGCTCAAATAATGGTTAGCATTTTTAGCAATATTTTTAAATTAAGGCATACAAGTTGGTTTTTTTAGGCATAGGCCATTGCCCACTTAATAAACTATAGTATAGTGTAAACATAACTTTAAAGGCATCGGAAACTTAAAAATTAGTTGGGCTTGCCTTATTGTGATATTCACTTTATTGTGGTAGTTTGGAACAGAACCTGCAATATCTCTGAGGTAATGCCTGTGGATGGTTCTTGGTGTTTGTTTTATCCATTTACCCATTCTTGTCTTTTGATTGGAGCATTTAGTCTATTTACATTTAAAGTAATTATTGATAGGTATGTATTTATTCCCATTTTGTTTATTGCTCTCTGGCTGTTTTTATAGTTCTTCTGTAATTTGATGTCTTTCTTTAATCTTATGTTTGGATTCATTTCTCTTTATTTTTTTGTTTTATGTGTTACGGGTTTTTGGCTGTGCTTACCATGAGTTTCCTATACAACAATCTACATATGTAGATCTAGTGTATTTAAAGTTGGTGGTTAAGTTCAAATGCATTCTGAAAACACCACCTTTTACTCTACCTTCCCTCATGTTTTGTGTTTTTGATGTCATATTTTACATCTTTACTTTGTGTATCCCTTAACTAATTATTGTAGAGTTAGTCGGTCTTACTACTTCTGTGTTTTAACCTTTATACTAGCTCTATAAGCAGTTGGTGTTCTATCTTTTCTGTACGTTTGCCTTTATCAGTGAGTTATTTTTCTTTCATGTATTTTCTTACTTCTGGTTATAGCCTTTTTTTTTTTTTGCTTAAAGAAGTTCCTTTAATATTTTTTATAAAGTCAGTTTAGTAGTGATGAACTCCTTTAGTTTTTGCTTGTTGGGGAAATGCTTTATTTTCCCCTCAATTTTGAATGATAATTCAAAATACTTGCTGGGTATTCTTTGTTGTAAGTCCCTTTTTTAGCACTTTGAATATACTATGCCCCTCCCATCTGGCTTGCATAATTTTGGCTGTAAAATCAGCCGATAGCCTCATAGGGTTCCATTACACAAACAAATTGGTTTTCTCTTTTTAGATTTTTAGATTCTGCTTTTGAGATTCTCTCTTTATCTGTACTTTCTGACACTTTAATTGTCTCTTCGTGTATATCTCTTTGGGTTTATCTTGTGTAGAATGCTCTTTGATTCATCAACCTGATGTCTGTTTCTTTCCCCAGGTTAGGGGGGTTTTCAGCCATTATTTCTTCCGGTAATGTTTTTGCCTATTTCTCTCTCTCATCTTCTTCTAGGACCCCTATAATGGGAATGTTAGTATGTTTGATGTTGTCACAGAGATCCCTTAAACCATCCTCACTTTTTAAAAATTCTTTTTTGCTCTTCAGTTTGGGTGATTTCTTTTAAAAAAATGTTTTTAATAAAATTTTTTTAATGTTTTATTCATTTTTGAGAGCAAGAAAGACAGAGCATGAGCAGGGGTGGGGCAGAGAGAGAGAGAGAGGGAGACACAGAATCCGATACAGGCTCCAGGCTCTGAGCTGTCAGCACAGAGCCCGATGCGGGGCTCGAACTCAAAGACTGTGAGATCGTGACCTGAGCCGAAGTCAGACGCTCAACCTACTGAGCCACCCAGGTGCCCCAAGTTTGGGTGATTTCTACTACCCTGTGTCCTGGATTGCTGTCCTGGTATTTTCTTACCTGCTGTTTATTCCCTCTAGTGTATTTTTCATTCATTTTATTTTATTCTTCTGATTGGTACATTCTTATATTTTCTCTCTTGAAGTTCTTTTTATGTTCATGTCTTCCTCTCCTGAGTTTAGTAAACATCTTTATGACTTGAACTCTTTATCAGGTAGATAGTTTACCTGCATTCATTTGTTTTCCTGCATGTGTTTCTTGTCCTTTGTTTGGAACATGTTTCTCCGTCTCCTTGATTTGCCCAATCCTCTATGTTTGTTTGTATATATTAGGCATTTCAGCTGTTTCTCCTGGTCTTGAAAGAGTGGCCTGGTGTAGGAGATGCCCTGTGAGGCTTAGAAGCACAATCCCCCTGGCTGCTAGAGCTAGGTGCTCCAGAGATGTCCCTTATGTGGGCTACGTGTCTCCTCCTGTTGTGGAGCCATGACCCCTCCAGGTGGGCAGAGCTGGCCCCCTGGCCCAGATGGCTATGAGGCTGGGCTGTGAGTGCTGTGAGTATGTTGGTGTTCGCTCAGTGTTTTCAACCTAATGAACGGAAGTTTATGCTAATGGATGACATTTATGCTTGTTAACTTTATAAGAAGAGGTCTAATCTTTTTTTTTTTTTTCACATTTGTTCATTTATGAGAGACAGCGAGCATGAGCAGGGTGGGACAGAGAGAGAGGGAGACACAGAACTGAAGCAGGCTCCAGGCTCTGAGCTGTCAGCACAGAGCCCGACGGGGGCTTGAACTCATGAGCTGTGAGATCATGACCTGAGCCGAAGTCGGACGCCCAACCGACTGAGCCAGCCAGGTGCCCCAAGAAAAAGTCTAATCTTAACGTCGTGCTATGGCTCTATGCTTTTCCCCCTCCTTTCCCAGACAATAGTGGTAAAGATTGAATGAAAGACATTTTTAAAGAGCATGGCAGTAATTTTCACTCCTACATATAAAATGGCTACGTTTAGCTCTGGATTATGTGATGTGAATTAAGTTTTTAGATTTCATATGGTTTCCTAAGATCTACATTTTGGGGGAAAGAATACCAATAAAACCAAAAGGTAATGTCTCATTTTAAAGGAAAAGAGTATTGGTCTTTTTACATTCTAGAGCTCTGGCAGAGACTTGCAATTTTTTTCTAACATTCATTCTCTCCTTCCTGATAGTAAGGACTTATTTGTTAACAGCAGACAAAATAGAGACACTTCCCAACTCCACTCTTGTAGTTAGATATTGCCCTGGGACGAAGTTCTGGTCAATGAGAGGTAAGCACTGATGTCCAAGTGACTGCCAGGAAGTGTCATTTAGTGTCCTCTCTTTCTTCCTTCTTGCTGGCTAGAAAGCAGACCTAATGGTTGCAGCTTGAGCAGCCATCTTGGACCATAAGGCAGAAGTTTTGTTTTAAAAATGGCGGAGCAACAAAATGGAAGTAACGGGGTTTATTCCCAACCCAGGTGAGGTTGAGTCCGCCTCTGTACTGCTTTCCTTCAGCATTAGTTTGCACATACATGTGTGCCAGTACACACACACACACACACACACACACACACACACCTCAACTGCTATCTTATGTACATCACTATTATTTGAGGATATTTTATTATTCATATGTATCTCTCTTCAAAATATAAACATGAGATGCTGTCTGTAACATAACTATCTCATATATTTCTCTTTCATGGCCATGTGTCTTCATAACTTATTAACTTCACTAATAATGGAAAATGCAGGTGGTTTTAGTCATAAACAGAGTAAGAAAATGACGTGGAATTATTTTCTGTTTAATAGTGATTACTAACAATCACTGAAATGATTAAGTATTTTCCTATGATACTCAGAAGATTAATTTGCTTTAACTTTACATCATTTGTTTCATGGGAAAGATCATTCTTGATAGAATTACCTGTTAATGTTTTTGCAGTTCAGAAAAAAAAGGAAATTAATTATCTAATAAAACACAGATGAAAAAGGTTCATTATACCAGAGCCTGATAGTGACACTAAACTTGATGATTAATTGTCATTTTTATTTTAAGCACATTTGTCATGTGCTTTGTAAAATACCATGCCTTCCAGTGGCTAGGAAGAATCTCAACTGTTATTCAGGCTCATTGGGTGTAGCTCCAGGAACCTTCAAAGTGAACCGTGGCCAAGTAGTACCGATATGTGTGCGATGTAGACACGTGTCCAGCTAATCCTGAGCATCGTGAAGACTCGTAATTCTGAGCAAGGAGAGTGCGATAGAGCAATGTATCATTATTGGAACCCTTTGGGCACGGGGTCTAGATTTCTGTTTCTCCACCTCCTTGTTGTTGACTGTAGGAAAGGTATTGAACTTCTTTATGCATCAATTCCTTTACCTGTAAAATGAGGCTGGAATCTTTGTAAGAAATCAATTAAATGGGATATTCTAGGCAATGCACCTATTATAGTGCAAAGCACATCTTTGACATGTAATAACAAGCACTTAGGAAAGGGGCACCTGGCTGGCTCATCAGTTGTGTTTCTGACTTTGGCTCAGGGCATGATCTCACGGTCCATGAGTTCAAGCCCTGCATCCGGCTCTGTGCTGATAGCTCAGAGGCTGGAGTCTGCTTCGAATTCTCTCTCTCTCTCTCTCTCTCTCTCTCTCTCTCTCTCTCTCTCTGCCCCTCCCCCACTTGTGCTCTGTCTCTCTGTCTCTCTCAAAAATAAATAAACGTTAAAAAAAATTAAAAAGCACTTAATGATTATTGTTTTTGTTAACATGATATTGATGATGATGTTGATAACATGGATAATTTAGATGATCCTGCAGAAAATTAAACACACATTCTTGTTGTGGAATTAAAAACAGGATTTTCTTGGTTGATGGTATGATGGACACATTTAATGAAGAAAATCCTCACTCCACAATGGTTGAGTACAAAGTTAGGACCCAGACTACCTGGGTTCTAATTCCATCCCTACCACTTACCAGCTGTGTGATCTTGGGCAAGTTACTTGACTTCACTGTGCCTCAGTCTCCTCATCTGAAAAATAGGGGTGATAGTATTTACCCCACTGGGTTCTTGGGAAAATTAGATAAGATAATATTTACAAAGCCCTTAGAACAATGTCTTGGCACTGATAAGGGTTATATCAGTGTCTGGTCTTATTATTGCCAAATAGATGTGTGAACACTGCTCTCTTGACCGATCATGAATGAGGTCTGTGCAGATTTTGTCTTCTGTATAAACCATCCCAGATGTCTTAGTTTATTTCAAATAGAATTATCTGCTTCTTGGATGTGGTTTAAATTTCTTCATGTTTGGTTTTAATGTGAGGATAGTGGTTGTTTACATCTACACTCATTGCTGAAGTCCATGAATAGGAGAACTGTTACAGAAACCTTATTAGTAAGTGAACAACGACCTTCACTTAGAGGAAAGAAATAATTTTGTTTAATCCTCCTTCCAGGGGAAGAGAACTACAAAGCAGAGGGACATAATACTTTGACATATTTGGGAGAGAATATCATAGATGGCAGACATCATTTCAAAGTGTCTTCTTAGGGAAGTTCCAATATTACAAGGGGATGTCAGGTGACCATAGGATTTTCCATCTTATTCCCTTTTGGTGTGAATTATTTTACGTCTTATAGACTGAGGTGCCAACATGAGTACCTAGGAAATAAGGGCTTCTCCCTCGCCAGAAAGGTTAATTGTGAAACAAGCTCATACGGTGTGCCACATGTCCTCTGAGCTACTGGCCTTCCTTTTGTTTGTTTTGTCCTGAAAGGTTTTCCTTCTCTTGCTCCTACTAGTCAATACATTTTCCTCTCAACATTTCGTATGCTGGTTGGTATCTAACAATAGATTTAGATGAGACTCAGAGGAGATATTTGCCAGTAATATGGGCTGTTAAAGAATAGAAAGTGTTACACAGAGAAATTTAGGAATCTCATTTAGTACCTTGAAATGGGGAATGGAAAAAATGATGTCCTTTTGGCTCAAAAGCGAATGGACTTTTAGATGAATAAATATAAAGGCTGTCTCATTCTCGGAAATACCAAGATTCTTGGGACCCCAACAGAGAATTTTGACTAACTGACTCTACCGTGGTTTCCTGACTTGGTCAGTGTATCGCAAAGGATTGGCGGTAATCCAGAAAATCAGATCTGCAAACAGGAATATGCTTTATTTGGGAGCCAAATTTCTCCAACTGCCTGGGATAATTGCTGGTTCTTAATTTTTACTTTTAATCATTTCCTGTGAGCCAGTCCTGCTGATCAGGGTTTCAAGGGTTTATATTGAAATGTGAAAAGTTTGTATAAAAAGTATTGTTTCTCAGGTCTGATTTACCAACCAGCCTCAGAGATGCAGGCTGCTAATTATATTAATTGTTTTTTCCCCCGTAAATGTGAGGGGCAACATGCTTCCAGGCACACCCAAACACAAACCCTCCCCCCCAAAACATACACATACAAAAACATACACAATATTTTGTTTTCTAGGAGAGAATCCTCTAAAATAGACATATGACTGGTAGGAAAACTAAATTACCACTTACATGATTAAAAATTTCATGACAGTGTAACTGTTGTGTTAAACCATGCATTTCAGAGCTATAATTGTCTTTTTGCTTATTAAATATTGTGAAACTCGTTGTATACTGTCTCGTCTCTTTGAATTTAATGCCATTTAATGTTATGTTGGATTTATCTGTTGTTCCCACAAAGAACACCATGTTTCACAGACAATGTTATTTTATGCCCAAATATCTTGTGAGTTAGATAGATGTATATGATGGGCAGTTTTTATCCCCACTGAAGTGCATGAAAAATTTAAGAATGTGAGAGGTTAAATAAGAACTTGAGAGGCTGGTGCTGTAAGCTGATGGCAGTAATAATGAGGTAATTAGTTTTTGTAGTTCACGAAGCAATCCATGTGCATTATCTAATTTAATCTCTATTAGAGACCTGATCTGGATTCACTCAATATGTCCTACTCAATTTGCTCCAACTCAGTATGTCCTGAACTGAGCTTATCACTGCCTGCCCATTCCCCTAAACGTATACTTGAGGTCCTCCTCACCCTCCTAATCCCAGATGTAGGAATCGCCATGCACACCTCTCACCCAAGCTAGAAGTCTCAGTGGTTAGACTTGAATGTGTCTCTCTTGTATCCCATATGTAATCAATCGATCAGTAAGTCGCCCATGTTTATCTTCTAAATGCTCCCTATACCTCTGTTCCTTAGTAGCCGCAAACCCAATAAATGCTCTGGTCTTAGTTCTTGCCATCCTTATTTCTCTCTTTGTGTATTTTAAAACTTCTTATAATTGGTCTCCTTCCCTCTGTGTCTGGTTCTCTCCAGCCTGTCCTTCACACTTCTGCCAGATTCACCCATCTTTGTGAGCCCTTAATGTTCCCTACCAGGATGCATCTTAGCTCCTCACCAAGGCATCCAGGTCCTTCATGGTCTAGCACCACCTTGCTACTCCCTTCCCACCCCTTCTTATCCCGCATTTTGGACTCTGGTGCCATGAATTCACATGGCTCTTCACACTTGGCAGTGGTGTTTCTTATCTCTTGGCCTTTACTAATACTGTCTGCTTGGACGACCTTGGCCATTACCTCCCCCTGAAGTTCGACCTCTTTAAGCAAAGCTGCCCTGGACAGGTGTTGAAACTCATGTCCACACAACTGAATTGCCATCTCTCGTTGGTGACCCCATAATCCTCTGACGATATCTCCATTATTGGACTTGCTAGTTAATTATAATTACAGTTGCCCCTTGAACAACCGTGTGTTTGAACAGCACGGGTCCACTCATTTGCAGACTTTTTTCAATAAATGCAGTACAATACTATAAATGTATTTTCTCCTCCTTACGATTTTCTTAATAGCATTTTCTTTTCTCTAGCTTGCTTTATTGTAAGAATACAATATATAATACATATAAAAAACATGTGTTAATCAACTTTATCTTATTGGTAAGCCTTCTGGCCAATGGTAGGCTATTAGGAGTCAAGTAGGGTTTTTTGTTTTTTGTTTGTTTATTTTCCTTCTCTTTGTATTTAACTTAGTGACAATTCACATGTTCTTTACTCTGTGCTGCCACCTGGACCTGATGACGTCAAATGCTTCCTGGTTTTCTCTGACTTCAAAAGAGTTACACAAACTTTATCTCTCTGGTCCACAGATGGGAGGATCTCATCAAGGAGATGTTCTTGGTGCATGTCTCCCTCCTGCTTCTGGATTTTACAGTCGTTCATTATCTGATTGAATTCTTCATCAGTCATGTTATTAAAAGTATTCAGTCCCATTGTGAAGGTGTATTCCCCTTGGCTCTATTCCCAACTGTGCTATTCAACCATTTTCAGGGTATTCTCCCACACTGTTCTCCTCTTTCCTTCTTCATCCATGCCATGTGGTTTCCTATCTGCTGCCTTCCACTGAGTCCCTTGGGCATCTAAACTTGGATCAAGTTTTGGAGCAGCTGAGGCTACTCCCAAGCAAAGGTTATTTATGGAGAGTGAAGCATCCCTGTTTCAAAACCTGTGGCAGGTGCAGCGGAGCATATATTCATTAATTTTAGGGTAAGGATTGTCCAAGACCCAGAAATCAAGGGTCCAAGCAGTCCCTTCTATATCCAAGATGAGTATTACTATTATTAATGAACACTGACTATGTTCCAGGTACTTTTCTCGGTGTGTTATAAATATTAACTCATTTAATTATCACAGCAACAGTATGGGATAAGTTTTTATTATTATTCCCAGAAAAGTTAAGTAATTTTCATAACAATCACAAAGCTAAAAATGAGCAGAGTCAGGATTTGAACATAGAATCTGTACTCTTAACCCTTTTGAAAATCTGAAGAATATATATCTTGTGCCCCCAAAACACATGCACCCATCCACTGTTTCACATACAATTTTAAGAATTTCATAGATTCCCTAAGGGCCATAGAAGAATCCCATGCTTGGGAACTCCAGTTAAACAACCTTAACATTGGGTTTTCCTGCCTCCAAAGTACCTCAGGACTCTGATCTTTTAAGTATTGCTTGGTTTATAATTCATTCCCTCCTGCCTCCTGAACTTGACTTTTTAATTTGCCTTCTACAAACCAACTGTTTTTTTTGCATAGCACTTTGTGTTGCCCACCTTTGTCAAACCAGGAAACCTACACATTCGGGAGGCCTCTCCAAGCCTCCTCATTTCATTACCCATCTGTTAGTGAGGACACTAATACACACAGTGAGTGAGAGCAGCCCCTTGGCTGGTCTCTGGAGTGCCCCACGAGTAGCCACATCTTTTCAAGTCTGCACAGATGCTGTGTGTTCAGCACTCACGGCTCAGCGACATACTTAAGGATCATGTGGATTTCTCACCCCTATCAGAAAGTGACATCCATTTTCCTAAAATCTGGTTCATGCATGTAAAGCCAATCCTCTCTGTCAGCTCTCCCATGGCCATTTTGGGAGCTGTTTCACTAATGCTTAATTAATCCGTCTGTACTCACATCCGGAGGAGGAAAAAATGCATTTGTTGAGGGCTCACTGTGTGGCAGGACTTGAACCATCTTGCATTATATCTGCTGGCCACCAGTCCTGTGCATTTTGCAGATGAGGAAACTGAGACATAGAGAAGATAAGTCTTTTACTCCAAATCCACTCAGTTATTAAGTGGTGAAGCAGAGATTTAAATCTGTATTTGCCAAAGTCCATACTCTTTGTTCCATGATAGCTTGCTTTGTAGTCTTCTTATGTCAATAAATATCTATTATTTTGCTATCTCCTCATATCCTGGCACTGAGTCACTGGCTAATTCATTGTAAAACATGATGTAGGGCAGCTTGCAAGATCAAAAGGAAACAGCTGTATAAAGAGGTTGGAACATTGAGTAACCCAAGCTATGAATCAGGGGCTGTTCCACTTTGCTTCTGGAAAATCTATCCAGCACATTAAGCTACTCTGAAAATAAAAATACTCTGGTTGGTCCACAAGCCTGGACTCCAGTTAACATTCATGATGCTCTGTCAGCGTAACCGGAAGGAACTGGCTATGCTTTCCGCATCTTTCTTTTTGGACTGGTATTCATTGAGCTGCTGTAGGCGCCCCAGCAGATAGTTCATGCTGTAGTTCTCTGAACTTGTCCTCCGCTCGGGGTGGGGGCGGGGGGAGCAGAAGGTGTTCTCTCTGTGTGTTGGGGAAGTAAAATGTTTAAGATAAAAGAGCTCTGGGGTTCCTGGGTGACTCAGTCGGTTGAGTGTCCGACTTTGGCTCAGGTCAGGATCTCACAGTTTGTGAGTTTGAGCCCCACGTTGATCTTTCTTCTGTCAGCACAGAGCCCACTTTGGATCCTCTGTCCCCCTCACTCTCTGCCCCTCCCCTGCTCGTGCTCTCTCTCAGAAATAAACATTTTTTTAAAAAGATAAAAGAACCCTAACCTTGGAGTCAAATGTGAGTTTGTATCCCAGCTTGGTCACATACAAGCTGTGTGATCTTAGGCAAGATACTTAAGTTCGCAGGCTCAGCAGCAATGTGTCCACGTAGGCATAAAGATGGGCTGAGAAATTGCTTACTGTAAACACCCTGGGATGAGCAAATGTGTCCCTGATTCCTTCTTTTAGCAAAAGAAGTTTCCAGGATTTACCTTAAAACCTAATCCTTACTAGTTTTAAGCTCTTCAGAAGCTCCTCCATAGCCTTCAGGATAAAGCCCTACCTTCTGAGCACGGCAAATGATACTTCCTTAGAATCTGAATCTAACTTCTCCAGTCTTGCTTGTATCCATTACTTCAGCCCCATTGATAAACTTCATGGCTCTAAAGATACACAGTGCTTTCTTCTGTTTATGCTTTTGCACATGCAGTTCCCTCGACTAGAATCCCCTTGATTTTATATAGTCACATGTATGTATACACACACATATTGTGTATATATGTGGGCCATTTCCAGCACAAGCTGAAAGGTCCCATTTTACCTCCTTAAAAAGATTTCCTGGGGCGCCTGGGTGACTTAGCCTGTTAAGCGACTGACTCTTGATTTTGGCTCAGGTCATGATCTCATGGTTCATGGGTTTGAACCCCGCGTCAGGCTATTTGCGACAACTCGGATCTTGCTTGGGATTCTCTCTCTCCCTCTCTCTGTCTGCGCCTCGCCACCTCTTGCACGTGCTCATGTGCTCACTCTCTCAAAATTAAAAAAACAAAAAACCCCAAAAAGGTTGTTCCTTAAACCTACATCCTGGCTGGCTGGAGGACCTTCCTTTTGGGGTCCCTCTGATTCCAGTGCTTACCTTTCTCCTCATCTTATTTGTATTGTCCGTGTCTGCCATCAGACTATACGCTCTTGGGGGACAGCACACAGTCTCTGTTGCCTTGGTGTCTGTCACACACCAGATATGTATTCAATATGTATTTGAAAAAAAAGGAAGAAGGAAAGAAGGACAAAGTGGTTTTAGGAATATCTTAGCTTTGTTTTCTCATCTGGGTCTGAATTTGCAGGATAATCAGTAAGTTCCTAGGGAGGAGGGGAAATGCCTGACTTCTCCATAAATCCCATGTGTTTAGAGCAGTTATTCTCTGCCTTGGGTATCCACTGCATTCGCCCAGGAGCTCCGAAAGATCCAGAAGCCCAGCCATCAGTACATTTTTATAGTCTCCGCAGGTGACTCAGTGTGTATCCAGAAGTGAAGGAGCACTGGGTTAGCCAGAAGGTGCTCAACAAATGTGTAGTGATTGAATCATTCAATCAATAAGTCTTCTCAAGGCAGGGTGTCTAAATAGATGCAGTTGTGGACAAAGGAGGGCAGGACGAAGAGAAGAGAGAAGGACACCATTAGCTTTTGACTGAGCCAACCAAATGAGTTGGACGCCCCCAGGGATTCAAAAACGCTTTTCAAAAATAATTTAATGTAAACAGTTTCAGCTTCTTTCTCTTTCATTCCTAACTCCACTGGGCATTGTCAAGTCTAGGCCCAGGGTAGGGCAGCTGAGTTTCCCTGAAATGTTGTAAATGCATGTTGGTAAACAGGAGAACGTCTGACAGTTCCTCCTGTCAAGATTCTGAGGCTCGGTTTTGCCCCCTTTCTGACTTACTGTGTTTGCTTTGTGAGGTCCATGCAGCTGCACTCTCTCATAATAACACCGTCAATACTGGCCTGCATAATTCATGATTACAAGGTGTATAAGTGTAGTGGTGAAGGAAACTGATGTTTAATTTACACAGCCCCCTATTTCCTCATAAAGAGCCAAGCGTAAACACATCACAGACTCAAAGATGAAAAGTAACAGGGCGAATGTGTGTATTATTGAACAGACGTGACGCAAGAACATTGAATTTGCTGATTGTCTGAATACCTGGATCAAAATAGGTT
Source organism: Prionailurus viverrinus (assembly GCF_022837055.1). NCBI lineage: Eukaryota > Metazoa > Chordata > Mammalia > Carnivora > Felidae > Prionailurus > Prionailurus viverrinus. The sequence goes on along the minus strand of NC_062562.1, from coordinate 29,779,663 downwards.
TTTTTTAAAATTCAACGGAAGTATGGCATTTTACTTGGAATTATCTGAATTTGACACACCGATCTCCTTACCATTTCCTGATTATTCTACTTTGCTGCAAGATAGCCTGCAATATCGCTTCTTTCTGGTTTTATTTCAAGATAGCACTTAATGGGGGAAAGATAACTCTCCCATTTTGTACATCTTCATTATTCCCATGAAACTAAAAAAGAAATGTGCTCTAACTTCCTTCTTCCAAGTCAAAAGCTTCCACTGTAGCATTGTTTCTTCTAACATGGATTCATGTTTTGCAGAGGTTTAGAAACTTTCCGATTAAATTACATAGGGATCTCTGCTTCATCATCCTTTTTATATTCCAGTGAATTTTGTTCCCCTAAATATTATCCTCTTTTCCAAGCAAATGGGAAATGGATGGTTGAAATTCCCTGCTTAAACTCTGATGACAGCCCAGATGATGAGACTACTCACCGTTACCCAGGTATATCTGTGTAAGAGAGTTATAACTGGGAGAATATTGCAATCTCTTGTATTCATTTTCCCAAATGCCAAGGAAGCTACTTGCCTATCCTAATGTGGCTGGACTTAAAACCAAATACAATTTTGATGCTTCCAGGAAAAGCAGAGAGACAGGATGAGCCAAGGAAATGTGATAATAATACTTAACAGACTAAAAACCATTTGGTGAGCCCAGACTAGACCTGGCCCCATGTCAGCTGACATGCATGAGGTTGTTAAATCTAACCCTTGCTGGAAGCCTGCTCCTGTAATGCTATGGCCTTGATGTTTCAGATAAGGAAGCTAAAGATAGGTAACTTGCCTATGATTGCAACTGGTAAGGGGTGGTGCCGAAGCCCTGACAGATTTGGTGCCCTTAACTACTCTGCTTTTGCTGCGCTTTGTTATGGAAGAAGCACATCCTACACCCAGCTCTTTCAGAAAAACTCAGAAGAACTAGGATTGAGTCCTGTATGGTGCCTCTCAGCGATCACTTCTCCTGTGTGCTTTCTCATCTATAAAATGAGGGCATCTGTCCAGGTGTGTTAGGCTATGCTTTTAGTCCGAACTGCCTGCTACTGGATGTCCCATTTCCATCCAGTTGGAAATGGCCATTGTCATAGGGATGGAGGGTGGGGCCAATAGAAAGCCAAGAGCTTGCCCCATTTGGTGTAGAAGTACCCCAAAGCGAATGCTTGCCCAGCACCCGCTGGGCACTGTCCTCAACCACCACACCTAGAAGAGCACCTCTTAAGTTGTACTGAACTTCACAGTGCCAAGGAGTCCTCAAAGGTCTAAATTAATTGAAAACATGACTTTTTCTTTTACCTACATTCATGCTTATGTTTCCTTCTAACAAAGACAGAACCCAGAAAATGCAAATAAGCAAATCAGTGAAACTATGACTCATTACTGATCACATCCGAAGAGATGACAGTTCAATATGCATATTCTTGTACCTTTTTCTATGCATATTGAATTTTGTACATTTCTTGAAAAATGAGATTATACCATCCACATGGTCGGTGATCTGATTATTTTCTCCAGTTAATTTTTTTTTTTTTTAGTAACTGAAGTAGTTTTCTTAAAAACAGTCTTACACAGAACCCCAGTAGATAAACAGGTAAAAATGGAGATGCTCTCTTTTGGGGAGAAGGGGTGTGGAGGGAGAAGAGTGAGCCCACGCTCAAGTCTGGCTTTTCTCTGTCTCCTTACACCCCCATGGGGGATCCCGAAGCACTACAGTGCTCAGCAGACCCCACTTTGAAAATCTTTGTTCTTTTGATATTCATTAAGATCTCATTTTATATTATACCAGTGCAAGACTCCGAACTTAGATAATTCATATCTCCCCCAGGATAAAAATAGAATTCAAAGGTACTAGCAGCCATAATTGTTGCAACTATCATTTGTTAAAAATTGAAGAATAATAGGAAAGTCTGCGATCTTTTCCCAGCCTAGAAAAGTAGCCTCGACTCTTCCTAAGATCCGACTGTTGAAGGAGAATTGGGGACACAAAGACTTTGTGGCTTTCCTCCTCTCTTCTGATTTTAGACATATGCACGTGTTTAAAACACTCCCTACCTAGAAGGAGCAGTTCCTCCAAAAATGAACAAGAAATTGTTGGTTGTTGTTGTTGTTGTTTTAAAGAAGTGGAGGGGCTCTTCCCTCTATCCAAGCAGAAATGAATCCGTAGCCAGCAAGAAGCAGATGGCCCTTCTTCTCTGCCCTTTAGTTTTATGACTGTAAGTCTGGGAGATTTTTCAGCAGTTGCAATAGTTGGCTTCATCTGTCATGCCAGGCAGTGCCTCAGCTACAGCAGCGTGTCTTTTTACATTCAGGTTCCACGGATACGGACTAAGCAAAGCCTCATGTTTTCACATCACAAGCTGATGATGAGCGATGTGAGGAGAGACAGCGTTAAACAGATTCTTCCCCACTCTCCGTTTCTTCGTCCTGCTGGTTAACAAGTGTGCGTCAAGCTAGAATTTACAATGCTCGGTGAAAACTCTGCTCCAAGGGTGGAATTTATCCTCTCTAATGTCCCCTGGTGGAATGGAATCACCTTCCCGGTTACACTTTATGTTGTCTCACGTAGCAAAGCGTCTTTATCTCAAAATGTTCTCAAAGATCCAGGAGCAGGGTTTCTGGATTCTGCTTTAACTTTGGCATGATATACAGTGTGGTCTTGCGCAAGTCATTTAAGCTGTCTTTGCCTCTAAAACTGTAATGACACTTCACTTAGTCCTTCAAGCTTACCACAAAGCACTTCTTGAAGAGATTGGCATGGACTGGTAGCTTTCAACTTGGTTGCACATTAGGATCACCTGGGGTTTGTTGGTTTGTTTGTTTGTTTGTTTGTTTGTTTCATTTAAACCACCAGTACCAAGGTCTGATGATTCTAAAGAAGATCCAAGATTTAGAAACACTAACCCTGACAAACCCATTCTGAATTATTGTCACCCTGTTGCTTGTTTTGTTTTGCTTTTTATAACTTTTAACCCAATAGGTCTCAAATTTTTCTTTCTGCCTGTGGCTCACCTCCGACAATGAGATCGAAGTTCCTTTAGAAAAGAAACAGATGCATAATTCACCTTTGTATTCCCAACGTAATTCGACCAGAAGGAACCTGGGCTCAAAAAATTAGCTCTAAAACTTATTAACCATGCACTCTTGGGCAAGACACTTAACTCTTCTGCATGTTTCCTTATTTGTTCCTGCGGATAAGAATATCCACCTACATGTAAGGTGGTCATAAGGCCTAATGAAATTATTTGTGTGAGGCTTGTAGTCGGTAGTCCGATCAGCTACACAATAGATGTTTGCTACATTTGATGCCTTTTTGGTAGCAGTGTTTCTATCGTTGCATTATTCCTTCACTCAACGCTTCCTCCTGTGGTTCTAGGTTGTGAGTGAATGTGTTCATGACATTCACATTTTAGAAGATCGTAACTATGACCTTATTTAATTTTTACAGAAAAGTTGTATTTTCTAATGCTGGAAGCAAATAAAACCCTGATGGTTAAGAGGAATGAAGTGACTTATCTTTGGCTTCACAGTAATTTGATGATGAAGCCATGGTTGCAATCCAGGTTTTAAGACTTGTACCCAAAGCTCATTCCAAAGGACAAAACCACCAACTTTTTTTTTTAATTTTTTAAACATTTATTTATTTTTGAGACACAAAGCACACGCAGGGGAGGAGCAGAGAAAGAGGGAAGACACAGAATCCGAAGCAGGCTCCGGGCCTGAGCTGTTAGCACAGAGCCTGATGCGGGGCTCGACCTCACGAACCGTGAGATCATGACCTGAGTCAAAGTTGGACGCTTAGCCGACTGAGCCCCCCGGGCGCCCCCAAAACCACCATCTTGATTCTCTAACCAGTTACTGTAGCAATGGGACTATTGTCACAAAAGCAGCCTCATGCAGGGGATAAGACTGTGGACTGCCCAGGTGTAATAAGTAACTCTGTTGTTTATTAGCTATGTGACTTTGGAAAAGTTATTTTACCTTTCTGTGTTTCAGTTTTCTTATCTGTAAAATGAAGATAATATTTACTTCAAAGAGCTTTTGTGAGGGTTAAGTATATGCCCAGTCCCTGCCATATAGCACACAATAGATACTAATTATTATGATGCTTGTCATTATACCCCTGGTTAAAAGGGAGTAGTCTCTAAAATCTGCCCAGAACCCTAGGGAGGCTCCATGCCCTGCTGCACTTAAAATGGTGGTGGGGGGAGGGGGGGTGTTACCAAGCAAATATCCTTGTTATATTCTTTAAAACGTACGTACTTGTCTACAATTGTATGTCTAGGAAACACAACAGTTCTGACATTTATGCATATGAAGGAATAAATCCTCCCTAGCAAATTGGAATTGATCCATGGCTAACAGTTGGTAAAATGCACAATTTGCATGAGGATAAGTGAGGATGTTATACATCTATTTATAAGAAGACTGACTGCATAATGGGAATATCCTATGGCATCTGTAGCCTAAGCTTGGAAGAGATCATCTCTTGTATTTTTTTTTTCCTTAATGTTAAGAATCTAATTGAATCTCCACAAAACATGTGTAGTCTTATCTTAGGAGATAAATGTCCAGTTCAGCACACTCCATCACTCAGTATAATAGCTTTAACATTATTGAAAAGGCTATGTATTGAAAGATTTCTTAAATCATGTGTATGCAGCTATAGAATGGATTTCCTGTAGGGAGATGTTGTTTATGACTGAGTAGTGTTGTGGAGTTTCTAATTAATTTAGCTCCCAGCACTAAGCACAGCCATTATCCTCTCTCCTTGTTTTTCCTGCATTTACTCTTCTAGGGAAAAATGAGGAGGGGGCTGCAAAGGCAACAGCACAAGCATTTTCAGCATCTCCCCTACTTAGTGTATGTATTTGGCTGATAAGCGTGTCCAAGGGGAAAGAAAGGATGGCTGTCAGATGATTGGGATTCAAATGGACGAGGAGAAATCTTGGAACTCAGATAGAAGTCAATGTTCTCTTTTATGTTGAAGATGACCTTGATTGGTAAAAATGTCAGAAGCAAGGGAGGCAACTCTGTAACTTGCTGTGGGCTGAGAGAAAGAATGGTTTTCAAAGATAAGCACTGGTTGGATCTCTCAAAAGGTCTCAGAGATGAGAATTCACTAGGGGCCAGACCTCTACCCAAGGTGAGATTGTGTGAAGTTGCTTATGGTCTTCTGTAATGGAATGATTTCAGTATACTGTGATAGGTGCCTGAATAGAACAAAGCACGGGATGTTTTAGGAACAAAGAGTGAGAAACCCACCTACTTTGTAGTGAAAGACAGGAAGGAGGGAAACACTTTTAATTGAGGAGATGCCCCAGTTTACTGACAGCAGGCGGGCTATTGGGCAGGGATAGCTCCTGAATGTTACAATCAAGTGGGTTGCTGAACTAGCATCTCCTCCAACTTCTTTTTCCATCTTGCATTTTTCTCAGTAGGAACTATTTTTTTGGTCCTCTCTCAAAGAGATGGCTATCAAAAAATGAGTATAGTACTCATTAACATTACACAGAAAGCCTAAAGAGTTAAACTATCTCCATGAAAGCTTGATTTGTTCTTTACTCTTGGGTCAGAATCTAAGAACTAGGAGAGGTTAGTAAATCCTTGGTAAATAGTCTATGGATGGGTACATGTTGCACTTTAAGCTTTAACAAAATGTTTTCACGTGTAACCATTCATCATTCATTCAATCTTTGCATGACATGGGTGAACTTATAATACCAGTCTTATTTTTTTATGCTGGGAAACCATGGTTTCAGAAGGTAAAAAGCCTACACACTTTTTTTAAGCTTATTTATTTATTTTTAGAGAGAGATAGCATGTCAAGCAGGATAGGGGCAGAGAGAGAGAGCAAGAGAGAGAATTCTAAGCAGGCTTCACCCTGTCAGTTCAGAGCCCCAGATCACACGAACCGTGAGATCATGACTCGAGCCGAAATCACGAGTCAGAAGCTCCAATGGATTGAGCCACCCAGGTGCCCAGCCTGCACACTTTTAAACCATTAGCATCAGGCCCCTAAGACCTTGGTATGCCATAATTTTCACTAATCCTCAACTTTTCTTCTTGTATAATCAGCCCTAGACTGTGCACCTCTATGTGGCCATCAAATCCAATTGCTTACAGGGATGATATATATAAGAAAAAAAAATTAAACTAAATGGAACACAGTTGGGAGTGGTGGAGACTCTGATGAAATGGAGCATGTGTTGATCAATTAAAGGAAATGAGAATCAAAATTTTTTTTTTAATTTTTTTTTCAACGTTTATTTATTTTTGGGACAGAGAGAGACAGAGCATGAACGGGGGAGGGGCAGAGAGAGAGGGAGACACAGAATCGGAAACAGGCTCCAGGCTCTGAGCCATCAGCCCAGAGCCTGACACGGGGCTCGAACTCACGGACCGCGAGATCGTGACCTGGCTGAAGTCGGACGCTTAACCGACTGCGCCACCCAGGCGCCCCTCAAATTCTTAATAAAAACACAGGTGGGCCGAAGCAAACATTCCCATTTAATGGGACTTGGTAGGATGGGGTTTATAAGCAGTCTATTTGCATCCTCTGCATGGAAATTGAAATATAAAATAGGTTCTAAGCAGAATAAGAAGTAGAAAAGCTAATTTATAAAGATCTGTTTGTATATATTTATGTGTTATTAAAAGCATACTTACATCAAGATCTACTTTGGCTCTCCGGATGTAAACATATCATTAAATTAAATGGAATATGAAAAGATTACTGATATGCAAGATAAATCTAGACCTGCCCCTTGTGTTATATAAGGCTCTTCTGTATCCATTTGCCCGTTGGTGCAGATTCCAGAAATTTATGTTAAAAAAAAAAAAAACTTTTTGTCAAAGGTAGGATCATCTCGATGACCAATTGGTTATTTGCTCAATTCTTTGGTGATAATCTTATCTTTTTTACCCAGGTACTTTACAATACTCTCCCTGATGACTCATACAGTGGGAACTATTTTCTGGAGACCACCCTACCCTGGTTAGGCTCCTAGACATTGTATGGCTTAAAACAGCAATATGGTAGAAAAAATGCTGGAATTGCTCTTTAGACACCAGATTTGAGCCTTCGCTCCATGATTTACAAAAGTGTGACCCTACCCTGACCCCAGCCATCTATCTGTGGCTCTCCATAAGGTGTGGGGGTGGCCAACTCCTCTAGAATACATTTGAAAATGTGGTTAGATTGTGGGTTGGTTGTGACAATGCCTAGTTGGATCTCTTGGCATTTCATAGGCGGGAGCCTAGGATTACTACCCATTCTGCATTGCACACAGGACAGCCCCATACAATGAAGCATCGTCCTGGACAAAACTCCCAGTCCCCCCTTTGAGAAGCAGTGCTCTAGGCAATGTATTTACCCTGGGTGAACCTCATTTTCCTCACTTATGAAATGTCCTACTGAGCTTACAGGGTTATTATGAAGATCAAATCAGATAATATATGTGAAATTGCTTTGTGAGCCCTAAAGCATCATATGCATGGGAGGTATTATAACCATTATGCTAAGTGGCAAAGAAAGGCAAAGCTCTTTAGAGCGAATTGTGAACTGTACAGATCTATAATCTCTCTCATTTTTTTTTTTTTAACACGGCTTAATCTGGATCATCTGGGCCGAGAGGGTTGTTTTGATCCATTAAGTTCTTTTGCTTCTTTCTACTCTTAGGAAAATCCCAAGATGTACTTATTGTTGAAAGTGTCGACTACAGTGGTCACTTACCAGTGTCTAATTTAATATCAAAGCTACTCCCCAAAAAATACTTTCCTGATTATTCGTAGAGTTTTAGGAAAATCGAGGATCAGAAAAGTCTAGGTAGCATACAGAGTGTGACCACCAAGACTATGAATTTAGGGTCCAAAGGCACCCAGTTTGGGGCCTGACCCTACCACATCCACATTGGCTGTGGGATCTTGGGTAAATTAACTCGCTTTTCTAACGTTTAGTTACCTATAAAAGGGTTAAAACACCTCATCAATGTTGTGGGGGTTAAATGTTATCTCTTTGACATAACGAGTGTTTCCAATAGGAATATCCCTTTATCTTGTCCAGGCCCCAAGTTTTGCTTGAAAAGAGGCCAATCTACCCTGGTTTCACACCTCACTACTAAAGGGAACAGCCATCCTCTTTTCAGACTTTCTGGAAAGTTGTGAGTAGGGACTATATTTCCAGTTATGAAGTGGAGAGATTCCTTCATAGGACTAGGGCAAAAATCAAGAAATAGACTCCACCTTGACCTGTACCATATTGTTAGATGCTGTCTGCAATCAAATTATCTACTGAAATGCCTGTATGTCCTATCAAGCTGCCATCAAAACTCTTAACAGGCAGTCAGTTGATGTGGCTCCCAACAACAGCTTAGGTGTATTTTTAAATATTCCGTCTGGCAGCTCATGAAGAAGAAAAGAAAAAAAAAAAAAACTGAATAGGCAGCAACCAACGGTTTTCTTTCCAACAAAGATCCTTCCCCACAACCTGTCCACCCCTTTTGAGGAAGGAATAGGTTGAGATATGCTGTACCAGAATAGCAGAGTGGCCATGTTACCTAGCAACCACTCCTAAGGATGGGTGCTAGACATGCCCCTAATTACCAGATCAAGGAGACTCTCCCCGAGTGTGTCTTTGAGAGAGCAAAAGCATTTGGGTTTCAGTGACTCCTGTGACTGGGTGAGATGATGTGAGACACTCCCTTTCCGTTGCTCAGGAGCTACAGGGACTCGAAGGCTAAGGAAGCCATGACATTTAAGGATCTGAAATTTTGTGGCCGCAGGTTACTTGCCCCAGACCACTTCTTACCTTGACACCATTTTTTCCCCCATTTCTTGAGGTATGATTGAAAAATAAAAATTGTATATGTTTAAGTTTTTCACATAATTTTTAAAGGTGTATGTATATATATACATATATACAGTGAAATATATATGTATTTATATTAGTGAAATATATATATTTATATAGCGAATATATATATATTTATATAGCAAAATATATATATTTATATAGCATATATATATATATATATATATATATCGCTAATATCACCTCGGTATAATATTTCACCAAATGATCACCTCAATCAAGTTAATTAACACACTCACTGTCTCACATAGCTACCTTTTGTGTGGTGAAAACACAATCTACTCTTTGAGCAAATTTCAAGGATACAATATAGTATTATTAACTTTAGTCACCAAGCTGTCTGTTACATCCCCAGAACTTATTCATCTTATAACTAAACGTTTGTACCCTTTGACCTACATCTTTCCATTTACCCCACCAAGCCATGACACCAATATTTTCATTTTTTATTTTGTGATAGTTGTACATTCGCCTGCCTTTGTAAGAAATAATACAGAGAGGTTCCCTTTGGTGCAGATGGATATACCTTCACCCAGTTTTTTTTTTCCATGATAACCTCTTACACAGCTCTAATGCAGTATCACAACCAGGAAATTAATATGGTCCATCACCCGTATTCATATCTCAGCCGTTATGCATGCACTACGACACCAACTTTAAGGAAAATATAATCCTAGTGCAGCATACCCCTCTTTTGGAAAATCTTTTTTGATAACCCTGATCAATTGAAAACATGAACAAAATGGTCTTGGGAATGTCAATACTCCACAAGAACCTCTTTGACTTTCACTTCTACCGGTACTGTTTCTTCTGTCACCTGACTCAGAACGTTTGGGATGGAGCAAAGAGCTATGTCTCAGGGTCACATTAAGATATAAGATCAAGTACCCCAGCCCTGTTTCAGTTACTTGTAAGCCCATGGTCTGTATACAGTCAGGAGGCTAAAGTCTGAATTTTTTGAGGTCAAGAAATTTGAAGAGCTGGTTGTCACCCTGGGTCACACTCTGGCCGCTTTAACCGTTGGTAAAACTTCTCAGCTCAAGCATGCGATTCTGTGTCTGTCAGAATGAGGGGTGAAGGTAAAAGCAGTGTTTTGACTGCAGGTGACACATAGGGAAGGACCATGGCATCACCATGCCTGGAAAGCTGCTTCACTTCTGGGCAGGGCCAGGTGGAGTGGCTACTTTCTATAGCTGATGGCGACTATACTGGAGGTATAATGGAAATGGTTTAAGGTTAGACGCCTGAACTACTGGAGTTTAAATCCCAGCCTCAAATCAACCAGCTATGCAACAAATGACCTCACCTCCCCATCTCTAAGAAATTGGAGATGTTGAGGGTAACTCAGACCTCAGAAGGCAGTTAGAAGGTTTCAGTGGCATAAGAAAGTGGTTCCCAAACTTGAGCACGCATTGGAATCTCCTGGAGGGCTTATCCCACCAGATTGCTGGACCCCACCTCAGCATTTCAGATTCCTCTCAGGTGAGGCCAAATAGCATGCATTTCTAATAGGTTCCCTGGAGCTGCTGCTTGCCTGTTTAGGGGTCATGCTTTGGGAACCCCTCTGATCTCTTTGTAATCACACTTTGGGAACCCTTAATATAAGGGACATGAAGTGCCTACTAACATACTTGATTCATCCAGAGGAAGCTAGTTCCCCTCCAAGTGAATAGAGAATCAGGTACCCACCTTGCCCAAAAAACCTGAGTTCTCAGACTTTCTACGAACTCACCCCCTTATTAACATCTAAACAAGCCATGTAGGGGCAGCTGGGTGGCTCAGTCAGTTAAGTGTCCGACTTTGGCTCAGGTCATAATCTCATGGTCCATGGGTGCAAGCCCCACATTGGGCTCTCTGCTGTCAACCCAGAGCCTGCTACGGATCCTTTGTCCCCCTCTCTTTCTGCGCCTCCCCTGCTTGTTCTCCCTCCCTCCCTCCCTCCCTCTCTCTCTCAAAAAAAATAAAAATAGGGGCGCCTGGGTGGCTCAGTCAGTTGGGCAGCCGACTTCGGCTTAGGTCAGGATCTCGCGGTCCGTGATTTCGAGCCCCGCGTCGGGCTCTGGGCTGATGGCTCAGAGGCTGGAGCCTGTTTTGGATTCTGTGTTTCCCTCTCTCTCTGACCCTCCCTCATTCATGCTCTGTCTCCTTCTGTCTCAAAAATAAATAAACGTTAAAAAAAAATAAATAAAAATTAAAAAAATAAAAATAAAAATAAAAACTGAATGAGCCATGTAAAACAAAAGGCTGTGAAATTATTAAGCATATTTGACAAGGGTACATAGCTAATATTGGTATTTCCTAGTTTAGAAGTGATTTTCCCCCTAGAAACAAATTTAGAGTTAGGGGTTTATGGTGGATGTATGTGCAAATGTATGGGCTTGCACATATGTAAGTTATACACACTTCTTGGCTCATTATCTGCCAGCTTCACCCCCAACACATAATATTTTCACCAGGCGGGTGTACCTTATGTGCTATTTTTCAGCATGTGTCTGTGGGAGAAAATGTGGAAAAAGGAAGCTTAGGAAAACAAGTGTTCTTAGAAGAACTTCAGAGAACCTCTCATTAGAGAGGCAAATTAAAATTTTCAGTCCCTGGCCTATTCTTTCTAAACATACCAAATTACATCAGCTTTTGATAGAATAAACTTCAGACTACAGAACTACCTTAAAAAAATAGTACTGATATATTTTGCTTGTGCTATAAGTGATATAAAGAAAATCACTTTAAATGGTATTTTCTTGGCCCCCAGGGATTTTTTTTTTTTTTTGTAAGAGACAAAACCCCAGGTGTGAACCTGAGGGATTACCTTAATAATCTTCAATGTCCTGGATTTCCTAACATGGCATGCAACCCTTGATTTCTTTTTATTAGTTCCCTTTCCAGAGACCTGACATGCTCTGACTTCCAACATTAGACAGAACAGTCTCATGGCCTAGGATAAAGCTCTGATTTCCTGGTCCAGCCTCATAGTTGACTTCCAGACTGAGGGCTTTATTGAATCCACTGATGCAACTAATGGTGTAATTGACAGCATTTTAAACAGGTGATAACTGTTGAATATTGATGCATTCTCCAAACATCAGTAGCTTAAGCTTTCTGTCAAAAAGCTGGCTGGGCTTTGAAATGTATCTTTGAAGATATATATATATTTTTTTTTTTTTTTTAACTTTTTTTTTTTAAGTTAGAGCAACAGGTACCAAAACACAAGCCAAAAAGTGTTTCAGAGTCGGGACACTTGACTAGCAATGGCAATGTCAGGCTTGGATGTCAGTTTGGATTTGGTTCTTTGTCCGAGTCTTCCTAAACTGAGATTATTTCAGGCCACTTCCCCCCTTGTGCATTATGTAATGTCTGCAAAGAGAAGTCAGATGGAGAAAAACAGCAGGAGCCAGGGCAGAAAAACACGGGCAGTGTTACCTTAGGCCGTCATGCATCTTGTAAACCTACAGTCCCCTAAGGTCCAGCAAAGATGGAATTGACAGGACTTCTAAACCCTAATCAGTTCATTCCTAGGAAAGGCAACCAGCAGGAACTGAAATAGTAATTGCTTTCCTTTATTCAAAGAAATCATGGATGAAACGATTAAACAGATTAAGGCTTACCTCCTTCAGTGCCCCGGAATAAATGCAGTCTGGTTTTCTGATAGAACTGTAACTGTCAGTCAAGGGATTAGGCCTTAAGGGGGTGGAGAGAGGAGGTGGCCTTAAAATGTATTCAAATTTGCAAACTACAGCTGTGTATTTTAATCCCGGAGTTACACATTGATCTTGCCCCCTCTTTGAAGTCTGCTGTTCTATTAGCTGCAGGCTTTCTGCCCTCAACCACTCTTCTTACATATTTTTTAAAAAGATATTTTAAAAACTCAATTAAAAATAGTACTGCATCGAATCACCCAAGGGGGAAATATAATTAAAGGTAACCGTTTGTATTACCCTCGGTGAGGATAGACTTCTGACATGTGATTAACTTTGAAATACACAAGCCCGATGATTTCTTCAGAAATTCAGCATTGTATATCTTAAAAAATTTCTTTTCTAACTCGTTTGGGATTTCGTACTTACAAGGAGACTGTTTATCCATTTAGTGATTCAGTGGAGGGCTGAATGTAGTAGGTTTTTAGTCTAGGCAACACAGTATGCCTGTTGGTTTAAGTCATATCAAGTGAGTGAGTACAGCTGCAAAATGCACACTGTTTTCTCATTAGCTGTCGTACAATTAATTGTCTGCACCTATTAATTTTTTGAAAAGTTAATAGATATTTCTGGAGAAACCAAGAGAAAGTGGCAGAATAAATGCTAGGCCATTTCTCATGTGGTGACAGAACTTAAGTATTTGTAAGTTTCTGACTGTCATTAGTCAAGGTTCTGGGTCCATTATCGCAACCTTGACATCTAGGTTCTTAATCTGCAAATCCAATTTCTTTCCACCATTTTCCTGCCTGAAAACAAAAGTCCCATCAGCCCAGACTGTGTTTGTTTATTTGTTTCTTTTTTTTAATGCTTTTTTTTTTTTTTTTTTGAGAGAGACACAGAGCGTGAGTGGGGGAGGAGCAGAGAGAGAGGGAGACACAGAATCCAAAGCAGGCTTCAGGCTCTGAGCCGTCAGCGCAGAACCTGAGGTGGGGTTCCACTCATATGCTATGAGATCATGACCTGAGCCAAAGTCGGAGGCTCAACTGACTGAGCCACCCAGGCGTCCCCATACTGTGTTTCTTAATGTTTCTATACACAATAAACAAGCTGATGGGTCAGTTACTGTGTTGAACCAGGAGAAATCCATCCATCTTTCCATCTGTATTTAACCATCCATCCTTCTATCTATCCATTCATTTGTTGGTTCATTCATTCAGTCTCTTGCTTGATGCTCAAAGTGTCAGCTGTAAACATTTATTCCCCACTCTCTTGAAGCTTACAGTCTAACATGGAAGATGAATTTCAAATAATAAGACATTTGAGGAAAGCTACAGAAGAGACTGGCAAGGAAGATGTGGTGGGCAGAATTATAAGAGTGACCTTCAGGAACTCTCATCTTTATATCATTCCCTCTGCTTTGGGTATGTGTGGAACCTGCGAATATAATACGGATATCATTCTTTTGATTATGTTAAATTATTTGACAAAAGGGAAATTAGGCCAGCGGGCCTAACCTAATTATATGAGCCCTTTAAAGGCAGACCATTTTCTCCAGCTGGTGGGGAGGAGTCAGGGCGATTCCAAGCCTAAGAAGGGTTTGATGCACTATCACTGGCTTGAAGTTGGAGGTGGCCACGAGATAAAAAGTGCCGGTGGTCTCTAGAAGCTGAGAGCTGCCCCTGGCTAACAGCCAACATGGAAACAGAGACCTCAGTCCTCCATCTGCAAGGAAGTGAACTCTGCCAACAACCCGAGTTAACTTGAAAGTGAATTCTTCCCCACAGCTTCCAGGGAAGAGTTCAGCCCGCCTGACACCTTGCGTTCAGCCGAGTGAGATGGCTACGGGTTGAACTTTGTCCATCATAAAAAGATAAGTTGGCGCCCTAACCCTCAGTACCTGTGAATGGAACTTTATTTGGAGAAAGTGTCTTTACAGATTCAGTCTGGTTAAGGTAAAGTCCTGAGGGTGGGCCTCCACCCAGGATGAGCGGTGTCCTTGCGAGAAGAGGGATATTTGGGCACAGGCACACCTGAAGAATGCCATGTGAAGACACACACAGACACAGAAGGAAATGGCCATGTGAAGACCAAAGTGGACGTTGGAATAATGTCGAAGAATGCCTGGGGCTGCTATAGCTTGGGAGAGACAAAGAAGGCTCTCCAGTAGAGCCCTCCCCTGGAACATGGCCACGACACCTTGAGTTTTCACTTTTGGCTTCCCGAACTGAATAAATTTCTGTTTTTTTTTTAAGCCACCCAATTTTTGCTACTCGGTTCCTTCAGCTTTAGGAAACGAAAACAGCAAGTCTAAAGCAGAGAACCCAGTGGAGCCTACCCAGACCTTTGATCCACAGAACCATAAGACATAAATGGGTGTTGTTTTAAGCTCCTACGTTTGAGGTAATTATGTAGCAATAGACAATGAATCCAGAAGAGTATGGAAAGAGTGCCTAATCTACATAATCTGAGGGCGGTTGTGTGTGGAGGATGTGTAAGATGAGGAAAAAGGATAAGTAAGAACTAGCTAGCAGAAAGGAGAAAGGGAAGATTGTTCCGAACAGAAAGAACAGCACATGCCAAAGCCTCGAGACAGGCAAGAGCGAGCTGTACTCAAGGAACTAACCTATTCAGGCTTTTTCTCTCTCAGATAGTGTTGCTGTCAATGGCAGGTCTAACCTAGGTGCTGGAGGTAAAATATGGACCTCACAGACATCATTCTTATCTTTCCGAGCTCAGATTCAGTAAGGAAGGTGAACAACCTAGAATCCGACTACAGAATGATAATTAAAGTTTATAAGGTGGGTTGTGAAGGGATAACACATGGGACTGAGTCAGAAAGCTACAGAGCATTGGATGGAATTGGTAAGGGAGAGTGTGATGTATGGAGTCTGGGGGAGGTAGGCAAGGCCAGATCAAGGAGGGTGTTTTTGGGCCGCCTGGGTGGTTCCGTCAGTTAAGTGTCTGACTTTGGCTCAGGTCATAATCTCATGGTTCATGGGTTTGAGCCCTGTGTTGGGCTCTGTGCTGACAGCTCAGAACCTGGAGCCTACTTCGGGTTCTGTGTTTCTCTCTGCCCCTCCCCCATGAACTCTCTGTCTCTCTCT
This sequence comes from Prionailurus viverrinus, assembly GCF_022837055.1. NCBI lineage: Eukaryota > Metazoa > Chordata > Mammalia > Carnivora > Felidae > Prionailurus > Prionailurus viverrinus. The sequence continues at coordinate 29,764,028 of NC_062562.1, read as the reverse complement.
CTCTCTCAAAAATAGATAAACATAAGAAAAAGAAGCATGCTGTGATAGTATTTCAGGAAATCACTGTCTCCCTTATTGTAGTGCTCAGTAGTATACTGTTGTAATAATCTGGTTAGCACCCTCTCTGTAGTAGCCACCTGCACCTTCTCAGATGGAGGCTAGCAGAGAAAATTCTAGACCATTCCCTTAACGGAACATAGATTGTATCTCTGCGGTGGTAATGTATAGTCTGTCCTGGAGAATTGGGCTTTTGTTTAAATATATAACCACAATATAAATAACCAAAACCCTCTTCTCCCCCTTGTACTGCAGACTTGCCTTATTTCTTGAATTTCAATTTGCTTGCTTCGTGTGGGAATGTGTGTGTCTGTGTGTCTGTCTGTCTCTCGCTCTGAGCCCCCCAAAATTACCCTCGGTTTCAGTGATTGACTGGAAGGACTCACAGAAATCAGGAAAGCCGTTACATTCGTAGTTATAGTTATTATAGCAAAAGGATACGGATTAAAATCTGCAAAGGAAAAAGATGCATCGGGCAGAATCCAAGAGGGACTGAGTACCAGCTTCCAGGTGCACTCTCCTAGAAGAGTCATATGACAGTGTGTGACAGCACATGGAATACTGCCAGCCAGACTATCTCACTTGAGCCTCATCATCTGGGGTTTTTCTGGGGTGTCAGTCATGTAGGCTTGGAACCTCTACATGGCTTATGTTAGTCACTCAGTCCCTATTCTCTCTAGAGGTCAAAGTGTTACAGCGCAGCCCAAGGCCCCACAATTAATCACATTGTTAGTATAAACTATCTGGCCTGGTACAAGGCCCAGGGTAAATAAGAACACTCTTACCAGGCAGGATGTTCCAAGGGTTTAGAGATTATCTCCCAGGAGCTGGTGAAGGGGGTGGGGGATGCATATCTTTCTTTGGAATGTGCAGGATTTGAAAATCTCAGACCTGCAGAATCAACACTTTACTATAACATATTCTCTCTCTCTCTCTGTCTCTCTCCACCTCTTTCCCTCTCCCTCCCTTCCCCTTCCTCTCCCTTCCTCTCTCTCTGTCCTTACTTAAATTCCAACTCTTGTTTCCACAAAATGTTGACAGCATTATCACCAAATTCTTAGCAAAACCTGAAAATCCTTTCACAGTGCTTTTCCTTTATATCTCTTGCTCTGATGGTTTACAGACATAAATTCACGTTGTAAATATTTTCGGGAACCTTTTCTTTCCATTTAATTTTGCTTCATCGAGAGTGACTGGGCATCCAGTCAGATGCACAGAAGATCACCCTGTCCTGACAAATGTGTGCACCTATGTAACCCACACTTTCATCAAAGTGTAGAACGTTTCTGTCACCCTAGAGAGTTCCCTGACGCCCCTCCACAGTCATTGTCTACCCACCTGCTCCCTTGCCTCCCCTCCCATCCCCTGGAGTGGCTTGCTGTTCTTATCTCTCCACAAAAATTTGCATTGTTTGTTTTAAACTTGATATAAATGGACACATATGATGTGTGGTCTTTTCCCATGTTTTTCTCCCCACTCAGAATAATGCTCTTGAAGTTCAGCTATGTTAGTGTGCAATAGTAATTTATTACTGTTAACTGCTGAATGGTTTTCTCTTAAATGGCCATAACACAATTTATATATCTGTTCTCCTCTTATGGGCATTTGGAGTCTCTCTAGTTTTTACCTATGATGAATGCAAGTCGCTGTGTACATGCCCATACAAGTTCTTCTGTGGACATAAGTTTTCATTTCTTTTGGTTGAATAGCGAGGAGTGCAATTGCTGGCTTGTAAGGTAGGTACGTGTGTATCTTATGTGCGAAATCATTATGCACAGTGGTTGTGTGGTTTTACACACCTGCCAGCACTGTGTGAGAGATATGGGTCCTTTACATCCCCTCCAACATTGGTTGGCTGTCCTTTTAACTTTAGCTCTTCATATAGGCTTATAGTGGTTTCATTGTAGTTTGATTGGCATCTTCCCGTTGATTTATGATGTCAACTTGTTCATGTGCTTATTAGTCATTCACACATATTCATTTGTGAAGCATCTGTTCAAGTCTTTTGCTTATCTTTAAAGCTGGGCTGTTGGGGGCGCCTGGGTGGCTCAGTGGGTTAAGCATCCAACTTCAGTTGAGGTCACGATCTCACAGCTCGTGAGTTTGAGCCCCTCGTTGGGCTCTGCGCTGACAGTTCAGAGCCTGGAGACTGCTTCGGATTCTGTCTCTCTCTCTCTCTCTGCCCCTCCCCTGCTCATGCTCACACTCGCTCTCTCTTTCTTTCCCCTTCTATCAAAAATAAATAAGCATTAAAAAATAAAATAAAATAAAATAAAATAAAATAAAATAAAATAAAATAAAATAAAGCTGGGTTTTTGAACTTTTTATTATTGGATGGTAGAAGTATTGTTCCTGGCTTAGTCTTTCTTGAGATTTTTGATACAACAGGTCCTCTGTGGGTCCCTACACGATTCTGAAGTGCAGACAAGTTTGAGGGCCATGCATTAATGGGTAACACGTGAATTTGCTAAGACTTCAACTGTTCTGGGTAGCCATAACGTGATATTTTCCCATCCAGAGGCTGGCCTGGTGATTATTTTAGATTGTCAAGGAAAACATTTGAGAAATGACTCCCAATGTGTTGTTTTCTTCTCACTCTGGACTAAACACTGAATTTTAATGTGTAACTTGAGCTAGAAAATTCCCTGGTTGGATGTAGTCACTTAAACCACATGTGGGCTGCATAGAAGGTATCACTATAGCTATTAAAGGGAGCTTGAGTTCATTTGTAAGAGCATCTTAAACCACATTTTGTTTTTCCTCCCTCAAAGGAAAATGTGGTCATGTGGACACTAGAACTTGGAAGGCTATATGAAATTTGCATTTTTTTTCCTGAGTAAAATCATTTTGGAAGCAATCTGAATCTTGCGTTAACATTCATTTCACACCAATTTGTCTAGCAGACAACTTTCCTGACCCAAAATGTTCGGCTTCTACTCAATAATTCCTTGAAACTTCCTACTGATTAATAGAATATTTTGAACCAGCTATCTGTTAAGCACCCCTATTTACCCTCCAAAGAGAAGATTAAACAAATAATTCCACCCGATTATTTGATAAGCCTTAGACATTTTCTTTTTAAAGCGTTTTTGTAAGTTTGTTTTTTAATTTATTTTGAGAGAGAGAGAGTGAGTGGGAGAGGGGCAGAGAGAAAGGAGACAGAATATCCCAAGCAGGCCCCATGCTGTCAGCGCAGATCCTGATGCAGGGCTCAATCTCACGAACCATGAGACCATGATTTGAGCCAAAACGAAGAGTCAGATGCTTAACTGAATAAGCCACCCAGGTGACCTAGACATTTTTTCTTTAAAGAAAAGTCCAGAATCATCAGTTCAGGGGGTTGAAGGATTAATCAATCAAAGTATTCAAGGAATCAAAGTTTGTACAAGCTTAGGCGTCTGAAAGTGTCCTGGTAGGTTATTTCTCTTTTCCAAGGAGCCCTGCTGCCTTAATAAGCTAATACAAAGATGGCAGGGTATACGCATCTCATTGCAAATGCAGATTGATGTGGATTCCTGGAGGGTCATGCAGAGGCCCTTCCTTCCCTGTTTCTTAGGAAAGTAGGATGCCCTTGATTTGTGATGCCCACCATTCATGAGCAAGAAAGTACCTGTTTCAATACTTTGTACTTGACCTTTCAAGATATGAAGTTCTAAAGTTAGCCAGAGAGCAAAAGCAAACAAATTATGCAGTGTCCATAAAATATTGTTATCCCAATGTTGAGAAAGGTTCATCAGTCAATTTTGCATTCTCCATGTATAAGTGAGAGGAGATATTTCAAAGCTGATGGAAGGAAGATGTTCAAATCCTGAGTCTCAAATGATCTTTGGTCCAGGATCCTAATCTGCCTTTGGTTTTATTTCCTGCTGTTTCTCACTAGGTCAGGGTTGAGAAAGAGCAAAAAAAGTTCAACCCAGATCCTTCACTTCATTTACAGCACTGGCTGAAACATTTGATAGAGAGAGGGTGGAGGAAAATCCAAGGCTCCAACCTGGGCAGCTTCTGGGTTTTTAGTAGATTTCCATTATCCTTGTCACTGCAGAGTGGAGATTTGAGAGCTGGGGTGTGTGTGTGTGTGTGTGTGTGTGTGTGTGTGTGTGTGTGTGTTTGCATGTGGCAGGGAGGATTTGCACAAGATGCTAAAATGTGAAAGAAATGATGACTATGTGTTAGCCCTGTTTGATTTGTTCCAGGGGAAACTGCGTTTTAAAAACTCTCCTGTGAAAAACGTGAGGCTTTCTGAATGCACAGCTTCATATTATTCTGCACTGAGGCAGCTTTCTGCAGATAGCAGGGTTGTCTTATCCAGTAGTGCCGGGAAGATTTCATTTATCCACGCCTGATTTTTGTTTTATTTGATGTTTTTTAACTTGCCATCAAGGAGAAATTTCTTCCTTTTTCTTGCCCTGGAGTAGTGTTCTCAATGGCTCTCATAAACTGCAAACATATTTTTTTAAAGTTCTGTGCCGTAGTTTCCATATGATGGTTTGAAATAGGCAATTTTAGGGGTGCCTGGGTGGCTCAATTAGTTAAGTGTCCGACTTTGGTTCAGGTCATGATCTCATGGCTCGTGGGTTTGAGCCCTGCACCAGGCTCTTTGCTGACAGGTCAGAACGTGGAGCCTGCTTCGGATTCTGTCTCTGGCTCTTCCTGCCCCTCCCCTACTCACGCTCTTTCTCTCTCTCAATTGTAAATAAATATTTATAAAATTTAAAAGAAATAGGTAATTTTAATATAATTTACTTCAGTGGGAGGCAGAGACTAATATCCACCTCTGCAAACAAATTTATTGGAGGATAGGTGGCAACAGAATGGGGACATCCTCTAAACCTAAAATGTAGTCACTTCCTTGGGGACTGCAGACAAAGCTGGCAGCTAGATTACCCTTTTCCTAAAGAGGCATTGGTCCAGGCACAGGTGAAATGGTAAAGGAGTGTTTTCCCACTACATATATATAGGTTTTGGTGTATGTAACATATTTGTCCTTTTGGCTGTACCTATATGGTAAGCATTAATAGCAAGACAGAGTCGGAGTATCTATCACGCCGGTGTTAATTTACGGCTTTATAAAAGTACATGCATCTTCCATGGCCATTCTCCATGGGAGCTAGTTGGGTGGAGAAAAATTGATCTCTTCTAGCTCAAATTGGAAAATCAAATGAGAAATTGCTGATAAAGATTCTAACTATTCACATCCCAGGCACCACCACGAAAAGATTAACTTGAAGTTTTCAGAGACAGTGCTAACTGTTCTAATTCAGTCAGGTAAGTTTCATGAATGGGCTCACCTCAAGAAGCGTATCCTCAGGAGAGAAGGAGAAAGAGACAGAACACAAAAGACACAGATATACACAGGGGAAAAAATGCCTTTTTCCTAAAAGTCGTATTAGTTGTTATATCTCAGCTAACTTAGAAATTCAAAAAGGCAGAAGCACGAGGCCGCATAAGGTGGCCAGTCTTTTTTTTTTTAATTTTTTTTTAAATTTATTTATTTATTTTTGGGACAGAGAGAGACAGAGCATGAATGGGGGAGGGGCACAGAGAGAGGGAGACACAGAATCGGAAACAGGCTCCAGGCTCCGAGCCATCAGCCCAGAGCCTGACGCGGGGCTCGAACTCACGGACGGCGAGATGGTGAGCTGGCTGAAGTCGGACGCTTAACCGACTGCGCCACCCAGGCGCCCCTAGGTGGCCAGTCTTTAAAACAGAAACACACGGGGCGCCCAGGTGGCTCAGTCGGTTGAGTGTCAGACTCTTGATGTCTGCTCATGTCTCAATCTCATGGTTCATAGGAGTGAGCCCCACATCAGGCTGCATGCTGACAGGACGGAGCCTACTTGGGATTTTCTCTCCCTGTCTCTTGAGTCACCACTCTTCTGACTTCTCACAACACAGATTCACTTCGCCTGTTTTTGAACTTCATAAAAACGGAATCATACAAGATGGTGTCCCTGGCATCTGGATCATTTCTCTTACTAACGTGTTTGTGAGATTCGTTCTGTTGTGGTGTATACCACCAGTTGGTTCATCCCATGGATATTCCATTGGTTATACTCCAGTTTTTCACCCATTCGAATGGTGATGTGGTGATGGATAGTTCCTGGGGTTTTTTTGTGTGTTTTTTTTTGTTGTTGTTGTTTTTTGTAGTTTGGCGCTCTTATAGTTCTTATATATTGCCGTGATCAACCTCGTACATATCTTTTGGTGAATGTTTACATACATATTTTGTCTCCATGTATCTGAAGAAGTGTAGTCTCACCGAAATCTGAGAAACAGAAATTGAACTGTTTTTCAAAAACCGTGCATCTTTAAGGACGGAGCAATTTCAAACGTGTTGATGAGCTCTGCTAAGAGGAGGACCAAAAGAAGACAGAAGTAAAGCAAAATCTGTTGTGTGAGGTTTGTGTCTCTGCAGGGCACTCAGAATTGAGTTTGCTTTTAAAATGTTAAGATTTGTTTAGTGATTCATATCTTCAACTAATTGCTTTGATCTTTAAAGTAATGGAAACAGTTGAAAGAGGAAGAGAGTGGGTACTCCCTGTGCTTGACAATTAAGTTTTATGGAGATAATCCCTAATGACTATAGAGCACACAGAACGTCCTCCGGCCTCATTGGAAACATTTTCTCGCAGTAACAAACTCACGTTGGCATTTTCAGAATATGGCTTGTTTCACAGGAATTGTAAATTTGACAGTAACTGAAGTTTAGATTCTCCGGTAGCATAACTTCTTTCTGGGATATAATTAAACTTTGGCAAGCCTTATACCTGTGCTGTACATGTAAAATAAACACAGAGTTAGAAGAATCATTAAAAATTTCATCACAGGAGCAAGTTAAAAAAATATCTATCTACCTATTTATTTATTTATTTTGAGAGAGAGAGAGAGCTTGAGCAGGGAAGGGGTAGAAAGAGAGGGAGAGGCAGAATCCCAAGCTTCGGGATTGGGACACGGGCCTCCATATCATGAATATCAGGATTATCAGGAGTTGATCAGGATATCAGCGAGATCAGGATATCAAGAGTTGATATCAAGAGTAGGGTCACTTCACCAACTGAGCCACCCAGGTACCCCTACAGGAGCAACTCTTGATACTGATTACATTTTCAAGGATAATATTATAGACACATTGGATTAAATAAAGTGTTAAAATTAATTTCATCTATTTCTTTTTACTTTATTAAGTCAGTTACCAGAAATTTTAAAATTACATAGGTGGCTCACATTAAATTTCTCTTGTGCTTTTCAACTTTGACATCACCTTCTCGAGACCGGTGGTGCAGCCCAGAAAATGATGAGTTTGACAGGATTTAGAAAAAGAAGTTTTTCAAACGTGCTTATTTTCTGAGTACTTATTTTTCGCATCTACGCACAGATTCCGTGGCATATGTGGGCTCAATTTGGTTGCCACTATCTTTTACCTAGTTACTTCGTTGTTTTTATTATAACGTTAATAGATATTTAGGAAGCACCAAGTGTATGTAGAGGTAATAAAAACATGTTATGTAGCCATGCCCCCGGTTGAAGATAAGAGCCCCACATGTCTCATTCATTCATTCAGTAAATATTTATTGAGCTTCTGTTGTGTGGTGACAACTAGGCAAAGCATGGGGGATTCAGTGGTAAATAAAAGAGCTTAGAGTCAACTGGTAGAGAGCGACAAGAGAACAGAGTGAGTATATGGAAAGTAAATTCTGGGGAGGGAAGGGAGACATTATGGAGCATGGTCTACTTGAGACACTTTTGACCAGTGACCTTCTACTCCCATGCTTTGTGTCCCCAGAACAAAGCCCATGTAATTTCTACCAAGAAGTCAGAGGATCAGGAGGGTCACCAAGAATGTTCTGGGAAAGTCTTACATATACATCCAGAAATCACTTGCCTGCAGAACCGTGCCTTTGGGGCTGATGCTTTGGAACACCATCTCAAATGGAATGGTGGGGAATCCACGCAATCTTTTAAAATTCAGAAAGGGTTCCAACATAGTTTTCCTAAAAGAGCATAGGTGTGTTCTCTCATATTATGGAAAGGGTGCATTTGGAACTAGTTAATTGCTTGTTTTTTTCTGGGGCCTTTAAAATGAGATTGCATTAACATCTGAAGCCAAAAGACTTGTGTGATTCAGATTATAAAAGATGGCTTTTTAAATTCCTTTTCTAGCAGGAAGGAATTATTTCTGAAAAGAGTGACAGTGTCTGGGTTCAGACTTCAGCTATGTTACTCACTAGCTGATTAACCTTGGGCGTGTTAGCTAGATTGTCTGGGTAACATCACCTCACAGTTGAAGGTCAACTAATGTAGGAAGGTGAAAGGACTTTTTAAAGGGGATATTCGATTATAACACTAAAATTAAAATGTTTATCGTATCAAATGTACTCATGCAGAAAAGTATGTAAAAATAAGTTTAGGGTGCCTGGGTGGCTCAGTCAGTGGAGCATCTGACTTCGGCTCGGGTCAAGATCTCATAGTTTGTGAGTTCGAGCCCCACGTTGGGCTCCCTGCTGTCAGCTCAGAGCCCACTTTGGATCCTCTGTCTCCCCCTGCTCGTGCTCTCCCTCTCAAAAATAAACAAACATTCTAAATAAATAAATAAATAAATAAATAAATAAATAAATAAAATTTAAAAATCACCTGTGTATTCCCACCACCAGAGAAAAATATTTTCAGATTTTTGTACATTTCCATCCAACTATTTTTGGATGTTACTTTTTGATAGTGGAGCTTATACTACACTTATATGGTGCATCCTGCCTGTTTCATTTTGACATTATTGTGTAAATATTTTGCAGAATGGAATTTTTGAATACATACTGTGTAAAAGCGTCTTCAGAAAGAAAAACATTTTAATGGCATTATTTCCATTTCGTATATTATTTGTTATAGGATGAACATAATATTCAGCCTTTTGGAGGGCATTTAGATAGGAGACATTTAAGTCATGGGAGGACAGTTAGGTAAACAAAAGCAATTTAAAATTTTAAAGCAGGGGCGCTTGGGTGGCTCAGTCGGTTGAGCGTCCGACTTCGGCTCAGGTCATGATCTCGTGCTCTGTGAGTTCAAGCCCCGTGTCGGGCTCTGTGCTGACAGCTCAGAGCCTGGAGCCTGCTTCAGATTCTGTGTCTCCCTCTCTCTCTGGCCCTCCCCTGTTCATGCTCTGTCCCTCTCTGTCTCAAAAATAAATAAACGTTAAAAAAAATTAAAATTTTAAAGCAGAATAAGTATAATATTTTTAAAGTTTAATTCAAACTTCAACATAATGTCTCTTCTGTTTTTCTAAAGTCAAAAAACAATGCAACTGAACAGATTGAACAATCTTACTGGCTTTTTTCAACCATGCATGAATCAGGCAGCATCCCACCTATTAGAAAGGTGCTCCCAGGAGCTGTAACAAAGTGGAAGACTTTTATTAACTGAAGGAGGCAGGGCAAGGAAGTTTTTCCAGCAAAGAGTGGATTCTTTCAGGCAAAGCTACCTTCCTTTGGGAGAAGGCAGGAATCTGTCAGGCAAATTACCTGACTAGTACTGACCAGGTAATTCTAGATTGACCGGTTAATGATTACACTCCTTTAGAGAGTCTGAAAGTGCGATTAGGCTAGGTATTAAGTTTTGGTATGCTGACTTGGGGCTTTTCACAAGTGAGTTCATTTTGAGCCTGTTTTCTCTCTTTTTTAAAAAAATTTTTTTAATTGATTTTTGAGAGACAGAGAGAGACAGGGCATGAGTGGGAGAGGGTTAGAGAGAGAAAGGGAGACACAGAATCTAAAGCAGGCTCCAGGCTCTGAGCTGTCAGCCCAGAGCCTGATGTGGGGCTGGAACTCACCAACTGCAAGATCATAACTTGAGCCGAAGTCAGACGCTTAACCGACTGAGTCACCCAGGTGCCCCGAGCCTGTTTTCTCTTTTTTAACAGCTGACAAGTTAATTTGCTTCAACTACAACACTCAGAGATAATGGATGTCCTGGTTGTGGAGACAAAGACTTGGTAATAAAATCAACTGATGAGCGTGTCATAAACACTAGCTCTTGTTCTGTATGAAAATAATTGTGAATTACCAGTTATGATCTGATGCAATTGTTCAGTTGCTTGGGCAAAAGTATTAGGTGGCATGCCTGTGAGAGAAGGAAGAGAGGTGGTCATGAGAAGGTATAATAGGTTTTCAAAGCTGGGTTTTGAAGGATGGGACACGATTGAAAGAAGTCTCTGTAATGGAGAGCTTTCGGCAATCCCTGGCATATCCCATTCATGCACCTTTGAAAAAAGCCAGTAAGATTGTTAAATCTAGTCAGTTGCATCCTGTTTTTTATATTGTTTTTTGTGATTATTTTAATATACCAGATATAAACCCATACTGCCAAATGCATGCATTTTCTGGAAGCTTGCAATGGACACTGTGTACTTGTGAGGAAGGAAAGTGGCAAGCGGCTAAGACTAGTGGCGATTATACATTGCACAGCACTGAAGGAATTCAGGAAAGGGTTGCTTTACAGATTTTTCATAAGATTGGCTGGTAGGAAGAGTGGGAGGAAACGAGAGGAGAGAGCAATTAGGTAAAAGTATTAGACCATTCTTTTTGTTAAATACTAGCGATGTTACTGAGAGTTTGACTTGACTCACTCAAGTGTGCTTTATATCTAATTCTTTTTTTTTTTTAATGTTTATTTAGTTTTGAGAGACACAGAGCACAAGCAGGGGACGGGCAGGGAGAGAGGGAAACACAGAACCCAATACACGCTCCATGCTCCGAGCTGTCAGCACAGAGCCTGACACGGGGCTCAAACTCACAGACTGCAAGATCATGACCTGAGCCAAAGTGGGACCCTTAACCGACTAAGCCACCCAGGGACCCTTATATCCAATTCTTTATTGCAATTTACATCTCTGACTCTAAGCTTTTGTGGGGTCATCAGCCTCCTTGAAAGTTTGATGAAAGCTAAAGCTTTGCTCCCTACCCCCACCCCCTCCCCTAAAGAAAAGAGAAAAGAAGTTGTATGCAGTCATATCTCAACATCCACCTTTTTAACTTACTATGTCATGGGTAAAGAAAGGCTGATTTATAAACAGAGTATGGTTACGTGAATACTATTCCCTAATTCTTTGGTTTCTTTCTAATTCCTTTGGTCTTTTGAACCTTGATCATTAGAAGTGGATCACTTGACTGCATTCTGCCCAGCACTAGGATTGGCATCTAACACTTATTGGGGTCCTGAGTCCTCATGATAGCTCTGAGTGAGTTAAAGACTAGGAGTGGAGCAGAGAATTATTTTTATTTAATTTAGAAATATTTGGATAGAGAAAAACTGAGGATATCTAATGCTGCAAATAATAAAATTTGATATTGCCTTAAACATAATGGGAAATAACATCTTGCAGGCAAAATTTAGATTTTGCAAAAGTTAATCCAGAAAAATGATCCTCGATAGAGGTAAGGGCCCTGAGAAAACGCAAAAAAAAAATTTGAAGTTATTATGAATGAAATCTGATAGAAAAAGTAAATGTTTATTAAGGTTTGTAAAAAGACATGAATTGACCCCAATGAAAATAATTTTGAGAACACGAAAAAGGAAAAATCGGAGATGGTTGACTTCTGTTGGATAAAAACTTGATTAAGGAGTTAAATTGGCTTAGTGACATTTACCTGAGAAACTAGTGCCTTGATGAAGAGTCTCCAGTGCTGATTTAAATCTGATTAATGTTTGTAATCAAAACATTTGCTGCACTGAAACGGTGGGGTCAGATTCTGGGGTCAAAATGCTTATTCCCTGATTGACCCATTTTATGCAAAAATACATCATGAACCCACTGTCTCTAAAGTGCAAGAATTAATTAATCTGGAAGTTAAAGGCCCATTTAAGTCATTCTTAATTTCAAAGCCCTTGATTTGAAAAAGTGATCGCTTTTGGACTGCTGCTTTTACTGTCTCGGTTAAGACTATAAATGTTAGAGAAGAAAGAATTATTCCGGTTTCTCATTCAGGAAGAGTTGCATATTCCTTGCCTGAGTAAGGACAATTTCTGAATTAGTGTCATCTGAATTAGTGCCTTTCAACTGGAAAGAGTTCTCTCTAAAATACTTGTTTCTTCTGAGGCTTGCTTTCTTAGGAAAAAAATTGTATTTGATTGATTGCAAATGAGGTTAATGTTAGTCAAATTTGACTCTCTTTTGATCTAACAGGGTCTGTTACTGGCTGTATGGCCTTAAACAAATTACTTAATCTCTCTAATCTTGTTTCCTCCACCATAAATGGGAGCAGTAACACTCACACCACAGGATTATTGCAAGGATTAAATGAGAGAAAGACTTCAAATACCCAGGCTTCAAGTAGACGATCAATAAATTGTGGTCTCTACTGAGATCACTATTATTAATATACCACTCATTTTCTGTGCTCGCAATGTAATTACTCTAGTTGTTTGGTTTGAATGGTTTGTCCCGTTAGGTTGCAAATTTTCCAAGACAAGTGTTAGGTTCTATTCCATTATTAGTTCCTTTCATCCCTCTGTATCAGTCATCTGAGCCCTAGCCGAAAACAGCTGGCTCACTCAGACTGGGTATCTGAGGTATGCAGAATGAAGGGGTTATTTGCAGAAAAGTGGGCACAGTAAGGAAGACCCACAAAGGATGAAGAAGCACCCTGGGGCTAGTGACAGCAGGGAGGTTTAGCTCCATAGCTTAAGGACAGGGGAGGAGGGTCACCCAAGAAGAGCTGTGGCTTTAGGTAGAGAAGTACCAAACTACCACGGACAGGAAAGGAGCCAGGAGAATAAGTACTCCAACCTCTCTCTTATCCCACCCTCTGACCTCCTGTTGGTGCCTCTCATTGGATGAGCCCAAGAGGAAGCTAGAAGACAAGGAAGCTGATTGAGAAAGTCTGTAGAAATCAACATCCCTAAACCCAAAGGGAGAGGAGAGGGAGAAGAAAGGAGAGAAAGGGAGAAAGTGGATCTGAGAAGTAAACTGAGAGTGAGCAACACAGCCTCCCCTGGTGCAATTAGTATAGGTGCTTTACATGTAATAGGTGCCCATAAATGTTTGTGCACGGAAAGGAATTGAAACCGACTAAACACAGTTCGTAACATGTTGAGAGTTCATCTTTAAATGTAGATTGAGAAAGATTCTTCCTAATAGCACAGTAGTTTGGAGGTAAGGTTTGGGATCAGACCTACCCCGGTTTGAATCGTGTTTTCATCCCTTCCTAACTCTGTGATCAAGGGCAGTTACTAAATGATGTGGCCTCGGTTTCTTCTTAGAGAAAGAGATATGAGCTACTTTGAGGCTGCTTTTGAGTGAATGAGATGATGCAGATAGTATGCCCAGCACAGAAAGAAATACTGAAGAAATGTTAGCAAGTGAACTCTCAGGATCAGTGGATCTCAACTGGCGGCAATTTTGCCCCCGCCCCGCCCGCCCCGCTCCCCTGGGAACACTCAGCAACATCAAGAGACATTCTTGGTTGTAACAAACGAAGAGTGCTGTTGGCATCTCGTGAGTAGAAGCCAGGCATCCAACTAAACATTCTACTATGCCCAAGACAGCCTCCATGACACAGAACTATCCGACCCAAAATGTCAGTAGTGCCAAGGTCGAGAACCCCTGGCCTAGAATGTTCTCATTCTCTGTTCTATGCATCCCCATCCTTGGGCCTGCATATTATTTGATACTGGTTCTTAAGATCCCTGATTATTGTTGTGTTCTTTACTCAGTAAGATGGAGATACCTGTCCTCCATCTTCCATAAAAAATGGGGTGAGATTATGTATATAAACACTTCAACACTCTGTGACTTTGTCTTTCCACAAGGCTACCTGAATAAAAAAAAATGAAAAAATAGAAAATCACTGTGATAGGTTGTAATCCGAACTACAAGTACTCAATATTAAAGCACTTATGTCAAATACATGTTATAGATTTGTAAGGAAATGGCAATACAGAGCTATTTCTAGGGGGATTTCAGATCATCAGGGAGCAATGCATTCTTTCTGCAACTGCCATTTCTGGTGAGGCTTTTTCCTATAGGAAACAAGAGCCACAAACTCATGAAACTAATGTGAAACAGATCAGTGCAAGTAAACATTAAATTGAAGACTGCCCTTAAATATAGTTTGATTGTGGTTTCTTTCTCTTTATCACTTTTCCCTGTCCTTTAACTCTTTTTTTAAATTTATTTATTTTTAATTTACATCCAAGTTAGTTAGCATGTAGAGCAACAATGATTTCAGGAGTAGATTCCTTAGTACCCCTCACCCATTTAGCCCATCCCCCTCCCACAACCCCTCCAGTAACCCTCTGTTTGTTCTCCATATTTAAGAGTCTCTTCTGTTTTGTCCCCTCCCCTGTTTTTATATTCTTTTGCTTCCCTTCCCTTATGTTCATCTGTTTTGTCTCTTAAAGTCCTCAGATGAGTGAAGTCATATGATTTTTGTCTTTCTCTTACTTACTAATTTCACTTGGCATGATACTGTCTAGTCCCATCCACGTAGCTGTGAATGGCAAGATTTCATTCTTTTTTGATTGCCGAGTAATACTCCATTGTATGTATATACCACATCTGCTTTATCCATTCCTCCATTGATGGGCATGTGGGCTCTTTCCATACTTTGGCTATTGTTGATAGTACTGCTATCAACATTGGGGTGCATGTGCCCCTTCGAAACAGCATTCCTGTCTGTATCCCTTGGGTAAATACCTAGTAGTACAATTGCTGGGTCATAGGGCAGTTCTACTTTTAATTTTTTGAGGAACCTCCATACTGTTTTCCAGAGTGGCTGCACCAGTTTTCATTCCCACCAGCAGTGCAAAAGAGATCCTCTCTCTCCGCATCCTCGCCAACATCTGTTGTTGCCTGAGTTGTTACTGTTAGCCATTCTGACAGGTGTGAGGTGGTATCTCATTGTGGTTTTGATTTGTATTTCCCTGATGATGAGTGATGTTGAGCACTTTTTCATGTGTCGGTTGGCCATCTGGATGTCTTCTTTGGAGAAGTGTCTATTCATGTCTTTTGCCCATTTCTTCACTGGATTATTTGTCTTTCAAGTGTTGATTTTGGTAAGTTCTTTATAGATTTTGAGTACTAACCCTTTACCTGATATGTCATTTGCAAATATCTTTTCCCATTCCATCAGTTGCCTTTTAGTTTTGCTGATTGTTTCCTTTGCTGTGCAGATGCTTTTTATTTTGATGAGGTCCCAATAGTTCATTTTTGCTTTTGTTTCCCTGGCCTCCGGTTCAGGCTCATTTTTCTGCGTGTCGCTGTCGAGTTTTCCCAGCACCACTTGCTGAAGAGACTCTCTTTATTCATTGGATGTTCTTTACTGCTTTGTCAAAGATTAGCTGACAAAGATTTGTGGATCCATTTGTGGGTTCTCTATTCTGTTCCATTGATCTGAGTGTCTGTTTTTGTGCCATCTGTCCCTCAGCTGAGTTCCAGTCTACCCAGAGTTCGTTGCCCCTGGCAACAGTAGACTTTCGTCTTCAGAAAGTTGAGGTTATTAAAACACAATGCCTCTCCATCTCAAGATGGCTCTGGGTCTTTTCTATTTCATTTCCTCCAACTGCAAAGGAAGGCTGATCCTCCCAGCTCTCTAATTCATTAATTCATTATTGAGTTTTTACTCCAGTCCTTGGCGAAGGCATAACAAGCATAATGGTCCCTATTCTCATGAAGCATACAGTCTATGGGGGGATAGGGACATTCATCAAGTAAGCAAATTACAAGTACTGATTGGGATCAGGGGTGTGAAAGTAGTAGGGACCATGATGGAAAACAAAACCTGAGTCCTTCTTAGGTAATCTGATCAAGGAAGGTCTCTGAGGAGGTGATAGTTAAGGTAAGGCAAGCAGGAGTGAAGGAGCTTTCCAGTCTCAAGGCAGGGGAAGGGTAGTCTAGGAAAAGGACTAGCATGTGCACAGGCCCCCAGACAGGAAAGATTGGACACGTTCAGGGAATAAACATTGACAAGTGAGGCTTCACTGGCGAGAGTATGTGGGATAAGATGTCCTGGATAAGAGAATGGGCTCAATGGAGAACTTGAAGATATTCTAAAAGCAGTGGGAAAATGCATGTATTTCATACTGGGCAGCGACTTGATGTTTGTTCATATTTAATGTGCATTTTCTGTGAGATGAGAGCACTTTATAGATAGTAATTTATTTAATACTCATACTCACCTTGTGAAATAAGAACTAGTATTATACCCATGTTTACAGATGAGAAAACAGAGGCACAGCGAGCTTAAGAAACCCAAGGTCACCTAGCTATGTTAGCATTTCTCAACTTCACCGCCATTGACTGGGGTGGGGTCGCGAGGAGAGGGGCCAGTGTGTTCACTGTGGGATGTTTGGCAGCCACCGTGCCCTCTACCCACCTGATGCTGGTAGCAGCCTCCTCTCTCCCACCTGTTGTGACAACCAAAAACACGTTCTGACAAACATCTGAGAGTCAGATGTCCCTTGTGGGGGAAAGGGGAGCAAAATCTTCCCTGGTTGAGAACTCCTGCTTTATAGAAACAGGAAAGAACTAAAACAGCTCAAATCCCATTACCCAGTAATGACTGCACTGGTAACTTCCAGACTCTCCTCTGGGCTCTCTCTGCAATTTTCTTCAAAACATGGGTCTGGCAAAGATCAACCACCTCAGAGTAATGGTTCCCTCCCTCCCCAGGTAGTGGGTACTTGAACTTCATGGCTCTACACACTCATAAATCACTCACCAAGAGCAGGGATGGGGAGTTGTGTGCTTCAGCTTTCCTGAGCATTAAAACAGGTCTTGTAGATGGGAGAGTAGAATTGTGGGAGTCAAGGCAGGTCATGGAGGAGACCAACATTCTCTGCCTCCTCGCCCTCTCCATCCATGAGAGTTCTTCTCACTCATCTCAGAAGCCCACTCAGCACTACCCAGTGACCCTGAGGTAGTGCTACCTCTGAGTCAGAACTAGGGCCTCTTAAGAGTGCGGGACTGTGGATGGTGATGACCTCGTTAGGGACACGGGGTTAGTGCATCCTTTTTCTGGGTCAGCACTGTGGACCACATGATGGTGGGAAAGGAAGGATGGCTGTGACTTACTTTTGGAAACAATGATATACCATAGTAAGCTGGCTTCAGATTCTTGATTTGAAAAGTGTGAGGGTACCTAACATGAGTGTCGTATAAGAAGTGACCAGAAATATTGGTATGTTTTATTTGATTCATTCAACATCTGGGTTGTCAGGCGGTATTTTGAGTGCTTTTCATTTCACCCAGGGTCTCTAACTGTACGACCTTCAAAGAATAGTAGCCAAGGTTATCCTGATTGATTCAATGAAAATGCATTGGGTGTTTGTCGTGGGCTAGGCTTTACTTTCTCTGTCCTCATGGAGTTTAAGGTGTTGGGAAGAGAGAGAAACCAATCAAGGAATCACATGAATAAATGTCAAGCGACAAATCTGACCATCACTTCGAAGGGGAAGGTGCTTGGTGCTTCTTAAGGGGGATTGGGGAAGTTTGACCTAGTCTTGGAGTGAGGAGAATAGAAAACTGCTCAGTGGGTATGAGGGCTGCTCAGGGATATGAAGAGTGAATAGACATGAATTAGGTGAGACAAAGCACTCCAGGCAGAGAGAGACCATGACCCAAAGCCCAGCAGACAGGCTGACTTTATCTCAAGAAGCCTAGGGTTGTGTGTTGTAACAGGTGTCTATGTTTGTATGTGTGCACTTGCCTACACATGTGCTTTAATTTGTCATCACTGGCTGCTGCCTTTGCTGTGTAATACTAGGTTATATTCAGAATTCATGTGTCCTGTAGTTGAATCATGCTTAATTTCCACTGATATATATACATACAGACACACAGACACACAGACACACACACACACACACACACACACACACACACACACATATATCCACTATTTGCTTATACAGAATAGACTTTTGCTGTTTTAGCTCAGCTTTGGAGGGTAAATTTGCCAATTTGTATCTTTGTCTTCATGAAAGCCTCACTAGACAGAAACTCACATGTTAACACAAGCGAAGTGTAATGGGAGAGTGATGCCTACAGGATCAAATAACTATAAAGAGGGGAAAATCAGGACCCAGGACACTGTAGACAACCTAGATGATCAAAACTGGAAGTCGTAGGACTTTGTGGAAAGAACTTTAATTGTGAGGTCAGAACCATCCAGATTCAAGTCCTAGCTTCACTTCCTTATAATGCTGAACAAATTGTTTCATTTGTCTAAGCCTGCTTTCTTGTCTGTAACATGGAGGAATGACCCCAGCTTCATAGGATCAATGTGAAGAGTCAAGGTGACTTATGAAAAACTCCTGGCACGTGACTGCAGCTCAATAAATGGTAGCTAGCATGATCATTGATAATATGATAAAGTTGGAACTCCTGGATTTTAAACATTAAGCCATAGATTTCATGTAGAGCTTCCTGGCATCCATGGCAAAACAGGCAGCTTATATGACTGGTAGTGTTAATGAAGTAAAAGCATAGACATTCCTTGAGCGAGACAAGATTATCCGGGCAGTTAGTTATGCATGAATGAAATGTTTTACCTGACTCTTCATTGAAACCTCACTGAGCAATATAGAAGAAAATATCTTTAACCTCATCCCCATGGCAAGTAAATATAAATTCAATGCATTCAATTCTTCTTTAACCTTTCAGAGTAAGTAGAAGCCATAAGCGAAAAAGCAGGTGTTGGCAGGGATTATTTTTAATTCAGCTTTGCATCTGCCAAAAAATTCTTGCATCAGTAATGTATATTAAATGGATCATTCCTTCTTTCTTTTTCTTTTTTATTTTATAGGCACCCTTTAAGTAGTGTTCATGTTCTCAGTTAAACCTCTAAGTAAGTCTTTGAGGTATGTGTCATAATGCCGATTTTATGGATGAGGTCATCGAGGTTCACAGTCCAAGGTCAGTAACAGAGATGGATTGAGGACATGAGCCAAGGGCCATTTAACTCATGGGATTCCATCCTTCTCCCCTAGCCTGCCATCTTAAATATAGCTAGGCCATGTGTTCCTCTGATGGGGAAAAAGAGGGCTTCATTGAAAAATAGAAGGGAAATTAAATTGGGGGCTCTAGGTCTAACATTGTTTTATTACTGAGACATCAAGGAAGAATGTTTCGTAAATGAGTTTTCTGGGAGTGATGTTTTAATCTTTTTATTGTTGTTCTGATTTATTCCAAATCATTTAACTAAAATGACATAGATAAAAAGATATTAAGAAACGCATTCAACAAGATCATGGCAAATACATGATCCAAATATATCAAATTGCATGAATGACTTCGTGTTGAACTCTGTGCCTTCAAAACAAGCAGAGATAAATGGACCTGTTTATATTCATGAGGAAAACACAAATCTGCAATTTGTAACATTACTGCTATATAATCAGTCAGGTTAACTCATGTCCAGTAAACACTCTCAAAGTTAACTGGCATTTAAAATGTCCTCCCACTCAGTCAGTTAAGCATCTGACTTAGGCCCAGGTCATGATCTCACGGCTGTGAGTCCGAGCCCTGCATTGGCTCTATGCTGGCAGCTCAGAGCCTGGAGCCTCCTTCGGATTCTGTGTCTCCCTCTCTCTCTGCCCCTCCCCTGCTCATGCTCTGTCTCTCTGTCCTTCAAAAATAAATAAACATTTAAAAAAAAATTTTTTATATGTCCTCCCAGTTGGGGCACATAGGTGGCTCAGTTGGTTGAGCATCTGATTCTTAATCTCAGCTCAGGTCTTGATCTCACGGTCGTGAGTTCAGGTTCCATGCTGGATGTGAAGCCTACTTAAAAAGAGAAAAGAAAATATCTTTCCAGTTAATGTAATTTTTACTTTTCTACATGATTCTGAGTAGGCATGTTAAATGAGTCATAGTCCATATATTGAAGTAAGTGATTAGTGCCTTCAAAGGGGGTGGTACCCTGAATCGTACAAAGAGGTTCACTTAGGATAAAGATACTAATATTTGCTTTCACCATTTTTTTCACTAAAAAGACGGATGATGATGATGATGATGATGATGGTCAAGAATTGTGAAGGGTCTAAGATTTTACTCTGCCTGAAAGCTAACAAGGTAACTTGCCAGAGATTTGTAGATACTGGCCGAGGATACAAAATTTCTGTGTCAGTGATGAAAGACTTTCCTACTTGTGGCACAGCAGGGGCATAGGCTTCCTGTTTCCACTGGTTCCCCTTGTTTTTCAAGTCCAATGGGGCTGGTATGGAGGACCCCAGGTCAATACTGCATCTACAGTGGATCTGTGTTTCAGCTAAGGAGCCGCAGGCTTTAGAAACCCCAATCTTAAAAAGTTTTGCCAGCAAACCTCCCCAGTCTCTGACCTGGAGGAAGATGGGATCTTTATTATCCTGGTCAGGAAAAACAAAGTCTTCCTTTTACCCTGCAGAGAAACACTATCTCTATCTTCCAAAATATAAACATCCTCCAAAAAGTATCAGGAACAAAAGTGGGTACGAGAATCATAGAAATACCTTGGAGAATCGCTTCCCAACAATGGTGATGATGTGGTAGGAGTGGTGGTGGTTAATATTTATTCAGCTCCCATTTCCCATTGGGCTGAGCTCTTTATACCTCATCTCCCCTTCATTAAAATCCTAGAAGTCGATAGTATTATTCACATTTATACCTAAACGTAGTAGAGATTCAGAGGTTCAACAACTGTCTCAAGGTCACATGTGCAGAAAATGGCAGAGCCAACCCTTGTATGAAGGTCTCTTTGACTCCTGAATCTGTGCCCTCCACCTTAACATGACCTTGCTGCTCTACAAAATATACGTACACCTAAATATTTGCCATGGTAGAAACAAGTTGCTGTATGAAAATAGGTAGAATTTAGATTGGGTCTGTGAAGGTGTCATGTTTATTCTTACCAAGATGTCAAGGGCGACTGTTTCATGAGTGAACTTACCGGGAGAGTAGGTGACAGAGTGTAGACTGGAAGCTAGGCAGTCTCTCTCCAGAATTGGAGCATTTTCCTACCAGCCTATATAGCCCACACTGGATATATGACTCCTGCATCACAAAAGCCAGAGTCCTGAGTTAACTCTGGGCAACTACCCCCCTAATTTGGCACTTTAACCTTTTATTTAAGAAAGGCAGAGCCCCTCAAAGCTTGGGAATAAAGCGTTGTCAGCAATGATGAGAAATGCTGCTCTTCTCACAGAGAACATGGGCAGTTAGAAATACATGACCCACGTGGGCTGTCCAATAATGGACCATTGCAACAGGATGCTGGAAAATGACAAGCGGCCACATTGGCCAAGCGATTCTGTAGGGTAACACCAGCAGTGGCTTGTGAGGTTGGTGCCAAAATACCTTCTGATGTCTAGAAAGACTCACTGCAGTGGATTCTCCATCAGCACCTGGGAGATTCTGATACTTTAAGAGCCAGGGCAAGTTATTCACTTAACAAATTCCAAGGAATATCTACTATGCGTGAGACTTTTGTTCCTACTCTGGTGCAAATACGGACAAGCCAGCCTGTATTTAGATTGTGAAGTGATTAGAAAACAATGGGAAAATATGGGGGAAAAGCCTAATGGAAAATTTAATGGAAGAAAATAGGAAAACGTAGCTAACACATCCCAGGGACATTAGGGGGAGGATCCAATGGGTAACACTTGGACTCAGCTTTTAAAAAGTGGAAATTTGTTATCCCTGTTTATGTCATTCATTTAACTTATCTAAATGAGAAACGTTTAATTTATTTAACACTTACTTGCATATTGTCTACCTCCCCTGTATTCATAGTCCCGAGAATAGTGCCAGAAACGCAGTAGGTACTCAGCATTTTTAGAATGCATGAATGTTAAATATGAAGTTTTGCTTGTATTCTTCATGATGGTGTTTAAAAAATACATATGTACATTTTGAAGTCCTAAAAGAGTCTTTTGTTATGAGTAACTTTCAGGAAACCTGTTATTTATTTATTTTTTAATTAAAAAAATTTTTTTTACATTTTATTTATTTTTGATAGAGAGACAGAGCACAAGTGGGGGAAGGGCAGAGAGAGACAGAGACACAGAATCCGAAGCAGGCTCCAGGCTCTGAGCTGTCAGCACAGAGCCCGACACGTGGCTCAAACTCACAAACCACAAGATCATGACCTGAGCCGAAGTCAATTTTTAACCGACTGAGCCACCCAGGCGCCCCTCAGGAAACCTTTTAAATTTGCTTTACAGTGTCTATCTTATATTCCAGACAGGAGGAAAGGGAAATGAGAGTTGATTGACTGATTCACTCGTTATTCAATGTTTTTCAAGCATCTCCTATGTGCAAAGTGCTGAGTGTTGATTGGTCATGTAGAAGCCAATTTGATTCCTATCCCTAAGAAAATCAAGCATAGCCATGGAGCACAGTTTGCAGGCACGTTGCATAAGAAAGAACAACCTGGAAAATTAAAAAGTATGGAGCTAAAAGGCCACTTCCTGGGACATTCCCTGAAGAACAGCTCCCTATCTCAAATTTTGATTTTGTGGGAGGAAATCTTTTGGGTTGGATAATACAAATTAATTCTGTACATAATTAATTTCCCTGGACTGTTTTGCACCCTCACCTTCCCTTTCTTTTTCTCTTAGAACAAAGGAAAAGTTATGCAACTGGTGGAATTGTAAATATAAACACGCTTACAGTCTCAAGAGAAATGATGAGTTCAATTTAGAACTAGGCCAGGATTTATTTAATTGGTAGCTGATTACTAAATACTAAATGAATGGAAACTGGTGTTGTCACAGCAATGGTTTGTTTATTCAAAGAGTTTCCATCACAGATCTTTTTGATTCCAACATTCCCTTCATTTTTTCACATTTTATTTTTTTTTTCTCTGCAGCACTGAAGCATACAAGTTTATTAAGTAGTCTAGCTTATTCTCAAAATATGCTGATCCTGAGTGGTTATAAAATATTTATGCAGGCCATTTAAGTTGAATCAGAAATGGTTTCCAATCAGACTGAAATCATCTTTTAGTTTAAGCAGATGATGCCAGTACCAAAGAAGTTGCAATCATGCCCATGCCCAGACTCTGTCTGCTACATGCCTGCTGCAGAACAGATTTTAATGGCTTTTGAACACAGCGTTTGTCTTCTTATGTAACTCCTTGTTGGACTTCATCACCCCTCTCAACTTGACCACGTGCAAATTGCCCTTCCTCACGAGCTCAAGGAAAGGAAGCTCTACGGTTGCTTCCTAAAACCCAAAGAACTTAATACCGTCCCTCGAGATTTACTCTCCTGAATAAAACCTTTAGTACCCTCCCCCCCCCGCCCCCCGCTTACAGGATCAAGTTCAAGTTCGTGACCATCCATGGTTGGGCCCATGCCATTCCTTCCTCACACTTAACCATCTAGTACTGAACCAGTTAGAGTTGCTCCACCATCACGATTTCTGTACCCTTGTTGCTGGTGTTCCGTCTACCTGGAATACTTGCCCTACATTTCTTTACTTAACTTTCTCCCACTTGCCTTGCAAAAATCAGCTTCTCTTTCATGTCCTGCAGGAAGTGGAACCCTCACCCCCATCCACTGCACAAGTTTGGCTAAGAATCCTGTGTACTCTTTAATACCAATGGTAGAGACAATCTTCTGTTGAAATCATCTACCTCACCCAATAAATAGTCTAAAACGTCCACAAAGGCCAAAATGTGTTTTATTTATCTTTGTGCCCCAGGTCTGGCAATTCGTGGGGACTCAACAAACATTTGTTGAATGAATGAATCAATACACGAGGGCCCATGAGGAAAAGCATGAAATGGGAAATTAGCAAGGCAGGAAAGACCTTAAAAATACAATTCTGGGGAGGCAACAACATGGGTCTGAGAGATACAGCTCATGCAAAGAGGGGCACATTTATGTATTTGTTGAATCATGGTTTATTGAGCCATCCATGTGCTGATATAGGAGGTGCAGTGATGAACAAGATAAATAAAGACGCTACTTCACAGAGCTTACTTCTAAGACATATACCTAGAATATATATCTTAAAAAAAAAAAAAAAAGGTAAGTGCGATCAGGAAATCAAGTGAAGGTAATGAAAGGATGGTAGGGAGAGAGGCTGAGATTGGATGGGGAGAGCGGACCTCTTCAAGACAATTTTGGAGATGGCACCCAAAGGACGAGAAGGGGTGCTAGCTCTATCCTAACGGCTGGGGAGAGGGTGTTGTCATTCCACCCTGAGGTGGAACAAAGTCCAAGATTTTGAGGAAAAGAAGTTCTGTCATCGTATGTAAGTCAGGTTGGCGAATTGGAGGGCCTGAGTTCTGATGGGAAACGGTTTATAAAAATAAGGGTGGCTTGTCAGTGACGGAGACAGAAGACTCAGAAACTCCCAGAGAAAGGACCCCTTTCAGCCCATGAGGATCTGGCAGGGAGACAAGAACTTGAAGGAGAGCCCCCCACAGGCTAATTAATGACTGGCATCCACATTCCATAAACCGATGTGCAAAAGAGGAAGGGAGAAATTAGATTTTGGAAAATTCTTTACCGAAACCACAGAGACCAGAACATTCATTAGGAAGGGCTGTTGCATGCTTTGTAAACACAAACCACAGACTTTCGAGGCCACAAAAATATATCTGCAGGGACCTCTGTTCCCTAGGAAGTGGCAGGTAATGGCCGAAGGGGTATTAGCAATGGTTTCTTCTCAATTTTTCGTTACTGTCCAGTATAAATGCAGTAACAATAAAAACTAATAGCATCGATTACTTATGCCACTTACTGCACCAAGCAACTCATAGCACAATGGTTAATGCATGGCCTCTGGAGTTAGACTCCGTGAGTTCAATTCCTGCCTCCTGCACCTACCAGCTTTGTGGCTTTTGGCAAGTTACCAGGTTTGTGTGACTTCCTCTCCTCATCTCCAACACGGGGAGGAGGAGGGGATAACGGTGCTCTCTGGTGGGCCATTGTGAGGAGTAATTAGGCAATATAGGAAAAGTGCTTAGAACAGCCGTTCCACAGGTACTGATGTAAATGCAAGCTTCTATCGCCAACTTACTTATCACAGCTACCTATCAGGTGAGTACGATTATTATCCCCCTTCTGAATATGAGAACACTTTAGCGGCTGTATGTAACCTGCCGAGGTTTCATAGCTAGTCAGTGGCAGAGCTGGGATCTGAACCCAGAGTGATTTCAGAGCCCAGGATCTTAATCCTGGGCTCTGTCACCCTTTCTATTTAAATGAGAGTTCTCATCTGGGTTGCAAACTAACCCATTTATTCGTACGTTCATTTTGGCAGATCTTGACTGTGAGTATGGTTTGCGGGGCTTTAAGGAAAAGGGGGTGTAAGTGTATTGGACATCCAAGGGTCGTGGCTTACACTGAGACTTCGGCTCTCTGGGGTGGCCTACGGTGCTCACAGGCTCATTCAAAAGCGGGGTGTTCATTGGCACTCCCGCTTTTCAAAGGCTTTTCCAGCGTTAGGTACACTTTCTATTTCCTAATAGCGATTCTGAGAAACAAAATTATCACACATGCATGCACACACATTCACGTACATGCGTGTGCACACCCACATACACACACACGCCCTCGTGCTCAGGAGGGTTTTAGTTTTTTCTTTAATTTTCTCTGAACATCGGAAATCCGTGAACATATCTGTTGAAATTGTCTAAAAACAAGACTAACTACCCTCAGAATACCACCACCCCTAATCAACGTGAGATGACCAAGTTTCCTGCAGCCAGGGTCAGGATGAGGAAAGGGAAAGGACCCCAGTAACCATAGTGCGTGTGTCTAAAGGTCTGTGTTCTGCGTTAACAGTAATGCTGGCAAAGGAGAGAGGATGCTTCATGGCATGGTCTGCTGCATATATTAGCTCAAATGTGGAATTTTTTTCTCCAGTCTCTTCCAAAATTTTTAATTCTGCTCATGGATAAATTTGGTCAGCAGCACCACTGAAATTGATCCTGTGGGACGCCCGCCTGGCTCATTCAGTGGAGCATGGGACTCTTGATCTCAGGGTCGTGAGTTTGAGCCCCATGTATGTAGAGATTACTTTAATAAATAAAAATAAACTTAAAAAAAACTGCTTCTGTATAATTCGGGTCTGTGTTAGATGCTTTCTGAGAAGACTCAGTTACACAGAATCCAAAAGGAGCCTGCTCCGTATAGACGTCTGTTTCACTTTGAACAGCCGTGTTGACCCCCAGAGAGACCATAGAGAAAAACTACCAGTGCCTAGTCAGCACCATGTTCAATTTGGTGTGTTATGTTTCACTAGCATTGTAAATACTCGTCGTCACTGGCATTCACGAATTCTTGCAACATTTGATTTAACAACGGAGCAAAGTGGGGTCAGAACTCATTTGTAAAGAAAAAGATATTCACATACTCCCTAGGCAGATAAGCTTTAGGCATTTTTTTTAAGTCACTTGGCTCCTGAGTTATATTTTAAGGTAGATGTATGTTTTGTTTTATTCACCTCGAGTGTCTTTCTAGCTTATATTTACTGAGCTGCCAAGTACCTGACACTTGTGTATTTTAAATATATCATCTCATTTAATTTTTACACAGTCCTGTGAGGTTGTTGGGTTCCTCTTATTCCCCTTTTACAGATAACGAGACAAAGGAACCAGGAAAATTTGCCAGTAGGTGGTAGAGATGGTTTCTGATCCAGGTAGTTAGGTTCCAGAATCTGTGCTTTAAATCTCTGTACGTATTGCCTCCCCAAATTAAGTTATTAGTAAATGCTTATCAAATAAACAGATCGCCACGTGAGCCTTAACTGGTCCTGAACAGTACACTTATTATTCACAATAGTTATGATATTTCATTTAACGAAAAATGTATGCATGCACAGAGGATTTATTTCTTTGCATTTGCTGAACTTGGGAAGAGTGATATTCCTTAAGAATGAAGCCACATGAGGGGCGCCTGGGTGGCGCAGTCGGTTGAGCGTCCGACTTCAGCCAGGTCACGATCTTGCGGTCTGTGAGTTCGAGCCCCGCGTCAGGCTCTGGGCTGATGGCTCAGAGCCTGGAGCCTGTTTCCGATTCTGTGTCTCCCTCTCTCTCTGCCCCTCCCCCGTTCATGCTCTGTCTCTCTCTGTCCCAGGAATAAATAAACATTGAAAAAAAAATTAAAAAAAAAAAAAAAAAAAAAAAAAGAATGAAGCCACATGAGAAGCCATAGGGTCTTTTCAACATGGCCTATAGTTTACACTCTCATCTACTGCGAGGGTTCATCTAAATAACTGGTTGGAGAGTGTGAATTTCCTGTAGCTGCATCTTAAGGTCCTTGATAACTAAGAACAAAAATGACCATTTGTCGGGCACTTGCTCTGTGCCAGATATGTGCTAATAAGCACTGAATGTGCATTACATCGTTTAATCTTCACAAACTCTGTTTAGAGGATGGAGAAACTTCTCAGAGAAGTACATTGAATTGCGCGTTTGGAAAGGGGTATGGCCAGAACAGTTCGAACCCAAGTTCATGCTCTTAACTGCCATGCTGTACTGCCTAGTGCCCTTTCTGTTCCCTTCTCTAGTTTCCCTAGCTGTGGACTAGCTGTGCCTAGTCCGGTGCCTGGGGCCATGGATGGATACTGGCACCTGCTGACTGTTAAATCAGTGGGTGCTTGATTGACCTCTGGAATGAAATGAAAATTTGAACCGCTGTCTCTAGCACTCCTTATAAGTTAGTTTGCTTATGAATCACCTGGGAGATCTTACTGAAATGCAGATTCTGGACCTGTAGGTTTCAGGTAGGGAATGAGGTTCTGCATTTCTAATAAGCTCCCAGGTAATATTGATGATGCTGGTCTGTGGACCATACTGGGCATCATAACACACAGCCCTGAGCTGTCCAGTGTGCTAGCCATAAGCCGCATGTAGCTATTCATGAAAACAATTAAGATTAAACTCCAGTTTCTCAGTCACGTTCGTCACATTTTAAGTGCTGTTTCAAGTGCTAAAGAGCCACATGCGGCCATTGTCTACCATGTTAAACAGCATTTCCATCATCACAGAAAGTCCTGTTGGACCACATTGCTATAGAATATTCTATAGAATATTATAATACAGAAAATTAATATAAAGTTAATATAGAGAAATAATCCACTTTAAGAGTCCCAAATACATTCTTATTTCATTGGCCTGAAAAATGTCACTTTCCTCATTATTTCATAGATTATCCTATCCATATATCAGATACGTGAATCTTTGATGGGAAATGTCAATATTGCACAAAGAATACTGATAAATACATTATATTTTTTTACTTAGGATCCAACACCAGTGCTTGAGGAAAAAGGAAAAGGCACTTTTTGTTATTGGTTTTTAAAAAGACCACAGTTTTGGTCACAACTCCAAAAGCACCAGAACTTTATTGAAAATGTTCTAATGACACTTGAAAAACTTATGCGGATGTATCTACAAACCCAGCATTCTCTGGTCCCCCCCTTTATTTTTTTTTAACAACTGTCACTTTTCTCCACACATAGTTCTCTCACGGACTGTACTTTCATGAATGCCTTGGGGTCTAGAGGCCATGGTCATTGCCAACAGAGTAAGGGAAATTATTTGATCGTTGACAATATCTTTAGAAATCATATTGTCCAATCCTCCCATTTTGCTGACGGGTAAACGAAGGCTCAAAGAGGAGATACAATTTGCAATAGATGTTAGAGCTGGTGTTAAGTACACAGTGATAGTTGCTGAATTGCGTGAATCTACTTTTCTTTTTCTTCGCTGGATTGTCTATAACTGGATGACACAGTGATCACTAAAATATAACACTTTTACTTACATTTCTTTGCATCCTGTCAAAGATATACACAGAGACATTAGATGTCAGAAACAAATTGCCTGGAATGGAAACAAAGGACAGCAAGATTTATAAAGTAATTCTTTTTTTCTATCAGTGGTACCTATTCATTATAGAAACTTAGAAAATACCAATGAGAAAAAAAGAATGAAATTTAGATCAGCTGTAGTGCAGTTACTCAGAGACATTACTATAAATTTGGTGATTATGTAGCCTTATTTTTCGGTGTGTGATGTATAAAAATACACATCAGAAAAAAATATATATCAGATACTCTTTTGCAATATCATGCACATTTTCCCAAATCATTATATAAGATTCTCAATCATCTCTAGTGGCTGAAGTAATATTCCATTGTGTGGTAATATCAAAATTTATTCATGTGAATCACAACTGATCAACAGTTACATGGTTATTTTCTTTTATTTATTATGAACAGCCGTGTGATGAACTTCATTGTGGGAAAAATTAACATAACTTTCTTTAGGATAAATTCCTAAGAGTGGAACTGCTTAGTCAAATGTTTTAAAAGATTTTAGGCTTTCTGATGCAAATTTTCACATTCCCCTCCAGAAGGCTTGTACTCTTATATGTAAGAGAAGACGTAAAAATAAACTCTCTGAGGATTTGGACTGTGGCTGCTTTATTCAAGATTGTATCTGCACAGCCTAGAAGGCCCTTAAGAGTGTATTTATTAATTAGCCCAGAGGCTGGCACATATTGATGCTTGATAAACGTGAATTATAATTATTACTTTCTTTGACATTTTTTTAACCATTTTCATGGCACAGCAGTACTTTTGGAAGTTTATTTGGAATCCTGTCTAAGAATAAACATGAAACTCAACCATATCCCTTTGTATCTCATGTAGAGTCCCTCCTTTGTTGAATCTCTGAAACACATTTATTGTGGAACTGCTTTCTGCCTTTTTTTTTTGCCAGCATATTTGTAAAACATTTTCCTTCCGGTCACTTGATGTCTGATTAGGCTCAAATAATGCAACCCACTGGGGCAAATCAGTCTGGACAAAATAGCGTTGACTTTACGGAAAACAAAGAAAATGATAATAGGTGTGACGTGTCCACTTTAAGTGCTTTTAAGTGTATCTGCTGGTTGGACTCACACACTCCTCCTCTTTGCAGAGAAATATAATGGGATTATTAAAAAGATTGGCTTTGGCTTGGAACTTGGCATCTGTTACCCTGGCTCTGTGACGTGGGGCATATTACTCAGTCTCCCCAAGTCTTGATTTCCTCACTCGGAAGAGCAGAACCCACTTACCAGGTTTGGCAAAAAGAGCCCCTGAGACGGTGCACATAAAGCTCTTAGCACCAAATCTAGCTTCAGAATGAACGCCCGGTAAACGGTGGCCACTGATGCCAGAACTTCATGACCACCAGTGACTGAGAACTGAATGTGTACGGTTTTATGTTCCCAGGGTTCTATTTTATGGACTTAACATTTCCTTCCACATTCTAAGAGATTAGTGCATTAGATTTTGCTGAGCTTGCCACTTGGGGGAAGCTTTCAGCAGATTTTATTGAGCCATTTTCCTCTTGGAGAAAATAAAACCCAAAGTCGCATAGCAAATGCCTCTGGCATGCCAGAGATCCAGAAGAATGTTGGATCTTCAAAGCCTCAGACTACTTCATGATAATCATGTAAATAGTGCTGGTGATGATAATGATCATCCCGGTGCTGATAAAAGCTAGCTTAAAATGAGGGTTTATTTTTGGTCAGGAAGTATGCATTTATTCATACTATCTTATTTAATCTGCACCATAACTACAAAGGTAGGTGATATTATTCCCGGAAGCTGAGAGAGTTTATTAATTTGTCCAGGATAACATAGCTGAGAACTGTAGAGCTGTTCTAACTGGAGCCCAGATCTGCGCTTTAAACCACCACAATCTGCTCCATAAAACCAACCATTCCGAAGCGAGTCCTGTTCTCAGCAGAAGTCTTGAGAACATACTTTCTCATCAACTGAAATGACTGCCAAATCACAAGGGTTGAATACGTAGCCAGATCAGTATTACAACCTAAACTTGTTTCCTATTTTGCATCCTATTTAAGATCAGTGAAAGATACCCAACGCCCCTAGCCTTTCACATTAGAAGTTCAGTAGAATTTACTTTTGAAGTCTTCTTGGAAAAATATCTGAGTGAAATCCTGCTTTCCTTTGTAAGAGGAGATTTACTTTGCCTGTATTCATTAGCTCTCTGGTTGAGCACACAGAGAGAAGCAAGACAGCAGATTATTCAAATAAACAAGTCCGCTGATTGAAAGCCCACTAATAACCTTGTTATGTAGAAGAGGCCCCTGTCTGCAGGAAAGCCTCTTTAGCAACAAGTCATGTCACTGAATCAGGAGTTGCAACAGGGACTACAGTCCACATTCAGTGGCTTGGCAGAATTTTAAAATGCAGCTCTGTGGGTCTTCCAGGTCATTCTGCTAGGTCTTTAAAATACATGGATTGGGGCGCCTGGGTGGCTCAGTTGTTTAAGCGTCCGACCTCGGCTGAGGTCATGATCTCGCAGTTCGTGGGTTCGAGTCCCATGTCGGGCTCTGTGCTGACAGCTTGGAGCCTGAACCCTGCTTTGGATTCTGTGTCTCCTCCTCTCTCTGCCCCTCCCATGCTCATGCTCTGTCTCTCTCTGTCTCTCAATAATAAATAAACATTAAAAAAATAATAAAATACATGGATTGAAGGCATGAATCTTATTCAAGTGGACCTGGTGAAATGAATAATTTTCTCTGAGTCACCAGCTTCCAAGGTATCCCCACCATAAAGTGCATACTTATCTCAACTTCCTCTTTGTTCAGTTTGTTGTCATCTAAGGAAACCTAGGGACACAGACACCGTGTGATGCAGCTGCATAAGCAGAGCCTGAGAGGAAGCCGGGAAAAGAATATGTATGGTGAGACGGGCAGTGCCCTGTCTAATTTCTTCCGAGGGCCTCTTCTTTTTCATTTGTACACTTTGCAAACAAATTAAGGGAGCTAACTAGTGAGGAAGGAGATCACATTCTCTGCCCTTCAGTTATTTCGGAGTTGACTGTGTGTCCTACACCCCATGTCATTCAAGGGAGCCTTGAGGGACACCTGACCTAGTTGAGCAGCCGTGCCTTTAATAAACCTGCCAAAATAAGTTATGGAATTTCTTATACAACTGTGAGATTCCCTCAAAGACACACTGAAGGTTGCTTGAGTTTTATTATGTAGAGCGTAACGTGGATGGTAGTGACCAGACAGCTTGGTTACTTCGCGGATGACCATGGTGATCATGATGTTGAGAGCACCTCACACTCGGGTGCACCTGCCGTGTGCCGAGGAGACAACTATAACTTTGTACATTTTCTCATGTAGTATTTGCAACAATTCTGATGGAGAGACTATTCCTGTACCTATTGTATAGACAAGAAAACTGAGGCTTAGGGAAGCCAAGGCCACATATCTGGTGGGCAGCGGACCCAGAATTCAAACTCAAACTCTCTGATTCCAAAATGAAGACCCTTAATCACTGTATCCATGGTCCGCAAACATTTTTTTTAACACGTACCCATCAGTAAAACATTTCAAGGACATTCCCTCTTTGTACTTATTTATTAATAACTAACTCTATACTAGTATACTATGTACATAATAAAATGCATATATAAGGAATAAATTAAGAAGGATGAACCAAAGATGAAATAATGTTTGATTTTGTTATGTTTATTAATGCATCCAAGTATTTTGGATCCCGTGAAAAGGTTATTATAATTAATGGGGTTTTTTTTAATTTTTAAAGTTTTTATTTATTTTGAGAGAAGGAGAGAATGAACGGGGGAGGACCAAAAAGAGAGAGAGACAGAAGATCTGAAGCAGGCTGTGTGCAGACAGCAGAGAGCCCGATGCGGGGCTTGAACTCATGAACCATAAGATCATGACCTGAGCTGGAGTCAGATGCTAAACTGACAGCCACCCAGGAGCCCCATGTTTCAGTATTTCTGAAAATTTTTGTTCAGTGTGTTTGGCCTGGTAACTCAAAAGCCCACCTCTGAGTTGTTTTCCTCTACTTGGTCATACCTGGCAAAGATTCTGCAGAAGGATCCTTAGATCTAAATGAGAAAATGGACATTACTGGCTGCACATTTGAAATCAAGGTATCCAAGTTTCAGTTCTGTCCACCAATTATGCAAAGATTTTTGTTGAAATCCAGTTAGCAAATTGCTGTCTTTCCCAGTGCCAGGCTTTTGTTCTTCTACATAGGTTGTATCTTTGCATTTTTTAAAAAGTTTGTTGAAAACTTACAAAAACTCACTTCAAAACCTTTGAAAACTGATTAATCATGTTTATAAAATTGTTTCCAATATTTAAAGAGATTTTCATAGGTGCATCAAGTATATGGATGCATCCTGACATCACACAATAAAAGAATCATTTCTAAAGCAATTTCTGCTCTCAAATTGCTCTCTCCATAACATCAGCTTATTTTATTTATTTTTTTTTATTTTGAGAGTCTGTCTTTATGCTCTAGGTGCTTGGTTTTTATATGTCTAGCTAATTGTGATGGCTTCAAAGAATCATTAGCTGATGTCTCAAGACAGTATATATAGAGCATGGTTCAGTGTTGATAATGATTATCTATATATCAGATATTTTTCTTCTAATTTTACATTGGGGAGGGCTGATGTCTTGATCAATTTGAGGAGCTGATCTTTGTTTTTACCTTAGAATATGGCTGCTGTGGAATAGGAATGGCCACTTTTTCTGCCATTTTTCTACTCACTATGCTAATCGTGTTGTCATCAACTTAACCACCCCAGACAGGGACGGGAGGTGGGAAGCTCGGGGGTCTTTAACGGCATCACACTGCATTCTTTCCATGGGTTCTGTCAGTTTGGGGATTGGCCGGAGATCTTACTCTTAAGAACTTAATGAACTGCGTTGTGAGCTCTAGGTCTGTAAGAAAGCTGCTTTGCTATCAGCCAAAGAAATTGCGGGATGGCAAAAGCCAGGCTTAAGGTGTGGGACATTCAAAGTCCGGCTTTTTAAAAGTGTGCAAAGTAAAGTACAATAAAACGAAACTCACGGTGCGAGGAGGTTGAGAGTCAGCAGTATCACGGTGGAGAACTTCAATTGTTACAAAGAGCCCTGGTCACCGACACTCCCTGCCGTTGGCCCAACCACTACTGCCACCAGAGTTAGATCACACTGTAACTTAAAAACAAAAAACAAAAAACAAAAACTGTTTCTAAACTATAGAAATAGCAAATATATATTAAGGTAGAGAGGGCAGTATAATGAAGCCTCATGTACTCATTACCCAGCTTATTAACTGTCACTTCGCGGTTTATATTCTTCCTGCCTCCCTACTGAATTATTTTGAGGCTAATCCCAGATACATAACATCATTCTATCTGTAAATATTTTAGTATGAATTTCCAAAATATAAGGACCTGGTATTGTGTTCGTTGTAGTCAATAAAAGATGCTGGTTAAGTTTGATTATTGACTATAAATAGTTCTTTTTGTTATTGTTTGTAAGATAACATCTCGCAGAAGAGACATTCTGATTTGAAAGAGTTGCACTGTTGGGGGAAAAATGAGTTCTGGAATTAACAAAATAGTGTAAATTACCTAGGAATTAATCCAACAGAAGATATATAGACTTTTTATGAAAAAATCCGTGAAACATTTCAGGACATAAAATATGAACTGAATAAGCAGAGACCTACCAAGTTCTAGGTGAAAAGGCTACATACTTTGGTTATTAATCTAGTGCATTGTATGGATTCATTTTCACGTGTTAAATCAACCTTCTATTCTTGGGAAAACCTGCTTGGTCATGACGTATTATTCTCCTATATACGTTATTTGAATTGATTTATTAAAATGCTCTAAAGGTTTTTGTGCCAGTAATGGTGAGGGATATTGGCCTTTTTCTTCTATCATTTTTGTCCCATATTTGTAGTAGGGTGATGGTGGCTTCATAAAATGAGTTGGGAAGTATTTCCTCTTCTTCTGTTTTCCAAGTTTGTTTACCACCTCTGTGTTTTCTTAAATGTTTGATAAAATTTACCGGTGAAGCCATCTGGGCCTGGAATTGTCTTTGCAGGAAATTTTTAAATTAGGAGCTAAATTTCTTTATTTTAAAAATGGCTATTTAGATAACCGAATTCTTTTTCACTGACCTTCAGCATTTTAGTTGTCTTTGAAGGAATTTATTCACTTAATATAAACTGCCAAATTTATTGACACATCCTCAGGTTTTTTCCTGCCTGCAGATTCGATGCTGTTAATGTTTGGCAGTGGTCAGCTCAACTGAAAAGTGCTGGTGGGGTTGTCTGTTAGGAGCCCTCAGGGCAGTAAACATATCCCAGAGAGACTGAGAAATCAGCCCTGAGATGTGCCTCCGGGTTATAAGTTTTGAGACGACAGTAACCTGTGTCCTGTCACCCGTAAGAAACACATCTCCTGAATCTCCTTTGCCTGTCTCCAGTGGGTCTCATTCACGTTAGCGGCCAGACTCCTATCTCACAAAGTACCCTGGACCCTGATGAGCATCAGCCCAATTTTTTCTTTTAATAATTTTTTAAAGTGTATTTAATTAGAGAGAGAGAGTGCGAGCGAGCATGAGTGGGGGAGGGGCAGAGAGAGAGGAAAGGAAAGAGGCTCCCAAGCAGGCTCCATGCTGTCGGTGCAGAGCCTAACGCGAAACTCACACCCGTGGACTGTGAGATCACGACCTGAGCCAACATCAAGAGTCGCACAGTTAACTGAGTGAGCCATGCAGGCACCCCCGCTCCCAACTTTTCTTTTATGCATGTAGTAACTGAGTCCTGAAGATGAGGATTGGGACTGACACTTATTATGTAGCCCTTAAGTGCCAATTCTATGATAAGTCCTTATATATTGTCAAAGTATATTTTTCCAGAAGTTCAGGACATGACTCACATATAAATACATAATGAACATGAATCAAAGATTTAGTTAACTTATTACTGAAAGTACCAACAAGATGGAAAAGCTGGCTCAAAGCGTATTAGAGGAATGGAGATTTATTTGGTCAGTCAGTAAAGAAGCACTAAAATAAGTTTATGAAGTTACATGCACAACTGATTAGTGTCCTCTAGGTCAATAAAGCTGGGTAGCTTTGAAAGTTATCTTCTTCTTTTTTTTTTTTTTAATTTTTCTTTAACATTTATTTATTTTTGAGACAGAGACAGAGCATGAGCAGGGGAGGGTCAGAGAGAGGGAGACACAGAATCTGAAACAGGCTCCAGGCTCTGAGCTGTCAGCCTAGAGCCTGATGCGGGGCTCGAACTCACGGACTGTGAGATCATGACCTGAGCCAAAGTCGGACGCCAAACTGACTGAGCCACCCAGACGCCCCGAATGTTATCTTTTTCGACCAGACAGACATTGTTTTCAGCTTACCATATTCTACAAGGCAATCTCTAACTGCAGAGTCTGGGCCCTAATGAATGGAAACAAGTAAATCAAATGAACTTGGACTTGTTTCGTAACGTGTGGGGACCTTTGGGTAGGTTTGTTAGTGCCCTATGTGACAAAAAAAAAAAAAAAGGTGATACAATCATCTTCTTAATTCCAAATTTTAGAACAATTTTTTTCTTTTCTTTTTTCCTAGAGAGAGCGAGAACGCACGCGCACAATCCGGGGAAGGGCCGGGGGAGGTAGAGAATCCCAAGCAGACTCCAGGCTCGGCGTGGATTCCTCCATGTGACTTGATCTCATGACCCTGGGATCATGACCTGAGCTGAAATCAAGAGGCAGACGCTCAACTCACTGACCTACCCAGGCACCTCAGATAATTGTTCTTAATAAATGATCTAGTTTCATGTCTGAGAGCCCAAGGTGTAAGAATCAGCATCCCCACTTGAAGAACAGCAAACACACAGTGTTCTTGGTTTCCCACCGAGGCTTTTAAAAAAAATATCCATCTGCATTTTAGGTTATGTTCACTTATCTAGCAAATACTGAAAAAGTAGCTTCTATGTATCAGGCTAGTGCCGGAAGTTCAGTAGTGAACAGAACAGACTCCATTCTAGCCCATATGGGCACATCGTAGTAGGGAAACTGCACTTCCGACAAATAAATGCAAGGGTGGTGAGAACTGCAGTTTAAGGGGCCATCGGTGTATAGAGCTTCACCTGGATGTTCAGAGACAGCTTTTTGGAGGAGGTGACCATTTACCTGAGGTTAACATTAAAATTGGAGTGGGAGGGGCGCCTGGGTGGCTCCGTCGGTTAAGCGTCCGACTTCGGCTCAGGTCACGATCTCGCGGTCCATGAGTTCGAGTCCCGCGTCGGGCTCTGTGCTGACTGCTCAGAGCCTGGAGCCTGCTTCCGATCCTGTGTCTCCCGCTCTCTCTGCCCCTCCCCCGTTCACGCTCTCTCTCTGTCTCAAAAATAAATAAACGTTAAAAAAAATTTTTTTTTTTAATTGGAGTGGGAGATGAGACATAAAG
The DNA here is from genome assembly GCF_022837055.1 of Prionailurus viverrinus. NCBI lineage: Eukaryota > Metazoa > Chordata > Mammalia > Carnivora > Felidae > Prionailurus > Prionailurus viverrinus. Next base: position 29,726,732 of record NC_062562.1, on the reverse strand, counting down.
CATTGCAGGTATATACTAACGCTCTGCGTTGAGACAGTTTGTCCCCGAATGAGTATTTCCCAGTTGCTTGGTTCAAATAAAAATTCTAGATTTTAAAGAAGTGAGATGAGTTTTCTTGGAGTTTCAACTTCAGATTCTTCCCAGTCATGAATTATATAATGATAAAAGATGAAGGGGAGAAATGAGAGGAAACATAGGAGAGAAGGAGGAAAAGAGGGCAGCTTTTCTGTGGTGTGCGTGCACTGGTTCTCAAGACCAAATGTTACATTTCCGGGAATGTTTTGAGCCAGATGCTGTCACGTTGGTAGCCTGAGATCCATCATGGTGGGAATATTTGTATCATGGAAACCATCAAATGTTACAAATCAGGGGCACCTGGGTGGTTCATTCGGTTAAGCGGCCAACTTCAGCTCAGGTCATGATCCCGCGGTCTGTGGGTTTGAGCCCCTCATCGGGCTCTTTGCTGGCAGTTCAGAGCCTGGAGCGTGCTTCCGATTCTGTGTCTCCCTCTCTTTCTGCCCCTCCCCTGCTTGCTCTCTGTCTGTCTCTCTCTCTCAAATAATAAACATTAAAAAAATTTTTTTTTAATTTACAAATCAGGATTCTTCTCCCCTCCCCAACACACACACAGAGATCTAGTTGTTTGACCTTTGCTAGCACATCACAGCAGCTTTCCCAGGAGGAAATTCAAACCCATGGGTTTATTTATCATTAAAATTAACTGCTCCTCATCTCTGCTGATTATACATTTCTAAGATTGGAAAATGCCTCTGTAGAATAAAGAACCCTAAACCGTGTATGCAAGGGCCTGTTGTAGCCACATACTCCAAGTCTTAGTTCAATGATGAATCCTTCTAAATAGCCAAATACTCTCAATGACAAGACACTATGTGTTAAAGGGCAACCTAATCCATTTCCCCAGAGTTCTAAATAATAGAAAGTCAGTCCTCATGTTGCCCCTAAATCAGCTTGCCTGTACTTTCTATCTGATGCTAGTTTATTCTTCTGGAACTGCATAGAAAAATCTAGTTTCTATTTCCCATCAAGTTGAGGACTACTCAATCCATGTGAAAGCGGCTAGGAAAATGCTTTTAATCCTATATAAAGATACACCATACTTCAGTTCATTCAGGAAGTAGTATTTCTTTCAGGGGGTCTCAACTTTGGCTTGCAAGAGATGTTCATGAAGTTTCTACATTTGTACATACTGGGGTCTCTTCTCCCAGACTTTCTGAGTGAGTGGGTCTGTGGGGCCACAGGCATCAATATTTTCTACAAGCTTCCTTGGCAATACTGATACAAAGGCTGAGCCCCCAAATTTATTGGGTCTCTTGGCTGCTAATAAGACCCAAAGTTCAGTGATTTAAAAAAAAGAAGGTTCCCCTCTTTAGCAGTCTTGTAGGAAGAACAGACATAAGAGTCCTTGATTTACATTAATATTTATAACAAATGCCAAGAGGCAGGGGATGAAGGAGTTCAGAGAAAGGGCGTCTAGCTCAGGGCCTGGGAGGAGCCATCAGAAGGAGTTGGCCTTACATAGCATCTTGATAGACAGGTAAGACTTAGCCAAGTGAAGAAAGTAAAGGAAAAAGAAAGTGACATTCATAGCCCCGAAAGTTCAAGGCATAAATGGAATTGTGAGGACTTGCAGAAAAATGAGAATCAAATTGTTGTTAACCAGCCATAGGGCAAATTCTAGACACAACATAAAAACATATTGTCGCTTGATTGCAGACGAATATTACAGGGATTAAAAAAGGAACTCTCTTCAAAGATGTTTCAGTAATATTCCACGCAGTCTACCCACATGCTTACCAAGGCATGAAATAAACACTGCCTGTACCTTGATAGGACAAGTGATGTGACTCAGCTTGAGGGAAGTTCACGCTCTCGGCTGCCTCCAAAAGGAACCAAAAGTGTCTCTGTCAGATGCGGTAGGGGGAATCACTCATGCCTTTAAAATATCAGTAACACAAAATCTCGTGGAGAGGAATTGAATCAATGATAAATTTCATTTTAATAAGCTAGCACTCGTTTGTGGGTGCAGAAAAGGTCCCTGAAACCTCTGCTCGACCCAGCTGGTTCATCTGGCCATGAGGTCCTGCAGCTCCAAAACACCGATGGCTTTTTATTCTTTTCTGCTTCTGGATTCTAGGACAACCGTCAGTTTGCGGGATTTTCTGTTCTCCATTGTGCTGGCCTAGGTCTGTATTGTGTGCGCTGCTATATTTGGGTTCCTTTATAGAACATCTGTTTCCGTGTGTGTGTGCGTGTATGTGCTTAATTAATATACTTTATATTTTTTGCAGAAAAATCGAGTGGAAAGTACAAGACAGTGTCCGCATACTCCATATCCCCTTTCCCCACCACACAGTCTCCCCTGTTTATCGTCTTGCATTCGCCTGGTGCATTTGTTATCACAATTGATGAGCCCGTAGTGGTACATTATTATTAACTCAAGTCCATCATTTATATTAGGGTTTATGCTTGTGTTTTGAGTATTTCCCAGCTGCAGAGCACCTTCTGACTTTGTCGCATTTTTTTTTCCCTCTGCAATTCTGTGTCACGAATGGAGATTGTCAGAACCAGTTAAGTAAGGTCTGCACATCCCTCCAAACATTCCAGCAGCCTGAAGAGTAGAGTGCTGGTCACTCGTACCTTCTCTCGCTGTCATGACTGACAAAGCAAGGTTCTTAACCTAAATTGGCTTCGGTGAAGGTCCCAGTTTCAGTTTGTGAGGTGTTACGTTAGAGAATCTTCCACAACCTATACATAGGACTGCGTTCAGATTTTTTCAGCTTCTTCTCTGGAAATCGTTCCTACAGATAAGTTCGCTATTAAACCTCGTAAGATTCAGAATCGTGTTTAGTGATTTCATGTGTCGCTGCGCTAGTCTTTTTAATCTGGGCTCCAGCCAAATGGAACTATCTGCTGTCTCATTTGCAATAGGTTGTTGTGACTTTATTTTTGGACAGCTCTGTTGTGCATGCTTGATGCTTATACTGAGAGCAGCCTCTAATCCTCTTTCTTCTTCTCCATCTTCTTTCTCTTCATCAGCAGAGTCTAAATTATAAGTTGGCAGAAGAAACTCTGGCCACCTCCCCTTGACTGGACCCCACACTTTCTCATCTTTCTTCATTCGTTTTGTACTCCGATCTGGAAGGCCCTTCACATCCCTTCTCCCACTTGCCCTGCCTCTTCCTCTTCTCCCGGTGAGCCTATCTCTGCCAGCTGAGATGCTAGACATTATTCAAAATCCTCCTCTCCTCCGATGCCACAGCCTGCGTGAAACATTATCCTGATTCTGCAATGAACCTGAGAACTCATTACTGTTCCCTGATGCCGCACGCTTTCAAATCATGTCACTCCCTTGCCTAAAACACTTCCGTGGTTTCCCATCCTGCTTGGAATTAAACCCAGACTCTGCACGTTGGCACACAGGGCCCTGCACCTACTTCTCCAGGATCAGACTGTACCACTCTCCTCCTGGCCAACTGCCTTGCAGCATTAATAGCTGTCAGGTTCATTGATTCACAATGGTTCCCAAAGTGTGGTCCATAAACCCCTAGGATGATTTCCCTAATAATACTAAGACACTATTTTTTTTTCCCAACTGTACTGACATCTGCACTAATGATGCAAAAGCAGTGGTGAGTGAAACAGCCGGGGCCTTGGCACAAACCAAGGCACTCGTGCCCGACCACACTGATCTTGTCCTCCTCTTAGCCATGAGCTCACTGTTTAAAAACTAGCAGGTTCACTGAGTACTCTTCATGAGAAAGCTGTGGAAATTATTAACTGCGTTAAGTTTTGACCCGGAGTACCCACCCTTTTAATATTAGTAGGATGAAATAGTAAATATCCATCAAGCACTTTGGCACATGTGAAAAGGGACTTGTGTTACTGGCTGCCCAGTGAACTAGTCATTTTTTGGTTTGATGCAATGTCAATTTTACTTGAAAGAACAACTGATAGACAAACCAAGGTTATTCAAACGTAGGCATTTTGCAGATATTTTCTGGAAAATGAATGAAGGGAGCCTGTTGCTTCAAGAAAAACAGCTGACAGTATTTTTGCCAATGATAACGTTTGAGCTTTCAGTCCATCACTATAAGCTTGACAGCTTTCCAACACCCCAGTTTTTTGTGTGTGATTTTAAGTAATATGATTTTTTTTTTTTTTGGAGAGAGAGAGAGGGCAAGTCAGGGAGAGGGGCAGAGGGAGGGAGGGAAAGAGAAAGAGAATCCTAAGCAGGCTCCACACTCAGGGCAGAGCCCAGTGTGTGATTGGATCCCATGACCCTGGGATCATGACCTGAGCCCGAATCAAGAGTCGATGCTCAACCGACTGAGCCAACCAGGCGCCTCTAAGTAATATGATTATTTTTACATATTGTGTAATGAAATGTGTCGATAGTTGGAATATTTGCCTAACTTAATGAACTAGTATTTTCCATAGGACAAATGTGTGGTATTTTTTTTAAAAAGCATCCATGGTTAAAAGATTGTTTCAAAAAGTAGGAAAGACCCGTGATTTTTTTTAATGTAATAGGGTACAAAAAAGTTCATTACTATGGTTTCCAATTCCACACAACTAACCTTTAAGAAAATACCACTGGTTGCACATTGGTGTAATATCAACAAAGACTCTGCCTCTATCTGAACGTTTATTAAAATATTTCTCCTTTTTCCATCAACATATCTGTGGGAGGCCAGATTTTTTTTCACATACTTCAACCAAAACAGCATATCACAACAGATTGAATGTAGAAACGGAGATGAGATTCCAACAGCCTTCTCTTAATCTCCGAAGGAGATTTGCAACTATGAAACGGTGCCGTTCATTTCACTAATATTTGCTGTGGAAAATTTAGTTATTTTCATAAAACTGGGTTGTTTAGGTTAACGCATTATGAGTTTATTATTATCGTAATGAATTAATGAGTGCTTTAAACTGCAGTTTTAATATCTGTTAAGTACGTACCAACAGACATAACGTGCATAAGCAGAAAGTCTCATGTCGTCTTCAATAAAGTTTAGGAGTGCAAAGAGACTTGACACCAGTATGTTTGAGAATCGTAGCAACTAGAAGCATTATTTTTTTTTTAATTTTTTAACGTTTATTTATTTTTGAGAGACAGAGAACACAGAGCACGAGCCGGGGGAGGGCAGAAAGAGAGGGAGACAGAATCTGAAACAGGTTCCAGGCTCTGAGCTGTCAGCGCAGAGCCTGATGCGAGGCTTGAGCTCATGACTGTCTGATCATGACCTGAGCCGAAGTCGGAAGCTTAACCTACTGAGCCACCCAGGCACCCCACAACTAGAAGAATTCTTAATGAGGACTTTGGACCTAAAATTACATGTTTGGCCCCCTGTCAGGAGAATCTAGATGAATATTGTCCAAGTGCCTCCAAATTAGAAAAGTATATTCTTAAGTTTTTAAAAACTGTATGTGGTGGGGCACCTGGGTGGCTCAGTCGGTTAGGTGTCTGTCTCTTGATTTCGGCTCAGGTCATGATCTCACGTTTCTGGAAATCCAAGCCCCAGGTTGGGCTGTGTGCTGACAGTGTGGAACCTGCTTGGGATTCTCTCTCTTTCTCTCTCTCTCTCTCTGCCCCTCCCCTGCTTGCACTCTCACTCTCTCAAAATAAATAAATGAACTTAAGCAAATAAAAATATAAAACTGTATGTGTTTGAATCAGGGGTAGGACACGCCATCCACCTTTTCAGATGCTCTGCGGTGTATATAGGGCATCTTCTGTTCCTTTCGTTTCTCTTTATCCTTTTTCTCCTCTCATCCCATCTCCAATCGAACCGTTAGCCTGACCCCATTTCTATATTCAGTTTTCTTAATTTTTTGCCTCTTGTACTAAGTAATTGTTTTCTGAGAGAATCCCAGCTTAACCAATGTTTAATGTTGTCTCAAGGTCACTTTCCCTCAGGGGACAGAACCCTGTGTTCTTTCTCTCCTGAACAAATTGGTCTTTAGGAATAACATGGCTAGTTGGTCATTCTGTTACTTAATGGTTTAAAAATTCAGAGTTAGTTGTTTTTTTTTTAATTTTTTTTAACATTTTTATTTATTTTTGAGACAGAGAGACAGATCATGAATGGGGGAGGGGCAGAGAGAGAAGGAGACACAGAATCGGAAGCAGGCTCCAGGCTCTGAGCCATCAGCCCAGAGCCCGACGTGGGGCTCGAACTCATGGACCGTGAGATCGTGACCTGAGCTGAAGTTGGATGCTCAACCGACTGAGCCACCCAGGTGCCCCCAGAGTTAGTTTTTTAAAAGTGGTAACAACTTAATGATATTCAGCTGCTGCTATTCCAGAAAAATGTTTTTAATGAGCAAGAACTTCTATAGTAGATTTTTAATTCTTTTCTAAGGAAGCACTCCCTAAAATGTGGTAGATGTATGCAAGATGATAGTACCTATCTATTTTAACTATAACTAGAACATAAAGCCTATGATTTCACAGGTACCATTGCTTAGAACAAGTTTCAGTTTTTAAAAAAAATGCAATGGGGCACCTGGGTGGCTTAGTTGGTGGAGCATCCAACTCTTGATTTCGGCTCAGATCATGATCCCAGGGTGGTGGGATCGAGCCCTGTGCCCATGCTGAGCCTGGAGCCTGGTTGGGATTCTCTCTCCCTGTGTCCCCCACCTGCACCCCACCCCCCGCAAATAAAAAAAATGACTTGCTATACATTCAAGGCAAAATATAAAGTAAGTCATAGTACGGTTGGTATATGGAGAGGATGTTATTTGGATGATGGAATTCGCAACCATGTTGCAAAGAGAAGTCCCAGGTTACAGCTCATTGTACCTTCTCCTGCCTTTAGTACTCTTGCCCCTTCAACTTCCATTTCAGAATTATTCAGTGATAATTTCCTATGATGAAGTCTTTTGAAGGTTTTTTTGTTCTCGCTCAAGCCAAATAAATGAAATTCACTTAAAACACCTTTTTTGGAATGCACTATGTAAATGTACATAGTATACAAGGTGAGAAGAATTTTATGTACACAAGTAAGTATGTGGTTTGGATGATACAGCTTCTAGATTTCCTAGAATCAAGACTTTATTTAGGGCGGACACTAATTTGGTTGTGGAAAGAGGATATTTTATTTTTTTAATAAAATTAATGGACCAACATGAATTTTGATAACCTTCAAAGAAAAGAAATTAAATAAATCTTGCTCGCCTCTCTCTAGGCTAACTTACGGTTTTTAAATCGCTTGTTGACTTGACATTCCTGTTAGTCTTCTATAATGAAGTAGAGTTTTAAAGACTACTTTTTTCGTGGCACCTGGGTGGCTCCTTTGGTTAAGCATCTGACTCTTGCATTCGGCTCAGGTCATGATCCCGTAGTTCCTAGATTCAAGACCCGAGTCAGGCTCCATGCCGGACGGTGCAGAGCCTGCTTGAGATTCTCTCTCTCTGCCCCTCCTCTGCCCTCTCTTGCTCTCTCTCCAAATGAATCAATAAACTTAAAAAAACTACCTTTCCCCCGAATAATGATTTCTTTCTTAAAAAGAAAAGGCACACAGAGAAAGACAAATACCGTGTGATTTCACTTACATGTGGAATCTAAAAACAATGAGCAAATAAATGTAAAAAGTAGAAACTGACGCGCAAATAGAACAACCTGGTAGTTGCCATCGGGGAGGACGCTGGGGGGATGGGCAAGATAGGTGAAGGGGAGTAGGAGATACAGGCTTTTAGTTAAAGAAGGAATAAATCACAGGGAGGAAGGGTAAAGCACAGGGAATATAGTCCATGATAGTGTAATAGTATTGTATGGTGACAGAAGGTAGTTACACCTGACATGAGCACAGCACCAGGTTTTGAGTTGTCGAATCACCATGTTGTACGCTTGAAACTAAAATAACATTGTGTGTTGGGTGCCTGGGTGGCTCAGTCAGTTAAGCATCCAACCTCAGCTCGGGTTACGATCTCACAGTTCTTGAGTTTGAGCCCCGCGTCAGGCTCTGTGTTGACAGCTGGGAGCCTGGAGCCTGCTTTGGATTCTGTGTCACCCTATCTCTCTGCCCCTCCCCTACTCGCTCGCTCTCTCTCAAAACTAAATAAACTTCTAAAATAACATTGCATGTCAACTATACTTCAGTTTCCAAGAAAAAAAGAAAAAGCTTAGCTCATATTATTAGATTGTAATATTCAATGCTTACCTTTTATGTTAGGGAAGGACTTCAGTTATGTGTATAAATGGAAGATCTCCTTACACCCCAAAACAACTTTCCTCCTACCTACAGCCTATGCTTGGAATGCTACCATTTCAGATTCATTCTTTCAGGGTAAATATTGCTTCTCCCTCTTTTATAATGCAGTTGCTGCTGTGATAGGAACCATAGGAAGCAATAAGCACCTTAGTAAGAATGCTTTCTTTCATGCCTAGGGAAAGCCTCAGGTATCCATCGAAAAAGCATGTGTCTGCAAGAAAGAGCACAAAATGATTTGAACAACAACAAAAATCAAGACTCATTTTTTCCCGCATAACAAGAAGGGCAGAGATAGGTGTTTCCAAACATTTGTTCAACCCCTCAAAAGTATAAGGGCCAGAATCTCTATGATGCTCTTGACCCGAGGAAAGGGTTATGTCAACAGGCAGGTTCCTTTTTGTAAGGATTTTATTCAAAAGCTTTTCCAGAGGACCCCGAGTAGTTTTCTGTCCCTGTTGCATGTCTCCGTAGAGCTGGGAGATGGGAAAAGAGTGCGTGGCTTTTCAGCCTCTAAAATGGAAGGGCCAAGGAAGAGGGGACGAAAAACACCACATAAAAGTAACTTCAAAAGACTGAATAAACAGAGGGAAAGAAAGCATTGAAGAACATAAAAGATTAATGACAGGAAAAAGGCAAAACTAAATCATAACAATAATACTATGTTGTTTTTATTAACCAGTCTTACTCTATGCCAGATACTATGCTATCTGCCTTGCATATGTGATCTCACAAAAAGCCTGTAAGGTAGTTAAGATCTCCCATGTATAGAGGAGAAAACCAAAGTCAACTACTTGCCCTAAGACTTGTATCAAAGCCAGGATTTGGCCTGTGCTTGCTCTGACTTCAGCACTGCCTCTCCTGAGACCAGCCCTTAGCACATGCGGGTTTCTCTTCCTGGTATATTCCATATCATGCTTCTCCAGAATGTGCAGTAAATTACACACTGTCTGAAACACAGTGGGAATTTTCAGGCCTTGCCTAATGAGGTGGATTGAACCAAGAATGCTTCAGTAGTTGCAGCAAAGCCTGCTACAGCTCTTTCCTCTGCAATAATTACCTTTCATCTTTTCAAGTTTTCTGCTCTTGGAACTCATTACTTCCATTCCGAATTCTGATCTGATGCACAAGTGGCTTCTATCCATATTGAGTGCTTTTAGATGGACTTCTATCTTCGGAGAGAGAGTTCTGGTTGTAAGTGGCCCATGGAAGTCTGTTTGTCTATTTGGTGTTGTACTGTCAGCTTCTCTGGGCCAATTATTTCAGTGCGTTCATGCAAGGTCACCTTCCATGTTCAATCCTATCTAGGCCAGTTAACTTTAAACCAGAGATAAACCCACAGATTGGCTATTTGTGTGAGCTCCTAAGTGAGGTTTGCACTCACTCAAAAGGTGTGCAAAAGGCCAAAGGGTGCTAAGGAATCAAAGATGAATATGGGAGAGTAAGAGAACTGAGTGCTAAGATCGTACCTTGGTCATTTCATATCCCCAGAGCCTAACATGGTGCCTGGTATACATTAAATAGTTGATAAGTCCATGTTTTCACTCAAGAAATATTTGGTTAGAACCCATTATGTGCCAGGCACTAGAAGCACAGCAGTAAACAAGATAGATGTGGTTCTCGTGCACATGAAACCTATATTCTTAGGCGGAGATAGGTGATGAAAAGCAAGCACAATTTTAAAATAAAGGAAGAAGGCCCAAATGTCCCTCAGCTGGAGAGTAAACAAATAATGGTAGAGTCATAAAATGAAATACTACTCGGCAATGAGGATGAACGAGGTATTGCTACCCCTACCCACACAGCAGAATCTCATAATGCACGATGGCACTGACCTCAAGTTCAAAACCATCAAAACGAATCTCTGCTGATAGAGGTCAGGCTAGTGATCCCCTTTGGAGAGGGGCAATGATTTGGAGGGGACATGCAGGAGCTTCTGGGGTCCAGGTAATGTTCTTTACCTTGATAAGGAGAATTGGGTCTATTAGAAAGTTCACTTTGTGAAGATTTCTCAGGCTCTGTGCTTATGACATATGTTTTCCCATGTGCATGTTATAATTCAACTAAATAAACTTATCTTAGAGAAGTTAAATGCTGACTATAATAATGGCTGTGAAGGCATTGCACAGGACCCATGGCAGTGTGATAGCCATCAGCTTAGGACAGCACTCCTGTAGACAGGGTGGTCAGGGAAAACTTTCCTATGAGATGCTAGGCAGGCTGAGCCCTAAAGGTGAGTAGGTGGCAGCCACGGGAAGATCAAGGGCAGAGCATCCCAGACAGGGGCAATGGCAAGTGCAAAGGCTCTCAGGGAAGAAACGTGGGGCACGCTTGAGAAAGAGAACAGAGGCCAGTGTGGCTGGAGCTGAGTAAGAGGAGAGCAGAGTAAGACAAAACAAAGCTGGCAATAGACCGAGACTACATCATGCGAGGCCTCAAGGCCATTTGGTTTCTGGTCTACCCTGTATGATTTGACTCTTTCTGTGCCAGGCAGCATGCTAAGCTCCTTAGGCACATCCTCCTATGTTCTTCTTATCTTTCCAGCAACCCTGGGAGTAGGACTTAGAATTCTATTTTATACATGAAGAGCTGAGGCTTAAGGAAATCAGTTTGCCCAAGGTTACCCTTGGGAATGAGTATTATCACCAGGATTTGAGTCCATATCCCTTTGACCCCATCTGTGTTCTCAAATCCTGACTCCTGACCCTGACTCTGAGCTCTGGAATCTAAATAAACTTCTACTTTGCAGTATGACACATGTACCCTCAGGACTGTGAACAAAGTACTGAGAAAGTAGCCACCTCCATCCAGAAAGTCTGGGAAGGAGCATGGGGTTGCATTTTGAAGACACGTCTGGAATTTTCCCATAGGCATGCTTTTTCAAGGAAGCAGTATGCGTAAAGCCTCTAAGCTGAGGATTAATCATCACAGCAGCTACTGTTTATTGATCATTCATGCTGTACCAGGTTATGCAGTGAATATGTCACTTACCTCCAGTTAGACTTCACAACAATCCTATGAGGTCAGTAATGGCCCTGTTTTACAGATGAAAACACTGAGGTGTAGAGAGCTTAGTCCTTTGCCCAGTGAGACACGGTGAGTGAGGTAACTAAATACGTGATTTGCTTGTTTAATTAGTGATGAGGGAAAATAGTGAACTTGGACTGGCAGGCATCAAAACCCAGCCATAAGCATAGCTCTGCGTCTAGAATCTGTGCCCCTGACTCTCTCACTGAGAGCTTGAGGTGTTCGAGGAAGTGGGGGGGGGTGTTTTATGGGGCTTCATGACGGATGTTCTCCGAATTTGACTCATGTTAATGTTCCTGAAGTCCTTCTCCTTTTAAGCATTTTACATTCTGTAATCTCTTCCCTCTGAAATCCTAAAACATACTTTTGTGCGGTTGTCGTTGTTGTCAGTTTGTATGTTTTTTTCCTCTCCATCTTGACTACAAGGTCCCTGAAAACAATCCCTTATTTCCTTGAATTCCCTATTGCCTCGCCCTGGCCCCTGAGGTCAGAGGTTGAATTGTTTTTATTGACCACTGATACCTCAGGACATGGGGTAGAACCAGGCAGGTAATAGATGCTCCGTAAATATTTCTTGAAGAACTGAGTACTCTGCTTATTTAACAAAGGTTAGAGTGATAATGGATTTGGCTTGGGTCAACAATCAATCTTCATCATTCAGATGGTGTGTGCCTACTTTTATTTCCATCCCTTGAGATTTAAGGCAAAAGCAAGGGGTACTGGTGACCACTCCCTCTCCTGTTCCATTACCCCACTCCATCCCACCCCCAAATCGTGCAGATTTGGTATTAACCCAGTGTTAGAAGGAATTCTGCATGTAAATTCTGTGAGATGCCTTGGTTGGTACTACACTATACTGTAAGGATTTGTGACTTAGGCCAGTGAAGGCTGAACTACTTGATAGAAATTTATGTTCTGGTGTCATTTTTACGAGAAAATCAACTGGTGCCCAATAATTCAGTTGAAATGTTTTCAAATGCATACAAATAACTCTGACTTTTTCTGTACAACTCCAGTGACACCAGTATCCTTGGATCCTCACATCCTGGGTCAGACCAGGAAAGTCTACACGGCTTAGCAGTGCGTTCATACCATGCTCTAGGACCGGCTGTCCAAAGCGGTGACCGCCAGCCACACGTGGCTATTGCACACTTGCGGTGTGGTGATTCTGAATTGAGATATACTATGGGTGTAAAATACCACCAGAGTTCAAGGATATAGTATAAAGAGAGAACGTAAAATATCTCATTAACCATTTCTATGATGATTATATGTAAAATAATATTTTTGACAGATTGGCTTCCACAAAGTGTATTAATATTTATTTCACTTAGTTTTTGATACTTTTTAAAGTGAGATGCGAAGAAAATGTAAAATTATACACGTGGCTAACCTGAGACAGTGGTGCTCTAGGACATGACAAATATCAATCTGTTAAAAACCTACCTCTTTTACATCTGCCCCTAACTTCACTAGTCTCACTTTTTCCAAAGTTACAAAATTAGTTAAAGCACCCCAGATCCCACCTCTGTCCATTCTCAAAAAACTCTACTCCTTGCTTCCTGATTGAATCAAAACTCAAGCCAGGCTTCAGTGTCCTATAGCTCTAAACATTATTTTCTACTAGCAAGATTTGCATTGATTCTAATGATGAAAGCACTTGAAATGTGTATAGAAATGGGGTGCCTGGCTGGTTCAGTGGAGCAGGTGACTCTCGATCTTTGGGTTGTGAGTTCAAGCCCCACGCTGGGCATAGAGATTACTTAAGATAAATAAACAAAATGTTTTAAATGAACCAGTGCATTAATGAATACAGAAACTCAAAATTTTAAAAAAGAACTCATGTTATCAAATAGCTATTACTATGCCAAGGCCATAATTAGAATTATCACCATTTTCCAAGTGAGATAAATAAGGATGGTGTAACATTTACTTGTTAAACTGGCCTTATTCCAGAAGGGCTTCTAACTCTCTGGCCAATTCAGAGGATATAAGTGACTTTTCCAAGATGACACAATGGTTGATGGAGCTAGGACCAGAATGATCTTTTTTAAGCTTTCTTCTACAACAGTTAGACACAGTATCCCATTATCAATTTATAGAGTATAACTTTTTATAAATAATAGTAAAAATGGCAAAGTTTTTAGCTGATTTTCTTTTCATACAAATTAGAACTGATTAAAGGATATTCCAAGATTTCTTTCGTGCACTGCCTTCATTTATTCAGCAAAGCGCTTATGGAGTGCCTGTCTTGTGTAAAGCACTAAGTTGGCCCTGGGGAGACATCAATGAACAAATAACAAAAAGGGACATATCATCTAACAAATTCAATCATAACTAACAAGTAGTTAGAATAAAGGGCTGTGGAACCTACTCTCTTAACAACACTCAAGTATGTAAGACAGTACTGTTAATTATAGTCACCATGCTGTGCATTAAATCCCCCAAAACTTACATCTTATAGTTGGAAGTTTGTATGCTTTGGTCAACATCTCCCCATTTCTCCCACCCCTGAGATGCTGGCAACCACTCTCTATTTCTCTGAGCTCAACATTTTTCAGATTCCATATGTAAGCGAGAACATAACAGTATTTGTCTTTCTCTGTCTGCCTTATTCCATTTAGCATAATACCTTCTGGGTCCATCCATGTTGTCACACATGGCAGGATTTCTTTCTCTTTTATGAATAATAATCAAGTGTGTGTGTGTGTGTGTGTGTGTGTGTGTGTGTGTGTGTGTGTGTTCAAACATCAGTGATCACTTTGGTTGTTTCCATGTCTCGGCTATTGTGAATATGCTGCAATGAATGTAGGGGTGCCACTATTTCTTTTGGATAGTGATTCCCTTTCCTTGGGATATATACCCAGAAATGGGATTGCTGGATTGTATAGCACTTCTGTTTTTCATTTTTGGGTGAAACTCCATGTTATTTTCCATAGTGGCTGCACCAGTTTACATTCCCATCAACAGTATGGAACAGGGGTTCCATTTTCTCTACAGCCTTGCCATCAGTTGTTATTTCTTGTTGTTGTTGTTGTTGTTGTTGTTGTTGTTGTTGTTGTTTTTATGATAACCATTCAAACAGGTGTGAGGTGATGAGATATAGTGGGTTTTATTGGCATTTCTCTGATAAGTGATGTTGAGTATCCTTTCATGTACCTGTTGGTCATTTGTATGTCTTCTTTGGAAAAATGTTTAATCAAGTCTTCTACCCATTTTTTCATTGGATTTTTTGTGGTTTTTTGCTTTTATATGAGTTCCTTATAGATTTTGGATATTAACCCCTTATGAGGTAGATGGCTTGCAAATATTTTCTCCCATTCTATAAATTGCCTTCTTATTTTGCTGATTGTTTCTTTTGCTATAAAGATTTCTAGCTTCATGTAGTCCCACTTGTCGATTTTTGCTGTTGTTGCTTGAGGTCTTGATGTCATATCCAAAAATTCATTGCTGAGACCTGTGTCAAGGGGGTTTTGCCCTGTGTTTTCTTCTAATAGTTTTACAGTTTTGGGTCTTACATTTAAGTCTTTAATTCACTTAAAGTTAATTGTTGTGAGTGGTGTAAGATAGGGGGTCTAATTTCTTTCTCTTGGGTGTGAATATCCAGTTTTTCCAGCATCATTTATTGAGGGGATTGTCCTTTCCCCATTGAGTATCTTGGTGTCCTTGTCCGTTATCATTGCCTGCATATTCATGAGTTTATTTCTGGGTTCTCAATTTTGTTCTGTGGTCTATATGTCTGTTTTTATGCTAATACTATACTGTTTTGATGACTATAGATTTGGAAAGCAGGGTATTTCAGACCACCTGAGGTGCCTGTGTGGTGGTTTGTTCAACAACAACCGTCTCTCACGAAAAGCAAAACAAAACAAAATAAAAACAACAAGCCAAGAACACATGACTTATATATAGCATTTGCCAATTTCCATGGTGTAAATATTCCCATCCTGGTTGATATCTGGCTTCCAACAAGGTGTCACGGAATGTGGAGTTGGGAAGAGGTATATGGTAGCACCCATTATCTATCGTTTCCACCCTACAAACACAATAGATAGATAGATACAATAGATACAATTTTGAGGTTAATAACCTCAAAAGCACAGGTAATGGTAAAATGATCAGGAAACAATGACTTTTGAATATGTGTTGCCTTTGTTTTCAATATAATTTTTTAACAATTTATGTCTTTATGTATTTTTTAATAAACAACCACCTCACAAAATTCCTGCAAATGTAACAAGTGTGCGCCCATACAAGCCAGGTCTAGCACACCGATGGGACTGGCATCTTCCACGAAAGCAATCACAATCCTTGTCTAGAACAAGTCCTCACTGTTCTCTCTTTCTCTGTTCCTTACAGATCAGCAAACAGCAGTTGCAAACAGTCAAGGACCGGTTTCAGGCTTTCCTCAATGGGGAAACCCAGATTGTGGCTGATGAAGCCTTCATGAACGCCGTCCAGAGTTACTATGAGGTAAGACTCACCATGCAGAAGAAGGTTAAGACTGCCCAAGCCTAAAGCCCAGAATTGCCAGACTATTGTTCAGTGGGAACAGCAGCCTTGGCCTCCTACAGAACCATCCCCCCACCCCCGAGGCAAACGGGTTGATGATTGGTTACGGTTTTTGGAAATAACAGCATTTTGTTTGGGGAAAACTAAAGCACACCCACTTGTGTACCCACTAAACAAGATACTGTATGCAAAACACCCTGCACATTGCCTGGTTTATGTATGATTTCTTGTTTAGTCTGTACAACAGTCTCGTGAGTTAGGTCCCGATATTATTCCCATCTTACCAGCAAGGCATCTGAGGCTGCGAGAGGTTAGGTCAATTACTCCAAGTCGCACAGCTGTTACAATGCCACAAGCTAAGACTTGAACTGAGTTGGGAGCTTTTTTCCTACCAACTCCACCCCTTCTAAAGGATGTTAACATCTTCTAAGATGGTGCCTTCACTCGCTTTCTTGTTCTTTCTATTAAAAAGGTGCTGTGAGTTCTTTTCTATGAGTTAGAACCCCATCCAAAGTGCAGTACTCTTCTTAAGAGAAAACCTATAAGTGAGAGAACATATCCTGAATATACATCACAAGGGAATTTTCACCTGTCGTCCTCAGAGGTTTATGTACCAGTCAAGTCAGATTTTGGAATTCCACTAGTATATTTAAAATTTATAATTATTCTTCCATAATGTGCACATTGGCTATTGTGTATACATTATTAGTGGAGTCGATATACCATCCCTTCCTATGGGCAATGTTTGCCTGATGTGCATATTTTTCAAAAGTTATTATATGGTCATTAAAACACATTTGTTTTCATGTGAACCAGATATTCTCTGTATTTGGGATCGTATGCCCCAAATGTTATACCCATTGTCAAGGCTAGGTTAAAAGCATTAGAAACCAACTGCCAAGCATTGAAAAACGCATGGCATCCTGCCATATGCAATTCAAGGTAATAACAATAAACTAAGTATAAAGGAATCCACCAGACTCTGATTTTTTTCCATGGGATCACTTCACAGATTTTCTTCTTTCTTTCCTCTCTGTTTTTAATTATTAGGTACCAAACATTTTCAAAATAAAAACACTGGTGCTTCTGCTTTGCTGTGCTCCACACACATGCTTCTGCCCATCGGGCACTCCAGTGTTAGTTGATTGATTCAGTAAAACTCTCCTTCCCACGTGCTAAAGTACTTGGCTTTTTTCATGAAGAGAGTAGAGCAAGACTGCAATTAGATTTTGTGCAAATACTATTGATTGGTTTGCTAATTACTGTTTAACAGTAAACAGTCTTTGTCTCTGTGATGTTTGCCGGGTCCAGCCACAGACTCATTTTACACATTTTCTCAATGAAATTTCTGTTTGGGTTTGCTTTAGAAGTCTGGTTCATTTTTATATTTGTCAAATTCAAGCTTTTTTTTCATTTTACAAATAATATTATTGCCGATAAGTGTCAGACTTAATTCTTTATCTTATGTGATGCAATATTTCAGTGGAATTCAACGCAATGTGGAAATGACATTCAGAACCATGATGATGGTATGGCAATGAATATCTTGAATCTATTTAACAAAAGATTTTGCGGAGAAACCGCCAGGGAATGAAATTAATTCCACCCCCCCCCCCTTTTTTTCAAGTTCTGAAAGCCAGTTCAGGCCAGGCAGACCTTAGCAATAATTCTCCATGTTTAGAGTTATTTACCAGTCTGTAAATTGGTAGATTGCAAATCTTAATTAGAAAGCTCATTTGACTAATGACATAAATTAAAAGGAAATGCCATTTCTTTGTATTAATTAACTGAAAATAATAGTTATCAATGTGATAATGAGTCTCTGGAAATTGCCATTATATCTATAGTGACCCCGGTATTTTTTTTTTTCTATAGTAGCTAGTTTATTTGAAAGAGCTTCTTTTTAGTCTGGTGAGAATACAGGCATTGAGAAATCACTGAATAGTTAATATTAAGATTTGAGTGACAGGAAATAATGTAGGGTATTAATTATTTACTGTATTCATTAGTGAAGTTTCGAGAGTCTTGGGATGCTTGTTCCCGGGAAGTCTAATCCACTGAAGCAAAAGTCCATAATCAAAGGTTCAAGATCAACACTTAACTTGGGAGAGATCCAAGTTCATTACTCTTCCCTTTCTCCCTCCCCCTTCACTCTTGGGCAGGGGAGAAGCTAGGATTTCTTTCTCCACCTTACTCCAGGATCCAATTGCTTTCCTGTCAGTATCTGTCTGGGTCAAGACTCTTTGGATTACACATGACAGACACCTAGGTCAAACTGGCTTAAGCCAAAAATGAGATTTATTTGCTCAAGCAACTTAATAGTCTAGGAATAGACCTGGTTTCAGCTGTGGCTGGATCCAGAGACTCAAAAGATGCCAGCAAGATGGGTCTCTTTCTCCCCATACCTCAGCTTTGTTCTTCCCTGTGTTGGTTTTATTCTTAGGCTGGTTCTCTGCATGTGAAGGACTCTGGCAGATTCCGGTCTTGCCCTACCAGCTTAGCAACCACATCAGCAAAGAAGACCTCTTTGCTGAGAGCCCCAGCAAAAGGCCCCAGGTGACTTGGTTGGGCTGTCATGGGTCATGTGGCCTTTCTGGAGCCAATCACGACAGATGGAGGCTGGACTAGACCAGGGGATCAGTGCTATGACAGATACCGCCTCTGGAGCCTATGAGCAGGCTCAACTACACTAGAACCATCTAGAGTGAAAGTGCAGTGGTTTCTCATTGAGAAATCAGGGTGCTTTCTACCAGAAGAAGAATGTTGGAATGTATGCTCTGCTGGCAAAACCAATAGATATACTCCTAAATACCCCATCTCAATCTCAATATCTCTCTCTCTCTCTCTCTCTCTCTCTCTCTCTCACACACACACACACACACACACACACACACACACACACACACACACACATTCCACCCCACCATACCACACCTTCACATCCCAGTTTGCCAATGGTAATGACATATGGAAACAACAGCTTTTCCTCAAACAGTTCTGAAAAGATTCTACTAGAATAAGTCATTTCAGTCATTGGCCTTGTTTTGCTAAGGCAGTAATAGTTTTTCAGCACACTAGAGTAGTAAAGAAAAATTTTTTAGATGAAAGGAGTGAGTAGGCTCTGTCCCTTTTCTATCTGTGCCCATCCAGCCCAGTCTGAACCCCGCTGGCCAGCATTAGCATCAAGCCACTCGGGCCTGTGACCTGATCTGGGCTGGGATAAAGGGAGCCAGGATTCCCTCTGGCTTCTGAGAGCACGCAGGTTTATTTTATCCTTTCCTGGCGGCCTTGATCGTCAAAGCCGATCAGGCAGGCAGCAGATTAATCCTATAATCTCCTCCATTCCGGCTTTGAGAGCTGGGTGTTGAAGTGGGTGCTTGCTCCGAGATCTGGGAGATCCGGCTGGGCAACTCCATCCCCTTCCCACAGCTGTGGTCCTGAGACATCAGAGAGCTCACCCGTTTCTCCGTAACTCACACAGTGGGTTTAGGACAACTCTAACTCTCAGTGCTTTTAAGACAGATGTCTATGCCGTAAGCCCTCTCACCTTGCATTCTCGCCCTTATCCCCCATTTCCCTGCTTCATTTTGGCTCTTCACATGCCAGTCCTGGCATCAGAGCAAAGAAGTAGATGGAAAAATTTTACAAAACCTCTGTCACTCAGAGCCTTCCTGGAAGGACACATGGGGGGTTGGTGGGAGGCAGAGATGCACACACCCCTATTTAAAAACATTTTTAATGTGCATTTAGTTTTGAGAGAGATAGAGTATGAGCGGGGGAGGGGCAGAGGGAGAGGGAGACAGAATCTGAAGCAGGCTCCAGGCTCTGAGCTGTCAGCACTGACGCCTGACACGGGGCTCGAACCCACAAGCTGTGAGATCATGACCCGAGCTGAAGTCAGACCCTTAACCGACTGAGACACCCGGGTGCCACACATACCCATTTTAGAACTTTACAGCTGGTATCTGGGCTTCAGCCAGTGAAGCTGCTCTGATTTTGTTTTGTTTTGCTCTGTTTTGTTTTGTTCTTAGCCAATCTCTAACACAGTCCTGGGTGGTTTTGTCAAACTAACTTTGTTGTAGAAGACAGAATTTTGGGGTTTCCTGGGTGGCTCAATCGGTTAAGTGTCTGAATCGACTTCGGCTCGGGTCATGATCCCACGGTTTGTGAGTTCAAGCTCCATGTCAACGCTCTGCACTGACAGCACAGAGGGTGCTTGGGATGCTCTCTCTCCCTTTCTCTCTGCCCCTCCCCTGTTTGCACGCTCTTGCTCTCAGAATAAATAAATGAACATTTAAAAAGAAAAGAATTTTGCAGTTGCTAGCAGCAAGAACTGACCAGCTGGTTAAATTAAGCAATGATGATGATGATGATGATGATGATGATGATGATAGTATAACAGCACAACAATAATAACAGCAACAAGAGTGATTAAAGGAAATAGTCAAGCTCCAGAAAAGAGGGAACCCTGGCCGCTCAACTTCAGGAAGCGGGTGGCCTTACAGTGGCACCCCATCATTGGTCTAAATCTCCACCAACCCGACTCCATTCTTGTGCCATCCCGCTCTGGATCTGAAACCCACAAGGGGAAGTCTCACTGGCCAACCTCAGGTTCCAACCTGCCACATGGCTAAGGAAGGACACGCTCCCATGCCTAACAGTCCCACTGAGGCCGTGTGCAGTGGCACAGACATTCTCAGACTGAGGGACTATTATCAGGAGGGGAGGACACGTGGCAGGCACAAACTACAGGTGTCTTCAACACTGGGTGACGTACTGTATTCAGTCTCTATGGTGGACTTTTTTTTTTTTATCTAAGAAAAGTGGAAGTCAGGTCAAATCTGGCTATTTTTCTGAAATGAAGCTCTTTGTTTTCCATTACGCAAAAACCACTGTAACCCCTCAGTGGCCTTCCAACAGATGTATCCCTGGGAGAACAGTAACTACCCAGTGTAAAGACATTTGTTCCGAGGGGAACGCAGAGCAAGGAAGGAGGGGGCAGAGGTCAGAGTGATTCGGAGGATGTTTTGTGTCTGAAAGATGTGGCATTGAATTCTAGTTCCTCTGCACACTGGCTGGGGGACCTCGGGCAAGTCTGAGCCTCAGGTACTTTCTCTGTACTAGGACCTCCGTGCACAGTTGTCAGGACTAAATTACACACACACACACACACACACACACACACACACACACACACACCCTCACCCTAAATATGGCACCTGGAAAGTAACATCATAACTATATTAAGGTTAGAGGAGGAGACTGGAGGTCCACACATGTCTGCTGCATAGAAACAGTAGGAGAGAATTGAAAGTTGGTAGAATCAATCCCCTCCCTAGTTTCAGGCCCTGGGCATGAGGTAGGGGTGGGGAGTACAAAGTCGAGGTGGGAGGCCAGGGTCTAGAACTAGGAAACGGAGCTGCTTTTGTTGCTAAGCTACTGCTCCCTACCACGGGTCTGGGTCCCAGATCTGCTTCTGAAGTTTGCCCCAGGATCTTTTACTTTTTGATGAAAGATACCTTTCCGATCCAAAGGTCATTTTATTTTAGAAACTAACATGCTCCTTGTCTCGATGAAGGTAAAGTATGTAAGTTGTTCCATGTAGGAAGAGGTGTTTTAAGTGATCATAAAGTAAAACATAATATAAAAATGATAACTATGTGATATATAGATTATAAAAATAGACCATGTAGAAAGCAACCCTAAAGCCCATGGTTGGAAAACCACCCATAATCCCATCATGCTAGATAACTACTATTAAATTTTGGTATGTATCTTTTCAGGTATTTTTAATGTGTCTATATACATGAAGATAGCTATTTGATTTCCAAATTAAGACTATCAGGGGAACTCCTACAAAATACTGCTAACCCAGTTGTGTCATTTAGCACAGTGGGTTTTAATTTCTTTCCTATCTCTGCAAAACTCACACTTAGGACATATTCTCATCAGTTTTATTTCCTATCCTGTTCTCAGTTCACCTTACCTTTGGAATTATCTGCTTTAACAGTATTTCAGGACACCTTTTGATGCTAATGAAAAAATATTGTCTTTTTCCATGGCTACGTGATATTCTGTTTAAAAATAACAGCTAACTCTTATGACGTTACTTCGTGTAGGTAAGAGGCACCATTACGGACACCATGCTGACCAACTGATATGCATTGTTGCGGTGAATCCTCATCCAAATCCTACATGGGAGGGTCGTTATGATTCCCGTGTGAAAGATGGGGTAGCCGAATCCCAGAAAGATTAAGTAACTTGCAAAAACAGCAACTGGTAGAGTCTGAACTTGAACCCAGGGCCGTCTGACACTCTAGTCCACCCCGCCCAGTACCTGTGTGGCATTCGTTAGTAGCAACCGGGCCGTTGTGGGTTGTGGATGTTTT
The DNA here is from genome assembly GCF_022837055.1 of Prionailurus viverrinus. Lineage (NCBI taxonomy): Eukaryota > Metazoa > Chordata > Mammalia > Carnivora > Felidae > Prionailurus > Prionailurus viverrinus. The sequence goes on along the minus strand of NC_062562.1, from coordinate 29,704,570 downwards.
TAAACCTTATTTACTCTAACATGTAGGTATTTCTCTTATTTACGTTGGGATGACAGGCTTTTGTAGAGCTGGAAAGGATCAGGAAGTGGGAGCTGGGCCAGCTTTCCCCCGTACCCTGTACAGTCATTAAGACCTGATGTGCGTGTGTGTTCCTAAAACAACCTTGAAGCTGCTTGGCTCTGGCAGTGGAGGGAAGGACTGATGGATGAGGCCGAGTCACTGAATTGACTGCCCTTCACCATTCGGCATTTATTTGTTTATCTTCCATCTGCCATTATGACCTGTCTGGGAAGTTGCCAGAGGAGCAGGAAGGATTTATGGATGTGCCACACAGAACCGAGCCGGCGGCTGAGGTCTCTTGCGATAGTCGCCAAAAAACAAAACCGGGAACAAAGACGCCGGCTAGAGCTCCCGGTACAAATGGGTTTCCAGGGCGGTTTTTAGAGACAGTCAAGTACATCGGTACTCAGGGGCTGTATTCGCTACCGGGCAAGGCTGGCCCAGGCCCTTCTGACCCTTTGCTTCTGACAGGCTGCGAAGCCCGGACAGATGATATGCCTGGAAAATTAGTTTTTTGCCGTCACTTTTTCTCCCCATGGCTGCCTCCTGTTTGGCACTCCATCTTTGTGGTCTCCTTAGTCTCCGGTCTCCTTTTGCACGCTTTTGACATGCCACTCATCTCCCCTCGATCTGGGGCCTGGCTGTCGTATCTTAGCTCCGGACAGATGGAGCCCTCTGCTTTTCAAAGTCCTTCCAGTTTGTCAAAGAAGAGTGGCTGAATCAACCCCATGTGACAGCAAAGGAGAGTGAGATTTCTGGAAGTTAAGCGACTTGTCTAAGGCCATCTGCTAGGAGTTCAATAAATATTTACTGAGTGGCTACTTTATACAAAGGAGGGGGCTCCGTGAAGCAGGATCCAGGGGTCACCCAGCCAGTGACAGATGCCAGCTAGGAACAATGTGCCAACATCGTTTCTTTAATTTTAAAAATTTTTTTTAACATTCATTTATTTTTGAGAGGGAGAGAGAGACACACACAGAGCGCAAGCAGGGGAGGGACAGAGAGAGAGGGGAGACATAGTATGAGAAGCAGGCTTCAGGCTCTGAGCTGCCAGCACAGAGCCCGACGCGGGGATCCAGCTCATAGACCGTGAGATCATGACCTGAGCCAAAGTCAGAGGCTTAACCAACTGAGCCACCCAGGAGCCCCAGTATCATTTCTTACCTCCCGTCATCATGTCCCAGGGAAAATCTAGCCTCAGCCCCTTGTTTTAAGAGACCAGTATATTGTGCTTCCTTATTTCCCTTTACTTCCCTGCTCCGGTCCACATATAATCTCAATAGGCTCTCTGCTTTGAGACATCTCCTTTGTTGCTGTTGCTTATTCACTCATTAAGCACAGCGTCGACTATGTGCCAGGCACTGCTTTAGGCACTCACAAGAAGGAATGGGAAAAAAAAAAAACAGCTACAACTCCTGCCTTCCTGGGACTTCTAGTCTAGCTGGAGCCCAGATATTAACCAAACAGTCACAGACACAAATGGCAGTTCTGGAAGGGTTTTGGAGGAAAGGAATATGGCGCTAAGAGCTTATAAACGGGGGCCTGCCCCAGGTTTGCGGGACACTGGTCTGGACAGATGGGAGGAGGGTATGGCTGCTGGTTGAATGTTTTAAGTTACCTCTGATTTTCGTTAGAGCTGACAATGAATAATTCAACCCTTCGCATCCCCACCACTGTCATCACCCACGGGTGCTCCTGCAAGTACACCCCACCTGGCCTACTGCCTGTTCTCTTGCCCCCTTCAGATTGGTTTTCCACATTAAAGCCAGAGAATGTGGATTTGATCAGGCCGTGTCCCTGCTTAAAACCTGCAATGGCTGCTCACTGCCCTTCAGATAAAGACCCATATCCTTAATGTGGCCTCCCTTGCCTCCCACCATCTGGCTCCTTCCTGCCACTGGTCTCTCCCGTCTCCTCACTGCCACCCACCCGGAACTTGCTCCAAGGCAGACCCAGCCACAGTGGCTCTCCCTACTTCCTCAGACACTCAGGGTCTTTACACATTTTGTTCCTCCTCTCTGAAATACTCTTTCATGCTCTTTTTACCTACCCATCATTCCCATATCATCCCAAAGGAGTTTTGCTCCAGGAAGGATTTCCTGACTCCCTGCTGGAATATTCCTGGGAATAGACCACCCGTGTGCATCCCCCTTGAAAACACTTGTCCCAGGTTATAATATTTCTATGGCATTATTAGGGTGATGTTGCAGAGGCATGAGGGTTGGATCCACATCTGTTTTGCTCACCACTGTCTTGCTGGCACCTGGCAGTGTCTCCTCCCCAGTGAGTGCCCAAAGAAATGATGAACGTGATCATGAAGAAGAGTATAAACATGACAGCTGGAAGGGCATCCTCAAAATTTTAAAATTCAATGCTCTCTATGTACAGATAAGACACTGGAGAACCAGAGAGGGGAGGTGACTTCCCTAAGGCCACACAGCAAGTTAGTAGTACAACTGGCCCGGACCATGGTTTACAGCTCCTGCCTCAATCCTATACCCCAGAAACTTCCTCTGTTTGCCTCAAAACTTTGACGTACTTTGAGACGCAGACCTGTAACTGAGACGCAAGGTGTCAGGTAGATGGCATTAAACATTGTAGGTTCTCAGGTAAATTCTTTAGTTCATTAAGGCTCATAAGGCTTGAGGATTTAGTTGAAGCTTGTTCTCTACAGTTGATTTTTTTTTAATGTTTTTTTATTTATTTCTGAGACAGAGAGAGACAGAGCATGAGCAGGGGAGGGGCCGAGAGGGGGGAGACACAGAATCTGAAGCAGGCTCCAGCACAGAGCATGACGCAGGGCTCGAACCCACGGACCGCGAGATCATGACCTGAGCTGAAGTCAGACGCTTAACCGACTGAGCCACCCAGGCGTCCCACTACAGTTGATTTTTAAATGAGCCCTAAGATCTCCACTGAGCACCAGTTCCCAGGCCTGGACGAGCCAGCCACGGCCCTTGGCTGTGAAGCAAACCCTCAGCCCTCCTTTCTGAATTAGTTCATTATGTTGGCAGTAGGTGGAGACCACTGTTCTAACATCTCTCCTCCCCGAGGAAGGCTTTGTCATGAAGCAGGAGGCAATGGGATGTCCCCCAAGCAGTGCCGTCTCCTGGCTAACAGGTGCATTTCCTGAAATCCGACAGGGGGGGCAAACGTGTGTTCCGCCTCTTGAAGGGTATTTGTGCACCTGCTGAAGTGTGACCGGGACACAGCTCAAAAGTGGCCGATGTTCCCTCTTTGTGACTATGAAGCAACAGCTTCACCGTCTTGTTTTACACCCCAGAACCACGTGGCTTGTGCACATCTCCACATGGTGGGTACTGGAACAGAAGTCAACTGTTCTTAATGGGTGGCTTGGTTCCAGGACCTAGCCAGCGCCAGCCAAACAACCAAGCGTCCTTCCGCAGGCAGGAGAGGTTCTCCACCAGGCAGGTGAGACCCTTAGGGAAGGAAGGAACCAGGGTGAAGTAACAAACAACACCAACAAACAAAAACCCCACAACTACAACAAAAAAACATACCTTTATAATCAGCCAGTTTGAGTTACCAGAAACAATCCCTACCCCTCTCTAGAGTCTTGGTTTTCCAGTCTACAAGATAGACTGAATATAATGCCTACCTTCTTCATTCATTCCCTTTTAAAGGGCCAGGCTCTATACCAGAGATAGGTGACATTGTGGGGAACAAGATGAGCCCAGTCCTAATGGAGTTTACATTTCAAGAAGGGAGACATTAAATACACGTTCCCCGGATACTTGTTCAATTTTGGGTGGGATGAGTCTCCTTGAGAGGATAAAATGGGCTATAAATCATGGTTACCTGGTAAGGGTCAGACATCGTGCCGGGTACTGTGTATGTAATAACCACAACCATGGTGGGGTTCCCATCCACGATGGTGACGTGGGAAGGCCCTGAACTCACCTCCTCCATGGAGACAACCCACATCTGCACCTATCCGTGGAGCATTTCCTCCTGAAGAAGAACTGAAGGCTGACTGAATAGCTTCTGCCCAACAAAAGCCGAAGAGAGCACACAGAGAACAGTAAGAGACGGGGACAGGGTAATGAAGGGGACCCACACCCCCAAAGCTCCCAATTGCCGTAGGAAGGGATAGTCCTGAGGGACCCGGAGCAGATCCCTGTGGTGCAGAAAAAAGAGCAATTTAAAAGAGCAACGAGGAAACAAACAAACAAACAAAAAGAGCAAGTAGAATAATACAAAGGGACCAGCCCTAGAACGCAGCAGCCAGCTGGCAGGGGAGCTGCTGGAATTCTCTCGGGGTCAGAGAGGCTGGTGGACAGCACAGTTTATACTCCCTCCATGTGACAGGAGCAGGGTCTGGACACCAGACCCTGCCTGCGCCTCAGCAAGCTCTGGGTGGGTGGGGGGTGGGGGTGGGGGTACCCTAGCCCACCCCAGCCCCACCCTTCCAGCAAGCCAGCCCCAGCCCTGGGCGCACCAGGACACCTCTGGTCAGAGCTGACTGAAGCTCTAGCCGCTGTGACAAGGTGACCCAGGTCAGAGCCCACAAGAACACATCGAGTTGACACCCCTTTGGCTTTGGGCAATTTGAGCTAGGGCACCCCCTGCACAGTCATCCGCGACCTCGTGGCCCATACCTGCTTCAGCCCCAGCTCCCCCTACCCCGCTAGGCCCTCCCTCCCCTCCCCGTGCAGAATGCCCCGGGAAACGCCCTCCTTGTTTCCGGCCCGACTCCAGGTCACGCCCTGCATGGAGTTCCACCCAGAACCTCACCTCGGCTCCGCTCGCCCCGCTCAGACCGCCCCCCCCCCCCCCCCCCCCCGCTTGAGCGCTCAGAGACATCTTGGCTTGTGAGAGTTGGTGAGGATGTGGAGAAGGAGGAAAGCTCATGCACTGTTGGCGGGAATGCACATTGGTGCGGCCGCCCTGGAAAACAGGGTGGGGGTTCCCTCAAAAAATGAAAAACAGAATTGCCACACGATCCACCAATTCCACTCCTGGGTATTTACCGGAAGAAAACAAAATCCTAATGGGAAAAGATCTATGTACCCCTGTGTTCAGAGCAGCGTTAGGTACAGCAGCTAAGGTACGGAAGCAACCTAGTGTCCGTCCATAAATGAATGGATAGCAAACGTGGTACTTGTGTGGATATACACACGGACACAGGAGAACATTATTCCGCCCTAAAAAGAATGAGGCCTTGCCGTTGGCTGCACCACGGAGGGTATTATTGCTAAGTGAAGTCAGTGCAAAAGAACATGACAAATACTGGGGCGCCTGGGTGGCTCAGTCGGTTAAGCGTCCGACTTCGACTCAGGTCATGATCTCGCCGTCCATCAGTTCGAGCCCCACGTCCGGCTCTGTGCTGACGCTCAGAGCCTGGAGCCTGTTTCAGATTCTGTGTCTCCCTCTCTGTGACCCTCCTCTGTTCATGCTCTGTCTTTCTCTGTCTCAAAAATAAATAAGTGTTTAAAAAAAAATTAAAAGAACATGACAAATACTGTCTGATTTCACTGATATGCGAAGTCTAAAAACCCAAACAAATGGATAAATAAACAAAAAGGCAGAAACGGACCCATACAGACCGAGAGCAAACGGATGGCTGCCACAGGGGAGGGAGGGGGCCGCATGGGCAAAATGGACGAAGGGGAGTGGGAGATACAAGCTTCCGGTTAGGAGGTAAGTCCGAAGATAAAAAGCGGAACATAGGGAGTATAGTCAGTGGTGTGGGAGCAGGGTTTATGCTGACAGATGGTAGCTACGTGGTGGTAAGCGTAGCATAACGTAGAAACTTGTCAAATCAGTATGTTATGTGCCTGAAACTAATGTAACATCATGTGTTGACTGTAGTTCAATTTAAAAAGTAAAGAAATAAATAAATAACCATAATAACAAGCCATCTGGCATTACTCTGGTCCACTTTTTAAAGTGGTTATCGTATATTAATCCGTTTAATCCTCACTTAAAAATACCTATGATGCAGGGACACCTGGGTGACTCAGTTAAGTGCCTGACTCTCCGTTGCGGCTCAGGTCGGGGTCTCATGGTTCATGAGTTCAAGCCCCGCATTGGGCTTAACCTTGAACAGTGCAGAGTCTGCTTGGGATTCTATTTCTCTCCCTCTGTCTCTGCCCCTCCCCTGCTTGTGTTCTTTCTCTCTCTCTCTCTCTCTCTCTCTCTCTCTCTCAAAATAAATAAATAAACCCCCCAAAATACCTATGTGGTAGACTACTATTATCCCATTTTATAGATGAAAAAAACTGAGGTACAAAGAGGTTAACTTGATGAGAGGAACGCAGCCATTAAGTGGCAGAGAAAGGACCCAGGCTGTTTGAGTGTGGAGTCCGTGTACCGTATCCCGCCTCTCATGATATTACCGTCCCATTTAATCCCTTTAACAACCTGGTAAGTACTCTTGTTATTTGTGTTTTCTAGATTTGGCCACAAAAACAAAACACAGAAGTGACTTCTCTGAGTTCACCCAACTAGGAGGTAGTGGGGCAGGATACAGCCCACGCTGGTCCCTTCTGTGGTACCCAGGATTGCAGTCAGCCCCAGGAGACTGAGTCCCTGATATCTTTCTTGTCCCTGTTCCTGCTTAGGTGTTCCTGAAGAGCGACCGTGTGGCCCGCATGGTCCAGAGCGGGGGCTGCTCCGCCAATGACTCCAGGGAGGTCTTCAAGAAGCACATTGAGAAAAGGGTGCGCAGCCTGCCCGAGATAGATGGCCTCAGCAAGGAGACCGTGCTGAGCTCCTGGATGGCCAAGTTTGATGCCATCTACCGTGGGGAAGAGGACCCCAGGAAGCAGCAGGCCCGGATGACAGCCAGCGCAGCCTCTGAGCTGATTTTGAGCAAGGAGCAACTCTACGAGATGTTCCAGAACATTCTTGGGATCAAGAAGTTTGAACATCAGCTCCTATACAATGCATGCCAGGTAAGGTGTCTGTCACCTGGGCCCAGCGCTGTGAGTGAGTAGGGTCACATTATGATTTCTGCATGCCCTAGGCACTGTTGTCTTCAGGGGACATTTCTTGATTTAAAAAAAAAAAATTAATTAGAGGTTATATTTTACAACTGCATTGGTAAAAATTGAATATAATATAGGCCAGAATATGTTCATGTTCATCTTCTGGTTTAAAAAAAAAAAATGAAAACATTTTTGCAAGCTCCTAAAAGTCTTGTGGGCGCTACGTACTGTGTACAGCCTGTCTCATAGGTAGGTTGGTTTTAGGAGTAAGGACTGACTCCTTTGTGTTTCCTGAAAAAGCTGAAAGCTCAAAATAATTTTTTAAAAAAGATTGTTTTGCCTTTGAAGTATATGATGCTTACCAGGTGAGTGGCTTATGATTCCTCAGCTTGGGAGACAACTGAACTTAGTACCTCATCATCAAGAGTAATTATTTAAAATAGAAAGCTTCCAGAAGGCCGGAGTGTATCATATCATTAACAATATATTAGTCACACTATGAATTTCCAAGTGGATTTGAGGGGGCTAGCTGAGACTCTGCTTGGACCCATCCAAAGTGGGTCTCTATTTTCTCTGGATCAGGGGTTATCCAGTCAACAAATACTTTGCAGCATTCACAGATTTGAGTAAGTGTCCCTTGGAAGCACTTTTCAAATTCACATCCCCAAGCCCCAAACCTAGAGATTCTAATTCTGCATTCTCAGGACAGGGCCCAGGAATCAGCACTTGAAACTAGGGCTTCCCTTCCTGGTAGTTTTACTGCCCTTCTCCTTCTAAGAACCATTGAAGAAACCCAGTTGTGCCCTAATTTCCCTGGGCTAACTCTGCCCCTAGCATAGGTTAAATTAAGACACTATAGTGTATTGGCTGAGTTGTGCCTTGCTCAGAATCAGACAGACCGAGGTAATTCTTACTATGACCTTCACCAGTTTTGTGGCCTTGGGGAGTTAGTGAACCTCCTCACCCATGAGCTTGGGATGAAATTGTTCTAAGGATTCAATGTGTATAAAGCCCAGAGCAACATGGGACACTTTATAAATGGTAGCAGTTAAAATATAGGATAGTCTACCAGAAGAGGCAAAAAGTCAACAGATGGTATCAGAATAGTGCCATACAAACTTAACATAAGAACTACAAGATCTTAGGGTGCCTGGGTGGTTCAGTTGGTTGAGCATCAGACTTTGGCCCAGGTCATGATTTCACGGTTTGTGGGTTCGAGCCCCGTGTCAGGCTCTGTGCTGACTGCTCAGAGCCTGGAGCCTGGTTTGGATTGTGCGTCTCCCTCTCTCTCTGCCCCTCCCCCTCTTATGCTCTGTCTCTCAAACATAAATAAATGTTAAAAAAAAAAATTAAAAAAAAGAACTACAGGATTTTGAGGCTTACTTCTTTCCTTCCTCATGGCTACTTTCTAGTTCAAGGAACCAGCATCTCTTATAGGATGACCACAGTGTCAACCCAACTGGTGACCCTGCCTCCCCTCTTGCCTCACAATAATATGTCCACCACACACCAGCTAGAGCAAGTTTTTTAAAATATAAATTGGACCTAGGGCACGTGGGTGACTTAGTAAAGTGTCAGACTCTTGGTCTCAGCTCAGGTCTTGATCTCAAGGTCATGAGTGCACATCTCGCATGGGGTTCTGTGGTAGGTGTGGAGCCTTCTTAAAACAAAAAACAACATATATTGTATATTTATTATATTATATTATATTATATTATATTATATTATATTATATTATATTTTATATAATGTGAATAACATTGCTTTTCTGTTTAAGAATTCCAGTAGCACCCCAATACCTTTAAAGTGACATCCCAGCTCCTCACTAAGGCTTGAGGCAGTGTATGAACCACTCTTGCTCACCCCGTTTTTCCCACATGCTCGCTCACTGGCTTTCATTCTGTCTCCCCAGCACACCAAATTGATTCTGGGTCTTTGCATTTGCTTCTCCTTCAGCTTAGAATGCTTTTTGCCGAGACCTTTCCATGACTGCCACAGCTTAAATGTCAAGTTCTCCAAGAGCTCTTCTAAGACCATCCCATCAAAAGTGGGTTTTTTGCCTACATCTCACATTCACTCTCTATCTCATCCTTTGTTCCATTTTTATCCCGGCTTTTACCACTATTTTCTATTCCTTGTTTGTCTATTTTTACCTGTTTATTCCCTGTCTCACACTTAGGAAGGTGGTGATTCATCTTTGCCTTATTCACTAGTATTTCCACGAAACCCTGGCATGAAACAATTCTCGGCACATAGAGGTGCTCAATAATTGCCTACTGAGTTAATAAATGGATGATTGCAGTTTATTTTAACTGGTAGATAGGGTCTTGTCATCAACCATTATGCTCACCCAGAACGTACCGGATATTTTAGTAAGTAGGAATCTGTTTGTCATTTCATAATACAATATATACGTTAGGTTCCTATTTTCTACTCAGTCGACTTCAATTCAGAATGCTGATTGCCAACCCAAAGGTTGATATTTCCTTTGCTGGGTCGAGAAATATTTTGAAATGAGCAAATAAATCTCAATATGAAATTAAATTAAAATTTTCTTTTTGTATCAAATAATTGCTACATCCCTACATGGCACTTTTAGAATGGGGTAAGCAGTTGGTATTCCTACCTATCGCCAGGACCACCTTTTCTCCCACAAGAATATGGGTTGTCAAATGACCTGCTTGAGTTATGAGTAACCCTCAGAATGACAGAGCTGGTTAAGGGTTCCTAAACCTGCTAGTCACAAAATGATTCCGGGGATTAATTTTTCTTCTTATTACAACAGCTTATTGTGCTTATTTTCTGTCCTTGTTCAAACAGCAGCATTATTGGAACGAACGCGTCACCATGCCAGGTCTCATCTCCGTGTTTTTGGTTAAGTGGCAGGACTATGTTTTCCCCTAAAAATGAATGATTTAGACTCATAATTTCAACATGTTTTCCATGAGTTAGACAAGAAATATAGTACTACTGTTGACCTAAACAAAGAGGTAAACTGAGGCAAGCTCAAAATTGTTAAAAAGATGAGTGTATTCAGGAATAGCAGAGGAATTGCAACTCAGGGCACACAAACTATAGCAAGCTGTAGGCGAGTCTGTTGAAGGTTTGGAGTAGGCTGTATTTAAATCAGTCTCTCAGTCCTTAAGTGTTGTTTTCCTAAGGACACACGATTGAGATTTTTCCATTTTATGTCCTCAGGTTCCATTTTAGACTGAAATTTCTTCCCCCTTCCCCCTTTTGATCAAGATCTTTTTCAGGAAACACCTCTGGTCAATTAGGTCATTCAGATTTTTTTTTTTTTTAAGTGTAATTGGCTCCTAGATAGCTTGTATTCTATGTCCCATGGAGCTTAGGAAAGTAGTGCACAGGTGTCTTCTCCCATTAAGCTGAGGAGGACCATCCTCAGGGGTCTTGTCCCATGGAGGAGGGCGACGATACAGAATTTCACTTGCCTCTCTTGAACAACAAGAACATTGAGAATGAAAAATCTCAGCTATATCCCTCTGATGGAGGACAATTTAGTTCCCACGGTCAGTTGAATTCTAGCAAAGGTCTTTGAAAGGAAAAGAATTTTATTTTGTACATACATTTGGGAATAAGGCATTTTTTGACTGATACCAAAGAGTAGACGTTTAATTAAAAACTTAATCTAGGGACCAAAAGCCCAGTGATAACTATTGACTGAAATGCACTTCTCGACCAGCTTCCCCACCTGCTATATTTAGCTGATCAAAACTGTCCCAAGTTCCAGGAGCCTGGTCAACTACTGCTAGCAACTTGATATTGTCCTTCATTATTTTTAGGTCTTGTGTTTATTTTCCCTGACTTACTAGCCTAAAAACAAAGTTCTTCTCCAAGTAGGGCACGGGTTCCTCTCTGCCGAACAGTGAAGAGGGTAAGGGCTCTGTAGTTTTTGTAGGGCTATTTCTGCTAGGCTATCTGTTTGGGTTTGTTGATGCTCAGATAAAAACATTGAGAGTGGTAGAGATAAGTATAGAAAGATTGTGAGTTGCTTTTTCAAGGTCTGCTACTCCAACCTAAGCTAAAAAGGTTCTGATGGAAGCCTCCACCAAACCCTTCCTATCTACTCTAGAGTTGTATGTAACCAGCCATCCAAAATCATAACCTTCAGAGTTCTGACGTGTCTTTTTAAATTGACAGAAGACCACAGATTAGGTATATAAGCAGTAAAAGGAAGAGTTTTTCTAATTTCAGGGTCAGAAGTGAGGCCAGTGATCCCCAAACATGTCTTCCAGTTAAAGGGAAGTGTAGGCAGTGGGGTATTTCAGACTTAAAAAAGAATGAAATCTTGCCATTTGCAAAAACATGGATGGATCTGGAGAGTGAAATAAGTGAAATAAGCCAGTCTGAGAGAAAGACAAATTTTAGTCACAGGTTGCTGTTGGGTAATGTAGTCTAAGAAAATTTTGCCAGGCAAGATATAACATATTTTAAAAACCATAAATGTTTTCATGTTCTAAAGCTATATACACTGAATGTTCAGATCAATATTGTGTTCTTCCTTGAGATCTTGGTTTTCTCTTCTATACAACAATTTGGGGGGTGGGGCGGAATGGAGCATTCAGAGAACTTTGCTTCCAGGGAAAGTATAAAGTTTAGCATTAAATTAGACCTATTAATAACATCAATCAATCAATCAATCAATCAATAAAGGGAAGTGTAGGGTACATGTTTCTTCCGCATCAAAAGAAATACCCAGTGTCTTCTAAGGCACAGTTGGGTCTCTTTGCCCAGATATTTTTAGCTGGAATAAAAGAGGGGATCTCATGATCAGAAATATAATCACTTATTCAGAGCACACTATAATCTGATTCACTAGCATTGTGGGAATGACTACGTGAGCACCTTATATTTTTGTAGATCTGAAGTAACGAGAGAGCTGTTCTAGTATAAGTAAGATTTTGGTAGAGATGCAGAAGATTTCTAGGAGAAAAATAAGTTGAATTAAATTTCCTCCATTCCCCACATTTTTTTTGTTAATTCCCAGTTAAGTCCCAATGAGTGGGAGTACATCAACTTCTCATTTTCTAGTATTATTAGTTTTCATTGTCCCACTATAAAGATACATTAAGGTGATACAGTCTTCTAGATTCCTATGGGAGTGAATCCATGTTCACCTGGATTATATAAAATAGTATAGTTACAAATATTTAGTGGGAGCTATCTAAGAGTTTTGCCATTCCCATCATTAAGTTTTCAGAACATAATGATTTTGGGTAAGCGTCCAAACCTGAGTGAGGCGTATTCCATTATGATTAGGGAGTACTTGAAGGAAAGCCTTAATATTTGGTGCCAATTTTCTGAAAGGGAGGACATGTGTGGTTTCACAGGTATCAAAGGAAAATCCGATATCCTTAGCAACTAGGTTTTGCCATCCTTCTAAAGATGGTGGTCAGGCCAACAATTCAGGTTCATCGTGAGTATATTTGCTCTGGCTCAAATCCAGCAATCAATTAGGTTAGCAGAATCAAAGAGTCTTTTAAAGTGGGGTAAAAGGATGTTTAAAGCTAAAGGAAATAATGTTAGAAAAACTAGGGAAAGGATAACTGAAAGTCTGCATGACATGGTTCAACTAAATATAGAGTGAGAAGAGAGAGGCCTGGTGCAGATATCTTGGGTAAGCTGTCTACTTTAGATATCAGATACTTTAGTGACTATAAATCTTCAGTTTTAGGTCACTATTTGGGGCGTGGGTCCATTCAAGTTTGGGGGCTTTGCTTAGATGTGGCACTTGTATCCAGGAGTCTATTCCTTGAATTTGGCTGCACAGGAATTAGTTAAGGACACCTGTGAGGAACCTTTCCAGCAAGGTTGAAGAAAGTCTTTTTGGAGATGTATTTTCCAATAGATGAACTCTCTAGGCTGTTATGTGTGATGCTTGATGTTTTCATCTCCTGGGAGCACTGTGGAAAGGTTTGTTCTATCAGAGCATGATTACTTTTTTATAGACTTCATTGGGCCTTTGCAAAATTGAAGTATATTGCCCTTTATTTATTGGGGGCAAAATAAGCAAGGCCTAAATGTGTCAACCGCCCTGTAATTATTTCAAAAGGCAAAGAAGGTTATGTATCCCAATTGTAATTGGTCTAAGTTTTAGAAGAACCAATGGTAACACTTTTGGCCAGAGTACTTGGAAGATGTCAATTATGCTAAGTCTTAATAAATCCTTTTGTACATTCAACCAATCCTGAAGACTGAGGATAGTAAGCACAGTGAAAGTGCTACAGAACTGGCCGAGCAGAATGGCTTGTTGAAGGATTTGACCCAGTACAGGGGGTTCCCTAATCTCTGTGAAGTACAAGGGATGTTCCCCAAGTGGGAATAGTCTTTTCTAATGGGACTTCAGGTACAGAAGAGGCCGTTACCGGTCTACATGGGAAAGCTTCAGTCCATTGTGAAAACATGTAAACCGTTACTAGGATGTAATTACAGCCATGAGATGGGGGCAATTGTGTGAAATCTTTGCCAAACCTCAGATGGTTCATTGGGTAAATTAAAATGTTAAGGGGCAATCTGGATAGGCTTCCCTGGGTTAAACTTAGGACAGGTGGAGCAGTCACAAGAGGTACTTTTTGTGGTGTTGCCAATGTTTCCCCAACAGTATTGATTCATGAGTGTTATTTTCACAGTTGGCCAATGATTTAATTCATGTACGGTAGTTAAAAATGGAAATTTTAAAATTTCTGGCAGTAACAGTTTGTTGTTGGGTCTGAACCAGACTTCCTTTTCTTCATGATACCAACAGCCTTTAGATCTCCAATTTTGTTTTTCCTATTCGGGGGCCAATTGTTGTATTTTGCTGCTTAATTTTCTTTAGCCAGCCTGAGGGTGAGTCGTTTTCTGGACCATAACAGGTTTGCTCCATGAATCCCAAAAAGCAGCATTTTTTAGTTTGGTTGGTTGGTTGGTTGGTTTTTTTGTTATGTTTTGTTTTTATTTTTGTTTTTGTTTTTTTGTGGAACATCAATGAGGTGGTTTCCTTTGGCTTCCTGGGAGTCAGGCTTAGAATGCCTAAAGACATTAATAATATCTAGAGCTGCTGGCAAAAGCCTAGCATATGATAAATTTTGGGCATAAGGACCATTTTAAATTTTGTCTCCCCTGAAAGTAAGGAAACCTCATTTCCATCGCATTCCAAAATCATGGGCTACTCCAAAGGCATATTGACGATCAGTATAGATGTTTGTGGTTCTACCTTTAGCAAGAATATATACTTGAGTAAGAGTATATCATTTAGTTTCTTGGGATAATGTGGCCAAAAGGAAGTGAGCGGCCTCAGTGGCTTCAAAAGGATTTGATATTGCATGTCCAGAACAATGTTGACCATTTTCATTTTTCAGGTGAGAGCCATCAATAAATCATGAGAAGTCAACATTGGTTGAGGGGGTTTCTTACAAGTTATCACAAGAAGTTCATAGGTAGTCCATCAAAGTCAAACAGCATGGGCGGGGTTTCATTCATGGAAGAAGGTAGAAGGGTAGCACTGTTGAAATTATTATAATGAATAAGAGTGATATGAGGGGTAGTTAACAAGAGAATTTCCTAAGAAGATGGCTTGCTGAAAGGTGTTGGGTGCAGTGTGAGCTTAAGAGAGCTTCGACAGCAGGAGGTACAAAGATGGTAAAGGATGAACCCCATGACTGTTTCTTCAGTGGCCTTAACTAGAAAGCCAGTCCAAAGTCATCAGGGATAAGTAACCTCAGGCCACGGGATCTAATTGTTGGCTGCAGTAACTCAAAGGTTGGTTATTAGCTCCCATGTTCTGGGCTAAGTATTATGAATGCATTTCCTTCTTTTTTATATACAAAAAGGAAAAAATGTAGCTAATAGTCTGGATGACAAGGGCGAGTAGATTTACTAAGTTTTTCTTCAAAGTTTTAAAGGCCATGTCAACTTGGTTTCCCCAGATAATGGGGTCAGGTTTAGTGGTTTTTAATAAGACATATGTGCTGGGCCATTATAGACAAGTTTAGAATCCAGTTCCAAAAATAACCAACTGTCACAAGAAAACCTGTCATTGACATTTGGCTTCACGTTTGGGGAACCTCAAGATGCCATGAAATCTATTAGGATCTAGATGTAACCGTTCTTTTGAGACTAAATACCTTAAATATCAGACTCGAGTTTGAACAAATGGCAACTTTTCCTTTGAGACTTTGTGTCCCTTAATTGCTAAGAGTTTTAACAGGTGCATACTGTCTTTTTGTGAGGAGGCTTAGCAGGGCGAGCAGAGAACTAATTCATCTATCTATTGTAGTAAGGTGAAGCATCTACAAAACTTTGTATCAAATAGGTCAGCTTCAAAAATTTGTGAGAAGTAAGGACTCTCAATAAAATCTTGAGGCATTACTATCCAGGTATACTGTCCTTTTCGGTAAAGACAAAAAGATATTTGTTAGCCTTATCAACTGGAACGCTAAAGAATGCACTGCATAGGCCGATTACGATGCAAATTTTGCTTTCAGTAGGGATAGATGCCAGTAACTCTGGGGATTAGGAATGACAAGATGGTGAGGAATAACGATGTTATTTATTGCTCAGAGATCTTGGACAAATTTCCATCCTTGACCACTAGGTTTTCTTACAGGTAAGAGAGGGGTATTAGGATTGCAAGGGGATAAGAAATGCCTGTGCTTTATAATCTTCCCTGGTACATCTATTGCCCTATAAACTTCTTTGTTCATAGGGTGTTGACTGATTCTGGGGAGAGGTTTTGTGGCATCAATTTGGATCTTAATTTGGGGCACCATGAATTCTGCATGTGTCCTTGGAGGATTTTGCCCGTAGAGCAGGGTACTAAACCTAATAATGGGGACGAGTCTGAAGTTTGATCTTCCCTTGTTGGTAAAGTACTTGTGAAAGTAATAGGGTTTGGATTTTCTTGAAGATTAAATTCAGTGGATTTAAATTCAGAGGCGTCTAACTCAAGAGTTATCTTCTCCCTTTCCAGAAAAGGAAATGGTAATACAATACTTTTCTAGGAAACCCTTGCCCTAATAACTGGATGTGAGCTGATTCACTGAGGAGAAATGGAAGTTTATCTTGCAAATGTCCCAAGCAGAAGTGTATATGTTTGTAAGTAGGAACACACTGTGGTTTATTTGAGGCCCCCCTTACTTGAATGAATGTATTACTCCAAGGGGGAATTGTTTAATTGCAATGGGGTTGGGCACTGATCGAGTAGTTCTTGTGTCGGTTAATATTATAAGAGGTTCATCCTCATTCTGGAGAGTAGTTTCCAGAATGACAAACAGTCCCTGGGTTTCCTTAGAGCCTCATCCTGGGGATGAGTCTGACCCTTGGCTCTTGGAAAGAGTCATCTGACCCTTGGCTCTTGGAAAGATTCATCATCTGAATCTTTGTAATTTGTAGCAGTCCTTTCTCTGATTGCTGTTTTTTTTTGGTTTTTTTTTTATGATAATGACATAGTCCAGTCAGAATTTGCTTGGGAGATTTCATCTGATGAAGGTGGGGATTTAAAATTTTATTTACCCTTCTTTTGGAATCATCTTCTAGGATGTGGGCTAGCTGATTAGCTAGATTAACAAGATCAAGGTTGGTATGGGTTGTCTTGACGAACAGAGATAGGTCTCTGTTTAAATCACTTATAAACATTGAATTAAAGGCTACTGTGGTAGCTTGAATGTCTATAGGGTGTCCAGCATTTTCTTTTACAAAAATTTGGAGTATGCTATAGTAATCATGAATAGATTCATCAGACTTTTGGGTACATGCCTGAATTTGTTGCAGTCTCCCAATTTAGGGAAAGCCCTCAGAATGGCCAGATGCAGCCTTTTAACTATGACACAAGCTTGGTCATGTAAAAGAGCTGGTGGGGCGCCTGGATGGTGCAGTCGGTTAAGTGTCCGACTTCAGCCAGGTCACGATCTCGCGGTCCGGGAGTTCGAGCCCCGCGTCAGGCTCTGGGCTGATGGCTCGGAGCCTGGAACCTGTTTCCGATTCTGTGTCTCCCTCTCTCTCTGCCCCTCCCACGTTCATGCTCTGTCTCTCTCTGTCCCAAAAATAAATAAACGTTGAAAAAAAATTAAAAAAAAAAGAGCTGGTGGTTGACTTATTTGGAATTCTAAAGGTGGTTTGCGGCTTTATCAGTTAGCAGCTTTCATCCAGTGCTGGGCTTGACCTTCTCCAACAAACATATAGACTAACTGATAAAGATTGGAGACATCAGGTGGATCATTTTGAACGACAGTATTGAATTCTTCAATCTATTCAGCCAATCTATGAGGATCCTCACTCACACTGAGAAAATCTGTTCCTGTAGCTCTAAGTTCAGCTTTCGTGCGTGGGACATAAGAAATTAATAATGTAGCAGGGTCCTCAGAAGTTCTGGTTCTGAAAGGGGGAGTTTTAACAGGCTCAGTTGGCAAGGTTTCAGCACTAGAGAAGAAGAGGAGTTGGGATAAAAGAAGGGGTTATAAGAGGGCAAAGGTGGGTATAGCAGAGCTGGAGTGGTGGCGTTAGGAGAGACCTCACCGCTGTCGCGAGGGAGAGACTTCAGATGCTTCTTTATTTGCTCTTACTGCTTGTTTACTTAAGTTAACTTAAAAGTAGTATTTTGTAGACAGGTAATTTTGGAACCCCAAATACTTTTAGAGCTTCTAGGTACCAATTAAAATAGCTATCCCGTTCAGATTGTTTGTTCTCTTGCCATGGACTTCTAATTTAGTCCAGAGAAAAACGAGTCTGGGGAGACTGAAGGTTCCCCGTAATAGCCATTGAAGTCCTACATTATCCTTAGTGAGGTGGTCCATTTAGTCAAAAAAGGACATGAGGAGAGACCATAGTTTTTTAACATAAAACCAGCTGCAGGCCCTGAGGGAAGGCCACCCTTAGAACATTTAGATGATTGGGATCCCACAGCTTAGCGGTTTTCCTGAGAGCCAAAGAAAAATCACTAAACAGCCTGATGGGTATGTTTCAGGGTTGGACGTGGTGTTTTGGTTTACCGTGTGCCTTTCATGAGATGCATTTTTGTTTTTCCTGGCAGACACCCTTTCCTCTAATTTTCTAACTGGTGACCAGGTGTCCCTTGTTGTATAGAAATTATCTTGCAGTTGAGAGACAAGCTAATGTCACTATGGCCCTCTGTGACCAACTTACCCTCTCGGGCGGGGCTCTTGCTCTGGGGACTGGTCTCTCATAAGGAGGTGGTGAGTGTTCTTGTAGCATTTATTGTTCTACCCATGCCCACCAGTATCACTCCATTTTTTTTTCTCTCAAAACTTTAAATGGAATTTTACCAAAATTTTAGCGTACTTCAAATAGGTACTTTAAATACTTAAAATGCCTTTACACAGAGCTTGAATCAGAAAGCTCCACCAAGGGGAGGGAGCTCAGAATCCAAAAGAATTCACCAAACTGAAAGTAAACAGTGACTCATGGAAGCAGTGAGCTCAGGAGGCTCATTGCGGCTTGCTTGACTCTGAAGGTTGTCATCCTTCAGGGGTCATCTCCTTCTGATGCCACTTCTGATGTCAAGAAATCTTGACCTAAATGAAGAGGTACACTGAGGCAAGCTCAAAATTGTCAAAAGTGTATTCAGGAACAGTAGAGGAATTGCAATTCAAGATGTGCGAACTGTACCAAGCTGTAGATGAGTCCACTGAGGGTTTGAGATGGGCTGTATTTATGAGCAGGGAATGTAAAGAAGGAGGAGTCTAGTTAGTCTATTAAAATTAAAAACAACTGGAGACCAGCTCTGGAAAGTTCTTGAGCAGACAAAACCAATCCAGTCATACAGAGCTCAATTCAGCTTATTTTGTGAGACCAACCCATAATTTCATTTTTATGCGTCTGGAAACCATAAGCAAAACTTCCCATGATTGAAATGAGGTAAACCCTGACCAATCCCTGATCATTTAAGAAAGTTCCAATATTATCAGTTTTCTGTAAATCAGGCATTTACAAGAAATCATTCTCCCAGGCCTTAAGTTTTGTTTTCCTAAAAGTACGTGCGTGAGATTTTCCATTTTATGTCCTCCAGTCCTATTTTAGATTAAAATTCTTTTACATTATAAAAGAATAATGTCTTCTCACCCAAGACTAATAATTGCCCCCCCCCCCCCCCCCGAGCTAAAAGAGAATTGTAGGAAATGTAAAGGAAAGTACTTCTTAGGACAGAATATTTAAGGCATGTAATATATATATTTTTAACATTTATTTATTTTTGAGAGAGAAAGAGAGACAGAGCTTAAGCAGGGGAAGGAAGAGAGAGGGAGACACAGAATCTGAGGTAGGCTCCAGGCTTTGAGCTATCAGCACAGAGCCTGACGCAGGGTTCTAACTCATGAACCATCAGATCATGACCTGAGTCAAAGTCAGACACTTAACTGACAGAGCCACCCAGGCGCCCCTAAGGCTTGTGATATTATGTTCTACATTCCTATTCAGACAGTACAGTTGATTATTGCTTCATGGTTCACATCAGTAGAAATTAGGACGAAGAGCATATACAGGTGATTCACGAAAGAAAAAGTATGAATTAATTCTAAACACATGATGATTTTTAAATTCCATATCTTCAGTAATCTGAGTTATATAAGTTATTGGTAAACAATAAAAGCATTTTTTTTAATTTTTTAACGTTTATTTATTTTTAAGACAGAGAGAGACAGAGCATGAACGGGGGAGGGGCAGAGAGAGAGGGAGACACAGAATCGGAAGCAGGCTCCAGGCTCTGAGCCATCAGCCCAGAGCCCGACGCGGGGCTCGAACTCACGGACCGTGAGATCGTGACCTGAGCTGAAGTTGGACGCTTAACCGACTGAGCCACCCAGGCGCCCCTAAAAGCATTTTTTAAAGTTAACATTGGTAGTGGTAATACACTGCAGATGATATAGGAATGGGTATTCTCAGAACTTACTGTTGGAATAATTGATTATTGCAAATTTTTCTGTAATCTGTTAATTTACAGTACAGTGGCTTTATTATGGGCAAATCTTTTATTTTAAGTGTTCATTTTTGAGAGAGTACAAGCAAGGGGGGCAGAGAGTGGGGACAGAGGATCTGAAGTGAGCTTTGTGCTGGCAGCAAAGAGCCTGATGCTGGGCTCGAACTCATGAACCGTGAAATCGTGACCTGAGCCAAAGTTGGACGGACACTCAACCAACTGAGTTGGCCAGGGCAATGGGCAAACCTTTTAATGTCGAGGCTCTACCTCTAGCAATATGTTATGTGTAAATACTCAGAGATGTGTACAAGAGAATGAAGCCCAAGGATGTTCACTGCAGAGTTCCATATAACAGTGAAAAACCGGAAACTAATTCCCAACAGTAGATTAACTACTTAGATATTGATTTAACCATATGAGAGAATACTCGTTAGCCAATAAAAGCGCTTGGTGAAGGAGAAATCTTACTATGTGGGAAAAGGTACACTAGATATTGCTAACTGGAAAGTCAGGCAAGGAAACAGTATGAAGGCATACTCTCTTTTTTTATGGAAAAAGTAATTGATGGGCAAAAAACAATATCTTAACCATGTTGATCTTTAGAGATAGCATTATGGTTGATTTTTAAGGTTTTCATATGTGCTCCTCTATGTTTCCAAATTTTCTTCCCTAAACATATAGGTGTTTTGTCAATAGAAGCAAATGGCAAAAATCTCAACCAGGAAGCTAGGAAAACCATAGGATAGGGAGAAAATGATCTTCTGCATTGTTTTCTAGATTGCAGCCATTACTCTGCTACCTTCATGATTTTTACCATTTCCAAGTGCTACCCGTATGATTATTTAATATTTTTTTAAATTTTTTGGGGCGCCTGGGTGGCGCAGTCGGTTAAGCGTCCGACTTCAGCCAGGTCACGATCTCACGGTCCGTGAGTTCGAGCCCCGCGTCAGGCTCTGGGCTGATGGCTCAGAGCCTGGAGCCTGTTTCCGATTCTGTGTCTCCCTCTCTCTCTGCCCCTCCCCCGTTCATGCTCTGTCGCTCTCTGTCCCAAAAATAAATAAACGTTGAAAAAAAAATTTTTTTAAATATTTTTTTTAATTTTTTAATGTTTTTTAACTTATGTTTGAAGGAGAGAGAGAGAGAGACAGAGAATGAGCGAGGGAGGAGCAGAGAGAGAGGGAGACAGAATCCGAAGTAGGCTCCAGGCTCTGAGCTGTCAGCACAGAGCCCGACGCGGGGCTCGAACTCATGAACCGTGAGATCATGACCTGAGCCGAAGTCGGACACTCACCCAACTGAGCCACCCAGGCGTCCCTGGTTATTTAATATTTCTAATTAAACTGATTCTTAGGTTTTTAACCTATCCTTATCTTTAGAAGTGATATATTCGACATCCCAGCTTTTATGTTCTAGTTATTCTTTTTGTTAAACAATATGCATTAAAGCGACACATAACCCTTAAAATAGAAGCTCTTCATCCGTTGGTCCTCTTATGTCATGTCACACCACCAGTGAGTGACTACCAGTGAGTGGGAGGCCTGGCTGGGGCGACCAGGGCCCTAATATGCTGAGGCTGGGTGGATGGAACTTTCTGACGCCATCCCTGGAAATAGCCTCAGACTGACCAGAACAGCTTTCACATGAAGTGTTCCCACGCCCTGCAATCAGATTTCAGAAATTATAGATTCACTCACTTACTTTCTCACAGAGTCCACTCAGCTCTTCAGATCTCTATCAACTCACAGGAGCAAAGATGCACAAGTAATAATGATACGGCTTACTTTCTCACTGTGCTCTGCTTAAATTGTTTCTTGTTTTGTTTTGTATTGTCTGGACCTCCTTCTCCTTATGAGGCAAAGCAATTCCCCGGTGCTTCCAAAATCAGAAACATGCAGTGTTTTCTTCTTATGAATATCACATCCTAGTAGAAGCTGTGATCTGATTTCTGGTACCACTTTCTGAAGGTTCCCATGATCTCTCTTTATGACTTGCTGCCAGTAAGTGAAGCTTCCATCTCAAATGAGAAAGGACGTTTGTCAAAGAGTGATTATATCAGTTACGTACCAGTTGTCTGTTGTAACATGAACCATGTCCAGAAAAACATTAAAAAGAAACCCAGAGAGGCTTAACAAATGCTTCCATATTTGTGGCATGAATTTTTAAAGTCTGTTTTGTGTATTTGAGAATACACCATTCTATCTCATGGAAGAGTTTGCTCATAGTCAATCTAATAATCAATGCAAAATAATTGGAAACTTGTGTTATGAAATCTGTGTTGTTTTTATTACCCTAGACTCTTGAGAGGAAGCAGACAATTATGTAGCTATTTGAACATTTGAATTGAATTCGAAGCCTAACTTTAACAGTAGGGTAACATCTTTTGAGATTGGGTTGCATCGTTGACAAATGAGACTAAGACAGACCCGCTTTCTGCCTTCATAAAATGCAAAGAGGACAGTGGTGGTGGTGGTGGTGGTGTGTGGTATTTAAAAAGTTTTAAAAAGGCAAAGCACCAGTTCTCCCCCTTTCTCTTTAGTGGCCTCCAAATCTGGAGTTGGTTTGATGTCCAGTTGGACCAGATGTCTGCTGCTTCCTACCTACCCCTCTGCCTAACCGTACGAGTTATCCTTAATTGCTTCATTCTAAAGCATGTGGGTGTTTTCCCTTGAAAAACAGTCCTGAGGTGCTTTTTGGGAGGAGGGAGGTCTGTATGTTCATATATTTTCAAATGCAAATGAGCTCTTCTTGAAGAACCCAGCTAATTTTTACTCATGGGGGAGTATGATTAAGGAAGTCAGTTGTTTCCTCCTGTTTCAGTTCGGCTTTTGGAGAAAGGTATTTCCGTTTGTGCTGTTACTAATGACATCCACGGCTCCTGGAAATATCAGCATGTGACTTTAGCCTTAGCTCAGCCATCACTTGTGCCTAATGGCCAGCAGGGATAACGGGTATGCAGCTAACAGAAGACGACAGTGTTCTCTTCATTTATCTTCTCTGAATCTCTGGACTTTCTCACGTAATCTGGAAGCGTTGACTGGAAACACATGAATATGGTGTTCTGATCCATAAACACCTTTGCGTTTTCAATACTGAATTCCCCATTTTCAATATGTAAATTCCCCATCATTGCTGAAGTACTGATTTTCTTAACATTTCATTTCCTTCTCTCCAAACCCTCTTCAATATGGCCTTTGATGATGTGCTCATCTTATTACCGAGCTATTTCCCTTAGACTTGATTAGCACTTGGCAGCTTTTCAGATAGTTTATTAGACTCTGAAGAGAAACCTCAAATTATTAAGCTTTCAGTTGTGACCCGGATTACTGGGTTTTATCCATACCTCCTTATGGAGCCTTTAATCTATATATAAGTACATAGCTTTTACCTAATCCAGAAGTTTCCAGTAGATCTGTTAGCTAAGTATTTGCTTCTTGGGCCAGGCTCTATTTCTTAATCTATTTCTTGGCTTTCTAACACCAGTACGATTCTTTGTACATAATGGCCTTTCAATATATATCTACGGAAGAAATGTTTTGAAATCTGAGGGGGGTGGCAATGGCAGTCTAGTATTTCAACACTGTTACTTAGCAACATACTTTCATCATTCATTCATTCATTCATTCATTCAACAGATGTTTGAACCACTTACCATGCATTAGACACAGCAAGTTAGATGCTGGCCGTAAATCCTAAACTTTCCTACTTTGTCATAGAATGGCTCCTGACTATCTTCCTCCCTGCTTACTAAGTACACCTCAGGAGGCACCTGGATGACTCAGTTAGTTAAGCGTTCACCTTTGGCTCAGGTCATGATCTCACAGTTCATGGGTTCGAGCCCCACATTGAGCTCTGTGCTGACAGCTCAGAGCCTGAAACCTGCTCTGGATTCTGTGTCCCCTCTCTCTCTGCCCCTCCCCCACTTGCGCTCTGTCTCTGTCTCTCTCTCTCTCAAAAATAAATAAACACTAAAAAAAATTTAAACACACCTCCCAAGGACTTTATAGGTGTTATCCTACTTATTGTATTTGTTTCCATTATATTGCTGTGTAACAACTTACCCCAGATGTCGTGGCTGAAGAAAATATCCATTTATTATCTCACAGTTTTTGTGGGTCAGAAGTCTAGGCACAACATAGCTGGGTTGTTTGCTAGGGACTCGGAGGTTTGAATTGTGGCTCTGACTAGGCTGTGTTCTCATCTGTAGGCTCAACAGATAAGGATCTGCTTCCAAGCTCCCTCATGTTGTTGGCATAACTCATATCCTTGCAACTCTAAGACTCCACAAAGCCAGCAGCACAGAGACAGAGTCTCTGGTGCTTCAAGTCTAATATTTCTAGACCCTCTTTTTTTTTTAACGTTTATTTTTTTCAAGAGAGAATGGGCACAAGTGGGGGAGATACAGAGAGAGAGGGAGACACAGAATCTGAAGCAGGCTCCAGGCTCTGAGCTGTCAGCACAGAGCCTGGCACAGGGCTCAGACCCATGAATTGTGAGATCATGACCTGAGCCAAAATGGATTCTTAATTGACTGAGCCACTTAGGTGCCCCAAGACGCTCTTTTAAAAGGATCAGCTGGGGGGAAGCCTGGCTGGCTCAGTTGTTGGAACATGTGAGTTCCAGTCCCAGAATCGTGAGTTGCAGTCCCACATTGGGTGTATGTATGTATGTATTTACAGAGAGGAGAGCTTTTTTTTTTCTATTGCTTATTTATTTTTGAGAGGGAAAGAGACAACGTGGGTGAGGGGCAGATAGAGAGGGAGACAGGATCCGAAGTGGGGTCTACACTGACAGCAGCAAGCACGATGTGGGGCTCAAATTCATGAACTGCAACATCATGACCTGAACCAACGTTGGACGCTCAACCGACTGAGCCACCCAGGTGCCCCAAGATTACTTTAAATAAACAAGTTAATTAAATAAAATATCCTATAAAAATAAAGGATTATCTAATTAAGTCAGACCCACCGAGGATATTCACTCTTTTCTGTTAAAGTCAATTGATTAACAACTTTAATTACATCTGCAAAATCTCTTCCCTCTTGTTATGTGCTATTGATTAGAATAAAGTCACAGGTTCTCCCCACACTCAAGGGAAGAGACTATGTGACTCACTGGGTGTCATCATAGAGTTTCTGCTATAGTGTTCTTCCCTCATCCCAGGTTTCTTTACATGAGGGACTCCTTCAAGTGTCAGTTTATTTTTTTAAATTTATCTATTTTTATGTTCATTTTATTTTAGGGAGAAAGCATGGGATGGGGAGAAGGGTGGAGGGAGGGAGGGCGGGAGAGGGGGAGAGGCAGGGAGGGAGAGGGATAGGGAGAGAGGGAGAGAGGGAGAGAGGGAGAGAGGGAGAGAAGGAGAGAGGGAGAGAGAGAGAGAGAGAGAGAGAGGGAGAGAGGGAGGGAACCTTAAGCAGTCTCCATGCTTAGCACAAAGCCTTCTGCAGGACTCCATCCCACCATCCTGGGATCATGATCTGAGCCAAAATCAAGAGTCAGATGCTCAACTGACTGAGCCACCCAAGCGCCCTTTCAAGTGTCAATTTAAATGTAAGTTTTTTTAAGACACACTTTCCCTCATTATTCTGCCTATAATAAACTTTTCCTTGCTTTGTTTTTTATAACAGTGCCTTGTTAATTACCATCCTAGAACTAAATACAATCTGAAATTACCTTGGATACTTAGTCTTTTATTGACTATCAGACTACCTAGTTAAGAGCAAGCACTACAGGGGGCACGTAGGTGGCTCAGTCAGTTAAGTGGCTGACTTTTGATTTCAGCTCAGGTTATATCTCACAGTTCATGAGTTGGAGCTCCACATCCGGCTCTGTGCTGACAGTGTGGAGCCTGCTTGGGTTTCTCTCTCTGCCTCTCCCCTACTCACATGCTTTCTCTCTCTCTCAAAATAAATAAATAAACATTAAAAAAAAAGAGCTTTCACTACTATAGGGCTAACACTTGTCACAATGCTTGGCACACAGTAGATGTTCAACTAAATATTAACTAAATCACTTATTGCAAAGGACAAGGCATTGCTGGCCTGCTGGGGCTAAATGCCCATTTTCCATAAAAGTATGTGTTTGGTGTTTTTCTTTTTTTCTGGTTAGGCACAGTGCAACAATGGAAAAGGCATTGCAATCTGAGATCTGAATCCACTAATACCAATCCACTAATACTCCTATTTTATAGTGGGGATTTCACCTGAGGTTCTCTAGCCGTGAACTTTCCCTTGGGTCACACTCAACCTTTCTCTCCAATCACAGGGTTGAAGGAAGAGGTACATAAATTAAATCTTGCCTTTCTAAAATAATGCACTGCCTTTAACTATCTTTAGCTATTTGTTGGGCTGCTGGTTTCAATGGATTTACTTGCCAGTTTACTTTAATTTCAGCATTTGTGGCGTATTGTCAGAGGTCAAGATGTGTATATCACATGAGACGTTCTATTACGTTAGTAGGGGCAAAATTAGAGGGCATTAATGATGTAAGGGGCACAGAGACAGATAGCAGTATTTAGTTTCCCAGAGCAACAATTGTTCCAGAGCAATGATTTGTCATGATGAGGGTATCAGACAATTCTTACTTCTGTATCAGTCCTTCCTAGATTACGTGGCAGATGTTTCTGTTTACCTGCACCTGCTGTTATTGAGAGACTAACTGCTATGGAAAAGTTGAAATTGAGAGAGGCTCTCTTGCATCTGAAGAACAGGGAGCTAGGTATGAAGTCCGCCTTCCAAACTGCTGTAGCCATTTTAGCGATCTTTTCCTTAAGTTGCCAAGATGGAATCAAATACGCTCATCTATTCAAAGTCTTCTCATAAGCACTGAACCACAAAATTGTAATCAGAGGCGTTAAAGAGGTGTACTCTCAGAAAAAGAGACACAGAAGTAGTATTTTCTACTTTTGCCACTTTGCACTGAATGATGGAAGCTTTTACAAACCATCTAACACGGCTTTGCAAGTAAAGATTTTTTTTTACAAGTCTTCTGACATGGTTCACCAGCCCAGACTCCCCGTGGTAATGATTTGAACTTACCTTCTTCCTGCAGCACATAGCCTTCTTCCCTCTTTGGTGATTCAGACCTACCGTTGGCAGAAATGGTGGGTAGTGGAGTAGAGTGTACAGATTAAATTTTGTTAACCCTTTTAGTTTTGGTTTTTTTTTTTTTTTTTACTGTTTTTAACGTTTATTCATTTTTGACAGACAGAGACAAAGCGTGAGTGGGGGAGGGGCAGAGAGCGAGGGAGACACGGGATCTGAAGCAGGCTCCAGTCTCTGAGCTGTCAGCACCGAACCCCACGCGGGGCTCGAACTCACGACATGAGATCATGACACCCAACCGACTGAGCCACCCAGGCGCCCCCAATCCTTTTAGTTTTAATCCTTTCCAAAAATATGTGTAAAATATCTTCGTTTTATTTCCTGCCCAGCTAGTGAATGCTTCTGTGTTAGGGAGGCCTCATGATCTATCTTCCGAACTTCCGTTTGAGCAGTATTAATGCCTGCCAAATATGAAGCATTTACCGTGTTCCGAGCACTAAGCCTAGTGCTTTACATATATTATCATATCGAATCCTTCAGTAAGCTTGTAAACTAGATATTTTTACCCACATTTTAATAAAGAGCCTAAAAGAGAGAGAGAAGTTCACTGAGTTTTCCAAGGTCAAACAGGCTGTCAGCAGCAAAACCAGGATTTGAACTCAAGTTTGTATGACTCTGAAAGAAACTTTTTAACTCAATTGCTAAAGAGTTGTGATGTTCCATTGATATAGAAGGTTCTGGAGAATAAGTAGAAGCTTATGATCCTATCCATACTCTAGAAAAGATAGGTATGCACGTATTTTTTAAATCTTTTAGGTTTGTCTTTTTGTAGAGCCTGCTCCTTCCTCCCCGTGCCCTTCCCCCCCTAAAATTTATTACAGGCAAAGAAAGGTCAGCTGAGGACTCTTTATCTTGGCTAATTGTGATTTCACTGGATGTGTCTTTATTCAGTGGAGATGGCTTAGGTTTATGTCTGCTTCCCTCATTTGGGTTCAGGCAGATCAATGCGATGTGTTTCCTGATTTAATTTTTGAAAACGTACTTAAAACCCCACAGTGTTTAGCAGATGGTTAAGGACAGGAAATGCTTGTTTTTCTCATCCTGCCCTTGCTAGTGGACAATGGGGCCAATTGGATGATTTGAAAAAGGAACTGCTTTCACATCTTGAGTATCCTCCTGGCAGGGCCGAGTGACCCCAGAATGAAAACAAAGTTGCTCTTTGGAGCAAGAACACCAGCAAAAGCGTTCATGAATATTCAAATTATAAAGGTTTCAAAAGAAGAATTGCACCAGGATCTGGTAAATATTTTAGGCTTTGTGGGCCTTGCAGCCCGTGCAGCAACGGCTTAATTCTGTCACTGTAGCAAAGACAACCACAGAAATATGTAAAGGAAGGGGCGTGGCTGTCTGAGTTCGAGTAAAATTTTATTTACAAAAGCAGGTAGCTGGTGGATTTCACCCAAGGGCTGCAGGTTTTCAACCCCTGAGGTTAAATAATATGTCACATTGTAACAAACAATTCTTGACTTTCCCCAAAGTTGCCCTATGGATAGAAGAGGTTACCTTTTCAACCCAAAAAGTTTTAACCTAAAACTTAGTGTATCCATTCATCCATTCTGTGAACAGTGGAGAGTGATGATTGTTTACAATGTTGGAAGGGAAGACAGTCATGCAACACAGAAGACAGGCGTTTGCTATCAGCATCTGAATATACTACACTCGTTACACTCTTTTTTTTTTTTTCCATTTTGAATGGTTGGTTTTATAAGTGAAAGTAGATGTTAATAAATAAAAAAAAATTCAACACTGAATTGACCTTACCGTTCAAAATCTTGTACAAGTCACTTCCCTAAAATGGGCTTGTCTATAAAATGGGAATAATAACAGAATGTGCTTTATGGCATTTATTATGAGGCTGTGATAAGGTAATGAATAAATCACTTAGCACCATGCTTGGTATATATGCATTTTTGAAAAATTTAAACTGTCATTATCATTTCTTATTGTTGGTATTTGAGCCCAGGCTTGGTCCATGATTAGGGGTTTACCAACGGTTAATCTTTATAGGATTTCATATCCAAATCCTTCATCATGGTTATAACTTAACTGTAGTATTGTGCAGAAATTAAGCATTGAACACTACTGGCTAAAAAATAGGACTCTAAAATTACAGAGATTTGGGTTTACATTCTGGCTCTGGTACTTACTTTGTGTTCATGAGCCAGTCAGCTAACCTCTCTGAGCCTCACTTTGCATATATTTGTATACACACACATACATACACACACACATACACACACACACACACATATACATATATAGATAGCTGTTGAGAAGAATAATAGTACCCACCTAATATAGTTGGTGCTAGTTATTATTGGCTACCATTAATTAACCCAATTCCTGTGTCTTGGGAAAGTTCCATTCTGATGAAAATGATGTTTAAGATTGGGCTGGTGGTCTGGGATCAGTTCTCAAAATCACAACAATTAAATCATGCTAAGGAAAAATCTGAAGAAGGGTAATACAAAGTCCTTGCCTTCTAGAAGTATGCAATGTAGTTTGAAGGAACAAAGCTAATATGCAAGCAAAATCCGCCAACAACACAAAGTCAGTATGTGACAGTAGTCTGTTGTAATGTATAGGAGCAGAATGATATGGTAGAGATATCGTGTTTATAGACACATGTAGGTATCAGTCCAGGCTTATTTATTATCTCTGTAACCTTACCAAGCTCATATCTTCCCTGTATAACAGGGGTATTAATAGCTACCGGGTAGAATAAGAGCCTGTCATGTGCTAGAGATTCAATAAAGAGTGGCCTGAGTAGGTCATGGTAGCTGATGGTGATGGGGGCAATGGGGTGGTGGCACAGCGGTGTGAATGTCAACAGCTGAAGACTTTGGTGATCTCAGATAACAGTGGAATTCGATTGGCTAGGAGCTACTTCGTAGAGGAGATACTGGTTGAGCTGGGTTTGACTGATGAAAAAATAGTGTGAACGATTCAGTAATTGGTCCCAATTCTTCATCCTACCATGATTTATGGGTCTTAACTAAACCTATCCATATCTTGACTTTGGGCCTAGCTATCACATTTACTCTGTCAATAGGCAGTTAGCAGACTTGAAAAATAGAGGGGTTTTGAAATGTAAGTGGAGTTTTGATGCCTTGTATTTTGGTGATCTTCCAAGAGAAGAACTTGCCTCAAGTAGTAGTTAATTCCTCCAGGATGGGCCTCAGTAGAATGCGCATGGAACACACTGGGTAGGTATGGGCCTCAAGGGCACAAATGCTAGAAATGTTCGACATTGTAATGTCCAGTTTGGTAGCCAGTAGCCTCCCTCGTTCAATAAGCTTTAAAATTCAGTTCCTCAATTGCACTAGCCGCATTTCAAGTGTGTAACAGCCACATAAGATATGGTTCATGGCTGTCAGAATGGACAATACAGACAACATTTCCGTTATCACATGGGTTCTTTGTTTTTTTCAATTTTTTTAATGTTTGTTTATTCTTGAGAGAGAGAGAGAGAGAGTGCACAAGTGCGGAAGGGACAGAAAGAGAGAGGGAGACACAGAATCCGAAATGGGCTCCAGGCTCTGAGTTGTCAGCACAGAGCCCGACGCGGGGCTTGAACTCACCAACCGTGAGATCATTACCTGCGCTGACAGGTCAGATGCTCAACCAACTGAGCCACCCAGGCGCCCCACACAAGTTCTTTTGGGCAACATTGTTCAATATCTTGGGTTGGGGGTGTTCACATGATGCACATATGTAAATTAATCAGCTTATGGTCTAAAAATTTGCACTTTACTATATGGATGCTTCATAAAATATGTTTCAAAATAAATACATTATGCCTCACAAAATAAGAGAAATGAGAGGAAAAAAAGAAAAAGAGGAAGAAAAAAATCTTATAAATAAGGGCTTTTCAGATTTGAATTTTGAATGTAATATATGATATGAACTCAAGAGAAAAGAGCTCTGTATAAAAATAACAAATTAATAAGACTTTTTAAATGGAGATTATTTCTCATTAACTTTAATTAGGCTCCTTCTAGGTTTGCAGGTTTCGCAAATTATCAAACCGAAAATAAAAACCTTAGGCTTATCTCTGAGGCAAGTTTTCTCATATTCCAAAGCATCCATGGATGCTCTTCTGGCATCATTGCCTTTGTTACATTTCTATGTAACTAATCTACGTTGCTAATTAAATTCCATCCTGAAGCACAGCTTCAATCAGTTTCTGTCCAACAGCAGCATCTTTGTTTGTGTAGAGATGCGTGACCCCCAGCCATGTGGAAATGCATGTGGACCAAGGAGTTAGATTCAAGTAGTCTGATTGTTGTTTTATGAAACTTAATCGGAAGGGTAACTTTAATCTTTGTCACAGAAACCTGATTAACCCATTCATTGCCCATCTTGCCTTTGCAATCAAGAATTCATTCCCCCATATATTTTTTTTGGCTTTAGATTATCAAGAAGGATAAGAGAGAAGCATTCTGAGAGTTGTAAGCCAAAATAGACAGTCTTAGGCTGGAAATGAACACATGCCCTCCATCATGTGTGAACACAGCAGAATGAATCAGAAAAGCTGGGTGACCTCGGACAATTTCTGGGGACTGTGACGTCATCTTTTTTTTCTTTAGCACCTAGGCCACTATTTGTCCTGCAGGAAATCTCAACAAGAGATTTGTTGAGTAAGTGAATCTGTGAGTGAATGAATGAGTGCTGTATTATCTATTGCTGTGTAACATACTACCCCCAAATCGTGGCTTGAAACAGCACACATTTGGTATCTCTTAATTCCTGAGGGGCAGGAAACTGGGCATAGTTTAGCTGGCTCCTCTGTTCCAGGGTCTCTCAAAGGCTATATTCAAGTTATTAGCTGGAGCCATAATCTTCCCAACTAGGGCTGGATCTGCTTCCAAACTCTCTCAGTGGTTGTTGGAAGGATTCAGTTCCTTGTGGGCTGTTGGACTGAGCCTTCAGTTTCTTGCCATGTGGGTCTTTCCAATATGGCAGCTTGCACCAGCAAGAGAGAGAGAGTCTGCTAGGAAGACAGGAGTCTCATAATCTTTTATAATTTAATCATGGAAGTGGCATTCCATGGCGCTGCTGTATTTGATTTGTTACGACCAAGGCACTAGGTCCAGACCTCACTGAAGAGGGAGAAATTACACAAGGGTGTGCATACCAAGGTAGGGATCACTGGGGGCCATGTCAGAAGCTGCCTATCACAAACTTCTATTTCACAACGTTGCATGGAAGTCCAAAATGAGGCAATGTTTATGAAAGATATGATCTGCTTGCTATTTACTCTTCCTCGATCATTCTTTTTCCTAGGATGCACTTCCTCCACATCCTTTCCATCCTCATGTTTTGGCTTAAATGCTACCACCTCCAAGGGACCTTCACCCAATATTAGAGTATGGTCCCTAAGCCATCCTTTCAACCCAGCACCTTATTTGTTTCGTTTCCAGCACGCATTGCCATCCATCATTATTTTATTTGCGTATGGTTGGTTTCCTCCTCTATGAGGACCAGAACCCAGCCTGTCCTTTTCTCTCCTCTCTCACCAGTGCCTCACACATGGTAGGATTCAATAAATATGCATTGAAGAAACTGTGCTGCTACATCCCATTGGAATTTATGTGCTTTGTAAAATCAGTGCCAGTTGGAGTCGTTGTGCATGTAATAGCTTTCAGAGGCTAAGATTCCGAACAGGGCTGTCTCAGGGTCGGGGGTTCTTCATTGTGCTGAGACTTGAGAGTAAAGCAAATCAGCTTTGGGGTGCAAGTTATGAATAAACTGCCGTGACGAGGCTGGATTACCTAAATTTGAGAGGTACGATAGTATTCAGGTTCTGACCTGCAAATGACAGTGATATTTGTGCTTGGCTTTTGTCACCTTCCTTCCCCGCTCTGCCCCCTGCCCCAGCATTAAGGGCTGCGTTTTCCAGTGCTGCAGTAGTTTCTGTTTATTAAGTAATAACTAAGTGCCAGGGTGTGCCAATCACTTCCTCTCATTATTGGGACGGAGGAGCAAGTTGTCTCTCCTGTAACCTGTTCTGCACCTTTGGGGTTTATGTTTGAGGCATGATGGAGATGCGTTGGCAAACTTTTTCCATCCTTCCGTTCCCTGACAAGTTTACTTCATGAGTCCCACCATTCCTAGAGCATTTGGAAGAGTGTCTGCAGTCACTCCATCGAGGGGTGATCGTGCTCAGAGAAATCAGTAGAATGTTTCCAGGCTTTCAGAGACAGCACTGAGCTCCACGTCCTTGGTTACTAACAGGCTCCTGTGCTAAACTCAGGTGAATACATTAGGATGCTCTGGCCATTCCATTTGAAGCAAGCCCAGATACACCTAGTGTTTCTGGATCCCCGATGCTAAGGCCAGGGGGTTAATTACAAAAGCAAGCAGTAATAAAAGTGACTAACATTTATGTCAGGGACTGTTATAAGTATATATTATCTCATGCAGATGAATATTGTTATATCACCATTTTTTTTTAATTTTTTTTCAACGTTTATTTATTTTTGGGACAGAGAGAGACAGAGCATGAACGGGGGAGGGGCAGAGAGAGAGGGAGACACAGAATCGGAAACAGGCTCCAGGCTCTGAGCCATCAGCCCAGAGCCCGACGCGGGGCTCGAACTCACGGACCGCGAGATCGTGACCTGGCTGAAGTCGGACGCTCAACCGACTGCGCCACCCAGGCGCCCCTATATCACCATTTTAGAGGAGAGAAATGAAGCTGGAAGAAACTAACTAGCCAAGGTCACCAAGCAGGTCTTTGGAGGGATTCTAGATTTGACTCCATGTTTCAAGAATTTATCCTAGTGGGTGCATGAAGTTGCTTCACATTTTAAACACACCCATCTCTTTCTAGTGACTTGCCTGCCCTCAAGTCAAATTTATCATATTTATTTCCAAAAGAAAGAGGAATACAAGGCAGGGATTTGTTTCACTTCTTCCCTTGGTCCAAGAGGTTAGCTGAGAATTGTTGAGTGTGGCATGTCTAAATGCAGGCAAGCTTGACCGCACAGCCTTCAGAATGAGATAACTCAACCATTTACTCAGGTTATTATCACTAAGAGAACCTTCCAATTTGGATATAAAATGACTCTGGGCCCACAGTCTCCTTTAAGGTCAAACTCCCAATTTTTAAAGCCATAGTTGAGGGGGCTATTTGAGATCTTTGATAATAATTATTGTCAAAGGAATGAGGATATAGCGGGAAAAGAGAAAGCTGGGATGTGGCTCTTAGTATCTTCCAAGGAATTTAAATGAATTTATTTAAGGAAAAAGTGAGATGAGTGTTAGATTTTAGAAAGCCTTCCCTAATTAAGTTCGAAACAGATTGTTAAAGGTAATAAGGAGCATATAGCGTCTCCCTCCCCTGCACAAATCTGAGAAGAGGCCAATCCATGCCTGATGGAAACAGGCAGTATGGTGAAAAAGAAAATGTTGCACACAGACCCTTCTGGATTCGAATCGCAGCCCCGATCGTTTACTAGTTGTGTGACCTTGAGCAGTGATTTCACCTTGCTAAGCCTCAGTCTCCCCACCTGCCAAATAAAAGCCGTGAAATGTGCTCTGTTGGCCTTGTGGGGTCATCTACATAGTCAAGGAACACAAGGCATAGATGGCCACTTATAAATTGATAAGAACTATGCAAGCACAATCTGAACTAAAGTTGAATTTATGCTATTTCGTAAAACCTACCCCTGTTCCTGAACTTACAGAAAAAGAACCAGACCAGCAGAGAGAATGTTCTCATTTTAGTTCCACTCCAGGTATAAGCAAACTCTGTTTTTGAGGGGAAGCTTCTTCGGGATTTCCATTTTCTGTATCTAGTTTCCACGAGATGAAGCGCAGGCTCCCAGGACTGAAATAACAATGTTCACTTCCAAATGCATATTAGTCCTGTCTCTCAGGACAATGCTTATAAAAGGCCTCCGTGGAGTTGTCATTCAAAGTGGTGTGAGTATTATCATTTACAAAACCTTTCTCTAATGGGAAAAAGTGTAGGAAACCCCGCATCTCTGCAGGTGCCACTTTCCCAGGCAGCTGTTGAGAATGACAATGTCTCTCTTGTTGAAGAGGCTACCCATTTTACAGTCTGTGCCTATTGCTATGGAGACAATTGTGAAATCAGAGAGGAACTAGGTACTGGGCTTTGAAAATCCATGTTTCTCCCCAGATTGCTCATTACCTGAAATTGTTCTGGCAGATTAGTTTTACCTGTTTTGAGCTTCCTATAAATGGAACACACACACACACACACACACACACACACACACACGCAGACACCCTCTTGTGTCGGCCTTCTTTTTCTCAACTTCACGTCTATGAGATGTATTTTTATTGTTGCCGGTAAGAGTAGCTCAGTCTCAGTCGTTGCTATGCAGTATTCCAGTGTATAAATATGACAAAATTTACCCATTCTACTGTTAATGAACATTTGGATTGTTTGCCGTTTGGAGCTACTGTGAATAAACTGTTCCCAACGCTCTTACACGTGCTATTTGATGTACATTGGCACTCATTTACTGACCCCCAGGAGTGGAATTCTGGATCATGTGACAGCTATGGATATATAGATGTTTGTCTTCAAGAGATACTACAAACCAATTTCCAAAGTAGCCTTACCAATAAATGCTGCTACCAGCAGTGGAAGTGAATCTAGGTGTTTCACATTTTCACCCACAAACAGGTCTTACCTATGTTATCTTAAAGCAATGACTTTTCAAACAGAGTTGCCTGTAAAACCCTGTATAAGGCCACACAGCTCACCCATATGTCTACCAGTCCCAGATAGAGCTATCCATAGAGCAAGAACTAACTCTCTTATGAATTATTTTTCTGATCTCATTGTGCCATTTAGAAAGAGAATTTTTGTTCAAGGGTTTATTTGTCCATGGGTAGGAAAAAATATAAAGGAGGCAGAAGGGTTAATTACTCTGGGCTAAATGCTGTTGTTACTTTCTTTTGCAGAATCCTGTATGATTTCTCATTAGCCATTGATCACTACACTTAATGGGTCGCTGGAAGATACTGCACATTCCCTGCAGGACTAGAAATGAAGCAATTGTGATCCCTGCAATTAAAAGTAAAGCAAATTAGCCTTCCCACAGAGTATATCTCATGTCATAAGATAATTCTATGTCTCTTCCTATGAGGGCTGAGCTGGAGGTTCCTGCAGGCAGTATACAATATGCTGTCCCCTGATATTTGTGGTCAAGGTCTGGTCTACTGAGAATCTCAGGATCGTTTTTCAAAACAAAAAAAATTTTTAATGTTTATTTATTTTTGAGAGGGGGGGGCGGGCGTGAGAGTGGGGGAGGGGCAGAGAGAGAAGGGGACACAGAATCCGAAGCAGGCTCCAGGCTCCGAGCTGTCAGCACAGAGCCCGACACGGGGCTCGAACTCACGAACCACAGGATCATGACCTGAGTCGAAGTCAGATATTTAACCAACTGAGCCATCCAGGTGCCCCTCATGATCATTTTTAATACAAGAGGCATGACTGTGTCAGTTTCCTTGGAACCAGAGTTTTATTTCACATTTGAATATAGGAAAGTCAAAAGCCTGAGTTTGGGGAAATAGGTAGAAATGCATTATTTATGCTGTAAAGCACTGTGAAGGAAATTGGTGTGATTACTCTTTCAACCAAATGAATTGAAAAGCTTTTCTGTGAGGCCACAGTGGTCTTTTGTTCACTAGCCCCCCTTCCAGGCCAACGATAGGTGCAGACAGTCCCTTGTCTAGCAGCTCCTCCATTCTGCAATTATCCAAGGACAGAGCTGGAAAATCCCCCTAAGGCTCTACCCTCAGCCTGCTTCTGTCCCCTGCCCGTTCCTTCTGTGCCTTTTGACAGAGTAGCATTCTTCATGAGAGATGTCACCTGTCTTTGAAAAGGGGAGTGGGGATCACGTGTCCCAGTAGGGCAGCGAGGGCGAGGCGAGGTCCTGCAGCGTGCCTCCGCCGTTGCTGCCGAGGTTCCGATGGCCTGTCTTCGTGGAGGGTCACACCTCCGAAGCACTGATTAAGGAGCAAGGCTAGTGTCCTGTCTTTCGTAGCCAGTCTGCACTCAACCATGGGGCCTCACACAGTGTGAACCAAGTAATGATACCGAACATTCCCGTGCTTCCTATATGCCAGTCAACGGCAAGTCAGTTTTCCTTCCGTTTCCCCAAGTGTGTGTCACGTTATCCTGAGGATAGCTGAGGGGCTGTCGGAGGGTTTTTCAGCACTGGAGAGGTGTGGTAAGATTTGCTTTTTAGGAAGATGTCTTTTGAGGCTTTGTGGAGGGAACTGATGAAAGAGAAATCAGAGTCCGGGAAATAAGTTAGGAGGGTGGTGCCCATGTGCGGGCCCTTGGACTGGTGACACTCGATGGCATGGTGATACTTTGAGGGATCCATTGGGAAATGAGGAAGGTAAAAACGTGTGCGTGTGTGTGTGTGTGTGTGTGTGTGTGTGCGCACGCGTGTTGTACATGTGGCCGTGTCTCTGAGAATTCCAAATGTTCCAAATATTCAGAGACTACTGCCTTTCTGTGTTTTTGATGGAAAAATGACTTCTGCTTAAGAAATAATGCCCACAGTATCATAGGAGATAGGTAGAGATTTGTAGATTTCCTTACCAGACAAAAGGAAAACATGCCTCAATTTGTTTTATGATTATTATTTCCTAATGCGTGAAATTTGGGAACTGTGGAGTTAGATACCCTTGCAGTGGTGCCCGAGCGAGAGCTGCTGAATGCATAGGGAAAGGAGGAGGCAGGTTTCAGAGTGAGTGAGAGAAGCCAGCAGACCTGTGGCTGGGAAAAATCTAGGCGGAGGGAGTAGATCAAGGGTGGCCTCCACAGACGCTGTGCTTTACGACGATTGATCTGAAGTCCTGCTGCTGTGCCTTCACTTTGGTTTCACCCTGTTCCCTGGCAGCTCTGAGCATCCCCCCTGAGCACACATATGTCAAGGTGAAGTGCATGCAGAGAAACAGTGGCCTCCCATCTCAGGGCACCAGGAGGCACAGCTCTCTTGGATACAGCAGGACTCAAGGGAGGCCACCTGACCTGTGCCCCCCTGTTCCCTGTGCCCTTTCTCTGCCCTGTCCCAGACACACGGCCCCCAGGAGAAGGCTCTCCCAAGCACCTTGGTGCGTGCTGTACCTCTCTGACACGGTGGCTACCGCAGAGCCTCTCAGACAGCCCGCAGAGGCAGGAAAGGGCGCTGCCAGGCCCCAGGAGCTGCCAGGCTCTGAACAGCAGGCTTCTAGCATTTTCAGCAGCATATGCAAATTAAATTAGCAAGGGTTCGACTTCATCTCCTGAGCAGCTCAGCCACACTCCCCAATGATTCCCAGGCCAAACTGACCCAGTTTGAAATTAAAATCAGGTTTATTTTTAGAGGGATATATTTTTCCCTTGCCTCAGTCTCAGTGGATGCTTTATCTGTTTGGCCTGATAAACATCCAAGTGCATTATCCCCAAACCCGCTGAGTCCTTCTGACAGACACTTGATAGATAAAAGGCATAGTAGAGTCTTGCTCATGCATATTCAGATGACACCGGCCGGCCCCACACCCGGTGCCCATGTTGCCAAAGGAGGCAGTATGCCCTCTGGACCTCTCCCTTCACCTGTCTGCCAATCTTAGAGCTGGCATTAGAGTCCTTTGAGCTGGAAAAACATTAGAGTTTAAGGTGATTCAGAGCCTGGTCACACTTGAGTTCAGCACAATCTACTGGCATTCATTGGAGACCTATAACATCTTCTCTTGATAAAAATCTAGTCGATATGAATTGCCTTTCTGCAGCCGGGTCCAAGAACATCTTTCATCCCAGCTGAAGGCTCTGTACTTTTCCTTTGTAACGTTTTCCACAAGGAATTATTCACAGGCTTGTGTGCCTAACATCTGGCTCTTCTCTGCAAGCTATAAGCTCCCTGAAGGGCCCAGCTGCTTGTGACTTTCCGCCACCGTCTCTAGAGCCTAGTACTGTGCTACATCCTTAGCAAATGAGTGAATCAGCTGCCAGACCAGTGGTTCTCCGCTGGGGGCAGTTTTGACCCCTGTCCCGGAGACACTTTTGGTTCAACTGGGCTGGGGCTCCCACTGGAATCCGGCAGAGGCCAAAGATCGTGATGTTGCTAAGCATCCCCCGTGGTACAGGACAGTCCCCACAGCAAAGAATTACTCAGCCCCAGATGTCATCAGTGCTGAGGCTGAGTAAATCTGTGTTAAATTCATTCGTTCATGTGTAGTTATGTCTGAGCTCTGCAGGCCTGCTCTCTCTCTTGCTTTCTCTCTCTCGTTCACACACACGTGATTAACATCACGTGAGCTGTGGAGTTAAGGCAGGATGAGGCTCTGCCTCACACAATTTACTTGCACAATTTACTTGGCCTCCCTGAGCCTAATTTCTGCATCTTTGAACTGGGAATAAAAATAGTACCTCCCTTAAACCATTTTTGTGAGATGGACACGTGGTAACTTTTCAATAAATATTTATCACGGTTATTGTTATTGTTTTGTATTGTTATGGTTACTTTTTGAACTTGGAAGTTTGGGTTCCACTCTTCTGTCAGTCAGGATCAGCTACATTGTGCTGTAGTCATAAAGAGCCCCAAATCTCAATGGCTTACAAAACAAAGGCTTATTTCTTTTTTATATTATATGTTCGCCATGGGTGCTCTGTTCCCAATAATTATTATTCAGTGACCCGGGCCAGTGGTGCAGCCTCCATTCCAAATGATGTTCCCACTGTGCCAGAGTAAAAGAAAGCTCTAGGAGGTCTTACACCAGCAAATCAAGGCTCTAGCCTAGAAGGGACAGAGCATCTCTGCTCACAACTCATTGGCCAGAACTAGTCACATAACCCCGCTCAATACCAGAAGTTTAGGAAGTTGGCTCCTACCATGTTAGCTTAGGTAGGGAGCTAGAAACATTTTGCTAATAGAATAAATGAGCACCACAGACAGACATTTAGCACAACGGGAGGGTGAAGTTTTTCTTTTGCCAACGGCCGCATAAAACTCTGAAGGGGGGCGCCTGGGTGGCTCATTTGGTTAAGCATCCGACTCTTGATTTCAGTTCAGATCATGATCTCAGGGTTCATGAGATGGAGACCCATGTCTGTCTCTGTGCTGACAGTGCAGAGCCTGCTTGGGATTCTCTCTTCCTCTCTCCCTCTCTCTGCCCCTCCCCTGTTGATGCTCTGTCTTTCTTTCTTTCCCTCTCTCAAAATAAATAAATACACATTAAATCTTAAATTTTTTTTTTCAACGTTTATTTATTTTTGGGACAGAGAGAGACAGAGCATGAACGGGGGAGGGGCAGAGAGAGAGGGAGACACAGAATCGGAAACAGGCTCCAGGCTCTGAGCCATCAGCCCAGAGCCCGATGCGGGGCTCGAACTCACGGACCGCGAGATCGTGACCTGGCTGAAGTTGGACGCTTAACCGACTGCGCCACCCAGGCACCCCAATAAATACACATTAAAAAAAAAACTCTGAAGGAAAGCAACAGAGCTCTGTGAAGGAATCTGATATAGATTAGGGGGCCAGAGGTAGCTTATCTTAACTGATGTTTCAGTTTGATAGATAAAGAATGAGTAGGCATTCAACAGGTGAACTAGGGAGGGAGTGAGGAAAATTTAGGACCAAGGAGAAAGTACATGCAAAGGCCCTGGGCCAGGAGAGGACCTAAAATTATGAGGGGTTGAAAGCAGGTCTGTGTGGCTGGCTAGAGCTAGGCAAAAGAGAGGCGTGGTGGCCAATGGGACTGGGAAGGCAGGCCGGTGCCAGGCCATGCAGATTCCCAGTGAGGTCTGGTCAGTATCTGGTTCTTGGTCTCCACTATGAGCTGTCGGATTTGAAAGACTTAATACAAGTGTCAGCATGTGAGCCCAGATGGCATGCCCATGACTCTAAACTTACAGTGGAGTCCTTGTGTTTTGAAAGTTCCTGATTCCTTTCCCTCATCAGACATGTTCTGAAATCCCAGGTCCATACTTTTACCTGCAGCATTTTAAAGCAAATACTCTGAGCCTCTCTTCAAACCTGAACCCCACAGCCATCTTTTGGACAACAAATGTGTCCCTTTCTGTTTGCACATCTCACGCTCAAGGAGGCTTCCCATAGACTCCGAGAGGGAAATGATATACCCACACACAGCAGTACAACTGCCTTCAGGGAACAAAACGCTCCTGATGTGATGGGCAGTTTGCTGTTCCCTCCCAGAAATGTGGGTTGTACTCAGTCCTTCAGACGGGTAGGATTGGAATGTGTTACCTCCTTAACCTTGAGGACTGGCGTTTCCAGATCTCCTGCCAAAACTGATTTGACTCATTGAGCCCACCTAGGCTCACGTCTGTGTGTCTAGATGGATGAGAAGAAATGAGCAAATTTACTTAACTGGGAACCATCCAGGATTCTCAAACTAGTATTACACCTGTCATGCTTATCTTGGTAGCCTGGATGTGGCCTCCTAAACTTGGACAGAAAAACAGCCAGTTCCCTGGTCATTTCCCTTTGGGTTGAAAAATAGAATTACTGGAAACTCTGTAAGGGTGGACACTGTTGTTAACCTTTGCACCCTAGGAAAAAAGTTTCCAGTTCATAGTGGGCCCCAAACATCTCAATGGATGGATTTTTTTTTTGAAAAAAAAAAAAAACACATAAATTGATTGTCTAACAGTTCTGGAAGTCAGAAGTCTAAAATCAAGGTGTTGGCATGACTGCATTCCTTCTGGTGCCCCTGGGGGAAAATCAGTTACTTTGCTTTTTTGAGCTTGCAGAGATAATCTGCATTCCTTGGCTCCTGGTGCTGTCTTCCATCTTCAAAGATAGCAATATGGCATTGTCCTCTCACTCTCTGGCTCTGACCTCCCTTTGGTCTCTTTCCTCCACTTTAAAGGACCCTTGTGATTACATTGGACCCATCTGTACAATCCAGGATAATCTCCCCCTCTCTTTTCTTTTTTTATACTCAGTCAGTTAATGTACGGTGTAGTCTCGGCTTCAGGAGTAGAACCTGGTGATTCATCTCTTATATATGATACCTAATGCTCATCCCAACAAGTGCCCTCCTTAATGCCTGTCACCCTTTTACCCCAACTCCCTAAACCCCCCATCCCCATCAACCCACAGGTTTTTTTTTCTCTATATTTAAGAATTTCTTATGGTTTGCCTCCTTCTCTGTTGCTATCTTATTTTTCCTTCCCTTCCCCTATGATCATCTGTTACGTTTCTCAAATTCCACATATGAGTGAAATCATGTGATATCTGTCTTTCTGACTTATTTTGCTTAGCATAATACCCTCCAGTTCCATCCACGTTGTTGAAAATGGCAAGATTTCATTCTTTTTCATTGCCGAGTAGTATTTGATGGATTTTTAATGCATTAATTCATTTATTTATATTGGTATCATTTATTGAGCACTTACAGTGAGCCAGAGACTGTATGGGGCACTGGGAACGTGACAGGCACACACAGGGCAGATGTGTTCTCAGTTCTATGGAGCTTTCATTCTGGTGAGAGAAAACAGACAGTAAACAAGTAAGTAATTAAGATAATTGCAGATGGTAGTAAGTATTATGAGCAAAATAAGGGTGGAATAGAGTATCATGGAGAGGGGAAGCGATTTCTTTAGCTAGGGTGGCCAGGAGAAAAATCACTTAAAGAGGTGACATTTGACACAAGAACTACATAATAAGAAGGAAGCAGCCATGAGCTAGATGGAGCCAAGTTTCCGGAAGAGGAGGAGCAAGGAGGAAATGGCTATCGGGTGTTGGAGCAGCATGGAGGACAGGGAGGAAGATGGTAAGAAATGAAGTCAGAGCACTGGGCAAGGCCCGGATCTTATAGAATATACTAGTCCACAATAATAAGTTTGGATTGTGCCCTACCTGCAACGGGACACATTGGTGAACGTTAAGCACAGTAGTAATAAGATTTCATTTATGACTTGAGCAGATCCCTTTGGCTTTTTTTTTTAATGTTTTTTTTATTTTTGAGACAGAGACAGAGCATGAGCAGGGGAGGGGCAGAGAGAGAAGGAGACAGAGAATTTGAAGCAGGCGACAGGCTCTGAGTTGTCAGCATAGAGCCCAACGCGGGGCCCAAACTCACAAACCTCAAGATCAAGATTCATGCCCAAGTCGAAGTCGGACGCTCAACCGACTGAGGCACCCAGGTGCTCTGATCACTTTGGCTTTTTATGTGAGAGTGAGGTGTGCAAGCATGGATGTAGGGAGAGTGGGTAGGTATCTGAGCCATGGTCAAGTGAGAGATGGTGATGATCTGGAGATACTAAAAAGCTGTCAGGTTCAGCAGAGAGTACAGATTTAGGACCCATAAGAATTACTGCTAGCCCAAATACAGACAGTGAGCGAGAAGAGGAAATAAGGATGATCCCCAGGCTTTGAAACATGAGCAATGAGATGGTTGTAATTTTCAAAGATGAGAAAAGAGCAGGTTTGGGGTAGATAGAACCAAGATTTCTTCTTTTGTGCAAATTAACCTTCATACTTCTATTAGATACCTAAGTGGCCATGTTTGAGAGGCATACAAATATGTATGGAATGCAGGGCTGGAGATGTAATTGGGTATTCATTTGTATAATAAATGCCAAGTGCCACAGGACTAATTTGCATCATTACCAGAACATTTGACATTTCTCTGTTCTCTCATTTAACAAAAATGTGTTTGCTACAACATGTGAGAGATTCTGTGCTGAACTCCATAGCAGATGCAATCTCACCTTGGTTTGTGATAAGCAAGTAATACAGCTCTTCATTGATTGTTT
Source organism: Prionailurus viverrinus (assembly GCF_022837055.1). Classification (NCBI taxonomy): domain Eukaryota; kingdom Metazoa; phylum Chordata; class Mammalia; order Carnivora; family Felidae; genus Prionailurus; species Prionailurus viverrinus. The sequence continues at coordinate 29,660,770 of NC_062562.1, read as the reverse complement.
TGCCTGTCTAGTCCTCAGTGTGATGGGCCCATTGAAAGATAGGCGAATGAATTGGAGATATTGGCATATAGGAGAAAAAAAAAACACACACGAAATCAATCAGTTCCAGTGTGCAGACTTGTTATAGCTGTTGCTGCAAGAGTAAATTGCTCTGCCACCGAGAAGTTCTAAAACAATCAGAAGCTGAAGAGCCAGCTTGGATGTCTGCACTGAGGATGTCACTAGTTTTTTAATGGCCTCTGGCTACCTAGAGTTGGTCTTAGGAACCATGGACATTTCTAGGATTGGCATTTGTACCGCCAGGAGATTAGAAAAAAAGAATCGTTTGGGACACGAACACTAGATTTTCAAGAGTGTGTGAGGCTTTGCCTCTCCAAAATATCCACTAATTCAGCCAAAAGCTCAATCAAGCTACTTGGTAGAGGTTAGATAGTCAAAGCAAGCGGATGAGGAAGGACCATCTTCAGCCAACTGCCTGATAATCCATAAATCCGAAGTGAAAGGTAAAGATCGTGTCGTCTCTCTGCCCCGGTTCTGTCATTTTTGAAAGTTTGGTTTTGATAGAGACAAGTGATAGAAAATAGCAGTAAAGTCTTCTCATTTGGGTGACAGTATCTGATGGAATGCCACCTTCAGAAAGTGGCAGAGTGAGTGCTTTGATCTCTCAGACTATACAGAATGCGAATAATACAGAATGTTCTGAATTTGCATAAAGTTCTGACTTCACGTTTAAAAAAACTATCAGAGACCTGGACCCTAAGACTTCTGGATTTTTCCAGAACTTCTCTTGCCATTCTCTCCTGGACCCAGATTTACAACAGTATAAGTTGAGATGTTGTACCACATGCTGTAATCTATCGTTTTCTTATCTGTAAAGAAGAGATAAATGTGAATTTGCATCTTCTGAGAGTATTCTAAATGCTATACTGAATTTTAAATTAAGCATGTCTTCACGTTTCATTTTTATAAGACCTTATATATCTTTAAGTAGAATTTATGATATTTAACATGCAGGTGTTAAAAGGTGGCAGTGATTCCTAAGATTTAGCTAAATGATCTTTACTGTAATACAGGGTGGGTATGGTATCTTTTGTAACTAAAACAAATGTAATACAATGCTTAATGCCCATATTTATTAAGCTCCTCTGTTTACAGTATTCTGCAGAGAAAAACTAAGCCCCACAAACATATCAAAAACATAGCAGGCATCCAGGGCATGTTGAATGAATAAATACCTCAACATTTTTGTTAGATATATTATTAATAATCGTAATGGCAGTTCTTTAACTTGCCGAGTTTTTGTAACATTACAGGTACTGGGCTAACAACTTTATAGGGATTATCATTGTAACAGTCACAAAAGTCCTATAAGGTATGCTTTATCATTATCTCGATTTCAAAGATGAGAAAACAGAGGTACAGAGGTTGAAGCGACTTGTCCCGTAGCCGAGTAGAATTGAGACTCATGCAAGGGACATTCAAAGCCTAATAAATATCACAGACTTAGCTAAGTAAAAAAAAAGTAATTTCTATGACGTGAATCTACCACGCATATAAACATGGTATATGCCCTGTTTATGAATAATTTGAAGAATAACAATAAAATGAATACCTGTACCTAATTTAAGAACTCCATTTCACCACTTTAATTTAAATTTTTGCTATGGAAGATCTCTCTCACATCCTAAAGTGAAAAGAACGGAATAATGAGCCCCCATCTAGCTATTATTCAGCCTTTATCTCCTGTCACCCACTGAGTTATGGCCATTCTTGTTTCATTTCCTCCCTGCCCACAACCTTGACCTCAGATTATTCTGAAGCAAGTCTCAAACATGTTTTCATCTGTCTTTATTTCACTACATATCTTTAAAAGATGGGAGCTCTTTAAAAAACAATTACCATAGAGGCACCTGGTGGCTCATTCCGTTAAGCGCCAGACTCTTGATTTCATTTCAGGTCATGATCTCACAGTTCATGAGTTTGAGCCCTGCATTTGGCTCTGCGCTGACATTGTGGAGCCTGCTTGGGATTCTCTGTCTCCTCTCTGTCTGTCTCCATTCATGCACACTCGCTCTCTCTCTCTCTCTCCCAAAAATAAATTAACTTAAAAAAATAAAAATACAAAAAAAAAAACCCAAAACCAATTACCATAGCCACAAAACTATCATCACACCTTAACCAAATTTACAAATTGTTCTTATCATGGAATGTCAAATGTGGTTGCAGTTCCCTGTGTGTGTGTGTGTGTGTGTGTGTGTGTGTGTGTACATACATATATTTTACAGTTTGTTCATATTGCTATGCAGATGAGGTCCATGTATCGTGATTGGGCACTATACCTCTCCAGCCTCTTTTTAATCTGTAAGTAGAAACTCTACTGTTGGAAATAGAAGTTTTGCTGACCCCAGGAAATGTGTGTGTCCTACGTGGTGGGAAGTTTTGTATCAGCAAAAGTTAAAATGGCAGGAATATTGTGCTCTTGGGCATCTTCTCTAGGATTCTGGCCTAATCATGTGTTATTTATATCTATAAATGTTGTCAAATACTGGGTTTTTTTAATTTATTTTTTCTACCCATCTAATTGGTTTCTTTGAACCACCTGATATTTTGCAAAAAGAGCCTTTTTGTCTTTGAAGGCTCTTGCTTTACACAGAGCAGTCCTCTCCACCACCACCTGCCACCCCCTGCACTCCTGCTCCCTCCCCTTGCCATTGGGACCACAGCCCTGCAGTGACTGGCTTCCCTTCTGGCCTCCATTCACCACAGCTAAACCACAATTTCAAAGCAGTAACTGGGAAGGCAAAACCTCCGTTGTTAGGACCCCAAAATTGGCCTAATGAGGATTCACGTTTCCCCAACGATCTCTCCAAAATTAGGAATTTGTACAGTATTAGGTAGCAAAAATGAAGAAGATGAGCAATTAACCATTATATAAAGCTATTTATTACTTTATATACAACTCCTTCACTACAAAAAGGCTTTGTCAATTCAACTACTTCGTAACAGAGAAATTAAAAGAAACTTCCAAGGTATATTTGTTTGCTTGCTCCCTTTTCCTTATGTACCAACTAACTGTGACCTTGGTTGCATATCAATGTTTAAGGGCTTTTTGGTATAGAACAGGTTTTTGGTAGTTCCCAGCTCCTTAACTTGCTCGTTGGATAAGCCTCAATCACTTCATCTGTACAATGGGAATAAAATATATATAAATACTCTGGCCGACTTACCAAAGGAGAAGGTATTGGAAAGATATGGAAAATTTGGATAATCTAAGAAATAGCTGGAAACTAGGTTCAGAAAAAGCTGAAAGCCCAGTGACTATAGGGATCTAAGTAGCAGGAACTAATGATCCTCCCCTCTTCACTGCCCGCCCCCAATCATAACCCGTGAGAAGGATCATCTCTAAGTAGAAAGATTCCAAGTCCCTGGAGAGTGATAATGGCCAGGGTTGGGTCACAATATCCCTCCTTAATTGACAGGTTCCTTGATTGGCAGTTTCCACCACAACTAAAGACAGTGAGGAAGAGGTCATCCCCTAAGGAAACTGTAGTCCTTTACCAAGAGGAAGAAGATTGGTCTGGACAACAGAAACACAACACAACTGCCAGTCATACATCTCACAGAGCTTTGATGAGGGTTAAGAAGAGAACACATATAAAATTTACAGTGTCTGACATTTTTAAGAGCTCAATAAATGGTAGCCACTTTTAAGAGCTCAATAATGTAAAGGAGAAGACGAACAACATTTCAGTCATGATGTAAAGCTACACAATCATTAGCAATTCCTTCACTAAGAGACGTCCTGACATGATAATACTACAGTGCTCAGAACTGGCCAAGTTTGATGTTGGCTCATTGGCAACCATTAACTTTATGACCTTGAGTCTTAACCTTTCTGGTCAGTTCCCCCTTGTATAAAATGAATGCTCATAATACCAGGTTATGTCAAAGAACAGTGGTAGAGCCCAATTTCTGACCAGTTGTCAAGGACTCAGAGAAACAGAGAGGGCCAAACACCGCTGGTGGAGTCCAAGAGAGGAACTGAGGTACATTGCATACAGTGTAGTTTACATATTTTTAAAGTGTCTTTTATATAAGCCCACCTCATTCTGAAAAGGAGTTTTGGCCGTTCATATTATTTATCAGTAGCGATGACCAGTCAAGTTAAGGGTGCAAGCTGGTGAAATGAAATTCAAGGCTGAGCAGCAAGGCTTCATTTTTTTTGTTGTTCATTTATTTATTTTTGAGAGAGAGAGAGAGAGAGTGAGAGAATGAATGAATGAATATCAAGCAGGCTCCATGCTGTCAGCGCAGAGCCCAATGCGGGGCTCAATCCCACAAACTGCAAGATCATGACCTGAGCCGAAATCAAGAGTCAGACACTTAACTGAGCCACCCAGGTGTCCCAGGGCTTCAATTTTTTTAGTGTCTATTTATTTTTGAGAGGAAGAGAGAGAGATGGAGACACAAAATCGGAAGCAGGCTCCAGGTTCTTAGCTGTCAGCACAGAGCCTGATGCGGGCTCAAACTCACAAACTGTGAGATATGACCTGAGCCAAAGTCAGATGCTTAACCGACTGAGCCACCCAGGCACTCCTAGGGCTCCATTTTTAACTCATCATCTAAGAAACATGTCTATAACACCAACAAGAGAATGAGCAAAGGACATAAACACTGAATAGATACAAAAATACAATAAGCATATGAAAATAGTCCCAATAATCAAAGGAATGTTTATCTGATAGCAGGTGTCAGACTTCTTTCCTCTCCTATTGACAACAAGGAAAAATAAAGACTACGAATAGCTCGTGTTGGAACACCTGATGTTAGGAATATAAATTGGCACAACCTTTCTGGAAGACAAATAAATGATATCTGTCAAAATTAAATCATTCAATACCCTTTGATCCATAATTTCATTCTAGTAATCCACCTTCACAGAATGTCCTGTATGAGATGAAATAACAGTATGCATCGATATACACTGTTTTTGATAGCTAAACTTAGAAGCCATCAAAATGCCATCATTTGAGGAATTGCTTAAAGTTTTGCTATAACCATACTCTGACAATTTTTTTGCAGTCAAAAATATGCCTCTTTAGATATTTTAGAGGGACTGAAAAGCTATTACTCAAGAGTCTGCTGGTCTTCTAAGTTGCTGTTGAGCAGCCACTACAGGCTAGTAAGTTCACAAAAGAAAACAAGACTGAATTCCTTGGTCTCAGGCTTTAAATCATAATAGGAGAGAAATAATAGGCACGCATGTAGCTATTAGAATATAAAGCAACACTCTGAATACATAGCAAAATAAATAATGAATACTGGCCAAACCTGGTGTAAACCAGGAGGGCAGTCAGGTCATTCCAAGCTGCTAGGAGTGTTGACACGGGGGAGACCTGGAATTCAATCCCACTGACCAACTGGGTGATGCTGGACAGCACTTCAGCCCTCCGTATCTCAGCTTCCTTGCAGGTAACCTCACTGAGGTGGCCAGGCTAATCGCCCTGAATAGCTCATGGCTTCTGATCCAGAAAGTCACAATAAGAATAGATTTGAACCTGTCACACAGGGGATTAGGGAGACTTTAGGGGGAGTCTATTAATTGCATTTGGGAGGTCTATGAACTCAACTGGGGGAAAAAAATGTATCTTTATTTTTACTAGCCTTTACCTGAAACTTAACATTTCATTCACTTAAGAATGTACACAGGGGTGCCTGGGTGGCTCGGTCGGTTAACCGTACAACTTCAGCTCGGGTCTTGATCTCACAGGTTTGTGAGTTTGAGCCCCGCGTCGGGCTGTGTGCTGACAGCTCAGAACCTGGAGCCCATTTCGGATTCTGTGTCTCCCTCTCTCTCTGCCCCTCCCCTGCTCATGCTCTGTCTCTGTCTCTCAAAAAGTAAATAAACATTTAAAAAAATATTTAAAAAAAGAATGTAGACAAGAAACTATAATAATATTAACAGATACTTTCATACCGTCTTCATAGCTGCTACAGGTACCTTGAAATAGTGTCTACACTCATCACTATCCCAAAATTACCCTAGATACTAGATTTGTTGCTAGGTCTTGTTATTTAATGAATTATTAAATAAGCACATTTATTTCAAGTGATGCTTAAAATTGTTTTGATATCTGTGTATCAACATAATTAGTTGTCTTGGTAATCCTATATCTGTTCTTCCTTTTTTATATTTCTTATTTTTAAATTTTAATTCTAGTATGGTTTACCATACAGTGTTATATTAGTTTCAGCTGTACAATATAGTGGCTCAACAATTCTATACACTATTCAGGGCTCATCAAAATAAGTGTGCTCTTCATCCCCTTCACCTGTTTCACCCACCTCCTACCTGCTTCCCCTTTGCTAACCATCTGTTTGTTCTCTATAGGTAGGAATCTGTTTTTTGGCCTTTGGTCATTTGTTTCATTTCTTTAAATTCCACATATGAGTGAAATCATACGGTATTTGTCTTTCCCTGACTTATTTCACTTAGCATAATACTCTCTGGCTCCCTCCATCTATCCATAGTTGCAAATGGCGAGATTTCATTCTTTTTTATAGCTGAGTAATATCCCGTTGTATATATATACACCCCCTCTTCTCTATCCATTCATCTATTGATGGACGCTTTGGCTGCTTCCATAATTTGGCTGTTGTAAATGGTGCTGCAATAAACATAGGGGTGCATACATCCTTTTGAATTAGTGCTTTCGTAGTCTTTGGGTAAATACCCAGCAGTGCGATTAGTGGATCATGTGGTAATTTTATTTTTAATATTTCAAGGAACCTCCAAACTCTTTTCCACAGTGACTGCACTTTGCATTCCCACCAACGGTGTACAGGGTTCCTTTTTCTTCATATCCTCACCAACACTTGTTGTTTCTTGTGTTGTTGATTTTAGCCATTCTTACAGGTGTGTGGTGATGTCTTGTAGTTTTCATTTGCATTTCCCTGATGATGAGTGACGTTGAGCATCCCTTCATGTGTCTGTTGGCTATCTGGATGTCTTCCTTGATGATCCTACATATCTTATTATATGCACTTAAAAGCGTTATGATGAAGTCTATAGCTCCATCACTCTGTGGCCAAGGATCACTTGGCACAAAAGAAATTAAGAACTTCTACCTTGTTTCTTGTTTGCTTTCCTGCTGCAGCAAGAAATGAGTGACTCACTTTCTGAGAAGGGGCAAAGACTTTAGAAAGGTAGTATTTCACAGAGGGATCCTGACGGCATGAAGAAATAGGCACAGAGATCATAAATCAGGAATTGAAAGAAGTGATAAGCCGGGAGAGGCAGCGATGATAAGCGTGACTTAGACCGAGAGGGTTTCATTTCTTCTTTGCCTTGATAATGAATTAAGATTCATCCCATTATTTTCTATTTTCTCTCACCTCATGAAGAAAGTGCCTGAAGAGAATTTCACAAATGTGAAGGGAGGGAGCAGAGATGGGAAGTCAAATGTTCTAGAATCTAAATCAGTGATTCACAAACCTAGCTGTACATTTGAATCACTTGGAGAGCCTTTTAAAAATATCAATACAGAGGAACAGAGATAATGTGTGTTACTTACCGGAAGAGGATGAGGGACCCTGCCTTCTAGATAGGTGAAAATATTTCATGTCTTAAGTTAGGTGATGGTTAAATGGGTACATCCATACAGAATAATTCATTGAGTTATACATTTAACTCATATATACATTTAACTTATACATTTACATGAGTTATACATTTAACTCATACATACATTTAACTTATATATTTAGGCACTTATACCTTAATTTTAAAAATAGCAATTCTCAAGCCCACCACTGAAAAGTCTCATTAAGTTGATCTGGAGTAGGGCCCAGGAATCAGTATTTTCTTTAAAGCTCCCCACCCACCCCACCACTCAGTTGATTCTAATGGGCAGCCAAGATTGAGAACCACCTAGAAGCATCACAGGGCAGAATCATGCATTCAGTCATTCAGTCCAGAAGTAGCTGTGTGCTAACAAGGAGTTTGGATAGAGACAGAGATCATCTCCGTTCTGAGACTTTTTATTAAGTGAAATAAATAGTGATGGCTACTGAGATGTTAGCCTGTAACTTAGGGGTTCTCCAGCTTCAGAGTCTGTCCTCAGAATCACCTGGGGGGACCCAGAGATTCTGACTCAGTAAGTGTGGACTGGTGCCTACGTAAAATGCTTAAGGAAAGTAAATAACGTGAGCTCTGACATACAGTAGGAGAGCAATAAATTGCTATTGAATTTATGAGCTCCTGGACCAAGTGCTTCATATACAGTATCTAATTTCATAATAAGCAATGGTTCTCTGATGGAATGCATTCAGTAAAACTCAGTTCTACACAAAAGGAAACTGCAGTTGGAGACATTAAGCAATCTGTGTAAGGTCCAAGAGCTAAGAACCTGGAGAATGGAGGCTCAAGCACACGCCTCTCATAATGACCTCACGTTTTGTTTGGTTTCCCCCCTTGGTGGTGGGGAGAGGGAGGGACTAGCATTCGGGGAAGAGAAGAGGAGAGGTTGACCTGATTCATTAGATTATTGCTTTGACACACCCTTCTCTTTAAGTGGGAGCTGGAGATGCCCTAATTGAAGCCAAAATTAACTGTAAGAGGCTGGTATACGGTGTCTGGAAGCTAGGAGTTGGCTCTTGCAAGTACCTTCAAATGGCTTTGCAGTGAAAAGGAAGGTGCTCTGGCATGGGAGCTTGCTTCCTCACATCCTACAAGAGCTGTCTTCTGGGGTGGAGCCCTGGCAAAGAGAGAGACTGTGCGCTAATTGTCTTGTCTGCATTTGCTTTCCGCTGAACTTCTAGTCTCTGAAGCTTGCCTGAAAGTAGAAATGCGCTTACTAAGCCGCTGCCCCTTTCTTTATCCCCGTTCGGCTACTGCAGATGTCACAGCTCCTCATCTTTCGACTTCATCATTGATCTAACGGTGGAGGCAGTAACAGCAGGGTTACAAGTGATTCGGCTGGGTTTCTTCATTATGTCTGATTAGGCTCCATCCTAATAAAGACCAGGAAGGAATAGCATTTCCCTGTAGGGTTCTACATGTCCTCTCAGTGCTTTTGACCTCTTCAAGTAAATAGTTCTCTCATGAAAACAAAGCAGCGTGCAAGGGAGTGGGCCCTAACGGAATGGCTGCATTTAAATCCCCTCTTATAATAAGGGCAAGTTACCTGACCTCCAGGTACTTCCCTTTCCTCATTTGTGAAATGGAGGTAATAATAATAACAACAATACAGCCCACAGCAGATTATGACGATTAAATAAAATTTCGCACAGAGAGTACTTAGCACAATGATGGATGCATAATGATAAACACAGACGAACACACATAAATCTATATACAGGGAACATATATACAGGCATACCAATACTCAAATAAACAAATATTATTTCCTGGGTACATTTTCCTTTCTGTCCCCATGTCAACACTTTCTCTATGTTCCAAGCTCTCTTTATATCAGTGCTATCCAATACAAATATAATGCAACTATATATGTTATTTTTTTTTTTAATTTTAATGTGTATTTTATTTTCAGGACAGAGAGAGACAGAGCATGAGCAGGGAAGGGGCAGAGAGAGAGACACACAGAGTCTGAATCAGGCTCCAGGCTCCTAGCTGTCAGCACAGAGCCCGACGCAGGGCTCGAACTCATCAACCATGAGATCGTGACCTGAGCCGAAGTCAGACGCTCAATCGACTGAGCCACCCAGGCACCCCCCCATATATGTGTTATTTTAAGTTTCTAGTAGCCACATTAAATAAAGTAAAAGTAAGCAGGTAAAATGAATTTTAATAATATAGTTTATTTTACCCAATGTAGCCAAAACATTGCAACATGTAATGAATATAAATTTTTTTAAAAAGATATTTTACTTTTCTTTTTTTTTTTTAACATTTTTTCTAAGTCTTTGAAATCTGGAATACGTTTTGCAGTTACAGCACAGCTCGGTTTAGACTAGCCATATTCCTATCGGTCACCAGCCACTTGGGGCTAGGCGCCAAGGTCACTGACAGCAAGGCCTTATCCCATCACCCTCCTTTATGAAAACTTACCAATCCAGGATTTCTCCTTTGGGGCCCATTGTCAGCTTTGGACTCTTTCACTCATTCAGGAAGTGTTTATTAGGTGCCTGCTATGTGGCAGGCACTGTGAGTGTTATGGATGTAAAATGACATAGTTCTTGTTATGGGGTGTATTGTATCCCCCCAGAGCTCATATGTTGAAGTCCTAACCTCCAGTGAATATAACCTTATTTGGAGACCGAGGTTTTACAGAGGTAATCAAGTCTAAATGATCTCACTAGGGTGGGTCCTGATGCAGCATGACTGGTGTCCTTAAAAAGGGGGAAATTTGGATAGACACGCAGGGAGAATGCCACAGGAGTACATTTTATTGACAGCAGAATGGATTGGAAGGGAGTTAAGGCCCCTTTTTATGCCTTCCTACTAGGAAATTAGAAGTAGCTGAAGAAGGAAGGGTGCTCTGGAGGAGGTGTGTATTCGTGGGCAAAGGAGAAGAATTCCTTGGTGTGCCTCTTGCACCAGCTACCTAGAGGGATAGGAAGCCTTGGGAGAGAGGAGACCAAATGACCTCACTCCAGCTACTGTTACCTTTCCAGAATTAGAGCATATGACACAAATGGTGAAGGAATCCTGCAAAGTCTATCATCGAGGTAAGGAAGACAACATAGCAACGGAGGCTGGTTTTCCGGTGTTCTCCCCGAGCAGTGCTTCCATCTCACGTGCATACTACCTTTGTCTGAAATTATTTTCAATCCCCATCTGGAATCCCAAACAGCATCTAAGCGTATGTATGCTGGGCCTGATTAACTTACGTAGGGATTTTTCTGTACTCTTGATACTTCTGCTTTGCTGAGTCCATTCGGAGTATTTCCCCGTATTGGGCTTTCCAGAAGGGGTACCGTGAAGGGGTAAAAAGAGTCCTTTCACACTGTGGTTTGCAAACTGATTGAAAGGCTGTCAGTCTACAAAACACCCACAAATTCTGTGAAAAGAGTATCGAGTGCTTGATTCTAGATCCTCCTATGCCTGCTAAAATTTCATGGCACTTTTTCAAAGTTCAAGAGTGCCTTGTCTGTCCGGTCTTAGCTTTGTACAAGAGGAAGAAATCATCCTCGGTAATTGCCAGCGCTTGTCAATGATGGTAACTTTAATTTTCGTGTAGCCAATCCATCATCATTAGGACTAAGTCCAATTCAGAGTGGGCAGATGAAAGAAAGCCTGCCAGATGAGTGGCCAAATTAGGGACCTTAGTTGGGGGCAAAATTTGAAGAAAACAGTTGTTTAAATAAATAGAACCCCAAATTTCCTTCGATGATTACCAGATTACCAGCAAATTTCCTTCGATGTCATTAAATCATATGCGCATCAAACAGAAGTCAGATGTACACTCCCGTGAGTACAGCAAAGTCGGGCATCTCACAGCTACAATTTGCCAGTGGTGATTGGTAGACCAGATTCAGAGAGCAAGAGAGCAATATTCTCTTGAGAGTAAAGAATGAAGTTACCCTTTCTTACTGAGGCCAAGAGAAATGTCCCCAGACAATTAGACTCTGGTATCATAACATCCTATTTTATTTTCTGCAGCTCAAGTATAATGATCTGAAATTGTCTTCTTTGTTTAACATTCTTGTTTATGGCCTTCTTTTCCCCCACTGAAATGTTAGCTCCGAATAAGCAGAGGCCTCGTTAATTTTTTCAATGCTATGTCCCCAGGACCTAAAATCTTGCCTGACGTGAAGTAGGTGAAGAAAAAAATGGGTAGAAGGAATGAGTGCTGCCAGGAGTTCACGTGTGGACACCTAATTCTAGATGAGGGCACTTGCAGAGGGAGGGACTTTGCTATAACAATGGGTCAACTGGGTTGAACACTGTTACACACACTGCCTGGCTCGTTGTGAGTCTTTACTCATGTTTTAAAATTGCACCTTTTGCAGCTAAGAAGAAAATATGATCTGGCATTTTACCTCCGTGTGATGTGCCTGCTTTTCGTCTTAGAGTAACACGTCATGTGACCTTTGCCAGTCTCCTGTAGCTCTGCCACGTTACCCTAGCAGCCACAAGTTCAAATCCATCTCAGAGCCCCATCATTCATTCTTCCTTCCTCCCTAGGGTCTGCCACTTCTAAGATTTCTCTCTTTAACTTGCCATTAATCCCATTGGGGGGAAAAAAAACTGGCGTCAGAATTCAATTTCAGCTTCCTGGTGGGACAGGCCAAATGTTAGCAATCTTTGAGGACTATAGAAAGGTGTTCCCGGGAGCTTTCTCAAATCCACACGACAGCATCTCCAGCTGTGAGCTCTAATGTCAGTTCCTTACACTGGAAGTCAAAAAAAAATGCCCCCTGATTTCTCTCAGATTAACTACAGAACCATTCTCCATTCCCACGAAGAGGTCCCTCCCTGGATTAAGTGACTTCTGGTAGAAAAGGGTTTGGCATCCTGTAAGCCGTTTAATATATTTTCAGAGTTCATTAAGTAGAGTCACTCCGTTGGAGTATGAACCATCTGAACAAACGCCTATAGATTTACAAAAAGTTGAATCAGGATGTTCACACCTGAATTCATTTAAAGAGCAAGCTGCCTTAATACTTTGTAAATAAGTTCTACTGTCAGAATCTCGACTTTGTTTTGACGAAGAGATTGGTGTGACCAGATTGTGACATAATGGTGGGGTGCTTGTGAGCATGGGGTCTGGGGCCAAGATGTCTCAGCTCAGATTCCACTTACTGGCTGTGTCATCCTGGTCGAGTGACATCACCTCTCTGTGCCTTGGTTTCTTCATCCATGAAATACAGCTAAGGGTATTGCACTAGCCACCTTCCAAGTGTTCAATAGTTATGTGTGCCTAATACTGAACAATGCAGATAAAACGTTTCCATCATCGGAGAAAGTTCTTTTGGACAGCAATGACCAGAAACAGCCTTAAAATCGTCCCAGTAGGGGCGCCTGGGTGGCTCAGTCAGTTAAGCGTCCAACTTTCGCTCAGGTCGTGATCTCTTGATTCCTAAGTTCGAGACCTGCATCAGGCTCCGTGCTGACAGCTCAGAACCTGAAGCCTACTTCCGATTCTGTGTTTCTGGCTCTCTCTGCCCCTCCACCACTCATGCTCTCTCTGTCTTTCAAAAAAAAACATTAAAAGAAATTTTTTTTTAAATCATCCGGGTAACTCGCGCATTTCCTTTGCTCCCATCCAGTCAGTCACCAGCTACTCCTGAGTTCATATTTTTCATGTGTGTACCCTTTCTGTTTTCATCATCCATTGATTCCTTGATGGCACTGGTCAGCTAGTCTTCCAATGTCTCTCGTCCTCACTGTTATGGTCCAGAGCTTCCCAGATTGAGTTCCTTGGCACCTCCCTCGTTCCACCTGTGTTGGGCTCAGCCCATCGCGCTGGGACTGGTCATGATCCTTCATGATCCTCGAAGGCACAGACCACGTTTTATTTATTTTTGAGTCTCCCACAGTCCTGTGCCTGTAACAGGCATTTAAATGTTCACATAACCAAATGAATTAATGAATAAATGAACAGCTCTTCCTCTGCCTGGGAATGGGCTGTGTCTAGTTCCTAGTCATTCTGCAAGGCTCTCTTCTCTGAACCGCTTTTGTGCCCCAAGGGAATGCCTGCAGGTATGAGCCTGTGGGTACTTCCTGGGAAATCAGATGACAAGCAAGACATCTCATCTAAGCATCGCTTTGCCCTAGGGCTTTATGGTCCCCCGACAGAGGCCAGGAGCTATGCTCCCGACCACATTCTAATTCATACCTGTGCCATCTGGTAGGCATATCTGGGCCCTCGTACTAGGATCTTTCAGCCCTGGACACCCATTCCACACAGCCACAAGACTAATATTAACAGTGTTTCCCCCAAGTAGATTTCCTCTCTTGTCCAGAAGAATAATGTTAATTAAACTTTAGTTTCTGGGATCCAACTAAGGGTCCGCAAGCTGCCTCTACCACTTACTAGCTGTGTAGCTTTGGGGACGTGCTTAAAAAGTCCCATGTGGCGTTTTCTCCATGATAAACGAAGGATAATGATGGTACAGCCCTTATAGAGTTACTCTGAGCATTAAGGGAGACAAAGCCTGTAAGGTATAGACACATTGCCTGAGGCACAGTAAGAATTAAATAGAGACTATAGTCTTGGTCTTAAAATGCCTACTTTCGTGACACTGCTGAGTCGCAGAATTAGCTTCCCAATTACTTCCTTTAAAATGCAAGAATCACCCCTCACAGAAGTGAGCCCCTGTCAGGGATTGAGTTATGATAATTGTAATAGAACTAAGATTTATGAAGGAGTGCTTATCACGTAGCAGACAGTAGTCCATATGCCCGACTTGCATTATCTTATTTAATCCCTGGAGGAATCCAAGAGAGAGAGCAACCGAGATGAAAACCACAATGCCTCTTTACCACTGAGTTTCCTAAGTCACAAATCATTAGTTCTGCTGAATTCGCTTTCTTAGAAGTGGGTCATTAAGTCCAGCCCACTTCTTTCCACTAGAGGTGGAAAATTAGTCTCCACCTCTAGAAAGGGAGACTGTCAAAGACTTTTTAGACACATTTTTAAAACCACCAACAGATAAAAAACATATCTCTTACTCTAGATAGTGGTCTAAAAAGTTTGAAAGTCACTTCTCCAGTTTGACTGTATTATCTAATTTGCCATATAGGAATCATGGATCCATAGTATAGTAGAGGCAGAAGACCCATAGAAATCAGACTTTTAGAATAAGGGATTGGCAAACTTCATCTATAAAAAGTCAGTTAATAAACATTTTAGACTATATGGGCCATATGGTCTCTGTTGTAACTACTTAACCCTGCCGTGATTCCACAAATGCAGCCAGAGACAATACGCCAGCAAACAAGTATGTCTGCGTTCCAATAAAACTTTATTTATAAAAACAGACCATTGGCCAGATTTGGCTCGTGGGCTGTCATTTGTCAACTCTCTATCTAAACAATGTTTATCAACCCTGGCTTTACAGTAGACTCAAGGATATTTTTTCTTAATGATCAATGGCTAGGCCACAGCTCAGTTCAACTGAATCAGAATCGCTGGGGGGTGAGAACCCAGATATCAGTATTTTTTTTTTTAAAAAAAGCTCCTCAGGTGATGCCAAAGTGCAGCCAGGGTTAAGAAGATCCGCCGATATAGGAGGTGACCACCCTACTTGAGGAAACTGAGGCCCAACAGGGTGAAGAGATGAGCCGTGAATCACACCCACACTGGATCAGTGCTAGGACTAGCTGATACTCATGAGGAAAGAGGGTCCCATTGCTCCACTTGACACATCAGAAACCCCGTGTGAATGTTGCTGCACAGGGCACACCTGGGTAGGCCAGGGGCCTGGGCCGCTTGCAGGGGGCTTCCAGAAGAACTGTGCAGCTGATAAAAAGTGTGAAGAAACTCGAATCCAAGACAAGTATGAGGCCTGGATTCACCACTCAGTGACTTTGGTGGGTCAGTTCATCTCTCAGTTCCCTCTTTGCTCACCCAAGATGTAATAGCATGCATTTTGAAAATGCATCCTATGAGGCAATGTGCCAAAAGCTTGGTATTCTTTCTCTGCCTTTAGCTATTAGAACAGCCCTATGAGGTGCACAATGTTAGGTCTCCGTTTTTGAAGAAAAGGAAACAAAGGATGAGAACATTTAAGTAACTTACCCATGATCCCGTAACTAGGAAGTGATGTGGCCAAGATTCCAATCTAAGTCTTTGCGTCTTCAAAGCCCAGCCGCTTGACTGCTTTGCTATCTCTCTGAAGGTTTTTGTAAGGATCAAATCAGATAATCTATAAAAATGGGTTATAAGCTCTAAAGCACTGTACTTACGTTCGGCATATATTATAGGACGTCAGTTTTCACATTCAAGGATATCAGTGAGAGGTGCCCTGAGAATATATAATCCATCAGAACGCTCTCACATGCACAGAGCACTGCTCTGGTCAGTCAGCCCTGTGCCCCACCCCCACGCCCGATTGATGGGGACGCCTCTCTTCACCCCTGCACAAAGACAGAGGTGTGGCCCCTTTCTTCACAGTGCAATGCTAATGAGTATGGGCTGTTCTGCCTCTAGGTGGCTGTATCTGCCTTCCCTGTCTCTGATAGGATTTTCACCCCATATCCATACTGTTTCACTAAGGAAATTGACACCTTTTGCCAGGAGACTCTCCTTTCGCTGTCACCTGCCCTGTGCGCAAGGCCGAGACTTGCTCTTCCAGGTCGTGACAGTACCCACTGCTCTTCCTCTGTCTGCCTGGATCAGTCAGGGCCAATTAGGAGACAGAAACCTGGCCAATTACTTGAGCAGAGAGGATTTAATAGAAAAGATGACTAGCTATTTATAAAGTTGTTAAATAAGTAACTGCAAAGGTAAAACAAAAAACAAAGAACAAAACTTTAAGGGGCTCCTGGGTGGCTCAGTCAGTTGAGCGACTGACTTCGGCTCAGGTCATGATCTCGCAGTTTGTGAGTTTGAGCCCCGTGTTGGGCTCTGTGCTGACAGCTCGGAGCCTGGAGCCTGCTTCGGATTCTGTGTCTCCCTGTCTCTCTCTGCCCCTCCCCCACTCATGCTCTGTCTCTCTCTGTCTCAGAAATAAATAAACATTAAAAAAAAAAAAACTTTAAGATCTCATAGAAACAGCATCTGCGGGGCGCCTGGGTGTCACAGTTGAGTGTTGACTCTTGGTTTCAGCTCAGGTCATGATCTCACTGTTCGCGGTTTGAGCCCTGCATCAGGCTGCGCGCTGACAGCATGGAACCTGCTTGGGATTCTCTCTTTGTCCCTCTCTCTGCCCCTCCCCTGCTCATGCTCTCTCTCTGTCTCTAAATAAACAAAGGTAAAAAGATATAAAAAATAAAAAGAAAGAAAGAAACAGTGGCCGCCGGGAGCATCCAGCACCCCTAGAGTTGGAGGAACAAAGAGAATGGGTTAAAATTACGCAGATTTAGAAGCCTAAGGGCAGGGGCCGCACAGAGCTGCCACTCAGAGGGTCCTCGATGCCCATGCTGGTGTCTTCTGAGGTCGGAGCTCAGAGGAGCTCAGGTGTGGGGAGGAGATGGGTTCTGCCTGTGTTGAAAATGTCGCACACTGGGTTCGGCAGCTGCTGAGAGAAGGCACCGTTGCTGCCAGGAAGAAGATGTTTTGCTGGAGTGCGACTCACGGTAAAGGCAGCAACAGGAGGGAGCAAGTACCTTCTCCCTCTTCTACCTTGCAGCCCCCCGCTGCTGGCAGAACCTCATAGGGTGCAGCTGGCAAAGCAGAAAAAAGGGTCTGCAGACTCGCGGCCCCGGCATCACACAGCAGAGTGTAGAATTGGTTTAGAGCTGAGGGACGGTCTCTTAATTATTGGCCTGATTCACCTCTTTGGCTATTGAACACCTAAATGCACTCTTCTATGATTCTGATTTCTGTACGATAACAGAACTATGCTCTTTCCATCTCACAAGATGCAATGATCCTTCATATAAAAAAAAAATCCTCATCTTCTCCCCAAAATGAAGGGATACAAAACCCCAGTCATCATATCCATCTCTGGGCTCTGTTAATTCCTAGTAAAATTCAACCACAGTCTCGTCTGTGTTTTCTGTTAGATAAAGACTAAATTATAAAGTTAACCTCTAACAAACTGATATAAAATGACTGAGGAGAATAAAAAAACCAAGACTTGGAAACCAGCAGAACTCAAAGTTCCAGGACAGGAAGAAACAGGCTGTGGGGGAGTAACAGTGAGAGGAGACAGCCCCATTTTCTCCCTGGATTCCCACACCCCTGAATTCTGGTGCTGAGGGAAACCACACCATATCACTCTCTGATAGAAAGCATCTACTACATTCTATAAGACAGAACTCCATTCTTTTCAGGTACCTACTCCTGCACAAAACACAGGTTTACAGGTTGAGTCTGTAAGCCATTCCAGCTATAAGTTAGGTCAATGCCTTCCAGATAAGGGGTAAGGGTGATGTGGTGAGATGTGTTAATTTCACGGGCAGGAACCCGTTGTTCTCCTCCCTCTGCTGTGAAATGAGTTCTTCCTTCAGATGCAGTGCTGGGGCGGAACATCCTGATGGTGGATCAGGCATTCTGGGAGTCGGCGGATGTTGGTGCTGGCAGTATAACATGGGCAGAGAAGAATTCATATCCACAATATATGTACATCAAGTTAGAAGAAATGTTTGTTCCCTCCATGATGGAAAGATCCAATATAGTCAACCTGCTCCCTGGTGGCTGGCTGGTCCTCTCAGGGGTAATGTTAAGGACTCAGTGTTGGTCTCTGCTATTGTGAGATTAGCCACTCAGCAGTAACATTAGCCAGGTTAGCCTTGACGAGGGAAAGTCCACGGTTGTTGAGCCATGTGCAGCATTTATCCCTGCCACCATGGCCACTGTGCACATTTGTAGCCAGGGGAAGAAGCTGATTGACATGGACAGAACATGTGCTTTTGTCCACCTCGTCAATGATGGCCTCCTCCTGTGGTTGTCTTTTGATGGATCATCACATGAAACATGAATGAAATGTGGATGCATTTCATATTAGAACTGATGAACATAGGGGCGCCTGGGTGGCGCAGTCAGTTAAGCGTCCGACTTCAGCCAGGTCACGATCACGCGGTCCGTGAGTTTGAGCCCCGTGTCAGGCTCTGGGCTGATGGCTCGGAGCCTGGAGCCTGTTTCCGATTCTGTGTCTCCCTCTCTCTCTGCCCCTCCCCCGTTCATGCTCTGTCTCTCTCTGTCCCAAAAATAAATAAAAACGTTGAAAAAAAATAAAAATAAATTAAAAAAAAAAAAAAAAAAAAAGAACTGATGAACATAAATTAGCAGCTGTGGTCCTAAAATGGCAAATGAAGAAAATTGGGTATTCTCCTGATAGCTCCTCCTGGTGGTAGAAATGGAGGGAAATGGAATTTTGAATATTTTATCCCCATTCGTTTATTCATCACATATGTGTTGAGAGTCTTCCCTGTGTCAAGCATGATGCCAAGTGATGGGGATAACACTGATGAGAATAACACATCTGTCCCTGTCCTTATAGAGTGTAGCTTGAGCCTAGGGTGAGAAACAGATAGTAAAAAACTAAAACAAGTGAATACACAAAATTATCCTGGCTTGTCAGGATGCCCAGGGGGAGACGAGCAGATTGATGAGATGAAGAACAATGGGGCCGGAGGTAACAAGCACTAGTTTAGATAAAGTGATCAGGAGGACCTCTTGATCTGAGGAGGTGAATTTAAACTGGGATCTGAATGATACGGAGGAACCAGTATGGAAACATAAAGGGGCTGAGTATCTCTGACAGAAAAAAGATAAAGTGTAGGGCTACAGGATGGGTAAACACTTGATATTTCAGAAATGGGGAAAAAATATTTGGTGAGGGGGGAGGAGCCATTAGACAAGTTAGTAGAGATCAGACCATCTATGAGAGGCTATGATTATTCTAGAAACAAGTGAGAAGAGACATTGATGTGTCCTAATCTGAGTATGACATGATGACCTTTACATTATAAACATTATGTACATTACATCAACTCTCCCTAAATTAATTAACAAATTCAATATACTCTTAATAAAATCACCAACAGATTTTGTTATTTAAAAGGGAAGAAAGCTTCCTTGCAACTGTATGTGGAGACTGTAGTATAGGGGCCAAGACTCAAAGCTGGGAGACCAAGTAGAACGCTAATAGACAGTTCTGGCAAGCGATCATGGTGGTGTGGAACAAGATGGCAGCCTTGGGAATTAAAAAGCATGGCAGCCTTATTCATCTTGTAACTGAACGTTTGTGCCCTTTCAGCAGCCTCTCCTTATTTCCGTATCCCCCCGCCCCTAGTAAGGATCCAGTGTATCACATGGTGACTATAGTTGATAATACTGCATTGTATGGGTGAAATTTGCTAAGAGAGTAGAACTTGCGTGGTCTCATGAAAACAAACAAAACAAACGTAAATCTGTGAGGTGATGGCTGTGTTAATTAACTCAGTGGTGGGATTCCTGTTACAATGTATGTGTAGATCAAATCATCACATTGTACACTTGAAATGTATGACAATTTTGTCAATTATACCTCAGTTTAAAAAAGAAAGAGGGGTGCCTGGGTGGCTCAGTTGGTTGAGCGTTGACTTTGGCTCAGGTCATGATCTCATGGCTCGTCAGTTCAAGCCCCCCATTGGGCTCTGTGCTGACAGCTCAGAGCCTGGAGTCTGCTTCGGATTCTGTGTCTCCATCTCTCTCTACCCCTCCCCTGCTGGCACTCTGTCTCTCTCGTCTCTCAAAAATAAATGAACATTAAAAAAATTTTTTTAAATAAAAAGAAAAGAATGACCTCCTTACACAATCAGGTTCATGTTTACAATAGGCCAACAGGATGTGGACCTACTGGTTCTGACCCATTTTCATAAGACTAGAACAAAATGTGGGTTTTATTTCCTGAGCCAACAAATAGGTTTATCTCCTGAGCCAACTCTGATCACATTGTAGCTGGGGTCAGCAATTTCGTGGCTCGATGGGAAAGAGTGCAGAGGTGGATTAGTGATGTCTGTTATGATGCAGAAGAAAAATGTGGTAGGAAGTGTGCCAGGTATTTGTCTTCTCGGGATCAGATGGTTCCTTTCTGCCTAATGGTTCCTATGCTTTGTTGAACATAAGAATTTTCTTTGAAGTAGGGCAAAAGTGCAGGAACCCTTTGCCTTAGAAGTTCTGATCCGAAGATTTGGGATGAGTTCTGAGCATCTATATTTCTTTTCAAACTCTCAGATAATTCTGATACATACTAGAGTTTGGCAAGCTAGTCTAATATGTCATCATCCATATTCTAAAAGGCGTGGCCTTGGCAGGTTTTATAAAGACAGTGGGGTTAAGAATTTCAGATGACGGATACTACGTGACAATGTTTATATTAAAAAAAAATCCATGTGCATCTGGACTTAGATATACATTTCAAAAGAGAAGACCACGTTGTCAAAAGGATCATGCTTTCTATTCATTTGCTATCTTAACCCAAGGACTTCCATTAGAGGAAATGCCATTACTGGCTGCTCTGGGAAGAATCACTTTTGAGGTGTGTTTTACTCTGTGTGCAGGTGGTTATGCATTTGAGAAATTCTGTAACAAGGCAGGTGGGATTCTCTGTCTCTTGCTCTCACTCTTGCTTTCTCTGTGACTCGTGCAGTAGTCCAGTCTGTGGATTTCGATTTCCACCCTGCAGCCCGAAGGTCCAGGGTCCAGCGAGGTTGACAGGTACCAACCAGAATTTGGTGGGTAGAAGTTGGCTCACTGCAATGCCACAGTGAACAGAGAGACAGCTCAGATGCTTCTTTTAATATATACAAAGATGAGAATGGCCTCTGGAGCTGCTGCATTTTATTGCCGAGTCAGGCACTGACATCGCCTGTGGCCTTAGAAAGTTGTTTAGTGACTGAGTTTCAGTCTCCTGGTCCATAAAGAAAGGCACCTGCTTGTCACCTTGGGGGAGCGTTATGAGGAAGAAGATGTAAAGTTCTGCATGACTGCCATGATGGCAGTGAGGTCCTAAGGCTGTATATGGTCACTCCTCCACGGCATGACACCTACTGTGTGCCAGGCTCCGTTCCAGGCTCTGGTGTTGTAGCAGTGAAGAACAGACGCTGGTCCTGCTCCCACAATGCCAGAGGAGAGCGCCTCAAGGAGGATTTCTGATGGCAGCTACTGGTAATGGTATGTTTCTAATTCATGTTTATAGTTAATCATGCAAATCTCCAGGTCTCTCGTCTGGAGCTACAGCATCTTATCGTTGCTAAAATTCACCAATAGGGTCTGCTTAAACAGATATTAGCAATGAGAATACTTGGGTAGCAAGCGACTTAAACTGGTCCCAGCCAACTGAAACAGCAGCATTTCGTTTTTAGGGCATGGCTGAGTTCCCACCTCAGCAATGACAGGAACAGGACACCTCTGAGGGTAACAGCAGCAGGTGCAGTTGGGCAGTGTCTTTAAGGTCCTGCCATCTGAATGACACAACTCTGACTTCATTCTGCCCCTTGCTCACCTCTGCTTATGATGAAGATTCTCAGGGGAGAGTCTGCTTGGCTTTATAGCGTCATATGCCCATGTTTTGGCCCACACAGGAGAATGGGGACAATGGGTGGGAAGGCCATACCTTGTTTGAGACTGCTGTTCCACCAGAACAAGATGAAATTAGGGTGTGGTAGTTCACTAAAGGAAATGTAGTGCACTATTTCCAGAGAAGAGGATACCACTGTAGGACAAGCAAGAAGTAACAGCTTTCTACCCTACACATTATATTCTGTATCATGCAGAAATGTGAAAGTGGTTTGAGAGGCTCACATGGTTGATGCCAAAACGACAGGATGGGTTTATAAAACAAAAGCCATACATCCAAACACAGTCCCAAACAAGTTTTCTCGTTTCAAAAATATGGATGTTTGTATGCCTGATTTCCCAGTGTCACTGATGGCCACAAGAAGGACTGGTCACTCCCTGTAATAATGTTCTAGTAAATGTCCTGGATGATTTAAAACAACTCTTTCTGATCCTTTAGCTTCTGTACTCTCTACTTCTTATCCTCTGATACTCATAAACTCTGGTCAGTAAGCCTTTATGTAAGTCACTTAATAGATTATTAAATATAACCTTCCTCCACTCTCTCCTCTACCCCTCTGGTTCTGGCGTCACCTTCGTGGAGTCCTCCCGTTCACTGGTCCCACCTCAGGCAAAAGTACTGACACCACAGGTCATACCCTTCCATCTCAAACTTCTCTGCTTCCTGCCATTTCTCATGCTTTGCTCTCTTGATTTTACTCCTTTTGGCTGGCTACTCCCTCTCTGACTCCTTGGTGGCATCCTCATGACTCTTTGCCACAGACTGAATGTTTGTGTCCTCCCTGCCAAAGTTCATGTGCTGAAACCCAGTCCCCAAAGCGATGACATTTGGAGTCAGGCCCTTTGGGGTTAGGTCGTGAGGCTGTAGCCCTCATGAATGGGATTAGTGGCCTCATAAAGGAGACCCGAGAGAGCTCCCTTGTCCTTTCTGACATGCAAGGACACAGCGAGAAGATGGTCATCTGTGAACTAGGAAGGGGACCCTCACAGACATAAAATCAAAAGTTGGTGGCTCCACTGACTGAGCCACCCAGCCTCCCTCCAGCTTTGTGATTTCTAAAGTTATATATTAAGGAAGCTAAAATAAGAACCACAAAATACCATCCCTTTAACCCCTACCTCTCGGTTACTGTTCAATCCATGTGCTCCTAGCCTGCTTCAAACCCTCGTGATGTTGAGCTTCTAGTGCTGTAGACAACTGCTAATTCATTTCTTTGTCTTTGAACACTCTTTGTTTTCCATCTTGTGTGGTTTCTCATGCCCAAATTAATATACTTTTGATCACGTCACTGCCTACCCCCAAAATCTTTTAAATTCTTCCCCGATTTAAAGCAGGGGTCATCACCTCAAGTGCTGACAGTCAATGGAAACGAGTGGAATGAGTTTGGTGTAAGAAAATTCAAATTTATTGTTTACGATCCTCAGTGTACAAATACAACCTATACGATCCTCAGTGAACAGATACAACCTACTCTAAGAACAATACAACCTTGCATTATATTGGAGATTATGATTCTCTACCATAAGAAAAATTCAACAATAAATCACAACTTCCATTTTCCCTCGGTGTGTTGGGGAACTCAAATAGGGAATGGTGAGGACTTTGGCCAACTGGAGAATGAATGCCTCCTTAATGAGGATAGCTGCTAATTAGCACCAGCTCCGGCAGGATCATAGGCCCATTGCCGACAGATCTTTCAGATTTTTAGAAGAAGCTAAAAGTCAATTTAGATGTGTGTGTGTGTGTGTGTGTGTTTGTGTGTGTGTGTGTGTGTGTGTGTGTGTGTGTGTGTGTGTGTGTTTGTGTTGCTCGAGACAATCAAAGCCCATCTTTACTCTAAACCTGGCAAACAAAGAACCTGTTTGGGACTCCAGTCTAAGGAAGAATCAGTACTCTTTCCAGCTAAAATATCTGTTATTCTTCTCTACCGGTCTTTCCCTATGGTCAAACCAACCTAGTTGTCATCCTTCTAAACTTTGCTGTGAGCTTTGTTTATAGTGTTTCCTTTTCCTCCACCTAGAATGCCATCTTATTTCATCCCCCATTGCCACTCTTTGAAATCTTACCCACCCCACCCACCTTAGGAGCTACTTCTTTCTAGAAGCGTTTCCTGTTACTAGAAGGGAAATGTAGGGGCACCTGGGTGGCTCAGTCGGTTGAGCAGCCAGCTCGATTTTGTCTCAGGTAACGATCTCACGGTTGTGAGACTGAGCCTTGTGTTGGGCTCCGCGCTGGATGTGAAGCCTGCTTGGGATTCTATCTCTCCCTCCCTCTCTCTCTCTGCCCCTCTCCCTCTCTCCCTCTCTCTCTCTCTCTCTCTCCTTCAAAATAAATAAAACTTAAAAAAAAAAAGGAAATGTATTTCCTGGGAAAGATGACCTGCAAAGCTATTAGAACATCTGCCTGAAGTGATTCACCAACCAGAAGCCAAATCTAAGGCTTTGAAAGATTACGATAAGGGTCTGATAAATTTTGGCGACTTAGCAGAAAGAAATTCTATAATGTCAAGTACATTCATGTCCAAAGGATTATGCAAATACGTCATCCAAATACAAATTAATATGTTGTGTTTTGTTTAATGCCCTACATTCCCTCTCCTGAGAATGATGGAGAATCGACCATATTTTTTTACAAAGCAATGATTGAGTTATCACTCAGGGAGTCCTAGGGCAATGACATTCAAGTGAAGGTCTTGGCTAACACCCAACCTGTGTTTCTGGGCATCAGTTTTCTTCTCCTTCCATACTTCTACAGCAGTGAGAGGTCATCACCTCAAGATGACATTCTATTCTCTTGGCATTATGTCTTAATTATGTTTACGTTATGATTTTAAAGTTCATCATATACAGTCTCTTTAGGTTCACATTTCCTATTATAGAGAAACTGTTTGTAAGCCCCCTAAGGTAATGGTAGAAAAAAATGGAATAGAGGAATGCTATCTTTTTTTTTTCTTTTCAGCTCAGGTGCAACATGGAAAAATTAATTGCATGGTTTTGCTTAGAGAAAATACAGCTCAGAAAAAAATCAAACGTCAGCCATTCCTTATTCAAGAAGTATTCATTGTTAGAACTAGGAAATTTTTCTACAAATAAATATCACTAAAACTCTTGAAAGCTGTCAGATCACAGCCTAGTAACAAAGAAAGTGAAAAAAAATTATTTGTCACACTGTCATTCACATTCTAGAATAATAACATTCTGGGGCTCATTTAGAGAAAATTGCTCACACTGTCAACTTCATTTCTCTTCTCATACCACCTCTCGCTGCTCACACGGACACTTTGGGGACAGTGGATTACCGTATCTCCAGCTCCTTCTGATGACAGACATCAAGGACTGATGGACTTTGTTGGGTTGATCACGAGATAGGAGAGCAAGATAACACGAAGCCCAGGCATGGCAAGTTCTAAAATGTCAGCCTGAGAAAAACCTTTCCAAACCTGAAAGCTTCCTTACAACTTAGATGGCAAGAGATGGTAACAAACTAGGACAAGATGTTTACAGATGGTGAGACCAAGAACAAAATGAGACTTGGCTGGGTGGGAGCTTAGAAGAGTTGCCAGCCAGTGGAGAAAACAGAGCACTGTATGTGGGAGGCACGGCCTAGAAGTTAGGCCCGAATCTGCCTCCACCTTCCTGTCTGCATCAGCACGCAGTGGGCACAACATAAATATTGGACGATCTCAACAGGAATAATAACACAGAAACATCTCCTGCGTTCTGATGACTTCCAGTCATTTCCTCAACCTCTACAGTGCAATTAGGGAGAGACTGATACATGTACCCATTTTAGAGATGAGGCACTGAAGACCACAAAATTCAGTTCTCCTTGGTTCTCAGATTTGCCCCCAGGGGACATTTGTGACTATCTAGAGATGTTTTTGGTGATCACAGTGGGGGGAAGGGTACCAGTGGCTTCCATTGGGTAGAAGCCAGGCGTGCCGTGAAATACCCTGCCATGAATAAGTCAGACCCCACAATAGAGAACTATCCACTCCAAAATGTTAGTGGTGCTGCAGTTGAGAAACCCTGATGAACTGATGGAAATTTTTGTTAAATCCTGATATCTACTCCCAAGCATATTCTAACCACAGCGCTTGAGCCCCTCACCAATGCAATGACATACCTGACATAGCATGTCACTAAACAGTTGTTGAATGAGTTCATGACAGGGTTAGAGGAATTATTTGCTTTGGGAGTTTTTCTTTGCCTTTCTGGGTCTCCGTTTCCTCAACGGTAAAATGGGTATGAATTATTTCAGTGCTTCCCAGCCCTACCATTTCCACCTACTGCACAGTTGCGCAGTTCAGGTGAGATCATGTCCTTGAAAGTTCTTTGTAAATGGTAAAAAAACAAAAAACCAAAAAACTAATAATAAGGGATTTTGCCATAGACATGTTAAGGTGGAAGCAAAAAGCAATGTGGAAGGTGACCGGGAAGCATCAATAAAAACCCTTCGTGCACATGTTGAACTGGAAGGACAAGATTTGAAAATGCACAATGGATAATAGCAACAGAAAGATGTAGTCATGATACATGCTCCCGAACATTGAAAATGGTCAAGCCAATCCATCCTGGCCCTAAATTCCTGGTCCCCTAGGGTCTTACAGTCCTCCCTTTCTGATTATTTACCTTCTTGTCATTTAATTAAAACCGAGAAGAAATTCCTTTAGTTGGCAACAGTTAAGTGCTTTTCCTTAGAATTTATCAGTCTCCCAATAAAATGCCCCTGGCTATTAATAGAAATGATTTCTCCTCGATTGAGACGGCACTTTGCAGTATTTCCTGCCCTATTTGGGACTTTTTCACAGATTCCCCGAGGAGGTCAGTGTGAATTTCAAAACCGATAAACTGATATTGAGGGCAGTGAGTGGGGAATTTTAGCCATTTTAAATTGTTCACTGACATCAGCCCTTTAGAAAAACAAGAACAGATGGGAGAGCCTCCCGCCCCCATTTTAGTCCCCCCTCAACCCTAATCTACACAAACAGGACTGCTGATCCCTCTTCTCTGCCATAAATAAAGCTCCTCATGCTGTTTGGAGCTCCGAGCCTTTGACCATAAAGGAAGAAACCCATTCCTGATGGCGGTTCCCAGGCCGTGGTGACAGCTGCTATAGTTTTGCTGCTTGGTGGCTGCCTCCAGCCATCACCATTATCACAGCTGTGTCCCCAAGAGCTAACAGGAGGCCAGCATCTCCTGGGCACCTCTGTAGGGGGGAGGAGTGTGAGACCACAGGGGATGTGTAGTGATCGCAGATTCGCTAGTCCCTGATGGCTTAGAATCCATCCCTGCCTAGTTACCCAGTGCATCCTAGGACACGCCCTAAGTGAAAAGTATTATCAAATTGCATAAGATTAAATCAATGGTTGTTTTGAAATACACATAAAATACCAAGTTGGACCTCACTTACTATGAGCCACCGATACTAGATAGGCAAAGGTGACTTTACAAAATATACTCCATAAACAGGACATTGAGGAAAGCAAACACAAAAGGTGTTTTTTGGTAAACCCTCAAGCATACACCATGATGACACCTGGGCCTTCATTTGCATCTTCTTGTCTGCAGATGAATCACTTTTTTTCTTACATTATGACTTGTAATATACATTAACTCCAATTGCAAAAAAAAAAAAAACCCACAACAGCTTCAGAAATTGAAGAGAAATATCTATCAGGTTCACAGTTAACACGTAAATGTATTCACGTTGTTTGGAACCAAAGACGCTTTCCTGCTCGCAGATGTCGGCTGATCCACTGACTTCCTCCCCAACCTGAGTTTCTGAAATAACTTGTAATAAATGTTCTTGGTTTTGTTTTTTTGCCATTGTTTCCATGCCATAAGAAGGCACACGTATATTATGCTTCTGAAATGTTTTATAGAGAAAAGTAAAAATGCTCTTCTGTTTGCCAGAAATAGATGGGGGTTTCTTTTTTTATTCACTGGAACGCAGTTAATTTATTCTCTTAGCATCATTGTTTATTTGTAGTTTTCTCCTGTCACTTCCTAGCTAAGTGAATGGGTCATTTCACATACTAACCCCTAAACTGAAATGTTAGGTTTAGACTAGTTCGAAGCCCCCCTTCTCTTCTATACGTTAACATTATCACTACTTTGACTATGGTATGTTTATACTTCACCAGACATGTGCCAGGTGTGTGTGTGTGTGTGTGTGTATGTGTGTGTGTGTGTGTGTGTGTGTGTGTGTGTGTGTGTGTGTTTGTTTGTTGGGAGGTTAACTTCAATACCTGTGAGATTTGGTTAGCTCTATTCTGCTCTGTGACCACATCATGCCTTGGTGGCCAGTGTCCATGCTATTGATTATAAAAACTGGTCAAAGGACGTAATCATGAAGGCAAAACATGTCCATTTCTTTACTTATATACATTTATAGCTCATTTTACTAACTTTTTTTAAATGTTTATTTATTTTTGAGACAGAGACACAGAGCATGAGCAGGGGAGGGACAGAGAGAGAGAGAGGAAGACACAGAATCTGCAGCAGGCTCCAGGCTCTGAGCTGTCAGCACAGAGCCCGAGGCGGGGCTCGAACTCACAAACCATGAGATCATGACCTGAGCCGAAGTCAGACGCTCAACCGACTGAGCCACCCAGGCACCCCTGTAGTTCATTTTTAAATAAGGAATGGGATTAAATAACATGTCTGTTGCAAAATAACATGTTAAAGAATCAGAAAACTACATGGAAGAAAACAACCAACCCCTGTTTCAGTTATCTCTGAGTGTATAACAAACTAATCCCCCAAAAGAAGAACGATTTTATGATCTGTTATGATTTCACGTGTTGGCAGGGATTAGATGGGTGCTTCTTCTCTCTGTGCGGTATCAGCTGGTTTGTGGTCATCTGTACATCCACCAAGCTGGAACATGGAACGTGGCTCACTCAGGCGGCTTACACTTAATGCTGACGGTCTCCACTGGGTGCCCCAGTTCTCTATACGGCCTCTGCATGTGTATTGGGCTCCACGTAGCACAGCACTGGGCACCAAGAGCCAGGAAACAGAAGCTTCTAGTCCATGCAAGGCATGGACTCAGACGCACCAGAGTGTAACTGAGCTACATCCTGACAGCCAAGGCCAGTCACAGAGCCAGCCCAAATTCCAAGAGAGAGGAAATAGATTGCACTTGCTATATCAGGAGGGGCACATGAATAGAGGGAGGAGGGGCTTGTTAGAGAACGTATTTGGAGACTCTACTACAGTTAACATTTTGACATCTGTATTCCCACTACTTCTCTGCCTTTTGCATGCACATGGATATACATCAGTGCCAAAAGAGATTTTGGGGGTGCCTGGGTGGCTCAGTTGAGCGTCCGACTCGATTCCGGCTTAGGTCATGATCCCAGGGTCATGGGGTTGAGCCTCACGTAGGGCTACACATTCAGTGTGGAGCCTGCTTAAGATTCTCTCTCTCTCCCTCTGCCCCTCTCCACCACTCGTGCTCTCTCTCTAAAAGAAAAAAAAAAAAGATTTTGTTACTGCCCCGCAGTTTTTTTAGCAGCAGACTCCTCTTTTCAAATGAAATACTTAATGGATTAAAGTCTAAAGCCATTCTTTCTGAGGTGAAGGTGGAAAATCTGGAGCCTACCGTGGGCCTCTGTGCAGCCCTCCTCCTACAAGACCTGCAGGGGACCCCAGGACTCAGTAGAACACAGTTTGAAAACCAATGAATGGGGATAAAACACACACAATAATGAGAAGCCCAACTCAAGTCTCTGACTCCAGTCAGAATTCTTAACTATGCTCTACTGACCTCAAAGCCAGTTTTCATTTCCAGGTTATCTGCTATGAATCTCCCGTTAAAAATGAAACGAAGACAACTGATAGTTGATTGAGAAGCCAAGGGACAGGTTAACTATTTTATTCCTTGAGATTCTTTAGAATGTCCTCTTGTACCAAGCCAGTTCCCTAAAAGGCTACCCACTTGGGAGTTCACCCTAGGGTTTTTGGAAGCCTTCACAGAACTTTCCTTCATACCCTTGGCTTTCATTGAGGGTGGATATAAGAAATGGTCTTATGAAGAATGTCCCTGCATTGTGAAACCCCGCGCTCTGATGGCGTTCAGCGTGTCCTTTGCAGATCGTCCAGTGACACGCTCCTCTCAGAGCTCAGAACGAGCAGTGTTGTAATTTGATTATAAAAACAAAGTCATCCGTCACTTTCTTCATTTTGCCTTTCACGATTAGGAATTCAGAGTGCTATTTTTTGCTCAATTTCAATACGTTTCCTTAGCCTCGGCTTTCGAGTGAAGTTACCATTGCCAGTTCTTCAGCCAATTCTTGTCCTTTTTAGCCTTGTTTATAGAGGTTTATTGCATCCACGCCTTATTGGAAGCCACCCAGTCCTTTTCTGGAAGCAAAGTATATTATGAATTATAAGTAAAAGAATAGGTGAATCACCTACCATCTTTAATTGGTAGCAGAATCCTCAACTGTGTACGGGCTTATGCCCTACTCTGGCTGTAAACTACCGAGTTCAGGAACAAAATCTTCGCCTTCTGTTTCTCTTGCCATGTGCTGCAGCATCTTATCCTCGAAAAAGACAGGTCTGTTTGTTTGTTTGTGTTTACAATTTCACTTACATCGAGCTGGAAGAGAGAATTTTCTCCCAGCATCTCTCTCAGAAAGGTTAGGACCTCTCTTACCCAGAAACCCTTTAGAGAATGTCATCTTGCGTCTAACTGGTGCATATATGTTATGAAACATATCCTGTCCATTATACGGTCACTATGGCCAGGTACGTGGGACCTGCTAAATGGCTTAAGCCAGGGAGGACCCTCACCTGGAGGTGAGACTAGGGTCACCTTTCCCAAAAGTGCATGGGTCGCTGAGGGAAATGGTAAGCGTGGAATGAAATTTAGTGTTCTTACAAAGGAGAATGAAGGAAAGGCATTTGGTTGAATCTTGGCTATGTCCTTTACTGGGCAAGTCACTTAACCTTCCTAATCATTAGTGTTCTCATTTGAATTGAGGTTAAAAATCCTTGGGGCGCCTGGGTGGCGCAGTCGGTTGAGCGTCCGACTTCAGCCAGGTCACGATCTCGCGGTCCGGGAGTTCGAGCCCCGCGTCGGGCTCTGGGCTGATGGCTCAGAGCCTGGAGCCTGTTTCCGATTCTGTGTCTCCCTCTCTCTCTGCCCCTCCCCGTTCATGCTCTGTCTCTCTCTGTCCCAAAAATAAATAAATGTTGAAAAAAAATTTAAAAAAAATCCTTTTCCCCAGCAGCAATGAGAACATCTAATGCCCATAAATTGGTTTCTAATACAATTCTCCCATAAAAGTAACCAGGGCTCCTTGGAGAAATGACTAATTCTAGAGGTAGAGTAGACCTTCTACAAGATGAACCTGGAGCATTATATAGTGCCCAAAACTAAGAAATCGCTTTAAAAAGAAAACCCACAAAATAATGGACGTATGTAAAAAGTACACAGGAGCCAACAAAAAGAACTCTTGAAGGTCTAATCTGTAGCAATTAGAGCAACATATTAAATACCACGTTGGGCTATTATAATGTCAAGTATAAAATAAATATCCTTAAGTCCATATGGTAATAAATAAATGACTAAATAAATAAAGGAGAAGAGACAAATGGGAGACGACTCTCCCATGCAGAAAAATTCCAAATAACTCTGTAGATACTACTCAAGTAGTACTATCAAAAAGTTTGGCTATACTTAGTGACTTGATTCCCAAAAAAGCAGTATGAAGAGGAGAGGTCTAGTGGAAATAACTTTATAGTGGAGAAACCTGGAAGACATTACGTTAGCCAGGTGACCAAGGTGGATATCCGTGGTAAGTTCCGTTGATAGTTTGTACCCTCAATAAATGTCGAGAATGACTGTTCACTTCTGTGCTGTTCATCCTCAGAAACCATCAGAAAATTCCCAAATTGAGGGACATTCTAAAGAATAGCTGGCCACTACTCCTCAATGCTGTCCAGATGATCAAAGATAATCAAAGATGATCAAGAACAAGGAACGCCCCAAAAAACTCACACAGCCCAAAGGAGTCCGGAACATAAAGGCAAAATGTAATGCAGTATCCTTGATGGGATCCTGGCAACAGAAAACAGTAACATTAGGGGGAAAACTAAGAAAGTCCACATAAATTGTGGAGGTTAATTAATAATAATGTATCAATATTGGTTCATTAGTTTTGACAAATACACCATGGTAATGCAAGATATTAACAATAGGGGGATCTGGGTGTGGAATATACAGGAACTCTCTGTGCTCTCTTTGCAACTTTTCTGTAAATCTAAACTATTCTAAAATTAAAAGTTTATTTAAATATGACAAAGTCCTTTCTGGGGCACCTGGGTGGCTCAGTTGGTTAAGTGTCCAACTCTTGGTCTCGGCTTAGGTCATGATTTCACATTTTGTGAGATCAAGTTGTGCGTTGGGCTCTGTGCTGATAGCCCAGAGCCTGCTTGGGATTCTCTTTCTCTGTCTCTCTGTCTCTCTCTCTCTCCCCCTCTCCCCCTCTCCCCCTCTCCCCCTTTCTCCCCCCCTCCCCACCACTCATGCTCGCTCACTCCCCCCCCCCAAAATAAATAAATAAACTTAAAAAGAAAAGTCCTTCTTTATGGGATTGTAAACACAATTAAAGAAGTTTAGGGACCCTTGAAAGCACCGAACCCAATGTAGGCATTTGGTATTTATTTAGGAGACTTGGCTACCATCAGCACCATTCACCCTTAACCCTTCCAATCCACTCTCCATATAAGCCATATGAAATGCTAATTTGAGTTTCTCATGCCTCCTCGCCGTATTTCTCACCCTACCTTCCAGCTTTAAAACTTCTAGTGCTTTCCTACTGCTTCTAGGATAAAGAGGAATAACCTGCCATAATCCACAAGACCCCATTTCACAGTCTTCCCATGACCCCGTGCATGGCTTGACCTCTGTATCTCTCCCCAGCTTTATTTTATTACAACTCCCCTCCTCACCATGTACTCCAGCTACATGTGAATCTGCTTCCCAATTCTCTTCTGCCACAGGCCCTTTGCATATACCATGCCTGTCTGAAATGTGTTTTTCCACTCTACCTAGTTTGATCTCTGCTTAACCTTTTGTTCTCAGTTCAAGAGCCCCTAGGTCAAATTTCTTTCATATAATCTTGTTCTCATCCTTCGGAGCAATAATCCACTTGCAAGTTCCTATTAATGTGCCTTATGAATGTCTGCATCCCTCATTAGGTCATCCATTTCACAAAAGAATGGCCAGTTAGTTCATTTATGTTTATCATTGTGTGCCTAGCTCCTACCACATTGCCTGGTACAACCTATATTCAATAAATACTTATGGAAAGAAGGGAAAGAGGAAGGAAGGAAAGAATGAACTGCCTCTATTACAATCCCTTTTAGAAACCTTTTTTTCCCAGAGGTCCAGGGTTCTTAAATAAGAATTGCGAAATATTAAACTGGCTTTCTGACCTCTCAGCTTCCAATTCTGTTGAACAGCAAAGTGAGGGAGGGGATAAAAATGGACTAGTTTGAAAATCCTATGACTCACTGGACACTAACAGTTTTCAGAGATGATTTCTGAAGCACTAACATTCAGAGTGGGGCAAGAGTGCTTCCAGAGGAGTACATGGGCAGTCACAAACAAGTAACATCCCCAGTGCTCGGGGCTTCCTTGCAAGGATTCCCACATAAGCTCCTTTAGGATTTAAGTGTCGCACATAACTGAGACTGAGTGGGTCTGTTCCGGCATTTTCTGGTCATTTAGTGATTCACCAGTTTCCTAGGGGTATAGGTTTCCTATGCTAAAGTAGAATAAACAGCGGGGGAAAAAAGAAAAAAGAAAAAAAAAGCTCCTGCACTTATCTTTAACGTCAAAAAAAAAAAAAAAAAAAGCAAGCTGAATTCTTTCCTTGATTCCAGAAATACTTTTATTGTGGCATCAAGGCACAGCCACAAAATCTGTGGACTGTGAAATAGGATTTCAATTATTGAAGAAGGAAGCCTCTACCTTTCAGAATTGCCTTCATCCCTTGTGCTGCCAGAAATAGCTCACTAGCATTTCTTCCGATTATCTTCTTACTGTCTTTGAATCCATTAGTTAATAAGGCAGCCCTGCAATGAATACTTTTTAATTCCTCTCCAGGTGCCAACATAGTGTGTCTCTTTCGATATGATTTTTCCCCCAGCTAAGTCCCCTCTGGAGAACAAAAGGTCTACAGTGTCATTCTTTCCTCTTTTCATCCACAGGCAGCAACCCTTTGTGCCCCCCCTACCTATTACATCAGTCAGCCTGGAACAGAATTTAGAACAGAGCAGAGGAATTTTTGCCGATCATGTAGACGTATTGAAGTCATTGATTCAGCGATTAAAGAACCGCCGTTCTTCAAAACAAGATTTTATAGTAGGGACTCTGAGGGTCAACCCTGAACAAGAAGAATCCAGTCTAGGTTTTTGTTCCTGTGGATTTGTCAAACAACAAAAACTGTGCCCACAATTTCTTACTTTCTTTAAGGTTTTATGGGAGATCAGGAGAGGAACCAGTTCCTGCCCTCAAACGTTTCTAGTCTGGTAGGAGCATTTGATATATGTGCAAATAATAATAATTAATAATAATAATAATAATAATAATAATAATACCAAGTTCTATAGTGGTAAATGCCATGAGAAAGGGCCACCAGGAATGCTATGTACAGAAGGCTCATTCCCTTCTTTCTTTCCACGAGAATTTAAGCACCAAACAGACCAGGCTCTATGCTCTTCTCTCAGATTATCATCTGGAGCAAAAACCATGGGACTTACAATTTAATGGAGAAACAGACATCACTCAGCAATCACACCATTGGATGTACAATTGTAGACTAACCTGAATTCTGTGCTGGCAAGTGCATGGTTTTATGAGAGCCTTTGAAAAGAAGTCTGGAAGACACGATGTAGTGGGAGTCCTGCCTGACAGAGGAAAGCTGGCAGGGACTGACTTTGAGTCGAGTGTGGTGGGAACATTCTAGACGGGGCACATCTGAAATGGGTTCTGGGTCCTAGTCATACAGAGGGGTCTTCTCACGAGAGAGACCTTCTTCAGCTTCTTATCTTTCAGTCACATGTCCGCTCCCATCCCTAGGGCTCCACTCCAGAGCCTCCTATTGCGCAGGTTCCCTGGACCAGCATCCACCCACCATGATGAAGTTCCAACAGGATGCTTGTAGCTCAGCTACCTTTCTCAGTGTGCACTTGGCCCATGAAAAACCAGGCATCTTTGCCACACCAAATAGTGGTAGTACAAATAGGCTGTAGGTGCTCCCCCTATTGTGGCTGCAGAGCAAACATCTCACAGGAAAAATGGGATGCTCACTTTCCTGTAGGTGTCCCAGTCTCTCTGTTACTTTTTATTTATTTAATTTTTAGAGAGAGAGGGTGCGTGTGTGGAAGGGCAGAGGGAGAGGGAGAGAGAATCTTAAGCAGACTCCATGCCCCCAGCACAGAGCCCAATGCGGGGCTGAGTCTCATGACCATGAGATCATGACCTGGGCCGAAATCAAGAGTCAGACACTTAACTGACTGAGCCACCCAGGCGCCCCTCTCTGTTATTTTCTTGAAGGAGGAGCAGTGGGTAGCCCTAAAGGGATAATAAAGAAAAGTCTTGGCCATCGCCACTTGCTAAGGAACCCGGATGGTTCTCTTTCTTTCTGTCAGTTCCTCTCCTTTCCTTTCCTGGTCTTCTGCTTCTATAGCCATGGGGCAAGGCTGGTGGGGAGGGTCAATGAGATGATGATTAGACCCAGCAGTTCAATCTGAGCTGACAGAGCTGGACAGCTCTCAGTAAACCCCAGAGGGTATGAATGTTACCCTATAGTTTGTGTCTCCAATTCCTGAACAGCAGGAAGAATCCCATTTGACAGCCTGTTGCAGATGGTTCCTTGGGTCAGTGTGTTTCTCCTTTGCAGCTTTGTTCATACAGAAATCATATGTAAAATATGCATACATTTATGCTTAAAAATTTATTTAACAAGGGAAGAATGATATGAACCTGGGCCCGAGAAATCTCAACTTCACGCTCGCTGTGCAGCTTATTAGGGAAGAGAAACTAGCTTAAGACGTTCTTGGTTAAAATGAATTCACTGCAAAAGCTCTTTCTTTTCTATAAGGTAAGCGTGGTTTCTCATTCCAGTGAAAGAATCCTCGGAAACACAGATGTTAGAATAGAGCATTAATTTTTTTTTCTTCCTTATGAAATAGTGACATTGGGAAACCTACGAAGATTAGTGTAGATGGAATTTAGTGAGGAAGGAGGGCAACGACTTTTCCCTGATTGGAAACAGAGTGGGACTGTTCTGCTTTCATCTGTAGGTGGATTAGTTGAAGGCATCAAAAGATCACCTACCTAGACACCCTCCCCTCTACCCTCCTGCTCTCCCACCCCCTTCCCTCCATTTTCTACCTCTGTGTTCCGATTTGGCCCTGGGAGGCACCTCTGGATTTTAAATCAAGGATTGTTGGTTCTATGTTTGCCTCACTCTTAGCTAACTCTGAGTGACAGGTTGGGGACCTGGTTTGTGAGTATCTTCCAGTCAGGACACACCTGGGAGAATGTTAGAGAAGATGGGAGCATCCGGGTACGCTGTCATAGCTTCCTCCGAAGCTAGCAACAGGAGCACGCCAGGCACACAGTGGGGCTGCTACACTCCGAATGCTCCCGCCAAGCTTCCCGTGGTCCTGTGTCTTACACATCTCAGTGAAATAACCTCTAACGCGGGGTTCCACAAATACCCGTCCAGATGATTTTCTGCAAACCTGGCACCTTCTTGAGCACATTTCCTAACCACAGCATGAGTGGCCAAAATTCCCATTCTTACCGCTTTCTTTCCTCAAATTATTTCAGATCTCAGCCCAGCTGGTAATACTGGGATGTGTCTAACAGCTAGAGGATTAACATGATGAAGTTACCCTTCCATGTCAGTTTAGCAGCACAGCATCTCTTTGCCTCCTTTATCAAATGTTGTCAGGGCAAGCACCTTGCTCGCCTGAGGTCAAATGTCTTCGGCAGAATTTATCAACCTCAGCACTATTGACATTTGGGGCTGTGTAACTCCGGTTGTGGGGTCTGTCCTGGGCATCGTACTATGTTTCTCAGCGTCCCTGGCTTCTTACCCACTCGATGCTATTAGCACTCTCTCCTTCAATTGTGACAACCAAAAATGTCTCTAGACTTTATCAAAAGTTCCCTGGGTGGGGGTGGAGTGGGGTGGTGGGCAACAGAACTCCCCCCCTCCACCTGGCTAAGAACCCCTGGCCTATAGAGATCATAGAATTTGTCAGAAAAAATCCCAATCTGGGTCTCTAGGGAATCTAACCATTTTTTTTCCAGGAGACTTTTGTTGAGGGGAGATCTGATGCCTTCTTCCTATAAATTATGACGGCTAATATCACAGTTTATGTTGAAGATCGTCTCCTGAATTTCTGCAGTCCTGCTTTCCTGATAAGAAAGTAAAGGTTGCCGTGAAATGAAGCATTCCAGAGCAGTTTGCAGGAGGAAGTATAGCTCCAATCCTTGGCTGTTCCCCAGTGCTGGCCAGTATAAATTGCCAGTGCTTGTTGACTTAGAGATTAATTATGAATGATAGGGAAGCTTATGAATTTTTCAGAATTTTTTCCTCGCTGGGTGAAGCAGTCTGACTTCCTATCAGGGGTGTAGGATCCGCTCCAACTGTCCTATATCAAAGCCACAGGCTGTCACGCGGGGCGTTATCTTGTTCCATGCAGGCTGGCTGCGTATGTTGACTCCAAATTTTTTAATCAGCCATTTCCAACCCAACTGCACATGTCAAACTGTAGAGACAGACTCCATTAAACATCGTCTGAAACCAGCAGGGACCTTGTGGCATCATGATTTGATATCTCTATGGCAGAATTTTACAGTAAGAAATTACAGGAGTACACATTTTGCTGAAATGTCAGCAAAATGCCTACAGGGCTTAAAAGGGGGTAAAACGCCATCATCAACAACAATAATAATCTCAGTACAGTCCTTTCAACTATTTAAAGGATATTCATAACTATCTGGGTATCTCATTTACTCCAAACCCTATAGTTTTAGATCATTCCCTTATTTTTATCAAATATAATGGATAGGTAGCTGATCCAATCATCTCTTAATCAATAGAGTTCCTAATGATAACCATGATTATGATAGAAAACATAAGGATGATTTTTTAATTTTAGAAAGCCCATAGATCAGCTTAGAATATTGAGAGTTCCCTGTTACATGGAAGATAAAATATTTATGGGCAATCGCTCAATAAATATATTTTGAACACCCGTTTTATGTCAGGCACAGGCTGAGCTATTAACCTAAAAATCATTTGGGTTTTACTTCATGTTAAAACCATTGCTCAAAAATGTATTTTTCCACTCTCTTGCTTTAGAATACAACACACGTCTTGTTGAAAGGCATCATTTTACAAATCAATTCTGTGTCTAGGAATGCTAACATAAAAAGCAGGGTATTGACCTGATATATATATTTAGTACTGCTTTTTAAAAAATCCAGTCCCTGGGGCGCCTGGGTGGCTTGGTCGGTTGAGCATCCGATTTCGGCTCAGGTAATGATCTTGCAGTCCGTGAGTTCAAGGCCTGCGTTGGGCTCTGTGCTGACCGCTCTCTCTCTACCCCTCCCCTGCTTGTGCTCTGTCTCTCTCGCTCTCAAAAATACATAATCATTAAAAAAAAAATTTTAAACGCAATCCTGTTGTGAATTTACTTGTGAAAGTAAGTTTTGTTTGTTTGTTTGTTTGTTTTTTTAAGGTGGTTAATTGAGGCTCCTGGCTAAATTTTTCTTCCCTTTGAGATTTTACAGTAATGTGTGAGATGGGATGAAATTTACTACAACTGCTACAAAGTTTTGTTTCTCTAAAATTCCCTATAAAGCATTTCCTTTTCTAAGAAAATCCCACCCAAGTGCTTTTGTCCATATGAAAGGGCAACATTAGTAAATGAACTATATAATCTTAAAAACAGTTTCACAGGGGATTGGTCTTGTGACTGAATTGCAAATAAAATTTCCAGGAACGGGGCGCCTGGGTGGCGCAGTCGGTTGAGCGTCTGACTTCAGCCGGGTCGCGATCTCGCGGTTCGTGAGTTCGAGCCCCGCGTCGGGCTCTGGGCTGATGGCTCAGAGCCTGGAGCCTGTTTCCGATTCTGTGTCTCCCTCTCTCTCTGCCCCTCCCCCGTTCATGCTCTGTCTCTCTCTGTCCCAAAAATAAATAAACGTTTGAAAAAAAAATTTTTTTTCCAGGAACAAGAAATCATTTGTCTTGATGGTGGCCCACCATTCAAAGTGTTTCTTAGCCCGGACAATTGTAAACAAGTCAGAAATAAATTAGATCGTGAGAGCCTAGGGCCATCATGATTTGAACCTTCTCTGGTGCCAAAATTGGTTATTTCTGCCAATATTCTTTTTCATTTTATTCTTTTTCATTTATACTGCTTAAAATAGTCTTTATTTGCAGTTTTTCTCTCAGAGGAGAGTACTTTTTTTTTTTTTTAATTCCTTCCTCTCAGCCACAGCCATATTTGCCTTTAACAATGAAAATTTAATTATGTCAAACCATGTTCACTTGTGTTAATTTGCATTGATGTAGAATTGTCCACACAGGTCAGGTAAACTAAAGTATTGAGCAGTCTCCTTATACTCAAAATAGATTTTCTGTTAGAATATAAGACTTACTCTTTTTTACCCAGAATCCAAAGTGGTTTTCTGTGGAAGAGGCGGTAATGCTAACAAAATATTCTCTGTGTTCCCTTACATGTTCTTGCTTCTCTTACAGTTAAGGGAAGGACATATGACTAATTCCAGCAAACAGGCCATGATGTCCATGCTCTGTGTGCTCCTGTCACAGTGAGCCTGGAAGCCACATGTTGAGATGGCAAAGCCACAAGATGGTG
The DNA here is from genome assembly GCF_022837055.1 of Prionailurus viverrinus. Lineage (NCBI taxonomy): Eukaryota > Metazoa > Chordata > Mammalia > Carnivora > Felidae > Prionailurus > Prionailurus viverrinus. The sequence goes on along the minus strand of NC_062562.1, from coordinate 29,620,715 downwards.
GTGTTTCCATCTGCCTGGGCTCCTGAGTGACTATGTGTAAGAGAGTCCCTCAGAGTCCACATTGGACATGTAGGGTAAGCAAGAAATAAACCACTGTCATCTTAAGCCACTGAGATTTCAGGGTTAATTTGTTATTAATTAATAAATAATACAATTAGTATATATAATTATATATGAGTATATTATATAATATCATATATTATAATATAGGAATAAATTAGCCTCTGGGTGAATTTGTTCCTCTTTTTGAATTTACTTTTTCAGTATTATATTTTCAGTGTAACACGTGATTATCCTTGCTTGTGATTAACATGGGATTACTGACCCCAACTTCATCAAAAAATAAAAACTCTTCTACTTCTAAATTCCCCCAACCACTTCCAACTTATTGAATATGACAAGAGTAGGCATATATATGTTCCCACAAAGAGATTAAGAGTTGTCACATATATTAGAATAGATATTCTAATGGCTGTGCTCATCTGTAGCGGATGATTTATTGCAAGCAGAAAGCATTTAATAAATGCTGACATGTAATTTGGTGTTTTTAAATCATTTCATTTCTCCCATCTTTTGGAAAATTGGAGATCTCTTTTTTTTTCTTTTTTTAGTTTTTTTAATTTTTTTTTTTTTTAAATTTTTTTTTTTTCAACGTTTATTTATTTTTGGGACAGAGAGAGACAGAGCATGAACGGGGGAGGGGCAGAGAGAGAGGGAGTCACAGAATCGGAAACAGGCTCCAGGCTCTGAGCCATCAGCCCAGAGCCCGACGCGGGGCTCGAACTCACGGACCGCGAGATCGTGACCTGGCTGAAGTCGGACGCTTAACCGACTGCGCCACCCAGGCGCCCCAGTTTTTTTAATTTTTTAAATTTAATTTATTTTTTTAATTTACATCCAAGTTAGTTAGCATATAGTGCAACAGTGATTTCAGGAGTAAATTCCTTAATGCTCCTTACCCATTTAGCCCATCCCCCCTCCCACAACCCCTCCAGTAACCCTCTGTTTGCTCTCCATATTTGTCTCTTCTGTTTTGTCCCCCTCCCTGTTGTTATACTATTTTTGCTTCCCTTCCCTTATGTTCATCTGTTTTGTCTCTTTAAGGCCTCATATGAGTGAAGTCATATGATATTTGTCTTTCTCTGACTAATTTCGCTTAGCATAATACCCTCCAGTTCCATCCACGTAGTTGCAAATGGCAAGATTTCATTCTTTTTGATTTCCAAATTAATACTCCTTTGTAAATATATACAACATCTTCTTTATCCATTCATCCATCGATGGACATTTGGGCTCTTTCCATACTTTGACTATTGTCGACAGTGCTGCTATAAACCTTGGGGTGCATGTGCCCCCTTCGAAACAGCATTCCTGTCTGTATCCCTTGGGTAAATACCTAGTAGTGCCATTGCTGGGTCGTAGGGTAGTTCTATTTTTAATTTTTTGAGGAACCTCCATACTGTTTTCCAGAGTGGCTGCACCAGGGGTTTGCATTCCCACCAGCAGTGCAAAAGAGATCCTGTCTCTCCGCATCCTCACCAACATCTGTTGCCTGAGTTGTTAATGTTTGCCATTCTGACAGGTGTGAGGTGGGATCTTATTGTGGTTTTGACTTGTATTTCCCAGATGATGAGTGATGTTGAGCATTTCTTCATGTGTCGGCCATCTGGATGTCTTGTTTGGAGAAGTGTCTATTCATGTCTTTTGCCCATTTCTTTACTGGATTATTTGTTTTTTGGGTGTTGAGTTTGATTAGTTCTTTTTTTTTTTTTTTTTTTTTAATTTTTTTTTTCAACATTTATTTATTTTTGGGACAGAGAGAGACAGAGCATGAACGGGGGAGGGGCAGAGAGAGAGGGAGACACAGAATCGGAAACTGGCTCCAGGCTCTGAGCCATCAGCCCAGAGCCCGACGCGGGGCTCGAACTCCCGGACCGCGAGATCGTGACCTGGCTGAAGTCGGACGCTTAACCGACTGCGCCACCCAGGCGCCCCGAGTTTGATTAGTTCTTTATAGATTTTTGGATACTAACCCCATATCTGATATGTCGTTTGCAAATATCTTTTCTTATTCCGTCAGTTGCCTTTTAGTTTTGCTGATTGTTTCCTTTGCTGTGCAGAAGCTTTTTATTTTGATGAGGTCCCAATAGTTCATTTTTGCTTTTGTTTCCCTGGCCTCCGGGGACATGTTGAGTAAGAAGTTGCTGCGGCCGAGGTCAAAGAGGTTTTTGCCTGCTTTCTCCTCAAGGATTTTGATGGCTTCCTGTCTTACATTGAGGTCTTTCATCCATTTTGTTACTCTTTTTTTTAATGTTTATTTATTTTTGAAAGAGTGCAAGTGGGGGAGGGGTAGAGAGAGGAGGACAGAGGATCTGAAGCAGGCTCTGCCCTGACAACAATATGGGGCTTGAACTCGCGAACCATAGGATCATGACCTGAGCCGAAGTCGGACACTCAACTGACTGGTCCACCCAGTGGCCCTGGGAACCTCACTCTTTTTTAATACTGCCCCCTCCTCTTGCCCACTGATACTTTTAAAATAACTAATAGAAAATATATCTGCTTGATTATGAATCTGACACCAGGAACTAACTGTTCCTTTGACAGGTGTTCATCAAGGTGAAACACACTTTTTATAAATATTTTTGGCTTTAAACAATGGTGTCACCACGGTAGACACACTCTTGAGGGCAGGCAAAATGAGATAATGATATATGTGGGTAGATTCGTGAATAGACCCAATTCCTACTTGTGAATGATCAGGCTGGGACTAGAAATTAAGTACGTCTTATATTTGTGACATGCCACTCAAAGGAAACAGAGCTGTATGTGACAGTTCCCATGTACCCTAGAAATTATGCTGCTTTGCCTCAATTTTAATTGACACGAGCTACTCTATGACTTACAGCTCTGAATGTTTTCTGCGGCTCAAGATCTCTATTATACATACACGCACGTACACTCACCTGCATGAACATACGCATTCACTAAAACCATAATTGCAGAAGCTGGAAAATTTGATTTTCTTTTGTCCTTGTGAGTAACTTTGATACTACCTTGTCAATATTTGAAAATGAAACTCGCTTCCTCTTAAAATAAAGAGTGAGCATTTTTAGCAAAAACATTCACTTTTATTAGTGCGTGTAGGTACTTTAGACCTCATTGGATGTTCTCTGGATTTCCTGCTGATTTCATTGTGTTCGCCAGTTATAAGTTGCTTTCCACCATGACTCAACAGTGTGATATCAAAATTATTTAACAGTCTAAAGGGCATTTTATTTCCTATAATATTTATGTCAAATCTTCTATGACTCGTTTTGAAAAAGTGACCATTTTCCATCAAATTAGCTGCCTCGGCAGAAGTTCAGGCATTAGTAAAAACTAAATTCACGGCTAATGACAAAAATAATAACTTACATTCGTGCTATACTTTACCAATTTTGAAAAATAACCCTTTTTTTTTAAGGTTACGCCCACCAAATGTTACAATAGTGAACTGTTTAAAAAAATTTTTTTAATGTTTATTCCTTTTTGAGAGAGAGAGGGAAGAAGGAGGAGGAGGAGGTGGAGGGGCAGAGAGAAGGAGACACAGAATCTGAAGCAGGCTCCAGGCTCTGAGCTGTCAGCACACAGCCCGACGCAGGGCTCGAACTCACAGACTGCAAGGTCATGACCTGAGCCGAAGTCGGACACTCAACCGAATGAGCCACCAGGTGCCCCAACAGTGAACTGTTTAAAAACTGACAATCTAGATTCAGACAGAATTGAATCTATATCCCAGCTCTACCCCTTTTCAGAGATGTTACTTTAATCCTTCTGAGCCTCAGTTTCCTCATCTCTAAAGTGGTGATGATTGTAATGGTAATACGTATCTCACAATTAAACAAGACAGTGAATGACATACTTGATATGGTGCCAGGCCACAGGGTGTACTCAGGATTCAGTATCTGTTAGGTCTCCTGTGGACCATAAGCTCATAGAGGGCAAGGTCTGTGCCTGTCCTACTCTGACAGCTCAAACCACAATGTCTGGTACAAAGCAAGCGTTGAATGAAAATGTTTTAAATGGTGAGTTGAATATTAATATTCCATTTCCTAGATGAGGAGACAGGCTCCCACAGTTTAATCCCACCTCAATCATTCACCACATTTTCGTCCATTATTCTCCACCCCTTCTACTCTTAAATACTTAATTTCAGTTACACGTTCAACAAGAATTTAATAAATCTAAACCATTTGCACTCAGATTTCTCTTTACGTCATGATTTGAGCACCTATTAAGTATCAGAAACCACACTAAGTGCCTGGACAAACTTTTCTTAGAAACTGATCAAAACAACCTTGCCCCCAAATAATATAAAAACGGGGAGGGGGGCAGAACATAAGAGACTTTCAAATACAGGGAGCAAAGAGAGGGTTATCAGAGGGATTGTGGGAGGGGGAATGGGCTAAATGGGTAAGGGGCATTAAGGAATCTACTCCTGAATTCATTGTTGCACTGTATACTAATTTGGATGTAAATAAATTAATGAATTAAGAAGAAAAACCCAACCTTGCCCAGTAGATATTATTAGGTCCATCTCAGATTTAGTTCTGCAAATATTCCTCGCTCACCTACCAAACATCAGCCACTGCAAACCTTATAGGGAATAACATAAGATAAGGTCTCTGCCCTGGAGGCATTTATAGTCTTGCAGAGAACATAGCATGGAGCAAATAATGCAAATGTGATAGAAGCAATAAAAGAGAAAGTCCTAATGCTGTGGGATCCTAGAGGAAGTGACTTTGCCTAGGAACAAAAAGGCTTCTAAGGAAGCAACATGGATATTGAAACCTGGGTTAGTGTTAGCCAGACAAAGATAGCAGAGAAGGGAAAGCATGTGCAGCAGCCTGGGGCCATGAAAGAATAGGTCATGTTCAAGAACCTAAAAGAAGCAGCATAGAAAGACTCAAGCCTGGAGGGCAAGACCCAGTGTTGGCTGATAAGGCTGGAGAGCTGTGCAGGAACCAGATGGCAGTAACTCCCTAGGCTTTGAGAAGGACCTCAGACTCCTACTGCCAAGGAAAAGGGAGCATTCCTGACAGGTCTTAAGCAGGAGCAGGATGCCAATGGGGATCAGGGATTCAGTCCTTGCTCTCATCACCGAGGCACATTCTTGGCCTTCGCCCCACGCCTACTGAATCAAAACTCTCTGGGGAAGAGCCCTATGACTCTGTTTTTCTTTTCTTTTTTTTTTTTTTTTATGACAGCAAGTCTCTCTCTCTCTCTTTTTTAAAGTTTTTATTTATTTTGAGAGACAGAGAAAGAAAGAGCATGCACACGAGTTGGGGAGGTGGTACCGAGAGAGGGGAGAGAATCCCAAGCAGGCTCTGTGTTGTCAGCGCAGAGCCTGATGCGGGGCTCGATCTCACAAACCATGAGATTGTAACTGGAGCTGAAACCAAGAATCTGACGTTTAACCGACTGAGCCACCCAGGTGTCCCCCCTACGACTCTGTTTTAACAGGTTCTCTGGTTGATTCTCACGTGCACCATAGTTACAGAACCATTGGCCCTTGGTAGAGAAGTTCTCAGTTCTTGCTACACTTTGGAATCACATGGAGATTTAAAAAAAAATAAAATACTGATGCCCAGGCCCAACCCAAAGGTCTGATTTAGCTGGTTCGATTGCAGCCTGGATATCAGGATTTCCTTTCATCTCCCCCAGGGGATTCCAATGTGCAGGGAGGACTGAGAACTGCCATGTCAGAGAGGATGCAAGTAAACAGGTCAGCGATCCAGGATGGGGACAATGGCAACCTGGCCTAAGGAAGTAGGTAAACAGAATAGACAGAGTCAAGATATATTTAGAAGGGGACTGCACAATTATGAAGGGATAAACCAACCTAGTTCCACACATCCTCTCCTCACAAAACCACCTGCTTCACAAAATACCCTGGCCTCCAGCTGCCACGGGTCCCCCCGGGAAGAACGTGCCCCACTCTTCTGTGAATGGCTTCAGTTCCCTGTGTCCTTAGCATAGTGCAGGTGAAGCGGACCATCTCCCAGCCCCAGCTGTGAAGGTTATTAAGAGGATCCATAAAAAACACAGCTGTGTCCCTCATGCTGGATAAAACCAGTGTCTGGCCTCAAGAGTACTGAATTATTAGCCTTGAACTTGCAGACCCGCCTCCTCTCCGAGGGATCATGCTAAGTGCTTTCCAAGTACTGGTTTTCATTCTCATTACAAGCCTCTGCTGTTGGCACTATTAGGACTCGCACTTTGCAGAAGAGGCCTCAGACAGAGAGAGTTCCATATATCTTCCAGTGTCACAGAGCTGGTAAGTGGCAGAGCAAAGATTTGAACCCAGATCTGACTGTTTCCGGTTCCTGGGTCCCCGATCTCTGTGGCCTACAGCTCTTCTGGTGGGGAAGGGAAATCTGAGACCTGTGTCAAACAGAGGGTTTAGATACTGGACCAGCTAATGATACCTGGAAAGCCAAGCTGCTACATGGTGAAAGTAATCAAGGAAGGCTTCCCTGAAGGAAGCAGATCTGAAACCAGACCCTGAACGACATGTCCGATTTGAAATAGAAAGGAGAGAGGAGGTCATTCCAGGCCTGGGGGATTATGGGACAAGACTGGTAGAACCCTGCAAGATCATAAAGGAATAGATTGGTTTTCTGTTTGGGGTATTTTTATGTATTTCTTTGGTGCTCGTTCAGAGAATTACTGCATTTTGGAGCTATTGTGTTATATTTACGGCGTTGCCCAAAGCCAGCAAAGACATAAAAGTGGTGACTCAAATGCAGAGGATGTTCTTACTGGCTGGCCAGCTCTAGGAGCTGAACCCTGCATTTGCAGTCAAAGAGAAGTACATCCTCAGATGGGAACTTTGACCCTTCGCAAGGTCTTCTCTTGGAGAGGAAGTAAGGCATGCTAATGAAAGGCACTAACGATCTTATTTTAACTCTTCGCAAATGAGGTACTATCTCCTTGGGTGATTTTTATAAAAACGGAACGTCATTGAGTATGCACAGGACACCAAATTTCACGTTTTCTCTAGAAATAACCCTGGAACAGAGCGCTAGTAAAGACAGATCAGAGGCAAGCCTGCAGACTGCATGAGAGCCACCCCCAGGAATAAAAATAGAACAATAAACCTGCAATGTGTTGAACCCCTACAGTGCGAAAATGTCTCTTATGATCATCGCTACAATAGTCCTCTGAGGGTATTGGCTTTACAGCTGCGGGTACAGGTGCTCAGAGAGGTTGAGTGCCCTGGGCTGGTCACACAGTGAGTATGTGACAGAGGTTGGATTTGATCTTCAGGTTTTCTGATTCTAAAATCTATGCCCTATTTTCTAAGCCTGTCCCCTCTGCGAAGGGCCAATTATCTCTGAAACAACTGGCAAACTACTTAATCTTTTGAAACTTGGTTTCTTTACTCAAAGCAGGGAAAACCTGTCATGCCATTTGTGTTATTAGAATCAGAATTGGTGTAAGGATGAGATGTGCAGGCTAGAGCAGTAGTAATCGCTGCTGAGATTTTCCTTTTTTTCTTTTAATGTTTATTTATTTTTGAGGTGTGGGGGGCGCATGCACAAGTCGGGGAGAGAAAGAGAGACGGGAAGAGAGAGAATCCCACACAGGCTCCGTGCTGTCATCAGAGAGCCCGACAGGGGACTCAAACCCACAAGCCGTGAGATCACGGCCTGAGCTGAAATCAAGTCAGACAGTTAATCGACTGAGCCCCCCAGGCGCTCCCCACCTTTTTTTTTTAATGAGCTGCTGAGATTTTCTGAAAGTGACCGTGTGCCAGGCATTCTGCTACAAGTCCCAGGAGTTGAAAACTAAAGTTAAGGCTCAGCGAGGTCTCATAATGTGTTCAGCACAGACCAGCCTCCAAGTGGAAGGGTCAGGATTTGAACCTGGACAGTAGGGAGGGAATGCTTGCTGCCCACGTTCTCCAGCCCCGTCGGAGGTGGACGAGGGGGAGACAGGTTGACGGGAAAGGAGCTCGGAGGTGGCAGGCAGGCCCTGAGCACAGTGCTGTAGCCACAGTCCCAACCTCAGTACATTCTTGAGACAGGAGCTTGGGCACCCACGTCCCCTGGAGGGGAACTGTCCTGGCTGTAACTTTCCAGACTGCAGTGTGCCAGGAGGGCGGCATTTGCTGGAGCAGTTTGTGAAGAAGGATAAAAAAACACGGGGCTGTGGAGAAAAGGAGGGCCGTGCCAGCTGACAGGAGTACTTTACAGGGAGCTGCCTCCGCCCTCCTCTGCAGTAGCTCTTGGCAGCCTCCTGCTCAGACACTAATCCCTAGGAACCAAGGGGCCAGAAGTGGAGAGGAAACCAGGGAAATGGATCCAGGGACGCCAGGTCAGCCTCTGGCTTGCACTCCCTGTCACCAGTGACAGGTGGACCCCAAAGCCCGGAATCAAGGATGCTTCATTAGGACTGTAAACGGGTTGACAGGCTAGCAAAGTTCAGTCTTTCCCTGTTTCTGCGGAGCATGGCACTTCCCAGGACACAGTCACTAAGCAGCAAGCAAGCTAGAAGTTAGCAGGTTGGGAACCTGGTCCCAGCTCCCTCGCTGATGATGGTGCGACTTCTGGGCAGGTCACTTTCCCTCTTTGGGTCATAGTTAATTAACTTGGTCGGGCAAGTATCAGAGGCCCCTGTGTGTTCAGCACCGTGCGAGGTGCTGGGGACGCAGAGGTAAGCAAAGTCACACGCGTCCCTGCCCTCAAGTTGCTTAACAGTGTAGTAGGTAGACATCCCAGCGTCACGTGAGTGCAGGTGAAATTACAGCTGTGAAACATGCTAATAAAAGGAGAGGTGCGTCGTGCTAGGAGAACTTGGCAGGAGAAACCCACCAAGTCTGGAGGGGTCAGAGAAGAGTTTGCTGCAAAGCTGAAGGATGGAGAGGAAGAACCGGTTACGAGTCAAGGAGGAGACAGGGGAGAATGCTCCGGGTGTGGGAAACATGCAAGCACCTGGCAGCAGAGAAAACAACCCCTCCCAGAGGCCTCAGTGAGGAGCCCAGAGGCCTGTGCCTGAGGGGGGTGATGTGATGTCCGATGGGCCACAGAGCTCAGCAGGGCCTACACCTCCTCCTGAACTTACTTCATCATCCCTAATGCTCCTTGCAGCCACAGTGCTGGATCATCTTCACTGTCGTCCTGAGGCTGAGTTGGTCCATTCATTCTGAGGCAGAATACCACAGATTTTTCCAGAAAGTAGAACAATTATTCAAATAACGCATGAAGTAATCCGCCTGTTTCCGTTTAAATTTTCCGCATATGTGAATCATGTCTGCTTCTTGCTTGACTGGAGACTGCCTGGCGGCGGTAATAATGATGGGATTGGAACACTCCAGAGTCGGACTTGCCCCCAAATGTGTGAGCCCAAAGAATGCAGGCAACCCTAGGGAAAGGTGATACCCAGAGATGTCTCCCAGGCACACGGTCAAGGCCGATCTTCCAGGGCCTGTGGGGCTAATGAGGAGGCTCCAAGCCTCAGCCCAGTGATGATTTCTCCATTGTCGCAGAGATCAGTGTTCCCAGGTGGGTTCCTCGTAACTGACATATAGATCCACGTGCATAGTGACGTAGCTTCCTCCCTGTCTCCTCCCTCCAGAACAGCTGGACGTGTCCACGGACATGAAAAAAATGAAACGCATGGGAGAATTGCTTCGGAGAGACTATCCCAAAATGTGCCGCTGGGCGTTTAAATGACTTACACACAGGGTGGGATAGGATTGGGAAATGTAGGGCCACCCGAGTGTACCTTCTCACTGATGTGTCATGCAGCGATCCAGGAAGGGGAGAGGGGGCATCGACTCTAACTGGCCACATACCCCTTTCTCGGCGGGACTAGTGTCCCCAGAATATACCTTTGACAAGTGCTCGTCTAGACTTTGCAGAGACCCCTGGGACATAATAGCGAGGGTTTGTCCTTTCTCAGGTGAAGGGACTGTGGACAGAGGGGTCATGACTTGGGCCCAAAGCCCCCCAGCTAAGGGCACATTGAGGACCAGAACACAGGCTCCTCGTTCACTCCAAGGGCTCCCCCACCCCTGTGTCTGGTTTCTGTCATAAATCACAACAGGCCAGGAGAGGAATTGACATCTGATGTGTGCCCTCCCTAGAATCGGGACAATTCTAGAAACTCTTTGCTAAACTATAGGGCCTACTGTGTGCCTGCACCATGCTAGGTGCTTGGCACATACCATCTCATTGAACCCTAAGAACACACTGGGGTAGGTATCTTACCCCAGTTTACAAATAGGAAACCGAGGCTTAGGTCCAGTCACTTGTTCGATCCCTTTGAGGAAGGAAATTACAAAGCCGGGATTTGGACCCAGGTCTGCCTGACTTCTCTCAAAACGTGCCACCTGTTGTCCCATTTAGTCCTTTCAGTAGCCTCGCAAGATGAAACTGATCCCCACTTAGCAGTTGAGGACACTGAGGCTCGGAGATTCAGAAACCTGACAAGGTCGTGGAACCAGGGAGTGGGATAGCTGGGCACAGACCTCCCTCTGCCCTGTTCTCAGGCCTGCGTCCTCTGCCGCGTGCTCTCCCTGCGGGTGTAAACCGGGCCGACCGACAGCCACGCTGGTCTGAGTTCTTGTCTCTGCATTTACTGAAGGGGCACAGCATGAGCTGCAGAGAAACCCAGGCCTTGGGATGGGCTTGAACTGATGGCTTAGGTGATCACCTGTGAGCACATGGGCACTGCTGAGCCCAGCTCCCCATCCCTTGAAGAGAAAAGTTCAGGGAAACAGTCCCTTCGCTTGGCAGGCAAATCCTAACAGCCACCACGCTGCCTCTGCTTGACCTCTGCTAGTAGGAAGATTATTCGTCTAATTAGGTAAAGAGCCTTCATACACATGTACATATTTTAACCCTAATGAGCTGTCAGCGGCAAGGTTTGCCCTTGGCCTGGTTGGCCAGCCGATCTTTCCTTCCCTTGGTGGAAAAGGCCAGTGCAGTAAACAGAACGTTGTTTCCATGGAAGCTCACTCTCGGGTTTTTTTCTTTCGGGCACTTGGAAAGGTGATTACTTGATTTCTCTCTGTATTTTTGGGTTTCATCTGGTAGGGCTGTCAAGCTCCTCGATTGAGGATGGCGTTCTCTCTTATACCAGGCTGTTTGAGGGGACTTTGGCTGCATTTCCTTTTCCATCCCCCACCTTGGGATCATTAGCTGTTGGGCAGCCGTGTCTGCCTTCCGGTCACTCTCCTAATTAAAATCTAACAGAGCAAAGGGATTTGACCCCAGAGAACGTTAGCGGCCCTGGGAAGCCAGGGAAATTTGTTAAGAGGTGGGAGCCTCTGAACCCTTCCTTTCCACGGTGCAGACTATCAGAGCAAATCCCTATATCCACACCACAGAGGGACACTGTCCCGTCTGGTACATTCTTGTCTGAATCTTTGACGCCCCACTGTGGCCCATATCAGAAATACAGCCACCGTGGGCTTCTTTAATAACACAAACAGCAGCCACCGTTTCCTGAAGATTCGTTCAGGAAACTGCATGCCGGGCACTGGGCTAAGCACTTTATATCCACTGTCTCAGTGAATCCTTACGACAACCTTAGGTAGTTTATTACACTGATTATTCAGATGAAAAGGCCTGAAGCACAGAGAGGTTGAGTCACTTGCTTAAGGTCACACAGCTCCTGAGGGGCAGAGCCAGGATAAGGACACATCCATTGCTCTCATTTCTTCAAGAGGGCCCTGGCACTGCTATAGCCTCCCTGGCATAAATCAGCCAGTTGTGACAGCGGACGAAGGGTAGACATTTCTCTGCCCCACAGTGGTGGCTCAGTGTGGTAAACTGTCCCATGTATACAAGGAACAGAAATGAGGCCGCCAAGTTAGTTAATTGTCAGAACCAATTAGGAAACCAAACAAGGCACTTAAGAAGGAAACCAACTGGGGCGCCTTGGTGGCTCAGTCGGTTAAACATCCGACTTCAGCTCAGGTCACAATCTCACGGTCCGTGAGTTCGAGCCCTGCGTCGGGCTCTGGGCTGATGGCTCAGATCCTGGAGCCTGCTTCCGATTCTGTGTCTCCTTCTCTCTCTGCCCCTCCCCCATTCATGCTCTGTCTCTCTCTGTCTCAAAAATAAATAAAAACGTTAAAAAAAATTTAAAAAAAAAGAAGGAAACCAACATAAGGCAGAGCAAAAGAGCTTCAGTTTGAGGCAAGACAGACTCCATTTCTAATGGATCCTACCACTTGACCCGCTTTGTGAACTACAGCAAGTTCCTGAACCTTACTGAGATTCAGTTTCCTCATCTGTAACAGGGGGTAATAGTGGTACCAATCTCCTAAAGCTCTTTCACAAACTGCACCGTGGAATACTTTTCAATCAAATAATTGAGTAAAAGACAAATTGCATGCAGTTCAATAGGCTTATTTATTCTAGTAATTGCTCAGAATCTCTTTTATTCTTAGTTTATTTTTATTTTGAGAGAGAATGAGTGGGGGGTGGGGCGGGCGGGGGGGGGGCAGAGAGAGAGGAAGAGAGAGAGAGAATCCCAAGCACTGTCAGCACAGAGCCCGACACAGGGATCAAACTCATGAACGGTGAGATCACGACCTGAGCCAAAATGAAGAGTCAGACGCTTACCTGGACACTTAGCCACCTGAGCCGCTCAGGCGACCCTAGAATTGCTCAGAATCTTAATCATGTATTATACGGTTCCAGGAGGGAGCAGCACTTCCTGACCCCAGACTCCTTCTCCTGGAAGAATGCATATTAATATCTATTTCTTGAGACCCTTTAGAAAACACTGAAATATAGGTTATAGGATACCAGGGCTTGACTTAGGCATCAGTAAGTGCTAGTCTTCTCTCTTTTGTGCCCAAAATGTACAAATAACCTTGTCTGTCCTTGCTAGATTTAAGCTCCATGGAGGCACCAACTAAGTCTGCCTTGTTCCTTTCTGTATTCCACTGTTGGCATATCAAGACATTCCATAAAAATCTGATAAATGAATGAGTAAATGAAAGAACCCATGAATTAATGAATGAAGCCTAGAGTAGACCTAGCCGGCTTGTCTTCATTGATGACATTCTCTGCTGTCTCTAGTTAACGTTTGATGAGGGCCAGATGTCTCTGCAAAATTTAGTAATAGGGACGGCTCTATAGGATGTGTTTTCTCTTTTTCATTTCTATCTCTGTGAACACCGTATCTTCTGACAGAATTCCCAACTTTATCTTCTAACCAAATCATTCTGCTGTTTCTCAGTGAAGAAGGCAGACGTTTGGTCTGCCTGTGTATTTGAACAAAACATTTCTGAATGTTCCCAGTGGATTTGTACCTGGAGCTGAAGAAGGGTTGGGTTCCCAAGGGAGTAGAATAAAAGCAGCTCCTTAGAGCTTAAAAACAACATGGAAGATACTGTGTTTCCCATGCGCACCTATTGGAAAGTTGTAATGGATGGGCTCCTGGATAGCATGTAACTGCTTTCCTGTGGTTCTCTTCATATGCATGTGGAACAGGTTTTCCAGTTCGTTCTCTGGGCACTGTACTGTGCAAAAAACAAACATTTTAGTGTCAATTTAAAAACATTTAAGTTGGTCACAGTCTAGCAGATTTCCCTACTGCAGAACTTCTCAGAGATTTTGTGCATTTTGACGTACCATTTGCCAAATTCAACTGACCGTTCTTTTGGAGGCCTTCTGGAACCCTTATTAAACTCTCTTTGATAGGATTGTTGTTCAGCAGAACACTTTTAGAATAGATGGCTAGGGGTGCCTGGGTGGCTCAGTCGGTTGGGCATCCGACTTTGGCTCAGGTCATGATCTCACAGTTCGTACGTTCGAGCCCCGCGTCGGGCTCTCTGCTGACAGCTCAGAGCCTGGAGACTGCTTTGGATTCTGTGTTTCCCTCTCTCTCTACTCCTCCCCCAGTCATGCTCTGTCTCTCTCTCCTTCAAAGATAAGTAAAAACATTTTTTTAAAAAAAAACCTTTTTTTTAATAAATAATAAAAAAAAAGAATAGATGGCCAAAAGTTGTCATCCAGTCTTTATGATCTAGGAAATAGTCCTGCTCCTCAAAACTGTGGAAAGGAGAAGGTAAGGCAACTCATGAATTGAATAAGGTGATAAAAATGCATAAAACTAGATGGATTTTATGTGTTTTATAAAACAACCAAAAAAGACTATGCACAATGCTTCAAAAGTATGACCATAATTTTTTTAGTGTTCTTGTTTACATCATATTAAAAATAACTTATTTTCTATGCCATTTTGTACCATAGATGAGATTCTTTCTTTCTTTTTTTTTTTTTTAAGCATGGATCTGGGTTTTTATTTTAAAATTTCTAAATAAAAATGGCTTTTAAAGGAAAGGGACTTAGGGGCGCCTGGGTGGCTCAGTCAGTTAAGCATCTGACTTCAGCTCAGGTCATGATCTTACAGTTCGTGAGTTCGAACCCTGCATCCGGCTCTGTGCTGACAGCCCAGAGCCTAGAGCCTGCTTCGGATTCTGTGTCTTCCCCCTTGCTCTGCCCCTCCCTGCTCGTTCTCTTTCTCTCTCTCTCTCTCTCTCAAAAATAAATAAACATTAAAAATTCTTTTTCTAATAAAGCTAAGGGACTTAGAAAATTCAGATACTTCCTAAGCTACTTTTTTTTGTGAGTTAATATGTACTATAAAGAGGAATAAATCCTATTTGAATGTCACTGTTCCCTCTTTATTACACTTTTCTGTGAATAAAATTAGTCATAAATCACTGAACAAAACAGACTCAATTACAGTTTGAAGGATAATTGTAGGCTTACCTGGAAATAAGTAGAAAACCTTAATTTTTTGGTGCCCATGCCCCCCCCCTCTGATAACCCTCAGTTCTCTATAGTTAAGGGTCCATTTCCTAGTTTGCCTCTCTCTTTTTACTTTTTTCCCTTTGCTCATTTGTTTTGTTTCTTACATTCCACATATGACTGAAATTACATGGTATTTGTCTTTCTCTAACTGACTTATTTTGGTTAGCATACTACATCTCCCAGTTCCATCTAGTTGCTAATGTCAAGGTTTCATTTTTTTATGGCTTAGTAATATTCCTGTGTGTGTGTGTGTGTGTGTGTGTGTGTGTGTGTGTGTTTCAGTGAAAGAAGATGTTTTTTGAATGACAGAAACATAATTCGTAGAGCAAAGATCAACAACTATGGCCTACCACCTACGGTTGCACATAAAGTTTTATTGGAAGACAGAAATGCTCATTCATTTATGGATTGACGATGTCTGTTTTCACATTTGTTTCGAAGACCTGAGTCATTGCAACAGAGATCTTATGACTCTCAAAGCCTGAAGGATTAACTATATGGCCTTTACAGAAATGCTTACCAACCTCTTTCATAGATTCACAGACAGATGTGGTAAGAATGGCGATTATGTAACCAACCCCTTCATTCTATAGGTGGGAAAACCAGAGAAGTTAGGGAGTTGTCCAAGTTTATTTCTGCTTAGTTATGCTGAATCTTATGTCCTAAAACCTCCAACTCCAGGGAAGACTAGGATAGATTTCAACTTAGATGTCAACACCGACTCCGTGATAGTGGCCATCTGGAGTACTAGCTGAGGAAGTCTCAGGGCTCAAAAGAAGGAACGCAATGATTGATTAATCTCCCACGGTCTGGGGGTGGGACAGCTGTGGGATATATGCCATGGAGGCGCTACAGATAGGCACTATGTCTGCTCCACACATTTCTAATAGTTATTTTACTGTCTCCTTCTTTGTATGTCTGTCATGTAAACACTTTCTTCATTGGACCAAAACAGAGGTGCTATTGGGCCCTCATTGGAAGCACTCCTGCCCAGCAGTTCTCAAGTGATTCTTGTGCAAACTCATTCTCTTGTCTTTCCTAGCAACTGTCTACCACGTGATGCTCTGCCTGCAAGGATTTCATTTAAGACTTCACTCAAATTGGATTTGTTTGTTACAGAATTCTTAACTTTTAGTGAAATGTGTCTATGGGGACGGAGATTGGGGCGTGTAAAATGCAAAGTCACAAGTTTATTGGCTTTTGCGATCTAAACTGAACATCTCCCATGTTTGTGCTTTTGTGCAGCTGGACAATCCAGATGAGCAAGCAGCCCAGATCAGACGAGAGCTGGATGGACGTCTCCAAATGGCAGACCAAATAGCCAGGGTAAGGAAGCTTTGGGGACATTTGCTGGGGGATCAGGCCAAAGTTCCACACAGGAAGCACACTGATTTTTATTAAGGTCCATGGAAAGATAAAAGTGAGAAGCAGAGAGGAAGGAAGATGAGGACAATCACTTGACTGAGCCCTCATTCCTCCTTTCTCAGGGCAATTCTCCCAGATAGCATGTATGTTTTCTATGTTCCAGTCAATATTCAAGCCCCACCTTCCCTTTTCCACCTTTCCTTTTCCTTTTGCCTTATGTTTCCAACTGTCTATTGAGAACATTTCTTCTTGGATAGTCCCCTGCATTCCAAGTTAAATGCGTTCAAAATCTAGCTCCTTTTCTTCTTCTTCTTCCCACCGTGTACGCATACCTGCAATGGCTCCTCGTCACGTGTTCTCTATCAGTTACTACAGATGGGACTTCCTAGGTGTTCTCAGTTCCTCCTTCCTGCCCATAACACCCCACACGCAGTCAGCTGCCCAGCTCATTGATTCTACCTCCAAAATGTGGGTCAGATCTCTTGACTGCTTTCCAGCACCTCGGCTAGTGCTTTGATTCAAGCCCTCATCCTCATGCCCAGATCTCACGATAGTCTCCTTGTGGGTATCCCTGGCTCTACTCCTGCCCTCTCCAGTCTGTCCTCCACACGGTTGCCATTCTCAACCTCACGCATGAACATCTCACAAACAGAGCCTTGGAATCCTTCAGTAGAATCCTTCACTGCCCCCAGAACAAAATCTAATCTCTTCAGAATGATATTCCAGGCTCTTCATCAACAGACTAGATCCTTTCTTGTTAGACTCACCTCCCACAACTTTCCCATCAGAACCCCCCATTTCAGCTACAGAGACTGTCTCCCTCGGAGTGGTCCAGCAGGCCCTTTCTCGCCTCGATGACTGTGCACCCACCAGAGTGACCTTTCTTTTCTTCTCCTTTTAGCAAACCCTCTTACTCAGCCTTTGGTGCTCAACTTAAAACCCCTTCTCTGAGAGCTTAGCTAGTTCTCCTCTCTCTCGGAGAGAGGCCTCACACCACATTTAGACCTTTATTGTAACAGTTCATTGAATGGTGACTATTTTTTTTACATTTCTGAGTCTCCTGGTAGACAGGGTTTCTCTAGAGTTGGGATTATGTCTTAACTATTGATGTCTATGAACCTGAAAGTTATCCACTATTATCGCTGTTGCTGTCATTTGTGTTATTAGTGACAGTAGTAATGTTAGTAGAATTCATTGAGTGCTGTTTCAAGCATACTAAATGCTTTACATGTACATCTCATTTAACCCTTAAAACAGCCCCTAAGTATATTTCAGTTATCATTTTTGTTTTAGAGGTGGGAAAATCAAGACTGAGCAGGATAGGTACTGGTTAAGGCACTACCCTGGAACCTTAATTCAAGTCTGTCTAAATACGAGGGCTGGGACAAGGGTGAGCCTGGTACTCACGTAAGCTACAAAATTTAAACGTGGGGGGCCACAAGTGCAGTAAGCATGGTAAATACCATTTTAATGAAATATTTTTAAAGCATAGTTAATGCAAAAACCCATGAAGAGTAAAATATCAAAATTTTAAACAATGGTATCCTACTTGTTCCTCTGGTAACCACAGGGCATATGTCTCTGTGAGGGTAGGAGGCTGTGGGGATGGTTAGGTGGATGCCAATTAGTAGAGCCTGGCTTTTACCCTTTTTGTCTATGGAAAGAAGTGTCTAGGGGCACCTGGGTGGCTCGGTCAGTTAAGCATCCAGCTTTGGCTCAGGTCATGATCTCACCATTCACGAGTTTGGGCCCCGCATCGGGCTCTGTGCTGACAGCTCAGAGCCTGGAGCCTGCTTCGGATTCTGTGTCTTGCTCTCTCTCTCTGCCCCTCCCACCCCCCGTACTCTGTCTCTCTCAAAAATGAAAATAAAATATTAAGAAAAATGTCTGAGGATTTTGGACACATGGAAAGGACTTCTACTGGAAGAGAAACCAAAATGAGATTCCAAAAAGCTCGAAAATCTCCATTTGGGCTTAAGCAGCTTTATTGAAATATTTTGCATTTTGTTTTTGGACATCTTCAAAGTTTATAGTAGCGTCAGTCTGTCAGATAAAAATAAGATGCAGTCGGGGCGCCTGGGTGGCGCAGTCAGTTAAGCGTCTGACTTCAGCCAGGTCACGATCTCGCGGTCCGTGAGTTCGAGCCCCGCGTCGGGCTCTGGGCTGATGGCTCAGAGCCTGGAGCCTGTTTCCGATTCTGTGTCTCCCTCTCTCTCTGCCCCTCCCCCGTTCATGCTCTGTCTCTCTCTGTCCCAAAAATAAATAAACGTTGAAAAAAAAATTAAAAAAAAAAATAAGATGCAGTTATGGATTTGCCGAAAGGTAGCGTAAAAGGCTCTTATGTTGGAAAACCCTGCCTAATGAGAGAAAAAACATCAATAAAGCTTCAGAATTTACTTTTGTAAACTCAGTGTCTCCTCAGCAGATTATGCTGAATATAGAGGTCATTTGGTCCATTCTTAGCCTATTACATACCAAACTACTAAGTCTTCATCTCATTTGAAGAAAATTACACACACACACACACACATACACACACACACACACACACACACACACTTCAAAAACAAGGCCATGGCACCTTTATTTTAGTTGTTTATTTTGAGGCTTCACGTGATAATTTAAGAACCTAGTGTAAGCTAATTTCAGTTTTTAAAAGACCATGAACAACTGTTATCTAGTGAGCCAAATTCCTCATCTATGAAAAACAGTAGGTCCAAGAACTCTCTCCCCAGCCCATACTACTAGATATTCTGATCCCAAGTAGGGTATTATTGACAACTTAGAACTAGACTTTCTTAGACAATGAAATAGGCAATTAAAGTAAATCTATCTTGGTCATTATTTATAGAGAATGGAGAATAATTTCAAAGTATATGGAGTATCCCCCAAACATTTAGGGTATTGAGGATTTCTATGAGTGAGTCTGCCCACCAATATCTCCTGTTCTTGTAGAAATGGACTGTCTTCTTCTTCATCGTTTATTCATGGAATGGTCTCCTTGCCACAACGAATTAGTCCTGGAAATGCATTCTTTACTCACATGGAACCAATCACAGTTCCCAGCCTGCCATGACCATATTCTGGTTGGTCCATCAATGGATCCCTGATGCAACTAAACCAATGAACTACTTCCCTGGGGAATGTGGGCTGTGGGCCAATAGGGCTGGGTCTTCTCATGCTAGAAAGATGTCTACAGCCATGTTCAATTCTTCCATTAGGGAAAAGAAGATGAAAGAATGAAGTCAACATACGGAGAGAGACGGAGACAGGGAATATACTGAGATTCCCAGGATGTTCAAGCCCTTGGTTACACTTATTCTTGAGCCTCAGCTGTGTAACTGCTTTTCCCTCAGTTTAGTTGGGTTCCGAGAAATATAAATTCTCTTTTTGCCTAAACTAGGCTGGCTAATACAGAGGAAAATTGAACAATATCTGCCAAAAATTAAAACAAAATATCGAGATTTTAGATATTGACTAGTTCGTGAAGGGATATTCCAGCAAAGCACCCCTGCTTATCTTTTTTTTTTTTTTAGCATACCCTGATTTTTCTATTTCTGGCATCACAGTGAATTTTAGTGAGAGTGTGCAATTCAACCCATATGGCTGAACATCAGCTCCTGTAAATATCATAACCAGAAATTCCTGGATAGGGGACAGGCAAGATGGTGGCGTAGGAAGATCCTGAGCTCACCTCCTCCCACAGACACAACAAATCTACAACTGTATGTGGAATTGTCCCCTCTGAAGAGAGCCTAGAAATTGGATGAGCAGAGCCCCCACAACAAGGGACAGCACTAACACAGGTAGACGGGGCAGAGATACAGTCTCACTAAGGAAGAAACCACTCCCTAGGTGCGGCATGTCACTCAAATCAGAAGAATCTCAGCCATGTAGAAAGTATCACTGAGGAGCAAGAGATTTGAGCTCCACATCAGGAACCCCAACCCGTAGATAGGCCCCCAAAACACCAGGCTTTGAAAACCAACAGGGAATTCACTCAGGAAAACTATAGAACTGTAGAGAAAGCGAAACTGCTATTAAAGGGCTTACATACAGACTCACTCAACCCAGCAATCAGTACAAAATGCATGAGATTGATAAGCACGTAGACCACAGGTGAAGGAGACCCACTTGTTAATCCTGGAACATCAGACAGTGAGGCAGGAGACATCTAAGCCTCTCCCTGGGGATGGAGACACTGGCTGCAGCCAATTTTCCTGTTTCGTTCTGCTGTGCTAATCCTGGTGCTGGTAGGCAGCAATTTGGAATCCTCCCTCCAGACTGCTATGTCAGGGGATGTGCCCCACTGAGAGCCCCGTACAACCCTGCACCTCAGCAGGACTTCACAGCCAAAAGGACAATAATTCCACCCACCAACACACCTGCAGCCCTCGAGCCAGGCTTTACCGACAGCTAGGCCGACAGCCAGTACTTCAGATCAGATGCACAACAGTGGGTTGTCGCCCAGTCACAGCAGGAGAGTATAGACTTACCCCCACCCCCAGGGCACCTATCTCAAATGACTAGGGGAGTTTGCACGGGGCTCCATATGACACATTCTGCATAAAGCCACTCTTTCAAGACTGGGAAGCATAACTGATCTAAGAGATAGAAATAAACAGAGAATTGAGCATAATGAGGAGACAGAAGAATATGTTCCAACTGAAAGAATAAGACAAAACCTCAGAAAAAGAACTAGATGAAATGGACATAAGCAATCTACCAGATAAAGAGTTCAAAGTAATGGTCATACAGATGCTCACCCAGCTTAGGAGAAGAATGGATGCACATTGCCAGAACTTCAACAAAGTGATAGAAAATATAAAAAAATCCATCAGAGCTGAAGAATATAATGACTGAAATGAAAAATACACCAAAGGGACTTAGCAGCAGACAAGATGATGCAGAGGGATGGATCAACGACCTGGAAGATAGGGTAGTGCAAATCACCCAATCAGAACAGCAAAAAGAAAAAAGAATTTGAAAAACATTAATAATTTAAGGGACCTCCAAGATAACATCAAGTGTACTACCATTCATATTATGGGATCTCAGAAGGAAAAGAGAGAAAGAAAGGGACATAAAACCTATCTGAAGAAACAATGGCTGAAAACTTCCCTATCCAACAAAGGAAACAGGCATCCAGGTCCAGAAATCAGAGAGAGTCCCAAAGAAGATGAACCCAAAGAGACACACATCAAGACACATTATAATCAGTGTCAACAGTTAAAGACAAAGAGAGGATCTTAAAATCATCAATAGGAAAACAACTAGTTACATACAAGGGAACCCCCATAAGACCATAGCTGATTTTTCAGCAGAAACTTTACAGACCAAAAGGGAGTGGCATAATATATTCAAAGTGCTGAAAGAAAAAGAATTATAATCAAGAATAGTCTACCCAGTATGATTATTACTCAGAATTGAAGAAGAGGTAAGGAGTTTCCCAGGCAAGTAAAAGCTAAAGGAGTTCATCAACACCAAACCAGCCCGTTACAAGAAGTGTTAAAGAGATTTCTTTAAATGGAAAAGAAAGTTTATAAATAGAAGTAAGAAAATTATGAAAGAAAAAATCTCACTGGTAAAGGTAAACGTGTAGTAAAAGTAGTGGATGAACCACCTGCATAGCGAGTATGGTGAAAAGAGAAAAGTAATAACATTGTCCAGACCTACAATTGTTAATCCAGGATACACAAAATATTAAGATGTATAATATTATGTGAAAAACATAAATGGGGGAAGGAGGAGATGTTGTACTTTTAGAATGTGCTTGAACTTAAGCAACCATCAACTTAAAATAGAGTGCCATATATGTAGGATGTTATATATGAACTTCATGGTAACCACAAACCAAATATCTATAGTAGACACAAAAATGAAGAGAAAGGAATCCAAGTATAACAATAAGGAAAGTCACCAAATCACAAGGGAAGAGAGCAAGAGAAGAAGACAGGAAGAGAGAAGAGCTACAAAAACAACCAGAAAACCATCAACAAAACGGCGATAAGTACATATCTATCAGTAATTACTTTAAATGTAAAAGGACTAAATGTTGTGATCAAAAGACATATGGTAGCTGAATGGATAGAAAAACAAGACCCATCTATATGCTGCCTACAAGAGACTCACTCCAGATCTAAACACAAACACAGACTGAAAATGTAAGGATGGAAAAAAGATATTTCATGCAAAAGAAAAGGAAAAGAAAGTTGGTGTAGCAATAATTATATCAGACAAAAGAGACTTTAAAACAAAGTCTCTTTGTTTTAACAAAGAGACAAAGAAGGGCATTACCTAATAATACAGGGATCAATACAAGAGAATATAACACTTATAAATAATTGTGCACCCAACATAGAGGCACCTAAATACATAAAGCAAACATTTACAGACATAAAGGGAGAAACACAGTAATACAATAATAGTAGGAGATCAACATCCCACTTATCTCAATGGAGAGATCATCCAGACAGAAAGCCAATAAGGAAACACTGACCTTAAAAAATACCTCAGATCAGATGGACTTAATAGATGAATACAAAGCATTCCACTCCAAAAACAGAATATACATTCTTCTCAAGGATACATGGAACATTTTCCAAGAGAGGTGATATGTTAGGCCACAAAACACGTCTCAATAAATTTAAGATTGAAATTACATCAAGTGGGGCGCCTGGGTGGCGCAGTCGGTTAAGCGTCCGACTTCAGCCAGGTCACGATCTCGCGGTCCGTGAGTTCGAGCCCCGCGTCGGGCTCTGGGCTGATGGCTCGGAGCCTGGAGCCTGTCTCCGATTCTGTGTCTCCCTCTCTCTCTGCCCCTCCCCCGTTCATGCTCTGTCTCTCTCTGTCCCAAAAATAAATAAACGTTGAAAAAAAAAAAAAAATTTTAAGAAATTACATCAAGTATCTTTTCTGACCACAATGGTATGAAACTCAAGACCAACTATAAGAAAACTAAAAAACACAAACACATAGAGGCTAAACAACATGCTACCAAACAACCTGTGGGTGAATGAAGAAATTTAAAATACCTTGAAACAAATAAAAATGGAAACACAACAGTACAAAATCTATGGACCACAGCAAAAGCAGCTCTAAGAGAGAAGTTTATACTGATAGAGACCCACCTCAAGAAACAAGAAAATTTTCAAATAAACAATCCAACTGTAACACCTAAAGAAACTAGATAAAGAACAAAGTCCAGAGTTAATAGAAGGAAGGAGATAATAAAAATCGATTAGAAACAAATGAAGTAGAAACTAAAACAAAACAATAGAAAAGATCAATGAAACTAAGAGCTAGTTCTTTGAGGAAATAAAGAAAATGGACAACCTTTAGCCAGATTCATCAAGAAAAAAGAGAGAGGGACCAAACAAAGTCAGAAATGAAAGAGGAGAAGCTCCGACTGAACCCACAGAAATAATAAGGATAATTAGAGATTACTACAGACGATTATGTACCAACAAATGGGACAACCTAGAAGAAAGGGATAAATTCTTATAAACATGCAATCTTCCCAGACTGAATCAAGAAGAAATAGAAAATCTGAATATACTGATTGTTATTTATGAAATTGAATCAGTAATCAAATGACTCCCAAGACAAAACTCCAGGACCAGATGGTTTACAGGTGAATTCTACCAAATATTTAAAGAAGAGTTAATACCTACCCTTCTCAAACTACTCCAAAAAGCTGAGGAGAAAGGAATGCTTCATAACTCTTTCTGTGAGACTAGCAGTCCCCTGATATCAAAACCAAAGATACCACAAAAACAGAAAATAACAGGCCATTATGCCTGATGAACATAGATACAAAAGTCCTCAACAAAGTATGAGCAACCTGAATTTAATAGTACAGTAAAAGGACCATATAGCGTGATCAAATGGGATGTATTCCAGGGATGCAAGGATGATTCAGTATCTGCAGATCAATGAATGTGATATATCACACTGACCAAAAGAAGGGAACAACTATATTATCATTTCAATAGATGCAGAAAAAGCATTGAATGAAATTCAATATCCATTTGTGATTAAAACACTCAAAAAATGGGTACAGAGGGAATATATCTCAATATGATAAAAGCCATATATAACAAACCTACAGCTAACATCCTATTCAGTGGTGAAAAGCTGAAAAATTTTCCTCTAAGATCAGGAACAAGACAGTGATGTCCACTCTCACCATTTTTATTCAACATAGTATTGGAAGTCTTAGTCACAGAAATCTGACAAGAAAAACAAATAAAAAACATCCAGATTGGGAAAGAAGAAGTAAAACTGCTACTATTTGCTGATGACATAGTACTGTGTGTAGAAACCCTTAAGACTCCACCAAAAAACTTAGAAGTAATAAATGAATTCAGTAAGTTGCAGGATACAAAATTAATATGCCTAAACTTGTTGCATTTCTATACACACATAATAAACTAACCGAAAGAGAAATTAAGGAAACAATCCCATTTACAATTGCAACAGAAAGAATAGAATACCTAAGAATAAATTTAGTCAAGGAGGTGAAAAACCTGTTGCTTTGAAAACTATAAGACATTGATGAAAGATAGGCACAAATAAATGGAAAGGTATTCTTTGCTCATGGAGTGGAAGAGCTAATATTGTTTAAATGTCCATACTACCCAAAGCAGTCTACACATTCAGTGCAATACCTATCAAAACACCTATAGTATTTTTCACAAAACTAGAACAAATAATCCTAAAATTTGTATGGAACCACAAAGACCTCAAATAGCTAAAGCTGTCTTGAGAAGAAGAAAACAGCTGGAGGTATCACGCTCCTTGATCTCAAACTATACTAAAATGCTACAGAAACCAAAGCAGTATGGCATGAAACCACACACAGTGGATCAATGAAACAGTATAGATTGTCCAAGAATAACCCCGCACTTTTATGGTCATTTAGTCTTTAACCAAAGAGACAAGCATATACAATGGAGAAGAGACAGTCTCTTCAATAAATGGTGCTGGGAAAACTGGATAGTTAATGAGTAGAATGAACCTGAGCCACTTTCTTATACCATATAGAACAGCAAATTCAAAATGGATAAAGACTTAAATGTAAGACTGGAAACCATAAAACTAGAAGAAAACATAGGCAGAAGGCTCTTGGACATCATTTTAAGCAATATTTTTTTGGATCTGACTCCTCAAGCACGGGCAACAAAAGCAAAAATAAATAAATGGGAGTACATCAAGCTAAAAAACCTTTTGCATAGTAAAGGAAACCATCAATAAAACAAAAAGACAACATACTGAATGGGAGAAGATCTTTGTGAATGATAGAATCGATAATGGGTTAATATCCAAAATATATTTTTTAAAAATTCACACAGCTCAATATCAAAAAATCAAACAACCCAACTACAAAACTGGTAGAGGGACCTGCATAGACATTTCTCCAAAGAAGACACACAGATGGCTAACAGACACATGAAAAGATTCTCAACATCACTAAGCATCAGGGAAAGACAATTCAAAATTACAATGAGGTATCACCTCTCTGTTAGAATGGCTATCACCAAAAAGACAAGAAATAAAAGCGTTGATGAGGATGTGGGGTAAAGAGTACCCTTGTGTCCTGTAGGTGGCAAATGGTCAAGCCACTATGGGAAACAGTATGGAGGTTACTCAGAACAATAAAAATGCAACTATGATGCAATCCAACAATTCCACCTCTGGGTAATTATTTACCTGAAGAAAACAAAAACACTAATTTGAAAAGATATAGGCACCTCTATGTTTACTGCAGCATTATTTACAATAGGCAAGGTAAGGAAGCAACCCAAGTGTCCACTGGTAGATGAACAGATAAAGAAGATATGGTATATGTGTGTAGTGTACATATATTGTATATATATACATGTGTGTATATTGTGTGTATACATACATGTATATGTATGCATATATATGTATGTATACACACACATACAAAATGGAATGTTACTCAGCCCTAAAAAGGAATGAGATCTTTCCATTTGCGACAACATGGATGGACCTAGAGAGTATTATGCTCAGTGACAAACACCATATGATGATGTCACATATGTGTGGAATCGCAAAAACAAAAAAACAAAACAGAAACAGATTCATGGATACAGGGAACAATCTGGTGATTGCTGGGAGAGGAAAATAGGGGAAAGGAATTTAAAGGTTCAAATTTCCAGTTATAAATAAAACATGAGGGTGAATGTACAGCACATATTGTAATAACATTGTAATAACCTCGTATGGTGACAGATGATAGATTGATTCGGTGATCCCTTCGTAATGTATATAAATGTTGGATCACTATGTTGTATACCTGAAGCTAATAGAATATTGTATGTCAACTACGCTTCAATAAAAAAAAAAAATGCCTTCACCAATACAGATCCTCATTTTTTCCATCACCCCAATCTTTGCGAAGATCCAAGATGCCTTTCAACCAGGCCTTTACCTTACCTCATCCTAGCCTCTCTCTCTCTCTCTGCTCATTCAGCCTTCATTAAATGCTTTGCACACTGGCTGTACATTTTCATGTGAACTCTCATTTAGATCAGTTACAATACTGGGAGTTTCAGTGATTCTCCCCAGTTCAGCACATGGAAGAGTTTAAGTGATGTGCCCAAGGTCACTTAGTTCATAAGTAGAAAGTTGAGTGCTCTAATTCCAAGTATCATGTCTGTTTGTTTTGTTTTTAGTAGTCATATGACAGGCAGGAAGCTAGTTACACCAGGACAGGACTGGTTGTCCCTCAAGTCAACTACCTTCTCTTTCCACTAAACTTTACTCTAGATTTCCTTCAGTTTATCCAGAAGGCCAAACGAAGCAAGAGCGTCAGGCAGAACTGGCTCCTGGAGTTCTGTATCCTTTTGCTTTGATTTCGTTGGACTCTGGAAAAGAGGTGGTAAGGACCCCGGTGTTTCTGCTGGCAGCATTGTCATTGTCACACGCGTACAAAAGGCTTATGTGTGTTCTTTCTTCCTAGAAGAGAAGGGAGGCAATACAGGGAAGTTTTCCTCCACCGCAACCCTACACTGTAATCTGTCGAATCAGTCACACTAACGTCCCACAAATCACCAGAGATGGCTGCTGGAGCTGTCACTGTGAACATCAGACATGCTGCCTTAAAAGTTCCATGAGGAGATCTGAATGCATTTTTTTTTAAATGTGGTAGAAAAGGCTTCTTAATCCCTGTTCAAACATTTTCCCAAATCCTCTCATGGTGATATTAAAATGTCCCCAAATTTCACCTAGGAATTAAGTCTACGTTATTTAAATTGTGTCGTCAGAAGTTGACATTGGAGCTTAAACAGACAGATTGTGGCATTAGCGGTCCTGTGATATTTGCCAATTCTTTTGGCCACATTTTGAGGTAAAATTCCAGACTTCGTGAGCTAATTATATACAATCAATAATACAGTTTTTATAGTATTCATGGAAGAGGTGTGGGAGTGAAACAGCATTGGTTTTTCAAACTATCACTTAAATGTGGAGTTGCTATTTAAACCCCTATTCTCCACAGAACAAAATTACCATCTCATACCATGGTCCTGCTGCAAACATTGATGAGACTGTGCCCCCAGGAAGGAAACACTATCCAAATATTTCCCTCTTGGAAAAGTTCTGCTGCACGCATTGTCAAAAATCAGATAAAAATGGATTCTTCTTCTACCAGAGAATGATACTACCCCCCAGCTTACAAATTAATTGTTTGTACCTGGCATTCACCCTGAGTCATGAGGTTAATACAGTGTCCAGACGCACTAGGGTTTAGTTTGATTTTTCTACCTGAAAGAATGTGTGTGGGGAACATCTCCCTGACTCTGACCTTGGCAGGTAGCTAACCGCACAGGAAAATCTGAGTCCAAGCAAAAATCTAAATGCCGAGGAGAGCCTCTGAAGTTCGTTAACTGAAGGGAAGTCCATCTAATTCATAAAAGCTGAGGAAGTAATGCCAAACCACTTAAAGACGGTTTTGGGGAAAGAAGCCAATCCTGGAAGATATCATACCTATGCCCAAAGCACCTTCTAATGTGCGTCATGCTGACTTTTACTAATTATTGACCAAGACCTTCTTTCTCTCATTTAACACGCCTTCCCTTCTTCATCACTCCCTGTACTTCACCCCATGCCCACCAACACACAGTCCACATTGACTGGTCATAGTGGAACGGTCACTGCCGTGGAGGGCTCGGCTCTTATCGGTCCTGTGCTGAACACTGAGATAAAGCAACACAGAGAGGGTACGCGATGCTGAGAAGCCCCCTAGGGTTTACCTTGGCTCTTTGCCATTTAGAGCCAGATAGTTCTTCTCTATGGTATGGTAGCTACAAATATAGCTAAAAATAAAAAAAAACCAATGGAGGTTTCACACTCCATGCTACTGATTACTGAATATACTTCTATGCATCATTTTCCTCCAGAATTTGGACTAAATGATAGCACTAGCCTCAGTTGTTGGAAGGATTAAGTGAGGTAAAGCATGCAAAGTATTTACTTAGTGTCCGGGACACAAACAACAATTGTGAGAGCCAACTAGCATCATGATCTCTATGATAGTCACCGTCATTATGATTGGTAATGTTATTGTCAGCAGCGGTGGTGGTAGCATGGTACCTGATGGATATGTATATGTATATGTGTATGTATATATGTATACATATATGTGTATATACATACATGTGGTATATATATGCTGATTATATATAGTCAAAAAGTATTGGTGTTTGTTTTTACCTTTTACTCTTCACAATAACTGTACGAGGCTTCTTATCCCTACTTCAAATATGGAAACTAAAATTCACAGGGAAGAAACCTGTCTAAAGTCACCCAACTAGTAAGTAGTAGACCCAGGATTCAAAGTCAAGTTGATTTCACTCATGTGAACTGGATAAGATTCCTTGGTGAACTTTGTACTCTACACATGCCTCTGTTACTTCATGTGTCACAGGGCATCTACTTGGTTTTTTTTTCTGGCATTCCCCTTCACCCCATACCATCACCTCTTGGCTGACTCTTTCATCCCAATGACATCCATACACCTGACACATCATAGGAGCCCAGGACTTGTTTGAGGGATTGTATTGAGTAAGTACAACATTGTCAGTGAGCTCTGTGTCTAGGAGGTGTCCTTCTGCCACATCCTTCCTTCTGGTCACCTATCAGTTTGCCATTTGAGCCTCTGGAGTCTAAGGATCCGCTATCTGAGTGGGGGTACCCTTGTCAGCTTTTACATGTGACTCTTCATCCTCTATGGATAAAAATGAAAAGACAGAAAAGAAAAGTAAATGGCTGACAGAGCTGTTAGCACTTTCAAATGCCATTTTTCAAGATGTTTCAAAAATCACTCAGTGTGGCCGAGCACAAATAACCCTGTTAGGAATTGTCCTTGGGAGGCCATCCCCATTGAGGAGTGTTATCAGCCCAAAACAAAATTAACGGACAGCAGAAATTTTCTTTGGAAGACTTTGTCCATCCATATGCTATGTCTTTCATAAAGCGATATGAATAAACAATGCTTTTGTCAAGGCTAATTTACTTTAATGCTTGGGAAAGTAGCAATCGAAATGGACGACTACATTTTCCTTGTTCTTGGCACAACCTCAGCTTTGAAATGTGTTTGTAATGGGTCTGCTGCTAAAAACTCCCCTCAAGAACCTCAGCCTAGATTGACAGAATGCTATTTCTTCTCAAGGCTTTAGTACACAGGGCAGAAAAATGGCCTTGTTTTCCCTTGCAGACTTCAGTTTTATGAGCCTCTTTTTATGATGTCATTAGAAACTGTCCAAGTTCTGAGAGGAGTGATCATTCTTTGGATTTTTCCAATACTCTGCTGCATAAAGTTTGTTGTACTCTAACTCTGGGCCAAAGCGGTATTGTCTGTAACCACTGGATCTTCTTGCACAATGTCAAGGCTGTGGAGTTGTGAGGCCTTGAGTGAGTCCCAAAGGTGGGTGTGATAAAAGGGACTGCACTCGATGATAAGGTGTCTCAAGGCTGATGGCCAGAAAGAACCCACTTCACAGACAAGACAGTTTTTCTCTTCATCTCCATGGCAACCACAAGGCCAGCAGCTTCCAGTAAAAACTCAGAGATACCATTTACCCAGCTTCCCAAGAATCCCACGTAGTTATAAGATTTGGGCCCCAACATGAGAAAGAAAGAGATCAGTGTAACAGACTTTAGGCTAATGATACGTAACCTTTGCTGCTTGGTGTCTTCTAACATGGCCTTGGGGACCACTCTTTGATCATGAATTGACTTTCCATCTTTACTCTCCATAAGGGCCATGTTCAAAAGATGAGGAAATACATGTGGCCATGTACAGTTATACAGACCTTCTTAGATTCATGGTTGCTAGTATATTTTCCATGGAAGGGAGGAAAGAACAATGATCCTGTCTCAGCCAACTCAACCTGGTGGTAAAGTGTTCTTCATCCATCAGACTCTCAGCTCACAGATCCCCTCCTCTGG
The DNA here is from genome assembly GCF_022837055.1 of Prionailurus viverrinus. Lineage (NCBI taxonomy): Eukaryota > Metazoa > Chordata > Mammalia > Carnivora > Felidae > Prionailurus > Prionailurus viverrinus. The sequence goes on along the minus strand of NC_062562.1, from coordinate 29,590,053 downwards.
AAAGCCGCTCCTGACTCTCTCAGCAAGAGTTCATGTCTCATACACTGCTGTAACAGTATCTACCTTGATAGTTCTTCAATAGATCTTTCTCCCCATTGGTTGATAAGCTTCATGGGAACAGTCCACAGCCTTTCATCATGATCCCTCCCTAACACTTACCTACTAAGGTAGGATTCTTGCCTTGAATCATTACTAGCTGTTGTTGAGCTCATCAGCCTATCATCGCGTTTCAGAGGCATCCATCCTGCTGCTCCTCAGTGTGTTTAGAAAGCACCACATGGTGGGCTGAGCCCAACGGTAAAGCAGGAAGTGATTATAGTAAGAGGCTCTGGAAGGAACCAGTACTCAAAGGTTGCTGAGTGGATTTCAGACCCCCATGCTCATTTACCTGGAAAAGCAGAATCTCGATGTTCTTCCAGAACTATTTCATCATCTCTCCACCTCCACCTCATGACTGAGTTTTAGCTGTGTTGATATTTAATATGGACATTTTGCCAAGCCATCCATTCATTCACTCAACTCATAAGTATTGAATCCTTACTATGTGCCAAAGATTATTTTAGAAAATAAGAATTCACCAAGGGTATCAAGATAGACGTCATGGCCCAGCAGGAAAGAGAAAAAAATTTCACCATTTTCCATTAATTATAATTATGGTAAATGTTACCAAGAAGTTGAGCTAGGTGTTATAAGAAAGTAGAACAAGGAGATTCGACCTAGGGAAATAAATTTTGAGGCTGAAATATAGAAGATGACAAGATGGCTAAGAATTATCTAGGGAGGCAAGGGGTAAGGGGAATAGTTCCTCTAGGTAGGAAGAAGACTGACACAGCGCAAAGGCATCTCCAAGCTCTATACAGAGGATTTACTATGTGAATTTTAGTGCAACTTCCATGTTAGAAAGAAAGAAATACCCTTCTAGTTAAGTAGTATGTGTGCATGTGTGGTGGGAGGGAATTATTGAAAGGAAAATAAGAGAATCTCAAAGGAACCAAAAGGAGAGATACTGGGCTTTGTAAGAATTAGAAAACCAATAAAAGCCAGAGCTCCTTTCTGTGACTCTAAATAGCTTCTTTTCTCCTGTTCCCTTCCTTCTGCCTTCCCTCCTTTCCTTCCTCCATCTGTTAGTCTCTACCTCTATCCGTCTACCTCTCTCTCTCTCTTTGTCAAGTGTCTTATTCTTTCAGCTGTTCCAATATGGCAGTCTACATGAGTAGACATGATCTTGCTATTTCAATTCCGCTGCTAACTGCAATCTCAATATCTCTCAGTTCAATTGCTTGTGAGAGTAAATCCGGTTGACTGTTGGCCATTTAACTGAATTAGTTGGTTGATTTGGGTCAGGTGCCCATGTATGAAACATCTTATTTTTTTTTTTGCCACCCCTAATTGGCAAACCAATTCACATCCCATGTGATCCTGGTGGAATTCTACCCTTAGCCGCAGGGATGGAGGAAATAATTCATGCCTAAGCAACTCAACACAACATATCACCAACCATAAAAGGTTGTTCAGGTTATGTGCGTAAGTCAGACTTTGAGAATTTTGGAATCAAAGACATTATAGGGGGAGATATTCACTCTTCCTTTAGATTGCATGCTATGATGTTATGAGTTTTAACAACCTTTCTGTGACATTAAGGGGAGCCAGACTGAGTATTGAGCCACCTCCGAGGAACCCAAATTAAGATTTGGAAAAATACCAGTTGTTGTGATATTATCCGAGTCCTGACTCCAGCCTTGCTGGAAGCTGATCTACCCCAGGACATTTCAAACCAATCACTTCCCTCCATTGTTTAAGCCAGTTTCGAGTTGGATTTTTCTGTCTCTTGCAAAAAAGGGCAAACCGATCTGGCTTGCCCCTCACCTGATCAGTATGGACCAAGGCTAAGGAGGGCAATTCCTGTTTCAAGTAGGAAATGATTCTTTGAGAAGGTGATTGATCCAAAGTATATTCAAGGCACCTGGACAACTTAGAGGTAATGAGGAAACAAAGAGCATGGCTAACCATGTTGCTATTACAACTGAATTCATAAGCAAGGAAGGAAAAAAAAATAGAGGTCAGTTCTGATATGGAATTGCTTTATCTTCTTTTCTAAAGAATTTTAATCATGTTTTTCATCACTTCATTAATTTTTTCAATTTTTCTTGAAAACAGTAACAATTCTTTCTACTATTCTTTTAGAAATAGCTACAGGCTATGTTTGAAACATCTCAAATGAGCTCCTTTTGAATTATTCATGTGAGAAAATCTCTATACGTATCCAGAAATAGGGTGTCTTTCTGTCTCCAAACTTAAAAACAACGGATTGCATTTTGCTAAAAAGAAAAACGGTTTCAGCTGAAACCAGACTTTAAAAATATCACCCCATTTTTCTTTCCACAAATCAAATTTGTCGGAGAAAACTGGGGTAAAAAATTGAACTATAATAAAACATTTGACTCGTTCTTACTATATGTTTATGTATGTATTTCTTACCTGTTAGAGATTGTAAATAACTAGAAGGCAGACAGCTGTCTACTCAACTAGGCTGAACATTTTTCTAGCACAGTGTCACAATATCTGGGCAAAATTTCACCAGTGGTAGATGTTATTGTAACTCTGGGCTGTAAGATGTAAACCTTCTGTGTAAATCAGGTCCCTTTTTATTCCTCTGCTCATACTTTTCTTTTCCTTTACAAGGAGCGCAAATTTCCCAAATTTGTATCCAAAGAGATGGAAAACATGTACATTGAGGAGCTGAAGTCATCTGTCAACCTGCTCATGGCCAATTTGGAGAGCATGCCGGTGTCCAAAGGTGGAGAGTTCAAACTTCAGAAACTCAAACGCAGCCACAACGCTTCCATCATCGACATGGGTGAGGAGAGTGAGAACCAGCTCTCCAAGTCAGATGTCGTGCTGTCTTTCTCCCTGGAGGTAAAAAGCCCTAAACCCTTGAAAGTTTCCTGGCACAGCCAGCAGGACGTGGGTGATTAGATGCATCACAATCAGCTTGCTTTCTTCCCTGCACCCCAGGAGCAGTTATTAAAATAACAGCTTGCTAAGCATAGGTCAGCTAATCAGCAAGTGATTCCCCATCTCCAGGAGCCCATGCTTTTCTGAAGGAAATGCAGTCTTAAGAACCATCTACTGAATTTAATCTTGCATTATTTTTCATCTTAAAGCACTGCTCAAGGATTTTGTAAAGCCCTTACGCAATTTAGAAAGTTTATAATGTTGCCATCCTGTGTCGGAGTTAGGAGAGAAGCAATCTAGCATCATTTGGTGAGTTGTAGATTTTCTTTCCTGTTGTCTCTCCTGTTGGGTACACAATAGGAGAGCCTCTTGTTGCTGGGGAACCTTTTTAGTTTATTTCATCAGCCAAAGAAAGAACCCGTTCAGACCGGGACTGTGGCAGAAAGCTCCGCATGTCAGTACATTTCTCTATAACTTCTGCTCACATGTTTGTTTTTCATACGTATAATAGAGGGAGTGGATCTGATCTGGCTGCGGTGGAATTGCCCAGAAAACTGGTTCTCTATGCAGATTCCTGGCACCACCCAGACCAAATCTCAAGGTGGAGGCAATGCAACATGGTGCAGTCACCTGGGAAAAGAGTTTGGTGGTTTTGCAAAAAGTTAAACATAAAACTAGCACATGCAGAGTGCAACTCTATTCTTAGATATCTACCCAAGAGAAATGAAAACACACATCCCCATAAAATCTTGCTCCCGTTCAAAGTTTATAGCAGCACTATTTTTAATGGCCAAAAATGGAAACAACCTCAGTGTGTATCCCCTCGAAAATGGATAGACAAAATGTGGTACATCCGTACAACGGGTTACTACTCAGCAATCGAAAGGAACAAACTACAGATACATGCTTTGATTTAGATGAAGGTCAAAAACATTCTGCTTCCTGAAAGAAGCCAAACACAAGAGGCCACATGCTGTTTGATTCCATTGCTACAAAATGTCTAAACAAGGCAAGTCTCCAGAAACAGAAATCAGATTGGGTTCTTGGGGCAGGGGGTAGAAATGGACAGGAGGGACATTACTGGGAGATAAAAATGTTCTAAAACTAACTGATGATGATAGTCATGCAACTTAGTAAATTTACTAAATTCACCGCATTGTACACTTGAAATGAGTTAACTATATGATATGTAAAATATGCCTCAATGGTGTCAGAAAAAAAAAATCTCTGGGTGGAATACACCATGAAATAAGCATTTTAATGAGCCACCCAGGTGCTTCTTATGCATTCTAAAGTTTGAGAACAGTTCCTCACTTATTGAAGCTCAGAACCCCACAAGGATTTTATGATGGCCCTAGATTTGGGGAGACCAAGAGAATAGATCAAATTTCTGTAGATTTAATTAGAATTTGTAAAGACTAAATTAATTTTCTAGAACATCATTAAGGCTTCCTGTGAATTAACTGCCTGTAATTTGTTTTACTGTGCTCAGTTCAGATCAAGATAGTCCTATTACAGTGTGATCAACGTTTATTTTGCAGTTGGCAGAAGCAGTATTCAGTTAAATATAGGGCACTTGGGGTGTGAAAAAACCATCAGTGTAATTTCACAGAAACTTCCTTTTTTTCTTTCTTTTTTAATGCTGCCACCTGAGGTACTGAATGCTTTTTCTTATGTGTCTTTGAATTTGATTACTGCCTATTAGAGGTGGCAATTTATTCCCCCACTGCCTCTTGTCTTTCTACAGAAAGTGGGGGCAAAGTGGTTTATTGATTTTCATGAAGCTTTTAAATCCGTAATTTTCTAATTCTTCATCAGTACTCAATATTATACAGGTGATTATCTGAAATCTAGCTGTGAGTGAGTCCCCAGCCACACTCCCATGTGTACATGATTCAAACAGGCTTTAACATCTAAGCACAAGTACAGAACGAAATGCCCTCATTTCGTCCCCAAATACTTTTTACTTGGAACGCTAATTGTGCATATACTAAAACTGCCCGCAAGCATCATGGTGCGTCTCTTTGTGAGTGTGTGTTGGGCGACACGGTCAGGGGGACACGGAGAGGGAGATAGGGAACTGTCATCTTATCGGGGTAGACTGGGTTTGAACTTGCAGGTTGGTGGAAGACATGTTTTAGACAGTTACAGAATTGCGTGACCGCAAAGGACACTCTAGAGCAGTTAGCGGCAGCGAGAGAACTGAGGTCCAGGATCTGAGGTCCAGGATGCCTGTCTGGCTTGGTCTTAGAACAGGGGAGTACTCTGGTGAAACAGAATCGGCATATGGGGAGTGCCTCTGCCCGCTCCGCCATCGTTAACTCAGCGAATCCCCCAAACAGTCTTCTGAGCCATTTGCATATGTGAAAACAAAGCCTCAGAGAGGTTAAGAAACTGGCAAATGATTACACAGCTGGTGAAGTTGCAGATTCAAGATTTCAACGGAGATCTTTTAAATCACAAAAATTGCGTTCTTTCTACTGTGCCTCCCATTTCTTTCCACCGGTATGGTTCTTACCAGTGTGAAAATTTTCTATGACCTACATCATCTTATCTGGGCCTCATACAACAGCCACAGACGGATACAGCATATACGTTATTGTCCACACGTTACAGATGAAGACCCTGGGCCTCAGGAGATTTGACAGAAAAGTGGAGGGACTTCAAGGTCAAGTCATTTGCCTAGTAGCACATGAGTAATCCAGTGGTTCTCAAAGGATGGCTCCCAGATCATCAATACCAGCATCAGCATCACCAGGGAAATGAGTAGAAATAAAAAGTCTTGGGCTTCACCCAGACCTGCTTCTTAGAAGCTGTGGGGATGGGGGCGCCTGGGTAGCTCAGTCAGGTGAGTGTTGGACTCTTGATTTGGGCTCAGGTCATGATCTCAGGGTTTGTGGGATCCAGCCCCACGTTGGGATCCATGCTAACAGCACAGAGCCTGCTTGGGATTCTCTCTCTCTCTCCCTCTGCTACCACTCGTGCTGTCTTTGTCTCTCTCTAAATAAATAAACTCAAAAAAAAAAAAAAAAAGAAAAGAAAATCTGGGGGTGGAGCCCGGCAGTGTCTGGGTTTAATAAGCCTTCCAGATATTTACGATTTACACTAAGTTTGAGAACCACAGGACTATTAATCAGCAAAACTGACTTGTACATCGTGGTTCAAAGCCAACTCTAGTAATCAAGCCCGTTAAAGAAGTGTACATGTTTTGCACAAACATACCCTTCTCCTTGTGCGATGCCATTTTCCTCTTTTGGAGTATGAATGGGTGATACTTTTATATACCTGGCTTACTATAGATCCCTGATGCAGGGCATTTGTTTCAGATTTCTAAATCAGTGCATCTGCCCTATCCTCCCCTCTTACATAAGACAGGGCGGCCCCACTGAATCAGAGAATAGCAGGTGATCGAATGGAGTGTAAGGGTCGTGGTGGGCAGTGCCAGGGATTGTAAATGATACATTTTGGTCCAGCAAAACACCAGCTTTTCTCCTCAGTGTAGAGCAGAGAGTACGCAGCTGCAGACATGTTTTTGTTTTGATTCCACAATGCTGACCTGCACAGTTTGTGTATTTTATTCCTCCCTTTGGGGATTATTGTCAAAATTTCAAAATCAGATTTCTGACTTTGGTTCTGATTCAGGTTTCCATTATCTGGGAGGAAAAATCGCCGTATCTGGCAGCTGTGGACTAAGGACTGACAAGGCAACAATGGGGTGCACCTGAGTCCTGACTGCTCTGTGTACATGGAGCACGTGCCCTCCATTTTGCCACGGGCCCCACCGCTCCCTCTTGCGTCCTGGACTCTTTTTTTTTTTTTTTTTTTTTTTTTTTTTTTTTTTTTTTTTTGTTTGTTTGTTTTTGTTTTTGTTTTTTTTTATTTATTTTTTTTTTATTATTATTTTTTTTTAAGTATAATTTATTGTCAAATTGGTTTCCATACAACACCCAGTGCTCATCCCAACAAATGCCCTCTTCCCTGACCATCACCCACTTTCCCTTCTCCCCTACCCCCATTCACCCTTAGTTTGCCTTTTATTTTTTTTATTTTTTTTTTTATGAAATTTATTGACAAATTGGTTTCCATACAACACCCAGTGCTCATCCCAAAAGGTGCCCTCCTCAATACCCATCACCCACCCTCTCCTCCCTCCCACCCCCCATCAACCCTCAGTTTGTTCTCAGTTTTTAAGTCTCTTATGCTTTGGCTCTCTCCCATTCTAACCTCTTTTTTTTTTTTTTTTTCCTTCCCCTCCCCCATGGGTTCCTGTGAAGTTTCTCAGGATCCACATAAGAGTGAAACCATATGGTATCTGTCTTTCTCTGTATGGCTTATTTCACTTAGCATCACACTCTCCAGTTCCATCCACGTTGCTACGAAAGGCCATATTTCATTTTTTCTCATTGCCACGTAATATTCCATTGTGTATATAAACCACAATTTCTTTATCCATTCATCAGTTGATGGACATTTAGGCTCTTTCCATAATTTGGCTATTGTTGAGAGTGCTGCTATGAACATTGGGGTACAAGTGCCCCTATGCATCAGTGCTCCTGTATCCCTTGGATAAATTCCTAGCAGTGCTATTGCTGGGTCATAGGGTAGGTCTATTTTTAATTTTCTGAGGAACCTCCACACTGCTTTCCAGAGCGGCTGCACCAATTTGCATTCCCACCAACAGTGCAAGAGGGTTCCCGTTTCTCCACATCCTCTCCAGCATCTATAGTCTCCTGATTTGTTCATTTTGGCCACTCTGACTGGCGTGAGGTGATACCTGAGTGTGGTTTTGATTTGTATTTCCCTGATAAGGAGCGACGCTGAACATCTTTTCATGTGCCTGTTGGCCATCCGGATGTCTTCTTTAGAGAAGTGTCTATTCATGTTTTCTGCCCATTTCTTCACTGGGTTATTTGTTTTTCGGGTGTGGAGTTTGGTGAGCTCTTTATAGATTTTGGATACTAGCCCTTTGTCCGATATGTCATTTGCGAATATCTTTTCCCATTCCGTTGGTTGCCTTTTAGTTTTGTTGGTTGTTTCCTTGGCTGTGCAGAAGCTTTTTATCTTCATAAGGTCCCAGTAATTCACTTTTGCTTTTAATTCCCTTGCCTTTGGGGATGTGTCCAGTAAGAGATTGCTACGGCTGAGGTCAGAGAGGTCTTTTCCTGCTTTCTCCTCTAAGGTTTTGATGGTTTCCTGTCTCACATTTAGGTCCTTTATCCATTTTGAGTTTATTTTTGTGAATGGTGTGAGAAAGTGGTCTAGTTTCAACCTTCTGCATGTTGCTGTCCAGTTCTCCCAGCACCATTTGTTAAAGAGGCTGTCTTTTTTCCATTGGATGTTCTTTCCTGCTTTGTCAAAGATGAGTTGGCCATACGTTTGTGGGTCTAGTTCTGGGGTTTCTATTCTATTCCATTGGTCTATGTGTCTGTTTTGGTGCCAATACCATGCTGTCTTCATGATGACAGCTTTGTAGTAGAGGCTAAAGTCTGGGATTGTGATGCCTCCTGCTTTGGTCTTCTTCTTCAAAATTCCTTTGGCTATTCGGGGCCTTTTGTGGTTCCATATGAATTTTAGGATTGCTTGTTCTAGTTTCGAGAAGAATGCTGGTGCAATTTTGATTGGGATTGCATTGAATGTGTAGATAGCTTTGGGTAGTATTGACATTTTGACAATATTTATTTTTCCAATCCATGAGCAGGGAATGTCTTTCCATTTCTTTAAATCTTCTTCAATTTCCTTCAGAAGCTTTCTATAGTTTTCAGCATACAGATCCTTTACATCTTTGGTTAGATTTATTCCTAGGTATTTTATGCTTCTTGGTGCAATTGTGAATGGGATCAGTTTCTTTATTTGTCTTTCTGTTGCTTCATTGTTAGTGTATAAGAATGCAACTGATTTCTGTACATTGATTTTGTAGCCTGCAACTTTGCTGAATTCCTGTATCAGTTCTAGCAGACTTTTGGTGGAGTCTATCGGATTTTCCATGTATAATATCATGTCATCTGCAAAAAGCGAAAGCTTGACTTCATCTTTGCCAATTTTGATGCCTTTGATTTCCTTTTGTTGTCTGATTGCTGATGCTAGAACTTCCAGCACTATGTTAAACAGCAGCGGTGAGAGTGGGCATCCTTGTCGTGTTCCTGATCTCAGGGAAAAAGCTTTCAGTTTTTCCCCGTTGAGGATGATGTTAGCTGTGGGCTTTTCATAAATGGCTTTTATGATCTTTAAGTATGTTCCTTCTATCCCGACTTTCTCAAGGGTTTTTATTAAGAAAGGGTGCTGGATTTTGTCGAAGGCCTTTTCTGCATCGATTGACAGGATCATATGGTTCTTCTCTCTTTTTTTGTTAATGTGATGTATCACGTTGATTGATTTGCGAATGTTGAACCAGCCCTGCATCCCAGGAATGAATCCCACTTGATCATGGTGAATAATTCTTTTTATATGCCGTTGAATTCGATTTGCTAGTATCTTATTGAGAATTTTTGCATCCATATTCATCAGGGATATTGGCCTGTAGTTCTCTTTTTTTACTGGGTCTCTGTCTGGTTTAGGAATCAAAGTAATACTGGCTTCATAGAATGAGTCTGGAAGTTTTCCTTCCCTTTCTATTTCTTGGAATAGCTTGAGAAGGATAGGTATTATCTCTGCTTTAAACGTCTGGTAGAACTCCCCTGGGAAGCCATCTGGTCCTGGACTCTTATTTGTTGGGAGATTTTTGATAACCGATTCAATTTCTTCGCTGGTTATGGGTCTGTTCAAGCTTTCTATTTCCTCCTGATTGAGTTTTGGAAGCGTGTGGGTGTTCAGGAATTCGTCCATTTCTTCCAGGTTGTCCAATTTGTTGGCATATAAGTTTTCATAGTATTCCCTGATAATTGTTTGTATCTCTGAGGGATTGGTTGTAATAATTCCATTTTCATTCATGATTTTATCTATTTGGGTCATCTCCCTTTTCTTTTTGAGAAGCCTGGCTAGAGGTTTGTCAATTTTGTTTATTTTTTCAAAAAACCAACTCTTGGTTTCGTTGATCTGCTCTACAGTTTTTTTAGTTTCTATATTGTTTATTTCTGCCCTGATCTTTATTATTTCTCTTCTTCTGCTGGGCTTAGGCTGCCTTTGCTGTTCTGCTTCTAGTTCCTTTAGGTGTGCTGTTAGATTTTGTATTTGGGATTTTTCTTGTTTCTTGAGATAGGCCTGGATTGCAATGTATTTTCCTCTCAGGACTGCCTTTGCTGCGTCCCAAAGCGTTTGGATTGTTGTATTTTCATTTTCGTTTGTTTCCATATATTTTTTAATTTCTTCTCTAATTGCCTGGTTGACCCACTCATTCGTTAGTAGGGTGTTCTTTAACCTCCATGCTTTTGGAGGATTTCCAGACTTTTTCCTGTGGTTGATTTCAAGCTTCATGGCATTGTGGTCTGAAAGTAAGCATGGTATAATTTCAATTCTTGTAAACTTATGAAGGGCTGTTTTGTGACCCAGTATATGATCTATCTTGGAGAATGTTCCATGTGCACTCGAGAAGAAAGTATATTCTGTTGCTTTGGGATGCAGAGTTCTAAATATATCTGTCAAGTCCATCTCATCCAATGTCTCATTCAGGGCCCTTGTTTCTTTATTGACCGTGTGTCTAGTTGATCTATCCATTTCTGTGAGTGGTGTATTAAAGTCCCCTGCAATTACCACATTCTTATCAATAAGGTTGCTTATGTTTATGAGTAATTGTTTTATATATTTGGGGGCTCCGGTATTCGGTGCATAGACATTGATAATTGTTAGCTCTTCCTGATGGATAGACCCTGTAACTATTATATAATGTCCTTCTTCATCTCTTGTTACAGCCTTTAATTTAAAGTCTAGTTTGTCTGATATAAGTATGGCTACTCCAGCTTTCTTTTGGCTTCCAGTCGCATGATAAATAGTTCTCCATCCCCTCACTCTCAATCTAAAGGTGTCCTCAGGTCTAAAATGAGTCTCTTGTAGACAGCAAATAGATGGGTCTTGTTTTTTTATCCATTCTGATACCCTATGTCTTTTGGTTGGCGCATTTAATCCATTTACATTCAGTGTTATTATAGAAAGATACGGGTTTAGAGTCATTGTGATGTCTGTATGTTTTATGCTTATAGTGATGTCTCTGGGACTTTGTCTCACAGGGACCCCCTTAGGATCTCTTGTAGGGCTGGTTTAGTGGTGACAAATTCCTTCAGTTTTTGTTTGTTTGGGAAGACCTTTATCTCTCCTTCTATTCTAAATGACAGACTTGCTGGATAAAGGATTCTCGGCTGCATATTTTTTCTGTCTAGCACCCTGAAAATCTCTTGCCAATTCTTTCTGGCCTGCCAAGTTTCAAAAGAGAGATCAGTCACGAGTCTTATAGGTCTCCCTTTATATGTGAGGGCACGTTTACCCCTTGCTGCTTTCAGAATTTTCTCTTTATCCTTGTATTTTGCCAGTTTCACTATGATATGTCGTGCAGAAGATCGATTCAAGTTACGTCTGAAGGGAGTTCTCTGTGCCTCTTGGATTTCAATGCCTTTTTCCTTCCCCAGTTCAGGGAAGTTCTCAGCTATGATTTCTTCAAGTACCCCTTCAGCACCTTTCCCTCTCTCTTCCTCCTCTGGGATACCAATTATGCGTATATTATTTCTTTTTAGTGTATCACTTAATTCTCTAATTTTCCCCTCATACTCCTGGATTTTTTTCTCTCTCTTTTTCTCAGCTTCCTCTTTTTCCATAACTTTATCTTCTAGTTCACCTATTCTCTCCTCTGCCTCTTCAAGCCGAGCTGTGGTGGTTTCCATTTTGTTATGCATTTCGTTTAAAGCGTTTTTCAGCTCCTCGTGACTGTTCCTTAGTCCCTTGATCTCTGTAGCAAGAGATTCTCTGCTGTCCTGTATACTGTTTTCAAGCCCAGCGATTAATTTTATGACTATTATTCTAAATTCACTTTCTGTTATATTATTTAAATCCTTTTTGATCAGCTCATTAGCTGTTGTTATTTCCTGGAGATTCTTCTGAGGGGAGTTCTTCCGCTTGGTCATTTTGGATAGTCCCTGGCGTGGTGAGGACCTGCAGGGCACTTCCCCTGTGCTGTGGTGTATACCTGGAGTTGGTGGGCGGGGCCGCAGTCAGACCTGATGTCTGCCCCCAGCCCACCGCTGGGGCCACAGTCAGACTGGTGTGTGCCTTCTCTTCCCCTCTCCTAGGGGCGGGATTCACTGTGGGGTGGTGTGGCTCGTCTGGGCTACTTGCATCCTGCCAGGCTTGTGATGCTGGGGATCTGGCGTTTTTAGCTGGGGTGGGTAGGCAAGGTGCTCGGGGGCAGGAGGGGCAGGCTTAGATCGCTTCTCCTTAGGTGATCCACTTCAGGAGGGGCCCTGTGGCAGCGGGAGGGAGTCAGATCCGCTGCCGGAGGTTTGGCTCCGCAGAAGCGCAGAGTTGGGTGTTTGCGCGGAGCGAGCAAGTTCCCTGGCTGGAACTGGTTCTCTTTGGGATTTTGGCTGGGGGATGGGCGGGGGAGATGGCGCTGGCGAGCGCCTTTGTTCCCCACCAAACTGAGCTCTGTCGTCTGGGGGCTCAGCAGCTCTCCCTCCCTTTGTCCTCCAGCCTTCCCGCTTTCCGAGCAGAGCTGTTAATTTCTGACCTCCCAGACGCTAAGTCGCGCTTGCTGTCGGAACACAGTCCGCCCGGCCCCTCCGCTTTTGCAAGCCCGACTCGGGGGCTCTGCTTGGCCGGCGAGCCGCCCCTCCGCCCCGGCTCCCTCCCGCCAGTCCGTGGAGCGCGTACCGCCTCGCCGCCCTTCCTACCCTCTTCCGTGGGCCTCTCGTCTGCGTTTGGCTCCAGCGACTCTGTTCTGCTAATCCTCTGGCGGTTTTCTGGGTTATTTAGGCAGGTGTAGATGGAATCTAAGTGATCAGCAGGACGTGCGGTGAGCCCAGCGTCCTCCTAAGCCACCATCTTGCCGCAACTCCGCGTCCTGGACTCTAATGCTGAATGGCCTTTGCTCTTAGCACTTGTGTTAGCACTTACCTCACTGCAAAGAGAAAAGTGAATTTCTGGGCCTTTGTCTCTGCTGAGTGCTGAATTAAAAGCTAGACTATTTTGAAAGAAGATAAGAGAGACCCTGTTTCTTTGTGGAAAGGAAAAAATAATCATGCATTGAACCCAGGAAAAAAGCAGCCATTTCCCCTTACCTGTCTGGCCCCTGTGAGCATCTGAGGTAGTGAAGGTTGTCTTTCCATCTGGGAGGCAGTAAGTTACACTATGAAGAATTTGCATCTTCACGCAAGACTGGTACCAGGCTGGCTGCTAGAAAACTGATAGATAAGCTGCTAGAAAACAGATACCCGTCGGGTATTTTGGTGGCTTCTTCCCATCTGTGTATTTTCTTCTGGGTGATGCTTCCCATGGCTTTGGGTACAAGCTTGGGATAACCTCTGCCATGTGTGGTTCTCCTTCCAGGTGGTGATCATGGAAGTCCAAGGCCTCAAATCCTTGGCTCCCAATCGCATTGTGTATTGCACCATGGAGGTGGAAGGAGGAGAGAAACTACAGACCGACCAGGCCGAGGCTTCTAAACCAACGTAAGTTCTGTTTCTCCACGGCTCATCTTCCAGAAGAAGGTTGCTCTCATTGCCACAATTTTGTCCAAGTTACAGGTCTGGTTTCCCCAGAAGGTTCTAGAAGGCATATACCTTGATTATTTTCCATACAGGATGACTCAATTACATTCTTATTCAGCAGCCGTAATAAGGATTCCAATTCCTGGGGCTCCTGGGTGGCTTAGTCAGTTAAACGCCCGACTCTCGATCTTGGCTCAGGTCATGATCCCAGGGTTTGGGGATGGAACCCCATGCTCGCTCACTCACTTGCTCTTTAAAAAAAAAAAAATGTGTGTAAGGATTCCATTTCCTTCAGAGCTGAAAACAGAAGAAACTTAAAGAAATAATCTCCATTCTGGAGGCTTTATGTATTAATCTTAGAGAATTCAGTCACATCTTCAATCCTTTGATACAATGTACCGGAGAGTTTCATACAAAATTTCTTTTATTAGATTTACTAAATAATATTTGGTTTATGGTATAAACAATTTGTTCAAAAGCTTTCTCTATGTGCCACAGTTATGACTATTTCAGTAAAGCAGTTATGACTATTTCAGTAAAGCAATGTATTATATTAGATACGTTAATTCATTCAGTCAGTACATATTTGCCAAATGTTCACTCTGTGGGTACAAGGTAGAGGTGCCCAGGGGAGAGGAAGGTAGTCACTGCTATAGTTCTACAGATCTTATACTTAACATTGAGTGGGAGGATCAGAAATATAATCACATTAATGTATAATTACAAATAGTTATAAATGTTGAAAAAGAAAGAGTGCTTTGACAAGTGACAGCAGAGGACTCAAATCACTTTGTGGGGAAAGAGTCAGAGTTGGGCTTCTTTAGGAGTTACAAGACATTTGGGCTAGTATTACAAAAGTTGAGTGAAGCAGGTGGGAGTGGAAAGAACATTCCAGGCAGAGTCAGCTTGTGCAAAGGCCCTGTGGCCAGCAAAGGCCTTGTAGGAAAGCAGAACTGAAAGAAGGCCAGTGGAGATGGAGTTCAGAGAATAGGTATGCCATAAGCTGCCAGTGAGGCAGGAAGGGACCACACAATGAAGGGCTTTGCTAGACTATGGAGAGGAAAGCATGGAGATAGGTGATTAGAAATGTGTTTTAAAAAGATCACGATGGCTGCAGTGGAGGGATGCAGGAGACCAGCTAGGATTCTATGGCAATCGTTCACAAGAGTGATGATGATCAATTCATTTGGGTCAGAACACTGTCAGGCCTCAAAGATTCTTGACAGGTCACTACTATTTCCCTCCCACCCCACTGCCTCTTTCCCTTCCTTTTCTATCTCAATTATGCCAACCAGACTAATGACCTTTGTTTTGTTATTGTTGTTAATTCATAGAAGTCATAAAAAGAACGACCCCTGATAGTAATGCCCTGCTTCTCCTCCTGCAAAGCATTATGAACTGTTTAGCAGAACATGAATAGCTTACCAGGATGTTGAAACAAAATAGTTCAAAGAAAGCACTGCATGTTTCCCAGACTAGAGAAAATCTAGGGCATTGTATGCCTTCAAGTTTTTCTTTGCATAAATAAGCTCGGAAGCTGGGCGAAATTAATGAACGTAAGTAAGAGGAAATGGAAACCAATACAACTTGTCACACACGATCCTTCCTCCCTTTTTTTAAACTTAGTTTTCAACTGAAGATGAACGCAGTTTCCTTTTTACTGCCTGCCTTTGATACAAATCCCAATTTTCCCCACACCTGTCACCATGGCCTGATCATTATCAATGTTATTATGTTATGCTGCATTATTTATGCATGCTTTTAAAAACGTGTCGTATGTGGGGGATGAAAAACCTATTCGGTGTTTCTGCCAACTTTTTAGGTGTTGGGCTCAATATGGTGTCATAAGATAGAGGAGGAAGGAGAAAGCTCTGATTATTCCGACAGGCTGTTGTTTCATATGAGCTATGGTAGCTTAAAACATAATTCATATCATTTTATTGGGTTTAAAGGTTTTAGCTGCCAGGGTAAATGACGAGCTGATCTTCATGTGTTTATGAATGCTCAAAACAGAGTTTCAGATTACAACTAAATATGGAATACTTCAGTCTCTCTACTTGACATACTCGTATTTCACATACATATTTACTCCTATCCACACATGTGCATTATTATGTCCATATTAA
The DNA here is from genome assembly GCF_022837055.1 of Prionailurus viverrinus. NCBI lineage: Eukaryota > Metazoa > Chordata > Mammalia > Carnivora > Felidae > Prionailurus > Prionailurus viverrinus. The sequence goes on along the minus strand of NC_062562.1, from coordinate 29,574,344 downwards.
TAAACATCTCACACTGAACACTTTGCTTTTCTAGCCAAAAGTATGATAGTTTCATTTCTCTTCCATCAGTGAGCGGGTACTGCTAAAACCTCACAGAGGATTTTCTTGTTTGCCTGTTTGTTTTTAAATACAGTAAGAGTGCAGATTTCAGGTCTAGGGTCAACTCAAATCAGTCAGCAGTGGCTAACTGCAGCACTGTGTTAAGAAGGGTTCTGAGGCCAAATCTGTACTCAGAGGAAAATAGCGCATGACGAACTTGGAATTGGAATGTCTGCCATAGGAGAGGAAGAGGTCTAAGAACCTCATGTTTGCCATTTCTATAGCACCCCAAAGAGATAAACCCAGAGTCTGAAATGTAGCGATGCTTGTGTTTCTTGCTGTCTCTTCTTTGATCCTTTTTTTAAAATGGATATTTATTTTTAAGAGAGAAAGAGAGAGAGTGTGAGAAAGAATGAGAGCACATGCGAGCAGGGAAGGGGCAGAGAGAGAAGGAGACAGAGGATCCGAAGCAGGCTCTGTGCTAACAGCAGAGAGCCCAACACCGGGCTCGAACCCACGAACTGTGAGATCGTGACCTGAGCTGAAGTCGGATGCTTAACCGACTGAGCCACCCAAGCGCCCCTCTTTTTTTTTTTTTTTATCATTCCTGCATCAATTCTGTTTACAACCTCTATCATCTTCCTTGTAAATCAATAATTCTTTTCCCAACTCTCTTCTTTGCCAGTTTCTTTGTCCTAGTTCAGTTCTGGAAGGTTTTTTTCTGCCTCTGGTGGTACCTGGTACTAGGAGCAAGCCCATTGGTACAGGGGCCTTTTCTTCCTCCCTCCGTGGTGTGGACTTATTCAGAATCCTCTCTACCATTTTTTTTTCCTTTGAAGCTTATATTTCTTCTCCTTTTTTTTTCTACTTCTAATTTTTCCCATTGCTAATCTCCAGTTATCATGTCTGCTCCTTGATTTTGATTACCCCAAAAAGTATCCTTTGGAGGGTTATCTTCTATGTGTCCTAATAACTCCACTTCATTATCTGAGAAGCGTAGCCCTTTTCCTGCCCTATTCATCCTCTGAATCTTGTCTTTGACTATTCTTACCACCAGCATATCCCCATACTTTATTTATACATTCTAAAATCAAAATTAAATCCAAGCCTGTTTTATTACTCTTGAATTCTATTGTTGCTGCTAATAAGTATTTTCACTTAGCAACTGGAAACCCACATCTTATCCTTCATGTGTCTACAAGGAATTTGACTTTTGTCTTTTTGTTGTTGTTGTTGTTGTTACCAAGTACAGTCATGAATCAAGGAGTACGTCGCATAACCCACTTAGTCCAAGGGTGTAGGTTTTTGGAACTCCAATGTATAGATAATTCCAATAAAAGCAAGGGCAGGAGAATGGTACCTGCAGGGAGAATGATTAAGTTTGGAAAATGCAAAACATTAAATCTGAGTTATTCAATCTTCGTGGGCATTTTAAAAACTTGGAAGATTTCCAACCATATAAATGAACCTACTTAGCTTTGTTTGTTCATGAGTTTCCCAAACTTATTTCACCTAATACCTATTAGCATCCTTTGGAAATGCTGGTCTATATTGTCCAAATCTAGTCACGGAGTTTCCAAACTCTCCCTCACCTCCTCAGCCAGTGCTGTCTCTTTACTTACAACCAGGGCCCTGCCCCGCATGATCATTTTGGATCCGGTGTGTGTAACGTAAGACTGCTGTGTTCATGACTTAAAGAATTTTTTTGATTGGAAAAAATGGCATCTGCACGCATGCGTCTGTGTGTCCTCTGTTCATCCTTCATTGTAGTGTGCTACCTGTGGGATTATTTTCAAGCAGACTATATGCCCTTTCAATTCACTTGTCCTCCTGTCCTGGGTTTTTAATGTGGAAAGCCAGCAAAATATGTTATCACAAGTTTTCAAGCAATGTGTTTATTTCAAAGACTTTTGCCTCCATTTGTAATACATTGTTTCTGCTTCTGTGAGAAACCAATGGAGGTGCTGAGGCAGAAGTAATTGAAATGGTGTTTTTTAGGCAGGCAATCTCAGGAAAGCAAGGGAGTGGAGGAGAGAAATACTTTGTGGATGCAAGAACTCAGATACATTTGTCTACCTCCCATGGAACAGAGCAGAAGACTTTTCTTGTCACCCCGAGGTGTTTTTCAAAAAGCCTGGCACTCTCAGCTCTACTGATAACAGAGATTATGTATGTTTTTATCAAGACAGGACGTGGAGTAAAATCAAATCATGGGACAAGGAAGTAACTGCTTTTCCATTTGTTTGTCAGTTCTTCTGATCAGGTCAAGAACTATTTTATTTGGGTCTGGTAGATATTTAACACCACCAGAGGCCTCAGGCTCTGAGTCATCTGCAAACAGGAGCCTCCAGTTAGAATTTCACAGCATTATTTAGATCTCATTTACCCAAAAATGTTTTTTTGTATACTGGGCCTTGAAGTGGTTTAAATTGAAAGAGGATATCTTTTCTGAATGTCTCCTTTGAAATGTAGATGTCAGGGGCTGATAGGAGGGGTGGGGACTGGTATTCCCTCAACAAGGGACAGGGGATGCTTTCTTTGTGTCCTCCTGGTGCTGGAGCTACAGCCTTGAATGACACACGTCAAGCTCTGGCCCCATAAAGTGTGCATTCTCATAAAGGGCACAGGCAGGAAACACATGAACAAGGAAACACGTAAGATAACAATCATTTCTAATTTGCGTCACCTTCCATTCACAGCCGGTGGTGCTGCTTTGTCTTTTGGATCAGGGATGTAAGTTTTCTCTTTTAAAGAATTATATTAACATTTAAACGTGAAATAATTTAAATAAAATATATTAAGTAAATAATAGCACAGGTGGTGCCTAGATAATGGTAAAAAATAATCACGGAAGTATCCTGTGTTGGTACGTGGGAACAGCAAAGATTGGGGAGATGGGATGCAAATTAATTTAGGAAAATTGATGTAAGGAATTCTAAGATCTTCCCTGAGTAGAAGATACACTCCAAAGTGACTTTCTTCGTGGATTTGTATGGTGCAAATTACTCTCTAAAGAAAAGCAAGCCCTGTGGATTAAATATCACAGAAATTTAAGTAATTGGGCTAAAAAGAAAGGCAGTTTTAGTTAGCCGTCTAATATTGTGTTCAATTATCCAAAATTATATTCTTCTGAATGGAAACCAAGGATGCCACTTGACATTTGATCCTTTAACAAGTTTATTATTCCCTGACAAGCCATGGGCTTCGTGACATATGGCTTTCATTATTGTCACGGATTAGAAAACACAACCAGACTGTTTCCTTCCACTTTCCAGGGGAAGAAGAAAATAAGATGCCCTCATTGGTAGGTCCTGCTACAGCCCTGGCATTTTTCAGTGGCACCTTAACTAATGAGACCACATTAAAGCAAAACACGAACACAAAATGCAATGACTTTCTGTAACACTTCTCTTCTGTGAAATATATTGTTTGTCCTAATGGCAACTCCAAGTGGGCCAGGCTTATTATGTCCAAATTACTCATACAAATGGAGTTGCATTAAATCGCCCCCACGGTAAGTCAGTTCCAAAGTCGGGAAAGGAAGTTGTGCCACCAATTCCTTGACTCATATTATCATCTTAATGGTACTTCCTTTCTCAGTATAAGGAAAAATGTTTTCAGTATACTGGACCTTGGAATGATTTAAATGGAAGCAGGATGTATTTTTTGAATAGCTTCTTTGAAATTTAGATGCAAGAGAAGGATATAAAGGGTGGGCACTGGTATTCCCTCAACAAGGGTACATGGGATGCTCTCCTTGTGTCCAACTTGTGCTGGGGCTGTAGCCATGAATGACATAGATCACTCTTTGGCCTCATAGAGTGTACATGCTAGTAAAAGACATGGGCAATGAATGAACAAATTAATTGTTTAAGATAATAGCAGATTGTAATTCGGTTCTAAAGGAAATGAAGAGGCCCGCCGTAGTAAAAAGTCCTGGGGAGGTAAACATGAAAGGAGGTGATTCTTAGGAGGCCTCACTCCTTTGTCATGAGGAGTGAGGCCTCCTAAGAATCACCTCCTTTCATGTTTACCTCCCTCGAAACTCCATGCTCAAGGTCACAGTCCAGGAGGCATTTATGTCGTACCTGAGTGGGAACTTGGCTACCACGTCTCTTGTTTTTCTTACTGAGAGAGATGCTTAGCTTCTTTCAGAGTTAATTAAATCATAAATGGTAAAGGCCAACACTGACCCAGAAATTCAATTTTGCTAGGCTCCCAGAAGATGTGTGGGTTGGGAAGAAGCAAAATTATAATTACAGTTTGGGATACTCAGAGACTGCCCTGCCTCTTAGACCAGAAAGATTTGTCCAGAAGCACAACTTTTATTGAAAACCAGTTTGTGTTTGCTTGTGTTGGCTTGCTTGGGTAGTGAAAGGAAGCTGGCTGATAAAAACAAGAAGCAGTACTGTAAAAGGTAGAAAGGAATGGGGTTCTAGAGACCAAGCTTCAGAGACAGAGCTCTGAGCGTTACACACGACTCTTCCATAAATATGTCACCCCATCTTGTTCAGGTTACCAAGCTTTCCAGATTCACCGTGTTCTGATGAGTGGTATCCAAGACCACTTTCCCCCTGGGCAATTCTGTAAGATGTTCATCTACTTGATCCAGAGAAGAGCCATAATGGCAGAACTTTAAGGCAGAGTTTTCAGGAATTTCAAGTAACACTGAGGTAGTGAAGTTTCTAGACTTGGTAGAAGTTCAGAACTGGATGATCGAGTAACGGCTGAAGTTTGACAAGTTACACAATGATGTTCCATCCTAATGTAAAAAATTCATGAAAATTCTGATTTCATGAGTAGTCCAACATAGGGCAGGTATATAACAAAGATGTATTTTTTTTTCTTAGCCCTTTAGGGACCAAGGGACAGAAGGTTCTTTTACTTTCTGGTTCAGCTCCTCAAATACATTGCCAGAACTTACCCATCACTTATACCTGATGCTAGAGTAATCTGAGATTGGGACTGATTGCCCATCACTGGTTAGTGGAAATCCAATGCAATGCATTTCTCCCCAAGTGTGGCAGACCACTGAACTTATCACTTAGTGACCAGGGAGAATGTGGGAAGGAATGGTATATTGTTTCTTACATGTAATAGTGGAATGCAGCCCAAGCACTTAATTTATCCTCACTAATAAGAAAATAAGAGACGCTTGCTTTAGATTCGTCAATGCATAGAGGCAATATGGCATCTTGGATAAGAGCACAGAATCGGGAGCCAGAGCACTGGGTCCATATCTCAGCTGCATGACATTGGGCAGGTTATTTAACTCTTTGTGCCTCAGTGTCCACGTTCTTGTGAAAATTAAATTAATTAACATATACAGACTATTTAAAACCCTGCCTATCATGTTGGCTATTATTATCATGACTTCATTCTTCTTTGGAGGGAGGAAAGAGAGCTGGAAAAAAATGGCTAGGTCTAAAATAGCAATGAACTGTTAAGTAATGTAACACCTTCTAGGGACCAGGTCCTGTGCTCAGTATTTCATAGTCAATGTCTTATTTAATGCCGTACTGACACCTATGAGATAGGTACTGTTATGATTCCATTTTACTGATGGAAATGCTGAGATTCAGGGAGGGTAAGTAACTTGGTGAAAGTTGCACAGATAAGAAATAGCTGAGCCAGGAGACAAATACAAAGCCTGTACCTTTAACACATGCTGCCACTCCACTTCCTGAAAGAAATCATGCCACTAAAAGCAGGCATTTTTTCATTAGCATTGACTACTCAGCAAAGGTGTCTAACAGGGCCCATTCCTTTCCCATAAGCGCAGTTACTTTATGGGGTAAATCAGTGCCCCTGCTTACAAGGTGATGAATGTGCCATCACACATCAGCACTAATACGGGTGCTCCAACTCACTGCAGACTCTCAGCTCCGCAGGCATAATTCGACCCACACGAGTCTGTGTGAGTCGGCAGAGATGAACCTGGGGTGGCCCCGACCTTCAAGGTGCTTACCAGATTCCAGAAGGAGCCACTAATGATAATGCTCATCATCTCTTCTGACAGAATCAGTATCAAAAACAATTGCCCCTACCATTCACTGAAGTCTGCTAGATGCCAGCCAATGAGCTAGCTGATATCCTATGGTTGAGTCACACAGCCCTGGGTTTAAATCCCAGCTCCACCGCTCACCTGCTAGGTGACCTTGGGCAAGTGGATCCTCTTTCCTGAGCTTCCTTTCCTCACATTTGAAGTGGAGATAACAATACAACCTGCCCTGCCGGCTCGATGTTGAAAAATATGATCCATTTTAGCAGCTGAGTTCAATGAACGACACAGTGTAACCTTTCAAGAAATAATAGCCAAAGACAGACTGTGATCTCGCTGAATCCCACATGGCACTGTTAAGAAAGAGGTACCCACTAATGCCCTCGTTACCCATAAGGAAGAAGCAGTCCAGAGAAGAGGCGTGCCATAAAATCCTACAACTCCTCAAATCTAGGCTGTATGACTCCACACACGTGGGAAAATCTGCCTAAGGAGAAAGGGCACGATGGCCAAACTTCTTTCCAGAGCCAGAGGACAGACCCCCAAGGTAGACTGCCATCAATTGCATGATATAAGAGCTGGTTCCCAAAGGCAAGAGGAACAGAAAAGGGCAGGAGTACTTCCCGAATCCCCACCCAGGGTCACAACATGCCAAATCATTCAGCCTCCTACACCTGGGTCTCTACACGCCCGTTCTTCCAGCTTCTTTCTGGATCAGAGCCTTTGTTCAAGAGAGGCCACAGTGCTGTGGAGATCTTCTTTGTCTGTGTGTTATCGGTTTTACGGCAAAGTGCCCTGTGCTGTGATACAGAGCTCACCTCACTGCAGGGCTGCAGATGAGTGTGGGGCCTCTGGGGAACACAGATGCTCTTCTTGTCATAATGCCAATCATCGAGGTGTTTGGGACCTTCTGGGACTCCAGTGCTTAAACTCTAGAGTCCCAAAGTTCCCTGGGTTCCTTTGCAAGGACTTAAAACTTTCACCCCACCCCACAGCTTCTGGTTCAGAGAATTTGGGCTAAAGCAGCTATTCCAGGGAAGCTTTCATAGCTGGAATCTGGTTGGAAACATTTTGGTGATAGTATGGAAAATAAAGGTTCAGTGTAGGCATAAGAGCAAAAGCTTTGGGGTAAGACAATCCCTAGTTTGGATCCCAATTGTGCCATGGACCTTGTTACATTGGATGAGTTACTAAATCTTTCTAAACCTATGTTTCTGCAACTATAACATGAGGCTAATGATACATATAGGCTTGTTGATGAGCCTTCAAATTTAATAATATATGCAAAGCACTTGGGACAAGTGTAAGAATTGGTATTCTTATTTTTGTAATTTATTATTGCCTTCAGTGGAGCCAGGGTGAAAGGGAAACAGGTAACAAAGGCCATCAGTCAGGTGCCCTTTATGGTTTAGATGCATGTTTTTAGTTTTCCTTGGACTGCGCTCATTTATACGTAAATTATGTACTTGTACTTGGAAAAATCTGTATATCAGGCTGACTTTCTTATAATACCTTACATAGATGATCAATAAATGTTGATCGACTCAAAGTTAAGCCTTAATGGCACATGGCTCTGGGAAAAGCTAAGGAGAAGGTCCCTGTGATGGACTTGAACCCTCTTTAGAATACTAATGGTCATAACAATAATTATGGTGGAGATTTCTGTACTGAAATGAGCAGTAAGTATCTGAAAGAACAGAAATGGTTGCAAAATATCTAAGGGAACAGAAAAAGTGTGAAAAACCAAATGAACCCATTGCGTGAACTCTTCTCAACATCCAACCACTATCACTTTTCGAGTAATGAACACAGTACACGTATGTATACACACACATGCACACCAAAGAATTGCTAGGTGCGTCACCAGTTAAAGTACATCTGTGTAAAGTTGGGTGTATCTTGTCATTTAGCAAACAGGCTATCATGGTTTTGTTGTTTGGGATTTTTTTTTTTCCTTTTGTAAATGTACTAGAGAGACAAAAGGAATAAAAAGAGAGCTCTTGTCTACCATTACTTTACATATCAAGTCTTTGATAGGTACAATAGGTACAATAGAATTGCAATATCAATAATTGAGAACCGTTAGGAAAGAGGAATTGGAAGCAGGGGTCTTGGCACTTGAAGTCCCAGTTCTGCCCTGCCATGTTGTCACCTTGTTTTTCTCCCTGCTGCATCAGATCACACAAAGTATCCATTCCGACAGCAGAACTTGGTGATTTTCTGTTGAGCCAAGTATACATCAAGACTTGGGGCCTAGAAAATGCTTCTCTCTTTTGCACTTTCCTACTTAGAAGACCCCACACAAAACACATCTCAAAGCCAGCCTGGCCTCCAGAAATGGCAGCCTCTGGAAGGACTCGTTGTGCTCTTTTGGTCAACTGTGACCAGAATTCATACCATGGGCCTGCCACCTGCTGATCTCACAGATATCTGTAAGTCAAGGGGAGCATCAGGTTGTAGAGAGAAAAACACAAGATGCTGTTCACTATACTTCATTCATTCAATCAACCCTTCCTTCCTTTCTTGTGTGTGAGTACCTACAGCATGCTCAACACTGTGCATGGTGCTGAGGACAGAGCAGGGAACAAAAGATGAAAAATTGGGATGCCTGGGTGGCTCTGTCGGTTGGGCTTCTGACTCTTGACTTCAGCTCAGGTCATGATTTCATGGTTTGTGAGTTCAAGCCCTATATCAGGCTCTATGCTGACAGCATGGAGCCTGCTTGGGATTCCCTCCCTCCCTCCCTCCCTCCCTCCCTCTCTCTCTGTCTCTCTCTCCCTCAAAAAATAAATAAATAAACTTAAAAAAAAAAATCCAAAATCCTGCCATTATGGCACCCACAGTCTAATGGGACAGATAATCCCATTAGATTAGATATTAGATAAGACCACTTTAGATCATTGGGTAGAGTTGCATCAAAGTTTGGGTTTGGCTTTACTCTTCAGTCACAATCTAGTAACTTTGCTTCAGCTTTGTCTTTGGAAGACCTGATAGTCAAATGTTATTTCAAAGTCATTTCTGTCATGCCTGCATTTGCGTGTGCTCAGTGATCATGTAATCACATAAATAACCCCCATCGCCAATCAAGGTGATAATGTCTATAATACAGGCAAGGTTTGCTGCTCATATCTTAATACTCATTTTAAAATGTAAATGAACGTTACAAATACACGTTAGAGTCAAGATCTTTATGTGTGCTTTTTATGTTGAATTCCGTCAGTCGTTGGTTCCGCACACACACTAACACTTTATTTGTTATCAAATTGTGAACAGAGGTCGTCCCTTGAGATTACAAAACTGTTTATTTTAAATGAAACAAATGACTTTTCAAATGGTTAAATAAGTAGATGACTATTAAAAGAATGTGTTAACTTGATATCTTTAGGAGGAACATTCTATCCCTTCTGAGCCAAGAAATCTATAAAATTTAAATTATAGTACAAGGCAGAAAAATAAAGGTTAGCCTGTATCAGAATTCTAATCATTGTAGACCCATTTGGTGTACCAGCCTTCATCACATAAGACAAGATACAATAAAGCTTACCTTAATCTGTTCTATCCGGAAGAAAGAAAAGCTTAATAAGTCACTGTCACTGTTGACATTTCCACACACTGGCAGAGCAGGTCCCCAAATATTTCACTCCTCCACCAACCTCAAAGCAAATATCTACTTAGCGTCCAACCTTAACATGCCATATAGAGGCACTGAAACAGAATGCTAAGAAATTCTTGCTCCTACAGCATAATAACCAAAGTTTACATTTTGATTATTAAAATATCAATAATAAAATTATAATAACTAAATCATTAATAATTTTATTTGACTCCTGTATTCTCAGAAGCTTATTTTGTGATGTCCGTGCTTAGCCTTTTCCAAATATTTATTGTATCCCTCAGTCTATTTAGCATTCAGCTAAAATGTGGGTTAAGGGCCTTTGCTGTGAATCGAGGATGATTCTGTGGAGATTAGCCACATTGAGGAGAAGTTGTAATTAGACTGGTCAGAAAGTATCCCCAGGAAGGGATGATTGAGCTGAAATGTAAACAGGAAGGAGCTGGTCCAGGAAAGAACGTGCTGGGCAGAGACAAAGGAGATTTCAAGACCCTGCGTAGTGAGGAAACTGGCACATGTGAGGGGCAGACAAAAGGCTAGAGACGGGTGAAGAATGAGGGGGAAGGAAGTTGGAGGTGAGTTGGTGAGGCTGGCTGAAGCCAGATTTCACACTGATCTGGAGACCAAGGTTACTAGTCTCGATTTTAAGCCAGCAAGTAACTTGGTGGCTGCTGTGTGTAGTAACTTGACTACATGGGGAACGGGCAGGAATGAACACAGGGACACCAGTTGGGAGGCTGCCACAGTCCTGTGGGAGAAGATGGTGGTTGATGGTTGCAAAGGAAGGGGAGTAAAAGGGACAGGTTCAAGACCCATGGGGACGCCGAGCCAAGCCTTCTGGTTTTTCACTCTTCCCAAGTGCTCTACCCTCTGGAGGTCACATTCTAACCCCATACAACACTGGACTCTTCCCTCACGACCGTGTAGTTCTTCGTTATCACCCCACCTTGCTTTGTACACACTGCTTGCCGATTTGTAAGCGGTAATTCCTGTGTCTTGGTGAATGACCTTGGGGGAGTTGACGCCAGCCTGGCGTCGCTTACAGCCTTGTGGGTAATGGATGTACACCCGGGAGTTGGGACAGTCCGTTCTCTCGCTGGGCCTTTTCTTCCCTGCAAAGATTACTCTACAGCTGTACCAAATTTGTTCTTTCTCCACGTTAGCAAAGACGTGTCTTTTACAGAATGTTACATGCTGACATTAGGGTGACATTGACACCAGACCGAAAAAGAAAATTAATGAATTCACGTTCCCCTCAAGGTTTCATTTTGTGCTTGGTTTAAAAGTCAGATTGCACTGTGCTTGTGGTAATACTTGCTGCTGGTAGGGAGGTATTAATGTGAAAGGATTTCAAGAAATAACCTACAATGGGTCCAATCTCACAGAGCAAGGGAGCAGTTTTCTGTAGGTAATGTGAGTGTTGGGTACTTGAAGTCTTTCATGAGGATAATGTTTAATTACATTTAAGTAAATCAGGCTTGACTCCAACTTCACGGTGCAATCTTAGACCCAGGATTCCGCTAACAGATGCAGCTGCTGAAAAATCTGGGCAGAAAATACGTATTTTGTGCATATACTTCAAATAATATTTTTTAGTGTCTATTTTGTATAAGGCACTGTGCTCAGTCTTATTATTGGCTTAGTTTTTAAAATTAGACATGGTGTTTTCTGATCAAAAATTTAATATGTCTATTGCTGAAATTTGGGGGAGATTGTAAGGAAAAATGTAAAAATTGCTCATGACCCCAATACTGGCAGCAATGATTGTAAATAGCACGGTGTTGCTTTCCAGGTTGCTTTTCTGTATCTGTGAGTGTGTGTACTTACATACCTACAGATAAATGCACATGATAGATAAGCTTGTATGGAAATCTTCTTGCTCATCTATGATTGTTTATCTTGGAGAAATTCCTGGAAATGGTATTGTTGGTTCACAGGTAGTTAGTTCCTCCATGTTGATGAGTGGTGAGTAGGGTGACCAGCTCATCCCAGTTTGCCCAGAGCTTTCCAGGCTTAGCACTGAAAGTCCTTTGCCCTGGGGCAAAGTGGAACAGTGGGTCATCCTACGTGAGTGAACACTTCTGTTCCACCTCCGTCATCCTGCATAGTGGGGGAAAGTGTACGACTTATAGTCGCCTGCTGAATTTGTTGGGAGACCTCTGTCTCTTCAGCTTCCCCCATCAGGATACCATCTTTGTCTCCGGCAACCTTCAGAGCATTCACTGGAGCTTTTTGTATACAAACAGCAAACAAGTCATTGTGCTCATGCGAAGGTCATGCTCCGGCCTCACTGAGCAATCTCAATTTGCTCCATTTGTCTGGATACATAAATAGCTTCACAATTAGAATGATTATGTAAACAGCAGAGTGAAACTCCATGTAAACAGATTACTTTGTAGAATTTGTACATTGAAGTGAAAACAAGGAACACCTTCCTTACATTTGTGTAGGAGCTCCTGTGGCTATAGGAGGAGACAAAGTCCTAGGTTAAACTAGAGGGAGAAACAATGCACAAGATACAGAAAACTCATTGCTGGAATTTTGCAATAACTACTAACAATATAAATCTTTTTTTGAATGGAGGTTTTTTTTTTTTTTTTTAGTTTCTTGTAACTAACCTAGTCCTTGTAACCTACCAAGGATCAGGACACCATATCCATATTGTGGGTATCAAATTCGAGAGAAAACATGTCTGCCAAGCAACTCTTAGGACTAAGGTTAATACCACTGGCGTTAGTTAAAGTGACATAAAATCAGCTACTAACTTTGTTGCCTAATACCTAAACTTTTCTACAGTCTAGGAAAAAGTATTATATAGAAAGCAAATGGATGTATAAATATAAATACAAAATAAAATATAAATATAATTTGAGAGACTATATATATAAATATGATATATATATATACACACACACATACATACACATACATACATACATACATACATACATATATTTGAAGAAAGTATTCTTCTTTTTGGCTTTTATTATCTTTTTAAAATAAGTAAACTAATAAAAAGGTTTGACCTGTGTTTGAAATACAAAATACCCAGACACTTAAGAAGAGAAGAAATCTACATAACCTTGAGGACACTCTAAAAGACAGGCAGTTGGTAGGGCTTAATTCTAAACCTAGGTTTCCAGGATGATTGAAACCCTAAGTGTCTTGAAATTGACGTCAAACACCTTATTTAAAGTGGAGGTAAATCACACAAAACCCAGCAGTTTTTTGCACTGTTTTTTTAGACCCAAGTGAAAAACAGAAGTACATACTCTCTTTACATGAGGTTAAACCCAATCAAGGGACAAGTAATTAAAATTTCTTCATAGGAATACTGATTTTAAAAAGAAAATGGGAAAACGCAGATCCAAAAATACTGTCCTTCCAACCACAACAAAGACTGTGTTTTCATGAAGCTATACTGTCTTGTCTGGCTATTTCATATCTCTGGTTTCACCTTGCATCCTGGTTTATTCCATTTTTTCTGCATCCTGATTCATACCTGTTTCCTTATTCATTCAATAAATAGTTGTTTACATAAAAATATGAATTAGATGTTGCTCTAGGCACAAGGGATACAACAATGAATAAGACAAGCACAGTCCCTGCCGCCAAGGAGCCTATATTCTAGTGATAAGAGATATAAAATAAGTATATAAGCAAGTAAAATCATGTAAGAGAGCAGTGGGTACGATCGAAAAAATTAAACAGGGTGATATGATGGAGAATTACCGTGTTGGGAGAAATTCCCTTTAGATTGGCTGGTCAGGAAATCCCTCCCTGAGGAGGCATTGTTGGAATTGAGATTTCCATGGTAGGAATCACCTTGTCACCTGAAGGTCAAGAAGAATAACATTTAAGAAAGAGAATAGGTCCGGTTTAAAATCCTCAGGGTAGGAATAGCTGCGATATTCAAGGGACAGAAGGAAGAGCATTATATCTGGAGTATGTGAATGAGGGGTAAGGAATAAGTGAGACAGGCAAGGCTCTTATCAGGTAGAGCCATCAGAAAGCTGTAAGTGAAGGATGGCCATGATGCCAGTTACTAGGTGGGCAATGGATCGGAAGGAGAGGCAGAACAAGAGCATTTAGTATCTTTGTAATAGTCTAGTTTGAAGGTGAGCGATGGCTTCCTGGGTATTTATTTCATTACTATGCTTCAGAAATTACACGTGCTTTGGCGTATACTATTTGGCAATAAAAAGGAATGAAGTACTTATGCATGTTAAAGCACTGATGAGCCTCAAAAACATTATGATAAGTACAAGAGGCTAGATACAAAGGGTCACATGTTATGTGAACCCACTCGTATGAGATACCCAGAAAAGGCACATCTATGGAGACAAGAAAGTTTTGAATTGGTGCCATGGCAAATTCAAGAATAGCCAGTAAGATAAGTAATGAAGTGAAATGAAAATAATAACGAAAGTAAAGAGACGAGTGGTCATCTGAGTTTGCAGATGGGAGAGTGACTGGCTGTAAATGGGCACAAAGGATCTTTTTAGGATGGTGGTCATATTCTAAAACTGGATTATAGTCATGGCGGCACAGTGTTGTAAAGTTACTAAAGGTCACTGAACTTAAAAGGCAGATTTCATGGTATGTAAATTGTGCTTCAAAAAGCTTTATTTTGAGAATTATTAGGAGAAAAAACTTTTTCATATATATATATATATATATATATATATATATATATATATATATATATATATTTATTAAAGCAGACATTGCAGAACTAGTAGAGAGCTGTCCAAAGCAAGAGATGAAAATAGACTGGATTGACAATGAAGAAAAATAGATCTGTTTTGGAGAGTGAGACTGTAAGACTTGCGATTGAATTAAGTACGTGTGTGCGGAAGTAGTTGGGGCAGAAGAGGAATTCCGGACAGAGCCCAGGTCTGTGGTTGGAGTGAGCAGATAGCCGTGGTGCCGTTTCCTGAGTAGCAGAAGAGCATATTAATCACTTGTCACTACATCCAGTAAGTAAGTCACCACGAATGGGAAGCGTGTTGCTGGTAGTTAGTTAGGAAATTTTGCACACACACGAGAACGTGGTCCGTTGTAGAGGATTTGGAGTTGTCCCTGTATTCATAGCTCTCTGATTCACTTGTGTTGTTATCTCCTTGTTTTGAGTCTGTAAGAATGATTGCTTGGCTAATAGGCACACAAAACTGTGTCCAATCTGCATCCTGCTGTCTCTGTGTCATGACCCTGCAGGCGTGAACGAGACTCGGGGGGTATTCCCTGCCGTAGCTGTACAACCGGTCTAGTGCTTTCCTCTTCTGCATCTGTCAGGAAGCGTTTCTTTCCAGTCGGGTTATGCCCATGGGAGGGAGTCACAGAGCAGAACACCTTCCTAATTTGAGAATCTGAATGGAGAAGGAGGAACACTCTTCTTCACCTACAACAGAGAAGCCCTAACAATTTAGGCATTGTTAGCACAAGAGATTGTACCTGCAAAAACTTCCTCAAGGCAAGGGATGGCTCAACGGATTTATGAACATGTTGTTTACTCTGGGGTTTCTCAGAATTTTGTATGACAGTGTGAGGCTGATATATTTGCGACCTCCAATAATTATGGCTTTTTAAGGAGAGGGCTTTTTAAATTTTTTAAGATTTATTCCCATTGTTTTTTTTATTTTTATTTTTATTTTTATTTTTATTTTTTTCCTCTTCTGCATCTGTCAGGAAGCGTTTCTTTCTTAAAGTGTTTTTTTAAAGTGTTGGTTTTTTTTTTAAGTGTTGATAGCAAAGCAGTCCTGATAGGGAAGGGAGGAGAATAAATGCATACTCCAATGATCTCCTGCCTTCAAACTAATTTACAACAGGACTCACAAGTTAGGGTCTTTCGACTCTAGATTGCTTAAACAGTAGCTTAGATGGTAAGCACACAGAATGTACATACACACATTTTTAAATTTCCTTATCACTTTGGAATTTAGCAGGAAAACATCAAACAATGGTTTGTTTTAAAGATTCTCAGATTATCCTAAGAGCATTACTCCACTGAGCAATTTCTCTAGTTACGGCATCAATATAGTTGATGTCTTTTAAATCCCTCAGTTTGAAATTTTCAGTTTAGTAAACAGGCCATGAAGTAGGTCTTATTTGCTTTCTAACAAACAAAGCAGAACAGCTTGCCCATGGGGATTTAAATCATAATTTACATTTAGGTTTATTTTTATATACAGGCCATAAGTACAATTTGCAAAGCTGGATAAAACTAAGGCACTAGAAAATTAAAAAGAGAGATTTATTTTTTTCCCCCTGAAAATTGAGCTCAGTTGTCATTTGAAACTGCTTTAATTATACAGAATAATTGGATTAGGCAGAGGTTTGCCTAGTTTGCCAGAATCAGAATGTGACAGTTAATGTTTGCCGTTCGGTTCGGTGGAAGGCAGGATGCGCGCGCGCGCGCACACACACACACACACACACACACACACACACACGACCTGGAAAGAAAGTGAAAAGTTACATGGAAGTGATTCAGAGGAATTAAGGACTTCGCATTATGTAAAAATAAATCCCCACATATACATATTAATGATGAGATTCCATAGAGAAATCGATTCCAAACGTGGCTCCGAGGAGGATTAGGACATATATCTACTTGTAAGTCACCCTCCCTTTTCCAAATCCGACACATTTTTAACATTCACTGCAGTTCAACACACAGCATACATGCAGCACTAGCTACAGCTTTCTGCATCTTCCGTCATTCTTCCCCACCCTCACACCACGCCTGCACGCTGCCCGTGCTGGTATTTGTTTTACAGTTTTCTTTAATTCTACCCTCATTTTTAAGCTTAGACTTTTAAGGGGAATCTTTTCTATCTGATTGTAAATAGAGAGTAGCCCTAAGAATAACTTCAGTGACAATAAAACAGTGTTAGTAAGTTCTAGGTTGATATTGTTCCCTGCAGAAGGAGGCTCCAAATGTCAACAAAACTGCCCTCTCTTTAAGACAAGAGGATGAGCCAATTTAAGACATTCTTCCGCCACGCGGAGCCTTTCTTCCCGAGGTAATCAGAAGGAATGGAAAAGAAGAACTGTCTCAGGAGGCTGTTTGACGCTCCACCTTTGTACCACCTAAAATCGTCACCTCCAAGATACAGGATCTGACATTTGAGAATCACAGTGTTTGATCTCTGTTGAATGGTTTAATTATACTCTAAATTTCTCTGGTTTGCATTTATCCACTTGGGTGGTTTTTCTAGAACATTCCATCGTTTCTCTTCTGCTTAGTGAATCTTTCCCCGCCGGCTTGCAAAGTGAAGTGAATGAGAAACACTTAATTAGTGATACTGTTGAATGTGGACAGTCATGACAAAAGAGAGAAAACATTTTTCTCCCCAGCTGGCTTCATCCCCTGAATTATCTG
The DNA here is from genome assembly GCF_022837055.1 of Prionailurus viverrinus. Taxonomy (NCBI): domain Eukaryota; kingdom Metazoa; phylum Chordata; class Mammalia; order Carnivora; family Felidae; genus Prionailurus; species Prionailurus viverrinus. The sequence continues at coordinate 29,557,307 of NC_062562.1, read as the reverse complement.
ACTAAAATACCAAATGAAAGTGTTAATTCTTGAGGGGGGGGGGAGGGGGAACCAAAGAAAGCTCCACAGAGAAGAAAGCATTTGAAATAGGCCCTTACTTTTCTCTGAACTTTGTTTTAATATACATTAGCATTTTATTACAGCCTTGAAAACGATGAGATGGCTGTTATTGAAGAAGTTCCCAGGCCGCAAATAAATAAAATGAATAATTCATTAATTTGTTAAATTTCACTTGAGTATCTACAATGTGTAAAACATTACTAGACGCCAAAGATGAAAAAAATGAAAAGCAAAGACCTTGCCCTTAGGAGGCATGCTCAGTCCCAGGAAAATAAGTGATGCATATTGATAGTGAATATCAAACAGTTCTGAGGTGAACTGCAGATTCCTTCTTTTTGAGGAAGCCAAACAGTCCTCCTGGAGGAGGTAGCTTTTGAAATGGCCTTTGAATTTGGCTATGAAGCACTTGCAGGGTGGAAAAAGCCTTCCAGCAAAAGGAAGAATTGTCCATCACACGCCTACAGTATTGGAAGAGCAGGACCATGTGGGGAGTGTCGGTTCTAAAAAGGTATAAAAAGAGAAAGGGAAGAGAACAAAATCTACGAATATTGGCTAAGTCGGGGCAAAAAAAAAAAGGAGTCTTGAAAATTAAACTCAAGAGACGGAACTTAAAGAACAAGTACATTTAGAAGACACAACATGGTAACTGGAGAAAGAATGCTTGGCAAATGCCATTAGAGAGACCCAGCTCCAGCAATGACCTGTTTCTGGGTTTCCCCCTTCTAAGTTTCAAATTTTGGAGTAAGGGAATCTGATTGGCACAGCCAATCAGGCAGGGGACAGGCTTGTCCCTGCCCCAGCAGGTGTGGCTAGGAGGACAAGATCACATACCACAAACATGGCCCCTGAAGGTGAAACCAGTGTGGAGGTGGGGCTGGAGAGAAAGGGTTGTCCTGAGCTGGGCACTAGTCTACACCTACCTCAGAACAATTCTGTGTGATAGGTGGTATCATCCCCATTTTACAGATAAAAACTGAGACTTGGTACCATTGGGTGATCTGCCCTGAGGAATGGAAGGGAACTTGAAAATACAAAGGAAGATGATAAACAAATCTATGTCTAGGAAGTCCCAAAGTCTCCTTTAAGCAGAAAACAAGTTCATTGAAGAGATGAGCAACTGTATCTCTCAACAAGAGTTTTGTTTTGTTTTGTTTTGTTTTGTTTTTAAAGAACCCTTTAAGGGGCCAGAGATATTTTGGAATAGTTTCCTTTTAAAAAAATTATTTACCAACCCTGGTTTAAGTGGTTCTTTGCACAGCTGTGTACTTAGCAGCGAGTAAGTCATTTGCGTTTTTGGATGAGGTTTTTCCTGGAGACGGATGGTCTTATGCAGTTCTCCAACAGCTGGATCTGGGAAGGGTTTGCAAAGGGATGAAGATTGGGAGGAAGAGTGGGGAGGACACAGATTCAGGGATCAAACACTGTGTCCTACCCAGAGAATGAAGTCTGTAAGGATGTGTTGAGTAGATGCCAGTAACATCCCCATCCCTGGTGTAACAACCAAAAAATGTCCCCCGGGAGGGGGAGGGTAAAATCAATCAGCCCAGGTGAGAAGCACTGACTTAGCTAATGATCCTTTTTATCTGTGCTATCAAACCATGGTAACTTATTTCCACAGACTGAAACAATGGTTTAAGAATAGTTCAGCTCTGAAGAGTTACAGTTTGTATCCATTGCCCTTGTAGGCAATATCATCACTTAAGGACTATCTCGTAGAGTCTGGTTGCCTGGTGATAAACTCAGGAAAAGAAAAAAGGTCAGTCCAGGATCTTACCCTCCTCATCTTAATGCCAAATGGTGACCAAGGTACAGCTAGCAGGCAAGAAGGCTAGGCATTTATTATACATCGATTCATGGCTTTATTCTTTATTTAAGTCATATTATCTTCTTGCAAGCCAAAAATAAATAGAAATCCATTGCAGTCTAGTCCATTTCCTGGTGGTGTCCAGGGACGGAACGCGATTCAGATGATTCAATCAGAGGAAATGGAGGGATTTGTGTTTCACTATTAATTAAATGCTAAGGAGTTATCCATCACCAATAAAGAAAAACCAAGTGGCACTTTCCGTTCAAAGATTCAACTCCCACCTCTCTGTCTCCCTGATCTAAGTTTCAGATTCTCCAAAGTATGAGACCAGGAATGGCTCTGCTTGGCCGTGGGGTCTCTCTTGGGCTCAGGCAGCTGTAGACAAGGGGCATAGCCACGTGGTGTAGACACAACCATGAGTCCCATCTCTACCCCATGTATAGGGGCCTCGTCCCAGAGAAAGGAGATGGAAGTTTCTTGAGATACATTTATCTTCCATACCATTGTTATGTTTTCATGTAAAGTAGAATCTAAGTCCAGTGTTTCAATTAATCCAGGTGTGTTTTTAAATTCCATCTGAATGTCAACCCTGGTTACAGATCCTCTTTATTAGTCAATTAACTTTTCTTGGATGAATTAACAAGATAGCTAAGAATGCAAAAGACCTAGTGTGTCCTTGACCATTTCCAACTCAACTGAAATATTTCTGCAGCAAAGGGAAATGTGTTTGGGAACACTGGATAAAAATGTACCATAGCTGAATTTTACCAATGCTCTTTTTGAAAGTCCAATAGGCACAAAATTGGGGAAGCGTTTACAGCCCAGGATTGCCATCTAGTGGCTAAATGCTATCATTACTTCTCTTTTTGGGGGGCTTCAAGAATCTCGTGTGTCTCAAAGTGTCTTACTGGTGAACAAATGATAAAATGGGCCAGTGTATCCTGCTAGCCCGGTCCATGGAAAAACAGCAAAAAAATTACCTAAGAAGGAACCAGGATACTTAAAAATGCCAATAGCTAACGTTTGGCTCATTCCATTTTAAGACATGTTCATATTTCTTAATCAAGGTTTGCTCCCTACCTTTAAAATCCTAGCTAAAAGAGGAAAGTCTGCAATTACCATGTTCTGGAAAACAAATCAGATGTGCATATGCATCTAGGCCTGATTGTGCGGCTTTTGGAAGAAGTTTAGTGGCACAGAAAACTAGAACAAAGTTCTGGTACACAAGTAACCACGTTGTGTTTGTCTTGTGTTCTGTTGTATATCCATAGTACCAAGAACCCAACCTGGCACGTTGTTGAAATGCAAGAAATATTAAATACTTATTTCTTGACGATGGGAGGTATGTAGAAGTCAGGTACATTTAACTCCGTTTCATCCCATGTTTATACCCCAGACCGTCTGAGATTGGGGGGATGGGGCACATGGGGGAGCTGTTCAGCATACAGCCCTGAGACGTGTTCCCTGGGGGATATTCCAACTCCAAGCTGAAAACAACACAAAGGAACGAATTAAAGAAACTCTATGCAGTAGAGGTGACTGCAGAAAGAGGGAGAGATGAATGAGGGCTAGAATTGTCTGGAAAGGTACACAGAAGAGATGGGGCAGGGGTGAGTGGGATTTGTATAAGAAGAATGATGAGCCATTAGTGATGAAGAAAGCAGCCCTAGGAAAGGTTCGGAAGTGAGTAGGACCATTGGGGGTTGGGGAGAATGAGATTACCATTAGGAGTGAGGAAAAGGGAGTTTGGGCCTTTGGGATTTTTGCCAATCCAGCAAGCACTTCCATGAGCTGCCCAAGTGACATCCACAGCTCTTGACTTCCTGTAGGCCACTTCTCACACCAGCAGCCTCCTTAGGCTCCTCGGCCACCTGCCTTTCATCCCTCCATCCACATAAAGTCCTCTGGACACAGAGAGGTGTCCCTTGAGATTCCCAGAATGAGACATTCTTCCCAGAAGACTCTGGTTCCTCCACATCCAGAGATTTGTCTATACATTGTTTTCACACAGGATTCACAGGAAAATCTACAATGCCTTGGACAGAGATTAAATGACAGAAACAAAGATGCTGGACCCAGAAGAAGCGTTGAGTTCATTCCGCCTAGCCCCCTCACTATACAGGTGAAGCCACTGGCCAGAGAAAGCATCGAGTTTGCTTAGGGTTGCACAGGACTACAGCAGCGGCTGGAACTTGGGCTTCTGAACTCTCACTCCAGTGCTCCTTCTAATTCCCCACATGCCTCTTGAGAGAGGAACAAGGAGGGGGAATTCTTCCATTCTGGAGTTCCTGGTCAGTTAGGAAAGTGGCCCTGGGGCCGGCTCTGGCAGGTTGTGAGGTCCAGCACTAATAGGAGAGCCAGGGGCATTGGACTTGGGACATACTGCCTTTGTTGGATCCCAGTTCCGCTTCCAACCTATAGGGGCATGGCTGTTAGTACAGGCTTTTTTTTTTAATGTTTATTCATTTTTTGAGAGAGAGACACACACACACACGGAGCGTGAGTGGGGGAGGGGCAGAAAGAGAGAGAGAGGCACAGAATCCAAAACAGGTTCCAGGCTCTGAGCTGTCAGCCTAGAGCCTGATGCAGAGCTGGAACCCACAAGCTGTGAGTGAGATCATGACCTGAGCCAAAGTCAAACGCTTAACCAACTGGGTCTCCGGTTGCTTTTTAAAAAAGCAGGTGCTCCCCATCGATATGGTATAGTAAGCCTGAGTCATTGACAAGGGTGTCCCCTATTCCTCAGACGTGTTAAGAAAGAAAATAAAAGTTGCAAAATATTAAACCTAAAAAAAAAAAAAAAAAGCAGGTGCTCCAGTACAGGCTTTTAAGAAAATGATTCTGAAGTCTAATTATCTGGGCTTGAATCTCAGCTCTTCTCCTTCCTGGTCCGGCAACCTTCATTAAGCTCTCTAACATCTTTGAGCCTCAGTTTCCTGCTGTGTAACATGGCAATGACAAGCGTACCTGCTCTGTAAGGCTGCTGTGACAGCGAAACAAGACGCTGTGTGCGAAGTGTTTAGCATGGGGCCCCGCATATTAAGTGTTCAGTGAATGTTAATTCATATTATCATTGCCCTTTAGTTGAGTGACCTTGATCAAGTTGCTTAAAGGTTGTAAAGTTCAGTGTCTTTGTCTGTAAAATGGGAGTAAAAGCTTCACCTTATATAGATTGTGGGACTGATTCAGTGAGATTCTTCAGGCAAAGTGCTCAGCACCGGTCACACAGTAGCCCCTCAGTCAGTGTCTTTCATGAGTGAACCACTAAATATCCTTAAATGATAACAGCCCCACTTACCATCCGTGTTCTGCCAAGAGGAAGGGGCCGAGTCTGTGCAGCTGAACGATTCTCTTTCTGATATGTTTGAATAACACCTAATAATATGAACAGATCCCAGTTCCCCAAGAGAAAAAAAAATCAATAGCACCCAATAAATAATGAATGCCTTTTTTGCACACCGGTAACAATGATGCTCCAACCACACAGAACAATCTTGCTACCACCAAACGTTCCAAACAAGTAAATAAAGGCAACAAAAGAATCCGTAAGTGTAACCTCAGACCAAGCGATGCATACTTAAGCAGGCTCTGTCCACAAATAATGTATTGATGGGCTCCAACAAAGCACCTCTAAGAGAGGTCACTAGGGGGAAGGACATAAAACATGTCTCCTCTTGTCAGGGAAATTGTAATGCTTCGAAAAACCTAAAAATAGAGCACACCAAAAACATTTTCACATCCTTGTAAATTGCCAATATTCTAAAGAGGAACAAGGGGCAGGTGCTGGCACCAATTATCAACTAGATGCGTTGACCTTTCCTGATTGTTGTCATCTCCTTAATGGGGGGAAGTGGGAACGTGGGGCTCGAGAAAACCCCCCTCCTCTAAGCTATGACTTGAAAATTCCCACATTAAAGATCTATTACTCTGAATGCAGAGCATGAGTTTCAAGCCGGGACATGTGTGGAGTGCAAAGTCACAAGGGTTCAAAGGGGGCATCTTCTTGTCATATCAGCGCGTTAGTAAATCTGAAATGGTATTTTTATACTGAACGAACAACCGTGTGACGGGGTAGAATGTAAAATGTGTAGGGTGTTTAAAATCAGAATACTATGGATAAATGTGATGCTTACAGAGTAGCATTTCTCCTGAGAATTCAAGTTTACCTTGTATGTCCCTCCACCATTAGAAAGAACTGAGTTGAAACACCAGATCTCTTAGGATCCCATTTATGCTGCGCATACCTTTGAGAGGACACGTAGGTTAGACCACGGGTCAGCAAACTTTTTTGTAAAGGGCCAGATAGCAAATAATTTGGCTTTGCAAGGCATGCAGTCTCTGTCACAACTATTTAACTCTGCTCTTCTGGTGTGAAAGCCTCCATACATGCTGTGCAGATAAATGAGCAGGGATGGGTACATCTGTCTCTACAGTACATCTGTCTCTACAAAACCAGGCAGCCGGCCGGCGTTGGCCGACAGGACATCCTTCAGCAGTCTCTGGGCCAGACTATCCCTAGTCATCGATACCTAAGTCAGCATAGATTGTTGTAACTAATTTAGAATTCTAGCTCCATGAGAGCAGAGACCCAGAGCACGTGGGCACGAGGTGCCAATAATCTATCAGTGAATGAAGGTTTTCAGACTAGTCGGCCCTTTATTAAAAGCCTGAAGTTTCTGGGGCGCCTGGGTGGCTCAGTCGGTTGAGCGTCTGACTTCAGTTCAGGTCATGATCTCACACTCCGTAAGTTCGAGCCCGGCGTCGGGGTCTGTGCTGACAGTTCAGAGCCTGGAGCCTGCTTCGGATTCTGTGTCTTCCTCTCTCTCTGCCCCTCCCCTGCTCATGCTCTGTCTCTCTCTGTCTCAAAAATAAATTAAAAAAAATTTTTTTTAATTAAAAAAAAAATAAAAAAAACAAAACCTGGTTTCTATTAAGACACTCCTTCTACCTGAAGGAGTAGAACCCAGGATAAGTAAGGTCTGATTAAGAGGAGTTCTCAAGAAATGCCCAAATAATGGAGTAGTGCCCACGTAATTGGAAGAGTCAAAGGTCAGGCTCTGAGTAAGAGGCAGCAAGCATCTGAGAGGAAGAGATATGTAGAATAAAGGAAGTGTAAATGGGAAAGGAGGAGGCAGGTGAAGAAATACAGAGAGATGGGGCTTTGCTTTTATTAATGCCTTCTTCTGTGGCAGTTAGCCTAACCCTAATTCTCACTAGCTTAGACTGAAAAAAGATTTCTTTATTCCATGTAACTGAAAGGGAGCTGCCAATACCTTATGGTGATTGTCTGCTACCAAGAGTTCATGGGTTCCCTTCTGTGAGTGTAGTAGCCTCAACAGAAGATGTTTCTCCTTCCCTATGGTTTTAGCCAAAGTCATATGGCTGACTCTTACTGAATCAATTGAGTCAGGTATCCTCCCCTGAACTAGTCATCAGAATCTAGGAAATGCAGTGTCAGGAATGACCACGTCTCAGTTCAGGATTGGGGTCAGCTTCACCCGAACCATATGAACAAGGTTAAGGAGACATGGTGCCCAAGGAAGAGTTGAAACGCTGTACCTAGAAGCAGGGGCAAAGATGTTGAACAGGCAAAAATAACAGATGTCTATGAGCTTCACCTACATCACCAATGTTCCCTGGACCAACTCTGCCTGTCCAGAGATAGCTCATTTATCATACCAGACCTACAGATTTCTACCCTTTAGCCAGCAGCCTGAATCATCATCCTCGATAACTCCCAACACTTCTCTGTGAAAGTGAATAACTGACTCTATGTGTGTTAGATGCTATTACAGAGTTACTAAACAGCCTTCCCCTCTCTTATCCCTTTATTAAATACTCTCCCGCATTATGTGATCCTTCAGCCCCTCTGCTTTCCCTTCCATAAATACCATACACGCCCTCCTTTCATTTGGGCTTCTCCAGTAGTCTGGGGGCTCATAAAAGCAGGGACTATGTCTGCAGTGTTTCTAAGCACAGTAGGTGCTGGATAACTATTTATTAATTGAAGAAACAAACACAGAATTTGAAATTTATCCTGAGAGCGAAGGACAATACTGAAGGATTGTTTATTTATTTATTTTGAGAGAGAGAGAGAGAGGGAGGGAGGGAGAGAGAGAGAGAATCCCAAGCAGGCTCCACACTGTCAGCAGAGCCCAATGTGGGGCTTGAACTCAAGGACCGTGAGATCAAGACCTGAGCCAAAACCAAGAGTCAGATGCTTAACCACCTGAGCCATCCAGGCGCCCCCTGAAGGATTTTTAGTAACAATTGCTTTCAACTTCCCCTCTCCAATTCACTCTCTCTGTCTATCCAGATTTTATCCCTTTTTAGGATCCATTCTAGTTGTCCCTTCCACACACACATGCACCACGACAGATTCCTGAATCACTGCCACCGCATCAATTTCATTCTCTCCTGAACCGAAGTGTTCATTACCTCTATCATTCATTTATTAGCTCACTGTATTCTGCCTTGGGACATGTCTTGAACTATATTAAACTGTCTAGTTCTTTGCAGTTCCTTAATTGTTCAGGTAATTACTCAGTTCTTCAAATGAACTAAGGCAGAAAATGGGAGCCAGATATCCTTTTAGCACCTCAAAACTTAACACTGTGGTAGACAGAGACTAGATTATCAATTAACATTTGTGGAGAGATTGATCATACATCTTTTCTTAGGGTGCCAGGGTACCATAAAACGATAAATTGTAAGATGCCTATCTTTTTCTACAGGATTTTTTACAGGGTTGAAGGGACATTTGCATAAAAATTATTTGTAAAAAATATGTGGCTAAAGTTGCTCAAATGCTTCAATGATTTGAATGCAGCGTGGACATAACAACAATATATAGATAGACCATATCTTATGACAAATTTTCTTTGGTATTAGACATTCAAAAACTGCCCTCACTCTTGGTGAGGCGCTAGGACACCTTACCTGTAAAATAGAAGTAGTCATACCTACCTTGTAGGTTCATTGCAAGGATTCAAGCAGATGATGGTTATACAGTCCGAGGCATCATGTCTAGGACACAGTAAACATAGTAAGCATACATGTTATTGACAATATACAAAGATGTGTAATTACAGGCGAGATATGCTGTGAGATGATCCATTATTACAAATAAAGCATTGACAAAGCCAATGTCCCTATGTATGACCATCAGTTTGTAACCTAACTCCTATGAATATATGCCAAACATTTCAGCTGCCCTACAAATACCACTGCTGTAGGAAGGGCTAGATCATATATCAGTCCCTCATTTGTGTCATTTATCTGATTTTTTTGGCATTTTCTATCACTCTGCCCCAGAACATAGCTTTGTTTTTGCCATCCTCTATGAAGAAAAGTTTTAACACCCTAAACATCACCAATAATTGTGCCTGACATAAGACAGAAGGAGAAGAAAAACAAAAGTCTGTGTGATCCAAGCAGCTCTACATTTTCATGTTGGGCACGTGTTGAATTTTTAATGATGCAAATAATTCATAAAAATTTACAAGCAATCGTAATGGATAATGAAATTATCATTCCCCACTTAAAGTGATGAAATTAATGACCACAGTTCTATGATTTTTCTTGGATGATTGATGGAGGGAATAAACGTGATTTTATTGTGCTCATAATGAACTGCCAGAACCTGAGCTACTGAGAGCCAGGTCGGAGGGAGGAAAGGCATCTGTAGGCAGAGAAAAAAAGACACATATACTTCTTTGGGGCAATGTAGGCTAGAGCTTAATTGAAAAGCAGTGAGTGTAGTGTTCATTCTGCTCTCCTCCATCATGGAAAGGGAGGTGAAAATATTGGCAGTATTCAGAAGGCCGTGAAGTTCTTATTTATGTAAATCTGAAGGCAATGAGGGGAGAATTCAAAACACTAATGGTCCCTGAGCTCTGTCTTTCAACAAATTTACTCATCGCAACATTTTACTCAGAAACCAATGCTCCCCTCCTCCTCCTTTTTCTCCTTTTTTTTCTCTTTCTTTTTCTTCTCCTTCTCCTCTCCCTCTCCTTCTCCCTCTGCGGTTGGCCTCCTATCTATTGCTTGCTTGATATTCCCACAATATTGTGAGACAGTCACATTAAGGCAGACCATTCTTTCTTCATCCAAATCTGTTTTCTAGGAATGGAGTGCAAGTTGGTGTCTTAGACATGCTTCATCAATCAAACCGTCTTGACGTTGGCTGTCCTCGTCCAACTGAGACACGTGATAGTCAACGTTCATTCAACTCAGGTGTAGTTCTTAGTTTACTTCATGAGATATTCCATGTAAAAGCACCTAGAATAACAATGCATAGTAAGCATTCAGTCACAGCTTTGTGATTATCATCACTATTTGCTAGAGAGTGGCAAAATCGTGCTGTAACTTCCTACCAAGAGTCACAATTGTAGTAACTCTTACAAAGTCACCGTTCCAAGAGCCTCTGTTTCCAGTGTGCTCATTATCAACTCACCAGCTAAAAAGACCGTTTACCTGTGGTCATGATCTCAAGGAAACTGAGTAATTACTCTTTCCTCCATTCGAGGTCCACCTAATATTGAGGGGAAATCTGTGATTGGGGGATCAAAGTCCCTCCACCTACTTTCTGTAGGCCTGTTTGCCCTTTGTCCAGCACTCTGCCGTAGGCTGTCTGCAGTTGTTCTCAAACATAGCCAAGCAGCAGAATCACTAAAGAAGATCATTTAAAATACACATGCCTGGGGGCACCTGGGTGGCTCACTGGGTTAAGCACCTGACCCTCCATGTTAGCCCAGGTCATGATCTCACAGTTTGTGAGTTCAAGCCCCGCATTGGGCTCCAAACTGATGAGGCAGAGCCTGCTTGTGATTCTCTCTCTCTCTCTCTCTCTCTCTCTCTCTCTGCCCCCATCTCTCCCTCTCTCCGCCCCTTTAGCACTCTCTCCCTCTCAAAATAAATAAATAAACTTAAAAAAAAAAAGTCAACACTCCCAGACAGGCTATTCTTTCTATAAATTCTTACACTGTAAGTATGGGATAGAGCCTAGAAATCTCTATTTCAGTATCTCATCCACCCTCCCCCAACCTATGATATTGCCACCCTTGTCTTGTCCCATCTAAACTCTAATATGCTCCCTGGCCTCTCGTTATTCCGATCTATTCAGTACATTCTCAACCAGTTACTGTCCTCGGTTACACATCAACTAACATTTATTGCATACTCTCAGTGGTGCCCGACACTATGCGAAGCCCTTAATATTCATCATCTCGTTTAATCTTCACAACACCCATTATTATTTCTCCATTTGCAAATGAGAAATTTGAGGCTCAGAGGCGTTGGAAGACTTACCCGGCATCACATAGCTGGGTAGTGGTCTGCCATATCTGTGTGTAGATCAATACCTGATACACAAAACCCAGGTGGGCCTGGTTTCAGAGCTCCAGATCCTAAATGCTGCGTCATAATTATTACATCATTACACACATACATATACAATAATCATTACATTACTCCTCTGCCAGAGACTCCCTGTAAGGGATCACAAACAGAAATGCATACAAAGGTCAGGCAACAAATGCTGATCTGAGAAGATGATGGAGATGAGGAATAGGAGCTAAGCTTCATGCCTACCGAGGTACAAAGTGTTTGCAAACAACGGCCAGATCTTTGGCTCTTTACCTTCAGGAAATCATCAACATGATCAACAAGGATCACTCATTAAAGTAGTGATCTTTACTGTTCTTTTTGAGATCTGTGCTTCTTAATTATGAGAATTTCTGTATCATAGCTCAGACACTGATGTTGCAAAGAGGAGTCAAAAGTTTACCTTTTGGAGAAGAAGTTGAAAGGTGCAGGGGCTCACGGAACTCAGCTCACCTTGGTTTTCTGACCACTGCCTGCCCACCTCCCCACCTACCCACATGTGTGGAGCACTCTAGGGTCTGTTGACCCCACCTGAGATCCTACAATGAAGTCATCAGAGTAAAATGGCTAAGAATGGGACTCAAACATCAGGAAGAGGAAGTCACATGTACCACTTAGCAAACATGTGACTTTTGTCAAGTTATTTAATATTTCTAAGATTCAGTTTCCTCATCTGTGAAACAGGACTTACTCACCACCCCCACAGCATCACTATAGGGATTAAATGAGACAGTATAGTGGAAAGCATGCAGAACATTGCCTGGCTCATAGTAAGTGCTCAGTAAATGGTAGCTCTGGGGTTGAACTGATGACCATGGTGGTGATTAATAGTTAAAATGGTTGCACTGTGCAGCGTAGAATATAACAACTTGAGCTTTCCCCCAGGCCCTGCCCCTGTAGCACGTAGGGAGTTAGGATGCAGGGAATGGGTATTCTCTCATGGTCATGGTGATTGGTGTTAACTCAGGAAGGAGAGAGAAGAGTTGGGAGAAAAAATAGAAAGAGGCCTCTCCTTTATCTTCTCTTTTTATACCAGCAGTATCACCCACAGCACATTGAATGGCCTGCCTTCCGTCTTTCTAACAAAGCCTTTTAAGTGGTTTCATTACTTTCTGCTACATAGTAATAACTAGTTTGTACCAGGACACCAATACTAGGACAAGAGGAGGACATTCTGGCCCCAACATTCTTAGGAGATGGCCTTGATAATCCAGAACGACATTATTAGCCAGCAAGAATTTCCTTGGTGTATTGGTCAGTTTTGTGCAGTTTCTCAAGATATTACCACTACCCGCTAGCCATTCATGAACCTCTTTGGGAAAAAGTTTCTATAGTCACGTAAGTTTGGGAAATGTTGTATGCTAGGGCACCTCGTAAAGATTCAGAATATACATTAGCATAATAAAAGCTCTGAGAAATCCTGCAGAAAGAAACCAGTTTTTGTTTTAGCCAGTGTTTTCTGAACCGATTTCATCATGAGACCTTTCTTATAACATCTGCTAAGTAAACTCATGCTCACATCTTCTCCCATGGACCTCTGGAGACTGAGAAAGAGCATGAGAGAGACAGGTAGAGAGAGAGAGAAAAAGGGAATGAGGAAGGGAGAGTGGATATCCAACCAGACTCATTCTTCTACCCAATGAATATTTTCAGGATGCTGGATGCCAGAGGTAAAGTGCACACTGAGAATTTAGGTCCCTCCCTTCTGTTGGTTTGAAGCTGTGATTCCCCAACCCCATCCTCCCTTTACTTTGCTAAAGGAGGGAACAGAGGAGAAATTGAGCACATTGATGGAGATTCCTCCTCTCTGGTCTCAGCTCAAGCATCACGTCCTCAGACAGGATGTCCCTTGACCAAGCACCTAGTACAGCCCTGCCCCTGCCATTTTCTAGGTCACGAACCATTCTACTGTATTCATAGGTCCTATTGTTTTCAGATATCACCATGCTTATTGATTAAGTTGTCTTCATGAGTACAACGACCTTCTCTGTCTTATTCATTGGGCTTTGCCCTGAGCTCAGAACAACACCTGGCACATAGGGTGCTCAACATAGATTCGGCAGGTGAGTGAATTTGTGAATGAATGAACAGATGAAAAAAAGCAACAAACAACAACATCGACAACAACAAAGGAGCCCTTTTGAAGCTAAATCGATAAACCTGCTCTCATTCACTGGGAAACTCAAACAAATCAGCAAGGGAAGCTGCCCCGTCAATTTTCTATTGTCCCCACTTCTGTATTATTGCTCCTGCCTCTCATCTACCAAGTACAGGGCAAAAGTCATTTGCCTAGCACCCACTGACCCATCTCCATTATAGATATAATACTGTCCTTCAGCATTTAGGTCCCTTATCTATTGAATTGCTTCGGATTAAAATAAGTGGCATCAGAGGGCTCAGAAGCCTGGAGGACCCTGGACCTAGCCTAGAATTCTAGCTGTGGATGGATAAGGAAGAGGCAGATGGGGACATTCAGAAAGAGTCTGTGAAATGGGGCAGTTAGAGGGGGAATTCTTGGTGGGTTCCTGTACAGACTGGAGAAAATCCCACGTACAGCCCCATCACCACCACTGCACCTGTTACTAGTTTTTCAGTGCTTAGTGTATTATAGACACAATACCAAATACTTTATATGCCTTTATTTCATTTAACCTCTGAACAACTTAGAAATTGAAACTCTGATGAGTTTTCACGCGAGGTAGCCGAGGCCCAAAGACTTTAAGTAGCCTCCCATGGTTACACAGCATAGAAGTGGCAAAGAACAGATTCCCCACTGGCCTAATACACTTGGAATATTCTATTTATATTGAATGAAAATTATTCTCACGTTAAAATTCGCAAATATCACCATCTCAAAATTGATTATTGATTCAACAAATATTTATGAAATGCCTGCGATGTGCCAGTTATAAGTCTAGATACAGATATGCAGAGAACAAAAGCAGACAAAAGCCTGTGGCCTTCACAGAGCTTGGCTTCTTTTTCACAGTCAATAAACAGACAAGAACAAGAGAAAAATACATGTTGGATGGCAGTAAGTGCTCAGGAGAAGAATAGAGTAGGGAGGGAGACTAAAGATTGCTGGGGATACTCTTTTATTCAAGACAGTCAGGAGAGAGTTCAAAAGAAGGGCAGAGCCTAGAAGAAGCTGAGAGACTGACTCCTGCAGAATACTGGACAAGGAGCATTTGAGACAAAGGAAGCCTCGAGTGCAAAGACCCTCAGGTGGAAGTATGTTTAGAATTTTTTAAAGAACAATGAAGAGACTGGTGTGGCTGGAACTGAGTGAACAACAATGAAAGTGACACGGTCAGAGGCAGTGAAGATCCAACTTACATCGTCAGGATTTTGTCACTTATTTTGACTGAGATGGGGAAGTGTCAGGAGGGTTTTGAGCAGAGGAGTGATCATAGATGATTTACATATTAAAGGACCACTCCAGCTTCTGGGGGCATGCAGGACCCACAGAAAATGCAGGAAAATGAGTCAGAAGGCTATTGGAATAAACCAAGGGAGAAATGATATGAGTTGGACCATCAGTGCAAGGGGGTCAGTGGAGCAGTGAGAAGTGGTCAGATTATGCCTATACTTTGAAGATAGGACCAACAGACTCGCCGGAGTCATGGATGACTCCAGAACAGTTGGAAGGAGGGAGTTGCCAATTGCCGATCTGAGGAAGACTCCAGGAATAACCGATTTGGATTTTGGGTGAAGATGAAAAGTTGAGTGTTAAACATGTTACGTTGGAGCGCCCTCTGACACCACTGGAGTGGTCAGTGTAGACCAGGATTTCTCAACCTCAGCTTCTTGACATTTTGACCTGGCCAATTCTGCATTGCTGGGGACTGTCCTGTTCACTGTGGGATGTTGTGTGGCATCCCTGGCTCCTATCCAGATGCCAGTGGCAGTTCACACCCCCCCAACCACAGTCGTGACTGTGAAAAAATGTCTCTAGACATTGCCACCTGTATCTGGGGGAAGAGGAGGGGGAGCAAAATAGCCCCCACTGAGAACCACTGCTGTGGACAGAGAACAGGTCTGGAGACTGAGGCCTGGGTGTAATAAAGTTTAGAGAGAAGAGGAGGAGAAGCAGCAAAGGGGTCTGAGGAGGTATGGCCAGTAAGGTGGGAGGAGAACCAGAGAAGTAATCACACTACACTTTCTATTTGAATGATTGTAAATAGTTATCCTGCTAATAAACCTCTGTAAACACGTCCATCGACGTGCATAGAATTTAATGGTCTGTGGTTGGTCCTACAACCCGGCTATGCCAAAGAAAGGCTCTTTTTTAGAAGTTCGGTCATACAAGTTCAGTCATGGCTAAACTTGAGATAGCCCCCAAATTGAACCACTAGGCTTTCTAAAGTTCCTTTTGAACCCCTGTCGCCTCTAGGACCCCACCCTGTTCATAACAGCAGCTAACTTTTATTTAGCTATCTAAATAAATTTTGCTTATCTCCAGCCTACCGATGAGGAAACTGAGGCTCAGAGAGGCTGTGCCTCTTGCCTACAATCACACAACTCCTCAGGGAAGGAGCCAAGATTCAAACCATTCCATACGACTGTAGAGAGGCCCACATTTCTAACCACAGTATCTTCAGATTTTCTCACAAGGGGCACCTGGCTTTTTTTTCTGCCACTTGACTTTCCAAGCACTGAGCCTAAATGAGGTGGAAACCATAAAAAGCAATACTGAGTACCTCACAAGAACAGCAGGAATCGAGGGGCACTCAGAATCTGACGAGTTCCAAGCTGATTTTATTGTATGCCTTGCACACCTCTCTAAACAAGGAAGGGAAGGTGCAGGAAGCGACCAGGCATGCTGATGGGACAAAAAACAAACAAAACAAAAAAACACCAAACCACAAAGTCTCCACTGTGAGCAGATGACTAACTTTTGTAAGGGCCTTAGAAGCACTAAAAGGTTTTTACAACCATTATCTACCCAGGGGGCTAAAGGAAGCAAGTTTTGTTACTGTCAAATCCTTAGCATGTGAGAAAACTTAGTCCAGAGCTGAAGGATGGGCCTTTGCATTGGGTATTCCAGGCACGGGGGGTTGAGCACTCTCGTGTAAGTTTATGTCTCCCTAGCACTGAGACAACGGGAACACATGGACCTTACAGGCAGAAGTGTATGGCATAATACGTGTGCACTTACTTTACCCGGGCAAAGGGCGTGAAACCGATTTTGTTAGGAACATACGCAAGTTGGAAGTAAAGGAAATTAGAGTTCATTTTGGTTCCAGTCAATCATTGAGCCTTCACATTTCTTACTTCAGAGTGAAAACCGATGTCAGTCATGATACGTTAGATAACATCTGGGCCCAAGACATCTAGCCTGGCAGTCATCTTATTTGCTAGATTCCAGTAGGTACAGTGCCTAGCTCAATGTTTTTCAAGAGCCTAGGAAACTCTCCAAACCTCACGAGAAAATGTATTTACTCTTAAATAAAGATAACTGCAAAATCAAAAATAATCTTGAATTAAATGTCTCTTAAATTTAACCTACGTCTCCTAGTCGATTGCGATTCAATTCAGTTTCATCCAGGTTTTTGTATATTTTTTACAAGGTGGTTTGGAGTCCCTTCAGCATGTTTAACATTGTTTGGGTGGGAGTCCCAAAGTAAGAATAGCAAGGCCTTGTGGAGGACCCTGCTGGCCAATGCAAGGAGAGCCAGGTTTGACTGGGAACGTAGGCGGTATTTTCACTCTACTGAGATGGTGTCATATACCATGGTCCGCTTGAGTAGTGGTGATAGTTCTCTACAACTCAGATTTGTCATTTCTGAAGGACAACTCTCTGGCTCCACATGGGGCCGATGCCATGCATTTGGCTTCAAGAGCAACTTCCCCAATGCTTTCAGACCTCAGTCTGTACTGAAGGGCGTTTGGCCAGCTGGCCCATTCACCATTTCCCTTTGAGACTCCTGGCATTCATGACCACTCCCAGTGGTTTCTCATAAATGTTAAACAGAGGAGGGGGGCGGGGAAAAGAACAAATCCACAAGGCAGTCCCAGGGGAAAAGACAAGCATGGCTTACAACAGTGTCCTCAGGGATCCTTCTCTGTGGGATGATGGGAACCCAGCCCATGAAAGCAAAACCAACAACAGTTCCCATAATCCCCTCCATCAAAGGCAACTGGGAGGTCTCACGGGATGGGGCTGGCTGCATGGAGGGCAGCCAAACCTCTGAATGGTCATGACTGAACCCCCCAAGTGCTGCCTCTGTGTGCTCCCCCCCAGCTTGGGGGCCAACTCAATCAGAGCCACAAATACTGGGGGCACTCAAGTGCTGCTGAGGTTGTCTTCATGGTCATTGCTTTCCATGTGGGAGGCTCAATCGGGGGCACCTTTGATGTGGCGAGGGCTTCCCCTGGGAGCACTTGACCGCAAGTGGTTTGAGAGACATTGGCTGCCTGCCTTGGTCTTGGGAGGTGTTGACATTCTTGCTCATTAGAGGAACCTGGACAGTGCTTTTGGCAGCCTTAATCAGCACAATCAGGCCTCAGTCCAGTTCTCATACTGTGGAGAGACTGGCAAACAGGGAGGCTGCTTTCTGAGGACATATGTATGAGCTGGGAACTATTTTTCCAAGGCAGCAACGTCATTCGGCAGGTGTTTTTTGAGTGACTGCAATAGATTTTTTAATAGTATGAAAGGACTATAAGTTGTGTCTGGGTTCTCCAGGATATGCTATTCTACCTGATGACTCCAGACCAAACTTTAAGACATAGAGTAGAACCAGGATGACGTGATTAAGTACCAAATAAAGGCACTGTATCAGTTGGCTATTGCTATGTAACAAACTGTCTCAAAACTCAGTGGCGTAAGGCCATAGTCATTTATTTCATCCACTCATCTGCAAATTACTGGGTTGGCTAATTCGTTCCAGGCTCGCCTGGGTGGCTCTGCTTCAAGATGTGGGTCTGATTAGTCTTGGCTCCTCACCGTGGGCTGGGTTCACGCCCTTTCCCTGCATCTTGGATGCAAGTTGGAGTGAAAACAGCTACCTGGGGTAAGCTCTGCTCATGGTGATGACAGAGGCCCTGGAGAGTAAGCCCAACCACTCAAGCACATTCCAAGCCTCTGCTTCCATCACATCTGCTAATACCCCACTGGCCCACCCTCTTTCTGGCACTTCCAACCTCCCTTTTTTGATTTATTTTCCTCCGTAGCAATGTGTGATCAACGTAAGAGGTATGAAAAATCTGGTGACGAAATGGACATGGGGTGAAGAGGAGAAAAGAAGAATGATGTCCGGCCGTCTGGCAGTTGCTTTGGCTAAGCTGGGGAAGTCTTAGAGGCACAGATGTGAGGGAAGAAAGCTAAAGCTGAGGTTTGGATATATTTGATTTCAGATTCCTGGAGAGGAGACATTCCAGTGGAAATGTCAAGTAGGTGAACCAGAGCCTACATCTCTCCGCCTCGCAGACAACCCAGTTTCTACAAAGCAAATGCTTCGTTTATGTAGATAAGAGGTGGTTTAGCTTTTCTGGTACATTAAAGGCCCCGAATCACATCCTATCAATTAGTTTGCATGAGACACACTGCAATGGCACAATTGATTCGCTTGGCATGGAATATCATGCCGTCTGCCTGAAAGGCAGGCCAGAAGATGTTAATGCAGTTGTCTCCAGGCAATTATTAACTTTCCCTCTTAGCAACAGGACCAAGGCACTTTTCATTCCCTGAAATGACAACTCTCCCTTGTTAAAGCTCACAGTTAATTTTTAAGAACCACACCAATTTAACACCCAGCTCACATGAGCCATATACCTTGAGTAAATGTAAATCCAGTCTGCATGGCATGAATTATGGCCTTATGCTGAGCATTGCCATGGCAACTAGTGACATCATCCCCCAAGACCAACCTGCACAAAATCCAATTCTCCAAGGGTCCTTATTTGCCTAAAGTGGATGTGTTGTCTTGGCTTATTCACATATGCATTCGTAAATATCACTCTGTTGTCAAAGGTTTGCAGTGGATGTTTACTGTCATTTTGGGAGGTATATTCCCTTTGTGGCAAATGTTGTTTTTTGTTCATGGGGGGGTGGGGTGGAGGAAATTCTAATGAAAATTACTGTGTGTATTTGATTAGCAACATTTGTTGATAACATATGGTCTGAGGAGGCTTCCGCAAATAAGAGGCTTTAAATAGTAAACAGAGATGTGACTGCAATGAAGCAGATGCTCTCCAAACACACAGTAAAAGGTTGCTTTGCAGTAGAGTTCTCCTTCCCTCCACCCGAGTGTATTCCTCTCCCTTATTTTCTCCCCCAGATCAAAGTGCTTACTTTCAAAGCCATGGCATTGTGGCACAGGTTTGGAGAAATAATGTGCTGTGACTTTAAAAGTCATCTCCATCCCCCCAAATATGAATTATCTGCTGCTCATGTTTATTATTTGATATTAATAATGATGTAGTGTGACCAAATGAGTCATCCAGCTCCAGTAGATCTGCAAGGAGCATTTGGGCACCACGTGTCTGAAACGCTATGAGACACAATCCCCAATCTTTTAGTACACCAAGAGTGCTGGTGGGAGCTCCAGGAAGAATTTAGAGCAGCAAATCAAATCACCATGGGCTGAGCTGTCCTTGTATGTGCGTGTTTACAGTTGATATTCATGGATGTGCTCTAGTGAGCTTACTTCCTTCGGATCTGCTAACGAAAATAAAAGTCTTCCCATTAGATCGAGCCAGCGATTTAACTGTGTCTATTGGGGGTCAGCATGCCTTTTCTACAACGGACCAGAAAGTAAATAATTTAGGCTTGTTGGCCAGATGGTCTCTGTCGTAACTACTCAACTCTGCCTTTGAAGCGCAAAAGCAGCATAGGCGATGTGTAAAGGGGTGAACGTAAGTGTGTCCTAATAAAACTTTATTAACAGGCATTAAAATTTAAATTTCGTGTAATGTCCATGTGTCACAAAATATTCTTCTTCTTTTGATTATTTTCAGTCATTTAAACATGTAAAAACCATTCTTAGCTCATCAGCCATACATAAGCAGATATTCAGCTTGACTTGGCCCATGGAACATAGTTTGCCAACACCTGGTCTATAATCCTAAAATGGAAGACATATTATTTTAGTGTTTTCCATGTTCTGGGTATTGAATTGAACAGTGTATACGCAATAGCTCATTTCCTACTTATTCTTCCATCAATCCTCTGGGGTCAGTGTTATTCTTAAAGATAACTTATCTTTCTCTTAACTTATCTTTAACTTAAAGATATCTTAAAGATGTGAAAATCAAGGCTCAAATTCACATCTAGTTAGTGTGATCATTTCTGCATGTGACACTGCAGGTAAAATACAATATCCATAGGTACTGATACCTCATTCACCTTTGGATCCACAACAGATCCCAACACAGTAACTTGCACATGGTAGACATTCAGGAAGTGCTTTCTAAATGAAGGGAGAAATGAAGGGCTGATTAGAGGTATGATCCTGACACCGGGGATGTCAGAGCTTCACCCGATGCCACATAGGGCATGTAGGTTAGTCAGCTGGACCGGTCAAATATTTAGCCCCTATCCTCTTGCAAAAGGCACTTGGTTTGAAGTGGACTCACTTGTCTCAATACACATTGCTGTGTATTTGGAGGTATCACTCTGAGTAGTTGCATTCTATAGTGTATGCTTGTGTGTTTATGGCTGAAAAGACCATAAGTGGCAACAACAGTTCATTTTGTAACCTGTGGCCCTTTCCAGCATTATAACAATGGGCATTGACGTTGCTTCCATGCATTGGCCTCATGAGTTAACCATCCTTGGCCTTGAAGGATGTACACCTTGCTCCTCAGAGTGCTGTCTTACCTGCCGCGTATGCTGGGTCTCCACGGCGTGCTGCCAGCCACAATGTACACTTGGGAGAGCTGGTGGGCTCCTAAAAATCATCTAATCTCCAAGGAGACAAAGCTCTCAGTTTTGCTTAAAGGAGGCAGTCATACCCTTGGGTATCTCAAACATCGCATCTCCACAATCCCCTGAATTTGGTGACACGGTTATTCTGAATTGATCACTTCCTCCTAGTCATTAAATAAGTATTTGTTGTGTGCCAGGCCCTGTGCTTGGTACAAGAGATTAAAAAAAATGATGCCATGTTCCCTGCCCCCCAAGGTGTTTATCGTCTAGAGAGAGAGACAGGTACACACACGGATAGTTGAACTACACTGTAATACTGTGCTATGAGTTACTGAGAGGCAGTGAAGCTCTATGGTTTCATGCCTGGGCCCTGGAGTCAGAAACTCTGAGTTTGGAGTGTGGCTCTGTGTTAGCCCAAAACCCTGGACTAGTTACTTTACCTCCCCAAGTCCTAGTTTCTCCATTTATAAAGTGGGGATAATAACAGAGTACATCTCAAAGAGCAATCAGAAGGATTAAATGAGATAATCTATGAAAAGCACGCAGCCCAGGGCCTGGCAGACTTTAAGCATTTGCTAATTGGTGCCTATTTTTAGCTTTTTTGTGAGCTAGCCACACAGTGTGATTATAGTGGCAGATATGATGGGGTCACAACAGAGGGATAAGTCACCCACTTTCCTTTATCTGCCTTGTGTCCAGTGAGAAGTTAGTTAACCTCCCCAGCTACTGCTTGCAATACATTTTATCAGCCTCTGGTCTTTTCAAATCAAAGTGCAATTGTGTTTCCGTTCTGGGAAACGTTTAAGAAGACACATTCATCTTAATAACCACAGTCAGTGCACAGCAAAGCAAAAGAAATGAGCAGGGAAGAATGTAACAATGAGAAAGAGATTCATTTAATGATGTGTGGACCCACCCAAAGGCCAAGGCTTTTGATGCTTCCACTGCTGGCTAATTTGTCTATCGGTTAGGTAGTACTCTGTGAAGTGTATTGAACATGTGAAATAAATCTAAACTGAGAAGCCGCAGTGGCCTAGGGCCCCATCAATCCTGAAACAGAACTCTTCCTTTGAGTTACAAAGGTAACTGATTTCACTGGATCAAGACACAGAGCAGCAAGATGGTGGAACGGGGAAGGGAGGCAATATGGCGCCATCGAGTCTGGGTTGTGGAGTCAGATGGCCATTTGCTCCCTGTGTGTGATCCTGGACACATTATAGCTGGTCTGAGTCTGAGTTTACTATCTCTAACTGTGAGAGTAATAATTATAAGCATTTCCCAAGGTGGCTAAGACAACTTAAAAGAATAAAATGTGTGTATGACCAAATAACACGTTTAAGAGAAGATTTTGGGCTTAGCACATAGTAATCTCTGAATAAATGTTAGCTTTTTGTTGTAAAGATATTCAGGCCTCTCTGTGGCTGGAAAAAGACAAAAAGCGGACATTTCCATGACTTTGGAAAAAAGGGGAAAGGGAGAGGGAAGGGTGCTTATAACTAAATCTCCCTTGGTCTTCTACAAATAGGAAGCATGTACGAAAACAAGTCAGGAGTCATTTTTACAAAATCCAAAAACTATAGTGAGGGGTGAAGGTTCACGTCAATGCCAGTGATAGCCAATCTCCACTGCATGGCCTATCATCAATGCATGGCCTGTCGTCAGACTGGGTGTCATTGGACTCAGAACTTTATTCATGGGCTTGTGACCCATGCATCTGCACAGGCCTCGTGCTCAGACCTATGTTTGGTTAAATGCTCTGCATTTCTGTCTTGACATTCTTCATTGTTTTATCTCTGAACCTGTGTTTGTTAGGTGAAGTTTGATGGGACAATGGAGCATGCATCTGAGCAGAACTCCTCTGAGAAATGAAAACACTTGATCTTTTAGTACCTTTAGTGGCACCTTCTCCTGCTTTTAGAGTAGAAAGCCCAACATTTCATTTTGCACAGGCCTTGAAAATGACATAGCCGATCCTAATCAGACTGGAGACTTTTTGGCCTTCTCCCTGGGCTGGGTTGCCATTTTGAAATCTGATGGGTGAATTGGGAATCAGCAGTGACCTAAAAACTTGAGGTGAGCCAAGGGTCATGGTGGGAAGAAGCCAAAAGCACAGCTACAGCTCTGGTGGGAAGGAAAAGCCACTCAGTGTCCCAATGGACTGGGCTGGCAAGGCAGCGTCCAGAGGCTTGAATTCATCCAGCTTGACAGCGTCTTGTAGGCCTCACTCTGTCCCACACTTTGAGTCATGCTGAACATTCAATGAGCTGAGAGCATCCTTGGATAGCTGCAGGGTTGCCGGCCAACTGACTTAGTGCCCGCTGAGCAGGCCAGAAAAGCCCTACAAACCAGTCCCAGCAACAGTATCATAGGGATAGAGTGTGTGGGACCCCCGGGACACTGAGATCAAGGCCTCACTGTGGCTTGGTATTAATGCATCTCATTCCAGAACTCTTTTGGTTTCCAGGAGGAATCTTCTTCATTTCTGTGACCAATCATGATAAATGCCCAAAGAGATTTATAGCACAATTAAGCACAAATAATAAATTAGTGATCGTGTTTTTTGCCAATATTGCTAATTATTAATAATGCTTGTTATTGATAATTATGACAGTAATAGCAGTGAAAGCTATAACATGGCAATTAAGAGATATGGGTTCCAGCCAGCTTGGTCAAAATTCACTGGAATAAAATGGGCAAGATCTTGAGTTTCCTCTCAGTTTTCTCATCTGTGAAATGGGGATGATGATAACTGTTTTACTGCTTACCTTGTATAGTAGGAAGGTCAATGTCTATCTTGTTTGCCCAGCACAGGGTTGGACACTTAGTACATTCTTAATAAATATGTGTCGAATCGATAACACAAAAGTGATCATCATGTTACTAGAATATATCTTACATATCCTAATTGGGAAGGGAATGTAGCCAAAATCTGTTGGGTTCTCATGCTGTTTCAAGCCTGCTAGTTACTTTTTTTTTAATCCTTACTTTTATTTATCTTTTTTTTTAGTTTTTTTTTTCCAGAGAGAGAGAGAGAGAGAGCATGAACATGTGTGAGCAGGAGAGGGTCAGAGAGAAAGGGAGAGAAAAAAATCCCAAGTAGAACCCTTGCTATCAGCGTGGAGCCCAATGCAGTCCTCATGCCCATGAACCATGAGATCATGACCTGAGCCAAAACCAAGAGTCGGATGCTTAACCAAATGAGCCACCCAGGCACCCCTACTTTTATTTATCTTTACTATTTAACTACTCTGTGAAATGAGGCTATTTTATAGCTGAGCACACTGAGTTTCAGGGACATTCATGACTTGCCCCAAGTCCTCCAGTTCATACGTGATTAACCAGGATTTGAACTAAGGGTGTCTGATTCAAAACCCTACGCCCTGTCGTGTTGCCCTTGCTAGTACATGCCTTCCCTGTCTTAGGAGATTGCTTGCCACAGCTGATGACCAAAATTCAGAACTTCTCTCTCTACATCTAACATTGCACTGTTGTGTTTGCAACCTGTTGCCTCTTGTTCTGTCGCCTCTCCTTTCACATGTCTTCTCCCTTTCTCTGTCGTGACTAGTGTGCTTCCTCAGTGACTTCTGTGCCCTCGGGTCTCCATCTGAGTTCCCCTTGACTTCCATTTTTCTGGCGCTGTCTTGTCCGCTTCCTCTAGATTCCTCATGTCCTTGAGTTAACAGGATTTATTTGAGTGCAATATGGAGACTAGAAGTCATTCCCATCATAAACAAAAGAAGAAATACACAAACAACCACCACCAAGTAAAATATTCAAGGCTGCTGTTAGTCAAAGGAGTACCCATGAAAACAGCAATGACAAAGTAAGCCAGAAGAAGAAGTGAATAGGGGCCCCATGAAGGCAAGAGGCACTGTGATTTGCACTCATTCCCAGACGGTGGGAGGATGGTTGCCACTTTTGGGGAAAGCGTTTTGGGAATCGGTGTCCCAAGACTTGAAAGTTTGGTTGATGAGCACAATTCTGGAAGCATTCTAAGAGGAGCATCCCTTACACCCATCTAGCTCTCTATGCCAAGGAAATAATCAAAGATGAAATAAAAAAGTAATGTCCAGCCCAGTGTCAATAACAGAACATTGGTTAAATAAATCAATTATGACATATCTAAAAGGTGTTATATTACAGAGTCATTAAAAAATAATATTTTAGGCACGCCTGAGTGGCTCATTTGCATAAGCCTTCGACTGTTGATTTTGGCTCAGATCATGATCTCCCGGTTTGTGAGATTGAGCCCTGCATCAGGCTCTGTGCTGACAGCTGGGAGCCTGCTTGGGATTCTCTCTCTCCTCTCTCTCTGCCCCTCCCCTGCTCACATGTGTGCACTCTGTCTTTCTCTTTTCTCTCAAAATGCATAAATAAACTTAAAAGTAATAATATTTTAATGAATCTTCTCCATTATGGAAATTGGCCATCATATAAGGCAAAGTGAAAAAAATCTCTATGCAAAACTGGATCTATTCCTGTCTTCTGGTTCTGTAAAAGAGCATATAATTGGCATCACCTATTCTTTCAACAAATATTTCTTAGGTGTCTTCTATGTGTAAGTACTATGCTAAGTAGTAGGTATGCATATAAGCAAACAAACACCCAGAGGATTCAGCTATTGAACAATTGCACAAAAATAAATAATTACCAATCCAGTGATTGCCAGGACAGAAAATTAAACAGTACCTCCCAGAGCTTAACTCTGGACCAAATTTAGACTGGGAGACTGAGGGATGTGTTCTCTGGGCAAGTGTTTTTGAAGCAGAGCTCTGAAGAGGTAGCCAGGTGGGGGGAAGCATTGCCAACAGAGGGAACCATGCCTGCCACAGCCCTGAGGTAGTGCCATCAGGAGGCCCATGACACTGGAGCAGATGAGTGGGAGGCTGCACCCCGAGGTCTGGATTGCACCCTGAGTGCAATGGAATAGGTGCCACGGAAGGCTTTAGGGCAGGCGCTCAGTGCAATCCAGTAA
The DNA here is from genome assembly GCF_022837055.1 of Prionailurus viverrinus. NCBI lineage: Eukaryota > Metazoa > Chordata > Mammalia > Carnivora > Felidae > Prionailurus > Prionailurus viverrinus. Next base: position 29,531,210 of record NC_062562.1, on the reverse strand, counting down.
ACACTTCTGGAAGATCGCAGTGATTTCAGGTGCAGAATGGATGGTGTGGCTCTGTGAGAACAGTGAGGAGTAGATGAAAAGGCCACATCTGAGGGTCCATCAGCAGCTCCTGTCAGCCCAGTCTGGCACCCTACCCAGACGCTAGGTAAGCCAGGCTCTCCTCTGAAGAGATCTTAAGACTCAGATTCCCACAGACCAGTGGGAAAGGTCGTTTCCCACTTCTTCTACCTTCCGCTCCTCTTCGAGCTTCATCCATCCCTCTATACAACTCATCTTTGAATGCCAGATGAAATGGGGTCCCCCACCTCCCCCCATTTTAAAGTCAGGTGTTGGCTTTGTCCAAATGAAGCCTGGTCTCAAATTCTAAGACTGTTTCCAAGAACTAGGGATTCAAAGGATGCAAGGAAGTGTTAGTGGTTACCCTGAAATAGTTTGTGAGTATCTGCAAATGCATGGGAAAAGTTCTCCACAACTCGATTTCATGCTAATTCCAAGTGATTCCTTGTAGAGCTCTGTGAAGACCGGTGGCAACTTTCTGAGCATCTGTCTTGCATTTGCCTAACAAGTTAATTAACACTTTTTGTCACTCTGGCAGCTTTGGAGCAGAGGTGAGGGGGAGGGGGGATGCGACAGCCAGTGCTGCCTCGGGTTAACCCTGCGTTCCCCCTACGCAGGAAGAAGGCAGCTGAGTGTAGCATTGTCAAGGCAGAGGTCTCCGCACTGACCTCTCTGATTCTTTCTGCAGCTGGGGCACCCAGGGCGACTTCTCGACAACTCATGCACTGCCCGCTGTGAAGGTGAAGCTGTTCACAGAGAGCACAGGGGTCCTGGCCTTGGAGGACAAAGAGCTCGGACGGGTAAGCGCTCCCCATCACACGTTGCTCCAGAGAGCCGTGTCCCCCGGTCCCATGGGATAGCACTGCCAAGTCCTGAAAGGTTTGGTTTCAGGTTTGAGTCCCGGGCTGTACTCTCCATCGGTTTTGTGATCCTGGGCCAGTCCCTCAACCTCTCTGAGCCTCAGTTTCCCCTCTTTAAATCTGGGCTACCAGGAGGGCACATTGTAGAAGACAGAGCAGGGGTTCTCAACACCCTCAGACCCAGACACCCGTTAGAGCAGAGATTTGTAATGTCCCTTCTGTCTTGAAGTGAAACTCTCAGACTATTTATTTATTTATTGACTTTTAATTTTTTCTTTTTTTTAGTCTGTCTTTATTTTTGAGAGAGAGCGAGAGAGAGTGCAAGTGGGGGAGGAACAGAGACAGAGGGAGACACAGAATCCGAAGCGGGATCCAGGCTCTGAGCTGTCAGCACAGAGCCGACATGGGGCTTGAACTCACCAGCCGTGAGATCATGACCTGAGCCGAAGTCGGATGCTCAACGGACTGAGCCACCCAGGCGCCTCTCAGACAATTTAACAACCTAACCACCTGACAATTTAAAAATCAATACAGTGACATAATATAAAAGAGAAATAAAAGGGAATTAATAATAAAATAACTTCAGGGTGCCTGGCTGGCTCAGCTGGTAGAGCATGTGACTCTTGATCTCAGGGTTGTAAGTTCGAACCCCACATAGGGCGTAGAGATTATTTAAAATAAAATCTTAAAAATAATAATAATAAAATAATTTCAAAAATGTAGCGATTCAGGCACCGTTGCACTAGAAGACCTACAGAAGGAATGCTTTCCTTGTTCCCATATGGAGAATCACTAGGCAGGTGACAGTCACAAAATCCGCTGTGGAGGGTGGAAGCTGAACAACTTACATATCAGTGAACTGATTTCCTGAAACCATCAACCAAGGAAACAAAGTTTCCTCGGTTTCCCTGGAAAAGTGCCAAAATTACTTTGCGTGTATATTGTTCCAAATTACCGAAATTCAACTGAGCAAAGATTAAAGTTCTCATTGGTAATGATTCGTGGATAAGGCAGCATTCCATCCAGTCTGCAAGTAGAGGGGGCTCCAAAGAGATGTGCCAATGGGGCAGGAAAATTATTAGCAAAAGAAAAGGATTGTTTTAGGCAAGGTGGCTTTCCTTGAGGGTGAAAGTGAGGGGTCTTATCTCGCAAATTACCCCATCTTTCTTTGCAGGAGGATGGGGAGGGCAGACGCATGGGTGCTGATTGGAAAATTCCAGACTGACGTGTTAGGCCTACATTTCTGGGGGAGGTTGGAACTGCAGGCAGATTACGTACTGAGCACCGGTTTGGGAATAAGGTCTAAGTGACACCACTTTGGGCCTCTGGTTTTCTTTTTAACAATATGTAAACAAAAGATTTAAGATCTGGACTCAATTAATTATAGACAGGCTTTTCCACCTCCATTCGTATCCAGTGGGAATATTTAGAAGTTAGGTGAGATTCAGGACAATTCCTCCCTGGGGAGGAATGTCTCATTCATCGTGTGGTATGTCGAATCCCCAGGCCCCGCCCATTCAGTACCAACAGAGCCCAGCACCGTTCTGTCAACCAAAAATGTCCCCCAAATTGCTGAAACATCCCAAAGGGTGGTACCAATCCCTTTGAGCACCCCTGAGATAATAGAGACATTTCTTCTTACTTCTCAGTTATTGACTCTACACCAAACAGCCTGTATTTTCAGGACATAAGTTAGATTTGCTAGCTTAAAATGCTTCCATCACCCCATACTGCTTATAATAAAAATCTGAACTCTGTAGTATAGCCTACAAGGATTCATGTGATCGGGCTTCTGCCTACTTCCTCGTAGGTAGTTGTGACTACCTTTCCCCTTATCCACTATGTCCCAGCTTCGTTGGCCAAATTTCAGTCTGCTACATAAACCATTCTTTCCTGCATCAGAGGGCTTTCTCCCTGAGTGGAACGCTCTCCCCACTGTCCACAGCTCTTCAAAAGGCTGCCTCCTTCCTTGCATCAATGCCTTCTCCTCCTAAGAGACTTTTCCTGACTGCCCATCTTCCTTCATTCACTGCCTCAGCCCCCTCTCTACTAAACTTCTCGCCAAGGAGAGAAAGAGAGAAGAATTTACAGAAATGTTGGCTTCTGTCTCCCCTACTGGATGATGAAAACCCCGTGGGCATAGAAGCCTAAACTATTTTGTTCACTACCCTATATACCCAGAGGCCGGCACAGAGACTCCCAATACATTTCATTTCGTACTGGTTGATTACATAATCCCTTCTGAAAACTGTATGACTTCAGCCAAAACTTTCAACCTCTCTAACCCTCTGATGTGTCATCTATGGAAAAATGAGAGAATACCTCGAGACTAGCACACAGGCACACACTTCTAACAACGCCAGCAAGAATACATTAAGTGTGCTTTCTTTTTTCTTCCTTTTTTGCCTGCTTCCTTAATCTGGCTTTCATCTATACAGCTGACCTGGAATCGTATTACTAGGATTTAGACCAGAATATTAGTATTCGGAGAGAAAAGTCCAGGAATGCTCAACTTGAGTCCACAGAAGGTTCCCTGGAATCCAGGAACCCCATGAAATTGTTTGCAAATGTTGAGGTAGCGAGGGGGCATATGTACATTTTTCTGGACTTGCCAGTCCAAAGCATTCACCAATTTCTCAAAGCTGTTTCCACTCAGAAAAGTTAACCCCACTGAGCTAGTCAAACCTTTTGTTTTATAGAAGAGAAAACAGATTCCCACAGAAGGCAGGAAGCTTCCCTAGACCCACCCAGTTGGTTGGTTCCCATGCCCTGTACATTTGCCGGTGGCCAGGGCACTGCCCAGAGGCTCTGCAGTCTCTCACCGATGCTATAACCCTGTTATAGCATGCTATATTATCTCACCGATAATAACCCTAATGAGTTATTACTCATCTTGTACGGATGAGTCCGCTGGGGCCCAGAGGAGGTAAGTAACTTGCCAGGAATGATGTTGACTCATCTCCAGGACAATTCCCACTGTATCACATCGTCCCTGTGCAGAAATAAAACCCTGGGCTCTGCTGCTTTGACGAATGCCACGAGCTTGCCACAACCCTGTAGTTATTCATTTCTTAAGAACTCATTCTCTTCTCCAGCCCCATAGATGTTCCCCTAGATATGAATTGACTCTTCCTACTGAGACACTTTCTACCAGTTGCCGTGGAACTGGCCTGCCAGGTCCATGTGCCAGTTGGGGCGCCCTCCTCTGGAAGCACCTCCACAGGCTGCAGCTGGTGATGACTGCTTTCTTTTTCTAAGTGAAGCAATTCCTTGTACCCCTGGGGGAGGGTTTCTATGCTCTAATTGCTCCCAGGCTTAGCAGGACACAGACACATTTGAAATCCCAGTGCTACATTCATTCATTCAACAACATTTAGTTTGTGCCATATTCATTATGTTTTTCTTTTCATTGACCTTTTTAATTGAAAAAAAATTCATGCATTGTAAAAAAGAAGTTAATGGATAATAGTGACAATGAGTGATTGTTCCCACCTTGCCCTAGTGTCTTCTCCAGGGAAAAGCCTTGTTTTCAATTTGTGTATTCTTCCCCTAGTGTTCTATGCCTGTATAAGCATAGCATATACAAGCATATGTGTACATATCCCTCTAAAAAAGAAAGAACGAATGAATGAACGAACAGCAGGGAATAACTGTATACATACTGTTTTGTACTTTGCTTGAAATATCAGTGTATTTAGAGATTAGTTCACGTCAGCCCATACTGACTTGCTTCCTGTTTCATAGCTGTGTAATATTCCAGGTATAGATGTATCATAACATACTTAGATTATTTCCAGTCTTTGGCTGTATAAGCAATGCTTCCGTGAATAACCTTGAATTTATTTCTTTGTGCATATGTGTGTATATGCGTAGGATGGTTTCTCAGAAAATATTTTGCTGAATGAAATCTGAATTTTGACAGATTCTACCAAATTGTCCCTTAAAGAGTATACGCCAATTGATACTTCCACAAAAGGCAAAAGTGAGGGTTACTCTGCACCCTTGCCAACCCTGTAATATTATCAAACTTCCATTCACTGGATATGATTGTGAGCCCATGGTGTCCCATCATTTGTGGCATGCAGAGAGCAAACAGGACTAATGACAGGCAAAAATCTTTAACTTCAAAAGAACATAAGGGATATAGATCTAAAAAAACAGAAATTATAGGGGCGCCTGGGTGGCTCAGTCGGTTGAGCATCTGACTTCCACTCAGGTCATGATCTCACGGTTTGTGAGTTCGAGCCCCACGTTGGGCTCTGTGCTGACAGCTTGGAGCCTGGAGCCTGCTTCAGATTCTGTGTCTCCCTCTCTCTCTCTGCCCCTTCTTCACTCATGATCTCTCTCTCTCTCAAAAATAAATAAACATTAAAAAAAAAACAAACCAGAAATTATACTGCAATGTGGTAAGTGCTCTGCTAGAGGAAGAACACCTGGGAAGTGCATAGCTAGGGGACGCAATCCAGTCTGAGGGTCAGGGATGCCTTCCTGGGGTCAGGTCAAGTGGATACGGAGGTAGGGAAGGATGTACAGGCTGAAGCTTGGAGACGATCAGCCAGGAAAAGGCTCAGGGTTAAAACAGCACCCCCCCACCCCCCACCCAAGGACCTGCCTGTGCGGCCAGGTAACTAAGAGAAGCTGGGGCTGGCCGGCATGCTGCTTACTGCGCAGAGTGGGTTGTGTTCCCACATCGGCATCACCACATCAAAGCGCAGCACACATGGGCCTCGGCTGAGATGACAAAGTGCTCGATTAGCAGCCTGGAATGTCCAGATGAGGTGTCTGGACTGCTCAGGGCTCACGTGCACCCAGGAGGACCCTAATAATTCAGCAGGGCTGACACATACAAAGGAGACGTCGACCCGTCGGGCACATGGTGGGGTGGGGGTGAAGATGGAGAAGAACAGCAGTGACCTCACCTCTCCATCCACCCTGGAGAGGAAGTCTCCCCGGGGAGCCACCACACGGAGGAAGTCTTTGTGGAGCGGCCAGTAATGAGCTGTGGTCATTCGTGTCGGCGAATGGACGCCATATTGCCGGTGGGAAACACGCCCAGAATCCATATGGTGGAAGTCCTGTTAACGAGCTCCGGGCGCCCAGAGCGAGGCTCCTGCTTTGATTTTGCCAAGTGGGCAGGAGCAGAAGGAGGCTCGGGGGCTTGCCTGCTGCTGTTCTGGCCCTGGCTGGGCTTTCTCTTCCCAGCCCCTCCCCGTCCTTGCTTCCCAGAACATCACCCCCTTCACCTCTCAGGCCAGACTGGCTCAGGAGAGAGGGGCAGCTTCCCTTGGAAGGGCGGCACCTCCCTCCATCTCCCAAATGCTGGGGTCCCCGGAAACGGAACAGGATATGGAGTGACCTATAGGGACGGGCGTTCTCTTGAGGGGAGGGAGAGGTGCACCCCCACCCGCACCCCCAGTGGCACCTTAACGTACTTGCCTTCAGCATCCTACAACGTATTATACTCTTCTGGCACCAGTTACATGAATTTATACATTTTACGATACAATTTTAACTAAAGCAACCCTCACAAAATGAACAAATGGTCTAAAAAAGATTACTACAAAGTGCTATAATCTTTTTTTTTTAATTTTTTTTAACATTTATTTATTTTTTGAGACAGAGACAGAGCATGAATGGGGGAGGGGCAGAGAGAGAGGGAGACACAGAATCCGAAGCAGGCTCCAGGCTCTGAGCTGTCAGCACAGAGCCCGACGCGGGGCTCGAACTCACAAACCGTGAGATCATGACCTGAGCCGAAGTCGGACGCTGAACCGACTGAGCCACCCGGGCGCCCCAAAAAGTGCTATAATCTTTTTTTTTTTTTTTAATTTTTTTTTCAACGTTTATTTATTTTTGGGACAGAGAGAGACAGAGCATGAACGGGGGAGGGGCAGAGAGAGAGGGAGACACAGAATCGGAAACAGGCTCCAGGCTCTGAGCCATCAGCCCAGAGCCTGACGCGGGGCTTGAACTCACGGACCGTGAGATCGTGACCTGGCTGAAGTCAGACGCTTAACCAACTGCGCCACCCAGGCGCCCCAAAAGTGCTATAATCTTAAGATGCTACTATTGCAAGCCTGGCAAAAAAAAAACACACAAAAAAATGGTGGAGCTGACATTGCCTTACTGAGCAGGACCTCTGTCACCCACATCATGAGATAAAGTCATTGCCAGTGTAATCAGATAAGATCAGGTGTCAGGCAAGATGTTCTGAAATTATTTACAAGACTACTTGAACTGCTTGGGGCGCCGGAGTGGGTCAGTCAGTTGTGCGTCTGACTCTTGATTTCAGCTCATGTCGAGATCTCAGGGTGGTGAGATCGAGCCCCATGTCAGGCTCTGACAGCACAGAGCCTGCCTGGGATTCTCTGTCTCCTTTCTCTGCCCCTCCCCTGCTCATGCTCACTCTTTCTCTTTCTCCCTCTCTCCCTCCCTCTCTCTCTCTCTCTCTCTCTAAAAATAAATAAATTTAAAAAAACAAAAGACTACGTGAACTGCAGACTTACATCTAGTATCATTAACAATGAGCCTTGCCCTAAATATATATGATACCTTAAAATATAGCTAATAATAGTTCCAAGCCGCCATAATTAGCGAGACATGTAAGAATACAGTTTTTGGGACACCTGGGTGGCTCAGTCGGTGGAGCATCTGATTCTTGATTTCGGCTCGGGTCTTGATCTCACGGTTTTGTGAGTTCCAGCCCCACGTGGGCTCTGTGCATTGACCACACAGAGCCTGCTTGAGATTCCGTCTCTCCCCCTCTCTCTGTGCCCCTCCCCCACTCATGCTATCTCTTTCTCAAAATAAACTTAAGGGGAAAAAAAAAATATATATATATATAGTTTTTATCCGTAGCTCATTTTTAAGACTTCTATATTTGTGTGTATTTTATGATATATATAATAAGCTAATATATTAATACAAAGTAAATGTAGATAATGGAAACATAAAATATAAATATAATGATATCTAGTTATATAACTTACATAGATATATAATGATATTTTATATATTTATATATTGATGGTGATATATTTTTATATTGGTCGCAATATATTTACAGGTATTGGGCTATTTGCTCAGCATATTTTATGGGCACAGGGCATGGTCAGAAAAACTTGAACAGCCTCTGGTCTGAAAAATCAGGCCTGGTATTTCCATCATGTCATACATAAGACATTGGGAAAACTCAAATTCTGTGTTTAGCAAAAATGGATGAATTTTCTTTCATCAGAGTCAGGGAATTTAATGGGTGGGGGGGTGTGGGGAGGGGTCAGGCCCGGAGGGAGAAGGGGTGAAAATTCAGCACCAACGAGGCCTATCAGAGCGGGCCGATTCTGCTTTTCTGCCACACCGACTCGCTCTGCCCCGAGCTCCTGTTGTGCCGCCTCACGGGAAGCCATATGCTCCCACCCTCTACATGCCAGCCGGGCACATGAGGGCAGTGAGGCAGGCAGCCTCTGGAAGGCCGCAGGGTCCGCCTCCAAGCCTCTGAACCCCTCCCCTCCCCCTGCAGAGGTGAAAGAAGCCCAGGAGAGAGGCGGCCTCCCCCTGCACCCAGAGAAAGGAGATGCTTTGAAAACATTGCCAGAGCAGCATGCAACAAATCGGGGCCCGCGGCCACCACAAAAGCACATCTTAGCAGGCCCAGCTTTTGTCGCGCCTGCATTTAATTCCTGTTCCCTCAGTCCAGGGGATTTTCCAGATATTCCACTCCTGCCCCAGTGCGTGTTCTTCAGCCCCCACGTGGCTCCTGAGAACTCCGGTCACAAAATGAAGAGGCGGATGTCCCGAGTTATCCACTCCTTGCCTCACTTGCAGCCTCCGAGACAGAACCTCACATTGGAGCCCCATCTCGGCAGCGCAGGGTCAAAAAGACGCTTTCTGAGAGCCCATCCTTCCTGCTGTGTGGGCTTCCTTTCAAACCCGGACAGATTTCGGTGTTTGTTAGCTGAGGAGATGCCCCATGCGTGTGACCATCTATGTAAATGCGTGACTGTCAGCCAGATCCCTCCCTTCCCTAGGCCTCTCATTTCTCATCCATCCCATAAAGTCCCTTCCGCATTCCCCATGGCCTTTGAGAGATTTCCTCCTCCTGAGACAGGGGAGCGAAAAATGAGCGGACGGGAGGTGCTCTACTGTGTAATCTCTCATGTCTTTCTTTCATACATCCGCCTTCTTATATGGATGATGAGCCTGAGTCTCTGTCCTGGGTTGCTTTGGGACTTCAGAATTTCAGAAAGATGCACAAGCAGAGTGACCGAAATCATGATTATTACTTTTCCTGAATTAGCCAGGGAGAGAGAGGAGAGCAGGAGAACACCATTTCTGCCCGCTGGCTGGTCTCTGCTTGGCACGAGGCAGCCACGGTTGGTAGATGAAGCCTTGAATTGCAGTCCTGTGGCCAAGCCTCTGTTTCATTTAAACGCCTCCCTGGGAGCTGGGCAAGACGCGCAGCTTTTCAGCAGCAGAGTTTCTCGTTGAAAACAACACGCCTGTAACAGTGTCTCCGCTTTCTGGCTAACATGGATGTCCTTTTCGCCTACAGGTTATTCTCCACCCTACCCCAAACAGCCCCAAACAGTCAGAGTGGCACAAAATGACAGTCTCCAAAAACTGCCCCGATCAAGACCTCAAAATCAAACTTGCTGTCCGAATGGATAAGCCTCAAAACATGAAGCATTCTGGGTAAGTGTTTCTTCTCCAAGTGGTAGTTTGGGAGAGGTTTTTATCCGTTTCTTAAAAATTTTAAAAAGAAAAAAGCTGATCTTCAGAGAACTGCATGGAAGGAAATATAAAGGATTCATGAGAGATTCTTGGTTTTTATATTTACTATAAACTTCAGTTTTTATAAAACTTTTGTAAAACTTCTTGATTTTTATATTTACTACAAACCTCAATTCTTATGATTACTGGATGTGCATTTGTGCTGCCAAAATAGATTGATTTCCTTCTTTTTTTCTAATAGGATTTCCAGTGCAATTCAAGCATGCTAAGTGATTCTGGTTTAGGAGGTTTCATTGGCTTTGTGTACCTTTCAGTGGCATCTAGATCTTTCAGACTCTATGATTCATCCTCTCGCACCTTCTTTAACAACCACGTCCAAGAGACATGAGCAGGTGCTATAGGCGACTTTCAAACAATTAACGTTAAATCAGTGTTAGAGTGTAGTGTTCAGCGAAGTCTTTTAAAAAAATGACCGAAACATAGGAAATATATGATCATTTTCAGTTCTTAAGGTTGAGAGGCATGAGCAGTTATTTCAAGTAGCATAAAAAGAATAAACGAAATAAGCTTCATTTCACAGATCAAACCAATGATTTGTACAGGAAATCTTCATTGACAACTGGGTAATGCCATGGTTTATTCCATTAAACTGCTTGGACACCACTCTCTCAGTAAATGTGATCACTTAGAAAGGAGTTGGGCCATATCACTGAAGAGGGGAATGTCTAACCAACAGAAGGGAATGGATTGTTTTTCAATTATTCTGTGGGTACCGTTTGCCACCGGCTATCATTCTGCTTAGCTCCTCTAGAAACATCTCATTAATTCCCTTTGGGGTGTATGCATTCATGAGATGGTTTAAAGTCATAAAATGGAAATGAAAACTGAGAATTGATTATAATTCTAGAGGCTTAGTGCTCTACAGTGCTAGAGGTTTAGGGGCTACAAAAACCCAAACCCAGGGACTAGCCAGTGAGTAAGACACATTCAAATAGAAGCATTTAAAGAGGTCCAAGGAGAGAGCGGTTAGGACAGGAAGTACACACCCCAGCACATGAGCAGACCACAGCAGCATGTGATCAGGAAGTAAAGAATGATGTTGTAGGGAGTTAGTGCCTTGGTATTCCAGGGAACATGGAAAGCTCAAGGTTTCAAGAAAAGATAGGTACCTCCCAGTCAGGGCACCAGAGGGAGTCAGGCATGGGGAACCCCAGAGAAAGAAAAGGTTTCCCAACAAGCTGGAGACCCCGTACTGCCCTTGAGCTCTGGCACGGATTTGAAGAATTTGGATAGCATTATCCTGAGACCAAGCTGTTCCCAGAGCCTGAGATGGGGTTTTGCCACAGCTGTTCTGCCTGCGGCCAGTGGACAGCTGTGGGAGAGTGAGCCAGACCCTTGCTACACATTTCGTCTTTTTTCCACCATCATGATGAAGGGCAGCTAGCTTCTCCCCAGTTACGTTAGCATCTCATGAAGATGTGTCATGAAGTGTTTGTGAAGTCGCCTTTTCCTCCTTCTGATCATACTCCTGGCATCTATTCCAAATGTTAAGTGGAATTTCTCCCCCTTGATGTAAACATCCCAGTTGCGAGACAAAGGGTCAGAGAATTCTGTTAGGTCTTTATAGCATACAGGAAAACATTCTTCATCTTTTGCAAAAATACTTGCTCATAAATGCTCAGTAACTATTTGCTAAAGGAACAGGAGCATGAGCAGGATAGAGTGAGCAAGGGAAAGAGAGAGAGAGAGAGAGAGAGAGAGAGAGAAATGAGGAGGGTAGGACAGACTGAAGAGAGAGACAGAGACAACAAAAATATGATTGGATGTATCTGTCCTCAAAAGTTCAGTTTTTTAAAAAAAACTTCCTTATAGGATCAGCAGCTCACCCCACCTAGTATGGAGTTTCACAAGCACTCCCTTATTTAATTCCCACAGCAAACTTTACATACCGAGTAATTTCCCCAGGGGACACACTCCCATATCCCACATTCTCTTCATTTACGCTGCTGGGAACTGAACTAACTGATTTGAATTCAGTAATTTTTTTTCTTTTGGTTCATTTGTAAAATTACTGAGACATTTCAAGCTATCTTGACCCTGCAGATGACAGAAGAAATATGTAACTCAACTTCTGACAGTTTCCACAGCTATTTCGTGTTTCTAGACTCCCATGTAAAAATTACCCATCTGCCAGGAAATATACTAGGAAAGCCTAAAGTAGCCCTGAAAAGTAGACAATAGCTTTCTTAACAACACTGCCAGAGACCCATTGTGGCCTAAATCAGGGGTGGACAAAATTAGTTCCACAAGGGATGACCCAAGGAAATTAAAAGAATTTCTTATGGACTACAATTTTTTTTCATTTAAACTTAAAAAAGCTTTCTCGAGCTCTATTGTGTAGGGAAGGAAAGAAATATCAGAATAGTGTTACAGCTTAAAGAATGGTAGAGAGAAAGGAATTTTCAAGAAGCATGGCTGAGGTTATAAATTTTATCTACTTTAATGTTTATTAAAACATAAAAGGAAAAATCAGAATTACTGTAAATTAGTCCTTGTTGGTAGACTGGGACATTCAGAATAACTTTCCTTATTGAGCAGAAAAATGTTAGTGAGAAAGTCAACACTATTTTGAGGCCTTAAGACCTGAGTATCTGGGCCTATTTGACAATAAGCAGCTCCTCAGAGAGTTATTTTTCATATTTTACATCCATATGGTGTTTTCAAGTTCAGCAAGTGCATTCACACGCATGTTCTCATCTCTTCCCTGAAATAGCCTCACAAGGACTACGTATCATTATCCTCCCATCTTAATAAATGGCCTCTCCCTTCACCCAGTTGGCTCGGACCAAGAATCTTGGGGTCATCTTTGACATTTCTCTTTCACTTTCACCCCCTCATGTCATCCATCAGCAAATTCTATTCACTGTACCTTTGAGAGAAATCCAGAGTTCAGCCTCTCCTCACCACCACCATATCACCATTTGGATCCAAGCCTTGAACCCTTAACTCCCTCACTTGTGCCTTTACTGATTAAGCAGCCCCCCTCCTGCTGTCCTTCCTTCCCTGTAGTCTGTCTCCCAACATGAAGCCGGAGTAATTTTTTTAACACACAAGTCAGATCCTGCCACTCAAATGCTGGAAAACCTCCAATGATTCCCCATCTCACAGTCAAAGCCAGTGTTGTTACCATGGCTACGAGGCCCTATCTGATAAAAACTCCACTACCTATATGACCTTGATCACGCTTCCAGCCACAGTGGCCTCCTTGCTCCTCCCCACCTCCACGTGCACCCCTACCTCAGGGCCCTCGGCCCCATCTTTCCCTTGGATGCCTTTTGCCTTGGATGCCTCTTCTCCCCCACCCAACTTTCCACCTGGTTCACCCTGATTTCTGCATGTCTGTCTGCCATGTCAGAATGCCTGGCCCACCTGTGTCTTCTCTCTTTCTTACTCTGCTTTATTTTCAGCAGAGCACTCATCATCAACTCACACATCACATATTTCTTTGTTTATTAGTTTGTCGTCTCTCTTCCCCATTAGACTCTGAGTTCCTTGTCATCAGGGACCTTTGTCTCCCTTGTTCAAAGTAGCTATTACAGGGCCTACCAGGTAGTAAAAGCCCAATAAATTAATCTAATTGTTGGATAAATGAGTAAGTAAATGAATGAATTCCCACTTTACATATATGGGAAACAGATGTGGGGGTGGTGAACAGTCCTGCCCAAGTGAGAGTAAGCATTAGAGCTGTGTCTAGAATTAATTACATTATTCCTTCTGGTTCGACCTTAAATGGAGGACCCAAACTTGAATGAAATAGCTCCCCTGATTCCACCTTGGTTTCATTCAATGAACTGCCGTGCCCCAACCCAGAGTAATTTACAGCAAATCTGATTTTCCTGTTAGGCTTTAACAGAACTTGCAAGGGATACAGTTTATATGTCTCAGCCATTCTTCTTTTTTTTTTTTTTTTTTTAACGTTTATTTATTTTTGAGACAGAGAGAGACAGAGCATGAACGGGGGAGGGTCAGAGAGAGGGAGACACAGAATCGGAAACAGGCTCCAGGCTCCGAGCCATCAGCCCAGAGCCCGACGCGGGGCTCGAACTCACGGACCGCGAGATCGTGACCTGGCTGAAGTCGGACGCTCAACCGACTGCGCCACCCAGGCGCCCCTCAGCCATTCTTCTTAAAATCCCCGTTCCTCTTCCATTTTCTTAGCTGTGCTGTTGCTTTAGACGTCTTGTTCTTCCAACTATCACATTCCTCTCTCTTCCCTGTAAGTCTCCAAGACACCGCTCAGATTGGCATAGACTCTCAGACAAGACTGCCATGACTGACCTAATTAAATATTTCTAGGGTCCATTTTATCTCCTTCGTTGGCTTATTTTCTGTAAATGCCGATTAAATCAAGTTGGCTGATAGTGTTGTTGAAATCGTCTAAATACTTCCTGATTTTCTATCAATTATTGAGAGAGAAGTATTGTAATCTGTGACTATAATTGTGGATTTGTTTGTTTCATCTTACAATTCTGTCCATGTTTGTCTCATTTATTTTGAAGCTCTAGTATGAGACGCATAAACATTTAAGGTTATTGTAACTTCTTGATTAATTGACCCCTTTATTATTATGAACTGTTCTTTATCCCTCGTAATATTCTTTGCCCTGAAATTTACTTTGTGTGACAGTAATACAGCCCCCCCCTCCAACTTTTTAAAAGACTAATGTTAGCATCGTAAATCTTTTCCATCCTTTTATTTTTAATTTATGCCATTAGAGTCAAAGTGCATTTCTTGTACGCAGCATGGATTTGACTCTAGCTTTTTGAAATCAATCTGAAGATCTCTGCCTTTGAATTGGGATATTTAGCCTATTTGTATTTATTGTGATTATTGATATAGTTAGGTTTAAATTAAATTGCTGTTTGTTGGGACACCTGGGTGGCTCAGTTGGTAAAGTGTCTGTCCTTGGCTCAGGTTATCATCTTGTGGTTCATGGGTTTGAGCCCGCATTGGCTTCTGTGCCGACAGCTGGGAGCCTGGAGCCTGCTTCGGATTCTGTGTCTCCCTCTCTCTCTCCTCCTCCCCCACTCGTGTGTGCGCACACTCACTCTCTCTCAAAAATAAACATACACTAAAAAAATTGCTATTTGTCATCTTGCTTTTTTTCTGTTTGTTCTCTCTGATCTTTGTTCCTTTTTCCTCTTTTTTCTTTTTTTCCTTTTTTTTTTCTTTGCCTTCTTTTGGACTAACTGAATATTTTTATGATTCTGTTTTATGTTCTTTGTTGTATTATTGTCTGTAAATGCCAATTAGGTCAATTACTTAGGATATAATCCTTGGCAGTAACCACTTACCAGCTGTAGGCAAGTTGCTTAACCTCTGTGGACCTCATTTTGCTCGGCATAAAGTCACGATAGTTTTGCCTCATAAGGTTGTGAGAAATTAAATGAGTTACTACATGTAAAGCATTTAGAACAGGGTCTGATACCTGGTAAGGGCTACAGCTGTGGAACAGCTGGTGGTGGAGGTTATTCTTACCAGTGTTTGCTATCATTCATTTATGGTGCTTCTCCCCAGTCCATGCATCTTCCTGCTGGGCTGTGGCAAGAAGCCTCAGGCATCTGGAGTCTTTGCACCCTCCATGCTCTCACTCACTCTCCAAGGAAGGGAGAGATGCCTCCAGAAAGAATCTTGGTTTTGTCTTAATGTGACTTCTCTTCTTTTTTTTTTCAGTTTTTTAACATTTATTTATTTTTGAGAGAGAGAGAGAGAGAGAGAGAGAGAGACAAAGAGACAGAGCACAAAGAGGGGAGGGGCGGAGAGAAGGAGACACAGAATCTGAAGCAGACTCCAGGCTCCGAGCTGTCATCCCAGAGCCTGACGCGGGGCTCAGACTCACCAGCTGTGAGATCATGACCTGAGCCGAAGTCGGACGTGTAATTTCTGGCTCCACAGCCCGCCAAACTGAAACCTCAACCTATCCTTGGTCTCCATGTCCCTCTCGGCCATCCTTACCCCCTCGTGAGGGGTCCAGGGGCAAGTGATTCCGGCCGAGGTCCTGAGGGGAGCCTGTACTCTTCTCCCTGCCCTGGCTGCTCCTCCCCAGGCATCCTGGGAGAAGACATACAGTAAAACATTTCCCCATGAATAGCTATGGATCACCCACCATGTGTACACCTAGTGCTAAGCCCAGGGGATGTTTAATAAATAGAACTGAGTTACTAATTCATCGACACTCACAAGCATCAGAGGAAGGAAGACCGTCCCGTTTTTTATACAAGTGACAAGTTACAAGCATCACCATGGGTGCTGCCCTGCCAAGTAGTCCCAAGACCCAGGGATGCTGGAGCCAAGGGGCCATGGAAGACCCAAGAGTATCTTTCTCTTTCCTCTGTTTTGTTGTTTGTAGTTCACTCTGGCCTCTCATAGAATGAAACTGACAGGGACGTCTTTCTACTAAGACTACTATTTCTACTACGGCCACTGCTACTACTAAGGATAATGACAAGCCACAATATTACCTAACATCACCGAGCACTTACTATGCGCCAGTCTGTGCTAAACACTCACCGTGCATGGTCCCCATCCGCCCCCACAACACCTTGGCACACTGTCCCCATGTTACAGCCGAGGAAACGGAGGCACAGGCAGCTAAGCCAAAGGGCACTTGGTGGCAGGGTCCAAACTCACACACAGGTGTTTCCACCCTGAGTCTGAAATACAACCACCAGGCTAAACTTTGGCTCCCAACTCTGGAACGCTGATTTATTTGTAAATCCAGATTGCCACCATCCCGATGGCCCGAAGAGAGAGTCGAGGGCCACTAATGCCCATGCAGATAGATCTGTCTGTAGTGTGAGGAGCTTGAGGGGAAGGCCACCGGTGCATCTGCAATGACAGAACTCCCATCTGCTGCAGGTACTTTGCGTCCTGTCTCCTGAGCGCGTTTCAGCCTAAGAGAATACAGAGCCGGAGCTGACTAGACAGAAATGATACGGTGCAGCCCTCAGTTTTTCTCGGTTTTGACACCTTCTGGTATGTGCCAAATTAGCAATAAATTCTGAGGAAAACCTCCGAGGGAAAGCCCCTCCTTCACGCAAACCAACTGATACTTTGCAAAGGAGGATTGTTGATTTTTTCTCCGATCCCACTCAGCTTTCCCATTCAGAAGGCTTTCACCGGAAAAGTCCGATTGGAATAGCAATTCGTGTTCTCATTTCAGGAAAGAAACACAAGTTCGTGGGGGCGCCTGGGTGGCTCAGTCCAATAAGCAGCTGATTCTTGATTTCGGCTCAGGTCATGATCTCAAGATTTGTGAGTTCGAGCCCCGTGTCAGGCTCTGCGCTGACAGTGCGGACCCTACTTGGAATTCTCTCCCTCTCATCTCTTCTGCCCCTCCCCCCATTTATTTATACAGAAATAAATTCTCTGTATTCCTCTGTCTCTCTCTGTTTCAAAATAAATAAAGAAACTTAAAAAAAATTAAAAAAAAAAAAAAAAAGAAACCTAAGTCCTTCGTCTAAAATGGAACGAAGAACAGTGCAGTGAAAAGGGTACTCTAGAACCAGACTATTCCGGGTTTCAGTTCTGGCTGTTCCGTTCACCAGCTGTGGAATCCTGAGCTGGTTACTTGGAGTGCAGATCCCTCACCTGTAAAATAGGAATAATAATGTAATGAAGTACCTAACCATAAGCATGTACTTTGTGTCGGGTCCATGAACCAAGGCGACATGGCTCCAGACTCCAGGCCTTACCCCCTCCGGGTAGGTACAGTAAATTTGAGTAAAGTGCCTGAGACAGCACAGCATACTAGTAAAACTTCATCAAGCAGTAGCTAGTATTTTATTATGCTTCAGTGTGAGTTATATTCTGTGGCTTTTAGTGAATTCCTTTTCCTGCTTTCATTTCCATCAACTAAAATGATAAGTTTCAACGGCACCTGGGTGGCTCAGTAGGTTGAGCGTCCGACTTCGGCTCAGGTCATGATCTCATGGTTCGTGGGTTTAAGCCCCGCGTCGGGCTCTGTGCTGACAGCTCGGAGCCGGGAGCCTGCTTCGGATTCTGTGTCTCCCTCTCTGCCCCTCCCCTGCTCACACTCCGTCTCGCTCTCTCTCTCAAAAGTAAATAAACATTTAAAAAAAAGTGTTAAAAAAATTACAAACTTCGAATGTAGTGTCTGTGTTAACTGTTCTGAATTTCTCTATGTGAGTTCAAGTAAAGGGGAAAAAGAAAATGGGTAGTGGCTGCCAGATATAATTCCAGAAAAGTAGGAGACTGTTATAACCTTGCCAGTCATTACTACAAATACAAATGTTTTCACCCACTTTCTTCATATGATTTTCATTTCATCTGTTTTCCTATGTCCATATGTCCGAGGAGATTTCTTTTCACATATTTAGCTATTATTTACTACTAGTAATGATACACTTTGCTCTGTACACAGAGATAGTTTATAATAAGGCTGACATTTATTGTGTATCTACTTTCTGCTGTGCCTCATGCTCCTATTTCACAAGAATCCTCTCATTTAATCCCCACAACAACCCTTCAGGAGAAGAACCATTCCCTTTTCCAGGGCACCAGACAGTTAAGCGCCTTGCCCAGCATCTCAGAGTAACCATCATAATGAGAACCGAAAGACAATAATGCTAACAAGTACGGGCCAGTGAACCCTCTTCCTCTTTAGCCCTGGCCACACCTCCTTTTGATGTCAATGTCTGCCATGAATATGTGAATATATTATTTTGAGAAGGTTGAGAGCACTGGCCAGGACAGTGGATGGCGGCTGGGGGGGAATCAAATCAACAGTGGAGCTGACCATGTTGGCCTCAGGGCTGATGTACTTACCAGCCATCTAACCACTGCCATGGCCTCAGTCCTGGTCCAGGCACCATGCTATCTCTTGCCCCTGGACCACTGCCACCAGGTCCTTGCTGATCTCCCTGCCTTCTCTCTTTCCCCCTTCATCCACAGTGCCTTCTCCATCCAGCAGCCCCTGGAACCATCTTAAACAGCCATATGATCATGTCTCTGCCCTGGTCAAACCCTTCCATCACTTCCTATCCTGATTTATAATGAGTGTATTAACAATCTGACTTAGCCATTAAAAAGGTCACTCTCTCTGCTGTGTAGTGCGTGGAGTGTGGGCAAGAGTGAAGCAGGGAGACCGGTTAGGACACAGCCTGTTGCTGTGGCCCAGGTGGACATCTTGGAGGCTTGACTGGGGAGCAGCAGTGGGGATGGAAACAGTTGAGATATATTTTGGATGGAAAACCCAAAGAACTTGGTGATGGGTTGCATGTCTTTATGCAGTGTTTTAAAACCTCATCGGAAACATTTACAAAGGTTGCTCTGGTTTCCCAAGATCATGGCCTTCCAAACCCATTGAAATAGAACAAATATATACTGACCTCCTACTACATATCAAGAACCATCCTAGGAATTTAAAAAACACAACAAGGTTCTGTGCTAGGAATTTATAAATAAGAATTTAGAAAGAAGGAATAAGGTTCCTTCCCTCAAAGAGCTCACAATCCAGTAGGAACAATAAATATAAAGACAAATTATAGTAGTATAATCATTGTAACAGAGGAGTCATCCACAAGGCCCAGGGGGGGTGATGACATCAAGGTAGGGATTTAAACTTAGGAAGAATGTGAGTTTGAACATAAGGAGCTGAGAGTAGACAATTCCAGGCTGCGAAGCACATGCAAAATTACACAAGTGTGAAACTTCCTGGTGTGGTCAGGTATTACGGGTAATGTAATGTGCAGACGCTGAGTGTAGACAGTCGAGCAGGGCCAGAGAATGAACAAGTTTTCAGGCCAGGTCAAGATGCTGGATTTTATCTCTATAGGCTACAGTTTCCCTGAGTGGATTTATATCACTGATGGCACACACAATCATCTTAGTGATGTACAGACAAGCGTATGTTCGTTAAATGTTTACGTATGTGTTTTCATGTGAGCCACGTAATATATAAGTAGTGTATCAAGGCTATAATATAAAGTTTTCTTTCAAAATAAATGTATTTGTGTTAAATAAGTTAATTTAAAGGAAAATGCCAAGTAAACCATAGAATAGGTGGGCAGATACAGGATAGATCATGAAAGTGGAATGTGAGTGGCCAAAGTTTGAGGCTCCCTTCATGTAAACAAGGGAGACCCACCGAAGGAGTTTCATCAGGGAAAGGCGTGATAGCATCTGCAAATGGTGGGCCGCATCTCATGGCCAGGAGGGGGATGAAAATCATTCTGGGGGTCCTTGACACCCATTAAAAGTGTCCTCTACCACTGTCCATGGAAGCAAAGCTGTGGGCTGGGACTGAAATAGTGAGGGTGTGAGGGGTAGAGACTGAGCAGAGTGATGAACTTTGCAGGAAGTAAAAATTAGCTGCACTTGGCAATGAAGGAGTAAGGAGGAGGAAACAGAAGAACCCAGGATGACTCCTGGGTTTCTGGCCTAAAGATCTGAGCACATTTTGGCCACCAGCCAGTTCTCAGAGCCCCTGAAATTTGTCAAATGGTATAAATTTTAATTAGGTGCATTCTTCTTTATGTTCCAAAGCGGAAATTCTGTCTGATTCCAGGTGAAGTGAGGATTTGGAAGTTGTCCAGTTGATTTTTATAGCAGATAAAGCCAGTTTGGGAACTTGAGTATTTGAATGTTTTTGAGTATGACCAGATCTCTCCTCACTTGGTCCAGTAGAGCCTGAAAACCAGGGGCCTCACTTCCTTGATTAGTGCCAGTTTAGTATGCGGCAATCCACAAGGCAAGAGGAGTAATTTGAGAATGAATTAGTAAGACCACTTGTAAAATCTCCAGATAGCTTTGAGTTATTCCTCTGTAATTCTTAACTCTCCTTTTATTTCACTTTTCTGTATCAAGATTAATTTCCATCAACAGAAGAGCATTTGGGGAAAGGGGAGAGGTATAGGGAGAACTTTCTATGTTGACGTGAAATTTATTCCCTGTAATATACCTGCATTTGACAGAATTAGAGCAAAGGTGGGGGGTTGGGGGTGGCTCCTGGCTGAGCCTCGACATGAGGCATAGGGGCTGGTTGTAGGATTTGGCCTTCTTTTTTTTCTCTCGTGCAGCTTTGGCAGGAGTTTCCCTACCTAATAGACTTCCAGCACATACAAAACTTAAGTCTTAATGTAACATTTTCCAAGGTGCTTTCTGGAATCAATCAAAGAATATTAGTCAAGTGTGAGGAGGCCACAATTCCTTCTGGGAGTGGAAGCGAACTTTGGCTTGCTCTTCCTTATCCTCAGTCACACAGCGCCAAAATCTGTGTTCTTTTTCTGAGCCATGTGCATTTCCTCGTTTATGAGTACCAAGCTTCACGGTCAAGTGAATTAAACAGTGCAGTCGCTCAGGCGTTAATGCAACTCTGGTCTTTTTCTTTTTCCTTAGGTATTTATGGGCCATCGGTAAGAATGTCTGGAAGAGATGGAAGAAGAGGTTTTTTGTATTGGTCCAGGTAACTCTTCAACTTTGTCTGTCTTAAGAGCCATCAGTATTAAAGATTTGGATTAAGGATTAAGATCAAGGATTAATTAATGGTTTTTATTTGAGGTATAACTTAGAGCACACAGTGCTCAAGCAGTTAGCTTAATGGATTCTTACCCATTGTATAAGCATGTGACTACACTTCAGAGGGACATCGAAATTTCCGCTACCCACAGCACTCCCTTGCGTTGCTTTTCCCTATTTTTACATCACTTTAAAATTAGAAAAATTAAGGCATGCTCGTTATTTTAGAATCCTCGAATGCAGGAATACGTAAGATAAGTGGGAGAGGTGAGCTGCCCGTGACCCAGGGCCCCAGGGAGGAAGCAAGCGTGTGCCTGGTTGGGCCATTAGGAACACTGACATTGTTTTAGAAGAATGTGCTATTTCTAATACCCATTACAAAAAAAGAGTCAGAATTTACTTAGACTTTTGACATCTCTTTTACTGTTCGGTATGTTTGATTTTGAATTCCCTGGTGTTTGGGGGTGGGGGGAGTATGCCACTCCCTTGATTCATAGGGCTTCCAAAAGTCTTAACTGACTTCCTTTAACTATGTTTAAAGGTCTGAAATATATCTTTCCAGATATATATATATATATATATATATATATATATATATATCTCCAAACTCTGTGTCATCCTACAGCTCGCTTTTGTTTTTTTAACATAAATCACTATAGACATTTTTCCACGTTTGCATAGATAGCTCTGGCTCACGTATCTGTAGAATTTTCCTTTTTGAAGGACTTGTGGGCTTCCCCAATTGGAACTATTATTAACCATGCAGCAAGGAACATCTATCTATATATAGATACAGATGTGGATGTAGATATTGGTATTAATAATATATGAGTAATGTATAAATAGTACCTTTGCTCTCTTGTCTATTTAAGAAAAAATGTCCAGAAATAGTGCTGCTTGTCCTTGATAATCTCCCCGCCCTTTTTAAAATTTGGTTCATCTGCTTCTTGCGTCAGGATTTTTCAGTTTATAAGGGCACCTGCCATTGCCTCTTTTTAATTTGCGGTCTCCACCAGAGCATATACACTGTAATTTAATTTGCAAAAAAAAAAATTGATATATGCTGTATTCTGGAAGATGCCACAAAGCAAGGCAACTTGTGGTTTAGTGACTAAAAGTGTTCATGGGGTTACTATGTTCACTATAGGCATTGACTAGTATTTAGAACCATTCCAATTCTAAATCTTAACTATAAAGCAACTGCCTCTTAGGCCTGATGGCCTTGAAGGTTCTACCAACCCTGACCTTCTAAGATGTGACTTCCTGTAGACCTAGTCAAGTCTCTGCTGTGCTACTATGGCAAAATGCATCTCTCTGGCTATAAGCAAGAGGTCATTTTTGCTTTTGTGGTTGCTATGGGGTAGAACAAAATCTTAGAATAAATTAGCCCAAGGAAAACATTGGAATTGTGCCCAAACTCCTAAATAATCCATAGCTAGGCAAGGAGTATATTTCATCCTGAGATACACTTCTTCAAACTGTCAACTGACCAGTATTTATTGAGCATCTTCTCTGTGTAGAGCACTTCTCTGGTAGGTCATAGAGAAGAACTATGAGGCCTGATCTTTCACTCCCAGAAGGGAATCTGTCAGAAGTGCTTTATATATGCAAACAGCAGAAACAGACCCAAGCTAATTAAGGTAATAATAACAGGATGTTGAAAAAGCTGAATGAGCCATCCTTACTACGACAGGACCCAGAGCAGTGCCAGAAATCCAGGTGGAGGGAACCCTGGCTGTGTCATTGATGTGGTCCTAAGACAAAGTCTGCTCTGAACATTTTCTACCCTTGTATCTCCAGTCAGTGGCCGAATATGAAAGAGAGATCAGTTCCTCTTGGGTCACACACCCAGCTTTTAGCAGGGGCAGGCCATGCCACTTTGATTTAACAGTCCCACTGGGCTGTCTCCAGTGCAAAACCAGGATGCCATGACCAGAAGGAGAAATGGATGCTAGGCAAGCAAAAACATCTGGTGTCCTCTCTAAAGAGAGGGCATTATAAATGGAGAGACAAAATGCACCAAAAAATACAGTGCAAGATTATGGACAGTTCTCCCCCATCCAGCGCTTCTCGCTGGGCAGAGCGGCCTTTCTTGGAATCGCTTGTGAGGTTGCCCGGCCTTTCCCAGTAGATTATGTGCTGTCTCAGGGCTGGTTTGGTTTCCAATTTATCTTTGTGTCCTTCCCTCTTTCCCCTGCCACACACATACACATCGTCTAGCTCAGTACCTGGCATGGGCATCCAGGACATGTTTGGTGGAATAAAGAAGGAAAAGAAAGAGAGGGAAGAAGGACCTAGGCTAGGCTTCAAGTGGTTCTGAGAAAGGAAAGATCAAACGGCCTGGAGAGTGGCCGGTGGCAGCTTCCCAGAGGAAGCGGGACAGGTGGCCCTCTCACCATGATACACAATCTCCCCTCCTCCTCTGAGCTATTGGTCCACTGGACACATGACTTTTCTCTGAAAATCTTTGAAATGATGACATACTTAGGAGAAATAGCTGACCTCTCGCTTTGCAAGCGATTTCAGAGGGAAAAAAACTCTTCAGGAAAAAAAACACGAGGAAATGTGCCCAAAATATCAGTGAAGCCTGTCTGTACAATATGTACTGAACTGAAAAGGAGAGAATGATTGTGTTAGGCGGTATAACTGGAACACAGACATCTCGGGGCCTTCACGCTGAGCTTTCTACCACAAGAAGATATGAATCGCACAGTCGCTAAAAGCCAAGTTCCGCGCTCACATGTGAAAATCAGCAGAGGGCATACATAGCCCGTGTAAAGTTCCACATCTTTCCTGGACAGCTGAAGAGAACACTTTCGGGATTTCAATAGGTTTCACTTACACATGATTCTCATAACTTTCAAGAGCCATTGAGGTGCGTTGGGGACGTCGATCGTCCAAATATAACCTTCAGTTCCAACTTAAATCAGATTCCTCCCTTAACAACCTCTGTGGCCAACACAGGTGACATGACAGCCCACTGTCACAGAGCCCTGTTCACGGCAACAATGTCTAAAAGCAGTTTGATCCTACCTAGAAAATATTGCATTGTCTTTGGATTCTTCCCACTTTTTCTCCTCCATTGTTTAAGTGACCACATTTGCAAGTGTTTTATCACAATGATAACCCAAAAGCTCACCCCCTTTGAAACAACCCCAGTGCCACCATAGTTGCAAGAGTGCCAGGTCTGGCCCAGTTCAAGGGAAGCAAAATCTCTGAGGCTGCTGGAAGAGAAGGATGATGGGACGAGTAGTAACAATCAGCACCCAAGAGCTGCATGCCATGTTGATTTCAGTCACAGGTATAAACGATCACCAGTTTCTTTTTAGCCACCAAACCCTGCCATCGAAACTCAAAATGCAGAAGGGAAACCAGGAGAACCCACTCTGGCCAAATGTGGGGATGGGTGAAGGAGCTGGGGAGGGAAGCAGATTCCCCTCAGCCTGCCTCCCACTCCCCAGGCAGCCTTGGAACAAACTTCAAGGACATCAGCGTGCAAACCACACATAGGAAGTATATGCTACTCGAGTGACTTACTGAATATTTCTTCCTTTCTACTCATGTTAGGTCTCGGGAAGTATTTTTACAGAGAGTTTGTAATACATGATTCCCAACACAAATATGAATTCCATTAAATTTAATTTCAAGGAAAACAGTGCGGAAAACCTAAGAGGAAGAGAACACACCCAACACCAGTCTCCTCAAAATCCTCTCCCCTCCCACCCCCAGCTCTCCTCCCCCCCCCCCAATCACACATACAGACAAGCACATAGAGTCTACATTTTTGTCTGTAATGAAGAACTATTAATTCGCCCTAAATGAGATTTCCTTTTAGTGTTACTACTTTGGGGGAACCAAAAGATAGATTGTAAATGGACTTCCTACTAGCCAGGGACAAAGGGTATCCTCAGAGGGTTTCTGTACCAAAGCAGCGATTCCCATTTTTAAGGACCGAGACTAAAATCAGAATGGATGTGGCTGGACGCTGCCCCCAACCTGGGGAGTTCTGTGCCACAGACTTAAGTCTTCCTATGCAATGAGATGGTGTTCTCCAGTACAGGCCTGGACCACCGGCTCTGGGTACTATTTAAAATCCACATCCCAGAGCTCCTGGGTGGCTCAGTAGGTTAAGCATCTGACTTCGGCTCAGGTCATGATCTCACCGTTCATGAGTTCAAGTCCTGTATCAGGCTCTGCACTGATTGCTCAGAGCCTGGATCCTGCTTCGAATTCTGTGCTCTCTTCTCTCTCTGATCCTTCCCTGCTTATGCTCTGTCTCTCTCTCTCTCTCTCAAAAATAAATAAACATTAAAAAATAAAATCCACATCCCAAGTGCCATCCAGAAGGTTCTGATTCAGTAGGTCTGGCATAAGACTGGGGAACCTGTGTGTTACAAGCACACCAGGAGATACCGTTGCTGGTTGCCCAGAGACTACCTTTAAAGAATTATTGCCTCAGTGGTCGTTGTTCTTTTTAAAGCAAAGGCTTCTGGGGTGCCTGGGTGGCTTAGTCGGTTAAACGTCCAGCTTCAGCTCAGGTCATGATCTCACAGCTCATAGGTTTGAGCCCCACATTGGGCTCTGTGCTGACAGCTCAGAGCCTGGAGCCTGCTTCACCTTCTGTGTCTCCCTCCCTCTCTGTCCCTCCCCCACTTGCACTCTGTCTCTCTCAAAAATAAATAAACATTTAAAAACTTAAATAAATAAACAAACAAACAAATAAAAAGCAAAAGCTGCCGTCCCCTTTAGACCACCCCATCTCAGAGTTTATGACCCCATGGAGTTGAGCATCAGAATATCGATACAGATGATTATATGCAAATGACATGAGAAAGCTTCCTCAGCCATGTTCCTTTAAGTTCCAATAGATGTCTCAAAAACATGGCTGCAAACTCTAACTGAAAGAGTAAGGGGAAATGAGTCCTCAGCACCCCAAGTCAAGAAGTTGCTGGTAAATTCATTCTAAACCCTGGAAGCCATGGGAAGAACCAAACACACTGGTTACCATTATTAGGAACTCTGACCAAACCAATGCTAATGATAAAGGTGCCAACTCCATAGAGCCCTCCCTAGAGCTCTCCAGCTTGGGTGGGTAAGGGGAGGAATGGAAGTGGCCAACTCATCACCCAGACCAGGCTAGGAAGTCTCATCACTATGATCCTTTTAGTTTAAAAATATTTTTACTAAAAATATAAGATAAGATAAAATACAATACAATACAATAAAAATATTTTTCTTCTATGCCCAAAAGACTTCAGGTCAGAATCAGTTTTTGATTGGTCTTCAGCAACGTATTTCTGAGCCATTTTTTCCCTTTCTAGCACCATACAAACCATAATATTATGTGGCTCTTCTAATAATGCTGACAGTTGCTCATATTTGTATGGCCTCTTAGACTTTGCAAAGTGTTCATCAAGTTGGTCTTTACACCCTTTCTGTAATACAATGAAGACAAGTCTTAACCCATTTCATATTTGAGGAAAGTGAGGCTCAGAGTGGTTAAGTGACGTGCCCATGGTCAACAGCTAATAGGCAGCCAGTGTGAAACCTAACACAGGTCTTCTGACTCCAAATACTTTCCATGATTCCAAGCGCTTGATGGGACCAGTCCCCAAGAGATTTATGCCTATACAATGTTCTAGAATTAAATTACCTTGCATCAGACAGAACCAGTGCTACCCTATTGCTGATTCCCTATGTATAATATAAAAACTAAAAACTCTGCTCTAGCTTTCAGAAAAATCACTAAAT
Organism: Prionailurus viverrinus; assembly: GCF_022837055.1. Classification (NCBI taxonomy): domain Eukaryota; kingdom Metazoa; phylum Chordata; class Mammalia; order Carnivora; family Felidae; genus Prionailurus; species Prionailurus viverrinus. The sequence goes on along the minus strand of NC_062562.1, from coordinate 29,504,274 downwards.
CTGAAAAGGATAACATATTGTCCGATGATGTAAAGTGCCTTGGAATATAGTAGTTGTAGCTCAGGAAACCATATTAAATAAGTCAACCCCACAAATGAATTGTAAGACTGGGGCTCCTGGGTGGCTCAGTCTGTTGAGCTTCCGACTTCAGCTCAGGTCATGACCTTGCGGTTCACAAGTTCAAGCCCCAGGTCAGGCTCTGTGCTGACAGTTCAGAGCCTGGAGCCTGTTTCAGATTCTGTGTCTCCCCCTCTCTCTGCCTCTCCCCCACTCGCACTCTGTCTCTTTCCTAAAAATAAATAAACATTAAAAAAAATTTTTTTAATGAATTGTAAGACCTATAAGTAGTTGAGTGATTTTTAACTCTCTTCATTTTTCCCACTCAAATTTACAGTTGGCTGAAAGAACATATGTATTTATATTCTGGTTGCAAATGACACCAACCCAAACTAGCTTAAGTTTTAAAGTGGGAAGAATTGTATTGGTTAGTTAATTAAATTAGCAATTGAATAAAGACTCTTCTGGCAAGGCTAGGTCCAGGGCTCAGGCAAAGCCATCACGGCTTTGAGCCTCTATCATTACCATCTCTTGATTGTGTTTTCTGATGAGCAGGTATCACCCTCAAACAACATCCTCTCCCTGCAGAATACTGGGAAGGGTCAGGATTTACACCAGTTTAGCAGCCCCAGAAGAAAGAAAGCTTTTCTTCTCACTAGTTCATTGAGCTTTTATTGGCCCTCGTGGTCATGTGCTCATCTCCCTACCTATCACTGTAGCCAGGGAGATGTGATGCTGATTGGCTAGGTCGGGCCGTATGTCCCACCCACCCTACCTCCGGCTAGAGGGGCAAATACCCCTACAGGAGCCATATAGTAGACTGAAAGTGGGAAAGATGGTGATTTCGTCTAGTAAAATCAGCATTCAGCTACCAGAGAAATTAATGCTCTGTATTCAAACATAAGACACGTTCCACGGTTGTTATCATCGTCTCCATTTAATGAAAATGAAACTGAGTCCCAGCAGAGTTAACTGAATTACCCCAGGTCACACACACCTAGAAAATAGCAGATCTGAGCATCACATCCAGGTCTGTATAGCTCCAAAACCTATTCTCCCTCTACTCCACCAGGTGGCCTTCATGTTAACGTCAATCAGGAGTCTAGGATTTAGACTCTCTGACCCTTCATTTACAACCAAGTCACGTTAAAAATGGTCCTGAGGTGCCTGGCTGGCTCAGTCTGCTTGATATTGAGGTTGTTAGTTTGAACCCCAAATTGGGCATAGAGATTACTTAAAAATAAATATTTTTTGGAGGCACCTGGGTGGCTCAGTCAGGTGAGCTCTGACTCTTGATTTTGGCTCAGGTCGTGATCTCGGGGTTTGGTTTGTGGGTTCAAGCCTCGCCTCCAGCTCTGGGCTGACAGCAGAGCCTGCTTGGGAGTCTCTCTTTCTCCCTCTTTCTCTGCCCCTCCCCCATATTCTCTCTCTCTCTCTCTCTCTCTCTCTCTCTCTCTCTCAAAAATGAATAAACTTTTGTTTAAAAAATAGAAAAAAATTTTAAGTTGAGCATCTTTTAAAAATAAAATAAAAATGGTCGTTGGTCCCAGGAATTCTATTCTTCGTATCATAAAAATTTCTACATCTTCAGATCTTGGCTCCATCAGTCAGTGGTTCCTCATGAAAACTTTCCGTGGCCACCCAACTAGACCAAATTCCTAAGCTCTTATAGTACCATATATCTCCTTTTAAAATACTTGTCCCCATTAAAGTTACACATTTCTGAGGTAATGTGATTAATGTCTGCCTTCACACTAGGCAAGAGAGCAGAAGTCATATCTGGTTTAATACATCTATATATTCCTAGCACCAAACGTATTACCTGAGGATTTGTTAAATGAATGAATGAATCTACCATAAATAAAGAACTCTTTTCTAAAATGGATGTATGTGAACTTTGGGCAAGGGCGAGTGACCGGGGTTCAGTAAAAATAACAGCTGAGGCATTCATAAGAAATGATGGTAAAGGCAAGAAGGTGGGGGGGGGGGTGGCTAGACAAAATGTATTCTGTCTTTAGTCGTATGTGCAAGGACTTAAGTCTTCAAGGGATAATGGGGTGAAGGAGAAGGGAGAGTCCAAGGAAAAGAAAGCACTGACCCTTTCATCTCGTATCTGAGTGCTAATTGTTAAATATACCTGAAAGTCAGGGACTGAAAGTTTCTGGACAGTTCCTGTATATTAAAACAATGGGGGGCACCTGGGTGGCGCAGTCGGTTAAGCGTCCGACTTCAGCCGGGTCACGATCTCGCGGTCCGGGAGTTCGAGCCCCGCGTCGGGCTCTGGGCTGATGGCTCAGAGCCTGGAGCCTGTTTCCGATTCTGTGTCTCCCTCTCTCTCTGACCCTCCCCAGTTCATGCTCTGTCTCTCTCTGTCCCAAAAATAAATAAACGTTGAAAAAAATTAAAAAAAAAAAAAACCAAAAAAACAATGGTTCTCAAGCTTCAGTGTGCTTTAAGAAATATCTAGAGCAGTTATGAAAAATATCAATCCCTGAGACCCAGCCTGACCTGAGATTCTGTTGTTCGGTCTTAAAGAATATACATATTTATAACTGATACCCCACCCTCCCATATACATGCTCTAATGAAAGTGGCCTCAGCCCACTCTTTAAGAAACGCTGTTAATAAACCGTTTCCTAGTTTAAATAGTGCCTGAAAATAGGCTGAGGGTGGCTGTGTAAATTGGAGGTCCGGCCGCCTATAAACAAACCTTGAAGGCTGTACCCTCAGAAGTCCCAACAGCCCATCTGGTCCCACGATTCCATATGAAGGTATGCACCAGGTGAAAATTCCAAAGATGTAAACGTTGCAGTCCTGTAGCCTTTCTCTCCAAAGAGCACTTTCAGATGTCTGTGGGTCATTTCCGATCATTGGGTCTCTGTTTTCTGTTGTTCTGGGCCAGCTGCTGTGGCAGGGGTGGCCAACTCTCTGACTTGTGACATTCTAGGTCTTTCTGTGCCATCATTACACGAGTGCTCACCATCTCATTAACTTCTTATCAAAATTCAGTTTAAAGAGAATTTTACTGAGGCAGAGAAACATTCATTTCATTGGCAATGCCTTTCACTTAGTGATGTCTTGTAGAAGCTTAAAAAAAAAAAAAAAGAACATTCCCAAACCTTTTGCTATTCCCCCACCCTTCCAACACGCTAGAAAAACTGAAGTGCCCCCTCACATTTGCAAAAATTGGAATTTCTTCTTCCTGCATTTACTTCCTAAAGTAAGTCACCAGATTCCCAATTAAAATGCTTCTTCTAATAAACCGATTCTAGTTTCTATTAGCTCGAAGTTTGTGAGGACAACTTCTGCAGTATTACCAGAAGAGGGCAGCAGAGCACAGCGCTCCAGGAAGCAGGCACCTGAAATAGAACAGGGAAATCAAAAACCCAAGGTGTGTAGCAATAGTAAATGCATGAATCTTGAAGTGACGCCCTTCTGTTGTGATATTTTTCTGATCTCAAGTTAGCGTCTGCGACGCTCTGGCTAATAATCACGTTAACAAACTACATCATCTCTTGTGTTGCCAGAGACAGGTAAAAATCACTGTGGAACCGTTCTGGCAATATGTATGGTCAGTCTCATGCTGGGGACTCGGGATATCATTTATTCAGACAAGCAATGAGTTGGAAAGGTCTGGTGCTGTGCTTAGGATAACATGTAAATTTGGAACCCCCCCCAAATATCTTTATTAGATTATACATACTTGAATTTTTAGAACCAATCAGACTCAATCGGCCAATGCCCTTTGTATGGTAGACTTTGTTTATAAGGAGGCAAATATAACCAAGATGTTTGGCTCCCTAGGCTTACCTTCAGTGGATTTATAATCTAGGAGGCAATTATACCTACTCAACTACTCTATATTAGAATGGTAGCAGTAAATGCAAGGAAGCTGCTTATTTAAATGTATAGATTGAGCTTTTGTTATGTGATTGTCACACATAGTATGTGAAGATCTTTATTGCTCAGTTAATCCCCCCAGCAACAGTAAGATGCAAGTAAAATACGGACGAGGACGCTGAGACTTAGGTAGGTGAAGCTTATCAGAGCTGGGATGGACCCCTTGGCCAATGTGACCCCCACGCTTGCCCTAGGAGAAGAGATGCTGTTGGTTATTCTGCTTATTGCAAAGAATAATGAACGTCCACTTATGAAAATACTCTTAGTGATCTGGCCTTCTGTTTTCCTTGAAGTCCCTCAAGGCCTTGCCATATAAGGAACAGGTTCTGCAAACCATATATATGCATTGTGAAGTAAGTTTTCACTAGGAACCAACAGAGGGCAGCAGTAGATAAACCAGTCACAGTCCTTTATCTGCCATTAGGACCTTCAGGCCCCAGAGGATGTGGGAGATGGGCGACGGATGGGTACAGGGCTGGAGAGCACCAATTTCTAATTGCCATTAAAAAAAAAAAAAAAAAAAAAAAGACAGATCTCACCATGGAGGAGGCTAAAAATGTCTCCAGCAGGGATCAAAGTTCACTTAGAAAATGTCTCTCTTAATAAAGGGAACTAAGAGATAAGGGATGTGGCACTCCTTCTCTAAGACGTTTGACATTGTGGATGGTAAATAGGCCCACAAGCTTTTAGCCCAAACCCTGAGGGGTGCTTGCTCTCCCATAGGCACCTTGCAAATGAGCCCGATGCAGAATTGCTAGGTTTCCGTGCTGGGTCTACGCACACCATGGCGACAGGGTCCTGAAGGCCGGCCTGCAGCTGTGGAGCCCTCGCCCGGCATTGGCATAGATGCCCGTGTCACTGGTGAGGGCTGCCCAGGGACAGCGGCCCTGCCATCAGGGACCGAGGCTGGCTCTACTGTGACTGGCACCTAGTGATCAAGGGCTCATTGCTTGTGACAGCATGTCACTTCTGCGCTTGTCTGAGATGTAGGGAGGGCTTTGCAAAGCAACCAGAAGCCCTCCTTCCGTGGGAGACGGGAGGGGGGAAACAAAAATGTGTGGCTTGACTCAGAATTGGCTTGCAAAAAATAAAATGGTAACAAGAAATAGTTGGGGCATTAGCAAACGAGCGTCTGGTCCCTAACTGCTGACCAAAAGGCCTGTGCGAACGGGGCAGTCTCAGCCAGGGCCAAGGTTACATCAGGTAAAACCTATAAAATTTCCACTATTTGACCAGTTTTGAGCTACAGAAATGGCAATTTGCGTGTGGCTTAGCCCATTAAAATAACAAACAGCAATAATAACTTCTAGCTTTTATCAAGCACTTGGTGTCAGGAATAAATTCTAAGTCCCTTCCACACGTGAACTCATTCAGCTCTCACAATAAGCCAGTGGGGAGGTAGGTCCTCACATTATATCCCAGTCTACACGTGGGGTAACAAAGGACCAGGGAGTCTGAGTAACTTGCTCTAACTCACACAGCCAGCGGGTAGCAAACCTCAACCTGAACCCAGCTACGAAGTACAGGGTCTCAGGGACAAGGACATGGTTGACAGGAGAGGGTTTCTTCAGGGGACGAGGTAACAACCTGACGATCTGCTTTTCCTTCCCAGGTCAGTCAATACACGTTTGCTATGTGCAGTTATCGGGAGAAAAAAGCGGAGCCTCAGGAACTTCTACAGCTGGATGGCTACACTGTGGACTACACCGACCCCCAGCCAGGTACCCACCCACCCTCCAGGCTCTGCACCCACAGAACTCTCCCCTGACCCCAGTCACAGGTCAACTCACATTTCCTGGGCGCGTCCTCTGTGCCGGGCACTAAGCCGACTTACTAGGTCTTACAGGTGACCAGGACAGCCACAGGCCCTGATCTTATGGAGTTTCCATCCTGGTTAAGTGAACGCCGTCTCAATCAAGGGCTTTGGTTTTACCCAATGGATCTTCATAAAAGCAAACAGAAAACATAATACATTTTTCTCTTCCATAGCTGTGGCATGGGAAACATGCACTCCACCTAGAATGCTACAAAGGACATGACTGAACGGGGAGTCCTATCGGTGCCCTCAGGACTATGTGTGTGTATGTCAGTGTGTGTTGTTTTTCACGAGTGATGTGTGGGCCTGGCAGGGTCTGCGTCTCCACGTCTAAGGGAGCCCATCCTGCGTATCTCTGTCTGGTAACTACAATTCAGGGGTAGCTGATGGCACTTGAAAAGAAAGCCCTTCTTTCCTAAGAAGACACCAGTCCCCCAGCATAGACACCCAAGCTCCTAGCCTTATGTAACTAAAAGAACCACACAAATGGTAGTATTTCTCATAAGTTCTACATCCTGCCCCCTCACACCTCTTCCCCCCCCCCCGTTTTATCTTTTTCCCGGGGGGAAAAAAATGAATAAAAATCAGCCTCAAAGAACCTTCAAAATGGGGGGGGGGGGTGCGAAATCATTTCAGCATATTAATGAACAACAAGCACCAACAGCCCTCTCCCAGAGAAGTTTATTTTTATGCCAAATCTGCACAAGAGAAACATTTCCAACCATACTGCTTTATTTGGCCCAAAACCTTTTTTTCTACTCCCATATTGCTCTTCCACATGCAACAAAATACACATAAAAGAAAAACAGAGTTTGAGAAAAGATAGGATGTTAACCTGAAAAGGTGCGGCGGGGGAAGGCCCAGCCCACCTCGGAAAATGAGCACCTTCAGAATCGCCACCCTGAGTAATTTGGACCAACGCCCACCTCCCGCCTTGGTAATCTGCTTCGGGCCAGAGCGTGATAGGGAGCTGACCATGGAAGGCGAATGTTTCCGCCTGGAAAGCCTTCCTAGTGAATGGAGACTACGGGTTTGAAACAGTTGCACGCATCTCACTGAAAGGATGTGGCTCCTGCGTTAAGAAACCAGCCTCACGGGTTCTGTGATAGTCTGCATTCTTCTCAAACCATCTCGTTCCCTTGAGAAAAATAGATTCCAACTTTCGAGAGACCTGCGTTTTCCAGCGGGAGGCGAAAGGGCCCCACCTGAGAAGGAAATACACTAGCATCTTCTTCTGACAGTAATTCCTTCCGCGCCCGTTCACTGCTCCTTTCTCCCACACGGTTGCATTTGGACCTTACGCAATCCCACCAAGGAGACAGGACCAGGACCATCTTTCCCATTTTGAAAAGAGAGAAAAAGAGCTGGAACTCAGGGTCTAGCCCACGTCATTCTTTGGCACTTGCAGGAAAACACAGCGATGCGTACCGCTAGAGCAAAGCTCGAATTGTTATTTTAGCCCAGGGAAGCAGAATTCTCTTCCTACACTGGGGAGGGCAGGAGCGGAGAGAAAGCTGTTCTGTACACATGCAAAAGTTAGCCGCGCACATGTATGCTAAAAGCCTCTTTTCTTTTTTCCACATTGATCCCACGGGATATCATTTATAAATTCCTCCACCAAAGGTGTAAACGGAAAGTAAACGGATTATGTTCTTGAGAATAAGAAGCCACTTCTTTTCTGCTCTTCCGTGTACGAAGTCCTATGTATTTCCAAAGTGATGTGTGACTGAAAATGGAGATTTAAAGGCTCCCACTTGTCAGAAGAAGTCTAACTCAGAACTGCTTAAAGAGTGCTTGTTAAAAGTAGAGGTTCCTGGGGCTCCTGGGTGGCTCAGTCGGTTAAGCGTCCGACTTCAGCTCAGGTCACGATCTCGCGGTCCGTGAGTTTGAGCCCCGCGTCGGGCTCTGGGCTGATGGCCCGGAGCCTGGAGCCTGCTTCCGATTCTGTGTCTCCCTCTCTCTCTGCCCCTCCCCCGTTCATGCTCTGTCTCTCTCTGTCCCAAAAATAAATAAATGTTAAAAAAAATTTTTTTAAATAAATAAATAAATAATAAAAGTAGAAGTTCCTGGGCCCCACTCCTAACCTATGAACCAGAGGGGTGGAAGGCAGAATCCTCATAGTTAAATAAGCAGTGTAGAGGGATCCCTATGTACGGTCACGCTTGCCAGCTGGAGAGGGAGTCATGCACAATTTAGCCCCTGTCCTCAGAGATTTGAAAATCTCAACTGCCCCCGACAGGTGAGCGTGCAAATGGGGAAGGACATCTGAGTACTTCCTCTTTCTCCTGCTCTTGGCTTTATGCAGGGCGCCAGTGGAGCCAACAGGTGGAGGTTGTTTATGGGGCAGATAGCGTCCTAAGGGTGTGTGTCCTTGCCTTTGCACCAGCCTCTGATTGAAATGGGCACCTAGACCCAAGCCTGTGTGCCCCGTCAACTCTACCTGTTTAGTATCTTTGAAATGTTAATTTGGGGAATTAGTAAATCATTGTGTGTGAATTTTACATACAGGGTGCTCATCTTTACCTAAAAATGGAGAATGCGTCACTTCAACTCTCCCTGGGTATGGTTTGGAGAGTGTACAGTGATCTCTCAAGTTCTATGAGATTAAGTAATTACGTCTAAATAAAAGGACATTCCGAATAATTCAACGGCACAATTTAAACAAGCACATCAAGCCTTAGACAACTTTGCCTTTAGGAATAGACTATGTCAGGGCTCCTGGGGGGCTCAGTCAGTCAAGCTCCTGACTCTTGGTTTTGGCTCAGGTCATGATCTCACCATTTGTGAGTTCGAGCCCCGCATCGGGCTCTGTGCTGATGGTGTGGAGCCTACTTGAGATTCTCTCTCTCTCTCTCTCTCTCTCTCTCTCTCTGTCTCAAAAATGAATTAATAAACTTTTAGTAAATAAGTAAATAGACCATGTCCATCCAAGCAGTTTGTTGGAACAGCAGCCCCCCTTCCACCCTGCAGGGAACTGGCCACTATTCCCTGCCTGGGCTGCCTCTGTCCTTTCCCAGATGTATTTTCTCGTTCTTGACAGGTCCATACCTGTGGGGCTGTGCTCCACGTTCTCCTTGAAGCGCCCATGCACTTCCATACGGCACGTCCCACAGATTCCGTCCCCGGGAATTCCTCTGCCTGATCTAAAACTCTGCTGCCTCGGAGCATGTGTCGATGTTCACTTTGCTTTCTCCTCCCTTGGGATCCTTTCAGCTGGGTTGCTCTGCTCCCTCCTCACTGTCGTTGGTGTGCCCTTGGTCTCCCATGCTTTCTGGAAAGGCTCTGCTGCTCTCTGCTGCTGTCATTGCCACGGCTGCTTCTGCTTTAGAGATTTCTCCTTGGGTCCCACTCTGTGCACGATGAGGCTTCATTCTGTTGTTAACAACTAATTCTCAGAGAGCTTTTACTGTGCGTCAGGCCACGCTATTCAGCTTTGCAGGAGTATGGCACAAGGGTTACGATCGTTAGCTCTGGAGCCAGACGGTGGGGAGAGAAGCCCAGCACAGATACTTACAGCCCTATTTTGTGTTCATGGGCTAGTTATTGCCTTCTCTGTGACCGTTTCCTCATTTATAAAATGGGAATAATAAGGCTTCCTTCATAGGAAGACCATTGAGAGGATTAAATGAACATCTGAAAACTTCTTAGTATCTTTCTACCTCTACCTCTCCACTGTCCAAAGCAACTCCATGAACTGATGTTTTGAGGGTGGCTCCAGGAACACAGCCTCCCAAGCCCAGGAGGGTGGGGATCCAACACCCTGGAGGGTGGGGGTTGGGGCAGGGAAAGTACCCACCGGTGATGCCTAGCCTGGCAGTCACCGGCAGTATCAAAGTGGCTTATCCCAAAAGTTACCATGAGGCTGGGCTGCAGAAGGTCTGTTGACTCACTCTTTCTTTTACCTCCCTAGTGTTCATTTTTCAGGGCTTCGGGCATCCCTCAGAACTCTTCTTTCTTTCCCTTCCAGATTTGCCTTCTTATCATGCCATCCATTCATTTCATCAAGTTTTCCCAGCTTGCTAACTGTACATCATCCTATCCAAATCACCCATTTAAAAACCCTCCGTAAGGAATTAGGCAAAATACTCTCTCATAATCATAACTACAAAAAAAGCTTTTGTTACAAGTGCTGTAGCACCAGACTCTCCATATAAAGAACTGGCCGCTTATGGCTCTAGAGACCCTGGCAATTCTAAGTGCAGAACTCCCTAACACACACCCACTGTTGCGGAATAGACACCTGAATTAACGTTATCAACACAACGGAGAAGTCTTAATGTCACCAGAAATCTTTTCCAATGGCAAATGTCAAACAGGCTAGTGACTGGGCCTTGTTGGAAACTTGGGGATGCTCTTCCCAAATATTCCCGCTCATTCTCCTCTCCATATTAAACTGACAGTTTGGAGGATGATGGAAATACGAAGCTTTATTTCCAGCCAGTGACTGGCATACACAGTCTTCTGGACTATGTTGACAGACACGATGTAGCTTTGGTCTGAGCCCAAAGAGGCTTCCACCCACCTCTCTCTCTGAATTTTAACCTTGAGAAGAGCCTGTGGAAAAAGATGGGTCTGTAGAGCATTCATTCACTCAATAAGTATTCGCTAGATACCTACGCTATGCCATGCGCTGTTCTAGGTACTAGGGATACAGCAGTGAACGAAACAGACAAAAACTCCCTGTCCTTATAAAGTTAAGTAAATTACATAGCTTGTTGGAAGGTGATAAGCAAGATAAGAGAGATGGTGACTGAGGGGGAAAGGTCAAGGAGGGACTCAACAAGAATGTGATGTTTGAGCAAAGATATGAAGGAGGTGATGATGTGAATCATGCAGATATCTTGAGGAAGCATGTTCTAGGCACAGGAAGGAGCAAGTGCAAAAGTCTCGAGGTGAGAACATACCTGGAGTGTTCCAGGAACAGCAAGAGATCAAGTGTGGCTCCTGGGAAGAACGTGCATATCTGCACGAAGGAAAGAGGAGGAGGAGGAGGAGACAAGGGTAGACGTAGTGGTGGGTCAATTCGTGGAGGCTTGAAGGCCTTGTCAGAACCTAGACTTTTCCTTTGAGCAAAATGAGGAGCAACTGGCTGGTTTTGAGCAGAGGAGTGACATGACTCGACTCTCGCTAAACTGATTACTCTGGCTGCCATTGAGAATCGACTATAGGGAGTGAGGATGAGGCAGGGCAGATAAGGTGGGAGGCTATTAAAATAGCCCAGGTGAGAGATGAGCATGACTAGATCCAGAGTGAAAGCCCTGGAGGTGGAGGAAGGGGTCAGATTTGGTATAATGTTCTGAAGGCGGAGCCATCAGAATTCCATTGGAAGTGGGTAGTGCGAGAAAATGAGGAGTCAGAAAGGATCCCAAGGTTGAGGGCTTGAACAGCTAGAGGGGGGAGCTCAGCTTTACTGAGATGGAGAAGAGTTTGGGAGAAAGACCAGGAGTTCACTGTTGCATATGATAAGCTTGGGGTTTCTAGTGTCTATCAGATATCCATGTGAAGAAGTCAAGGAAACCATTAGATGTCCAGGTCTGCAGTTCACAGGAGCGGTCCAGGGTGAAGATAGAAATGTAGGGACCATGAGCATATTCATGGTGTTAAGACTGGAAGGCATCATTGAGGAAGAGGAGAAGAGGTCCAAGGACTCAACGCCAGGATGCTACACCATTCACCAGTCAGGAGGAGGAAGAGAAGCCAGCAAACAAGACTGACAAGCAGCAGTCAGGGAGGAAGGAGGAAATTGGGAGACTTGGAACCAAGTGGAGAAAGCGTTTCAAAAAGAATAGAGTGTCAAGTGTGGCTGATATGTCGATGGATAGAATAAAATGTAGACTCTGAACTGATCTTTGGATTCAGTGATGTGGAAGTCATTGGTGACCTTGACAAGTTTCCATGGGGCAGCAGCCTTATTGGAGAAGCTTTAAAGCTGAATGGTAGGAGAAAGACTTTTGTTACTGATGGTGTGGTCCTCAGATCAACACCATCCATCCTCTGGGAGCTTGTTAGGAATACAGGATCTCAGGATCCTGCCCCAGACCTACCAAATCAGAAGCTGCCTTCTAACAAGATGCCCACAGGATTCACATGTGGGCTACAATTTAAGAACCCACGGTCAGTATGGCTAACATTAACAACTCAGGAAACAACAGATGTTGGCAAGGATGCGGAGAAAGAGGATCTCTTTTGCATGGTTGGTGGGAATGCAAGCTGGTGCAGCCCCTCTGGAAAACAGTATGGAGGTTCCTCAAAAAATTAAAAATAGAACTACCCTAATACCCAGCAATTGCACTACTAGATATTTACCCAAGGGATACAGGTATGCAGTTTTGAAGGGGCACATGCACCCCAGTGTTTATAGCAGCACTATCAACAATAGCCAAAGTATGGAAAGAGCCTAAATGTCCATCGACAGATGAATGGATGAAGAAGATGTGATATATATACAATGGGGTATTACTCAGCAATCAAAAAGAATGAAATCTTGCCATTTGCAACTACCTGGATGTAACTAGAGGATATTACGCTAACAAAATTAGTCAGTCAGAGAAAGACAAATAATCATATGACTTCAATCATATGAGGACTTTAAGATACAAAACAGATGAACACAAGGGAAGGGAAGCAAGAATAATATAAAAACAGGGAGGGGGACAAAACATAAGAGACTCTCAAATATAGAGAACAAACAGAGGATTGCTGGAGGGGGTGTGTCGGGGAGGATGGGCTAAACGGGTAAGGGGCATCAAGGAATCTACTCCTGAAATCATTGTTGCACCATATGCTAACTAACTTGGATGTAAATTTAAGAGAAAAAAGAAAAAAAAAAAGAAAAAGAACCCAGGGTACATATTCCCCTTATGTTGTGAAGAGAATAATTGGAGTAACCGAAGGGAGAGGTGGGGTCAAGAGATGGTTTTTTGGTGGTGGTGGTGGTGGTGGTGGTGGGGTTTGTTTGTTTCCAAAGATAAGAAAAATAATAGTATGTTTATAGGCAGATATCTACCCAACCAGTAGGCAGCCTGCTTGACACTTATGTCCCTAGGAAGACAAAGACAGAGACAAGAGCCAGTCTCAGAATGTCTCTTTAACATTATGGCTTCACTCTGTGGCCAAGTGGGTATCAGACTTCCCATCTTAGAGTCCGATAAACCGCTCCTCCCTTCTCTGACCCGAGGAAAAGCAGTAGAAATGGCCTTTCTCGGGCGCGGTTCTGCCCAGAACATGGTGGCTCAGCTTAGTAGTGTTTATTCCCTTTTATTCCAGGATTAGAGGGTGGCCGAGCCTTCTTTAATGCAGTCAAAGAAGGAGACACCGTGATATTTGCAAGTGATGACGAACAAGATCGGATCTTGTGGGTCCAAGCCATGTATCGGGCCACTGGGCAGTCACATAAGCCAGTGCCCCCGACCCAAGTCCAGAAACTCAACGCTAAGGGAGGGAACGTGCCTCAGCTGGATGCCCCCATCTCCCAATTTTGTAAGTAAATATGCCATTTGTTAAAAATAGCTCTGTAGAGGAAAGCAAATTTTCCAAAGTTGAATTAGAAAATCTAGTTGCTTTAATGTTAAGGATTCATAAAATTATGTTTGCTGGGGGAAAAAAAAAAGATTAATTCAGGGGGAAAAAGTTGGAACTAAAATGTTAGATGAAAGTAATTTTAAAGTGCAATACTTGACATTTCCCCCCAAGGACTAAACAGAGGAAAATATATTTTAGGTATATTTTTATCTCTTTGTTTTGGTGAGAGTTTGGAATTCACAGCCAGGCTTGTATTTGTTTGAGTCCTTCAAATATAGTAGGTTATGTATGTCCTTGACTCATTTCTTCCTATTAAAAGTAATTTTAAAATAGGGCTTGATTTGAAGTAAATTTAAAGCTGCAACTTAGAACCATTTAAAAATAAATGATGACATTATCACATGCAGTGGAGAAAACAAAAAAAAAAAAAAAATGGTACCTAAAATCCCATTCTGAGCAAATATACCAGGACCCAGCAATGAAGCTGTTTCTTTAAATGTTGCTGGTTCATTTTCCAGTTCCTTTTCCTCTTACCTCTGTATCCGTTTTAACATCTTGCCCTTTTGCCATAACTTTTTGCTACCTAGGAGATTTTTTTTCCCTCTCCCAACACTTCTTATACATGAGGCAAGGTGAAATCCAGCATGCACTTGGAGACGTTTATTAAAACAAAGGCAATGGAAACACTGGAAATATAAAGCACCAAATAAAGTAATTCATTTTAGTTACAAACATCAACTATAAATAGAGAGTTGTGCCATACCCCGAATATCAAGTCATTCAGGGATCACTCAGGTACAAGTCATTTTCAGCAATCATCATGATGATTCCTTACTTTAGCACGGAACCTACTCAGTCTAGTTCACAGAGACAACCATCCAGGCTAGGAGACATACAAATGAGGAAGGCAGACGAGATCCCTGCTCTCAGGATACCTGCATCCCAGCACACAAATCAAAAAAATAAATAAGATAGCTGCAGACATTGAAAAATACAAAGAGAATATAATGCAGTGGTGACTGGGTAGAGAGAGATGATCTGAACTCAAGCCCAAATGATAGGAAGTCAGCTCAAAAATACCTTCCCAGCAGACAGGAAAGCAGGTGCAAAAGCCCACAGCAGAAACTTGGCCTTCAAGGCAGCGGTTCTACATTATCTCTCCCTGTCACTCTTAAGCAAAATATGCATATGATTCAAATGATTTTACAGCTACACAGCTAAAGAGAGGTGAATTTTCTTTCCTAATAGATTCCACTGCCATGTCCATTTCTGTGTTCTTGTAACACCATTGCTTATGGCAAAAACAAACAAAAACTCTTTTTGGATGAGAAACACTATCCATCAGGTGCTCCAAGGAATTCCTGTCCAGTACCAATGGTTTCTTAAAGAAAGATGTATTACCCATGGAACATTATGGATAATCACACCATCACTATGGGTTTCCATACAGAAAACCCTGAAAGAAGGAGGACGAAGTTGAGGAAGGACATTGGGGTAAGGGACAGCCCTCCTGAACGTAACCACCACCATCTTCCCCACTCACTTCTTGTTTTCTCTAACATTTGTGACACTTAAGTTTATCTGAGATCAATAAAGAGAGAAGGCAACATCTCTTTCTCTGGTTTAGTCATGATTTGAGATCAAGCATACCCAATATTTATTTACTTTGTTTTAAAGAAACACTCCGTGATGGAATCCTTCCTTTCACCCTGCCTGACAGGCTCCATTTTAATAAATTTAGAAACAACACATCCTATCATGTTCCTCTGAAATAGAATTATGTGCACATCAGGGGAGAAAATTTCTAATTGTAATCACCATCCAAATCAACCTCATAGAACATGTATCTGAATTCAGTGGTATTTGGAAAATGCTGGTTTTATTTCCAAAGAGTCTCAATTTCTTCTGAAGTCATTTCACCTGCCTTTCAGTGTTTATGTTCTATCATCTGCCCAGATCAAGAAATCACTGCTTCATTTGTGATTAGCCTCATTTTTTCCTCACTAGGTTAGGAAAGAGGAAGGAATTCAGGAGTAAAATTAAATGGAAACCAGGTACTGATTAAAAAAAAAAAAAAAGACCACCAATGGAGGCTGCTGAAGAGGCAATGAGTGTCTCCTCATGGAAATATGCAGGGGCTCTTGATTAGATTTTCCTCTGTGGGTAAGATTCATTTAGCAAGAAAATTAGAGTGCTAGTCATTAGGCATCAGCAGGAAGATTTAATTGAGTGCACAGGAGCTTGATGTATGTCACCACCCTAGTTGACATAGGGAACTTGTATTAAATGGAGAATCCAAAGCAAAATTCTAAGGGTTAGAATATGGGTAATATCATCCCTAGGTAAGCATGGGAGCTAATAGGTAATATCATCCCTAGAGAGCATGGGAGGTAGACTGAGAGATATGTGAGAAGGTAATGTAATTCATGCCTCTGGAATTTGTCCGTACCTTGTGGCAGAACCACCTTCTCTAGTGTCTTCTTAATCACTGTTAGGAACAGGGGTTCTCCAAAGGGTGTGAGGCCCTACTACACCTCCAGGTTCTATAAGAACAAAGCAACCACATTCATCCATGCAGATTGTGCACTTCCTTAGTCACTTTGCACACAGACAAAACGTGAATGGTGCCTGTTGAGTTGTGCGGTGCCCAATATGCACAACTGTATATGATGACCCTCTAATAAATGATAGTCCTTACCCGGAGCTTCAATCCAACAGTGTCGAACCCAATAATCTCATAGTTCCTTTACTACTAAAACAGACGCTCAGCACCCCTCCAGATTCTTTTTATCGCTAGTTTAGGCACTTAATAAAAACTGCAGCCAGAGTACCAGCAAGTGAGGCTTCTTTTCCCATAATTTAGCAAAGGAATCCAGTCAGGATTTTAACTGACCCAGCCTTTTGCACCACACCTGATCATTTGCAGTGAGGGGTATATAACACCAATGCTAAAGATTAAAAAAAAAAAAGGAATAAGGAACTTTACATTCTGTAGTACTGCCACTGAGTAGTTATGCATAACAACCAAAAACTGGCTGGGGGTTGGAGAATATATCATAATTTTTAGTGGAATCTGCCACAAAATGGGGATTATGTCACAATTACTTTACAGCTACACTTAGTTTGTTAATTTCAAACCATCACTATGAAACAGATCGGGCCTGATCTATGGGTAGCAGTCATACTCACATTGTCGATTCATACTTAGGGTTACCGCCTTACCCAGATTCGCCCACGACTTCCCTGGTTTTAGCTCTGAAAGTTCTGTGTCCCCAGAAATTCGTTGGTCCTGGGCAAACTGGGTCAGGTTGGTCACCTGGCACTACAAAGCAAGGTTCTAGAAAAATGAAAAACAATCACAGCATAGTACTAAGTAGCAAACTTTGATCCTTCACTGATATTTGGCTCTCAGTCTAAATTGTCACATTGCAAACATTCAGGCACCGGTTCTGGAACAAAATGAGTAAAACCAATCAAGTATTGCATTTTAAAAAGGTTTCCTTGACTTCCAAAAGGTAAGGGTCATTGTTAAATACCTAATTCTGTACACAGTTCATCAAATCCAATATCTGTTCAAAATATTTGCCATTCTTGCAAGTGAATAATTTTTAGGAACAACGTTCGAGTGAGTTAACTTTGTAATCACTTTATTAGTATTACTTGGCAAAGGGAAGCTATGGAAAAATGGGAGAGGTTTTTTTGGGTAGAGAAAAATAAACACTCCAGTCTTGTCATGTCGCTGTCTGCTCAAGGGTAACTTGAGAATAGAACATCTTACAGTTTGGGAAGCTTGGGAGTAATTATGAGTTTATTTGGGTCTTTCTAAATTCGGTTTGACAGACTTCTGGGTACAGTTTTTATTTTTTGCAATTTCAAAATGAAAAGACACGTCTAAGAAAGAGTGGAGTGGAGTATTTCCATGGAATTGTAAAAACCGAAGAAAAAAATAGATCCTGCTATTCATTCGTTTGTATGTGACTCTACAATGATCTGGGGAGGGTTCCACCAAACTTTAAAACTTTTTTGTTCTTTTGTGGTTTTTTTGGTGTGTGTTGTCGTTGATTTAATTTTTCCCCTTTCATTTTGGTTACAACGTGAAGAAATGAAGTCAGTGGCTAGCTGTCCAATGTTTTTGAATCAATATGTGCAATGTTCCAATTTTGAAGGCCAATATTGCTCACCTTGGAAACTACGTCCAAATCTGTTGTTGAGGGTTGCCACAATTTATTACACCAAGTGGCCTCTCATTGAGACACCTGATTCCTGTCCAGTCTGTGTTAGAGGAACAGTAACAATCAGTACCTCCATTCTCATGTGGGGTGGAGGGAGGGGGGATTTTAAGCTTTGCTCTTTGGTCAATGATTACTTGATATATCACTTGAAATGAGTCTCATTTTAATGTCTGTTTCTCAACTAATAACTGTTAATCACATCATACATCCCCAAAGTTGGATGTTTTTGAGAACTGTTCTATTTTTGCTATCACCCTAACAGCCTTCAACAGTTAGTGGGGTCTTGGTAACTGTTGGTTTGGGAGGGAGGGTTGATTTTGGTTTTTGTTTTATTTTGTATCATTTACGTTTTCTTGTTCAATCTTTGCTCAAACCCAAGAACTTTAGCTGCTAGGTTAGAACTCCTGTCTGCTTTCCTGAGCCTTGTTGCTAGTCTTTATGTTATTCTGGTTTGTTCCTTCTTACCCTGCTAACTTCTAGCTGGACTGAAGGGTAAGTGTTCCCCTATAGCTAGCACAGCTCAGATAATCAGACTAGATTATCTGACACCTGCAATGTGCTTCCTCCCTATCCTCTTAAATCTCCCTCATGTCTAGACTTTGTAGTAAAACTTTTCATGTTATTTTCCTGACCTTAGGTTTGAAATGTAAGCTTCCATACCGAAACTAGGATGCATGTGATGTGTGCATAATTGCCTCCTCTCCTTGGCTTTCATATTGGCATCAAATGATCCTCTGAGTAAAGCCAACCATTAACATCTCCTGATTTTTTTCATTCCAAGAATATTAATTAGCATCACAACAAAATGGCAAATAATGCCTTTGCTTCATGGAATTTACAGCTACCTGACTGCTTAATGCCTGAAAACAGATCATTTTGCACTCTGATAATGTGGTGTTTCTCCTCTCCCATTCCAAAGATTAGAACGGTCAGCGGTACCTGTGGGGCAGTAGCCGTGGATACCGTAACAAATAGAAAGGTGGGGTAGGAGACCCAAAAAGGTTAGCTGAACACGATTTCAAGAAAGTGCAGAATACAATTGATAAAGTAAATGCATTATTTGAACACTAAAGAGGTCGTTGTACTTGACTTGAGGGTGTGATCCAAGTAAGACCCACAAGAGGATTCATTTTGAAAGGAGAGCTCTAATACATGGGACTGCCACACACAGGATATTAAGGACGTGATTGAGTCCATATAGTTGATTCACAAAAGCTTCGGAATCACAACCCCCCCCCCCCCCCGCCCAGAGGGTTTGGACCTCTGGTCTCGAATGTCTCTCCGCCAGCCACCCCACCCCCAAGAACAAGGATAGCAATAACTGTTTTGACATCATTTGTATTTGTATTAATTTCTCTTAATATACACCTGTAAGAGAAAAAAGAAACTTTAAAACTTACAAAAACCTTTCTCTTCGCTGAGTTACTGATGAAAGAGAATCTACAATTCTTTTATTCATAGAAGGCAAAGCTGTCCACCCAATGTGTTGAGGGAAGACTTGGCCTTAGAAGGAAATAGATAAATCAGTCAAGAGAGCAGGCAAATATGTACTTGAGTATTCTGAATGCTGATTTAGAAACCGTAGGTCATATCATTTCTCCTGCCCATTTAATAACAGTACTTTCTTCTAATTCTTTCTGTTTCTTTAATTTGCTTTCTTTACCCCTCTCTTTCTTTTTTTCTTTTGTTTTGCATAAATGTACCCCTGGCTAGCAGACAGATTTTTTTTTTCACCACTCCAAGCAGATACTTAATTTAACTTTACTTTACTTTACTTTGAATGTCTGATGAGGCATTTTAAAAGCTTACCGTAGAATGTGAATATAGCGGGAATTTAGGATTTTGCTCTACTTTTTTTTTTAAAGAATGAAAGAAAGGATGGATGAATAGATGATTGAATGAATTCTGTTCTGAGCGAATTTACATATATTTGCACAACAACGCATTGCTATCCTAGTAGATTTCCAAATAGTCGTTTGCCTTTATTTCTTTCTATAGTTTTATCACTGAGAGTTTTGCTGTATCTTCTTATATTGTCAACTTGCAGTTGCTACGTTGCAGGAATGCAATATTAAAGAATTAACTCAATGCCAAATTAATTCGCATGACCCCAAACCACACTGTAAATCACTTTCCTTCTCCTTGCAAAAGTAAATGACTTTTTAAAAAAGAATAGACTCCCTCAATTAGGTCAAAAATTTTCCCAACACCATGATAGTATCTACATAGTGCATATTAAATGAAGGTTCATTTCTTTGTTAAGTGTTTCAGGCACATTTAAAATGTATTATTCATTAATCAGCTGAGCACACTCATGTCATACAGTGATTTACAGTAAGACACATTATTAATTAGCCAACCACAGAAAGTTTATTTTTGCTCATGTCACAGGGAACATAAAGACGTCATCAAGCACTCTGTAAATTCACTGAAAATGTAATAACTACAGCAGGGGAAATTACAGATCATTTATTTATTCATTTTGAGATCATGGACAAAATCTCTACTATGCTTTTTACTCAAAGCAACTGTCTTATAAAGAATTATAAAAATTAACTTGAAATAAACATCACATGTTTATCCCCTTAAGTATACTGCCATAGTAGTTTTAAAGTCAAGATTTTTGCAAAGTGCAATGTGGGCCTTCATAGCTCCTGAGAAGCCATGCTCTCTTGGCCATGCAAGTTAGCTTGACTGAGTCAAGGGGACCATGAAGGAATTAAGTTGTTTCTCAAGGGCAGCAGGCATGGGAAGACCAATCTTTTGCTTGCTATGCAGAGCTCAGTCAGGGCACAACATCCCCTCGTTACTTGATCATGCCAAGAAAAACTCTTCTAGAAAAATCTGTAAACAGCCAGCTGCCATCAATCATTGTCATTTCTCTATTTCATGTCTTCTGATGAGGTTGACTACTGTCATTGTTCGTTATTGTCCAAACCATACATTCACTCTTGTACTGTCAAGCAGATATGACAAGCACACATTTTCCATATAAGAAAGATACAAAGTCACCTTTTAATTTGCAGTTGGGGTTCACAATGACTTTAGAGTCACATTAGCTATTCTCTTGCCTCTAGCATCCATCAGGAGTAACAACAGCTATAACTGTGCTCGAAATTTCAGCAATAAAGCAGCTACCTTTAGCTTATTATAAAAGGAATTCATTAGAGAAAGGAGCCTCTCTCAGACAATTTATTAACAATACAATAATTATTTTCAACGGCAGACTTTTTTTTTCTCCTAGCGTATGAAATGTTCCAAAATGTAATATTACAAAATAAAAAGAGAGATGACCTTTTGTCTTCATTCCCTTGGCTGTTAGAATAATAGGAAAATCTCAATAAAATGAAGGTTTGAAAGCTGCATTAGTCCAAGAAAATTACCTTTATTCGGTAGACATTATTGCAAACTTATCTAAAAAATGGTATGTCTGAAACAAGATCACATGCATATGCTTGTTATTAAGCCAAGAGATCATGAAAAATATATGTTTTCCATTGTAAGGAAGAAAAAGGAAACAGATATCAAACATGAAATAAACCCAGGCATCATGATCAAAGAACAACATCACCAGTAGGGTCACCAATTAGTGACGTCACTTGGATTTTAATGAAGTAGATTAAATGAGAGTATAAAATCCACATAATCATATCACTTTAGGAACCAGAATTTTCCCAACGTTCCTTAAATGCCAAACCAAATTGTTTCTGAGCAAAACTTGGGGTAAAGTTTTGATTAGTTTCCACTTGAAAGTGTACTTGCCTTCCAGAAGTCTTTGTGTGCATCAGCCTGCTTTTGTGTCATGGATGCCACTAATAGTGCTTGAAGTTTCTTAATGTAGCTCAGGTATATCAACTTTATTCGCTGAAGATTAGTCTGAAGTCATCTCTAGGCCCATGCTATACAGGACTTCAAAATCTTTATGCAGTTAAACCCCAGAAGGAACACAAGTAGCATTGTTTGGAAGATGTGTTGAATTATGCCCTACCTGCAGAGCCTATAAAATTACACGGCCAGTTTTTAGGACGTTTGGAGCCCTTGCAGACCAAGGAAAACTTAGGAACCATTCAACCAGGTCTGGAAAAGGCAAAGGTCGAAGTCCGTTCTTAAAGTGCAGCCAATCCTTGATTTCTTAAAAAACAAAAAACAAAAAACAAAAAACCCACGTATTAATGAAAAAGAGCATTGGTATGTATCTCCCAAAGCACGAGATAATCCAAACATCATTGGAGATTTCAGCCGCCACTTTAGCCTCCTGATTCTGTTTTGCTTACCCTATGTTTGAATTCATTTTCATTCTCCTGACACAAGGCAAACATTGGCAAAGGAAGCGATCCCAAGGTGTCCTGAATTCAGGAAGTAACTTTCTCATATTTTGCTCCGGGCTGTTTTCCCCTTGCTAACGGCAGCATTGACGTTTTCTTTTTGCTTTAATCGACCAGTTCCAATTGTTTGTACAGGGGAAAATGGAGTTGCAAGGAGCATCTATTTTGTAATGTTCAGCACTGTAGGAGAACAGACTGGGGCAGTGCAAGAATGACTATATGGTGTTGCTTGGGAAGCACCCACAAGTTCTTTGAAACAGAATTTGGAACAGCTGGACCACTGCAGTGTTTTATTTTAAAATAGACAACATATGTAATGCATATGGTCCTAGACATGTATGGAGACACAGGCAGACAATCTGAATGGTATCCAAAGACACCTGCACCTAGAATTCTGTTTCCTTCTATAAGATTTTTTTTTCCCCCGAACAGCACATGTTCCCACTTTTGGATTTGCAAGATGCCATCTGAATCCCCATGTGTGTGACTCCTTAATAAAGTCAATGGGAAGTTTCCTGGGATGGAAGTGTCAGAATAAGTCAGTTAATAAACACCTCCTCAGGACCTGCCTCCTCTGAGAGCTGGCGGGGGAAAGAACAGATCAGAAACTTGCCCTCAAGGAACATATTATCTAGCAAGGGATTCAACTTGTATGTGGGTGTTCTGACCACAGGAAAATTGGAACGTAAACCAGCAAAAACACAGAGATAGGACGTGCGAATTCGTTGTGCAGGGGCAGAGGAGAAGTACAATGCAGAGAGACTGGGAAGGCTCCCAGCTTCCTAGAAGCAATATGGTTTAAGAAACAACCTGTAACTAACATTAGCCATAAATACAGAGACATCCTTGGCTCGCTGAAAACTTTGATCAAGCTGGCTTCAGGAGCACTAAGAAATTTGCCCACTCATAGCTAAGGTTTATTGAGCACTTACTGTGTGCCAGCTGCCCAGGTACTTCTCAGCAGAACCTCTCAGCAACCTTCCCCCCATAGACTCAAACACTATTCTCCGTTTACATACGAGGAGGACCCTCAGAAACACTAATCAGTCTGCGTCACTGTCACATCCCTAGTAATGGCAGGGCTAGCCTCAAATTCAGTCTTTGTGACCCCTTAAGCCCACCCACTTAACCACCTGTTACCCTAGCTCAAATAAACTGTTTACACTGAATTTAGTATATCACCATTTCGTTAAATCAAGAAATAGAAAATATTTGTTGAAGGAGTGACTTTATTTATTTTGATGAAATAAATTCATTATTTTAACACCTATGTCTTGAGTGCCTGCTGTGCACTGGGTACTGAGAGATGCTTGTTCTAGGTGCTGGGAATATAGCAGAGAACAAAAGTACCCAATCCCTGCTGGGACAGAGCTGAAAAATCAGACCCCTTCCCCTGACACCTTAAAATAGTGTTCCTGTTCCCCTCCCCACCCCACTCCTCTTTTTCTGAAGAAAATGAGCTCAGCGAGACTCTCCAAGATTTCATGGTAGACAGTCCCCCTTTCAAGCGCTGTTGAGTGGTTGGAACCAACAACTCAAGAGGCTACATCTGGGTAAATGATGATTTTGAGTAAGCAAAATCCAGAGGCTGTTCGTTTTACCTGCTGGAAACTCCCATTGTGTTAGGCTCTATCTTATACATGTAGACGGTGTGCAAAGAGCTTAGGTGACCTCAGCAAGGGCAGTGAAAATCCAGCTCATTTTACGCCCAGGGAAACTGAGTCTCAGAGATCAACAAGCTGGGATCCCTCAGCTCTTTAAAAATAGAGCTCGAACTAGAGTCCAGACCTCCTAAAGGAGTCCCAGGCTCATCTCCATGTGGGCCGAGAGAGAGAGACAGAGAGAGAGAGAGAGGAAAGAAAGGAAGAAGGGAAAAGGGATTTTTATGTTGACAGAGTGGCTTTCTGAGAAGGAAAACAGGCTGATTTTAAGCATATTTTTCTGTAAGCCTCCTTTAAAACATAAGTGAAGGCAAAATTGGTCTTTAGATGTACTCTAAGCCAGGACTTAGCCCGGTGAAGCTGTATTGTGATGTATCGGGGAGACGGGGAGTAGGATCCGGATCCAGGTCTCCACGGAGGAGCCAAGTTGCCTTTTCAGATGCATTTCCTGAGTGGGCAGGCGGCAAGGTGAAATAGTTCATCGCAAAGTTTTCAAGAGGTTCGACAAATAAAGAAGAAGAGACTTGAGACCTGTGTCCTACATTTAACAGCTACGAAAGAGCCCCCTTCTCTCCGAGCTAAATGACCGGTTCCGCCATCCTAATGGAAGAGCAGTAAAATAGCCGAGCCAAACTGGCAAAGTAAGGCCCCAGGGCCGATTTGTCAGCTTGCAGCCTCTTCTGAGAAATCTGAGAGCAAGAAGCTGGTGCTAGCCAAAATGCCTCATCTCTCTGTAAAAATTGGGAGGCACGAGATGGGTGAGGCTTTTTATAAGGATGAGCAATTAGTGGGCTCCGCTGTTATTTTTCCTCGACTAAAGTGACCTGGGACTGACCCGAAGGGGGTGGGAGGGCATCATCTGTCCTGAGGGATGGAAAGGTGGCACCTGGATTACAGGTTTGCCCTCCTGCAGGGGTGGGGGTGGGTGGGTGCGGAGATTTAAAGTTGGAGCAGGTTTAAGACGCTTGCCTCGGGCCAGAGAAATCTCACACAGACATAGTCTAGAAGCAGCTAGCTTTTTCCCCAGCATCAACTTCGGGCCACCTGTCTTAGTAGCCATCCTGAGTCAAAAGGAGAAATACAGCTTGGAGCCCAAACAACCAACAAAAGAATCCTCATAGATAAAGCACCCGACTTCACACTGAAAGCACTTTCTTGAAGACAAATCCGAGGCAATTAACACAGCAAAGAGAATTCTTTCAGATTCTCTAATATAATTCTCACGCGGGTGATATTCCTTCCAAAAGCTTGTGTTTTATCATCTTAATGGAGCAACTTGGCTATTAAAATACACTTTCTTCAACTTGCCTTCTGGAAGCCATTGCTTCTGTGTGTCTAGGGCATAAGCAACACATCCCGTTCAAACACTGACCACTTGCTGCTTCTATGAAAAATGACTAGAGATTTTGAAAATCTAACAGGAAGAGGGCAAGCATCTGACATACCGTGGATTTAGGTCTGAATGATACACCAAATCTATAATGCGATGAGAAATATTCATCTTAAAGCCAGCCTGCTACCAAAATTCAAGTTTTCAGTCATACCCCAAGCATAGAAGGGGGGGGGGGGGGCGGGAAGCTGCCTGCGATAAAGGGCCATGTATGAAAATCTATCCAAACACCCTCTCAATCAGAAATTGATTTTCCTCCTGTCCAGACAGCATTGCTGGTCCCAGGCAGGTCCCCCCTCTTCCTTCCGGTAGAATATTGCATACCAGGGGATGAATAAACTCTTGCTTAATTTGATATACGATGCTTCTTCTTTGCAGTGAGCATAGCAGGAGAGTGAGTGAACATGAGGTGGAGTGAGCTGATTCCTTTAACGTGTAGGCTCTTCATTCCTACCTCTCCGGGATTTACTTGTTCTCACTTGAGTTGAATTCTGAGTTATTTTGCCGATTGAGTATAGAGTATTTTAGTTACACATATTGAGATTAATTAGTTAGCCCTTAGGAGGTTTTGCTTGCAGCCTTCACCCTGTAAGAAAAAGTGTGAATACATTGAGACTATTAATTCACAATAAATGGCAGATCATAGCCCTTGCTGAGTAAATCTGTTTGTCTCTTTCATAAGCTTTGCTAATTGTAAGCACACTATAAGGCAATGACCTTGGCTATCACAAACTAAATTCCCACTTAACTTATTCTCCAGGTTTCAATGAAAATCTTTTGTTATTATTATTTTCTTTTAGTTTTGGAGGGCGGGGACCCAAATCTTTTGTGAAACCAAATTGGCAATGGGGATTTGGAAGGGGAGGATACAAATATTGTCACTTGGCTGAAAATCAGCATAACCCTTTTTCCAGATAATCCCAATAATTGTAGAGAAATTGCTCTAGATATAACCACTGGAATGGCAGAATCTATTAAAAACCTAAAAAAGCTAACTAGGCTTTTATAAGCAAAGATCCGATCTGCTTTCAGTGTTTGGTGAATTGCAGGCGAAGTTACGGTCGTGTGCTTAGTTTTTAAAGAACAACATAAATGCACTGGAGTTGTGATCATTTGATAAACATATTGATGCCAATATATTTTTGCCTAAATGCAATAAACTCACCAGTAAGTGATGCAAGTTGACAATGGGAGGTAAAAAGAATATCTTGCGGATGTTGGTGGGAGGGAAAGGGGAAACAGCTAGCATTCATAATGCCTAGTGAATTCCTGTGTATTTGAAATGTCAAAGAAAATGTGATGTGTTTCTCTAAATTGTGTCTCTCTCTACATGTATAAATGAACAGACGCAGATAGAGCTCAAAAACATGGCATGGATGAATTTATCTCTTCCAACCCCTGTAACTTTGACCACGCTTCCCTCTTTGAGATGGTGCAACGCCTTACTTTGGATCACAGACTTAATGATTCCTATTCTTGCCTGGCAAGTATATTCTTTGGTCTACAGCAGTTTAAACACGATTAATATTTTTTTTAAATGCGGTATTTCTCTACCTTTATATCAAAAGCTCTTTTCTCTGTTACAGAGCCCCTTTAACAATGGTAAATGTGTTCTTGATTTCCTGGGTTGAGATAGTTTTACTTACCAAAGAAGACAGAGCGGGAGGCAGTTATCAGTAGAGACAGATCCAATTCCCCAGCCTCCCCATCTAAGCTTCCCCCTTTTCAGCTGCTACATGAGAAATATTCCCAAGAGGGTAATCGAGTTTGGCACCTGCTTGTGGAGAACTTGTAAAAATTGCCTCGGTTTCTTAAGACTTTAAGATTCCCCCTCCCTCCCCTTCTCAGATGATAAGACCCTGTGCTTCGGTCTCAGAAATGGATGTGTTCTTTTTGTTTATTTTTCAAAAATTAAAATGATGTGTAAATAAATGTCACTTCGCTTTTCAGAAGCTAAACTGGTTTGGATTTGTTTGTTTGGACGGCTTCTTGTTAGTCATAGTATTCGAAGCATTTTTCACCCTTTGGGGGAATTTTTTATGGTGCTTTAGACATTTGGAAGTCCAGCTCTCCAGCAAGAGCATCAACATTTCTTGAAATCCTGCTCTGAGCCTAGATTTAAATCATTTAAATTCAAGGGACAACTATTATGTCTTTTTAAAAATTCTGTCTTTATTGGATTCCTGAAGATATATTTTGGGCTTTATACTAATCAAATTCAGAAGCCTAAAAAAGACCTGGTTTATTTCCTTCTATAAACCATAAATTGTTACTTCATTTCTTAAAGGTAAATGATATGAATCCCACTTTATAGATGGGAAAGGTGAGGGGACATAACGAAATGACTTTACAAAGAGGAAAAGCCTCATCCCTGAGTCTGCACACTAAGGTTAATGTGTCTGTATATTATAATACTATATAATTTACTAACGTTAACATATTATTGACGATAATATAAATATGATGAAATGTGTTTCTTTCCTATGACACGCTATTTCTTCAATCTATTCTTACTACTTTTTATTTTAAATCCTGGTTTTTTTCCTATAACCAGGAGCCAAACTATTAAAAATAGTAGATAAAATAGTCTTAAAAACAGAAACGGGATTATATGGAATAATTTATTAATCTACGTCTCATAAAAGATTCATTGATGATCTCGGGTTTAGAATCACTTCATCAGAAGAATCTGAACTTTGCCAAATTGGAAAGGAACACATCACTTTGACTTAAAAAAAAAAAAAAAAAAAAAAAAAAAGCTTACCTTGCATTGCAAGGCAATTTTTCCCAAATGTGTTTCCTATGATTATGTGATTATTCACATAATTATAAATTGCATTCATGAAAGTTGTAAGAATATGCCGCTGAGCTGAAATCATTCCCTTTTATGTATAATTCCTATTCTCTTGAGGAATTTTTTAAAGTGTTTTATTTTCAAGACTTTTTTCACATCATCATTTTTTAAAACAATTTTCTTTTTCACCAAGAGATTTGTCACTAAGAAGAGTTAGTAAATGCTCTAAAAAATTAAGCCAGAAGTGAAATTTTGAAACTTGCTTCGCATTAATCACATATAGGCTTAAAAATATGTTCCAAAATCCACAATTAATTATGAATAGCATAAAATCGTTTCCCTCTGCATTTGTATACCTGTATCTATTAATCATTATCCCCAAATTTCAGAACATAACAGCAATTAAAAGGACCTTATCTCCTGCCTCTATATATTTCATTTTCTCATTATTACAATCTTTTTTTTTTTCAGTTAGTTTTGGAGACCGACCAGCAGGGATACATAAATTTTTCTGTGTCTTCGACTGAGTTCCTAATTGATATTTCTTCAACTCTTTTCAAAGCAGCTATTTTGGCATCTACAAAAGACTTGGTGTCATCTGAGTCGTAGAAAATATATTTTAATCTTTCACAGCAGTGTTGTTTCTAAGATTTAGCATTTGGGGTAGCAGATGGAGTGGCAAAGAAGTTGCCTATAGGGGCAGCCCACTGCCTCGACTACTCTCCCGCCCTCTGCAGTAACTTATAATTTGAAATAGGAAAGATGCCGTCTTTCGTTGGATGCATTGCTAAGCTGCGTGTTGTCAATCGAAGATTCCCCAGATCACTGATACAAGATCAGAGTATTGCAGAGGCCTCCCTCTCTGCACTTCTGTGGCCTACACCCGCCCCCTGTCACTGTCTCTTGCCTCTTCTCTCCCAAGGCGGAGAGCAATATTCGAAAGACTTAGAGAGGACCCGCAAAGTAAAATTAGATATATATTTCAAAGAATTCTAAATTCCTGGCTTACAACATACCACCTAAGCTGGTTCACAGGTTTCTCCCCACTAACGAAAAGTTCGCTTTAAGCCACTTTGCTTTTGCGAAAGACCTCCATTAGTACTTGTTTTCAATAACCAAAAGGAATTCAAAGAGGATTTTTCGCTTGTACAAAATGATTATTGCTTCTCCACTATACACCATTTTGGCTTATGAAAGGTTTCACGGGAACGTTCCTTTTTCAGACAGTGAGGGAAACCTGTGGGTTTTTTTAATTTTTATTTATTTATTTTTATTTTCATTTTTGCTTCGGAAAAGTACCAAAACCAAAAGAAGTGATTTGCTTTCAGGCTTGGCTGACGGGTGACCTTGAGTGGATAGTCTCTCAGCCTTCCTGAGCATCTATTTTTTTAAGGGCATCATGGAGGCAGCAATTTCTATGCCATCATGCTTCCCAACTGCTCTGAATCAGAGATTCCATCCAGATTCTCTTTTATAGCAGCGTTTCATCTGGTCATACAGCAAGCAAATAATGAGAAAACAAATAATTGCCAGGGGAAAAAAATAAAGCAAAATGCTAAGCCAGGGCCCAAGAAGCACCTTGGAGTTTAATTGTATCCTGTCTGGTTCACAAGTTGAAAACTTAGTCGCGATGCTCTCTTTGCAAAGTTTGGTCAGTATCTTCATTATAAAATTTTAAAAAAGATTTCCTTTCAGAGGGAAAGAATGTATGAAGTCCTAAAATGTATGTCGACCAATCCTAAAATCTTTAGTGCTTCAGAGTAGGAAAAGCAGAAGACGTGAAATAAGCCAGGGCTACTTCTGTTTTATATTATTTGTGAGTCCCTGAACAGCCCTGGTTTGTTTCCTCATCTGTGAGATGGAGATACACCTGCCCTGCCTACCTCACAGGATTGCTGTGGGGCTCCAGCAAAAGTTCTTTGTCAAGTATAAAGCACAGTACCAATATAAGATGTCATGTTACTGTTTTCTCGTATCAGTAACCAAGCTCTCACCCTGTCTCCACCCCAACATTCTTAGAAGGTGTAAGGTTCAGTGTTAGAGCAGCGAGTGCGATTGTGTTTCTGGAATCATGCTGTCTGCTAATCCGGACTCCACCACTTACTAGTTCTGGGATGCTAGGGAAATTCCATGTCTTCCCTTGAGTTTCCCACCCATCCAACCGGGAAACAGGGCCTACCCCATAGTGCTGTCCCAGGGGTCAAAGGAGCCAGCACACACACAAGGCGGTTAGCACAGTGGCTGGGACTTTAGAAGAAATCAGCAAGCGTTGGCTCTCGAAATTTTTAACCCCCCCTTTTCTAGTTACTTCCAACTGTAGCAGCTCTCCAAAAAGCAAAACAAAACAAAACAAAACACAAAACAGCAACACAAAAAAACCTGTATTTAAAAGAAAGTCTCTCCTTTATTCCCCAAACAGGGCTGGTTCAGTCCTGGCCAGGTGTTTGTCCTAGACGAGTATTGCGCCCGAAATGGAGTCCGAGGGTGTCACCGACATCTCTGCTACCTCAGAGACTTGCTTGAACGGGCAGAAAATGGCGCCATGATTGACCCCACTCTCCTTCACTACAGCTTTGCCTTCTGTGCGTCCCATGTCCATGGGAACAGGTAAGCACTTGTCCAGAGGTATTCCTCAAAAAAAAAAAAAATCTTTTTTTAAGGCACTGGCAATGGTGTATGACTTGTCCTGCTTTTAGAATTGTCTCTAACTCTGTATCCCTTCCTGTTCCTTCTGTAGTACACACACACACACACACACACACACACACACACACACACACAAGGACACACGGGTCTTAGTTTCCTCTCCGTTCAAGAAACTTAAAAGAAATGGCAAACAGGACTTCTAAAGTGGTCTCTGAAGGTAGAACAATCTAGGTTCAAATCGTGGCTCCTCCGTTTACTAGCAGACATGCTGGATGGCAACTGAACCCTCCATGCCTCAGTTGTCTCATCTGTAAAACAGGGATGATAGTGTCCTCATGGGGTGTTTAAGAGGATGCATGTGGACTCAGCACAATGCCTGGAACATGGCAAGAGCCTTATAAATGTTTACCTTTCTTGTTGCTATCATTCGTTCCATAAATATTTAGTGATTATTTACTGAGTGCCAGGCACTCTGGTATACGTTCAGCGTACATGGTGAGCAAAACAAGGCCCCGAACAAGGGCAGGGTTACAGGGAGAGCCAGGCTCTGAAAAAAAGGAGTAATATTCCTTACTAGCATTTGATAAAGGAAGACAGCTCAGACGGCATGTGAGGACGGCAGGGAGGGTGTCCCTGAGGAAGAGATATTGGGCTGAGAACTGAAGCACATGTAGAAGTTGAGTGCTTCCAGGCAAAAGGAACAGCGTGTACAAATGCCCCGCAGACGGAGAAAGCCAAGCACACTTCAAGAGCTGAAAGCAGCTAGGTGAAGCTGGAAGCTAGATACTCATAACACTTACAGTTTAACCATAGAGCTGGGAGGAACTTTAGAGATCACAGTGTAACCCACCCCCTCATTTTATAGGTTTTCTAGACAAGACCAGAACATCAGTTCTCCTAACTCCACACTAAGTACTCTCTTTCTTTAGACGTTGCCCAGCTCCTGGAGGAAAAGATCCATGTTCTGAATAATGCAAAGCGGCAAATAATTTAAGAACATTACCATTTGGCTCTGAAGACATGGAATAAATTTCCACATTGCCACAGCCAGTTTACTATCCCAATGTATGTAGCCTCACATTGCTATAAAGACAAGCCTGCGTTCCCTCGAGCACCACCTCAACCGGTAGCCAGGAAAGGCACATCCAGGAAAAACTAGGTGGCTTCCGAACCCCGAAAAAGTTGGTGCTGCATTTATTTTAAATCAGACCATCAGTTATCTTCATCTTCGCAAGCTAGAGGACTCTGAAATATCTGTGGGATTTGTTGTGTGCTTTTCTTCTCTCTAGTGCTGGGAGGTTTGATGAGATACAACCTCAACATTTAGAACTAGGTAACAATAGCATTGTAGGTTTGAATATTTAACAGGCAACGAGGTTTTCATCACCTCCCATTGTTATAAGGTTTGCTAGCCCCTACACATGACCTTTTATTTACATAAAAAATATTTATGAAAACTCTGATACCTGGGGAGTATCTGTGCATAACTCTGCTTTTTATAAATATGTACACTTTGATGACTGTCTGTTACAGCCTCTTGGACTGAGTTCTTTAAAGAGAGAGAGAGAGAAGTTGCATTATATTCTCTGGGTTGTCACACTGTATTCTACATATGTTACTGAATAAGAAAGTGTTATAAAATAATGAAGTGTTTTTGTAAACTCCCTGGTAAACATCATCATGAATTATGATACACATTGTCTGGATTTCATATTGTAAGACTGCCACTTGATTCACAGTTAGGTTTATACATCTTGTCATGGAAACAGTTTTGGATTTCTTATTTTCTTTTCAGTTCCGATTTTCCTTATGCAAGTTTGCATCTTTTTTTTTTTTGCTTATTATTTTAGTTTGAATGCATTTGCTCTTGCCGTTTGATGCATCCTTCTTTTTCTTTCTTCTGTTTGTGCATGTATGTGTGCTCTTGATTCTCCTGTGGCTGGCCACACTCTGTGCATGCCCCATGCGACCACCCCCTCTCCAAAGTCAACAAATGCATGCATATCTTAGTGGGCTGCTACCAAATACAGACCCTGAAGGGAGCAAAACTCCCTCCCCATCTGAACCAGAGGCCAAAAAAGATACCAAAAAGGAATCCAAAAAAAGAAAAGATTGCAAAACCCAGGCAAATCCAGGGCCCAAAAGGTAAGAAGTTAACGTGTCTATTGGCTTGTGTTTTGCAATGTCTATGCCGTTCCCCCCGTCCACGCCATGACTTCCACCTTAGCAGACAACAAGCTTTGTGTATATCTGAAGTCTCTGTTCCTTTAAGGTTCTTCAAAGATATACTTTAAAAGAAAATCGTAGGCATGGGCAAAATACCATGTATTAGGACCGAATTTGAGTCAGGTGTTTAGTGACTCTTAGAACATTTTCATATTGAAAAAACTGAGCAATGTGTAAACAGAATCGTGAATCAGATTGCTTTTTTAGTGGCATCTAGTTAAGGACCTGGTACCTTACCAAGTCATTCATAATAAGCAACCCGTGCTTTGTAATTTTGAAATTATGTTTAAGGAGCAAATAGAATGGGTTGTCATAAGACGGGTCTATACATTTATAGTAGCTACATCATTTTTAGCAAACCCTTCTCAGTTCCACATTGATCTTATGAAACAAAGCTATCTTTAGATAATGACTTATAATAACACAAAGCAAAACCTATCACCAAACGAATGGCTCTTAGTAGAATCACTTATAGAATGAGGTCACCTTGAAGCCACTTGCAAGTTCTAAAATTGTATTTATCCTCTTCTGTTTTCTTTGTCCTTTAGGGCTGCTCTCATTGTGAATTGATAAAAATGGCTAATTGGTGGCTTTTTCCCCCTTTAAGCTAGACTTGCAGTTATTTCCAGTGTTATCCTTATGTCCTTCCTCACCTTCCCTATCCTCACCACAAATTAATATTGTCCTTTTAAAGTTTTGTTGTTGTGGTTTTGCAACTGATATTCTGACCTGGCATTACCAAAAGACACAAAGTTCATAAGCAGGTATGTTTTACGCTTTCAGTATGAATTTGTTCACTGGAATAATTCTAAGTCCTGAAATATATACAGTTCACCTGTAGGCAGAGTAAATGAAAATACCAGCTTCAGTTCCTAGAGAATGTGGCAGGCTGTCAATCAACATGTATCGGTCTGATAGGGAAGGTCAAAGAAAGCCTCGATTCCATGTGGACACCTGCTTTTCAAAGTTGCAGCATGTAAGGATGGAGGTGAAGTGAAGTTTCTGTTTGTGTTGCCCTAACGAGAGTCAGATTGCAAAGCAATGGTAGCTTGCAGCCAGTGAGAAAGCACACAGAGAATGCTGCGTAGGTATCCTAAGAAGCCTCCCTGGGTGCTGTCCAAGGTGCTGAGTGATCGGCATTGAAACCGAAAGCAAACCGCCACACTTGATTGAGACTGCCCTGTGCCATGAAAAACTATCCAAAAGGATCTTGAATGGTACTTTGATGAGCTTATGTGTGTTCCAGGGTCTATGTGTATATTGAAGGTTTTGATGCAGATGAAATCATAGTATCAAATACCAGTCATGTAGCATTCTGCAGTTTATCCTTTTATACATTCCGTCTCATTCGCTGTAACATCTTCAGGTTATTTTTTACATCCATTTTGTGGAGGATGAAACTGAATGTCTACAAATTTAAGTGGCACACTCAGATATTCTTGAGTCCAAAGCTCTTCCTCTTTGCACTACATCAGCATCGTGTGGAGGTTCTAAAGATCTGAGTTTGGAGTCTGTTCTGCATAAATCCAGAATTATCGTATCTTAATTCTGTGCCTCAGTTTTCTCATCTGCAAAATGAGCATGTAGTATCATAGCACCAGTAATATCCTGTCAAACTCTAAAATTATCAACAAATTAAATAAGCCACTATCATATTCCATAAGTAAAGTTTAATTAAATTAAGGATAATTGCTGCCATTTAGTAAGTGCTTGCTCTATGCCGGGGACTGTGTGAAGTGCTGTTTAGATTTATTATCTTATCTTATCCTTATTACATCCCAGGGAAATATTATTATTTGTTTCATCTAGCAGATGAGTAGCAGATGAGGAGTTTGAGGCTCAGATAAGTTCAGTCACTTACTCTGTTGCAAATAAGTGTGTGATCCCAGTTCAAAACACATAGTCTGACTTTGGAGCTTGCATTTGTGTCTGGTGTAAGATGCCAAATTCAGCCATTTGAGAGGAGTTTCAACATTTCCTGGCTGGATACTATCACAGTCATCTGAATTAACTAAAGAGTTTTCTAATTTTGTCCTAAAGATGTCCAAAATCAATATGGCTTACCTGGTAATTTTGGCCTTGTGAAGGAAGCCAGAGTGTATCTGGAGTTTTAGACCACGTAAGAGCAGAGTCTCCTCTGAGCATTAATGAACAACCTTTTGGTGTGGGGAAACCATTTTCCCAACTTTTTTTTTTTTTTAACCAGGATGAACACTATTTGCATGTGAAGGTTATCTATTCTTTGGCCCAGATTAAGAAGGCAATCATGACTCATGGAAACAAATTGCCCTTTAATTGAATTTAACTGAACAATAGAAGCCATTCCTGTTGTCATTTCACAAGCAGCTTTAGATTAGGTAAAATATAGCTTTTTACATAATCATTAACTTTTTACCTATTAATAACTCAGCATACCCAGAGGTGGAGGGAGAGCCCTTTCCTGCTGCAGTTGGAAATCATTAATGGCCACTCATCTGCTGATGACTCAGGTTCTCCCACCTTCTCTGGAAACCTGAGCCACATCTTTGTGAAAAACTATGCCTATGTGAATCTGCAACATCGAATCAAAAGTAGACACATCTGGTCAATCAGGAAGATCACTATTACTTCTAATTCCAGGCACTGGAAGATATGGAACCATCCACATGTTTGGCATCTTTTAGAATAGTGGTTCTTGACTTGATCCTTTATCCCAGGGGATGTTTGACAATGTCTGGAGACATTTTAATTGTCACCTAGGGAAGGGGTGGTACTATTGTCACCAGTGACTAGAGGCCAGGGATGTTTCTAAATATCTGACAATGCACAGGACAGCCCTCTGTAAACAAAGTCCAAAAAACCAAACTCCCAGATGATGGGCTTAAATTTCTCCTTTTTACTTGGGTCTTTTGTTTCTTTTACACGAACTTGTCCTGTGTCTAAAGGCATAAGAATTGCCACCACTGATTTTCACCTTGTGCCGTAGTTCTCACCCTGTAGTGTGCATATAAATCACACAGGGAGCTTGTTAACATGGAGAATACTAGATCCCATCCTGACATAATTTGATTCAGCAAGTCTTAGATGGAGTCAGGCTTCTGTACTTTTAATCATTTCCTCCCCAGGTAATTCTAAGGCATTTGTTCTTCAGATCTCACTTAGTTAAGGCCTTGGTTGTCAAACTTGGCTATACCCTGAAATCACTTGGAGAGCCTAAAAAAGGCCAATGCCATAGCCCCACCCACAGAGGCTCTGATTTAATTAATCTGGGATGTGGCCGAAGTATCATGTTTTTAAAATCTCCCCTAGTGATTCTAATATGTAGCAACGTTTAAGAACTGCTGATTGAGGGAACATTAGTTTGGGCCGGCTCTTTAAAAAAAACAACCCATTTTCTCAAAGAGAGAGGGAAAGAAAAAGAAAATGTGAGTATGTTCAGCTGGTTGCACTTGGCGATCATAAAACCCACAGATGTAAATCTCTATATCTTCTAATTTTTAAATCAGCTCCTAAGGTTGCACTACTTAATTTTCACCATAATATTTTTAGTATTCTTTCTAGATGACATTTAGATTAGCATCACTTTGGTCACTGTCCCGCAGTGACAAGGCAATCAAACAGCTCCGATGATTGCAAGTTGCGTCAATGTTCCTTGGATCCCTTTATTATTGGGATTGGAAATTTTTCTCATTTACATTATTATTTAACATTTCTTGAATGCCAGTGCTGCTCTTCACATATGGCCTGTGTAGAAAGTACATTGTATCAGCAATTAACAAATCCATAATGCCAACCGCCCCAATCCAAAGTAAGCTGCATAGATTAATGAGTCTGCAAGCAGATGTAAGAGAGCACGAGTTCTAAAAATCTTTGAAAACATGTCCCAGGATTCTTTTGGGAGACGTGTCTGGAGCCACAGAGCTGCCTGTGTGCAGAGACTGTGTGATCCCTTGGGTTAGATCTGAAGTACTGAACAATCCAGTTAGCTCATTTTTCTCCTCTGTTGCCCCACCAGTGTCCCTAAGGCAGTGAGTAATTCCATCCATCCAGCTTCCCCAAGCAGAACCATGGGAGTTGTCCTTGCTTCCTCCTTCTCCCTCAGCACCTCACAAGGCTTCGGTTACTATGCCCTATCAATGCCTTTAGGTATCTCTTAAGCCCACCCACTTCTCCTTTTCTTCACTGCCACTACTGAGTTCAAGCGTCTGTCTTCTCTCCTGTGGACCACAGCAACACCATGTCCAGTGTTGGTCCCTCACTCCCAAGCCATGTTGCATAATGTTTTCTTTCATTCCTTTTTTGTGAATGCCTACCTGGAAGCAAATCCATAATTTTTGCACATGTAAATGTCTCTTTTTAGCTCCAATCTCACCTTTCTATCCCTTCCTCCCTCTGTCACACATGTACACTCCTTATGATATTATATCTAGTGCTTTTTAACTCTCTGTCCCCAAAGGAGGGAGAGAGGACTGTGTAGCAGGGTTAGTTCTGTTTTACCGACCTCTGAATATGGCACTTGAGTAGCAGGCAGGCGTGGATGGGGGATGACAGTGGCCCCCACGTTATTGATATAATGTTACACACTTACACATGACATTAGTGTACTCAGATATATGTGGCTCGTCGCCCTTCCAGTTTTGAGCAGGTGTTGGCCTTGCATGTAACTGAGTCATGCTCTCTAAATTCTAAGCAGCAGCTTCACCAAGTGGAAGTACTTGTAAGAGAAGGGGTGGGAGGAAATCCAAACACATTTCAAGTAAAAGTCTGCACCCCAAGGAGGAATTCTTTTTAGATTATTCTAAATTCTAACCCATGTGACTCCATTCCTAAAGGAAAGTTTCCCCGTGAGAAGAGCAGATTTTCCAACTCAGACATAAAATCTTGTAAAATGTGTTGAATTAAGTCCCATCAGAGCAATCTTTCTGTCCCCTGGCAAACCGTCAAGTAATATGAATTTCCCTTCTAAAATTTCAGCATGTGTCCTCATCCTATGTTCGATGAATTCACTGGAGCAAAAGCATATTTTCAGATGTCACATACTTTCCACGGTGGGTGTGATACCAAACGCCACACATGTTACTGGTCTGACCACTCAGAAGTCTATACTAGGGAGTTGAGGATAGAATCCAAAGCCTAATTGTCTGTTTGTCTGGAAACAAAGAAACCCATCTCTTCTCTTATTCCTCAAAGAGAAAAATCTATGTGATACCAATTTTGGAAATTGGTCCCTCTCTGGGGTAAGAAATACATGCTTTCCTCCAAAGCATATATTTCATATGACTTCTGTAGTCACTTCTTGGGTTCTCCCTTCATTCAGCACCTGGACCATCCCCTTAACTAGTGTCCTTGTATCAATAGCATCCATGTTCTTTGAGATTTGATCGGTAGAGAGAGACTTCAATCACCCCCAGATTTATAGAGAGCAAAGATACTTTCTGATATTTTTGGATTTTAGCTACATATTTAGAAAAACAGAAAACAAGTCAGAGAAGATCTCACTGATAAATTTTTGCCCCCTCCAACCCTTTTTTTAACAATTAATAATACCCAACCTCAAGAAGCTTCAATGCCTTCAATTGTAAGGTTGTAGAAACTGCTTGTTATTGCTTCCTATCTTAGTCTTTGTGATACAAACACTTTGATATATTTGTTTTAGCAGCGTGTCTGAGCCCCAGGGCATCAGGGCATAATTAGAAAAGGGGCTTGGGCTGGAGGGAGAAGGGAGGAAAGGGAAAGGCTGGGCTTTCATAATGAAGCAGTGACTATTGGATGTGAGAGTCCTAATTACAGTGTATAATTAACCTAGAGATTATACAAGCCATCCAGATGAGCAAGCAGGGATGTCTTCTTTTGAGATGATAATGCTTTGGTGTTATCTTGAATTTGTAGTTACTAGTCGCTTGAAAGAGACAAAAGAAAATATTCCGCTCTTGGATTAAATTCAAAGGTATCATTCTAAAAGTTGTAAGGATAAAGAGTTGCTAGGGGAAATCTGTTTCAAAAGAGAGAGAGGTTAAGAGAATGTTTTGGTCTACATGTTCTATTTAGGGAGCATCGCAAGAACCATCTAAGATACTCTGTCCCACTCTGGCCCTTTAAGCTCTCATGTTTCTGGGCTGGAACAATTTAGTAGCAAGTAGGATTCAGTTATCATGCTTGTTTAAGGACATTTTCAGGGATCCATAATGCGGTCTGCAGGCATGCATCCATTTGGAGAGAGAGAATATATCATGTTTACGGTGCCTGCACCAGCATATGTGGACATTTGCATTTGGAGAGAAAGTATATTCCCACTTCAGCTGGAGTTTTACCCCTTGTTGGTAGTGATTGGAGCTTAAAGCTGGCTGTATGCAGAGAAGTGGACCAGACCCTCTTCTGTCTTTTGAACCCATACATATTCTCTCACACCTGGGTTCTACACTTGATCACTAAACAGATGCAATACCAGAACACATCCGTTGCTGTAAGCTTTGAATGAATCTAGTTCTCTGACCTTCTTGAAAAGATAGCTCAGCTTCCAAACAAGGGTTTTGCGGCCGAGCTTTCAACACAATGTGGAGAACTGTACCAGCAGGGTGGCAAGATGCTAGGAATCTGTGTGCTTACCTGGGTGTGGGGGGACAATTGAACGATCCAAGGAGATGAGGTCACTTTCATGAAACACGTTGCCGCTTGATTTCTTTGACTGGATTCTTCACACCTAATTTCAAATCTCAAAATAAAACGTTTCACATGAAAAGCCTAGTTCTTAATCATATGAGATCCCTCCTATAAAAGTCATCCATTAACAAGGTCTAGCTCTGAAGCATTTGGGGAGAGGGAGAACAATGTGCATAACTAGTAACTTGAAAGACGGGTGGCTGGGTTGTGGTAGTTTCAGTCTGACAAAAAAAAAAAAGACACAACTCTAGATAAATTATTATTTGTGACATGGCTCAAGATGGGCGAGTGTGAGGAGAGTGAAGGTGACAGAACTGGTACTGACCACGGTGACAAGGACTTGAAGAGCAGCCGACGTGACATCTTTCCTGTCGTGCAGCCGAAAATGTCAACTTTGTGAAGGACAGTGAGAAAATGGTTTGCCGAAAACTTGAAAGGTGGATTCCGGAGATGCCCGTTGTGTCAGAAGTGATATAGTCTGTTGTGGCCAGAGAGACCTACTTCTGGTGGCAGTGGTGGCCTGCAGGTGGGACAGCTTCCTGTCCCTCATGGGGTTCCAAAAATGACTGCACTGGACCTGCACCTTGTCTCAAGTTTGCAGGGTCATGATATACTAGAAGTGAGTTGTTAGCCAGTGTGCAGTTAGGTGGACCCGGAGGCCCAGGACCACATTTCCTTGTCGCTGTGTGTGTGTGTGTGTGTGTGTGTGTGTGTGTGTGAGAGAGAGAGAGAGAGAGAGAGAGAGAGAGAGAGAGAGAGAGATTCTCAAGCTAGGTTCAAAGGCATCGAACAATTTTACTATATGATGTGCATATCCCCTCCTTCTAGGAAAAAGGAGATAGTGCTTTATGAACTCACATCAGTATAAGTAATAAAAACTAAGTCTGGATCCTCTCCATTTTTGAGGTGAAAACTGGAGTCAAGGAAGCTACAGAGGGGCGCCTGGGTGGCCCAGTGGGTGAAGCATCCAACTTCGGCTCAGGTCATGATCTCGCGGTCCGTGAGTTCAAGCCCCGCGTCGGGCTCTGTGCTGACCGCTCGGAGCCTGGAACCTACTTCGGATTCTGTGTCTCCCTCTTTCTCTCCCCTCCCCCACTCACACTCAAAAATAAATAAACATTAAAAAAAAACCGGAAGCTACGGAAAGGTAGGAAACAGGACAAAAGCGGTTCTCAACCCTTGACAGCACATTAGGATAACCTGGGGATGTCTACATCCCCCTGCAGGTGAATTGAATCAGAGTTTGAGGATGAGACTGTCAAAGCTGTCACATGGTTCCAAAGTATAGGCAAAGATTAAGAACTACTGACCTGTGAGGACAGTCTGTCTGGTCAGGGCACAGCTGCTAGGGCGAGCCAATTCCACCTGTTTCTTCTATCTTTGTGTTATTTACTCAACATAAAGGTTCCAGAAAAGTGTGTCCAGTTGACTGAGCTTAGGTCACAGTCCAGCTTAGACACACAGTGTCCATAAGAGGGGGGGACTGGCTTGTGGGAAGGCCCTCAGTATATAAACAGCAGGAAACAGGACCCCAGTTTACTCTTCTCCCCAAGGGTACGCGCGGTGTGGGCAAGGTCATTCTTCCGAAGGACATTCAGGTGTTAAGAAGTGACAGTGGGTGCTAAGAAGCCAAAAACCAAGAAGGCAGGAAAGGCACCCTTCAGGACACAGAAGAATGGGGAATTCAGCGTTCCTAGACACATGTTCTGAGTAAAGACACATCTCAGCCTGGGATTTGCTCGTTTGGAGTTTAAAATACAGCTTTATCTCTTCTCTCATTCTTTGTGACTCCTTAAGTGTTAAAAGTATGGAGAAAGGAACACCATGCAGAGCCAGTTTTATGACAATTATAGAATCACCTCCAAATGTTTCCAGAAAAGAAACACACACACACACACACACACACACACACACACACACACACACACACAAAAGCAGGGCTTCTGAGAGACACCAATACAGTTCCTCTACTTATTTTGCAACCACCACTGCCTGGGATGGCACTTTGAAATAGCACATACACCACTTCCAGAAGGGATCGTAGCTTTATAAGTGGACCCTCTTGCTTGGAGAAGATCTCTGGTTCCAGATTCACTCCAATCCAAAGGAATTGGGGAATCCTGAATCAAACCTACCCTTTCAACCACTAGAAGAGCCACCCACAAGATATTTTCTTGATCTAAAGCAGAGATTCTCGAAGTGGGCTCCTTGGACCAGCAGCATCAGAGAACTTGTTAGAAAACAAACTCTCAGCCCCATCCTCCAGGTAATCTGAGGCATGCTCGGGTTTGAGGACCACTACTCTAGGCAAAGTATTTTATTGCTTCTCTGAAAACAGTGTTCCCTAAAATATTGAGCCAGGATTTTCAGTTAGTAGCTCCATAGAAATCTGTGGGAAATTGGGTGGGGCAGAGGGGAAAGTGGGTGATGGGCATTGAGGAGGGCACTTGTTGGGATGAGCACTGGGTGTTGTATGGAAACCAATTTGACAATAAATTATACTAAAAAATCTTTTTAAATAAAATAAGAAATTTGTGAGAAATCAAATTAGCTATGTCCTAGCTGAGGAGATTATAGGGAACCCATTACACTGAATTCTGGCCATGCTGAAAACAGCTGACCAATGTCTAGTTAATGTGTGTTTAGGGATTGGGTCCCTACTGTGCTCATGAATTCCTTAGACCATGTTATCTATGGAATATCTTATCTTGTCCTCCATCCTGGTTTAGGCATCTGTGCTTGTGTAGTCTTGGGAAGGCCTTGTTGTTTTGCATGGTTTCTATACTTCTTACTGGTCCGTACCACTGTCATATTGTGCAATGTTTTTTCCCTATAATTGATGCCTAATAAATACGGGAGCTTGAGAGCAGTTTGGGGAGACTTCCCTTAGCCTCCGTCTCACATCTCTTGACTTGTGGACTCTTGAGTAACCCTTTCTGCTGTCCTTGGCTTTGCTGGACAAAGCCAAAAGCCGAACCCACAATTGGTGACCCCAACGTGATAAGCCAAACCCACAACTGGTGACCCTGATGAAGCAAACCCATAGAAATCTAAGCCTGTATAATTCCCATTGACAAATTACAGGGAACAACAGAAAAGAAATTGGTACTTGAGAGAATTTTCAAAAATAATGATATGAGGGGCACCTGGGTGGCTCAGTCAGTTGAGCAACTAACTCTTGATTTCGGCTCAGATCACGATCTCATGGTCCGTGAGTTTGAGCCCCTCCTGGGGCTCTGAGCTGGCAGTGTGGAGCCTGCTTGGGATTCTCTTTCTCTTTCTCTCTCTCCCTCTCTCTCTCTTTCTCTGCCCCTCCCTCACGCTAGCTTGCTCTCAAAATAAATAAACTTTAAAAAATGCAGTGAAATTAGACAAACAAAAAAGGATATTTTTACTTTTCAACTGATAGAGTTACCACCTGTGATCTTTAATAAATTGTATTATTCCTGCCTGTCTCTTCCTCAGTTTGTAAAATAACATCGTCTGTCCCCAGTACCATTTCAGAGCAATTCTGGCAGTTACAAAGAAATTTGCATTCGATGTCAAAATCATGACTTTTTAAATCACCTATTTTTGTTGGTC
Source organism: Prionailurus viverrinus (assembly GCF_022837055.1). NCBI lineage: Eukaryota > Metazoa > Chordata > Mammalia > Carnivora > Felidae > Prionailurus > Prionailurus viverrinus. The sequence continues at coordinate 29,461,485 of NC_062562.1, read as the reverse complement.
AATTCTGTACTATTTACCTTACAGACATAAACTTAGTTGCATTCATTTTAAGTTAAAACTATTTGCACTGACATAGGCAATTAAGAAGCAAATTTTTTATGTTTATTTATTTATTTTAAGAGAGAGAGAGTGCAAATGGGGAAGGGGCAGAGAGAGAGAGAGAGAGAGAGAGAGAGAGAGAGAGAGAGAATCTCAAGCAGGCTCTGTGCTGACAGCCCCTGACACAGGGCTCGATCTCACGAAGTGTGAAATCATGTCCTGAGCCAAAATCAAGAGTCAGACACTTAATGGACTGAGCCACCCAAGGGCCCCAAGAAACAAATTTAAGGAAAGACTACAATAATAATTTTTTGTCATTTACTTTTTTAGAATAGTGAGATTAATAGTGTTGAGAAAGTAGTCGGAGGTTGTCAGGGAATTGGAAGCTGCTGATACCTTAAATAATCACAACTGTGAATCATCAGAACAAAAGGGAAAGAAACATAATTGAATTTTATGTTTGTAATAATACCCTTTGTAGTGGGGATTAACTGAGAAGGCCAGACACACCCTCAATGCTTAGTTTTTATCATCTCAAACACAAATCTAAAAGTTACTTTCTTATTGCCTAATAATTGCCTTAGAAGTCTTGCTGAGTGAGGAATGATTTTCTTCAGGAAGGTTTATCTCCTAAAAATAGCCACATGCGTCTCTGGGCTTCCCATGTTAAATGATTTCCATGCTTTTTCCCGTGATCTGTAAGCCCCTTTCTGATTTGTAAATTATATTTTAATAGCGTTTATCTCTGGGCTAATCCCTGCTAAGAAACAAAATTCCTAAAATGGCTCCCACTTTCCCAAATTGAGTATGTGCACACGCCAATCAGATAAACGTGTTCAGTGCATTAGCGAGTTGTATTTTGTGTGAACAAAATCTAAATATAAAAACCACAGCTATAGAAAGTTGTCGATTATAAGCATAAGAAGTTACTACACCAAAAAGCATCACCTATGTTTTGTGGAGGCCAATGAATTCACCCTGAGATGTAACTACAGATTCACATATGGGCAGATTTACATATGGACATTTCATATGTAAAAAATTTTAAATAGGGGCACCTGACTGGCTCAGTCAATAGAGCATACGACTCTTGATCTTGGGGTTTTAGGTTCTCACCCTACATTGGGTGTAGATTACTGAAAAAAAATCTTGAAAAAAAATTTAAATAAACTTTGTAAATTAACATTTAGGATTTATCTAGAAAACATGAAAATAGGGGCGCCTGGGTGGCTCAGTTGGTTAAGCGTCCGACTTTAGCTCAGGTCACGATCTCACAGTCCGTGAGTTCGAGCCCCGCGTCGGGCTCTGGGCTGATGGCTCATAGCCTGGAGCCTGCTTCCGATTCTGTATCTCCCTCTCTCTCTGTCCCTCCCCCATTCATGCTCTGTCTCTCTCTGTCTCAAAAATAAATAAACGTTAAAAAAAATTAAAAAAAAAAAAGAAAACATGAAAATAAAGACATATTCATATTCCAACATCCTACCTGATATTTACCATTTGGCCTTCTTCAGGGCAGTTCAGGGGAGTGTGAAGAAATGGATTTTATAGAATTTTACTGTTAAGGGGTGTTTTTAATAATGTGGGGGAGGGGAAGTTTTCTTGTTCTTTCTTTCTTTTTTTTTTTTCCAAGTGGGGAATTTTTAGTATTTATAAAGAAGGGAAGCTGACCAATTAACCCCTAACAGGAGGTACATTGCTGTCATTTGCCAAGTCTTTTGTGCAGTCAGACTGGTCTAGTATACAGGATTTTCCCAACTTATGCTGGATCCTTGAGAAGACCTATAAATAAGACCATTTGTTTGGTCTCAAGATGACTTCCCATTTGCAAACTGAAGAATGTTCCAGTAGAAGTTTCATGGTGACACGCCAATCTGCAAACTGGCTCAGCCAGTAGTCACAACAAGTCACTACGGGATCTGGGAAGCTGAAGTCTTTGAATGGGTCAGATTATCCCACGTCTAATTTGGCACAGATAAATTTGGGCTATAAATATGCAGCTTCCTTTTGTATTTTCAACTTGAACAGTCCAAAGCAAATAGGAAAAATGTGTGGAAACCTAATGGCGATTTAGAAATATGAGAATACTGGGTTTAAACTGGAATTTACTTATATTTGCTAGGGTCCTTCTTGTTATTAAAATGACCAGTAGTTCACTAGCATGGAAACGCATCATATGTGGTTTGTTCTCTTTTCTCCCAGCTTTATTGAGATATTAACATATAACCTGTGTAAGTTTAAGGTATCTAATGTGTTGATCATATATATATATATGTGTGTGTGTGTGTGTGTGTGTGTGTGTGTGTATATATATGTGTGTGTGTATATATATATATATATATATATATATATATATATATATATAGTGAAATCACTATTATGACAAGGTTAATTAACACCTACATCCCCTCACATAATTATCATTTTTTAGTGTGGGCGATAACATTTAAGATCTCCTCTCTTAACAACTTTCAAGTATATAAATACAGTACCATTACTCATGTTATAGCTGGGAGTTTGTACCCTTTAGTTAACAGCTCCCTGTTTCTGCCAGCCCTTGGGCTCTGGCAACTACCATTCTATTCTGTATTCTTATGAGTACGACTTTTTCAGATTAGACATGTAAGTGAGAGCTTGAAGTTTCTGTCTTTCTCTGTCTGACTTATTCACTTAGCGTAGTGCCTTCAAGTTCCATCCATGTCGTCTCAAAAGGTAGGATTTCCTTTCTTTTATGGCTGAATAATATTCCATCATATAAAAATAATTCCATCATATATATATTTATCCATGAATTCCTTTATCCATTCATCCATCAGTGGACGCTTCGGTTATTTCCATATCTTGGCTGTTGTGAATAATGTTGCAGTGAACACAGGGGTGCAGATGTGTCTTCAAGAAAGTAATTTCCTTTCCTTCAGGTATATACCCAGATGTGGAATTACCAAATCATGTGATAGCACTATTTTTAATTTTTTGAGGAACCTCAATACTGTTTTCCACCGTGGCCACACCAGTTTACATTCCCATCAACAGTGCATAAGGGCTCCCTTTTCTCCACATCCTTGCCAACACTTGCTGTCTTTTCAATACTAGCCATGGTGAGGTGATATCGCATTGTGATTTTGATTTGCATCTCCCTGATGACGAGTGATGTTTTTATGTATCTTTTGACCATTTCTATGTCTCCTTTGGAAGACTGTTCAAGTCCATTTGTCTATTCAAGTCCTCTGCCCATTTTTTAATTGAATGATTCGGTTTTTTCTATAGAATTTTATGACTTCTATATTTCTGTTGTCTATCATCAGATAGATGGTTTGGGAGTATATCCTCCCATTCCATAGGTTACCTTTATATTTTGCTGTGCAGAAAGTTTTTAGTTTAATGTAGCCCCACTTGTCTATTTTTGCTTTTGTTGCTTCTACTTTTAGTGTCGTATCCAAAAAAATTGTTGCCAAGGCCAATGTCAAAGAGCTTTTTCCCTATGCTTTCTTCTAGGATTTTTACGGGTTCAAGTCTTATAGTTAAGTCTTTAATCCATTTCGAGTTAATTTTGTGAGTGGTACAACATAGGAGTCCAGTTTCATTCTTTTGCATGTGAATATCCAGTTTTCCCCAACATCATTCATTGAAGAGACTATTCTTTCCCATTGTTCATCTTTGGCTCCCCTGTCTAAAATATTAGTTGACCATACATGCAGGGATCACTTCTGGGTTCTCAGCTCTGTTCTCTTGGTCTGTGCATCTGTTTTTATGCCAGTACCATATTGTTCTGATTATTAAAGCTTTGTAATAAACTTTTAAGTCAGGAATTGCAGTGTCTCCAACTTTGTTCTTTATTAGGATTATTTTGGCTCTTTGGGTCTTTTGTGGTTCCATACACACTTTAGGATTGTTTTTTTCTATTTTTGTAAAAAAATGCCATTGGAATTTTGATAGGGATTGCGTTAAATCTGTAGATGGCTTGGGGTAGTTTGGACATTTTAACAATACTAATTTTTCCAATCCATGAATATAGGATATCTTTCCACTTATTTGTGTCTTCTTTAATTTCTTTCATCAATGTCTTTCACTTTCCCCAATGTCTTATAATTTGTTCTTCAGTTAATACATTAGTGCTTAAAAGAATCTGAACATCTGTAATATAAGCTAGATATTGAGTCACTTAGGAACATTTAACACCAAAAACGACAGATATTTACAAGGCACCTGTTTTTTCTAGAAGTTTGTGTGCGTAATTCAGGAGTCCCAAACCTAAGTGCCTACAAGAAAGATATTTAATACAATTGAGAGATGTGGACAGTTAAGTGCCTGCCCCTATTAAAAAGCTATTACTTGTTACTCACCAGTTAATGCCAGTTGTTCCAAATTTTCAAAAGAATTGTGTTGTAAAACTTTCCTAACTTTAAAAATTGCTGGCAAATTGGGGCACCTGGGTGGCTCAGTTGGTTAAGTGTCCAACTTCGGCTCAGGTCATGATCTCATGGTTCATGGGTTCGAGTCCTGCATCGGGCTCTGTGCTGACCATGTGCAGTCTGCTTGGGATTCTCTCTCTCTCTGTCTCTCCCTCTCTCTCTCTCTCCCCCTCTCCCATACTCTATATAAATAAATAAACTTTAAAACATGCTGGCAAATAGAATCTGTATGGGATTCTCTCTCTCTCTCTCTCTCTCTCTCTCTCTCTCTCTCTCTCTCCCCCTCTCCCATACTCTAAGTAAATAAATACACTTTTAAAAATGCTGGCAAATAGAGCCTGCTTGGAATTCTCGCACTCTCGTGCGCGCATGCTCTCTCTCTCTGCCCCTCTCCCACACTCTAAATAAACAAGCGAACAAACTTTAAAAAAATGCTGGCAAATAGTTCAAAAATCTTAAGAAGCTATGAGCCAAACAAAAGGTCTAGAAACTGGACTTTCTGGCCACCAGTTTATACATTTTACCACTTCACAATAAATGAGCGACAGTACTACAAATGTCTCCAAAAGATAACCCCAGCATACCCCGTGCCCTTTAGTAGCCACCTCTGAAAAGCAGGACTTCTCCTAAGGTCACATAGATCACTGTAATTGTTCTTCTGAAGTGGACAGTTTCCTCCTGCTAGAGATGTGATTTGACGATGTCAGTGTATGAGGTTCCCGTCACTTCATGACATGTCTTCTTTCAGGCCTGATGGAATCGGAACCGTGACTGTTGAAGAGAAGGAACGTTTTGAAGAAATCAAAGAGAGACTCCGAGTTCTATTGGAAAATCAGATTACACATTTTAGGTAAGGATCTGGGGTTGAGGGGTTAATTAAGAGGGTGAGACTGGGGTGGGGCAAATAAAGGGCTTGACTTTCTAAAACTGTTAACCTGTCAGTGACACGTTGGATATTTAGAAATAACTGAAGTGAGGGGCACCTGGGTGGCTCAGTTGAGCATCTGACTCTTGGTTTCGTCTCAGGTCATGATCCCAGTGTTGTGGGATTGAGCCCCATGTCAGGAACATGGAGCCTGCTTGGGGTTCGTTCTCTCTCTCTCTCTCTCTCTCTCTCTCTCTCTCTCTCTTCCTCTGCACCTGTCCCCCACTCCCTTGTGCTCTCCATCCCTCTAAAAAAAACAAAAAATGGTAACTGAATGCAAATGAAAACCAATAGGACAGGGTTCCGCAATAGCCAGGAGACTTTGACATCTTCAGCTCATTCTACTTCCACCAAAAGAACAGAGCCCTCCTTTTGCAAGCTGACCCTGGTCATCAATCCATTTTTTACATCTTTGTTAAGAAGCTGAATGTGAGATTTCTACAAGGTTCCTAAACCCATGAAAACTCTTGTGAATCAGATCACATGAACAGGGAAGGAAGGCAGTGGGATCCATATGAGAGTGTCCACCTTCTCTCTTGCCTCAGAAACAGGGCTAGCCGTCTACTAAGGGAAAGAAGGAAACTTAGATCTGCCTTGGCAGATTGACTCTACCCCGCGCCCTTGACACAGCGAGCAGGTCCAAGTCCAGCCTTGCACCACATAGCCCGCTTCTGCCTTGCAGCAAATTAGACATTTCTATCGCTGCACTGGTGCTTGTAGACTAGAGATCCTGAGATAGTAACTCAAAAATAGTAAGAACATTTATGATAATAAACTAATCCTTTTTCTTAAACATTTCCTAGGGGTCAAGACACAGGACTCATGGCTGGTTAGGCATTAACTCGATTTTTTATTCCCAGAACAACTTTGTGAGGTCATTGTCACAGTCTCAAATAAAAAGTAAACCAAAGCTGAGAGAGTTAAGGAACTTGCCCTAGACCACTCAGCTGGACACATGCCTAGGAGATAGTTTGAATTTAAGTAGCCTCTGCTGGTCCCTTGGTACCATGAGGAACAGTGGCTCAAAAGGCCTGTGACAGCCCCAAATAGTCAATGGAACTCTTAGGAGTATAGGACCTAGCTCTTTCTGTGCCATCAAAATCCTCTGGGATAAATTTTTATTGATTAATTGCTATATGCAAGATGTATTGCCAGTAACAAAAGACCCCATGACAATTAAAAACTGCAGTCAAAGAAGTACATCTAGCAAAAGCATGAATTTGCTCAAAATACACTCCTTCATTTCCTCTAGTAAAGCCTTTGGAGATTTGAGTAAATATGTTAGGATTTTAGCCTGTCTTAACTAATTTTTTTTTTTTTTTTTACTCCTGGTCTCTATAATAATATATAAGGTCACATGTGAGCTAACAAATGGTTTTCCTTCACAATAGAAATCTAAACAGAGCCTTATGCCATCACTCTAAATATTCTTTTCTGCTGCAGACACTTGCAGAGTCCCTCTTTAGTCATTATTCACACATACACATATATACATTATATACACACATATATGGTGTGAATTCAGATTAACATAACACAACGTGACAAAATAAAAAGCATTTTCTGTTCCTCAGAAAGAGTTGCTATATGAATCAAACTGCAGCATACTTCATGCTGAAATGTAATGTATTTGGGCAACCTGAAGAATGTTCTCTGTTTTGTAGGTATTGCTTTCCATTCGGTCGACCTGAAGGGGCTTTAAAAGCTACTCTATCACTCTTGGAAAGGGTAAGAATGGAAGTAAAAGACAGATTACATATATATAGACATGAACATGATTGTAATGAAATATTATGGCTGAATGACCTAGTTTGTCATTTTTCAAGGCTTCACTTACCATTCATCAAATACCAGAATAAACGTGGGGAAACTGCCAAAATTCTAGATATTTTATCTCCAGACTCCCAAATAGTTAGCATATATTGAAGATATGTTCCTGGCCCTTCCTTGATTCATAGATGGGTTTTGCCATCCTAACTGTGCATTACAACTCTGTGTGTTCTGTTTAGCGATGGCTCTCAATCAGTATTAAGTCACAAGGAGGCATTCACAGCTCATTTTAAACTTGAGCTCTTTAAGAAACATAAATGAGTAACACATTTGGTTGAACCATCTTAATAATCTTTTATTTTCCCACCTAAAGGTTTTGATGAAAGATATTGTTACCCCCGTACCACAAGAGGAGGTAAAAACAGTCATCCGGAAATGTCTAGAGCAGGCTGCTTTAGTCAACTACTCCCGGCTCTCAGAATATGCTAAAATCGAAGGTAAGGCTCCCTTCTGCCCCCAGTTACTTCTTTAAATTTTGGTATGCCTCCCTGGGGAAGAGTCTGTCTTTTCTAATGGGCACCAGAAAACAGTGGTCCATCTGAATATGTTAAATTGAAACCTGAAAGCACTTGAAATATGAAAGCTTCCTTGGCTGCGGCCAAATAAATGAATTAAGAACAGGGGCTCAGGCAGCAGTCTTTTGAGGGGAAGAATATGAATATAGGATGTTACCAGATAACGAAGGTCCTTTTGAGAGTCTGTGTCGGCATTAACTTTGCTCTGTGAGTAATGTTTTCCTAAGAAGAGGTTCTGTGGGACTGCTACCTTCTTTAAATAGAGGAAAACAAAGCACTTTGTTGTCCATTGTTGACAGCCTTGGAGGTAAAACGAGCATTGAACAAAACAACATCAAGATTTTTGCTTACTCTTTCTTGCCCCTTGAGAATATCTTGTCTTTGGGTAACATTTTCAAACCTGATGGCAGGTTGGTGTCCAGCTGTCTCTGATGGCTCCTGGTTTGCTTTAGATCTCATTCCTTCTTGTTGCTCCAGACCTAGGATGGTTGTTACCACTGCCCTCTCAAGTTTTAGGGAAGCAGGCACTGATGACCAAGTAATCACCCAAAAGGCACTTTGAGTAAACTCTACTTGAGAAGATATGGTTCTTTGGGACCTATTCATTTGCAAAGGTATTAATCACTTTTCATTGTTACCCTGTTGGCTGCTATAGGGTGATTTGAAAACCACACCCAACTTGACCAGTGGTGTAAGTGTATAAATGTGGAAGTTCTGTGTGCAAAACTCAGTGTGTCCGCATTCTGGAATCTGATGTTCTCTCACATGTGAAACACCTGACTAAAACCAGCAAATGCCCATTGTCTGCCTTCAGGACTTGACTGGGGGGAAAAAAAAAAGACCTAATCAACCACCAAAACCCTATCACTTACCCTGCCGAAGTCCTTGTTTCCTTAGAGAATTAGGTTAAGGTCATGTCAAATCGCAGTGTTCTGTACATTACATGTCCTCCCTCTCTCAATTTTGTCTGTCTGACAATGCAAATTGTGTACCAGTGGTAATGAATTCATTGCTATGCACCCAGGGAGAAACACTTAAGAATTGGGCACTAAAAGGATGTTTATCAACTCTTGACTTGGTAATGAGTGACAAAAATAGAGGAACAAGAAGATCATTAAAGGGCTATATTAGCAAATAATTGTTCTAGCATTTACCTTCCCAGGACATAATGATTGGGTGTATTTGGTAAAGTCAACCAGGTACCTAATAATTCTAGGCAAGGCCAGAGATGGGATGGGATCAAGAAACGTCCGGTCGCCATGGCTGCTGCCTCGTAGGCCTTGGTCTAGTTATTACTAGTCTTTCGGTAAGATCTGCTCTCTTCTTTCAGATAAATATATCCAAAAACAAACTTTAAGATCTGTAAGTAAAAATGCATTCATTTCCAAAGTAGATCAGCTGATCTGTAATTTCCTTTTGTGCCTCAATTCTTCTTGGTTGTGTTAATTATCTTTTGCACTGTGACTTTTAGGTCTGGGGATTCTTTGAAGAAACCAATCTTTTTTTTCCAACTCTCTTTTCAGAGAAGTACCTCATTCCACACTACCTGCTCTCTTCCGCTTCTCTCCTTCCTTGTCCGTGATTGGCTCAGCCACTTTTTGACATTACCTCTGCAAAAGTGGCTGTGACACCAATTTCAAAGCATGCTGGGATTGTTAATTCAGACAACCCAACATCCTCTGGCTGCATGTATCAGGTTTTCTTTCATGAACATAGTCCACCGTAGGTTGAGACATTGCAGCTTTGGAGATGCTACTACCAAACAACTTTCTTTTACGAGGTTCTGATCCTATGCTCAGAAAAGAAATCTTACGTTTTTACATTTGAGCCACAGCTTAGTCCCCTGAGAATTTGGGAATGAAGTTATAGTGATATCGCTGGAGACTATGTTTATGAAGAAATACCTCAAGAGCCTTAGATACTAAAGTCTGAAATCCTTAGTATCTTGGAGCCTTAAATCAATGAAATTCTGTTTCCCTTTACTCATGATGTTTTTGGTCATTGTACTCTTGCCAACAATTCTAAAGAGACGTGTAAAATCATGGTCACAATCTCTCTCGTGACTCACGGCATGCTGAATGGTTAATCCAGTAGATCTCCAATTTTGAAACTCCTTTTTTCTTTTATCCCGTGTTTATCCCAAAATACTCTGTGGCTATTTTCCTTTGAGCTAATGTAACGTATTCCTCTAACCTATGACCTTTAACCTCTTTACCTCTGACCTAAGCCTCTTGCATGCCCAAATCCTCTTTTATAGGGAAAAAGAGAGAAATGTATGAGCATCCTGTCTTCTGCTTGGCCTCCCAAGTGATGGATTTAACCATTCGTGAGTACCTACCGCCTCCTCGCCATGCTGTCTTCACTCTTTCCGTTTTCATTATTTCAAGAAAATCCAGATCCAAACCAACTCACTCTCCTTGCTTCAAGTTTTTTAGCATTGGCTTGTCTGTTGATTCTGTCTGTGAAACCCAGTGTGAGAAGTTCAGTCACTTTTTATCAGCCTCAAACAGGTTAGACAATTAAGCCATTTGTTTGTGATAAACTCAGATTTGTCCGTAAGTTTTTCAGTTATTCTCTGTCTGTGACCTGAATGCATTTTTACTTTGCTTGTGTGTAACCCCAATTTGTAAAGTGCTTGTCACTGGTACACAATCAAAAGGTAGCCGCTAGGCCGGGAACAATGCGTTAGGTGTCAGAAAAGGGATAGCTGAGGCAAAATCATGCCTTCCTTTCCATGTTGAAGATGTGAAACTATTACGGGTATAAGATCACACAAGGTGGTCCATCCTGTGTAAAAATTAGATCTTGTATGCCTCCTGTCTGTTCTCTCTCAAGCTGGGAAGCTTTTCCTTATTCTCTCGGGAGATTTTGACTTGTCCCTGTCCTCTAAGCTCTGGCTAGAACATTTGACTTAATTGTCACTTGGAGAGTTCGTGTATGTTTCATAGCTTGATTTCACATTAAACTTAATTTTACTAATTTTCTATTTGTGCAGCATTTTCCACCTCTGTGAAGGAGCCTTTTTTTGCTGGCCCCCACACTTCGGGGCGGTGGGAACCCAAGGGCAACCTTTTCCTTCCAATATCATGTGTCACACACAAGTGGGGGGCATTTTGGTCCATTTGCTCATTAATCCTGCATATGTGTTCTTGTTTCTCTCTCTCTTCTCTCCTTGTTGTGCTCTCTCTTTCAAATAGAGAATCAAAAGGATGCAGGTGAACCAACTGTATATGCATTATAAACTGTCAGGACTGTGGAGTTATTATTGAGTTTCTGTTTTTGTTTTTGTTTTTTAAGAGCTCCTTAACGTATGAACTCCCAAAGACCGATGTGGAGTTGCGATGATACTTAAGGAGTTAATTTGTGCTGTCTAACTATATCTCTTGCATATTAGATGTTGACCTCTGTAGAGCAGAGTTTCCGTAAAGGCATAAGCTTTGAAGGAACAGAACTCTGGTTAGCTGCGGAGCTCCATTTCATCTTCGGTTTCAGGATTTCAGTGATTTGGCCTCACGTGCTTAAAAAAATACGTTACTGAACCAAACTACTCTTCCTCTTTGTTTTTCATTTCTTTTTTCTGTTCCCTTCCCTATTGAGAAGTTTGTGTTCTTTGATGAATGTTTATCAGCCAAGACGGAGAGGAGTTGTGTCCGTGTTGTTCTTGTATGTATCGTGTGGTGAGACAGGATGCGTGCAGAGGGTGGCTGAGCAGGGGTTGTTGCTGGAAGGGTCGTGGGAGGACAGGTCTTAGCAAGTTCTCTGGCTTTGGAGATTTTCGTCTTGTTTGGTCCCCAAACATCTGAGCGTATTTTGAGGAAAGCTTTAACTTAAGACTTTTTAATAAATAAAGCTCATCTCTTTTTTTATATTTATTTATTTTATATTTGATCATTGTTCTTAAGTCAAAAAAATCCTCAAAAGGTAATGATCATGCAATCAACGCTAAACATATTTCGTTGAATCTAAGTTGATTGGATCTCAGATCAACTCAGAAAGCGGTTTTGTGCACGTGCCAAGCCCCGCGCTGGCAATAGGTCTTTGAAGATTCACAAACCTGTGTTCAAGACACATGAGCCTTTCTCTCCCTGAAAGAGAAAGTATTCATCCATTCATTCATTCATTCATTCATTCATTCATTCATCCATTCATTCCACAAGTGCTTAGTGGGAGCCTACCATATGCCAGGTACAGTTGTGAAAGCCAGGGCCTAGTAAACAAGAGGGACGTAGCTGCTAACCTTACGGAGCATATGTGCAAATGGGCGTATAAGTGGAAATTACAAACTCAGTACACAGCAACACCGAGTAACAGAGTGACGTGCAAGAGAGCATTATCAGAAAACCATGGAAGTTCTCACGAGGGTGGTGAGCTTGAATACATCCTGAAAACTCAAGTAGAATCGGTGAAAGGAAGCCGGCATTGGCAAGTGGACAGGCAGCCTAGATAGAGGGAATAATATGTGCAAATGCGTGAAACCGTACAGCTAATAAAAATAGCTAATCCTTAAAAAAGTAGCTAATCCTTATTCCATGTGTATTATGTGCCAGGTATGACCATAAGTGCTTTTTTATGTATTCATTCATTTAATCTTCAAAACCCCCTTATGAAGGAGATCCTACTACCATTCCCATTTTGGAGATGAGCAATCTGAAACACAGGTTAGATAACACACCTGTTGTCACCTGTCAGTGATAGAGCCAGAATCCGAGGCCAGACGTCACACTCTTAAATGTTGTGTAATTCAGTGTGATTGCTAAGCAAGGTGAAATCATAGCAGTAATGGGTGAAAGTTGCATTGTAGGCAGGAGGCACCATCTTAGTAATAGAGTTCAGACTGTATCTCATGGTCCATAGGTTCCTAACCTAGAATCTATGCCAATGTTTATATGCATATGGGTTTTTCAAGGGACAAGATCCACAGCTCTCACTTCCAAAGGTGAAAGCTTTTTAAGCAAGGGGGGCAGCTTGGCAATTTGAACTCCGTAAAAATCATACTGCCCATACAGTGATGGGCGGAAAGGACTGGGTAGCAGCAAGTGAATAAAACGAGACCTAAAAAGAGTTAAGGTCTTGGGGCACCTGGGTGGCTCAGTCGGTTAAGCGGCCGACTTCGGTTCAGGTCATGATCTCGCAGTCCGTGAGTTCGAGCCCCGTGTCGGGCTCTGTGCTGACAGCTCAGAGCCTGGAGCCTGTTTCAGATTCTGCGTCTCCCTCTCTCTCTGACCCTCCCTCGTTCATGCTCTGTCTCTCTCTGTCTCAAAAATAAATAAACTTAAAAAAATAAAAATAAAAATAAGAAGAGTTAAGGTCAAAGCAGAGATGGGTTTGAAGCTTGGTATGTCCAAGGCCTCTTCTAGGCAAAACAGACCTAAATCACAATCATCGCTGTAATTGTTTCCTTCCTGATCTTTAAATCTTTTTTCTTATCCTTCCCCTCCCTCTTCAGGCTCCCGAGAGGGAAAAAGCACAAACACGCAGATTTGCAAAGCCAACCAACAGAGGTGGCTGGGCACAGCTGGTGTCACCTATGTAAACTGGGGTGGACAGGTACAGAGTCCTTCAGTCAGGCTGTGCCTCAGTAGGCTACAGGACTCTGCACATGGCATTTCGGTGGGCTTATGCTTTCTGTCTGGTGGCATTATTAGAAATTAAATGTGCTATTTAATTACAGTATCTTAAAAAAAAAAACATGTAAAAGGCTGCTACTCTATAAAAGAAAAGCTGTGACTCCTGCAAATGAATTCTATCATTTTAAATACATTTCGTTTAAACCGTCACACATTCTGAACCCAGCAAGCTCTGAGAAAGTCTACACTACTATTGGTGTTTTGCCTCAGTTCTTGGCTAAATACTTGCATAATTTTCTGAGCATCATAAGGATTCTACTGGAACTCGAAATAAAACAATTTTTCCTGCAAATATGCCAAGGATTTATAAAATTAGATAGATAGATGATAGATAGATAATTCAGTCTGTCCCTTAGTCCTATAAATAAGGCTTTATTATTACCCCTTTTATGGATTCAGAGACGATAAGTGACGTTCTCTAGCAGGAATTGAACTCAGATCTTTCTAAATTCAAACAGCATCCCTTTTTGTTTTTTCTACCATGCAGCCCTTTCAACTGGGACAATCTCCATTCATTCAATGGCCAAGTTCAAAAGTATCTACAACTTTTGATCCAGGAAGACCACAAAACACACACAAACAAACAAAAAACAAGAGGACCCCTTTCTGGGATTAGATCATTGCCCACTTCCTTTCATTGGGAAGTCTTCCTGAGGGCAGTTGAGATGCCCTAAGATTGCCAAAGAAATGAGGACTTGTTTTTGTCTGCAACTGACAGAAACCTGCTAGAGCAGGCCAAATGCATCCAAAGGATTGCCAAGCAGATTCTGTAGGGTTGAGATTCTGTATCTTTTCCTATCTCCAGTCAAACTTCCTATAGGTCCAAGGTCCTGTACATATTCAGGAGCCCCCACCCCACCCCTGGGCTGTTTTATCTGTCAGCCAAGAGATAATGGCCCCACCCACAATCCATTAAGTGGCCTGAGTTTTTTTTTTTAAGTTTATTTATTTATTTTGAGAGGGAGACAGAGACAGAGAGAGCAGGGGAGGGGCAGAGAGAGAGGGAGAGAGAAAATCCCAAGCAGGCCCCACGCTGCCAGCACAGACCCTGATGTGGGGCTCAAACTCACAAATGGTGAGTCATGACCTGAGCTAAAAGCAAGAGTTGATTGCTTAACGGGCTGAGCCACTTGAAGTGCTCCTAGTGGCCCGAGTTTTCAACATGACAGCTGATGCTGTCCAGCATTCTTTTATGTACATCTTTTATGTACAGCTCCAAAAAAAACACTACTTCAGAACCAGCCTGAGCACTCAGGATTTGTTACACCAAAAAGTTAATCACAATTTTGGTTCCTATGGGTTTTTTAATCTCTTTAGGCTTCATTTTTATTTTCTTTAAAAAAATGTTTTAATGTTTATTCATTTTTGAGAGAAAGAGAGAGAGAGAGTGAAGAGGGGAGGAGCAGAGAGAGAGGGAGACAGAATCAGAAGCAGGCTCCAGGCTCTGAGCTGTTAGCACAGAGCCTGATGTGGAGCTTGAACTTACAAGCTGCGAGATCATGATCTGAGCGGAAGTCGGACGCTCAACCGACTGAACCACCCAGGCGCCCCTCAGTTTTATTTTCTACAAAAGAGGCTGATGATGGTTCCTCCCCGCCAGAGGGCTGTTGGAAAGATCAAAACACATATCCTAAATAAAGCATTTAGCACACTTCCTGGCACATAGTAAATATTCATTATATATATTAGCTGTCATTCTTTGTGTATTTTATTTAAAAGGAAACTTCTAAATCCAAATGTGTAGTGTAGACACATTATTTGATTTCAGAAATGGGATATAAAACAGTGCTTCTCAAACTTCAGTATTCCCTGAAGATCTTGTTGAAACGCAGATTCCGACTTGGTAGGTCTCTGGTGGGACCTGGAAATCTGCATTTCGAACAAGCTCCTACTTGATGCTGAAGCTGCTGATCAGGGTATTGTGATTGGGATGTCAATGGAATCTAGGGGGCAGCTGATTTATCATAAATGTCAAAATATCCTTTTATCATAAATGTCAAAATAAAACATTGCAGTATAGCTCTACATACATTTGTTAACTACTCACTAAGTTCCAGGAGCTCTGCCAGGCACCCGAGCAATGAGCAAAAGCAGTCATGGTCCCTAGCTGGAAGCCTATGATAAGGTAGAGAACACAGGCATATAACAAGTAATTCCATTCTGCTGACTATGGTAAAGGGAAACGTAAGGCACTGTTGCAGGAATGCAGCACACGGAGATTTTACCTAAGCCAGGGTCTTTGATGCATTCCCAGGAAGAGATGTCCAGGAAGTCAAGGGCTGGTTTCCCAGGAAGAACTGTCTGGAGTATTCCCTGTCTTTGTTGAAGTGTTTACTTCTGTTGATCATCTTTTCAGATGCCCAACATCCTGCCCCAGTGAGCTTGTGATCATGTACATAAAGGCTTATTTGGGGACTGCATGAATATTTAATAGTACTATTGAATCAGGGTTCTTGCTATAGTAAGTGACACACACACACACACACACCCAACAAAAGTAAAAAACTCAAAAAGCTTGAGTCAGAAAAGGGAATTCTTGCCCCACATAGCTAAGAAATGCCTGGACTCAGGAATAAAAAAATTTAGTGCGTTTTGATCTCTCCAACTGCTGACAGACTTCTTCAATGTGAGTGGGAGTCACAATAGAAGGGGTTGAGACCAGCGTGGTTATAGATAGCACCAGTTTTTTTTATCCTAGTGAATGACCCTAGAGGAAAAAGCATTTGCCTTTCCAGGCAATTGTCTGACATTCCAGAGAAGGGCCTCATTGGCCCAGCTTGAGTGACATGTTCATCTCTCAGCCAGTCCTATTGCCCAGGATGGTGTGGGGTGCTGTGGTTGGCCTGGCTTGGGTCACATGACTTCCTTTGTAGGACATTACTGGACATGCCCGCCAGAACCATGTTGAGTAAAGGGGCAGTTCTCCTAAGGAAGTTTACTGTACATAACAGAGTAACAGATGTCTACTACTGTGTCTATCCAGAATTCAGTTCATTTTTCTTAGGTGCAACTGTCCAGTCTTAAGGACAAAGCCTGATTTGGGGTACAAAGATACCAAGTTGGAGAAGAAACATATTATAATAGCATTATTTCTTCTTTATTGATACAATGTAATTTAGGTAAAAATTACGTTAAATTATCTTAAATCATTTTTAATTGCATCAAGACATCTGAAGTTGTTCTCTGGTTTGGAAGTTTCAGTTATGATGCTTACTATTCAGCAATTCAGTTTAGTATATTTGTTAAGTAACCAGAGGCTTTTGGTAAGAGATAGAGTTACTGTATAGTTTATATGCATTTGCAACTACAGAATCTTTGTTCTTCCATGAAAGCGCTGCATTGGACAGAATCCACTGAAGATTTCCTTCCAGCAATATTTGAGGACCTGCCCTGGGTTAGGCACTGCTTTAGCCCCTAGAAATACAGAATTCAATGGGATAGGGAGAGACTTATGTTGAATATAATTTGCTATTTTTAAGGGCCGTGTGTGCTCAGTAGAGGTACCAATAAAGGAGTTGGACCTTTGTTATGAAGGCAGGCACTCTCTTTGTTATGACACATGAAAGTATAACTCTTGTTATGAAGGAATCTCATAAAGGCTTCTGAGCAGGAGTAGGACAGGCTCAGATACATGCTTTATGAGGTCACTCTGGCTGCCGCATGGACAATGAACTTCAGAGGAGGAGAGGTACTGAAGGCAGGCTGGCAGTCTTTGGCGACAGTTGAGGTAGAGAGGATGAGGTGAATTGCATGCCGATCCCCTTGGCAAGAGTGTGGGCACATGACGTTATACAGTGGGAGATAAAATCAGGAGATACTTTGGAGGTAGAATGGACTGGCCACGCCATCCTGTCCTTACAAGGGAGAGGCAAAATGGCTACACTGAAAAGAGTAGAGGAAATGATGCATGATTCACCCACCTCTTTACCACCATGTACTTCAAGCTGTGCTAGTGGCGAAATCTTCTGAAAGGGAGTGATGAAGATGTAAGACATGAAACGTATTTAATGGATAGCGTCACTGAAGAAATCATGTGGACTTGTGAACGTGCGTTCAATGTATGGTCTATGGAGCGATCATTTTAGAGAGGCAGGGTCCTGTGGAAAGCAGGACACGTCTATCTGCTTATTCTGTTCCTACACTAGCTCTGGTCTCCCCAGCTCCCAAATCATAGCAAACTGCTACCCGCTAGTTATTTCCAGTGATAGCATAATACTACCACTGGCACCTGCACCAACACATCAATAGGCTGGAACTTGGTAGTAAGTAGGTTTCCATCAACCATATCCATCTCTCA
Organism: Prionailurus viverrinus; assembly: GCF_022837055.1. Lineage (NCBI taxonomy): Eukaryota > Metazoa > Chordata > Mammalia > Carnivora > Felidae > Prionailurus > Prionailurus viverrinus. The sequence goes on along the minus strand of NC_062562.1, from coordinate 29,443,843 downwards.
TTTGATATTTCAGGGACTGGCAATGCATTCACTGGAAGCAGAAATGGTCAGGTTATTTAAGGGCTAATTGGAGCGTCTCTCTCTCCTGGATGCTTCTCTTCCTTGGCTTAGCTGAGCATGTGGAGGAATTGTCTTTTTGTTTTTCTGCAGTCACATTTAACTCTCTCTCTGGAAGCCAAGCAGATTTAATTGTGTAAACATGAGCAATGGTAATTGGGTAAATGAAGTTGGAAACCAAGGTATGATGTTTTTGTTTTGCTCTGTGAGGAAAAAAAAAATAGGGAGCTTGTTTTTCTCTGGTGGCAAACCTCACTGTCAGAATTCTGGACAGGCACTTGGCAAGAGGGAATCCCTTTACGAATTCTCATCAAGACCCACTGAGCTGAAATGTGTCTCTGCTCCCTCGGGGGTTATGGATCAGCCCAGGGACATTTCATTGTTTTATAAACCACCAGGTCAGGTATTTCTCTACATAGGTTCAGCTACCTGGGGGAAAAGAGTAAGAAGTTACACACTCAGGTAACACACACTCATCGAAAGAGCCATGAGGGTGTGTTACCAGCAACGTACCTAACTTTCAGCACAGCTGGAGGTAGAAAACCAGATTTTAACAAAACTTTAAAATACGGAGTGGTTTTTCTTTTTCCTAAAGCAAGGATCCACAGTGGCCTTCCTTTAAATAGCTTTAATTCAAAACAGATTTTTTCCAAATCTGTTTACGCACAGTCTTTTCCAAACAAAAGGTTTAAATAAGAGGAGAGACTGATAAATAATTTTTTTTTAGTCCTGCCTTCAAAACATCGAGGTGGTCCCACGATCAAAAGACCTCATCAACTTCTGCTTTTAATAGATGGTTTCACCAGAATATTCTTATTTATCCTTATTTCTCATGTTTTTTATTAATGTTGCTAGCATTACATTTCCTATAAGCCTGAAATAAAATTCATTTTCCCAGTTGAAAATTTAAGCAAACCCAGAAGCGTACTTGGCAATGGAGTATGTCCCCCTCACCGTGCAGATTGCTTTATAAATGAGGAACTATTAAAAAGGAGCAGGTCTAAGGTTAATGAGACACTCATTAAAGAGAGAGAATTGTAAAGCTGACAGTGCTCTGTGCCTGTATTGAAGGAGAGGCTATTGTTATAGGATGCTTGCTGTGCTGATATTGTAAACCACATGACAGATGGGTCAAGTGCTGATTACAGTATTCTAACATTTGGAATAGCAAGTAACATATTTGATAAGCTGGCAAGTTTTTATATATGATTCAACCCACAATATAAAAGCCACGAGAATTCCAAACTGAAAATAATTAAATGAGCTGGAAACAATCAGATACCACACATTTCCGTCCCCCCCCCCAAAAAAAAATGACAGATTTTGACATGTTGAAATTCCACAAAGGGAGCAAGAATATTCCCTACCTCACTGGAACTAATAATGGCCCTTCATCTGCTTTTGTAGAGCAATTCATTCCTGCCTCCTCACAGTGTCGGAGATAACAATCAACATTTGTAGGCACCTTAGGCTTTACAGAGATCTGTCCAGCATTGTTTCATTTGCTCTTAGCATCATCCCTGCGAGGTACATAAGAAAGATATTAACATTCGCAGTCTGCAGCTGAGGAAACTGAAGCACAGGGAGGTTTAAGTAGAAGGTGTAAGGTTGCCCAAGAAGGTTAGGAAGCATGTTGAAGGGGAGAAGCCAGATCTTCCAGCTGTGAACCCGTAAGTCTGATCGTTGGAAAAAGGAAGCAGCTGTTAACACAGAGGCGTACTTCATTGAACAAAAGTGTATCTTCTCTCTGCCAATGATGCTGCCACCATCATTCATGTGTATCCGTCTGGATAAGGGCATCCAGTATTTGCATTCAGCCTCTGAGTGTCTCGGTAGGGTGGTGCTGGTGACGCTGGTAAGAGTCCCGTCCCTTGTCGCACAATGTCACGCCTCTGTAACGTTGCAGTGACTCCTAGAAAGGAGCAGCTCTCCATTTGTGTTTTATCACATTTGCTTGTTTGGTTGTTCTTTTCAGAGTTTGTCATCTTACTTGTCACCTTTGTAAAAAGTCACTTTGTCTCTTTACTTTTTTTACTGTCTCTCCTCACCTACCTGAGCAGCCCCCCCAGCGCCTCCTGGGCCTCCTCCACCCTCCCAAACGCAGACCAGCATGCTATCTCAGAGGCTCAAAGGCATGCCTAGGCCAAAACCAAGTACTGTAAACTTCTACCGTTATTGTACTCAGCAGCTTTCTAGCTTAGTTTGCTTTTCCGTTCATTTTTCTTCTGGAAATTTTGTTTCGGTTTGGAACACTGAGCTGCGCGCGGCTCCGGCTCTCGAGTGTGACACTGTAGGTTTTGAGACAGTCGAAAGAGAGCATTTATATCCAAATGTCCACATTTTTTTTTTTTGTCTCTAGCTATGTCTGACATATGCAACATTTTCAAACCTCAATGTCAGCACAAAATAACATTGTTGCATAACATTTTGCATGACGATTTTTTTTTATATGTTATGAGCTTCAATTCTGTTGTATGAAATGTTTACTAAGTATATTGTAGTTCTAGTTGCCTTTCCTCAGTGCTCCAGCAGGTACACGATTGGGAGATAGGAATGTTGCAATACATTTCAAGACAGCGGAAGTGACAAAAAAAAAAAAAAAAGTCACGTTTAAGCACAAATTTCTCCTTGACCTCTGCTGGGGGAGGGGGGAGGGAGGACATGCTACAGGATTTTGCACAATATTTTCTTTAAAGACAACATCTTAGACAAGTTGTTTCCAGTACAATTTTTGCCATTTAGCTAGTCAGTTAGCTACGCAAATGAAGAGGAAAATAGTATCTTGTCTCAGCAAAGTGGCTTGATCTACAGATAATGGAATTGCAGCTAATTAATAGTAAATGAAAATCTGCTCCATGGGTTAATTGGAAGATCAAGCATCCTAGATTAAAGGATCCTTAACCTGCTTATGTTAATGGTTGCCTGTTAAAGTAAAATTGCAAAAGGTTTTATTAAACATACTGTTTGTATATATACATCAGGCATACACATATCTGTGTACATGTGCACACACTTATAGAATGGCTGCATGCACATATACACTTTATGTGTATCTATCAATATATATTGTAGTCAATCTAAGAGTACTGCATATTAAAACAAATCTTCAGGTGGTCCTAGCTTAAGCATCTTGGATTTCTCCAGACATGAAAATCATTCACAGTTTTTTAAATAAAAGTACATACAGATGTTGGTAGGAATTATTTCATGTCTATATCATGTGTCACGCACAGTTAGAATTCCCCCTAGATTTGGTGAGTATTCCACCCAAAAGGACAATGTTCTTTATTCTTAAAGCTAGAGATTTCAAAGATGTGCCCCAAGTGGGATTTCCTGCAGATTTGTATTAATGTGCAGGCTTGTCTGGTTACTAGAAAATGTCTGTAAGTGTGTGATGTGTGTATGTGGGTGTATGTGTCGAATGGGTAATAAGCATAGGATGAGGAATTTGCAAACTGATGTGTAAATGTGAATATCAACTAATAAAAAATAGTAGCTTATGCATATTTACTATCAAAATGCAAATACCTCATTCTACACATATTACTCAAACATATATACACAGTATGTTTGTAGAAATGCCTGAAAGTCTCCTGATGAAATTATGATAGCCCATTTATGAAATTATAAACGGGCCTGGTGCCCCCAAAGCACAGAAATCAACCTTGTCACTCTTTATCTCTCCATACAGTCATTGCTCTGGACCAGGCGATGAGCTATCAACCGTAAACTCTTCACATGTCCTCACCCTGAGTGTCAGATATTCCCTGCCTGATCTGCACACTTATGTCCCCTGCTACCCCCTCATGCCCTAACCCTACCCAGCCATTTCCACCTGTGTGCGGTACAAACCATGGAGTGTCCCGTTGGCCTGAATCCAGAAAGCCCACTTTCTCTCCAGTCGTGGGACTTTGTTGGACTGAAACTCCCAGGACCTCGACAGTCTTCCCCAACCCCATCTACCATTCTTCATTCCCATTGGCTGAAATACTCTTTATACAGTGGCTCACTGAATTTGTTTTTCATTATTAAATCCCACATTACTACTCGTCTGATGTTCATTGCCTGTCTGACAAACGTACAATGGAAAATGAGACGGCGGCCCTTTGAAATTTCTTTTGTAAATTCGCAGTCACCTATTTGTTTAAACCTCATCTCCGCGCCCCGCGCCCCGCGCCCCCCGCCCCCCGCCCCCCGGCCAAACAACAGCATAAACAACAAGAAAACCTTCCTGTGAAGTTTTAAGTAATTTTCTCTAGTTAGAAAAATCCTGACGCCAAAATATATCTGCTTTAGAGGAGGGGATAAAAACAAGTTCTGGCAGTCTTTTTGTGCACATATATAACCTGGCTGTGGAATCACACTAACGGGTCTTACTGCCATTTCACCCCGTGTGCTCCCAGCGTCTCCGAGGCTTCAGAGTTCGAAGGTTTAAACATGAAATAGAGGATCCCCTGTGGGTTCAGACTGGTTGACTTCAAGCAATTTCATTGGCTAGGAACATCTTTACATTTTAAATAAAAAGATTTCCCCCAGGAAAAAAAAGTTTCTCATTTTTGGTAACATAATGACATCACCAAACATTCCTGCATCCGCTCTTGGAAAGACTCACCCTGAACCAGGGTTCCCTTTGGTCGTGGGTCAGATCAAAACACAATGCTTTCAACATAATAAAAACTAACAACACAGAACCAGTTTTGAGTACATTATTGCCACCACCGCCCCCACCCCCCAAATAAAATTTCAGTCCTACCAACCGGTGGCACAGACTACCATCCCTTCCTCCAGTCCTCTACCCCCAACGCCCTTTTAATGATTCTATCCTGTCTTCTACCTAATAGCTCAGGAATGTCCGTTAGCTTTCAGTTTCCTCCCTGGACAACTTCAAACAGCCAGACGTTTGATTCTGTTTGTTCCAAATGAACATTCCAATACCTGTTAAACATGCAGACCTGTAATGAAAAACAAAGCTGAAGTACCAAACGTTCAGGGACAAATCCAGGAAACAAATGTCACAGCAGTCAGGGATCAGAGTCCTGCCTCAGGTAGCGCGAACACAGTCTAGAGAGTGATATAAGATAGTGCATTTATGCTGTCTTTAAAGAACGTGTGTACAAAATGTCACTCAATTGGAAATGGGCTGTCATAAACTTAATATAGCCTTACTATGAAAATTTGCAGCTGGAGCACTGCTTTTTCTTAATATGTATTATAATGAGGATGGTGTTAATAACAAAATGGCTTTATGGTCTGCTCACTACTAATTACGTGGCACTGAACATTTGCATGAACCTTTAGAGAAAAAAAAATTGGTGATGATTTGAAATGTCTTATCCACTAGTTCTAATGGCCGCAAAACTAGCCCGAAGCTCTCACTGAATTTTAACACCAATTCTTGTACTACAGAAAATGTAGGCCGATTAATCACTCCTGCCAAAAAGCTCGAAGACACAATCCGTCTTGCTGAACTAGTCATTGAGGTTCTCCAACAGAATGAGGAGCACCACGCGGAGGTGAGCGGGCCGGGCGGGAAGTTGTTTCTCTGGGTGTCCCTTAGCGGGAAAGTGCAGACCCCATCCTCCCAGCAATTCAAACCAACGAGATGCCTTAACACACATGTTCTTTTAACTGGCCTTGCAAAGAGAAGGCGAGTGGAAGTTTTGCAAGGAGACGCCCTTGGAAGGTCGCTTAAAACAAACAAAAAGTGGCTACATGTTATACATTTCAGCTTTAAGTTTTCAGATGTTTCTAACCACAAGCAAAAGAGGTGAGTGTATTTTAAAGATAACATGTATTCCAGCAGCGCAAGGTTATCGTCGGGAACACACACGATACTTTTTGGTCTTTTGTGGTTGTTGTTGTCGCCACCACTGTTGTTTTTATTTATTTTATTTGGTGTGTGGATCGCAGGCCATGTTTTTGAATTTATCTCTGTAACTTACTCCGCTCGCACGAGAGCCTTCACGGGTTAATCTCGGATGACCTAGGTTGCTAAATGCAGTGACGGAAGCAAATTATTCTGTGTTGTTCAACTTGTCGATTCTCCAACATACATCTGAATAAATACAGCGTACTTTTTCTTTTTCTTTTACGAACCACTGTCAAAACGATCGTTTTGATAATAACTGTAAACTAAGGGATTTCAAGGCTAACTAAATCCCAAAACTGCAAGGACTTCAACAACCCAACCCTTCCAAAAGAAAAAAGATCCCAAGATGCCATTATGGTCAAACTATTTTGTCACTTCCTGTTTCAGAAACCGAGATTTAAAATTGCTCTTAAAATAACCTTTTTGAAAATTGCACTAATTTTCGCTCTTCCTCTCCATTCAGTTCTGCAGCAAGAGGGGAACCAAGGCACTCCATAAAAGCAATTTCTCAAGCACTTAAAATGATCATTCCCATGATACAGGAAAATTGACAGTATAGTTACATAATATATAATACACCATAAATCCAATCGTCCCGACTAATGCCTGATTGCATATTTAAATTTCCTCCCTGTTTTTCTACTGTTCCACTCAATCATGGCTGATCGTGGCAGGGAAAAGAGGTATGTGACTAAGCCGAATGAGCCAGCCACCTGCTGTCATAGTCTGTGCATGCCCTTCCAAGTATCATGTCTTCTACTGGGATTTTTCCTGGGTGCTCCTGCTTCCTAACACTGACCCGAGGAATGTAACGGCAACTTCCAGTGGACTGCTTGTGAAATGGCCCTCCACGGCAGGGTAAATGTGGGGGTTCTCTTGTGCGTGCATGAAGCGAGTGATATACTTAACAACAAGTGCAGTTACATCCCGACACGCGCCTCCTACCTGCCTGGATCCTGTCCTTAGCCTGTCTTAGTTTCCTACGTCCGTCTGTACTTACCTTTACCACAGCAGTTGAGTACCGAATGTAGTAACCAGTAGCTAGCCAGAGTGATACTAATCTTCCTCTACAACTGTCTGTATGTGAATCATATATACAGTATTTATATATAGAGAGAGTGTCAAAGAATCATGATTCCCCCCAAAACCCTCCTAAGAACGGGGTGAAGACCCTTTGAGGCGAGTGTAACTAACTCCTACAAGCGGTGCACAGCCAGGAATGAGAAGAGGGGCCAAATCAACCCCCTGCAAACCTGGAAACTAGGACCTACCTCCAGACATATAAAATTAAGTTGGGCTAGGATAATTTTTTTTTTTCGACTCCATCCTAGAGGACATCCTTTTCAGATTGGGGGCTTTGGGGGTTTAAGTGACGGTAAGTACGTTCTTTCTGGGTGTCCACCGAATCATTTCCAGAGCTCTGCAGGGGTTCTGGCCTGCCCTCCCCTGATTTGGATGTTGAGGCTTTTCCCATGATGCCAAACCAAATCTACACATTTCTAAAGACCTGGATACGAAGAGGATGGCTTTCCTCAGTCACAGCTGTGCTGCTGTCCTTTTAACTAAAAGAAGAACAAAAGTGACAGACATGCTTCATTTGTAATCACGTGATACTCTCAGGCCGCTACAGGCTAAGGAAGGATGGATATTTTCCTAAATTACTCAAAAGAGGTACCAAAGGGAAGCTGATATTACAAAGAAGACGTTTTTGTTTGTTTTGCTTTTCCAGACAAGCACTTTTCTCAGTAAGCGCTAATCATCATCTTAAACTGCCCTAACAACCATCATCATAAAAATATTTTAATCTTATGCATTGAAAAGGCATTCGGGGTAAGTATATAGGGTAGGAATAAATCCAATTCTGTTTCCATTAGAAGTTAGACTGAAAACTTCAGCACACTTTGGAATTGGGAGACTTGATTCGATTTTAGAGAAATGTACAGGATCATTTCCTGAATTAGTAATTTCACCCAATCACAGAATTTCATGAATGGATCAAAAGTTACCTATCTGCTAAGCACTGAGGCAACCTACCTCAGTGCTTTTTGGGAGAACAAAACATAAGGCAGTCTTGGCCTTCAAACAATACAGTGCATAGTGGCCAGGAGCTCGGGTTCTGTGTCAGAGAAGCTTGAGTTTGAATTCCAGCTTTACCTGCCCCTTGCTTTATGATCTCAACCGGGTTATGTAACCTCTCTTATCCTGTAAATGAGAGAGAATAATAGAATCTACCTCAGATGGTCATTTGGGGATGGAAGTCCGCATGAAGTAAAGTGTCTGGCGTGATGCCTGGCACGTAGTAAGTCCTCAGCAAAGCTTGGCTGTTGCATTTTTGGGGACGAATTGCTAAGGAAGCCAAATATATTGAGTATGTGATCATGAAAAAGGACAAAACCTATGTGGAAAGTGTCAAGTGACAGGTACAGACAGAATATGTGGAAAGAAGAAGGGGCTCTTTTCAAGGTGGAAGCATCCAGAAAGGCACCGTTTGTTCGGAGCGTTCACTTACAGATTGCAATCACCTGGAAAGCCCTTAAAACTTACTGATGCCAGGGTGTCACCCCAGCTCGAGGAGTCAGAATCTCACGGGGAGGAGCTGAGTATTAGTAATTTGTAAAATTGCCCATCTGATTTCAAAGTAGAGCTGGGTCGAGAGCCCCCTGGACTACAGCTAACGAAGTAGAATTTGCTCTGATATGTTTAAGATGAGGTTTGGCTGCCAAAAAGAATGAAGTATGAAGATTTTTTTTTTCTACTGACCAGTCCTCCTTGCATCTTCTCTGATCGCTCAGATACACTCAAGAAAATCACTAAACCCTAAGCATGGATCTCGGCCGTGGAGCCATGGCGTCTCGTGGCTCTACACAAACGAATGTGACAAGTAGACTTGCTTCCCTCACCAAAAAAAACCCAACAATCGTTAGAATCATTTTTAATTCCAGTACAAAGTAATTAAATACCCCAAGAGAAAACATTCTCATCAGCTGGAACTATGTCACACATACACGCATGCACAATACGGTGGTAGTTGTCACATTTATTTCTTAATCTCAGCTTAATTCTGCTCTGAGAGCTGAAGTTATTCCCACATGCACGCACACACATACACACGAATAATGCCTTCACGTATCATTGCTCTCCCTTTCCAATCTCTCTCTATGTATACGTATGTATATGTATATATGTATTGTGGTACACGAAGGGGTACATATATACATGTAGTTTGTGTACAAAATAGACAATGTGTTCAGTGTGGTGGACTGTATTCCTAAAGCATACATCTTTGCCTTTAAATAATGAAATGAGCGGGTAAGTATTTAGAAGCCAAAGCACAACTCCTTATTATCTTTGGAAAAGATCTCCAAAGGCTTCGGATGCCCACAGACTTTGAGTTCAGTCGTGTACCAAAGTAGCATTCACCTGTATGAACAAGCGTGAGATAAATATAGTTGTTAGGTCTTGTTTTGGTGGTTTTTTTTAAATTTTCAAGCTTGCCTTGCCCAACCCAGTCACATGGATTCTGTTCATTTGATTGAAATTATGATAATGGGTTTTGGTTGTGACTGCCCTTGCCAGAATCTTTCCTCCAGAACCTCCTGATGTGGTTCTGGAAGAATTACCTTGGGTGGACAGAAATAGATTTGGTCTTCGTTTCTCCTACAGCTATTATATTTAAATGATCTTCACTTTAGAATCCAAAGTTTCTCTGCCAGACTTCAATAGTGATCATTCATATCATGGTAGTCATTGTTCTTTGTAGGGTTACCTATCTATATACCTATTCGTGCAACAGCTATAGATAATTGCTCAATTTTATGAAAGTCCAATGAGGGACTAGGCTCTCTATAGATAGAAGTGGGTGCTTATTTGGGCCTCTGGTTTGCAACGTTTCAATAAAACTAGTAAGAACCAGGCGTGAAGTTGGGCTAAGAAATTTGGAATTTCAGACATTTAGGATTGGTTTTTTGTTCTTTTTTTTCTCTCTCTCTTTCTTTTTCTCCACACCCCGCCCCCCTCCCCCCCGCCCCCATCATCCTAGAGCAAAATCATATCTGAGTAGGCAACTCAAGTCTTCCCAGTAACTGTTTACTTGGACTCACCCTGAAGCTATAAAGTTCATAAAATAACTAATGAGGAAGTACCAGCCAACATTTGGCGTGTCTTTGTGAAGTTTGCAAATCTCCTGCATCAGGATTAATGAGAGTCATCCCGCCATCTAGGGGTGGGGGTGGGAGTGGGACTCCAGCAAGTTCCAATATTTTCAAGGTCTCTGCCCAAAACACAGGTGGCTGGGAGAGCTCCGGGGGTGGGGCGGAGGATTTCTTCCTCTGCTGGATTTAGCCAGGTAGTCAGTGTGGAGCCAGCCCCACACCCCAGGGCCCTCGTGTCCAGGCAGGAAAACCACAATAAAACCTCATCGATTCAGACACAAATACTTGCGGCAATTCAACTGCAGATGTGGCTCTTTTCATTTTTCTGAAGTGGAATGTTTTACATGATCTCAACTTTCTCTGGAAATTCTAACGGCTCTTCTCACAAGTTTTATCCCAGGACCTCTGAAGTTAAAGCTTCTATCTCTTTGACTTCACTTTAAGCATCAGTGGGTCTATGGTTATTAGAAGTTTAAAAAAAACCTCTACATTTATGAGACACTTATATGGCAACCAGCGAACGCCTTTGACTTTCGTGCCCAAGTACTGACTGCATTTGAAAGCAGTAAAATGATATCTCTTTTTAGAAAACCCCATAATGTAGGCTTTTTTGCTGACAGGCGAGCATCTCTCTTCTCTCCTTACTCTGAGTCGGTGAGGTTTTACTGTAAGTTAAAATGGAAACAGCAGGTGTCAATTTCCAGCCACGCTGACCTTGCAGAATGGTCCATGACTTGATTTTTTCCATTTAATTTGCAAACCAGCCACATGTTGATAAAGGAGAAGTAAGTAAAATGAAATCTCATGAAAGAAGAGAGGTGGACCCCTATTCTGCCTCCTAGTGGCTGTTAGAATATCCCCAAATAACTAATGAATCACAGAAGAGCTTGGCCATTGAACAAACTCTTTTCATTTATGGAATTATTTCCATAATCATCTTTCATGTTTCCAAACGCCTTCCCATCTTTTTTTTTGGTGAATGCTCCGGAAAGTGTTTCCAATGTAAATACTTTACGGCATCGGGTTGGGGGCTGGGGGACAAGATGGGCAGCCAATTTGCTTTTGTTTCTCTGCTCTCTTTGAAATCAGGAAAAAAAGGGGGGGGGGCTGTTGACACCGCCACTCATTCTGCATGCTCCCTGCCAGAAATGATTAGTCAACATGCATGCATGCCTTTGAATGGCATTCACATCTGGCCTCGTCCGATGCGAATGTTGTCCCTGAGACCCTGCACAATGATTTCCAAGGACCCACGTGCATGAAAATGAGTTACTTCACTGATATTTTTTGGTTTTCAATGTACACATATGTCCGACCCCCGGAAAAGTAAGTCCTGATCTTACTGAGTGCTTCCTAGCGTAAGCCTGATCTTCCCTACAGGCAGGATGCAAAACCAGAGGCTCCCTGCTGAAAGAGATTTTGACTCAAAAGTTTGGTGACAATTGCAACAATGGTTTCCTTTGCCTTGGTATGAAATAGGAGTGACATTACCGATGCACAGAGAAATAATGAGTTGCTGAGCTTGTATGAGACCGTAGACATTTAAGCCCAGATGTATAGATGTAAGTGAATAATAATTGCAAATTTTCAAGTTAGACCAGCAGAAAACCCATAAACACAGTGAAGAAACTCCCAAATTCGAATACCCTAGAGCAAGAGCTAGCCAACGGCAGTGACAAAGAGCATGACTCAAAACGTACTGGATTATTGTAAATTGAACAGAAGTTCCACGTCTGCCATTCCTCCGGCTGCGTCCTCTGACCAGCAGATCAGAATACATTTGAAGGCAGGCCTGGAATTATGAAAAGCATTGCCTCGGGACACGTAAAAGCCCACTTGTCTGAAAAATGCTGTTCTTTTTACAATAAAGTCACCAAACCCTGCTGATGCACCATTAATCTTGACCAGTGAGGACTTGACTTCACATCTTCGGTGGGAGAGAAAAGCTCATCGCCTCTTTGTCTGTTGTTTTTCTGCCAAATTTCAAAGGCCTTTGCGTGGTGGTCAGACTTGATGGTGGAGCATGCGGAGACGTTCCTGTCACTCTTTGCAGTGGATATGGATACGGCGTTAGAGGTGCAGCCCCCAGACACATGGGACAGTTTTCCACTGTTTCAGCTGCTGAATGATTTTCTCCGTACTGATTGTACGTATCGTCTTCGACTGGTTGACTTTCCTAAGTAGTGTGCAGATAAATAGATCAATAATAGGTAAATAAACAGATCAATGAGATGTCTCCTCTGTCCCAGGCAGACTACAGGCTCGTGAACCCCCTTCGTAGTTTTCTTATGACTTTAAAAACAACACAAGCTTACAGCTGATGGCCATTCTCGTTCTCCCAACAAAAGTCCTGTTACAGGAAAGCCCTCTCTTCCCTAGGCAGGAGAACTCAAGAGCTGTGTGATAAGCGGGACCCATGCCTGTGTGTTTTATTTGCTTTTGAACAAGCTAATTAACTTAACCTCTTTACATTTTGAAATTTTTATTGAAAGATGTTTTCTAGATGAAAAACAATTTCCAGCTAAATAACACCCCAAGCGTTTCAGTACCTTACAGCAACACATAGCCATAAAATAAACCTTCCTTCCAAGAAGTGATGAAGGAGGGGAGGGGGACAGAATGCTCTTTCTTTCTGGGCATGTCACGGGAGAGAGGGGAGTGGGTGCAAGGAAAACCTGAAAAACAGTTGTCGATTATTGTTTTCACTGTGTTTTTAGAGTTAATTAAAAAAAATTTTTTTAATGTTTATTTATTTTTGAAGGAGAGAGAAACAGAGTGTGAGTGGGGGAGGGGCAGAGAGAGAGGGAGACACAGAATCGGAAGCAGGCTCCTGGCTCTGAGCTGTCAGCACAGAGCCAGACGCGGGGCTCGAACCCACGAACTGTGAGATCATGACCTGAGCCGAAGTCGGACGCTCAACCGACTGAGCCACCCAGGCGCCCCTCACTGTGTTTTTAAAGGAGCGTGATTGCTTTCCCTTTTTAGAAGAACAAAACAAATGGGTAAAATGTTTTTGAATTCCATTTTCCTCCCACACAGATTGAATCATGAGCTTCAGTGCCATTCATATACTTTTATTACCTCCCCCCTGCTTCTTTTTCGCCTCCCCCAGAAACAGTATATTTAATATAGAAGACAATCCCTTCTGTATGTACATTGTATGCTGATAAGCCAACTGTGGGTTCTTACCAAGCTTTTGCTTATCTGTTCTAGATAATTTGTGCAATGGAAAATTTCACAAACACCTGCAAGACCTGTTTGCCCCACTTGTGGTTAGATATGTGGATTTGATGGAGTCCTCAATTGCACAATCCATTCACAGGGGCTTTGAGCGGGAGTCATGGGAACCAGTCAAGTAAGGAAGCCTCTTTTGATATCATCGGAGTTTGGGTGCAAATGGCTGGACAGTCATACAGAAATGGATTAACGGTGTCACAGTTTTTATCGTTAGCAAGGACAGAGAGCAAACACTGTACATGTTTCTAACTGTGATGCTCACCCACAAGTGGGGGAGGGAGAAGGAAGTTGAGAAATGCTTTATGAAGTGAAATCTTTGTTTTATTGCACAAGATAAACAAGAAATAAGGGATAGAAACCTGGCTGTGATGTTAGTACTGTGTAGCTGACTCCAGTGGTGATACCCCTAGGAATTAACGTTTCCCACAGTGTGTTCCATAGGGGTCTAGCCAAGCAAACTCTTTCTATTAAAGGCCAGGTAGTGAATATTTAGGCTTTCCAAGGTGCATAATCTCTGTCACAACTCCTCGGCCCTACCCTTGTAGTGAAAAACCAAAACCAGACAAAAAGGCAAATGAACGAGTGTGTGGCTGTGTTCCCATAAAACTTTATTTTCAAAACCAGGAAACTGTCGTGCAGGCTACAGTTTGCCATTTCCTGGTCTAGGCCTTGGAGACGCACTTTGAGAGAAGACTTCTCTGTGGCCAGATATGTTTAGGAAAGTCTATCTACCCCACTCGTCCACCCCACACCTGTATCTCCTGGAGAAGCAGAAAGCACAGCAGCATATTTGAAAACTCTGAGAGCATGGTAATACAGACCCTTATTTAACTCTGTTTAACCTGGAGCTTCCTAAATGCATTTGACCTCTTATTTTGTCAATGGGACATCGCTCCTGTAGGACCAACGACCGGAAATCCTGTAGGGTGTAAATTTGGCAATTTCCACAATTGCTTAGCAAATCTTAGATCCCATTGGAAATGTCTGGCAGAATCAGTGCCACCTGTGTCCCCAGCAAGAAGGAGGGCTGTGACTCAAGAATGCTGGAGGGTCAGTCTTAGGCTCCCCTTTCTAGAGAAGTAGAGGGCTGCTAGGTGTTGAGAATTTTCTGGTATGGTTTGAAAATCTCCAATAAAGCCTGGTATTAATTTTGCCCTGTCAGATTCCTTTTTGTTTTTTCTTTTCTGTAAGAAAAGCATTTTGTTCTTTCTAGTCCTTTCCATCTTTGAGAAGTAACAATCAGTATAGAGCATCACGGGGGTAGGTACAGCACACTTTGAGGTACTTCAGAACAAATATCTAAAACATTTCCCTCAAGTTCAAGGACTTGACTTGTGCCCTGTCTCTACACAGTTTTCTGGATTAAGATTCTTCCTCTTCATATTACACTGCACAACTCTAACTGACAAAGAAATGAGTGCAAAATAGCTTTCTCAGCCACACATTACCTGCCCCCCTCCCCCACGTCTAAGCCACAGGAGAAGTTTCTTGACTTAGCCTACTGAAAGCAAGTTAATAGGTAGTTGCTCTTCATTCGCAAGTACCAAGAAATCTAAATCTTGGCTTGTTATTCTCAGGTTTATAACCTTCTCTTAATATGGCCCTGCTGACTTCTAACGCAGGAGAGTTAAACTGGGTCCCTTAATGATCAAGCGTGAACGAGGGGCTGTATTTTTTTGTAAATGCTCATTATATTCAAGACACTTGTGCTGTGGAGAACAGCTGAGAAAAGGGAAAGGTTCAAATGAGTAATATTCACATTTTCAAAATAGTAATGGTCTTGAAATAGCTTGTACTTACTTGGGTTTAAATGTGGATGCTGTTACTACCAAACACGGGAGGAAATGATTGGTATCCGTCACTATTTCTTCAAGGGCCCTGGGGTTAGGGCCTGGCCTTCCACTTACCAGCCAGAAGGCAAGACTTTGAAACTCTCTGAACTTCTCCTCTATAAGACTGACTTTTTAAAATGTCCCTACCCGGTATCTGAGAATTGTCATGAAGCTCTGGGAGAATGTCATTGACGTCATTTTATAATCTGTTAAATTCTTCAAGCAGATATCTGTTATTCCTCTTACAGCATTAAATATTCTCGATAACATGAGAAATAAAGGTAGAATCAAAATGACTTTCACAAATGGACGTGTTAGGGAAGGTTTTGTTGGGGATTTCTTTTGAGTGATTAAAAGAATAAAATTTGAACTCTTGGATCAGTAATTTAAAGATCTGACCATTAGGGAAGCATGAATAGTTGTGAATAATAGCTTGAGAATGTTTTATGTAGATGTTTTTTTTTTCTTCTCAAGTAGCTTTTTGCAGGTCAAACCGTGCTCTTGGTTAGTGACCGTGATTGTGGTCTGTTCAATTCGTGGTAAATAGTACATGCCTTTTGGAGTATATGGACACATTTGGAAGTGCCAACTAAAACATACATGAAATTACAATTCTTTGAAACCACACACATTTTATTAGCTGATTTGTAAACAGAACGTGGGTGCTATGACAGATTTGCAGAAATGGCCGACACAAAATGAAGGGTAAAAAGACCTTGGGACTTCCTTTTATATGCTAACAATGAGTCTCTCTATACTTCCTATCATGTGAAGAGAAAGTGCAAACTCTTATCTGACCACTAGTGAAGAAGTAGAGATTCATTTTCCTTTTTGTATTGTTTTTCCAAGTAAAGAATACTCTTTTTGGAATGTTTTTTATTATTATTATTATGCATACTCAAGAACGAGAAACTGACTTAGGTAAATAGATTCAGTTTGTACAACCTTCTCTAATCTTACCACATGTTCCTCCATTACACACACACACAGACGCGCGTGCACACACACACACACACACATACACACACAGACAATACATACACACAGACTTTCCCTCAAATAATTGTTATATTCAAATAGCTCTGTTCTTCCATTTTTCAAAAGTTGTGATCACAGGCACCTGATTATAGGTGAAATGACTGAGAAATGCATTGTAAAGCTTACTGCAAGAGAAACTAGCATTCAAGTTATTAAAGAAAAACAGCACTCTGAAAAGAAAATGCTACTGATATATTGAGTTTGCTAAAAACAGAAGTATTCTTTCTTCTTCAGATTTTCTTATTTCAAAATGTAGACCTGCAAAATAAAGCATAAATATAGTCCTTTGAGCTTGATACAACTGAAGCTACTTGATAGAGTAATATGGCCAAGTTCTAGTGCTGCTTTTCTCTAGAAAGATGGCCTTCCATCTCTGCAAGGGAGAATGGGTCACTGCATCTCTGTGTCCCTTAAGCCAGATAACCGTCATGATCAGCATCTCAATGCATTTGTGGAAAATGTCGTTGTACCGCTTCTATAACCACAGTGGAAGGCCGTCAGCCTGTCAAGAATAGGCTCAAGCTAGAGCCCATAGCGCCCTCATGGGTGTCCATTAGGAAAGGTCATAGGGCCATTGCTGGGAAGGTTGTCCCCAACTCTCCCTGGAGCCCTGAATATGAGCTTTTGGCTCTCACTGACGTTGGGCAGCCTTTCTACCAGCTCTTCAGAGTTGGCTCCTTGTTAGTCAAGTCATTGTGGCCTTCGGCATGGAAGCAAACTTAGAAAGCAAGTAATCCGAAGCTCCCCAGGACTACTATGTACCCACTCCACACCACCTTTTCCTTGACAGATCATGTCTCAATCTCTACTTAAACACCTCCAGGTACAGGGAATCCACACTTCATGGTTACCCATTTCAGGTTAAAAGGGCTCTGAATGGTTGCTCTAGACACTATTTTTGACATATGCACACTGAAAAATCTGGGTTTCTCATTTCTCAGAATGCACTCTACCTCTCTCTGCCTGAGATGTATATATGAAAGGTGTTTTTTAAATAACCTCATTTTCCAGATTGTCAAAGATATCAATATCTTAATGAACTGTCAGACCAAAGGCAACTTAGCGACATGTAGGTGACCTGGGATGAAATACAAAAGTACTAGACTGAGAGGAGACTGAACTCCTGTCTCTGCCATTAACTTGCTGGGTGACCTTGGGCAAGTCAGATGACTTTCCTGAGCCTCACTATCCTCCTTTGTAAAACAAAGACTTTGAATACCCAAGACTTTTTCAAGCATTCTGGAAAATGTGATTTTCCATATTCACCCCATATCCACATTTGGTCACCAGCGCCTCCCTAGCACCTAGAACAGAGCCTGGGACACAATAGGTGCTCAATAAATATTTATTGACTGACATTTATTAAGGAACTATACAGCCTGGAAATTACAAGAATACAATAGAGAAACTGTGGGGATGAGAAAGAGAGAAAGATATAATCCCCTGGTCTGGGATCTCAATTTAGCTGGGTCTGAGCAACATACACACAAGAAAAATGACTTTAAATATTTACCAATGTAGAAATAGCATAACAAAGTGTGATGAAAGCATGGAATAAAGGGAAACAAATCTCAACTGAGGAGTCACAAAGGGCATGGCTTGGAGAGTAAGATTTCCAGAGGGGTAAGTGCTGGGAAAGAGCATAAGCAAATGCAGAAATATGGGGGAAGTAGAAACAGTGAATGTTTGATTTTGGCCAGCATGGATTAGGAAGGAAGCAAGCTATAAGGCTGGAAAGTTGATTGGGAGGTTCTAAAATCCCATGAAGTTTAGAACTTTATTCTCTAGGTCATACTTTTCAAACAGGAGCTTCATAGCTCCCAGACTGGTAAAAATTGGTTCTTGGCAGGGAAGAGGGGCAAAAAAATTTTTACTCTTGTTATGTATATGTATAAAGCACAGGTCTACATACAGCTCATAAACAGATACACAGTACATTGGTGGTATGAAATTCTCACGGGGAAGGCAGTTGGGGGCCTGGTGGTGATAATGAATAAAAGGTTGGGAAACATCATTCTAAACTATAGGAAGGTATCAAAGAGTGCCCACACCCCAAGCCAGGGATTAGACCTAAGGATAATCATGGAGAAAGGCTTTAGTGTCCAGAGCACCAAAAGAAGACAAGATGTACTATGTAGATTCATGCAACAAATGGCTCATAAAGTGGAAGGCATTCTGAATCTCAAGTCTAACCCCATCCAGAAGTCTTTGAGAGAAGACCCAACCATATCCTCTCTGCATGGAGACACAGTCTTGATTAGAATTTATTCCAGAAGTAAGAGATGTCTCTACCTCTGGTTGTTCATCCATAGAAATGAGGCATGCACATTTGTGACATTTATCCATGTGAAAGAGAGAGAGCAGATGATAATTTTTTAATCCAGTGATCCAGTGACAGTCCCTTTGACCTGAATAGGAGCTACCCCCTTTTTTTTTTAGCAGAGTCCCTAAAATGAATGAGTCTAATTTTTTCAAGGTTATTTTTTAGTAAATTCACCCAACACAGGGCTCAAACCCATGACCCTGAGATCAAGAGTTGCACACTCCTCCAACTGAGCCAGACAGATGCCCCAGAATGAGTCTGATTTTTGACATATATCAGTTGTTGTGATTACAATTCACACCTCTTATAGTATCCAGAGATGTCCCATTATGATTCTCACAGAGAGGCCTGTGATGGACTTGTTTTTAGGTAGTTACTAAAGGGCAATTTGTTATCCCCATCAGTGGCTCCTGGAGCCTGATCTGACCTGAGTGCTACTAGAAAATTCTCCCTTTTCTCATGTATGTTATGCTTGGAATTGCCTCTTTGACTATTAATACAAGTTATTAATATCCAAGTGAAATATTAGTAACATTAATACGACACTATATTATTTTGCTGAATGCAGAAATATCAAGCATGTTTCAGTCTTTTAAAAGTAGAGCATTCTAGTATGTCACATGAAGGAAATGTTTCTACGAGTCCAGTGCAGTAGTCCAGCCAAAATGTCATATTTTACAAATACAATATGCTTTGATTAATATAAGTATTTTTCAAATTTGCATATGCAAAACAAAGCTCATTTCTAATTTGTGTACCCACCATCCGCTAATATGTTTAAATTAAGTTGCTTTTGCATACATCTGTATGTTATTCATTTCTAGCTACTTTTAATTTGCTTAGAATTGACATTTTAACTTGCCAGGCTGCCATCTCTAAAGATCTCCTAATTCCTTGATCATTATTCAGTGTGTGTATCATCTAATGATCACATTTGCTTATGTAGGCTTACACATGTCTTAATGGAAATCGCCAACGGTTTTGTAACATGGCAGTGTTTAAGTCTGAGAGCCACCAGGGACTGACTTCAGAGGCAGATTCTCCTGTTAAACAGAGAAGCATCGAGGAAGAAGTTCCACTGTTCCTTCTACCTAATAGTCATATTTAGCTACTCTTCTCTTGACCATTCCTAGAAGGGCACCCTTTCATTCCAAGTAAAGAAGCGAGTTAACTTTCCCAAAACGTGAAGTGCAGAGGACAAACCTGTGAGACAAACCTGTTTCCCTTAAGGAAAAGAACACTAGCTTGGTATTTTGCATTCTAGGTTTTTCCATCCGGATTGCCATTGTGAAAGAGTAACTTGTTTCTAGAGGGAGGCAGATGTCCTGACTCTCTGTGGGGCCCAGGACTTCTGACTTATCAGGAGGCTTGCCCCCAGGCAGCCCCAGCCCTTGCAAGGGTTCTGTTAGTCAAACACAGCTTGCCCAGGGCAGATCTGCTTTGGCAAAACTTGCTCTTCTGCAAGATCCAAAAAGAAACCCTCAACTCCTCTGCCAAAGTTCTGTCAACTCCACTTAAACAGGAAGGCTCCTCTCAGATGCAGAGTTAGGCTGGGCTCTACCGTGCCAGTGACTTTGGCTGGATGGAATACCCTTAAAATGCCACTACAGAGGCACACGGTGCCAGCTCGAAGAGCAGTAAATGCCACAGTCCCTCCACAGAGATACGGTTGACTCGAGTTGGGGTTTTTGTTTTGTTTTATTTTCTCTCTTTATTTGTAAGGTCATCCATCTCTCCTTCATCATGTCAGTTGATCAATCTCCGTTCAAAAAACAAGAAGCTGATGCAAGGTCACGTTTTTAACTCTCCATTAATTTTAACAGTTTGCAGAAAAACACGCTGCTCGGTGAACTTTCACACACCGAACATGCCCCTATAATAATCACACAAAGAAACAGAACATCCCCAGTGCCCCCCCAAACCCCTGCATTCTTTCTTCCAGTTTTTATCTCACTTCCAAGTGTGACAGCTCTAACACGAGGCCACATTTTTCTTTTTAGTTTTAGAGAGACAGAGAGTGAGTGGGGGAGAGGGGCAGAGAGAGAGAATCTCAAGCAGGCTTCATGCTCAGCATGGAGCACGCTGTGGGGCTCGATCCCATGACCTTGGGATAGTGACCTGAGCTGAATCAAGAGTCAGACACTCAACCGAGCCACCCAGGTGCCCCATGAGGCCACATTTCAAATCTACTTACGGTCCAAGAATTTAGAACTAGAGGTGAACTTTCTTTTCCTAGGTGTCTTTTTAGGTGTGTAAACATTTCTCCATTTTAATTGGACTTAGTTTGGGAGAGCAAGTTTCTTTAAGTGTTTTGTACAGTGACTCAAAGCTAATCCTTCTTCTTGGTACAATCCCTTCGTCTTTGCTTTCAACTAGGACACCCCATGTCACATATACCTGTCTTCAGAAGTAACAGTTGGGAAGTATGCATTCAAGTGGGTCAATTTCCCATTCTGCCTTGGATCTAATATCTGACTTGAGAAATGTGCCTCCCTCAAAAATAATTTACGAATAAAAGTAAGAAAAGGAAAGTACGCCACCATTTGTATCGGTCTCAGTCACTTCCCCTGCAGCCCCCACCCCACCGATGCCAAGTATTCCATGCACTTCATGTTCTTAGTATCAGACAAGTTCTGGACTCTCACGGCAGTGCATTTGGGAACCAGAGCCCCCTCACAAAGACATTTCTATAATGTGATCATTGTGTATAGGTGTCTGTGAGCTTTCACACTTTTAAGTCACTCTGTAGTTAATTTTTTTCCCATTAACTTTTGTCATTTCTCTCTGACTACTGAGCTGTACCACAACACCCCATCCGTGAGCTGTCTTCTGAAGTGTGTGGCCTGCGTTTCCCCTGTTGTCTTGCTGTGAACTTGGCCAATTTATTTACAACTGTCATGTGCTTCTGCCGCATCTGCATTGTCACTGTGATGGTATTTTTTTCTTTCTGTCTGTTTCTTCCACAGGAGTTTAACCAGTAACCTACCCAATGTGAACCTACCCAATGTGAACCTTCCCAAAGTACCAAATCTACCAGTTAACATCCCTCTAGGCATCCCACAAATGCCTACTTTTTCGGCACCGTCATGGATGGCTGCTATATATGATGCTGAGTGTGTATTCAGTTCACATTAGATCTAATTTAAATTTAAGTGATCTTGGCATGGATATGTATTGTTTATTTCTATACATCCTATATAACAGAGATGGAGATGGATAATTAGACATATTTTGCTGATCATACGGAGACAATATTGTTTATTTCTGGCACACAGCGTGTTTGTAAGACGTTTGCTATATATACAGCACTAACAATTTGTCTTACGCCCACTGAACGCTTGAGGACTACGTTTAACTTCCTGAATTCTTTTGCAAAAAGATTCTGCCCATGTTTTTTGTTGTTGTTGTTGTTGTTGTTTTTCTTTTTTAAATTAGAGTGCCATGACTTTGGGAGTTATCCGTTCAAAAATAGTCCAAGAAACCTCTCTGATGGGCTGGCCAGTCCTCTCTGGCCTGATCCAAATCTAAGAGGGAAGCACACTTACCTAAAAGCTGGGGTTTTCTTTAAATAAAAAATTCCTAGAGTCTGTTTAAACCGAAAAGCATATTTCGGGTGTCAGCAAATGGCAGGATATAGTAACAGTATGTTCAGGGCTAAATGAAAACTTCTGAATGGATCAAGCCTTAGTAATGTATATGTTATGTAAAGATACTTTCCAAGGTCAAAATACAATATGGAGCATTGGGATCTAGGTAGCAAGAAGCTATCTAAATTTGAGAATGCAAGAGTCGAAAAACAGATAATTAAATTTTTGGTAGCTGTATCATCTGTGGTCTGAGGATAGGACCATTCTTTACATTCATCCATACAAATGCCAGGAATGCATGGGGTTTGTTGTTGTTTTTGTTTTTGTCTTTTTTTTTTTTTTTTGGAGGCCTAGCCACCCCTTTAAAGGCAGCAGCTCAGAGGGTCAAGGTTATGCAGCCACTTCTAGCTTGGCAAGTGGCTCTCTTTTTTTCCCCTTTGCAAGAAGAAGATCCAACACCCCTAAATTCTATCTCAGAGAAATTAAAACCATGTGCATGATTTAATAAGTGAAATAGAGTTTAGTGATTCTATACCGTCCTTTGATCCTTTTCTTAGACCACAGCTAATTATAGGCCAGATAAGCTTTTTCTTGAAAGAATAAATTGGCACATTTTCAAAGGGAAGTGTTAGTATCAAAGGAATAAAAAATGATCTGAAACTGGCAGTGATGTTTTGAAATGTCGAAATCACATTTATCAAGATGGCCCTCGGCATTCTTATTTTTGCAATAATCCAGGTAGAAACTGGATGTTCAATGACCGCTCTACTTGGCTGCTTCAGAGTTGCCTGACATTTTTAAAAACCTATGTTCGTTCACAAGTTCACAATGCGATCATATGGTCAATGTGTCTGCTTCTCTTTTAACGATGAACTAAGACCTCCAAAAATTTATACCTGAAAAAAAAAATCTTCTACAAAAAGTAAATCATATTCATGCTAAGATGACTCTATCAAAAGTTAGATTAGGTAGTATCTGTTAAAAATTAAAACATAAATATCTGAAAGCTTTTCTTACCTTCTTTTGTGCATGCTCCGTGGCATTGTTTCTGAAAAGATATGAATCAAGACATTGTAATAAAGCAGATAATGGTCTCCATTCAATTAATTAAGGCATGAGTGGGAACACATTTTGGTAACTGCTCAGCAATCAAAATAATCTTGGTGCTATTGCCTTAACATTAACAGTTTATCTTAAAAATAAAAAGAAAATATTCTTTTCCTCATGTCAAAACTTAATAATAAGCTCTTCAAAGAAAAAAAAAACCCAGAAGAATTTTTTGAAACTCTGAAACCAGATGGGTGTCAAAATGTTGTTGTAATAAATACCAATTATTGCATTCATATGTACTTAATGATTTAAAACATACAACCATGCAGTTCCAAAACGGGGTTTAGACTAGACCAAGTTGGGGTTTCTTTTTCCCAAGCATAGGATGGGGCAGGGGGAAGGCTGAACTTTCACGGAGAAACAATGCATTCCCCCACTTTTGAACAGTGCTTACGGCAGTATCTGAGTAGAAGGCGTAGATCCTCAATCGCTCACCAGGAAATGCCTGATTCTATATCTTTTCATAATTCCGGTTTCCTCCTTTGCCACCTTTCATTTTTAAGGACGTGTTTCCATGTTACCTGCTCCTTCGTGTCAGATACATGTACATACTGACCTCAGACTGGTCTGTCCTTGGAAACATTACCCTGTTGGTCCAGGCCGTAGGCTCCCTCTTGGCATGTTGGGAGTTTGCCCCCTCCCCACCCCACAGTAGCTGTGTATGCGTTTATGCACTAGCTATATTTCTCTCTGAAGCATTAATTCAATGCAGCTGGCATCTGTCACAATAGAAACACCCACTCTCATCTGTTTCTATAGACGATGTCAGAACAAGTGGTAATGCATGGTGTGTTGGACATTTTATAAATTACCGTGTTAGCATTAGTGGTATGCGAGGAAGGGGGGGTGGGTGGCCACCCCTCAGAGCTCCAAACGGGACTGTTACCAAAGAGAAAGCCAGCCAGAGAAGGGCAAGAGGGTGAGAGGCGGAGCATTTCCCATACACAGGCTTTCCGTGGATGCCCCAGGTAAAAGTTTCTTACACGTCATTGTACAGAAAGGAATCAAGACCAATTTCTCCATCTGTACAGGAGACTGGGTAAGGTGGTGCAACGGTAAAAGAGCTCAGGTCTTGAGCCCTAAAGCTTTGCCAATATCCCGTGTCCGCTCATCGCCCCCTCCCCCCACAACACCTCACCTCGTCCTGGGGCTGTCTATGCAACAGGCTGGTCGATGATAATTGGAATAATAGCCAAACTGAACAAGAATCTTGGACTCAAGGTATCCAGGTGTACTCGTCTTGATTTGAGTCACCCCAGTTTCTTTCCAGCTCTTCAAAAGAGAAAGCAGGTCCTCGCTCACCACTTTGTTAGCACTGTCCTTTTAAAACTGAAAGTCTTGTGCAATCTCCAAGAGACCTCCGCTCTGGAGGGGAGCTGGGGAAATGCATGAAACCCTGAATTTTAATAACTGCATGTTGCCATGTAGTTATTATCTGTTGAGACTTACTTCTCCCTCTGGTTCGTGGCCTTCATCTAAATCATCACATGTGTTAATGTGGTTATTAAAAGAAGGCTGATTTTTACCATACACCGTTCTCCTGGTCATGGTGGGGCAACACCTTTCCTCAGACTTCTCACTGGTCTGGAATGATTGGCCGAACAAAGCAGACTAAGTCATGTATGGTAAAACTCAAAATCTGCCGGTGGAGATTGCCCCCACCTCCACCGCCAACATGCGTCGTTTTGTATGTTGAAGCCACTGTTTGCCTTAAGCCTTCTAGCGCCTAGTCGTCTTTGTGTCAGCTTTTCCAGAACCCAAGGCCAGTGGGTGACTGTTGTTTTCTAATTTTTATCCTGCCAGTAATGGATCAGGCACTTCAGAAGATCTGTTCTGGAAACTCGATGCCCTTCAGACCTTCATTCGGGACTTGCACTGGCCCGAAGAAGAGTTTGGAAAGCACCTAGAACAACGGCTGAAGCTGATGGCAAGTGACATGATTGAATCTTGTGTCAAAAGGTAAGCCTAGTGGCTGGACAGGCTCTGCATGCCCTCTCCACTATCCTCTGACTCAGGCAATGGTAGGCGGCCACTCATTCGATTGGCCGCAATTTGGATTTTTGAGGGGAGAAGGCGATTGCTCGTCAAAGTCAGCCAGAGTGGTGGCCACCCAAGTCTAGCTCCTGTTCACCCGCCCCAAACCCATCTGTCCTAAACCCAACACAATATGGCAGCCAGTTTCTTCACTTAGCTCCCTGAGGGAAGGATCCATGTGTGTTCTTATTCTGCTCTGTATCCCTGGTATCTAGCGGCATCTGACACAAAGTATTTACTTAATAAATATTTGTTAAAGGTACAAGTGTATGTGGGAGGGGACAACTAGATGAAATAAAGACAAGTACACGTCATTCTGGAGCTGCCATATCCAGTACAGGTAGTGGGAATCAAATGCCTTTTAAGAAACGTCAGCAAGACCTCAGCGACATCATTCGGTCTATATACATGAACTGAGCACTTACTGTGTGCCAACTCTTAGTTGTCCTGCCCCAAATCTAACTAGATATCCGTCAGGGGCCATTTTGATTTCCTACAAATTGCCTGTTTTGTCGCTGCGGCATATAGGATTGCGGTGAGCATGCGGCACTTGAAGCTCCCAGGTAGAATGTTCTGAGAAAGTGAAGAGAAGAAAACGAGAACAATATGCATCCATTCCGCAAAAATTGTTTAGCTCCTCCTATCTGCCAGGCACCGTGCTACATTCTTGGCATACCATCGAAGAATAAGACACCACAGTCCGTCCCTCCTGGAGTATCTATATCTGTGTATCAGACACAGAGATGAAATTCCTCTGGTTTAGCATCGTTATCATCACCCTGTCTGTCCCCAGACACACATCCAAGTTCCTTTTCCAGTTCATAATTGTTCCATTATTCTTCCTCCATTCAAAACAAAAAGGAGAGACCACAAGCAGCCTAGGCCACTCCAGATCTCCAGATGTTGTGTCGTTTGGCTGATGGATCAGTTGTGGGTGACGGGGGCTGGGTTTGTCTGGGAGTGATCTGAGTTTTATATCTTGGAGGAAAAAAAGAGAAGTAATAGCATCAAAACTGGGAACCACAAGGGCAAAAGAACAGCACGGTTCTAGGCACGTGAGCATCTCAGCAAGAATGAGAAAAGGAGCCACATGCTGTGGGGAGTCTGGGCAGGTGTTTGATGGCACTTCTGGAAGCTTACAGTCCTGGCGACCCACATTTTGTGTTTTATTCTTGTCTTAGCACTCTTAGAACCAAAGGCAGACCTACTGTTCAAACCCAAAGTCAAAACGTTTCCTGAGAATTTCAAATTCTGCCATTTCCTACATGGCCTCAATCGGTTTTAGGAAGAGCAACTCCTTTCGTGTGGCCAAAGCATTCCGCCAAAACCTTCTTGTGGGGCAGTTCCCCTGTGGTGAAAAATTCTCTCCTGATCTGTACTCAGGGCTACGGCACATTAGAATGAACACTTACCCGCGTCCGGTCTGTGCACACGATTGTACAGAAAGATGTGCGTGCCCTTCTGAGAAGCCAGTCTTTGGAGTAGGGTAGGGAGACCACAGGAAGACATGTGGATGTGAAAGATAGACAGTGACTCCCTTACTGCAAATCTCTGGGGAACAGCCACCCCAAGGAGTGTGGAGCGCTCACAGGCAGGGAGTCTATCTGATTCTCTCTGAGCTCCTGGCCCTCCAGGTCCCAGCATCATGTTTGGTACATAGCTGTGAAGTAACCTTTCATTAACAAAGTTAGTCAACTGCACCTGCACATCAGCGATGGATGCTTAAATTTCTGGATGTCCCTTCCAATTAAGGCCCCAGACAAAAGCAGACAACTGCAAATACAAGTGCAAATATCACCCCCCAACCTCCAGATGCAGAGGGTAAAATACGAAAAAGTCCTTGGATATTTGAAGACATAGAATCTACATGAGTAGAGCCTAGATCTTTGGCTTTCTTTCCTCTTTGGGACAGAATCGATGGCCCTCGTTCTAGAAGGACATCAACATAAGGACATGATTTCATAGATGCAAATATGCGACATCCAAAAGTTTCAATCAGGCGCTCTTCATTTCCAAGTTTCTAAGAAGTTTAAATCATTCATTCGATGGGCGTGACAGAGCCTGCAGTCTAGTCTATATCAGATACCGTATTTCACCAACACATTGCCCCCTAACCCTGCCCTCAAGGAGAGTCATGTAGATTCAGTGACTGCACCGTCCCTGGCACGTTGCTCTATGGAGCCCCGTAAGTCGTATTAACTTTGCCTCTGGCTTCCCCCTTTGCACAGCCCCACCCTCCCAGGGCCGTGCACAGTTCTCCTGTGGAAACAGAAACCGGTGACTTCCTTGTAAGGGAGCGATTTAGCACTTCCCCTTCTCAAATTGGGCCGGAACTGGCATGCAGGCCTCAGATCAGCA
This sequence comes from Prionailurus viverrinus, assembly GCF_022837055.1. Lineage (NCBI taxonomy): Eukaryota > Metazoa > Chordata > Mammalia > Carnivora > Felidae > Prionailurus > Prionailurus viverrinus. The sequence goes on along the minus strand of NC_062562.1, from coordinate 29,416,247 downwards.
CAGGGACCTGTCCAGCTCAGTCCCCATCAGACATCCTTTTCACAAAACCAGAAAAGGATGTATTTTCAGCGTAGCTTAAAATGATCATCATGATTAGAAAGCTACTTCAGTGCACCGAGCCTTTAGGAGCCAAGATACATTTATCTTTAACATGATCATATAATATATAGGAGTGTTTTAAGGTTTTTTTTTTTTTAAGTTTTTTTTTCTTAAGAACTAGGCTTCCAACCTTAGAAATTATACTTGGCTTCCCTGCATGCACTCAGGGTGTGTTAGCAAGCTGGCATCCTTTCCCGAGCTAACTAGCTGTGTGGTCCTCCTATGCACTGTTAGAAAACTGCTACAAATACCTCCTAAAGCAATGCTTTCCTGGTGGCTGCATGATCTCCAGAACCTGACCGTGAACAATACTGAAAAGACACATTGGACGAAAGGAGCTTTAATAAAACCACTTACTAGCCAGGCGCTTTTCTTTCAAGACATGTGATGATGTGACCCACTTCTCTAAAACCTTTTACAATATAACTGGTCCCCTTTACAATGCTGATACCAAGGATTAAATCTCACACCTGTATTACCAGCTGGCCACGGCAGACTAGGTTTTTCCTGTGAGCAGTAAGCACATTGCTGGGATCAGAATTTGACCTATGTCAAAATTATGTCACTCTAAGCTTTTACCATTACACAATTATTGAATTGGTAAGTATATTATGCCATTTTCACTTGTAAAAAATATATACTCATACTGCAGAATAATAGACATTGCAAACAAATATACTGAAAGTCCCCTGATATCACTCCTTCTAATAGAACTTTCCTCCCCAAAGTTACCCATCTTATTTTTTTAGTCCTTAAAGCTATATAATAATTGGATTTTTTTTTTTTTACTTCGGTCTCTTTCAAAACCAAAAGAAAAAAAAAACACCAAATGTCATTTAAGATTTTTCCCCCACCATGAGATTTTGAAGATTAGAAGCTGCTTTTTTGTTTTTTGTTTTTTTAATGAAGTGATTCAAGGTAGGCAGTTGCCAATGTGAGAGAAGTTACATATGCTATAATGCTATAATTGGGTTTTTGTTCATTCATTCATTCTCCTGCAATTAGGGTTCTCCATAGCATGTAAACTATAGACAGAAATACCCTGAGCTACAGGTGTTCCGTGTTCTGCCGAGAAAGGAAGGGTTTACGTGGCTGTCTGTGTGAATAGGCCTTCCTTAGTTGGGAAAGTCATTTTTAAAAGAACACATGTGAAGTCATTGTCGATTGAAACTGATTACAGCCTTCAATTTTCTTTTTCACTGACCTCTCAGAAAATGTCTCCTCCACCTGCCGCCACAAATGCTGAATTGGTCTTTTCCTACTTTGTTTTAATAGAACCAGGATTGCATTTGAAGTTAAGCTGCAAAAAACCAGTCGATCAACAGATTTTCGAGTCCCACAGTCAATATGCACCATGTTTAATGTTATGGTTGATGCCAAAGCTCAATCAACAAAACTTTGCAGCATGGAAATGGGCCAAGAGGTAAAAAAAAAAAAAAAAAAAAAAAAAAAAAAAATACACATTTTCCCCCCTCCATTGATCATGTAAAAGAAAACTTCACAAATTCCTTCCATCTATACCAGTGTGCTAGTTTCAGAAATATTCTCTAACATTTGCGGATTAAGCTACAGATGAATGTGTGGTATCTGTTTGTTAAGTCAATTTCTAAGGCACGTGCTAATAAGAATGCCAGTCACTTGGAAGTGATTCTTGGCTGGAGTTGGAGTGGCCGTAAAGTTCCTTTAAGTCACATGATGTGGGATGACCTTATTTATTAAGCTGGTATCTCCAATAGATCTGTTTGCCAGAGTGTAAGTCATTTTCACATTTGAAGTGCATTTTATCACTTGGAACATCTGGTCAGCAGGAGAGCTCGCTTCCTTGCATCAAGCAACTTCCAGGATATATAATGTTATTTCACCCTGCTACCCCAACCCCAGCCAGCAGGTTCTGAATTTTTAAGAAATGAAAGACTTTCCAGTTTCCTTAGATTGAGCTGATTGTGACCAAAAGGTTAGTCCTTGCTAAGTTTCCAATTCCAAAGTGGTATTTAAAATGTAAAGGAGAAAGAAGCAGCAACTTGGGCTTGATTAAAGACTATCATGATCATTTTTCTCCGATGGCCTCAAGCCAGCTAGATATTCATATACCAATTTAGAATTAATTCAGAAACATTTCTGGCAACTCTCATGTTGTTGCCAATTGGCATAAATTGCTCCTAAATCAGATCTTTCGATACCAGCCTTACATGCTCAGAATTCTTACTAAATTATATTTGCTCCTTATTCGTTATTTATTTTCTCTTTCGGCACCTTCCATTTTTAAACGTGGGTTGGTGATATTCTCTTCCTGGCAAAATCATCTCCAACCTTCTTTCCCTACAAATCAGCTTCCTTAGCCACCCCTGTTAACTTTTGCTCCCAACTGACTTCCTTTTGAGGGACATTTCCTTGGGGGTTGTGTTCTAGGCACTGGGGGCAAATGCAGTGGTTCTCAAAATTTCAGTGGGCATCAGACTCATTGAGAGAGCTTCTTAAAACCCAGATGGTTGGGTCTCACCCCAAGAGTTTCTGGTAGGTCTGGGGTGTGACCCAAGAACTTGCATTTCTAACCAATTCCCCAGTGATGCTGATGCTGCTGGCTGGTCTGGAGACCACAGTTTGAGAATCATTGGTCTGGAGGCTTGGATCCAAGAAGGAGTTAAGATTAGGGGCCACACGTGAAGGACAGCCTCCTGAGGAAGGCTTGGGTTAGGCTCGTTAAGTCACTCAGCTTGTCTGAACTTCAGTTTTCTCATCTGTAAAATGATGGCCCTATTCTAATTTATTTCAGGCTATTTTGAGCTGCAGAATCGGTTCTTCAAACCTTACCAAAAAGGCCACCATGTGAAACAAATAAGATTAGAGCTGCTCTGGATAAAGCAGAGGGCAGGGGGTCAAAGAAGAGGGTCCTCATGCTCAAACTACCAGGTTCCTTTCCGCCTCTGCATTTCTTTGCTGCCCACCTGAATTCTCTTAGGCTTCACGGATCCCACTTGAAAAACCCTGCTTTTGGTGATTTTTCATGTTCGTTCAGATCCCTTTGAGTTCAAACTTTCCAAAATTCTGTCCCTCATGAATTTTTCTCCCCTTGAGCTCCTTTTCTGAAAATTGAGATGTAATTCACATGCCATACATTTCAGCCTTTTAAAGTATACAATTCAATTCACAAAGCTATGCAACCATAACAACTATCAGTTTTAGGACTCTTCCTTCACCCTAAAAAGACACCTGACTTAATAATAGTTGCCCAACCCTCCCTCCCCAGCCCTGGGTAACCACCACTCTACTTTCTGTCTCTAAGAATTGCCTATTCTGAGCATTTCATATAAATGGAATCTCATGTGGCCTTTTGTGACTGGTTTCTTTCATAGGATATTGAATTTTCAAGACTCATGTTGTTGCAGGCATCAGCACTTTGTTCCTTTTTATACTGAATAATGTTTTATTACTTGGTTATGCCACATCATATTTACCAATTCATCAGTTGATAGACTTTTGAGTTGTTTCTACTTTTTAGCTACTACGAGTAACACTGCCATGAACATTCAATGTACAAGTTTTCGTGTGGACCTATGATTTCAATTGTCTTGAATATCTACCTAGAATTGAGATTCCTGGGTCATGTGGTCTGTCTTATTATAGCCATCCTAGTGTGTGTGCAGTGGTATCTCACTGTGGTTTTGATTTGCAGTGATGTTGGTCATACTTTTATGTGCCTACTGACCGTTTGTGTATCTCCTTTGAAGAAATATCTATTCAAATCCTTTGCCCATTTAAAAAATTAAATTCTTTTTATTGTTTAGTTGTTAGAGTTCTTTATATATTGTGGACGCTAGACCATTATCATACATAGGATTTGCAACTCTTTTCTCTGGTTCTGCCAATTGCCTTTTTCACATTCTTGGTAGTATCCTTTAAAACACAGTAGTTTTGTTTTTGTTTTGTTTTGTTTTAAGTTTGATGGAGTCCCATTTATCTCTTTCCCCTTGGAGCTTCCTGAGATGTCCATTTCAACTGAGTTTCACAAGGATGACACCATTCCAGGATGAGAAGGGTTGTTGCACTAGATTGGCCTCCTTTTCCCTCAGCAGCTCTTATGACTTCAGATCAACTCAGTTGTGGCCACATGTAAAGAACTCCACATACCTGGCCAGATGCTAAGTAATCCTTCCAAATAAGCCAAGTCACTCTGAGCTTATCTCCTTTTTTTTTTTTTTTTTTTTGGAACTGGGGCTTGGGGACAGTAGTGTATGTTGGAGGGCAGGGGTCGTCACAGGCTCCACTGAAAATTTGATGAAATTTATGGAACCAATTCCCAGGGGAAAAAATACTTTCACACAATTTCACCTTTCAGGGGGCATGATGACCTTGTTAGGTCTAACCGTAGGCCCCAGTTGGAGATATATGATAAAAAACAGCAAGTAGGTTTTGTCACAAGGGGATCCTGTTCTTACCATTACCACTAATCACTTCTGTGCTACAGTAAAATGACCTTGGCTTAACCTTGGAGTCTTGGTTTTCTTGAAGAACAAGTTGTCCAGTGGCTTCATAAGTACATCTTATGGGTGCTATACGTTAGCTGCCAAACTCTGTGACCTTGATCAAGTCCCTTACTGTTACAACTTAACTGTCATCATTTATCAAATGAAAGATATAGCATGCAACCCACAGCCTTTGAGAGATATGTAGCTCGTAAAAGCTGAGGATAAAGCTCCCTAATTTCTGGATGTCAGATTAGAACGTTGTCTGGGATATGCTCAAATAGTAACATTTTTGAGGTTAAACAGCAGTACCTACTTCTTCCAGGATAGTATTCTATTTGATAAAGTAGAAAACACATCATGTATCCCTTTCAAACAATTCAACATTCTTTTTTTATGAAAACAATAACTGAGGCTGGTTAACACTTCCTATTTTTTCTGAACCCCCACATCCCCCTCCAAGACCAAATGATCTTTATTAAGGGCTCATCCAATACTGCATTCTATTCTCTGGCTCTTATCCTAAGACTCAGTTTCCCAGACCATTCTAGAGAGACCTGCTATGCCATTTCTCCTTAGTATAATTGAATCAGAGACACCTAAGTGACCAGCTCATGGGACTAGAGGGCTCTGCTGACCTTAGGATACCAAATGACCGAGAATAGTCTGAACGAAGCCAGATACCATTTTCAGTATATCTATACTTCCTCTGAGGGACCTTGCTGGCTGTGACCTTGAGTAGAACTTCAATCGGAACTCTCATGCAAAAAGCCTCTCCTTAATTTTTCTCACTTTGCAGGATTGGGATATTCATCTCCAAAGTCACCAGAATTATAAAAATGAGATTGGCCAAAGATGACTGGAAATTGGGAGAACAGACAGAAAGTTCAATGTTTTTGTGTAGTTTTCGCTTTGTGAGTTTGGGATATTAAGCTCACATTCCAGATCTAGTTATAATCCCTGCTTCCACCTGGATTCCAACTCCCTCAAAGTGTTTTAGACTAGTGACTTGGCCAGGTGATACAGTGTCCTCCAATTTTAAGATCACTTCCTTAATTTCATCACCAGGGTAAAGTCTCATCTAAAAACAGCTGTTGAAGCATTTGTTAACCATACTTTTCCATCTTAAATATTTATTTTTTCATTAAAATTTTCAAAGCACCAGTAGAAAGGAAATTGTGTATTAAATAGTTTCTCACTTGGTCTAGTGTGTTTTCATCTCATTTCCAAGGTCAGATGGTCTTAACAGAAAGACAACATACACACAATCTGTTCCATGACAAGGCAAAATGTGCAGTACAGGAAGTCAAGTGGAATGATTTTTACGAAGTGATTGTGAATTTGCAGCAGCCTAGCTCATCAGAAGCAGAAGTGAACTCCAAACTTTCCATACCATTGAAGATTAGTGGTTCCCTTGGTATTATCATGATCTAGTGCCCCAGAATATAACTTATGGGTATTATCATTATTATTATGACTAGGGTAAAGCCAATCCAATGATGCCAGGAGAGGGAACTGGAAAATGCAAAAATAGGAAGGATCCCTCTTTGTACCCATATTGGGATGCAGACTTCAAGAGACTTTGTGGCAAGATAATCTTATTGTGGGGATGGTAATTAAAAGATGCCCCAGTGGTATTTATTCCCCTTCACGGAGCTTCACATCTGCGTGGAACAGATAATCTCCCCAAAAAGAGCAGAATGAAGTGCTCACTATTGCCCTGGAAAAGCTGGTTAATCAATAAGTTTGGGGAGAATTTGGTAAAAAGAAATGCGTGCATTTTGTACTTACTTGTCTAAAAATGGGGACTGCTTTGATATCCAGCCCTTTAGTGCATGTTAAGCAGAGCGGATATGACCCTGGTGGACTATCTTTCCCAAACTAAGTTTTGTTTATTTATCAAAACAACCTTTTCATAACGGGGGTGGGGAAACGTAGACAGGAGTAATGATAACAGTATTTGTCCAGAGTGAAAGGGAGAGACAGTGGAATTCTCTGCAGGGAGGTCAGGGCAAGTTTGTCATGGAAAAATTGAAGGCGGGAGGAGGTTCCAAACACCCACCATGTCTCCATATACTTCAGTGTGGACTCCTTCCAGAATGAAAAGGTTTGAGGTTCCCCCACCTGTGAAGAGAAAGCATATTTGCTTTTCAAGAAAAAAAAAAGGCATTACTAACACCTCAGACCGTGAGCCTGTATCTCTCCCGGTACATGGATAACGACTACAATGGTCTCTGCTCACCATGTCAGCCAAGTGTTCCAAGAGAACGTTTCTATTCTCAGTGATGTTCTTTGCTGGGTTAGAAGCCCCCCACTTCATATTTCAGATTGTATTATTTTGCCTACAACTTGCTTTTCTGAGTTAGTTAAGTCTCATAATTAATCAACGTGGATCATTTATAGTAATCCAAAGAAAATCAAGCAGAGTGAGACAGTCACATGAGGAGGAAAGTAAGCATGTGATACTGGATCTTATCTCAAGACCTAAAAATGAATTTGGAGCCCTGTCAATATTCCTGAATTCTTTTGCTCTGACATCTTTCTTTGTGTTTCTAGCACAGAATTCTGCAGATAGTTTTTTTGCATTCAGCTTCAGGTTTATGCCACTTACTAGTAAATCCCTTCATGAAGCTAGCGGGAGAGCCAGCGTGGGTCCTGATTTCATCAGGGCTGTGCAACATGGACCCTTTTTGCTTTATTGTTTTTCCTCTAATCAACTGAAAGGGAATGAAAATGAGAGAGTTGAGCAATAAGGACCATATCACCCTACCCTTGGCCTCTACTTTATGAAATTGAACAAATAGTATTGGAGTTGCAATTATAGTTATGACATGTTTTCACAGCTTAGACCTTCACTTGACCTTCAAAATAGATCTCTGAGGGGCACCTTGGTGGCTCTGTCGGTTGAGCATCTGACTTCAGCCCAGGTCATGATCTCACTGTCCCGAGTTCAAGCCTCGAGTCGGACTCTGTGCTATCAGCACAGAGCCTGGAGCCTGTTTCTGATTCTGTGTCTTCCTCTCTGTATCTGCCACTCCCCCATTCATGCTCGCTCTCTCTCTCTCTCTCTCTCTCTCTCTCTCACACACACACACAAATAAATAAACATTAAAAAAATAGATCTCTGAATCTGAGAGCAGAGCTGCCAGGAAATGGTTTTTAAATAATAATAATAATAATAAATAATAAATAAAAGAACAGACCTGGTAAATATCTTTAAACAGGGTTTGCTTCATTCTCTTTCCAAGATCAGTGTTTGTACTTGGTTCTCCTTCTACCCCCCACATTGGTTGCGACCAGTTAGTGGTATTAATCTGTTCTTTTACAGATGAGGAAACTGAACTACATTTTCTTAGGCTACATGATTTCCCAACTTTGCACTGGGACTTTATCTAGATCTTCCAATTACAAACAAAATTCCCCTGTGACTTTTAATGAACTAACTGAATTCATATCCCTTCACTCACTTTCATTAATTCTGATTGCCAGTTATCAGAATATCAAACCACGTTCCCGTGGCTTATTATTTCTGTATGTTTTCATAGCTTTTTGAATGGTTTGCTTAATTTTCGTTTTCTCATGTGTCCTTTTGTCCTAATCTTTATTTGCACTGTTCCTTTTTTTTTCTATTCCTAATTAATCATCCTTCTGAAAGTTTGCTAAAGAGTGGGTAAGTGCATTTTCCTTTCCAAATAGCAGTGCTTTGCATTGTTATTTTTTATTAAGGAATATGGAATAATTCGAATGGATACTAAAATGATCTAATAAATGTCAAGGAACTGGCATACAGTATTTTCTGTTGAAATCGCTTTTCCTTTTTTCCTGGCATTTACAGCAGATTTTTGTTTGTGTGGGGGTTTGTTTTCACATTACTATTTAAATTTAATCGACAGCGGCCGTTAGAGAAATTGAAAAACTTAACAGGCGTCTTAGCAGAGGCTCTAAACCTGGATCTCTGTATCCATGAATGGAGAAAATGAGTGGCTGTCGCAAGGGCTCAGAAAAAAAAAAAAACAAACAAACAAAAAACAAAACAAAACAAAAAAAACAACGTTGCCTCCACACTGAGTCAATATCTAGAGAACCAGTGGGCTCTGAGGCGTTAACCCCAAGTATCAGAGGGTTTTAGAACATTTTTTGCGAAATCCATCACAGTGTCTTGGTCAAATTCTGAGTCACATCCCCCGGAAGTTTTCCAAAGATAACTTTTCATCCCCTGTATTAAATTATTGTGCTATCTTATTTTGTAAGTTCCAGATCAATACACCGCTAGGCCATGAGGCCATTCCATGCGTGCTGTTTGTAATCGTGTGTATGTATCTACACATATCAAAGCCATCCAAAGCCTTGGGTGAGCAGCCATGTGGCTGGTAATTTTTTTTAAGAGCTTCAGATCTCTCTTCATCAAAGACCTGGAGTCAGAATCTTACGGCTGCGTCTGGGACTATGGAAATGAACTGGGTCTACGGGCCAGGCTTGCTTTATAAATTGTGTTGTCTAAAAATTACTGACGGATGCAATGCCCTCACCTCCCAAACATGCTAATATTTGTCTTTCTGTGTTCCTCAGCATCAATACCATTCAAAAATAGATGAACTAATTGAAGAAGCTGTTAAAGAAATGATAACACTCTTGGTTGCAAAGGTAACCTTCAGCTTCAGGTGAAATGTTTCATTGCGAACATTGCTTTGTTAGATCTGCATTCCCATTAAAATGTAACACGTTAAAAAGTTCAGCTGGATACTTGTATTTCTCAGGAAACAAGATCGTACATCACCCAGGCTCAAGTCAGAATGATTTTTTCTGATGATTGCAAGCCGCGTGAAGATGAATTGATGAAGTGGCGTGTGTTAACTTAATAAGAAATTGTCCCCCGACTAGGTTATAGGAAAAGTGTTTGTTTTGTTTTTCAGCGCTGACAAAGTTAGATTTTAAATACAGAAAGTTAAACGGTAATAAGGAATTCTGCCATCCTGAAAACCCCCTTTTCCCTCGTTTCTCATGCAGTGAGAGTCATAATAAAACATAAAAGTCAGATAAAGCTATTTCAGTCACCCTCATGAATTATAGAATTTTAACTAAGTAATGCTGAATGGGAAGACATTTATATTTGCCAGTGCTAAACTTCTGTTTCCCCCAAATTACTGATAAAATACAAATAAAAATAGATTGGATTAAATGTAGTGCTAATATGTAACGTAAAAACTGCTTTGCGCAGTTTTGGATTTTGAAAAGTGCATTTAATATTATCGCATGCTGTATGCAACTCAATAATATTTTGTCACTTTGTACTTCTGTAACACTCTGTATTTGCAATCACATAATAATGAAGAGAAAGCCGGATAAGTCAAATATTTCTCTGTGAAAGCAATCTATTCCTCTCCCCAAAAGCGGGAATCAAATAATATTTTAGAACGCAAAAGCAAGTGAGGTCATTGCTAGTCTCTGGCTGGTTGGGAATGTTGCTCCTTAGTGTGAACAGTTAGAGTTTGAAATAATATATATATATATCTATTTTTTTGCTGTTTTACTAGTTCGTTACTATCTTGGAAGGAGTACTGGCAAAATTATCCAGATATGACGAAGGGACTTTGTTTTCTTCTTTTTTGTCATTTACCGTAAGTAAAGAGCTTCTTCCTTGCCTGGTTTTCGTTTTCGTGTGGGTTTGGGTTTTGGTTTAGGGGAGGGCTGCCAATGTGTCATTTTGGTGTTGGTTTGTGTGTGCATGTGAATTAAGGTCAGCTACCAATATAACATGACAATAAGCAGGACCTTTCATAACCGCAGGTAATCCAAAATCATTTCTTTCACTTGAGAATGCGCAATATGTATGCTATGTATATGCATGTACACACACATACACATACGTCTCCATATGTATACATCCCAAAGAGAGTTGCTGGCCCGAGCCCGTGTTAGTTATCTCAGGGAAATCACTTAATGTTTCTGGGTCACCACTTGCCCATCTGTAAAATTTAAACGTTGCAAATAGAGACCTACAGGTCAGACAGAGCTTTCGAATACATTTTATTTGGTCCTCACTGGGTCAGGTACACTTTTCCTAACTGAATTAGTTGCCTATATTTACAACGCGGAGGATTCACGGAGATGTCCATATTCCAGGCTTTCTTTATAAAAGGGACACTTAAGAGCTCTGAGCATCTCAGACCAGTGGTCTGCTGGTCCCCGTGGGCCCCATTGACCAGACGGTCGTTTGCCAGTTTCCTGTAGCACCTGGCTGTTTCGGTCATTCGTGTACCTGCCTGGGCTTGGGAACACTGGAGTCTACAACCTCTGAAGCACATGACTGGGTCCTTACAGATTGTGAGGGGCTCTAATTCTGCGCCAGGATCGGGCATGGGCATAGAAGTGAGTTTGGCTGTGGGCGGAAGCCAGCCTCATTCTCTGCAGGTCAATGACCAATGGAGATGGTCACCGTAAAGGGGCTGCTTTGGGGGCCTTGTTCTCCCACCTTCTGTGCTCGGTGGCGATGACAACTGTATCTTTTCTTGACGTTTCTGATAGCTGGGTTTTTGCTCGCTCTGAGGCCAGCTGTTTTCCTCTGACATAAGAAAGGCAATCAATTTAAGACCTACTATCCCTGCGTCTTTAAAACAGCATTAATGTATGAAGAATCTCCTAGAAAGGCATTGAATGCCAAGACGAGGCCCAGCACGGGGTAGGAGGTAGCATACCATCATCATCTTTGGGATCTGGCAGAACCGGCTTCAAATCCTGTTGCCAGGATTAACCAGCTATGTGATCTTGAGTAGCTGTCTCATCCTCTCCGAATCTCAGTTGTGCTTCAGGTTTGCTTTTGGCCTTGGGGAGGGGCGCTATTATATAATTTTGGTTTTGGTGTTGGCATATGTGTGTTAATTATGGCCAACTACCATGATGTATGGGAGTGAGGAGTGGATAACATCTGCTGGGGTGAGCTGTTGGGGAGATAATAATGTAAGTGAAGAGTCTAGCAGAGTCCTAGCACGAAGTAAGTTCTCAACAAATGGAGGCTACTTTTAATAAAAGATGATAAAACATGATTATTATACAGTGCAAACAACCATGCACACAAGTTCTTCCTAAATATGCCTTACATTGGTATTTCCCGCGCATTAGATTTTCTGGGAATTAAGGGACAGGTAGACAGAAGACATTTAAAACAATTCTAGATAGTATCCATGTATCCACATATCCAGGATATTTTACTTAGCAGCTCTCAACTTCCCACGTGTAAGGAATGAACTCAACCCCAGAAGTGTGGTGGCCCCAGTTCCCAGAATCTAGTGGTAACGGTGGGGCGGGCCAGAGGATGGTGACAACAGGAAATCTACCCAATATCACTCCGTAGAACCACTTACAATGTGTCACAGCCGAAAGGAAACCAATCCGGCCACTCCTTTGACAAACAAACAAACAACAGCAACAACAAAAACAAGGCCCAGAGAGGGGAAGTAATTTGTCTAAGGTCACACAGCAATGGGCAGAGTGGAGACAGAGATCCAGGTCTTCTGCCAGCTCCCCCCCCTGCGCCTCCCCCCACCCCCCACCATTGAAGAACTTCCTGGAGAGAGTGGGATTCAGCTGGCAGTTGCCTTAGCACTGGAAGGCAGATGGGCAGATGAGTGGGAAATATTCGATAATCTTTCATCCCTCAGTGAAGTCATGGAAATGGTGGAAAGAGGCAGAATTCTTCTGGAAAACATTCCCCTGACACCCACAAAAGCTTTCACTTTCTTTGAGTCTTCATTTCGAGCAAGTGTTTTTACCGCCCTGGACTCGAACCAGTGCAAACCGGGAAAGCCCCTCTGCTCTTCACGGAGCAGAACTCAGCCCATCCGTTAGGCCCCACCCTAATGACTGACTTACCCAGAGAACTAGCGGAAGGTGGTCCATGGCAGCCGTGCAGGACGGGGTACCAGGGGGAGTCTCACGAGAGGGTGAGACACAAAGAAGGCCTAGCATATCCTCTGAGGAGTTTTCAAGCTGAAATTCTCATGCTCTCCTCTCCCTTTTCGGAGACATTTTGCAGCCTCGCAGCATGCCTAGTGAAGTCCCCGTAACTGCAGAACACTTGGGTGCCTGTTGCTGGGCCTGTGACTTCCCTTCCTTAGTGACACTTCTCCCACACACTTGGCCGTCCCACGGCCAAAAGCACCCACTTATCATTTGCAGCCTCTGTTCTCATCTCCTGCTGGTATTCCAGCGTTGGAGAACACGAGCTGTGCTCAGAAGTGGCAGGAATATCCATCTGCACACGTGGATGCTGAGCTCCTGCCCAAATTTCAAGGGGCCTTTGAAGACTTCCTGCGGCCCAGTGTGTGACTCACGCCAGAGTGGAGTGGAGGGGAAGGGAAAGAGCTGAGCAGGGGCAGCAGGCGTCATGGGAAGAGCCTGGGAACCAACGATGAGAGAGCCAGCTGTGAGTCCCGGGACCCTGGACAAAGGCGTCGAGAAGGTGCCGACGCCCTGGCAAGGCTTCCCTTAGCACTGCTCCCATCTCGGATTCAATCTTTCAAGTATTACTGTGCACTTACCACGTCCCCACCTCAGCGGGGCTGCCAAGGCTGAGCCATGTGCTGTGCCCCCCGGAAAGCTGACAAGTATCGACAAATATGCCACCCTTTCCCCCTCTTTCTCCCGCTGAGCGCCTCCTTTCCTGGGTGGGCTTGGTTTCATGGTCCAAGCCAGACATTTTGGAAAACGTCTGCAGTGGCACAGAGCAGGCAGGAATATTTATTTCTCGTCTCCATCTGCATTGCTTCCTCTCTTGGAGAGGAGCTGGGGGGTGGGGGGGGAGGAGGGAGGAGGAGATGTGGCTTCTTCGTGCCAGCCCAAGAGGCGTCCAGGCGCGCCCCTCCTCTCCTCCCTCCGCAGCCTCAGCAGCAGGAGCAGCCTGGGATTTCTGGAGGCAGGCGCCTTTCGAACTTTCGAAAGATCAGCCCAGTTGGAAGTCGCAATTAGCAACTATCCGCCCATTTCCCCTGACTGCAAGATGTGCTTTTGTGTGGGTTGCCTGCTTGGAAGGGTCCTTGTCTGGTGGGTAGCCTCACGCTGTTCTTTTAGGAGGCCAGGGAGGGCGACAAGCAGGTGCCTAGGTCCCTCTCCGAACAAATTAAAATCCTTTCCTTGGGCCTATCCAGGTGTTAACAAATATGCTAGTTCTGGAATCCACTGGCTCCTTCATTCTCTCATTCACTCGTTCACCCAGCATGTATTTACCAAGTGCTATTGTGCTAGGTGCCGGAACACAGCAGTGAGCAAGGGACACATGTTCTCTGTCCTTTTGGAGTTTCATTTAGGAACAGAGACAGACAATAAAAAAGGGAAAAAAAAGTATAGGGTAGGGGTTGTGCTATACAGGCCACAAAGTGGAAAGAAAGGGAGAGAAAGAGAGAGAGGAGGTGGGGGGTAGTGTTGTTTTAGCTAGGATGGTCACGGAAGGTCTCTGAGGAGGAGACGTGGACTGAAACCAAGAGGGGCCAGCCACAGCTGAAGAGAGGGGAGAATCTTCTAGACAGAGCAGCAATTGCAATGACCAGGAGGCAGGAAAGCAGGAGGCATTTTTGCAGCATATTTTGGAAGTAGCATGGACAGGACTTAGAGATTGAGCACCTGCTGGGGGCGGAGACTCAATGGAAGGAGCAAAGTGGAAGGTCCCTCGCGGTGAGGTCCTGAAGAGTTCTGCTGTGCCGAGTGGTCCTGAGAGGCCAGTGGCACACAGCAAAAAGCCCAGAGAGGGGAGACCCAGGCTGGGGCCCCAGCCCTGCCCCTCACCCCGGAGCTGTGTGACCTGGAACATGGGACCCCACCTTGGCTTTCAGTTCCCCTCGGCATAATATGATGATGGTTTTATTAGATGAATTCCAAAGTCTAAAATAGCTACAGGAGCAACGCTATTCTTTAAGCACTTGCTAAGTGCCTGGCACAGGGCTAAGTGCTTTAAATATATTTTTCTCATTGAATCCTCTGAACGCTGCCGTTCCAACAACGCTCTTCTGCCTGCAGACAATGAAACGGAGGCTCGGAGAGGTTAAGTCCTCTAGTTCGACCAGCATGCTCTCTCTCACTAACCTCCGGAGCCTTTAAGGAAGGGTGATGATGTAGGAGGAGCCCACACCCTCTCCCCTGGCAGACAGAATAATTACCTCAAATCCTCTGAAGGCCCCGAGAATTCACTCCAGGTTCCCCCATCAAGCCAGCCATTTGAGATGGTCACAATGGAACCCTGGAAGCCACTCTGGTCAGGCAGGGTAAAGCCCTATTAAAAGCTGTCAGGGGCCCAAACACTACGGTATGCACAATCCCCTAGGTCTCAAATTACCCTCATCCACCTTTTTTCCCTCTTCATTTGCCAGCCTTTTAATTGGTTTGTCACTTAGAAATGAAACAAAGTAGACATGCTTCTTCCTGCTAGAATCTGAGACCAGGACTGGTGTTAGTGCGTGCGGATCACCCAGCAGCGTAGACGGCTTTTGTGCAGAGCTCTTGAGGTCATGCCAAAGAACAAGACTGCCACTTTGGTCAAAAGCCAGAACTGGATCAAAAGAATTCACTTCTGTGCACAAACTATTTTGGTCAGGAAGCAGTTCAAATTTTAGCATGGGGCGAGTGTTCGTAATTGTTACTGTTATCTCCAGCGATGTCCCATTTTTGCTCTGGCTTCAGGGAATGCCCAGCAGAGGAGACATGGCTTTTTATACTATGGGCTGGTGATGATGGTGTAGACAGAGAGGTCTTGGTCTACCTTCAGAAGGCAACATCCTTAGATTATCAGATGCTGAATCCATGTGAGTCAAGTCAGTTGACTTCCCCCCTTCAGAGTGGAGGTACCTGCCTTGGACAGAAGCACCAACCATGTTGGTAATATCTGACCTTTATTGAACATATATTATGTGCCAGGCAGTGTGCTGAGTGACTTACATGCATTTTCTCATCCGATTCTCACGATCACCCTATGCAATTGATACAATTATTATCCCCATTTTACAGATGAGAGAGTTGAGTTTTTTGTCCAAAGTCATACAACTACTAAGACTCCACCTTAGATTTACTCTTTTATTATCTTCAGAATGTTATTCCCCACAGAAGCACAGAAACTCATAAATGGAATCAATTCGTGACTCTCCCAGGAACAATCTACTTACCGATACCATTTCTAAGGGAAAGAGTCCTCTATTTTTTTCACACCTTACCAGTAAAAGTATTTTGTAAGTAATTTACCCGCCACATGGTTTGCAATAAAACCAAAGGAATAGACATTCAAAAGCCCCCTGCTTCTTTTGTGCTTTCCAGATAATCTTCAGTTTCACATTAGTCCTTCATTCAACACATGTTTGTTAAGTACTTACTTGCTGCGAGGCATTGGGAGCTTACCAATGACCAAGACGGATAATGCCTCTTAGTATATATTCTCATTAGGGAGATACAGTCTCAACAAGTAAGTCACACGCATGGCAAGTTTTCAGAGAGAGGCAGAAGTAGCTGATGCAGTGGGGCGGTAGCCTAAAGGAACCGAACATCATCTGGGAGGCCATGGCGTTTGAGGTGAGGTCTGATGGGTGTAGCAAATAAGAGAAGAAGGATTGTTGCAGGGCACAAAGACACTGAGGAGGAAGCGAAGGTCCCATGCATTGTGGGAACCAGAAGTTCATTGTGACTCGGGTAAATGTCAGACTAAAATAGGGATAGAGCTAGGGAGCAGCTAATCTGGAGCCTGATCATGAAGCAACTTGCCCATGGTTATGGTATCTAAGGGTTTGCCAAGGGGCATTATCAAAATTAATTTAGCTGGAGAAGGGAAGAGAGGTCCCCAAGAGACCAGCTACTGTTACCGGCGGACGTCGTGTTTGTAGTCTGATTTTGAAGCTTTGGGCCACCATCGGAAGGCAAGGCGTATTTTGTCTAATGGTTTTTGTTCGCATAGACCAAAAAAGCACCATGCTCTGACGTGTTCAAGAACTCTAAAGCACCGATCTGCCGTGCCTTCTACCGACTTCTTTCATCAGCCACTCCCCAGTGGCTCAGAACTTGACATCCACTTTGGGGTTTATTTCAGATAATTTTATCACCTAGTAGGACATCCTCCTCCTTTCCAGTTCATGCCTTGAAAACACAGCTGACAATTAACATACCCTGCTGTCCAAAGCAGCCCTTCAGAAGCTTTTTCAGAAGAAGAAGAAGAAAAAAAATAAGCATCCAAAGTTAACCATTCCCCTTTAAATCCTTTGGTAGACAGATGAACACAAGACAGACATGGTATTTTCTTCAGACCGTCAGGTGCTGAGTGACGAGGTCACAGAACCGACAGCCATGAAAGAAAGACGTAATGAAGACACGTGGGGCTCCAAACATGAGATAATTGTTCTGAAATTAAAAGTCAGAGATGCTGCCCTAACCTCCAAACCACTTGCAGGGGGACGCCGGTCACCAGAAAGTGAGAGGGAGGGGGAGGATTGTGAAGCCCAGGCTAACAGAAATGCGGGCTAGTTACTGGCCATTTGTTGAGCCTCAGTTGCTTCATCTGTTGAGTGGGGGTGCTAGGGCCTATGTCTGGGAGCAGATGAGATGAGTAGAACCACGATGAGCAGGGGCGCCTGGGTGGCTCGGTCGGTTGAGCATCCGACTTCGGTTCAGGTCATGAGTTCAAGCTTCCCATCGGGCTCTGTGCTGACAGTTCAGAGCCCAGAGCCTGCATCGGATTCTGTGTGTGTGTCTCTCTCTGCCCTTCCCCCACTTGCGCTCTGTCTCCCTCTCTCTCTGTCTCAAAAATAAGTAAACATTTTTAAATGAAAAAAAAAAAAAAAAGAACTATAGTGAGCAGTCTCCTGGCACATTGTGGCAGCTCAGTAAATACCCCTTCTTAGTATTACCTTCAGCCTACACCTGTAAGAAAGTTCACCCGATCTAGCACTTTCAACCATTTTCTCACCTGTTTAGTCCTTGGCTTATTAACCATTTCTCCTCAGCAACCCAAATCACTACTCAGAACAGGATCGACCAAGACTCTCCTGTAGCTGCTATTTCGGCACATTCTTATACTCAAAACTTGGATTCATCAGAGATGTTTTCCATTAAGTTTAGTGTATTTTAGCATTTAGTGTTTTGTTTTAATTCTTCCAGAATTTTTCATTCACACATAGCCTCTAGAATACCTATGAATCAAAATATTCGGTTAACCAGACTTGAATAACCCATCCCCCGTGCATATTTTAGGTCGAATCAGGTTTATTTCGTTATACAACTAGGTTACTTGTTCGTCCAGTTCTGTCCCTTACTGGAGTATCATTCTGGACAGATTAATTAACCTGTGGCCTTAGCTTACTGACCTATAAAATGGGAATAATAATGAGAGTTAAATTATGCGATGTTGTTAGAGTTAAGTGAGAAAATGTTATATACCCGGGATGAGGTAAGCATCTGATACTTGTTAGCTTTTGTTATTATTGTGGTTATTACTGTGGTTACGTCACTGAGTGCTGAGTACTAGAACCAATCACTTGATCTGCTACCATGTGTTCTATGACTGCTATATGTAAACTATTAAGCTAGGAGTTGTAAACATAGGAAGATCTTCTTTTGAAGACCCTATCTCTTGTTGTCTGGAAGTTGCTATCTAGAGGGCATACGACAGAAGGAACTTTTGAGATTTTTCTGGTCCAGCATTTCCAGTGTTGTACTAGAATCTTCTCCGTTCCTACCCGCTGGGCACAGCCACTTCTCCACATCTCTTCACAGCTCTGCGTTCAGTGATGCCCCACCGGGAGTTTGAAACTGACCATGGTCAAACCGTTTGCACCACAGAATTGGCAGAGGCTACCAAACAGCGTGGTGTCTGCCTCCCTCTTTTTCCTCTTCCTCCCCCTCCCTCTTCCTTTCTACTAACATATCCCTGAGTGTTTCCCAAGCACAGGAGATACACCACCCGGTACCTGAGATGATACTGGACGCCACAAAAACGCCACATGAAATAGCACCAATCCCATTATAAGAGAATTATCCCCTGTTTCATTTTCTTCTCATGTTTATCTTTATATCAAGGAGAAAGTTTCCAGTGAGTGATAATCTGCCTCTCACACTTCCCTAAAATATCACATATTCGTGTGTAACAAAGAGAAAGAACGAGCAGGCCTTGGGTTCAGCACCCCCTACAGGCAACCGTGTCCACCTAGAATGTCGTCATTTTATTTTTGTGTTTTGTGTACTTTTGCTCTTACCTCCTTCTCCTCTTGATTTTATCTTACTGCTGATTTTCTGTGTATGGCAGTGATACCCATCTTCTCTTTATAATTAAGTCTTTAAAAAGTGAGCCAATTTAAAGAAGAAATTAAGTACGTAAGAAAATATAGTACAGACGCCACATGGGCCGTAGCCAAAATCAGGACAGCGGTGTTGGTGCCAGAAGTTTGGGAACTTGTGATCCCTTCTCGCTGCCCTATTTTGCAGCTGTGTAAACTGAGACCAGAGAAGGAAAACGACTTGAACCTCTGGTTTAGACCCAAAACCCGTGCATTGTTTTCGCCCACTCTTTACCTGAGATGAGGACAAAGCAGAAAAAAACAAATTCTCCACTGTATAGCGGACCTACAGTGACTGATAGGTTGTCACTGGCAGTGGTGATATAAGCAACGTGTGCCCTCAAGTTCAGGCTGAGGCTAGGGGAGAAGCGGAGGACATCAGGCCGCCAGGTGATCCCCTCGTGCAGAAACATGACTGTTGCATCATGACAGCACGGCCCTCATTTGCTTAGCACCAAGGTCGGGCAGAAGCCAGGGACACAGGTGAGATATGGTCCTTCCCGTCTTCTAGCTTGCACTCCGTTGGGCCTTTTAGTGTTCCAAAGGCAGAGCAAAACCCAAAAATGCCAGAGGTGGGCAGAGGCCCCTACTTACCATCAAATAAAAAGAAGCCTTTGTACCTGTTTGGAGATTTGATTTTATTTATTATTTTTTTCAGTACAGGGCTTGAACTCATGAGATCACGACCTGAGCTGAGATCAAGAGTCGGATGCTCAACCGACACAGCAGCCCAGGCTCCCCCTTGCTTGGAGATTTTATAAAATTGAAATTTCCTGATTTATACTTCCAAGTTTCTCCTAAAATGAGAGCATGCCAAGTCAATAGACAAATGGAAAAGCAGGACAGCCTCGTTAAGAGGTCAGACCCTGGGGTCCAAGGAAGCCACATGATACTTCCAGCTTTGTGTCTCTTAGGAAGCTGTTAAACCTCTCTGAGCCTCAGTTTCCTCTTCCATAAATGATAATCACCATCCTGCCCTCCGTTGTCAGGGTTAATTACTTATAAATTGCTTAGCCTTATGCCAGGCAAATAATAAATAAGCATGCAACCATTGCTAAGTCTTAGTAGCATTAAAAGGGAGGGCTTGAAGGAGGCCCTGAGCCTTGCCGAAATCCTCTCTGGGAATGAAGGATTGGGACAGAAATGAGGGAAACTGGAAGGAAAAACATGTCTACTTCAATAGGGCATCTGTTCGGAAGCCCCAGGGGGGAAGAGAGATGAGAACATACACTTCCTGGACCCAGTCTCGGAGCACAGTACCCTGAGCAACAGGAGATCCGAACAATTCTCGTTAATGAGGGCTGCGGCTCTTAATCAGCGCATGAAACAGAATGCTTTTGCTTAATAGAGATCACTTCCCTGCCTCTTGCCCAACTCCCCAGCAGTGCCAGCAGCTCTTTGTTTAATGAAAGGTAGGGACTTTGAGTAGTGTGGTGGGATGGGCTGTAGGAGGCATTATTAGCCTCATTACTATGATAATAGTTTAATCACAATCAATATTTATGAACATGCACAGAAGCCGTGCAATCAACCAGCAGCCCTACAATTTGAGGTTTTCGTGATCTTGCCTAAGGACACTTTCCAGGAAAGCCTGGGCCCTCTCCCACCTTCCTCCAGCCCCACAGAGATCCTCAGAGGTCATTTCAGAATATGCCTGATGGTTACACGATAGTGACATGAGGTCTTGTGCAGGGTAACAGGTGAATATCAGCATTATAGGACGTTGCTTACTTTTTGAAGCACCTCCACTGTCATCTGGATTTTATCTTCAGACTTCGGTGAACTATCCTGTGAATAACGTAAGGCCACATAGGGGGTGGCATAAAATAGTAGCGGATCCTTTGAAGTTAGACCCACCAGGGTTCAGATCCTAGTTCTATTACTTCTTACCTGTGTTCCGCGAGGAGAGCAGTTTAACTACTCTGAGCCACAGTTCCTTCATTTGTATGATGAGAAGTCGGGTTGTGATAAGAATTGAATAAGGCGGTGTCAGGCATTCAGTCATTGGTAAATACATCCATATTTTTGTATATGACCATATATATCGGGTATTAGGTATTTCTATGTTGTCTGAGAAAACTAAACAGTGGCTTTTCCCAAACTCACAGAGCCTGTATTTGAGATCGCAAGAGAGTCCAGACTTGGACTCCAGTATTCACCTTCTGTTATCTGAAAATTTTTTCAAACACTGGTTCCATTTATAAGGAACAGAGGGAAACCTTATTTTTAAACATTTCAGTGTTTCACTCTTTTCTTTTAAATGCACGCTTTTCTGAGCAACGTCCACCCGGTGAGCTACCCATAAAGAATTGTGGGTGTCACAGTTCCCACATCTGTAAAAACAGCACTTATAAACTCAGGCCCTTTTAAAAAGGAAAGTAAGGGAAGATGGCCTCACGACGTATGTGCCTCTCTGTGGCGTTTACATGGCGCTTAGGTGTGCACAGCACTTCATAATTGGCCAGAAACACCCTTGATCTTCGGCCAGCAGAGAAGGTGTTTCATCCCCTTGGTGACACAGCTCGGGAATCCATCATGCTGTCCATGATTCCAGATATATTTCAAGGGTCATACTTTCCTCCATTCCTTAGAAAATGTTGTAAGGGGCTTTCACCATGATTGTCACTTGGCCCCAAGCAGGAGCCACTGAGGTTTGCTCAAATGCTCACCCGCACACAGAGTCCCAGTACATCCACCCACTGGTACATTCTGTCTCCCCCAGGCAGTCAGTCCCTCGGTTGGCACTAACAATGTATTCATCTTCCCAAGATGCACTTAGAGCATCCAGATTATGTATGGGGGGGAGGGGGAGGGGTTGCTAGGTTTTGCTTTTTTTTGCCTTTGTAGAGGACATAACCCGGAATCCCGTTCCCGTCAACCAAAAACCTTGAAGAAGTTACTCTAGAGGAGACAAATTCCTCCTGCAAAATGCCATTCTCCACCAGAATGTTGAAAATTCTACCACTCATTTTGTTCTTGTTTCAGGAATTTTTTATAGAAGAAATACATAGAGGGTTAAAAATGAAATAGTACAGTCACTCATAGTAATATCTTTTTTTAAAGAAACAACAGTTCTCTGTCCTACCCCTTTGCAGCCTTAATCCCTGACCCCAGAAGAGCCCCTTGAAACAATTTTCTTTTTATCATCATAGCTCCAAGTACTGTTCTTACATTGCTATTTCTTGGTTTAGTGGTCTGAGAGATTATTTGACTCCCTACTATAGATGGGGCTTTTGCTCACTTTGTTATCTTACACCCCGCCCCCTCCCTCTTCCTGTCATGGTTTTTATTAATATTGCCATTCCTCTCTTGGCATCTTGATAACTTTAAATAATACCCACCTACTTTTAATTCCTGTTTCATCCACCCAAGGAGGCTGTTGACACCAGTGCTCTTTTCCTTCCCCTGCTTCCTCTTCCAACTGATCTCTTGTCCTCTTGTCAACTTAGGGTTGAATGGCACATCTCTTCATTCTTAACATTTAAAAATGTAATAACCTTTATTATTATGAATGTCTCTTGAGTCTCTCAGTACCGTCGAATAGAACTTTCTGCAGTGGTGGAAATATTCTGTATCTTAAATGCTTTGATTCAGCAGCCCCTGGCTACATGTGGCTCATGAAATGTGGCTAGTACAACTACAAAGTTGAATTTTTAATTGTATTTTGTTCGAATTCATTTACATTTTTGTGACGTTTATTCATTTATTTTGAGATAAAGAGACAGCGTGAGGAGGGAAGGGGTAGAGGGAGAGGGAGAGAGAGAAAATCCCAAGCAGGCTGTGCACTGGCAGCACAGAGCCTGACGAGGGGCTCAGACCCATGAGCTGTGAGATCATGACCTGAGCCGAAATCAAGAGTCGGACACTCAACTGACTGAGCCACCCAGGTGCCCCAAAGTCATTTAAATTTAAATACCCACATGTAGCTATTGGGTAATGCAGGGCCAGAGCAAGCTTAATACACAAATATAATTACTGAGAACCAGCTGGTTTTTTCAGCAGGAAGGATAATAATGGCAGACACATAATTCTTATTTACTATGCTCTGGGAACTGATCTGCCAACTCAGTTAAAAACCCAACAGCTCTATGAAAAGTAGTATTATCCCCATTTTATAGATGAGGGATGCAAGCCATGGAAAAGTCAAGGACCTTGTCTAGTAAGAAGAACTAGAATTTGGCCCCATGTGACCCAACTCCAAAGTCTGTGCTTTCAACCACTTCCCTCTACTGCCTCTGCTCCCCTCTAGAAACCCCCATATCTTTTCCCAGCTGTCTCCAATCTGCTGATCAATGATGTGGTCACAGCTGCTCCCACATCACTGGCCTGAACGATGCTTCTCATGGGGCCATATGCATTTAGATGTCAACCCTTCTGACTGCACTTCTGCCTCAAAAAAGAAAATGAAAACCGGAAGCTGAGGAAGGACATGGGCAAATGTCGGGACTCAACGTAGGTTCACAGAGGGGCTTACTCTTTGGCCACAGAAAGGTTGTTCCTTTGGGCTGTTCATTCCAGCAGTAGCAGTCTAGGAGCTAGCATACCCTGAGTGTTTGCCGCAACTTTGTATTGTGCCTCTTTATGCATATTATCTTTGTGAATCTTCCCCACAGCCCAAAGTGATGCAGATGAAGAGGGCTGCAGGTAGAGGGTGCTGGGAATATCACATTGGAAGAAGAACGCAGAAAACAGGGTCTGGCACAGGGTGGGTACTTAGCACAAGCTACCTATGGTAATCCTTTTATCTCTTTGCCAAGTCTACCCACTGGGCCATGCTATATTCTCTGGTACTTGTGTGGGTGGTCTTTATGTATCTCAAGTACTTTTCCTTTTCCAGGGTACTATATTTTTCCTGGAGCCTCATGTCCAGAACTCTTATTAATACTACAATATTAATAAGCCTCTTGTTTTACTACTAGAGTATTTACAACTTTTTCAAGGTGTGAGAAGTACTTCTATCCCACATTCTTCCTAGAACCAACCTGCCTTGTTCCATCTGAAAGACATATTTTTTAATTCTAGAAGGAGTCAAAAGAAAACCCTCAGCCTGCACCCTATTATGATAAATAAGGACCTGAGGTTAGGCAAGTAGCTGACATCAGTCAACTAGTTAATGGTCACATTAAGATTAGGCATTTACATTTTGTGATTCTTTTCCCGCCTCCATTCCATTATCTCTCACTTAAGCGTGTTCTAGTCCAGAGGTCTGAAAACCTCTCAAAAGGACAAAGTAGTAAGTAGTTTTTACTTTATAGGCCATGTGGTCTCAGTCACAGCTGCTCATCCTGTGCCCCTGTAGCATGAAAGCAGCTATCGATAAGATATAAATGAGTGGGTGTGGCTGTGGTCCAATAAAACTTTATTTACAGACATTGAAATGTCAATTTCCTGTAAGTTTCACATTTCAGGAACTATTATTCTTCTTTGGATTTTCTTTCAACCACTGAAGAATGTGAAAACCATTCTTAGCTCATGGGCCACATAAAAACAAGCAACAGGCTAGATTTGGCCCACAGGCCATAGTTTGCCAGCTTTAGTCTATAAGCTATGGATGGGAACACACTTGGCATAGTCAACTCCCAGCTAACCACAAGTGAATTAAACACTACTACCAATAATAGCTAATGATTATTGAGCTCTTACCCTGTACCAGGCACTGTTGACTTGACATGTTAACATGTTCAACCTCAGAAGAACCCCCTGAATTGTTATTGCTATCCTCATCTTGCAGATGAGATTATAGAAGCCATAGAAGGTTTCATAATTTTCCCCAAGGTCATTGAACTAATAAGTGATAGAGCATAATCGAACCAAGATCTACGTGACCCAAAGCCTCTACACGTTCCACAAAATAGGCTCTCCTTTTCCCAGATCCCGGGTGGTCAGTAGGTAAGAAGTGGTTTTAGAATGACACATCCTTTTCAGAACATCAACAACTTGATATAATGAAAGGACTCTGCACTTTATAACCAGATTTGGGCTTGTACTCCAGCTCCACCAGTTACGGGTTCACCTCTTGAGAATTGCTTAACCGTGTTGAGCCTCAGCATCCTTCTATTAAGCAGGGATGGTGAAATGGGCCTGCCTGGGTTCTACAGTGATGACTGAGCTAATTATTCATAAGGTGCCTGGTACAGTACCCCACCCATATGTGCTCAACAAATATCACTAAGTATCAAGTGAAAATCAGGTTAGTCATTATTGTGTTTATAGCCAGGAGAGCCAGAAATACCCAAATCCTGTCCTAGACCATCAGGGACCACCCCACAGCATCCTCCAGGGAAATACATGCAATGGATAAAGGTAGGGGAATATGAGATAAAGAACCACCTTATTAAGTTTTGGTTGTCTACTGCTGCATAACCAACTGCGCCAGAATTAGTGGCTTAAGACAATCACTTTCTTTTGCTCACAATTTGTGGATTAGGAATCCGGGAAGAGCTCAGCTAGGAGATTCTGTGGTTCATGTGGCTTTGACTGGGGTCGCTCGTTGGGCTGCATTCAGCAGGTAGCTACGCTGGGCTGGGACTGGATAGCTGACAATTTGATGTGTCTTCATACTATTTCTTTCTACCTATATGGATCTCATCCTGCCAACCTTTTCCAAATGGCTTGGGCTTCTTGCAGCATGGTGGTGTAGGGGGGTCACACTGTGGCAGCTGACTTTCAAGAGTAAGGCAGTAGAGGCTGCCAGCCCTTTTCAGGACTTGGCTTGAAACTGGCATGGTGTCATCTCCATCATGTTCTGTTGGTCAGAGCAGTCACAGGCCAAGCCAGCCCAGACTCAAGGGGGTAGAGGAAGAGACTCCACTTTTCAGTGAGGAAATGGTATGTCCATAGAGGGAGCAAAATAAATGATGGCAAGCTTCTTTGCGAACAAGCAACCACATTGTGAACTGGGCTTTGGGTCCGCATTCCAATGCAGAGAAGTCTAGAGAGAGTCACTCTCTTCTCCTGGGATCTCCTTCTCGGAGGAAGAAATAGAATCAGAAAGAGGGTCTAGGCACTGAGCCAGCAGAGAAGAGAAGTAAGACAGCCAGGCCTCTTACTGCAACATAGGTCACACCCTCTCACCTGAAGCACTTAATTTAAGTGTGCAGATATATGGCTAGCTAGGAAACATACCTCAGAGTAGTGCCCTAGAACTCGACCAATCAAATCAGCCCCTTTGGAGGCGGAAGGAAAAGAAAGTGTAAAAATAATAGCCAACATTTACTGAATGCACACTACATGCCAGGCCCTGTGCAGAGGTTTTTGCCTACATTAACCCATTTGATCCTTAACATGTACTAAACACATCTATACAGAGCAAATGCTTAGACTAGTTCCCTGTACATGTTAAATGCTTTTAAAATCTGTCTTTGTTTATTAATAATTCATCCAACCACCCCATCCAGAGGTATTATTATTGCTCTCTCTCTATTCTAATGGGGAAGCTGATGCTTAGAGAAGTTAATTACCTGCCACACAACTGGTGGTGAACAGAACCAGACGCCAGTCTCTGTGTCGGACTCATGCCCCCTCACTCTTCACTCCTGCATCAGACTGCCCGTGCTACACAGGAACAAGAGACCCTTTCAGCTCTTTGCACAGAGGCAACAAATACCAGTTCCTTTTGAATTGATGGCGCCTGCCTACACTTTTCTTCAATGTCCTTTAAGACGGTTGTAACTTAACCACCAACTGCAAGAAAATACTAGAAACCTCTATCCTGGGTTCTAAGAACAGAGGGCCATACCCAGAAGTTCATGCATTCAACACATTTTTATCAATCCCCTGCCATATATCAGGCAGTGTAGGTACTGAAGAGAGAGAGACAGGGGTCCTTGCTTTCCATAGACATGAGGATGGTGATAGATGATAAAATTCAACCTGAGAGACGTGATCATTTTCTGGATGGTGGTGGCCCTATGTAACATTTTTACACACTGAACTGCCTCAACTTGCAAAAAATAATAATAATACTCCAGATCTCTATTGATCGCCTGGATTAGAGAAATGGAGAAAGGTACAAGACAAGCAAAGTTTTCTTTACAGCAGTAATCTCAAAAGCCAAATGTTGAAGTCAATGTTGCTAGCCCCTTGAAGCGATGCTGTGGTTGGCAGTTTCTAGGCAAAGGCAGAGAAATCAGCTCGAAGTGCTTGTGAAGTCAAACAAGCCAGGGTAGCATCAGCTTGTGCAGAGAATAAATCATTTCCTTGGTGGGTGTTTTCTTAAGAGACCATGGGGAGAAAGGAGGGCTCAGGCAGTCACTAATGCAGTGGTATCTGTTCAGATTTCTTTTTTCTTCCATCTTTGAATCTTACCCACCAGATTTCTGTTTGCAAAAAGGGCCTAATCCACTTTTTTTTTGTCTGTGCATTGATTTAATAGTATCAAACCCTGAGGTCCTCGTGGTCTGCACCTGGGTTGCTTTTTCCCCTAATGAAGCAAGAGAAGTGGTTTAAGCCCCCACGGTGCTCCCTATCAAAGCCACACAATGATTAACTCAGGTCCCCTTATTAGGACGGGGCAGAAGAAAATCCCTTAGTCATCAGCATTGTGAAAATCCCAGGATGGTGAATGTTCAATGAAAAGATTACCTTGGGCACCTGAAAAATAATGGAAGAGCTCAATAGAGAAACCATTAAGCCTGTCTACACACGCTAAGTCAGGTGGAGGGTCGAGGCAATTAGCTGGGACATTCAGGCCAGGGAAACCGTTTTGGACCTTCTGTCCTGAGTCAGTGCAGATAATTATTCAAATCCCTCATACATTGCTCCCAGAGAAGCATTTTATGTTGTGTCTACACCCACACGCACACAAAACAAGACTTCAGTATGACTGGTCAGTGAAGGTGGTTTAATATTTGTTTGGTTTATTTTACTGAATAATGGGCAGCTGAGGAGATGGGAGGTCTCAAGCTTTAACTTCTTAGCTGTATGACTTTAAGCCAAGTTCATCTGTCTGGGCCTTGGTTTCTTCAATTGTAAAACGGAATAATTAATAGGACCCCCTTGAAGTATCGTCGTGAGGATTCAGTATAACAAATGTGGTATCCCTGACTCATTGCCTGGCAAGTCATAAGCACTCTGAAATGTTACTTATAGTTACTAGTTGTTGGATGGACATGACTCATTCTGTGTTTGGAGGGATTGTGCACTTAGACATCCTCTAAGAAAGGGGCCAGGAATCATGGAGCAAATGCCTTCTGATGGAGCACAGCCCCTGACCTGGTGCCTTGTACATAGTAAGTGTTCCTTGCTTCGGGCGTATGAGAACATGAACAAGTTGTTCACTGACAGCTTGTCTCCCTCAGCCTCTGGTTCCTGAGGTCTCCCTCAGCCTCTCTTACCTTGTGTTTCTTTTTCTGACCTCCTACCCCAGAACTGGGAAAGTCTATCTGGGCAGTCAGGGGCGAGAGGGTGGGTGCCCATGGTACTGCTGGAGAAGGCATATTCTTCATGCCATCTGACCATCAGGATTTCAGGAAATGAGATCTGGCTGAAGTCACAGTTCTTGCCTCTCCCTTGAAGGCAGTTGAGTGCCTGCTTAGAAAAGGTGCCAGACCGGTCTGTGGGGCAAACCCCTTCCTCCCCCCCCCCACCTTATCTCCTGCGTCCCAGAGCACCTGGGTACCCGGCTTGGTCCCAGAGAGCTGTAGGTATGTGTTATTGAATATAAGTGAGCGCCCTGGCCTGGGAAGCTGCCTTCTTACTCGTGCATAAACTCAGCCATCCTGAGTTAGGGAACAGATCTTTGCTGTGTGCCTCAAGGTTTTCTCCAGTACATAGGATGGTCACTAAATTGGCAGAAAGTATACCAGACTGTGAGTCAGCCCAGATACCTGCTGGTAACCTGGGGAGATTCCAGCATCCTTTTTATGGCAAGAAATGGCCCACGGGCTGGGGGTGAGGGGTGAAACTGTCACCACCATCACCAGAACAAGGCGCATGCACTCCATCTGTACTAATAAGCTAGTATTTGCAGTAACCACTAAGAAAAGTCACCCTCAATAGCTTCTACCCCATGCCAATACTGTTCTACACTCTTAGATGGATTATCTCATTCAATCCATACAGTATCCCTTTGAGTACTGTTAGGAGCGTCCCATCTGCAGAGAAGGCTCAGAGACGTTAAATAACTTGCCCAAAGTCACAAGCTAGAAAATGGCAAAGCCAGACTTCTGACCCCACTAATCCCGAATTCATCCTCTTAGCCACTTCACTGGGAAGATTTCTTCTGAAGTTAAAAAAGAGGGGCGCCTGGGTGGCTCAGCCAGTGAAGTGTCTGACTCTTGGTTTCAGCTCAGGTTATGATCCAACGGTTTGTGAGTTTGAGCCCCGTAGTGGGCTCTGCGCTGAGAGCTGGGATCCTGCTTGGGATCCCCTCCCTCTCTCTCTGCTCGCATGCTCTCGCGCTTTCTCTCAAGATAAATAAACTTAAAATATATTTAAAGGTAAAGAAGAAAAAATTGTACACACACCGATAGACACACACATACACGTTTTAGAACCGCTGATGGGAAAACATACAGAATGACAAAATTCTATGAAACAGGTAGTACTTTTAAAGAAACATGTGTTTTATTCATTAAAATCATATCTACATATAATGGAAAAGTGTCTTGTGTACATTGTAAGGCCTGTTGTTTATTTAATCTAGAGGCAGCGTCTGGTGTGCACTTGAATTTTTCCGACCCTTGGCAATAATTCTGAAGCCCTCATGAGCTGGGAGGATCTGGTCCTTCCTCTCAGAACGTAGCTGGCAAAAACATATTCTACGGATACTGAAAATAAATGTGATGTTTAAAGGCAGCGCTGTTGACGGTAGGCAGGAGTGGGTTCAGGAACCAGAGCTCTGATCCTCGCTTTGCCAATTTATTCGCTCTGCTATACCTCAGCATCTACTATAAAAAGATAGAACTGATGAAAGCTTCCTACCTCTTAAGGAGACTAGAGTCAGAACAGGAAGCAGCCTTAGATGTAACCTGTCACAAGGGGAAGGCTCACATCCAGAGCACCCTATATAGCCTCTGCTTGAGCTGCTCGACTGTCAGAGACGACCAGTGCTTGGATGGACTGAGAGAGCTGTTTGAACCTTCTCTGGGGGCCCTTCATTCTACTCATCCATCCTGATTCCATGCTCTGGAACCACTTTCACTTTCCTTATAGAAGGCTCTCCTGGATCCTTATTGTCAACCTCCTTTTTATTTTTTAACTTTAAAAAAAAATATTTATTTTTGAGAGACAGAGTGTGAGTGGGGGAGGGGCAGAGAGAGAGGGAGACAGGATCTGAAGCAGGCTCCAGTCTCTGAGCTATCAGCACAGAGCCCAATGCGGGGCTCAGACTCACCAACTGTAAGATCATGACCTGAGCCGAAGTCAAACACGCAACCGACTGAGCCAGCCAGGCGCCCCTCATCAACCTCCTTCTTAAAGTTCAGTGGCCAGAACCAAAAATGATACACCAAAACAATACTCTAAATAATAGGACCACAGTTTACTCTGAGCTGTTTTTTTCCTATCACTATGGGATGGGAGGGAGATCTACAAGACAAGGTATAAGTCAGCAGTTATCTGATGAAAAACTGAAGGCTGGTGTGTGTAGGAGAGTGGATGGTTTTCATTCATGACATACAGCTTGCCTTATCTTCCCAAACTGCCTCGAAAGGAATAGAATTTGACTGGTGTCATTCTTTGGAGTGAAACTGCATGTTAGTGGTAAATGGAGAGTAGGCGTGTTTAAAGGTTGATCATTTCAGCTGTAGCAAAACTCTTACCAACTGCCAAGCACTGACTCCACCGAGCAAAAGAGGCAGTTTCCAGCTGAGAAGAATGATTTTAGCGGCACCTGCCCCAACCACTGATGCTTGAGTCCCTCAGACATTTCTACAATGGGTGAGGAGATCGGGAGTTCCAAAGGGAAAATTGGAGTTCAGGAGACCACATGTGAGTCCTGCCATCTCTGCCTTCTGACCTAGATTATGAGCAGATAAATTCTGAGGGTTTTAGTGCTCTGAATTGTAAAATAGAGATGCTTCCTAGCCCTCATTTTGCAGAGTGGCTGAAAGAAGAAACTGTCCATGAATGTGTTTTGCCAAGTGAAAAACATAGCATAAGTGTTAGGTATTGTAGGTGAGGGAGACTTGAAAGAAAGGAAAACCAACTTTTTGCCCAAACTAAATTCTACATCCAGAATGGACAGGAGAAATTTGGTTTTGGGGATCATTTAGTAGAAACATTAATTGTGCAAAATCCGGAAAGCTTTCCTGATATAGCTTTTTTTTAAATGTGTATTTATTCTTGATAGAAACAGAGCATGAGTGGGAGAGGGGCAGAGAGAGAGGGAGACACGGAATCCGAAACAGGCTCCAGGCTCCGAGCTGTCAGCACAGAGCCCCACGCGGGGCTCGAACTCACGAACCACGAGATCATGACCTGAGCCGAAGTCGGATGCTTGACAGACTGAGCTACCCAGGCGCCCCTCCTCATATCCCTCTAATGGCCCCAAATGGCCATTTTCCTTTCACCCAGCAGCCTTTGCAGGAATGAGCTTTCACAATGTTGGCTTTCAGACTGATTCATGCAATGGCTTCTCAATCTGGCCATTCCCTGCTCATTCCTGAACGACCCTGAAGCCATCACTGGTCACTTGTTTTCTCTCCTTCCTTCCTTCTGTGCATTTTCCCTGAGCACCCTTTCTAAGCCAGGTACGAAGTGAGTCACTAGAGACACAGCTGTGAGCAAGACATTCTGTGGGAGACAGACATTGCACAAAATTACGGAATTACAGTTGCAGTCCACACTGCAGAGAAAAATGTAGGGTTTTAAGAGCATCCTTAGCAAGAGAATCTAGGAATTACCTTGGGTGCTGGTGCTGATTCTGGGTGTTCAGATGCATTGCCCTCTCAAGAATTAACTCATCGATGTGTGTGGTCAGCCCTTTAAAGTTTCTGAAACACTTTCTCATATGTTTTTTCACTGGGTCAGGCTCTCAACACTGCAAAGAACACAGAATCATCACCCAGTTCTAGAGACCAAGTCTGTGGGACTTGACATGACTGTCTCAGGGTCAACTAGTTTTGCCACTTTGAGAATTGTCCACTCTTAATCCTGGGCTCTTGCCAACCTACCTTGTTGGTTCGCTGGCTTTTCTCCCTTGGGAGTTGGTATTTTGAAAAGGAGCCTTGAGAAAAGAGCAATTGGGGAAAATGCTCCCCTGGACACTTTACTGGGCGACATGTGGGTAGAAGCTGTGATTCCTGATAGTGGCCTCAGCCAAGTGACAAGAGGAAGCCCTACCTGTGATGTGAAAGACGTCCTAACTGTTTTGTGTGCATCCGTCTTTGTAGTTTCCAATAAGACTCAAAACCCTCTCTGACCCCAAACGTAGCCCCCTGGTCTCACCTGTGCCTCGAGGAACAAGAGCCAAGTCAAAAGGAAATAAGTCCCTTAGGCTTTACTCCTCCAACCTCGCCATTCTTGACTTCCCACAGCACGCAGAGCACCCCCCACCCCAGATGTGCTTATGAATTGATTACCTTCCCTACCATTCGTTCCATCCTACTACGTCCCAGAACCTTGTGTACATTGACCTTTAGATCACCCGCTAAAGTAAGTATCTATTAGCATCTCTGTCTTTGGCCGATGTGGTACCTGAGGCTCAGAGAGACGAAGTAATTTGCCGAAGGTCACACAGCTCGTAAGTCATAGAGCTGGGATTTGAACCCACACCCGACTCCAGATTCCATGCTCTCAGATATATACCGCACCCTCTCCCCAAAAACTGAAAATAAATTCCATAACCACTTCCTGCTCTTCCTGTCTGGGGTTTCTAGTATTTAAAACCAGGAGACACAACGACAGCCTTGGGACAGGCTTTGAGAGGTTCTTGTACTCTCTCAACCCCACCCACAGACACCTGTCACCCTCTGGGTTAAGGATGCCCACCCACCACACCGAGTCCTCTTTAAGACTCTTAACTGAAACTCAAGGGTTCCATTAGGACAAACCTGTGGCCACAGGACAAAAAGACCCAAAATACAGGAAGTAACAGCGGCCTTAGTTGCTTTTCTAGACTAGCAAGCCCTCCACTAATCAGTTTCGGTTTAGCTAGTTACTTTTCTACTTTTTAAAGGGACAGAGGAGCATGCAAAATTCCCACAACAGCCACAGGATCCTAATCAGTAAATATTTGCTTGCCTTTTCTTTTTTCTTTTCTTTTCCTTTCATCTCTTTTCTTTTCATTTATTTTCTCTTCTTTCTTTTCTTGTTCTTTTCTTCCCTTTTTCTTTTTTCTTTCTTTTTCCCTTTCTTTCTTCCTGTCTCCCTTCCTTTCCTTTCCTTCCTTTCCTCTCCCTTTTGCCTACCTTTCTTCCCTCTTTTCTCTCTCCCTCTCTCTTTTCTCTTTTTCTCTCCAAAGCGGTAGCTACAGCTTGGGAAAGAGAATAGACATCACATTTTATGTTTTAGTACCTTTCTGGGTTTCCTGGTCAGCTCCGTGTGCCAGTGTATTGTATTAACTGATGGTGACACAGCACTGAGCTGTGGACAATGAAGCATCAACACCAGCCTCACTTCTGCCCTCTTCTTTCCTCCTTAGGTGAAGGCAGCTTCCAAATATGTGGATGTACCTGTGAGTATTCGAAAATTGCTTTTGTGTGTGTGTGTGTGTGTGTGTGTGTGTGTGTTTGCTTTCATGAGAAATTTAATGATGCTGTTTTCATTAGTTGCTACTAAATTGCATATTCCTGACTTGAATCACCAGAAAGAGAGAAGCCAAGAGTATTTCATGGTAAAACTTTTTTTTTAGATGAAAAGAGGGTATCGTTTCTTTCATCCAGAAGAAAGATCCTGTTTGAGAGTAAACCCAGTGGCCTTTCGTTTCATTTTCCTGGGTTTCTCTGGTACAGTTCATTCTCTATCGGCCTACTCCCCTCCCCCCCTGTAAGCACACCTTGGGAGTCTCTGTGAGCTAGAAATTTGCACAAGGGTGCCAGTATTTTTTTTAAACAAATAAATTCTGAATTTGTTCATTTTGGGGTCAATTCTGCAATTGTTTTAAGGAAATCTTACAGAACTGCTTATAATTAGTGCAGACCTCATTAATGAAGAGAGCTCTCAAAGTTCACAGATAAAGCACTTGTGGTTGCCCAAAATTTACATTTAAATTGAGGTTAAGTACTACACATGAACGCTGGAGTGTGGGATTACCTGTGATAAGTCAGGATACATTTATCGACAGACTTTGCCCTGCCTATTAGCAAAATAAAATTGGAGAGATTTAAATATATTCCAATAAAGGGGAAAAGAAAATGATTCTGTTTCTCCATTTCTAACAAAAGAGGTGTGAGTCTATTATAAAATATTAAATTTAGAGAGCTTATCTCAACAGCCACCAAGGGTCTTGTACTGAACGTTTCTCATTCTGAACGTGGTTAAGTGCCCTCCTTGTTCAAATACTTATTTGTTAAAATTTGTTTTTTTCTAAAAGGATTTATATTAACATTTAAATTCATTTCCCCAGGAAGCTAAGTGTGTAATCGTTTATTGGCTTATTTCGCAAAGGATGGCAAAATGGAAAATTGGAGTGAATCTAGCATTAGCATACATTTTGTTTGTTTAATGAGAGAATGTACAATCAATAATTATGCTTTGAATTTATATAATACTTCTCATCGAGGGACCTCAGACTCCTTCACGTAGAGAGTCTTTATAATGGAGAAGAGAAAAAGCTCACACACAACCGCAGCCAGGAGAGGCGTTAAGTAATTTATTTTTCCAAGCCCCAAAGTATAAACTTTCAGTTCACAGGGAGCGAACTACTCAAATTCTCTGGGCCTATTTCTCCACCCTTAAAAGAGAGGTAATAATACCCAAGTCACAGGTTTGCTGTGCAGATTAAATGACACACATATATGGAACTCTCAGCACTATACCTGGCACTCCCTAGACATTTGAGCAGCAGGAGCAGAGCCCCTGGGCAGGCGGATAAGGGGGTGCTCGCACTGTATTGCACAGGGGAGCAGGGAGAGAGGATGAATTTGCTGACAGCAGTCCTGACCTGCACGGGTCTGCAGCCCTAATAGAAATTGAAATTCTAGGCACCCAGCCTGAAGATCTGGTGTCTATAGGCCTCCAAGTCAAGGGGCAATCTCCCCAGCGAGGTTTAAACAGGTGCCCAGCAGGCAAGCTCCAAATACCCAGAGAAACTTGACCCGGCAATCATCGCTATCACCGGAAGTTATTGGGGAGGTCAAATTATTTTGGGGAGGGGGTCCAAAAAGTCAAACATCAGTGATTTCATGTGGTTTCCACCTAATTCCTACAGACCAGGTTTAGATTTATTGTAAAGCTAAGGGGGAAAAAAAAAGGCTCTACATCAACAAGAAAGGGAACAAAAGTGAATTAGCAGAATTTGCACCCTCTAGGGAGACAGAAGAAAATGATGCAACGTGTTCCAAACTGTGGTACATTTGCCACTGCTGATACATAACATAATAATAATTGCAATTGCAGCCAAGCCTCATAAAGCGTTCCCTGTGTGCTAAGCACTGTTCTAAGGTAAGCACTTCAAATGTTTAAAGATGAGGAAGCTGAGGCGCAGAGATGGTCATTTGCTCAGGGTCCCACCGCTGGTAAGTGGCAGAGCTGAGATTTAAACCAGTCCCCTTAAACACTATGCCATCTGCAAGATGATTTTAGTTCGTGCATAGACCGACATCTTTATTGGGATAATTGAGTAATTATTTAAGGAGTATTAGAAAAAAATGTGGTTAGCACATCAAACCCATGATTTCACCAATTGTTATGGCTCAGGACAAGGATACCCTTTAAAATCAAGTTGATTAACATCTATTTT
Source organism: Prionailurus viverrinus (assembly GCF_022837055.1). NCBI lineage: Eukaryota > Metazoa > Chordata > Mammalia > Carnivora > Felidae > Prionailurus > Prionailurus viverrinus. The sequence goes on along the minus strand of NC_062562.1, from coordinate 29,380,545 downwards.
TATAGCACATAATATCATAGCAAGAATATTGTGTTTTAGTAAATAAACAATGTTATGGAAAATAATAGCACAGAATACACAGGCGTACTGTCTGTGCATGTTTACATATGGTAAATTACAGTAATCGTGTGCTTTTCCAAACAACCCTATGGGAGGGAAATGGGATCACCCTGCTTCACAGGTGAGGAAAGTGAGGCACAGGGAGGTTAAGAGCAAGTCCAGCATCACCTGCTAGTAAATCAGGGCGTGAGGGTTTAAGTGCCAGCAGTTTGACTCCGGAAAGCCTGCTAGCCCTGCCTTCCAGGAGTCAGTTGTGTGCATGTTTTTCCAACTCTGCCTTCAGTCGGGGCACATGGGTAGCTTGAACTCAGCCAAGGAGGGAATAGTTAACACCGTGGAGATTGGCAGGCGTAACCAGTCAAGGTTTGCTGTTTTGTTCTGTTGTTTCTGTCTTCTGTTTTGAAGAGCCAGTGTCCTGGCACACCGGGGACGATCACCTATTAAATCACGTGTCCTCACCCCAGAATGTGCAGCGTTAATACTTGGCAGTGTTTGGGGAGGGGGGTGTTGTCTTTTGTTTTTTTTAAGTAGAGATTTCAGGCCCCTTGTGTCCAGAGATTCTGCTTCAATAGTTCGCGGGGAGGGGGGAGGGGTGCGGAGCCTGGAAATCTCTTTCCAAAGAGCTGATCTGGGAGAGGGCAGGTTTGGGAACCAGTGGGCTAAACCCATGAGTCTGGATCTTGGCTACATATTGGAAACACCTGGGGAGCCCTTACGAGCATTAGCGCCAGGTTGCTTGCCAAATTAAAACAATTTCTGGAGTGAGGGGTCTTGGTGATAGTATTGCCCAAAGCTCCCCAGATCCTTCTCATTTGCAGCCAGGGTTAAGAACCCTGGGTGAAATCATCTTCCGAGGTGTTTCTGGCTCTGAAGTCTCCGAGTTCATCTGTGTTGCCCTGTGAGGTTTTTGGCACATGGTTTATTGGTTTAGTTCCTTGTGGGGACTAGTAGTTAGTTACATTAGAGATTTGTCTCTTAATTATCTGCACTAATGGAGAGAAGTGCTGTTACCAGTCATTCAAAACACTGCGTAATCCCCAAAGCCTATCTCTTTGTCTTAGATGTAGTATTTGACCCTTCCGAATATACATGACAGATTTGCATTTCTAATTAGGGCTTGCTTAAGTTACTGAAAATTTGAATTTGTTTTCAAGCTCAGAAGTACCTGGTAGGGGCAAGCTATGATTAAAATGTCCTATTTTTCCTAAGCCACAGAGTGGCTTCTTCACAAATGATACCTTCCACAGGTGGAGGGAGTCAACTATACAGAGATTATTTGTTTGTTTTATACGTTTGCTAAAATCTCCATCCTTGGCCTGTCCAAGCCATATTTGAAATAAACAATGTACGAGATACTAAACACCATCATCTGAAGCTTTCCCCACTGTGTTTAGAAAGCAATATGGTATAGGGGCGCCTGGGTGGCTCAGTCAAGCGGTCTCATGGTTTGTGGGTTTGAGCCCCTCATCCGGCCCTGTGCTGACAGCTCAGAGCCAGGAGCCTGCTTCGGATTCTGTGTCTCCCTCTCTCTCTGCCCTTCCCCACACTCATGCTGTGTCTCTGTCTCTCAAAGGTGAATAAATGTTTAAAAAAAAAAAAAAGAAAGGAAAGGAAAGCAATATGGTATAAAGCCTCATTTATCTAATAGCATCAGTCATTTAGCCAAGAATATTTTCCATGTACAACTGCAAGTTAGCTTGTCTGTGAACAGTCTTTCTTTTAACCATTTTGGTTGGAAATCTACCTAGACTTCATTACACATCCTTCTCTGCCTGTGTCAACAGAAAACTGTACTTCAACCCTCCCTCAATGACAAAGGATCACCACTGTGACTGTCTTTCCCCCGTAGCCACATAGTGACCTGCTACCCACAGGGCCTCCAGAGGTATAGAGGCGGCTTACCTCTGCCCTTGATAGTCCCAGACCCCAATGGTTGCTGGGTCTACCTGTCTGGTGCTGCAGTTTGCTAAGGGCATCAGGAAAAGTGACGGCACTCTGTTATCAGCCGACCCGTTTCAAACAGTTGCCCCTTCCTGGTCCACTGAAGGAAGGGAGACAAACTTGTTGGCTTTGGATGTAAAGCTGGTGAGAAAGGAAGAAGGTGGTGGTGAGTGGAGGCCTGGGGACTGTATCATAAGAACACTGTATACATTGGCACACAGAGACTGTATCGTCTTTATTTTGATGTTGGTTTCTCTCAAGCCCCGTTTTTCTTCTTGGTTCCAAAGTAGATTCCAAAGGTGGGTAAGGCTATGAAGTGATACAATATTGTGGGGCAGGGTGGGGGAACAGAGTCATAGTGGCTCATGTTTGTATATCAATTTATGGCTTTTATGGTATCTTGACCTACATTATTTTATAACAACCCTTGAAGGTAAGTAGGAGAGCTACTATTAATCCCATTTTACAGATGGTGTAACTAAGACCCAGAGAAATTTAAATGATGTTCGCAAGTTCCAGTTGGTGGGGGAATATAATAAAAATCCAGGTAGTGTGACTAAAGAGCTCAAAAAAAAAAAAAAAAGATGTGGGGAAGGGGCTTATTCATTCACGGGTTTGTTCATTCAGCATATATTTACTAAGCACCTACTCTGTGCCAGGCATCATTCTGTGTGCTGAGGATACAATAGAAAATAGATCAAATAAAGCCCCTATATTTGTGGAGTTATGTTCTAGTGAGAGCAAACAAGCAGATATATAGTAAATGTCAGCTATTGGTACACGTGATGAAGAAAAAGAAGGGTCAAAAGGTAGAGAACCATGGAGCTTTTTAACTACCTAGGTAAGATAAACCACCCTGATTTTTTTTTTTTTGGTCAAAGTTTTTAAAACTTAAATGAAACGACCTTTGATGACAGCAAATTTTGTGGAAAGAGGAGTGGGTGAAAATAACCATCTTATAGGTTACTAACGTTGCCGGTTACTAACAGGGCTGCTGAATTGAGCTTTGAATCTTAGCTCTAAGGTGGCTGCATGAGTCCAGGAAAAGGCCATATCTGCCTCCAGGATCACCAGGGAAGAAATGGAAACAATACTAATAAGTTTCTCAAGTCCCCCAAGTGGGGGGGGTCCCCATCCCTACTGAGAATGCCCTTTGATGTGCGGCTGCCAAAGGGAGAGAAGGAGCCTAGCGAGGTGCCAGTTTAGAACTGATATGTATCACTTACATCTCATTGGAGAACCTCTATTGTTTCGTATCATAAAACTGCCACAATTATAGGACCATCACGGAACCTGCTCAATCCATTCACTGAAAATTGCTTGAAAGTGTAACAGTTGACTACTGTGGCTTTGGATTGTCCTCATTGTTTTTCAAATTAATACCTTGTCATTGTTCCAGCAGGTGTTAAGAAATGTTACTAGCATCCCAGGGGCCAAAGCATTGGCCCTTTCCTTGATAATTGTTTGCTTTGTATCATGAAAAAAAAAAAAAATACAGTCCTACTGTTTCCAAACCTTCCTCATTTTCACCCTGGAAATTACACAGAAGTGTTAACTAACTTCAATTTGCAGTGGCTGACAGTCCCGTCTTGTAGAGAAATGATACTTTGTGATCTAAGGTAAATCACAGTAATGAAAACTAATCTTGTTTAGTTATTAGCAAACATACATGTCTACTGTGGAAATTTAAGCGGTTTGTTGCAGCTCTCCTGATGACCCATATTACATTGTTTTAATAGGTTTCTTTGGACGTATCTTTGATTGCGACATCTCAAGCAGTGTGCACCCCGAGCCTCTCTTTTTTTTTTATTAGTATTTTCTCACAATAAATTATTTCTTAACTCTGGATGAACCACCTGCTTACCTTTCCAGAAAATCTAATTTATTTAAAAATCACGTCCTTCGCCCTCCTCCTCAATTTCCGCTTTTTAAAATTTGGGGGCCATAAGGCTGCGCTGGGAAGCAAAGACAGAAGAGGTTGAATGTCTCCTCTGAGTAAAGTGATTAGGAAATATTCACTACATACTCAGGTTAAAGTGTTCCTCCCCACCCACCCACCCACCCAAAAAAAAATGTGGCTTCAGTAGGAGGAGATGTACGCTAAAATATAATTTCTTTACTTAGCATTTTCTCCATTTTTTAAAGAAGAAAAAAAGATCGAGGAAGGCTGTCACCTTTCCAATGTTATATTAAGGACAGACAGTGGAAGACAGAGTCTGTTTGGGTATTCTTAAATGGGGATTTCAATCCAAAGAAAAGCCAGAGGATGTCTCTGGGTTATCCAGTGATGATTTATCTGTTATAGTATCTATAGCAGAAAAAGAAATTAATAGCTTAAAAAAATAACTGTAAAACCGTGTAATCCCAGCTCCCTTTCTTAGCCAGGTTTGATTCCTGGAAAGAGCAGGAGGCTCAAATATCAGTTCTTAGCAGTCCAGGCTGTGGATAGCTCTACAGTATATTATGAATAGCTTCAAATTCCAGCACAGGCAGTGTGGGGTGGGGTAGGGTGGGGTGGGGAGACTGAAATGCATGAGTCACCGAGGAAGTCACTGTCTGAAAATTCCATTTTCATGTTTTCCTGTTTCTTTGCAGAAACCCGGGATGGACGTGGCCGACGCCTATGTGACTTTCGTCCGTCACTCTCAGGATGTCCTCCGTGATAAGGTCAATGAGGAGATGTATATAGAAAGGTTATTTGATGTAAGTAAATGCCTTCTCCTCCTTGAAGACCAAGGAGGAGACCCTCCAAAATGTGACAAAATAAGAGACAGGAGGATAAGTCACATTTTGAGAAAATGGATTGGTCCTGATTCGAGCAGTGTCTTTCCCTTTCCCTCTGCCTTAGGCTCTTATCTGTCGTGTGTCTGTTCCGAACCCACTCTGGCGTGGCCGTGTCTCAGTCCCAATCTGTGTGATACGTAGGACGACGCACAGCCTCTCTCAGCAAGCAGCCTCGTTTCTGCACGAAGCTTGTGAGGCAGCTTTTCTGTAACTGGCAGAGACCTTTCTTGGTCATGGTCCTCCTCGCAATCTGGCCTTGCTTTAGGGATGTGATGTCGTCGGGGAGGCTGACACGGGCTCCCTCTCCTGGGGGTGGTGCCTCCCTGACCCCAGCCGTGGCTTGCAGATGTACAGTACGTGGTGCATTGTTACCCTTCCAAGAGAACTCCGTTTCTGGAAGCCTGGAAATGCTTCGTTAGCCCTGGCTTTGGGCAAACTCTTGTACTAGACTTGTTCAGTCAGTGTGGTTTTAAACCGGGGCGCCCCCTGCCCACCCACCCACTTGAAGAAGCGGCTATACAAAGAGCAGGTATATCAGGCTGCCCGACCCAGACCGAACTGGAGAAAATGCAGATTTCTGAGGATTAATAGCTATCAAGCAGTCTTATTTCCATTGTGACTACATCTGCACTTCCAAAGCAAGCCACTGAGGCAAAAAGAAGGGGGGAAAAAAAAAGGAATCTGCTTTGGTCTCAAACTGCCTGCCTCTTTCAGGCCAAAGCAGATGGGGCTGCCTAATTTAGCCAGATATTTTGCTTCAAGTTTCCACTGAATTTGCCAGTGTAGACCCGGCCAGAGTGCATGGAAGCTGACGTACTTGTCTCCGTGTGGCTCTAATTGTGCAGCCTACTTCTGTCTCGTGAAGCGTGAGCTCCTTCTGTCCAGGTTTTCGTATATTTTTAGTGCCAGCCCGAACATTAATGTTTTGGTCTACTATGGAATCCGTGTTTCTATATTTTTTCTGTGATTGTGTTCAGCAATTTACATTGAGTTTGTGCGTGTGTGTGCGCGCGTGTTTTTGTTCCATAGCTAAGTGAGCTCATTGTTGGCAGTGCTCAGGATTCTCCAGCTTCTGACTTTTATATGCTTTGTCTTCCAGCTCATTTGCTTTCCTCGTGTGTTGAAAAGGCTCCTTCCTTTTTTTCTTTTCCAATCATCCCCTCTCTGTGCTCAATATCGCTCTTTCCTCTGCATCACCTTTCCTCGAGAAAAACCTTTCTTACTTTTTAATTCCCACCCGTCCTCTCTCTCAGATTAAAATGGAACTTATCTCTCATGTCAAATGTTTTATCACATTATATCAAGTGGCATGAATTAGAATCAAATAATCTTCCTGTGTACATCTTCTAGCATGACCCACATCCACTGAGAATGCCTCATACATACATAAAACTCACCAGCGGGTTCTCTCCCTTCTCTGCATGTGTGCCTTTACGAAAGTACTGAGCCTAGAATGCCCAGGGCACAATCACCCATCCAATAGGCATTGAAAACAGAGACAGGCAGCAGCCTCAGATGGCAGTTAGGAGTGCGGACAGTCTGCCCATCTCCACCGAATTAAATTCCAAACCGCAAATTTTCAAGAAGCCTGTGGATTGTTCTTTTCAATGCCTAGGTTGCCTTTTTTGTTTTGTTTTGTTTTCCTTTGATCGGTATCTTCTGATTCTCAGTTTTGTGTGGCCCTCGCGTGCGTGTGCGTGTGCGTTCCTGTGCGAGCGTGTGTGCGAATAACCTTGTGCTCTCTAACACTTTAAAACATCTCGTACTGAATTTGATGTTTGATCTGCAGCTTAGCCTGTCGCTTCCTCACAGATAAGCCACCTCTTCTTTTTTTTTTTTTTTTTTATTAAAATGACAAGGGGCACAAAAAATTTTAAGGTAGCCTTGTTGAAGGCAACAAGACAAATTGTCCTTTTCTGTGGCTTTTTTTTTTTTTTTAAGGAGAGTGCAACTGAATTGTTATTCGAAAATAAGAGTGGAGCCTTGGCTGACACAGATGGGAAAGCTAGACTTGTCCGGCCATTGTAGAACACAGTCAGATTCAAGCCCTCTGGCTTTTAGTGTGAATTAATAATGAAAAGACACATTTACTAAGAATATGCTGCTCAGAAAGTAAATTATGCTTAGGGTCGTTCAAAAACTCGCAAGTATTTCTAGCCCCTTGTCGAATTACACTGACCTGTGTAAGACGGCCTCCTTAATTCTGTGAGAATCCTCACAATGTAGTCTCATAGTGTGCTAATCATGTTTCCTGAGGGAGTCTTAGTTTCACTCCCCAGAGTATCTGATTTTAGAGACTTCACCATTACAATCATTCGCTGAACCTCACTCCCACCCCTGTGGGAAAAATTTTTTTTTTTCAATAGCTTATTTGGAGCTAATAAATCTCTTGCCTTTTACTTTCTTACTTTCCAAATAACCTGCTCCCCTAATTTACAGAATATCGGTGCTAAGCAACCTAACTGATGTAGTGCAAAAAAAGTTATTGAATCTGTCATGGATTTAAAACAGTTGTCATTTGAAAAACCCAGAGCTTCTCAAAAAGCTTCATTACCATGCAGTCTCGGTAATTTAATTCAGTACTTACTGTTTTTCTATAATCTAGCAGCAAAACATCAGATTACCAACATGTTTGATTATTTTCGGCTTCTGTTTCCTCAAGCATGGTGTTTATGTCTTTGCATCTACGCTCTGCAAGGCTCTCGTGTCCACTGAGCTAAACAAGGGGAAGCAAATGTTAAGGCAGGAGGGTCTCTGAAACCGACCACCCTCAATTTCTTGCCACAGTGAACTTGTTCTTTAAACTCTGTTCCTTACTGATGGTGGTCCTGGGGCAGGTTTCTAAACAATTGGCAGAAATCTATGGAGAAAAACTTGTTGATCTGAGAGGTGGCTCTTCCAAATTGTTGCATTTTGATAAATGGCAGAAATGAATAATAGGAAATTAGCATTTTGGACGAGGAAAAAAATATAGATCTCCGAGATTGTTTGCTGTTTGGGGGTTGTTGATTCTGACTGTGGTGTCATTCTCTGGTTTTTAGTTCCTGCTGGCATCTGTCATTCAGAGGCATGTCTCAGAGCTCCTGTTGTGCTCTCAGCTGTGTTTCAAAGTCTCTGTTTTATTTACCTGAAAAGTCCTTTAAGTTCTTGCTATTTAGTTTTGTGACGCGGTTTTTTTGTTGTTGTTTTGATGTTTTGGTTTTGCCTTTCTGAATGTGCCTTGTAGAAAAGGCTGGATGGCATTAGTGTGTGTTTGCATCTGAGAATATTTGGACTAATAGTGGGTCATTTAATGAGTGCATCTTCCGTTTTAACCGGGCTCCCTCGGATCTAGCTTTCTCTCTGCCTTGTCATTGTACTTTTGGCTGGAATTGGGTGCTTGTGGGAGATTATCGGCATAGCATTTGGGGCTCTATATTTAATGTTCTGCATTTTTATCTATTTTATTATGTAACTTAAGAACAGTGTTCCAAATTCTTCTTCACCAACATTTTTTTTTAAACAGGCATTCTCTAGGCTTATTGAAGCGATACATCAGACATAACGTTGCCTAACCAGGTTTTCTAATGCAGTGAAAGCTTCCCTGTCTATTAGTAATTGATTGGCACTGTCCAGATTCTGTTAAATACTATCAACTTTTTTAGTCATGCACCTAAGAAAAAAACTAACCAGTCCAAAATTAAGTACTGTTTGGGGCGTCGGGGTGGCTCAGTCAGTTAGGCGTCTGACTCCAGCTCAGGTCATGATCTCATGGCTCATGGGTTTGATCCCCGCATCGGGCTCTGCGCTGACAGCTCAGAGACTGGAGCCTGCTTCGGATTTTGTGTCTCCTCTCTCTCTCTGCCCCTCCCCTGCTCACACTCTCTCTCTCTCTCTCTTTCTGTCTCTCTCTCTCTCTCAAAAATAAATAAGCTTTAAGAAATTAAAATAAACAAATCAAGGACTGATTGGAAAAGAATCCTCATGCAGCCTCCCTTACTGTTTCAGATGTACAACTATACATTTCATCTGCATTTTTGTAATTTTCCTAAAAGTAGGACATATGATTTTAAACTGGTTTCAGTTGCTGCAAAATAACAGTTTAAAATATTTCAAAACAAAAGATTGGGCGATTTAAAGCAAGAGAATATTCCAATACGTAAAACAGCAATGAATTTAAATTATATTAAAGATGCTGAATTTTTAAAGGAGAATCAGATTGCTGTCAGACTCCAATGGAAGCTTGGCCTCCTGGAAAATTATTGCTGACTTTTAAAGAAAATATAAAACATAGATACGAAATAATCTCCATATTCCCAAAGCAGCTGCTGAGGAGAAACGCACAAACCCAAGAAATAGCTTGAAGACAGTGATTTAAAGCTTGAGTGTCCATAAATCATGCAGATGGCTCCCCCCCGACCCCCCCACTTGGGTGATTAATTCAATATCTTCCCCCAAAACAAAAACATGCTTTTTGAAATTAGAGATCAGATCATCAGGAGAAGCACCTAAGATTTCAAGGTCTAAACGAAAATTAATTTATTTTCTTTCCTCCTTGTACTTCTTGAAGACACAGACTGAGAAGAAAATCGGGATTAAAAGAGATGTGCTTAGGGTGAATTCATCTGCTTAAACCTCACAGGCTCGGAGATGAGTGATTAAAAAACCATCTCGAACTTGGAAGGCATCCACGTTGGTGGTAATGCCCGATCCGCACTGGCGTTCCTCAGGCCCCCGTGCCATTGTGAACCAGGCCCGGTGAACATTTGACTGGGGATGATACATGGATTATATAGGTCAATTATACACTTAATCTGCCTTCTGGAGGATTAAGTATTTGCAGATTGACTCTGCTTTTGGCTTCTCTCTGGCAGTTATCAGATCAGGAAAGGGCCCCTTACCAAACCCGCCTCGTGAGCACTTAATCAGGCAGCGAGGTCAGGATCGGATGGGGCCGCTGCTCTGTGCCCTTTGCCTTGCACAGATTTTAATTTGCTGTTCCATTATCAAATTGGATATTTGTCCACTCTCTGTGTCAGCACAATAATTGAGTGCGAATATTTCCCATTAAAGGGGTAATTTGCAAAATGAAACCTTTGCCTATTAAAACGCATTTGCTATATTTACATAGGAAACCACAGATAACCTTATTTCCATAACCTTATTAAATTACACAAGCACTATGTTTGTGAACAGATATCAATCCAACTAGGAGTCATCCTGCTCGAGGAAGTAAGGGCTGAATAGACTCTAAGGAAGCATTATGTTATTCTGTTAGGTATGTAAGGTGTATCACCGGCTGTCCAGGTGAGGGAAACGTACTTCCAAAGGTACAGCATGGGGAGCGGCAAGGCATATGGCGTCTGGGCACTGAGATAGTGGGTTCTCTCCTCCACAAGCAGTAAGCAGGTTTGACTGCCCCGAATAGGAGCTACCGTGTAGTGATCATGGGCCGTGATGCGGAGCCTTCAGACTTCACCCCTGATCCTCACAAGCTGGGTGACCTTCAGTAAGGTATTTAATCTCTCAGAGCTCCAGCCGATTCATCTATGTAACAGAGATGAAAGTAAGCAGAACCTTCTCGCGGAGTTGTTATGGGGGTGAAATGCCGTGTACAGCTGCAAGCGTCGGGCCCTGGGCGAGCATTTGGTAAGTGTTAGCCGCCACCACCACCATCATCGTCACGTCCACATCACCATTGTCATCACTGAAATGGAACCGCTTTTCCCAGATCTCTTCTTGTCTTGTCGAACAACACTCCGTATCCGTCGAAAGATGTTACCCCCAAACTTGCTTAGATTGCTTGATATACAGCAGCCCGGTACCATTCTACTTTGGGTAAACATAGTTCTGAAACCGGCAGAACAATGGAAGTCGGGACTGGGGCTTTGAAGTGAGCCAGGCAGGAGTAGGAATCCTGGTTTTGCCGTGGCTGAGCTAGCTTCAGGTGACTTCGTTAGCTGCTTTGGGCCTCAGTTTCCCCATCTGTAACGAAACTGACTTCTTACAGTAGTTGTGAGGACAAAATAACGTAATAGCTATGGACTGGCCTAGTCAGACATTCAAGAAGCCTTTTATCATCAGCATTATCATCTCATAGAATTCTTGGTTCTTTTAAGTGATTTTAAAATGACTGAGCCCTACCCCCTAAACAAAACCATACTGCGTTGGCATATTAATCAGATTTGACCTTCTGAACATGAAGAGTTTTTTTTTTTTTTAGAGCATGGAGGAATGACTAATCCCTTTTATTGTTACAGATGCAATAAATGTGCATCGGAGACTTTTAGAAAATACAGCTAAGCAAAAATAAGAAAACGCTGTGTCCCCCGCACCCAGAGATCATTACTTGAGTGTTTATTCTTTGGGATCTTTCTCGAGGTGCTTATATACATTATGGTTTTGTTGTTGTTTTTTTTTAGCAAAATAAGTAGGCAAAAATTGCTCTATAAATGTTCTTCTAATGCACTGTACATATTCAGAATCCCCCTCCTGTCCCCAAAATATTCTTGACATCTGGTTTGTGCAAACCAGGATCGGATACAGGGCTACATATCACATCTGGTGGTGATGCACTTTAAACTCCTTTTTATCCGCACTGGCCCTTTTCTCGTGGCCCTGACTTGTTAAAGGGACCGCCCTGCCAATTGTTCTGCAGACTGGAGGAGTTTATTACTAGCTAAACATAGAACTGATTTAAGGAGGAAAAAAAAAATCTAGCTGAATTCAACCAAGTATTTCTTTTAGACATAAATTAGTATCTCAGCATAATTCAACCAAGGATTTTTAAAGCTGTTCTTTGTATAAGGAGAGTTTTTGAAGCTGGTTCTGAAAAACAAAAACAAAAGCAGTTAAACAGCAAGAAATCGTCAGAGGCCTGGATTCAAGTTGGCTATGTGAGGAGCTACAGGGATTTTATTTGATGTATGAAGGCAGAGATACGTGAGCGGGGTGGTAAATCCAGGTCCATGGTCCAGTATTTTTTGTGTCCCTGTGACTTCTTCGGTGCAATCCTGGACCAGTAACTGACATGCGTGCCTCCAGACCCTGAGGAACGTTCCCTCGTTAATTCTGCTAGGATTTTCCCTGAGGTTATCAATCTGAAATTAAGCCGTCCAAATCAGTCAGAGGCTGAGCTTTCAATACTCTTCAGATCAAATTTTAATTGAACTGTGGCCTTGTCCTTGTCATCCTCAATTATGAGGCTAAAGAGCATATAGTCCAGTCTATAAGGACATCCTTTAGAATCTGTGTGATGATATATATTGGAAAGAAAAACAAATCTGAAATGTACTAGGAAAAGCAGTCAGGAAAGGAGAAACAATTGTTTTTTTTTTCCACCTGATTTTGAACCCCAAAATAAATTCTTGACAATGCAGCCTTGTCCTGAGCCTTGCAGCAGAGCTACAGAGAAGAGTCCCTTCCCACAAAGATTATGGAAACTGGACACAGAGTCAGAGAGAAATGAGGAGTAGAGGGCCTATTCCTCTCACCTTGATTTGCAACATTATTATATTACCATCCGTGCGCGCGCACACACACACACACACACACACACACACACACACACACGAACGATCAGGATTTAAGATCGTGGACGTGAACCTCAGACCCAAGAGCCTCACAGTGGGAACTCTAAAACACTCCAAGTTCATCTTCATGACTTTACTCCTCCAGTGCCCCTCAAAGACCCAATGTCTTCTAGATTTTCCTACTTCCCACCATCCAAATGTGCCTCTGACAGATTTGCTATTTCTTCCTCTGTTCCGGTAAAGAGTTAGTGCTCCCTTTGTTGGGATATTTGCAATTTTAACAAACTATTTAGCCAAAAGAAGAAGGCACTAACAATAGAAATTTTAACCTTTGAGACGACAGGAAGCAAGCTCTATTAGGGTGGAAGGGGGTGGACAGAAGAATGTTTTGAGGGCTCTGATGCCCTCTTGCCATGACTCTCCTACTCAAGTATGAATCGTCTCTTGCCGCATGGCCTTCAGCATAACAAGTAAATGATAACAATTAATTATTTTTCTTTTGGAGTCTTAGATATAGAAACACATTTCCATTCCACATGGACATAGGAATGCGTCTCGCCATGCCTGGGTGGAGGGTTTCAGCGGCCCTGCATGCAGAAAAGATAAAGGGGCATTAATAGATTTGGATTATTTGGATTAATTGTGTCAAATGGATTATTACTATCCAAAAGTAATTGCTTATGCTTTTGTTAGCATCATCCTTACAGATTTATATTTCAGTGCAGGTCTTCAAGGAGTTCTTTTCTAATCTAGCTGCTTCCTGAAGCCATTCATAGAAATAGGTCTCATTTACTTTTCGGCAAACCTTATATAAAACCAGTCTTGAATTTTCCCTGGAGCTTGTGTTCAGGGAAGAGTTTTGCTAAGTGTCTTTATCAGAACAGCTTTCTGTGTTCCAGGAGACATTTGGTGAATACAGTTAATTTGTTTTCTTTTCCAGAGAAGAATGTTCCCATAATCATTCTAAGAAGCCAGGCTGATTGCTCTGTTATATTAAGGTCATGGTATCCTTGCTAACATGACCCACACAATACTTTTGTGTCTTAGAAACGGGGCTTTTTTTTTTCTTATGGCAGACTTATGGCATGGAGGCAGTAAGCGACAGACTCTTACACACACCACACATGTGCGCTCATGCGGGCACACACACACACACACACACACACACACAAACACACAGAGTAGCCAAGGCACATTTTGTGGAACAAATATTATCACACTGCGTTGTAAGATACGAGATGTACTAAATCCTTAAATACTTCCCATTAATTAACCAACGATTTTTCTCCCTGCCGGGCTCTGAAAAGGCTACTATCAAAAGATTTCACTGTCTCTTTATACCCAGAGTCCTAGTCACTTGCTCTAATACTTTTTTTTAATGAATGAATTTAAAATGTCCTCTAGTGCTGTTCATGGACCGTCAACGTTAGCCTCACCTGCGAGTTTGTAAGAGGTGCAGAATCGCAGTCCTAACCCCAGCCCAGATGAATCTGAATCTGCATTTTAGCAAGATCCTCTGTTGATTCAAATGCACGTTAAAGTTTGAGAAGTACTGGGGAAGGTCAGTGACTTCCTACCTTATTTTCTCACAACTCACAGTAAGAAACATTTCAGCCCAGTACCTGAACACACACAGAGAGAGAGAGAGAACAAAAGTTCATGCAACAATATTGACCCTCTATGTGATACAGTCTGATATTTTCTATTCCATCTTTCAGAATGGGTGGTGGGAACCAATAAACTGATTTTATCACATACTAATAGGTCACAACCCTCAGTTTTAGAAACATACCTGGAACCAAGTTGTCCCCCGTGGCACTAGTGGCACTTGGAGGCAAGTGACTGTATGTTGCTAGATGCTAGTCTGTCTCCTGAGGAATGTTGAGCAACATCCCAGCTTCCACCCACTAGATGCCAGTAGCAACCCCCTCTCAGTTGTAGTGACCAAAAATGTCTCCAGACATGGCCAAATGTGTCCTTGCGGGGAGTGGGGAAGGGAATCACCCCCGTTTGAGAGCCACCGATCTGGACGAACCAGAAAAGGAGTTGGTACGCAGTGCGTGCAGGGAGCCCTTGCTTTCTTTATGTCAGATGTCCCCCAGCTGCCGCCACCACATACACGGTGAATATGTTATAGTAACAACAACCAAGAGTCCATTTGTCAACCCCGGGAGTTTGCTTGGGAGCTGTGCCAGTCCCAGAAGTAGATTATGTTTGGGGGGCTTCATGCATCTACAGGAAAAGCTGTGAGCCATCTACAACTCCTCACCCTCCTACTGTCTCCCCCAGAATAGTCCACTCAGAGCTGGCAGAAGGATCTGGAGCAGTGTGTTAGATCAGCAGTACAGATTCCCGCTTTGGCCTCCCTAATTGCTTTTCTTCTTATAATTCCACCCAGACCTTGGTTTAAAAAAAAAAAAAGTCATTGCTTCTACCAGGTGGCTACAAGTTATCTCTGTGTGTCCAAAAACCTGAAAAGAAGGCTCAACTTGAATACTTCATTCATTCCAAATTCCCAATTGAGAAGAGAACAGTTAATAGGCTCTTGTTCTTCTGTTAAACTCTTGCCAAGTGAATAAAAATCCAGTTAATAGAGTGTAGTGATTCGCCTCCTCTATGAATATCCCCGTATCAGAAGGCTTACAACGCCAGTATCACTTGCTATGTTGGGTTCCCTTGACTGCATTTGGCAAAAGTTTTTACTCCAACCATCCATACATACTGGTACAACTCCAGTTACACCAACAATCCTCCAGGGCTTGCCAGGGTGAGAGGATGAGGGTGTTGTTAATTCCCGGACCTGCATGCCAACCAGGATATAAAAGCCCCTCTCATTTTTGGTGTAAAAAGAAATTTTTTAAGAACAAGTAATATGTAGGGGTTCCTGGGTGGCTCAGTCGGTTAAGCGCCTGACTTCGGCTTGGGTCATGATGTCACAGTTCATCGGTTTGAGCCCCGCGTCGGGCTCTGTGCTGACAGCTCAGAGCCTGGAGCCTGGTTCAAATTATCTCTCCCTCTCTCTGCCCCTTCCCTGCTCAAAAATAAATAAATGTTAAAAAAAAATTTTTTTTAATGTAAAGTAAGGTAAGTTCATGAGTTTTTTAATGAAATTCTCTAAATCACTTTTTAAGGAAGATAATTATCACTCCTTTTTGCTCACAAAATTCATTATTTGGTCTAGGAAACTATCCTATGAAATAGAAAAAAATCCAGTTATTAAGTACCCCACTAGTTTTGGGGAGCACTAAGTCAATGTCCCACTCATCCACAGGTGATTTTGCCCCACAGGGAGCATTCGGCATTTTCTGGAAATTTTTTTTTTTTTAATTTTTTTTTTTTAACGTTTATTTATTTTTGAGACAGAGAGAGACAGAGATGAACGGGGGAGGGTCAGAGAGAGGGAGACACAGAATCTGAAACAGGCTCCGGGCTCTGAGCTGTCAGCACAGAGCCCGACGCGGGACTCGAACTCACGGACCGCGAGATCGTGACCTGGCTGAAGTCGGACGCTTAACCGACTGCGCCACCCAGGCGCCCCCATTTTCTGGAAATGTTTTGCTCTCACAAATGGGAAAGTGCTTTTAGCATCTAGTGGGGAGAGATCAGGGGTGCTTCTAAACATCCTGCAACACACAGGACAGCCCCCCACAACACAGAAGTATCCAGCTCAAAATGCTAGTAGTGTGGAGGTTAAGAAGACCTTCTCTAGGTGATACGTCCACCTACACAAATCCTGTGTCTTTAATGATATGGGCTGTTTGAGTTTAAATTTTGGCATACATGAGCAATATCACCTTTTCAAGGATACTTGGCAAACATCTCAGAAACTAGTCTCAAAAATCCTTTTCACAAAGTCACCTGGCTGACTCAGTCGGAAAAGCATGAGACCCTTGATCTTGGGGTCATGAGTTGGAGCCCCACGTTAAGTATAGAGATTACTAAAAATAAATAAACTTAAAAAAAAAATCCTGGGGCCCCTGGCTGACTCAGTAGAGAGAGCAACTCCTCATCTCCAGATCACGAATTCGAGGCCCATGTTGGGCGTGGAGCCTACTGAACATTGAAAAAGAATGAAAGGGGCGCCTGGGTGGCGCAGTCGGTTGAGCGTCCGACTTCAGCCAGGTCACGATCTCGCAGTCCGTGAGTTCGAGCCCCGCGTCGGGCTCTGGGCTGATGGCTCAGAGCCTGGAGCCTGTTTCCGATTCTGTGTCTCCCTCTCTCTCTGCCCCTCCCCCGCTCATGCTCTGTCTCTCTCTGTCCCAAAAAAAATAAATAAACGTTGAAAAAAAAATTTAAAAAAAAGAAAAAGAATGAAAAATTTTTAAAAAATCCTTTTGATAAGATTCAACCAAGGATCTAAACAATAAAAGTCAAGGAATCCTTAACATCTACCTTTCTTGGCTCGAACTTAACATTCATCCATGTATAGTTGCGAGGGAGCTTCCATGCTTCCACAAAAAGTCCAATCTTGTCAGTTAAATGAACCAGGACAGCTTTCTTCTGCTGGAAGGTGTCCCTTGAAGTTTTTATGGGACGGGCTCTTTTACATCAAGCAGACCTTAAGAGCATAGGCTTTGTAATGAGACATGCCCAAGTTCCATGCCTGGGTCTGCCACTTACTAGCTGTGTGACTTTGGGTAACTTAACCTTAGTGAGCCTCAATTTCCTCTGTAAAACCAGAGATAAAAACAGTATCTAACTCTTTCGATTAGGAGGACTGAATGAGGCAATGCCTACAGGCAGAAACCACTCAGCATAAATCAGTCTCAGTGCACAGAATTTACTCCACATATGTCTCTCCTTGCTGTTACCTCCATCGGTAGTGGTGCCGGTATAGAAACAATACACAGCCTTGCCTAATGCTAAGGTAGGGGCTTTGTAGCAGAAAGGTAGTGATACATTCCATGCCAACAGGAACATTGAAAGTCAGGGGTGAAAAGGTCCAAGAATGTGACAGCAAATAACAAAGAGCCCTGTCGTGCTGCAGGATCCCTCAAGAAAATCTCTTCCAACGTAGAGCAAGATCCCAGTGGGATGGGACCTCAGAGGAGACAGCACTGGGCTGGATCTAGAAGCCTAAGTCTTGGGAAAGAGAAAGGGAGAGGATTCTGTGCTCAGGCACAAGGAAGGAGACAGTGTCTCATTCTCTGGAACGTTCCTGGCTCACCCACATCTTCTCTTCATTAGCCTTAGAGCTTCTTTTTAAAGAAGCACATTCGAATTTAGACAAAGGATGGCTTCATCCAGGTTATGAGGACTCCAGTCTAGGCATCTGGATATTTCCTCTGTAGGCATTAGCCGCTCCATAACCTTAAAAGCTAAATTATTTTTATATTAATGTGGGTTTTTTTTTTGATATATGCTTCTTAACCTGGGATATACATGAGAATTATGTAATTTTTAAAAAATGTACTCATCTCAGCTGTATACCAAAAATTCTGAGTCAGTAGATCAAAGATAAGGCTCAGGCATCTGGGGTTTTTTCTTTGTTTTTTTAAGTCCAAGGATTTAATCTGATCAAGAACCATTGATTTAGAGCCATGAATCTCCACTGTGGATGACTTTGTCACCCAGGGTATATTCGGAAATGTCTGGAGACACTTTTGATGGTCACAACTTGAGCGAGAAATGGATGTCACTGACATGTAATGAATAAATGGTAAACATTTACAAGGAATTATCTGGCCTCAAATGTTGATAGTGGAAAGCTTGGTGAATCCTGATTTACGAGATAAAAGATACTGAAAGACATGTTCGTTTCTATTTCTATCAATACCTTTTCTACTTTGTATCCTACAAAACGACTTCATAACCTTTAAAAAATTTTTTTCTATAGCAACTGTACAAAGAGGTAGGTCAAGGTACTATTATTTCCATTTTTAAAACACGAACCTACGGTTCTGAAGGAACTTGCCCAGGACCTCAAGATTCCAGGGGCCCCAACTCCTGAAACTATGATTTTTTTTTCCATCTCCACCTCTGAGAGCAGTGATTGCGTCTGTCGGTGGCATACGTGAGCCCTCAACAGCTCTTTGTTAAACAGGTACTGATGAATCCTCAGCCCCCTCGTAGTATCTTGTGTACCTTGTCAAGGATATTTTCTGTTTACAATTCTAAAGCTAAAAATACTAATCCAAGTCTGTAAGTGTCTCACGATGAATGTTTACACTTGTCACCTGATTTTTCCAGAAGCCTTGAATATATAATGTTCTGGTTAATTTAATGAGGAATTGATTCTTTGGGTCCATTTGATTTTTTGGTTAATTTGAAGATTCATTGGGACACCATTTCTGTTTGTAATTTTGAAACACTTTGTATAATGCCTTAGTTCCATTTTCTGCCTTTTTTGAGACAAGAGTCTAATTCTCCTGATCAAGGTCCTTTTAGGCATTACCCTCCTTAATCCCAAGTGTCACTATCCAGTCGTGAAGATGTAAACAGAGTGAATTATCCAGGATTGCACCACTCATAACTTCCCAGACTCTATAAACAGTGCTCTTTCTGTCATATCCCAGTGCCTCGGGAAGGTGGAGCTCAAATGTTTATTAGCCCAACCACACCTGAAAGCTGCTCTCTTGGTTTAACCCTAAAGAGGACTTTTGTGGGGAGGAAAAAGGGCAGCTTTCTCCTAAAAGGCAAATGCAAACAGGTGGAATAATTCCAATTAATTGACGGTTTTAATAAATCGCCGTTTAATGACAACAGTGAGTAATTATTTAGAGTTACTTTTATGTATATTTCCCATCTTACAGCTATGAGGGTGGGTCTGAACCCATATTTCCTGGGTACTATCCATGTGCCAGGTACCATTCTAGACGCTTAAATGTGATCATTCACATAATTCTCATAACTTCCTTGGGAGGTTGGTTTTTACCGATCAAGAAGCTAGGTCAGTAAGGGCGCCTGGGTGGCTCAGTCGGTTGAGCGTCCGACTCTTGACTTTGGCTCAGGTCATTATCTCATAGTCTGTGAGTTCAAACCCTGTGTCGGGGCGGAGACTGCTTGGGATTTTTTTTTCTCTCCTTCTCTCTCTTCCCCTCCCCTGCTCACTCTGTCTGTCTCTCTCTCTCTCTCTAAATAAACTTCAGAAAAAAAATCATAAAGAAGTTGGGTCAGTGAAAGGCAAATTGACTCACTTAATTCACAAGCCTGTGAAGTGATCAATTCTAGATCAAACTCTTCTCTTTCTGGTGTAGAGTAGACAGCTAGCCATAATGCCTTAGGAAAAAAACAAAACAAACCCTACAGTACTCAAACATGTGCCCCAAACTCCCACTGCGCTGAGTGTCCTACGTCCCAAATTTTTCCAAATTCTTTAGTATAAGAGAGTCACTATTTCCTGCATGTACCACAGCAGTTCTTCAAGGCAGAAATTGCAATCCCGAGACTGCTGATAGAAAGTGGCTTATTAGTCACGGCTTGTCCACTAACAATGTGGGGAGTTGCAGAGCTAATCAGGCAGACCCCCCTAATAAACATTCAACTCTGCCAGGGCAGGCGTCCTCCTGAACGTGAGGACATTGTCGCTGATCTTGAGTTCCATGAACACCAGCAAGAACCTAGACCCAAAGGTGAGAGACCCCAGGAAGTGCTACTGTACCCACTTCAGGGTGAAACCCCATCCTCAGCAGAGAGGGACCACAGCACAGTGGGGAATCTTACATGCCATATGTGCTGCAAAAACCACTTCTACCTAGGCCCAACGGAGGGGTGGGTTTTAGCTTTCAGTCTATATCTCCCTCTGTGTTCTGTCTAAGATCTTTTATCCCATAAGAATCAAGTTTTGTGGTATATTTGGGGGCAGAGGGAATGATGGTAACACAATACCATCACATCCCAGACAGTTGATAAATGGTTTAGGGTAGCAGCTTAAGTTCCTTAAGCAAAGCTTGACACAGTGGTATTATTAAATAACAATGCCCAAGATTTTCCTACGAGGCCTGTTGACTCTTTTCATCTACCACATAGCTAAGTTTTCAATGGCATGATGAGGTTTCACAGATCAGCACTGCCTTACAGGAGGGGAAAAGTAATCCAAAATTACAAAATAGCATGGTTATACAATCTGCATAATACAAATGCGCTTGCAACTAAATCATTGCATGGTCATTATCCAATAATGCCTAAAGTGTCAGTGATGTGAAAATTTGTGATCAGGTATCCTGAAAGTCTTTCCTTGATTTATTTCCAGCCAAAGCTTACAATAAACAATGTGACAAGTGATGAAAACAAGGAAGGAAGGAAGGAAGGAAGGAAGGATGAAGGAAGGGAGGAGGGAGGGAGGAGAGGAGGGAAGGGAGAAAAAGGAAGGGAAAGGAAGGAGTGGGAAGGGAAGGAGGGAGAGAAGGGGGAAGGAAGGAGGGGGGAGGGAGGAAGCAAGAGCAGGAGGAAGGGAGGAGAGGAGAGAAGGGAGAAAAAGGAAGGGAAAAGTAGGAGGGGGGAGGGAAGGAAGGAAGGGCAGAGGAAGGGAGGCGAGGAGAGAAGGGAGAAAAAAGGAGGGAGAGAAAGGAAGGGAAGGAAAGGAGGGGGGAGGGAAGGAAGGAAGGAGGGGGAGGGAAGGAAGGAGGGGGAGGGAGGGAGGAAGGGCTGGCAGGAGGAAGGGAGGAGAAGAGAGAAGGGAGAAAAAGGAAGGGAAGGGAAGGAGCAGGGAGGGAAGGAAGGAAGGAGGGGGGAGGGAAGGAAGAAAGGAAGGAAGGAGGAAGGGAAGGGAAGGAAGGAAAAAAAGGAAGAGTGAGCAAGAGTTGTTTTTTATCTTGAAGCTTTAAAGAGCTTACCAGAGAGATCATTAGCTGTTAGCCAATCCTCGAAAGTGGCAAATCCCTTGGCCAGTGGAAAGTGGTCTCTGCATTGTTTCTAAAGAGTTTGTTTATTCAAAATATGTCTGCTTTTGGCATTCAGTTTCCTAAGTGAGTGGGGGCTCAGGGGTGTTGGCTGAGGTCAGCACCATGCGCTGGTTAATGAAGCTGGCTCCTGCCTGTGGCTTCTGTGGTGACTGAGGCACAGGGGACAGGGATGTGGACGTGAGGGAATTCTTTGAAAGGCTCCCTACTTGGCTTTACACAGAATTAGAGAAATGGAGGCCTGTTTGCATTTGTTGGTGTACATTAGAAATAAATTCGGGCATTCAGCTTAAAGAACTCACTGACGGCAAGATGCACAAAGAAATGCTATTATGTATTTAGCACAGTCTTTGTAAGCTTAGCCAGGCAAGGGGGTTTATCAAAAGAAATATGTAAATAACACAACCTGCTTTACAAAAGAAAAGAGAATAAAATTAATCCAAGACATCCGTGGCATAATACTATTTTCTGCCCTCCACTTTTCTTTTTATAACTTGAGACGTGCAGCCTAACAGTTCAGCACAAACAATAGCACACTGAAAGAAAAAGGAAAAAAAAAAAAAAACACAAAACCTAGACCTGGGGCATCCCCTCAGTCCTTAGGAAAGAACTGCAAATGTGTCTTGAGCCCCACGCACAATATTATTATTAAATCTAACATGATCACAGCCAAATTGTCGGCTGGGGGACAACCCCCCCTTCCTCCCTCCTTTTTGGGGGAAAAAAAAGGGGAAGGTGTTGGGAGGGGTGGGGGAACCAAGCCAATCAAAGTTAAAATAAAGTCTCTTTCTAGCAAGACTACTGTCTATAACATGTTGTTCCTTATAGAAAGTGGGATATGGTGGCATTTGCTTGATTAACTTGCTCGACAAAAGTGACAGCTGCTGTGGGTGCACGCGGATAAAGCTGCACGGCGCAGTTCCGCCTTTGTACATCTGTCAGCAAAAAGGGAAGAATAAAGAGTGAAAAGAGACAAATTGGTCCCAAAAGACACTCCATTCAACTTAGGAGGTTTGCCCCATTCAGGCGCTTGCTGTGCGCCTCAAGTACTGAGAGCTTATTCAATTTCATTCACTCTTTCGAATGAACCCACAAGTGTTTAATTTCTTATTCTGTCGCCTCAAAAAGGTGGGGGGTGTGGAGAAGAAGCGGACGGGAAGCATTAATGGCAAGGCAGGGTGATCCGGGCCGCACACATTAACTCATGGCTAATTTAGGGTTTAACTCCATGTGCTCAGGCCCCAGACCCGTCTGCATCTTTCACTGACACAGGCTTCCTATCTCCTGGCTGCTGGATGCAAAACCATCTAGATACCAAGGGCGTCCAGCAAGGTCGAGGGTCTGTCTTGTGTAAGGACAATGGTCTGAAGTCGATGCTTTTTCCAGAGATGGGGTGGTGGGCTCCCCAGGATAAGTCTTGGGTAAGTGATCTGGCAAATGTGGGGATCCCCCCCCCCGCTCCCTCCCAGAAAAAGAGAAAAAAATTAGAGTCACACGCAGTGAAAAGTAGTAAGAGGGGGCTATGGTTTCCAGAGATTAAAAATAAAGCAAGAGGAAGGGGCGCCATTGGGAGGTGGCGCCCAGCTGCACATGGGGAAAACACATGTTAACTTTTAAAAAGCAGCACTTTGCCTTTCTCTTCCTTGTGCCTGAGCCCCGGCCTCCAAACCTGGTTTCTGGCCTCGTAGCAAGGGGCAGTTGCTATGCATGCGCAAATGTTTCCTCCTGGGAATTTAAGACGCCTTCGCCATTCTCCTGTGCTGCCGTGCTCAGCCTGGTCTCCCGCCACCTCTTCTCGTGCATCCAGGCCACCCTGCCCTCTCTGGAACCCAGCACTCCCTTCCAGTTCCGGGACTAGTGTCTGAGCCCCGCCCCTGCACCCCAGCCTTCCTCAGTGACTGCTTTTTGGAAACCGCTCAATGCCATCTCTGGCTCCTAAGAGGATCGTACCCTTTCCTTATGAGAAATCACTTCCCATAGAGCCCAGGTTCACTAAGTTGACATAGGTCTAATTTTTTAATCGTTTGGAGGGCTTTGGACAAAGGTGCTGGACCCAGTTACAGTTGTTGACTTTGGTTGCCTTAGAATCGTGAAGCTTTGTTTAGACAGCGCCTCTTGGTGCTGCTGCATCAGTGTCCTTCTCTCCCTCATCTGCTTGGAAAGTAGCTGTGTGGTTTGACCTAAAGCATCCCATTTGCCTATTTATCTGAACGTTTTCCATGTAATAGCATGGAACTTATGCTAATGTAAAGTCAGGCTCTTTTATATTGAGAGTAATGATTAAAACAACTTCAGTCCAGGAAAACAACTCGCTAGAGCCAGTGCAAATTTTCCTGCATAAGAACTTCAACTTTGACTCACAGAACTCTCATGATTCATGACTACAGAAAGTTTAATATGTGCAAATTATGAAATTACCCCTAATGTGATTAACCAACCCGGTTTTAAAATGACAAAGTTGGCACTCCATTCTATCTTTCTGTTCCGTACATGAGTTACAATCCTTATTTTAGAGTATGATTTCTATAATCATTTCTATATGGTATGCAAATTTCTTATTCAGTTGCTTACGTCAATCTGCTTGCAAATTAATGCATTTAACTCTAAATGCACTTCCCGTACCTAAGAAGCAATCAGGGAGTGGGCAGATGCCGTTCGTGAATAATCTGAATTCAGTTCATAGGATGAATCCTTCTCCTACTTCTGAAGTCCTTGTATGCATATCAAAGCATAGTTTTCAGATAAATTATTCGCAATTCTCACACAGATAATGGGTGGTAGGATATGCCACCGAAACTAGAATTTGGTCTTCGACATAATTGAGCTTTAAGGGACTGAGATGACTTTGAAAGTGTGAATTTGGATTATAACTATACATTTTGTCAAAACAGTAGGTTCCTTTGAGAGGACAGAGGCTGAAGGCACGGGGGTCCATTTTCTTAGTGCACAGGGAGGCCTAGGACTAAATCCTCAACGTCTCCCCAGGAAAATAGGCCCAGGAAAAGGTATTGTTAACCGTGGTCAGTTTGTTAATGCCCAAACTGCACACCTGCCCTGCACGGCCCAGGTGGCAGAAAAGGCCTGGTTAGAAGCCGATCGGGGCTCAGTCACTTTGGGCTCATTATTTACATCTCTTGGAGAAAGAAAGAGCCTAAAGTGAGAAAATCCAGGTACGTGAGAGAGCTGTTCTTTTTTCTCTTAACTGTCACAGCACCCCATTCCACTTGCTGAAAGTTCGGTATCAGCCTCTGACATTTGCAGAAAAACTTGTCTATAACCAGAAGTCAGAAACTCGAGTTCACCCTGATTTGCTGTGATGGGTCCTGCCCATCAAGCTGGGAGAGGGGGAGGGGGGGTTGGAACAGCTGCTGTCGGGCACATGGTCCATCTTTGATTCAGGGTTTGACCACTGGTTATGTTTTTATTCAATTACTTAGACGAGCAGCAGTTTCAGAAGTCATGCTGTGTACAGACAAGCCCAGATCTCATTTTGGTAGTTCAGTTGGATTCTCTCTTTCAGGACAGCGAGGCTTTGGAGGCTAATCGAAAGAGAGGGGGATTTTGCCATTTGGGTACCTTAAGTTCAAAGGTGGAAGAATTTTGCGGGAAGTTCTTCCTCACTCCCCAGTTTATATTAAATAGGGCATGGGGTTATAGAAAATACTATTTACTTAGGGAGCCCCAGGGGATCTCTGGAGAGTCAGAAGCAGGGAAAATATAATGAAAATTAAAAGCCAATTTATTACGTATGGCTAATTACATCTCCTTTTCTCCCTTTTTCATAGAGAATGAATTCATACAGATATGTGCGATAGAAATGTAAAAGATTTAAAAAGGAACTATTTCTTGACGTTGTTTAATTCACATAAACTGCTTAGAACGGTGCCTGACACATACATGCTCATTAAGCATTTCTCCTCCTCCTCCTCCTTCTTCTCCTCCTTATTGTTATTGTTATTGATGTTTATTAATACTAATGTCACTGTAGAACTTTTTCTCAAAGTGGGTTCAGTAGAACAGAAGCACCCTGAAGGATATTAATAGGTGGGTCATAGAAAGTGGTACTTCAGTCAGATACGTTTGGAAAATTTGAAGCAGAGTGAAATGCCTTTCTTTCCTGCAGGACTTGTCTGAGCATTTAGTTTGCTCCTGGAACCCTGCGACTCTGACTCGCCAATGGCATTTAGACAGAGGGTACAGCGTACATATGTGGATTCACAGACACATTCATAGGCCAGTGAAAATGCGAAGCTGAAAACGCCTATGCCTGTATTACTTTTATTTCCTTTTAAAAATTTGCAATTAACTCCCTCTGGGTAGCCTTTTTGTCTAGGGTCCGCTCCACTGGTATGATAAAATGGCAGACGTTCCCCGGGGAAGCGTCCCCCATTCTCCTCCTCCCAAACCTCAGACCCGATAGCTAGAGGCCCAAGGGAGGCACACGACCGTCCCTGCAGCTGGGAGGCTGCTGGCCTTTGGTGCCCACGTGTTCTTTTCTTTTTATTGGGCATTGTTCTGTGTCTTCATCATGTTTTTGAAGGCGTCCCACAGCCTCACACCCGTAAACTTCAGACCCTCCTTGGATTGAAAAGGTGAAAGGCCCTTACTCAAAATTTCAAAACAAGTTCTTATCCCGGACAAAGAGAGGAGTGGCCTGTATCTGGAGCTTTCCCGTCCAAGTATGTGTCACCGTGGAAATAAATAAAAAGATACAGACTCTTTGGATTGGTCGAGCTGGGCTGGGAGCCCCGCGATAAGAGGTCACTGGTGTGAGTTACTATGGTAATTGAGTACTGTCAGCAACACTTTTGCTCTCATGAGCATTAAAGCACATAATAATAGGCAAACAACAGTGGTTAAAGCAAGCAGGTAGGATTACTATGTTCTTTTGTCAGAAGTATATAATGTCTTGTAGTCAGTTTTAAAGACTTCTCAACCCCCCAATCCACCCCACCGTCACCTGCTGAGTAATTTTGTCTGCTTAATCTCCTGCCCTCCACTCGAAGATCTCTGCTAATTTGAGGCAAATGGGTATTTCTGACATTAAATAGGGCAGCGAGGCAGCCCTGACCCAGAAAGGCCGCATGCTGAAGCAGCGAGAAAAATATTCTCTCACCAATTTTGTTAAGGCTCTTTTGAATGAAGAGAAAGAGAGAGAGAGAGAGAGAGGGAGAGAGAGGAAAAAAAAAATAGCTTTCCCTGCAACGGGAGGTGGCAACCTCCCGAGGAAGGGTTTTTGCGGAACGAGGAAAAAAAAAGAGAGAGGAAAAAGAAAGAAAGAGAAACTTGCAGAGCATCCCCACTCTCAACTTCCCCCATAAAACTTGTCACTTCGCATTGCCATCCGCTACCGCAACAATAATCACTCCGTGCCTATTGCTAATTGCAAGCACAGCTGAGGCCCAGCGGGGGGCCCTTGCACAGTCTCAGGCCTTTATACGAGGCTCAATCTGTTGTATGGCACTTGTTCACACACAAAAAAACTACCAGCAAAGGCAGAAAGAGGCAGAGTCACAGGTTTCTTGTAATCCCTCCGCCTCCCCGCTGACAGCCCAGCCCCAGAAGCATTCCTGGTTTTGTCCTCCTCTTTACAAAATCTGAAGTGACCTTAAGCTACGAGCATGTCAGCTTTTGAATGTCGAGTTGCCGGCTTCTTCAGGTGCATTAAGGAGCAGGGGGGAGCTACATCTGGCTTCTGCGTGTCTGTTTGCAGCACCCCTGGGGCGAGCTGTGGCTTCCTGTAACATGTAAAATATGAGTGTGAACTCAGGGTTCATGGCAAGGAACAGGAGGTCATGCCTCCATTCAGTTCTAAGTAAAGAAACTGGGAGTTTGCAGATGTTTTTCTGTATGTGTAATGACACCAACCCCCTCCCCAGCCACCGAGCGACCGAGCGCCGTTTTTTGATAAAATGTGCCACAATCAGTGTGCTACTTGCAGATTTATTCATATCAATTTTTGCAATTTATATATTCAGAGACAAGATTGCTATTTCGGCAACTTTATGTTGGATGCCGTACGTTTGCGTCTAGAGAAAGAGGGAACGAAGTATGGGGCGGGGAGGAGGGTGGGCAAAGAAAGAAAAGAAATTAAGTCTGTTCCTCGGGCCACCAGCTGGGGTGTTGTCAAGGAGACAAAGCATTGGACAGGAGGGTCTGTGTCCCCCTTTCGCCCAGCGGTCACTTCCTGCCCAGGCTCCGAGGTGGGAAATCTATTGCTTCTGGCCCAGAAGAAGGCCCATGAATGGCTACCGTGAGGACCGAGTGGAGTGGGGCGGGTGGAGAAAATCCCCTCACCAGACCAGGCTCAGGCCACCTCAAGGCCTTCCATCCTCCCTCCGGTTAGGAACAGGCAGGCCCAAGAAGATCCTTGGCCCCCAATGTGGCCCTGGCAGGGGGCATCCGGCCCCTCGTGTCCGCTTTGCCGCCCTTCTGTGCACTTCCCACGTACGGAAATTCCTCTTCCCAGCCCAAAGCCTCAGACTGCGTTTTCACCAACCAAAGACATTGGTCGGGCAAACATGGAGATTAATCCTCCTTATCCTGGGGAATAAACGCTCCTCAGTGGGGCAGGGTTAATTGCTGAGCTTGGTGCAAAGATCATTTTGAGGCATTTAAGAAATACATGATTTTTATGAGTATAGCTGTTCCATGCAGGAGTTATTTCTCAGCAAAGGGCAAAAGCTTTGCCTGCCTTGCATTATTAGCCTAATTCTACTTAATTGTTTCCTAAAATAAGGGCTTCCTGAACACGCATTCCAAACCTTAATAAGTCTGTTGTGCTGCAAGTGATTCTGGATGGGGTCGCTGCTGCCCTTTTGGGCAGAAGAACCAGGGTGTCAGGGCAGAGTGCTGCTTGATCACATCTATGCTTGGAAAGTCAGGGACGGGGGTCGCTGAGGGGACGGGGGAGTCTCTGTGAACACATACGAGGATGCTTTGTGAAAAATGCATCTTTTTTTGTTGTTTGGACCTAATCCTCTATGAGCCTTCTTAGTTCTCGTCTCTGGGCTTCATTTAATTCTATTTCACAGTTTTAGAAATGTTGGCCCTGTGGCGTGTTTTAAATAAACCAAATAAATGACTGAGCAAATGCTACCAGATTTGTTCTTTGTTCTTCGCAGTCTCAAAACTCGGCCTTAAGAAATTGTCTCAGTCCTGGTATTAAGTGAAATGCCC
The DNA here is from genome assembly GCF_022837055.1 of Prionailurus viverrinus. NCBI lineage: Eukaryota > Metazoa > Chordata > Mammalia > Carnivora > Felidae > Prionailurus > Prionailurus viverrinus. The sequence goes on along the minus strand of NC_062562.1, from coordinate 29,352,230 downwards.
ATGTTCATCTTACAAAGAATTTTTTTTGGCTTTTTGTCAAACATGGTTGGGTGTTCAGATTAGAATATGTATACTGTTATATATCTGAGCTTTCTTAAGGAAAGTTTCCTTTTTGGTATAGGAAGTGATTTTTTTCATTTCCCATCTTTTGGGTTTAATTGTGGCAAAGTAAATATAACATAAAATTTGCCATGTTGGGGCGCCTGGGTGGCTCAGTAAGTTGAGCTTCTGAGTCTTGATTTCGGCTCAGGTCATGATCTCACGGTGCCTGGGTTCGAGACCCTCACTGGCCTCTGTGCTGGTGGCACAAAGCCTGCTTGGGATTCTCTCTCTCTGCCCTTGCCCCACTTACACACACATTCTCTCTCTCTCAAAATAAATAAATAAGTAAACATATATATATATATATATATATATATATATATATATATACACATACACACACACATATATGTATACGTAATTTGCCATGTTAACCATTTCAAAGCATACAGTCACGTAGCGTTAAATACATTCACATTATTGTGCAACCAATCTCCAGAACCCTTTTCATCTCGCAGAACTGAAACTCCATACCCATTAAACCGTAATTTCCCATCTCCCCCTCCCTAGGCCCTGGCAACCACCATTCTATTTTCTGTTTCTATGAATTTGACTCTTCTAGATATCTCCCATACGTGGAATTGTATAATATTTGTCCTTTTTCCACTGGCTTATTTTACTTAGCCGAGTAGCTGCAAGCTTCCTCGGAGTTGTAGCTTGTGACGGTATCTCTTTTCTTTTAAAGGCTGAATACTATTCCATGGTGCGTCTGTACCACTCTATGTTTATCCGTTTGTCTGTCGACGGACCTTTGGCTCTTATGAATAACGCTAATATGAACATGGGTGTGTAAATGTCTCTTCAAGAGCCTACGTTCAATCTTTTTGCATCTGTGCTAAAAAGCAGAATTGCTAGGTGTCTATCTTTTCATAATAGTGCTTGCTTGGGTTGAGGAACTGGTGGCAGAGTGGCATTTGTGTTTGAGTTGGGATAGCATTCACGACTGAAAATTCACATTAGTGCCTCCGCTTTGCCATCACATGCCTTCCTGTCAGTAGGTACCTATCTACTGGTTTTCTCACTCAGAGAAGGTGAACTGTTGCCAGCCATATCTTACAGGTACTAGGAAAGAAAACCTTTTGGGGACTGCCACGTCTGCTTGCATGTTACCACCTGCCATATTGAAACATGGGATTGGGCAGAATTCATGGGGTTTCATGCAGTCTGATTGATCCAGGAGCAATAAACTCATTTCCAGGCTGGCTTTGGCTAGCTTGGATAGTTTACAGAGATTACCCACAAGTTGATCAAACCATTAAATATATATATATATATATATATATATATATATATATATACACACACACACACACACACACACACACACACACACACACACACACGTGGGGTGCCTGGGTGGCTCAGTCAGTTAAGCATCTGACTTTGGCTCAGGTCATGATCTCGCAGTCCGTGGGTTCGAGCCCCGCATCAGGCTCTGTGCTAACAGCTTGGAGCCTGGAGCCTGCTTTGGATTCTCTCTCTCTCTCTCTCTCTCTCTCTCTCTCTCTCTCACTCACTCTCTCTCTCTGCCCCTCCCCCACTTGCATTCTGTCTCTCTCTCACTCAAAAATAAATAAACATTAAAAAAAAAGTTAAAAAAAAAAGAATGTCTTCCAGAGAGACACCGATGTATAGTCCACGTAAGCTTAGCTTTGAATTAAACTCTCCTGCTTGATTTGCTTTCAGAAAGGATCCTTCAGGACTCTTACTTCCCTTGTATTTTCCCTCAGGCAAATGGTGGTAACAGGCCTGACTTGGGTGAGAAGGAGGCAGTGTGTTAGGTCAGGATCCAAGTACAGGTCAGGATCCAAGTACGATTTTGATGATTCACTTGAAATGTCGGTGCTAGAGACACTTGTTGCTGGATATTTCTCCACATTTCAGGTTTAAAGTTGAAATTTTGTCTTGAAAAGGTTATAGCTTATTTTAATAAAAAGAATATTAAGGTAATATTTAGGCCTTTTCAAAGGAGGTTAAAATAATGTTGCTCCCGAATGCTAAATTCTATACATGTTCCTATTGAAGATTCAACTGTTTTAAACAGTGACAACTTAAATCAAGCTTTAAAAAAAATTGTTTCACTGCACTATATCCTCGTTATGAGAAGGCAATACAGCAAAGAGTAGGTGAATGGTCTTGGGACTAGGTTGTGGGTAAATATGGGTCTTGGAGGCTTGGTTTCAACAAGGTGCTTCTGACTTCTCCATCAGTCTGGATTGCATCAGACTTTGGGGCCAGGTAATCCAGAGTTTAGTACCTTGAAGAGCCACAGCAGTAAGACAGCTTTACAAAGACCTCAATGAAATGGGTTTGTAGACATCCAAAGAATTATATAGTTTTTAAAAAGCAACAACAATAACTCCGCTAAAAAGGACTTTTTTTTTTTTTCAACGTTTATTTATTTTTGGGACAGAGAGAGACAGAGCATGAACGGGGGAGGGGCAGAGAGAGAGAGGGAGACACAGAATCGGAAACAGGCTCCAGGCTCTGAGCCATCAGCCCAGAGCCCGATGCGGGGCTCGAACTCACGGACCGCGAGATCGTGACCTGGCTGAAGTCGGACGCTTAACCGACTGCGCCACCCAGGCGCCCCTAAAAAGGACTTTTGAGACAGCCTGGAAGTTCATTCTGATTACCCAAATCCTCTGACTTCGATGTCTGTTTATTTTTTGGTGTCTCTGTGCTTTTTTTAGCTGAGCGTCCTGAAGCGGGGACTGGGAAATACCCATTTCTAGGTACGGTTGTTTTGGTGAATCAAATCCTGAATTACAGTAACACTCGAGTAAAGCAAAAGATGATGCCTTTCAACTACGTACCCATTTTTAAAAGCACTCAGATGATCTGCCCTTCAGGAAGTGTGGCTTCAGCCCTTGGGGAACTTTGACAAATCTTGAAATTTGCATGCGGATGCTTACTGCTTCGCCCATTCGGCATACATGGCTTGAATGTGCCAAGGTTTCTTTACCAGACCCTCTCTGAATCTGGAATAGAACACTGAATACAACCAGATCCCTGGCAATCCTCAGACCTGAGAGACCCACGGGGCTGTGGAATTGTGGCTTGGGTTAACAAAGCTATGGATACTTGGTAGAAGTGTAAAGAAACCCTGGATGATGCTTTTCACATGCTCTTAAATTACCCATATTGTAAGGAAGAAATATGCACTGAAAGCTTCAAACGTAAAAGATTTCATTACAGTATTTCAATACAGCAGTTTAAATAGGTTGCGGGTTTTTCCCCCCTAACTAATAACAACCCACTTTTGTCACAAAAAGCAAAGTGAAGAACTTAGTCACATGGGTGTGGTCAAAGTATCATCTTCCTCTTTGACTCATTGCCAACAAACAGAATGCCCTTCCTTCTTTAGACACTCTAGGCAAGGTGCTGAGGCAGTTTCTCTGAAGCGTGGCTGTGTGGAGTTGGAGAAAGGGTACTTTCCAAAGAAAAAATTAAAACCTTCCAGCATTCGTTATGCTTCTTCAGCCCATAAATACAGGATGGTTATCAAGAGGTTACACATTGTCTGTTTACACAGACATTTTTAGAAGAACGGGAGTTTCTCAGAATGCCTTGTGCAACCCTACAGAGCTTGCAACTTAGAAAGATTCCTTATTTGTGACACAGGGTGTGATGGCCTGGCTGTGGTATTAACAGCTAACATTGTAGCATGTGCCTGGCACTGTGGTAAGTCCTCCAGACCTATTAACTCTTTTAATCCCCAGAGCAACCCTAAGTAGTTTTTATTACAGTCCCCATTTAGCAGAGGAGGAAACCGAGGCTCGGAGGGGTTAAGGGACTTACCAAGATTCAAACACAAGAAAGCCCGGTTCACGTCCATTCTCTTAGCCACTAGGCTGCACTGCCTCTCAGCCTCGTATGCTCCGGCTCTTGCTAGCTCCCAGGTCACTTCTCTGAGTCTCAGTTTCCTCCCCTGTGAAACGAGACTACAAACGATAGGAGAAATTCAACTGTTGAGAAGTTAGCCACAGACTGCCCAGGCTTTTAGTGCTGTGTCGGCCCAGCATATATGGCTTGACCATGCTGGTTTCAAAGGAAATATTTACTTAGAAATGAACTAACGATAGAACTCCAATCCTTTTAGATTTCAGCTGTCATTTATCCTAGGATATATTAGAATGAGTCACAAATTTTTAATACAAGAAGGTGTGTGAAGTTTCTGCGTGGTGGTTATTGTACCTTAGGCCCAATACCGTAATTTCAAAAAGAGCTCATTTTTACAATATTGGGCGAAATATTACCCTCAGTTATAGGCATGGGACAACATGTCTTGTTTGGCATGTGTATATATGCGTGTATGTTTTACTTAAAGCGAGACACTACCATATGCATGTTATACTTCAGTACAATGTTTTTTTAGTGTTTATTTATTTATTTTAAGAGAGAGAGTGCACACGAAGAGCCTGACTCAGGGCTTGATCTCACAAACCGTGAGATCATGGCCTGAGCTGAGATCAGGAGTCGGATGTTTAACCAACTAAGCCACCCAGGTGCCCCAATCAAATTTTTCTTTAAAGAGAAAAGCGACAGAGGAAGAACTGAGTTTTGCACTAGACTGTTTTCATTGGCTTTGGGACTCTGCCTAAAATTGTTTCTTCTATAGCATTTTCTGATGGTGCCCTCTTCAATTTCACGTGAAACCAAATTTCCCCAAGGCTCTACTATTTTACTGTCCCTACTCGCCGAAGACTTTAAAGTTTATGATGTATATTTTTTCAGCCCTGAAATTGTAATCAGTGTTATAACTTCTGTATCTCCAAACTCTTAAGAAAATTCAATCCATTGTGATAAAGGTAATTTTGCTAATTGTATTTCACCTTGGAAACTCAACCTGCCCACTGTGAGAACTTTCTCCCAGTAGCATTTGCTGAGTTACTGACCTAAAAGAAAAGAAGAAGAGATCAGATAGGGCTACAAAGGAGAAGAAAAAAAAATACATGGATTCTAGCTAAGAAATGGCATGGCCTCATTCCCATACAGCTTTTTCTAATCATTTCCATTAAGTTTCAGCAGTGATGGTCTCTGTCCACTAGTCCTTTAAGGTTGTTGAGTGGTTTTCCCACATTCTGCTTAGCACTGTTCCAAGCTCACAAAAAGTAGAATCTTTTCAATACCAAGTCAAGCTCAGGTTCTGAGGGAAACAGGTTCAACAACATTATCCTACCCACACACTTCTCCTTTGAGAGTTTTGGAGCTGAATGGCTTTGCTGAGGAGACACCTAGAACTGGAGTTGTGTCTATATAAACAAACCATTATGTTTTTTAATTATTGAGTTGAATGGGACAGCTCATACAGATGTCATGGTAAATAACTAACCTGAAGCTTATCCTACCACGTACTAATGCTTTGTGACCCCAGAGTACTTATTTAATTTACCTATGTGCTTTTTCCTCCTCTACAAAATGAGGCTGTTAATAGTGTCAACCTCTTAAGAGTTCAACTCAATGACTGAATGATAAACTGCTTGTGGAATGCTGTGCATAGCACTTGGACATCGTAAAGGCTCGGTGTTCCCTGCGTAGGTAACTATTGGTTTCCCTTACTATCCGAAAATAGAGCGTTCCTGTGAAAACCTTCCTGAACTGGAATGGTGTAAAGAAACACCATTTCGTTTGTATGGAAAACTTTTTGAGCATTCTCAGACCTAAACCATAACCTTTTTTAGGCTTTTCTTTTTTCTTTAATCCTCTTTTCATGTTCATTTATTTATTTTGAGAGAGCAGGACAGAGAGAGCATGAGCAGGGGCAGAGAGAGAGAGAGAGAGAGAGGGAGAAAGACAATCCCAGGCAGGCTCCAAGCTGCCAGGGCAGAGTCCGATGTGGGGCTTCATTCCACAGTCTGCGAGATCATGACCTGAGCCAAACTGAAGAGTCAGACGCTTAACCGACTGAGCCTCCCAGGCGCCCCAAGGCTCTTCTAGTACCTTAGGACACACCTGGCTGAAGGATGCATAGAATAAATGGAGACAAGGCACAGATGCTCACAGAGGCAAGTCAGACCTGTGGCAGCTTGAGACTGAGATGCTGAATATAGTTCCCGCGGAAGGAGTTTGGTGGGGCCACTCTCCCTGCCCGGGGTACATGCTCCCTGTATAACAATTCATTGCAACACAAACCCAGAACGCCGCTTTTGTTTTTTGCCTTTTCTCATTAAAGCCAAAGTCCTCTTCCAATTTCTTTCTGATAGCAAAAACGGGTGCTAATGTAGGTCTTTCGTAAAAGGGAAGTGGCCTAAGGCAAACTTTGGAGAAGTGGGGGATGGATACCTATACTTTTGTTCATTGTGCCCGTGTGTGTGTGTGTGTGTGTGTGTGTGTGTGTTGGCGAATCGTGTGCGAAATAGTACTTCATTTAAGACGGTAGACTCCAACGTCTTATACGCAGTCCGCTGTGATAGGGGGTTGCTTAAGTGAAGGACATACATTACCCTTGTGATTAGTGCGAAGGAAAGCACACTGAAGAGTTCTCCGTTGGGCCTCTGTTCCTTGTTGTCATTGCCCCTCACGTGATATGTGGGTAGCTCGGAAAACAAACGCATCATTAACAGTGAGGTCTCTTTAGGACATCAAATTAACATCAAGGCGGGGAATGCCAGTTTCAAAGGCAATACATATTTAGAGATGATCTAACAATAGAACTCAGATCCTCATCCGTGTAGGAATTTAGACTCCTCGAGGTGGCCCTGAGGGCGGCAGAGGTAAAGCAACATAAAGCAACACCACCATATAATCACACCCTTGCTTGCTGATTAGAGACTATCCCAATCTAAAGTGGAAGTCCGAACCTTCTATTGGCCAGCGAGGTGTGAATTATTCATTTTAGCTCTCAATCCTGCAGCGTTTCCTGGCGGTAAAATTTCCCCGGGGAACAGTGAACCCAAGGACAGAGACTAGGGAGAGGTGAATGAGTCACCTCTCGTTGTAAAATTTAAGGGGGAGTCCAAAAATATAGTAGTCAAGGTCAAAAATATTTTTTTTTAATTTTTTTTTCAACGTTTATTCATTTTTGGGACAGAGAGAGACAGAGCATGAACGGGGGAGGGGCAGAGAGAGAGGGAGACACAGAATCGGAAACAGGCTCCAGGCTCAGAGCCATCAGCCCAGAGCCTGACGCGGGGCTCGAGCTCACGGACCGCGAGATCGTGACCTGGCTGAAGTCGGACGCTTAACCGACTGCGCCACCCAGGCACCCCAAGGTCAAAAATATTTTAATGCATCTTTAAAAAAAATCAAAACCGAGGCAAGTAACCCAGGATGAACGAAATATCAGAATATTAAAGACAATATCCATGGATCCTGCATGGGCAAGACCCCACCTCACTAGCCTCACCCTAATCCTGGCTATCGTGCACCCCAATATTACAGAAGGGACGTTGTGTATAAGGATTTCTCTGCACGAAGTCGGTGTGTTTACGGGGCACAATACCTGAGTATATCTGCATGTTAATTATCTAAGCTCCTACTAGAAATGAATCAAGAAAATTCCTTTGTGTTGTATGTGGAAAGGACAGCTTTATGTTTCTGTGAGTAATAATAATAGTCACGATATTTTATTGAGTGTTTAGTATGTGACAGTCACTCTCCTGGTCACTTTACATAATTGTCTCTTTTAACGCTCACAGTAATCCTATAAAGTAGGTACTGGTTTTAACCCCAAGAGGAGACTGAGGGTCAGAGAGTTAAGTAGCTTGTTTGAAGGTTATCCAGCTAATAAGTAGCCAAGCCAAGCTGAAGCTGTACTTTATCCACACAAAGTTGAAAAATCACTCGTTATTTGTCTGAATCCTTTTAATCCGTTATTAAATCTAGGTCAGTATAGTTTAAAATGTGCTTTATGCACCCAGGATGCTTGTATGGGTTTGGGTGATGATCTACCACTGAACAACTTTACGGTGGAATTGCGCAGATGGAGTTTGTGTCCTGTAACACTTAGACAAGCAATTCCAGAGGTGTTCTGAGACGAGCAGTGTTTTCCACCACCACAGGGTTTCTGTGTTCACTTGCTCTCTCCTTTCTCCCTTGTTCTGTGGCATTTCTTAGTGTGAGAAAAAGACAGAGAAGCACGGGCTGATAATGGTGATGGTGATGGAGAGGTTAGTGATGGTGGTGATGACGGCAGGAACTAACGTTAATTGAAGCCTTAATAAGTACCAAGTACTGTGCCGAGAGCCTTACTAGGATTACTTCCTCTCTCCCTCAAAAAGACCATGAAAGGCTGATGAATCCCCATTTTCTGAAGAGGAAACTGAGTCTTTGAAACCATAAGTAATTTGCCCAAGATTACAAAACCAGGGAAAAGACGAGTAAGGCCTATGCTCTTAATGACTACACTGTAGAAAGGAAGAAGAAAGACGAACAGGCAGAGTCTCCGATCAGCTTTCTAGGTCCTCCTAACTAGAACTTTCAGATCCGTTTGCAACTCCTAGAGGAGTCCCCAGTTTTCTCAGGGACTTCCTTTAGATGGGAAACCTTTTGGGTTTTAGCTCCAAAACCTCCACATAATTATCCCCTTTCTTTTAAAGGGGCCCTGGGTACTAGGATTTTATTTCTCTAGTGCATTTTTAGAATTAAGGTGACCTTATTTAGGGAGTTCCCAATGAATACACCTGAACTAAGGGTAGGCTGGCAAAGGAGTCGCGATTATCCTTACTTAGTCCATGTTGTCAGTTCACGATTTTATTCTTAAGGGTTTAGAGTGCATTTTACCAAAATCTTAGTGTCCCGGGGTTAGGATATTTCCGGAAAAGGCACATCTGAACCCAAGGCGAAACAAAATAGGAGGCCTTAAAACGTGTTATTTCCTCTTTTGAAGAATCATAACCAATCTGCTTTATTAGCATCAATCTCAAATAACGCAAACCTGAGTAATAAGGACCACGTGAGGACGAGCAGGAACCCAGATACCCAGCAATGGGCTGGTAAGCGTGTAACAACTGGCTTTCTGGGAGGGAGAATGCCCTGGCTTGTGGTGTTTGCCAATTTCCACGGTGTAAAAACTCCCACCAAGGCCTATTTCTAGCTGTCAATGTGATATCCTGAATGTGGAGTTGGAAAGAGGTGCTCCAAACCGGCTCTCATGACCGGCACGCTATTGTACCATCCTCGGGAGGAGTAATTAGACGATCAGCTGTTTCAGTGCAGTGCCTAATCCTGAAGAACTGCCTCTTCTGAACTCACTAGCTGTGTGACCTTGCTCAAGTCGCTTCACCTCTCTGGGCCTCTGTTTCGTCCTGTACAAACGATAATATGGAAGCTGTTTTTCACCTCTAACATTTTAAAGTTCTAGAAGGCAGTGACTCCTGCTTTCTCCGACATCCAAATGCCTTTAAGCGCCTTTCTGGAAAACCAAGTTAGCGCTGTGCTGTATCCAACTTCATCTACTGAGCATAAGGTTTGGAAAGGAGTGACTTACTCCCTTTTGCCTCTTTAAATGCGTAGCCAATGGGGCATCATACATTTTTTACACTTCTTTTGCTAGATGTGAGATCCAGGAGGAAAGGCATGGATGTTCCAGGGCTTTGCTTGTTCTCCTGGGGTGGGAATCTGCAAGCGTGACACGCTGAGCCATCGCTGTATGCATTTCCTACCTCCCTATGCTTTCAGCAGCAGAGACAGAGTATTGAGAGTATTCTACCTTTTTACTTTTGTTTTGATTGTTTGCTCTCTAAAAGCCATTTGACAAGAATGGGAATCACTTACACAAAATGAGGACGGGGGTGGGGAGGGTGGGGAGGGTCGTTATTTTTTTTTTCCCCCTGAAAGGTGGCACGTCTCTCAGCAAAGAGAAAAAAGGCATGTTGCACAAGGCTTGCTGGCAGTGATAGAAGCCAGCGCCGGTTTGCCTGTTGTCACAGCCAAAGCAAAATGCCACCTCTGCCTAGGAGCCAGAGTGCCACATTCCTCTTTTGTGTCCCTGAGATGCACCCATCATGTGGCCCTGGGTGTGTAGGTTTGGCCAGGAGGTCCCCATGTTCTTCGAAGGTCATCTTCCAACCCCAGGAGGTACAGGAGAGGGGGGAGCAATGCTCGTGACTCTCAAATTACATTATTTGAGTCCCCAGATTGCATGTCAGATAAAGCCAGCAAATGGCATTTGAGGGCTGAAGTGAACACAAGAGAGCCCCCCACTTGCTGAGAGTAAGGTAGGGCTGCAGAAACACCAGGAACCTGGTGATATTTCTGTCTCCAGACCCCTTCTTAACAAACCCAGATGCAGTGACAGCAAAAGCTCCAGAATCCCAAGGCAGGAGGTGCCAAAAACACTCCCCAATAATCACTGCCTCTCCCCTCCCCTCCCCCACCCCCCCCTCCCCCGCCAAAAAAAAAGTTTCAGTAAGACATTCTCACTCCTAGAGGGGAAAACCTGTCCACGCCTGAAGCAGCTTGACCCCGGGCGAACCCCCTCCTACATGGAGTGAACTGTGAATCTCAAGGGAAAAAATCCCCACCCCCCCACCCCGCCTGCTCCCTGGGGAGGGACAGAAGGTTCCTAAAACTGACGGTTTCGCCTCCATGATCTTTAAAAGAGCAGAAGTTGGCTGTGAGGCTGCAATACCGCCTTGATTGGGGTAGTGTGGTCTCTGTTTGCGGCTGGGCTCCAAAGAGAGCCACAATTGGCTCTGATGAGGAAGGAGCCTAGAAATGAAAGATTGCAAAGAGGGCTTCTGAACGCCATGGCTGAGACTGTGTCGTTTCTTACAAGGTGAAACTTGGCAGTTCTACCTTGCGAGTAAAAACCCAAATTAATTTTTTTTAAAAGAAATTAAGTCAGAAACAAGGCTTCGGAAAAACTGTGAGTGTTAGGCATAAACTGATTTTGGATGATCTTTAGGTGAGAAAGGGTGGAGTTTACCATCAGAAACATGTTTTTATTTATGCTTTTCAAATCCCCACTGGTGCGCAGTGTGTGCGTGTGTGCTTGTGCGCGCGCACGTGTGTGCGTGTGTGTGTGCGTGCGCGCGCGCGTGTGTGTGTGTGTGTGTGTGTGTGTTAGCATGAGAGCACGCGTCGCCTCGGTTCTGTAACTACTCTTTTTTTCTTACATGTTTGCTGTGCACAGTTCATATAGATGCCCTATAAATAAATATATAGGTCCATCCACACCTTTTCATTTTATTTGTAAATTGTTTGGTATAAGCGGCAATGCGTAATGAAACCTGGTGAAGTTTAAAAGATTAGATTTTTTTTCATACTGACACTTCATAACACTGTTCATATGTCTCTGAGTGAGATTTATGAATATATGAGCAGTACTGCAAAATTATACCGCACCAGAGACTTCCTGCACCACAGGGGTGGCAGTCTAAAGTGACACAGCTTCAAGCATTTTTCACAGACAAGAAGCAAAATTTAACCCCCTTAAGGGGAAGTATGATTTCAACAGCTTGAAATGAGCTCATTTGTAGATGTTTTTTTTCTCTCATCTTCCATAATTTTTTGGTGTTAAGATTAAAACAGATTGCACAGCCAACGTAAGGGCATATATGCTGCCCAGAGTGTAATTTGGCCCTTAAAGAGAAACCTTCATTGTCTCTATCCCAATGCCAATAGGGTCATTGAAGGTAAACTTCACCCTCAATTCGTAAGGCTCTCAGCCGGATTCCCAGAATTGTCCTAAGCAGATAGGGTCTGGGTTTTTTCAAAAGGTAAGTAGCAGGTGACATCCGTTTGTCCAGTGGAGAAGCCCCATCTCCCTGGGCATCTGAAATGGTGGCATTAGGAAATAGACAGTGACTTGAATCTCAACTGAGTGAAACTAACCAACAAAAAGGAGAATCAGAAGAGCAAAAGATGGTCTATATGAATCGATCGTATAGGAGATGTCTGTAGCGGGAGAGTTCTGTGTCAGATGCTAAGTCCGAACCCATTTCTTTCAGGCCGATCTGGTACCTTGTGATTTTGTGTCAGTTAGTGTTCACGATGTCTATGCTCTCCAATTCTCTTTAACCGTTTAGTTTCTCCTTGGAACAGAGCAGGTGCTCAAACGTGGCCTGTTCCCTCTACTCTTTGAATGCTTCGTGATGTGTTGGCTGGAGAACTTTTGTCTCTTTTTTCAGCAATGGTACAACAGCTCCATGAACGTGATCTGCACCTGGTTGACAGACCGGATGGACTTACAGCTTCACATTTATCAATTGAAAACACTAATTAGGATGGTAAAGGTAAAAGAAAAAATAATTATTCTTTTTTGCAAATAGCTTACTGAAATACATTTCATTGTCAAGCTGCACAACTTCCTTAACACAAAGAATATTGGTTTGCATAGAAAACAAGACGATTTCTAAAATAGCATCTCGGGCAAGAAAAACCTCTGAAATCACTTTGGGATGCATGCTTAATTTATTACTCAGACATCAAAGGAAAAATTAATAAAAAGGAATTTGACATTTTATCCAGGCCAGAAAAATACTTTATGTATCTGTCATGCAAAAATACTGCAGCGGCCATCGTGCCCTGTGCATTAGACTTTCAAAAGCTGGCTTTTGGTACCATTATGCTAATCACATCAATTACCAATTTCATTTATGGTTTAATTAAATAAAATTTTGCCACAATTAATGTAATAGAAATATTTACCTCCAGCTATTTCTAAATATGTCCTGTGATCATTATCAGGATGCAAATCATTATTGTTCTCATAGTTAATTGAACTAGTTTCTCCTACAATGCGTGTATACAGTCAAATGGAAAGGATCACAAAGGTGAGATAACATACCCTGAAAGTAGCTTTTTTCCCTGTTCTTGTGTGTGTGCTTTGGACTAATGATAATTATTTCAGCGTGAAATCTCAGTGGTTTACATGAAATAATAAGATCACAGAAGGGGGTAAATACGTTTTTGATCATTTCAGTTTCCATTTGATGCTTCACCGTAGAGGGTTTAAAACACTCAGATGCAAAAATCTCATTCAAAGCACAGAGTGTCTGTAAAAATATTTTAATAATAAAACGTAGCTGAATTTCTATTTCTTAGCAGTTTTCCAGAAGTCCCCCCCACTGCCCAGCCCCAGCTCTACCCCCTAGCCCCTCAGCCCCCACCCCCCACCCCCGCCCTATTTCTTAGTCTCTTTAGGATTAGCACCATTTCATTGAAGGTGTTCTTCCACCCCAGTGCTGACTTAAAACCAATTACTGTTCCGTTGAGTGTAATTAAAGAGAATTATTATCATCTACATTTGATCTCACAAAGCGTCTGCCCAGGGAAGGTTACCGACAGCCGTGTACTACAGCTCTTAAAAGAAATGTATGCATTCGGAGTATAGACCCAGCCTAATTTTCATATTTTTAAAAGTTCACTTCCTGAAGGCAAGCTCACTAGCCATTGCCTCAGCACTTAAATTCCATTTCCCGGGTATAAGTACTCTTCTTTGGGGGAATTTTTTTTTTTTGACCCTGACTGGGTGGACATGAAAAGAAGAGATTAATTTTAATATTTGAAAATACCTTCCCATGACTGATATTAGTGAATCTATGTTGGGAATATTGGAATTAGCGCTATTTAATTAAGGGAAAAATGTAAGTCCTAGAGGAGGCTTATTCTTAGCCTTCTGCCCAAAAAAAACACCCCAAAACAGAGACATGAACCACAGTGAAGGGACACAAATATCACTGCCAAAAGAACTCCCTCACTTTTGCCGGAGATAGGCCCAGCAAAACTTGTGTCGCTGCACAGAGCTGTGAAGCACAATTCACAAGCACCTTCACCAGAGGCCTCTTCACCGAGCACCTTAACCAGAGGCCTCCTTCTCTGAGACGAATTTCCAAAGATAGTTGGCTTTCTTTCCTGCCTTCCCATCCACTCCCTTCATCCATCCATTCATTGATTATTCACCAAGCATTTATTCACTCATCCAACAGTGGATAAATATTAGTTGAGCTCCTCCTTCTGTTACAAGATGGAGAATTTAAAAATGACTGGATACAGTCCCTGTTTGTAGGCATCTAGAGTTGAGTTGGGGAATGCCGCTCTGGGATTTGAATAAAGGGGAGAATATCCAGCTGCTTTCTACCTTTCTTTGTCCCATCATATTCTGGCGCCAATTATATTATCCTAAGTGGAAAGAGAACAAACAATTGAAAAGTACAAAAAAAAAAAAAAAAAAGTGAATCTTCTGGATACCTGGTCTACACCATGCCTAGAATTTACTCAGCCTCCTACCCTTTCCCGTCAAGATGAAGACAATTCAGGTAGCTACCTAGCTACCTAGGAGAGCCTTGCAGCCTGACCCATAATTAGGAGGACCTTTTAACTAAGTGTCAAAGTGGAAAGGGGGACACACGGTCATCCTATCCATAATCTGATATTAGCGGACTTCACTGAGCTGAGCCTCATTCACTAGTTAACTCTGCGGTCATTACAACATGTAACTTTCAAGAGGGGTTGACACTGTGATTGTTGATAATATGATTCATTAGATGGATGACAAGAAAAGGAAGTCACAAACAGGAGTGCACTGAAGGGTAACATTCCTCCTCATGCTCCTTCAGCATATCAATGCTGTCCCATATCAATGGAAGAAACACACGGCAGAATCAGTAGCTGAAATGATATGCAGTGTGATGAGAAAAGTTGTTAGAGAGAGACCTTTCTCCAAAAAAAAATGTTAAGAAGTAGACAACAGCCAGATGCTTCTGGTCATGTTCAATTAACGCTAAGGGATTTCTAGAAAAAAACAGTCCCTGGGATACCTCAGGAAATCCGAGAGAGATCGCCTGAAGGAACAAAGAAAGACTTTGTGGTACAGTAATACCAAGCCATTGTTCTTGAAAAAGAGCCAAATTTCTTCCCCGAGACCATGAAGTTGTGAACGGAATAGATACGCTTCTTTCCCAAGGAGATAAGAAATGAATCACATGCCTGCAACATATTGATGAGGCATTAGCACTCCGTCTCCCCGTAATTGTTGCTGCCCGTAATAGGTTTCATATACCAACATGCATATGTCTGTCTTGTGAATGAGACAGAGGGATGTGCCGTTACGAGCCTCAAAAATATTAAAGACCAGACTGCAAAGGAAATCACAAAATATCATAATCGCTTGATCCATTATTTATGTGTTATGGCCCCTTACACAGTCTATCATACTATAATACACCAACCTAAGAGAAAGTACCAGACCCCCCCCCCCAAAAAAAAAAAAACACCAAAATGAATCAAAACAATTATGGAACATTTCCCTTTATGGAACTGAATAAACACAAGCTTATGTTCTTTGCTTTGTCTCAGCTAATACAGTTTATCCTGCCACAATTTCTCATTTTCTGTCATTCAGAGAATCTCAGTTTTCAGTACAAGTGAAATCTGAGTACAGTGGCTTTTCATTTGACAATGCATTAAGTGAGACACTGAGCTGAAGGTCAGCGTTCTCACACCCACACATGCTTTGTGCCCTTTCCCTCCCTTCGTGGAGTTGAGATCTCGCTTATCACTGATCTTTTCCCTCCTTAGAAAACCTATAGAGATTTCCGATTGCAAGGGGTCCTGGACTCGACCTTAAACAGCAAGACCTACGAAACCATCCGGAACCGGCTCACTGTGGAGGAAGCCACTGCATCAGTGAGCGAGGGTGGGGGCCTGCAGGGGATCAGCATGAAGGACAGCGACGAGGAAGACGAGGAAGATGACTAGAAGGCTAGGGCCTGGAGTCCTTTGGGACAAAGTCCTGTAATCAATGCATGTCCTTAGTCTGTTAGTTAACCCCAGTAGGGAATTTTCTGTCAACTACCATGCCCATGAGATGTTTACCAATACAATTGCCATTTTAGCTATGTGGTACCAAGATTAGCAAATGACCTTCCACCCCACTGATTTCCTGATTCCATGTCTGTATGTTTACAAGCAATATGGAGCACCATTCTTTAAAAACTGTTCATGGAGAATACATAGTCCAACTGCTAGGTGTGTTCCTGTTCTCAGAAAAGTTAAATGATGCTTCATTAATATACTGTGTATGCACTGATGGTAAACGGATGTGAGGGCAAGTACACCAAGTATTTCACTTCTCTGTTTCGCGTTATGTGGATGCCAGTTATTTAAACGAGTACAATAAATTCATGTAAGACACATAGATCTGCTTTGGTTTTTTGAAAACAAAGGCAAGCCTCCAGCAAGCCACCTTTTTGGTTCTTTGTGTTCCCCCGAAACTAAAAACTGAACCCCCGTTTTCCTTGTTAACTCATCCTTTCACGGATCCATGTAGTTAGCCAAAAAACAAACAAACAAACAAACAAACAAACAAACAAACAAAGGTGGCTAGATACCAATGGATTGATCTTGTCATTTGCCACGGCAAGGGTGATCCTCCCATGAGCAAACACCAAGCACAGTTCAGAGCAACTGTCATCTGTCCAAGTTTATCCTCTTAAACGTCCCATTTTGCTTTTATGTTTCGATAACCGTGTATGTAAAAAACCTGAATATTTAAATTACAACCCTAGACTATAAATGTGTTTATAATAAGATATGGATATTTCCTTCAGTAGACTGTCACCATAATTTAAAATATTTTGTTCCACACTGGTTTTTATATCTGTCATGTACATTGCATTTTGGTCTGTAACTGCATGACCCCGGGGTCCTCTGCAGAGCAGTTTCTTTCTGTGTAAAGTAGTGAATCCATCTTGCTTTTGCCTTATATAAAGCCTACAGTTATGAAAGTGTGGAAGACTGTGGCTTCTCAATAAATAACCATTCAATGTCCTCAGAACACGCCTCCGAGTCTTTTTTCCTCTGTCTTTTTGGAAAGCCAGAACTGAAACACACACAAACCGGCAGAGGAGGTCAAGAACAGGCAAGAGGTCACTTCCTTGAAACTCTTGGAGGGGTGGTTTTCAAATGCTTGTCTCCACAAAAGGCAGCCCAAAGTCCCACGGAGTCGGACTCCACTCAGTCAGCACAGTGGGCATTTGGACATGTTGGGCAGATTATGCTTCCATTATAGGATAAATAAGGGTCTGCTATGCAAGAGAGGAGTGTAAACGAGAGAAATGTTTCTCCTGTACGAAAAGAAGGCCAACAAACTGTTTTTAAGCGCTACTTTAACAGCAGTGTTTGCATCCAAACAAAGCGTGTGCCAATTATATACGATTCTTATAGATTTGTTAAAGCATCTTACAAGATTCTCTAAGATATGGAGCTCTCTTCTTGCCCCCCAGTTCTTGTCAGCAGATATAATCACGTAGGTGTGAAAGAAATCAAACATTTTGCAGCCTTACCTGTCTTATTTGCATCTGTCACTAAATCAAGCTGACCTTTCCTTGGGGCTGATGGGTGTTTTAGAGAAGTGATGAATTTTTTCATTAGGACCAGGTAGACCAGTGGCTGTCTACAAATGAATTCCTCTAAATAGTACGTCCTACTTTTTTTAATCCTTCAGGTCTGCAGGTACAAATCAATAGTACTTCCTGCCCTTAGTGGGATTGCAAGGATAACTCCCATTTATTGAGCAACTATTCCGCACCAGACATTCTCTATATAATACCTCATTCAAATCTCACAACAACCGCAAGAGGAAAGGATTGTTATGATCCTCATTAGAAACAAACAAATTGAGGTCAGGAAGGTTAAGGCCACTTGCCCAGTGGTTACACATCTCCCTACAGAAACAATATTCCAGAGACACTAGCATAGAGTTGGTAATACAGATGGTGGGGGTATATCATTCGGGTGTGAGATATCTTTGATTGCCCAATGGCACCAAGATAAGTCCGCATGGCAAAGCCAGAATTTCAGAAAAATATATTTGCATTTTTAATTCCAAAGCTATGATATAGTTTTTGCGACAATTACAAACAATTCAAAAATGTGCAAAGTAAAGAGAGAGAGCCTGCCCAGTGTATAGTATAGTTGAGAAGAGGAAGAAATGCTCCAGAGCCCTGGGCGGGGGGGGGGGGGGGGGGGGGAGCTAAGTGAGTTAGAGAACTAATGAAAGGGCATGACCCAAAAGGCAGAAAGAGAAAGAAGCAAGTGTGAAAAGATTGTGCCTTCAAAACCAAAGTTAAAAAAAAAAAAAGGTTCCTTCAAAAGGAAAATTCACCCCCCCCCAACAGCCTAGCGCTGAGGATCCTGTTGAACAGTATCCCCCAGGTGCATCCCTGGGGGAAAGGCTATGCAGAAGGAAATGATATCAGGTAAGATCAGAAAGAGAGAACTCCCCAAGTTTTTTAAGTCTCAGGTTATCCTTGCCACAAATTTAAAGCTGAGAAGGAGACCATTTTGATATCTTGAGCCTTCTTTTTTTATTTCTTTGGGATAGAATCTTAAGTGTTCTCTTCCTTCCTGTTTGTTTTTCATTAAAACGCAACAAACATACAGAAGAGCGCACAAATCCTAAGCCTGCAGGTCAAGAAATAGGACATAATGAACACTTCCAGACATACCCATGCCTGTGGCCCTTCTCAGTCTCCACCTCCTCCCTAACTCAACAAAGGTAACCACTATCCTGATTTCTCATAGTGTCAATTGAATTGAAGCCCTTATGTAATTAGAATCACGGTATTTATTCTTTCAAGTCTGGCTTCTTTTTGCTCTACGTTATATTGTTGGTGTAGCTATAAGTTATTTCTTTTCAGTGCTCTATAATATGAATATACCACGATTTGTCCATGTTCACATGTATTTAGTTCAACATGTTCACACATTCATAATGTTACCATGAATTTCTTTGTATATATCTTTCAGCACAGTTGCAGGGTTATAGGGTAAATATATGTTCACTTTTAGGAAAAACTGCCCGTTTTCCACAGAGGGTAAATCACAGACTACTCTCATCGGCAGAGTATCAGAATCCCATAAAACAGCAGGTATGGCCACTCTTTTAATCTACATTGTTCTGCTAAGTGGTGTAGTGGTTTATGACTATGGTTCGCTGATTACGAAAATAGAGTTGATTGCCTCTTAACATGTGTATTGACAATTTGGTTAGCTTCTCTTGTGAAGTGCGTGTTTAAATCTTTTTTTTTTCCTTTTTCTTACAAGAGGAAAATTCCAGAGTTATTTGAAGGACTGGTAGGGAAGAGGCCATAGGAAAAAGTGCCAGATGGATGGTGAGACATGGAAACGTAGAGAGAAATGTTAACCTGATGGAAAAGCACTCACTGTATTATCAATCAGCCCACAAATAGTTGAGTACATACTGGCCAAGCAGTGCTAGAGACACCCAGGCTCTCTCTAGTGCTTTCCCCTTCATCAGCCAGGGGGACTTTTCTAAAAGGCAAGTGTGATTTTGTTCCTCCTCCAGTTAATAGCATCCAGTGGCTCCCCTTGGTCACAGAATGAAGCTCGAATTCTCTAAGGTGCCATGCACGGCAATACACGACCTGACCCTCACCTAGCCCTCCAGCCTCCTCTGTTAACTCTGCCCCTCTGGCTCCCTGGGTTTCAGCTACACCTGCCAACCTTCACTTCCACCTGTGCACCTCGGTTCTGTCCCCATGGGGGCCTCCCGCCAAGCACCTCATCTCACCCTTCAAATCTCAGCTAAATTTGACTTCCCCAAAGAAGCCCCTCCAAACCCTACCCTCAGTTCAGCATCCACGTCCCTGGTACATAGTCTCATAACACTCCCTACTTCCGTTCCTTAGTATTCATCTCACTACTCATGAATGGGTTCTTTGCAGCTTTTCTCCACTTTGGGAGGCTGTGGTTGCACCATCTTCCCTATTCTATCCTTATTGTATTCACTAAATATATGGTTCATAAGTGAGGACTGAACACACAAATCATAGATGATGTGGTTACTGTTCTCTTCAAACCTTTAGTCTAGATGATATAAATCTTCAAAAGCTTTGTATAGACTGTATCCTGTAAGATGCAGAGGAGGGAGAAGAAAGGGAAGACTTCCTGGAGGAGGTGGGCCTTGAAGAGCACAAAGAGAGGACGAGAAAGGACATGGACCAAAGCAGAGGGAGGGGAGGGGGCTGTGCCTCTTGGCCAATGCTCTTTTCTTCTCTTGATAAATTCCCAGTGCACGTAGTAAACACTCAACAAACACATGTTGACGCAACACATCAATGGATATGCTCGGTATGTTAGGGGAGCCTGGTTTCATAAAGACATTTATGCAGGGGGTGTGGAGAGAATAAGATGGGAAGAGTGGATTAAGGTTCCAAAGAAGGACTTTTACTTTCATTTAGCTTGGGTTTATTGGGCTAAATAACAGGGCTAAGCAGTATTTTTATTTTTTTCCAAATATTTAAAGAAGTTTGTTCGGTTAAAAAAAATCAAATAAAGTCGAATTCATGAAACAAAAAGTTGAAGCCTCTCCCTTCCCCAACCCATTTCCCCAAAGTAGCCATTGCTAACAGATGGGCATATATTCTTCCAAATATGTTCAAATCATATCCAATATCCAATTGGATATATTTATATATTTTATATATTTATATATTTTTAAAATATATTTTCACAAGTGGGATTCATCCTGAGCATACTAAGGCAAATCACATTTTTCATTTATCAGTGTGGGATCATTTTTGTATCTGCACATAGAGATTTTCTGTATTACTTTTAATGGTTGCACTGTATTTAAAGAGGTTTTCCGGCCAATGGAGAGTGAAGTTAGGTAAACTGAAAGTCCAGGGTGAAATGCGGACGGACAAAACATACTGGAGGAAATGAGCCATCTGTACAAGTGACCCGTGGGACTGTTTGAAATAAGTGGCTAAAGCTTTTCTGAAACACCCCCGATCTAATCACAGCCTAACTGAACCGTATTAGAATTATCTGTTTAGGTGTCTCTCTCTCTGCTAGACTGCCAACTTCTTGAAGTCAGGGACTGTGTCCATTTGGGTGTGCCAGTCTGGTGCCTGGGATCTAGTAGGCATTCAGTAAATGTTGGCTGAATTGAATGGATGAGCCTCAGAAAATTACACCTGAGTATGATCAGGGCCAAGAAAGCATAAACTAAATGGACTGCAATATACTCTGCCTGGAAAGAAAGAATCACTAAATAAGGTGAAGAAGCTCAAGGGCTTTAGGAAAAGCATCTACCCCACCACTAACAGGACTTGAATTCCCAGCACAGGCATTAAATCACACTGTCATAAATTTGGCTTTCTGTGGGAATTTTAGGAAGTCAACCAACGAGAGTTGGCTCATTAGTGCTTCTGCGCAAACATTAATGAAGTTTATTTTCCTTACATTTTAGAGTCCAAACTAAGCATGCTCTTTGTGGCCTGGGCTTCTCGGTACACGATTAACGATTAACAGAACCTGAAATGAAATCAAATTATGCACCATCATGCCGTATCTCCTCAACAAATTTTTAAAAATCAATATTCATCTTTTATTCCAGGTTGTTTTGCTTCGTCATCGAAACCCTAAAATTGTCATCTGTTTTCCTTCTTATGAAACCATGCATTTCATCTAAAGTTGTGAATCTGCGTTTGTTGTAAGTAAGCAAAACACAAGGAAAGGGCCGTGATGGCGCAATCTGCCAGCGAGCCCTCTGCCCTGATCATCTCAGCCACCAGCTCACAGGGGGATAAAGTGATCACAATTAATACACCAACCACAACATAACAGGAATGCAAAGGAAACAATAAGCCAAAAGTACACAAATAAATTTTCTTCTTGTTCCCTAGGAATTGCTGGTGCAATGGTACAAAGAATTGTAAACATGATTAAGTTGGCATATTTCCCTCTGTCCATCAGAACAAGTTGGCTTGCTTCCTGGCTGGTGAATACAATTGCAAAGAATAAACACGGCTTTGCTTAAATATCCAAGCAGGAAATGTAATTGAAGACAGTACGAATTTCAGAGAAAGTGTTGGAAATTTGGGGATGTACTTAGAAGGAAATCAGGGGCCACAGGAGAAGACAAATACGGCTGGTATTTGGTGCAAAGAAAACTACAGTTTATGTGGAAGCAATGACAAGGTTTCAAATTCTAATGTCGCTATAGTATTGTAAGCAGGACAGCTGAACTATCCCGCCCCGCCCCCCCGTCCCCTCCATCCCTCACCCCCACCTTCAAACAGCTACAGTTTCAGGGGCTTTGAGCAGGATAAGTTCCTCCACAGTATTCCTTGGTGCTCTTACTTTCATTCTGAATACAAAGTACCCTTCAAGAAAATCAAGCATAAAGACTATAGACTAAAAATTCCAGAGCATATGGAGAGTATTGACGTCACAATGTATTTGGAAAGTTGAACTTCTCAGAGGCCACTGTGATTAAACGACAACCTCTTCTTTTGTGATACCGAAAGCTGAGCTCCTATGAGATGATTTTTGGCAGGACAGGGAGAACTCTTTCTCTCCGAAACTCAGAGAGTAGTTATGAGAAAATGATCGTGGGCACGTTAACGTAGACGAGTGATTTCCCAATCAAGGCAATGGGTTTCTTTCTGCATTGACAACAAGCAAAACCATCTCCCATCCATTTCTTGTCCAACTTTGAGTCATCAGTTCTGATACCATACTTCATTGCTTCTCAGACAAAAGAAATTTTTTTCTTTTCAGTTTTAACATCTCTGTCGCCACCATCCACCTCTGTAATGAGGCTGCTGTGCACACAGTCTCGGGGTAATATTCCTGTGGACAATGCAAGGGAAGAGCCTTCCACACAGTGAACTGAGAACAGGGGCAGAACCAGGAACCGACTCGGGTGGATATGTAAGAAGTGCCCATTTCTCCCCAATACACAAAAGAAAGGTCATCCTGAGGTGGGGAGAGACCAAGATCCAGTATTACAAAGGAAGGGGCTTCGAGCCACCCTAGTTAAATGTTAAAGGTGGAAGCTGGAGCCTCGGGATTTGTTGACAATGGGTGACAGGGATAACAGAACAGAATAGAAGGTGGAGCTCAAGGCACAGGCTCTGGTCCCTTCCACATTGAAGGTTTCCATCTCGGGTGGCTGAAGCTGGCCAAGCCCTCCAGGGAGGCTGGGGCACCTCCTTCCCCTCCCACCTGGAGAAGGCAGACCACGGAGTGTGCTCCTGCACGTGCACTCCGGAGGGGCCCCTTGCCCCCAGCGGTGGGAAGGTGCTCGTTGATGGAGCATTCAGTGTCAAAGTGAAGTGGCCTCCCAGGAGAAGACACAGGCATGGGGTCTACAAAACAATGCCTGCCGTCAAGAGGAAGGACTCAACAGCCCATTGGGCTTTCCAAAAGATGTGCTGGGAGCCAATTTGAGGCAATAGATGTAAATAGCCTCAAGAGCAAAGAAAGAATAAAATGTAGCCAAGTGGAAAAAAAAAAACAGGTTCTGGAGTCAGGCTGAACTTGGTCCAGATTTCAGACGATTGGTGGTCATCGCTAGCCGTGTGACCTTGGACCAATTACGAATTTCCCTAGGCCTCAATTTTCTCAACTGTAAAAGAGAAAGAACCAGAAGAATCCCCTAAGCTTTACCTACTGCTAGAAGCTCACTGGGTTACCATCAAGACAAAATGTGTCAAGCACTAGAAAACAGCATACATGCTAAGTGCTCAATAAATGTTAGCTAAGATTTTACTGTTAATTTCTTAAGTTCTTAAGAGGTTGCCACGTCTCAGGCTCTGAACAGATCTCGGGTATGGCTAGGTAGGTCACTGCCCTTTAGAAGCTGGGTTCCATTACTACCTGTTCCTGGTGCACCTCTTGCGGACAGAACAACTGATCAGCTGTGGGTTGCGCAGCAGTGTGTCAAACAAGGTCTTCTTATGACCCACTTTTTTCTTAGCATTTGCTTCTGTGCCCTGGAAAGGAAGATTTGTCTTTCTTGCCTGCATTGATTTGCACTCTCTACTTTCCTCTGACTCTGGACCTCAGTAAATAATTATTGAAGGAATTAATTAATGAACAAATAACTTTCTCTCCATGTCTCCCCTTTTTCATCATCACTGCTTTAATCTGGGTTTCCCTAGAAACAGACCCTGAGACAAGGATTCCAGTGCAAATGAGGAAGGGAGATGGGGAGGAGGGTCAGCCACTGAGGGGAGCTGGCGTTTGATCAGCCTGGAGAAGTCCAGGAGCCAGCACAGAACAGACGTCTCAGAGTTACCCCCTTGAGGTGTGTGAGGGCTGGCAGAAGGCTGCTAGCCCAAATCTTGGTTGCCTTTGGCTGAAGGCAGCTGGGAGATGAGGATAGGGAAGGGGATTTCTCCGGCCCTTCAGACCCGCAGGGCCAGCGGACAAAGAAAACCCCTGGTCCTCGAAGAAAGCCTTCAGGCAAATAAACACAAGAAAGGCAGTAGGAAATCAGGCCTGGTTGCAAGGAAGGGGTTAAGGACCAGGGAGAGCGGGCAGGACACCAACATCGTCTGCTACAAAATCACCCTTCTGCTACCCAGGGCAGAGACTGTAGTCAGTGTCGGTGCCGAGGACAGCAAGACAGAATCAGCATTTCTCATGCCAGGAACACCGCCTCACCAGGCTAGACCTGGAAGCCTTTTAAGAGCAGTGAAATAAATTCTTGCCTTTACTACAGTGGAATACAATGGAGCCAGGAAAAAGAATCAAGTAGGGTTGGTTGTTTTGATTTTCATGTAATAGTTACTCTCATCGTACAGGTTTATTTTCCTTTTTTTACTTGAGTGTCATTGACACACAACATTTCGTTAGTTTCAGGTGTACAACATAGTGATTCAACTTCTCTGCACCTTATGCTATGATTGCCACAGTGTAGCCACCATCTGTCACCAAACAGCACTATTACAATACCACTGACTATAATCCCTATGCTGCGCCTTTTATCCCGTAATTTACGTCGTAGCTGGAAGCAAGCCTGTATCTCCCACTCCCCTCCCTTCCGGCAGCCGTCAGTTTATTCTCAGTATTTACAGGTAAAATAAAGTATGTTTATTTGCGCTGATACTGTAGAATGTCCAAGATACACAGTTTGGTCTTTAAAAACAAAAACAGACCAGCACTTAAAAGAATGAAAAAGTAATAGGCAAAGCTATGCAAATATGTGTGTGTATTTTTATACACACATATTTTCAAAAGATTCAATGGACATTTGTCATTTTGTTTTTAAATTTTTTTTAATGTTTTATTTTATTTTTGAGACAGAGACAGAGCATGAGCGGGGAGGGTTAGAGAGAGAGGGAGACACAGAATCCGAAGCAGGCTCCAGGCTCTGAGCCGTCAGCACAGAGCCCGACGCGGGGCTCGAACTCACAGACGGTGAGATCGTGACCTGAGCCAAAGTCGGAAGCTCAACCAACTGAGCCACCCAGGTGCCCCGGACATTTGTCATTTTGGCTTCCCAGAATCCAAATCCAAAAACCCATGGAAATCGAAGGGGAAGAAATGTTCCCTCTGTGTGCCCCCGACTACTAGGATGTGGCTGAGAGATCCCTAGCTCAGAACTTTGACTCTTAAGAAGGACCCAAAAGCATGGCAGCACGAGGGGACTCCCACTGGGGCTGCAGGACTGTTCAGGGCACCCAGAGGACGGGGCAGCAGAGCCAGAGGGAGCTGCAGCCCACACACAGCTGTGTCTGTGGCTCTTTTGGCTGTGCCTTATATCACTCGTCCCTTGGTTCCTCCCTGAGCCTGTTTTCCCAGCCCTCAGTAGATTCTATGAGCAATTCATAAACTCCTTTTCTGTCGTGTTTCTGTTGGTGACCAAGAACACTGATCAACATGGAAGGGTCTCAGAAGAAACTGGGAAGAGTGGTTACCTCTGGGGAAGGGGACAGCCGACTTTGGATGGAAAGGAGGCATTTTTCAGCACATACCGTTTTCCGTTGTTTGATTACGTTAACCATGTGTATTTATTACTTTTTCAAATGAAAAATACTTTATTTTTCTAAAGTAATCTCTATGCCCAACATGGGGCTGGAGCTCATGACCCCGAGATCAAGAGTCACACGCTGTACTGACTGAGCCAGCCAGGTGCCCCTCAAATTAAAAATATTGTAAAGGAGTGTTTTTTAAATAATTTACTTTTTAAAGTGTCCCAAGAGAGCAGCATCTGGACATGGAGAATCTGGTTTCAGTTCCAGTCACAGGCACAGGATGAAAGGTTAAGTATTACCCTCCCTTCTGCTCAGGTGCTCTTACCAGGGAGAGAATCTTAACCCAGAGTGTTTGTCTAGAATTCAGGGGGTCTGGACCTTGAAGGGGGGGGGGGGTGGGAAAAGGGGGTAGCAAACCATATTAACATCTGCAGTATCTGTGACCTTTTCCCTAGCTGATATCTTAGAACTCTTCTAGTCTTTAAATTTTTTTAATGTTTTTTTTTTGTTTGTTTATTTTTGAGAGAGAGAGAGAGAGTATGAGAAGGGGAGGGGCAGAGAGAGAGACAGACAGAAGCAGGCTCCAAGGTCTAAGCTGTCAGCACAGAGCCTGATGTGGGGCTCGAACTCGTGAACCACGAGATCATGACCTGAGCCAAAGTGGATGCTTAACCAGTGAAGCCACCCAGGCGCCCCTAGAACTCTTCTAGTTTTTAAACAAACATCTTATTTTTTTAATTTTTTAATGTTTATTTATTTTTGAGGGCGGGGAGGAGCAGACAGAGAGAGGGAGACACAGAATCGGAAGCAGGCTCCAGGCTCTGAGCTGTCAGCACAGGCCCAATGCGGGGCTTGAACTCACAAACCGCGAGATCATGACCTGAGCCAAAGTCAGATGTTTAACCGACTGAGCCCCTCAGGCGCCCCAATCTTAGAACTTTTCATATCACATTATAGTTGTTGCCATCTCTCGAAATATCACTTATCAGTACTTCTAAATTACCTTAGTTATTAGACCTGCCATTGATCTTATTTGAAGCATTAAGAAAAAAGTAGATATATCACTATATCACACTTTTTAAAAAAGGTTTTGTGGGGCACCTGGGTGGCGCAGTCGGTTAAGCGTCCGACTTCAGCCAGGGCACGATCTCACGGTCTGTGGGTTCGAGCCCCGCGTCGGGCTCTGGGCTGATGGCTCAGAGCCTGGAGCCTGTTTCTGATTCTGTGTCTCCCTCTCTCTCTGCCCCTCCCCCGTTCATGCTCTGTCTCTCTCTGTCCCAAAAATAAATAAAAAACGTTGGAAAAAATAAAAATTTAAAAAAAAAAAATAAAAAAGGTTTTGTGGGGCGCCTGGGTGGCTCAGTCGGTTAAGCGTCCGACTTCAGCCAGGTCACGATCTCGCGGTCCGTGAGCTCGAGCCCCGCGTCAGGCTCTGGGCTGATGGCTCTGAGCCTGGAGCCTGTTTCCGATTCTGTGTCTCCCTCTCTCTCTGCCCCTCCCCCGTTCATGCTCTGTCTCTCTCTGTCCCAAAAATAAATAAACGTTGAAAAAAAAATTTTTTTTTAAAGGTTTTGATAATTGTATATTAATATGAACGGTCTCCGTTGGAACTGTGCATATGTTATCTTATACGTTTAAAAGCTTTATTCTGAGAAGGGGTCCGCATCTATGGTATATGTTTGCCACTGCTCCCCCTGCCAATTCACACAGAAGGGTGAGAACCTCTGCCAGATCTCTTCATCTTTCACTTCCTCATCCCATTCCTTGCTTTACCTATTACCTATTGTCTCTCTCTCTCTTTTTGTTATAGAAATTAAGGTTTTATTTGGTTATTTTTAAAAAATAAAAATACCCCCACATGGGACTCAAACTCACCAACCTGAGGGGCACCTGGGGGGGCTCAGTCAGTTATGCGTCCCACTCTTGATGTCAGCTTAGGTCATGATCTCACAGTTCGTGCGACAGAGCCCCACATCAGGCTTTGCGCTGACAGTGTGGAGCCTGCTTGGGATTCTCTCCTCTCTTTGCCCCTCCCCTGATCATATTCTCTGTCTCTCAAAATAAATTAAATAATAAAAAATCAAATAAATAAATAAAAACCTCAGGGGCACCTGGGTGGCTCAGTCGGTTAAGTGTCTGACTTCAACCCAGGTCATGATCTCACGGTTTGTGAGTTTGTAAGGGTTAAATTGTACTGTAGGGCTAACACTTAGCTTGAAAGATAACAACTTTGTTCTGACACTGAAGGTCAAAAGATAACAACCTTGCTTTTACTCTTGTAAATCATACTTCATACTCTTGTGAATCAGGCTTTACCAATGAAGGAAACAAAAGCTCAAAAAAGAGCATCAGAGACAAGGTCAAGGAGGTCCACTGGTTGCAACTTAGCGGCAGAAAGTCTAAAATAATCACCTCATTCGATAACTGTTTCTGACTCATCTGGCAACTGTTTCTCTGTTCTGTTCCCAGATAACGATAAAACGATGTACCCCGGCTGTTCGGGGCCGCGCTCTTATCAAGAGTGTTGGTCCCGATCGGTCGGCCTTGCCTCTCATTGTAATAAACTTTGTTGCAACTGTCACTGGTGCCTGTAGCATTGTTTCAGGAGTCATGTGGATGCAACAAGTTCAAGCCCCAGGTAAGTTCAAGCCACAGATTCTGTGTCTCCCCTCTCTCTCTCCCCCTCCTCCACTCACACTCTGTCTCTCTCAAAACTAAATAAGCATAAAAAATAGATTTTAAAAAAAAAGAATCAGAAGCTCCAGGGAAAAAGAAATTGTAGAAAATGAGAAGAGTGGTCCAGCCCATACCACATAAATAGAGGAGAAGGCGCACAGTGGAGGATTGTTTACTTACTAGAGCTAGATTTTGAGCTAGAATTTGAGCTTCTCCCTAGCCAGCGAACTTCACGCTTTTTGTTACCTTCGCAACTTCTGAATCTTTCCTGCTAATTAAAAAATAACCAAACCTTAATATGAGGGGTTTTCAATGGAAGCACAGAATAATATAATGAACCCATATACCTAACCCCAATAAAATCAGCCCAAGGCGCATCCTGGTTCCTCTACATCCCAATCTACTCTGCCCTCCTATTTTTCTAAAGCAAGTCCCAGGAATAAAATTTTGTCATCCGTAAGTAATTTAACTAGCATTACCTAAAATAGTAACAATAATTCCCTAATACCAGCAAATACCCCGTGTTCAGATTTCCAGTTTTCTTATAAATGCCATAATTTCAAGTAATCTTTTGTTGAAATTAGAACTTAAACAAGGTCCATACGTTATGAATGGTCATCATGACTTTTAAGTCTCTTTTAGTGTATAGATGTCTCTCTTTTTTTCTCCCCTCGCAATTTACTTACTGAAAAAAAAAATCAGGTTTTGTTTGTTTGTTTTATAGTTTTCGTAGTCTGAATTTTGCCGACAGCATCCCCATGGTGTTGGCAATTTAAAAAACTCACTTCTGAAGATGGTGCCCTTGTTTCTGCCATCCTTCTTGAACATTCCTTTGAGAGTAAATTTTTGTTTAACCCCCACCCCCCTGGCCTGGGAACCCCTGGAGGGCAGGGGCCTCTCTTGTTCAGAACAGCTTTGGTCGCTGCAGTCACAGCCGCCACTGGACAGCAAGCACACTCGATTTGTTGGATGAATCAAACAACTGGGAGAATTACGCGCTCTTTTCTTTATGTCTCTGCCACGCACACCCTTGAACTCAGCTTGCAGCACTGCATTTTGGACTACTTGTACTTCTCTTCCACCTGCGCTTCCTAAGGACAGGGTAAGCCTCGTGTCGGTTTAAAAACACAGACCTTCTCCCTACTGTCCCGTAATGATGCTCAGCACAGATCAAGATTCGTAGTTCCTGACGACTTAACAAGCAGACTGACTTTTCATCCTCTGTAGTTCTGGAATGTATACTGGTGCTTTTATTCTCCTTACTAATATATATTTTCAATGTCTAGTTTTTAACTAAAGGAAGCTTTCCCAGACTTTCCCTCGGGTATCGGGAAGATATTTATTTTCATTCCAGAATAAAGATTTCCTCTAGATCTTATTCTCTCTCCCACCCACACCTCCATAGGTTCCTTGGGGGTGGGAGTGGGGGTGGTACAAATTTATGTACGGGAGAAACTTGACATTCTATAAATAAGAGCTTGCTTGGGGAATGAAAGGAGAGCCATAGCAAGTCAATTTCTATCCCTCTTGTTAAATTAAACTGGAGCATATGCTTATTTAACATAGTGCAGTGTGGGAAGTATTATCTTTTGATTTGTGTTTGCAGATAAGATGAAGTTTTCACCCAGAGAACCTAAAGGAGTAAATAAATTAATACTGGTCACCTAGGGTGTTAATTAGTTCCATCAGACTCTTGTGTTTCCTGTGGCAATGGCTCTTTGGACGTAATAATAACAATTGCTACCACTTGCTGCATTGGCACAACGTAATATAGTATGTTGTCTGCAATAGAGTGGAAATCAAGTCTCCTTTCGGGCCACATCTCTAGTCTTTTTCCCCAGGGGGCAACCACTCTTACTGATTTCTTACTATGTGCCGGGTGCCATGAGTCATTATTAGCAATTATTATTACCTCACCAGTGTGAGCCTATAAAGTTGGTGGACTGGTTCTCCCTATCTTCAGATGAAATAAACAAGGCTTGCCGGGCATCAGTGATCAGTCTAAGGCCACATGTTTAGCGGCGTGATGCAAACTTCTGGCTACCCAGAGTGGGACCTCAGCCTTCTTGCTCTTAGTTAGCTATGATCTCGTTTTCTGAGAAGTGCAAAAATATGACATATTCATATCCTCCAGCAGCAAACTGTAGACTGTCATTTGTATTGGTTTGACTTTCTTTCCAGGGGTTAAAAGTGGATAGCTTACATGTGTGTATGAAAACAGGACACTCTTTCCATTTTATAGGTAAGAGAATTAAGGAGAGAGACAAGGGGTGGGGGCATCTAGCTGCCTCAATTGATAGAGCATGCGACTCTTGATTGCAGATTGGTGAGGTTTATTTTTATTATTCTAAAAAATTTGTTAATGTTTATTTATTTTTGAGAGAGGCAGAGACAGAGACAGAGTGTGGGCAGGAGAGGGGCAGAGAGAAAGGGAGACACAGAATCTGAAGCAGGCTCCAGGCCCCGAGATGTCAGCCCAGAGCCTTACGCGGGGTTTGAACTCACAGTCCGTGAGATCATGACCTGAGCCAAAGTCAGATTCTTACCCAACTGAGCCACCCAGGTGCCGCTTCTGATTCTTTTTCTAGGCATGGTGAGACATTTGCACTAGTCTACCTGTTCTCAGGAGTCTCCTGACCAGCCAGCTTGCATTTACAAACATCTGTCCAAGGTCAGGGCACAGTCCTTTGGGAGACTTCCACGACTGTCACAGACCACCTTGACCTCATTAGCCTGAGGCTCCCAGTCAGGGGGCTGCACCTCCAGCTACCGGTCAGCACGCATATGCAGGACCTAGGGGTGAGTTCACCCAGGAAGGGACAGAGGGTCTAGAACACATGGAGGGGACAGCGGCTCACTTTCTGACCAGAGACTTCTGAAGAGCAGGGAAGTAAGGGGTCTTGTCAAGGAAATGTTCAAAACCTAAAGCAATCTAGAACCGTTCAGATGCCACAAAATATGTGACACTGGTCTCCCCTTTCTCTGGAAATTTCTCTCCCTGGGGTGTCCTTTTCCATATTTCTTCACCTTTTCTGCCGCCTAGGTCTGTACCATCATTTCTATATTCCAAGTTCTCCATAATTTGGCACCTAAGTCTGTCCTGGGCAAGAACATATGGGCAGAAATAGCAATGAGAGAGCATTTGGGGCCCATCAAGTTTCTAAGGGTTTTTTCAGTGATAATGCCCAGTGTCAGTGAAGGTGTTGGGAAAGAGGCATTCTACCTACTTCTGAAAGGCAATTCGTCAGTTGGTATTTAAAGCTTTTAAAATGTGCATATCATTTGCTATAGTAACTCTACTTCTGGGAATTTGTCCTGTGGGAATTAACTATGCACAAAATTTATGTATGAGAATGTTCCTGATGGAACTATTGCAAAAGAAAAAAAAATGTGAACAACTTAAATAGCCAACGACGAAGGACTGTTTAACTCATGTTAAAGCCGTATAGTGGAATACTCCAGAGACGTTAAAATTATGTCTTAGTAACACATTTAATACATGGGGACATAGTTCATCCTATATTAAATGGCAAAGCAGATTATAAAACAGTAGATATCATATGATGTCAACCTTGTCAGTGCGTAGAAAGAATATATGCTAATGTGGTTGTGATTTCTGTGTAGGAGGATTTTGCACAATTTTAAACTCTTCTTTGTAATCCTCTGCTTTCCCCAAAATTTCTTCATTGATTACTTTTTAAATCAGAAAAAAAAAAACACAAACCTTTTGTGTGCAAAAACAAGGAAACAAGTAAAGAGCAGGATAAGAAAGTAATTTTCGCGGGGCTCCTGGCTGGCTCAGTTGTTGCAACATGGGACTCTTTTTTTTAATTTTTAAAAAAAAATTTTAAATGTTTTTTTAAAATTTATTTTTTGAGAGAGAGAGACAGTGTAAGTGGGGGAGGAGCAGAGAGAGAGAGGGAGACACAGAATCCGAAGAAGGCTCCAGACTCTGAGCTGTCAGCACAGAGCCCGACGCGGGGCTCGAACTCACAAACCGTGAGATCATGACCTGAAGTCCAACGCTTACTGACTGAGCCACCCAGATGCCCAGCAACATGGGACTCTTGATCTTGGGGCTGTGAGTTCAACCCCACCTTGGGTGTAGGGATTCTGTAAAAATAAAATCTAAAAACAGAAAAATCGTTTTTGTTTTCCCCTCTTCCTCCTCCTGTCAGACTGAAGGACCATGGTTAACAATAACAATCATTATTGTAATAACAATAGCAAACGTGCATCAAGTGCTTTCCTTTGGCCAGTCACTGTTGTGTAAACTTCCGTGTTTTCTCATTTAGTCCCCACCACCCTGTGACAAAGTAGCTGACCGCTGTCAAAGACGGGCAAAGACTTGTAGAGAGGTTTTCCAACCTGCCTGTGGACACACAGCTGCCAGGCTTCTAACTTGATCTGATTCTAGAACCCATATTGCCACAAAGACACTCAGCCTCACAAAACCCAGAAAGGAGTTCAATATTGTGCCATAATACCATGCACTGGGAGACCCACGTCCACCCAGACCGGAATCCTACCTCTAGAAAAGTCACCAGGCCGTGAGCTGCCAAGGGGGAAATTTACCCACCCATCACAGCAATCAATGCCTCTAGAAACCTGTTCTTTATTAGTTCAGCCTGCCACCTCTGTTGAAATGAAAAGTGTCTTAAATTTTCGAACTTTGCTGTCAGGGAGTTCTTTGGGTGTGTTTTTGCTTTATCCTTTTTTCCCTTCGGCTGCCCTCTTTGAGAATCTTGGACCACCCGGGCCACGCCCGTTATCCATTCTTCATTTCTAGGTACAAAGCCTGGTTTACAGAAGGTATTTACGCATGCCTGTTGGTTGAATGAAGGAATGTAAGCTGCATCAGGACGGGGATCATTTCTATGTTGGTAAGCATTACATCACGGGCATCTAAAGGGTGCCCGATACAGCAAATCTTAAGGTAGGTTCTCTGGCTAACTCACGAATTAATTATATCAGCTTGGGTCTCTCTCAGGACCAGAGAATTATTTTTATGCTATCTAGAGCATCAGTTCTTACCGCCTGAGTCCTACCTTAATTGCTTTACTTATAGGTTCTTGGTATCTTTCTTAAAGTGTTGAGATGAGATTTGCAACCACTGCCACTGGCAGGATTCACCATGGATTTGCACAAAGGGATTGTCAAGTATTTGGTTTGATTTCTGTATCCCAAGGCTTTTTCTTGCTAAAATAAACTTCACCACCCTCTCCCAGAGCAAAACTGCTAGTTCTGCTAACTGGGTCACTTGCCAGAGAGCCAAGATTCTGTCTTTTTGCCCCTGGTCTCGTCTAGGGCCAAGACCCAGTGAGTTGAGCTCTAAAGCCTGGCCAAGGCTTTCTATTAATGCCAGTTCCTAGGAACATCCCGACCCCACCCTCCCGCCTTCAACCAGACCCTCCACCTCCCAAGGCAGCTTGCCAGATTGTGTCTCTGGAAAGTTTGAGGCAGTTCCTGGCCTGATGTTCTTCAACTGGTGCCCCGGGGCAAAGAGCACAGGTCCAAGTTCAAAGCTGCCATCCTTCTTCTGAGGTCTTGGGTGAGAAAAATGCTTCAAGTGAGCTCCCCTGATTAAGTCTTGAGCCCACTTCAGGGTCTCTGGGAAGCTGGGTCAGTGTTCCAGGCTCCAAAGACGACTGTGTTAGGAGTTTGGATGCAGCTTGTTTTTAAACGTCTATACGAGAGGCCAGTTAAGCAATGCGGTTGTCTGGTTCAGGGGGAGAAATTCAAAGAGCATTACTCAAGAGGCAGGGGACCCGTGTCTCTTTGGGGAACTAGGGTAGGGGAGGGGGCGAGTCAGACAACTTCTTACCAAGTATTCATTTATTTAACAGACATAGAGGTATTATAATAGATCTATAGAAATATGGCCAAATACTTCTATTTAACAGAAGTAAAACAAATAAATAGAAAAATATTCAAATAAGTGTGCACAGCTTGATAAATATTCACAAATTAGCACCCAAGTCAGGAAATAAACCCTTACGAGCACCTCAGAAGCCCCCACTTTTGCCTACCTTTGAACTCTAAAAAATGGAATCATGTAATATGCAGTCTTTTGGCTCTGTTTTTGTTCAATATTGTTTGTGACATTCATTGATGCTATTTGGTGTACCAGTAATTTGTGGATTTGTATTGATGTATAGAGCATTTCACTTTGTGAACATGCCATGATTTATTAATTTATGAGTGCCACACTTGATGGTTATTTGACTTCCAATTTAGGACTATGATAAATAGCACTGCTATGGACATTCTAATCCATGTCTTTTGGTGAACATAGGCTCACTGTTGAGTATATATTTAGCAGTGAAATTGCTGGGTCATCAGGAATGCAAATATTCCACTTTAGTAGATACTGGCAACCAGTTTGTCAAAGTGTTGTCCCAATTTACATTCTGCCAGCCATTCGGGCGAGCTGTTTAAGCTCTGGGTTTTTAGTATGGCGGTTAGGAGCACAGGTGCTGAAAACAAACTCTTCCCAGGTGTGTGGCCCTGGGCATGTTAGCTAGCCTTCAAGAGCCTCAATTTTCAAATCTGTATAATGGGCATATGACTTCATAGGACGAAGTGAGAACGGACTAGAGTGGGTATTAGCTTAGTATCGTGCCTGACATGTGATGGGTCCTCAGTGATAAGTAATCACCTACAGATTGCCACCCTAGCTTTATCCCCAAAGAGAGAGGGTCTGTGTGTGAGGGAGACAGCAACAGAGGCAGCCAAGGGCTGGTTCATTCTTCATGGAGTGCGCTGCTCAGCATTTTTGCGGTTGCCATTTTGTCTTTACCCAAGTCAATCTAGAAACTCCCCAGGTGGGGCATTCAGACAGAAAGCTGGACCCAGGAGTGGAGAAGATGGGCTTCAGCTGAATAGGGAGACCTCAAGAAACCCAGGCTGGAAAGAACTTTTCACCTGCATAGCTGGGAAGTGCCTATCAAAACCAAACCAAATCACCAACCAAACAATACAACGGAGAGATTCCCCTGTAAAGGGATCACAGCGTTTCCGGTTCGTATCCAGTGGGCGATCCTACGCAGACCTCTGTCCAGCAAATTTCCAGAAGTTTGGCCGACCCTGAAATCAGTTCCTCTCACCCCTTTGCCCCTTCCAGTCCTTCCTTTTCTCTGCCGGCTTAACTCCAGCTCTCAGCACTTAACGCTAATACCTTTAGGCAGGCTCCACCGCGGAGTTTAACTAGCTGCCAAGTTAAATAACGCGGAGGATCCTAAGCCGTCTTCCCAGGGAGTCAGAGATCGACATCACCCGAACTAGGCAGGGCCAGTCACTCACCAAAAGGCCTTTTTATTTCATTTATATATGTGTGTATGTGTGTATAATATATACACGTGGAGATTATATATATATTACATGTATTGTATGTATACGTATGTATAAATTGTTCTTTATAAATAATTGTTTCCTTTGGATTGCACACCCAAACCGCGTGGCGAGAGGAAAACGCATTTGCGCGAGACGACTGTCTTGCCCACCGCGCCTCGCGAAATGACAAGTCCGCTGACAAATTGCTGCGCGAGGGTATTGGATCAGATTCCTAATTAAATGGCATTTCTAAGTGAAGGGTTGTCGATAGCGGTGAATATATATACATATACACATACATATATACACAATGTTCATACATAAGGCATATATATATTTAAATATGTATATAGTTATATATGTTTAAATATGTACATAATTGTTACATACATATTTAAACATATATATTTAATTTGTGATTATATATGCATCCAGTAGTCAGAGAGAAGAGCGCACTAAACTTGAGTGGGTAGAGACTGCAGATCTGCTCTTTGGGGAGAACCCTTGTGGCCTAGGAGCGCGTGTTTCCAGATTTCCAAATAGGCAGCTAATGTCCTCTGATGTGATTGCAGAAGAGGCTGGGAGGATTCTGGAAATCATGGTAGGTTTGCACCACCGCCCCGTTCTCCCCTTGGCTGCAAAGCCGGCCGCCCTTGGCTTTATCAGCGCCTCTCGTGTTCAAGGGTGAATACGAGGCTGTGGGTGCACCGAGGCTTGCAAACCGGTCCCTGAATGCAACGGGTGCTGCAAAACCGCCGCCGGTGCGGTGGGAAGGGCGCTCGGCCACCCCGGCTGTGGGCGCCGCAGCCTCCCCGAGGACGCCGGCAGATGCAGACGGCTCTGGCCCATCTGTGCCTGGAGGCCCGGGCCCCAGACTGTGCTCGAGCGCTGCGTGCGGGTATCCGGAACCCGGGAGCTCCCCGGGCGCGCCCGGCCTCGCCTGGCCCGGGTCTCTGGGGCTCTTTGTCTCCCGGCCGCACTAATCCTGCAAACCGCGCGCACCGAAGGCGGAGGCCCCTGAGCCTTGGACAAGCCAGCTACTGGCAAGCCAGTCCGAATGTTTTCAATAAAATGCTTCCTGGAGGGGAGGGGGTGGGGGGAGGAGGATCGCAGAAAATTTTCTCTTCTGAAGTTCATCTATTTTCAGCGGTTAAACGTGGCACCATGTTAATCAGATCCTAAATATCCCCTTAGAAAGAAGCAAAGACGGGAGGGAGAGTCCTTACACCCTTAAGTTTGGTTTGGGGTTTTTGTATTGTTTTCCAAACAAGTTACGGAGGAGCGAAGGAGCGCGGAAAAAACCTCAAATCTGCCGGGTGGGTGTTTCCCCAAACCCGGCAGCCTCGAGCTCGCCGGCCGCCCCCAAGCTGCTCAGCTTCCCGGGGAGATGGCAGGACGAGTTATTAAGTACTGCAACCTAACCGGAGAGAAAATAGTAATAATATTGAAAATCATAGTGCCTCTCGTCACCTAGAAGCGACAGAGACGAGCCACCTGAGCTGCAACACCTTTTTGTAGTAGAAACGTTTGCCTTTCCCCTCGGCGAAGCCAGAGGTGGTGCAAAGTGTGAGCTTTTGCTCCAGAAAGGGATTTTCCTCTGAGGTTGTCTACACCCCAGGCAGGCGTCTGCTAAGTAATTTGTCCTAACGTGAAGGCGATTTCTGGCATTAAACAACAACAACAAAAAATTTTAAGCAAAAGTCATCATTACAGTGTTCGGGTTAGTGACCATAAAAAGGCCAGAGGGAGGGGGCTCCTCCAGCAGCGCCAGTCATATTTAATATGCTTCCCACAAGAGAAGCCCTTGCAAAATCAATAGACAGCCGCCAGCTGTGCTTAAACCTGCGATTTCAATTAAAACCTTGCGCTCCAGTCCTTGGGGTTGAGCCTGGATCCCCAATCAGTGGTGTGCGAGTGGCTTGGCACGGGTGCGGCGCCCCACAGCCGCTGATCCCCGAGGTCGCGGCGTGGGTCAGGCCCAGCGGAGCCGAAGCAGCCCCCGGCCTTGGCACCCTGCTCTGCAGCGTGGGAAGAGCACAGGCCGCGGAGGGGCGTCGGGCTGGCAGTGTTTCCCCACCGCGGCCGAGGTGTGGAGGACCGAGCGTGGGCCAGATGGGTCGAGGCGAAAGCGGCTGGCTTTCGGCTGAGGCCCCGGAAGTTGACGGGCTGACGGGCGAGGGGCTGAGACCTCAGGGCAGAGGAAGGCCCCACGGTGGGTCCAGGCCTGGCATGCCAAGAGCGATGGGCTGCAGTGTGCGCCGTCCAGTGAGGTTGGCCAGCACGGGCCTGGGCGCCCGGGGATAGGAGGAGGGCAGCCTCCCGATTGGGCCGCTGGCGTGTAGCACCGCGCGCTGAGGCCTAGTGGGCCTCGCTTGGGCGCAGACCGCGTGCCTCCACGTAAGGTGGCTTGCTTGGTCAAGCTGCTGACCCAAGGCCCCTGCACCCCCAAAGTGGAGCTTTTGTAGCAGTCTGGACTGGGAGAGAGAGAGAGAGGATTTCTCATATATCCCTCGGCCCACTTGTACCCTGGCTTTAAAGGACAAGACTTCTTTAGAGCGGGAAGCTTTGTAGAACTTTATTTTCCAGAGATGGCTTCACATCCCTCAAACATCTGTGCATCCCCGGAGCCTCCTGTTGTTGCCCTTCATGTGGAGTTATTTTGGATTTCCCCGCTCTCACTGAAAATGTGTAGGTAGAAAAAAGTTACCCCTAGTCTCCCAGAACTCCGCCACCAACTTCATAAAATTGTCAAATTTTAATTCCTATGGTCCTCCCTCTTTGTTTTGACATTTCAGCGTAAAAAAAAAAAAAAAAATTACTGAGGCACCTGGGTGGCTCAGTCGGTTGAGCGACGGACTTTGGCTCACCTCTCGATCTCAGTTCGGGAGTTCGAGCCCCGCGACGGGCTCTGTGCTGACAGCTCAGAGCCCGGAGCCTGCTTTGGGTTCTGTGTCTGACTCTCTCTCTGCTCTTCCCCTGCTCACACTTTGTCTTTCTCTCAAAAATAAATAAACATTTAAAATTTTTTTAAAAAATTCCTGCAAATGAGAATGAATTTGAAGGGGGGGGCAGCGATTGGAAATCTCAGCCCTCCCTCCACCAAGTGCCATGCTCCCCTAGTCCTCTTTCATTCTGCCTGAAATCATCTCGTTTACAGAAAATATTTGTTTGCACTATTAGTTGGTACTGGAGTTAATTACTCAATGTGTTAACGTGAAGTAATATGTATAAAAGTAGGATCAGTGTTTATTGTGTGGGTGAGCTGTTGAGCGGTGCTTGAATAAACTGCAATTAGGGTTAGATAGAGATTAATTAACATGTGAGTGGCAAGGTGTAAAATAGTCTCCAACCCTCCACTTCAATATAATCTGCAGGCGAGGGAAGGAGAAGTTTGTGAAGCTAATTAAATACTTTTCTAAAAGCCAGTGTATTCACCCAACATTTGGAAAGAGAGGCACATTAGGGGCAACTTGTTTTTACCCAAATGTTTTCTTTCCGTGGAGGTAACACTCCTTTGTGATGCCGGGGAGAGCGGGATGGCTTGTGCAGTTGCAAAAAGCGCTAGGGATGGCAAGACAGGTTCACGGGAAGCCTTTGGAAGCCTTTCAGCCTGATGGAGCTTTCAAACCAGCAGATATTTCGCGCTGCCGAGATCAACAATTACCCAATTTGGAAAGGGGGTTGGGGTGCGGTGCCGGTGACTGAAGGAGACCCGCAGGAAAGTCGGTATAGAAATTCGGGTGTTGAGCCCCTCCGGGTGTATTGATACTGTTTCAATGTTGGGGTGAGTTGTTGGTTTGTTTCCTGTTGGGGGGGGGTGCGGGTTCATTTGTGTTGTTTGCACATTAACACAGGGAGGGGGGTAGAGTGGGTCTGGAATACCACCTCTTTGAACATCTAAATTCAATGGGTTGTATATGGAAATATTTTTCAGACAAGCCATCTTCTTTCTTCTAGCTTTGAAATCTGGAAGTTTGGGGAGAAGGGTTCTTTGGGGAATAGACTTGCGCCTGCTGAATTTAGGGGAAAGTAGAAGCAGTTCTCCAGCCTTAGCAGGGTGAGAAAATCCACCCACTGATGTCACCCTCCAGGCCACTTTCCCTCAGACATCTCTTTGTTCCCTCCCCTTGCTTTCCAAGTACACTTTTCTGTTCCCTTACCTGCCAGGTCAATATCCGGTTTGAAATTGCACGTCAGAGGGGGAGTGGGTAGTAGAGAGAAGTTCTGAAGGGGAAAAGGAATGCTTTGCCTTCAGTTAAAACTAGACCTTTCCCCCCGTCCTTTCCCTGATGGCTTTCTGGGATGTTTTGCAGCTGAGAGGCCTCAGGCAAGATACTCAGTTTCTCAAGACCTGTTCCTGAGTGAAAAAGGAAAAGGTTTGCTTTCAGTAGCATTTTCTTGGGCTCCACAAGCCCCTGTATCTTTGGAGATGAAATTCACTATCAAACCCTCAACCCTGTTTGCTCATATTATACCCACCGTAATCCTCTTAAACTGTGGTTGCGGCTACAAAGCTCGTGGTCTTGCAAAAGCCGGCTGGCAAGATATAATTGTCCCGCAAACAAAACCGTCCAAAAGTTTTTAAAAACCCCTGCACCCCCCCTCCTCCTTCCTAAACCTAATTCTCTCGCTCTCTCTCTTGCTAGCCGCCCCCCCACCCCCCAAGAACCCTCAGCCTCGACCACTTTTGTTGTCGCCAAGAGCACCCGGCCTGTTGAAAGTGCTGGAGCGTCTTTGAGCAGTTTGTTGTGATACGCAGGTAGAATGGTCTGCAAACAGATGAATTCAGCCCCTCCAAACCGAGCGTGGAGCGCGCTGCTTTTGTGCGCCAGGCACAAAACGCTGAATTCCTCCGAACTTACTTGGGGCCTGTCTAGAAAAGGGCCTTTTCTTCCCTCTGCTTGTACCTCTGGCCACACTAAGTCCCTGCCCGCCCCCCTTCAAGCCCCCTCCCTCTCCCCTCTGATAATCCTTCTCTTTATTTTAGAAAAACACAAAACCCGGTTCCACGCGGTGCTTTAGTGGCTAGAAGTGAAAGAGCTGCCTTGGCAGAATTCAGCTCTATGAATCACTTCGGAAAATTGGTTCGACTGAATGGCCTTAGGAGGAAAAACGTTTTAATAGGATCCAGGG
The DNA here is from genome assembly GCF_022837055.1 of Prionailurus viverrinus. Lineage (NCBI taxonomy): Eukaryota > Metazoa > Chordata > Mammalia > Carnivora > Felidae > Prionailurus > Prionailurus viverrinus. The sequence continues at coordinate 29,311,308 of NC_062562.1, read as the reverse complement.
GAGGTTCTGCTGTTTCAATCTGCTCCTTAAACAGGTGGAGATTGGACCTTCTCAATTATACAAACAGTAAGTACCCATCAGCAGGGAGAGCTGCCCTCCGAATCCTCCCCGCACGCAGCCCGAAACCAGCAGCAGAGCCGGGCTTTGCCTCAGAAACCCGATCACAAATCAGCGATTCTGATCGATTAGGTTCTCAAGCAGTCCTCTAGCTTGCTGTGCAGTCTCCCCCAGCCGCAGGCGAGGAGTTCGGCCAGAGAGGGGGAGGCGCGCCCACCGGGCGCCGAGGCCCCCGGGGTCTGGGCGCGCGGCCTTGCTCTTCGGGACGCTTCAGGGTCGTCCTTGAGCGGCGGGAGCTCTCTCCCGACCTCCGACGCCAGCCAAGGCGAGCTCGTTGTTTTTGCATAAATTAATATTTCCCCATTAACAAGTTCCCCCCTCCAAACGCGGCGCCCGCGTCCATGCGCCACATCCTAATGAGGTAATTATCATTTGCGCGTGTTCGGGGCTGGCGCCGGCTCCGTGGGTAAATGGCAGTTTATTAGCACCATGCCCAGCTCGGCTGCAGAGGGCTAAGGGATAGTTCAGCGACTAGACGGACACCCAGGGGCCCTTTGGGGCGGCGCGTGCGGGACCCTCTGCCCTCCCCGCGTCCCTCAAACCTACAGGCCCCCAAAGTTGTGAATCACGCACAGAACTCTGCCTGGGTTTGGGCTCCCCCCACCTTCTTTCCACCGGCAAAACCATCACGATTCCTCCCCCTCCCCCTCCCGTCTCTTCCCTCCTTCCCGATTCGCGAACCGCTCGCACTTTCCCGAGGGGAGCGCGGGCGCCAGTTGCCTCCTTTTAAAGTTTGAGGGGCGGTGGCGGCGGCGGCCGGCAGGCGCGGGGGAACACAGGGGCCGCTACGGGAGCCGCGCCGCCGCCCATGTCATTCCACTTCAAGTGACTTCATGTGATGTCAGCTGAATGTAAAAGACAGTGATCTCACGCGGAGGGGAAGATGTTTGCCATCAAAATGTGACAGAGGAGACACGCTGCATGGCTCGGAACGCATCTCCTTGGCGGTGGGGGAAAGAGGTAAATGCGAGGTGGCTCTCCTGGTCCTCTAACTTTGCCCCTTCACCGTCCAGCTCCCCGCACGCGTGGCGGAGGCCAGGGTCCAGGGAACGGCTCAGGGGGGGTTAATTTGAGGCTCTTTTCTTTCTTTTTTTCTCTCTCTCCTTTTCCTTTGTAAACCCTCCCCCGTCTTCCCCCTTTCAAAGTCTCAGGGCAGGGGCTGGTGGGTTCCTTTGCGCGCCGGGTTAATGGGAGGTAATTTGGTCCCCTTGGGTGCACTTTGTTCTGCCCCTGTTCATTTGAATGCAAATGGGTGACCTGGACCCGACAAGGTGCTTATTAAATTGCGGTTTCCCTCCCTGCCTTTTCCGGAATGCAGACTTAGAGGAGAGAGGCTGCGCCCTGGCCCAGTCCCGCACGGCAAAGCTCGGCTCGGCGCGCCATGGCCAGTTCGGCTTCCCTGGAGACCATGGTGCCCCCGGCCTGCCCGCGCGCTGGAGCGTCGCCGGCCACTTCCAAGACGCTGGCCTTCTCCATCGAGCGCATCATGGCCAAGACGTCGGAGCCCCGTGCGCCCTTTGAGCCCCGGCCGGGGACGCTGGAGGCAGACGGCGGCCAGGGCAAGAAATTGCTCAACCTTTGCTCGCCGCTGCCCTGTATGATCCCCCTCCAGCCCCTAGGCTACGAGGTGCCGTCCAAGACGCTGCTCAGTTACTCCGAGCTCTGGAAAAGCAGCCTCCGGGCGGGCGGCGGTGGAGGAGGAGGAGGAGGAGGAGGCGGCGGCGGCGGCGGCGGCGGCGGGGGGGCCCCGGTGTGCGGCGCCAGCGGCTTGTGCAAAACCAACTGTGGCGTGTGCTGCAAGGCCGATCTGGGCCTGGCGCCGTCTGCGCTGCCGGCGGGCAGGGTCATCAAGCCGCAGGTCATCAACCAGGCGGTGGGGCTGCCGGCCAGCGGCTCGCTCTACTATTTCAACTACCTGGACTCTGCCGCGTACCCGCCGTCTGAGCTCCTCGGAGGCCACCTCTTCCCGTCCGGCCTCCTCAACGCACAGGCCCCCGCCGCCCTGGCCGCGCACCCCAAACTCTTTTTGCTGGAGAACGCCAAGTTGGCCGGCCTGGCCGCGGACAAGTTCCCCCATCCGGCCCCCTATGCCCATAAGGAGCGCTTGCCCGCGCCGCTGGAGCAAGTGCTGAAGGAGAACTCGGCCCTGACCGCCGAACGCGGCGGCGTCAAGGGCCACGGCAAGCTGCCCGGGGGCTCTGCGGACGGCAAGCCCAAAAACTTCACCTGCGAGGTGTGCGGCAAGGTGAGGCCCCGGGTCCGCGGGGGGCTGGGAGGGATGAGCAGAACAGCAGCTTGGCTGAGGCAGCCCGGACCGCCCCTTTCCCAAGTTTAGGAGCTCCCCGGTAGCTATGTACTTCTCACATTGGGGGGCCCAGCTGGGCCTCAGTTTCCCATTCTGTAAAATGGGGATGTCGTTGTCCGCGGCCACACGAGACGCGTGAGCAGTGGGTTGGGAAGCGCTTGGCAAAATGAACAGGGCTCTTGTTGGTTTCTGAAGGGAGTGTTGGTTGGGGGATGTAAGGCGCTGGCCTCCCCAGTCTGATTCTAGACCCTCGCGGACGGACACACCACAAGGCCCCTCGTGTCCTCCCATAGGTGTTTAATGCTCACTATAACCTCACCCGCCACATGCCGGTCCACACCGGAGCCAGACCGTTCGTGTGCAAAGTCTGCGGCAAAGGCTTCCGCCAGGCCAGCACGCTCTGCAGACACAAAATTATCCACACCCAGGTACGTGGCCCCCGGGTCGAGCTCGGCCCCCCACCCCCGCAACACCCCGTGCCTGAGCGACGGTGTTGGGGAGAGGATGGCAAGGGCTCCCCTTACCCCTCCCGGGGAGCCCATGCCCCTTCAAGGTGCCCCCGAGGTGGCCTCCCCTAGCCGGGGCCTTGGCCTCATTGTGCGCGCGCCCCTTTTCGCAGGAAAAGCCGCATAAATGCAACCAGTGCGGCAAAGCCTTCAACCGCAGTTCCACGCTCAACACGCACATCCGCATCCACGCGGGCTACAAGCCCTTCGTCTGCGAGTTTTGCGGCAAAGGCTTTCACCAAAAAGGTAATGTGCGGGGCGAGGCCCTCTCCTCACCTCACCTCCGGACTCGGCGGGTCACTGCTAGCGGGAAGGCAAAGAAGGATCCGGAGAGAGGGAGCGTGAGAGCTGCAAGCGCGGGCAGAGCATTTCTTTGGAATCGGGTTGTGCCCGGTTTGGGTGGAAGCTCTCCGGGCCGGGTTAGTAGACCTCGCTGGATTCAGCCTGGATGCACGGGGAGACTCCGAATTTGGGAGGTGGGATGGAAGGAAGGGACAGAGGGAAAGGAAGTAGGAGAAAGAAAGCCTATTGCTCTATAGAAAAAGCTTGTCTTTGTAGCCGGGACACCCCTTTCAAATGAAAAAAAAAAAAAAAAAATCGAGGCAAACTCCACCTCCTGGGAATAACAAGACCGGGGGAAACCATTACTGTCCCCAGCACCTCCAGGCCCGGCGCCCCGCTTGGGTTTTTCAAGGCGCTTTTGGATCTCCGGGTGGTATCTTGGTGGGGGTGGAGGGGCAGAGGGAGTAACTTTTAAAATGAGAAGAAAAACAGAAAATGAGGGACGAAGCCCGGGTTCGTGCGAATTTCTTCCAGCGAGGCAGCAGCCAGGAGAAGGACCCGATGCGTCTCTGGGCTGTGCAAAAGTTTCCCGGCCAGCCGAGCACAGCGGGAGGGACGCTGCGCGGGCCTGTGCACCGGGCGGGGCAGGGGCGCGGGGAGGCTACGCGGGACTCGGCCCTCCATCCTGTCGTGAGAGCCTCCGGCTTGACGCAGACGAAGTTTGACAACTTCTTCACTCGGAGAGGTCGCGCCCGCCTAGCCAAGCGTCGCCTTCTTTGCGCGGGCACCTGAGCCAACCCCGGGACGCCCGGCACCCCCCCCCCCCCCCCAGTTCCAATACATTCCCTCCCCCCCTCCTTTTTTTTGTTTTTGGTCTCCCGTAGGGAACTACAAGAATCACAAGCTGACCCACAGCGGCGAGAAGCAGTACAAATGCACCATCTGCAACAAGGCCTTCCACCAGGTCTACAACCTGACCTTCCACATGCACACCCACAACGACAAGAAGCCTTTCACGTGCGCCACTTGCGGCAAAGGGTTTTGCAGAAACTTTGACTTAAAGAAACACGTGCGCAAACTCCACGATAGCGTGGGGCCTGCCGCCCCCTCTACAAAGGACCTGACTCGGACAGTGCAGAGCTGAGAGCTACTGCCTCGCCCTCCCTTCCAGCCCCATCCAGCCCCCAAACAGATCACACGTATAAACTTATTTCTAAAATTAAAAGAAAATAAAAACTATAGCAGAGAGGCTAAAATCTATTTATCGAAACCAGCATATTTTTTGGAAAGCTAAACGTTTCCTCGATGACTGGCAGCAAACGCGTGGCTCCCACCTTTGTGTATTCGGGAAACTTATTTAAACCCAGTGCGCTGAAACGTATTTCCCTCCAGGCCTCCGCTTCTCCTCCGGCCGTGGGTTTTCACCCCAGCCTGTCACGTGAACGCCCCGGAAGAGCGCGGCGCCCCCAGCCATCTTTATACAGCCATGTAAATCCTCCTGTACAAGCGAACTCGGAATATATACATATCTAACTCAATAAACAGAATCACTAGTGCGCGTTTTCTTTCCCCCCTCTCCCCTCGCCGATAGGTCAGCTCAGCAACCCCAAAGAATGAGAAGGGAATAGGCGTTTATAGCATTTCCTTGCCCAAATGCTGCTTCCTTTGGGGTGCTGGGACCAGGGTGAGGCCAAACCGGTGTTCCTGCGGCGCTTGCTTGTGAAGACCCTCCCTCCCCGCGCCCCCCCCCCCCCCCGCCCCGGAATCCAGGGAGCAAAGGTCTACGTCGGCCTACACGTGGTGCCAAGTTTTTATTTGGTGACTCTTCCGACGCTTGGGATTCTGGGTGTTGCCTTATTTGGGTGAGAAAATTAAAAAAAAAAAAAAAAGGAGGGGTTAAAAGTCGCTGGGTGTTGGGGAGCTGGTTTGGGTGCATCTTTCAGCAAATTGCCTTGCCGCGCAAGGGTAAACGGCCAGGGCAATGCCCCTCTGGGGAGCTTCTGAGCATGTCTCCTTTTCTGGGCGACCTGACGGGCGGGGGGTGGGGGGGTGGACTCTTCCTCCCAGTTTTTCCTGGAGACGAGAGCTGGAGGCCAAGGGTCCCCAGCCCAGCCGGAGCTCTGGGGCTCCGGGGCTCCCTGGCCGGTGCTGCTGATCTGGGGCCAGCCTCCGGGTGCTGTGCGCCCTGCCGCGGGAGGGCGCACCCGGACTCTCGGAGCTCGCAGCCGCCGCCTCCCGCGCCCCGATTACCGCGCAGTTAGCCCATTTTCTGAATAGCTATCTCCGCCGCCGAGCACGCTGATGAAATGATCTCACGCTTGCTTCCTAAGTAATGACCCAAATTAAGAGAGAAAACAGAGACCCTTCAAACAGCATTACATTAATCATCTAATCATTCCCAGGAGGGGGTCGGCCGCCGCCGCCCCGTTTGATCCGAATCTGGATAATCAAGAGCTCAGATTACTGGCTCGGCGCGCCGGACCTCCCCCCCCCCCCCCCCGACTCCATACACACACTCTTAATATTCGCGCCGAGATTCAGCCCACGTCTTCTGGAACAATATTCCCCAGCGTGGAGAGGAAAGGCGGCGCCGGGCCGGAGAGCGCGCTTCCACGCAGCCTTGCCATTGCAAGGAATAGGGCGGCGGCAGCCGGGCGTTGATCCCACGCGGATTTCCACTGCGAGTGGAGGTTATTTGCTTCGTTAATGCAAAAGGAAACCCCCTCCTAACTCTGCAAGTGACTTGGGTGCGGGTTATCCCAACACCCGGTATACAGTAGGAGCTCAGTGCTGCCGGCGCCAGGGGCTTCCACGATCAAAACTGCTCACGTTTCCCCAACGCTTGCTCCGTTTCCAGGCACAGGTGCTTTCGAATGTTCACAACAGCCCTCAAGCTGGGGACGATTTATGGACGGACAGAGACATTGAGGCAGAGATAAGCCAAACGACATGCCTCGGGTCACGGGACTAGGTAGGGCTGGGATTCGAACTCCGGGAGGCTTTCAGGGAACCCAAACTGCCTTCAGTCCTCGTGGGTGGGGGAGGAATCTCCAGGTTGGGACCCGCGCAAAGACGTTAGGCTGCTGCGTGGAGGCTCAGTCCTGGTCACAGCCAAAGGTTGGGTTCCGGCCCCCGCCCAATTCGCAGACCCATTGCGCGGGGAAGGAGAATTGTCGATTTTGTTTGCACAGAGGACGGCGACAGCTTCCTCAGGCTGTCGCGGGAGTATTTTTAGTACCTCCGATTCAGAAATAGGAACGTGTACATTAGAATTCCATTTCCTGAAAGGAGAGCGTCCTCGTTTTTGTAATCCCCCCCCCCCTCCCAAGTCTGGGAAGACGCAGTCAGGGGAGGGGGAATGAGGAAGCGAGGAGGAATTTAAATGTTAGCTCGTTCTGGCTGCAGTTCGCTGAGGGGAGATTGGGACCCAGAGGGATATGCAGATTTAACTCCGAAATCTCCATGGATGCCACAAACCCCAGGAAACCCCAGGATGGGCGAGGAGGACTTGGCGGCCAAGGATATGGAAATATCGCCTTGCTTTTCCCACACATCTATCCCCAGGGGTATTGCGAGCTGGTTTGAGGAGTCAGCTTTCCCCCAGGGTTCTCATACCGGGTTTTATTAGCCCCTCCTTACACACACACACACACACACACACACCCTTCTCCATTTCTGGGAGATCCCGGACACCCTACGACAGTCCTCTTAACCAAAATCCTTTCCTTCTTGCATTCCTGAAAGGATCCTTTGCAGATTCACTTCTTGGAGACCAGATACTGGTCAGGGTGAGCCCACCTTCTTTTTAAATAGTTCCAGAACTTGGGACAAGGGGCAGACACCATCAAATTTAGTGGAAAGCATCCGCTTAGAGAATTGGGTTAAAAAGTTGGCCTGAATGTGGAAATCGTGATCAAGTCTTCTTTCCCTTTAAGAAGAGAAGAGAAATAATGATTAAAAAAAAAAAAATAGACGGGGCACCCCCACCCAGGAAAAGAACTTTCTAACCTTCAAGTGAGAGAACTTTGAGAAATTCTTCTGTAGCAAGTTTTCCCAGGAGGAAGACCAAAAGGGTTGCCCATCTCCTACGACGGGAGAAATTGGTTTCCGGGTGACAGTTCTGAAGATGGCGTGCTTGCAAACGAGGCAGCAAATGAAATCAAAGTAACGGGGAGAGCAGGAGGCATTTCTCTCCTGGACTGCTCATCTCTGCAGTCAGGGGCGAAGTGAGTCCCTGTGACTTCTGGGGTACACCTGAGCAGCGTGTCTGGCATGATCCAACCTCCTTGAGGTTGTTTCCTCATAACCTGATTCTTAACTTCACCTTCACACCAGCTCCTGTCAATCGCTCTCACCTGAGAAGGTGTTACTTCACATCTGGCGGTAATTGCAGATAAACAGAGAGTTCTGTATCTGTAGGGCGCAGCTCCGCTTTCCACAGGTTGGAAGTCACTGCTCCCGGGTTTAAGTTGTCTGCTTCCTTCAGGTGTGGGATTCAAGAAAGGATGCCTTCACCCGAAAAGGAGTACAAAGAGAAACAGGAACCTTCTGCGTGAGTGACTGAACACCTTTCACAGCCAGTGAAGGGTCGGAAGCCAACACTAACTTTCAGTCACCGTCTCCACTGGGATCCTTTAGCTTATTCACCATGCATCGGAATTGATGGGTGAAAGGCTCTGTTTTCTGGGTTTTTTCCCCTCTTAATATTAAACTGTTTGCATGACTTGTAGTTTGCAGTATTAGTAAATGACTTAAACAAGGTAGTCATCAGCTGCATATTAATATGCTAACCTTGATTAAATTGAAGAGGCCGGCCCTTAAAAAATATTTAAAAAAAATCAAATTGCGGGGGAGGGGAATCCTGTCACAGACACAAAAAAGACTCCAATTATCTTTTCCCCTTCAAGATGTTTGTTCTGTCCATGACTGCTCACACTTCAGCAATCTTGCCAGCAAGACTCAAAAAAAAAAAAAAAAACCCTCCTTCTTCCAAAGCCACAGCCTTGTACATAACAGATTGTACAGTCCTATTGCCTTAGGCGGGTTAGAGGTTCCTCTCTGCAAAGAGCGACACAGAGAAGTTGCCAGCATCCAGACACATTTTGGGGGGCACTGTGCTCGTTCTTGCCTTGGCTGCAGAAGTGGATCTATGTGGTCCCCGTTTTGCTGTCTGGCTCCCAAGAGGGTCGGAGGCTGCCTGAGGCCGGTGCGTGAGTTACAGCACTGAGGCATCCAGGTGTGCTGGTGGTGGATGGGCTCGGGGAGAAACGCAGGAGGGAGGGAAGGAGAGTCAGGGTGGGGGCGCTGCTAAAGGGAGGATAGCAGTCTTGAGAAAACGCTGGGAAATAAACAACCTCAAGGCAGCTGCGTTGCCCTTTTCCCTGCACTTCCCTCTCAAACGTCTGAGCAACCAGTTTGCTCCTAGAAACATGTTAATTGCCAACGGAGCTCATTAAGGCATGCACATGCAAAACACAGCAAGAAAGATTAAATGGACAAAAGCGCAATAATGAACTGTCAACAATCGGGCCCATCTACGACCGGGATCACTCAAGAATGAGGCATTTAGAGGCAACAAAGGATTGTCTGGGACAGGAAGAAAAGACGACCTAGACTTTTGTTTAGTCAACACAATTGATTACAAATGAGAGATTAACAGGATAGCTTCAGATTTTTTTAAAAAGAGGCAGAAAAGAAAAGTCCAATTAAGTCCACCGAATGTTAACTACATTGCGTTCCATGCCTAGCCCCAAAGAAATTCTCATTAAACCATCCCTGGCGATCCCTTTTGGAAAGTAATTTGTCTCCCTGATGGAGCAGAGAAAGAGAATCGTGTAAAAGAAAGCGTTAGTTCTTGGCACAATGAGCTTAGGAGACACTCTAGAAAGAGCCAAAGGGGGAGTTAATGAGCATCTGACAAACTGCTTGGATTCAGGCCTAGAGAACAGCGATGAAAAGATGAAATTGGCCAACAACTATTCTTTATATCAAACATAAAAAGGCCAATCTGAAATGGGGCTGCTCAAAAGTGGTTGAAAGTACATAGCCCAAGAAAAAGGAGCCGCGGCCAGGCCCCTTGTTGGACACCGGACACAGAACTCGACGGGCCAAGAGCTCGGAAATAGGCAGAAAGGTGGGCCCTCCACCCCAGAGCAAACTCCAGCCACCGCCCCGGGCTTTGAAGATGCTGATCAGAAGCTCCCGGCGCCCACCCCCTACCCTCTGGATGTTTCTTTCATGAGTGAAAAATGTATCAGGCTAGCCTTTGAGGGTTCCCTAAAAGTTCTGGTAATCTGGTAATTAGTCCCTGGCATTCGCCGAACGACTTCTCTCTTCTACAGTCATGGGCCCCCCAAGAGCACCATATGTCACCAGTTCATATTCAGTTTTCCCCGAGCTCCCTCCTAGTGACCATTCAACCCCACCCCCACCCCCCCCCCCCACCGCCTCACCCCTGCCAGGTAATTGCCTTCCTAATTTTGCATAGGGCAGAGGTGGCAAGGAACTGAAGACACTGAACACACGCAGGGCTTCCTGAAACTGGTTATGAAGTTTTAAAATTGTTTCTCATAGTTGTTCATCTGTCTTTAAGAAACCAGTTCGTTTTAATGTTTCCTTTTTTGAACAAAGTAGGTCAGTGGTATGTGTCTATATGAGACATGTATTACATTTTAATTAAACCTAAGCATCCAGGCTTCCTAACAGCAGAAGTGTTTGGAGGTTCTCCTACACGCAGTGTCTGTCCAGAGCCAGGTAAACAGAATCTAGCAGTGAGATGGGGTTTTCAGCTCAGTCCACCAGCTAAGGAACACAGAACAAATCTTGTGGGTTTTTTTTTTTAATGCCTTATTTATTCCATCTTTGACGTGGGACCAGTGCCATCTCAGATACTAGAGTGCAGCATTTAAAACTTGATTCTAGGTTTTGTATTCTTACTCTCAAATCCTTGGTAACAGCTATCACATTTCTGAGGGCTTGGCTTGCACTTCAGGCTGTGCTCATGCTTCATGGAAAAAATATATTGCTGTCTGGAAGTAAAGAATGAGGAAGAAGAAGTATACCGATTCAAAATAAAAATAAAAACAGTCATCTAAGGTTTGAGACTAGGTCTGGTTTTCAAAGCGCAGAAGTGTTATAAAATCTAGAAAGGTGCATTTAAGGAAAGGAGAGAAAATGAGACGTTTCGATTGCAGATGAACCAGAGACTGAAATAATTCGCTCTTCGCCGAGGCATCCTAGCAAGGCCGCATGACCTGCCACACAATTGTCATTGTTTGTGTTTTCTCTTCAGTGTTTTTTCAGTCCTAGGCCATATTTAGAGCTCCGTTTCCTCCAGGAGTTTCAATTGTCCGCATTTTGTCCCCCTCCCAAAGTGCATGGTGGTGGTACATGCCTAGGGACTGATAAGCTATTATCTATCAATGAAAGTGGAGTCAGTGGTTAGGAGCCTGGGTCTGGCATCAAACCAGCTGAGTTCAAATCCTAGCTAGCTCAGCCGTTCATCAGGAAAAATGACGTTCTCTCTTTTTACTCATCTGCAAAATAGGAATATTAGGTGTACCTAGCACACTTGAGACTAATATAATGTTGTATGTCAATTATATCTCAAAAAAGCAAGAGAGAGCACCTTATCTCACAGGGCCGATATGAGGCTAACATGAGCTAACACATATAACTAGAACTTGGAACAGCACCTGGAACATACATAGTAAGAATTCCAGAAGTTCGAGATTATGGTTACAAAAACCCAAGTAGTAAATGTTTTAAATGTTTTAAATGTTTATAAAGAAACATTACCCATGTTATCTTGTTGGCTCATTACGCATTTATTTGGTAGGTTATCTTAGCCCCATTTTAAGGAGCAGTTAAACAGAAGAAGTTGCTTGAGTAGGTATGGTCCCCTTTAGCTCACACACCGGAACTCAATGGAGTGCAGACTCACTCAGGTGATTGTGTCTGACTATGCCAGTGCCACGGTTCTGGCAGGAATGAGCGCAAGAATCACAAAAGGTTTTGGCCAAAAATTCACCTGAGCCCCATTTACTGAGCTGCCGGGTCAACAGATCTGCTCTGTGACCCAGAAATCTGTATTTTAACCTGAAGTCGTTGATTTCCCAGATGACATTTTAAGAAACACTGATTTCGCATCTGTGTTCTTTCCACCTCACCACAACGCTGTCTTTGGTAGATGAAATAACACCATCAGCTTTTCATAAATTAATGAATACATTTGATCATTCATTCAACAAATATGATGTGAATACCTCCAGCGTGTCCAACACTAAGGCGGGGTGCTGGAGTTAAAGGAAGAGAAGGACAGAGCGTGTGCTCCAGAGTTCACGGTTTACTGGAGGAGAAAAATTACATGTAACAAAGATCCCCACACGAAACTTGGTTCTGAAGATGAAATTGGGCATTCAATCCAGCCTGGGTTTGGGTGTGCAGTGGACATCTGTTATTTTTGCCTGCTGATCATCATTTCCCCGTCTGGTAACAACATCCAACATTTCCTTTGGAGACGTCACCCCTCCCCCATTCTCAGTCCATATGGTTAAGGTGGGGGCTAGTCCGTCCCTACATGGTGGTCATGTGACACAGGCTTGGCCAATCGGAGCACAACATCCTCCTGGCCGAAGTGAATGGCTCAGGACCGGGCACCTGACCTAAATAGGGCCAATAAAAGTCCTGCCCGGGGCTTTTGCCACAGCAGAAGCTTTTCCTTTGGGTTTCGAAGAAGGCTGGACGGCAGTTTGGGGATCTGGTGGAGGCATATTTGCTACGATGTTTGCAGAGACCGTCGTGAACTGTGAGTATTAGAGGTACCCTAAAGACCTCCTTAGACCCTGATGTGACTGAAGTCTGAAGCACACGTGGACTTCATAACTATTTGCTTTAATACAGAGTCTCTTCTCTCCCCCAAAACTTCTGACTGATGGTGGGCAGAAAAAAAGGGAAGTCTGAGTTGCCACTCTAGGGGCAGCGATGCCTGATTTGAGTCTTCAGAGACCAGGAGGTGTTTGTTAGCTGGCGGAATGGGAACGAGAGCTATCTCAAGGTGCCTAAGTGAAAGCCCACAGGTTAAAATGCATGTAGGTGGGCGTGGGTATGGCTGGGTTTAATATTGGTAGGTGTGACTTTGAAACCTAGTTGTGCTTCTGAGCAGCTGGAGCTCTCCGGGCTGGAGGCTTGCCCTCTCTGAGCCTCAGATTGCGTTTCTGCCAAGTGAGCTGTTAGGTTTCAGTGCAGTGGGGCAAGTCAGACACCCGGTTCCACTGCAGGCATTGAGGTGAATGACTGCAGTTGTTATCACCTGAAGGTAAGACACCTTGGTGACTGGTTGGCATTCTGAGTCCTGTGTCGTTCAATGGAGCGATCTACGGGAGCTAGAGATATCTCAGGGCAGAGATTTCGACTGTAGTACCCTATCAGCATCTGCCTGGCCGCCAAAGCCTGCCTTTTTCTGAGTGAAACAGGATGTAGATGCAACATTGTAGGCTTTGGCATCCCCTAGACCAGCTGATTGCGATCACCAGTTGTAGGTGTAATTCCTCTTAACATTCTGAGACCAGGTGGCCTCATCTTTAACATTAACCTGTTTCTTAGAAGGATTTAAATGAGATAATATGTGTAAAGTGCCGGGCACAATGTAGATGTTCAATAAATTATAGCTTTTTCTCTTACTCCTAAGTACTACTGTTAGAATTATAATCACTGAAATAATCTTGAGATCCTTGATCAGCAGAGCAAGTAGGACTGCAGTATTCTTTATTTTAATTTCGGTCTAGTTAACATACGGTGTTACGTTAGTTTCAGGTGTACATTATAGCGATTCAACAGTTCGTGTATCACCCAGCGCTCATCCAGGACTGCAGTATTCTTTAACAAATAGAGCGCTGGATGCTTTACAAGGGCAAGGATTGTCTGCTTTGTTCACTGCTGTGTGCCCAAAGCTTGGCCCATAGTAGGTATACTAGCATTACAAGGAGGTTATCCTCTCGTTCTCCTCCCTGTGTGCTAGAAGGTTACCCCGCTCAGTCTTCTGGGCAGCCGCTTGCACTCCATTGTGCACTGGTTCAGTCATAAAACAAATATTTATTGAAAGCCGTGTGCCAGGACTTGTGGGGAAAGAACTGTAAACAAGGCAGACTTGATCCTGGAGGATCTTTATCCTAGTGGTGGAAGACAGAAGACGAATAAACCAGGGGTCAAGAAATAATATCAGAGGATGGGAAACACCAGGAAGGAACTAGAAGAGAGTGACCTAATAGGACTTAACGGGGGACAAGAGTACTTGAAATAGGTGGTCAGCACCAGTGTGGCACACCTCTTGTGCCCAGAAACTACAAGAAGCATCAACACAACTCGAGTTGGACCCTAGAATTAATCCACTTGGACTTTTAAAAAAAGAGTCTCTTCCCCACAGATCCAAAGTGCCCATTGGTTGGACCAGCTCAAATCTGCCTGGGACTCCAAAAAAGAGTTTTCCAAGGTATGCTACGGAAAACAAAGAGCATCCCTGGGCAGTGGGTGCTATAGGCCATTGACCCACATACAGTTTTTCCCACTGAATGGCATGGTAATTGATCAAAGTGAAAAAATTTATAGAAAGAGATACTGCTGCCATGTTTTTAAAGCATGTGTTTCCCAGCCAAGTCTCCAGATGGAATCACCGAAGCAACACATCCTTGACTTAAATGTGACTGTTTAACAGTTATATTGGGTAGGCCATATTTTTCCACAAGGAGGTAGTTGCTTGTCTTAGGAACTTGAGACTCTTAACAGACTTTTGGGTGAGAGCTTTCCAGGATACCACTCTTTCTGTCACACTTCCTGAAGTCACAGGAGTCAGAGACCTAGCTGTGGTGTCAGGAGAGGCGGAACGATAAGAGTGAAGTGTTACACGGCTCATGGAATGATGAGGTCTGTACGATTTCTTGGTGCCCATCACTGTCACTAGTGAACGGCTCAGAAGCAGAAAGATGGTTCATTTGTTCGTTTTTGCCTGACCATCATCCCTTTTCCCTTCTTTTGGTTATCAGCGTTCTGATTTTGCTTTGAAGGAGCTGCCCTTCGCTGAGCACAGACCATTGGAACTGTGAAGAAAGCTCCCTGTGTCTCATCCACTGGCTAAGGGACAAACAGGGGGCATAAACCAGGTCATGTAGATGATTTGTTTAGAATTTGACCCTTGAGCCGAGGGATACTGTTACATGTAACTGATGGTCATTCATTCCAAGGGGACTATGGATCAGCCTGCTACTTAAACACATCCTGAGTTGCCCTAATTACACATACAGTTGCCTTGGAATTACAACTTTTTCCAAACCTGGTATTACAACTTTTTCTTTATCAGCTCCCACATAACATTCCAATGAATTAATTTTCCACATAAATTGGCTAGAGTTGTTTTCTGTGACTTACAACCCAAGGTGCTGGCTAGTAATCTTCCCACCCGTGACTCACCTTCCCCTTATAGTCCCTAGAATATCGGAAGTCCAAGATTAGATTTTCTTGTCTAGCGTTTTTATTGCTACCTGAATTTCATCGCTTAATTTTGAGAACCTTTCAAGTAGCTATGGCCTGCTTTGCTACCTGAAAAAGTTTGGGAGGAAGGAAACCCTATAACCCTACCTACACCCCACATTTTTATATTCAGAATAGGGTATTCAGAGTGAGATGGGACTGAGGCTGCCTCAAACAATTTGGGGAAGAAAGACGTTAAAAATACAGCACAACAGTGTTGAGATGTAGATTATTTTGTGTAGAAGGACTTCTTGGTGGTGAGGAAGAGCGGATGGGCAGAGGTTTGTCAAAAGTTGCAAGCTTACAGTTAGACGATGAATAAGTTCTAGGGATCTCATACACAGCATTATGAATATCGTTAATAATAGTGTATTTTATACTTGAAAGTTGCTAGGAGAGTAGATCTCAAATATTCTCACCTCCCCCACCCCACACATGCACAAAATGTTAATTATGTGACTTGATGGAGGTGTTAGCTAAGGCTTTGGTGGTAATCCTATGGCAAAATATACGTGTAGCCAATCGACGAGTTGTATGCAATGTTATATGTCAGTTATATCTCACTAAAGCTGGGGAAATAAACAAAAACCTCCCCTCTCGTTCCCCCCGAAAAGGAAGGAAGAGTACTCAAGATATGATCTCGTTATTTTTCCCCAGCATTCCTATAATGTAGGAACAATTTGTTGAGTGTAGTACACAAGACAAGAGGATGTCTTAACATAGACTGAAGGAAGAAAGTTGGCTGGGGTCAAGCAGTGAGATGGGAAGAAGGCTGGTTTTAATTCCTGGGGGTTCTGAGCCTGGAAGAAGACAGATCCTAAAACCTAGTGCACATTTGGGGCAGGAAGCATTATTATCTGTTCTTTTCGAAAAAAAAAAAACCACAATATAATTTTACCCCAGACACTATATATTGAATAAGGTCATCAAGTAGAAAATCGAGGTAACAAATAGAAAAATAGGCAAGCTACAAGGGTTACTTAGAAGACTGGCTTAGATAGACCCTGAATTTTCTGGTAGCTAAGGCGAAAAGGAAATGGTGGGGGGGGGGGGGGGGTTATTCAGCTGCTGTCTTCAAGAGACACCAGAACACAAATAGAACTGCTTCCTTGATCTGATTTTCTTATAGATTTCCTTGCAAATTAGCCCTTCAATTTTGAATCTTGTGAAGTATGTGCTCACAAGCCCACATATTGATCAAGTTGTTATAGGTTAGCATCGCTTGGGTTGTGACTAGAAGGTGCCAGCCAACTTCAGTCATGGCACAGGGTTCATGGAAAAAGAAATACGGGAAGCCCAAGCCCTCTGACTACTGTGGCTGGTTCATCTGGTTCATGAAAATGCATGGCTTTTAGTAAAAGTGTCCTCTTGGCCAGAGTTTTCTCTCCTATAAATGTCTCATATGTTATACATCTATAATAAAATAAATTTGCAGGTTTTCTCTGGGGATGAGGGCAGAGCAATGTTGGATGCCTTGAGCGAGCCAGAGTAAATGTGGGATTTAACTGTAGATCTAAGATTAATTTGAAGAAGATGCACAGCGTCTGTGGGGTTTTCTCTCAGATCTATAAAATTGACATAAGACCACTGACTGTCTACTGCAAAGGAGTGTCGTGTTGGAGAAAGAAGGTGCTGATGTTTGCACTTGCATCCCTCAAGGGGGGCTTTGTAGAACATACAAGTGGCTGCTCTAAGCTTAAAGTACTCATCACATCACTTCTGGTTAGATCATGGGAAATCGATAGCTTTGCAAGGCAGTGTTTTACGTGCCATCCTCTGGGAAAATAAGTGCCAACGTGTCTGGTAGAGAGAAGAGATTTGGGAGACTTTCATTTTCCCTCTGTGGTTATTTGTTTGTTTTGTGTTTTAATAGTGGCTGGTATCTTCCTCTGTTTGAGCTTTCCTATGTCTGGGATTTTGCACATGCTGTTCCCTGTACTCAGCCCATGGAGGGGGGGTCCTTTGCCCCTCCTCTACCTCATTCTTCTTGTGGCTGGTTCCTTCTCATCCACCCTGTGAAGCTTATTTCGGAATGGCCTTTCTCGGGAAGGAATGGGCTCAATAATACAGACCGCGTAGTAACACTAGGGGTGGGTTTGACCTACAAAGAAGCTTATCCTGGGGGCGCCTAGGTGGCTCAGTTCAACTCTTGATTTTGGCTCAGGTCGTGATCACACATTGGTGGGATCAAGCCCCGCGTGCGGCTCTGCTGACAGCATGAAGTCTGTTTGGGATTCCCTGTCTCCCTCTATCCCTGCCCCTGCCCCACTTGTGCACGTGCCCACGTGCACATTCTCTCTCTCAAAATAAATAAACCTAAAAAGAAAAAAACTTACCCTGGGAAAGAGCCTGTGTCTCCCCTCACTCCCCTCATTATCCTAGATGTTCTTCCCCACTCACTGACTCCATGATTCTTCCTTTCCTTCCCTTCCTAGTACTTACACAAATCACGTATGTACTTGTTCCTTTCTTGTTTCCTCCCAGATACACTGGAAGTACCACAGTGGGGGGCCACATTGTCATCAGCATATGTCCAGTGCCCAGGTCCGTGCCTGGCATGTTGTAGGCACTCATCACATCGGGGGGGGGGGGGGGGAGGATAAAGTTACATGCCTTCTCCTTGAAAAAATCGTGAGGAAAATGATGTACAAGGTTCGGGTTGCCGTTGTCTCTGCTTGTATGCTCTCACTCAAAGTGGGGAGCAGAAACCCAACAGAATTGATATTCTACCCTGAGAATTTGGATTTATTTGGCATCTATTAGGCACAGGGAATTTTATCAACACGATTTTTATTTCTCTCCATCCTGCAAGGCATATTGTCCTATCACTTGGGGAAAAGGCTCCAGTTTTGCCCGACTGTTACTAGCTGAGTAGGCATTAGAAGCCACATCCAACTTTGCCCTTCAGGAGCTCTCCTCCCCTCCTGGAGGTGGCTGATTTGTGTGCACCCTTAAGGCTTGGCTCAACACTGCTTCCTTTTTCCAGATGCCCCATGTGAGTCGTCTAGTAATCCTCAGTGTAAGTATACACCCGTAGATTTATCTCTGTTCTTAATAGAGAAAAGAAAAAAGCATTTACAAGGAGTTGAAGAGAACGGATTTATGAAGCATATTTCATCCTTATTCATCCAAAGTTAAATGCTGCTGTTCAATTGTTGCCTTAATTAGTGTGGCTTTTTTTTTTTTTTTTTGAGAGAGAGACAGCACAAGTGGGGGAGGGGCGCAGAGAACCAGAGAGAGAGAGAGAGAGAGAGAGAGAATGAATGAATGAATGAATGAATGAATCCCAAGCAGGCTCTGCGCCCTCAAGCACAGAGCCTGACACTGGGCTTGAACCCACAAAACGGTGAGTTCATGACTGTAGTCGAACCCAAAAGTTGGATGCTTAACCAACTGAGCCACCCAGGCACTCAGCATGGCTTTTTTTTTTTTTTAAATCTTTGTTAACTTATTTATTTATTTATATAGAGCGTGTGGGTGTGTGAGCATGGGGGAGGGGCAGTAAGAGAGAGGGAGCAAGAATCCCAAGCAGGCTGCACCCTGCACCGTCTGTGCAGAGCCTGATGCGGGGTTCGATTCCGCAAACCGTAAGATCGTGACCTGAGCTGAAATCAAGAGCCGCCTGGATCGCTCAACCAACGGAGCCACCCAGGTGCCCCTAGTATGGCTTTTTAATAACTGTGCATCACACCGTGTGGGATGGTGCCTGCTTTTGTACCAGCTGGGTGGCATGATTCTGCCATATTAAATAGAGTCATCTGAGGTATTGTTTTGCTTTTTGTTTTTTTGAGTTTTAGGAAACAGCCCCTCCTCTGACTGTAGGAATGCTTTTCCTTTTGCAGAGGTCGCAGGACACTGTGCTACCACCCCCTGTGTGCTTTCTGCTCTGTCACTGAAGCTGCTCTCTGTCACTTACCAGCCTCTGCTTCACGTGCTGGCTTCCTCCTCTCTGCCCACCCTCCTTTGCAAGCTCCCCGAATACAGGGATTGTAGGGGTTCCCCAAAAGGTCACTGAAAAAATGAGTAAATGAATATAATTTGCTCTCCCCTTTTCCCTTCATTAGCAATTTGGTTTGCTAACTTTTATTTGACCCAAATATGAGCCACATCCTCGCTAGTCTTCTTAGATAAATGGGTAGAGATAAAATGTCTCATTTCAACTTTTCAGGAATTGTAGACAGAAATCTTTACAGAATCTGTACTTACCTAATCACTTCGTGGCTTTTTTTTTTTTTAAGTATGAAATTAAAAAAAAATTGAAGAATTAAAGAGCTTTGAGTTTCTGTAAATACTCACCTTTTGTGAGTCACAGTGGCCCTTGAGCCAGATAATTTCTAAATCCTGCTCCAGAATTTGCTTCTGTTCTGTCGCACTTAGACTGATCAATTTTCAGAAGTTGTAGGAGAGAAAATAAATTCTGTCTCCAAATGATGTTTATAATCTCAAATCTAAATTAAAACATGTCGATTCCACAGCAATAGTCACTATGGAAATAGAAACATATAGGCCTCGATTCTAAATCAAGAGAGTGTTTAGCTGGGTGGTATATATTTTCCATCATGTTTTTGAAAAATCTGTTACAGTGTATGCATTTTCAAAGGCTTAGATTTGATAAGCTTCTAAGAAATAGTACATGTGTGGGTCACATTAAAATTTACTTTGTACATGTTTGAAATGTGTATAATGCCTTGCCCCTATTAATGAAAATGCTACTAAGTTATTCGACTAGACCCAGGAAATTTTAAAAAATAAAACAAAAACCTTTGAAAGAAATCTATGGGAGCCTCCCTAGCAGATATGCCTATACGTTATCTCCATTCAAATTCTTGTAAAATTCAAATGTTATATTAAGAATACTAACAAGTAGAGAATGGATTCGAAAGTTTAAATAGAATTGCCACTCACGTCTCAATTTACACCTAATTATCAAGCTTCATTTAGTTTTAGAAACTGTTTAAAAATATAATTGCTAGTTTAAAAAATTGTCAGACTAAAAAAAACCCCAAAGGTAATAATAGAAATAGTTTATTCTAGAGGTGCATCATACAAAATGACTTTAAACTTCCTTAAAAGTTTTAAAAGTTAAAAAATGCCCGCCCCCCGTTCAGATGAATAAACAGTTTGCCTTTATCCTTTTCAACTTTTTTTCTAGTAATTAGTCAAGAAATTGAGCCAGGATCTGTGTGCCTACTATGTGCTAGGCAATGTTCTAAATTCGAATGTCACTTCTCAAATAATGTAAAACAAACATATGCTATGATCATTTTGCTTTAAATACCATAAGCCAAGCATATATCTCTTTTACATGAAATACATAATTACTCTTATTTTAAAATTACATAGCTCCTTTCTTTCAAGGAGCCCAAGATTTTTTTTTTTTTTTTTTTTTTTTAGAGTCAAAACCACTATCTTCATATTACTCTCCTGCAGTTCATGGAAACCAAGAGCTACCTACCTTTTCTTGTACCAGGCATGCTTCTCTAAAAGTTAAAAATGAAAAGGAACGATTATTTCCTTGCCCGGTGAGCTCTCATCAACTGCAAAACGAGGATGGCCTAGCCTGCCCCTCCCCACAAAAAGATCTGTTGTCAATATTCAGTCTTTTCCTTCTGGCTCTACAAGACGAGATCTGTGTCTCTCCTTCTGCTGATATCTCGCCTCAGCAATTACCTGCTTATATACACTGTGCAGTAATACCTTGTAATGAAATAGGTCAGCCCATGTTGTGTCTCTTCAGAACTTTAGCCATTTGGACATCCTTGTAAGCATACAGCTTGTCTCATAATTAGCCAGAATTCTGGGATCTTTCCGTAGCAGCTGACACCTTATAGTCATGCCTCCAAACGTATGAGGGATAATGATGTGTGAAATTCAGATGTGTGAGAGTTCTTTTTTCCCTCTTGTTCTAATAGGGTTAACTGAGGCATCAGTTTTCTTGTTTACCTTTTTTTTTAATTTATTTTTTTTAACTTTATATTTAAGTTAGTTATCATAGTGCAACAATGATTTTCAGGAGTAGATTCCTTAATGCCCCTGACCCATTTAGCCCATCGCCCCTCCCACAACCCCTCCGATAACCCTCTGTTTGTTCTCCATATTTAAGAGTCTCTTATGTTTTGTCCCCCTCCCTGTTTTTATATTATTTTTGCTTCCCTTCCCTTAAGTTCATCTGTTTTGTATCTTGTCTACCCTTTTTGCTGTATTTAACTTCACCCCATTTGCTTGAACACCCTTAGACTTCTCAGAGAGTTTGCCATCAGGGCTTTTTCCAGTGATACCTTACCAGCTTGTATACTGACTTGTTGTTGTTGAGCTGAAAAGACTGACTGTTTTGGAGTCACACAGATCCACTATCAGCTGAAGCTCACAAATGATTAACACATAATGTTTGCCCCACATTCTAAAGAGCTGATGTATCATTTAGAGTTGTTACCTACAGGTTACATGCAGGTGGTTTAACTGAAAAGGAAATTGATCATTTCATATTACAAGAAACTCAGAAGTAGGAGCCTCAGGTCTGTTTGTGATTCTCCTATGTGAAGTTTCCTTTGAGGCTGATAGAAAGATGCTGTAGGAGTCCCAGCCTCATGTGTAGGCCAGATGATGTCCAAACAATCTCTGTCTCTTAGGAGCAGGAAAAGATTTCCTAGAAGCCCTCCCAGTTGACTTGCTGTCCTGTGTCATTGGCCAGAATTTTATCACCTAGTTCATTCCTAAACCAATCAATGGCAAGAAGAAGGGGATTAGCGTGGCTCCTTTAGATAAATTGGAATATAATCCCTGGAACTACCTATTGGGGTAGGGCAACTTCCCTGCGGTACTTAATTCTTGGAGCAATAAAATATCTGAATAAAATCAAGGTTCAGTTAAAAAGGAGGCAGAGGAAGCAGTGATATGAGTGCTAGATAGCCAGCCAGCAACGTCTGCTACACATGAATTTGAACAAGAAGGCAAGAAAGATATTTACAAAGTCAGAGTGGCATTGTAGAACTTAGGGTTGATTTCCCTGGGTTAGCAGAAGGAAGGTAGAGTGTGACTTTATAATCTATCTATATTTTTGATCATAGGTTCCCCCCCCCCCCCACCTCTTAGCACAATGATAACACTGGGTATACATAGGTTTATTTAATGCTAGAAATTCCCACTTGGTACAAAAATAGAATCAGTCTTTAAAAAAAATTAGCTTATACAATTAATTTGTTTTGTAAATTAGCAACTATAATTAACAACAGAAAGCATTTAATAACCTCTGTGTCCAAAGTTCAGAATATAATCAGTGGAGATAATTAATTAGCTGAAGTCATCTGAAATACTTTGTAATTTGTTTGCCTCTAAATTTGATTTGACATTTATATTAAACCCAGATTATGAAAAAAAAATGTTTTTGATGCTACTTGGCATAACTTTGTACTACATTATGTGTTGCTGTAGAATTTACAAGATCAACATTTAGATGTCACCAGAGAGACATATATCCTTGTACTGTGATAGACATTATCAGGCACTCCCAAAGTAGCAGCAGCTATTTACATTGAACTTAAATAGACAACTATGGAAATGTCAAGAAGCATTACATTTTTAGAAGTTAGAAACATTGAGGAGAATTAGGCTTTTCGTTTTTAATTTGCATTCAAGTGACCAAAGAGTGTCTTCTGTGTGAGAATAACTTGTATGCGCAGAGCAAAGACCAAAGTAACCAGCAATCTTAAACCATGTACCACAAACCTGTAGTGTATCAGGAAATCAATTTAGGGGTCATTACTAGCCTCTCCCCCCCCATTTAATTTAAAAATAAAGAATAGAAAATATCAAACAGCATTATATACACTAGGGGAAAGAGTGGATTCATTTCATTTGAACTTAATGTTTCTATTATGAAAAATTTCAAGCGTATATGGACAGTAGAGAGAATAGTAGAATGAACCCACGTATACCCATCCCCCAGATCCAAAAATTATTAAGATTTGGGCTGTATCCTCTTAATCTTATTTTGCTGATATATTTTATGAGACTGATTTTGCTGATATATTGTAAAGTGAATGTAGGACACGACTTCATTTCACTCCCAAATATTTTAGGATGTACTTTTAAAAAATGATAAACATTTTCTTATATTACCACAGTGTAATTGTTATCAATATTAATAAAATTAAGTTATTTAATATTATATAATATCCAGTCTCCAAAATAACAAAATACTCTACCCAATGGACTTTTTTAAAAATAATTTTTTAATGTTCTTTTTAAAATTTATATTTATTCTTCTTCTTCTTCTTCTTATTATTATTTAATTTACATCCAAGTCAGGTAGCATAAAGTAAAACCATGATTTCAGGAGAATCCAATGATTCATCCCCTACATAGAACACCCTTATCCCAACTTGCTGCTTATCCCAACAAGTGTCTTGCTTAATGCCCCTTACCCGTTTAGCCTATCCCCCCAACCACAACCTCTCCAGCACCCCTCAGTTTGTTCTCTATATTTGAGTCTCTTATTTTTTGTCCCCTCCTTGTTTTTATATTATTTTTGCTTCTCCTCATCTGTTTTGTATCTTTAATTCCACATATGAGTGAAGTCATATGATATTTGTCTTTCTCTGACTAATTTAGCACAATATACTCTAGTTCCGTACGTGTGGTTGCAAATGGCAAGATTTCATTCTTTTTGATTGCTGACTAGTACTCCATTGTGTGTGTGTGTGTGTGTGTATAGTGTGTATGTGTGTGTGTATATATATATATAGTGTGTATGTGTATATATATATACACACACAATGGAATATATATATATACACACACACACACACACACACACACACGCACACAGCACATCTTTATCCATTCCTCTGTCGATGGACATTTGAGCTCTTTCCATACTTTGGCTATTGTCGATAGTGCTGCTGTAAATATTGGGGTGCATGTGTCCCTTTGAAACAATACACTTGTGTCCTTTGGGTAAATACCTAGTAGTGCAATTGTTGGGTCATAGGGTAGTTCTATTTTTAATTTTTTGAGGAGCCTCCATACTGTTTTCCAGAGTGGCTGCACCAGTTTGCATTCCCACCAACAGTACAAAAGAGATTCTCTTTCTCTGAATCCTCACCAACATCTGTTGTTGACTGAGTTGTTAATGTTAGCTATTCTGACAGGTGTGAGGTGGTATTTTATTGTGGTTTTAATTTGTATTTCCTTGATGATGAGTGATGTTGAGCATTTTTTTCATGTGTCAGTTGGCCATCTGGATGTCTTCTTGGGAAAGTGCTCATGTCTTTTGCCTATTTCTTCACTGGATTATTTGTTTTTTTGGGTGTTGAGTCTAATAAGTTTCTTTTTTTATATATGTAGGTTTTAGAGACTAACCCTTTATCTGATATGTCATTTGCAAATATCTTCTCCAATTCCGTTGGTTGCCTTTTAGTTTTTCTGATTGTTTCCGTTGCCGTGCAGAAGCTTTTTATTTTGATGAGGTCCTAATAGTTCATTTTTGCTTTTGTTTCCCTGGCCTCTGGAGACGAGTAAGAAGTTGTGGCCAAGGTCAAAGAGGTTTTTGCCTGCTTTCTCTTCTAGGATTTTGATGCCTTCCTGTCTTACATTTAGGTCTTTCATCCATTTTGAGCTTATTTTTGTGTATGGTGTAAGAAAGTGGTCCAGGTTCGTTTTTTTGCATGTCGCTGTCCAGTTTCCCCAACATCATTTGCTGAAGAGACTGTCTTTATTCCAGTGGATATTCTTTCCTGCTTTGCCAAAGATTAGTTGGCCATACGTTTGTGGGTGCATTTCTGGGTTCTCTATTCTCCAGTGATCTAAGTGTCTGTTTTTGTGCCAGCATCACACTGTCTTGATTACAGCTTTGTAATACGTCTTGAAGTCTGTAATTGTGATACCTCCAGCTTTTGGTTTTCTTCTTCAGGATTGCTTTGGCTATTCAGGGTCTTTTCTGGTTCTATGGACTCTTTTTTTTTTAACTTTATTTATTTTAAGAGAGAAAGAGTACATGCATGTGTGCGTGCATGCAAGCAGGGTAAGTGCGGAGAGAGAAGGAAGGAGAGAGAATCCTCAGCAGGCTCTGCACTGTTAGTACGAGCCTGATGCATGGCGGTGCATGTGGCTCAATCTCAGGAACCATGAGCTCATGACCTGAGCTGAAATTGAGCTGGATGTTTAACCAACTGAACCACCCAGGTGCCTCCCACAATGGACTGTTATTTATTTATTTATTATTTTTTTATTAAAAAAAAATTTTTTTTTCAACGTTTATTTATTTTTGGGACAGAGAGAGACAGAGCATGAACGGGGGAGGGGCAGAGAGAGAGGGAGACACAGAATCGGAAACAGGCTCCAGGCTCTGAGCCATCAGCCCAGAGCCTGACGCGGGGCTCGAACTCACGGACCGCGAGATCGTGACCTGGCTGAAGTCGGACGCTTAACCGACTGCGCCACCCAGGCGCCCCTGGACTGTTTTTTAAAAATGAATCATTTTACAGTTAGTTTATTTGAAACCTAAAACTTTTGTTTATGTGTGTATATATCTGTGATGAAATCAATTTTTAAATGTAGATTCTAATTAAAAACATTGCTGAGGGCATTGACAAGTTTTTGTTGGGGACTCAGGAACAAATAGATGTGTGAAGATCCCATAATGTAAAAATTTTAGCCATCAATTGCTCATTTCTTCTAAGCAGAGCTACAGAAATGCTTTGACTTTTTTTTTATTTTCTCAACTGAAGTTTTATAATTTTCTTACTTTATGAATACACAAGCCATTCATTCAAAAGAGGCTATTGGTGTAACTATTTGTGGTACTTGAATAAGTAGTTTAGACTATCGGAGATGTAGCCTCAGGTTTAAGAGTCTCTCCCCAAATAATGGATTTAGAACCTTGCTCACCACTGAAAACCAAAACCAAAACATTATGTGGGGCAAGATGGCATGGTCAAATGTTTAGTTATGTGATACAGTTAAACTCCATCTTTCTTCAGGTTGACAAATTAGAGAATAGCATGATATAAAGTTTTCTTAGCAACTGTGTTCTCAAAGGTCCACTGAAACATCTGCTTTCTACCTTCTAGCTACAGGACCTTTGCATATGCTATTTCATTTGTCAAGAAGAAGTAACTTCTTTTTGTGGTTTATGCAACTTTATGCATTGCTGTTTCTCCTGGTTTTTTCTTTTCTTCCTTTCAATTTCAATCCCCCCTTCCCTAGCAAAGCCTTCCCTGGCCCCCTGTTTTTTTATTTATGTTGATTTATTTATTTTGAGAGAAAATCTCAAGCAGGCTCCAGGCTGTCAGCTCAGAATCCATGAGATCAGGACCTGAGCTAAAACCAAGAGTCAGACGCTTAACCACCTGAGCTACCCACGAGCTCCTCCCCTGACCTTCTTAAGTTATATTCTGCCATAGAAGTTATTAGTGTTGTGATTTCACATTTCTCTCTTGTGGTAATTTACCTAGTATCTCTTTACTTGCCTAGTTTGTAAGCTCCACAAGAGTGGGGAGTATCATTGCTTATCCTTGTAACCTTAGCACCTAAAACACTTGAACTCAGTAGAAATTTGATGATTGGATGACAAGATGACTGAACTGAATGCTTTCACCATAAAGCGGTTAAATATTCAGGCTGAAAATGTTTTTATAATTAAGCATCCTTGTCTTTTTTTTTTTTTTTTTCAACTTAGGAGTTTTCCTGGAATTTTAAAGTAGTGGGGCATGGTTAATTCATTAGGTGCAAAGCCTGTCTCTGTTGTTTAAGATGTTCCAACTAATATAATGATTTTAGCAGGGCAACTTTTGTAAATTATGAGAGGGACTTTATAGGTAATGACACTTTTGCAAGGCTATAAAAGAATTGAATCATTTGAGATACATTTAAAAATGTGTAGGGTCCATGAGACTTAGCCTGGCCCACAGGACTGTTCAGCTTGTTCTAGGCAGCCCCCTCTAGTCTCAATTTCTGCCACTTCTTGATTCATTCTTAATGCTCCAACAATATAGACCTATTTGTTTTTCAGATAAGCCTATTTCATGATTTCTGGTTATTAGCTGTGTTCCAAACACCGGCCCTAATTTCCTTATACTTTAAAATGCATTTTTCCCAAGGCACCCAAGTGGCTCAGTCAGTTAAGCATCCAACTTTAGCTCAGGTCATGATATCACGGTTCGTGGGTTCAAGCCCCACATCGGGCTCTGGGCTGACAGTTTGGAGCCTGGAGCCTGCTTCAGATTCTGTGGCTCCCTCTCTCTCTGCCCCTCCCCTGCTCATGCTTTGTCTCTCAAAAATAAATAAACACTAAAAATATTTTCTAAACACATTTTTTCCCATACATTACCTGTGAGCTATTGAAGTGTTACCTATGAAGATAAGGTCCTCTTTGGCAGTTTACTTGTTTCTATGGCCTCCAGCGTACACACGCACATTGTCTCCTTGTAAGACCTACAGTAACACCGCATGCTCCTATTTTTAATAGAGATGATACGTTGAATAATTCCGCATATTGCCTTTTTCACTTAAAAGTATGTCTCTGACAGGAGTCCAGAGTATTACATGTACATATATCTTATGCCTGTTAACTAGTGTGTACTGTTCCTTTGTATGAACAGATGGTAGACTTTTTATTCATTTCTCTACTGAGGCTATCCGTGTTGCTCCTAATTCTTGTAATACTACAAACCAGGCTTCAGTAAGCTTTCTTCTGTTTGCCTCATTGTCCGGCTGTGTGAATGTTTGCGTAGGATATGAATGGAGATATTGGGTCTTAGGGTGTGTGAATTTGGGGGTTTTATAGATCCTATGAAACTGCCCTGCAGCGTGGCCTGCCCCTGTTGACACCCTCCCAGCAGCAGGCAAGAGGACATTTTCTCCTTAGCTTTACCAACACTGCATGATCTTAACCTTTGTTAATTTTTTCGACCTGATTTCCTGATGCTTGTTATTATTTCCTGATTATTTCTACCTGATTCTGATGAATGTCGTTGAAATTTGACATTATTTCTTCCCTTGAGTGGCGTTGTCATTTTCTTTTCCGTGAATCTCTTGCTTCTGTCTGTCCTCTCTGGTTGCCTCTTGTTCAGGCCCTGGTTCACTGCTGTGTTTTCTTTGCTCTCACTGTTTGGGGCTATTTGCTGGGCTTTCTTTCTGTTTCTGAGCAGGGCTATACAGGTATTA
Organism: Prionailurus viverrinus; assembly: GCF_022837055.1. Taxonomy (NCBI): domain Eukaryota; kingdom Metazoa; phylum Chordata; class Mammalia; order Carnivora; family Felidae; genus Prionailurus; species Prionailurus viverrinus. The sequence continues at coordinate 29,283,411 of NC_062562.1, read as the reverse complement.
ACTTCTTTCTTTTTTAATTTTTTGTTTGTTTTAGAGAGCATGAGCTGGGGAGAGGGGCAGAGGACAGAGAGAGAGAGAGAGAGAGAGAGAGAGAGAATATCTTAAGCAGACCCTTCAGGGAGGAGCCCAGCACAGGACTTAATCTCATGACCCTGCCAATATGACCTGAGCCGAAATCAAGAGTCGGACGCTCAACCCACTGAGTCACCGAGGCGCCCCTCTCTTTTCACTTATTCAAACTACATTCATCAAGTGCCTGGTAGGTGCCAGGTAACGTGATAAGGGCTGATGATGTGGTGACAAGACAGAGTCTCTGCTGTCACAAGGCTTGCGTTTCAGTGGAAGAAATAGACATAGCAATAAGTGGTATGTAGTACAAAGTCAAATACTATGAAGATAATGCAGGTAAGAGGATAGAAATCAGGAGGCATTAGGAAGGGAATGTATTTTAAAGAAGGTGGTCAGGGAAGGCCTCTACACCGAAGTGAGATGTGAGCAGAGACCTGCATGAAATGAGGATGTGAAAAGCCTTTCAAGGAGATGCTTTAGCAAGTGCAAAAACACCACAGTAACAGGGAGGGATGGAAAGAAAGTTGGTGTGGCTGGAGTTCACAGGTCAAGGGGCAGAGTGCAGGAAATTATGTTGAAAAGGCAACCAGGGGGCGCCTGGGTGGCTCAGTGGGTTAAGCCTCTGACTTCGGATCAGGTCATGATCTGACAGTTCCTGAGTTCAAGCCCCACATTGGGTTCTCTGCTGTCAGCATGGAGCCCGCTTCAGATCCTCTCTCTCTCTCTCTCTCTCTCTCTCTCTCTCTCTCTCTCTCTCTCTGCCCCTGCCCACCTGCCCCTGCCAACCCCCCACCCCCGGGGTTCTGGCTCTCTCTCAAAATAAATAAACTAAATACCAAAAAAGGCAGCCAGAATCCAGATCATGAAAGACTTTGGAGGACATGATAAAGAATGTTCATTTTATTTCCAGGGTAATGGAAAGCCTTGGAGTTTTGTGGGTGGGAGAGTATCATTTAGATTATTCTGGTTGGTCTCTAGTGAAAAGAATGACAAGTGCGGAAGCTAGAGAATCCTCAAGTAGCTATTGCTCTAGTCCAGGCAAGGGTGTTCAGGCTCATGGTGATTGAGGTGGTGAGGAATAGGTGGGGGATATATTTTGAAGGTGGAGCCAGTATGACTTGTTGGTGGATTATATGTATGGTGGGTAAGGGGGTGGGGGAAGAGTTGGGTGAGCTGAAGATTTTGACCTGTGCTATTGGACAGGTAGTGAGGGCCCCTAAAATGGATGGAGTAGACTGGGCAGAATAAGCGTGATGGGGAGAAATCCAGAGTTCCATTTTGGATATTTAAATTTGAGGTGCTTATTGGATATCCAAGTGTTGAGTGGGCATTCAGCTCAAGGGAGAAATCAGAACTGAGAATACATATTTGGGAATTTTCCCCTTTAGGGATCATATTTAACACCATGGGCTGCTTGATATCAGTGAGGGAATAGTTGGAGAGAGGAATAAGGTCAAAGACTGAACCGAAGGTCACCCAAAGCTGAGGGTCAAGGGACTTGGAAGAGAGCCAGTAGGCAGGAGTTTTGAGGGCTCTGGAAACCAAATGAAGACTCACTCAAGAGTGAGGGAGTGTGTCAGATGCTGTGGAATGATTGAGGAGGATGTGTATTTAGGACAGACATTGGACATAGTATGATAGAAGCATTGCTGAGCTCCAGTGGAGCAGTCTCAGTGGCGAGAGTTGGAGAGAAAATCTGAGGTGAGAAAGTGATCATGTAAATGAGGGGCATACACTTACATCCTACCGTAGCCAGAGCGCTGTCAGCATTGTCTCTCTGGGATCTTGAAGTTGAAAGTCTCTTGGCTAATTTCTATTCTTCTGTCAAAGATCCTTAAGATGTAGAACTAGTTTCTTTGTCTCTCTCCTAAACTCTCCACACGGCTGCCCACCCTTCCCAGGCTGTGATAGATGGCTTACCTGGGTCTTTCTACTCTGCCTTTTAAATATGTGTTTGTTTATTTTGAGTGAGAGAGGGCACGGGTGGGGTAGGGGCAGAGAGTGAGAGGGAGAGAGAGAAGCTGTGTGCTCTTTAGAGCCTGACCTGGGGTTTGAACTCAGGAACCATGAGATCATGACCTGAGCCAAAATCAAGAGTAGGACACTTAACCTACTGAGCCACCGACATGCTTCTACTTTATCTGTATATATGGCTGATGGCTCACAGACAAGAGGCTCAGAGGCAGCCACATTGTTGATCTCCATAATTCCTAGCCCGTTCTGAATCTCAGGAGTAAATATTTGTTGAATCGTACCTCACTTCTTTTTTTTTTTTTTTTTAATTTTTAAATGTTTATTTTTGAGAGAGAGAGTTTAAGTGGGAGAGGGGCAGAGAGAGACACGGAGACAGGATCGAAGCGGGCTCTAGGCTCTGAGCTGTCAGCATAGAACCCAATGTGGGGCTCAAACGCATGAACCATGAGATCATGACCTGAGCTGAAAAGAGACTCTTAACTGACTGAGCCACCCAGGCACCCGTGCACCTTATTTCTGATTCAGTTTTAAATGGGAGAGTGAGATAGAAGGAAGCTTTGCCATAATTAGAGGGGAGTCTGAATTTGAAGGGCATGTAGGGGAGTAAATAAGTTCTATTAGGTGAGCAAATGACTACATAATTGTGCAGAAACTGCACCATTTCTCATGATACGGGTATTGCCGATAACGGGCAGAACACTTCAAGGACCTGGTGTATGTATTTTTTAAAAATTTAATTTTGAATGAAGGTTAATACAGAAGTCTGCTCAGACCCTTTTACTAGTGAGTGACAATGATGTGAATTCCATTTTGGACTCAGCCTATGTAGTTTACGAAGTTAAAATATATGTTTTGTGAAAGCAGTGTTTCCTCTCAACCTAATTTTAACTGGTAATTGCTTTTCGATGGTTCCTCTGGAGAACCTGTTGGTGTGGTCCTGGAGACAGGGGAGAAGCAGAGAATAAGAATGCTGAGTCCCCAGGTATAAGAGTGGATCCCCTGGTGTGACTTTGACAGTCACTAATGTCATATGCTATGTCATATACTGCTTCCGTTTCACCGTCTATAATTTGATGATTAATAGTATTTGTCTGTATTGTACTTTGCCCATAAGAGATGCTTTGTTATCACCAAGTATTAATCTTGCCTCCAGTGATGAGCAGGGTCCTCTGAGAAAAAAACAAACCGTTGATTTCCATATCCAGCTTCTTTTTATCTTGTACTGTAAGGAAACCAACGCCAAATTATTTCATCCGGCTAGCGGCCTCATGCTGTTGCATCTTTAATAAATGTTCTCATCAAATTTACTTTAATTAAGAATCTGGTCAAAATTCAAGTCCTAGTTTTAATATTCATAAAAAACTATTGAGCATCTGATATCTCCCAGCCATTGTGCTTGGACTTGGGATTAAAAAAAAACCAACCCACCTTAAAAAATGCTTTTTAATGTTTATTTTTGAGAGAGTGCAACTGGGGGAGGGGCAGAGAGAGAGGGAGACAGAATCTGAAGCAGGTTCTATGCTCTGAGCTGTCAGCATGGAGCCAGATGTGAGGCTCGAACTCATGAGCTGTGAGATGATGACCTCAGTATTGACTGAGCCATCCAGGTGCCCCTAAACACACATCTTAATACAACTCTAAGGACAAAACTGTATCCTACTCTGCTCTTGTAAGCTTTCACCTAACTTTTGAAGTATTCTGTTGGAAGTGAAGTATGGAAAGGTCAATTAACTATGTAACTTAAAAGATTTCCCCCAAATTTGGGGAGCCTTGGTGGCTCAGTCGATTAAGCATCCGATTTCGACTCGGGTCATGATCTTGTGGTCCGTGAGTTTGAGCCCCGTGTTGGGCTCTGTGCTGAAAGCTCAGAGCCTAGACCCCGTTTGGATTCTGTGTCTCCCTCTCTCTCTGTCCCTCCCCCACTAGCACTCTGTCCCTCTCTCTCTCTTTCTCAAGAGAGAAAATTTCCCCCAAATCCAATAATTATAGTCTTCATTGTTAAATATGAGACTAGATTTTTTTAAAAGTTTATTTTGAAAGAGCGTGAGAGGGGGAGGAGCAGGGAGAGAAAGAAAGAGAAAGAAAATCCTAAGCAGATTCTGTGCTGCCAGCATGAAGACAGACACAGGGCTTGATCTCATGATCCTGGGATCATGACTTGAGCTGAAAGCAAGAATCAGGTGATTAACCGACTGAGCCACCCAGGCGCCCTGAGAGTGGATTTTTAAAAATGCTTATAAAGTTTATGATTCAGGGAATTACTAGGGCTCTTAGAAATCTTCTAGTTTAATGTTGCTTAGTAAAATATAATGCAAGTATCATTTGTCATTTGAATTTCCTAGTAGCTACTTTAGAAAAAGCAGAAACAAATGAAGTTAATTTTAATAATATGTTTAATCCAATACATTTAATCTGATACATTGAAAAGAACATTTCAGTATGTGATCAGTACACAAATTAAACTACTTTTGTTTGTTTCCTACTGTCTTTAAAATCCAGTGTGCATTTTACTGTTACAGCATATATCCATTTGGATGCTAAGTTTTACATGGAAAATACTTTGATCTCTACTTAGATTTCATAAAACTTACTTGAAAGAGTACATCCACATAGCCAGGTTGTTCCAAACATACTTAAAATTTTTCCAGCAATCGAAATTAGATAAAAATTAAGTTTCTCAGTTAAGCTAGCTCCATGTTTTAAGTGCTCAGTAACCACGTGAGGCTAGTAGCTGCCATTTTTAGACAGTGCAGATGGAAAACATTTCTATCACCATAAAAACACGAGACAACTTGAACTCACTGAGAAAACGGAGTGGCAGTAGCAGACCAGGGACTAGAACCTTGTTTGTAAGGAGTTTCATAGGCATTGAATCCTCTGCAATACCAACCTTCCAAAGACAAGCGGTCAAATGGATTGGAATACGTGGAGAAGTTTTCTAGGAGGAATGAACCCCCTTGTATATGTTGGGTTGTTACACATGAGATTTAAATAGCTTACACAGTGGAAGTGCTCCAGTGATGTTTAGTGAAGAATGTGTCAGTTGTGGCAACATATACATCACATAAAACTTAACCATTTTAATTGACCTTTGTTGAGTGTACATTTCAGTGGCACTAAGCACATCCACATTGTTGTAAAACCGTCATCACCATCCATCTCTGGAATTGACGTATCTTCCCAAACTGAAACTCTGTGCTCCTTAAACTCGAACTCCCCGGCTCCTGGCCACCACCATTCTACTGTATGTCTCTATGAATTTTGTTACGTCATATAAGCGGAATCATACAGTATTTGTCCTTGTCTCTCTGGCTTAATTGAATTAGCATAATGTCTTCAAGGTTCACCCATGTTGAGGCATGTGTCAGTTTCCTTTTTAAGGCTAGATAATATTTCATTCTATGTGTACACCACATTGTTTATTGAAATTGACATAAACATTGTGTAAGTTTTATGTGTATAACATGTTGATTTGATACATTTATATAGTCGAGTATGATTACCACCCCACTTGAGCTAATACCTCTATCACCTCACATAATTTTCATTGCCTTTTAATGTGAGAACGTTTAAGATATTGTCTCTTAGCAGTTTTGAAGCATATAATACGATGTTGTTGACAGTGATCACTGTGCTGTGCATTAGATCCTCAGAACTTCCTTCCCTTTCATTTTCAAGTTTTCAATATTTAATAATATCTTCCCACCATTCTCCTTCCTGCACCCCAAGACCTGGTAACTACCATTCCACTGTTTCTGTGAGTTTGGCTTTTTTAGATTCTACACAGAAGTGATACCATACAATATTTACCTTGGGCTTCTCTCACTAAGCATAATGTCCTCAAGGCCTATCCATGTTGTCACAGATAGCAGGGTTTCTTTTTTTTTTTTAAGGGTGAATAATTAATTAATTGTGTGTATGAATACATTCACATGGATATATACATGTGTACACATGCCCACACGTGTGTATGTGTATATGTGTATATATAGCATGTATATGTGTATATATGTGTGTATGTATGTATACATATATCTATATACACACGCCACATTTTGTTTATCCATTCATCTGTTGATGGACACTTGGGTTGCTGGAATATCTTGGCTATTGTGAATAATGCTGCAGTGCACATGGGAGTGCAGATATCTTTTTGATAATGTTTTTTTCAGTTATTTTGGGCATATAATCAGAAGTAGGATTTCTTGATAGAAACTCCTTACTGTTTTCCAGTGGCAGAACCACCTTACATTCCCATGAAAAGCGTACAGCGGTTCCTTTTCTCCACATCCTGTCCAACACTTGCCACTGTTTGTCTCCTTAATGATAGCCTATCAGGCATGAGGTGATATCTCACTATGGGTTTGATTTGCGTTTCCTTTATGACTATTGATGTTAAGCACCTTTTCATGTACCTGTTGGCCACATGGATGTCTTCTCTGAGAAAATGTCTATTCAATTTTTCTGCCCATTTTAGAATCAAATTGCCTTTGTTGGTGGGGTGGTGGTGTCATTGAGTTGTATGAATTTATGTATTTTGGATGTTAACATTTTAACCAGTATGTGGTTTGCAAATATTTCCTTCCATTCTATATGTTGCCTTTTTGTTTCATTTGCTGTGCAGAAGCTTTTTAGTTTGGTGTAGTCCCACTTGTTGAGTATTGTATTTCTTTTGCTTTTGGTGTCATATCCGAGAAAAAAAAAATGTTGCTGAGACTAATGTCAGGAAGCTTTTTCTCTGTGTTTTTTTCTAGGAGTTTTACTATGTCAGGTCTGATATTTAAGTCTTTGATCCATTTTAAGTAAATTTTTGTGAGTGGTGTAAGATTGGGGTTCAATTTCATTTCTCTGCATATAGTTATTCACTTTTCCTAGCACCATTTGTTGAAGAGACCATCCTTTCCCTCTTGGGTTTTCTTGGCTCCATTGTCAAATGTTAGTTGACCCTAAATTTCGGAGTTTATTTCTGGGATGTCAGGTCTGTTCTATTGGTCCATGTGTCTATTTTTATGCCAATACCATATTGTTTTAATTACATAGGTTTTTTTTTATCAGGAAGTGTGATACCTCTGGTTTTGTTCTTTCTTAGGATCATTTGGCTATTCATGGTCTTTTGTGGTTCCATTCAAATTTTAGGATTGTTTGTACTTCTCTGAAAAATGTCATTGGAATTTTGATAGAGATTGCTTTGAATCTGTAGATGGCTTTGAGTACTTTGGACATTTTAACAATATTCATTGCTCTAATCCATGAACATGGGATATCTTTCCATTTTTTTGTGTCTTCACTTTCTTCCATCAAAGTCCTGGAGTTTTTAGTGTTAAGGTCTTTCACTTTGATCAAATTTATTCCTATTTGCTTATTTTTGATGCTGTTGTGAATGGGAAAATTTTCTTTCTTTTTTTTTAAGATATGTCATTGTGACTATGCAGAAATGCAATGGATTTTTGTATGTTGATTTAATATCCTGCAACGGGTTTTGGTTGAGTCCTTCGGATTTTGTCTATAAGATCTTATCTACAAATAATGACATTTTTACTACTTCTTTTCCAATTTCGCTGCTTTCTATTTCTTTGTCTTGCCTACTTGCTCTAGCTAGGACTTGTGAGAGTGGGCATCCTTGTCTTGTTCCTGCTTTTAGAGGAAAAACTTTTAATCTTATCAAATATGATGTTCATTGTAGGTTTGTCATATATGGCCTTATTATGTCAAAGTATGTTTTTCTATACTTGGTTTGTTAAGGATTTTTATCATGAAAGGATGTTTTATTTGTAAAAGGCTTTTTTCTGCATCTAGTGAGGTGATAATATGGTTTATCTTTCATTCTATTAATGTGTATTACATTTATTGATTTGTGTGTATTGAATCATCTTTTCATCCCAGAATAAATCCTTCTTGTTCATTGTGTATGATAATTTTAATATGTTGCTGAATTTGGTTTGCTAATATTTTGTTGAGAATTTTTGCATCTATATTCATCAGGGATAGTGGTCTATAGTTTTCTTGTATATCTTTATCTGGCTTTGATATCAGGGTAATGCTGGCCCTGTAAAATAAATTTGCGAGAGTTCCCTTCTCTTAGACATTTGGGAAGAGTTTGAGAATGATTGATGTTAGTCTTTAATGTGTGATAGAATTCACCAGTGAATACATTTTAGAATAAGGATTTAAATTCCTTAATGATTACTGATTAAGATTTTCTATTTCTTCGTGATTCAGTCTTGGTAGGTTGTATGTTTCTAGGAATTTATCCATTTCTTTTAGGTTATCCAATTTGTTGGCATAGAATTGCTCATAGTAATCTCTTATGAACCTGTGTATGTCTGTAGTATTAGTTGAGTTGTAGTGTCTCCTCTTTAATTTCTGACTGAGTTTTTTTTCTTCATCTAGCCAAAATTTTGTTAATTTATCTTTCAGAAAAAAACAAAAACAAAAACAAAAAACAGGTCTTATTTTCATTGATCTTTTCTATTGTTTATCTGGTCTCTATTTCTGCTCTGATCTTTGTTATTTCCTTCCTTCTGCTAACTTTGGGCTTAGTTTGTTCTCTTTCTAGTTCTTGAGGTTAGATGGTTTACTTGAGATCTCTATATTAACATACTCATTTATCACTATAGCCCTCTAAGAATTGCTATTGCAGCATCCTATAGGTCTGGCTGTATTGTATATTTGTTTTTATTGTTTTGAGATGTTTTTATGTTTCCCCTTTGATTTCTTCTTTGGCACACAGATTGTCCAGGAGTGTGTTGTTTAGTTTACAGGTGATCATAAAATTTCCAGCTTTCCTTTTGTTGATTTCCAGTTTTGTCCCATTGTGGTCAGAAAAGATACTTGATATGATTTCCATCTTCTTAAATTTGTTATGACTTGTTTTGTGGCCTATCAAATGATCTATCCTGGAGAATGTTTAGTGTGCACTTGAGGAGAATGTGTATTCTGCTGCCCTTGGGTTTAATGTCCTATAAATGTCTGTTAGCCCCATTTGGTCTGATAAAGGATTCATGTCCAGTGTTGTCTTGTTGATTTTCTGTCTTGATGATCTATCCATTGGTGGAAGTGGGTGTTGAAATTCCTACTATTATTGCTGTCTGTTTCTCTCTTCAGATTGGTTAGAATATACTTAATATATTTAGGTGCTGTGATGTTGGGTGTATATATATTTAGGATATATTTTTTTGATGAATTGACCCCTTTATTATATAATGACTTTTTTGTCTCTGGGTACTATTTTTGGATTCAAGTCTGTTTTCTTTGATGGAAGGATAGATCCTCCCCTTCCTTTGTATGCCATATTTTGTTTATTCAATCAGTGGTGGGCATTTGGATTCTTTCCACTTTTTGGCTATTGTGAATAATGCTGCTGTGAATATTGATGTAACAAATTATGTGTTGAAGTAGTGAGGATTTTTTTTTTCATTCTTTATTGCAAATCTATCTATTAAGCTTACACAGTATCCAAATTAGTGGCAATGAAAAATGTTGCTTCATTGGAAAACCTCAAGATTTTTGAATGGGGGGACAAAGTCTTCTAGTCCTATTTTCTAAGAAACTATGAAATGTGCTTTGTTTTCTTGCTTTGAGCAGATATTTTAGATGTTCATACTGTATTAGACCTTATTACCATCTAATATATTAGGTATTTTTCAAGTTTAAAAAAAATCTTATAATTACTTATTTCACTTATTCATTTATTCTTACTATTTTTTAAATGTTTATTTATTTTTGAGACATAGAGCACGAGTAGGAGAGAGGCAGAGAGAGAGGATGACACAGAATCTGAAATAGGCTCGAGGCTCTGAGCTGTCAGCACAGAGCCTGACATGGGGCTTGAACCCATGAGCCACGGGATCATGACCTGAGCTGAAGTCTGATGCTTAACCGACTGAGCTACCTAGTTGCCCCATATTTTATCTTATTTAAAGTAGGCTCCATGCCTAGTGTGGGGCCTGAACTCATGGCCCTGAAATCAAGAGTAGCAAACTCCACCAACTGAGTCAGCCAGGTACCTGTTTGTGTTTTTTAATCACTACCTTCAATCCTCTTCACCCAGTGCCCCTCCAGAATGTAAATTATGTAAGGACATGGATTTAGAGGGCAGTTTTGTGTTCTGTATTTTTGGTGCTTAAAGCTGTGCCTGCTACACGATGGACAGTCAGAAAGATCTGTTGGAATGAATGAATGAATGATGCTTAAATGTTACCCAGCTTTGTTTTCCTGTGTATCATTTTCAAAGGCTCTGTATTTAGCTTCTTTTGAACATATTAGTATTAATGGTTTTCCTGAGGAAGAGCGTCCAATACAAAATGTCTATTTTATAGATCTTCTAAATGGAGAATAAGACATGAAAAATGATTATGTTGCATTGGGAAAGGAAAGAAGATAGAGCTGGATTAGACAAAGATATACTTGGAATTTTGTCCGTCTCTAATTTGACTGAATTGTCCTCAAAGCGGTAACATGTAAAACATCAGAGACACTCATACATTGATAGCCCAGACTTATGGGGGGGGGGAGTCAAATTATGTATTTAGTTAAAAAAGATTTTTTTTTAACATTTATTTATTTTTGGGCTTGGGTCCACGAACCATGAGATCATGACCTCAGCTGAAGTCGGATGCTTAACCAACTGAGCCACCCAGGGGCCCCTTAGTTTTTCTGACAGTGGAGGTTAAATGATCCAGCTGTCCCCCCCACTCCACCTCCGGGGAGTGGACAGAAGCTACAGACTGAACTTATTAGTCGCCAGCGGCCAATGATTTCATCAATTGTGCCTACCATAATGAAGCTTCCAGAAAAATCCCTGAACTATAGGGTTTGGAGAGTTTCTAGGTTGGTAAACACATGAAGGTGCTAGGAGAGTGTCACTCCCAAGAGGGTATGGAAGCTGCATGCCCCTTCCCCTACACCTTGCCATCTGACTATTCCTCAGTTGTGTCCTTTTATAATAAATTGATAATCTAGGAAGTAAACTGTTCTCCTGAGTTCTGCAAGCCACTCTAGTAAATTAACTGAACCCAATGAAGGGTTTCTGGGAGCCTTTGATTTATAACAAACAGTTTGGTCAGAAGCATAGGTAACACCGCCTGGACTTATGATTGGCATCTGTGGGACTGAGACCTTAACCTGGGAGATCTGATGGTATCTTTGCAGTTCTCAATCATCAACAATTTTCAGTCATTAAAATGTCACCAATTGTAAATTAAAAAAAAAAATAAATGATCCAGCTGTCATCAAAAATACAGAAACAGGGGTGCCTGGGTAGCTGAGTTGGTTAAGCGTCTGACTTTGGCTCAGGTCATGATCTTGAGGGTTCGAGCCCTGTGTTGGGCTCTGTGTTGACAGCGAGGAGCCTGGCGCCTGTTTCGGATTCTGTGTCTCCCCTTCTCTCTGCCCCTCCCCCACTCGTGTGTGTGTGTGTGTGTGTGTGTGTGTGTGTGTGTGTGTGTGTGTGTGAGTGCGCACACTCTCGCTCTCTCAAAAATAAAAACATTAGGGGCGCCTGGGTGGCTGAGTCAGTTAAGCGTCCGACTTCAGCTCAGGTCACGATCTTGCGGTCTGCGAGTTCAAGCCCCGCTTCGGGCTCTGGGCTGATGGCTCAGAGCCTGGAGCCTGCTTCTGATTCTGTGTCTCCCTCTCTCTCTGCCCCTCCCCCGCTCATGCTGTGTCTCTCTCTGTCTCAAAAACAAAAATTAAAAAAAAAATTTAAAAAAAATCAATAAAAACATTAAAAAAGTAATAAAAATTAAAAAATACAAACTAAATCATCTTTCTAAAATAAGAACACTCCATTGTTTCCTCTTAATGCCAGTATTTATTGATTTATACTAGTCAATCTAGATACTGCTCTAGCCGAGTCTCAGTCTCTCTTTGAGACACCAGTTAGAGTTTTTAAAATGGCAGGAACTCTGAAACATTAACTGTGAAGGTAGGGAACCCGGTCCTTTCTCTCTTGTAGGCAAGGAAACTCGACTCTGAGAGGTAAGATGATGTCCGGAAGTGTTTTTTTGCCTCTGTCTTTGTTTGAGTCATTTTCCTTGTCTTGGATTTTAGTAAGGATATAATCTCAGTTCCAGTTAGAAAAGGAGATCACAATGCCAGCCGTCAAATCCACATATCAATCCTCTCCTTAATTGCTGAAGTTTGACACGTCTCTGTGTTTGTCCCAGAAAACTCTAAATGTTCTTGTATTAGCCATAGGGAATTAAATTTCCTATGTAGACAAATTAACTTCTAAATTATAAGATAAACAAATAAAACACAAGAAGTGGGCGTACTTCTTGCTTCAACTTAAAGCTTTCTCAAAGTAATTTCTCTTTGCCTTCTCCGTATTTTCCACAGATTGATCTCCCTCCCTCCCTCCCTCCCTCCCTCCTTCCCTCTTTTCCTTCCTTCCTCTGTTGGAACTCACTATATACTTCATACCTTCTCTGATGAGTAAGTTTTTAGTCAGAAACTTAAAAAAAGGCATCTTAGCCTCCTAATCAAAGTAGAAGAGGTCAAGTAGACTGTTAAAATGGAGAGTTTTTTTAAGCCATGTAGCTATAATGTTTGGACAATTCTTGAAACGGGGAGGGTGGTAACTCTAGATTTAAAACTTTATTTTTTTTTTTTAAAAAAAGACTTTAAACCAATTCACCTTTGTTTATTTAATAAAGACTAACAGAATAAGGAAGGAAAAGAATACATTTTGTGGATAAGCCAAGTTCGTGGCCTTGTGCATTTAATTTTATACTCTAAAACCTACCTGACGGGGTTTAAAGCTTCCTACCTTACTCTTGTGATTGCAAACCCTGGCTTTTCATAGACTCCCCGCCCCCTGGCCTGTCTCCAGTTATTGTAGAAGTGAGAAAATCACCAACTCACTTTAATTCTGGTTCAAAAATAAGTATGTCCACATATCCATTGTATTTTTTTTTTTTGATGGAAAAGGGATTGGAACAGACAAGACCAAATTGTGAAAAAAGTTAGATTATTATAGTCCTTCAAGTTTTCAGCCGACACGTGAAAGCACCTTGGACATAACGCACAGGAAAAACTGTCCATTTGACCTCCCTTTCATTGGCACTGCTCCTGCTGCCCCCCCCCCCGCCCCCCTTCCTGGGAAAGACCAGATGTCTGGTTTCTAGAGTGTTGGGCTTTTCCTTAGTCAAGTTTATTTTACCAAGCGTGGAGAAAAACTGCAGCTCTTTCTGACCTTAGTATTTTATAGTTTAATAAATTCATCTACTAAAAGTCTTCCAGCATAAAATGAGTTTGAGTATTTATGCACCTCTGTGTTTGCAACAATCCAAGCAAGGCTGTGTGAAGAAAATCTTGAAATGACCTTTATTTTGAAAATCCCATTATTGTAAACAGACAAAAACCAAAATCCAAACCCCCAAATACCGAATTCATGTTTTTCATGAATAGTAGGTATGATGGAGTGAACGGGAAGGACGCTGAATCATAACAGTGGTAGGGGGCAGGGGGAGTATGAGTAGATGACCTGTTTCCTTGTCTGATTCCTAGTGATAGCAAATACAAAATACACGTTAGATACGGTATTTCTTCCCTCCTTACAGAAAACGGTACTTGGAAATTCCTATGTAAAGCTAATTTGCCATGAGGAATATAAAGCCCTTTAATGGGGTATCTAGGTCCCTATGGATATATTTTTTTTAAACATACACCATGTGGTGCAATCTGTTACAGTCTACAAGGAGAGAAGGGGAGGGAGTTCTGTGGGGGCCAGGAATAAAGTCATCTCTGGGAGTTTTTGAGGTATTCTCTAGTAACAGGGCAAATGATACAGCTAAAGCCTAGAAATGACATCCATCCCGCTTCCCTAAGTGGTAACCCAGGGTATATTAAATATATGCTCTTTTTAGAAACTATTTAGCACGTCAGTCAACTTAGGGGAGGAAAAAAACAACCTTTTCTGACATGGTTAAATTGCTATTCATTTTGTATTTTAATCGAACCTACTGGTGATTTAATTTACAGAACTCAAAGGAAGTGTGCACTCAAATATTTGAGGATGTTAACGTATCAACCACTGTTTAATTTTGGAATGTGCCTACTTGCTTGACACAATATTTTACTATCTCAACAAATGTTTAGCCTTTTTTTTCCACTTGACTAAAGAGATATAAGTTTCACATCGCTTCATTCACCTTCTTATGTGCATATGCTGGGAAAGATTGGATGTTAAAAAAAAAAAAAAAAACTTCCTCATGTTCCTTTCTACTACATCTAAATCTGTTTACCAATTCAAAGCTGCTAAAAAGCCATGCATTCTCCTGCTAAATCAACTGGATGGCTAGAAACCAAACTGTGATGTAACAGGAAAAAAAAAAAATTATCAATTTATTTTCATGTCAGAACATTCTTGAGAAGGTATAAATTGTTCTGGTCTCTATGCCAGTTTTCTTTTTTCTTCCTTTCTCTGTCTTTTTAAAAAAGGCTTTCAGCTTTTAAGCGGATACTTTTTATAGTTATATAACAGTTCTAATATTTTGTGACATTTTGTATTGTGACACTATAGATGAAATTGTCATCGGACTGACACTCTGTGCTGTTTATTCCTTAATTACAACTGTTAACACTGTAGAGAAGTATGTTAATCTGCCAGCGCATATTATGAAAACAACGTTATTGTTACCCACACCAACCACCCACTCAACAGGATATTTCCAAGATGGTAGTTGAAAGGAACTTATCAGCACAATGGACGTTTCAATATAGTGTTTTTTTTTTTTTTTTTTTTTTTTTTTTTTTTTTTTTTTAGCTTATCCTATTTTCTTTTAAAAACACAAACCAGTTTGAAATTTAAATGCTTGAATGGCAATGAACGTATAGACTCCCCTTGCTAGCAGGAGCTGCCTCTATAATTAGAAAAACAAATTTTTTTGAGTGTTCAAGCAGTGGAAGACTGAGGAACCTCAAAGCTTTCTGACAGTTTCAGAAATAATGAAAATAGAAGGGAGAGGGAAGGGCAAGTTTAAAGATGAGAAGATGAGAGGAGTTATCGACATTCACAGGGTTGGCAGTCCTTAAATAACCAAGTCAAAATCCAATAACCATTCTCAGCTCTAACAGGGGACCTTTTCAGAACCAAGTCTGAGCCTTCCTGAAACTGGCTACTTATCAAATGCTTGATGGTTTAGTTCTTTCCCCCGGAACTTTCAGAGGTTTGATTATCTATGAAGGACAAAATCCTATAAATCCATTCTCTAATAAATATTATATTGAAGCAGCTTAAGTGTCTCTATTTTTTCTACTTGTTAGAAGAAACTCTAATAATGGACCAACACCCACTTTGATCCTGTGCTGAACATGATCCCCATAATAAAATAACCAAAATGATTCTAGAAAATGTAACATCAGAACAACCGGTATTTACTGTTTAGATGAGAATGGCTGTAAATGATTTTTTTTTTTCTTAAAACGAGACACACACACTTATTTAGCAACTTGTTTAATAAACAGTCCACCTTTCAGTATGAGCTTTTGACACTAACACTTCCATGGATTTGGCAGAAGGCAAATTCTTGACCTGGAACTACTAGTAGGTCTCAAAGTGACAACCTGAGACTCAGCAGATTGTCAGATCCTGACCATCATTGAGAAGGTAATGGGACACTGGGAACGTACCCGATTCCTAAAGTTCCTGAAACGATCTGCATATTCTTTAATATTCAGCTGTACTAAACAGGTTCTTTTGAAAGAGCATGTGAAGGAGTTATCACTGCGCCTCATTTTGAGTGGTATTTTTCTGCTTCATTTTCATTTTCAACACCGATCGGATATGGTGCTCTTCCTAAAAGAAACTGTTCCCACTTGGGAATATATTCTTCTACTGATGCCCAGTAAAGAGTCTGGAAAAAAAAAAAAAAAAAAAAAACAACATCCAAAAGTAAAAAAGCATATCAAGCAATTGAACTTGGCTCTTCATAATAGTCTAAATGTTTATTCACTGAAGTGTGTGTATGCGTGTACACACACACACATGCACACATAGACGTAGAATGCACTTCCTCTACAGAATATTTTATGTTAATTTTAGAAAGAAATCTGGCTACTTACTAGTGTTAATTTTCAAATTTCTCAGTAAAACCAGAGCCTGGCAGAATTACAGGTTTTAGGATTTTATTGTGATTTTACACGCCCTCTTGTGGCCAACCTTGTGATTATTACCAGTGGAATCATTTATGGCTACAATCATTAAATGTTTTCGGTTACTGTTCCAAATCTCCTACCAAATGATTATGTGTACTGAAGTTATTACAATGAAATGATTAAACATGAACAACTGATTTATAGTTGACCTAAAAAGATTGGACCTGCGATGAGCTCAGGAACTGAAATGTAACCAGTACAGGATTCAGGTGAATGGACTCCTTAATTGTAAGGGGAGAAACATTTAAAATATGCATCCATTATACCTTTTAGAAGAGCACTCGTTATGGTAAATTGTAATTTCTTCCCATTTTTTTTTATATTGAGAAAAAATAATATAATGTAACCACTTTTCATTTAAATGGCTTAGAAATTGAGATACTGTATTAATGGCCTGCCTATAGCAAGTCTGTAAGCTACAGAGGCTCATGCAAAGATCACCATATAGTTTCTAGAAGCTTTGATGTTTTTTTGCATGACTGCTCTAACAAAGCCAAATAAAAGTAAACTACCAAAAATCTCTATCCTTGCAGGGCATTTTATAGGAGATTATCACTATGAATCTCATTTTGGGAAATTCAACCAAAGAATTCCATAGCATTAAGAATACATAATGATCCACTCTGCACATTAACAAGGTACAGGAGTTCTGAAAGTTGAAAATGGTGAGCGGTTCTACATATCTATCTATCTATGCATGTGGTCTGAGAAGTAGCCTGAAACACTTAAAATAGAGGTCATCCTGCTGTGCAAGACTAGCTCAGAAAAATACCAACCATCGCCTGTGGTTGGGAGTTTCTCCACCATTCATGGCTGGATTAACCCCTATTGTGTGGGCCCCGTATAGGCCAGAGCAAGGTATTGGAGAATTCAACAAAGAAAAAGACATGCCCAAGGCACAACTTTGTACCAGAGTTCTTTCTATCCTTGATCACTGCCTCTTCTTATTACTCTAGATGACACAGAAAATTGAAGGGCAAATTCTCATCCTTTAATTTTGAGTCTATTCACATCTCTGGTTAGGCAGCAAGCAAACTGTATTTGAAAAAGGTCATTAGGAATATAAAATTAAACTATTCTATATGGAGTAAATTTCCTTTCATCACAGATATATTCATATACCAAGTAGGATTTATTTTGGCCAACAATCTTCCCAATCTGTTCTTGAACTGAGCAAAATAAAACAGACAAAAGCCACACTATACTGCATGATAATATGCATTGAAATAGCATTGGTTGAAAATTGGTGAAGGGACTAAACTACTAACATTAGCCAACAGGAAAAGCACTTTGGTTAGGAATGCTGTCATCTTAAGATTTAGTGCATAGTGTCTCTCATGGTTTAACAGTGTAGTTGTTTCTAGATGAAAAGATACAGGATTTTAAGAAAATTTTCATGTGACGCTTTTTTTTTCTTAACATCAAGATACTTATCAGTCACCTACATACAAAGCACAGCACTGTGG
This sequence comes from Prionailurus viverrinus, assembly GCF_022837055.1. Lineage (NCBI taxonomy): Eukaryota > Metazoa > Chordata > Mammalia > Carnivora > Felidae > Prionailurus > Prionailurus viverrinus. The sequence goes on along the minus strand of NC_062562.1, from coordinate 29,265,745 downwards.
ACATGTAAGGATCAATCAGACATATCTTGTTTATTTTACTGAATAAATAAGTCTGGGAAATACATACATAGAACCACAGTTAATTTACAATGTACTCATAACAGCATGGGGTCTCTTCTTATACTTTTGATCTTTAAGATTCTCACCTCAAGAGAAACCACCTCTGGTGATGGAATTGGGTGACTCCGGGTCTGTAGAGACTTTTCTGCTGCTTCTATATCCTGTGATAGGTATCAATGTTATAGAAACAAAATGTATTTACATAACACATACAAATGACACCTGTAATAGCAACATCTATATCCCAAATCTCTCAACTCTTCTCTGGATATACAGTCTGAACTGAAGGAAGGTCATTGAGGTAGGAGACTGATCACTGGCTAGGCAACCAGTTTCAGATGGAGAACAGAGCATTTCTTATCTTAAAATAAAAAGTGGGGGTAGTGTCGAGAGCACTTTCAAGGTCTTCCATTTCATTTAAAACAGTAAATGGCAATAATTCTTGAAAAATGGACTTTCTTATAGAACTGCTCAGTAACTGCTCAATAACTGCCTTAGCCCTAATACCATTCAAAACTGCCAGGTGGATAAAGCGGTCAAATATTCCGACACTAAAAACAGATATTTTGTGTTTTTTTTTTTTTAAATTTTCTTTTAACATTTATTTATTTTTGAGACAGAGACAGAGCATGAATGGGGGAGGGGCAGAGAGAGAGGGAGACACAGAATCAGAAGCAGGCTCCAGGCTCTGAGCCATCAGCCCAGAGCCCGAAGCGGGGCTCAAACTCATGGACGGCGAGATCGTGACCTGAGCCGAAGTCAGACGCTCAACCGACTGAGCCACCCAGGCGCCCCTAAAAACAGATATTTTGACACTGCACTAACCTTAAAAGTGAAGTGTTCTGGGCCAGATCATGGAAGTGGTATATTAATGTCACACATTTCATTTGTTCGGTGTTCTTTTTATTTTATATTCATGCAAATTCTCCACATATTGAAAAGAAAGACCATGAGGCACCTCCGTACTTTGCAGCAAAAGCCTTTTCACTACACTCTAGATTTTTAGTACTAGATTTCTAGGGCAGTCTCGATGGCCAGCTTTACTGCTACGTTGTGCATCATTCATCTGATGGCTTTTAAGCACTGGGCTTTAATTTGTAGTTTAATTCGTGGGTGTGTGCATTTGCTCTTATGGTTGTAGAAACACAAGGGTAATTAATTACACTTAATTCATACTCTGGTAAAGATGTTACCTTGATATGTGGATGAAGTGTATGCCCAGAAATGTAGAACATTCCAAGTCGTTAGTGAAATGCTGAGCTCTGTTTCATGCTCCCCACATTGGCACCTATGTTGTCTTGTGCTTGCTTATGTTTGTCAAGTTCACAGAGGCCTTGGCTCAAGGCTGTGTAAATTTTGTCTCTCCTTTGAGCTTAGTGAGTTGATCGAAAAGAGAAAGTTCTCTGATCCATGTACAAGCATTGGAGCAATCCAAGTACAGGGCTGTTGGACAGACGGAGAGCGATGGAAAAGGGCGTGGGAGTGGGGTGTGAAGAATCCAATGCTGAACAGGAGAAAAGAGCGAGCAGATGGTAGCGGCGGGAGCAAGGAATGGGTGTGAAATGTAAAAGGGAAAAACAGGAAATTCCCTAAAGGGACTCCCCAAAGTTGCACAACCATTAATGCACCTGCTGTCTAGAAGAAGGTGATTTGAAGGGGAAAACCAGCAATTTAGGGATCAAAAGCCCATCTAATAGCCCTGTCTATTCCCCACCAGAAGTTTGTAGCTGAGACACATGCTAAAGAGCTTTTGATGCCGATGCTACACTGAATAGTGAAGATTAACTCTTCTGTGATTGCACTGAGATTGTACAAGGTCCTGGAACTGTTATAAATCAAACAAAAGAATCCTAACTCCATTTACACCATTATTAGAATAGTTATAAATTTACTGTTAGTGGTAGATCTAGGTGCCACTTGCACCTATAGACAAGATTATAAACCTTTGCCTTAAAGACCAGAAAGTAAGGATATTGAATCTCTCTCCTAGAAGAGCAGATTTGCAATGAAAGAGTAGACATGAGCAGGGATCTGTGGCCTGGTAAGACAGGCCTGTTGTGAGTAACTTGACTGTCAGCTCCGAAGCATTTCGACAAGGGATTATCACCCTTCCAGAGAACTTCTTTCTCAAGTGAGATTTTACTTTCTTAGCTGTTTTGCTTACCTCTCTGCCTCCTACTTCTCTTTCTCCTTAGCTGGCTCCTTTTTTCTCTTCTTAATCTGAAGTGTGGGCTTTCTTAAGATTTGTGACATCTGTCCTCATCTTTTTACTTTTGCTCTCTCCAAGACTGCCTCTTATCTAGCTTCAGCTTGTAATGTAGAGGGACATAACTTATCTTCCTAGCCCTTATTCCTCAACCTAATAAAACAGTCCTTCTGACTGTACTGAATATACAATAGTGGGAGTTCTCCTCCCCCGGACACCGATGCTGCATCTTCTATCTTCAACTCTTCTTATCCCTGACATTTAAAAATGCAAAGGTCCGTAGACTGATCCTTCAGGATGTCTCCTCTAATCTGTCCATGCCATCCTGTGCTATGGCCTTATTATTACTTACTTGTTCAACAAATATGACTTGGACCCAGGCTTAGACTATGTCTCATTTCAACCTCATATGAAATTGATTAGTTTTGCTAAAATTACTACTTTAAATATGTCTTTACCTACTTAAAAAAAAAACATACCCACTACACAGAGGACAAAATATGAATTCCTCAGCCTGACTGAAAAATCTCTACCTTCTGTAGCAAGTTATATCATATTATTTTCAATGAAGAACCTTCTCTTTGACTATACACTGCGAGATGATAAGGACTATGTTTGCTACTACCTTTAAGCATCCGAGAATCTTATAAAGTGCAGGGCATGTACTAAACACTTAAATATTCACTACATAAATAAATGATTAAGGTGTCAAAAGTTTCCTGAGTATAAATGAAAAGCTTAAAAAAAAAAAAGTACCCAAGGGGGTTGGGGGGAAGAAGAAAAAAAGCAGGTGAAAAGAGGGTAGACTTACCTGACTAGACCTTTTTATCTTGTTTTTTACAGACTTGTCACTTGATACATATCATTGAAAAATTGATATAGTTACAGAACAAATGAAAAAGCAATCCCTAAAAGTTGAAAACAAAAGGAAACAAACCTGTTGTCTATTTGGTGGCATAGCCACATCAAGAAAAAGTACATCAGGTGGTCTTAGAACACGGTATTTTGACTGAGCATCATAGTGAGATATACCCCAATTGTAAAAAGTTTCTGACTGAGAGCTATAGTATGTAATCATACTGTTGCTGGTAGTGCTGTCTATATCATGGGATAAAGTAAATGACTATGAGGTTGGTACTGGGAAATTACTTGCGAACTGAGATTTTTGGTTTGAGGGGGAAAAAAGAGTTAAAGGTTGATGATTTTAAGTTAAAAGTCTTGGAATCATGTGATCGGAATGGAATTATTGATACGAGCTCTTGCTGACTTTTATCTTTTTTTTTCAATTTTATCTTTAAAAAAAGTTGTAAGAAACACCCGATCAAGGGCTCTAAATACACATTCCTATCAAAAGGGTCCAGGGCTCCTTGGAGCAAAGGCCAATTCCAAATGCGTATGATTAACCTGATAGATATCATCGTACCAGAAAGAAAGTAAACTACCAAGGACTGTTAAGATCAGGTCAGAGGCATTCACGAGCTACCTTGGAGGTTTCCACTTCGTAAAAATGGGACAGTTGGAGCATCAGTGGGAATACAGATTGAACACTGCAGCCATATTTAAAAACACCAATTTGTCACTTTTGGAGGATACTAGAGAATCAACCTGTTACTTTTGAAAACTAAGTACAGAGAAAAGAATCAAGCACTCATCATGCTTGTTCCTATAGGAAATGTACTTCAGTATAACCAACTATCTGCTGAGGGCAGGTTCATCTTCTTGTAAATGATCAGTAATCGAATAAGAAGGAATAGAAGAATGCAAATATCACTTTTTGCAAGCCCTGATAAGCATATGTAGGCCACGATCACCAGTGACTACTAACATTCCAGAAGGAGAGACAACCAGTCATTACAAAAGTGTTCTTCCCCCAAAACACTGAACCTGAATGTGACCAGGTCTCTAGAAATGCAGAGCATTAACATGTGGTTGCTGAGAATTTGAAATGTGACAAGTCTGAGTCGAGAAGCGCTGGAAATGTAAAATACACACTGAATTTTGAAGGCTCAGTAAGAAAAAAGAACAAGGTATGTACTAACTTTCAGGAGCAATATATTTGAAATATGAAAATTTTAATGTTTCGTTTAATGTTTCTTTTAACCTTATTAAAAATGGTTACTAGGAAATTTTATAATACTTGCGTTATATTTCTGTTGCACAGCACAACTTCATCCTATCAATCTATGTCAATTATGGGGAATAGAGGAACATACTAAATGATACTTCAGCAATGTAATTAGTAATATCCAGATTGTGAGAAGCTCTATAGGAGAAATGAGCCAATTCCTTCAACAAAGAAATTTAAAGGGGGTTAGAAAAGAAAGGGGTGGGGCAGAGGGAACTTCTAGAGATTAGAGAAACCTATCTGTCAATTACATACTGGATTTTATTTGGATCCTGATTCAAACAAATGTAAAACCATGTTGATAAGTTAATAAGGGAGGGACATCTGGGTGGCTCAGTCTGTCAAGCGTCTGACTTCTGGTTTCTGCTCAGGTTATCTCAGGGTCTGAGTTTCGAGCTCTTCATCAGGCTCTGCACTGACAGCAAGGAGCTTGCTTGGGATTCTCTCTCCCTCTCCCTCCTTCCCTGTTCGTGCTCTCTCTTTCTTTCTCAAAAAAAATATGTAAACTTAAAAATATTTAAAAAGTTAATATGGGAGACGGGCATCTCAACTGAATATGTGAGGAATTGTCAATTTCTTAAGTTGACCGTGGTATTGTGATTATACTTTGAAATAGCCCTTATCTTTGATAAACACTGAAATAGATGTACACCAAAGTGTTTATAGATGACACAATGGCATGCCTGAAGATTAGCTTCAAAATAATTTGAGGGGCGGGCTGGGGGTGAAGGTGAGGAGTGTAGATGAAACAAGATTGGCTGTGTTTTGATAATTACTGAATCTGGGTGATAAGCACATGGAAGTTCATTCTTCCATTTCCTCTTCTACATAGGTTCGCAATTTTTCATAACAATTAAAAAACAAGTTTCCAGTATGGATGGTGGTGTAAACGTTACTCTGTGGCAGTATTCAGCAGCCTCTATAAATGAGTTGACTCATGATTAGGAAAGGTAAACTGTGAGCACAAAAAGTCATGTACTGCGATTTCTTTCTTTGCCCCTCACTAGACCTGTCCCTCCCTCTCAACCCAGCAATGGATATCTCCCTATAAATCTATGCAGTGATGCCAGCTCTGGCTGGGCTGGGTCTAATCGTTTAATGTGCTCAAGGTGCAATTTCTGGGATTGCAAAAAGAAGATACTTAGGCATGAGATACAGGGTTACTGGTACAAGCAGCACGTAAGCATTTGTTAAACTCGCTCTTCACTGGATTTGGAGAAAGTGAGAAATGTGAGTAGGGAAGAGGAGAGATGGGGTCCTGTAAGTTATTGGCCATCCTGGGGGGCAGCTGGTTCAAGGCTCTAACCGGCAGCCACCCCAAGAAGGCTTCCGGGATGCACCTTACAGGAAGCATCTGCCATATCTCTAGTCTGCTGTAGCACACTCCTGTTCCTTCTCACCCTGGAATGTTTGTTCATTTTCTTCACAAGATGATGTTTGCTACCACAAAACTGACTTTTTGGGTTAAACAATTTTGTCACTGGTGGTGGGAGTAAGGAAGGAGGTGGAAAGAGATGACCTTTTACATCCTGGAAGTATTTATGGAAACAATTCTCTCTTCTAAATCGATTTTGTTTTTAAAAGGCAGATAAATTTCATTTTATTTCATTTCTGGAAACTAACAAGCTAACAATCCATTATCATCTATGATACTTACTGACTAAACCCTCAGTGTGAGTTTTATTCTCTACTTAAATTCATGTTCATTCTTTTACTAATATGCTTGAACAGTTTGGGATTAGTCTTTTCATTATCATCCCATTTTAAAGACATTCTTTGATACTCTTGCTAATTTATTTTTCCAAATGCATTTAGAGAAATTTGTTGGGTTTGATGTGAAATTTTTGTGGGGTTCTATTGGATCTAAAAATAACATTGTGGGGTGCCTGGGTTGCTCAGTCGGTTAACCCTCCGACTTTAGCTCAGGTTGTGATGTCACAGTTGATGATTTCGAGCCCTACATTGGGCTCACTGCTGTCAGTGAGGAGCCCACTTCAGATCCTCTGTCCCCTCACTGTCTCTGCCCCTCCCCCACTCATGCTCCCTCTCTCTCCCTCTCTCAATAATAAACCTTAAAAAACATAACTTTGTGACAACTGGTGTTATAAAAATAATAGTTAAAAAAATAATAGTTTTCCCATCAGGATTAAGGCATATGTCTCCATTTAAATTTTCTCTTGAATCTCCCATTGAAATATAGTAATTGTAACAGTCATGTACGTCCCTTGTTAAGAGCATTCCCAAGTATTTTATAATTTCATTGCTAATGTGAAAGTGATCTCCTATTTTCCAAGTATATCTATAGGATTGTTACTGATATTTTTATGTTTACTTTCTATCCATTAATTTTACTCAACTAATACTAGTTTGAAAACAACTTGGGCTTGTCTACATATACAGCCATATCGTTTAAAAATACTAGTGTTATATCTTCCTTTCCAAAAATCAAGGCTTACTCCCTGTTATTTGGATGCTCTGACCAATATAAGAAACACTAAGGTCAAATAATGGATGCTGATAGAGCTCATCCTTATATTGTTATTAGTGTCTTTACAAGAATGCTTCCAAGTTTTAGTGGAACCATTTTTAAAGTGTATTCTGGTCTTAAGTACATATGGTGATGTAACTGAAACTGTTCTTGACCAGGGGTATTAGGAGTAGTTAGTTACCTTATGGTTTCCTCAGCTCTAAATTAAGGCAATAGCAGTGGTCAGTGTTTTTCACCATTCCTTAGAGTGACAATAGAGCAGACAAGGAAGGGCAAAATGGGTGGGGCTTTAGGCCAAAGCAGGTCCATTTTTACTTTAATCTTGAAGAAAAGTTTTTATGCTAAAAAAAAAAAAGAAGTATAACCTTCAATGAGAAGTGAATCTATATGCTTTTAAAAGTTGCTCCCAACTGAATATTCTGTGATCAAGTCTTATTTATGTCACTTGCACAATAATCTCTTTACAGAGTTTCAAACAAAATAATAAGAGGGAAAGCAGGATAAAAAAAATTGCATATACAAATATTCAAAGTATGTTTTAAAAAAAAGTGAAGAGACTGCATGTCTAACAGCAAACACACTGTATCTGTTTATGAAAAGACTGACAGGAAAAATACAAAAAAATACTAATTTCTAGCTGGGTGGGGTGATATGGAAAAAAAGCTATTTCAGGGGCTCTGAGTGGCTCAGTCAGTTAAGCATTTGACTCTTGACTTTGGGTCAGGTCATGATCTCATAGTTCATGGGATCGAGCCCCTCATTGGGCTCTGTGCTGACAGTGCAGAGACTGCTTGGGATTCATTCTCTCTCTCTCTCTCTCTCTCTCTCTCTCTCTCTCTCTCTTCCCCCCCCCTTTGTCTGCCCTCCCCTGCTCATGCTCTCTCAAAATAAAGATTAAAAAAACAATAACAACAACTATGCTAGCTCATCTTCTTTACGCTTTCAAGTTTATTACAGTGAGAATATATTTTATTGGGGGGAGAAAAACCATACCAAAAGACTATGAAACTAGGTTCATTATCTTCCTTCTAGACAGGACAATGATTTCTTAGTTATTCTTCTTTAATCTAAGCTCTCCATTCTTCAAATCACATTACATCGGAATAGGAGATGAATCTTTTCTTAAATACCCATGTTTTTTATGTAAGTCTCTAGTTTTCTTTTGCTCAAACATGTCTAGTACTGTATTATCCCTATATATCAAGTCTCAGATTCTTCAGTTGGGTCTCACAAAATCTATCCAACCTTGCTTCCTGTGGCTTTACGAGGTAGTTAGCTCAGGGTCCCGTGAACATTAATTGGGCTGTTCATTCTTCTGGGCTTGGTTCTTCTGTAAGAATGCAGTGGAATACCTTACCTTGTGCCTATTCAAACACCGTTCCAGCTTAGCTTCCACTGTCAGACTTGTTAGAATATTTTAGCTTTTGATGAGTTTTTATACTTAGTCCCGCAGTGCTGAGGATTCCACGTAACTGAATGTTTGATCTCCTAAGGTCTCCTATTTTGTGTGTGACAACCTCAACCTTAGGTTATCAGTTAAGCCTATGAGCTACTGGATGTAAAGAACTCTGAATTCTTTTGTTGACTCCACCTTCTGCTGAGAACTAGCTTAGTAGTAAGGACTCCGGGCATTCACCAAATACTTGCTCACTAAAAGGAAGACAAACTTGAAAAATCCGAATAACACCTGTACTTGTTGCAGGTAGGTAGCAGTCAAGCCTTCAAGCCTTCTAATTTAGTTTTTCTGAATTTTCACAGCAAATTCCAGATTATCCTATATATTTCCATTTAAAAATAAATATTGCAAACACCATTGGGCAAGTAAGACATATGGCAACATAGAATGCTTTGGTAGCACTATGGCTGTGACTTAAATTACTGTGGATCAAACTGCCAGAAGCTGAGAAGATAACTGAATTTCCCTCTTCCTTTATCCTCTAGTGACTACAGAAGATAACTATATCATGCCTATCGATGAAAATATTTAACAATAAAAAACTGAAAACACTGCTTTATAACTTAAATAATATAGCCTTACTACCAAATGTTTTAGTCATAGGATCTCTTGGAAGCTTGAATGGAAGCAAACTTTAGGGTTTTAATTATGGATGAAGCCATACAATTCTGGAAGCAAAGTATAGCAAGCAGCCAAAAATGTTACACATATGATTTTACTCCAAATGGGCACATTGGCCAAATGGTGAGGCCCTGCGCAATCACATACTTTGACCACCTCCTCCATCACTATCAAGAGAGATCTGGGAAATCTGTTATCTGTTAGATATGAATTCTGTGTGTTGACTGTGGCCCCAATAGGGCAAAATCAAATTGTTCTCGTTTTTATGAGGATAGTTTTGAGCTGGATCTAAAAACATTATAGGTACTTCATGGGGTTTTAGAATCTCCCGATAAATAAAAGAAGATAGAGAGCTGTATCTTAAATTTATTATGTCTTGCACAAAGGTGACCTTTAAATTCCTTCCGTGGTCACTGATTTTTCTCGTTGATTAAAAACAGCTTAAGCAAACTTCCATTTTTTTTCATTAAAAAAATGAGAATCCATATGTAACTTATCTAACATGGGTTTAAAAACTAGATGGTACTTCGTTAATTTTATTCAAAACAAATTATATACATCAAAATTATGAAATTCACTTAAAACCTTTTTTGCATAGGTGAGGGAAGATATCTAAAATCAATGAAACTTACCTTTAAAAGACTAAGGTTCCTTTTAAGAGCAGTTTGAGCTGCTTGTATCTGAGATGCCTTTTCCTTGTTTTCATCTAGAAGTTTATTCTCCATTTGTTGAAGTAACATTAATCTTTGTGATACTCTAGAAAAAAGGAAGATTATATAAAGTTTTTTTTTTAAGGGAACATTTTAGCTTGTTCAGTATGGAAGTACATTTCTTAATTACACCTCAATTCAAGTTCAACGTATTTTGAAAGCCAACTACTATGTCCATTATTAAGACAGTAGAAAATTAAGATAGTTCAGTAAGTCTTAAATATGGGTAAAATTATTTTCATTAACGTATCTACTGTAAGTACATGCTTCTGTTTTTTTTTTTTTTTTTTTTTTTAGCCTCTATGGTCTTTGCAATTATTTTAGAGTGTTAAAACATGTTTTAATTTTTTGGTGAAAATGCAAACTGTAATACATATCCCTTTGTACACATACTTATATATACCTCCCCACACACATACATTGATATAACTTGCTATACGAAACCTTCTGCTTAACACTTCAATACCCCTGAATCTCATGTTACACATTTAGAATTGCGCTAAACTTCCATATGTTTGAAGAAGCAATAAAAATATTTTTTTCCTCTTTTTCCAAGAGAAAGATGATGGTTCCATATATGAGTGAGAGGCTGTGTGTATGTATGCATACTCACAACAAGGTGAAACAGTAATTGAAGAAAGATGTAAAAAGTTGTAAGTAAATTATCAAACTGCTTTGTTTTATGTATTTTAAAAGTGTCTCATTGGTCAAGTCATCATTTTACAAGTTTTTTGGCCCTCTTAAATGATTAATTAAAAAAATGTCAGATGATAAAAAATACATGAGGGTAGAATTAAAATTGAGTAATTTGAACATTTTTTATAAGGAAAATACCTTAGAAAGCCAAGGAAGGGGGCCTGGTAACGAACTGAAGAAAAGAAATTAATTAAAGAAAACATGAGAGCCCACAGAAAGAGGTGGAGATGGTTGATCTCAATATAAGTACTGGACTGGTTATATAATTTGTAAGGCCTAATGCAAAATGAAAATATGGGGCTCCTTTTAAAAAAAAAAAGTATTACACGTTTGAAGACAGCAACATTAGACCATTAAACCAAGCCTGCTATGGGTAAGAGGTTTAGAGAAGTCCATTAAATACCAGTGAGGAATCTAGAAAGGTGAGAAGGGTAAATTTATCTAGGTAATAGCAAAGCAAAGTAAAAAGAACATAAATAACCCTTTTAATCTTTATTATTCTTAAGAGACAGTGATGTTCCCTAATACCAAATCTCTCAAGTGTTAGAAAATTTAAATGACACATTTTCAGATTTTTAAGTCTGTTCACACAATATTTCACTAAGAAAGCCAGCACAATGTATTCATTTAGATAAGCCTTTAAAAAAAAAACCTTACATTTCTTCATGTCTTTTAGAAAGGCGAATTTCTTGAGCAAGCAACGAAGTCATCCTTAGTCAAAGCTGCCTTAAAAGCTTTCTGCTAAATAATAAAAACATGTACAGTTACTTCTACTACATATCCTCAGCTTTTCAAGAGTTGATGGTTTTATTACCTCAACCCATTGATTCTCTCAGAATTGAAAAATAAAAATTGAGATGTAATGCATAAAATGAGAGAATGCACTTAAAACCATTTTTATTTACGATGCGCAGCTTTTCTATGCCAGGTGCATCCCCAAACACCATGAATCAGGTAAACTAAACATTTCACATTTCTTCCTCTTATTTCCTCACACTTTAACCTTAATCTGAATTGAAAACAAACAAGCAGCTGGTACTAAGACTAGTAAACATTTTATTGAATCAACAGAAAGAAAAAAAATCCACTCTGTAAAATTCAACACAGGAACACCATCTCTCATGCATGTGCATACACACATAGAAAGGCAAACAAGTATGAGAACCAACTGGAAACTCATGGTCTTTCTTTTATTGGAAGACTGCCCAGTTCTACCATCTCTTTTCCAAATAAGAAAGTATTTTTCATGTGTAACTGCGGTGGAAAAGCACAATTGTTCCCTTCACTGTACCCTGCGTGCTCAGGAGTCCTGTTTGGGGAGTTTGGGAAAGCCCATTTTAATGGCACATGAGCAAGCTCACCTTGACTGAAGAGCCTGGATCAATACTGATAAAAGATCAAGTGCAGTACTTTGAAGGCTGGGAGCCCGAAGGCAAATCATCTGGCTGGGTGCAAAAGCCAAAGGTGACTGTCCTAAGGGAGAAAAAAAACAGGAATGAAATTCTTTCCTCGGGCGAAGCACTGGCTTTCCTAAATTTTATGAATTAAACACTGTCGCTAATCTCGGAGTGTCCAGCGCTGACAGACTGAGCTCTTCTTTCTGTGTACATGCACGGAGGTGTAGGGCCCTGAGCCCAGCCAAGGAAACACTGCCCTGCCCTCATCGGGTTTCCTTCTAAAGGAACCGCTGTGTTTTGCTCAGCACCGCGGACAGCAACCTCTCCAGGCCCGCCCGCAAGGATCTAGTTACAGATACGTTCCTCTAAGATCACTGCAGGCCACTCCTCGCCGCATTCCTCCCACTTTCCATTGCAGCGTCAAGGAAATCCCGGAAAGTTAGTCAATGGTAACTTCTCTTCCGTAAGCCCGCCATCAGCACTCCAGGCAAACCCCAAGATAAATGCTGCCTTTCGAACCGAAGATCCCCATGGTCTGAGAGTCCTCAATCCTCCGACCACTCCAACTCCTGCTCAGGACTCAACGACCTTTCCTCATCACCCCAGCCCTTCCCCGTTAACAACATTCTCCCCCCACCCGCCGGCCCTGCGGACACCTGCGCCGTTCTCGGACAGTCAGGGCCCCCACCCGCGGCCCGTAACGCCGTGGGACTCCACTCACTTAGCCGCGCTTACACCTTTTCAGTAAAGGCGTCCGCTACAGTGAGGACGCTGGGTCCCAGCACAAGCCTGGGCGTGGTCACGCCGCCATGATTGCGCACGCGCAACGAGGTGGCGTAATCACGTTGCTATAAAAGGCGGACCTCTGGCGCGGGAGTTTTCCCAAAGCGGTAGCTGCGAGCCTTGCGAAAGCGTTTGGCGGTAGCTCAATTTCAAGGCCTTTTAAAATGAGACCTGTTTCCGTTCAAAAGGCTTCAGAGAGGGAAGCTAGAAAGTCACGGAGTATGGAAATGGGGAAGCCCCCTTCAAGGTACTCCAAAGAGATTGAATGGTCTTTACAGTGAGTAAAAGCACTTTAATTCAAAGAGCTTCACCCTGGTGTTCCGTTGCTGAGCGGGGGAGCGGAGCCCCTGTTCGCACCCACTAGGGAAAGTAACATTAATCGGTGACGTTTTGAGGGGTCTGCATGCGGGTCGCGGTGTTATGTGGATTATCTCGGCCCTTTCCCACAATGCTGGGTTGGGTAGGTCCCACTGTCCTCATTTAACAGAGGAGCAGACAAGCTTGGCCGTTTATCTAGGTTGTGGTTTGAAGCCCGCAGAGGTTTAATGAAATTTCCCACGGCCCTCAGGACCCCGCACTTAGAAATAATCCTTTTGTGCTGTGAAGCGCATTCTTAAACCTTTTTTTCCCCTTTGAAATAAATTGGTGAGACACGAGGTACTATTCCTTAGTTTCAGAGGTAGAAACTGAGGTTCAAGAGAGGTAAAGTTGTTTTCTTCCTAAAGTTACTGAGTTGGTCAAGGGCGAAGTGCCAGACTCTAGTCCCGGTGTCTCGTATTTTTTTCTTCCCAGAATATCTCCATGAAACTCCGCTGATGCTTCAGGACTATGGCGCTTTATGGTTCCTTTGATTGGAAAACCCATTCCTTAGAAACTCACGTAGACTCAGTTCCTTATCTTTCAATGCTGCCTCCTCAAGGAAGCATTCCCCTGGACCTCCAATATAAGAGAGGAGTTCCATTTCTTCTTTGTCCTCCTCCTGCTGTATTTCTCTCCAGAACACAACACTGTACCACTGTTCTTCACCCTAAGAACAGGTATTTTCGATTCTTATTTGCTGCTGTATCCTCAGCAACTAAAATGGCCTTGAAATAATCTGGGATTGAATTTGCATCATAATTTAAGAGAGCTCTGTCTTCAGTTGATAGGACCTTCGATTTAGCTGTCCCATAGCCTTCCTTAGTAAACATGAAAAATAAACCTTTGAATGGCCCTTTGTTCTAGGAATGAAATAGAGCTTTTGCATGGGTACAAGGCATTCTTACCTTTTATGTAAATTTACAAGTAAGAATTTTTTTTTTTAATTGGCAATGGGTTGCATGAACCTTGAGGCTGCACATGAAAGCATTTGTATGTTGTTTAAAACAAACTTTGTTCGCCTCTCCTGCTTTATGCATGGTTTGCATAGTGACATAATTGGGACAGACCCAGCTCTTTTGACTTGGAATCTCGCTTCTTTAGGTCATCGTCTTCCCTAGGAGTGAATCAAGGAATACCTTAGAATTGTCTTGGAATTTTTAGGGGGACAGTAATCAGGAATACCTCACAGACACTTAAAAGTTATCTAGAGAGACGGATTATTTTGTAGCATCCTGTAAAAGCACTTGCTCTACTCAAAGATCTGCTGTGATAGCTCCGCTCTTCATGACAGCCCCCAGTTGATCTTTTCTGTGAGACACTTGGCTGGGGAAAAAGTATCTGTGGCAATTGCACAGTTTGTCTCTACACAGCTTCTCTATTAGGTAGGTTTGGGTACTTCTTGGAGTGAGATATTCTTGGTCTACCACACAGATTATGGGAACCTTGTAAGTGATGCCTGGCTCATAATGGGGCATTCTGTAAATGTGCAGTGAAGTTAGTATTTCCTAACCCTGGTATAGTTCTGCCCACCACTGTGCTAAAATTGTTCCTTAGCCTCATCATTTAGAAAGCCCTGTGCTCTTTAGCCATAAATTCTATAAAGATGCATTTATTAAATATCTCTCAGATATAGTTTCTGCCCTCAAAAGCCTACAGGGCTCTTAAGGTATATACAGAAAGCTAGAGGATTTTGGCTGACAACATAATAATGACTCCTTTTCATTGACTGTTCATTCTGTACTAGGCGCTGTGTGTGATTTACCTCATCTAATCCTCGTAACAGCCCTGTGAGCAAGACAGGGTTGCTTGACTTACTATCCCCATTCTTATAGCTGAGAAAACTGAGGTTTAGAGACCTGATTTATGACCATATTGTAAGTAAATGAGTCCCAGCTTGATGTTAGTATTGTAAGTAATTGTGTACAGTATGTCAATAATGTGTCACTAAAACGTATCCTGCAGATTGTGAGGGTGCTAGAGAAGAAAGAGCACCAAGAGCAGGAATAGTCTAGGTAACATTTAAAAAGTCCATATATTTTTGAGAGAGAGAGCGTGAGCAAGAGAGGGTCAGAGAGAGAGGGAGACAGAAGATCTGAAGTGGGCTCTGTGCTGAGAGCAGCAAGCCAGATGGGGGGCTCGAACTCATGAACCATGATATGTTGACCTGAGCTGAAGCTGGACGCTCAACCGACTGAGCCACCCAGGCACCCCTACATAACACTTTGGAAGGCTAAATTGAGTTTTGCAAACTGGGTGGAATTTGGAGGTGTGCTTTTGTAATTGGGGGTATCAGGTGGCAAGATGGGGTGTGAACTCTTGTAAGTGAAGGAGCCCTTATGGAAGTGTGTGCATGAGAATAGGTCTGGGGTGAGGAGCCGTGGAAAGGAAAGCATTGAGAAGAATGTTTCTCCTCATTTCCCCCAGTTTTGAAGATTTCATATCTGGTGTCAGAGACTTAGAAAATAGAGGTTTGACAGTAACAAAGAGAAGGAAGGATTGGAAAAGGTGAGACTGATAAGTAAAGAATAGAAGTAGGAGACTTGATGGAAAAGAAAGGACAAGCTTTGGAGACTAAGAAATAATTAAAAGAATCCCAGAAACCTTGACAGTTTCAGACTTGAAATTACTAACAGTAACGTATACAGTTTATACAGAGGTTTGCAGTTATGGTTTACACAGAGGCCATCTTTTTTAGACATCCTTTGGGTGTACTTTGGGTAGACAAATAATAAGAAAATGAAGCACTCATGCCTGAAATGGAGTTCGTGGTTTTTTTCTTTCTCCCTTGTTTCAGGAAATCCCAGATGAAATTTGGTGCAGTGGGTCCAATTGCTTGTCTTTCTGCTTTTCTTCACTCTGAAATATAATCATTGGACTTTTATCTTTTTCCAGAGTTGTAGATGGTCCATTTCACTATGGAAAAATACTCTATGCTCAGAATATCTCTGAAATGCTTTAAATTGGTCCTGGATGGGTTTTGACCAAAGAGAATTTACAACCAGATACTTCTTTAGGATCTTTTGTCAACGAATCAGCTTTCAATCTAGGTCTAGTCAGATAAAACTGTGCAATAGAGAAGTCATTATCACAGCTGGTGCCTGCATTGTAGACATTCTTGGCTGAGAGAATAAGACTGTGCTGATAAAACTATGCTCATTCCTAGAGATTTCCAGTGAGAATTTGCATAAGCTTTTTCCTTCCTGCGAGAGCAAATTAAAAACCTCACTGGTTCTAAAATTCACTTGGAACGCATTAGAATTTTTAAATTGAAAGCACACATGATAATTCTTAGCAAATCACTTGTGTTTTGTATACATAGTAAAATACGTATATTTTCTCCTCCCCAAATTTCGGCAATTTAAAGCTCACACAATCCTTTTGTCTTAAATTGACACCCTTCCAGCTGTGTATAATTTAAAAGCCTCCCCCCCCCCCCACCCCCACTTTAATCCTGGCTCCTTGATTTCCCAGCAGCTTTCAGTTTACTCACTAGTCTCTCTAACTCTGTAACTCAGGCTTTTCTTGAAGTGGGAATTTTGTATAGTTCTGCCTGTTTATTTTCTCCATGTCTCTTCCTGCCCCACCCCCACCCCGGGCCTTGCTCTTAGAATTCAGTAACAACTGTATGAGTCCACTCTTGAGTAAGCAATTAAAAACCTTCTTAATGCATACTTGATGACTTGGAGCACTGCATTCTGCAGTTTCCATCTTTTTGTGATGCTCTGCATCTGTTTACTAAAAAAATTGGAGGCTCTTGGCACTAGCCTGTTTCTCATTATTATTGTTTGCTATCTCTCCTTGAAAACTTAAAATTTCCTTTGAAAGAATAAGAGTTGCAGTCTTTCTACATTGCCACTTCTTTGTTTCAAGATCTGATGGTATGTTAAAATATTGTGAGATAGTCTGTTGTTGATTAATGCTTTTGAGACAGATAATTTTTAAAAAAAATCACCCATATCCTTCATTTACATTTACATGAGAAAAGCATGAGATGATGTCTTATCTAGTTTTTTGAGACTTTTGTATGAATACATTTCTTCTTTTGCTAGAGCATTGGGTCTTACTTTCAAACCTGATTTTTTTTTTTTCTTTTGGGTATTGCTTTTCAGAAATGACTTTATTAAATTGAAAGCTGAGTTTGATTCTATTGATGGCTTGTTCTTAGAAACCTCATATTTGAAAATGAATGTTACTTTTAATGTAAGAATTTTGAAAACCCTAGTTAAATATACACTTGGGATTTGGCTCATTTTTAGAATCATATTTTTCAGCGAGGTTAACAACATGAAATGATTCCTGAATATCTTTATATACGGGTATGCTTTTCTTGGGCTCTGAAAAAAATACAAGTAAAAAGCCAAAGAGATAGATGGCAAATTAATTTTCTGCAAGTTTCGAATGTATTTCCCCAAGTTCAAATGTGTACGACGTTGATTACTAGTTTGTTTATACATTCAAAAAATAATGTTTTAATTAGATTAAATGGGAGCCTCAAGTTTTAGTCAACTTAAAATATTTGCAGCTGGTGGAAATGTTAATGGTACTTTGAAAAATTGGATAAAGTTGTCCTTTTACAATTTTGTTGTATTTGTTTGATGTGAAATAGTAAACATGTTGGCTTATATGCCTAAAATTTTGAAGAAAAGTAGTAGAAGGGAAAAGAAATGGATTCATTTTAACTCTAGATGGCAGTTAAACACAGCTAACAAAGACCAACTTGTTTGAAATACAGAAACACAAAAATAGTAGAAACACACACACGTTCTGTTCTACCATCCAGTTAATTATATTCTCAAAACGATGTCTTGGATTGATATTCCTAAACAAACATGTACAAAATGTAATTACACACAAGTGAAATAAATAGTGTCGGCCTGTAATTGCAAGATTTTTTTTTTCAACTTGTAATATGGCATACACCTGTGCAATGGCTTCTACTGCCTCTGTTTTGTCATTTTTACTAACATCTCATTCAGTGTAGTTTATTTTATGTACAATTATTTACCAATATCAATTCAAGCCATATGCCATTGGGAAAACTATTACATATTTAATGTCTCGAAATGTTAAAATATAAGTAAAGCCTATTTTCATGAGGAAATGTGTTCTCTATAAGTCCATTCCAAAAGCTGGCATAGATATCCCCTCGTGTACATTTGCAACTGCATTTTACTTTATATATATTTTTACCTATAAGTATTTAATTCATTAGCTTGGTGTTTGGAAGTTACCAAATAATATTTCTCATAGTATTTATAAGAGAAAGCAGAAGATTGTCAGATCATACCTTGTTCTCCTCTCATGGTCTCAGCTCTTGGAGTAGACTGTACGTCGTATACATTCGTAGAGCACAGCTACCTCTGATACATGATGACTGTATGGTGATAGGGCGATTGGTGAAGAGAATAAAAAGGACTTAAAGGACATCTCAGGTAGCTTAGAAGAGGAAAGGATGCGGCCTCTTTTAAAAAAAATTTTTTTTGCAGATTTATATGAAATAACTAAATTCTTTCGAGAGGACTTACTTGATTGATTTTTGTTTCTTGTATTTAGCAATTTATGACCTGAGTCTGTTTTCACACAGTAGATTATGGCATAGGCAGCAGCCACTACCCAGGGTATCAAAGGGCCTGTATGTGAGCACCCAGACCATATAGTTCTAAAACCTCGGTGGCCTTGCATTCGGGGAGGTGGGGGTGAAGTGCTTCTCAGCCAGAAAGGTGTAGAGGTTTGGGGCAGCCTAATGGAAACTGGAGTTTGAACACCTCAGATCTTGAAATGAGCGTTTGCCTTTTCAGTTGGCAGAATAAATGTTCAGTGGGCTCTCCAAGAGATGTCTGTGATCACATTGTAGAGAGTTCATAAGAACTCTCTGGTTAGACCCCAGACTCCTAATAGCGAGGGTTGGTTCCTAGTAGGCTTTTGATAAATGCTTGTTGAATATATTTCAGTTGGCAACAGGATAAATTTTTCTCTTTTCTTTTCAAACAGCATAAAAACAGTCCCGTGTTACTCAAAAATAGAAGTGAAAGAATTTAGGGGCGCCTGGGTGGCTCAGTTGGATGAGCATCTGACTCGATTTTGGCCTAGGTCATGAACCCATCGGTTTGTGGGATTGAGCCTTGTGTCAGGCTCCCGGCTGACGGTGCAGAGCCTGCTTAGGATTCTCTCTCTCCCCCTCCCTCTTTGCCTCTGCCCTGCTCGCATGTGCACACAGACACACATTCTCTCTCTCTCTTTCAAAATAAATAAACTTAAAAAATAGTAAAAGAATTTTTCCATTTATTTTAGAGAAGTTTCTGCTAGAATTTTATCACAATTAACGTAATTGCTGCCTATTTATAACAGATTGTTGCCTTGCATGGATACAGAGTTGCCAGAGCTGCTGAGGTTTCCAGGGAAGATGGAAATTTGGATGTTGATGTGAAATCTTCTGCGTAATCATTGTCAGTCACTGTTTGAAATAAAAAAAACAACAAAGAAAAAAATACAACATCAAACCAATGGTTTGTAGACTTCAATGTAGAGCACTCTAATTTTTTAGCTCATAATTTTTTTTAATGGTGTATTTTGAGAGAGAGAGAAAGAGAGAGTGTGTGCGTGCACACAAACTGAGGAGAGACGGAGAGAGAGGGAGAGAGAGAATCCTAAGGTTTTCCACTGTCAGCACAGAGAGCCAGGCAGGGCTCTAACTCATGAACCATGAGATCATGACCTGAACCAAAATCAAGAGTTGGATGCTTAACGGACTGAGCCACCTGGTGACCCGCTCATTATTTTTTTATAAGATGTTCTAAAATTGATTTTTAAAAATGTATTTATTTAAATTCAAGTTAGTTAACATACTGTGTAGTATTGGTTTCAGGAGTAGAACCCAGGGATTCATCACTTACATACAACACCCAGTGCTCATCCCAACAAGTGCCCTCCTTAATGCCCATCCCCCCCCCCCCCCCCTCCAGCAACTCTCAGTTTGTTCTCCATATTTAATAGTCTCTTATGGTTAGGCCCACTCTCTCTTTTTGTCTTATTTTTTCTTCGTTTCCCCTATGTTCTCTGTTTTGTTTCTTAAATTCCACTTATGAGTGAAATTGTAATAGTTGTCTTTTCTCTAACTTATTTTGCTTAGCATAATATACTCTGGTTTCATCCACATTGTTGCAAATGGTAAGATTTCATTCTTGTTGATGGCTGAGTAACATTTCATTGTATGTATATATTACATCTTTTTTACCCATTCATCAGTGGATGAACATTTGGGCTCTTTCCATGATTTGGCTATTGTTGATAGGGCTGCTATAAACATTGGGGTGCATGTGCCCCTTCAAATCAGCATTTTTATATCCTTTGGATAAATACCTCATAGTGCAATAGCTGGGTCATAGGGTAATTCCATTTTTAGTTTTTTAAGTAACCTCCATACTATTTTCCAGAGCGGCTGCACCAGTTTGCATTCCCACCAACAGTGCAAAAGGGTTCCCTTTCTCCACATCCTCGCCAGCATCTATTGTTGCCTGAGTTGTTAATTTTAGCCTTTCTGACAGGTGTGAGGTGGTATCTCACTGCGGTTTTGATGTATATTTCCCGGATGATGAGTGATGTTGAGTATCTTTTCATGTCAGCCATCTGACTGCCTTCTTTTGAAAAGTGTCTTTTTATGTCTTCTGCCCATTTCTTCACTGGATTATTTGTGTTTTGGGTGTTTAGTTTGATAAGTTCTTTATAGATTTTGGATAGTAACCCTTCATCTGATATGTCATTTGCAAATACCCTCTCCTATTCTGTCAGTTGCCTGTTAGTTTTATTGATTGTTTCCTTTGCTGTGCAGAAGCTTTTTATCTTGATGAGGTGCTAAGAGTTCATTTTTGCTTTTGTTTTCCTTGCCTTTGGAGACATGTCGAAGTAGAAGTTGCTGAAGCTGAGGTCAAAGAGGTTGCTGCCTGTTTTCTCCTCTAGGATTTTGATGGTTTCCTGTCTTGCATTTAGTTCTCTAATCCATTTTGAGTTTATTTTTGTGTATGGTGTAAGAAAGTCGTCCACGTTCGTTCTTCTGTATGTTGCTGTCCATTTTTCCCAGCACCATTTGCTGAAGGAACTGTCTTTTTTTTCATTGGATATTCTTTCCTGCTTTGTTGAATATTCGTTGGCCATATCTTTGTGGGTCCATTTCTGGGTTCTCTATTCTGTTCCATTAACGTATGTGTCGGTTTTGTGTCAGTATCATACTGTCTTGATTATTACAGCTTTGTTACACAGCTTGAAGTCTGAAATTGTGATAGCTCCAGCTTTGGTTTTTGCGTTTCAATGTTACTTTGGCTATTTGGGGGCTTTCCTGGTTCCATACAAATTTTAGAATTGTTTGTTCTAGCTCTGTGAAGAATACTCGTGTTACTTTGATAGAGATTGCATTGAATATATAGATTGCCTTGGGTACTATTGACATCTTAACAATATTCTTTCAGTCCATGAGCATGGAATGTTTTTCCATTTCTTTGTGTCTTCAATTTCTTTCACAAGCTTTCTATAGTTTTCAGCCTATAGATCTTTTACCTTTTTGGTTAGGTTTATTCCTAGGGATCTTATGATTTTTGGTGCAGTGGTAAATGGAATCTATTCCTTGATTTCTCTTTCTGCTGCTTCATTGTTGGTGTACTGATTGTAGGAATACAATCAGTTTCTGCACGTTGATTTTATATCTTGTGATTTTCCTGAATTCATGTATCAGTTCAAGCAGTTTTTTGGTAGTCTTTTGGTTTTCTACATAGAGTATCATGTCATCTGCAAAGAGTGAAAGTTTGACTTCTTCCTTGCCAGTTGGTATGCCTTTAATTTCTTTTTGTTGTCTGATTGCTGAAGCTAGGACTTCCAGTACTATGTTTAACAACAGTGATGAGAGTGTTCCCGACCCTAGGGGGAAAGATCTCCGTTTTTACTCATTGAGGGTGGTATTAGCTGTGGGTCATTTGTATATGGCCTTTATGATGTTGAGGTATGTTCCTACTCTCTCTACTTTCCTGAGGGTTTTTATGAAGAAACAATGCTGTATTTTGTCAACTGCTTTTTCTGCATCTATTGAGAGGATCATATGGTCCTTATCTTTCTTTTATTAATGTGGTATATCATGTTGATTGATTTGTGAATATTGAACCAGCCCTGTTGCCCAGGAATAAATCCCACTTGATCATGGTGAAGAATTATTTTAATGTACTGTTGAATTTGATTTGCTAGTATCTTATTGAGAATTTTTGCATCTGGGTTCATCAGGGATATTAGCCTATAATTCTCCTTTTTAGTGGCATCTTTGTCTGGTCTTGGAGTCAAGGTAATGCTGATTTCATAGAAAAAGTGTGGAAGCTTTCCTTCCATTTCTATTTTTTGGAACAGTTTGAGAAGAATAGGTATCTTTTCTTTAAATGTCCAGTAGAATTCCCCTGGGAAGCCATCTGGCCCAGGACTTTCATTTGTTGGGAGACTTTTGACTCCTAATTCAATATCTTCGCTGGTTATGGGTCTGTTCAAGTTTTCTATTTCTTCTGTTTCATTTTTTGTAGTTTGTATGTTTCTAGGAATTTGTTCATCTCTTCTAGATTGCTCAGTTTGTTGGCATATAATTTTTCATAGTATTCTCTTATAATTGTTTGTATTTCTGTGTTGTTATCTCTCCTCTTTCATTCATGATTTTATCTATTTGGGTCTTTTCTCTTTTTGATAAGTCTGGCTAGGGGTTTATCAAATTTATTCTTTTCTTTAATGTTTATTTATTTATTTTGAAGGAGAATGCACGAGAGAGTAGGAGGGGGGCAGAGGATCTGAACTGGGCTCTCTGCTGACAGCAGACAGCCTGACATGGGGCTCGAACTCACAAACCATGAGATCGTGACCTGAGGCGAAGTTGGATGCTTAACCAACTGAGTCACCCACGCGCTGCTCAATTTTGTTTATTCTTTCAAAGAACCAACGTTTCATTCTGTTGAGCTATTCTACTGCTTTTGGTTTTTTTTTTTTATATAATTTATTTATGTTTTAACCTTATTTCCCTTCTGCTGGCTTTAGGCTTTATTTGCTCTTCTTTTTCTAGCTCCATTAGGTATAAGGTTAGATTGTGTATTCAGAACCTTTCTTGCTTCTTCAGATAGGCCCGAATTATAATATACTTTGCTTTTGCACTGTCTTTGCTGTATCCCAGAGGGTTTGGACTGCTGAGTTTTCATTTTCATTTGCTTCCATGTGGTTTTTTTTTTCTCCTTTAATTTTCTGGTTAACCTATTCATTCTTTAGTAGGATGCTCGTTAACCTCCATGTATTTGAGTGCTTTCCAAATTTTTTCTTGTGGTTGATTTCAAGTTTCATAGTGTTATGACCTGAAAATATGCATGATACGATCTTGATCCTTTTGTACCTGTTGAGGTCTGATTTGTGACCCAGTATATGGTCTGTTTTGGATAATGTTCTATGTGCACTGAGGAGAATGTGTTTTCTGCTGCTTTAGGATTAAATGTTCTGAATATATCTGTTAAGTCAATCTGGTCCAGTGTGTCATTCAAAGTCACTGTTTCCTTGTTGATTTTCTGCTTAGATCATCTGTCCATTGCTGTAAGTGGGGTAAAGTCCCTGACTAGTATGGTATTATTATCAAGGAGTTTCTTTATGTTTGCTATTAACTGTTTCATGTATTTGGGTGCTTTCAAGTTGGAGGCATAAATATTTATAAAAGCTCTTCTTGATAGACCCCTTAATTGTGACTTAATGTCCTTCTTCATCTCCTGTTATAGTCTTTGTTTTAAAAAATCTCGTTTCTCTGATAGAAGTATGGCTACTCTGGCTTTATTTTGATCTCCGTTAGCATGATAGATGGTTCTCCATCCCCTCACTTTCAATCTGCTGGTGTCTTTACATCTAAAATGAGTCTCTTGTAGGCAACATATAGATGGATCTTGTTTTTTAATCCATTCTGATACCCTTTGTCTTTTGATTGGAGCATTTAGTCCATTTATGTTCAGAGTGATTATTGAAAGATATGAATTTAGTGCCATCGTGTTACCTGTAGAGTGGGTGTTTCTAGTGATGTTCTCTGGTCTTTTGTGGTCTTTGTTGCTTTGGTCTTCTTTTTTTTTTTTTTTTTTTTTTTTCTCCACTCAAAGAGTCCCCCTTAAAATTTCTTGCAGGGCTGTTTTAATGTTCACAAACTTCTTTAGTTTTTGTTTGTCTAGGAAACTCTTTATCTCTCCTATTCTATTTTTTTTTTCAACGTTTATTTATTTTTGGGACAGAGAGAGACAGAGCATGAATGGGGGAGGGGCAGAGAGAGACGGGTATCTCTCCTATTCTAAATGCAGCTTTGCTGGATACAGAATTTGTGTCTGCATATTTTTCCCATTCAGCACATTGAATATTTCCTGCCACTCTCTTCTGGCCTGCCAAATCTAGTGGACAGGTCTGCTGTGAAACTTATGTGTCTACCCCTGTGGGTTAAGGACCTTTTGTCCCTAGCTGCCTTCAGGATTCTCTCTTTATCTTTGTATTTTGCTAGTTTTATTATGATATGTCATGATGTTAACCTGTTTTTGTTAATTTTGAGGGGAGTTCTCTGAGCCTTTTGGACTTGAATGCTTTTTCCTTCCCCAAATTAGGGAGGTTCTCAGCTATAATTTGTTCAAATAAATCTTCTGCCCCCTTTCCCCGCTCTTTGTCTTCTGAGACTCCTGTGATACGGATATTGTTTCATTTTGTGGAATCTGTAAGTTCTCCAAGTATTCCCTGGTGATATAATAGTTTCCTTTCCCTCTGCTTTTCAGCCTCATGATTTTCCATAATTTTATCTTCTACATCACCTATTCTCTCCTCTGTTTCTTTGGTCCTTGTTGTGACTATATCCAGTCGATTTTGCATCTCAGTTATAGCATTTTTTATTTCAGCCTGACTAGTTTTTAGGTCTTTAATCTCTGCAGCAAGGGTTTCTCTGGTAGCTTCCATGCTTTTTTCAAGCCCAGGTGGTAGTTTTATGACTCTTGTTCTAAATTCTTGTTCAGGTATATTGCTTATATCTGTTTTGAGCAAGTCCCTGGCTGTGATTTCTTCTTGACCTTTTTTTGGGGGAGGAGAATTCCTCCAGCTTGTTATTTTGGCTAAGTTTCTGTCTTTTGTGTTTTAAAAGCTTGTTATATTTCCTGCACCTGAGAGTAAAGCTGTATTCGAAAGGCGTCATACACTCTCCAGTGCCTGGCACTTCCAGAAGTGTTTCTGGTGTATGCTGTGTGCTCTCTGCTGCTGTGTTTTGCTGCTCTTTCCCACTGGTCAGTCTTCTGCAGAGCCCCCCCTCACTTGCAGTGGGGAGTATTTGGACCTCTAAGTAGCTATGCTTTGGTTTGCTTGGTAAAATAAGCCTGGAAAAAAGGGGGGAAACCCTGGTCTGTAAAAAAAAGAGAAAAGAAAAGGGAACAAAAAACCCCCATAGAATCAAAAAACTATAAGGCTGATTCTGAAGAAAAAGGAAAAGAAAAAGAAGGAAAAAAAAAGAATTAAGAAGACTGATCAAAAAAAAAAAAAAAAGAGGGGTGCCTGGGTGGCTCATTTGGTTAGGCGACCGACTTCGGCTCAGGTCATGATCTTGCAGTTTGTGAGTTCGAGCCCCGCATCGGGCTCTGTGCTGACAGCTCGGAGCCTGGAGCCTGCTTTGGATTCTGTGTCTCCCCCTCTCTCTCTGCCCCCTCCCCTGCTCACACTTTGTCTCTCAATAATAAGTAAACGTTAAAAAACAAAAAAAGAAAAGGAAATGAAAAGACAAATACACAAGAAACTATGACCCTCATTCCAAAAGTAAGCCTTGTCCTTTTTCCACCAGAGCTGCAGGTGTTATTTTGAAGCACTTGACTTTCAGTACACTTGGTGCATGGTGGGGGGTGGGGGGGGTGGGGGTGGGGGTACAGCGGTTGCTGGCTGTGCTGGTCTGGAGGAGAGGCCCATTGCACTGGCTCAGATTTGGTCTTGCTCCAGTAATTAAGCAGTTGCCAGGCAAGAGGTGGCAGAGTTTGGTGTAAGCAGGTCCTGCCTCCACTGGGGGCCACTGTGTTGCTCTCTGAAGCCCCAGTGTGGTGATTTGGGGGTGGGGGGATGGCACCACCACAATCTCTTATCCCCAGACAGGGGGAATCTCACACACTCCCATTCAGGCAGCCCTCACCTAATAGGACAGACAGCTTTCCCTGTGCCACAAGTGTCCTGCGTTTTTTCTTTGTTGCCAGACCGGGATTCAAAACCCAAAGCCTTAAAGGACCCGGCACCATTTGGATCCACCCACCTCCTCCAGAGTAGACCCTCTCCATGCTTTGTCCCAAGTCCTTTGTCCCTGAAAAACAGTCCCACACCTGCGCAGGGCATGGAGTCTATGGTGTAGTGCTGCTAAAAGCAGCAAAGGTTACATTCCCTCTTGGTGCATCTATGAAACGCCTTTTGCTGGCGCCTGCAGGGTCTTTTGTCCTTGGGGAGGCAGTATATCCTCTTCCAAAAGTACTCCAGGAAGGGAAACATTCCCTCCCAACATGCCCTGGAGATCTCTACATCATGCTATGCACTCAGGGGCCAGCTGCCTCCTCCCCAGGAGTGCACGCCACAGCTCCACTCCAGAGAAAGTTGCACATTTGGAAATCCTCAGAGTTTTAGCTCCAAAAGCTGTTAGCAAAAAAACCCTATGACACTCACTAGTTTCGTTCCCCAATCCGTGGTCTGGAGACACTTGCCTCTTGTGTGAACCGATGCCACACTCTCTTAACCCCTCTTTCTTTCTCTCCCTTTTGTCTCTCCATGGAAAGGGTTCCCTCTCCCCTAATTCACTCCCATGCACCTTGCACCAGCCATGCTGTTTCCCTTCAACCGTGGAGATCCTTCTGTCAGCCCACAGATTGATTTCCTGGGTGTTCCAAGTGATCTGATCTCAATACAGCTGTGTGTGAGGGACTGGGAAAGGCCAGGGTCCCCCTCAGTCTCTACCTTCTTCACTCTGATCTGTAAGATTAACTTAAATATTTTAGTGATAGTTGTACTTATTTGAGGTTACACTTTAGTTATCTTAAATTAGATTTGGGGGTCTTTCTGAAAGTTGTCAATTTCATACCTACTGTCAGACTCCTGAATATTCTCTATGGATATCTGTTCCCGTTCTTTGCATTTTGATTCTTTTAAATTTCATTCTCAAAGAATAGCCTTATGTTTTACGGGTGCTTTGATGTAGTTACCATGCACCATCCACTTTGAGTCCAAAAATGCAAGTACTAAAGAAATGTATGATCACTTCTTCATTAATTTTTCTTTTTCTACATTTTCCCTTCCTATAATCTTCTCTACAGTCTGAGTGATTTTTTTTTTAAACATAAATCAGAACTCTCAACTCTCTTCCTCAAATCCTGAGTGGCTTTCCATTGCCCTTAGGGTAAAATCCATACTCCTTGGCAGAGGAGGACTGCATGCACTGCTTAACTGACTTCCTTCTTACCCCAGGTTCCCCCTCATTTGCTCTGATCTTGCTGATGCACACCAACCTCACCCCATCTTAAGAACGTTTGCACCAGATGTTCACTCTGCCTGGAACATCTTCCACAGAGCTTTCTATGTTCTGTAAATGTCACTCCCTGAGAGAGTCTTTTTTTGTCCACCTGGTCAAAAATAATCCCCCTCCCCATCATTCTCTGTCCTCTTACCTTGCTTTATTTTTTTTTTTATAGTTCTTACCTTTACCAGATACAAATTTGCACGCGCGCGCGCGCGTGTGTGTGTGTGTTTGTGTATGTATCTAACACATTTGCTTACATGTATGCTGTCTTCCTCTCCCACTAGGATATAAATTTCACAAGAGCAGGAACCCTATTTATCTTGCTGACAGCTGTGCATTCAATACCTAGAACAGCATCCACTCCTATTCTGTGTAACAGAATTGTAAAATAAGTAAGATCTTGGCAGCCACTGTAGTATTTGGTGGCAGAAGAGAAATTCCAAGTTTAGAAAGGGGTGCAGGGACAAAGCTAAGAAAATACTGCAAGTTGTGACTCAGGTCCCTCATGGCTGTACTTTTTTTTTTTTAAGTTTATTTATTTTGAGACAGGGTGGGGGGGGCAGGCAGAGAGGGAGAAAGAATGTTAAACAGGCTCTGTGCTTTCAGCATGGAGCCTGATGCAAGGCTCGAACTCACAAACTGTAAGATCATGACCTGAGCTGAAATCAAGTCAGGCGCTCAACCAATTGAGCCACCCAAGTGCCCCAAGAATTTGTTAAACTTTAAAGTGTTTTTACCACTGTTGAAATCAAGATTTTCTTGAGTAGTTTTTGTTCTATAATTTTGTTTTGAACATGAACTTGTTGTCTATTCCTGTGATGTAAGTTTCCTTAAAAAAAGGTGATTTGAGAGCCTGGCAATGGAACATTCAGTTATGTCCTGTGCCCCAATTTTATTTATTTCTCCAAACTATAATATAATTTTATGGTTCAAATGAATTTCTGACAACTGTGAATGCATTCAAATTCCTTTTAAGAGCACTATTTTGTTTTCATTGATAGTTTAAATTTAGTCTGTTGAGAGTACTTGTGTGACCTTAAAAAAATTCTGTGGGGGATAAAAAAAACCTCTTTTATATAAATTTATTTCTCTACCAACTTTGCTATATACATAAATAGATCCACATAAAATTTCCACCTGACTCAAAGTAGATCACCTTTAAACAAAGTATGCATGGAAAAGGAATATGAAGATAGTAAACTCCTCTTCCAATCCCAGACTTCATGGAAGTTTTGAACCAGCTGATGTTGTGAATAAGTCTGAAAAGTCTGACTTTTTACGACTGAGATGCACTGGATATCTGCACGGATAGGTGCTGGAGAAGCAGGGTGGTGAAATGGTGACCCTGCAGAGTTAGAACCCATGCATTGTAGTTCTGGATTTGCTGCAAACTGTTTCATCGTTGGCAAGAAGGGAAGATACTACTTTCTTTCTCTAATTCACTGGAGACTTGTGAGGCCAAATGAAATCATACCTGTGAAAGTGCTTTCAGAATTGAAAGGTACTGTGAAATGTAAAATTTTCACTTTTGAGTGGCACTAATGATAAAGTTAGATGTATTTTGTTAGACTGTTCTTATTTAGTATCATACATAGTCTTGTAAAGTGTGGTAAAAGTCTTGTAAATTGTTTAACTTAGAATGTGGTTCTTTCTCATGAAGACAGCAAGGGTCTGTCTGGTCTATTTTAGTTCTGATTTATTCTATGAATGTCCAGTTAATGTCTTTTCAAATATAATATTTTCTCTCATCTCTGAGATTACCTGAGCTGTAAAGACTGATGAATTCTAAGCTCATTTAGCAGGTGAATAAAGGTATTTACACATTTATTTAACATGCAAATAAAAGTAAATTTTCTTGAAATAAATCTTGCAATAGGGTCCCTTTGTCCTTTACATTTTTTATTAGGCTTTGTGAACTAATTTTCCTCTTCTTTGTAGACTCAGAATTATTGTGTATTTTTCATTCTGGAACTTAAAAAAATTCTCAAAAGTCACTGATAATAAATAAACTTAATTTTAAAATGTTTTTAAGCCTACAGAATTAAGTTTCTCAGGAGAGTAAAATTGACAGATCTATTGTATTTGGAGGTAGTTCCTGAAAGGACAAAATTATAATATTTAACCCCCAGATGTATGAAAAGATTGAGTTATTTCTGACTTACCGTGGAAAAGAGAGCCATACTATTTGTATTTAAAATTGACAATCACTCCCAGGGACACTTTTAAATAGAGTGAGCCTTTTCTAAAACTGTATGAGAAAATACAGATCTATTTTGAGAAGAGCTGTATTTTCAGGAAAATTATGTGAGTAAACTGGACTGAGCTAGAAAAATAGTCTGTTGTGTACTCTTTTTGGCAGTACTGTTATTTAAAAAAAAATGCTTATTTTGAGAAAAAGCGGGTGCGGGAGCGGGAGAGAGAATCCCAAGCAGGCTCTGTACTGTCAGCATAAAGCCCCTTGTGGGGCTTGATCCCACAAACCGTGAGATCGTGACCTGAGCCAGAATTAGGAGTCGGACGCTTAATCGACTGAGCCACCCAGGTGTCCTGGAGATAATGTTATTGATATACCTAAATCTTCAGTGGCTCTCACCTTCAGGCAAAGTCCAGTTCTAACTGTTTAGCCTGATATTTAAGGCATTCCATGGTGTAGACCACATCTTCCTTTTCCAAGTTTGTCTCATTTTTTTTAGATGAAAATTTTGTTTATTCAAGACTTGCACCAACATTCACATTAACAGAAGGTCCTTAATTATTTATTTTGTCCCTCAAAATCTATTCATCTCTTAAGGTTCAGCTTTAGGGTCATTTTCTTCTTAAACTTTTCCTCTGAACTTCATTGCACTAGTTTATGTTAATAATCCTAGTCTGTTTGGAACCTAATGATAAATTGTCATGTGTTGTTATTTAACATTCAGGTCTGTATGTATTTTTGGTGTGTGCGTATATAGAGAGACTGCATGTTATCTTAATTTTTTCTGTGTTCTACAGGGCTTAGAATATGTAGGGATAGGCATATAAAACATGTCCAGTAGGGGTGCTTGGGTGGCTCAGTTGGTTAAGCATCTGACTCTTGATTTCGGCTCAAGTCATGATATCACAGTTTGTAAGTTGGAGCCCCCCATCAGGCTCTGTGCTGATAGCGTGGAGCCTGCTTGTGATTCAGATTCTGTCTCCCTCTTTCTCTGCCCCTACCCCGCTTGGGTGCTCTCTCTCTCTCAAAATAAATAAGCTTAAAAAAATGTTCAATAAATGTTAAAACTTTTGATAGTTGGGGTTCCTGGGTCAGTTGGTTGAGCGATCGACTTTGGCTCAGGCCATG
This sequence comes from Prionailurus viverrinus, assembly GCF_022837055.1. Taxonomy (NCBI): domain Eukaryota; kingdom Metazoa; phylum Chordata; class Mammalia; order Carnivora; family Felidae; genus Prionailurus; species Prionailurus viverrinus. The sequence goes on along the minus strand of NC_062562.1, from coordinate 29,234,976 downwards.
ATTGCACAGTTGTGAGTTCTAGCCCCGCCCTGGACTCCCTGCTCTCAGTGCAGAGCCCGCTTTGGCTCTTCTGTCCTTGTCTCTCTCTGCCCCTCCCCCACTGATGCTCTCTCAAAAATAAATAAAACATTAAAAATAAAAAAAACTTACGATAGTTTTCCTAGTATTGTAGTTCTTGGTTGAAGTCTGGCTTAACATTGAAAAGATGGACTGCCCTCCAGTCCACTCCTACGGCATAGACTCTTTGAGCATGAGTGTTCTCTATGCAGAACATTACTCTTATTTTGAAAAAACTCTGACAAAAATATGTTAAAAAGATTATTTAGGAAAATAAATCTCTTTAGTCATCATACATTCTCTTTATAAAACTCCGAGTTACTGGGGCGCCTGGGTGGCGCAGTCGGTTAAGCGTCTGACTTCAACCAGGTCACGATCTTGCGGTCCGTGAGTTCGAGCCCCGCGTCAGGCTCTGGGCTGATGGCTCAGAGCCTGGAGCCTGTTTCCGATTCTGTGTCTCCCTCTCTCTCTGCCCCTCCCCCGTTCATGCTCTGTCTCTCTCTGTCCCCCAAAAAATAAATAAAGGTTGAAAAAAAAAATTAAAAAAAAAATAAATAAATAAAACTCCGAGTTACTGAAAGCCCCAGCTCATAAAGTCATAATGAGAGGTTAGCTACTCATTGACTTATAATGTCAAATGGACACACTCTATCCAGGGCTTTTTGAGGGGTGTTGGCCATTGTACCTTTTTGTGCTTGTTTCTCCTTACAGGGTAAGACATATCTCATGTTCTCATTCTTCACCACCACTTTAATGTCTCAGGAACAACTCTTATTTAACAAGCTGAAGAACAGATTTAGGACAGGCTGTCAAAGCAAGAGCATAGAAACGAAATGGTTCATCTTACTATTAAAACTTCCAAATTAACTAATCAGAAACAGTTTCCAGGCGAAATCTGAGCACTGGAAGGAAGGAAGGGGAGGGCATTCCAGGTGACAGGAGTGACTAGCAAATGTCTGAGTGTAGGAATGAAACCGCCTCTGCACCAAGGAGTAGATAGATTGGACTTTGTTAACATAGAGCTGTGAGAGGAAGAGGAGAAGAAATAGAAGGTTGGATAAATGGTAGTAGTAGTAACAGGAGGAATGATGACGTCTTGAAAGCCAGGAGTTAATGTTTGATGTGATACAGGAAGGAAACAATTGAATAGTCCAAGGAAGATTGACGAGATTAAATTGGTTGGTTTTTATTTTTATTTATTTATTTATTTATTTATTTATTTATTTATTTATTTTTTTAACGTTTATTTATTTTTGGGACAGAGAGAGACAGAGCATGAATGGGGGAAGGGCAGAGAGAGAGGGAGACACAGAATTGGAAACAGGCTCCAGGCTCTGAGCCATCAGCCCAGAGCCTGATGCGGGGCTCGAACTCACGGACCGCGAGATCGTGACCTGGCTGAAGTCGGACGCTTAACCGACTGTGCCACCCAGGCGCCCCTAAATTGGTTGGTTTTTAAAAGAGATTAATTAACAGAGATTTGTTCTTGAATTTTCTAAAACTGTTTTTTTTTGAATAGATTTGTTAAACATACTCTCTTTTATCCCTTTTGTCCCATATCTCACGTGGCTTGTTTGTAACCTGCCTCATGCAAACTTAACAATGTACTTTCCTTTTTTCAGATCTCTGCCGAAGTGTTTCTTTTTTTTTTTTTTTTTTTTGAAAACACACTGGTATTCTCAAATAATGGATTTTTTAAAAAGTTTAATTTATTTTTTTTTTTGTAATCTCTCTATCCAGCATGGGACTTGAACTCATGACTGAGAGATCAAGGTCATGCTCTCCTGACAGCCAGCCAATCACCCCTCTCCAATAATGGATTTAATCTTTTAAAATTTTTTTAAAAAAATTTCGATTTCTCTTGCTTGCCTAATACAGACATGAATCTGAGTATAGCTTTCTGTGGTCTCGTAGACTCTTTAACAAAGCAACATAATCTTATTTTAATGGCTAAGGATAACTGTGATAATATGATAATGTTCTCTCTGCTAATTTTAGCTCAGTTTTTAGTCAGTAATTTTACATAGGGTTTGTACTCCTCTCCTAAGATTTTTCCTAAACAGAACACTTTGACAGCTCCTAATTAGGTTATCATTAAATCACATTTGGTGAACATCATTAGGAAAACGTACCCTCAGCATGTGTTGACTTTCATTTGGAAAATAAAAAAAGCCTATGAGAATATAACTCTAAATAGAAAATAAGTTGTATCTATTTACGTAAATAATTGTGGAAGAATAACCTGTTCACTAGATACACAATTTGTGGTTGGCAGGTTTTTTCTTTCAACACTTCAAAAATGTCACTCCGTTGTTTTATGACTTGAATGGTTTATGATGAGAAGTCTGCTATAATTCTTGTTCTCCTGGTGCATAGTGGTGGCTGTGTGAGTATTTGTTGAGTGCTGAAAGAAGAAAGTGGTGTGGTCAATTGCTAACAACTTAGTGGAGTCGAGGGGAGAGAACAAGGTATTTGGAGAACTTTGAGTTGTGGGATGCTGCTGCTGGAATCCCCACTGACACAGGTCGAGAGAATGGAAGAAAAGAATGGATCTTGTGACTATAGTCAGCTCTCAGGAAGTTTTATAATCAGAGGGAAACACGACTGAGTTGCCAGTCAAAGGATTCTTGGCATCAGGAGGTTTTTCTAAGTTGGTGATAATAGAGTGTATTCGTATGCCAAAATGAATGATTCAGTACAGAAGTCGTGGTACCATCTGACTCAAGTAATAGGAAAGCTAATGCAAATGAAGTCCTGGAGAGGGCAAGAAGGATGGGCCATCTACAAGTCATGGAAGAGGGAAGGGCTGGTCTTATATAGGAGCAGGGACACTTTCTGATGTAACAGGAGGGAGGTAAAGATCATGAGTTACACATATAGGGAAGTTGATAGTAGTTGTCTTTTTCCTGAATTATTGGGATATAGCAGCCCTAAGTCCTTTAAGGTTTTTTTTTTTTTTTAACGTAAACAGTGAAGGTGTTATAGTACACCATAAAGTTCTAGAGATTGTATTTTTATTTGGACTGTCTTTGCAGTAACCAAAACCATGCTTTCCATGGTATTGATGTTTTGTAGAGAATATAGGGGCACCTTGGTGGCTCAGTTGGTTGAGCATTGGACTCTTGGTATTGCCTCAGGTCATGATCTCACTCAAGGTTTGTGGGATTGAGCCCTGTGTCAGGCTCTGCGATGACAGCTGGAGCCTGCTTGGGATTCTCTCTCTCTCTCTCTCTCTCTCTCTCTCTCTCTCTCTCTTTCTCTCTCTCTCTCTGCCCCTCCCCCACTTACACCTGTATGCACATGCACTCTGTCTCCCTCTCTCAAAATAAATAAACTTAAAAAAAAAAACCAGGGAATATGATGGGGATGCGAAAAACAGATTACACCTACTGCCCGCTGAGTGGTCGTAATTCACCTGCTCCAGTGTACAACTTTATTGAGAGATGTGGGTTCCCTATTAATCTAACCCTGAGAAATTTTAGAGCACTGAAAAAGAGGGGAGCTCTTGAGGGAGATGGTGGTGAGGTCAGGTGCTGCAGCTTTTTAAGTTTTCCTCAGTACTAAGAATTTTAGGGAATATTTAGGCCCAAATCCCTTTTGAAAATAGCAAAAACCTCCTTTACCATGTGTGAGCAGGGGAGAGGCAGAGGGAGAGGGAGAGAAAGAATGTTAAGCAGGCTCCATGCCCAGCACAGAGCCCGAGGACATGGGTCTCGACCTCCTGACCTGGAGAGCATGCATGACATGAGCCAGAATTGAGTCAGATGCTTAACTGACTGAGCCCCCTGGGCCCCCTCCTTTATCATTAAAAAAAAATTTTTTTTTAATAATTATTTTTGAGAGAGGGAGAGAGAGAGCATGAGTGGGAGAAAGGCAGAGAGAGAGGGAGACACAGAATCCAGAGCAGGCTTCAGGCTCTGGTCTTTCAGCACAGAGCCTGATGCGGGGTTCGAATTCATGAGCTGCAAGATCATGGCCTGAGCTGAAGTCAGATGCTTAACTGACTGAGCCACCAGGGGCCCCCCCTTTATCAGTTTTTAAAGCCTGGGATAACTGTTAAAAGCCATGGGATGGTTTGGGAACTGTATGGCCCCAGTGCTCACATGCATGCATGTGCATGAGGCATTTAAAAAATTAGACCAAGGAGGCAAATAGGACTCTATCTCTAAAAGTAGAGAATCTGGGGGCACCTAGGTGGCTCAGTCTGTTAAGCACCCGACTCTTGATTTAAGCTCAGGTCATGGTTTCCCGGTTTGTGGGATGGAGCCCCATGTCAGGCTTTGAGCTCTCAGTGCGGAGCCTGCTTAGGATTCTCTCTCCTCTCTTTGCCCCTCCCCCAACTTGCACATGTGTGTGCACTCTCTTTTCTCAAAATAAATAAACATTTTAAAAAAATTTAAAAAATGAAGAATCCTGGCCAACCTTTTGGGATGTCCTGCACAAAATCCAGTTCAAATATTCTTTTTTTTGTTTTTTTAAGATTTTTATTTTTTAAGTAATCTCTACACCCAGTGTGGGGCTTGAATTTCTAACCCTGAGATCAAGAGTTGCATGCTGTACCACCTGAGCCTGCCAGGAGCCCCCAGTTCAAATACTCTTTTTTTTGTTTTTAATTTAGTGTTTGTTTATTTTTGAGAGAGAGAGAGAACATGAGAGCGAGAGCAAGTGGGGGAGGGGCAGAGAGAGAGAGGGGGACAGAGGATCTAAAGCAGGCTCTGCACTGACAGCAGAGAGCCCGATGCAGGACTCGAACTCAAGAACCATGAGATCATGCCCTGAGCTGAAGTTGGTTGCTTAACTGACTGAGCCACACAGGCACCCCACCAGTTCAAATATTCTTAAGCAATGTGAGAACTTAGTCCCAACAAGAGGTGTCCTAATAAACAATGAATATGAATAAATTGAGCTTAAATTTACATGATTATTGTGCAGCTTTCCATGAAAAATGATGTTTCATACTTAGTATCTCGTTGTAACAGCCCATCCCATACTATTTTTTAAATCACTAATTTTGCAACATTTATAGCATGTGTGAGTCATGAAAATGTTAGATATTGTAATATATATTTTAATGCATTGTTAAAATACCCAAGGTTGTAATATTAAGTAATCAGTATTTATTCTTAATGTTTCTTCCTTCAATAATCGACATTTTGGCAGAGGAAACAAATGATCTTATTTATGTTGGGGGACACTCTGGAGTAACGTTGATAGGCTTTAAGAATCTGTTGCAAAACCAGGAAATGTCTCTAATTGATGGCCATTTCTTCACTGTATAATAGTGAGTGACTAAAGAGGCCAAGTATGTCTATGGTGAGGGAAGATGATGGTTGATAATGACATGGATTTATTAAAAGTAATGAGAGCTAGAGGAGATAAAAATTGGCTGAGGAAAAAGAAATTATCACCGTTTGTATTAGTTTATAGGGCTTGGGAGTTGAAATAGGGCACTGTAGTTAGTGATACAAATAATATTTATCTTTTATTCTTTTTACTCTGTACTGGCGTTTGACATTAACAAATATGCTTGACTTTTCTGAGCTTATGAAGCTTTTTCTTAAAAAAAAAAAAGATCTTAGAATGCACTAAGGGATTTAAACCATTAGAAGAGAAATATTCAAGGTGTGGGGCATTGTGTATATGTGTTAGTATATGTGTATATATGTATATGTATATGTGTTTGGCACTCTTGTTTTTGGACATTGTGACACATGGGCTACTCTCATTGTTCCCCTTCCTCTCTGTCCGCCTCCCTCAGATCTACTGTGATTCGGTGAGCTTCTTCATCAGGGAAGGAAATTTCTCAGGATTACTATTTAATTGGGTAAGCTCAGGTAGTTGACTTTTTGTTTCATGATTGACAAAAGGTCTGCTAAGCAATTAATACATTAATAAAGCTAGATGATAGGGTTGTTATAATGGCTATTACTAATTGACTCTCCTAAGAGCTTTGCGTGTACCACGTCATGTGCTCCTTCCAGCAGTCCTGGGAGGTAGACACTGATTGCTCTGACAGCTGAGGAAGATGGCACTTAGAGACAAGCCAAGCAACTCCCCCCGGATCACTGTCAGTGGCAACCTTGACTAGACCCGTTGGCTGTTTGAACTGTCGTCCTTATTCTTTAACATTTTTTTCCCCTGTGGGGAAATGCTTTCTAAGTTCTAGCAGCAAGTTTAGTATAAAATAACAGAGTTGTGTGAACAGTAAGTTAGGGAGCCGGTGGTTACAGATTGTCTTTCTTTGCTACCAATGTTGCACAGTTGTCTTTTGTACTCTTTTCCTGAGATCCGTGTGTACTGTAGAGCCAAGTAAGTATTTTTGAATAGACTGAAGAACGAGTTTTTAGGATTAAGTTGTAATTTTTGACTTCTCTGACTTGAAATGCCTCTGCCAACAACTTTACATTCTGTCCAGGGTATGGCTAACCTGTGCCCTGTCGTAGTCATTTAGCAAATGCTTTTGGGAAGAATTCTGACAGAATACTAAATTTATCTACAAGTTAGAATGTTCCCCTAAGCTTTGCAAGGCCCATTGGCTCTCTCCACAAAGCCTGACTCTTACAGAAGTGGAGTGTTGGGAAGGGAAGGAAGATAATTAGTTATAGGCCAGTAACTATTCAAGTCGAATGCTTTTCAAATGACCACAAATCAGATAAAGTTAATTTCCTATTTTTCAGTTTTTGAGCAACATAATGTAACTGTTAGGTTCAGATAAACTGCCGCTCTAATTATCTTTTTTTTTTTTTTTTTTTTCTGATTATCTTTCTTGCCAAACTTCTTAATCTCAAAAGCCAATTTCACCTTGCTAGTTCCCAACTTTTAGTTCTTATTTGCTGGTGCCATTATGCTCTCTTACCGACACAGGCATAAAGGTAAAGCCAATGTCCTTAATCCTGTCTCTGAATCAGGACACGGCTGCCTGTAACTTGCTGCTAAATCTTACAGCTCTTAACAGTCAGAATTTTAGCTGTTAGAAAGTGGAGTTTTTAACCAGTAGCTTTTTGCATTCTTGTTTCTTAGCCCCATTCTTGGTAGCAGAAATGAAGCTTCTTTGTCCATATTCTATTCTGAACCGTGAAAACCAAGTTTATAAGTTTATAAGTTAATTTGGTTAATTACTTTGAACAGTTATAACTGCTGCTGCATGGTGGCAGCTTGGGTGGACTTAGAAGTAATTAGGAATGTGGAAGCCCTCTTTGCCCATCCTGGCTTCTTGGGATTTTAATGATGGAAGGTGACCTCAGAATTCTTATGCAACTGCTGATAGAGTCCATGCAGGTTCCTTAAATGGCTGACAGGGGGCAGACGTGAGTTGACAGGAGAGACAGACTCAGGTGAACCGGACCATACAAGCAGCACCTAAAAGGCGCAACGGTGACTCGGTTCCAGCTTGTTAATGCCATGTGAAAATGTGAGCCTGGTGTTATAACACTGCCCACATTTTTGAAAAGAGTTTGAATCTTGATGTCAAAGCTTTTATTTCTTAAGATGTTGGTAGATCGCTCATGTGACTTTTTAAAATTATGGGCCGAATAACCTGTATCTGTAGACGATCAATTTGTGACCTGTTGCGCTCTGTGATACAGAGTATTAAGTCTCTGAGGGTGTAATTTGAGTAAGGCTAGGGTTTTTATCATCTGAGAGATTCATTATTTTGTGCTGGAGTTGGTCTAAGAGAGCCCTGGAATAGATTAACATGTTTTTTCTTAAATTCCTAGTTACTTAGGGAGAATGAAACGTCAGCTCTTGTTGTCTGTGGAAAGAAAAATGGGGGCCCTGGTAGTACTGAGCTCCTGATGTGAACCCACCGAAAGTTCACAGGGCATGGCGGGCCCAAGCCGTCAGGTTTGAGACCTGCGTACCCCTCCCTGTTTGGAAATGTCAAAATTGCTCATAAGTAGAAGCAATTGTAGGGATCCTACATACATCTCATAGAGTCTCCAAAAGTGTTGGCAGGATACATCCTTCATCCAACATCGTAAATAAGAGGTAGAAGTTGCTATAAATCTAGTTGGTATACTGGAGGAAGTAATAATTCTGCTTACACCTTAGCAGATTCATAATGCAAATCAAGTTTGATTCCATATGTAGGTAAACATTTGTCATTCTTCACTCTTTGAGAAAGGTAGAATTCAGAACAGACATTTCTTTTGGTTTGCTGCCTATGTGAAGATGACTCTTTACATTTATACCTGCCAACCCTCTGTCTTAGTTTTCATGGTAGTAAAATAAATGTTATCTGTTAAGGGAGACTAGTAACTTAATTTTATTGGAGATACTTTCATAGAAATGCTCAGCACTAATGATTACATCAAAAACCATACTTTATTTTATGTATAGCAATACAATTTACATATTAAATAACACTATAATAGAATGATTTGATATAGTTTTAAACAGAAGAAAAAAGGGAAAAATTTCAGGTTACAAAACCCCTCCCCCCTGAACAAATTAAAAAAACAAAACAAAACAACAATCACTTTTTCCAAATGGGTCAATGCAACGAATGTATTCAGTGACTAATTATGTCTAATTCCTATTGCACAAATGGTCAATGGAATTAAGAAAGAAAACCCAATTTTCACAATCACTGCCTCAAAGAAATAACACGTGTTGGATTCTTTTGGAATGCAAAGATATAGTTCTTGCTACTTCAATATACAGAAAGTTGAATTCACATATCCACCACAAAGAAAAACCCAAAAAACTAAAACAAAAACAAAACAAAACAAAACTATGACGGAGTTGAAACTAGAAAAAAATTAGCTTTATATGAAAATATAAAATTCTATGATTATATACCATAGATACAAAGTTTCCAGAAGATGCTTATCCAAGCAACAAAATATTTACAGTTTTAATGATTTTAGCTATTTCAAAATGAAGTGAAAGAAACATGAATTAACATGAAGGCTGAGGTTTTTTTTTCTTTTTTCTTTTTTAGAAACAATGGCTGCTTGCTAGTTTCAAATGTCCTAACAAAAAAGGAGTCACTACCCCAAATGTTGGAGAGTTGCAACATTTTATAAAATCGGCTGTCTCCTTTTCTGGAGATGTTTATTTCTTAAAACTCAAGATTTTTCTTGAAATTAATTATCCTCTGTAGAAAATGCTTCCCTTTGCAAATATTTAACAAAAATACTAAAAACAGTTTAACAGCTAAGACAAAGTAGAGGCCAAATATTAGTACAATTCCTTCCTATTTTGTAGCATGCCTTCTTTCTAGAGATAAGTAAAGCCAGTATCGCATGTTAAATGGCAACTAAGGGAAAGCGCAAAGGGGTAAGTGAAATTATAGCTGTTTAAAAAAAAAAAAGCAGGCATTTTCCCTTCATATAAAAATTCACTGGCACCTTTTGAACATAATCTTTAGAACACAGGAGTTGAAAATGCATTTTCCAGTATAATTGCTAAATTCTTAAGACAAACTACATTTTGATTATTATTTCTTAAATTGTGATGAGTTTGGGTTTATTTTTTGCTTAGAATTAGTAATATGTATCTTTGGTAAATTGGTATCTATATTTTAATTTTTAAATATATATGCATTTTAAGAAAAAAATTCCTAACAAGGCAGTTGTGCTGTGTCATTATAAAATAATTAAGGTTATTTGTTGATTTCAGTATGTCACTCTGGGCTAAAATTTCCAACAGCCAAACCTTGAACACCATCAACTTCTCTGACCGTGCTGGACTCTTCAACTTGAAATAGACTCTTAAAGCTCCAAGGCATAACAATTTAGGAAAACCAATTCAATGATCTTACTTTTGAAATTCAGAAGTTAACTTTTTAACACACGCGTATATAAAAGAAGACATTGTGGCTTTTGGATGCAAAAAGAGTTCTCCTGATGCCAGTAAGGGGTCTCCTCTGATGCCCAGTATGGCCACTTGTTCTGATCACTGCAGTCCAGTGTTGTATGATGTGTGCATTCTGTTCACCTAGAGCTAAATTCATACACCCACCAGCTTATTTTATAAAATAGCACATGATCGTTTGCAATAGCTATTTCCTTCCCCCCTGAGTGCAAATGGTAATAACCTTGTTGTGTAGTTAAGCAGTGTGTTCATGTCTCAAACAAAACACCATCTTTGAAACTCTCTGCCTCTGGAAAGATGCAAGCATATTTCTACTGATAACAAATGAAGGATCATATTCAGGATACACTCTCTGGGGCAAGTGAGGAAAGAACTGCTGACCAGAGCTGTCCTCACTGAAGTGTGTTTGGACCACTTAGGCAAGATGGGCAAACAGCAACTGCTCATGTTCCAGTGTGTGAGGATTTGCAGACTTTGGCTCAAGCCCACTATAGACACACAATTTCTCTGAGAACTTCAAGCCACCCTTTTCAATGCTTCTGTTTACTCGCGATCTTTCTTTTATTATAACTACGATACCCATGTAAGAAATGGTCACAGAATTGTGTTGGAACTTAACGGTTTTCACGAATTGAGCCCTCTATAAATAGCACAGAAGGAAACACGTGCTGTTTTCTAAGCAGTGTTCACTTGTCTCAGAAAAAATTACCAAGGGACCATGAACCCCAACATTACTTCTCACAGCCAAACCTGTGCCAACTACTAAAAAAGAGTTCACTCCTATCAATGCTCTATATAAATTCAGTATAATCTGCTTGATTGACTGAAAAGGATCTAGCTCTTGCCATGATCTGCAACCTTGCCCTTCCTGATTCCCCTCAGCCTTCCAGCAGCTGTGGTGTTTCTGTGTTCAAGCTTCTCTCCTTCTGTGTAGATAGAGCTTCCTGGTGTTACCTCTGACGGCAGCGGAGGGGCCGCAGAGGTGTTCTTTCCTGTAGCACGTACAGTTTAGCGACTTCGCTCACTTGCGCACCTTTCCTTAAGCCTCACCTACATGGTTCGTGAACAGTGGACTATTGCCATGTTGTAGAATTTATGTGATGAAAACATGAGATTAACCCTGGCAAGTGACACAGTTCATGAAAACGCCATCAACCTGGCCTATGCATCGGAACTCCCAAACTTGGCCGGTAGCCTCTCCTTAGTGGCTTTGCTTCCTCAGCACCACTCTGACAGACTTCACAGAAAGCCAACTTAAGAGAAAGAGAACCTCAGTGCTGATTATCATTAATGTCACAGAACCTACCCAGATAGTATGATAGTAGCCAGTATGGAGTTGTTGTTGAAGTTTATTGACATAAAAATTAACCAAAACTCTTTTCTTCTTGACACGCCCAGTTCTGGTGATGACTTCACTTCTAACAGAAGTCATCCCGTAAACACAAATACGTAATAGAACAGATCTCAGTAAGGAGCTTATTTTTCTAACTTAACTGAAATTTCTTATTAATGCTTCTAATTTCCCAATTGTGTACTTACGGCAGGGTGAATATGGCTCCAGAGGCTAGATCAGATAAGTTCCTTGGACTCTGTGTAATGATTATTAGCCTCTTTGAGGGAATTGTGTCTGTTCTGGGGGCTAAACCACACCAAGCCATCCCCGTCTTTGAAAATCTATTTGAAAATGTCCATATCCTCTTTTATTCAAGATTCTGATTTCATCTCTCCAAATCAGACTTCTCCATGTGTGGGAATCTACATAGTCCCAAGACTTTTGCTAATAAAGTATTTTCAGTTTTATCCTAAGTACAAGAATATATGTCATCATGGAATTTATCAGGAAATATTTGGCAAAAAAGGAAAGAAAAGAATGTTAACTATTTAGGTAGTTTTTATTAGAGTGCTAGACGAGTAATAGGGATATTTTAGAGGGCTAATTTCAAAGTTACACACCTGCAGAAATTTTCATTGTTCGACCTGCCATGATGTATGGTATTAGAAACCAAGAAGCATTAATGGAGAGTTACTAAAGGGATAGCGGAGATGTGTAAACTATTGCCATATCCCTATTGTAAAAGATAGCCCTGACTGCAAGGTGTAGCTATTTCAGAGGGTCAAGATGGAAATAACACACACCGTCCACATAGCTACTGTGAAAACTGTAATACAGAGATATCCTTTATTTTGACACAGTTGGGGAATTTTTTTTTAAGCTATGAATATAACTTCAACTAATAAGTGATGTTCACATAAAGCTCTTAAGCCTTCTAATTTCTTAATGGATACCTTTACCGTCATAAATGGAACTGTTTCAAGGCCATGAGGTTAACAGACTGTCTCAGCAGCTCCCAGGAACCTGCTATTCTTTAGAAGAAAACAATGCCCATCCACTCCATTAAAGTACAGAAGGCAGACAGTATTGAGCAGTGCCTAAAACAAACAGAGGAGAGGACCGAGGAAAAGCTCAGCATTGCCTGCTAGGAGGATGCAGCTGCTTTCGCAATAATAATAAAAAAACCAAGATCCACTGTCCTGACAAAACCTTCACTGTACTGAACTAAAAAGTAGCATGTGTGTTCTCATGGAATGTCACATCAGGGCTTGCTTTAGGATTAGATTATAGGCAGTAACACTGATCATATAGTGCAAACTAGGTAAAATTGCGTTTCACTGTGTGAAATGAACAGAGGTGCAAATGCTCAGTAGGATACCATTAAGACATAAAATGGCAAAAAATAAATATCAAAACTTTTATCAGTGTAAAAAAGTAACTGGGTTATTGTATAACCTAGAGTCTGGCAAAAAAGGCCTCAAAAAAGTTCTCAGTCTTCAGAAGTTTTACAAATTAAGTGCCTGTTCGGGATTCCAATCACACTAGAGATTCCATACTCTCGGCAGGGTCTGATTCATCTGCAATGAGAACAGCACCATTTTTGTCCACTGTCATGGGACCATTTCCATTTTCTTTAGTGCTGACCAGGCTGAGCATTGCTTTATAGACAAACTGGTATTGTTCCTGAAAAACAAGGAGAAGACAGTTTGAGACAAAGAACAGCTTAGTCATTTCATCTAAGGTAGAAAGACCAATTTTTTAAAAAGGTAATTATAAAAAAACAAGAATATACATTTATGCTAAGAAACTTTAAAAAATGACTTGAATCCTTTCATAGTGGAGACCTTTGCCTTCTGCATGTCACTTTGATTGTTGTTAGTTGGGAACTCATTCTCAGTACAGACAGTGAATTAAGAGAATGGAATATCCCCGTGCTAGCACTGGAGAATACCATACTCTAGAAAGCAGAGTTTCTCACTCTCAACACTAATGATGTTTTCAGGAAGATGATTCTTTGTTGGAGAGGTGTGTCTGCTGCGTGCCAAGATGTTTAGCAGCTTCCCTGGGCTCTGCTCAGTCGGTGCCAGAGCACTGGTCTTCATCGCCAGTTGTGACGACCAAAAAAAAAAAAGTCTCCAGATGTTGCCAAACATCCCCTGGGGGCAGGGAGGCGGGGCAAAACTACCCCTCACTGACAACCGCTGCTCTAATTCAAGTGTTTGCCTGAGTTTCGGTTGATGGAGGAACAGGTTTCACAAAGAAGCAAAGTACTTACAATGTCTGTGAATACTCCAGGCCTCATAAGATTGATCATTTTTGCAACCTGGAAAACATCCACAGCATTTTCATTCTCCAGTTGCTGGGACAGGGTGGTAAGGGCACACAGCATTCCTGCTGAAACTGCTCCATACCTTGGGGAGGAAAAAAAAAATGCTATTTCAGATTTGCTTAGGGATTAAATTTACTGGAATGAAATTAACACCATATATTTGCATGGTGGCATATGTTTGCATAGTCCGCACACGGACTGCAGTGACCTCTCTTCTTGAAATCAGTGAAATGCTGGACAGGGGGAGAAGATGTAGAGACTAGCACCAAGGTGCCATTTATTCATGAATGTGAAAGCTCCCAAACTGGCTTATCAGATGCTCAGCTTGATACTCCAGATGAAATCAGAGGTTTAAAATTAGACTGGGGATAGCTATAGAAGACTTAATGCTGGGGATCAGGTGGGAAAAATACGAGAACCCTAACTACAAGCTCCTGGATGTGCAGAGGTAGGGAAAGGATCTGAAAAAAAAAATACCCCCCCACCCCCCCAAAAAAACCCCAGCTAAATCAAACTTAAAAAACGTGACTTGAAATGTGTGGCTCAAAATGCAGTCAGAAAAGTTTCAAAATGAATTTCACATTAGGTCATTGTTTTTGGCACTGAAGTGGAATTTTGCCAGAGTACCTCTGATAAAAGTCTTGGAAAAATATGGTTGTTTTTGACACACACAGTCTCTCTCTCTTTCTCTCTCTCTCTCTCTCTCTCACACACACACACACACACACACATTTAGAATGGAAATCCCATTTTTTTCCAGGAACCTCTGGTGGCACATTAGTGTTAAGAAAACACAGGGATTGAATGAATTGTTCCAGGTGATGATGCTGGTAGAAATGAAACTAGAATTTATATGGCTTGCATATTTATATGGCTTGCATATTTATATGGCTTGTGCCCACTGTTCTATTAAAAACTATTAAATGTGCAGTTTATAGTGCAGTTTATGTGCAGTTTCTGAGTTTATCGTTATATGAAATTGAAACATTACAGATGTTTTACATCTTTAATACAAATAAGACCAAAGCTCCCAACTATAGAGGTCAGCTAGCTAGAGGTAAAAACTGTTCTACATTTAGGTCCAGTCGCCCAGAGTCCAGTTTGTTGGTACATTTCCGTCTGGTTCATTACTTCCGTACTGTATGCATACTGGACTCGCTGACTTCCCTGTAGGTGGGCATTTACGTGGTTCGTATCTTGGGCATACCAGTGGAATTACCATGAGTAGAAAAATTGGCTCACAGGTATGCCCATTTTTAGTTTTAAAGATACTGCAATGTTTCTCTCCTAGTGGTTGTTACCGGTTTATCCCCCTCCCAGCATGAGAATACTTGTTTCTCTGACATCATTTTATTTGAATTTTTTTAAAGTTTATTTATTGTGAGATCGAGAGAGTGAAGAGGGGATGGGGGAGAGGGAGAGAGAGAATCCCAAGCAGGCTCTACGCCGTTGACACAGAATCTGACATGGGGCTTGAACTCACAAACTGTGAGATTATGACCTGAGCTGAAATAGGGAGTTGGATGCTTAACTGACTGAGCTACCCAGGTGCCCCCATCTTCTCGTTATTTTAAAGTTGAAAAGCTTCTCCTAATCTGATGGGTGAAAAATTGTATCCTAATGTTAGTTTAATTTGCATTTTCTTGATTACCAGGAAGTTTGAGAATCTTTTGTGTTTATGGCCTGTGTTTCCTCTTCTGAAATTGTGTGTTAATATACTTTGGCCATTTCTCTTAGCTCTCTGTTATTTGTAGCATAGGTTGTAAATATTTCGTCCAGTGTCTCAGTTTCCCTTAACATTGTTTATAGGTACTTTTGTTACATGTAATCAAATGGCTTCATCTTTTATTTTTGACTTTTTTGGAATCTTGAGAATGCTTTTTCTAACTCAGCACTTTAAAAACATTCTCCTACATTTTTCTATTTTTATTTTTTACATTTCATTGTATATTTCATCTGAATCCTGTTTTGGTATAAGGTTATGGTTGGATTTTACTTATTTTTCTAATGGATGACTTTTTTTTTTATTGGATAGTCTCCTCTTTTCTCATTGAGTTTCCTTTGTATCAAATACTAAATTGTCATATAGTTTCTGAAATCTGTTTGGCCCTTTAATCTATTTTTTGTATTTCCCTACATTTAACTCCTATAGATTTTTAATGTTCTGACATCCGAAAGAGCAAGTTCCTGTAGTCTTGGCTGTCTCTACATTCATTGTTTCATGTTTTTTTGTGCTTCAAACATCTGTATTTTCATTTTTACTTGTACACTCATTTCCAAATACCTCTACTCCGTGATTCCTTCCTGTCCTGTTTCATATTAGTCTTGAAACTGAATGCTCAAGGAACACAAAAAGTTTTACTGGGGTTTTGCTTGGTTTGCCCTCAATACATAGATTGGTTAGAGGACAGTAACCTCTTTTTGAGTTTTTCTGTTCATGAACATGATATCTTTTCTCCCTTTTTCAGGTCTTTTGTAGTTATCATTTACATTTTACAGTTTTCCTTCATTGTCTTTGCCAGTTTAATTTTAGGGTAATTTCTAGGTGCCTTTTTAGAGTCTGTCACTCCTAAGAATGGCCTCTTTTTATGATCTTTTGTTTGGTTTCAGTTGATACATAGGAACATTAGTGATTTTCACATGGTGAACTTGTATCCTGCCATGCAGAACTCTTTTTAAGTTCTAATAATTTGTGGGTTATCTAGGAAGTTGGCTTCATCTTTATCTGCCAATAATGTTAGTTTTGTCTCTTTTCAGCTTTTGTATTTCTTACATCTTTTGCTTTTATTGCATTGGCTAGGACCCGGTAGTTGTGCATTGTAACACTGCACGGGGGTCTCATATTGTTGTCTTTCATGGTAAAGCCCCTAAGTGTTTCGTGTTAAATAAAGATGTTTGCTGTGGGCTTCTGACAAATAACATTTATCAAGTTAAAGAAGATACTTGCGACTTTGTTTGCTAAGAGTGTTTTCTTTTGGGGAGGGAGATCACGAGTGAATGTTATTTTATCCTGTGCTTCCCAACACCTATTGACTCTTTTAGCAATTCCTTTAATGCCCTGAATTCACTTGAGAGAGCAGTGGTAACACTTAACCAGCTCTACACCCTTTTCATGATACATGAAACCATCTTACTTTTAATGATACCTATTTCTTTTAATCCAACATACTGGATTTTGACAGTATTTTATTTAGATTTTTGTACCCATAATCAAATAAGTAAGATTGGCCTATACTTTTCCATTCTGGTGTTCTCCTTTTTTTTTTTTAATCAAGGTTACATTAAATCTCTTGTGTTTGTTACTGTTTAAGTATAGCCTAGTGAGGACTTGGTGGGCCTTAACAGTTTGGGAACTCGTCTGTTTATTCAGTTCTTGGTGATCACTAAGGTGTGTTATGCTCTTACTATGTGCCAGGATCTCTTGCAGGTATTAAGCATACCAACTTAATCGTCACAATAATCCTGTGCTATGACCGTTGTTATTCCCCTTCCAAAGCTGAAGAAACAAGGTACGTTCCAGTGACGTAACTGGCCACGGCCTCACAGTTTGCCAGACGAGTTTAGTTTGAGCTGATACATGTTAATGGCTCATAATAGAAGCTAGTATATACAATATGTTCAGTAAACACCATTTATTATACTTATTATTGAGACTTAAACATGTATTGGTATAAACAATTTCAAGTGTTTATTTTAAAATATTTCTATTTTAACCTTTTATTATTAGAAAACATCAAACACTTGAAAGTACTATAACTTTGATGTAGTCATTACTCAATTACAGCCGTCACTGGCTCATGGCCAATCTTTTTTCACATCTACTTCTTCCTGCATATCCTTTGAAGTAAATCCCAGGTATTTTATTCGTTAATATTTTAGTATGAAAGATAAAATTAAAAAATATATATATAAACATTATCACACCTCAGCAAATGAACAGTTACCAAATATTTTGAGTGTAACTGCAGATACATGGTAGATGCTTTTCTTCCCAATGGCAATTTATGCCCTCCCTACTTTTTCTTCACCATTTTCCAAAACTGTATGTTTTATGAGACTTAAGTTCTTAGAAAATCTCAGCCGTTATTTCTTTAATCTCTTTTGTCAACATGGATCACTTCTGAGACGTATGTTAGAACTCACCTATCTAGTCCGTAACTAAGTTTGATTTCACTTCTGTCCATTCTACTACTACTAGCCTGTCTCTTGTTTTTCCCCTATCTTGGACTCTCTCATTTGTTCCTGTTTGATTATACATGTTTCTGGTTAATGTCCTAGTCTTCTGTTAGATCTCTGAGCATGTGTTCTATTGTAACTGCTCCAGTAACTGATTTACACTTTGTTGTTGTTCTTCTTGCTTTGATCATTATGTTAACTTTCCGCAGATTCTAAATTGTACTCAGTTTACCTTCTTATTTAGCATGACTAGCGTTTTTTTTTAATCCTCTGTACTAATTATTATTTTTTCCAGTAGGACCAAAATCTAACCTTTGCTTAATATGTTCTAGTGAAACTGTTAGACTCGGGACCCTTTCCCCAACCTCCCCCTGTCCCCCAAACCAATCTCTTTGTTAAAGCTCTCCATAGCCTTTCAGATAGAAAAGTCCCGTATTACATATCTTATTATAGTGTGTACTCTATGTGGATGTACTCTCGCCTGTCCTTGGATTGCCTTTCTTAGATTTAGCCTCTCTTAAATAAGCACCTAAATTAAAAGGAAGCACCTACACAGTAAGATTTCAAACAGGACCAGAAACTAAGTCAAATTAATCAAATCCACAGATCATTTAAATATTTTCTACATGCCAAACATGATAGTGAAAGGGTAAAGACTGAAAAAATAGAGGCCATTCTCAGATTAGGAATTAGATAGAATTAGAGGATATTTATTGAGTTTCATGGATTTGCCCTTCAGACTATAAGAACTTGGTGAAAAAGTGATATTAGTAATTTTATAACATATATAAAACAAGAGTAGTGTACAGATTCACTGTTTGCCTTTCTCAAAGGGCCCCATTGAGAGGAATGTTTATTTAGTGCAGTTAAGAAGAAAGCAAAATGTGTTTTCATCTTTCCTTGCCTATACCTCAAAGAAATAGAAGTCCTTGAAGTTCCTGATGTACAGTAATGGTAAGTGCTCTATATTCATTTTAAACCACAGTGGGATTCCTTGTATTGTCAGTGTGTATAATACCTCTGCCCACTTAATTATATTTTTTACTCTTCCATATAATTATTGTACCTTCGCTTTTAAGAGGTTTTAACAATCACTTTATTGCTCCAATAAACATTAAAAAAAAAGTTTTAAAAATCATAACCAAAAATACAATCCAGAGTTATAACTCTGTCACTATTAAGAAACTAAAAGCTTCCCGTAGAAATCATTAGGGCAAAAAGGAAAACAGAGTTAAAGTTTGAATATGCAGCGGTCCGGGGGAATCAAGGCAACATGAAAGCCTTCCACAGCACTTTAAGAAATTAACACTTTGGGGAGTGCCTGCGTGGCTAAGTTGCTTGAGTGTCCGACTCTTGATTTCAGGTCAGGTTGTGGTCTCAGGGTCGTAGGACTGAACCCCATACCGGGTTCCTCAGAGAGCCTGGAGACTGCTTGAGATTCTCTCTCTCTGTCCCCTCCCCCAATCTCTCTCTAAAATAGTACTTAAAAAAAATTTAAAACTTTGGAAGTGAATGAGAAAATAAAGTAGGGAAACATGGTCTGGAGAACTGAGGGACATGAATGCCAGAGTGCTTCCTGTGACAACCAGTGGGAGGCAGTGTTAACCAGCAGGATTAGATAGATCTGGATCTGACTGCAGTCAGGGCCAGCTTCCTGGCTACGGTCTGATGGGTCTCCTGCTCACAAGAGTCCTGCGCTTAGTTTAATGCTGTGCTGTTGCCATCTGGAACTTTTTTTTACTGACGTATAGTTGATAGACCGTATTAGTTTCAGGTGTGTAACAATGATTTGACAAGTATGTATGTTATGAAATATTCACCATGATAGTGACCCAAGTTATTACATTATTAAGTATATTTCCTATGCTATACTTGTCATCTCTGTGATTTATTTATAACTGGAAGTCTGTAGTTACTAACCCCCTTCACCTATTTCACCCCTCTCCCTACTACTGACAATCACCAGTTTGTTCTGTTTATCTTAGTTTACTTCTGTTCTTTGTTTTTATTTAAGATTCCACATAGAAGTGAAATCACTTGTATTTGTCTTTATCTGATTACTGCACTTAGCCCGATACATTCTAGTTCTACCCATGTTGATGTGATTTCTTTTTTTTTTTTTTAATGCCTGAGTAATATTCCATTGTATACATACATCACATTTTCTGTATCCACTCATCTATTTACGGACATTTAGATTTCTTATGTATTATTATTGTAAATACCACTGCAGTGAACATAGGGGTGCATGCCTCCTTTTCAATTAGTGTTTTTGTTTTCTTCTGATAAATGCCCATAAATGGAATTACTGATCATATGGTATTTCTAGTTTTACTTTGTTGAGTAGCTTCAGCGCTGTTTTACATAGTGGCTGCACGGATTTATTTTTTCCATTTCTTCTAGGTTTGTCTAACTTGTTAGCTTAGAATTTTTAATAGTACACTCTCATTATCCTTTGTATTTCCTTGGTGTTGGCTGTAACTTCTTTTCCATTTGTAATGTTATTTCAGTCTGCTTTCTTTCTGGAGGAGTCTGGTTAAAAGTTTCTTAGTCTTGCTTATCTTTTCAAAGAACCAGGTCTTGGTTTCATTGATTTTTTTTTTTTTTAAGCTTATTTGTTTATTGTGAGAGTGGCAGAGAGAGAAGGTGAGAGTGAGAATCCCAAGCAGGCTCTGTGTTGCCAGCGCAGAGTCCACTGTGGGGCCTCAAACCCATGAACTCATGAGATCATGACCTGAGCTGAAACCAAGTGGGATGCCAACTGAGCCATCCAGGCGCCCCTTCGTTGATATTTTCTATGGTTTTTTTAGTCTCCATTTATTTCTACTCTGATCTTTTTTCTTTTCTTCTCCTAAATTTTGGCTCTGTTTGTTCTTCTTTTTCTAGTTCCTTTAGGTTCCTAAGGATAGACTGCTTGAGAGTTTTATTTCTTTTTTTTAAAAAATTTTTTTTCAACATTTATTTATTTATTTTTGGGACAGAGAGAGACAGAGCATGAACGGGGGAGGGGCAGAGAGAGGGAGACACAGAATCGGAAACAAGCTCCAGGCTCTGAGCCATCAGCCCAGAGCCCGACGCGGGGCTCGAACTCCCGGACCGCGAGATCGTGACCTGGCTGAAGTCGGACGCTTAACCGACTGCGCCACCCAGGCGCCCCGAGAGTTTTATTTCTTGAGGTAGGCCTGTATTGCTATAAATTTCCTTCTTAGAACTGCTTTTGCCACATCTCAAAAGATTTTTGCGTGTTCATTTGCCTCCAGGTATTTTTTAATTTCCTCTTGGATTTCTTCATTGAGACATTGGTTGTTTAATAGCATGTTATTTATCCTCCATATGTTTGTATTTTTTCCAGGTTTTCTTGTAATTTATTTCTAGTTTCATACTATTATGGTCAGAAAAAATGCTTGATGTGATTACAGTCTTCTTAAATTTATGGAGATTTGCTTAATGGCCTAATATGTGATCCTGGAGAATAGTCCCATCTGTACTTGAAAAGAATGTGTATTATGCTGTTTTGGATGGAATGTTCTGTATGTATCTGTTAAATCCATCTGGTCTAATGTCTTGTTCAAGGCCAGTGTTTCCTTATTAATTTTCGATCTGGATGATCTATCCATTGACATAAGTGGGTGTTAAAATTCCCTGCTATTTTCTTACCATCAATTTACCCCTTTAGATGCTTCTATGTTGGGTGCATAGATATTTACAGTTGTTGTATCCTCTTCTTAGATGGATCATTTTACCATATGTAATGTCCTGACCTTGTAAAAAAAATTTTTTTTTTTTTTTTTTTGAGAGAAACAGAGCACATGAGCAGGGGAGGGGCAGAGAGAGACAAGGGGAGAGAGAATACCAAGCAAGCTATGCACTTGAGTGCAGAGCCTGATCTCACAAACCTTGAGATCATGACCTGAACTGAACAAAGTCAAGAGCCAGACACTTACCTGACAGAGCCACCCAGGTGCCCCTATTCTTTATTTTAAAGTCCATTTTGTCTGCTATAAATACTGCTACCCCAGCTTTTTTTTTTTTTTCTTTTTTCATTTCTGTGGAATATCTTTTTCCATCCCTTCAGCTTTCAGTCTGTATATCTATTTAGGGAGTCTTTTGTAGGCAACATCTGGGTCTTGTTTTTTTATCCATTTAATCTATGTCTTTTGAGTGGAGCACTTAAACCACTTACTTATTTAAGAGGTATGTACTTTAACTGTCATTTTGTTCATTGTTTTCTGGTTATTTTTGTAGTTCTTCTATGTCTTTTCTTCTCTTGCTCTTCTCCCTTGTGACTGAGGACTTTGTTTAGTGTTATGTGTTGATTTCTTTCTGCTTTTTTATATCTATTATAGGTTTTAGGTTTGTGGTTTCTGTAAGGTTCATATATAACATCCTAAATATATAGCAGTGTATTTCAATGGTTGCTTAAAGTTTGAACACATTCTAAAAACTGCACTTTGACTTATCCTCTCCATGTATATATATACATATATATATATGTATATATATATGATGTCATTGTACATCTTAAAGGAGTCACAAAATAGACAATTTTTTTTTTAAGATATAATTGATTTTACTGCTTTGGTCTTTTAATCTTTATACTAGTTTTAAGATTGATTTACTATGTTTACTATGTTGGTTTTACTAGTGAATTTTTTTTTTAAAATAATTTTTTACTTACAGCCTTTTCTTTTCCAAAGGGGAGTCTTTAATTTTCTTCTGAGGCTGGATTAGTGGTGATGAGCTCATTTAATTTTTGTGTGGTAAATGCTGTATCTCTTCTTCAACTGTGAATGGTAAGTGGGTATAGTATTCTTGGTTATGGGTTTTTTTCCTTTCTACACTTTGAATATATCATGCCACTTCCTTCTGGCTTGCACGTTTCTGATGAAAAATCAGCTGAGAGCTTTCCTTTGTAAATAACTAGTGCTTCTCTCTTGATACTTGTAGAATCCTCGATTTATCTTTATTATTATTATGTGTCTTGCTTTATTCATCTTGTTTGAGGCTCTCTGCTTCTGGGACTTGGATATGTGTGTTTCCGTCCCCAGGTTAGGGAAGTTTTCTGCTCCTTTCTGTCTCTGTTCTCTTTGTGGGACCCCGATACCAGTAATGTTAGTGTATGAGGACATGCTGTTGATTTCCTCAAGTGTATTTTTCATTTCAGTTATTGGTTCTTCTTTGTATTTTTTCTTTCTTTGTTGAGGTCCTGAGTACATCCACTGTTCTCTCAAGTCTGGTGAGCAACTTTATGACCTCAAACTTTTCATCTGGAAATTCTTAATTTTTCCATAGGGCTCCATAAATTATGTAGCTGGTCCTGGCTCTGACACTATATATGTGTATGCAGGCCATTAGCTTCACACTACCTATTTTTTTCTTATGTGAAGAAGGGATCCCAAACTTACCCTCTTAGTGGGGTAGTGGTAAGGTTCAAAGGAAAACCAGAATTATTTCTGGGGGTCTTTGCAGCAGTGGGTATAGAAAGCAGTCCATATATTTATGCATCTCCTATGGAGTATCTCAGGATCAAATTAAAAGATTACTGGTGATACTCAAAGAGCTCTTGCTTATTTGGGCTATAGCCCCTCTATTTATCTTATGAAAAATTAGAACTGAGAAAATGTCAAAACACAAGACCATGCAAGCACCTGTTACAGAAGCTGTCAGAGTGCGAATGAACAAAGCAAATGGTATCTTTGTATTATTATGAAAATGGTTTTGACTTTTTGAATTCCCCGGAAGGGCCTCCTTCCCAACCAGCAGCCCTTGGATCATTCTTTGAGAATTATTAATCAAATTAGCCTTCTATGGTATCTAATAGGATGATAGAGCTATATGCAGAGTGAATAACTATTTGCACAAGAAACTGTTTTTCTGTGAGTGAATGTCTAATCTATTGTCCCACAAGATGGTAAAAACTGCGCTTATGTTCTAATCCTCTTCTGTCGGAAGGAACATAGGGTCTGCTTAAAAACTTTGACAGTAATGCTACAGATCAGCCTCTGAATCTTGAATACAGGATGCTGTGAATAAAGCAGTTTGCCTTTATAAGTGGTGCTTGTGCTCAGATACAATCAGTTTGCTTTTGGGCGAGGAATTTTATCCTTAGATCATTTTTCTAGGAACTTCGTCCACCTCACAACACAGCTGACAGCCCTGAGAGTAGGTGTTAAGAGATCTCTGTGAAGACCAGATAAATATCTAGTTTGTGCATTCGAAGTTCAACTCTTTGACTTAAGTGCAAACACTTGGGCCTCCAAGCCTGCTCACTTAAACATTTTTAAGCAGGTAAGATGATGATAAAACAAAACGCAAAGCACAAGGCTCTCTGGGAAAGGTTCACACTAAGGATATTGTATGTATGTATCCTTCATTTGTAGGTCATCATACTCTGAAGCACGGAACCTGCTATGTGCCAGGCATTAAGCTTCACTCTGTAGAGACTGGGACAAATAAGTTATTACTGCCAGTGTCAGCAGTGTAGGGGGTGTCAGTCCTGTGAACAAGTGGGTGCAACATGATACACAAGAACAGCACAGCTAAGAATGTGATGTCTGTCAGTGATTTTAAATGATTACCTCTAGGGGCGCCCTGGGTGGTTTGGTCAGTTAAGTGTCTGAGTCTTGATTTCGGCTCGGGTCAGGATCTCCCCATTCCCGAGATTGAGCCCGGCATCGGGCTCTGTGCTGACATGAGCCTGCTTGGGATCCTCTCTCTCCCTGCACTCCCAACACCCGCCCCCCCCCCCCCCAGCCGTCTCTCAAAATAAATATTTTTAAAAGATAAATGATGACCACTGGGATGAGTCACCAATAGTTTCAAGGAGAATGACTTTGACTGACAGAGCACTCAAAGGAAGTAACATTTGCAGGGGCAAGGTGGTCTACAGGAAGGAATGGACTGAGGACTCGGATGACAGCTGCATGAGTAAACTTTGGCCAGACTGCAAAGGAATTTGGAAAGTGTACTGAAAGAATGGGTGACATCAGTAAGACTCGTGGCCAGGTGGAGGTGAAGGGACACACAAAAAGGGCTCTGCTTTGCACAACTCAGTGGCTGGAGGCAGGCTGCGAGGATGAGTTTGGTCTTAGACATGCTAAATTAGAGGTGTCTGTCAGCCACCAGGAAGGGATACTAAGAGGCACAAAAAGTAGGTAAGATGGAAACTGAAAGGTAACTGGTGTTCACAAGATTGTATTACTGCTAGCAGGTGTTTAAATAGTTCAAATTTGCTTGAGTAATGTGGAAAAGTAATTTCTCTGGAATCCCTTATCTCCTAAAGAGTGGATACAGGAACACATGTCTTTAGGAGGTTTTTAATCTAGCTCACCTACATGGTATGTGCTGATCTAGTTCAGAATTAATTTACTCTTTTCTTGTGTGGGCCTGCGAACTACATTTGATTAATTTCAGAGGTGACATATTCAGCATGAGGCATAAAATGAAAATCACTGAGTAAGACAATATATCCCCAAATTGAATCTAGACAAAAGAATCAAACAGTTCTTTTTAAATGACGTACCAAGTTCCTGTTTTTTCTCTTTCCCTCATCCCTTACCCATGAAATGTAAGTTTAGCTCCATTACGAACCTGAATACAAAAGAACAGCAAAATCACAGACCTGGGCAGCAACAATTAGAATTCAGTCTGAATTGATAGCAGCTGGCAGACCCCAAAGGTATTTGAAAAGCCAATACAGATTAGTGGGGAAAAAAAATCTCTAGAAGCAGCCTTAATTTTATACTATAACTGCATACCCTAAATTTTCATAGACCTGTAACGGCTGCCCAGTTACTTTGAAACAGTCATTATTTCCTAAAATAAACTCCAGAAAACTCTTTGGAAGCAGCCATTAATATGGCTTTCTTCAAATAAAAGAGAACCATGATTTGAGGTACAGGTGTTGACCTAAACTGGAAGTCTGTGGTCACTTCATGTTGCAGAAAAAATTGAAAGACTTAACCATAAGCTTTACTTTCAAATTGATTAGTATCTATGCTTCCAGAGTGGCTGCTGATTTAATGAATGTAATGGATGCACTGTTTGCTGACGAAAGGAGCTACCTTGGAAATAAAACAGAAATGAAGATATCTAATTGGTGCCACATTAACTAAAGGTCTGTGAGATTCTGAACAATCTGGAATTACACAAGTGATTTACAGGTCAATGCCAGTCATTACGTTTGACCCCAAATATTCATATACCATAAAGTTTACCTATGATCCTTTCTACTTTAGTAAGAAGGAAAGTATCTAGGTTTGAATACCATGTCCAAACAGACTGCAAACTCTAAATTTATCATTAATAAGTAACTTTCTCACTCCTAATCAATGAAACCATATTTAAAAATTTTTCTTCTAGGGGCACCTGGGTGGCTCAGCTGGTTGAGTGTCGGGCTCTGGGCTGACAGTGTGGAGCCTGCTTGGGATTCTCTGCCCCGCCCCCAACTTGGGTGTGCGTGCTCTCTCAAAATAAAGAAACAAACATCCTTCTAAAAAAAATTAAAAGTCTTCTTTCCTAATAATTTTTGCTGAAATTCAGTGTAGGGTATAAAAATAATTGTTTAAATAATGGAAATAATTTAAAATTGTTTTTGAAACATAAAACCTCAGAAAGCTTTCAAGTGTACTTTTGTAGGCTGATACAGTGCTTTCACCTTTCTAGAACATACACTCCAGGAGTACCTGAAGCCTTGGAAGGGTGGGACACATTAAAACTCAAACAGATCTACAACCTGCCCCTGTAGACACTGGAAAAAACTCAGAATGGTCACAAGCAGATAGAGTCTGTCTTTGCCTTTCTACTCCTATAGCAATTCCACAAGAAACATGTTTGAATTTTATAATTAAGAAATAGATACATACTCATCATGAACAATGGTGGGGCCGTCCCTTGTTAAGGCCTCTTCCTTGATGACATTGATAAGTTCGAAAGTACTGCTGATGGGGGCATCTGGGTTAGGCCATTTGGGACACTGGAAGTGCCGAACTTCTAGGACATAGTCATCCTGTAACCAATACGACAGAAGTCACAGCCCAGCCCATTAGGTCTGTAATCTAATGACTAGAACTTGTTCCTGAGATAGCATAGAATTGAAGAATGCCCCATTAACCAAAATGGGGCTGGTAAGAAGAAAAATAGTAGGGAGGCCTGCCTGCCATTAAAAAATGACCAGGTCATGTTAGTGAAACAGTAAAATTCTGTTTCATTCAGGTGACAAAATTGCAAGTGCCAATAAATTATGAGACTTTGTATCCTACTCTATCGTCTATAAATTGAAAGGAAAAAAATGAGAGGTTAAATCATCATTTAAGTTATAATAACTTATCCTCCTCGTCCTTTCATATCCACCCCATAAAAAGGCAGTTGTTATACATCAAAATGTCGTTTACTAAAAAAAAAAAAAAAAAGAAAAAAAACAAAAAAAAAATCTTATCATCTGCAACACATTGCAATGTTTACATTTCTGGTGGCAAAGAAAATACTGAGCTCTAGTATATTGTTTTTATAATTAGGTCAACAGACCTATTTGTATGCATGCTCAATTAGAGGAACGGTTACATTTCATCTACCCAGCTGGAAAAAGCAAATATTTGAAGGAAGGAAAAAGGGAAGTGTACGTATTTATAATGAAGTCATACTCAAATGCCTGGGCCCGACTTCAGGTGGTAAGTTACTCTGTTATTACTTGGATGATGCAGGGCCCAGGTAGGGCTGTGACTGAGAAAGGCAGCTTTAGGTTACCTGTGTGGCTTCAAGGATAAAGTCATGGATGATAATTTGTTCTTCATTTGAGAGGCACAGTCTGTCTTTGCTGATAAGGGTGACGGTAAAGGCCTCACAGTTCATGGATTCTTCTCGACTTGGCCAGTATACAAACTCATCTTCTGCCTGTGGGAACCGCCCCCAAAGAAAAAATTCCTCTGCAGTGCTGTCAAACATTTGTTTTTGAATTTTCTTGCAAATTGATGTATCCTGTCATTTCCCATACCTCCCGAGTCACCTTTTAACTTGGGCACATAGAATTATATCCCCCTGTAATCATCCCAAGTTCAGTGGTCACTGTAAATTGTAATTGATAATAACCGTATTCTAGACTTGCCTCCCTACATCACTGTAACAACCAAAAATGCTCCCCCTAGAGGGGACATATTAAAATTAATCGACTTGGATCCTGTCTTGTTTACTATGATGTATTACAGAATATCTCTCAACTGGGGCTAATATATTATTTCACAATTGCTTAAGCAACGAAGACATCCTAGTTGTTACTTTCTGTGGCTTAACATTTCTACAGTTGATTAGCATTTTGCATAGGGATTTCATAAATGTGGTCTTAATTTTTACAATATACTAGGGAGGTGAGGGATTTTTATCATCTGTCTTTACAGACGAGGACATCAAGACTCAGAGAAGCCTGTAAGTTGTCTCAAATCACACTTGCTACTAAATGGTAAGCAACAGAACCTGTCTGGAAAGAGGCTGTGCATAAATAAGCTTATGTTGGTTCTAAGTACAAAGTGCCTTTTCAAAGAAAAGTTAATCTAACCATGTTAGGTGTCAAAAGGAGATGAACACAGAAAAAGGCTTTCAGCCTTGAGTCAGGCAAGCTTTAAATGTTCATCTATTTTAGCATTAAAAATAAATATTCAGGCTCTTTACTTGAATTCCATCCCTGAAAACTGCAGAGGCCGAAGAAAAAGTGAAGAGATGTAGAGGTGGGAGTCTTTGTGAGAAATACAACGATTAGGGTAAGACCCCTGACCCCCCCATCCCTCTTTTTCTCATCAGTCCAAATGGCAAACTCTGCTTTGCCTGGAATAGCTACACTTCCATGGGCATTTGCCTGAAAATGCTTAGATACTACTAGTGAAGTCAGAAATAATTCTGAATAATGTTCAAAACAAAGAAGGTTTTGTTTAATCTTACATTGTTGCATCAGAAATGAGCCAACAGTCCAATAAGACTTATCACCCTTTCAAGTTTCAATATAGCTTATTGCCAAGTACATTTTTATTTTTAAAGCTCAGCATAAGGGGAAACAGATTAGCAATTGGGTTTAGGCTATACAAAAGACAGTCTGTAACTGTCAGGGGTTTTAATACATTTTGTCCAAGGAAATGGAAGTTAAGACCCTTCTAACAGATACTAAAGATGTAAGGTAATAATGGACAAGGCCTATAAATTTAACCAATGCGCAGAGATTAAACACGGGTTTTAGGATTGAATAAATTTATCTGGGCCTTAATTTCCATATCTGAAAAGTGGGAATAACATTATGTACCTGTAAGAAATTAACTTGAATAGTAAATTATCAAATTGGCCTAATGACTGCCAAGGGGATTTTAATAAGCAAACACACACACACACACACACACCAAAACATCTGACTACAGAAAGCAAATTAGGGAGAAACTGATCATCTTCAAATGCTATGAAAAATACATGCTGCTACTTAATTCAGTAGGACCTCTGGTCTCATGGTTATTTTGCTTACAAATACATTTGTAGATCAAAGATGCCTAGGCATATCTAGAACAGTGCATTCTGACCTAGGAACCCGTGACTTTGGGCTAGTCACAGAATCATGGTCTTGTAAAATTACAGCAGTAAGAAATAAAGCAAACAAAGAGAATCTGCAGACATTTTTTAGGAAAAATGTGCACTGACTTTCGACCCCAGAGCTGAGAAGGCAGACATTCAGGATTCTAGCCCCGTCTCCCTCAGCCCGAGGTGACCTGTTCCAGGGCAGTCCTGTGTCCTCACTGTCTGCATAACACGCGTGGACTCTGTTGGTCCAGCCTCCCCATACAAACGAACCTGTGGGTAGAGGCTTTTGGTGACTGTCCTGTGATAAGTGACAATACCAAAACACTGACTCATCCAACAAATGAACGTTTTAACAACCCTAAATGCCTCCAATTTCCACACGCCAAACAGAATAGACCCCTATTGCCAGCTAATTTGAAAATTTACACTCCAGTTTTGAGTTGAAGATTCTCAATTTTGTTGCCATTCTCTCCTACAGAAGCAGTCTTGGTATTCTGAAACTGGAGCAAAATGCGACAAAGTGAACTTCCTACTGACTGGGCACACAGTCAAATGCATGTCGTCAAGACTAGGGGTTCAATCACAGGCTGTTCTTTCTCGACGAAAAAATTCACTGATCTGATACTTGTCGAAGCAGCTCCTCATTGTTTCTTATTTCCGTTTTTGTTTTGTGGGCTTACGTGTCCTCATAACTTCTGAAGACCCAATGAATTCTGCCATTAAGTTTATTTCGATAAACTTAACCCTTCTTTTATATGGTCTTAGGGACCACAGCAGGGAAGGACTAACTAGAGGAGAAAAGGGCTGTAGCTCAGCCAAGGTCTTAGAAGCACCTTTAAACTGGAACAAAATAGCCTTTTCTGTATCTCCTTCCCTGTAATGGATCTGCCTTGCCTAAGGTATGGGGGAAAGATAATGATAATTAGTACTTTAGATACGAATTTTTGGGGGAAGGACTGAGAAAACTTTGCTATGATATTTGTCCCATGCCACATCATAGAAAAGGATTAAAAGGTCACTCCGGTTTAAATCCTGCCTCCAATTATTCATGTATGCCCTTTAGGCAAGTTACTTCCCTTGATTTTCTTCGCTGTTAGATGATGATAGTATCTATGTCATAAAGTGGTAGAGAGGACTAAACAAGTTAGTACGTGTAAACACAGTTACATAGTTAGATGCTATTTTATTTTTCCCAAGGGACATATAGCAGCTCAGAGGTTAAGATCCTATATTAATGACGTTACTAAAAAAAAAAAAAAAAAAAAAAAAAAAAAAAAGGCTTTACAAAACCTTCCATGGCCCTGCCATGTACAGCATTAGAGAATCAAGTAATGGAACCGATGGCGACACTTAACTGTGAGACTACAAAAGGAACTTGCTCCAACTTCAAGAAGCGAAGTCTCAATACCCTCCCTAGCACATACAGACAGTGCAGCCCTGTGCTAAGGTATCAAAATGATTTATGCTTCTGGCCTCACAGGCTCATTAATATATAGCAGATGTGCTTTGCTTACCAAGCTCTGGTTGTCTGGCAGCATGACAATGATCTGTGCATTATGATCCCAAATCATTCGCCAGAAATCTTTCGTAGTATGTGGCAGAGGATGCTGGGTTATAATAAATTCATTGCTCCTATAATAGCCCTTCAGTTAGGAAGACGGAAAATCAGCAGTTACAAACATTTTATTCTGACGCCAGGGTAAGTAAAATATGTTCACGAAATAAGATGGCATTGTTTTGACCACACGAAAACAATTGAAAAAGGCAGTCAGTACATTTGGCTAATTTTTAGCTGTATATGCTAACATGTGTAGATATTTTTCGCTCCACATAAATTTCCTCCTAGTTACCCCTGCTGTTTTTACTTAACGGCAATTTCAACATTTATTCAAACGCTAGATGGGTGAAATTAACAATAAAATTAATTTCTTAATGAACACTTCTCTTAAAGTATTTTTGTACCCCCACTGGCTAGGAGTCCTTTGTCAGAGGTCTCCGGATACAAAAAGCTAATTTTGATATTACACATCGAGAAATTATTTGAAAAGTGAAATCAGCCACATAGGTGGTATCTGCTCTTTAGCACCTTTTAGTTTAATTGAATTTATTTATAATTAACTGTTGATTCTCACCATGATATAAGAAGCATTAATGTAATCTGTTCCTTTCATTCCAGGCAATGGTGCAAGACCCACTCGAGCACGCTCGGCTATGGTATGGAAACAAAACAAAAACGCCACGTTTGCCTTATTATACACACAGAACGCATAGTGCTTTCTGAGATTAACTCGGTGCGTCACCTATTCCCCTGGATCCCCTTTCAGGTTAAAACTTACCTATATTTTTAACTAAGCTCAAGTGTTCTCCGCTAGGGAGAATGTCAATGGAATTTTGCTGCACAGTCCCAGGAGGGCAGAGGCAACATAGGAATCAAATTTTACTGTCGGAGAGGTTTTCACAGCAGAGCATGAAAAGAACACTCTGTGCAGAGATGACACGATTTCAGGTAATTTTTAGCCCCGGTTTGATATTCTTTCCATTATACCCACACATTGTACTTCTGCTGTTTTGCCATAGCCTTATCCGTATCTTTCTCCTGGCAAAGGGCTTAGAAAACAGTGGCCTTTGTCAAGGAAAGATCATCTTTCCAGCGATCAGACACGCCTGTGTCTCAGCAAACACGTAGTATCCTCTGCCGTGTCCCAAGCTATGGATCCAAAGGGCCCCGTCTGCATAGTGCCTTGACCTCAATAGCCAGGATAATGTAATAATGTATTCCGGTTGGACGGATTAGTCAGAGATCCTTATGCTTTCTAGGAGTATTCATGCCACAGTGATAATGGCTTTATTCATTTTTTTAGTTAGGATGTGGAAGTCCCACAACTCTGGGCTTTCGAGGTGAACCGAAGCTAGACTTCACGTGGCACCGAGGCAGCCGTTTGCTGGCACTGACAGCCGCCCCTGCTAGTCTGATCGATGTGCCTGAATTTTCCTGGCAGAACTCTTCCCCTTGGTAGTAGCTGCCTCTTTACAGAATACATAAAATGCAATGAAAAAATACTAACACATTCCACCAAGTCAAATGGATTTTAAGATCTTACATGGCACGACCGAAGAGTTTCTGTTCTTTTCTTTGTTACACTCTTTCTGAGCACTAAAGCATTCCACATACTTCGCATTACATTGCGTGACCAGCTGAAAGAAAAGTAACGCTTTAGTCTTCATTCAAAGGTGTAACTGTGGACATGTTAACTGACCGTAACATGACAATCATTTCATAATATAATGCAGGCATCCAGTCATTCCTTTCTACACCTTAAATGTATACAGTGTTATATAGCATTTGAATGTCAGAAGAGCTGGAAAACAACAAACCAATGAAACAGAAATTACAATTGACAGCATTTGATGATCTGGTGAAAAAGGTCCATCAATAATCAGATTACTGAAGAAAAAAAACATTTTTTCTACCTCAAAGAACGCATTGTTGTGTTTCAGTAGTGGTTACTTCTGTCCATTCCCTTGGTGATGTGCACACCTGTCTCATTTCTACTATCAGGCCACAGGCTTCTGATAACAGGTTCTGTGTGGGTAGTAGATGTTTACTGAGTCAATGTAGACTTTTTGGCTGACAGTGTCACTGATTTTTGGAAGTTCCCCTCTGTAATTTCTCACAGGCACATGAGATTTGGGTGGGCCTACACTAGAAAAGACTGCTATGTGGTCATAAGAGCTAACCGTGTTTCTTGAACCTAACTCACTAGGTTCTCAGTACATTTCTGTTGAACTAAACTAACATTGTTCTAAGGCCATTATAAGTAATTAGCCCAGAAGTTTGGTTATTCTTCCTGTTCTTATATAGCTTGGTTGAATACTTTGTCAATCCCCTTTTTTTTGGAGGGCTGCGGTACATATCTTAATGGAACATATGGGAATGGCCTCCACCAAATGCTTTAGGACTATTGTCAAGGGCCCTGGATGTAGTTTTCAAGTTTCTGATACTTGTTTTTTTTTCTCTTGTTCTTAAGTTCTCAAGTGATTAGTGCTTATAAAAGAACCAATGACTTGGTTTCCAATGGAATGGAGAGATTTCTTTGATGAATTTTTTTAAAGTATGTGGAAACAAATATTGCAGGAATAGAAAAGGTAGGATTTAAGAAATGTTGGCACTTATTTATTTTTATTAAAAAATGGTTTTTTTGATGTTTGTTTATTTTGGAAGAAGAGAGAAACAGAGCATGAGTGGGGGAGGGGCAGAGAGAGAGAGGGAGACACAGAATCTGAAGCAGGCTCCAACCTCTGAGATGTTGGCACAGAGCCCGATGTGGGGCTCAAACCCATAAACCACGAGATCATGACCTGAGCCGGAGTGGGAGGCTTAACCAACTGAGCCACCCAGGTGCCCCGGCACTTTAATTCTTAAAAAATTTATT
Source organism: Prionailurus viverrinus (assembly GCF_022837055.1). NCBI lineage: Eukaryota > Metazoa > Chordata > Mammalia > Carnivora > Felidae > Prionailurus > Prionailurus viverrinus. Next base: position 29,201,279 of record NC_062562.1, on the reverse strand, counting down.
TTAAACATTGAAAACGAGCTACTACTGTGTCCTCATTATTAATGACCTCAAATGGTTTTTAGAATAGTTAGGATGATATAAAAGGAGAGCCAGAAATTTGAAATTGTTATGGAATGAAAAATAAGATTAATTTTGCTGGTTACTCTGCTTGACAATCTCAAACGATGGTTTCAGAATCTATGGAAAGTATTTTTTTTTTACGTTTATTTTTATTTATTTGTAGACAGAGATAGAGAGCAAATGGGAAAGGGGGCAAAGAAAGAGGGAGACAGAATCCCAAGCATGCTCCACATTGTCAGTGCAGAGCCTGATATGCGGCTCAAACTCACCAACTGTGAGATCAAGACCTGAGCTGAAATCAAGAGTTGAACACTTAACCAACTGAGCCATCCAGGCACCCCAAATCCATGGAAAGTTTTACATTGAAAACTAAAATTGCACAGGTTCACGTCATTCTTTCCATTTTCATACAAAATGAGAAATTACATATAGAATTATGCAAAAAAAGGAATTTAAAAGACTAATGAGAGACATAGAAGAATGTGGAAGGACAGTGTTTGAAAGTTAGAATAAAAGACTGAGGTCTTACGATCTTAATTACTTTAAGGTCCTAATAGTCTGGTTTTTCACCTTTTCCTCAGTCAATTCCATATAAACTTTACCTACCTGTAAACTTCATGCCTCTATCCAAGCAAAAGAATAATCCTTTGGGGAAAGTTAACTTCTCTCTAGTATTCCTTAGTAACTTTTTTAGTTTCTGGATTATCTGATAGTCTTTCGGATAGCTTTATTTTGGGGACAGTGTGCCAACAAATAGCCATTCTTAATAAGGGTAAGATAAATTAATTCAAAAAGAATACAGAAGATATTTTTTGGCCTGGAGTGATTGACTGAGTATTAGGTCTTTGTGGCCAAAGGCTGCTCATGTTTACACTCAGATCAAGTCCTAAGTTGCTCAGAGGGAAATCTAGCACTGCACTGTCTACTTGGATACCAACAATTCATACCCAGGTCAAAACTATTTCCTTCCTATTACATTTGAAGAATACAGATGATAATCCCTTTTGGTCCATACATTCATGGAAAAAAGACATGACTCCCATATTGAAGATGTTTCTTTACTTCTTGGTTTGTTTGTTTTTTTACCCAAGAAATTTACTCGGAACACTACCTTGAATTGTTTTTCCAGCCGCGTCTTTCCTCCTACTCCTGGTATGAGGATGCTGTTAACATAGCTATGCAGCTGATTTGAAGATACTTCAGTCTCCTTTCCTAGAATGGCTTCCAACAAGGCATCGTGGATGAAAATGTACTGCTCCTGTAAGGGACAGTATATGTCATCACTGAGAAGAGCTGGTAAGGGGTAGCCGCCTCGATCCGTCAGGCAATCGACCTCAGAGCAACTCTTCTAACAGGACCTCCCTATAAATTCCTCCTGCACTTACCGCTAGGTGGCCTGCTCCATTTCTTACTGGTTTATCCCTTATTACTTATTTTAGGGTCAAGACTGTGTTTTCCATACTAGGCCCAAAACAGTAGGTTCAAGGGAGCATGCAATGGAGACATGTGTTTAATGATCACCTTTTAGAACCATTCTACTTCTCACGCCAGACTGCATGTTTAGTTCCCCACGGCATCAAACACAGCACTAGATACAGCTGTGTCTGCTTCCTGAGTGCTGGTGTAGTTCCTGAGAAATCCACACGTGAGCGCCACCCAGAAATGGGAAACTGAGCCAATGAGTACTATCATGGTCAGGACATCTTCCAATACAAACCTGTAAATGCCTTCAAGCCCCACGAGAGGAATTTGCCTCCTTGGAATCATTTAACTTTCAGTTACGGCATGTGCTAGAAATCTCGTGAGAGCACGTGAAGGTGCCCCTTACCTCAGTCTGGACGAGGTAGTTACGCTGTGTCCTGATATGCTTCAGGAATCCAAGGACGTTAACTGTGCTTTTGTCTTTTATCTGTTGCAGCATGCTGTCTATTACAATGTAGGTGCCTGTCCTGCCCACACCAGCGCTAGAAGAAATGAGGACACCCAACTAGGACGGTCATTCGTTTACAGTAACCTGGAAAAGTTACCATCTAAATATTGAGTGAGCGGAGAAATAACCTTGCCATTTAGATAACCTAGTAGAGTTGACACAAGTTATTCGTTGTGGACAGCATCCAAAAACTACATTAGGACATTTCCCACCTCAGGAGTCTTGATGGGGAGAAGAGACAGCCTTTATAAAAAGGCTGCATTATGTATTTGCTTTCTCAGCCTCACTTGCAGCTCAAGCAAAGGATGTTCAGTCGGGGATCTGCGAGGGACAGAGAGTGGCCCCTCTCGGCAGAGCTGTCCCCACACCAGAACTGTGTCCGCTGAGGCCCCAGGTAGGCAGTTATGTCCTTGGTGTCTAAGTTCACGCCTGCTCTTCCAACTCCCCGTAATTCTGGAAGCACCCATTATCTTTTCATTTTTTTAATGTTCACTTATTTTTGATGAAGAGAGCACAAGTGGGGGAGGGACACAGAGAGAGGGAGACACAGAACCCGCAGCAGGCTTCAGGCTGGGAACTGTCCGCACAGAGCCCGACCCGGGGCTCGAACCCACAAACCGTGAGATAGTGACCTGAGCTTGAAGGTCAGACACTCAACCGACTGAGCCACCCAGGTGCCCCACCCACTATCCTTTCATTAAGCCCCCTTTCTGCACACCTCCCTAGTCTGCGCAGTATTAGAAAGTTCCTACCTAAAGGGGTGCCTTCCTTTAGTTACCCAGGTCTAGAATCAGAATGGCACACCTGGAAAATGTGGCCTCTTTTATTCACACTTCTTAATTGTTATTAGAAAAACAACACTAAGGAGGATCAGAGTTCTGATTAACAAGCTGCTTCTGTAAGAACCGCCTCTCCCTGCCCCCGCCGTGGGTTCCCTGTCTCACACAACTCCACTGATACCCGAGCTCTTTGACAGACTTTTGTCTGTTTTAGTGATTCCTCAATGGGTTAAGTGAAAAATGTAGTTTTCACGGGGTTTTAAACAGGAGATGGGTTCCAACATCTGCAAAGGACTTGCTTTGTGAGCGCATGTAATTAACAACAGCCCAGAAGAAATGCTTAGCTGCACGGCATTTTCTAACTCGCAGAATAAGCAGCATCTATTTGAATACCAAAGATAAAAAGTGAAAAAATATTTTCGCTGCTCGGGGTGCCTGGGTGGCTCAGTCGGTTGTTTTGGCTCAGGTCATGGCCTCGTGGTTCATGAGTTCAAGCCCCAAGTCGGGCTTCACTCTGGCAGCACAAAGCCTGGTTGGGATTCTGTCTCTCCTTTTCTCTCTGCCCTTCCTCTGGTTGTGTTCTTTCTCTCTCAAAATAAGTAAATAAACATTAAAAAAAAAAGCCTTTTTACTCTCACAATACATTTTATTATTTAGAGGAACCCTACAGAAAAGCCATATATTAAATCTCAAACTCTCTAGTGTAGAAAGCCCTGGACTTGTGTTTAAGGTCAGATTTTTATTAATAGGAGCAGCTTAAAGATTCCCTATAAACAATGGGGATTTTATTAATCGTAGATGTTATAAAACTGGAGATTGATTCTCTAAGACCACATTTTGTTTTAACCTCAGAAATAGCACATGATTTCTGAACATGTGGAGAATATATAGTGATTTTTATCTAACTGTAACAGGTTGTACTGGTCCCGGGTGACGGAGCAAGACTCCGTTTCTGAAGCAACAAAGCAGGACCCCAGTAGTCCATGCCTGTGAGGTCCACATTTCCCTACTTTGCCCACCTCCAATGTCTTGTGTCCCAGGCACAAGAAAGAGAAGGATGTTGGCCCCACCTGCAGTGCACCAACACAGGGCCCATTTCCGGCGTGCGGGCTGCTGAGGACCTCCTCACAAAGGTCAAGACCGGGAGGGCATACTCAGGAACTCCCATGTCAGGCCACTGTGTGTAGTGATACTGGATCACTACCCTTTCATTTTGACGACCCTTGGGGTTTCCCTTCTGACCCTATGAGAAAGGTGGGGAAAAAAAAGAGGTCTTTAAGCAGAGGGTAGGCATTCTGGTATAAGGAAATAATGTAAGGATCCAGGAAACAGGACCTTCCATTTTATTTGCCTTAACTACTGTTCCTGAACGAGGTACTTTCCTCTTGGTGGCTGTCTCAGGCCACAAATGGGAGATACCACCTAGCTGGATGGCAAGTATCAGACCTCTCCTGGGGGAGAGTATGGCTTAAGACTGTACCAGGTACGAACACTTGACGCTAGTTTTTTGGATTTAGAACCATCTCAAACACTGTAATTTGCCTACAGGGTCTCCATTTTCTGACTTCCTGCCCCAACTCCAGAAGGCTTTGGTCCTTTGCTTTCATCTGACAGTGGGCCCGGATTCCCATCCTTTCTCCACTGTCCAGGGTGAACCTTCAGGAACCTAAGTGCTGGTCCTTGCTTTACATTCTTCACCAGCTGTGGGGAAGATCCTAAGTGCCAAATGATGGTCAATCTCCAGAGTCAAAGCACTAATAAATTTATCTGTCACTTTCATAAATGAATTTTTCAGAGTAGTTTTCCTTTAAGTGGCTCAGCTTTTCTTTTTGTTTCCATTTTAACTACTTGGATGAAAAATTTCCCCAAATGGGTAACTAGCTGTTATATGTTTTCTTCTTACCACAAATACCTCTGAAAAGTTAACTTTTTTTTTTTTTGAATGACTCGGGCTCATTACTCAACACTGGAGCATGTTAGGTGTTCGGCCCTGTACTACCAAGGCCTGATGACTTTCATTTCTGAAATCCTCTGTTAACTCTCATTTTCCTATTTCTTTCTTATTTTTAGTTACTACTTTTTCCTCTTGCACAAGACACCTAACATTCCCATTTGACTTCCTCCTCCCTCTAAGCTGCTTCCAAAATAAGAGTAAGTGGGCGATGCTTAAATCCCTGCAGGGTTCCCATGGGCTTTTTACAAATGGGCTTTGTAACAGCTCTATCAGAACACAGATAAATACAATGCTACTTGATTATTATATGCTTCTGCCATTCTGGGAAAAAACTACATGTACAAAGGACTGTTAACCTTGGAGCACAGATAGGTTTCAGAGCCAATGACATTGTATATAAAAGTTTGAATAAAGGTGAATTCTTCTGGGGGAGGAAGGCTGGAGTTTTAACACCTTCTCAAAGATGTTCAAGACTAAAAACAACAACAACAAAACACCACATTATACCCATTGCTACAAACAACAGCCATTCCTAAGTCTCTAGAGCAACTATACATTTTCTTAATGAACATCTACCTAGAGTTCCTAGTAATGTTGCAGTGGTCTAGGAGTCTTGGTGCAATAGCAGCTTTTGAACAAGAGATAACTTGAAAGCATTTTCCACAGGGTGTGAATCTCAGGATGTTAACAGTTAGACAAGGGTTGTATTAAGGCACTTTAGGAAGCACTAGGCAAAACAAAGTTGAAGAGGTTTCTTCACTAGCACTTTGGTCACTTGCGTGCCCTGTTCATTTCTAACGGAGAATATTTATTACCTAGCATTCATTTTCCATACCTATTAAACAGCAGAATCTGATTTTTGCAAGCATCTTGCAGGGTTAGCATTCCTTGGAGCACACTTTGGGAAATAATGCTTTAAAACTGTCAGAAAATTGCTATTAAAAAGCTCAGTCAACAAGCAGATGCTGCTATATAGTTACTGGTCACCAAAACCGAAGAGGACCTTTTTTAAAAAAACAAAACAAAACAAAACAAAAAGCGATGCCTTCACTGGGAGATTACAGCATTTAATCAGGCCAGTTAAATTCTATTATGTGCTTTGCCAGTATCTTTCACAGCATACATTGATGTCAATCAAACGAGTTGTGAAAAAACGCTTTTTAGAAATACTTTTTTAAAGCCAAGCTGGTTATGAGAATTGGCCTTGGTTGTGCCGTTTTTCGTACAAGTTTAAAGAGAGATGCCCTGGCAGCCCACCCGATTCCTTCAGTACCTTCTTCACTTTTGTATTTCTGACTGAAAAACGACGCACAGTGTAGCAGGCGTGTACTTTTGTGCTCTTCAGTGTGACAATAATGTTTCCGTACTCCTCACTATTCTCTGTTGGCCAATACTGATCGCATTTTCGCTGCAAAAAGGAAAAAGTTGTTAACTGCAACTGCAATTTATGCCACGGTTGTACTGTCGATGAAGTGATTTCATAAGTCTTTAAAACCAGTACTCTGGCCATGTAGTTGACCGAGAAAGAAACCTACGGGCCCAATGGCTTACAGGCAGACATACCTCTGAAGTGGTTAATCGTGGGACAAGTGTGGGCAAGATCCTTTGAGAAATGGGTCTAGTATTCGTGACCGTCTTTCAACACACAGTGCGCTTTAAAGAGGGCCAAAGAAAGAAACCTGTATTTGGCCAGTAAGAAATAGGGCTGGCTACATTATAAAGGAGTTTACTTATCGTTTAGGAGTCTGGGCTGCATTCAGAGTTGCAAGAGAGTCTTATAACAATGCAAATCTTCATTTCACAACTTGGGTCACCAAAGGTGAAACGGGGACTCCACAGTCAAAGTGAACTTGAAGCGACTCTACCTAATGAACTTGAGGCTTAGCCTTTATTCCAGCCTACATTACCATCATGTAATGTAAGCTCATAATCTAATAACTCAAATATTCATCATCTTAAACAAAGGTTCTCTCAATGCTAGGGTGTTTCAGCAGTGCTGCTGTCCCCTGCCTGAACTATCAGTAGTTCCCCCACTACACTGGGTTTCCTCCAGCTTCCCTGTGTTCCCTGGGCTTAGAAGGTCCTTCCCTAACTCCTTCTCGTCCCTCACTGTTCACATCTCACCGCAAACAAGAGCTCCTTTACAAATCTCAGCCCCAGAGGATGTATTCATCCATTCTGCAGCATCCCCATTATAACGTTCTGTTCATTCCTACTGCCACATTTAATTCACTCTTCTAAGTGCTGAGCTCTTTCCCACCAGACTACAAGCAAGGTACGGGCAGAGAGGATGCCTTTCATCGCCTTAACTCTTTACACCTGGTCAAGCTCCTACCCTATGGCAGGTACTCCATAAATAGGTTTTGAATGAAGGTACATGATTTAAGATATTAAGCCAAGAGGCTCTTACTCTTCCTTTTTCCACAAGGTTCGTAATCATGATAATGATTCCAGTGTTTTGTTCCCAAATCATCCTCCAGAAATCTTCAAATGTAGACTTTAAAGGTCCCTGGGTGGCGATATAGGCTTTCGCTTTGTTGTAGCCCTTCAAAGATGACACAGCACAAAGTAAGATGCAAGGGTACCACACACCAGTTAATAATTCAAGTGCCTTCCAGATTGAATAGGCTGTGTTTTAGTAAAAGCTCTGTGCAGTATTAAAACACGTTCAACAGTCTCTGTGGCAACTCTTCAATTATCAGAAGCAGGTTTATAAAAACATTTCTGACTTACATCGACATAGTTTGCATTAATGTAGTCGCTGTGCTTAGAGTCTTTTCCTGGTAAAGGTCTTAACTTCACCCTACTGTGATCATCTATAGAGGACAAAAAAAAAAAAAAGAAAAAAAAAAAGCAAAAACAAAATGTGTAATTCAAAAACTACCAGCATTCTAAAGCAGAGAACAAGGCAAACAGGCAGTGCGGCATCTCCCAGAGTGCCCCCAGAGAACTTTGGCCAGAACAACAAGTAAAACTTCAAAGATACAGCGTTGAAACCCATCTTAAAACACAGGGACATTTCTACCTCATGCTCTGACCTGTGAGTGCCCACGAAATACAAACTGGAGTCCTTATTAGTTCGTGTAAAATGATTTCAAGTTGTAACCCTCCAAAATTTCCTTGTCCTGTATTTTAAAACTGAGGCTTTTGACTATCCATTGCCCTCTTTTCCAGTGATACAAATATAAAAAGGCATATTGTTCTATTAGGTCCAGAACATCAAATATCTATTTTCAGGAGATTCCTCTGCTAAATTCAGAGTCCCTGTCACCCCAACAGAACCTAAGTAACTGAGGGAACCCAGAGCTATTCCTAAAAGTAATCTCATTGCAGCAATCTGGCCAGCAATCAGATTTTAGGAACCACTTAACTTCAGCTTATGAACACAAAACAGGGGAATGGGTTATATGCCTCTTGTTACCTAGCAAAGTATAGCTTGAATTTTTAGGACAGCCAATGAAATGAAGCGAAGGTCATAATTTTATCTTCCCTAGCTAGGAACAGAATGGGCAAAAGTAAGTTTACATTTCTGGTTATAGTCATAATCATAAAAGGCTATTCCAAAAACAAGTCCAATGAGTGGTTTAATTAGCCTAGACATTAATGACCTCAGACTATATATCAAGCACTTTTTGAAAGCACTCTCCATCCTTGGAACCGTGAATTGTTTCAGTTGTTCTGACAGAGGCTGAGAGTACATTTGATAGGCACGGGGGCTGCCTGATAGAAACAGGCTCCAAATGAAAATTTTCCCCCAAGTTATCTGGACACCTACGGCTATGTCCTAGTTCGGTACCACTATATTGTATATTTTTCAGACTGACAAGAACACGTATTCCAAGTGGCAAAATTCATATTTAATCTGAAAGGCAATAGCCTTGGGAAAATAGAGGAGTATAGGAGGGGGTATGGTAGCATCCATATATACCTAAGAGTTGTAACGGCTCTGTGAGAGAAGCCTTTTCCTACATTGTGTTTCTGGCACATTAAGTTTAGTTGTTTGATGACATTTCTGTCCCATTTTTTGCCATGCTAAATTAGCCCTTAATATAGGGGTAGACCAAGATGATGGGTATTTATGTGCCCAGAATCTGACAAAATGTCATGAACATCAGAACCCAACTTTCTGAACCTATGGAAATAAAACTGTATCTAATGTGAATTTGTGAAAGCGAAACCACAAATGAACTGGTCAAAGTACAACCACATCGAAGCACAGGTGGTAAACTTTCCAGGAAATAGCATGACCCTTGGGCATACCACCCAGAAGCTGCTGCGATTTCCTCCCTCTTTTCTGCCACATACTTGTAGCCAAGAACTGAGGTCACCAGAAGTAAGGACTGTCAAGGTGGAGAGAATGGTATGTGTGGACGTACTCAAGACACACATGTGTCTATATCCCTGCCTTTCATGGTTAGAAATAAGGTATATTGATTGGCAAATCCTTATAATCTCAGCAAAATGAGCCTTTACTGGGTTGGCCAACAAATACTGTCAAGAGTCCATCCATTCAAAGAAGGGAGAGAAAAGCACAGTGTGATTCTTCTTCCTTGTCCTGTTTACCTCATTCTCTCACGTAAGTGAAACCAGTACTCTGATTCAAAAATGACTTGTGGTTCTTTAAAAACTTTATCTAGAGTTAGAAGTGAAACTGTAATAGTAAATGATATGATCTTGTATATAAAAATTCTAAGGAGTCCACAAAGGAGAACTATTAGGATAAATAAATTCAGCAAAGATTGTGGGATACATGAGCAATATTTTAAAAAGATTCTATTTCTACACATGAGCATTGCAAGGTCTCAAAATTAAGTAAACAATCCCATTTGCCATAGCATCAAAAAGAATACTTAAATGAATTTAACAAAAGAAGCACAACAAAAGGAAAACTATAAATGTAGAACACTGAAAAGAGTAAAAGATATAAATACATGGAAAGACATCCCATCTTCATGGATGGAAGACAATATTAAGATTAATCCACAGATTCAATGCAATCCCTACCAAAATCCCAGCTACACCTTTTGCAGTAATATAAAAGTCGAGCCCAAAATTGATATGGAAACACATGGGACCCAGAAAAACTAAAACAATCTTGAAGAAGAACAAAGTTGGAGCATTCACCATTTCCAGATTCAAAATCAACTACAAAGCTATAGTCTGCAATCAAGACAAACTGATACTGGCCTGAGGATAGAGCTATCAATGGAAGAGAAGTGACAGAATAGAAATAAACTCCTACATTTATGGTCAGCTGATTTTCAATAGGGGCACTAAGACAATTCAATCTGCAAAGCGTGCTAGGACAACCAGCTATCAACACGCGGAAGAATAAACTTGGACCCTGCCTCGCATCATGTGTAAAAGTCATTTGGATAAAAGACCTATATGTAAGAGCTAAAGCCATAGAACGCTTTGATAAAAACACAGGTGTAAATCTTCATGATCTTGGCTTAGGCTGTGGTTTCATACATAGAACACCAAAAACACAGGAAACAAAAGAAAAATAGTATTTCACCAGAATTAAAATAATTTTTGCTTCAAAGGACACCAGTAAGAAAGTGTAAAGACAATGCACGGAATGGGAGAAAATATTTGTGTACTATTTATCTATACAATGGACTTGTATCCAGGATCAGCTGCAAAAAGACAAGTAATCCTATTTAAAAAATGTGCAAAGGATCTGAAAAAATATTTCCCCAAAGAAGATACACAGGTGGCCAATACATGAAAAGATGCTCAACATTAGTCATCATTAGGGATTATGTATATATTTTGTAATACATATATATATATATATATATATATATATATACATACACACACACACACACACACACACATATATGCATATATACATATATAATATATATATATGTAGCCAGTGTTGATGAGATTATGGACAATGGAACTCTCATATATTCCTGGTGGGAATGTAAAATGGTATAGCCACTTTGGAAGATAGTATGGCAGTTCTTCAAAATGTTAAACATAGAGTTACCATATGACCTAGCTATTCTACTCCTAAGTATATATCCAAGAGAATTGAAAATATATGTCTGCACAAATGTTCATAGCAGCATTATTCATAATAGCCAAAAAGTAGAAACAACCCAAGTGTCCATCAAATGACAAATGAATAAACACAATGTGGCATATCCATACCACAGAGGATTTTTCAGCCATAAAAAGGAATGAAGTGCCGATAGAAGCTACGAGATGGATGAATCTTGAAAACGTCATGCTAAGTGCAAGAAACCAGACACAAAAGGCCACAGAGTCTAGGATTCCATTTACATCCAATGCCCGGAATTGGCAAATACACAGAAACAAAAAGTAGGTGTTTTTGTAGGGGTTGGGGGAAAGGAGGAGTTGGGAATGACTGCTAATGGGTTTGGGGTTTTTTGTTGGGGTGCTGAAAGTGTTCTAACATTAGTGGTGATGACTGTACAACTGTGAATATACTAAAAACCACTGAAATTCAGTTTATATTTAAATTCCCATTTAAATATAAGTTAACTTTAAATGGGTGAATTTCATATGGTATGTGATTTTTATCTCGCTAAAGCATTATAAAAAGCTTTATCTACAGTAGTGTTCAAATTTAAATGGTTCAATTTAATGCACTATAAAAGCCTATGGAATGTGTTCCTTACCATAGTGTATGTTAGCCATAAACATGCATGTCCCTGACCTTAATAGCAAAGCATGTATTATCTGCCAGTGACCCAAACCCCACTGTCTATCAGAAGTAGCATTAGAGCCACAGAAGTAGCCTGTGCTCCTAGCGTATTCCATAAGGCTCTGTAAGACGGATGTTTGTTTGTGTCCCTAACCACCAGAGTACTCGACCTTGGAAATACGGTATAGAGAACTGAGCACATGGGCCACAAGGAATGGTGACTCTATCACTTGCGGTGTAGACCAACTACCTAGTCTTAGACAACTTTGGCATTCACTTATATGATTCAATTTTCAGTATTCCTATTTGTATTTAAAACCTTGGCTCCTCGCCACTTAAAAGCAATGTCAGGATAGCCATAGGACATTCAAACTTTGGTTCCCAGCATCGGGTGTGCAATCACTTCATGTGAGAACAGTGAGGCAAGGAACATTTTTTTCAATCACCTTACTCACAAGCTGAGATCTGCCGGCTTAAGGAAAGACTCAGGGGGCAGTCAATGTCCCCACTTCTTCCTAGACACGGTTGAAGATGGGCTAATGAGAGGTTAACTTGCGAGTGTAATTCTCTCTTGGCATCCTGATTCTGATTGCTTGGCTTTAGGCTTCTACCCAGCATGAAGATTTAATTTCCTCACAGCTGAAGATAGTTTCAAGTTTATTACTTACATGCTAAAATGTTGATGTATCTGTTTTTGTGCTTGTTATCTGGATGATTGGAATGTTCTGCAGTGATGTTCATATCGGCCGTACAGCGTTGGACTTCCTAGTGAAAAAAACATCAAGATTTCAAAGATTTTAGACGCACTTTAGATGTCTAGCAAGGGTATAGGAAGAAAAGAACTATATACTCCAAAGCATGAAGTATTTACTCACTCCCTAGGATAGCCGCCATTACCTCCCCAAACTCAGCTTCAGAAATAATTGATGTATTCATAACAAACGTACGAAGGATGTGAAGAAGATAAAAGGATTTCATGTTTTACTAATTCATCAATCATCTACTTCATTCCAAACTGGTGACCTAGGCATGGGGGATTACAAAACATGATCTCTTCTTGAGTATGTCCCAGTCTGATGGGGGTGGAACACACACAAAAGGATAAAGACAGTCAAATGTGATTCACAGAAAAGAGGCCTGAAGATACTGTTGCAGGAGCACAAAGAAAGGCTCCTGGCAGATCATTTACCTCAGTCTTAGAGGATGAACAGCAATTTCCCAGTCAGAGGTACAATCTCCACCATCATTTGCAAAATGCTTACAGGCCACATAGCTTGTTTTATAACTGCCTGAGTGCAAATTGATTATATTCCGTCATGAAGTGACACTGTATTAGCCTGGTGACTTGTCCTTATGTGGCTCAAATAGATCCAGATTTGCTGAATTATTTGTGAACTCTTAGTTTCATTTACATTATCCTTCTTTACAAAAGCAACAGTGGAAGAGGGACCTCTTCAGGACCTTAGCCACGTATGGTAAACATCATCCATTAGCCTCCTGCACGATGGCTGTAAAGTCAACATTTTCTACAGTGTACGGTTCAAACCCAAGAAAGTACTGGGGCTAACTAATAAGGGAAGTGATTAGCAGCACACAGCTGTTGCAAAGAGCAGGAGCAAGTGACAGAAAATTATCAGGAGAAATGTTTTACACGTGACAGATGTAACAGAGTTTAGGAGCGTGCAGATTTTTTTTTTTCCATGAAGGAGATGCATAGCAATTATCGATGTTTTCCATAGCATTTACATGAGGCATAATGAAAACAAGGAACTGGTTGTCTTTTAGATTCACAAAGTACTTCCCAGTGAGGAGTCCCTCTCTTCTTTCCAAGGAGGAACTAACTCACTCTAATCCAAGAATTTAAAGTCTAAAAACAGTGGGGTCATTATCTATTCAAAGAGACCATGCTCATGAACTCCTGATTCTTGGCAGATGGACATTCAATTTTTTTTTTTAATTGTAGACCTGCCCTGTTGTCCATTAAAAGAAAAAAAAAAAAAAAAAAAGCCCAGAGGCACTAATGCCACACGCTTCTCTCGGGAAAGTGTGTTTGTTTCACAGCAGTTCTTACCCTTTCCTTACTCTTCCTAAACGTGATAAACTCCTCTATTTTCTATTCTAAAATGGTGTATGATCTGTGGTTTTGCAAATGCTGGTTTAAAGGGACTCCAGGCTTTGGTACTTTTCTCTAGAATGAGAAAAAGTATAGGCCCAAAGCGATGAGTCTGAGATCTTAAACATCTACAAACACTTAAGCAGTGCTACCCATACTCAAAGTGTTGGGGATACTGGCCGCTTAGAATTGCCCTGAAAGCCTGAGGTCTATTCTTCAATAGTTCCAGGGACAGAATACCTTTGAAGATGGATTTGTATTCTGGAAGACATTAGTTCAATCTATACGGAAATCCCTGAAATAAGTTGACATCCCTGTTTCTGGGTTTTGAAGGTCATACTTTTAGCATGGGCTGGGTTGCTAAAACATCTTGTGATAAGAGATTACAGCATTAAGTCACTTTGAGATTCACTCGGTTTATTGCTTTTTGTCTCTCAGCGTGTGGATCTGACCACCCTAGTGTGGGCCTCTATTATAATATAATGCAATTGACCACGACTGCTTGGAAGCATCTGTCTGCACTGTTTAAAGCAGTCATTCGATATCGCCAATGAAACTCTCTGTTATCTAAAATCCCTGGTCTGATCCATTGCCTCTATTTCACTTTTCCAATTATGTGAATGACAGAAAACAAAGAATAGTCATAAATAATGTTAAATCTGATTTTATTAGAACCCGAGGGGTGTGCCTAAGGCCTTCTGATTTTGTCTTGTGGATAATAACGCCATCTGTAATTCCTTGCAAAACTGTGTGGCTCATTTAGATGCTGATACTACGATCTGATCCTGGAGTGGCTTTTCCCCATCAGAACTGGAATTCCAAAGTTAATGTGATTTTAATAGGTGTTAAAACCCTTTGAAGAGACACTGGCTGACGGAGTGTGTATAGCAAAGTTACCTATTGGGCACTCTGATATATAGTTTTAAGATTTAAGCTTATTTGCATTTTCCTGTCCATGTAACAGAGTTGAAATTCTCAAAATGAGTATTCTGAGTACCGACAGGCACACCACCACAGAAGAAAGCCGAGTAAAAACAAGAGACTTAAAAATAAAGTAAAACTGAAACAAAACGCCCCAAGTTGACATATCCAGAATTCCTGACAGACAGAACAGGGGAAATCTCCTGCTGCCTGGAGTCAGTGATGTGAGAAGCTACTGAAAAGGCACATGGAGACCTACTGCCCTACCATTCTATGGCTCAATTTGAAACTGACAGAATAAAAATACATCTGGAAATCTTCCAGATTATTCAGCTTCACAAAGAAAGCCAAGAAGAACACATTTTGGACCAGGTGACCAAGTGTGAGACCCGAGTATACAGAACATTCTTGGTGTGGGAGTTCAGACAGCCTACAGTTGTATTAGGGACAGGGGCCACGAAAGACTGATTAGTTTAGGTCATTGCTACGGTCTGGTGCTTGCCTAGCGTCCGGCACAGAGCTGGCCCTCGTTGGATACCGGTGACATGCCATCTTCCTGCCTCTCGGGCTACAAACAGCTGCCATGCCAAATTTCTTCCTGTGCTGCCTGGACTTTGTTATTCTCTTACTCGGAAATCTCTGGATAGATCCCGGATTCCTTAGCCAGGCTTTCACGATCCCAGCCCAGATCTGCCATCTTCCACCAGCTCCCTTCTCCTTCCGGACAGTTTTACCTCTGTGCCCTTTGACAAGACCGTAGGATCTCCTGCTCTTTGCTTCACTGCCATCTGCCTTGGCAAGAATGCCTGTCCTACTCACCCCTGGTCTGAATCCATCTGTCTTTATATACAGTGACTGCCTAACCCTTCCAGAAAAACCACCCATTTTTATCACAGCACCTATTATCCTGCAGCAGATCTATAAAATAAAATGACCTTGTGCACACTATTTGTGAATTGGGCTAATTCCCTCTCTCCTCACCCTTCACAAAAACCTCAACGCAACTATGGTTTTCTTCTTGCTAAGGGTTTAGAGATGTTTTAAAGACCTTTCAGACCTTAAGTGGCATTCTGTCACGGGCTTCTGCCATTTTGCAGGCCGCAGCCTCATGGAGCATCCACCCCTCTATCTGGCGATGCCCTCTTAACGTGTCACTGGCAACATCGGAACGCTGCATCTTACATAAAGTGATAGTGGCCACTGATCCCTGGAGTGCATGGGCTCAGGTGGACAAAGCTTTGTTCTCCTGATTTAAGATGAGCAACCCGCCCAAATTTAGCTCAGCTGGAGTTAATGGTAACAGAGGTAATTCCCCCAAAGGATCTTGTCAAGGGGTATTGGACCTCTGGCCTCATCTCTGCACTCAGCCTTTCACCTCGTGATGCTCCTGACCCCTGCCTATTAATTCTGTCGACCCACACAGCCTCAGAGCTCTCTCCGTTTGAAAGATAATGCTAGCACTGCGCCTTTGGAAGCCTCCTGGATTAGGACTGTGGAGGCCGGGGAAGAGTGAGGTTGAAGTCAACGCAGGTAGCCAAGGGAACAGAGGCATCGAACGCCATCCTGAGACAAGGATTGATGTTATTTCCGGTGACTGCAAAATCTGCTAGAGGTATAATGTTGCCAGCTTTTAACAGTCTCCAAAATTTATCTGACAAGGACAAAATGCTTGCTGCATCACCTCTAGACAAAGACTCAAAATTACCGGGGAATTGTTTTTCTCATTCTCCTCCAAGCAGCAAAATTCTGAAAATAGGACAGCTATTCACCATTTTTTTTTTTCATTTCCATCCAAGATTTTTAAACAAGATGGGGCAAATAGAAATTCTGGTGAAATAACAAAAAAATTCATGGAAGCTTTTCTTCTTCTTTGCCCTCTTCTATCCAGAACTTTATCAGTATTATCACTTATTTTGCTTTGCCCACCGTGGTCTCCACTGCCACCAGGAGGTGAAACTCCTAGAGGGCAAGGTCTCAAATTTACCTCTGTGCTTTATGTTATGTCCACAGAATAAAAGGTTCTCATGAATAACTGTCAGATGAATTGTTTGCTCTCTTAATAGCCACACATCAATTGTTAAGTGGTATTTATAATTTTCAGGTTAGTTCTTTGACTAACTTTAGGCCTCTATTCAGATGCTGTATAAAATTTTCTTAAGTCAGATTCTCAGCTATCTGGTAGGCTCTGGACCATAAAGACCATGTAATGGGCTCCCAGTATTTTTAATGGGGGGGGATTCCTTATTTTGGTGGTTTCCTCTCTTGCCTTCCCCTGCCCCCCCCCCCTTTTTTTTTCCTGCCAAGACAATTGTTGGCTTATCAGCTGCCTGATCAGTTTTAGACAGTCACTGGTAGTCTTGATTTTTTTTCCTTCTGACTCCAGGTCACCATAGGATACTACTTAATGAGAGTCCGGAGAGCACTGAGGTAAAACATGTGGGCTTGAGTCACATATCCTGGTCCTAAAACCTGACTTCTGCCATTTCACATCTGAGCCACTCAAAGCCTCAGTTTTCCTATGGGTAAAGTTTCCTCATTTGTAAAATGGGGACAACAGAATAGTACCTCTACGAAGGGCAGTTCTGGGAAACGAGTGAAATAATCCAAGTGCAGTGCTAAGAAAATGCCGGCCACCGTTATTCCACTTAAAAAGATGTGGAAATCTGGGGTTGACTTTTTTAGTCTCCTATCATAATGAGGGTGCTGTTTTGGCTTTTTAAAAAGATTTATTTTTAAAATTTTTTTTTTTCAACGTTTATTTATTTTTGGGACAGAGAGAGACAGAGCATGAACGGGGGAGGGGCAGAGAGAGAGAGGGAGACACAGAATCGGAAACAGGCTCCAGGCTCTGAGCCATCAGCCCAGAGCCTGACGCGGGGCTCGAACTCCCGGACCGCGAGATCATGACCTGGCTGAAGTCGGACGCTTAACCGACTGCGCCACCCAGGCGCCCCAAAAAGATTTATTTTTAATGTTTACTCATCTTTGAGAGAGAGAGAAAGACAGCATCAGTGGGGGAGGGGCAGAGAGAGAGGGAGACAGAACCTGAAGCAGGCTCCAGGCTCCGAGCGGTCAGCACAGACCTGATGCGGGGCCTGAACTCATGAACTGTGGGATCATGACCTGAGCCGAAGTCGAGGCTTAACTGACTGAGCCGCCCAGGTGCCCCAGGACTTTTTTTTTTTTTTTTAAAGTAATCTCTACACCCATTGTGCAGCTCAAACCTACAAGATCAAGAGTCATATACTCTCCACTGACAGAGCCAGCCAGGTGCCCCAGTTGTTTTGTTTTGTTTTGTTTTGAATTGCACAAAATCTCTTTTCCTGACCTTCTTTTACAGTCTTTTACTATCTCATTTGTAAAACAGCCTTAATAATTTCTTAAATAGCCTGTTACCAGTTGTCCCTTTTAGCAGAGCAGCCAAAAAGGACTACTACCACTGTTCTAAAATAGTTCAAAATCTCCCTCAATTAGAAGAGGACGGTAGATTAACAAGTTTTCCTGTCTCATTCCTCCCATTATGTCGCTGCCTTATTGTTCTTTTCAGAAGAAAGGATAATCTTCCTATTCTGAATAGCCCTGATTTTAAACCATTCGAACCAGGAGGGATTGTGAAGGGACAAGGGCAGAACAATGCCTCCCCTGTCCCTGCCCTTTTGGGCCCCTCCCTTAACCACCAGCTAATAAGATTTAAGCTATAAAGTTCAATACAGGAGACAAAAGCTTCCAGCCAGAGTGGATTTTTTTGTTTTGTTTTGTTTTAGGACAGAAATAGGGTGCAGATGCCCAGAATTTGTTAACAGGCTTGACTGTGATGCAGCAAAGCCCATTTTAAGTCAGATCAAGTTTATAGAGGTGTAGCTGATTATTTTGAATAATTAAATGGTGTCAAAACCAGCTGTGATGAATAGCACTGGGGGTCTCAAATCATAAATAATTGAGAAACTGGAGTTGCATTTGGTCATCCTGATCAAATTCTGTTCTCCAGAGGATAAATGTTTGTCCTGAATACCATCAACATTGTTAAATGCCTCAATATTCTTGCTCAGTCATCCAGCCAACAGTCAATTGAACTAAATCACTTCAACAGCACACACATTTGCTGTCCTCATGAATACAAAATGTTTGACTTTAAACCATGTTCTCTGTAGTTGAATAGGCACCTTTTTTGGTAAGCATCTAACAGCCGCATTAAGTACTCGACATATTTTTGTTTGTTCCATGATACACAGGACTTTGACGAATAAATCAGAGGGTCCCTTCTCTCTACTACCTTTGCTTTGGTTTTGCCCAGAAAAACACAACACAACAAAACAAAAAACCAAGAGAAATAGTTGTCAGTATAACTGCCTTTATGATGGCCTCTGGGGACTCTGGCCTTGCACGGAGACAGGGGCTTTGGGTCCTGTGTTTATTCCTCATTGTGTGTCCTTTCCATCACATCATTTAATCCCCATCACCCATTTTGGGAAAAGAGATGGGCCGTAAAGCATCATCATCATCGTTTCCATTTTAAAGGAAGAATGAGACAGAGAAAAGAACCGACTCACCCACAAAGCTAGAAGACAGCTGAGCTGCCACGAAAACTTGGCCCCCTTGGCACAACTCTTGCTGCCAGAGATGTGCCTTAGTTAAGCGCCTCGGTGAAGAAAAGGGCAGTCTGTTTAATAGCTCCTCATTGACGCCCTGTCACTGCTGAACTGGCACGGAACCCGGAGCTGGCAGGGCGGTGCGCGCCCCGCTCTACCTTGCTCCCCGCACAACAGTTCTTACAATCACAAGGGCTGCGTTAACCCGTGTCTTCTCTCCAGGGAGTGACAGTCACAAGAACGACAACCATCAACCTTCGCACGGGCTTCACGGTTCACCCGGCGCTTTCACAGACGTTCAGCATTCACCTCTTCCCACTGTGGGGCCGTCCGTGACGCGAGCGCCACTGTTAAAAGCGAGGGACCCAGGCAATCGGAGAGGAGGTGACTGGCCCGAGGATGAGGAGGCACCCTACCTACCGTGCACTCGACCCCCTCAACACCTCGTGCACCCAGAGACACGAACCCTACCCTCGGTGTGAGAACTACTGGCCTGCTCAGGATTAAGATGAAGACAGGACCGGGGGGCGCTTGCCTCCTCTCTACCCCTGCCTCCTCTCTACCCCCAAGTCCGCTCTTCCGTAGAAACGCACGTTCAGGACATGGGTGACCAACTCCCTCTCGCCTAATGTTTACTGGGATGAGAGTGCTTGTCACAGTTGTAAGCGTGACGCAGAAAAGCAGCAGCAGCAGCAGAAAACCGGTCTCCACTTTTCCCACCATTGTTTTGTTATGCCAGAATGAACTCAGCTCGAGTTTCTAACAAGCCTCACACAGTAAGGGTTGGGTCTCCGGAAGTTACTTTTCAGTCTCGAAACCTACCTCAAAATCCTCGGAGAACCCATGCTGGTTATTAGAATACAGCTCACCGATGTGTTTAACAAACTGTTTGACAGGAATGGCTTCCATGTCATCTGTGGGGATAAAATGAAATTCAGAGTCACACAGAATACACTTCAATAAAACAAGTAACACGGACAAGGGATTATTAAAGACAAACATTTGACTTTTGCAAAGAGTGCTGTAATTCGGTCACCTGAAGTAGAGGTCCTCAAGAAGAGTCTCAGGATGTATTTTACATTTCTATCTCATGGTTTTGAATGTCGAGAAGCAAGGTAAAATACAGGTTTGTTTCCTTTTCAAGTATGTAGGGAATTACTTTTTTTTTTTTTTTAAATGTTTTAGGCAATTTACATAGTTAAATGACCGCACCATACTCTCAACTGAAAGTCTGAACCTACCTAAGGTACATCATTTGTCAAGAAATTTTATCACAACCTAAGATTTCTCAAAAATTGCTCTGCAGTGGGGTCCAGCTTGAACTTGGAGCATCTCTCAAGTCGAAGCAATCTTTATACACAATTACAGATCGATGCCATTGTACCAGCTGGCTTCGGGTACAATGCCATCTATGTTTAAATGTTCAAAATTTGAGTTCAAGACAGCTGTGTCTACACGATGCCAAATAATCAGTTTGACTGAATTAACTGGATTTTTTGGGTGTTGACAGACTAGGTAGAGATTCAGGAAGACTCCACTTTCCAATTTATTGCAACGTTGTCACTTCAGAGGGATGCTTTCGGCTATACGAGCCCAAAGTGTGTTTTAAGCTGCTTTGTCCAGATCCAGCCTGATACTTGAGTACTGGCCGTAAAACTGCCACACCCCACTAACTGGAGCTCCCCAACCTCCTTCCCTCGACCCTCCCCCGCAAATATTTCCTTTTAAAAATACTCTGCTGAATTTGAGATAAACAACAGACATGACATTTACTTTATTCAGAGTGAAAGATCTTTGGCAAACGCACAAACATCTAAACTGCCACAGATGCTTTTCTTAGCAAAGGGTATGAAGATCTGTATGTGTAAATGAGGTCCTACTTTGGCAAGAATGTTATAGATCCAGGCCTGACAATCTGATTTCTCTTCATCTGGTGACAGTTAACATTGACTATGTCATTCCTTCTCTACTTTCTCTCGAGAGAGCAAAGCTCCAGGGTGGCTTTTTGCATCTATTGACATTTTCAAACTTGAATCATTCTTAAGTGGAAAATAGCATCTCTTATACTTTGTTTAAGGAAGGTGACTTATATGTTCATAATCCAAATTGCTTCGCATAGACACGTTATTTATCAAATAGGTGGTGCTCTGTAAGCACAAATTCTTTCTGTGTGAACAATTAAAGACCTAATCATTTTAATAGGCCACCTTATGAAAAAAATTGCCAAGTTATTTACAAATATTTCAGGATTGAAGATGTTCATGAATATGCAATCATTTTGCACGCCCAAGAAATCTATAGCTCCCATAATGATGTAACCAGCATTAACAAAGTAAGCAGAGCCAAAACGTTTCTCCAGAATATTGAGCAGAATGCACAGTTCAAGAAAAATTTCCAAAATTATCTGACTGACTTCCCTTCAAATGTTTAGGAGTAAGCAAATTCTACAATTAAGATCAAGTGGCAGAGAAATTAAGCTGAGGCTGAAGGGTTAATATGTACAAAACCGGAGTCTCAAGAAGATTAACCCAAAGACACTCATCTTTGGACAAGGGGCAAAAGGAGCGACATGAGATACAACGTAACCCTGCGAACACTATAGAATGCAGCCTCCCACTTTATTTAGAAACCCAAAGACACCCCTTTCCGAGGGGGACATCATTAACAGCACAATAGGCTGAGGGCAACATTTATCCCATGATAGCTTAGAATTTTAGAATTCCAATACATTTACGGGGCACAGGGACTGTAGTTTAAAGAAAGAAAAAACAACAGGTCAGCTTTAGAGCTATTTTACTCTGCAGAGTCAAAAAACAAAAAAGGGCAAAACCCACAGCATTTCAAAGGCCAAAGCCCACCTCAAGTCATTAAAAAAAAAAATGTTTTTAGGGTAACTATCATTTTTTTCTTTTCTGCCAATTGCTCAGGTATAGTATTCAAGCTAATGCCATACGTGCTCAGCAATCAGTCTGCCTGCTATCCCCCGTGGCTAGATGCAGGAGAAATCCAGCAGAGCTCAGTATGATAATCATGGAAATATATGACTCACTAGTGTCTCCAATTAGCTTCTTCATCCAAGGAAGTGTAACCACACCCCTCTGCATTTCCAGGCACCACCAGTAACGTCATGAAACTACCAACAGGCAGGCACACACACACACACACACACACACACACACACACACACACCTACACACGCTCAGCACGGACCACCACCAGCTACCCAGGTAACATGGTATTTGTCTTTCAATCAAGATAAATGAAGCTGAAGGGTCATAAATCTTTTTTTGGTCAATATTACGATGAATATAAGGCTATGACTAATTCAAAGTCCTAATAGTTTTCCTCTTAAATTTCTCTCAGCAAGAACCAGGTAATTAGAAAATTACCGTAACTAGCAGAAGGCCAAGCAATTAGGACAGCAGCATAGACCTGATCTCAGCTTTTATCTGGAAAAACCCTGTGGTGTTAGAGGTCATCCATATGAAAGATGCTTTTTCACCGAAGTATGTTCCGTTGCTGAACGCAGAGGACATTAGCAGCACTAACTATGGACGAGGCACTTTTCTATGCCCTTTAGGTGCATTAACATGTACTCAAATCCTCTCAACAACCCTGGGAGATAGAGGCTATTTTCCTACCCATCTCACAGTTGGGAAAATAAGCTCAGAAAGATTAACTAAAAGCTGGACCATGGAAGGGGAAGCGGGTCGCGGATCCAAGGTCAAGAGAGATGGCTGCTGTCTGTGTATATGGTCCGAGTGAATGGGAAACCACTGGAGGAGGCATTTCCTGAGCACCCAGGACTCGGCCGGACATTAGGGAGATGGTCTCCGCCCAAGGGCACATTTGTGTTGGAGAAGCAATGAACGTAAGCAGGTGGGGGCAAGAACAGCTTGTAATTACATGGTGAAGACTCCAAGTGCCATGAAAGGGAGGGGTTTGATGACTCAGGCAAAAATAAATGTTACCGATGTAGTGCTGATAAAGAAAACTATGAGCTGGCATCAAAGGGAAGAGGTTTGACCTCCAGGTTAAATGGGAGATTGTTAGGATATATAATGAAACGGTCTCAAGATAGAGTGGGTATAATGAAAACAGAATCACTGTTTATTAAGCCCTAGACTGGTTACCAGGGACTGTGCTAAATGCTTTCAGTACATTTACCTTTACCAGAACTACGTGAAGGGGACATTGTTATCCTCACGTTACACAGGAGGTAACGGAAGCAACATGTCCAAAGCGACCGATAACTCAGTAGGCAGAGCTGAGATCTGAACCCTGGTGCACTGAATGCAAAGCTCTTTCTCCTATGTGCTGTGATACCTAACTTGTCTACATTCTCCAATTTCAAGGAAGAACAAGGAGTTAAATTGAGTATCTTGGTTTAATTAGAGTCCCTTGGATAAAATGTTATGTTTAAATTTTGTGCCAGCGTTTTTTGTTTCAAGTTTTTAAGTTCCAGTTAGTTAACATATAGGGTAATATTGGCCTCTGGAGGAGAATTTAGTGATTCATCACTCACCTGTAACACGCAAGTGCCGTCCTTAATATCCATCATACACCTAGCTCAGGCCTTGCCCACCTCCCTCCGTCAACCTTTGGTTTGTTCTCTATAGTTAACAGTCTATTGGGGCACCTGGGTGGCTTAGTTGGTTAAGCATCTGACTCTTGATTTTGGCTCAGGTTCGTGAGATCAAGCCCTGCGTGGGCTTTGCCCTGACGGCAAAGAGCCTGCTTGGGATTCTCCCTCTCTCTCCCTCTCTCCAAAGAAATAAACTTTAAAAAAAAAAAAAGTCTCTTGTGGTTTGCTTCCCTTTTTTCCCCTCCTCCTATTTACTTATAGAATTTTCATATAGCGAAGATTTAAATTCAGCAAAAATGAGAGTACTGCTTTTATCATTAAATCGTCCTGTTATAAAGTGCTTGGTACAGTCAGCTGAGAATCAGCACCTTAAGGGTGAGATTGTTATGTGATATTACTATTTATACTTTGTTCCAAGATTTCGGCCTTTGGTGGCTGGAATTAAACTTCATATACAAGAGACCTTTTATTTTGGGCAGTCCACAACGAAACATCCTCATGTACCACTTCTGAGGAAGCCTGGAATTGGTGTCTGGTTTGTAGGTACCCAAAGCAGAGCGTTGGAAGACTCAAGACTGTTGACCTTGAATACAACACTGTAAGGAACAAAGAACACACGGAACACAGAGAGAGGCTACTTCCAAATCTAGTTATGTCTCTGTTGTACTTGCATCTTTGGAGCCATTAGTGGAAAATCACTCTTACATTGGTGTATGGTTCTAAGCTACTTTCATAATCTTAGTCTGCCTTCTCTTATTCTTCAGGAATAACAGATACACAAAAAGGGAAAAACTTCACTTTCTTGTCTGTCTTCGCACAAGTAAATAAACAAACATTTTGAAAAAAGAAAGAAAAAGTCAGTAGCCAAGACTTCTTGAACTGAACATCAGCCACAGGGAGGTGCTGCAGACAGGGCTCAGGCAGCAGCTCTGTGGCAGGTATTTAGCCTGTAACTCGGTAAGATTGTGTAGCGTCCTTCTTCTCGGTTACTGATGATGGAAAGCATTCTGCGTGTATCAGGCACCTGGGGGAAATGGTGGCCAGAGCAAGATGGCCTGGTGGTGGTACTTCAAACTCTCTGCGGTTCTTTTTCCTCATCTGTGAAATGCGAATAACTACCTAACTCATAGTGTTACAAAAAGCAGATGAGTGCTTGGCATTTACTAAATGCTTCGTAACTCATTTATTGTTGTGTGCGAATTGCTTTATGTGCACAGCCCTATGATTTCTGGGGGTGATTACCCATTTTATAGACAGGCAAACTGACTACAAGAGACCAAAGAGCTTGGCCAATGTCCACTGTCATTATCAACTGGTGGGGCCCAGGCCAACTCCAAAGTCTCATCTCTTCTACCTTATTTCAAGTCTCTCGACCTTCAATTGAACGTACACGGCTAGAGGGCAGAAAACCACAATAATGCATTTTAAAGAAACTTTGACTTATAACAAATGAAATGATACACTTTGGCTTGAAGAGTAAGCTTCCGTAAACCTGGAGAATTCACACTAATATTCTGGTCACCTTGATGATGTCAAGTAAAAAAAAAAAAAAAAGTGTTGTAGTGTTTACCTTCCTGCCAAGATGCTCAGTGCTGGGGTCAACTGGCTTAACGTCTATTTTAGAAAATACCGTACTGGCAGGGTGTGGGTACATAAAGAATTACAATGAACATTCCAGAGGGCCTTACGTCACCTACTCTGCCACCAATCTCAGTGAAGTTTGTTTAATCCATTCAAGTTCCTGCAACCCTATGTCAAATCCCAACCCAATCTGTCCTCTGGCAAATTTATAAGAAGAACCTATAAAGCCCCAGCAGAGTCACTGGATCAAGTCACTCCTGCTCAGACCTTACCCCAGGTCCCCCAAGTCCCACAACAGGATTGTCAACCACCTCTCTAGTGGACAGTCCCGGATTTCAGGAACAACTCAGTCCCTTCTTGTGTCTGTGCTCTCAGTTCCCAGAAGCCAAGTTCGGGTCTCTGTCTGCACTTGGTAATACCTCTGTGTCCACTTAGGAAGATAAAGCAAACATGAAATAAAGGAACATTACTGCGATTTTAGTTTCCGAGTTAGAGCACAACAAATAGATTTTTGTCTAAATCAGACTCTTTGGATGCAAGGAGTGTTGCAGAGATTGGAACATTTTATTTCCTGCCATAAAAAGAAATCTCTTTTCATTTATGACACAATGAAGTCAATAAAGAAAAGGCTTCATTATAGTCAAAAGACCAATGAATCTCCTTTGGAGATAATCTCTGTATAAATAAAATATGCCAACAAGGTTGGTTTAATCCCAAGGGTTTTAAACTGCATGTTTAAAATCCCTTTATATGCTGGCACCCTGCTGTAGCAAGTGACCTTCAAATTATTAAGATGTATTTTAACTGCTGGAAAGGCATGAATCATTTCTGGATTTCCAAGCTACTGGTTAGCAGCAACATTTTGTTTTCTAATGCTCTTATTAGCAAGTTGGATGTTCTAATTTCCAGAAAAAAACGCATTTCTAAGGACATTTGTGCTTGACAATATGCAGATTTGGAAAAGCCCTTACAACATTCTCTCTAATCAGGTTAATTTAATGAAGTATGTTTTGATTTTAAAAAGCTATAATGTAAAGAAAGTCTAAAAGAATAATGCAATACAGTGGAAATAAATTACAGATGACGTATGTACGTAACACTTCAATAGCTGCAATGAAAATATTATTGAAGTTTGTCATTTAAAAAGAGTATCTCAAGATTGGAAACTCTAGATTTTTAAAAGTAGTTGCAGAGGTTAAGGATAATATGGATCTTAATGGAAATGTGTGATCGATCACTTTAGTATCTTAAAAATGTCTTAGAAGTAACTACCTGAGAAAGCATTTTGAGAGGACGGACAGCTAAGTTACTGCATTCTATTATGCTTAACTCTCCCAGGGTGACAATGGAGAACCATTCGATATTGGAAAACAATTAGTGAAAAAAAAATACTGAGTCAAAGCTTCCCCCTTTTTTTAAAGTTTGTTTTTGAGAGAGAGAGAGAGAGAGAGAGAACAAGTGCATGCCAGAGCAAGCATGAGTGGGGGAGGGGCAGAGAGAGAGAGAGGAGACAGAGAATCCCAAGCAGTCTCTGAGCTACCAGTGCAGAGCCCAATGTGGGGTTTGACTCATGACCAATGAGATCATGACCTGAGCCAAAATCAAGAGTTGGACGACACTCAACTGACTGAGCCACCCAGGTGCCCCAAGAGTCAACGCCCCTTTCATTCTGCACAAGTCAGAGTTCAGCCTACCTGGAAAACCAACCAACTGGCCAACAAACCAACCACTTTTCCCAAATATCATATATGGAATAGGCACTATAATTCCAATTTTCCTGATGAAAGAATTGATGACACTTCTGTAGTGACTGGAACATAACTTCAAAAACACTTCTGGGGCACATGGGTGGTTCAGTTGGTTAAGTGACCAACTCTTGATCTTGGCTCAGGTCATGATCGTGGTTCATGGGGTCGAGCCCTGAGTTGGGCTCTGTCTTGTTAGCATGGAGCCTGCTTAGGATTCTCTCTTTCCCTCTCTCTCTGCCTCTCCCCTGCTCTCTTTCTCCTAAAATAAATACACTTAAAAAAAAAAAAAAAACACTTCCTTAATTTCTTTCATGTTGGATACTCTTGCATTAGAGGAGTTTTTGTTGTTTTTTATTAATGTTTAAAAAAATTTTTCTAATGTTTTTATTTATTTTTGAGACAGAGAGAAACAGAGCATGAGCAGGCGAGAGGCAGAGAGAGAGGGAGACACAGAATCGGAAGCAGGCTCCAGGCTCTGAGCTGTCAGCACAGAGTCTGATGTGGGACTCGAACTCACAGACCATGAGATCATGACCTGAGCTGAAGTCAGATGCTCAACCGACTGAGCCACCCAGGTGCCCGTTTTTTATTAATGTTTGAGAGAGAGAGCAAGTGCGCGCTTGTGCATGTGGGAGAAGGGCAGAGAGAGGGAGATATTGCCAAGCAGGGTCTGTGCTCAGTACAGAGCCTGACATGCGGCTCAATCTCACAAACTGTGAGATCATGACCTGAGCTGAAATTAAGAGTCAGACAGTTAACCGATTAGGCCACCCAGGCGCCCCTAGAGGAGTGCTTTCTAATGCTAACCCACCTTAGCCACCATATTCACATTCTGTAGCATTTCCATGTTGTACAGAAGTCCAGGGGAGATCAGGAAAAAATGCCTTCATCCTTACGAGACTATCTTTGCTATGTTAAATCAGAAGAACACACTGAAGATTCTAAACTCCTAAAATTTCAATGAGATGAGTACAATAACTCAGAATTCTTCAAAAAGTCCTATAAATGGCTATCTCCCAGGGATGATTATCAATTAGCAAAGCTTTCCTTAACCATTTGCCTATTTTGTAATACTTCTCACAAAGTTAGTGTAACTTAGTGATCCCACTTATGCTTTGGGATTTAAAGGCCAGAACTCTTTGTTTATGAATTTTAACCACAGCAGATTCATCCAAAAGTTTGAATCTATTTGTGAATTTCTCCCCAAGTCATTAAAACACACAGGCCTCTTTTTGCACAGGGAGTGGAGGTATCAGTGGGTGGAGTGTCTTTTTCATAGGAAGAAAATAGAAATGACTACAGGACAAAAGTGCAGATGAGTTTTTGATATGGAAGAAACTTCAGCAAAATAATGAAACTGTTCAGGGGGATGAAGGAGAACTTAATGGAGAAGCAAATGGTCAGTGCTGGTGAAAGAAGATAAGGATCAAGAGCTCAGAAAAACTACACATGAATATTTGAAAAGGCCTTGATTTCATGAAGCAACATCCAAATGAGGAGCCTGAAGTCTTGAGAGATCAGAACTGTCAGAAGAGCATGCCAACAGGGGTGGAGCCTTTTCTAGGCATCTGTCCTTTGAAGCCACACAGCCGATTCCAATGCTGACTCCAATGCATTCCAATGCTAACTCTGTGTAACCTTGAGCGAATTAACAGTGTCTCTGAGCCTCAGTTTCCTCATCTCTAAGGGAAGGATATCAATGGCACTGGTCTCTCTAGGATTGCAGTGAAAATAAACCATGTTGTCAGTAAATGCTCAATACACGTTACATGATGATGATTTAAAAAAAATTTTTTTTAAAGTTTATTCATTTTTTTAAGAAACAGAGAGAGACAGAACATGAGCGGGGGAGGGGCAGAGAGAGAGGGAGACACAGAATTCGAAGCAGGCTCCAGGCTCTGAGCTGTCAGCACAGTGCCGGATGCGGGGCTCGAACTCACTGACCATGAGATCACAACCTGAGCTGAAGTCGGGACCCTTAACTGACTGAGCCACCCAGGCGCCCCATGTGATGATGGTTTCTTAAAGAGGTTCAATGTAAAGGAAGTTCTAGGAGCAGACCTCATTCCATAGTCTACAGTGCTGACGCACAAGTTTT
Source organism: Prionailurus viverrinus (assembly GCF_022837055.1). Classification (NCBI taxonomy): domain Eukaryota; kingdom Metazoa; phylum Chordata; class Mammalia; order Carnivora; family Felidae; genus Prionailurus; species Prionailurus viverrinus. The sequence goes on along the minus strand of NC_062562.1, from coordinate 29,172,239 downwards.
ATTTTGTAACAGTTTGGTGCCTGATGGCTTTTCAATCGTACCCTGTGGCATACGTTTTTAACCAGCATAATGGCTCAGTTTACTATAGTGTTTGCCTGGAAATAAATCAATAAGTAAACAAATAAATAAATTTAAGTTTATTTAGAGAAAGAGTGTGAGTGGGAGAGGGGCAGAGAGAGAAGGGGGGGAGCACAGAGAAAGAGAGAGAGAGAGAGAGAGAGAGAGAGAGAGAGAGAGAGAGAGAGAATCCCAAGCAGGCTCCATGCTGTCAGCCCTCAGGCCAGCAAGGGCTCGATCTTACGAACCATGAGATCATGACCTGAGCTGAAATGAAGAGTTGATCGCTGAACCTAAGGTGCCCCTGGAAATACTGGAAAAACCAGTACCTGGAAAATATCTGAAAAACTCATTTTTTAAATAATCAGTTATAGGACATAAGGAGTTCAGGTGATAAAGTTCATAAATCAGAGGGCAAGGTGTCCTGTTATTAGGTTTTGAACAAGAAGAAAATCTAACAGGTCTACTGGGGGAGAACAAACATTCCATATGAGTTCTATAAATATCCTACTATTTTTGGAAATATGAACGATGAGATAATTCCTAGGGTAAACCATTCGGAATGACCCCATGAGGGTCTCCACTAGGGAAAAGTTGGGTTGAAAGCTTCATCAGAGTGAAAATAACTCACGAATTTATTAAAAACTGCGTTTTTCTTACATTGAATTTCTTACGCAGGACACAGTTGTATGCTAATAACCAGAAGAAACCATAAGAATAAACAGAATAATGGATTGTTAACGTGAATCATAAATTACAAAATATTTTACAAATATAACTACTCAACGGAACAGTGGGGGTTTTGTTTAAGGAAAATTAGAGAATGTGATTAACTTAAAAACTCTTTCAAGAAAGGTTATGTAAAATAACTCTTTCCCAGTTAAGGGAGACAGACACGCGTTGATCTGTATTGGCATGTGACCAGGGAAGGCTGTGTGGTCTGTGAAAACAGAAAGACTGGTCTCACTCTCGGGTTCTCCAGGTCCTTCACCATCACACCGCCCTGCAGATTTAAACTAATTCATTTGTACAGAGGTGTTCCAGCTCCTCAAGGATGCGTTTCCTATGTCAAGTGAGGTACCACTGACCTCCATGGATTTCTCAACCAGTGGAGAATCTAAAGCAATTTTCATCCCATGTACTTACACTACCAGTATGAATCAGGAAAAACTCCCAGTTAAAAAACGCCCTCGGGTTCTGAGTACAGAAGTGCCCCCTCATCCGAGGTTTGTTACCTGCCGTCGGCCGTGGTCCAGAAGCAGGTGATCCTTCTCCTGAGGTCTGGTTAGAAGGACAGTAGTAGCGGAATGCGAGGTCATTCACCTCGCTTCGTCTTGTCACACAGGTATTTTATCAGCTCACACCATCACAAGGACGGTGAGTAGCGCAGAGTATTTTGAGAGAGACTGCCTAACCCTTATTACAGTGTATTGTGATAGCTGTCCTATTTTATTATCAGTTACTATTGTTCATCTCTTCCTATGCCTGATTTATAAATTAAACTTTATCACAGCTATGTATGTGTAGGAAAAAACAGTATATATAGGGTTTGAGGAGATCTGCAGTTCCGGGCATCCACTGGGAGTTGCAGGGCATATACCCCACGGTGAAGGGGGGCAGGGGGACTACTCTATTTACCTTGGTGACTCAACAGGTAGCTGGGAAACGAGGCAGAAAACTCTCGAAAGCCTTTCCGGTGTGAAACACCTTACCCAGAGGTGTGGCAAGGCAGGCACGACTGATGGCATTTTGTGAGGCTTCCGGTGAACGGAACACCCTCAAGTCCAAGGCAAAGAGCAAGGTGTGGCAGACCACACCCAGTGGGCGTGGTTCAGTGTTTGGGACCATCTTAACCTGAGTACCATGCAAACGCTCACTCTCCAAGGCTCCTGGGATGAATAATACCATAATTTGGGAAGGAAAGCTTCAACAACGGATGTTTCTGGCTTATAGTGTCCAAAATGCTTTTACAACATAGTATCTCGTGTGATTTTTACCACTGCCTCAAGTGCAAGGAGATCAAGTATCCTGTTCACTTTACAGATTTCTGGGAACTAAGGCTCACAGAGGTCAATGCACTGACCAAAGGTTTCATGGTGGAGGCAGCGGGGGGGGGGGGACTGTAGATTTTCTGATTCCCTATCCAGTGAGAAAATAAAATAAAAACTGAAGAACAGCCCCAAGAAGTATCTCATGATTTAGCCTTTTAAAACAGATTTCGGGGCGCCTGGGTGGCTCAGTGGGTTGAACGTCTGCCTTCGGCTCAGGTCGTGATCTCATGGTTCGTGAGTTCAAGCCCCACATCAGGCTCTGTGCTGACAGCTCAGAGCCTGGAACCTGCTTCGGATTCTGTGTCTCCCCCTCTCTCTGCCCCTCCCCCACTCATGCTCTGTCTCTCTCTCTCTCTCTCTCAAAAATGAGTAACAAACATTAAAAAAAATTTTAAAACAGATTTCAACCGCACAGCTACCCAACGGCTGTGTTTGTCAGATGAAAATCAGTTCATAGGGAGAGAGGCTCCTAGGAATTTTCCAGAGTTCAACATGTACTCTAGGTGATGCAAGAGGAAAATGATTATATACATGCCAGTGCACAAATCCCGTGGTGTCAACAAAACTACTTACTCCATGCAAGTAGAAGACTAAGGCTTGCTGTCTGCTGCTTCTCCTCTCAAAGGCAAGAGTGCAATTTCCTCCAACGAGACCCAAGGGTGACGGTCAGTCAAGAAAGGAGGGTGACACAACACCTGTCCTGTTTGTCTAGGAATTGTTTAGCAGCCATGAAATAACCCAGTCGGAACTTAACCAGAGACTCTTCGGCTACCCCTTGTTTCTGTGTGACAAGCTTTAGGGACAGAAGCTGACCAGAATGGAGAAAACACGGCCAAGCTCAACAATAGCTAATGACTTAACATATATGGACACGTAAAGGTCCAATTAAATCCCCAACCATAACTGCACCTCGTGAAGATTTTTAAACAACAGAAGCATTCCTTGGTACCGAGAGAATGACTGTACCTCTGAGCTTCGCAGATAGAGCCTTTCAAGAACCCGAAGAAAGGTCTGCTGATGTTAATTCACTTATTCATTCATTCAGAGAGTTAAAGAATGCTTACTATATGCCAGCTATTATTCTCACACCAAGGAGACATCCACTTGCCTTTATGAAGCTCTCAGTGTAGGTGGAAGAGACGATGCACCAACAAGGACAATACATGGGATATTCGACGGTGAAGACCATTCTGGAGAAAGAGGGGAGCTGCAGGCGTGTGGGACACTACTACAAGCAGTGCCTCAGTTTACAAAGATATAACGTCAGGAGGATGGATGTCTGAGAGATCTAAAGACAGATATTCACAAGGACGTAATGAAACCCAGAGGAAGAGAGTTCAAATCTGGCAAAAAGGAAGGGACACCAGATAAACACGGTGGGAGCCATCTCCAATTCCCACGTCTCCTCTGTTACAACGAACCGGCTCCTGACCTCCTCAAGATTTATGTCATTTGTTAGGATTTACTCCAGTGCATTCCACCAGTCCCTACCCCTCACGCTGACTGAGCGTTTCACCTTTTCACCTGAGGACAAACGAAATACGTCCTGGACCAAGAATGTATCCCTAGACTTCCACCCCAAATCTTAAGAACCCAAACTGCCAACGCTAAGATTAAGTATTTTCAGAGTAAGGAATCTTAGGAGAAAACGCAAGAGAAATGTACCAACAAATCGTGATTAAAAAAAAAAAACAAAAAACGTAAGCACAAATTGCCTATCAAAATGAAACTCAGTCCAAGTGGCTTGCCAGTATCTCTGCTCTCCCTTTTGTCTACTGTTACTTCCCCTCCCTGCACGGGAGTCTATTCTGTGGATTAACTCCTAGGTATTCGTTCCTCTTAAAGGGGACTTCCATCACGCCGCAGATATGTAAAGAAGCAAAGATTTCATTAAAGCACCCTGAGTTAAGGATCTCTTAGGGCAAGCTTTAAAAGGCTATGAAAATAATATTTTGTCATGGCTGTCACACACAAGTACAAGCAGAAGAGAAAAACAATTAGCCTATTGGAAATAAGAGGGTGTCTTACTTACCGGGAATAGGAATGATAGGGATACTTTCATTGGGGACCACCCGAGGTGAATTGCTATCTTCCACATAGAAATGAGCTGTCTGAAAACATTTTCTGTGTAGGGAAGAGAAAAACATGCAAACAGTGAGACCAGAGAAAATACACTTTGAGTTCATTTTTCAATTCTTCTTTCACAGATTTCAGCAGCTTTAAATATCACACAGCACTGAGTGCAAACCCATGGAAAAGTAACAAGATTTAAGGACAACATTCAGTCTATTGGAAGAACCCCCGATAGCTGCAGAATATTTACTTTTTATTGTACCAGATCTACCCTGATAGTCAAAAGGCAAAGTCTCAGTGGTGAACCACTCAAATACATGAGAACTTGGCATCAATGTCGTAAACCTGCTGCACAAACTGTTTGGATTACCCCCAAATATTTCTGAGTTTGACCTGTTACAGAAGAGTAATTTGGTATTCGAAACCTCTAGCACCAAGTTCAAAACCAAACCTCAAACCCTCCCGAATGCAGTCATCAAACAGCCCAAGTACACAATAGCACCACATTGTTAGTGCTTAGCAAAGGCCCCCCAAAGCTGCAGTCAGCGCTGTAAGAGGGTCAGAGGGCTTTAAGGGGGCAAGCACTCACTATCCGAGGTCCCTGCCAGACCACCTCAGAGGGAAAAACCTGCAGCTCTTAGGTGCCACCTGCCTGTTTTCGCTTTTATTTTACCTGTACTTCAGGCAAAGCAGGGAGCAAACACTGGTCATCATAGGACAGGCAGTGAACAGAAAAGCCATCGGCAGCTTACTCAGCCTCTGCCTACTGATGCTGGCTGGCCCTCGGCTTTCCAGCATCCACGTCACCGCTCATTGCTGCCCTAATGAGCTGCCGGAAGCACAGGCTGAATATTTAATGAGGCTGCTCAGCGTGAATGGCTATTGTGACCAGAGAAGGGTCCCTGTTCATCTGGCGGAGGGGCTTCACAATAGCTGGCCCTGCTGCTGGGTCTTTTAGCCAAGCAGGCGGCATCCTTCTGGTGCTCGGTGTCCCTGGGATCCAGCCCGCTCCTCTGGCGCCTCGCACCAAGCCCTGTTTATACACACCACAGCTTTGCTTTTCCTGGGGGCTGCATTCCAATCGCTAGAGTTAAGTCAACTTTTCTTCAGAGTTGTCTCTGCTCATCTAATCCAAAGTATCCTGGGACGATTCTGTTGGGCACAGCATTTTTCTTTAAGCAGTGCCTGTTTCCAGACGGAAAGAAGCTCTAACCAATTGTACATTTGGGCACTGTTCTAGAAGCAATCTGGATGGCTGTTCCACGCCATTAGGGGGTTCTGAACATAAGTCACTCCTACTCGGCACATGTCTTGCAGGACTGCTCTTGCGGAAGGCTCAAACAATGATTTTTTTTTTCTATGACTTGCCGGCATTTGTACTAGAAATAATAAAACAAGTTTCCATTATGCATCGTTAGCTGCCTTTACTTAAATTTGGAAAGAATGCCAGTCAGTTTGATTTCAGCTACGTGGATATGAAATGAACAAAGTATTTTAGGGCTCTAGTAATAACTGAATCTTCTACTGAAGGTGAAAATGATGGAAACCCATGTAAAAAAAAAACCCACATGATTTTCTTGTCTGAGGGAGTAGCTTCTTTCTGTTTCTAAATTAGTCATCAAGTTTTCTAGTCTTGGATTCCTCCCTCTCCCAAATTTGCAGATTTCCAGAAGGCAGCGTTAAAGTTAAACAAAGGTGACAGATTCAGCAATGAGATAGAACCTTAATGACCCAGTGTCCTAGCTGAAAAAAACCTGCTTTTGTTGAGATACTAGACCATTCAAGTATTTACTAGCCCCAAGAAGTGCTAACACTGAAACAAATGACATTCAATTTACCAGGTCAGACTTCAACTAGAAACACACACACACACACACACACACACACACACACACACACACACCCCAAATAAGTCTCCTGTTTTAAGACATAATTACCATACCTATTCAACTACTAACATACAAAGCTATTAGTAGAAAGAACTGTTATCGGCCAAGGGACTGTTCAAGCCAAGTGACTTAGAAAGGAAAAACTATATTGTAGATTCTTTTTCTGGAAGAAGGCAGGCAGACTGTTCACTCACTGTTACATGCGGCTCCACATTCTCTTTGGGAAAAATAAATAAATAAATGAAAGCAGCGTGTACTGAAGCACATCACACCCTAGTGCCCCATGTGCTGTTTATAATGGATTTTCCCTGGAGCAAAATAACCCCGTGATTATCAGACACAAGCACAGCCCTGCGGATGAAGGTCAGAAACCTGGGAGACACGGGTCTTCACATCTAAGTACCTTGATGCACGTCATACATTCTTTCTTCCCACACAGGAACTGGGGGGGGGGGGCGCGTAACTACCTACAGACCTTCGGGGAAATGCCTTCCCTTAGAATAATGGTTTCAGCAGACTGAGCAAACATTTATTCAGCACCTACTGCACAGTGTGGCGCGTGCAGATAATGCCTTCTCTGCAATAGAAGCTCTGCAATAAAGCTCTCTTGCCTAGAAGCTTTAAAACCACTTCCTTAAGCCTGGCTAAGCATTCGAAGTACATACATAATACATGATGTCAGCAGAAAAATTAGGAAATACACATGAACAAAAGGGAAAGAAATCAATTAAAATGACTCCACATCCTCCGCCTAGGGATCATTACTATTAACCTTTTGGGGTACAACCTTCCATGCTTTTCCTCTCTTATTACTGTCCCTTGATCATTGGTGGTGAGGGGTCAGGGCAGTCTGACCAACAAGACAGACAAGGTGCCTCGTTCTCAGGGTGAAAATCTGCAACTAACAAGTAAGCAAGTGATTTCAAACAGTCCAGGGCGATGAAGAAGGTAAAACAGGATGAGGTGCCACTGGGGTGGAGACCTGCCTGAAGAAGATTAGCCTTGGGAAGCCATAGGGGAAGACTTTCTAGGCAGATCAAGTAGCTGGAGCCATACAACGGAGTGAGCTTGCGTGTTGTAGGAACTGAATGGAAACCAGAGGTAAGAGTAGGGAAGGGCGGTAAGAGGAAAGGGGGGGGACGAGTGGGCAAGAGCAGATCATACCTGATCCAAGACCGCAAGCTTCACTGGCATCTTTGGAAAATGGAAAGCTAACAAAGGGCTTTAGTCAGTGGAGGGGCACCGTCCGACCTGCCTCCTTCCAGGTGCTCGTTTGGGCTGCTATGTGATGAGTGGGGAATAGGGCAGCAAGAATGGCGCGGGGAGATCCCTCAGGGGCTACATCTCACTCAAATACAGACGCACAGGCCGTTTTCTCTTTTGTCCGTAATAAAAAATCAATCATACTGTACCTGACTCTTCTATAACAAATAGGAACTAATAAACTCATTAATGCTTGCTTCATCCTCCATTTTATGGATGAACCACATGGTTAGAGATTTAGTCCCTTAATCACTAATTACCGGAGGTCTACTTTCAGTGAGGGACTGATTCAGGTTCTAGTTTAGTGTCAACTTTTCACTACCATTGACCACACTGGTGTGAATTCTGTTTGTGTACAAATCATACACTGTGGGTTTAATGATGAAGAAAAGCAGTCGGTTCAGGGTCAACATCACATGACATTGTATCTTAACTCGCTCCTTTCAGAGAAGTCCCATGAGAGACTGTTTTTGGCCTTTAGTAGTGTCCAGGGATAAACAAGTAAAGGTAGGGATTTTGAAAAAGAAGGAAAAGAAACTCAAATTTTAATGCCTCTTAAATGTTTCAACTGCGATGTGTTCGAAGAGTCAGTACTGTCTCTAGTTTTGGAGAATGGAGATAAAATTTCTGAAAATGCTCACGTGTGTCCCTGTGCATGCAATTTCCAATTTCTGGGCAGGTCCAATTCACTCTAAAAATGCCTCCCTGAATCAAAGATTGTGGATCAGAAAGGGCCATTTTCTAAAAGTATGATTTCTTCACAATGAACACTGGTTTATGCAAATACCTTAAAAAAGGGAAAACAATGAAGTGGACCATGTTTGGAATGAAAAATATATTTACAAGTTTAATTACCACTTATAGTATGCTGGGTCCTCACCATATACCTTATATTCTTACCTTTCCCCCTTTTTTCTTCCCTTCCATGCTGCACACTCCCCCTCCCCACCCCCATAACTAACATGCACCCTTTAAGGAAGTGACGATAGATTTTTTTTTTTTCATTGACCTGACTGGCTTAATAATGATTCAAATTAGGTAACTTCTGCTTCCCCTAATCTACTTTGCAACATATATTCTCCTGAAACATAGATTCCCCAGTTTAGGTACACCTCAGCTTTGGGGGGGGGGGCGGGTCCTTAAATCAGTCAGTCTCTCTCTCTCTCAGATGCATGCGTGTGTGTGCGTGTGTGTGCATACACACACACGCACACACACGCACACCAGTAAGGTTTCAATCAAGTGATGGTTATCAATGAACAGTACATATGTATCTCTTTGGTTTGGGAAGCTTTTTTAAAAAAAGTTTATTTATTTTGAGAGAGATGGGGGTGGGGGAGAGAAAGAACAAGCAGGAGTGGGGCAGGGGCGGAGAGAAGGGAGAGAGAGAATCCCAAGCAGGCTCTGAGCCATCAGTTTGGAGCCTGACACGAGGTTCGATCTCATGAACTGTGAGATCACGACCTGAGCCGAAATCAAGAGTTGAGTGTTTAACCAACTGAGCTACCCACGTGCCCCATGGTTTGGGGAGCTTTTAAAGCACCCATGCTGGATGAGCCCCACTCCTACTGATTCCAGCTGAACAGTTCCAGGGTGTGGCAAAGTCCTGTGTCATCTAGAAGAACCACCCCGCCCCATGGAGGCTGGTATGTAGTGCCCCCAGTTAAGAAGCACTGTGATACAGGGAAAATGGTTCCAGACCCTCCAGTGCTCTAAGAAAGCCACTGAAGAAATAAAATAATCTCAAACGGCACGTACCATACAAGGGACCATAAAAGTAAGCCTAGAATTTATAGGGTCCCAGATGGGCTAAAAAACTGTAGTTAAGAATTCAAGGATGTTAACATAATCCTCTCAAATACAGAAAAAATAAACTGTATTTCACATACTTAAATAAGAATCTGAAAGGTCTTCTGCTCCATTTCTGTTGGAACCTCAGTTCTCAGAAATAGGCTGGCATTTCTCGAAGGTGGAGTGGAGTGTTCTGCCATCCATACTGAGGAAGTGTTTTCTCAGATCACAGATTTCTCAAATTCAAGTTTCTCCTCCTAAAGCTACTCTTCAAACCACCTTTGTGGGCTGCTCTGCTTATCTGCCAGCAAATTAAATTGTCATTTTTCTCATGCAACTGAATTGGTCAATATTTACTTCTAAGTTCACGGATGTTCTGACGTCCTGATTCCAAGCATCTGCCGCTTGCACAAATCTGAAAACCACGGAGTCAGATGGCTCTCTAAAACTCATCGCAATGAAGAAATAGCAAGATAGAACTACATCAAGGATTCACTGAATGCTTCTAGAGGGGAGCAAGGAAGAGACATCCCAGCTGGCAGGAAGGCAGTTTTTCCTCAGGTCCAACTCAATGGGCCCATAGGCCAGAATGCAAACAGAAGGGGAGATGTGCGTTTGCTGGTCCCTGAGTTGGAAGCACTCCTTTTGTGCCATGTTCACTGAGAAAGTACTTCTCCACACTGCCTGACAGTCTACTGTTTAAACATTTACATTTTTCATACAACACCTCTCCTAAATCCAAGCCCAGTATTTCTGGTGCTTGACCGAAGATGGCCAACCTATTAGATATATGTGCATCTCATGGAAAGTTCTCAGTAGCAACATGCCAACACGCTTTATCACTCTCCATTCACTCATCCATTTTTAGAAAACTAACGTGGGCTCTAAAATTTTAAGATTTCTAGGAAAGCCTTGACGGGAAGTCAGGAGGGTAGCGGGTGATATCCTCTCTAGTAGCCGATCGAATCGATACGGATGCTGGCGAGCAGCTCCCTTGGCCTCAAGCCCAACCCATGATCTGTGTGGTCCAGGCCGGTATGGTGCCTGAGGCCTTGTGGTAGGAAGGCACATGGATGGACCAGTCGAACTTGTAAGAAGCCCACGGACATGTTAAGTGCACAGTCATGAACATTTGGTCTTTGACTAAAATTTCTGAAAATAACCTCTCGTCCTTTTAGATAGGGGAGATACTTCGAAGAGAGAGGCTTTTTCAAAAACCAAGAATTCCGTGCTTGAAAAAGCACTGTGCGGGGTGCCTCGGTGCCTCAGTCGGTTGAGCGACCGACTTTGGCTCAGGTCATGATCTCATGGTTTGTGAGTTCGAGCCCCATGTCACCCCATGTCAGCTCTGTGCGGACAGCTTGGAGCCTGCTTCTGATTCTGCGTCTCCATCCCTCTCTCTCTGCCCTCCCCCACTCATGCTCTGTCTTTCTCTGTCTCAGAAATAAACATTAAAAAAAAAATTAAAAAAAAAAAAAAAAAGGAAAATCACTGCCCATGTCACAGCGCATGATCTAGTCAGGAGGCAGTAAATATCGACCACGATCAGTAAGCCATCAATGTAAATTCTCTGAGCTCCCCGCTGCAGTGTGCACACACTTGCCAGCACATGGCAGGCCTAGTATTTAATTGGTTCTCCTAACGAGAGAGACAGACAGACAGACACACGCGCACACACATACCCGGATGTCAGCTGTGCTGACGGTACTGTGTCAGTATCAATAATCACTCAAGTTACAGAGACTTACTATTCAAATAAAATGCAGGAAACTAGGAAGATGAGGGAGAAATCTCTAGACTGGCCATTCTCCCACCCTGTGTCCTTCCAGGAATAAGGACACCCCCTTAACATGGAACACCCGTTAGGATCAGAGTTCTACAGGAAAGCTTTCCTCTCTGTTGCTCCCCATTTTCCAGGTACTTGCAAAGGTAATCTTTGCTATCTGTGTTCTTACTTCCGTCTCTTCCTGCCCCTCTGACAAGGATCTGGGAAGAATTTAGGTGATGGATACTTTTCAGAAGCAAAGATGCTGACCTTGAGTCCAGAAAGCAGGAAGGTCTGGAACCCCACTCAGCACCACTGTATACCGAAAGGGGTCCTCCAAAGACACCATCTCCAGCCTTGCTTATAGAAGCGGAGGTTCCTGAGATGTACAGACATCTGGGTCAAAACGTACATCCCTTTTGACAAGCCTGAGAGGTCCCCTTGTTCTTATCCAGGGTCTCTGGCTTATTACAACAACACCGCCCTCCACATCACGATTGCTGGGGCCCACGCAAGGGCAGGATCACAACACCACCTCTGCAGTCCCACAGAAACCTCGGATGACCAAATAACCAAATGATGTGTGCGGATCAGAAACCCAGTCACTGTCTTTCAATTAAGCTCAATGGTTTTATAATCATATCAGGGTGACAAGGGGTTTGTCAGCAGTGTGCAGCTCAAAATGCTAATTGCAGGGAAGAATGGGCAGTTGGCTGAACTGCTGTTGAATATTCATTAAGCAATCTTAACTGATTTATATACTGCCCTCATTTAAATTTAGTGCCATGCCTGCTAATAATCCCATTTGTTTTCATGTCGTGGAGTACAGAAATCACATTAATATTTACTTTTGTGTATGGATCCGTCGTAGTAAACAATGTATGAATCAAGAGCCACTTATAAATAGAAAGTTGAAAACATTCATGTGCCTTCAAAGAAGATGATTGAGAGCTGTGTTAAAAAGATGTGGGTTGATTTATTAGGGCAAAATGTTTCTAGAAATTCAAGTGACAAAGACAACAATAGAAGGAAAAGGCTGTGGGTGTTGTCGGGCTTTTCCTCAAAGAGGAATGTCTGCTTGAAATAACTCAGGGGTCTCACTTGGAAAAGAGCCCACTCTGAGTTGAGATTTCTCATAGGCAACCATTCACTTGCCGTTCGGTTTCCTCTACTGTATGTGAAATGATTGCTAGCTGAGTTTTATAGTCTCTACAGGAAGGAATCTTCTAGAAAGAAAAAGTCGGAAGAAGTCATAATTGCACTTCTCATTTTCATATTCTCCAAACCGGGAAAGAAAAGGACATGTGTTCTGACAAATATCAAAGTCCTTTTGGGAATAATCAAATGACATATTTCACCTCAGGACAATTCTGCAAATCCTGGGACATATGGTTGTTATACTGTGGATAAGTTAGGGCCCGTCAGAGGCGAGGAGGAGATGAGGGGAAGGGGAGAGAAAAGCGAACCAAACCGTGAAGACAGATGAGGCATGAGAGAGGGTACACCAATCAATGAGGAGAAAATGTTTCTAAATATCTTGGGTCTTCACATGGCTAGGAGAGATGGCCCATTCAACTCTTGTTAGAGCTAGATGTGACAAAAATCTGATTTTTGCAGTGAGAATTTCACTGGAGGATACAAACTGCCTGCCAATAGCATCCAAGGAATGTAGGTGACAAAAGTCACCTCCGAGCAATACACTTTCATGCTAAACATTAAGTTTGCCAAGCAATCCTTGGAGACTCTTAGGAATGACTGAAGTGCTGGTTAGTATTTTCCAGGGGATAAGACAGCAGGGGTCATTTTGTCAACCACATCTCAACAGACCAAGAACCTGAACTGGCAGTTTTTATGTTGTGGCTGCCTTTATGGATGTGAGCTCTAGACAGTACTCAGTCTTCCGAGCTATTACCCAGAAAAGAAGGCTTGAAGTCAGGGGCTTTTTAATTAGCTGTCCCACACTGAGTTAGGACCCTGGCCTGGAATGTTCTGAATTTCTGGCCTAAGGCTTAAGGGACTCTCTGCCTCCGCTTTCCACTATTTTAAGGCATCAACACAGAATCCCCCACTGATGGAGGTGGTTAATGGGGACATGACAGCCCAACCCATTTTGGACAGGAGGTAGGAAATGAAAACTCACATTTAATTCACTGCACATATGATCCAACATCTGTATCATAAAATATTCTGGTAAAAATTTTCTGGCAACTATCTGTGTCATTAACATGCCGACTGAACTAATAAGTCGGTCAGACTCTAGCTGGAAGTGTGCTATTTTAAGGATCTAGCGAGGTATCACATGCCTCTTCACTAACCAGCCCCGTGATAGTCCTTTTAAAATACATCTGGGAAAGAGAAAAGTTGATTTAGACATCCCACCATCAACCACGTTCAATTCCAAATGATTTAAGAATTTAACATGAAAATTTGAAACCATAAAAGTACCAAAATAGATCATTTTGGAATGGAGAAAGACTTTCTAATGATGACTCAAAATCCAGAAGCCAAAAAAAAAAAAGAGAAGTTTACGGATAAATTTGATTATAAGAAGTCCAAGAAGCAACATGAACATAGTTAACAAACCACAGATTATGGAAAAAAAGTATTTGCCACACTTACTGCTGACAATAATGTCTCTCTTGATTAGATAAAGACCAACAATGCAAAGGAAAAAGGAGCAAAAGACCAAGAGTTTAGAGCTTAACAAATGCAAATGGCACAAACACGAAAGATGTGGGGGCATCAGTCCATGGAGCAGAGCCTCTGACTTCGGCTCAGGTCATGATCTCACGGTTTGTGGATTCGAGCCCCGCATCAGGCTCTGTGCTGACAGCTCAGCCTGGAGCTTGCTTCCGATTCTGTGTCTCCCTCTCCCTCTGCTCCTTCCCCACTCATGCCCTTTCTCGCTGTCAAAAAATAAAACATTAAAAAACAAAAAGGAGACGAAGAAAGATGCCCCACCTCACTCAGGATTAGAGAAAACACACTCCAGCTACACGAAGACACCATCGTTTTCCCCTGGGTGGTTGGAATAATCGCTCCCATTTGACAACACTCTCTCCTGGGGAAGCCAGAGAGAAACAGGTGCTCACGGTGTCGCTGATAGAAACTGCCCTGGGTATGGCACCGGGGAGGTCAATTTGACGCCATCCGTCAAAATTACAAATGCATGTAGCTCCTGGCACAGCCCATTTCCGAACTTTATCCTCAGACAGACTTGTCCACTTGCAGAATGACATAAAGTTATTCACCCTAGTATTGATTGTAATAACAAGAGACTAGGAACAGCCCAAAATGACAGCCATATAGAGGACTGGTTAAATAAACCATGACAACTATACAAAGGAATACTGTGCTTCTGTAAAAGAAAAAAAAAAAAAAGGAGGAGGAAACCATATGCGCAGAGAAAAAAATCATGTTAAGTGAAAAAAGCAAGGTGTAGGATAGTGTATGTGGTGTTCTACTGTATAAAAGGAGATCTGGTGATATAGATTCATATTTGCTTACACACACACACACACACACACACACACACACACACACACACACACCCCACCTCCAAGGTCTGGAAGAAGAGACAACAAACCAGCAATCATGCTTACCTACCTATAACGAGGTAGGGAGCCCGGTGGGTAGGTGACGGAATGGAGATGTAATGGTATATATAATATTAACCTTTTTGATTTTGAACCGTGTCAAATATTACCTAATTCAAAATTTAAATCAACTACTTGTTTTGAAAAACTAAATACTTGGATCTCATTTTTATTATTATTAATTTTTTTTCTCCTACGTTCTGGGGAACTAATCAGTGGTCACTTCTTGCAGCCACTGTCCCGCTTTTATGGGTTCTGTCCACCTTGAGACTATACAGGCCTTTTCCTCCCACTGGGGCGGAGACTGTTTAAGGCAAATGAGGTCAGACCAAATGGGGAAATGGAAATTACCTTTAGGTTTCTGTGCAGAGACTTTGCAACAGCTATTTTTAACCATTTGAAGGCTCGCTATTCAGGCAGCTTTTTGGGCTCTTTTCCCAATCCCTGCCACATTTTGGACGGGATGCGGACCAGAACGGGAAACGGGAGTGGATAAAAAGAGGCCAACGCAGGAGATGGCTGTCTGGCCTGGCTTCCCTGTTGCATCCGCAGCCTGGTAGAGGAGGGCAGGGCCCCTGTCCTCTGCAGGGCTTTTTATAGAGCAGCAAGAGGACAGAACTGGGTCAGGAGGCTGCTGCCAAGGCTCCTGGGATAAAGAAGGAGGGAGGAGAGGGGAGAGTGGGCTGGTGGTCTTCAAGCCCTGTCAACAGAGTACGGCAGGGCGGCCCACATAAGGAGCAGGAGAGATTTGAGGACAGGATGTCTATCCGGCCCACTCCCCATCATGGATTGATGAGCGCAGCACAGTGTGAAGGGGCCACGCTCCGGACTCGGACTGCCATGTGGCTGTCCCCGCTCAGCCATCCCCACGGAGTAGACCAGACAAGCAACTTCCCAGAGCATCTCTCTCCTCATCCTCTTGATGGGGTAATATATCACGTCCACTAAACATTTCACAAATGCTACCTCATTACCTCTTTAGGACAACCCCATGAAAAGGAACCATCACTGGACCCACTCTTTGAGGAGGACATCCAGGCTCAGAGGGCTTTGTTAAGTTGCTCAAGGCCACACAACCAGGAACAGGCCAAGCTCCAGCAGAACCTGTCTCTCTCTGAGCCAAGGTCTGTCTTTCTCTTGCTACTACACTGTCAAAAAAGGCAAGTAAAAGATGCACTTCATAATCAGGCGGATTCTGTTAATACTTACAGCTTCCCAAGATTGTTCTCAACTTGTAGATCTAAATGAAAGTCACTGTGCTCCCCCCCCCGCCCCCCCCCCCGCCCCCCCCCCCTCGCCACCGAGCTTCAGGCACTTAGAAGCACAGAAGAAACGAGAGATCCTGAGCACCTCGTGACAAAGTACATCCTCCCAGGAACTAAAACACATCTCTCATAAGCCCACGCCCACATCTAGGGCCAGGAGCATAAATTAGAATAAATCACGGGCCACCCAGCGATGGCATCACTTCTGGGGAGAACACAGAATGGAGATGTGCATTATCTCTGTGGTGTCCATGAGGTGCTGACAACTTTCAATGTGTTACAGTCAAAACCACATTGTATTTATAACAGACTGGGCATGAATATGAGGCGTTTATGTGACATCCAGTGTCCTCTCCAAGATTAGATCTTTGAATCTGAAGCTATACAGAGGGGTTTCTCATTCAGTTTTAACTTTGGCATGTTGAAAACAGATTAAAAATTGAGGACCTGAGGGGCGCCTGGGTGGCGCAGTCGGTTAAGCGTCCGACTTCAGCCAGGTCATGATCTCGTGGTCCGGGAGTTCGAGCCCCGCGTCGGGCTCTGGGCTGATGGCTCGGAGCCTGGAGCCTGTTTCCGATTCTGTGTCTCCCTCTCTCTCTGCCCCTCCCCCGTTCATGCTCTGTCTCTCTCTGTCCCAAAAATAAATAAACGTTGAAAAAAAAAAAAATTGAGGACCTGAGTACATAAAAAGAGATCTTAGGAAGAAATTACATTTCTGGTGTCAGCAGTGACCACTTTTCCCTTCAAGGCAAAATTACATCATAGGGCTTAAAAAAGATAGATCACAGAGTTTCTCATTCATCTTCCTCAATTCCCTTGTAACGTACCTTCTCAGATCTCGTAAGTGTACTTGATTAGAGTCGATGGGTATCTAAAATTTCATCTCAATACTTAGCCTCAACCATGGGAGAGAAATCATTCCATGTAAAAATTCTTACTGTAAATTCTATAAATTGCTTCATTGAAAGTAATAAGGGACTACTCACCACAGGATACTGATTACTGAATTATCTTAATTGGCAATATTAAAATATTACCATATTAAGTGGAGTTTACCTTCTATAAGCCACACAGAAATATTACAATAGGTGGTAATGTGGGGTGATTAAGATCGCGTGATCAGGACTTCTCAAGATTTATTACAGATCATTACAGAACAATAATTCTTCCCAGCATTCAAGCTACCTAGAACTCACGTGCTTTCGTTTTTGAAAAATTTCACTCTTAGGGAAAAACACATGCTGTGTCCCCATTTGCTCATTTCTCTCTCCCCTTCCTACTCTTCTTCCTTATTTATACATTTAGGTTTCTAAAAGCTATCTTTCACTTGTAAGGCTAAATGCATGCATTTTTTTTTAAAGCTCTAAAACATGCAAGCATCTGAAATTCTGGAAAGATAATGGATGCAACTGACATACAGACAAACCGACATAGAAAATTCCCAGTATGTCCCGTTCTAGAAATAAAACCGCCCCCCCCCCCCCCCCGCCCAGATCACCAAATAATGCAAAGCAGGCACACACAGGTCATACTTTCATTGCTACCAGCTACCCCACACTCTGTGTTGGTATTTCCAATCCTTCCTTTTGGGAGCTGGGGTAGGACAGGTAAGTTGCAGCATTGTGGGGTCTAGAGGAGTTTAATCCCCAGGGCAACAAACAAAACTCTGGCAAGCCAGTCCCGGCCAAAGAGGCACCCCCACCCCCCTAAGCTTGACCGCCCCTCACCTGCTCCCCTTCTCTCCTCTCTCCCCAGAAGAAGGCACTTCACGGAAACGTCTGGGAAAGCCCTTGGACTTTATTTTGTTACACCCTCTAAATAGACAAAAAACAAAAGAGAACAGGTGTAGAAGACAGTACTTTCAATCGCTACCAAGAGTTCCACACCCAAGTCCTCCCTCCCACTTAACACACACACACACCCATTATGGGGCTCCAGTTGGGACATTTTCAAAAGAGAAAGCTTACACACAAAGGTGACTGGTTTATCAAGGTTTGTTTGTGCTTCTAGCTAATTAATATGAAATGGGAACTTTGCTCTTAAAAGCGGTCTTCACTTGTTAGAAACCTTTATCACTCCTGGTGTTAATGGTAGAAGATATCCCAAGTCCAATCACTACTGGATTTTCCCATTCACGTATCTAACCTTCCACCTTGACACGAAGCTTTGGCCAAGAGGATCGTTTGAAACACCTCTGACATAAACAGAACTCAGCCGGAACGTACCGGGGGGTTATGTGAACCTGCCATCCGCCACCCACGTATGTGAATGTGGTGTTGTTAGATCAATCTGGGTTTTTGTCCTTTCTTCATTCATTCCTCTCATCTCAGGACAGTTTCCTGACTCATAACCCAGATTGGAGAACATGTGGGAGAGGCAACTCAGAGCAGGTGGGGCAGTCATCAAGTTACTACCACATACGATGTCCCATATTTAGTTTCCCATTAGAACTTAAATATTTGCAGCATCTGAGTCTTGCTTCTGGCATTTGAAAGATACACTTCTGCCACACAAGAAGGTGTTGACTTGATTACATTTAATCCCCTAACTACCTGAGCTTCAGGATTTCACAACAGAATGACGCCTATTCTTTCCAAACTCTTGATAGAAAAGCAAAGACAAACTTGCTTAATAGTGAGGTTCTCTTTCTTTGGAAGTTCTGCTGAATCCCACGTAGAACTCTAAATTCAGGTATGTAATTCCAAAGAACATTTGAGGGCTTCTGATTTACTTGGTAGTTTTTATTTCCAGACATGAACATCCTTGAATACGTGTTAGGTTTCTCTTCTCCTTTGTTTTTTTTAATATTTATTTTTTTATTTTGAGAGAGAGAGAGCACGAGAGCGAGCAGGAGCGGGGGGTAAGAAGCAGGGGGCGGGGGGGGGGGGGAGGAGAGGGGGAGGGAGGGGGGAGAGAGAGAGAGAGAGAGATAGAGAGAGAGAGAATCCCAAGCATGCTCAGCCCTAATCAGATGTGGGGCTTGATCCCACAGACCACATGAGATCACGACCTGAGCTGAAACCAGGAGTCAGATGCTCAACTGACTGAGCCACTCAGGCACCCCTCTCTTCTCCTTTAATACAAACTTTTATTTATTTTGATAATTATTGGCTTCTATATTGGATACAAGGGCTTGCCACAGGAACCAAAATTTGGAGAAGTCCCAAGTTGGGAACAGGACTAAAAAGTGGGGGTGGGGGGGAGCAGTGTGCTGTAATTCAGAACTTCTCTCCCTCTATTGAGAACATTCTGGAACTGCAACTGTCCGCAAAACATCACGAACATACTCAGTGCAGCGATGAACATTAACTGAGGAAATCACGAGTGTGTTGGAGTGTTTTTGCAAATCTTCATAGAAACTTGAAATTTGCAGCTTTCTAAAATATTTAGACTTCTTCTCAACCCTTAGCCCTACTCTGAATTCTGCCAGATTCACTCTTTCGGGAATTTTGGAGCAGAGCCGGCGATCTCCGCAGCTTTTCCTCACACACAATCACAGGCGCTTCTAACTACCACCCGTAAACTGACAACACTTCACTGAGAAGCAAATGCCATAAAACCAATAACTAATACCTCGAATAATCGAGGGGGCCACCTGAGCAAACCCAAAGAACAGACACAGTCAACCCTGGGAGAGAGGACACTTAATTCTGAGAAACCCAAAGACAGGCGTTGGTTACGTAGGAGAGACTCAACGCAGGAATCTCCCTTTCCTGAAAAGTCCATTTGCTTTAAAAATGGATGCATCCACTTCCTCCTTAACAGAACCAATCCCTTCTTTGAAGGATCATGGAGTACGTTTAAATGGCAACCTTCAGCAGTGAATCCCTCCCTGCTTTTGTCTAATGACTAAGTGTTAGCCTGTTCCAAGAGCTTCGACTGGCATCTCAGGGCCAAACTCGACAGCAGGGGGCCGGTTACTATAACAACTGACAGTTCTTGTAAATTCTGAAAAGGCCCCGAGTAGCCATTTGGGAAACAGTTATTGAGCAAAAAGTTGCCTGGGATCGGCAGCATTAGCGGGCACGTGACCCAGATCTCCTGGCACACAGCTGCAGGGAGAAAGAAAAAAACAGTGCCCACCTCAAGGAACAGCTGGGGACCTCAGAAGGCTCCCCACCCCCATGCCTTTTAGCATCTCAGAGCAAGACAGTTTAGCTCCACCGTATCTTAAACTCAAGCCCTCCGAGGCGAGCCGTATTCTGGCATCATGCAACGCACGTTAGCTCTCCCCACTGGCTTGACACATCGTCAGGATCTGAAGGGTTGAACTGTAAAAATTATTCCTAATGATTAAAAAAAAAATAGTCTTGAAATACGGCCACAGACGCAGGTCCCAGGAAGGGATGAGTGGCAGGGGCAATCGACAGTTTCAAAAGCAAAAGGGATGCCTGGAATACCAGCGGTCCCATGAGCAGCCTGTTTGCAGAAAAGACCAAGGTGATCCCACAAAGCCACCATAAAACCTGAGTTGCAAACCTGGATTTTTCTAGACTGGAGAAAAGAATATAAACCTGCTTTTCATTCCTATTCCCTTCCACACACAAGCCACGTAAGAGCATCTTGGACTGACCCAGTGCCATTGTACATGCCAAATCCCCTGGAAAAG
The DNA here is from genome assembly GCF_022837055.1 of Prionailurus viverrinus. Taxonomy (NCBI): domain Eukaryota; kingdom Metazoa; phylum Chordata; class Mammalia; order Carnivora; family Felidae; genus Prionailurus; species Prionailurus viverrinus. The sequence goes on along the minus strand of NC_062562.1, from coordinate 29,151,880 downwards.
AATCTGATTCCACCCACAAAAGTAGACTTTATTTTGCATGGATGAAGGGCAATCTGACAGCATTTTCCCTCTGGCAGTACTGATCATGCCATGACTGAGTGCCTCTATGTCCGCTCGGACACAGAGCTCTGCCCCAAGCATTTGTGGCTATTCTCTGTTCTGTGAAAATCACAGCTCAACATCCTTCCTACAAGGAGCCTTTCCTGACTCTGTCTCCTTCCCACCCCACCCTGGCAGTGGTCAGAGCCCGTTCCAGAGCACATACCCTAAGTCACTACTGCAACGCGGGGGAGCCCAAATGCAGGGGGCCCAGGCAGGAGGCTGCAGGGAGGGCAGAGACAGACAGACTGGAGAGCTGGTGGCCCTCTCCCCGCAAAGATTCCCCACTCTTAGCTCTATCCAGCCCACTAATGCCACAAAAGAACATGACAACAATGTTACCACATTTAACATGAGAACCCAGATAGCTGGAGTTTTAAGAAATATCTTCCCATTTTCAAAACAATCCAGATTAAAAAAAATTAATGTTTATTTATTTTTGAGAGAGAGAGAGAGAGAGAGAGACAGTCAGAACATGAGCAGGAGAGGGGCAGAGACAGAGGGAGACACAGAATCCTAAGCAGGCTCCAGGCTCTTGAGCTGTCAGCACAGAGTCCGATGCGGGGCTTGAACTCATAAGCCGTGAGATCATGACTTGAGCCGAAGTTGGATGCCCAACCAATTGAGCCACCCAGGCACCCCAAAAGAATCCAGACTTCTAAGAACAGTGTATCTGCAAAATAAAACAGGTGTAGGGGCCACCTGTTTTTGACCTCGATTTGGGATTACCTTTCTTTACCTGCTTATTTACCCCATTAGCCTACATGCTTTCTGAAGACTGGAACTCTGCCTCCTTGCTGGATGGCCAGTGCCTGGTACAAACTAGATGCTTAAGAAAGGTCTTTGAATGAACAAACAACAAAGGAAGGAATAAACAGGCCAGCCATAAAGGGTCTCCGGTGAACAAAAGCCAACCCTAGGTATGAGTCCCTCTAAAACATTCAAGCTCTGTGATGCCGGAAAAGTCATTCCCTTCCTGGAAATGGTCTCCTCCCTTGGGAAGAAGGTGGACGCAGTCCTAACACCCTGGCTACCACCTGCTTCAGCTCTAGGGTTAAATAATATAGCATTTGCTTTGTAGCAACTCAACAGTTATCGGGTATGGGGATGACCCTTTGCTATCTGTGCACAGGCACATGCATGGGAGAAATCACTCTTAATGGTATCTGTCTCCTTTGTGACCTCCCTGGGATGGAGGGGGATGTATGCCTAAATCAAATCAAGTTACTGGAGAGTAAACTGGGAAGTATTGGCTGCTAGAGCAGGTGGGTAGAGAGCATGTACCCAGGCTCATGGCAGCTCTGTCATTGTTTCTGTGGGACTACAGGAGGGATCCACGTTCTACTGGGGCACATGTGGTCAGTCATTCTTTGAGCAGGAGAGGGGCATTACCACACGCCCACACTCAGTGTTCACCTGTATCTGTTTGGTGGAGCCTCCATTATGCCAACACAACCCCCTCAATTAGGGTTTGCATCTCCTCCCTCATATTTTTATTTTTGATAGATGGGGACAGAGGATCCAAAGAGGGCTCTGTGCTGACAGCAGTGAGCCTGATGTGGGGCTCGAACTCACAAACCATGAGATCATGACCTGAGCTCAAGTCGGGTGCCCAAGTGACTAAGACACCCAGTCACCCCACATCCCCTCTTATTACGCTGTCTTCCAAAGAACAAAGCAAAAAATCATGTCAATAAAAAAAAATTCACTTGTTTTTGTGAATAGCATTTTATAAAAGTAAATGTTTATTCATTTTTGAGAGAGAGAGCGAGGGAGCGAGCGAGCAGGGGAGAGACAGAGAACAGAGGATCTGAAGCAGACTCTGTGCTGACAGCAGCAAGCCCGATGTAGGACATGAACTCACAAACCATGAGATCATAACCTAAGCTGAAGTTGGACACTCAACCGAGCCACCCAGGTGCCCCTTGAATGGCATTCTTAATGAGGAGGGATCAACACATGGCAAAATTTCTTCAAGTGTAAAAGGTGGGCGTAAAAGAGATCTTTTAATCTGCCCGCAGCGCTAAATCAGTGTTGACTCATCTACCGCAGAATTTATAGATGACTCAACCATGTGCTCAAGGGGGACATCAATTTCTCAGATCAGAGCATGAAATTCTAACACCAAATAAACAAACATGGGTCAGATGTTAATATTGCCCCTTGGAGTTTCCATTTTTTCTGCTCCAGAGTCCATGCAGTTAGCTCAGCCCTATCTGAATCTGAGAATTAACGTTGCTCTACGTTTCTGGAAAGTTCTTTAAGCTAGAATTATGTTCCATAATATTGATGTTCAACTTGTCATCAAGGTAAGATAGCACTGATTAGCTGGGATAAGAAAGAACAAATAGGTTATCTGATTCAATACCAAAACTGACTCTGTTTCTCCAACCCCTGAAATTACAGTTGGTCCTGTAAAGTTTCTTCCATGTGATTCTGGCAAATCCAAACCACAGGATCTTTTCAACAAGTATGTGTTATGAAAACAGGCTATGGAAGGAAGTAAATGCCTCCTGACAGGCTACTCCTCATTTAGGGCAAAATAATGTAATGATTAAGCCTTTAAAAAAATTTTTTTTTTCATTTTTAGAGAGAGAGCACATGTGGGAGAGGGAGACGGTGAGAGAATTTTAAGCAGGCTTTATGTCCAGCACAGAGCCCAACAAGGGGGTAGATCCCACGGCGCTGGGATCATGACCTGAGCCAAAATCAAGAGTTAGAACTCATCTGACTGAGCCACTCAGGTGCCCCAAAATAAAGTGATTATGACAGTGGGCTATGAGATGGTGGTTTAAATCCAGAATCCACCAAAGATTAACCCTGTGACTTGGGCACGTCTACCTGATTTCACCAAGCCTTGGTTTTCTGATGTGCAAAACGTAGTAACTCCCAGGATTTGAACGCTGATTAGGGGGCAATGTAATCTGCTTAGCACTTGTGCAGTATGGTAAAAACTCCAAAGATTCTTGGCTCTCAAGACCTTACGATAGCTACTGTAGAGGGGGGAGATTTGGCTCAAAGAGAAAAGAGCTACCTTCAAAGAAGTTGTCCTCTGGATTGCAGAAAAAAATTTTTTAATGATCTCGGCCAATACTCACAATCCTAAATGGACACTGACGTCTTGCTCACAATAGTTAAGCTACGCTACAGAGCAAGTTCATAAATAAACAAGTGGTGTGCCCAAGCACAGGAACTGGACAGCCTGCACAGAGCTCTTCGCCCGGCATCCACCTCGAATTATGCAAATCAAAATGAAACCTTCCAAAAACTCCCCCTTCCTTCTGAGTGGTAGCAGCTGTGAGGCTCCCTGTCTTTTCAGGAACGTCAGCACATTGGTGCCATGTAAACAGCTTGTCTTGGGAAGACAGGGCATCGGGAGCTCTTGGAATGCGTTTCCTGACTGTTAGTAATTCAAAGGTGCATTTTGTTGCCATCCTGAGTAGTAAGGCCAAAATGGCCCACTTTAAAAATTCTTCCACGTATTGGCTCTCCCTCACTTCTACATAAATGATTACCGCTAGGAACCATTGCCCGGTTGATATGGATTACGATATTTAAAAGGCACACACAGGGCACCGTTTTCAAAAGGCGGCAAGCTGTGCCTGTTAGTGGATTTTTCATTGGTTTCGTCTTTATTAGCTGCCCTATAACCCTGACCTTTGTTCCAAAACATTTATTTCTTCCGAACTTCACAGCGACTTCTGCATTGCTATGGATGTGGGTTCCTATAGCTCTTCAATACAGCCCTTTGCAAGGAGCATTTAACAAAGAACTGTAGCATCCTATCTCTAATATCTATCTGAGCGAACCAGTATCAAAAGGTAAGTTTCTCCCACAAATCCGTGTTGCCGCCTATAAAAATACTGCTCAAAGAGACCCTAGTGGCCCTCTGGGAATCTTTTCATTGAAAAAAATTAAAAAATACAAATCAGGTCGCTGCCATATTTTTTTCGTTCGGGCCAAATGTGAAATAATGAGATGAATCTGATGGTTGGCCTCCAAAGTTGTTCCTTCAAGGAAACATCCTCTTGGCCAAATGATGCCAGTGGGTCTGAATATTTAAAGATACTTCTGGCAGCACTCAAGGAATATCCATGTGCTCTCCACCTTACCATGTATCCTGGGGGCTGTGGGACTACCTCTGGCCAACGGTCCTGAAGGATTCCACTTCTGGGCTATGCAATTGAGAACGAGGTGCCTCCTTGATTTTTTTTTTTAATCCCTGCTAAAGCCCCTTGGGAAACATGTGTCCCAGAAAAAGAAGCCCCAAGTGCAAGAGAGCTGCCCAGGTCCATCAGTCTACATACTGATGACCAATGAACTCTGTGTTTTAGACCACTAGGGTGTTGGAGAGTGTCTGTGGCAGCTAATGAACCTTGCTCTGATGAAGCCGGTCATGAGTTAATGAGGCTGACCACTGGGCTTCAAGAAGAGTGGGCTGGCTGAGTCATGCCTTTAACCTAGTTACTTAGGGATCTGCTCTTCTGGAATTGCTTTTAGGCCCACTGGGAGCATCCCCCAAACCCATTTCATTAACCTTTCCTTTTTGGTCCAACGTGGTTCTGTTCTCCTCAGTTGGTTCACCTACATTTATACTCTACTGAGCTCCAAACACATGACTTTGAGCTATTTCTAGGATAAATACTTGGCACTTCTGAGAGCATTCCGAAGAATGAACTCTAGAAGGAAGTTCCAAAAGCTATTTTCAAGCCATGTTTTAAGCAATGACACATGACTGGAAAGTATACAGCCACACACTGATTACGTGTGAGGGACAGCATTCATTTAGATCTGTAAATCTGGTTTTGTTAAAGAACTTCTTTTCTGGCACACCAGGACCCAGAAGTGAATTTTTATTTTTCACTAAAGTCGGGGATAACACAGCTATCATTGCTTGTTTATCATGCACCAGGCCCTGGGATAACCATTTTCCAGAGCACACACCTACTCCTCACGGGAGCCCAATGGGCCCATTTCTGGACTATATTGCAGATGAAGAAATTCTCAGTTCTTCTTCCCGCTGGCACCTCTCCTAAGGGGCCTTTTCAAAAAGTTGGTTCACAGTGTTCTATTAGTTTCAGGTGTACAATATAGTGGTTGACCCTTCCTCACATCACCTGGGGCTCATCATGACCAAGTGCACTTCCTAAGGGGCCTATAAATAAGCCTTCCCGCCCTCCCCCGTCGCTACCCCCCAGTGAAATTTTAACACCAATAACGTGCTGTGCTTTTGTGTGCTACATGTGTATCTGTGCCTTAAAAGAGTACGTTTTTTCACCTCCCAAGAACTCATGTTCACCCACTTGGGCATAACTGAGCCCCTGCTAACAACACATGCTCTGAGGCCATGGGTCGTGAGCAGTGGATCCTGGCTCCAAATCCAGGCTGTCTGCCTCTGGGCCCAGGCCGCTCCCTCACCGCTCCCCAAGACTGCCTCTTTCTCATCTTGCCTTTCTGTAGCTGTGGTTCCTTCACGCCCTTCCATCACGCTTAGGCTAAGGCACATATCCCTTCGGGCGGCACCCCAAGTGTTTCATGATCTGGCTCTCGCTGTCCCCCAACTCCAGTGACAGTGAACCCCAGATGCCTGCTTACGATCCGCCAGATTCTCTCTGGCCCCATGCCTGCTCACCTTATTCACTAGGCTTAATCTTTAAGACCCAGCCTGGGCATCAGGCCTCCATGCAGCCCTGCTTTTGTGCTCTCCTGGTGCTCTGGACATAAGCCTCCAAACGTCCTCCATAGTTGGGAGGAAAGGGGAGTGGCCCTTCTTCCAGTCCATGGCACATGCATGCATGACAGCAGAGTCCTTGCTGAGAACCCTCAGCTGGCCGGGCTGAGCTCGCATGCCTGCTTTGTTTCTTTCCTACTACCCACGTGTGTATTTCTTTGCTATCCAAGTCAGAATTCTTTTTTCTTAACAGACACCCCTCTCCCCCTGGTTCTAATTTTGCCACTTCTTTTGAAGGTTGAGACACTGGCTGCTTCTGTCTACCTGGCACCTGCATCTGGTCACTTTCTGGGCCCTGGAGGTCCTTTGGGAAAACACCCATTGTCCAGTTTTGTGCATGTGATTCTGATGGCAGAGACCTCACTTCTGGGCTTTACAGTTCATTTAAGAGCCAGGCCTGACAAAAGTCCTTAACGCCTCCAGCAGGTTCAAGGGGTGAACAAATGACCTGAGTCAGTTCTAAGAGACACCATGTTGGGGCTGAGATGGAACACTTAAGGGAATTTCTCTTCCCTTCCACAGGGATGGGAGGGTGTATGTCTCATGTGGCCCAGAGGCCACCATGTGGAAACAGAGGGCCTCAGAGAAAAGCCCACACGGGGAGAGCAAATCTGAGACAAGAGGGAGAGAAACACAGGCACACAACACAAGCTGAGCCCTGCTGTTCTGTCTGGTTCCTTCTCGCCAATCTAGCGGGGCCTCGTGCGCCAAACTTTTTAATTCCATGAATCAACGGATTTTTTCCCTGTGAGCGTAAGGCTGCTTGAAATTGGTTTTTGTCAAGTCCAACACTGTGGATGCTGCTGCTGCTCACTGCTTGGCCCATAGTGGGCACTCAACCAACACTGGCTCCTCTACCTTCCCTGGCCAAAGACAGCAGGGGACGCTCAACAGGAAGGCGCTGGCACAACAGGCCCACTGACCCCACCTCCCGTGGATTTGGCCGAATGTCAGTTGTGCTAAGCTATCATGGGATGTATGTGTGAGACATGCATCTTAGTGGTTCAAGAAGGTTATGGATTCTAATGTTTGTTTATTTTTGACAGAAAGAGAGAGAGAGAATGAGCAGGGGAGGGGCAGAAAGAGAGGGAGACACAGAATCCGAAGCAGGTTCCAGGCTCCAAGCTGTCAGCAAAGAGCCTGACGCGGGGCTGGAACCCATAAGCCGCAAGATCATGACCTGAGCCGACGTCGGACTGAGCCACCTGGGTGCCCCAAGGAAGGTTATGGATTCTAGAATGAAAATGCCCTGTATTCAAAACCAGGGTTCACCCCACTTCCTCCAGCACTCTGGGCCAGTCGCTTGACCTCCCTGAATTCCCAGTCCCTGGTTTTTTAAGTGGGATAATAGTACCTGCCCTAAGACTTCTTTGGAGAATCACCTAAGACGGTGCCCCCCAAGTGCTCGGCATGGTTTCTGGCACTAAAAGGGGACTCGGAAAACCTTAGCCAGCACTCGTGGAGAAAAGAAATCAGAGACCTCAGCTTTCATCCTGGATGCATTCAACTGCAAGGTCCACGACTCCGAGTGACCACACTCAGGGACCAGAACAAGAGCTGCAAACAGTCCCTCGGTGCAGAAACTGCCACCACACTGAGCCGGCTGTAACCCCTGGGTGCCAGGCCTGCCACTGAGGAAACGATCCAGAAGGTGTTGATCTGCCTCAATGCTCCACTTACGTCAAGTCAGCTTGCCAATCACCCGCTCTCACTGTGCCTCAAAAGGCAGAAAAGCAACACTGTCAAAACCACATTGCCGGCAGGAAATGCCTGTCTCTCCCGCATTGACCCATTTTCTGTGTGAGCTCCCCAATGCTTCCTTCTTTCACATGAATAAAACACAAAAAAGTTGGGACAGAAAACAGGTCCTGGTCTCCTCTAGGCTGTTCTCCTGCTTAGCCGACTCATCCGTTCTAATGCTAATTCAATGTTACTTTCCTTCATCTCTAAGAATTTTTCTCCGTCGCATTCACTTTTGTATACGGGCACTCAGAGTCTAGCAAAAGATCACGTGCACAGTCTGCTCAAGTTTAAACTTCTGGTTATTTTTTTTTAATTTATTTATTTTTTAAATGTTATTTTTGAGGGGGAGAGAGGGAGGGAGGGGGGGAGAGGGGGAGAGCATGAGTAGGGGAGGGGCAGAGAGAGAAGATCTGTGCTATCAGCAAAGCCCAAGGCGGGGCTCGAACTCATGAACTGCAAGATCATGACCTGAGCCGAAGTCAGATGCTTAACTGCCTGAGCCACCCAGGTGCCCCACTTCTGGTTAATCTAGCTTTCAATACATACACATATAGAAGGAAGACCTAATTTTTATACACAAATCATTATTATTCAATACATTTTCTATTCAGACTGAGTTTTTCTAAGGAGTATTATCCTTTTCTGATGGGAAAATGCATCTTGAATGGAAGGGCTGTAAAGCTGTCTTTACCCGAATATACAGTCCTTTCCTCCACGTAGCTTGTAGTGTGGACCTGTGTGTTTTGGCTGGCCCGGTTCCCTTGCAGGCTTGGCCACATATCCCAGGGCCTTTCTTGGTCACAGTGATCTATTCTCAGCAGGGGGGAGGGGTGCATAGGACCAAGACGGGCCAATCGCAAGCAGCCCTGAGGTTTTTGCTACAAGTGCTCAGCACGGGAACCGTTTCACACTGCAGCTGGTATACAATGGTCACCGGCGTGGGGCAGCCGTGCACAGTCTCTGCTCCTCCGTGGGGAGGGTGTGCAACTCAAACCACACAGTCCCGAGCACAGCCAAGACAGGAGTGCGCACATCTTTTGTTACTTCTACATATGCAGACCCGTGTTCGGCAGCTTCCAATACACCAATGGGCTCCAGACCAGTGTGTGTTTGCAAACCACTTGTCCTGGAGAAGGAGCAACGTGGAGGTGGGTCTAGCGTTCCGGGGCTTATCCCTGACACCATGAAATTTGTGATCCAGCAGGTCTGCAGAACTAAGAGTGTTATAGGTGCCATCAGACACTCAAGGAAGCTGCAGATGAATCCTTATCTTCTGGTTCTACTGAATTTGAACATACGGCCTATCTGCCAGCAGATTCTGTCCATCCCACCTTCAAAATGTATCTAAATCCAATGGATTCCTACCATCTGCATTGCTACCCTCATCACCTCCTTCTGGACTAGTTCAATCAGTCCCTCAGATGGTCTCTCTGCTTCTGCCCCTGATCCTCTCCAAACTTTTTGCAACATAGCAGCTAAGTAATCCAGAAGTTAGATCATAACATCCTTCTGCAGCAAATCCTACTTATCTCAGGGTGAAAGGCAATGTATTCAGAATAACCCACAAGGTTGTACTTGACAGGACTCCCCTCTACCCCATTTCTTCCTGATGCCCTCTCCGACCACTCTCCCCCATGTTCACGTGCTTCTGGCCACACTGACCTCTTAGCTATTCCTGAAAAATATCAGGCACATCCTGCCTCAGGGTCTTTGCACATGTTGGTTCCTCCACTTGCAACTTGCCCTACATGGAGCCCATTTGAGTGTCTTTGGATCTTAGTCCCTTTTAGATCTTAGCTGAAATATCCCTTGCCACTTAGGGCTTAACTACTCTGAACACTCACCATCAATCCCAGAATGCCTCCCCTCTTTCCAGATTTAGTTTTCTCCTTTACACACTGGACACCATCTTAAGTATCCTAGATTTTACTTATGGGCTTTGTTTATGGTCTGTCTCCCCCACTAAAAAGTAACCTCCGGGAGAGAAGAATGTCTGGCATATAACAGTAGCTCAAAATTAATTGCAGGAAAGGCAAGAAGGAAGCAAGGGATGGAAACAGGAAGCCTGCTCATCATGGAGGAAGCTTGTTCAAGGCCAGAAGCCTCCTACACTAGTCTGAAAGGTTAAGGTAGCCAGGCCAACCTACCTTGCTCAGTTAAGCTGGCTTGGAGAAGGTAGCTGAAAAATGCAGAACTGTTAAGCAGAAGCTGCAAGAAGGCTTCCCAGGGGAAGTAGTGAGAACTAGTTCAAGGACAACGATAATACAGGGAGGGCTTAAAATCAGCCGTTTTTATATTCCATGTATTAAATGCCACGGAATATGCTAAAGGTTTCCCTACCACCGGATTTTCAGCAAAAGGCTGTGACAAAAATTTTCAGGTCAAGGAAGGTCATTAGGTAGATACAGCAAAGTGAAACATGGCCCCTGAGAAGCTGGAAACGCTACGAACCTCATTAACTCATTTCCCATAAACTAAAACTTCAGGTGGAAATGGGATTTCAATCTAGAAAATACCAACGCTGGGATCCGAACCCGGATCTGCCGGATTCCCAATCGAAAGCTCCTGTGGCACTAAATCTCAAGCTCATCCTAAGTGCCTTGATCTCAGAAGAGGCTCCAGCCCAGCAGCTGCTTCCAGATAGAGCGGATCCCCCCGATGGTGACCCCAGCAACACCCCAGCTGCCTCACCTTACTGAATGAGAAGCCACGGGCTCCCCTCCCCGGGCAGCGTGCTTGCGGCAGAATCCAGCCCACACTTCCCCTCTGTGGGTGCAGCCTGGCTTACTCACCTCCAATAAACTAGCACAGCAATGAGAAGGATGAGGCACACGAAGGTCAAGGCTGATACCACAATCAGAGGGATGATCCACTCCATCCTCCCTGGAGAAGGACGGCTTATCATTCCAGAGGTGTTCTTTTCTGCTGCAAAGAGAAACCATGGCAGTTAGAGGAGGGGCTGGTGGAGACGGGGAACAGGGAGCCAGAATAAGATACGGAGCTCTGTTCCAGTTTGGGGTGGTTTCCAGAGGACGGAGTTGCCTGCTTCGGCTACCCTAGGATAAGAGTGGTCACCTGTAGCTGGCACCACTTCTTACCAAGTCCCAACCCAAAAGGCGCTTTTTCTGGCACTGCCTGTGGGACGGACTCGCGGGTAGAGGTCAAGGTGTTCTGACACAGAGTTGTGTAAAAGACACACATCCAGCCTCACTCCGAGAGCATGGTGACCCACAGCAGCATTTGGATACACCGAAGAAAGGTGCTCCAGTCTGAAGGCAGCATCGCACTTGCCTCTAGAAAGGGACCAGGGCTGGGGGAGGTGGCTGAGAGCCTCTCAGGGTCCAAACTGCCAGGGCCGGAGGGAGGGCCTGAGGGGTTTTACTAAGATAAGCAGCTACAGCAACAATGGTTATATTCTTCACTTGCTCAGCACCCATCACCGCTTCCTCTAGTACCTGTACCCCATTCTGTTTTGCCAAACCACCTCTCCCTGAAAGATAGAGTCATAGTGGGACAACCAACCAAGCATGGGACTCCCAGTCTCCCAGGCAAGGGGGGCGACTGGGCATGGAACTCCAGGCAGAGCAACAGCTCTCACCCTGGAGTCCCAGCCCACGACTCACAAGACTGAATTATAGAACAATCCAGCAGGAACACCCAGAGGCCACCTACCCAGCAGTTCCTGCCACCCGGATGCCCCGAGATCCCGTTTCTCCAGGTTCTCCTCTTATCCCCATCCTTCTAAAAGTTCAAGGACAAGTGGGGATAGGAAGCCATGCCTCGCTCTCGTCCCAGCACACATCTGCCTCTGAAGAGCAGCCTGTCTAGGGGTTCAAAGGAAAGTCTGAAATGACGTAGGCTTTTCTCTGGTCCACAGATACCTCTTACCCAAGCAGCTCTTTCCGCTGGTTCTTGCAGGCCCCGGAGGATCTTCACAAGTCCCCAGGAGGCTCCAGAAGAAACCTACTCTCCTTTAGACCGCGGGGGAGATGCCTGGAAATCTCCAGGTGGCGCAAATGGAGCTCAGATGCCTCGTGGGGCTGGGAAGAGCAGGGGTGCCCGCAGCCAATCATGGGAGGCAGGTGGCGAGAAAGCAAAGGTTAACTGTGATTGCAGGGAGAAGCCCCTGGAAAAATCTACAGCTGGCTGCAGGCTGACTTGTTCTCAGCAAGGATCCTTCTGCTCTGCAAAAAGTAGGCCAGCGTTCAGCCAGCCCAGAGTGTCCCTCTGCAGGGTGGCTTAAATGCAGGGCTCATCAGGCTGGGTTTCCAAGTCATAGAAGGTGGGCTGCCCAGGAAAGAAGGAATTGGCCCTGGGACCAGATTTATAAAGAGGCAAGTCTCCTGAGTAATGAAGACGCATGTTAGCGAGCTTTTCACTGGCTTCCTCTGGTTTACTTTGGTCCCCTCTTTTGTTTCCCGCACGGGCCTGTCAACACGCAGGGCCAGCCTGATGCCAGCTCACAGGTAAGAAGACAGAGGCAGGCAGGTGAGGCGCACTGTGATGAAAAACCGTAACACGGCACTTCACGGTTTGTAAAGTATCTTCCTCACTGTGCCAGCCCATTTCTCTTGACCCCTCGCTCCACAGTTCAAATAGATAGCTATTTGCCAAGTCCCTAGTGCGTGCCAGACGTGGTCCTAGGGGATGGAGACACAGCAGGGTGTCAGATGAAAACAGCCCAGCGCCGTGGGGCAGGCATCACATAAAGGCGGAGAAGCAGACATAAGAACATGTAATTAGGATAAAATGGATGTGATGCTAAGGAGAGCCCAGGGGGTCTGAACAGGGGAGGAGCTGTCCTGTCTTTGGGATTCTGGAGGGGGCTCCTTGACACGGACACCTGAAGGGTGAAGGGGAGTTAGCCAGGCTGAGCCCAGGGGGAGAAGTGTGTTCTGGACCGAGAGCATGAGAACGAGGGGAACCAAAATAGAGAGGCAGAGGCCACATCAGCCAGGCCCTATATGCTGAATTAGGAACAGGTTCTAGTCCCAAGAGGATTGGAAGCAGGGTTGTGAGCTGAGGCTTACAAAGATCCTATGTGCCACCCCTCCCTGGACATAAAGCTTTAATAGCAAAGCTCTGGTGAGGCTGAAAGAACCACAGTCACAAATGAGAAGAATTTTGCTGGGCTACAGCAGGGGGCAGCCCAGCCAGGCAATTCTCTGGCTGATGGCCGGGAATATCTTAAAAACCGGAAGGTCCTGTTCGTGGAAAACGTGGCGGGAGGGTTGCATTACAGGCCACGTGTCCAAGTGAATTCAGTATCCTCCCTGGGAGGCCTGTGCAAACCGGGTGAACCCCCAATATCTTATTTCTCTCTGTGCCTCTTGACAAAAAAGTACCCTTTGCCTGGGCTACTACTACAAGGTAGGCAGGCAGGGGAGGAGGCCAAATGCTAACACCAGGTCCTGTTTATCCTGAGACACTGAAAAGGATGCTGGGCCGAAACAGCCCCTCACGCCCGTCTGTCACTGCGACACCCATTCCAGTTCCAACAGTCATTGGAAACACCAGCTCTGGGGCATCTCTGCCAACCTAAAACCAGTAAACAATGGCCACCCCAGAATTTCTCAGCCTTCTAAGTCCTGGTCTAGCTGTGAGGGTCAATGGCATATCCCGTTGCCCCAGAAATCTCATGTGTTGGTGGTTGTGTCTGTCCCTCCCTCATCCCCCACAAAGTGAGAGGGCAAGTTTTCATCATGCTGTTGGGGAGCCTCAAATCTCAGAAAAGTCTTGCCAGAGGAGAGAATGGAGGTCTGCAGAGTAGGGGTCTTGAAGTCACAGCCGGCCTGGGGCCGGGCGAGGCTCAATCTCCGCTTTCACGGCTGAGTCATTCCTCTGACATCTCATAGTGCTTGCGTGAGAATTTTGTTCGAGGGGGTGGGGAAGTGACCCTCATTCGCAACACCTTGCCGGGTGAGAGACCTCTAAGACAATGCCGTCCTGACAGCAGCTGGATTTGTCCAGGTCTCTCCTCTAAAGGCCAGGCAAAAATACAAGTGCTGTTGGACTGCCATGAGAGGCATGATAAAGTTGACTTGATTGTCCTATTTACGGGATTGCTTTGTCCTCATGGTACCAGGAGCCCGGAATTTCATCCCATGTGCACACAACCATGTGAAACCGTGTGCCCTGTCCTCAGGAATTCCTCACTGCTCTCAGGGACACCATGGCCTTCCTGCCCACCCATGACCTCCTGCTGCTCCCCACCACTGTGCTCCAGGAGCACCCATCCAACCAGGGACCATGCTGGGCCACAGTCCCACCTTTCCACCTTTGTCCCTGCCTTGCCTTCCCACTGCCAGGAATGCCGTTCCCCCTCTGCCCCCAGAAGCTCCCATTGCTCCCTAAATCTGGGCTCAGGGACTACCTTCTCCATGAGGCCTCCCCAGGCCCTCAGTCTGTGCTATCTCTGGAAGGCAGAACAGAGTTTGAGATCACAGGTTCAAATCCTGGCTCTGCTACTTTCTATGTGACCTTTTTTTTTTTTTTTTTAATTTCAGAGAGAGAGAAAGAATGCACACGTGAGTGGAGGAGGAGCAGAGGGAATGAGAGAGAGAGAGAGAGAGAGAGAGAGAGAGAGAGAATTCCGAGCACAGGTCTCCATCCCACACCCTGGGATCACCACCTGAGCCTACATCAAGAGTCGGATGCTCAACTGACTGAGCCACCCAGGCGCCACTATGTGACTTCTAACCAATAACCTGAATCATTTCAGGCCTGGAGTTCTTCATCTATGAAAAGGGCTAAAATAACCCTGCTTCATGGGGCAGGGTGCAACATTCATTGGGAAGATACACACAGAACGCCTAGGAGTGTGCCTGGCATTGAGCAATGCTGTGCACCTACCGTCGTTCTCACCAAAACCTTCATCATGCACTTCTCTTACTGCACACGCCACACTCCCGTTATAACTGCTCTTCTCATTACTAGAAGGTCCCCAAAGGGAGGGCTGACTGCCATCTGTATGTGGAAGAACAGCAGTGAAGCTCTGTCTCCTACCAGCTGTGCAACTCTGGGCACGTGACTTAACCTCTCTGTGCATCAGTTTCCTCATCTGTGAATGGAGAGAATATTGCCTACTATGCTTCGGAGCGTGAGGATTATGTGAACTAGTGCATACAGAACACTTAGAAGGTTGCCTGGCAGCCATCAGCACCTCGTTGATGTTATCGGCGGGATTATCGTCATCACCATCCCTATCCTCTCCCTCCTCAACACCCCAGCAGCACCACGCGGATACTGAGGGCTCCCTGGGTGTCTGCAGCATGTGATCCCCACGTCATATCTGAAAGCCTAAGTGGCAATCACACAAGAGGCTGCCTGTGAGAAGGCACAACCTCAAAGTTTGCCCTGAGATACGACCGCACGACACTTCTTGCTGTCCTTCGGGAGAAACGCCTGTCCCGCTGCCTGACTCAACCCGTGGCCCTCGGAGGACAAAGTCTAACAACACAGTGAACTACCAGAAACTACCAGGCACATATAACATGCTGCCTGGGCTGGATACACACTCTCTTGCTCCCGTGGCTTCTTCAGTCCCCTGACAATCTTCCCCACGCTACAGCCCCCAGAGACTGGAACATACTATGAAATTTCAGCACAACCAACAAACATCCTCCATTTCAGAGTCAGGCAGACCTGATTACAAATTCTGGCTCAGGCCTTTCTAGCTGTGTGAATTTGGATAAGTGACTGCCCGTCTCTGAGCCTCGGGTCCCTCCCCTATCAAAGGGAGACATGATAATGCTCATTCACCTCTCAGAGGACTTCCCAGGATTAAATGAGATAAACCAATGTGAAGCAGATGATGCAAATTATGGCTAGCTAATTGACAGAGCCAGATGCAAGATGAAATCGGGAGGGGGGTTCCTGATTGAAAGTTATTAAGGAGTTTCAAGATGGGGGCGGGGGAGGGTGAGGGCAAGTACAGGGCCTTCTGAGCACAGGGCTTTGTGTGCCTGCCCAGGTCCCATGCTCCTGAAGCGGGCCTGACCGGTCACAGAGGAGACATCCTCCAGGGAACAGTCATTCTTCTTTTCCTTTCTATGAAACCCAGCACCAGTGCTGCCGATGGGGTAAAATCAGACCCTCCCCGTGGCTGGGAGCAGCTCACCTTCCTTCAGTGCTGCACTCGTGGCCCAGCTGCCTACTGAAAGGGCCGAGCCGAACTTGGCTGCCCCAATCCTGGAGAGCGTGCCCCCTCCCCGATGCTCAAATCCTGACGCCAGAAGGAGTCCAGCCCCTTTTGGGGCTCATGGAGCTTCTTTCTGCTCACCTCTATCTCTGATTTATCCAGAAGGGCCGGTGTTCCCAGCAGAACCGGCCTTCGATCCCTGCCTGCCACGGGTTGTGTGAACCCGCAGCCCATCCGTGGGCCTGGCTTGGCGCCCCTCCCCCACTGATTATTATTGGACTGAGTTTGCTGCCAACATTGAATAAGCGATTCGGTTCGCATGAAAAAAAAAAAAAAAATCAACAATGGAAGCTCCTACCAGAAGTGTTTAAGGTTGGCAGCACAGGCCTGAATCATCACACGGCAAACGTCAGCTGGAAGTGAGCAGAACACTCTTTTTCCAGACAGGGCATGTGTCACGAGTTTGCCACAGTCCTCACTGCTCCCTCATGTCACACACCAGACCTGCCGCCCTCACCCCTGCCCCTGCTGCCAGCTCACTCTAGCCAGCCTAATTTCAGGCTGCAGGGGGGCACTCTGACCCGAGGAAGAGCAGAACAACACGGACTCGGGTAATTTTAAAGGGCCTCATCATCAAACGCAAGAATTATGGTGTAAGAAACTCCTGACCAGGATTTGACAATCACGAACCTGGCTCAAGGGAAGAAGCTGTTTCTGTACAAGGCCCCTTTCCCAATTCAAGATTTATTTCCGAAGAGATTTTATTTTTCAACCCATTCGAAACTGACCAGGCTTTGGCTCCAACTGTACAATGGCGGCCGCCCCCCCCCCCCCCGTGAACTTGGACCTTTCCCATCCTCTTTCCAGAGCCGCATCTTGCTGGCGCATGTGTACCAGGAAGAAATGGGACGGGGGTCACAACTTACACCCACCTGTCCCTGCAGCGCCATGGCTGCAACGTGCAGATAAAGGGCTGCCAGGAAGGTAAGAAGACGGAGGCCAGGAGAAGGAGCCTGCTTCTGAAATGCCTTCCAGATAAAACTTAGAGCAAGATGCAAACTAACCCTCTCTGAGCATTCACAAGAGCGAGGCAAGGATTAATGACCTCCCCGTATCCCTCTCTCCCCTCAGGTTTTATTTCAGCGTCCAGGAGAATCTGAGTAAAGTGCCTCCATTCTGCTTTTTAAAAAAATTAAAAAAAAAAAAAAGAAAAGAAAAACAGTTTTCAGTGGCATATGTCATCACTGAATTAATGCTGTTTGCCTTTTACTGGCTTGGCTCCCATCCCAGTAGAAGCAAATAAAAACGGAGTACAATGTACTATAAATGCTACAGGCAGTGATACATCAGACGGACCCATGTGAAGCGCTTCCTACCCCACGGTTAGCGCTCACCCTCTGCAGCAGGACAAAACCCCTACGCTGTCAAGATGACAATGAGCTTGGATCCAAGGACCGCCATCAGGAGTACGGGAAAGTGGGACTCTTTCACCATTTAGGAAAGGTCAAGAGAAGGACAAACGGCACACTCATAATTCAGCCTGGTTCAACTGTGGGCGACTTGACTACGTTTGCTCTGGGTAACACCACTCATTAAAAACCACCCACATTTGTGAATTCAGACGCTTAAGAAAAAGTCTATGATAAAAAAAATGAAACATAAAATTTACCATCTTAACCATTTCTAAGAGTACAGTTCAGCAATGTCAAGTACATTCGCACTGTTGTGCAACCAACCTCCGGAATCTGTTTTTCATCAGCAAAATGGAAACTCAATACCCATTAAACAACAACTTCCCACCCCCACCCCCCCATTCCCCAGCCTTTGGTGTCTGTCTTTCCTTCTCCGTCTCTATGACTTTGACTGACTGTAGGCACTTCGCGCAAGTGAGATCATGTATTTGTCTTTTTGTGCCTGGCTTATTTCATTTAGCATAATGTCCTCAAAGCTCACGTACATTGTGACAAGAATCAGAATGCCCTTCCTTGTTGAGGTTGAATAACATTCCATTGTATGTAGATACCACATTTTATTCATCCATTCATTTGTTTGGGTAACAACCCAAATGGGCATCCCTTGGCTACTGCGAAAATGCTGCAATGAGCAGGAATGTATACATATCTCTTTGAGACCCTGCTTTCAATTCTTTTGGGTATATACCCGGCAGTGGGTTTGCTGGATCACATGGTAAGTTCTATTTGTAATTCTTTTAGGAACCACCATATTGTTTTCTACAGCGGCTGTCCCATTTTACATTCCCACCAACAGGGCACAAGCATTCCAAATTCTCTATGTCTTCGCCAACATTTTGTTATTTTCTGTTTTGTTTTTTTTTGATGGTAGCCAAGCAGATGTGAAGTGAAAAGGTGGCTGGTTTTTTACGGGGTTACAAAATTTGTCTTTATTCTTCTTGAGCCCTGACATCATCTACACCATGGCTGCAAAGACATGACTGTCAGTTACAAACACACATATTCTCCTGCAAGGGGCCCTGGCTCTGTGTTCCTATTACCATGCTTGAGCTAGATTAGCGCATCATGTATTTCCATTTATATTACCACCCGGAGTTCTTGTGAATAAGCACTCCTTACCCCCTCACAGAGAGCTCCTTTCATCACAAACAATCAAACAATAGTCTGTCATGTCTATTTCAATTAGGTGTTGGAAAATTGAGGGCGTTTGATAAATCCCAATTTAATTCTAAGCCCTATACACGGGCTGGTCCTGATCTTCCAAACCATCGCCATAGACGCTTTGTTGCCAACATCATGTGCCTCTGCCGTCAGCTGGGACACAGGCTGTACACCCTACCTTGTCAAAGACACCACCCTACAACCTGAATTCCCAACTCCAGTCTCTTTGGAAACCCACCCATTCTCGTTTCCCACACCAAGAGATACATAATCTGTCCTAGTTCAAAGATCCCTCAGTGGGGAACACCAACATCCAAGGGCCCAGACACTTTGTGGGAGTCGACGAAACCACAGCAGCACTGAGTAAACCCCTTGAAGCCACTCCAAGCTAATTTCCTGGGACACTCCTAGGAAGGTGATAGCCAAGAACAGGTGTGATCAAGATGATCTAGAAAACACCTCCGAAGAAAGAAGCCTGACCAAGAAAGCTAGCCCTGGCTGCAGATTGCTTTGGAGAGTCCATACAAGAGTCCATACAAGTGCCGCCATAATTTTTTTTTTTTAATATAGTTGTGTTACATCCTCTGCTCCCTCGACCTCCGTATACTACGGCTGGGTATCACACACATGATTTCTGTCCTATCTTCACGAGCCCTTCCTAGTACTTATTTTTGTCCTTAATTATTTCTTTCCTCAAGTATACTTTGAAAAGGAAACTTTGTATTAAGAGGATAAATCAGTTTCTCAACCCCAGCACTGCTGAACATTTGGGACCAGGTAGTTCTCTGTGGTGAGGGGAGAGTCTGTGTTAGTGTAGGATGTTCAACAGCATCCCTGTCTTCTGCACAACTAGATGTCAGGAGCAGCCCCCTCCCTAGGTGTGACAACCAGAAATGTTTCCAGATATGGCCAAATGCTTTTGGGAAGAAGGGGGGATCAAATCCTTGATGGTTGAGAACCTCTGCCATCAACAGAAAACTAGTATTTTTTCTAAAGCACACATTCAAATATTCACTTAGTAATCAAAATTTCATCTGAAATTATCTTGTGTTGCCCACTCAGGATAAGTCCAAAGCCAGAAGGAAGGGAGCACAGCTTGAGGTGGGTTCCCCTGGATCTGGGAGTCAGGGCCTGTGTCCGAGCTCCATCTCATCACGTGCTGTGTTGCCTGGGCACGTTCCTTAGGCTTCTGAGCCTCAGTTTCCTCACTGGCCAAAGGTGGTAAGGACAGCACGGTCCAGCTCTGGTCTGGAGACTGTGGAATGCTGACCCCTGAACCGGACCACCCTTTTAGCGCCTGGCCCAGGGCTGAAGCAGAGGAGGCAGCGGTGAGCTTTCAGTGATTGAGTGTTGACACACTGGGGTTCTGAGCAGGAACAGTCTGAAAAAGGACTTTCCCTGATTCAAGGAAAGGAAAATGGAAAACCCTAGCACTAAACGATCACTTCATCAACCATGCACACCCTGAAATGCTCCTGCTAGGGCACGCCGTACTGCACACATTTCATCGCATCAAATGGTTACTGGGGGTGCCTCCACCGCAACCTGGCTGTGGCTCCCGAGAGAGGCGCCATGTTGGATTTCCATGCAGCACGCAACCCATCAAGGGCTTTCACACCCACAGAGGTCAGCAAACAGAGTGGCTGCACTGAGGCTTCTAATCCTTTGGGTGGGCCTCCAGGGCAGCGGTAACTATAGCAATCAACTCTGCAAGTAGAGGCCAAGTACCCGGCCCAGGCATGGGTTTCATTTGGCCTCAGTGAAAACAAAAACAAGAAAGGAAGAAAAACGTGAAGATGTTTTAAAAATTGGAACTCACTTAAAACCTAGGAGATTCTGCACAAAGACTGGGAGTTTTGGCTCATGAGGCAGCCTCAGGGGCTACCACCAGCGGGAACTGAGTGAGGCGGCCTTCTTTAGAAAGGACACGTGCTCTTGATTTGCTGTGGTCCTTACTGCTCCCTAACGTCCACCACCTGGTCCTCTCCTCTCACTGATAACACCTGTCTGACTTCCACAGTTGTCTGACTTTGCCACTTCTTCCACAGAAGGACTCCCCTCTTCTCCTTCCTTGTGAGTCAGTACCAAAGCTGTAGCAGTCACAGGACTTAAAAAGAGGTTATTGAACATCAGAGGAATTTTAAAAAAGCCTTTTGGAGATGTTGGTCAAAATACAACATAGTCTGTAACTTTAAACATTAATGCTTATGTCCAAGAGACTAAAGTACTTGCTTTTACTTTACTATGAAGAAAATATGAGACCAATTTAAACAAATGTACATGCAAAGCCTTTGAAATAAGTCAGAACTAACATGAAGATGATGGTGACTTTATCTAAAGAGCAAATGCCTTGGGGATGCCTAAGTGGCTCAGTCAGTTAAGCATCCTACTCTTGATTTCTGCTCAGGTTGTGATCTCAGGGTTGGTGAGTTCGAGCCCCTCATCCAGCTCTGCACGGACAGCGCACAGCCTGCTTAGGATGCTCTCTCTCTCTATCCCTCCCTCCCCCCACAAGCTCTCTCTTTCTCTCTTTCAAAATAAATAAATAAACAGTAAAAAAAATAAATAAAGAGTAAATGCCACACTGGAGGAGGCAGACAGGGAAAGGCTGGGACGGCTGGAAGCAAAGGAAGGTCTTGGGGATCACAGGATGATGTGGGGTCGTGGGTTTTATCCTCAAGTCACTCAAAGCCTTCATTAACCAACAAGCACACGTATATTTCTTTTAAAAAATTTTTTTAGGGGCGCCTGGGTGGCGCAGTCGGTTAAGCGTCCGACTTCAGCCAGGTCACGATCTCGCGGTCTGTGAGTTCGAGCCCCGCGTCGGGCTCTGGGCTGATGGCTCAGAGCCTGGAGCCTGTTTCCAATTCTGTGTCTCCCTCTCTCTCTGCCCCTTGCCCGTTCATGCTCTGTCTCTCTCTGTCCCCAAAATAAATAAACGTTGAAAAAAAAATAAAAAAAAAATTTTTTTAATGTTTTATTTATTTTTGAGAGAGACGGGGACAGAGAATTCCCCATAGGCTCTGCACTGACAGCACAGAGCCCGATGTGGGGCTCAAACTCAGGAACCTGAGTTCTGTTCAGTTCCTAAAAACTCTTCTAGTTTGTAAACAAATATCTTTTTAAAAATGTTTTCATGTTTATTTATTTTTGAGGGGGGGAGGGGCAGAGAGAGAGGGAGACACAGAATCCAAAATAGGCTCCAGGTCCTGAGCTGTCAGCACAGAGCCCGATGCAGGGCTTGAACCCACAAACCGTGAGATCATGACCTGAGCCAAAGTCGGACACTCAACCGACTGAGCCACCCAGGTGCCCCTCACATATTTCTTCTTAAACCAGGGGTTGGCAAATGCTGCCTCGCATATCAACCCAGGTCCGTTGGGTCTGTTTTTGTAAACAGTTTTGTTGGAACTCAACCACATCTGCTCACTTACATATTGTCTTTGGCTGCTTTTGTGCTACCTGGCCAGGTTGAGAAGTTTCGACGGAGACCTGTGGCCTGCAAGGCTTTGCGACATGAACCTTCCCGCTGAAGGGAACTGGGGAGGGAGTCACTCTGGTTTTACCGGTTTGGGGGCAGAGGCAGAGATCCTGGAGGCCAGTTTGAATGCCAGCTAATTGGGGACCACAGTCTTGGCCTGCTCCTTAATGTCCAGGGATGATTACAAAAGAAAGACCTGCACGGGGCCTCCTCAGAGTCACCATTGTGATTTTGTGGCCTTTGAATTATAGACAGCTCCTCCTTCCTTATGACTGACAGCAAGAGTGACTTCATTTATCTGCACCTGTCTGCACCGAGAGCTCCTGTTATCCCCACCTTCCAGACGAGAACACTGAGCAAAGACCGCCTGAGGAGCCAGAGCGAATATGGGGTACACACTACTAGGGTGACGAGCCTCCAAAAGCCACTCTGCCATTGCACATGTGGACACTGATGGCGGAAGCTGGGGACCCACACACGCCAGCCCTGGGGCTGGAAACGCACAGTGCTCACCATCTGTTTCTCGTCCCTTTAGCTGGAATCTGACTCAGTTCCACTCACCTGGAACGTGCCCCAGGTCCCCACTGCTCTCCAGTCTTCTGAGCTGTAAACACTCCCAGCCTAAGCTCTCAACAGTCACCTTGATCAGAAGGTGGGCAAAGACATGTTCAAGAGGAGCACACTGAGAATACTCCTTTGTTGGAGCCTTCAGTCCCCAGGCGGAGCTGCTCAAGTTTGAAAATCCGTTTTCAACAAGGTCCACCACTGGTCTTTGGAGAAACCCCATTGGTCCAAGCCACCCCTGCCATCACCTCCCAACCGGGCTTCTCGTGTCCGCTCTCACCTTCCCTGTGCAATCTCCACAGAGAGGCCAGAGTGGTCTTTGCAAAAGGTTAATCAGATGAGGGGATCTCCACTGAAATCCATCACCGGTCTTCCATTTCAGCTACAATCAAACCCTCAGCACGGACGATGAGCCCCCCTCCTGGCCTGAGCTCTGCCCATCTGTGAACTCATCCGTCATCCCTCCTCCCAACTCTCCCCACTGGCCTGCGGATAGCTCTTAAACTGCTCTAAATGAATCCCCACGTTGGGTCTCTAGACCGGCTACCCCTGCAGCCTAGAATGCTCTCTGATGGATCTCCGCATGGCTACCTCCTCACCGCTTGGGTCTCTCCACTAATGTCATCCCTTGAACACTCGATGCCGTACTGCCCCCCCTCCCCCAACTCTGGCACTATTTGAAGTTATGCATTTCTTCCTTGCAATATTCTCAAGCTTCTCCACTAAAACATAAACCCCTGGAGAACAGAAGCCCGCCTTGATCTGTGTTCTATTCCCAATGCTTCGTGCAGTGCCCAGAACACAGCGGGCACTCCATAAATATTTCTTTAATATCTTCAAATGCAAGAAATTCTGTTTCACAGCCATTCCTAGAGGGAATGTCATGATTCATGTAGGAATGGCTTCAAACGGCTTTATAAGTGGCCCAGTATTTCCTTCACTCAACTCCACGGAAGGCTACTCTGTACCTTTCCCTAAAATCAAGACAAACTGAGCAACACCCATAGGAAACCCAAACTTCAAAAAACGAGTCCATACCAGCTTTAAGGAGGAACGTAATTCAAAACATGAAAATTTATTCTAAGTTGTATCTTAACATACGAGATCTCAGCTTTAGATGAATTTTAATGTTTACAAGTGCAAAAGCAAATAAATATTTACCAGTTGCTTTTTTTTTTTTGCACTCTTATAACTCCACAACAGCTTAGATGCAAAAAAAATTGTTGCTAAACATCTTGTAGTCTGGCAAAAAGAAGAATTTCTTATTAAGAAAACCCCTCACAACAATAACAACCCCTCATGCTCACGGCTGCCTCGCAGAGACGAACAGGATGGTTCGTTAGGCTCTGAGCGTTGGAGAGAGCAGCACATCTCACTGGTCAGGATGACGGGGACCGTTGCCTCACGGCGGAGGCCACACCAACCATGCCCTGCTCTCACCATCCATGAGCTGGGTGATTCATGCAGCAAACAGGGCTCTGGGACAGAGAGCCCTAATCTCCGGGCTCGGACGGTGAGCTATTAGCAGCCTGCTGCACGCTGGAGGGTCTCAGGCTTTTGGTTTCGACGTGAATGTCACTTCCCCAGCAGGGCCTATCTTAGTTAAGAGAGGTCCCTGACCTCCTCATGATTCTCTTCAACGGCACCCTGTTTATTCCCTCTATGACCGTTTCACAGACTCCAATTTTAGTTGGCAGTTTCCTGGCTAGCTAGCGGACCTGCTTGCTTGCTGTGTTGACACCCTGCTTCCTCGCTTCCCCGTGGGCACTCTAGCTGAGTGCCATCGTCGCGGAGTCCTTTATACAGTGAGCCTCAAGAGGCAGAGGCTGTGCTTACCTCGGTTCGCACCCACCCAGGGCCTGGCACCAAACAGTCGGTCCATAAACACAGGCGCTAAGTGAATACAGAAAGAAATCTTGGGGCGCCTGGGTGGCTCAGTCGGTTAAGCGTCCGACTTTGGCTCAGGTCATGATCTCGCGGTTCATGAGTTCAAGCCCTGCGTCGGGCTCTGGGCTGACAGCTCAGAGCCTGGAGCCTGTTTCAGATTCTGTGTCTCCCTCTCTCTCTCTGCCCCTCCCCCGTTCATGCTCTGTCTCTCTCTGTCTCAAAAATAAATAAACGTTAAAAAAAATTTTTTTTTAAAAAAAAGAATGAAATCTTGGGGCGCCTGGGTGGCTCAGTTGGTTAAGCGTCTGACTTCAGCTCAGGTCATGATCTCACAGCCTGTGACTTCAAGCCCCGCATTGGGCTCTGTGCTGTGATAGCTCAAAGCCTAGAACCTGCTTCCAATTCTGTGTCTCCTTCTCTCTCTCCCCCTCTCCCATTTGTACTCTGTCTGTCTCTCTCTCTTGCAAAAATAAACATTAAAAAAAATAAAAGAATGAAATCTTAAAGAGGGGCTCCTGGGTGGCTCAGTTGGTTAAGCATCCGACTCCTGATTTTGGCTCAGGTCATGATTTCGTGGTTCATGGGTCTGAGCGTCACAAGGGGCTCCACTCTAATAGTGCAGAGTCTGCTTGGGGGATTCTCTCTCCCTCTCCTTCTGCCCCTTCCCCACTCATGCTCTCTCTCTCTCTCAAGATTAACTTAAGAAAAGAAAAAGAGTGAAATCTCAATGAATAAACTTAAGATCAATGTCTTTTTTAATTCATTTACTTCACTGTGTCCAAGTCCTCGGAGGTACCCTGAGGTAAGTGGATTTTACCAACAAACAAACATCAAGGCAAGACTTCCTCGAGCAACAATAAGTGAGAAAGTCTTCTTATTAGAACAAACCAGAGAGCAAGAGAGACAGACAGATACAGGCACACACACGTCTCTTACGCCAGGGACACATATACTTCCAGGAACATGAAGTTCCCTATCCCGGTTTTTCTTAAAGGGGGAGACTGCTCACGGCAGCACGGAGCCTCACAGGAGGACCGGGCCACTTACCTGGATTGACAGTGATAAATTTGCTATCCTCAGAAAATCTGTCCCCTCGGGACATAGGCTTTTTCGATGGCATCTGGGGCCTCCCAGGATCACTCCCTTCGAAACGCTCCTCTGTGACTGTGGCGGGCACTTGGGTGGAGGTGACCGAGCCGGGGTCCAGGCCCGGGAGGGCATCCCTCCCATCATCGGGCCGGGCTGTAGGGACGGCAGTGTGGTCTCGCCCGTGCCCAGGCAGAGTCTGACGCCCACCGGCCTCCGCAGTCCTGTCGGGAGACGAGGGGGTGGGGGTGGGCTCGTCCTGGCTCCGTTCCTGGGTGGCGTGGGTCACCCCGCTCTTTTTCTTCTCGGAGTCCTTCTCCCCCTCCTCCTCATGCTCCCGCTCTCCGTCCTCGCTCTCGCTCTCCTCATCCTTTTCCCCTTCCTCCGCGCCCTCGCTGTCCCTGGTGGGCGCCGAGTCGCCGTCGGGGCCCGGGGAGGCCAAGGCCTCTGTGGTGGCTAGGATGGGCCTGCTGGCCTGCTTGCTGGCAGAGGCGGCCGTGGGCAGGCGCGTGGGCCACACGGTGCTGGGGAAGGACGGGATGCCACCACCGCTGAACCCCAGGCCCGCCAGGAGCGTGCTGGTGACCACCGAGGCCACGGTGGCCTGGCTGCCGCTGGAGGAGGGGCCCATCCCGGTCGCCATGGAGACAAATGAGAAGGGGATGCCAGACGACGTCCAGGTAGAGGACCCCGAGCTGATGGGGGCCATGTCGGCCGAAGAGGCAGGAGACGCTGTGGGCTTCAAAGGGTCACCCGGGGAGGTCAGGGGAAGGGACAGAAGAGAAAGCAGAGCCATGTCAGTCATCAGGATGGGGAAAAAGGCCCTGCTTATGACCCTCAGTAGGTTTTTATGGTACCAAGGCTGACATGAGGTGGTCCATGGTCACATGACCACCTCCGGTCTCAACAGTTTTACAATCACTTTGAGCGCATTAAAAAATTCAACTAGTGTATCAAACCAACTCTTCACCACTTTTGCTTAGGAAGAAGCTCAGTGAGTGGCAAAAAAAAAAAAAAAAAAAAAAAAGAAAAGAAAAAAAGAAAAGTAAGTACCATTAAAGTTGGGGTAAAGACCAATATCCGCTAAGTAATAAATCAGCAACATCAGATGGTCACATGATCCTGGGCTGACCCTGCCAGAGGCAGGAGTCCCTGCTTTTTCATATGTATCACTGGCTCTCATGGAGAACACACAGCAACCAGGTCTAGAAAAGCCCTCCAGGGTCTGGTTCCTCCGTCTCAAAGTGAGGAAGCGGATGGACAGAAAGGGCACGTGGCTGTCCACGTCCGCAGCGGGAGGAGCCACGCTCAACCCTGCACGCTCTGGGAAGTGGCTTACAGCCCTGCGTCTTCCCTGTGGGTCCCGTATAGCCGCTGCCGCTTCCGGAGTCTCTGGGTCTATCCATGGGGACCTCTACGCCCAGGTACATGAGGCGCACAGGATCATCACCCCATTTTACAGGTCAGGAAACCAAGGCACAGAGATGTTAAGGGCTAGAGGCAGGGCCGCCTGTGTTCAAGCCTCAACGCATTCTTCCCACCATCCTAAACTGGGGCTTCTGTGTGAGAAGCAGATAATGGTATCTTGGAAAAACAAGAGATGTTGCTCTAAGTTACCGGTTTTAGTTCTTATAACCCGGTATACAGCATCCAGAATGCCATCCCCTCACTTATATAGTTCAAAACAATACAGCCAGAGCCACTTTGGTTCTTTAACGTCGTCACCATATTTCACTTGGGAAACTTTGTAGTCTAAGGAAGGCCAATGTTAGCACATGTTCGTTTCTAATGCTAAATGCCACATAAGACAAAGCATCCAGGACATAGAGGTCAGATGGTCTGGGCTTGAGTTGACAAACTCTTGTCTGGGTGATGCTGAGCACATTGTTTTAACTCACTAAGCCTCAGTTTCCTCTGTAAAATGGAAACAGTAGTAACACTAGTCTTATGGGATGCTGCAAGCAGTAAATAAAATAATAAAATCATCTAAAACCCAGGGAATGCTAGTAAATTTTAGACTACTACTGTTATTACCAACACTGTGATTAATATTATGATTGTTAGTTACACTAGGAATGGGAAAGCTTAGATATTAATCGAGGCTCCAGAAACTTGCAAATCCACGTAACTCTGGGGAAATGACAACCTCTGAATTTTAGCATATGTTCAACGAAGGGCTTGGAACAGACCTTCTGCAATCATTTGCACTCTTACTTTGTACGATCCCATAGATTATAAATAATTTAAAATATGGAGAGTTTTTACCTTGATAGGAACTATACAGTACAACACAACTGCTTTAACTATCGCCAAGCTTCTTTTCATAACACATTGAATTATAAAGAGGGAGAAATGTGATTTTTTTCTGTATTTTCACCTCTTCAAGAGCAGTTTAACAACATCCTACTGCCACCTCGTGGTCACGGTTTTAACTGCATGCGAGTTAACAACCAGCCAGAACAAAGCAATTACCGTTTGCTACTTACCACTCCTGTTTTAACAATTCTGGTCCCTTGGAATATTCGAGTAGTGTTAGCTGAGAAACAAAGAAATTACATCGTGAACAATATACCTTTTTTTGTTGTTCCAATAAAACTTTTGATTTACATATAATTTTCACATGTCATGAGATATTATTCCTTTGTAGATTTTTTCCCAACCATTTAAAAATGTAAAACCCTTCTTAGCTTGTGAGTCATTAAAAAACCTTTCACAGGGCTATGTAGCTTGCCTGCTGACTCTTGTCTTACGGTATTAGTTAAATTTTTAAAAAAAAATTAATTGTTTTCTGTTTTGAAGTAAAACTTACATAAGTAAATCTACAAATTTTAGGTGTACTGTCCAAGTAATTTTCTCTATAAACACCTGTGTAACTACTACCCATATTGAGACATATATAGATGTTGGCCAGCACTCCAGAAGGTTTGCATAAGCCCCACACAATACTGACCCCACCTTTCCAAAAGGTAACCCACAATTCTGACCTCTGTTTTGTCTATCTCTGATTTCATATAAATGGAATCATTATTGCACTGTTCCTACCTATCATCTTTCTTTTCAAGTCTATTTATTTTTTTAGTAATCTCTGTACCCAACTTGGGGCTCAAACGCATGACCCTCGGATCAAGAGTCACATGCTCTTCTTTTTTTTTTTTTTAATTTTTTTTTTTCAACGTTTATTTATTTTTGGGACAGAGAGAGACAGAGCATGAACGGGGGAGGGGCAGAGAGAGAGGGAGACACAGAATCGGAAACAGGCTCCAGGCTCTGAGCCATCAGCCCAGAGCCCGATGCAGGGCTCGAACTCCCAGACTGCGAGATCGTGACCTGGCTGAAGTCGGACGCTTAACCGACTGCGCCACCCAGGCGCCCCGAGAGTCACATGCTCTTCTGACTGAGCCAGCCAGACAACCCCCTACCTACCATCTTTTTGTTTATAATTTCCTACATTATCAATTCCGTGATTATAACATGAATCCTGAACTTACTATAGTTTACCTTAAACTAGCACTTGTACCACTTCCTGAAAACATAAGAACTGTACAACAGTTTAACCCTATTTGCCTGCCTCGCCTTTTGTGTGCTGTCATATATTTTATATTTTATTTCTATTCAGTTTTAAAGCCCCATAAGATACCGCCTTCATTGCTTCATTGCTTTAAATTGACAAATTCTGATATGACCCACACAACATTCGTTCTGATGTTCGTTCCTTCCTGTGGTTCTGCCTCTTATTGTTGTTAAACAATATAACTCTAGAAAATGTTTAATTGTGGTAAAATACACATAAACTTACCATCTTAACCAATTACAATTTTTTTTTTAATTTTTGAGAGAGAGAGAGAGAGAGAGAGAGAGAGAGAGAGAGAGAGAGAAGGCTCCATGATCAGGACAGAGCCCGACGAAGGGCTTGATCCTATGACCCTGGGATCATGGCCTGAGCTGAAATCCAGAGTCGAATGCTCAACCGAGCCACCCAAGTGCCCCATCTTAACCACTTTTAAGTGTGCAGTTCAGTAGTGTTAAGTATGTTTTCATTGGTGTGCAACCAATCTCGGAATTTTTCATCTTCCAAAACTGAAACTCTGTACCCATTCACTCCTCTCTCAGCCTCTGGCAACCACCATTCTATTTGATGTTTCTATATGTTTGACTACTCTAGATACTTCACATAAGTGGAATCATATATATTTGCCTTTTTGTGACTGGCTTATTTCATTTAGCACAAGGTCTTCGAGGTTCATCCATGCTGGGCCATGTGTCAGAATTTCCATGCTTTTCAAGGCTGAATAATATTCCACTGTATACACACATAGCATTTTGTTTATCTATTCATTGTTAGTGGACACTTGGGTTGCTTCACTACTGTGAATAATGCCAAACAGTCTAATTAAAGAAAACAGCAAAGTGCTTCTTTGTGGTTATCTCCAAATAGGAGTGTTATATAAACTAAAAGTTCGCTTCCTATATACACATGGCACTGAAAAATCAGAAAAAAAAAAAAAAAAGCTAAATACCAAAGTATACAATATGCGTGTCTGTTGTAAGTTTTTACCTAAACCAGGAGTGGCAAATGACTGGCATAATTTTTGTTTGGCCTGCAACCTTTTTTAAAACTGAATTTGTTGCAATAGCTTTCAAACTAAAAATCCCAATTTCCTACTTCTCCTGTAAAGTCACAATATTCAGTAAAACTGAACTCTCCTCCCTGCAGGGACTGAGCATCCCTCAGTGGATGGTGGATGTCCAGCTTCCCGTGGATAACCCTCCCCGTGTCTATGCATGTGCCTTGCACGGCCCCAGGGGCACCTGAGTCTGCAACCCCCAGCCTAATGACACATTCATTTTGCATAGTTGGAAAGTCGAGATGAACTCTCGACTTTGGAAAGAGATGCATAGTGGGAAAGAGATGAACGTGGAGAGGAGACCCATTTAGAAGTCAATGCAACCAAGTCAAACAGAGCAGCCTAGGAAGTGAACAGCTCTTTCCCGGGACTAACTATAACCTCCTACCATCTTTTAGTTGCTCTAGGATCGATACGGTGCTGTCTCAGAAAGGTGTACTCACCTCCCTTCGTTAAAGCGGGTCATCTAAAGAGACCTGTGTCACCTGCCCTTTACAAAGGGCTCTGATTAAGGCCCAGAAAGGAAGCAGCAACTCAGCACACATACTTCTCATTAACGTTTGACAGTTTCTACTGGGCTGGTTCAAGCTGCGGTGACCAGGAAGTTTCTCCGGGGGACCGTTGGTATCAGAAATGCTTAACCTGGCACCCATGGGCCCAGGGGGATTCAGGGACAGGCAAAAGGCATCTGTTTTTTCCCACTAAGCTCTCACTGACGTGAAACCAAGGCTCTCCTTCTGCCATGAGAGCAGCCAACATATCTCAGCAGCCCCAGTAGGACCTGTGACTTTGACTGAAGTCAGGTATTTTTGTATTCCCTTATAATTGTCGTAGCTATTCTGCCGCAACATTTATGTTTGTCGCCACTCAGACATCAAGGTAGCAAGCCGACCCAATGCTTGTCCTTTGATGCCTTAATAAAAAAAGGAAAAAGCATCTATGACTATATTCCCAAATTTATGTGTTTAAAATATTTTGACAACTGTATTTGAGCATAATTGGTTCCCTCTTCTGTGTATTTTACTTATTTATTTTAAGTGATTGTGAGATGGGATCCATTGGCTTCAGGCTGCCTAATGGGTCTGTGGCTCAGAGAAAAGCTCAAGAACCACTATTTTCTATGACCGTTGTGAACTGCAGACAGGCTTTGAACACGAAGCAATTGATCTTTCCACCCATTTTTGTTGAATTACGGGGGCCATAGGGTAATATTTAGGGGTGGTCTGTTGCTATGTATAAACGATCTGGATTTGGAATAAGAAATCAAGACACTGCTTAGTGGCCAAGTGGTTTTTTCTTCTTGTTGCTGTTGTTTTTTTTCTGCAAGTCACTTGACTGCCTGGAACATCATCTCTCCATCAGTAAAATAACATGTACCTTACAAGCTGCCACTGTCATGGGGTCAAATGAAATAACTTACTAACTTATGGGAAAAGGCTCTGTAACTGTGAGCCATTCATGGATACTGCTTGGTATTATTACTATTATATTTGTCACACTCAAGTCAATATGTAACACTTAATAGTGTATTTACCATAATGTACACATTCCAACATGGCTTCCTCATGCTCCCAAACCAGATGTAAACTTCATCACTGGGAAACCTAATTATTCTGAACTAGGCCTCTGTGAAATTCCTTAAGCTTTTTTCCACTCCCTTTTAAGACTTGAGTCCTAACAGTTGATCAGTTTTGCACGCTGGCTCCACTGCTCACAAACGCATCCTTGGCTCTCAAGATGAGGTGTGCTAGCCTCCCCGAAGAGTTAGTTCGTACGCTGCCCACCGGATGCCTAATTTAGGGAAGACGCAAAAGCCATCGTGGGGAGGCCCAGAGGATCCACGCCCCTCTGTCAACGTACAGGGACAAGCAACAATATAGAAAACGAGGAAACGCACGTCCACCTCTGAACAAAGTGAGTCTTTCTAGACAAAGGAGACATTGGCCATTTCCAACAAGTCTCTGTGATCAGACATGTTAAATATTCCATGCTTGGAATTTATAGCTGACAAGGCCTTTTTGAATTACACTACATTACAAACATTTAATTTTTCAAAGTCCACACAGAAGCCAGCAAACTCAGGGGCCTATTAATCAGGACAGGCAGTTCTGCAGATTTTAGGTTCTTGGTCGGAGCACACGGGAGGCCTAATCATGATTTATGCGTCCAAAGTTCCAGGGCCCTGGCCTCAGCAAACTCCCACTGTGGCCTCCTATTCTCTCTCCCCTGGGCCGCACAGACCTGGCTCTGGCCTGTGGACCCTCGTCAACACAGGCAGAGGGGCCAAAACACGCAGGGCACAGGGGGTCGCGTGAAAAAAACACAGCGATGCTCATTTCAATTAGTTTAAATGGAAGGATGACATAATGTGAACACTAGCAAAGAGTATTTAAATGCTAAATGCCGAACTGTAAAGCTAGAAGGGATCCTTAGAGGGAATCTAAAGCTGGAGGGTTTCTTAGCCTGAGTTCACCCTTTCTTTTTATATCAAACCTAGTACTAAGGTGATATTTATAGTTGGTACCAGGCACTCTGCTAATTACTTTGCATGTTTCACCACACGCCATTCCACAAGGTCCCTGTGAGTTGGTACCTTCGATACCGCCGCTTTTCGGACGGGGATGCTGCAGCTTGGGGGAGCTAATAACCATTCTCTGAGTTCCGGAAACACCGAGTGGCAGGTGGACTCAAAGCCGGGGGCCTCACTCCAGGGCCCCAGCTCTACACCAGTGCCTCTCAGTGTTCACTGCGCATGCCAGGTGGGCCATCTGCTTAGAACTGAGATTCCTGGCCCCACCATCAGAGATTCTGAGGCAACTGTTCAGGGAGAGGCCCATAAATGTGCATTTCTCACTGGCTTCCAGATGATGCTGATTGATGCTGCTGGTTCAGGACCTACGGGCTTGATGGGGCCCCTGAAGTTGTACTCAAAACTCTGGATTTTTCTATGGGAAGGGTCCAAAGACTTCATCAGATACATGACTCAAAAAAGTTAAAGAGCCACTGGCCTGGGGAGTAGGTTTCTCTGAAACTGAGGATCCCAGGTGTGAAGAACTTTATCAGTGAGGACCTCAGCCTAGGACAGCAAGGTCCAGTGCCCTGGTGCCTCCCGCCATGTTGGTCTTGGTGCACGTCCCCAAACTCAGTCACCAAATAAAGTCACAAAATAAAGTTTCACTGGAACCATGACTGGGATTAGGTTGGGGCAAGTTTTTTTTTTTTTTTTTTTCCAACGTTTATTTATTTTTGGGACAGAGAGAGACAGAGCACGAACGGGGGAGGGGCAGAGAGAGAAGGAGACACAGAATCGGAAACAGGCTCCAGGCTCTGAGCCATCAGCCCAGAGCCCGACGCGGGGCTCGAACTCCCGGACCGCGAGATCGTGACCTGGCTGAAGTCGGACGCTTAACTGACTGCGCCACCCAGGCGCCCCAGGTTGGGGCAAGTTAAGACAGAGTGGAGCCTATCTTTATTTAGAATTTGTGTATTTTCTCCACGAACATTTTGCACGGATTTTGCTTCGAAAAAAAGTTCTGGTAAAATACAACATACCTTGAGTACGGAGTTTTTTGGTACTCTTAAATTTTGCACGAAGGTAAATGCTTCCTTTGACTGACCCTAGTCCTGACTCTGGAACGTTCTACCAGACCCTATCTCAGCAGGAGCATAGAGCTATTTCTCCAGAAACCCAAGGATCCTGCAAGCAAAGGCTCATTTATGTGGCTTGTAAGCGAGAAGGGCATGCTGTAGGAGCGCCTGGGTGGCTCAGTCAGTTAAGCATCCAACTCTCGGTTTCGGCTCAGATCACAATCTCACGGTTTCACGGGTTTGAGGCCTGCATCAGGCTGTGCACTGCCAGTGTGGAGCCTGCTTGGGATCCTCCCTCTCTCTGTCTCTCTCCCTCTCTTTCTGCTCCTCCTCTACTCATGCTGTCTCTGTCTCTCTCAAAATAAATAAATAAACTTAAAAAAAAAAAGGAGTGTGCTATATGTTTGGGCTGTAGTTCCTAAGAGAATAGCTAAGTGAATCATGCTAAAAATCCAAAAGCGATATTCCATAACACGACTAGGATGTGATTTTTGTGATGACGCAGTGTTAGACAAATATTTGGTTCCCCACAGTTGGAATATGACAATAATAATAAACAAAATGATCAACACTCTGCTCTTGTTCCCCGTCTTCTGGCCTATGAAACCCTCAACCTAAAAGACAGGCTTAAATTCCTCAGGCTTTTCAGGCGTGATTTAAAACTCCATGTTGATTCTTAGGCCAGGCTTATTTCTTCTGACCAGGCACGTTAAGAAGAAAAAAGATAAAGCATAACAAAGGAGGGGTGCAGGGGCACTTGGGGCCAGAGAAGAGGGGAACTGGCCTTACCTTGAAAGAGCATAGTCTGGCTGAAGTCACTGCGCATGTCATTCCTACAGACGGCTTGGACACGGAACAGGTAAAGGCTATCCGGTGACACGTGGCTAATGGTGGCTTTCTGCAGGTGAAGCAAGAAAAGGCAGTGAGTTGGTTTTGAGGGCTGGTACACGCCTGACCTTCTAAAACCAAACCTAAAATAATGTTAAGCATTCCTTTTAGGTTTCTGGGTACCATGGCAAAGCCTGACAGACACGATGCTCCCCTGCTGACCGAAGGCTCAGTTTGAAGGGAAAGAACGTTTCGAAATAACTGGCTGGGAATCTGTTTTCAACACTGAAGCATGCAGGAGAGCAGATGTAACAAAATCAGTCCGGACTCATCCTTGACCGGCCTGGAACATGTCTTCAGCCATCTTCGTCCTCACAAGGCTTGGGATTCTTTCCTTTAGTCCAGTTGTAGACTGTAATTATTTACCCTAGGCAGCCTCTAGAATTACCAAGTATACTAAACTTCCAGAAGCAGGCAGAGTTTTTAATATCAACAACAAAATCTTGGCGTATACATTTCTTGGCAGTTCAGAGGCCTCGTTGTACTTGATGGATGGATACTATGGGGCACGAGGCTAGGTCAGAACACTTGATTAGAGTCCAGATGACACGAGACCCACCCCTGTCACACCACTCGCTGGCCGTGTGATTCCAAGTGAGTTGCTTAATGTCTTCCAGCCTCTGCTACCTTCCACTGTTAAATGCAAAAAGCAGTAGCTACCTCACAGGATGCTTGTGAGTCCTGTAGCACACACGCCATGCAAACCTTGTCCGCAGGCATTCCGCACCACATAACGTAAAGAATGCCCCTGGTCTAACACAGAGCCCAGCAAGCCACAGCCCACAGGCCAAATCCTACTGTTTCCTTTTTTTAAATAAAGTTTTATTAGCATACAGCCATGCCCACTCATTTTCATGTTGTCTGTGGCAGCTTTCAGCCTACGACGGCAGAGCTGAGTAGCTGCCATAAAGACCTAATGGCCTGGAGAGCACCCCCCCCCCCCCATTTTGCTATCCGGCTCTTTCTAGAGAACGTCTTGTCAATCCCTGGTCAAGCATCACCAGCCAAATCCAAATCCCTGTTCCTCAAAGCTTTATTCTAAGAGTCTTTGAAAATGAGAGAATTGGGGGCGCCTGGGTGGCTCAGTCGGTTAAGAGTCCAACTTCAGCTCAGGTCGTGATCTCACGATTTGTGAGTTTGAGCCCTGCTTCAGGCTCTGCACTCTCTCTCTCTCTCTCTCTTTCTCTCTCTCTGCCCCTCGTGGGATTCACTCTCTGTCCCTCTCTCTCTGCCTCTTGATCACTTGTGTTCTCTCTTTCTCAAAAATAAATAAATAAACAATAAATAAATTTTTTAAAATTCAAAAAAAAAAAAAGTGTTCCTTTTAGGTTTCTAACCCCAGTAGCCGTAAGGTAGAGAACAGCTTTGCTCCCACTACATCAGCACTCTCAACTTCTTGAGGAATTAAGAAAATTAATTTTGTGTCCCCAAAGAAAATAACCACCCCCAGAAAATTCTGCTTAAAAAAAGAAAAAAAAACCTTGCTGTCAAAGCAGGTTTTTCTCTCTCTTTCTCTCATAAACTAATTAATGCCTCATTCTCTAAACCTCTGACCCCCTGGTCTGTCTTTGTTCAGAGCGAAATCTTTGCTCCATCTATGCAGGGGTTTATCAGAATTCACTCCCAGCCGGTATCTATTTATCTTTGTGTGTTTAATTATTTTCCACTTAGAACAAGAAACCGCGTAAGTGCCTAGTTTCTGCTGATTAATGTAAGTCATCTGTACTCGAGAATGAGAAAAACCCTTTACGGACTTCCAATAGTGACAAGAGAAAGGTTAAAACACATCATAACCTTGGGTGCCTTTCAATAGATTTCCCTCTGATTTCATGAGGCTCATCATTCCCTAATGTGACCCAGATAACAATGTCTAGTGGGGAAATTGAAAATATAAATGGAAATGAAGTAAAAGAATCTTCATCTAAAAGAATATGAAAAGTATTATTCTGTAACTGATTGAATGGGCCCTGGGGACTCTGTACGGGAAAGAAAAAAAAAAGTGATAACAGTCATTAAGAATCCCACTTGGTGCTACTGTATTTTTCATGTGCACATACAATTACGGTTTCATTATTCCACAGCCTTTTTTTTTCATTAACAATAAGTGGAAGGCTTTTAAACCAAATGTGTCACTTTGAGTTTCTATGCAAAGACTTCAAGCCTCGTGCTTGCTGGAGGGTTTGCTTTCATAGCGAAGAAGATGGCATCTGCAAGCACCTGTTCTGAAGGGCCTCGGTGGGTGTTGGCCTCTAAACACTTCTGTAAACGTTAGGACGAGAAGCTGGGCTGGGCAGGGCAGAGACAGCTTAGAGTGACGTCAGATATTAGAGCATCTGAGAGTCTGAGAACACAGGTTAAAAATCACATGGCCACAGGGGTCCAGTGTGAAATGGTAATGTGTGAGGCTGATCATTTGTGACCGAGGGAGTGGTGGGGACTCTGGGCAGCTAACGGTGCAGGTGACTAGAGTACTAGTGGGGAAGAGGAGGGGGAGGAGGAGGAGGAGGAGGAGGGGGAGGAGGAGGAGAGGAAAAGGAAGAACTATAATAGTAATAGCTTGGGGCTTATCCAGCACTTATGTGCCAGGACCTGTTGTACATTTGCACACCTCATACTTACAACAGCCACATCAGATTTAAAAAAGGGCTTAATGGAAGCTTTCTGGTTTTTTGTTGGTTGGCTTTTTTTTTTGTTTTGTTTTTTAATGTTTTATTTATTTTTAAGAGAGCCAGAGAGAGAGGGCGCATGAGTGGGAGAGGGGCACAGAGACAGAGGGGACAGATGATTGGAAGAGGGTTCTGGGCTGACAGGAGAGAGCCCGATGTAGGGCTCGAACTCACCACCATGAGACTGCTACCTGAGCTGAAGCTGGACGCTCAACCGACTGAGCCACCCAGAAGCCCCTGTTGGTTGTTTTTTGGAAATAATGTAAGAATAAGCAGTCAGTTTTGAAGAGCCTGATTACAAAGAAACTACCTAGCTTTTTCCGGTGGTGTAGCCAGGAAATGGAAGGGTGGAAGGAGCCCAGGGGGGGTCCCAGCCACGGCTCCCAGGGATAGCCACGGCGATGCGCAGCACAGCGCCCTCAGCAGGCACAGATAAGGCACGCCGTGCAGTGCGCGGATGGTAAGAGACGCGGCAGGGGCTCCCCTCGTAACTGCAAGGGCAGTTATGAACACAGCGAGGTTTTACCAAGTCTTTGTCGCTGTCCTTTGTAAACGTCTTCTCCTTCTCGTCCTCGTTCTTGGTCCAGCTGTAGGAGATCATGTAGTTCATGATGGGTGGGTGGTAGACGGTCTCCGGCTGGCTCCAGGACACCTGCAGCGCCGTCTGGTTCAGAGGCTGCACCTTCATGTGGATGGGCGGAGAGCTGCAAACTGAAGACAACACACGGCCAAGCTCAGGGGCTCCCGGGACAACACGCGATTCCACCACGTGCCCGAGTTCTTAAAGATTCTAACCCCCCAAAGCTGGCATCGTAGTACAGGAAATATCCGTACTCCTTTTACCGAGTTTCACCCACTGCTAACATTTTGCACCTCCCACTCACACACACACACACACACACACACACACACACACACACGCAATTGTTTTCTTGCAAAATCACTGAAAGCAAGTTGCAAACATGCTGATGCTTCCCTCCTTAATACTTTGGCCTTCATCTCCTCAGAATAAGGGCATTCTCTTATATAATTGCATTGGACTGCACACTTGCGTCCCCCTCTGCAAATTCATATGCTGAAATCTGATCCCCAATGTCACAGTATTTGAAGGTGGGGTCTTTGGAAGGCAACTGAGTCATGAGGATGGAACCCTCATTATGAAGGGGATTAGTTTTTCTGTAAAAGAGACCCCAGAGGCACCCCCTCACCCATTCACCATGCAAGCAGACAGCCGTCTTACGGACCAGGAAGCAGGCTCTTACCAGACAGCAAATCTGCCGGTGCCTTACCCCAGGGTCCCAAGCCTCTGGGACTGTGAGAAAACAAAATTTCTGTGGTTGACAAACCTCCCAGGCTATGGTAGTTTGTGGTAGCAGCCTGAGCTAAGGCAATAACCGTCACAGCATTATCATACTTAAGAAAATAAACATTAATTCAATAATATTATCTGATATATAGTCCATATTCAGATTTCCCCAGTCATGTCCTATGATAATTTACGGCCATTCCCCACCCCCCCCCCCCATCCCATATTGCAGTTAGTTATCACAATGCTTTAGCCCTTTAAATCTATTACAGTCCCTGGCCTTTTTTCCTGATGACTTTTTTGAAGAAGCCAGGCCATCTGATGTGTGGGCTATCCCGACACAGTGAAACTGTAGATGAAATTTTACTGTAAATACACCAGAGTGTCAACCGATATAATTTAAAACGAGACTTTAATTTTGAAGCAAAGCCACAAAACAGGGATGGGTTTCCTCTGGACCAGCAGGACCCTGTGTATTTATACGGATGCAGGGCATAAGGAAAAGTCAGGCTACTTCTCTTTTTCACTCCTTGTGGCCGGCACGTTTGAAGGGATGTGGTGGTTCTACATCCATCGGTAGACAAAGCCAAGTCGACAGTAGCATTAATAGTGCAACATTTTAGGTTTTCAAATGGGTCCTTTCCAGTGGCCATGATTCCTGTCTCCGTGGGGCTTAGAGTCTACGGCAGGGTTTCTGAGCCTCAGCAGTACTGACCTCGGGCCAGACAATTCTCTGCTCCTGGGGGGCTGTCGTGTGCGCTGCTGGATGTTTAGCAGCATCCCTGGCTGCATCCAGTAGACGCTGGGAGTACTTCCTTCCCCAGTTATGACAACCAAGATGGTCCTCAGATAATGCCAAATGTCCCCTGGAAGGCCAGTCGCCCCCAGCTAAAAACCACTGGTCTAAAGGGGGCGATGGAGATTCGTCAAAGAAAGACACATGTGCAGCTGGTATCACACGCCCGGATGGAATGGATGGTCAGGAGGAGAAGTACGCAGTGTTTTCCAAGCATATTATGGGAGGATGTGGCCCAGGCTTTGGTAGAGACTCCCTTGAGGGAGGTACATCTGCCTGAGAGCTGACAGAGAAGTGGAGATTAAGGGGAGGGAGGGAGGGCAGGTCGAGGGACCA
The DNA here is from genome assembly GCF_022837055.1 of Prionailurus viverrinus. NCBI lineage: Eukaryota > Metazoa > Chordata > Mammalia > Carnivora > Felidae > Prionailurus > Prionailurus viverrinus. The sequence continues at coordinate 29,112,311 of NC_062562.1, read as the reverse complement.
CAGCAGGGGGAAGGCCTGAGGGGCTGGATGGAGGCACAGAGAACTAGGCAAGAGGCAAGCATTAACTGGTGGAGCTGGAAAGACCTCATACCCCAAAAGCCAAGTCTGGTCTTGATCCTATGGGCACCGGGAAACGAGAAAGATCTAAACCAGAGAACGACGCAAGCAGGTTTGCACTCTTCAAGATCCCTTGAGCTTCCACCTCCCGGTAGAAGAACCTGGAGGAGCCAGGAGGGAAGGGGGGAGGCAGTGAAGAGGTGCTGTGGGTGGCCAGGCTTGCAGACCAGAGAGAGGATCCGAGAATGGCGGGATCTAGAGCAAAGAGGTAAAACTGAGAGGCCCAGTGAGGTGCTGGCCTAGGAAGGGTGTGAGGGAGAGGAGGGCAGTGAGGACCATACTCCGCCTTGGGGTGCAGGAGGTGAGCAACACCGGAGGAGATGGGTCAGGCTCCAGGGCTTGGTTCTGGCATCTCCCAGAGACACAATTACATGGCCAGCAGCCTACTGCGAGCCACACTCCCCTATTTTCCAACCGAGAGCCCCAAGCCCAAGGCTGCCCAGGGGAGCAGGATGGCTTTCCTGCCAGAGATGCACGGGCCCAGCTTTGAGGACCTGGCTGCTGGAGAAAAGCGGAGATTGGTTTTGACAGGGAGGCACCCTTTTGCTCTGCAACTGCCAAATCACGCTTCAGCCGGAGAGATTCACTTTGTGCGACTGAGACAGGAAGGAAGGGATAAATTGATGAGGCATTCCCACTGCCCCTCAGAACCCCGGGAGGCATCTTGCTGCCTACCGTGCAAATGCCACCAGCACAGGGACATCAAACAAGCAATCTGAAAGGGAGGCCCGCAGCGAGACGCTAGGGTGCAGTGACAGCAGGAGGACACTAGGTGGCGCTAACATACCGCTTTTAAATACCCCAACTGCCTATGTGGCTGGTAGTTTCTCAAGACAGAGCATGGGCGGGGGAGGGGGGAGAGAGAGGAATCAAGGAAAGATCTACACCCCATCTTTCCAGGTGCCAATAATGAACCCAGGAGATTCATATATTGGAAAGCTTCCGTATCTTACAGTGATGACCATGTCAAATTTCCTGATTTCTACATCTCTTCTCACCTCCTACCATGTTCTTATTTAAACTCCCTTATTCTGAAGACATCACTCCTCTGCTCCAATTAGTGGTGAGCTGTATGGGGATGCATATATCTCCAAGAGTTACATCATAATCACATAAATAATTCTATCACCCACATGCGGATGCAACCATTCTTCTTATTTATTCTTTCAAATTAAAATAGCTCAGTTTTTCTTTGCTGATTAAGATGATTCATGTTAATGTTTTTAAAAGGAAACCCAAGTAATACAAAAAGAAGAAAGCTAAAAAAAAAATCACCTCAAATCCCAGAATCTAGAGATAACCACTGTTAACTTTCTGGGGATCTCACATTCCCGTATCTCTTCGTGCACATGTAAAAGCACATGCATGCAATTTGATGTAAATGGGATATGGTTTTACATTATAGTTGTTACATTGCTGTTGTGTTTAACCCACTAAGTCATGGAAATATTTCCTTGTCAATAAAGAGAGCTTGCGGTTTTCACTGTTTTGAATGAACGTGCAGAGGTACAGAAGCCCACTGTCTCAATGTACGAGAAAAAAAATGTATGTACACTTAAAGTCAAAACCTTTTATTTGAAACTAGCACTTTACGTTTTTAAATACTGAGATTATCAGTTAACATCCCATTTTGGAGAATCTGTGGGTCACGTTGACAACTAGGGAGAATCTTTGTCCAATAGGACCTTCCTAAAAAAAAAAATTACGTGAGTGCAACTGACATACTATGTTACATCAATTTCAGGTATATGACAACGTACTAGACAATGTACTGAGTGAGGCTCACAAAGGAGGCAGGTCAGACCTCTAATGAGACCACCCACTCAGATGGAACCTCACTGAGGCGCCTCCAGAGGGCCCCCGCTTGTCCCAGACTACATACTGAAGCACGCAGTAGCATTTACAGGCTGAGGAGCTCTGTCCCACCTGAGACGAGCAGGCAGAGAGGGAATTTTCTCTCTCCATCTATCTCCACCACCGCCCCGAGAGGGAGGGTTTTTCTGGGCCAGATTTGCAGAGTACTAGAAGGACCAACAACAGGAGTTGGCAAACTTTTTTGGTCAAGGGCCAGACAGCAAATGTTTCCAGCTTTTCCAACCGCACAGTCTCTGTTGCAAATAGTAAACTCAGCCTTTGAAGTGCAAAACCAGCTCAGGCGGTATGCAGAGGAACGAGTGTGGCTGTGCTCCAGTAAACCTTTATTCCCGGACACTACATTCCAATTTCACAGGACTTTCTTCTTTCTTTTCTTTTTATCTGCAGAGCTAGATACCAAGTCGTCTATATTACTCATTTTTAATTCAATTTATTTAAACTTAAAAATAGTTCACTGGGTGTTGTATGGAAACCAATTTGACAATAAATTTCATATTAAAAAAATAAATAAAATCACCTTTTTTTACCAATAAATAAATAAATAAACAAACAATAAAAAAATTTTTAAAAAATAGTTCACACATTTGATTTTCAGGCGTTAGGAAATGTTGGGTGTTTTTTCAACTGTTCAAAATTAAAAAAAAAAAATTATTCCTAACTCATGGTTGTACAAAAGGTAGTGGTCAAGTTCTGGCCTGTAGGTCACTGGTTTGCTGATCCTTGATCTGGAAAATAAAGGGAGGCCAAGCTTTTATCTGAAGACGCTTGCGTTCTTAGCACTGAATTCCGCCTCTCAACACAGCCTGAGAGGTCCACTCGGCCTCAGAGTGGAGACTCTTCTGTGTGCAATTATATTATTTACTTTGCTGAATGTCTTTGGTAAGTAATCTACCTGCCCACCAGAATGGAAACTCCAAGAGGCTAGCATCTTTCCTGTCTTGTCTGCCGCATTATCCCTGGTGGTGAAGACAGAGCTTGACCCAGGGTGCCTGGTAGTTCGGTCCGTTGAATGTCTGGCTCTTGATTTCGGCTCAGGTCATGATCTCACGGTTCCTGGGGGATCGAGCCCTGCGTCGGGATCTGCACGAATAGTGTGCAGCCTGCTTGGGATTCTCTCTCTCTGTCCTTCCCCTGCTTGCATTCTCTCTCTCAAAATTAATAAATAAACTCACAAAGCACAGAGCCTGACACAGAGCAGGCCCTCAATAAATACTACCAGAATGAGTGGCATGTTGGGTGGGTGGGCTCCTCTGCTGTCCGTGTCCCGTGTGCCATCACCCCCGCCATGCCTGCCATCTTCTTCCACTCTTCTCTCTGGCCAGCAACCCCTCTGCCCCCCACCCGGCCTCCCTGAGGGTCTTGATCCAACCTCACAGTTCCCCTCTGACATCTCTGTGCTCCCAGGGTCCCTCTGCTCCCCATTTCAACTTGCCCATCACGTGTGTCCCCATCAGCTGCCCACTTCTCCATCCCTGTGACAGGACTGTAAGTACCTCCAGGGCATGGACTGCACTCTTCATCACTAATGCCCTCAGCAGGGCCTCAAATTTCATTCACAGAATGAAGGAAGGCATTCTGCTCTCCAGTCAGGACCACTGGTAAAGTTCCCATGTACAGAATCAGTGCCATTTTTTTTTTAAAATGTTTTTTTTTTTTCAACGTTTATTTATTTTTGGGACAGAGAGAGACAGAGCATGAACGGGGGAGGGGCAGAGAGAGAGGGAGACACAGAATCGGAAACAGGCTCCAGGCTCTGAGCCATCAGCCCAGAGCCTGACGCGGGGCTTGAACTCACGGACCGCGAGATCGTGACCTGGCTGAAGTCGGACGCTTAACCGACTGCGCCACCCAGGCGCCCCCATTTTTTTTAAATGTTTATTTATTTTTGAGACAGAGAGAGACAGAGCATGAATGGGGGAGGGTCAGATAGAGAGGGAGATGCAGAATCCGAAGCAGGCTCCAGGCTCTGAGCTGTCAGCACAGAACCCGACACGGGGCTCAAACCCATGAACCGTGAGATCATGACCTGAGCTGAAGGCAGATGCTTAGCCGACTGAGCCGCCCAGGCGCCCCAAAAATAAATAAACATTTTTAAAAATTGGCCTATTTTACATGCACAGCTGGATTTTTATACCGAGTCTCCATCCACATGAAGACCACAGCCGCCTCCCCTGCAGAGTGGGGGTGTGTGTGCTCAGTTTTGCCCCAGTCCCTGCCTCTCCCCACGGCCTTGGCCCAGCTCACTTCACCCACAGCTGCCGGGCCCCCAAGGCCAGGTGAGTTTTCCCCTGGTCTAAAATGAGCACCAGGAGCACCGTCCTAGGCACGCAACAGGCGCCCAGCCCGGCACCCTTGACAATGGCCATGGCAAACTGCACCTAACACAGGGAGTCGGCCAGTTGTCTTTTACACAAAATCAAAGCCTGTTAACCATGGGGGAGGTACCACACCCGGCTCTCTAAACAAATACTCCCCTGTGAGGTGCTCCCGACACCACCCTTCCCCTTCTCGGGGGCCTGATTATGTCTGATTGCTTTTTCACAGGCAGCTCGGATGATGTTCGGTGCCAGCTCTGAGAATTTCTGCCTTCGTTCTCAACCACCTTTAATTATGATCCCAGACTTCGTTAAATAATGAAGAGGCTTCTTAGCAGAGCACCCAAGGTCCTCTGATGCTAAATCAATGTCAAGGATATCTTCTCAGTGGTTCTTACAAAATGGTAGTCTCCCCCATTCCCACCCCCACCCCTCTTCATTCTGGGTGTTTGATAAACTAATGTGACAGGCTCTGTTTCGAGGTCGGTGGTAACTTGCAAGGGCCTGAAACTATTGAGGGACCTCCTCCCTGCACCCCCCCCCCACCTGAGTTTCACACCCGAGGCAATAGGCTGATTACTGATCAGGAATCAAAGGGGCAGCACTGCTCAAAACACAGCAACGTGGTACACATTCACTATTTCACGATGTTTTCAACAGAAATGAAACAGCTGCCTGGGGCCAGGGGCTGAGGCAGGGGGACTCTGTGGCATCCTCTACCACAGAGGGTGGTACCAGCTTAGCCCAAACTGGCTGAGGATCACGGGGTCTCAAGATCCCTGCCCCGGGGACCTGCCAGGCAGGGAGAGCGGACAGTACTACGATGTCCTCTTGAGCAGAAGGGACGCACTCAAGTGGCACAGAGCCATGGAGCCTCGCCTCTGACAACTTAAGCGCCTGTCATTTCTTTATGGCCCCAGCCCAGCTCAAGAATCCTTGAATATGGAGTCCTTTAGGGGAAATTTCCAAAGAAATGGCCTCAGGGAAGGAGTTTTCTTTTTGAAGGGTTGAATCAAAGAGGTCTAGGTAAACACAAATCCCCCAAAGCAGGCTATGCAGGACTTCAAACCCAGTATCTTGGTGCTCTGGGGGTGTCACCTCCCCCGCCCTCACCAAGGGCTTATGAATGAGAAACTGTTTGGCCAAAGTGGCAGAACCGGGAAGGATGAATTAAAGCAGAGCCCTAGCTCTGGCATTTTTGGGTTTTATGGCATCCGAATAATGTCCATTTGGAGCTGCCGGCTGCCAAGCACATGCGAGGGCCAGGCTCCATGCCTTCATCTTGATAACCCATGCATACGTAACTGAATCCAAGAGGTGGGTTCAATTATTCTCCCCATTAAAGATGAATGAGGACACGGGGTCCAGAGACACCAAGTCACCGGGCTGGGTCAACGCCACAGAGAGAGAGGAGGGCTGAGAACTGGAACCCAGTCTGTCTGATTCCAAACCAGAGTGGGTGAGCGACGGGAAGCTCACGTACGTCCTAGCCACAGACACCTCCCACATCGGCTCTCTCTTCTACGAGATGGTAGTAAAAAGTCAGGAGGGCTATTCAAGGCTTAAGAGGTGAAACCGGTTGCACACAGGCACGAGGCGTGGCTACTGCAGCCTCAGGGCTGTGACTTCCTCCTCCACTCCCCTTTCCCTCCCCTCCTTGTTCTCAATGACACATGAGAGTGTAAGGTCTCTTGACAAGTTCCAGAGCAGCTTCCAACTCCTTTGAGAATGGATGAATGGATGGATGGAGCCCAATCCCCACTCTCCCTATCAGAAAAATGCAGCCTACATTTGTGGTCCCCCAAACCATCATGGGGATGCTGGAACTATGTGGGGTGGTGCAAGCTGTCCACCACCAGGGCCTTTACTCTGTGCGTTTCGGTGCTGCCATTGCAGTATAACAAGTCCTATCTGATGAGCCTGGCGCTGGGCTGAGTTCGTGTATTTCACAAACCATGTCATGAAATCCTCTCTGTAATTCTATGGGGCCCCTGGCCCCATTGTTACACCCCTGTTTTGTTTTATTTTATTTTCTGTTTATTTATTTGTGTGTGTGTGTGAGAGAGACAGAGCATGAGCAGGGGAGGGGCAGAGAGAGAGGGAGACACAGAATCTGAAGCAGGCTCCAGGCTCTGTGCTTGTCAACACAGAGCCCGACAGGGGGCTCGAACTCACGAGCTGTGAGATCATGACCTGGGCCGAAGTCAGATGCTCAACCGACTGAGCCACCCAGGTGCCCCATGTTACCCCCGTTTTAGAATCAGAGATCCAAAATGGTCATCCATTCACTTTTTCACTTTGGAGGCAGACTGCTTTGGTTCTAGACAGACCAGCTGTATAGTCTTGGGTAACACATGGTGAAGCTTTTGGGTAAGTGCAGGAAATGCACAAGCACGTGCTAACTGATGTATAGAAAGTGTGCTATAAGAAATCGCTACTGTTAAATATTTACTGAGCACCTATTATGTACCAGGACACTGACCAGGAACTAGGGATAGAGGTGAACACAAGTGGACATGGTCCTTGACCTCCTGGAGATTACATCCCAGAGGGAGAAACACATCAACCACTTAATCCCCCTAAAAGAGAGTTCTTAATTTAGGGCTTCTTAGTGGCTCTAGATAGAATGCACAGAAATCTGTGAACTTGGATGGGAAAAAATATACTTTTATTTTCACTGATCTCTATCTAAAATTTAGCATTTCCTTCCATTTCAAATGCTGGCAACAAAGTATAGTAGTAGTAATTAGCAGGACCTGGAGGACATCACCAATAGAAATCACAGATCTATTTCTGCTAGATTACAGTTGTTGCCAATATCTCAAATCTTCCTCATGCTCGTTATTATTTCAAAATTACAATGGTTATTAGACCTGCTGCTAGATTTTATAATTTAATGCCTTCATCAAGAAGCAGATAAATTACTATATTATAATTAAATTTTTGAGGATAATTGGCTTCCTTGGTAATCTATTTTACTTTATTTTATGCATCTAAAAACCATCAATATGAGAAGAAGTCTATGGGATTCACCAGATGGCTGAAGGGGTCCATGGCATTCACAGGTTAAACGTAATTACAAAAATATTATTCTGCACAAAGATTTAATAAGGGACCCTGACCCAGGTTTGGGGGATGGGTTAGCAAAGATTTACTGAGAAGAGTGATGTTTGGACTGAAATCTGAACAAGAGTAGGGTTTATAAAGTGAACAGGAAGGAAGGAGGCATAGATACGTCAAACAGAAAAAAATAAAAAACACAGCTTGTGCAAAGGCCCTGCAGTTGAAAAATTGGAAAGAAAACTAGTATGGCTGGCAAGTAGGGGATGAAGAGAATGGTCCAAGACCAGGTCTCAAAGCTAGTAGTGTTGGAGCCAGAGTTCACCCCTGGGTGGGTCTCACTAGAGGCCAGACTTTGCTGGACGGCCACTTTCTTATGAGGTGAGAGACTCAGGGGCACAGTGGCCCTGACATTCTATGGTGTCTTAACTAAAGCAAACAGTAACCTGTTGCGAGATAACAGAAAACATGTACATTCGTCTCTACCCCTGGGTCCTGACACAGAGCTCCTAAAACCCTTGCAACTTTCCAAGTGGTAAGAACACGGAGAGGATCTCTTGTTCTAACGTTTGTTTCTGACCTCATCCCTGACAGAGGGCTCCTGATACTCTTGTAAACATCTAAGTGATAACATGCTCCTAACTCCACTGGGATAGAAACTCCTCCACTGGGGACCCTCCCAGGCCTCACCCTATGTATCTCTTCATCTGGCTGCTCATCTGTATCCTTTATCACATGCTTTCATAAATTGGTAAGCATAATTAGGTGTTTCCCCTAGTGAGGCACTCTAGCAAATCAATCAAACCAAAGAGGGGGTAGTAGGAACCTGTGATTTGAGGCCAAGTTGGACAGAAGCTGTGGGTAACCTGGGGATCTACTACTTGTGACTGGCATCTGAAGCGGGGTGTGTATATCTTTTGGGACTGAGCCCTCAATCTGTGGGATCTGACAGTGTATCTCCAGGTAGACAGCATCAGAACCGAGTTAAGTTTGTAGGACATCTAGCTGGTGTCGCAGAATTGACTGATTGGGGAAAAGCCACCCCACATTTGGTGACCAGAAGTGCCCAAAGTAAGGTATTCTGTGTAAAAGTAAGAGGCACGCGCGCGCGCACACACACACACACACACACACACACACACACACACACACAGGAGGTAGAGAACTGGGTTTCCCCTAAGCAGGAGGGAGAGCAAAATTTTCTATTGTATCTGTGGAATTCTTTTCCACACCACCCAATGGCATCCCTTCTGTTCCCATGAACGAGCCCTGGTATGCAAGTCAGTTTCTCAGCTACCAACTGAGTATTAGGCAGAACTACTGTGGAAGACAGCAAATTCGCAAGCATTCTTATCCCATCAGCTTGTCTCTGCTGTGCATGTAACAGAGCCACACGCTCAAAATACAACGGGAGCAGCCAGTGTTCCGGAAGGCAGAAGGAGAAATTCAATTCTCCAGTCCTCCAAGCACGCGGTTTTGACTTTCCCATATTATGCTGTTCCCGACCTCTCCCACCTCCTCGGAGTCTTTTTTCCTATGTGATATCCCTCTTCCTCTGAGAGTTTAAAGGCCACGGGAGGTGTCCATGTCCTATGCAGGAAAAAGCATTGTTCAGCTTGGCGCTAAGGGAGGTGGCAAAGTTCAGAATGATGCATATTCCCAGCTCCACTTGACAACAGTAGCTTCTCAGACACTGGGTGGGAGACCAGACTCCAGGTACTTCCCTCCCTTTCAAGTGTAAGACGCTGTGATTTCCTGCCAAAAGGGCAAAGTGGACCTGTCCCACTTGAATTGAGCACAGCATCCTTTCCACACAGTACCACTTAACTCTCGCTTCTCCCTCTGCCCTGCTCTAGTCCTGGGCTCCCGATGGAGGTCTGCACCAGATTACCAGCATGCAGCTCTAGGGGAAACAAAAGTGTTGGAGCTGGGTTTTCTCTGGCCTGGCCTCCTACTTCCTATCACTGAAATGCTGTTACGGCCTCGTTGATTTCCGACGCTTTAAATCTCTGACTCTTCCTTGGCATCTGTTTCTCTTATTTGAGCTCAGTTCTGGCTCAGGGCATGAGCTCCACTGTTTGGCTTTCAACCTCATTTTAAAACCCCAGATGTGGCATCTGCACCAACTGGCCATGTGGTTAGGACGGTCCTCTATGGGATGGCACCAGGGGCTCCCAGACCTGGGCACTGGCCTCAAGTAGCCACTGGTGGGCCTGGCCAAGAGGACCCAAGAGGAGAACAGGGAGCCTGCCACTTGCAAGGAGAGAGAGACCAGGCTATGAACAGGTAGCACCCCAGGGGGAAATGACCTCTTCAACACACAGGAAGGACTAAGCTACCCGGTCTCTTGGCTGCCCTTGGCGTAAGGATCCACATGCCCTGAGGAGACCGGGCTTCTAGCTGGTTGCGGGAACCAACAGTTTTAAGTGATCGGTACACTCCTTACTGAGAAGGCTTTGCTGACGCCAGCCCATAAGCATAGAAACCACAGGGCTCCACACACTTGATGATACCTATTAACATTTAGTGTCAGATGTGTAGGTAGCATCTTTTCATCATAGACACAGATTTGAAATGGCACAGCCAAGACGCTCATTACAACTGCTCAGACCATTGCTTTGGAATCACAAAGCCAGTCAAGAGAGGGCCCAGGAGTGAAGCCCACAGCCAGAAGGACCACTGGCTATGCCAGGAAAGTAACAGAAAAAGACGCCTCCACAGGAAGCCTCTCACTACTGTGCCTTTACACATGATCTTTGATTATCAGGCCCCAGGGACTGGGGAGGTAAGAGGTTTCTTACACCCCGAGAAATCCAAGGGTCTGCCCACGTTCCTTGTATCTGAGAAGAAACAGCCTCAACTAAAGCATGTTTGTTTGTGGAATAGTCAGTGGGAAGGATGGGGAAGAAAGTCTGTCTCCCCACTACATTCCTTCTGTGACTCCACGGAGATGCTCGCAAACACCTCAGAGCCTCATGCTTCACGGGTTGTGAATGCTAGTTAGCGACAGAAAGGGGAAGCTTGTCGCTCTGGGAGGAAGGATGCTGGTGGCCTTTATTAATTTCCAGATTACTGTTCACAAGCTCCACAGTGTCCACACAAATAAACACAATGTCAGGGAAGATTTTTCTAGAGAGCAAAGAAAAGCTGAAGCTGTAGGAGGGTTGCTAAGTTGGCCTTTAAGATCAAACTATGCCTATCTGCCTGGAAACAGAGAGGATTAAGTAATTAGGTAATATTTATAAAGTGTGAAAACGACAGACAGCCCCTGGTGTCTGTTACCAGTATCTGCTCACTAGCTCTCAAGCCATAACAGCAGTTGTGCCTGGAAGCATCTTGACACGAGTGCCTGCCATGTTAAGTGCCACCGTTCTCTGCTTTTAGGTGTGGGTAGAGTGCTTGTTTCTCAGGACGGAGAGGAAAGCCCTCTGTCCATGTTTTGTTGAGATGAACACTTCCATCCAAATAGTTTATGGTCAAAGCAGGAGATGGCTTCCCAAATCTCAGGGGCCTCTCTGATTTCAGGGCCGGGGGTGGGGGGTGGTGTGGAATCCTACATCAAATGTCAATGTCTAGCTATGCTCCTCCTGTTAGAGGACCTAACCTGGCCTAGATCATAAATGCTCCAACTGTACCAACCCTTGTGGTAAGAATCCTTTAATTCCTGGCCACCTGGCATGTATGGATTAGCTTAGTCCATTTAATCATCCTTCCCTCCTTCCCATCCATCCATCCATCCATCCATCCATCCACCCACCCTTCCTCCCATCCATTCTTGCATCCATCCATCCTCCCTCCGATCCCATCTTCCTTCCTTCCTTCCATCCATCCCTCCATCCATCCATCCATCCATCCATCCTCCTACCCTCCTTCCCATCCATTCTTGCATCCATCCACCCTCCCTCCCATCCCATCTTCCATCCATCCACCCATTCATCCATCCTCCCACCCTTCCTCCCATCCATTCTTCCATCCATCCACCCTCCCTCCCATCCCATCTTCCATCCATCCATCCATCCATCCATCCATCCATCCATCCACCCACCCTTCCTCCCATCCATTCTTCCATCCATCCACCCTCCCTCCCATCCCATCTTCCATCCATCCATCCATCCATCCATCCATCCATCCATCCATCCTCCCATCCATTCTTGCATCCATCCACCTCCCTCCCACCCCATCTTCCATCCATCCATCCATCCATCCTCCTACCCTCCTTCCCATCCATTCTTGCATCCATCCACCCTCCCTCCCATCCCATCTTCCATCCATCCACCCATTCATCCATCCTCCCACCCTTCCTCCCATCCATTCTTCCATCCATCCACCCTCCCTCCCATCCCATCTTCCATCCATCCATCCATCCATCCATCCATCCATCCATCCACCCACCCTTCCTCCCATCCATTCTTCCATCCATCCACCCTCCCTCCCATCCCATCTTCCATCCATCCATCCATCCATCCATCCATCCATCCATCCTCCCATCCATTCTTGCATCCATCCACCTCCCTCCCACCCCATCTTCCATCCATCCATCCATCCATCCTCCTACCCTCCTTCCCATCCATTCTTGCATCCATCCACCCTCCCTCCCATCCCATCTTCCATCCATCCACCCATTCATCCATCCTCCCATTCATCCATACATCCTCCCACCCTTCCTCCCATCCATCCATCCATCCTCCCACCCCCCCCCCTCCCATCCAATCTTCCATCCATCCACCCATCTAGTTAAATACTGATTGAGGAGCCAACAGTGAGCACTGCACCCTCTCTAGCAAAAAAGAAATAAAAAGAGCTAGACATTAGGGGGAGAAACATACAACTTAATGTAAAACTCCAACTGAGATAAGTGTGAAAGAGAAAGGGACTAACACCCTGTTACAAGCAGCTGGACCAAGGCAGTCAGGAAACTTCCATGGGGAAAGTACCCTACAGCTGGGCTATGGAGGCTGAGGAGGGGTGGATTAGGTACAGAGGTGAGGGAAGGGGTACAGGCTGTTGGGACTGGGTATGGGGGTGAACTGATATGCAGGACGCCAAGGGAAATGAAGTGCAAGATGGGGCTGGAGAGGGGGCCTGGACGGGCACCGTGTAAGGATTGTGGATTTCACTGGAAAGGTGTGAAGACATTCCGGCAGCCTGGGTTTGCATTTGTACCAGGAAGAGAGCCTGGTCCCCTTATTTTGAAATGTGTTCTCCGGTGATCATGTCACATATAATAGTTTGTCCTGAGCATCCAAAGAAGCCACTGCTGACCTACAGACAAGAAAGTATAATTATTTGCAGAGAACCTTCCACTGCAGCCTGTATACTCTTTCTTCCCTAAATTATTTCATTTTAAAGGTCAAAGCCAAGGAAGGGGTTATGATTATTATTTCTATTTTACAGAAAAAGAAGCCAAGACTTGGGTATTAACTTGAGCAAGCATGCACGAGAGTAAATGGTTTTGAGTCCAGGTTTGCTGAACTCCAAAATCTACACTTTTACCCACCGCTTTATATTGTCTCATTCATTCATTCATTCATTCATTCATTCCTTTAATGAGCGAAAGATGACTATCCACCCACTATGTCCTAGGTACTGTGTCAGGCTCTGTTGATCCAAGGATACACAACACCCTCAGCCTAGGAGGCCCTAGCATCCAGATCAAGCGGGTGTACTGACCCACCCAGGGAATAACCCTGTGATCAAAGCCTCAGTAGCCTATGCCCTAAACACCAAAGAAAATCCACCAAAACAAGCAGAGCAGATAAAGACAGAGCCCAATGATTTCTTTTAGGATGATAAATCCGATGTTTAGGAAGAATACCCAATACCCACAAGAATGTTTTTTTTTGAAGCTATTTTGTTCAGAGAGGGAGTAATACACTGTGTTTTCAAGCCACCTCATGACATTTAAAACAAAGAGGCCACTGCTTGTAGATTCATTTTGAAGCTGGAAATCCCTTGCGGCAAAGACTGCTGCATTTGGACATATGAAAATCCTGGTTCGCATCTCAGCTCTCCCACTTCCTGGCTGAGAGGCTCTGGATGCTTCCTTGCTCTGAGTCTCAGAACCCTCAAATGTGTTAAAACACACAAGAGTGTGTTTCTCTTTTTTGCTCACCCCCACCCAATCTCCATCCTAATGATTAGTAAATCTCAGAGGCTCTACTCCAAAATCCATTCCCAATGGATCACTTCAACCTCTACCAGGATCACCATCATGCAACCACTGTTATCCTGCAGGGAATATGTCTATTTGTCACCTCTTGGTCTTACAAGTTATATCCTAAGCCTTCTGCAAACATTTTTCACATAGCAGAGAGACAGGCTTAAAAACCTGTTCGGATCATTCCACAGCCCTTCTTCAAACCCTCCAAAGGCTTCCCACTGCCATACGAATACCAAGAGAAGTCTTTTCCAGACTTGACCCTTGCCCATCTCTCCACGCTGGTTCCCATGCCTCAGAGCCTTCACAAATGACCTTTCCCTCTGAGAATTTTGCAGGGCTGGCTCCTTATCACCTTGTGTCCTACCCAGGGAAGATCTCATCCCCACTGCCTCCCCACACTCTACTACTCTTAGAATACTACCTAATTTGATCCTCAGAACACTGAAGCTTTATCATTGTCAGCTGACTTGTTTATTTCTTTCTCCACATTAAAACATAAGTTCCATGATGAGGGACTCTTCTCCCTTGTTACCTTTATTTCTAGTGCCTAGAACTTGTTCATTGTACATGATCAACGAATATTTGATAAATGAAAAGTGAAATAAAAAGTGGCTGAGGCTGTTTTCAGGATTAAAACAACATATGAATGCAAGAAGCCAACCTAACATTTGGCACATAAAAACCCCCACATATTGGGGCAGCTGGGGGGCTCATTGGGTTAAGCGCCTGACTCTTGATTTCGGCTCAGGTCATGATCTCAAGGTTTTGTGGGTTCAAGCCCTGTGTCGGGCTCTGTGCTGACAGCATAGAGTCTGCTTGGGATTCTCTCTCTCCCTCTCTTTCTGCCCCTCTTCTGCTCATGCACACGCATGAGTGTGCACATGCTCTCTCTCTCTCAAAAATAAATAATGAACATTAAAAGAAACCCACATAGCCTGCTTAACCACAGGTGTTTCTGGCGCTTGGCTTCTAGAGTCAACAAGCTCCCCAAAGGTGGATGAAGATGGCTAACATATGGAAAGAAATTCACTGGCTACGTAAGCAAAAGTAGTCAATGCTACATTAAATGGCTACGAATATCAACTTCATGTCAACCAATCAAAGGCAACTGGTACCAACCCTTTACATATTTACATAAAGTGACAGTAATCATGGGATGCCTAAGCATGTAAAAATGTCTGAGACAGCATGGGCATGACCTTCAAAAGTATGAGAACCTCGGATGCTGGAGAATCCTAAAAACAGCCCTACTTTTTTGCCTTATTTTTTAATCACTTCTCAGGTTAAAAAGTAATGGTTAATGATAGCTATTTTTAAAAGAAGGAGGTTAAAAACACTCCATTTTTTAAAGTGTTAAAAATGTGTTTTTCTTAGCACTTTTCTTCGCTGGAAATTTCTGGAAGTAACAAGATAACTTTTTGGAACAGTTTCTGGGAGGACAGCTGTGTACAAAGGAATTTAATGCCCATGTCAGAGCTTCTTTTAATAAGATAAAGTAATTCAAGCTCATTAATTTGGTATGTAGAAATGATTAAACTGAAAATAGAACAATATTAATATTTTCTCCCAAAATAGCAAAAAAACCCACAAATTTCAATGTCAAACTTTTTAAGAGCAATCATGGCTTTACTTCTTTGTTTGCTAATTTGGGTGGGTAATGTGATGCTCTTTCTCAACGTATTCGGATTTAAAATAGGCTACTTACTGAGACATTCTCACACAGTCCTATATGTTCTTAAAAACTGCTTTTGAACAAAACAGGAAGCAATCTTTACCATTGAAAATGTAGCTAAAAAAGAGATCCCTCCATCAGCAAAAGCAAAGACCATTCTTCAAAAAACATGGCATCAGCTCAGGAGACTGGAGGGCACACAGGCAGTCCAGTGCCCTCACCATTTCCTTTGCTTTTATTACATTAGGCAGTGTCACTTTAATTAAGCCATCAAATCAAATTATCAGATCAAGTGGTTTTGATTCCACTGTGGTTTGAACAGGTTTCGTTAAATTAATAAACCATATGTTTCATGTTGTTGGAAGGAAAGTTATTTTTCCTCCGTTCACTGTTCCAAAAGTCTTCACAATAGATAGTATTCAGCACTTAATCACCGAATGTTCTTCCATGTGTCCGGGATGTGCTGCAGAATAACTGAAATGACAGCCCATTAAATCCTAAAGTCCGTCCAAGTTATTTACCGACAAAGGGCAGAGTGGAGAATTGGATGTCCCTTGAACAATCCACCGAGCCTAAATATTGTTTCCATTTACTGGAACTTAAAGCTTTATATTTTTTATGGGTGACATCCATTATAAGTCTTTCTTCAGCAACAATACAATATTGAGATGACTTTTCCTCCTTTCCTTTGGTGTTGTACATGGCCATGCGTCTAGTGCTGGCACTGAAAAGCTTGATTCTGTTTTCTCTGTTCCAGTATGTCCAATCATCCTGACAGCAGGGCATGATGGGGACGCATTAACTCAGGCACTCCTCACGGTGCTGCTCAATGAACACCAGGTAATGATCACAGCCAGGGGAATGAGGGAGGTACAGGGCTATAATCAGTTCACTAAGGTTCTCTTACATCGTGGCCGTGAAAGATGACCAGGTGTTAAGGTGACTTGGTAAGTGGTTGGTCACTGAGTCAATAAATATCTAATTGGCCCTAAGGTCTTGCAGTGGAATGGGAAAATAGAACCAACCCATGCCTCACGATCATGGTCACAGCCATCTTTAAGACAGAAAATATTTATGTCAAACTAAGCCTGTGAGTGAGTTTTTCCACCTTAGTTTGAGCCATCCTCTAGAGCACCAGTTGGTAAATCTGGTCTGCTGCTGGGGTGCCTGAGTGGCTCAGTCAGTTAAGCATCTGACTTTGGCTCAGGTCGTGATCTCGTGGTTCGTGAGTTCAAGTACCGTGTCAGGCTCTGTGCTGACAGTTCAGAGCCGGGAGCCTGCTTCCGATTCTGTATGTCCCTCTCTGCCCCTCCCCTACTCACACTCTGTCTCTCTGTCTCTCTCTCTCTCAAAAATAAATGAACATTAAAAAAAATTAAAATAAAAATCTGGCCTGCTGCCTATTCTCGTGAACAAGATGTTTTGGGAAGACATTTTCTACACCCATTCATTTGCATATTGTCCATGGCTGCCTTCATGCCAGAGAGGCAGAGCTGAGTAAATGGCCTCTATCCGGTCCTTAACAAAGAAAGCTTACTGACCCTTCCCTTCTGTAATTAATTTATTTTCCCTTCTTCTGTAATAACAGCACAATAAACACACAGCTCCGTAATCAACACTGTAGCTCTCTTAGGCATTGGAAGTTTCCAATAGTGATTAGATAGAGAATGCCAATCAGACAGGCTTTATTTATTTTTTTAATTACCAGAAGATTACAGAACACCATCCGTCTCTTTTTGAATCTTTTTTGCAGAAGACTAGAGAAGAGAAAGGGACTCTGCCTGTGTATTGGGACTCTTTACTGCATACATGTCAAAGGTCTAAGGTCAATCTAAGTCCTCTAGGCTGCCTACTGACGGCCAGTATTTGTGCCTGGCTTTCGGCCCATAGTGCCATGGAATTAGGTGAATTTTCTTGGGGAAAAAAAAGGAGGAGCATTTGGTTATGTAGACTACGATTCCATGAAATGTGCATTCAAAAACAAACAGGGACGTCAATAGTCACTGGGGAAATGCAAATCAACACTACTTCACATCCACTGGGATGGCTAACGTAAAAAAAGACACATAGCACCTGTTGGTGAGGATGTGCAGAAATCCCATACACTGCGGATGGGAATGCAAACTGATGCACTGGATTTGGAAAATTAGTTTGCATTTCCTCCAAACTTGAAAACTGGAGTTACCATACGACTCCGTTACCTACTCCAGGGTATATACCCAAGAGAACTGAAAACACACGTCCACACAAGAACCTGAACGTGAACGTTCACAGCAGCATTACCGACAACGGCCAAAAAGTAGAAAAAAATTCAAACATCTATCAATTGATCAGCAGGTAAACAAAATGTGGTATATCCGTATAATGATATATTATTTGGCCATAAAATGGAAAATTCTGATACATATTCCACCATGGATGAACCTGAAAAATAGTATGCTGAACTATTATGCTAAAAGAAGCCTGAGATAGGGGCGCCTGGGTGGTTTAGTCAGTTAAGTGTCCGACTTCGGCTCAGGTCATGATCTCACAGTTCGTGAGTAAGAGCCCTGCGTCAGGCTTTGTGCTGGCAGCTCAGAGCCTGGAGCCTGCTTCGGATTCTGTGTCTTCCTCTCTCTCTGCTCTTCCCTTACTCACGCTCTGTCTCTGTCTCTCAAAAATAAACGTTAAAAAAATTAAAAAAAAAAAAACATTTAAAAGAAGCCCGAGACAAAAAACCATATATTGTATGATTGCGTTTGTATGAAATACTTAGAACAGGCAAATCCATAGAGACAGAAAGCACATGAGTGGTTGTATGTGCTGGGAATGCGGGCGGGGCAGGAGAAAGAAAGGGAAGAAGGAGTGACTGCTACTGGGTATGGAGTTTCGTTTGGGGGGTGATAATAATGTTCTGGAAGTAGATAGTAGTGACGACTGCACAACTCTGTGAATATACTAAAAACCAATGAAGGGCACACTTTAATTTTTTTTTAAGTTCATTTATTTTGAGAGAGAGAGAGAGAGAGAGAGAGAGAGAGTGAGAGACAGACAACGCATGTGCAAGTGGGAGAAGGACAGAGAGAGAAAGAAGAATTCCAAGCAGGCACAGCGCTGTCAGCATGGAGCCCAACAGGGGGCTTAAACTCATGAACCATAAGATCATGACCTGAGCAGAAATCAAGAGTCAGAAGCTTAACCAACTGAGCCGCTCAGGCTCAGCTTTTATGTGAAGTGCGCACTTAAAAAAAATGAATGTCAGGGGCGCCTGGGTGGCTCAGTCAGCCTCAGTCGGCTCAGGTCATGACCTCATGCTTCATGAGTTTGAGCCCCACGTCGGGCTCTGTGCTGACAGCTCAGAGCCCAGAGCCTGCTTCGGATTCTGTGTCTCCCTCTCTCTCTGCCCCTTTCCCACTCATGCTCTGTCTCTGTCTCAAAAACAAATAAAGATTTTTAAAAAATCAAACAAAACAACACCCCCCGCCGAATATTATAATATGTGAATTAAATCTCAATAAAGCTGTTACTAAAAAAAAAAAACCAAAAAAAAAACAAACAAATAGGTTTTATTGTTACTGAGTGATAAAAAGGAATGAGCCCATGACACATGCTATAACATGGATAAATTTTAAAATCTTAATGTCAAGTAAGTGAAAGATAAAAGCAGATCAGAGAGAGGTTGCTTCAAGTTGAGGATAGGAGAAAGAAGTGACTGCAAAGGGTTGTGAAGGAACTTTCTGGGGTGATGAAAACGTTCAAAAACTGGATTACATAGCTACATAACTGTAGCTATACATTTAGTAAAAATTATTGAATTGTACATCTATAACCGCTGGATTTTACGGCATGTACATTACCCCATCAAAAAACCCAGGAAACCCTGACAGACTGCAACCAGAAGCGGAACATGGTACATACAGTCACTCCGGGACCCCGTGTAGCGGTATGTAACCGAATCCGAACACGTATGTGTACTCCAGGCTGCCTCCATTCTACCCCCAGGTTCATACCGAAGAGAGGTATGTCTGTATGCTGATCAAAAGGCATGGTCGAGAATTTTCATCATCATCAAACTGTGGAAACAATCCACACACTCATGGATACTAAAGTGGATGAATAAATTCAGGTGGAGTCTCACAGTGAAATTCGGCAGTTAAGAACAAACCACAACTACAGGGAACAGCACAGATGACCCTCAAAACCACTGCAGAGCAAAAAAAAAAGAAGCAAGACACAAAAAAGGACAGAACAGATAATTCTATTGCTATGAAACTGAACAATAGGCAAAGCTAATTCATGGTCTTGGTTACCCTTGGGAATGGACAGTTACTAGCAAGGAGATGGAGACGTTCCTGGGAAGCTGTTGGTGTTAGCCTCCTGACCTGGGTGTTGCTATTCTAGTGTATTCGGTTTGTGAACATGCATCAGGCTGTGTATGTGTTATGTGTGCACTTTTCTGTATGTTACACTCCAATAACATGTCTAAAACACAAATAGGACTGCACCTACATCTTTCTCTGCCTCCACAGCGATCAAAAAACATTTTAATAGTCACACATTTTAGGATTAAGCAATAGACCCTAGGATAATTGCAACAAAGCCTTGTAGAATGAAAAACTGATTCCCTGATTTAAGGACGGGTCCATGTCTCTGCTCAAATTCAGAGAAAGTCCATTTCATAGAAGATCTTGCTCCCTTTGACAATTTAATGTGACAGAAACCATGATCTTCTCTAACTTTTTTGGGTAGTAAGGGCCATGCATTCGCTCTGCACAGGTGATATATCGTATAACTCAGCTCATTAAAACAATTTTTTTTTAATGTTTACTTATTTTTGAGAGAGAGAGAGAGAGAGAGAGAGAGAGAGAAAACAAACCCAAAGCAGGCTCCAGGCTCTGAGTTGTCAGCACAGGGCCCAACACAGAACTTGAACCCACAAGCTGTGAGATCACGACCTGAGCTGAAGTCGGAGGCTTAACCATCTGAGCCACCCAGGTGCCCTCCGGCCTGTTTTTTAGCAAAAAACTTTGTAACTGTCATAACCTCAGCAACTGTAGCTACCAGACCTTGTATTCACTTGTGATATAAATTCATCATCCCCTACACATCCTCGGCATTCACCTCTCACAAAATCCCAAAGAGATTCTTCTTTTCCCAAGCAAGTTCTCTTGGATAAAAGCTTTTGAGTTTGGTCGTTTTATTTTTAGCTTGGTTAAAAAACAAAATGAGCCCAAGTGAGGTCTGCTATGCCAGCCAACCTGAGAAGTTTTACAGGTTTGCATGCTTCCTAACCCTCCCATTGTTCCCAGCCGACAAACGGTGCCCTTGACAAAGTGTCGGCTCCAAATTACTTGAATCTCAAGCGTTTCTTGATGGGATCTGGCCACACACTAGCTTCTCTCACCATCCTCAGACAAAATCACACAGACAGGAAGGAAATGATCACATTCTTAAGCTCCCTTTCCTCTTCTTTTAGCTCCTTTTCAGACATATGAGCCGGGAAAATGGGCTCATTCTTATCATCAAAGCGCACATCAATGTGGTTATTTGTGGAATATAATCGCATTCCCCCTACAAATTCCCCCTTTGTGCCTACAAAGGTCATATGCCAGTAAACTGGTCCTTCTTATTGGGGGTGGGGGCACTCTTAAAACAAAACATTCCCGTGTAACTTACCCCACTAAAAATACCACAGTCTGTCCAGTGTTGATAAGAGACACCAGCCCTTCCCATGCGACCCAAGCTCACAACTTGTGAGGAGAGCACTGGCTTGGGAAAGAGGCAGTTCTTCACACCCCAAGAAAATTCCTTCTTATTCCTTCCTCCCTCCCAAGTATTGGGACTTGGATCAGCCTTATTCTCTGAGTGTTTCCCGAGCTCTAAGTCACAATGAGGACAAGTCACAGAGCCCGAGGTTGAGCCGTGAGGGCAGAATCAGACTTTTTCGTCTCCTGGGAGAGAAATATATCTTCAGTTCCCAAGAGAATGTAGCAATGGAAAGGAGGAAGATGCCTGAAAACAATAAACTCATGTGTATCAGATACGGGAATCAAGCTGTAAAATAATGGTTTCAAAAAGGCCACCTGATGTCTGGTAGGGGTGGAGAACCTGAGGGGGAGGGAGGTCTTGCCTGGTGTGGAGGTGGGTAAGGACACCGTAGAGTGGAGTGCTGGGGGCAAGTCAAAGGCTATTGAGGCAATATCCCGATCTCAATGGGCAGACGGGTAAAAAGTAAGACACCCCAAAGCTTTCTGTAGACATTAACCCGTTAGTGTTGACGTTACGAGATAAAAATACTGACAGAATGACTGACATAGCGCTAGTCAAAAGGGCAGTTTTGAACATACAGCTACTTAACCGGGGAGTTATTGCCACAAATGCTTCTATTTATCACCCAGACAAGTCTCTTTTCGCAGAGCAACATATGCTCTCGATACTGAGTTCCAACTCTTGGCTGTTGGCGAACTCCTTTTCATTCGAAGTAATTTAGGATAAGGAATCTTGCTCTGGGCAAGAGCGTGTAATCCAAACATACCTTTAGAAGCTTCTGTCCCCAGTGGGTTTTCTAAGAAGTCTGTCATGTCATGGTTCCAGGCGTCACGGACCGCAGACTTGGACACCACCCTGTCATTCAGCCCTTGCTGCGGTCGGAAGTTATTTCTCAGATACTCCACCGACTTGACGTGGTCCTGCTGCTCCGTAGTGAAGATGGAATAAAAAGCCTCGAGCTGAACCGAGAACCAGAGAGGGAAGGGAAAACAAGACCACCGATGAGAAAAGCTAAGTGGTACAAGGTGGGTGGGGGTGACAAGAACACCAAATGCCAGGACTTGCCCAAGGCCGAGTCGGACAAGCCCAGCAGGACCCAGGTTGCCTGATGGAGTCACTGTCGACAGGCTTATCTGGCTGCGGTTTCTGTCCTGCCAGCCAACCAGTGGAACACTCCACCGGAGGGCTGTACGGAACTCTTTTAGTTGGGGTCTCGGAAAAGAGTTCCGGTCTCTCTGCTGTGCCCCCTGGCAAGACCGTTAGTATTCTGGGGAGGAGCACAAAGTTACGGTGAAGCTGGCAGGTTCTGGAGCCAGACTACCCGGATGGCAATTCTGACTCCACAGCTCAACCACTCTGTGGCCCCGAGAAAGTTGCCTAACTGCTCCGAGCCTCAAGTGTTCCTCAATAAAGTCGTGATAATTATAGCAGCATCTACCCCGATCGGGTGTGTGCCAGGACTAAATGAGATAATCTGTGTGCAGTGCTTAAAACAGTTCCTGGCACGTAAGACTCGATAAACACTAGTGACTGAATTCTTACTAAGCATCTTCTTACATACGTACTAGAGATCGAGTACACAGCAAAGCTGCTAAGGCTTAAAGCTGCTGGATGCAAGGCTTGTGAAGTAAACTGCCCAGTTTCAACATTTACCAGATGGGTAATCATAGTCAAACTCTTAAAGGTTTCTGTAACTCAAGTTTCCATATCTGTAAAAGACATCTATTACTAGTAGCTATCTTATAAAATTATGGAAAGGATTAAAATGTCTGGAAATTATTTAGCAGCCAGTAAGCCCATAGGAAAGGTTAGCTGCTATCATTTTCATTAATATTATTAAAAAACACTCTCGACAAGATTACCGGCCACACTTTCATGGAAAAGCAAAGAAAAAATAATCAGGACTCCAGGATCATACGTCCATTATCAAAAAGGATTTTCTGTGGCCATCAATCTTCTGTTCATTAAAAAAAAAAAAAGTAATTTCAGGGGTACCTGGCTGGCTCAGTCCTTTAAGCATCCAACTTTGGCTCAGGTCATCATCTCACGGTCTGTGAGTTCGAGCCCCATGTCAGGTTCTGTGCTGACAGCTCAGAGTCTGGAACCTGCTTCTGATTCTGTGTCTCCCTCTCTCTCTGACCTCCTGCTCACTCAATCTCTCTCTCTCTCTCAAAAATAAATAAACACTGGGGCGCCTGGGTGGCTCAGTTGGTTGAGTGTCCGACTTTGGCTCAGGTCATGATCTCATGGTTCGTGAGTTCAAGCCCCACATCGGGCTCTGTGGTGACAGCTCAAAGCCTGGAGCCTGCTTGCAATGTCTGTGTCTCTGGCTCTCTCTGCCCCTCTCCTGCTCATACTCTGTCTCTGTCTCTCTCTCTCAAAAATGAACATTAAAAAAATAATAAGAATAAACATACAAATCAAAACCACAATGAGATACCACCTTACACCTGTCAGAATGGCTAACATTAACAACTCAGGCAACGACAGATGTTGGCAAGGATGCAGAGAAAGAGGATCTCTCTTGCATTGTTGGTGGGAATGCAAGTTGGTGCAGCCACTCTGGAAAACAGTATGGAGGTTCCTCAAAAAACTAAAAATTGAACTACCCTACGACCCAGCAATGGCACTACTAGGCATTTATCCACGGGATACAGGTGTGCTGTTTCGAAGGGACACAAGCACCCCCATGTTTCTAGCAGCACTATCAACAACAGCCAAAGTATGGAAAGAGCCCAAATGTCCATCAATCGATGAATGGATAAAGAAGATGTGGTATACATATACAATGGAGTATTACTCGGCAATCAAAAAGAATGAAATCTTGCCATTTGCAACTACATGGATGGAACTGGAGGGTATTATGCTAAGTGAAATTAGTCAGTCAGAGAAAGACAAAAATCATGACTTCACTCATATGAGGACTTTAAGAGACAAAACAGATGAACATAAGGGAAGGGAAACAAAAATAATATAAAAACAGGGAGGGGGACAAAACACAAGAGACTCATAAATATGGAGAGCAAACAGAGTGTTACTGGAGGGAGTGTGGGAGGGGGTGGGCTAAATGGGAGAAGATTAAGGAATCTACTCCTGAAAGCATTATTGCACTATATGCTAACCAATTTGGATGTAAATTTTAAAAAAATAAAAAATAAAATTAAAACAAAATTGTGAAAATAAATAAATAAACATTAAAAAGATTTTTTTTAAAGGATTTAAAAAAAAAAAGCAATTTTATGATATAAGAGAAATGAAGCTGAGAATGGGTAACAGAGATGTGTTCTCAGTGGACCAGAAAGTTATCCTGGTCACCAAAGAAATAAAGTTAATCTAAAATGTCCAGCCATGGAAAATACTAACGCCTGAGGGATGGAATGAAAAACAGAGACACTGAATGAACTCTTCCTGGCCCATTTGGCTCCCTGAATACCAAATCAGAATGCTTTCTTAGGACAGAATTACAACGTGGAAGATGTTAGATGCTTCCCAAGCGGGCACTGAGTGGCTGTCCTAGGCTTTGGGGGACAAGAAGGTGGCCAATACCAATGTGTAAAATAAACAAGAACAATATGACCGGGTGTCTTTCTGTGCCCCCTTCCCCTTTTTTTAATGTAGGCTCCATGCCCAACACGTGGCTTGAACTCACAACCCTGAGATCAAGAGTCACATGCTCTACTGACTGAGCCGGCCAGGCCTCCCCAATCTGGGTTTCTGGATGGTAATCTCGAGGTCTGGAACTAACCCCAGTGCTTCTCAAACCGCTTCAGAGAATGTCACAAAAATTGACCTGCTTGATCTGAAACTCACTCTCTTTGCATGAGAAAGCAATGATCATAGTGACCGTAGCCAAGAGAAATCATTTAAGTACCTGGATTCACCTATCAGTCCACCTCCCCTCCAATTCTCCTGCAAATGTAAAGTGATAATAAACCATGAAAACTTCCCTGCTTTTTCATCAAGGTAATAGAGTCAGGATGGTCTCTCAACGAGCCCAGAAGCAAAAGTAGCCTGGTACTGTGGTGTTATTCCCATTTTCTGCTGGTCACGTAACTTCTTTTTTTTTTTTAAATTTTTTTTTTTTCAACATTTATTTATTTTTGGGACAGAGAGAGAGCATGAACGGGGGAGGGGCAGAGAGAGAGGGAGACACAGCATCGGAAACAGGCTCCAGGCTCTGAGCCATCAGCCCAGAGCCTGACGCGGGGCTCGAACTCACGGGCCGCGAGATCGTGACCTGGCTGAAGTCGGACGCTCAACCGACTGCGCCACCCAGGCGCCCCTGGTCACGTAACTTCTAAATAACTCATGTGGCGGCTGTTCAGAATTGCCTCTCTTCCCACTCTTCCTTCTGATGCTCCTTCTTTATTTACAGTGAAGAGAGGCAATAAAACCAGAAAAATTAAGAAAATTGGACTGTTTACTCTGCCAAATGGGACCCACTCAGATAACTGGAGGTATTGAAAAATCAAATTGCCCCAACCTGGCAATGTAGATGCTTCTGATAGGACTGCCCAAACCAGAACCGAACACATCCACCTGTGAGAGAAAGTTTCAGGTTTTTCTTAGAGAAAATAACTTAAAATTACATGGAAGGAATTAACAAAGAGCCTCTGGAGACCATCGAGGGAAAGACCAACCAAAATGATTAAAAGGATGGAGGATAAATCCCATGTGGAAAGGTTAAAGGAAGTGGAATTGTTTAGCCTGAAGAAAAGGCAAGTTAGGAGTAATTTGATTAAAGGCCCTTGTATGTGGAAGATGCTGAACAGCTCTTCTCCATGTCCAGAGAAGGCCAAAAAGAGGCAACTGGTTTAAATTAAAGCCTTAGAGACGTGAGTTGAATAAAAGGAAGAATTTCTTAACTCTCAGGGTGATTTTTTTTTTTTTTTTTTTTTTTTTTTTTAATGGCCGGGCTGCCATACGTAGCAAGGTATACTGGAAATCTTCTGGAAGAGCAGCCTTCTGTCCTGAAATAGCATAATCTCTGAGATGCCAGAAAAGGATGGCCTTGGAGACTGTCTCGGCAATCTAAGATTTGTTTATTCTCTAGAAGACTTGCCTCTTTCACAGCTAGCATTTAGTTCTCCTACAAAGTTTATTTCTGATGCCTCAAGAATTAGTCATATAACTGTAAGAAGAGGCAGGTTCTGAATTTAACACAAAAATGCTTTTGCTTAAATTGCTTTTACAGTTTAATGACATGCCATGGCTTAAAAGCTCGGTAGCTTCCTTGTCATTACCTCAACTTGCCCAGAGATTTCCAAGGGAGGATGTGACGGTTCACGGAGTGAACTGATGACCTGAACGATATTATACTGTCACCTGGATCATAGCTTCACTGGACAGTCACACAAAAGAGGAAAAGGAGGTCAAGCTTAGCAGACTCATCAAATGTCCTTTGGTAGGTTGGCAGCATTCACTAGAACCCTGTCATTCCTCTACGTTGAATGAAAGTTGCCAGTGGCCTCTCTTGTTGGTACCTGGCATGTTTGGCCATTGAGTGGAAACCGCCATGATCCCTGGGTTGGCAAAGGGAGTCTATGTTTTCACTTTGGCAGGTGAACAGTGATACTCTGGGTGAGAAATCCACTGCAGATTGTCCCTCGGCCCTTACCCTGGCTTTGTAACCATGCTCGATAAAGGGGAGCCCGGCCACCACCTGGACCTCCACTTTTTGAATCCAAGCAACACTATTTACAGAGACTACAATAAGAAACACTATTTACAGAGACTACAATGAGAAGGTGTCCTCTAGGATTGTACCACACGGCAGCAATGCCCAACATGGAAGCCACAGGACAAACTGTCAACCCTTCTAGACCTGGTTGACAGCTGCACAGCGATCTTTTAGAAAAGATCATGCCTCCGTTCAAAGCTTTCTAGGGACTCCAATTCTAATGGTGGGGCCCTAAACTCATAACTCTTACTCTTGCTATCTGGGTTCAAAACCCTGTTTTCAATTCCTACTTGCTACATGGGTGACCTTTGGTCAAAGTATTTGATGTTTCTGTGTTTTGGTATTCTTACTTGTACAACAGAGATAACATCAATACCTACCCCATGTAGTCCTTGTTACTATTAAATGAGTTACTATATATAATGTGTTAGGAATAATTCCTGGCATACAGTAGATATTCACTAAGTATTATTATCATTACTATTAGTCTTATTTTATGAGGAATGTGGGAACTAGGATTGTATTATATGCTTCCAACAACTGTAAGATGTTCTCTCTGCTTCTCCCTCCTTTCTCCCTTGTAATGTATATTCATCCAACCCATTATGTGACAGGCACTTTGTCATGGAATTTACAAACATTACTTTGGTTTCTAACTTGTTTTAGTTTAAAATAATCACATTAGGGGCACCTGGGTGGCTCAATCGGTTGAACATCTGACTTCGGCTCAGGTCATGATCGCATGGTTCGTGAGTCTGAGCCCCGCTTTGGGTTCACTGCTGTCAGCCTGTCAGCGCACAGCCCACTTCGGATCCTCTGTCCCCATCTCTCTGCCATTCTCTGCCCTCTCCCCAAAATGAATAAAGTTTTAAAAATTAAAAAAACAAAATAATATCATTCAAGTAGCATTATTAACAACACTATTATATCATTACACTAGCAGCTACTATTTATTGAGTGTTTATTACATGCAAGGCATTGTGATAAGAGTGCTTTGTGCTTTCCTTTAATCCTCACAGGAATCTCATACGGTTGGTGGTATTGTCAGATCATTATTATTATTTTTGGCTGATGAGGAAACTGCACTTAGAGACTTTACATGACTTTCCCAAGATCATAGAATGGAAGTGAGGATTAGAAACCTAGGTCTATATGACTGTGTCATGCTCTCAGCCACTTCCTGTCACACGCAGAATGGCCTGCAGCATTATTCACCGAAAGAGTAACATTGCAGTGGAGATCTGAATGCGATAATAGAAGTCCCCAAACTGTTCCTTTTAGCTGACCCTGAAAGACCACTCACGCAGGGCACCCACCACTGGCAACAGAAATCTATTTGCACTTTTCTGTACTCTGGAAAGAAACAGCCTACGGCTCGACACAGAAGGAACTGGAAACCATGAGCAAGATGGCGGACCCAAGAAAAAGCAGCTGTGTACCACACAAAGCCCACACTTTTATTCACCTATTCTTTTCCAGAGGCAAGTAATAAACACACTTGGATTTATCTTTACTTTAATATAACTAATGAAGTCTTTATCATTTAGTAAAAATAAATGAAAGTTTTTATTTCTATAATGTAAAATTGACTTTTTAACTTTTGAAGTGAACATGTAAAACATTTCTTTCTTTTATCCCTGCTTGGGGAGTTGTAATTGCATTTTAACTGGTGCTGTTTCAAGAACAATTTTAACCTTGAATTGCAAATGTGTTGGCTGGAAGTGTATATAAATCATTTCAACTTAGTTTTTATTATAAAAATATTACAGAGAATAATTAGTTTTTAATCTGTCGGTTCAAATCAAAGGAAAGTTGAAATCTATTCATGCTATTCTTGTGCAAAAAGAGCTCTCATCCACGAGATGTGGGGAAGGGACCATCATGGCTGAAGGGGGAAAATGAGAGAAAATCAAAAGTAATATAATTATGAACCAGTAAAAGGCTCATGTGCACAATATTTTATAGGACGGGTATATAATGGCAGTGAAACAAAGCCAGAGTCCATTATAAACATAATAATAAACTCCAGGGTAAGCATTAAGAACTGAAATGTCACACCTAAGGTCATGAGACACTTCAGTGTCAGAACGCATTTGAGGGGTGACAGGGCAGGCCCTGTTTTGCTGCCTTGTTATTAAACAAAAGTGATGCAATATTAAATTCCCAGTAGCCTGGAGCATCCAAAGTTTTACTTATTGAACCATGGCTACAAAAATAAAATCCGAGAATAGCTAGCTAACTACACGGACATGTCCCTCCTGTAGCTACAGATAGTTTTGCATGAAGACAATAACAGAAAGGCCTTCTACAGAAAGAAACAAATTAAACCATAATTACCAAAGAAAACTATCTGTTGGGATTAATAATGACACCTCACCCCGCCATTTAAAAAACCTCTATTCACATGCATTGTGCCTTATGTGGTGTTGGAATAGAAACTTTCTGAATTATGTAATTCATTAGTTGTTGTGGCCTTGAGGTAAACGTCAGGGCTATTAATAGCCAGTAGCCAAATGCAGCTGTCCCACCAGAAATGTGGCCAGGCCCATATGTTAAAATGATAATAATTTGGATATATTGGGTCGAATAAAATATAATATTACAATGAGTTTCTTTTTCCATTTTTTAATATGGCTGCTAGAAAATTTTAAATAATGTATGTGGCTTGTGTTTTATTTCTACTGGACAACGTTGCCCCAGAGCCTTGGTGATTATTTAACAATAGCAACAAAAAACCCACCTACTATGTCCCGCAGCGCCAGGCGCTAGTCTAGGCGTTCCACTCAGATTCCATCATGTAATCTTTATAATGGCTCCATGAAGTAGGTATGTTATTATCATCCCCATTTTACAGATGAAAACTGTGGCACAGAGTAAGCCGTTGAGTAGCTCAGTAATTTGGCTGAAAAATGGGAGCCAGGAATGAAACCCAGGGAGTTTGGCTTGAAATGGAACATGGTCTTTTTTATTTTTTTAAGTTTATTTACTTATTTTGAGACAGAGAGAGAGAGAGAGAGAGAGAGAGAGAGAGAGAGACAGTCCCCAAGCAGGCTCAGCCATGTCAGCATGGAGCCCAATGTGGGGCTTGAACTCATGAACTGTAAGATCATGACCTGAGCCAAAATCAAGAATTGGATGCTTAACTGACTGAGCCACCCAGGTGCCCCAGAACATGGTCTTGTTTCAAAAAAGTTTCTCTGCTCTTTATGACAGAGATAACATTGGTTAAAAAAAAAAAAAGGTATGCAAATAAGCCTTTTCTATCCACTCCAGCTTATTGTTAGAAAAAAAAAAAAAAATCAAACATCCAAAAGCAAACAAACTAGACATCTTCCTGTTTATTGATTGCTTTTTTGACAGAACCTCTAAGAAGCACTTAAACAAAATTCATGCTAGGGAAAATTATAGGTAGTATCGTATTTTAGACTACTGGAAGCAAATAGTCCTGGGAAAGGGAAGGTTGGGATAGTTTCCAATGGCCAAAGCACCGTCATTTGGGAGCCACTGTTCTAGAATAAAACACATCCTAGTATACTGAACTCAAATGATCATGTTCTCTGAATGATCACAAGTATAACACAGGCACCATCTCAATGTGCTAGTCCTGTTCCTTTGAACTCTTACACCAGCACTGAAGAGTGCCACCATTTTGTTTGGGTGACAAAGTCATGGCACGATGCGTGCCTATTACTTACAGTAGATGTTCAGTGGAACCAAACACCTAAGCCATGCTGACTGCTGGCCAACCAAGCCAACGTGCGATTCCATTAGCAACAATGAATTGAGATCTAGATTATCACACAGGCCGGAGTCAGAGCTCACTGGCTACAGGGCTGGTTTGAATATCCAAGGAGGCTCACAAAAGAGGCAAAATAAGCAGTTGTTCATATCCAGAAGGCTTCAAAGAATCCACATGATACAAGTGCTAACCATTGCATTTTACGGCGAACACACTCTCGTCTCCATCACCTACGGGCACTCACTCTGCGTAAGACAGGAGAGAACAGGAAACAGTCTTTGGAGAAAGGGAAGGATGAGGAACTAGGATTGTTTTCCTTCTGACAGAAGCAGACATGGGATTCTGTCTACTTGGTCTTCCGCACTGGCTGTCTGCCTTTCTGCAACGAACATTCTGTGCTAGCTTCCGAAAGAATGTTGGCAGGGTCAGGGTGGGAAGGTCTGAAGCGATAATACTTGGATGGCTAATGGCTTCCTTTCCAAGGGCTGACACCGCCGTGACCTCCAAGCAGTGAGCCAGAAAGGATTCTGTTTGGCCACATGAAAATGAGCTGTTTTCCTCCCCTGGGGGAGAGAGAGAGAAAGGGAAGGAGAGGAACAGATGAAGCTGTGTCTGATAAAAGGATTATCTAAGGGCGGTTTCTAGTAAAGAAACTGGGAAGCCAATACGATTAATTTATTTCTTCACTATTTCCTTGAAAAAACACTACCTACAGAAAAGTCATATATTGGAAGTCACAGAGCAAAACTCTTTCACTGCTTCTTCTCTCTGAGGGTCTCAGTGGCAGGCAGTGAAGAGCAAACAGCTGTTAACCAAACACTTTCTAAGACCCCCAGTCACCGGATGTCAAAATGCTTCTCACTGACAGCACTTGACAAGACACCCAAGCCTACACCTCCGCCTTTTGTTTGGACCCATGAGATATCAGAAATTCTAATAAAAGCCAGTACTAAACAATTACTACTCTTTGCCTCTCCCCTTCACAGTGTCCTACAAAAAAAGTAACCAGACTTGCATGTCTTAACCTTGTTCTCTCAAGCCCTTGTATCTTTGAAAACAAAAGCATCTATCTTAAGGGACAAAAAAAAAGGATCCCTTTTCAAAATGCCCTGCCCCAACCCAGGGGAGATAAAAATTTGGATTACGATTTTACTTTATTCTAATAAAACAATGCTGACTTCACCATGAAGAAGAAAACTCATTTCCTAATTCATTGTCTTCTTAGGGCTGTAAATCCTGTCTGGCAACCAAATTTCTAGTACTTCTTTGTTCATCAGAGAAGAAGTAAGAGAAAACAAAATTCTCAAAGTACAACGTCAACAGCAGTGAAGCCAAATAAGTCTGTGTGGCCTAGCTGTAACGTGTGTCTCCTGCACATAGTTCCTTCTAAACGTGCTCCATTTACCCCCAGAGGGACAACACCTATAGCTTTAGAATGCTACCTGGTACCTTTGATGATTTACTTCAGGATGGACACGGGACCCAAGGCCAGCCAATGTGTTGGCCAGCCAACATCTATTCAGATTCATCTTCTTGAATACTTGAAGTAGGACCCACAGTATTGTTAGCTGGCAGCTGGCATTTGAGTCGAAAGGTAAATAGGTATGAGAGTAACCATATTTGGCCAAGTAACCAAAAGAAAACAAACTGGGAGAGAGAAGGGATGAGAATCTTGTGGAAGTACAGAATCACAGAGCTGTGGCAGAAACTCCAAGACTTAAGACCCTGTGTGGCCCCTGAAAGATAGAATGTGCTTCATTTTCTAGTTACGGTCCTGGTTATGACAGCTCCGTCTCAGGATGCCTCGACTACTGTTTCTTTAAAATACCCCCTTATGTGAGCTACCTTAAGTGGGTTTCTGTTTCTTAAATCCAAAACAGACCTGACCACGACACCATCCAACCCTATTTCCCCCGGTCTCTATTCTGTACTCTCTGCCCTTATTAGGAAAATCTTTGGACTATTCCCCATGGCAGCCAGGTCCACAATCTTGTTGTCTGTGTTCAGTTTTACCACTGATATTATCACATAATTCCAGAACCTCCCCTTGCCCACTACAACATTCCTTAGTCCTAGCTGTCACGCTCTGGGAAGACATTTCTGTGAGCAGCTCTAGTAAGAACCTTCCATTTTTAGACCATCCAGGTTAATGGCTCAAATCCCTTTTCTTACAAATCCTATCCATTGTTGTTGGTTCTCGTTTCTGAAATTATGGAGAAGAAACATAATCTTCTACTCCAGTGCATGCTGTATTTCGATGTCTCACATATATCCCCTCTAAGAATTTTCTTCTATCTATTATCCTTCATGAGGTGATTCCAAGGTTCCCTGTCCCTTCTCACTCCCACCTGCCTGGTGGTTCCTATTCCTCTGACATGGCCCCCAACCCCATCTCCATTTCACCAATTGCTAAATGCATCCTCCCGTGAAATCAGCCCAGGTCACACTGGGAGAGAAGCGGTCAGTGTCGTGGTCACCAATGTGGGTTTTGGAATCAGACAAACCTGGGCTTGGTTTCTGGCTTCAACATTCATTAGCCATGAATTCTTGGGCATGTTACCCAATCCCTCCAGGCCACGATGTCCTTATGTATACATCTTAGCCCAAGAGCCGTCTCTCAACTGTGTTTGCCCACTAAGTTGGCTATAACTAAAGTGTTTGCACACAGAAAGAGTTCAATCGATGCTATTTATTCTTTCATTTCATTGTGTATACAATCCCTCTCTTTTCTGAACTCTGGGTACGTTTAATGGGTCAGAGCATGCTCTCTGGGGTCGGACACCATGGCTTAGTCACTGGCTGTGTGGCCTTCGGCAAGTTAGTTCACTTCTGTGTCTATTAAATGGGGGTACAAAAGGGTACTTACCGCGTAGGACTGTTGTTCACGAGGATTAAATGGGTCAACACATATAAAGAGCTTAGAAGAGTTTCTGGCACAAGCTGTCATCATCATAGAGGGTAGCTATTCTCTCCTCAAGATCGATACTTACATAATACCCGATTTCATAGCTGCAGCTCTGCTCAGCCAGTTAATTTGCGGCTGAGAGGCCATGTTTCATAGTTTACAATTCTTGGTTTCAAAAATATGTTTGTTGGAAAGAATGAAGGAATCAACGGGGAGCAGAGGATCAAAATTAAAAAAAAAATCCTTACTGGTGTTCTGTAACAATGTTAGACAGTTCAGTCAACATAAACAAACAAGTAAACACAGAGGCCCCATTTGGGGCTGAATATCTACCTGATGGTAAGAGATGGGGACAGGCTTCCGGAAGACTATCCACTCCACAATTTCACTACATGGTGGGGTGGTCAGAGAACCTGTATACCGGTAATAGCTGCCCAGGGATGCAGGCAGGAGGTCCCGGAGGACGAAAGGATCCAGAAAGGTCTCCTTCTCTGTTTGGAGGAAGAGGGAAAAGAAAGGCACAATGGTAAGTCGTATTATGCTGCAGACACACAGTCAAACCCTCGGCATGCTGGTGCCACATCACAAGCCTTATGTTTGTTTACATCCTGAGAAGCACTAACATTTGGTGGTGGGAGGGCCACAGAAAACAAAGCAGTGTTTCCCAGGGTGTGTTCTGAGACACCACAGTGCACTGTATTTCATGAAAAACACGTTCCATGATGAGCAACGCAGGGCAATCTGCAGTCCCTCCCTCATCCCCCAGGTAAGAGCCACAACACTAGCACAGTGAAGTCTCTGAGAAGTCCTGCAGGAAACAAACGGACTTGATTTTATGTAACCCACCCCTTCCCAGTCTTGCTTCACCACTGAACCCTTCCCCATCTGATACTTATGAACTAAAAGTCAGTGAAATGAACTCTGGGACGCCCAGGAGAAACTCAGCATGAAAAGAAAACTATAAGCCAACGGTAAAGCTCAATTCCAAAGTTGGTTACATCTCATTACAGTTTCACCCAGTGCCTACCCAAATCAAAGTGAAATCTAACCAACAAACAACCCTGAGGTGAATGGGTTGTACGATGGCCCTGAAAATAGGCTCCTTCTTCTTACAAAAGCAGAGGAGTCTTTCTGTAAGTAGGAGAAATGATATTTTCAGTTGAGACCTAAAAATATTATCTCACGATAACTCTATGAGAAAAACAAGGTGTGGAAGGGAATAGTGCCTGCCCGAGATCACATAGCTCCTAAGTGGCAAAACTGGGATATGAACCCAGGCACGTTGACACCAAAACTTGGACTGACTCAGCTAAAGATGAAGCTGAAGTTAACTATGTGAATATTGAAGGGTGGGGGCAAAACAGAAGAAAAGCATTTGTGGCTGTGCAAACAGCACATGCAAAGGTCCAGAGGCAGTAAGAAACAGTGCAGCAGAGATTAGGGCACGGTGTTACAGTTCTCCCAATCAGGCACAGTAGATCATCCAGCCTCTTTCCCAAATCAGAGAAGGCTCTGCTCTCTTCCTGGGTCTCCAAAGGTTTAGCCCTCCCTGAATTTAAGTCTGGGATTCCTTTCTTATACCTTTTAGGGATATAGTAAGCTATTATAGTCCTGTTAGTCGTTTGCCTTAGCTCCCTGATGGCCTTCACCATGGGCCCAAGGACATTACTGGGGGCACCCTGAGGGCCCCAGGTTACTTTCTGGACACATCTGTGCCCACAGGAATATTCTTTCCAGGCTCCCACCCCTCTTTCTTCTTCTTTTATGTAGAACAATCAGTACAGGTATTTGGGCAACTGTGTATCCATAGACTCGAGAGATCTCTGTAACTGGGGGATAATGCAAAACCCCAACAGAAATCAACTCTTCAAAGGAATTTTTTTTTTTTTTTTTTTTTTTTTTTGCCGGGGTGGCTCCGTCAGTTCCGCATCCGACTTCAGCTCAGGTCATGATCTCACGGTTCATGGGTTCGAGCCCCACATTGGGCTCTGTGCTGACAGCTCAGAGGCTGGAGCCTGCTTTGGATTCTGTGTCTCCCTCTCTTTCTGCCCCTCCCCCACTCATGCTCTATCTCTCTCTCTCTCAAAAACAAACATTAAAAAAACTAAAAAAATTTTTTCTTTAATGTTTACTTGTTTTTGAGAGAGAGAGAGAGCGAGAAAGAGAGAGCGAGTGCACAAGTAGGGGAGGGACAGACAGAGAGGGAGACACAGAATCTGAAACAGGCTTCAGGCTCTGAGCTGTCAGCACACAGCCCGACACAAGGCTTGAACCCACGAATCATGTGATCATGACCTGAGCCGAAGTGGGACCTAGGTGCTCCAAACGACTCTTTTAAAATAATTAAAGTGGCAATTTCCTTTTGGTAGAGATTAACTGAATAACACTCCACACTTATTTAACTTTTACTGTATGCCAGGCACTATTCTAAATATTTACATGTTGTAAACATTTAAGCAGTACTCACTGTATGTGTCCGGTCTTTTTCTTAGAACTTTACAATGATTAATTTATTTAATTCTTAATATAGCCCCACAAAGTAGTCCTACTATTCCCAATTTTCAGAGCTGGAATGCACAGCCAGGTAGTTGGGTTTAGAGTCCAGGCTTTTATTATTCTTTTTTATTCTTTCATTTTATTTTATTTTATTTTACTTTACTTTATTTTATTTTATTTTATTTTATTTTATTTTATGAGAGACCACGAGTGGGGAGAGGGGCAGAGGGAGAGAGAGAAAAAGAGAGAGAAAGAGAGAGACAGAGACAGAGACTTAATCAGGCTTCATGCTCATCGCAGAGCCCAACGCAGGGCTCAGTCTCCCGACCCTGAGACCATGACCTGAGCTGCAATCAAGAATCTCTCAAGTGACTGAGTCAGCCAGATGCCCTAGGCTTCCATTGTTCTGAAACCATCACTATATGCTTTTAATTTACAGCACTCTGTGTATGTGCTTTTAATAATCCAAATTTACAGATGTGGAAATCAAGGCACAGAGAGTTTAAATAACCAAGCCCAAGGTCACTAGTGACTGCAGAAACAGAAGCACTTATTCATGAGACTCAGAAAACTTGGCCGATTCTCATACAGGTTTTCAATTCCATTTTTTTTAAAGAAAAATTAAATATTAACTAATAGAGGCAAAAGTCTTCAAATTATAGGGTTCTATAACCAAAATGACAAAAGCGGTTTCTGTTTGGACAAAAGGCCGGAAATCACCGAATTGCTCCTCCACCCGCTGGCAAGTGTGGGTTTTAATTTCAACCTGGTTACCAGCAGCCTAATGATGGGGTAAATGTCTGCAAGCGAGCTTGGCTGGGACCGGGTTGGCTGGGAGCAGGAAACATGTTGGCCTTTGCTTGCCGCCTCTGTGCCTCCTGGGCTGTGTAAATAGACAACACGAGGCCCCAAGCAATATAGGGGGCATAGGGCCTGGCATCACAAGCCACAACATCACCATCTTCATGGTAGGTGAACTTGGCATCACACCACAGCCCACCGAGCTGCCTTAGGATCAAGGGCTCCAGACTGAACGACCAGAAAATCTTTCGAGTTTTTCCCTAGGAGCCTGATCCAATATGTGGCCTGCAGTTCAGCATGCTGCGGGTAGACAGGTAGAGACGAGAAAATCCCTCCACACTTGCACACCCACAGGGGTGAAGCCCCACCTACAGCATCCAGTCCAGGAACAGGTGGTGGCTTTAAGGAACATGAAAAGATAGAGCAGAAACACCTGCCCCGCCAACCTGAGGTGGCCGGATTTCACAAGGGCACACTGTTTCAGCAGGACTGGGACTCTGAAACATACACAAGTTCCTGTACGGGCTTATGAATTCGGCAGGGACTGATGGAAACTGCAGGTGTGACCATTGCTTAAGTGCAGAAGGGCTTTTTTTTTTTTTTGTCCTTGACCAAACCCAAGGGCTTCAGAGGTAGGTTCTAGCATTAACTGATGAGCAGGTGCCATCAAATGGGTGGCAGGGCAGGCAGACATGGTGACAGGGACAGAGAAGCAGCTTTGCTGCTTGTTGACTACGCCACAGTCACCACAATTGGGTCAGATTCTGAGACCTGGAAGGGGCTTAGACCACCCTAGTTCAGAGGCTTTGGGAGTCAAGGAACCCTTTATTCAAACAAAATCTCACACGGGAAGCAGCCAACTCAACAAGTTCAAGTGCAGCCCCTGTGGTTAACGTTGAGCTGGGAACCCAGGGACATCTTGGAAACCACCAATTTAGTCCAATTCTTTAATTTTACGGCTGGGGAAATAGAAGACCAGAGGGATGGTCAAACACTTGAGAACACAGAAATTCAGATGGG
Organism: Prionailurus viverrinus; assembly: GCF_022837055.1. Classification (NCBI taxonomy): domain Eukaryota; kingdom Metazoa; phylum Chordata; class Mammalia; order Carnivora; family Felidae; genus Prionailurus; species Prionailurus viverrinus. The sequence goes on along the minus strand of NC_062562.1, from coordinate 29,074,723 downwards.
ATCCTTTCTTCAAAGAAACTGCTCAGGATCTGGGACAGTAAGCCTAGGAGTAGGAGCTGAAAACCAAAATCCAACCACTGCCCTCTTCAGTCCCTCATGTCTCCGTCCCTAAGGAGTTGGGGAGGAGAGAAGATTCCCAGCCCGTAGGGTTCAAATCTCAACTCCCTGACCTGTAAGCTGTGTGATCTTAGTTACTAAAGCTTCCCAGGCTGTTGTGACCTTAGAACACAGTAAGCATCTCATAAATGACAGATATCGTTCTTATTCTAATTCTTAATACTTGTATTATTATTACTTTTTTAAACTACCAAGGCCTGGCCACCTACACCTTACATAGCTATGTAGTTCCTTTAATGCTTGCACATGTCTTTTTTTTTTTTTTTTTAACCTTGATTACTAGTGCCTTAAAGGTGCATCACGTCTGACATATGCCCCATCAACCTGGGCAACACAGGTTAGAATTTTCTTTGCCAATGCTCTAGTAAAAGCTTTGGAACCAATGGATATTTAATAGCTGTGTGACTTTAGGGAAAGGTCTTAAGCTCTCTGAGCTACTTCCCTTATCTGTAAAATGGGAATTCTGAGAGTATTTACTCTTTGGGATTGTTGTGATAATTAAGCAAGCTCATAAATATAAGGGGCTTAGCACAGCGCCTTGGGAGCCCTGATTTATCAAGGCAAGCACTTGGCTGAAAGCAGACCAGCTCATTTTGTGTTTTAAGCCAGGGATTGGCAAATGTTTTCTGTAAAGTGCCAGATAGTAAATATTTTAGGTTTTGCAGGCCAAGAGGCAAAATCAAAGATGTCACACAAGTACTTATATTAACAAATACATTTCCACCACCTTATTATTTTTTTTTTTGCACAACCTTATTAATGATATTCAAAACACTAATAACAGAGAACAATTTTAAATTGATACATCTATTATAAGAAGAATGAATTGTTTTGTGGGGAATAACATTTCACTTAGAGTTTGAATGTAAAAACCAGTCTTAGGTCAAGGGCCATACAATGATAGTCAGTGAAATGGATTTTGCCATCAGGCCACATTCTTCTCTACCCTTACGTTGATGGGGGTAGGGGGCAAGTGTTAGAAAGTCACCCTGATAACCAGGGCTACAACTTGGGGGGAGCAGAACTTTACATGTTCAAGTGTCTCTACCATTAGTGATCATTTCCTTGGTGAATAGACATTCCAGAATTAACTCTTGAGTTGTTGTCTTTCCTCCTTGAGTTTTCTAGTTAACACCGAACAATAATTTTTACTGATCTTCCTGAACATTCCATTTCCTGCTCAGTCCCATAGGGAATGTTCCACTGACAAATGGGGTGCTCATAATGCTCCGTTGTAAGTTAGAAATAATTTTAGAGACGGTGGCACTCTCTTTCTCACACTGCCCACGAAGCCCACATAAGCCACAAGGTACGTAACTGGCTGGACCCAAGACGGGGAATTCCTGAGTACAGCCACAGAGAAGGAAGGAAGGATGTACTTTTCAGGTGAAAACATAAACTCTCCCAATATCTGCAAAATGGGATTTTAACAGTGTCAGGCGCTTAAGTAGGTTAGATGAATAAATGAGTATTAAGTGAATTAACATTAGTTAAGGGCTGAGGAGGTTGTCTGGCACAGCATAAGTACCTATTTAAGTACTCGTTACCTGACTCTTGTTATCAAAGGGCAGTGTGACTCCAAACCCATCCTGATTAGGGCATGCTGCCTCCAACTCTGATCCAAATTAGTAATTTGAATTCAAAACATTCCTTTCCCAGCCACTTACCTAGTTGAGAAAAATATTTGAAACACTATTTATACCACCATTCATTCCATTAAACCATAATAAGAAGGTTCTGTGCATTACTAGATAAAAGAATTGAAAGGGAATGAATCTCATATTCCACTTTCAAGGATCCCAGTGCTGTATGCAGACAATATTATATTTTAATAATTAATTGTTCATCAAAGAAAAAGATGAAGAACAGGGATGCTAAATTCAAAGTTATTCAAATTGCAGAAATGAATAATGTATGACTTTTATATTAAATACACACTGTATTAAGTAGTCTACATTTCACCCAACTCTGTCTTTCATTTTTAAGCATTTTGCACGACAATATGAATAATCAGTTAGGGGAGGTTTATTTAGAAAAAGAAATACCTTATTTGAATGCAAACGGAGTATATCCGAAGATGATTAAATTTTCCTTATCAATTAGAAAATTTTGTATGAGGGCTTTAAAGTCATGGTCAACCATTAAACCCAGCGCAGCCCAGTTATCCTTTTCAACACTAAATTAGAACTGGCTCGATTCTGTTCAATTTCTTATTTCTGATAGCAGTGCCAGGAGGCAATCTTTAATTAAAGAAAATTTGAAAGATTCAAACATGCATAATTGGATTAAAAATGTGATCATTAAAACATTAGATGATAATCATCTGATTGATTGCATTTTTCAGTGCGTTAATAACCTAATATTTTCAATGCTTTGGTTATATAGGAAGGAAGAAATCCCTTTAGAAGGTAGGATGAACAATCAAAATACAGATGAGACCTATACAGTAACCAGGAATTATGGAATGAGACTGAAACACAAACAAGCAGACCTACCCCGAGGAACACAGTGTCACATGGGGCAGAATGTGGCGGACCCTAAGGGAGGGATATCTGTGCCACTCTTCAAATGAGCAGTCAATCAATTTTAGGGAAGTGTGTAAGATAAACAAATCAAAGAGAGTCCAAGCTTCTGTCTTTAGCCCAATGACTGCTGAGTTTCTTCAGGATTTCCCAAAACTTTTTGTAAGGAAAAGCTATTATGTTTCCCTTAACCGCTTAAAGTCACTGGGGTAGGACTGGTCTTCTGCTTCCTGCTGGGAAGCGTAGGGAGAGAGTGACATTGGAAAACACTGGGTCACAGGTCACTCTACACGGGGGAAGAAGATTTATGACACTGCTGCTCAGAGTTAATGTTCATGGACACCACCTGGGGAGCTTGTTAAAATGTAGATTCTCATCCGGTAAGTCTGGGTTCGAGTGGAGAATCTGCGTTTTTCACAATACTGAGTATATTAGAGTAGTCAGTTTCTGTACGGACTGTATTAATGGGCCCCCACAGTGTCCGCAGCATCATCCACTGCTACTTTCTGACTCTTAGGTACAGCCACACATGATCACATTACCCAGGGCCTTTGCACTGGCTCTTTGCTCTGAAACATTTCCTCACTGCTCTATTCATGGCTAATTTTAGAGCAAATGCCTTTCAACTGCTAATAACTTAGTCCGATTTGAATGACACATTTCTCAGTGAGGTCTTCCCTGACTACTATTTTGAAAATGACAATTTTCAGAGCAGGCTCATGAAGGAAGCATTTGATTAAAAACCTGAAGGCAGAAATGAGCCATGCAGCAACCTAGAGAGAACATTCCAGGCAGAGAGAAAAGTGCAAAGGGATTCTTCCTGGTGTGTGGCTGGGGTGAAGTGAACAAGAGGGAAGACAGAAGGAAAAGTTCAAGAGCCCCAAATTTGATAGGCTCTAGGAGGAAAAAGATCAGCTGTTGGTTAAAGTACAATCTGGAATTAGGCTAAAAATTGTGAAGATGCCATCAATGACTCTATGAGTCTAGAAACATGAGTCTATGAGTCTAGAAACCCAGAGTCTGATCCTGGGTTAAGTCTGGATCAGCCATGAATGGGCTGTATGATTTGAGAATGGCTTTCGTGTGACAAGCTGGTGACCAAAGGGCCTGTTGACCACAGGAATGGAAAATGGAGGTCATGATAGAAATAAAGAGCCTGAGGACCTGAATCCAGGGGATTTAGGAGCATGGCATCTAGATGCCCTCATGGAAGTCAGAAAACATTGGATTATAATTAAGATGGTGGCAGAGGCCTCCTAGAAGGAGCTGAGGAATTAATTTTATGATCTAAATACAAGCAATGATACCTGCTCTGTATAAATGGATGTTGGTTATTAGGCAGGTCATCTCCCTGACATCAGCAAGGAGGAAGGAATGGGAAAGATGGAGCAATGGAAATGCGCCTGGCCCGTAAGAGGCTTCATGATAGATGATTTTAGGGAACAAGCCTAAAGTTACAACAAGGGGATCCTGGGGAAGTCCCCCAAGAATCACAAAGAACTGAGGGATTCCAAAGAGTTACAGAGGACGTTGGTTCCATTTCATTTTACAATTGAGGACAAGGAGGTCCAAAGGGGGACAGTGACTGAACCACGACCACACAGTGAAGTAGAAGTGAATCTGGGTCTCAGATGCCCAGCGCCAGGCTCTTTCTTATCCTATTCTGGGTCCCTGGGCTCTGAGTTCCTCCCTCGCCCTGATGTAAAAATGACGGGAGGAAATCTCACTGAAGAATGAAGAACTTGGCTTTTATAAACATAAGTCTAACCCTGACACTGCCCAGGTCAAATCTTCCAGTGGTTTCTCACTTCAATTAGAATAAAATCCAAACTGCTTACCGTGGCCACGAGGCCCTATATGATCTATCTACCTCTGCAGCCCTTCACCTCTGCGCTCGCCTTTGCTGACAACCCACCTGTCTCCTCACCTTGCTGTTCCTCACCCACCTTGCTCGAATGCTCCTCCCCAGCATCACTCCATATGGGGGATTTCTTTTCACCCTGAGTCCTGCAAGGTGAAAGGTTATCTCCTCAGAGCCTACCCCAGACACCCCTCTTGGTATGTTCCTGCTGCATTCACTGTATCACACCTAGTTCATTTCCTTCCCACTCTGCTTTTACTTGTTTACTGTCTGTCTTCCCCAAGAGACTGATTGCTCCACAAGGGCGAACACCTCGCCTTTCCCGTCCACCCCATATACCCAATAACTAAAACACTGCCTGGAACATAGCAGGTGCCTAATAGTTATGTGAAAAGAGAATGAAGGAACAAACAAGCATGGTAGTTGGGATATCTTAAATAACCAGCGCATCCTAGGTATTGTGTCTCTTTCATATCTAAGTCACTGACAACTATAAGACACATCATTATTTCAAGGCAACAGGCCGCTAATTAAACAATGACATGACATCATGTGTAAGATGCATCCTGACTTTAGAGTTGTTAAAATATGAAGAAAATGGAAAAAAAAACCCAACAAAACCTGTAACTATGTGTGAGGATGGATATTAACCAGACTTGGTGTGGTGATCACTTCACAATGTACACATACATTAAATCATTAGACTGTATACCTGAAACTGATATAATGTCAGGACACAAATATAGGACCAAAAATATATGAAGAAATGAGAGTCACACAATTGATGACATTAGGATATTGACATGACATTTTCAACAAGAGTCACATGAAAGGACTCCATCGTCTTTATGAGCCTACTAGAAGCCGGGTCGGGGCCTATTTTATGTGACCACAGTACAGAGTGCTCATGGGACCAGGCAGCAGCATTGACTCCCATCTGTTTATCCTGACTAGGTTCTCTAACCTCAGTTTACCCTTCAATGACCTGAACCCCTGGACTGCATTCCACAGTGTAGGATGTTCTACAGATCACCTCTTCTTACCAGAGCACATTTATATGTATGACCTCAGGGTCAGGCACTGCTGTAGATGTTCTCTAAATGAGGCTTCACAACTCGGTGAAGTAGGTATCATCATCCTGAGGAGGGCTGATAATCTGCCCAAAGTCATGGCTGTACAGACCTCGGTCTCATTACAGTCTGTGTAATGGCTTAATAGTGGTCTCTTCTCTTTAGCAGGCTGGAGGCTCCATTATGGCCAGACTGTGGCTCCCAACTATACCCTCAGTACATAACACAGTGCCTTAAAGAGTAGGTCATTTATACATGGCTGAAAAAAACATTTTTGATCAAACTAAATCACGAAGTAACTCTAAGTCAAAAGTGGCCCAGGGGCCAGATCTAACCTAGCACCGGTTTTTGTAAATGAAGTTTTATTGGAACATAGCCATGGCCATTTGTATACAAACTGTCTATGCCCGCTTCCAGGTTACAACCAAACAACCGAATTGTTGCAGCAGAGAACATATGGCCAGCGATGCCTAAAATCTTGCTATCAATCCCTTTACAGAGAGAGTTTGCTGATCCCTGTGCCTGTATGAAGAGGAGTAGGATATTTAAAAGAGGGGGCAACAAGCAATCCCATTTGAGAATGAATGGGGCAACCTACACAAGGCTATAGAGGTGTGACTGTTACTTCTGCTTCTTAGACATTCTCCACCAGTGGGCATTCAACTCTCCACCAGAGAATGTAATTCTCTGCCCACTGGCCCTTCCTATAGGCTCATGACCATAACATGAAGAGCTGGTGTTATTCCAAGTTCTGAGCAAAGGCTGCTTGACTGGGAAAGAGCCCACCTGATTAATCGAATTCTTGAATTCAAGCGCCCAAAGACCCACTCCAAGGGCATGCAACAGCCACTCCAGCCTGGTTCAAAGACATCTAGGCTCCTTGAGTTTACTGGTCCTGTCATTTGGCCGAACGTGGCATTTTGATTTAAGGGTTGGCATTTGAGTAAAACGTATGTTGACATGAATATTTCCAAAGAAACACAAAAAGCAGAGTCTTGTCAACAATTAAGGAAATGAACAGGATATTTAAATTATAGAGTCATACAGTGACAAAAACCCAGTACTGTCACTGAACAGGTCCACTGCTCGCCTCTCTCCCCTACCCAGTGGTTGTAACTGACCGGGTATGTACATTGTTTTAGCGTCCTTCTGATGCTCAATCAGACCTAATTCACAGAGGAGAAAGTGAGGCTCACAAGAATGAATTTTGATTTTGACAAAAGTCCGGAAGTTAATCAATGATGGAAATAGGAACTGGCCGAGCAGAGCTGGCAAAAGAATGTATTTTAGGATCTAATAAAACTGGGATCAAATTACTGTTCCACTCCATGAGCTGGGACAAATCAGCCGAGGCCTCTGAACCTCAGTTGACCCATCTGTAGCACAAGGTTAAGAATTTTACCTCACTGCGCTGTCGGGTAGGATTCATTAGGATTATACGTGCAGAACATCTGGGCAGGGTTAGGCCCACACCCAGGCATTACCAGATGAGAGGATCTTCTTCGTTTCCCACACTTTCTGATTCCTTGCCCATGACCCCTTCCCCTGATGTCAAAGGGACTGGCTACCCCAATCACTTTGTGACCATTTTCTTCCTCATGTGGTTTTATTTTGCATGACTCAACTCACTCCAGCAACGTACATTCTATTTCAACACCCAGGTAGTGACGGAAGCAGCACTCAGGGATCCGCAATCATATCCCGTCACCTCCATACTCACATCAACAAGTAACAACAGTAATGGGAATGGTGACGGGGAAGGGGGCAGTGACAGCAGCTGAGGTTGACGCTGACCGTGTGCTAGGCACAGCAGGTACAAGAAGTCACTGACTCCTCGGGACAAACCAGTAAGGTTGGCATTATTATTACCTCATTATACAGCTGAGAAACCAGAGCCACAAAAAGCTTATGTGACTTGTGCAGGCTGTGCCTAGTCCAAACAATCCTGGTATTAATTCCGGAGCCTTGCTCTTGGCCATGCCACCGTGGCGCCTCTCCCGTGCCAAGGTGACATTGGTATAGCACGGTGGGAAAACCACACAAAGTAGCCCCAGGTACTTCAGTGAGCACCTTTGCAGTAGATGACAGGAGACATAATTTAAACTTTTCTCTTGCTTTCCACATCCCATTGAAACAACCAGGAAAAGGGCATTTCCTTGGGCTCCCATGATCCTGTGCAAATGATCAAATACTGACAGAGAAGGTTGGGCCAAATGACACCTAGCCTCAAATTCAAATCCAATGTAAAGGGAATCACTTTTGAAGTCATTTTCTGTCTTAACATTATTGGTAACAACACTGTGAGTGATAAGATAGAAGCCGCACAGCATCCCATTTCCTGGCCCTGGCTAAGAAAAGAAATGGAAATAGCTCCCATCTATGGTGGTAGTTCTGACACGTTGAAGTCCAGGAAACTGTGGAAATGGCTTAAGTGCGCCTGTTTCTCGAAGATTTTGAGATCAAAAGTGTTCAGATAAGCATCTGCCCTTCCTGGATCCATAACAGATGTGAGCCAATTAGCCAAGACCAGGGTACTGAATATTTATAGCACACTTCAGGAAAGTTCCATGTAATTAAATGCCAGAGACATAAACTTCAAACAGGAAATTTTGTCGCATGTTAAGATGTTCAAAACTATCAGTGGGCTGCTAGATGATATAGCATCGGGTTTCCTATTGAAAAGGGAGAAAATAATTTGATTTCTTTAAGGTAAACATTAAACCGGAACTCTAATTAATTCACTTGAAACACATTCGGATTACATGGCGATTTGGGTGAGATCAAAAGTGAAGCCCATCTCTGAGAAGTCTATCAAATGGTAAGTAATGACATGAGTAGACACTTACATCATCCCAACATGAACAAGCCACTAACTGTACTAGCACAGTGACCGTAATAGCTACCATTTAGTTAAGGCAGGGTTGGCAAACTTTTTCTATAAAGGGCCAGAGAGTAAGTGTTTAAGGCTTTGTGGGCCTTAACTCTCTGTGTTACAGCCACTGAACTCTGCTGTCATGGTGCAGAAGCTGTCACAGACAATATGTACACAAATGAATGTGGCTGTGTTCCAGTAAAACTTTATTTACAAAAATGGGCAGCAGGGAAGATTTGGCTCACAGATTGCACTTGCTGGTCGATGATTTAGAGGACAGTGGACAGGTGCCAGCCACCCTTTCTTCTTAGGTATTTCCTTATTGGAATGCATGTAGCATTAACACCTATGGGGCCTTATCCCCATCTTACAAGGTGGAACCCCAGTGACAGAGAAATGCGACGATTTGTTCCAGGATCACAAAGCTCCCAATGGGGCAAGCCAGAATTCAAACCCAAGACAGACTACATTCTGAAGCACTGTTTCAGAATCCAGTGTTCCTAAAGTCACATTATATGTGAAAAATAACAAACACTATTTCTTTAAAAATATTCTATAACACAGACTTTTCAGAAAATTCATTCCAATGTTCTAATTGCTTATTCATATGAACACAGGAGATTACTCTGCAGGTGAAGAATATTAGTCTTTTTAATCTTCACCACCAAGAATGGGATGCCCCCCCCCCCCACCACACACACACAAAAGTTTCCTCATGATATTAAAATTGCCCTAAAGGCAGGGAAAATCTCGTTCATCATTTTATCCTCAACACCTTCACTAGCACTTTGTAGGCCCTCCAAGGATGACAGGACGCATAAACTCTATGATTAAAGAAGCTTAAAGTTCACATACACAAAACAGGCAAGAAGCCCTCAAACCACATCAAATCATCTCTGCCCCATCTTCTTGCTGCTGGACTGTAATGACACATAATACTATTTCTGTCTAGTAGCTGAATTTCCCCCCAAAGGTCCCTTGCCCTGGGATTTGTCCTTTTCTTCCAAAGTTCATGCAAGACTCTTTTTAGGAACTTGAGCCATTTAGCCACAGACAGAAAGTTTATGCCAAGATCTTGACCCCAGGGATAATCACAATGGTGCAAGAATGATGATGGCAGAACATGGTCCCATTAAGCATTTCTTTGCATGTCCTTTCTACAGTGTGTATAACAAACCTAAATCAAGGCTGAAAGAGGCAGGTGGTGACCCTGGCAGAGAACAGAGGGGGAGATGGTCTGGGAGTAAAGGGGGCCAATCTCAAGTCACAAAGACCTTGATTCAAGCCACTCAGGCAATGCCTGCTTTGCTTACCTTTCTATATAAAGGGGGACAGGATAACTGTATCTCAGAGGCTTTCTGGAGCATTCACTGGTGCCTGTCCAGATAATTAGACCCTGGCCTGGTGCAGAGACAGCCTGCACCAGCACAGTAGCAGTGGGGAGCCTTTGTTTTTAAACCTGAGACCTGATTCCCCATCCCCTTTGTTTCTGATTTCCTTTTTCCAAATTCCAAAAGGAGTCGTTGCCTCTCAAAGTCATCTCTTAATGATAGAATCCCAAGGTGGCCACAGTTCTTTCTTTGGCCTGCAATCAATTTGCAGAGAGAACAAACAGTCTGTCAGGGGTACTTACGGTGAAGCGTTTTTTAAAAGGTGCTGTCACTCCCCTCTTTGCTTGTTGTAAGGCCACTTGGTACCTGATGTGTCCCACAGGAAAGTGCTGTCGGAATCTCTTACTTTCTAAAGCTAATGACTGTCTTCTTTGATTGTGAAATTTAACACACACGCAGAAGGGTGCACAAAACATAAATACACTGTTGACAAATCATCCTAAAGTGAAACCTGGGGTGACCAGAACAGGGGCAGCCCTTTGCACCCTCCCTGGACCGGTGCCTCATCACTTTCCCATCCTGCCCCAATAAGTAACCGGCATCCTCTTTTTACAAGTCATTGTTACTTTGTTTTTCTTTTAGTATTACCACCTACAGATGCACCCCTAAACAATATAGGCTAAGTTTTCTCCGGATTTGAACTTGACATGGAGGAATGCTTTACACATTCTTCAGATTCTTGCTGTACGTTGTGGTTCTCATATGTGCCCAGGTTGTTGAGAGGTATAGGATCCCACCCCTTTCCATCAGGGTGGAATGTTCTATTGTAAAACTGTACCGTGTTTATCTAGCTTGCTGACGATAGGCATGTGAGGCATTTCTAGGTTTGGGCAGTCAGAAAAAACGTCACTGACGTTCTTGTACGCATCTCACGGTACACTTTCATCTGCGTTCTCTAGGGCACATACACATACAGGAGCTGGTATACCGTCAGGATTTTTAATATTTGGCTATCTGGTGCATATTGCCAGATTATTTTTGGGTTTTGTGAATGTATTACCTTTGAGAAATCAATATGCAATATACACGGGTCATTCTTTAATTTACAGTCATGTGAGCAAATCTACGGGGACAGTGTGGTGAATTTTTATATTATACCTTATGTAATCATCCTCCAGATCAAGATACATAATACTTTTATCACCTGAGAAAATTCCCTCATGTCTCCTCTCATTTACTATACCCCTCCATCTCACTATTTTGGCTTTTACCATCCAAGATTAGGTTTTTTTCTGTTCTTGAACTTGAGAGAAATGGAACTAAGCTGTATGTGCTCTCCTGTTTTCAAGTAAGTCAAGCAGCTGGTTACTTTTAATTGCTGCATAATACTCCACTGTCTGGCCATACTACAACTTGCATATTCAGGCTTCCATTGGTGGACATTTGGGTTGTTTCCACTTTGTGGCTAATATACACAAAGTTCCCATGGGCAAGTCTTTCTGTGGACATTTCTCTTGGGTGTATACCCACATGGGGGCTTGCCAGCTCAGAGGATAAGGCGTATGTACAGCTCTGGCAGAAACGGCCAAATGGCAAAAAAAAGAAAAAGAAAAAAAGAAAAAAAAAGGTGGGGGGAGTGGGGCGCCTGGGTGGCTCAGTCAGTTAAGCATCCGACTTCAGCTCAGGTCGTGATCTTGCAGTCCATGAGTTTGAACCCCGTGTTGGGGTCTGTGCTGACAGCTCAAAGCTTGGAGCCTGCTTCCGATTCTGTGTCTCCCTCTCTCTCTGCCCCTCCCCTGCTCACATTCCGTCCCCCTCTCTGTCAAAAATAAATAAACATTAAAAAAAGAAAAACGAACAGAAGAAATGGCCACATGGCTTTCAGAGAGGCTGAACCATTGGCATCTCCACAGCAGCTGTCCTCAAGTGGCAAGGGTGCCATGCCCCGGGCTCTTTCTTCTAAAACAGTGTATGTTTAACATATCACATACATGTCACATATGATGTGCATAACATATCAGCAGGTGTAAAAAACAAAGCCCCCCCCCCCCCCCATCCTTTAGAGGAAATTCAGATTGCTCAAGGCCCGGAGTCCCTTTCCAGTTCTTCTTGAGGGGCAGAAACCTCAATCCTAGCAGGTGGAATATGGGAAAAAAAAAAAAAAACAGATGCAAACGTACCTGCTCCTACCATCACACGGAAACACTTGGCCAGGGAGTCACTTATATTTGCAAATTTCCTTTATCTCTCCCTTTCTGCCGAACGCCTGGGTGACTCCAGTGATTCGACATTGTCCATACATTCGGACAGCTGATGAACATTCCAGGGCAGGGGAGAAAATGGGTGTCAAACATTCCAGAAATGAACCCAGTAGAAAACTAGTCAATCGGGGAAGCTATTTTGCAAAGAAAGTTTTGATCTTGTCATAGCCCCAACTTCCATCACTGAAAAACTTGGAAGAGCCTTGTTTTTTTCCTTTAATTGAAGGGTGTTCTCAGGTGATCATTCATTTGTACTTTCACAGAGAGCTTTCTCGGAAGAGGCTGGCCAGAGAGGACAGGGGGAGGAGCCTTCTGGCTCTGCGTGGTGTCTGAGTCGATTTCTAACTGTCTTCCTCACAGTTCCTCTGAAGGGGAAAGATACCATCCTGCTCACTAAGGTAGTACATCCAACAGAAGATGGAAAGGACAGTGAGGAGGGTAACAGGAAAAGAGGGACAGAGAGTCAAAGCTCAACAACCAAGCAATCACTACGAGCACGTTTCCTTGCAAAAACAAAAAATTGGGGACAAGAGAGACAAGAGAGAGTGGGGAGTGTCGCGATGCCTTTTGACAGTATTCTAGAATATGTACATAAACAGGCTGCTGGATTTTGTGTGGATATTATAAAAAAGGAACAGAGGAGTAGGTAATCCAAAAAAATGAAAGAAAAAAAAACTTTTTAATTGACACAGGATATAATATACATTTCTGAGCACTGGTCAATTGGGTAAAACTAGTTGTAAGAGAAGGGTACATTTCTATACCTACTCACATACGAGTTTCTTTTTTTCTCTTTTTTCTTAAATGCGTTAAAAAAAAACAGAACTAGATTAAGTTTTTCAGAACCAATATTTCTATCAGGTGTGGCTACTATTGAGGGCTGGTTCCTGAATACAGAAAGCAGCGTACGTGACTGAGTCCATGCTGTGAACAGGATTCACAATATCTCCCGAAATCTTCCCCCCCCCCCCCCAGTGGATATTGGTGGTGGTGTGTGAATAAAACACCTGACTATAGATATGTTTTACTGCATCCATGTACTGCTCTTTGGATAGATGGGGCGAGAATCAATGGCGAATCACAGCTCTCTATTTCTATTTCTTTTTTTTTTTTTAAATGTTTATTTATTATTGAGAGACAGAGAGACACAGAGCATGAGCAGGGGAGGGGCAGAGACAGGGTGAGACACAGAATGTGAAACAGGCTCCAGGCTCTGAGCTGTCAGCACAGAGCCTGATGCAGGGCTCGAACCCACGAACTGTGAGATCATGACCTAAGCTGAAGTCGGTTGCCCAACCAACTGGGCCACCCAGGCGCCCCTCTATTTCTATTTCTGCATGGCTCTCAAGTTTATAAAAATCACAATTCACCTAAAAAATGAACACATAAGAAACAACACTTCATGTTGCCATTGGGTTTCTAGATCTCTCTCCCCATCAACGAAGAAGCAATGTTGCTGAGCTCAGAGCTCCGACATGCTACATGCACTCACCACTAGAGACCTTCGTCTACAGGGATGCTGCTTAAAACCCTGAAACATTCCCCTCTCCGCCTGGACAGTTTCTATGTACTCTTTAGGTCTGAGTGGTCATTCTGTCTGAGATGTCTCCTCTGTACCCCCAAATACGTTAAACCTGCTGCTCCCCACTTTCTAATGCAATGACAATGCTTAATCGTATGTTTCCCCCAAGACTTTATAAATGCAAGGAGGGCAGGTCTGTCTGCTGTGCTCTCTCTGCCTAGCTTAGTAGTATGCTTAGATTAGGCACTTAAGGGGTGGCTCAGTTGGTTAAGTGTCTGATGTGGGCTCAGGCCACAATCTCACGGTTTGTGAGTTCGAGCCCTGCATCAGGCTCTCTGTTGTCAGAACAGAGCCCGCTTTGGATTTTCCATCCCCTTCTCTCTCTGTCCCTCCCCAGTTTGTTCTCACTTTCTCTCTCTCTTTCTCTTTCTCTCAAAATAAACTAAAAAAAAAACAAAAACAAAAATATCAGGCACTTAATAACTAGGCACAAAAGGAATAAGCACTGCTTCTAAGAACCTCTGAGCATTTTAAAAGTGAGAGCACCAATAAAAAAAAATTCTTGGGAAATGGGACTAGGAGAACGTCTTTGGAAGGAAGACGAGAACCTCCGTGCCAGCCAAGGGAGGGCAGGCCTAAGGTCTTCCTTCCAGAGACAAACTGCCAGCAGGAGCCTTATTACCCGGCAGCCTCCAGCTGCTGCACCTTCAGGATTGACCATGGTGTGCTCACGGAGGCTGGCCTTGCTGGCACACTCTAGCCGGTGACTGCCCACGACAGGGGAACCCAGGCTGGGCCACTCCTGCCCAATGCAGGACGTCTCTCCCAGGCAGTCTTGGCTCTGAGGTGCTCCGATGGCCTGGCCAACACTTCTTCTTGTTTCTGTTCTTGTTCTTCTTCTTTTTAAGTTAATTAATTAATTAAATATAATTTATTGTCAAAGTGACTTCCATACAACACCCAGTGCTCATCCCAACAAGTGTCCTCCTCCATGCCCATCACCCATTTTCCCCTGTCCCCAACCTCCCATCAACCCTCAGTTTGTTCTCTGTATTTCAGAGTCTCTTCTGGTTTGCCTCCCTCCCTCTCTGTTTGTAACCTTTTTCCCCCTTCCCCTCCCCCATGGTCTTCTGTTGAGTGTCTCAGGAGCCACGTATGAGCGAAAACATATGGTATCTGTCTTAGAGGGGAAAGTGGGCGATGGGCATCGAGGAGGGCACTTGTTGAGATAAGCACTGGGTGTTGCACAGAAACCAATTTGACAATAAATTATATTAAAAAAATATGGTATCTGTCTTTCTCTGACTGACTTATTTCACTCAGCATAATACCCTCCAGTTTCATCCACGTTGCTACAAAAGGCCAGATTTCATTCTTTCTCATGGCCAAGCAGTATTCCATTGTATATATAAACCACATCTTCTTTATCCATTCATCAGTTGATGGACATTTAGGCTCTTTCCATAATGTGGCTATTGTTGAAAGTGCTGCTATAAACATTGTGGTAAATGTGCTCCTATGAATCAGCACTCCTGTATCCTTTGGATAAATTCCTAGTAGTGTTATTGCTGGGTCATAGGGTTATTGCTATAAGTTCCTGGTAGTGTTATTGCCGGGTCATAGTTCTAGTTTTAATTTTTTGAGGAAACTCCACACTGGCCAAGACTTCTTGAGAGCTGCCTTCATCCAGTCCTCCTAGATTCCCTCCTCATTCAGAGATGTCAGACCTGTACTGTCATCCCAACGCTCTCCCCATCCAGACCTGCCCCTCTTTATCCCTCTCCTGCCAAAAAATTCACCTGCACTTAAAACTCCACCTTGCTGTCTGCCTCACAGAGAACCCCGATGACCAAATGCCAAGTAGGAATGGCCAGTATGACCAGATTTCTCACTGGCATTTCAACTGGAAGAACATACAAGATTCTTCCTATTAAAAAAAAAAAAAACCTTTCATTTAATGAGGAATTAATATTCTAAGATATGACTCCCAGAGCTGAAGAAATAAAACCAATTCTGAACTGTAACAGAAATCCATATTGATCTTTTCCTTTTTACACATTTCTATTGTCATTTCCAAGCCAGAGATTCTGTGAAGGGCACAATTATTTATGTCCCATCAAATTAACAGATCATTCAAATCCCTCACAGGACCTTCAACTGAAAATGCTTCCAGTTCCACCAAAAGTTGTTCTAGCGATTGCAAATGTTCATTCTCTTCTGGAAGAATGACAAAAGAGATGTGTGTTTTCACAATCCCCTTGTCACAGGGAAAACCCGTGACAGCCTGAGAACGGAGGGTGCAGTCACATTTCCAAGATGTTCTCTGACTCCTTTCTCTTCCCAGTCAGAGCAAAACTCAAGGAGCCTTAGTTTCTTCTCCTCTTCTTCAGGTTTCATATTTTGATATTTTCACTTATTTGTATGTCTGCTTGATCCACTGAGTTGGCGGACATTTACTGAACGTCTATTACTCACCACACACGCAGGGGTTCTTGCCCTCATGACGCGGACACTTCAGTGGGTAATACACGAGTGAATAAAAGACAAGGTTATTTTTGATACCTTCAAACGGTTCCAAGAAAGGAGCCTAGGATGATGTGGTGGGGAGTGGGTGGGCCATGGGATAGGATAATTAAAAAAGAACTTTCATCGCACACAGTGGGCATGCCACACTTCTGCTGTACAAATAAGTAAACTTCCTCCTGCAGGGAATTATTCCTGGCAGATCTCCTCTGACTTCTCCATTAGAAAGTGTGTTGAAACCACAACTCAGGCATCTTTGTCTCCCGCCCAGTGCCAGGTAAACATATAAGAGCAAACACGTAATAGCCTCTTGGAGGGTAATTGTGGATAATGAGGAAGGATATAACACGATTATGGCAGCACAGAGCTCGTGAACCAAATGATGACTAGGCAGTGAGTTTACTGAGATTTGGGGATCTGAGAGCTAACAGAAGCCTCCGCTTATCTTTAACATATGGAATCTCCTTCAATTATCATTGTGGAAATAAGAACATGATCTGCCTTAGCTGGTGGAATGCTTCCTCTCTAACTGAAGAATAGGTACCTGTTTCGAAGATTCTAGAGCTCTTCATGGTGTTTTTGTTTTCAAACATGAATAAGTCAGAGGGAAGGAAGGAAACGATCTAGTCATCATTTACTACGTTTCAGGCCCCAAAACTCAATCTACACCACGAACTGGAATTTCTGGAAGGGTTTGGTCAACTGAATGTCCAAGGGGATCTTATGGGAAAGGAGCTCAGAATGCACAACATGTTGCCCAAATACCAGCTTTCTTTGCACTTTTGAGGTGTCCAGAGAACAATGCAAATATCCCTACTGTCCAAAACCACCACCGTTGTGACCAACATCAAAACACAAACAAATGCGCAGGCAGAAACAGTTGTGGCAAAGTTGCTCTGTTCTCTAGAGAAACTGTCACAAAGCCTACTTCCCAGCTCCATGTGAGGGGTTTGCTTTGGGGCAAACTGAAATTTTGAAGAAGCCGTGGAAATTTCTCACAATGAAAACCTCTACGGGGGTGTTTTCAGCCACCTTATTTTCCTACTTTTCATACGTTTATTATTGTTCACTGCTGCACGATTGAATGGTTGTAAGAGAAGGACAATTAATCCAGAATCCTGCTGGCTTCAACTGTACCCTGACAAGTGGTTTTAGTTTCCCTGAGAGAAATGGGGGAAGATGTCTGTTAAGGTCTGCAGAGTTGGCTAATGTTGAAAGACAATCCTCCCAGAAAGGTGTGACGATGTTTTATCACAGCTGTGGAGATGAAGGGTAGATTTATTATGGTTACTAATGCTATTTCTGTCAATGTCTTTGGAATTCTAATTAGATTATTAAAACTTTGCAAATCATGACACTACCTCTAGACTCCATACCTCCCTGTGACAAGGGTACTTTTGAAATTAGAGGATCCTGATGTCATAGCTAATGATGCATTGCCGATAATAAAGTTGCGGGGAAATTCTTCCAATAAAAACCAGTTGGGAAAGACAGAACCCATTTATCTTACTTTCTCTCCCAGTTTTATGCCTGAGGATAAGACGTCTGCTACATAGAACACGGCCTAGCTTTTTCCATGCTAGTGGCTCGTGATGCTTGCTCACATGCAGCAAAGTTTAATGACTTGTCACAGCTACTTAAATTTTTTCCCTAAATCTGAGCGGCAAATCAAGAAATTTATTAATGCAAATACACTTGAAAGAAGAGTATTTTTAAGAGAGACATGAGACAGTGGCAGGTTCAACGCATACAAACGGTACATCTTAGGGCATTTTGATTTATAACACATGCATTCAAAGTGGTACCTGAAGAGAAACAAATGGCTTACTGTTAACCCAGATCCATTTTCAGGTAATAAATGGGCATCCTCTTTACCCATCAAATAATGGCTCTAACGCCCTTCAACATCAGTGGATGAGGAATCGGTGTCACCCTGTGTCCTCTGCAAGATAACCCCATTCCTTTAGGTGGAGACCTTAGCTCTTCACATACCAGCAAAAATAAGTGTACATGGCTTACTTACCATGATGTACGACGCCCTTCAACCCATGGATAATAGGATCCAGTGCGGAATTGTCCCTTGGACTGACCTACATGTAAAGGAAACATGATTGGTTAAATCTATTCTGGCATCAGACACAACAGCCTCAGTTTAATCTTCTGAAGAGAAGGGGGTGGGGGAAATAGATGTTATCTAGCAAGCTGCTTAGGTCTTACATATACCATGGCTCTCACCAAACACAGAAGATTTATGACATAATAAAATCAAGTGAGGAAGTCTAAATCAAAAGAAAGAAACTTCTCAGAATACATTAGAACAGGAGAGAAATACCACAGTCCTACTAAAATCTTAAAAAGCAACGGTAAGACTTTCTTCTTGCTTTTGTTTTATTAAAAGTACACCCTGATCTGCTAAAAAGTCACTGAAAGTCATCAAAGAGTGATTCATCATTGACTGAATATTTCAGTACCTTCTAGTGATGTGTTTTTCCCCCCCGCTTCTTTTTGGAAAATGGATCTGTGCCCTGCCAGCCTGCTCTCCTTTCTGAGGATCCCAGTCTCCTGTGCTTTACCACCACCATACTATAAGAGGAATTTCTAAGACTACCTCGGAGTAGGAGAGGGGAGGACAGGGCAGGAGAGGAGCTTGAAGAGACAGTACCTCCCAACTTCACTTCCCTCTGGGGTTTTTAATTCCCCCCAAAGTCAAGCCTCTTTCCCATTCTTTCCCTTAAGTTTCTGATTATTACTCAGCATAAATTCTCATTCTTGCCCTTTCCAGAAGACTAAAATTCCACCAGCGTATTATAATTTTGGTTTTTAGGTACTTTCTTGTAGACACTAATTAAAATAGTTACAAATGAAATGCAACGACATCTAGATTTTACTTCAAAATAATCCAACAGTGGATAGCAGTTCGAAAAGATGCAACAAGACTGGCAATCAATCAATCATTGATGACCTTAGGTGATGAGTATCAAATGGGTCATGATACAATTTTCTCTATACTTTTTAGAGTGTGTGTTTAGAGTGTGTGTTTAACTTTTCCCAAATCCCTTATCTATGTGGTCAGCCTATCTCCTGAGTTTTTTTTTCAGAAATGGTATTTATATTTTTAGTTATTTTTAATGTTTATTTATTTTTGAGAGAGAGAGAGAGAGAGTGAGCAGGGGAGGAGCAGAGAGACAGGGAGACACAGAATCCGAAGCAGCTCCAGGCTCCAAGCATTAGCGCAGAGCCCGACGCGGGGCTCGAACCCACGAACCGTAAGATCACGACACGAGCTGAAGTTGGATGCTTAACCGAATGAGCCACCCAGGCGCCCCCAGGTGGGTATTTATATTTAACCCACTTCTAACATAATGAAGTTCAGATATTGGTGAATCTTTCAAGGTGTAGCAAGACCCAGCTGGATGTTTCCTAGTTAATTTAGGGTCATCGGAGGTCAAAATTTTAGGGTAACTGAAAATCTCCCACATTCCTTCTCCCTGTTAACAAATCATCCACTGGACTGCCACTCCTAGTGTACATTCGGACAATACCCATACTTCACACGTTTCCTTCTGTTTTCTGCTTCAGCATCTCCATGTTAGCACAGTGGTTCTCACCTGGAGGTGATTTTACCTATCTCCCACTGCCCACACCCATCCTGAGGTCACTGAGCCACGTCTGCAGACATTGTCGGTTGTCACAAGTAGGGACGAAGAAGAGGGGCTACCAGCATCACGTGGTTAGAAGCAAGGCTGCTGCCAAAAATTCCACAGAATTCCGAATAGCCCCCCCACAGCACAGAATTATCTGCCCCAAGATGTCAATGGGGCATAAGGTGAGGTTGAGAAATTCTAGTTGCAGGCACTGTGAGTTAACAGTGATTAATAATGTCATTACATATTGATGACAGGAGCCTGGAGTTACGGTGAAATTAAAACACAGGTGTCATTATGTATGGTGTCACATTTATAGACTAATAAAGTGAGGCGGAATTTGGTACTACACCATAAACACTACAGACACTTCAGAAAGGATCAGTGAATAGGAACCCAGTATACCAGGTCACAAAGGTGGAATTCTGGGAGTTACCATTAGCATACCTCTGAATTGCCTGACAGGAAGCTCTAGCCAAGGGTTTGACAGATTGGATGAGCACAAAGCATTCTTGAGAGGTAAACATCCACAAAAAAAGACACCAAAATGAAGACCTCATATTTACACCCTAGCAAATACTCACCAACATTTTACAAAGATGCTCAAAACTGGAATCACAACTCAAGAATGCAAGATAAGAGAGTCTACTGGTAAATGTGGCCAAATTTTAGAAGAGAAAGAATAAATATGAGTGGAGAGAACTATCTCATATCAAATTGAAGGTATAGACAAAAACATGGTCTTCCTTCTCCTTCTCCAGATTTAGGCTGGTAGAGAAGTTTATGCTACCTCAACCACCCGTAGTTACCCTAATATCTGTGGGAAATGGCAAAAGGGCCACAAACTTGTGTCATGCCTGTCACATGCACCTTTGCAATCTGACTTGGCCACCCCTCCCATCACAAGTGTATACCAACTTCTCCACTCTTTGAAACTGGGCTTGACCCCGTGACTTGCTTTGGCCAATGGGACATGAGCGAACCTGTATAGGGAGCAGCTTACACAGGGCTTGCATGTAGAGTTTTAACCTCTCCTGGGACTCTGAAATTTCGAGACCACCAGGTGAAGAATCCCAAGCTAGACTCTCGGAGGACAAGATGACATGGGGCAGATAGGCCGTCCCCACTGAGGTAGTTCTAGACTAGCCAGCTTGCCAACTATCAGATAGGACAGTGAGTCTCTCCCAGACTATCCAGCCTCACATGAACTACCTGAAGGCCCCAGAGACCACCCGAGCTGGTCCCAACCAGATAAACTGCCCAGCTAACCTACAGAACCATAAAGCAATAAAATAATTGTTCTTTTAATTAGTTGGGATCATTTGTTACAGCATAAAATAACTGTTAGGGTTTCAGAGTGTGTACAGAGGTGGAAGATTTGGGACAGACTAAGAAACCAAGAATTTTCTTATTTTTTTTTTTAATGTTCATTTATTTATTTTGAGAGGGTGGGGGGAGGGGCAAAGAGAGGGAGGGAGGGAGGGAGGGAGGGAGGGAGGGAGGGAGGGAGGGAGAGAATCCCAAGTAGGCTCCATGTTGTCAGCACAGAGTCAGACCCGGGCCTCGATCCCATGAACTGTGAGATCATGACCTGAGCCGAAATCAAGAGCTGGACACTCAACCGATTGAGCCATCCAGGCACCTGACCAATAATTTTCTTGACCAATATACTCTGCTTCTGGTTTGTCATAAAGGTTTCTCAATGAGACTCCACATACCAAGACACAGCATTGGCTGTTAACCCAATCAACTCATGTGCTTCTCCAAAACTGTGTTACCCCTCCTCTACCAGGGCAACATTTCAGATGCTTTTGATTTTCAATCCCAACTGTGGGGGGATGTTTTATTGTTGGGGGACCCTTTAATGCATTCAGTCTTATTTCATGAAAAGAAAGCTCAGAGAAAGCTCTAGTCCCCCATTTCTTCCACTCACCAATAACATTTGTAGCTCATGCAAGAGGAAAATAACCAGGCAACCTAATCCAGGTTGACTTTTTGACCACTTCTGACTACAATATCTCTACTCAAGTCAGATCCCATTCAAGTTCCAGGGCCTGACCCTATATTCTAAGTAACCCCATAAATGAGAAAACCTACAATGCCCATTTGCCTCCACAGCCCCCATTGCTAGTTTCCATGGCTGGGGTTAAGGAAAATAGATCAGGAGAAAGGGAGAGAAAATGGAGATCATTGGCTGGTCCAAATAACTTACTAGTAATACTGAGCTCACTCTCCAGTCTATGTGTTGGTTCTAAAGCTCAGGGTGGGAATCCAAATAGCATGCTAATAAGTGGGTTTGTTCCAGTAAAGGCACAACCCTGTCTGAAATAATCCCTTCCATTTACTGTTTCAATCAATTTGCCACTTAAAAAAAAAATCATGAACACAAGCTAAGCAATTTGGATAGCTCTGAAATATGCCTACGGTGAAGAAGGCTGTTTGAGCAACCCATATTTACATCCTGGACTCATCCAGAGTAGAGGAGGCCAGAGGGTGGGGGAAAACAATGAAATTTTGAGTCAGGGATGAATGCTTAGAGCGTCAGTGTCCTCACCTAAAAATGGGGTTACAATTTCCTAATGCTGTCCTAAGGATTAAATGTGTAAAGCTTGGAGTATAATGCTGAGTACAAACGCAACATTCAAGAAGGATGGATGTGACTGGGCAACAACTTGACCCAAACACTCAAATTTAAATGAATGTCAAACGACAGCAGTTTCATCCCTGAACTTGTCAGTGTGCTTGGCTCTAAAAGTAATACCTACTTGAGCTCAAATTTCAAAAGATCCAAATTTATGTTTTATTTGACATCCACTCAGTTTCGTAATACGCTGCTCCTTTGAAAGCCACACGAGTTTTCCTGGATCTTGAAATTCGCCACCTTCTCCTCTGAGATCAAAGGAGTTATGCAGTAATACTGAGAAGGTGGCAATTACACAAATGAGCTTAAAATGGCCTCGGAGAAACGGACATCCCCTTGCCCTGCAGTTGGCGCTCTTGTTGCAAAGCTCAGCTCCTGGCCCTTCTAACTCGGAGCAGCTTTTGTGGCATGAGTCATCGTCAAAAGGATGGCATGCCAACGCGACAGAGGGCCCTGAGCGAAAGCCTTTAAGTTGTCTTTAGATATAACAAGCGACACAGAGACTTTAGCCACGTAGGAAACCATGACACGTAGGTTTGGGCAAAAGGCCAAATTCATATAAATGCTGATGAAATCTAATCTTCATAAAATTATCTTTCCGAATAATAGACCATGATAAGGATTGAGCCAACTATCAGATTCATAACCACGGTGTCAATAATCGCTAGAGATGCGTCTGCAAGCCAGGGCCTTACGAGGACCTGAGGTCTTTCCTGCTTGAAGCAAAATGAAATGCAAGTAGAGAGGCCCCAGCAGACTGCATGTGCCTCTGTTCAGATATCAGCTGCCATTTTCCAGTCCCTCGTGCCATTTGGCCCTTGACTTCGATCCTAATAATCTTCAATCTATCAAGTCCTGGCCATCTGCTAACTAGGATGGCCAAGACAACCTACTTGCCTTGAATCCGACATCACCAGCTGCTCCTTTCGTCCTATAAACGTCACATCCAGCCAATATCCTCTTGTGGGAAAAAGGATTTATGCCCACTGAGAGTGAATGGCTACATGATTAAACCACGCCTGTGAAGGAAAGTGTCAAACAGCAGGACCAGAGACTCCACATGGCCTTCCTGAACTGCAGAGGTGATGAGCCATCCACTCCAAAGGTTAGTGGGCCACTGTGTACTCAGAAGCTGAAGTGTCCGATCAGGACAAGGGCAAGCACTTCTCATGAGATCTGATCTCAGATCTGATTCTCCTCTTCCTCCCACGGCTCTTACCTCAAGAGCCATGTGGCAAGGACGCTGCAGCTCCTTTCATTCTGACTCCAACACCCTGGTCATCACTCACCACATTCAGAGTCAAGTTACTGTCAAGAACTTCCTGGCTCAAACCATTCACAACTTGGTTACCTTTGTACCACTGCATTTCAGTTAGGCCTGACCCAGAGACAGGATACCAACCAGCTTCCTTTATTAATAAATGAAATACTGGTCAATAATTTAGGAAACGTGTCTATGTGCAAGGACACAAGCATAGCATCAAGCCACTAACCACACAGATCCACATTGAAAACACCGTTCTTCTCTTGACTGTCTTTGTAAATACTCACAAATATGGCTTTTCTTCTTGGACAGCCCACAGCCTCTCCCTGTTCTGTTGGGAGAAATTTCTTTTTTCCCTTTGGACATCCCAACGATGCTTTCTATTCTCTCCTGACTGTCACTGCTGCCACGGGATTACGACAGGCAGAATCAGAGGTCGTGGTGCATTGAGCATCCCAAACTGCCATGGAATAAAGTCCGAGAGAAAACAAGGGACACAATCCAGAATGAGGCATGACAGAGGAAAAAGGAGTTCTGTGAAGGTGTACTGCTTTTCACGAAAGGAGGGATTTTAGCCTCCCCGTCAGCTAAAGGCAACTCACCAAGTGTGGATTCCTGGCCAGGAGGCTTGGCTTCACTTTGAGTAATAAATTTCCAGAATCATACCGTAAGCCCGATCTCATAGATATGCAGAACATCACAGGCGCATCTCACAAAAGAGGCAAGAGCTCCTGTTGGGGGGAAGGGTATGGCCCCGTATCATCATCTATTTTCTGGCACTTGACAGGACACCCTCCTGGGACTGGTTTCCGTCCACAGATGAGAAAACGCCTAATTCCTCAGCCATGGGAAGGGATTAATATGAAAAGGCAACACAATTATAAATGCTAATAGGATTCACCCTCCCCGCTTCAACAGGAGTTTGAGCATTGACACAGCTTACTTACTGTTAATTCATAATGTTAGTGGAAACCAGTCAATTCACAAGTTATTCATCTCCAGAGAATTGAGATTCGTGGCCAGAGAAGGCCGCAGAGGAAATGAATTTAATGCTCTTGGTCTATTTCGACTGACCTTCTCTATCCCTTTGCTCCCACTACTCCCGCTCACCAGAGTATTTACCACTTAATTGTCAGACTTGGCTTGGAGGAGTCTATTACTGGAAAAACCAACCCAGCAGGGTGACAGTGAGGCCCAGTAGCAAATCCGCACAACTGCGGACCTTGCCAGCAGCAGCCTCGCCTATTGTCAATACAGGCGATTTCTCCTTTTCACGAGGATCAAACTGTCCCGGACTGAGTACACAATGCCATTTCCTCTGGCTTTGGACTCTC
The DNA here is from genome assembly GCF_022837055.1 of Prionailurus viverrinus. Classification (NCBI taxonomy): domain Eukaryota; kingdom Metazoa; phylum Chordata; class Mammalia; order Carnivora; family Felidae; genus Prionailurus; species Prionailurus viverrinus. Next base: position 29,049,761 of record NC_062562.1, on the reverse strand, counting down.
TCAAAAACTCAATTTCAAAGCCAAGGCAGGAGCGAGAGAGAAAGAGAGAAAATGGGCAGGCTGGGGCACCTGACAAATGGAACTTCCACATGGTGATTTCTGTCCTTCTTTGTCTTTTTAATGCATTGTGTTTCAGAGCCAAGAAGGGAGTGGGAAAGCCTTTCCAGCAGTTCCAGACAGAGACCCAGAACCTGCCTGTCCCACCCCGGCCAGACTTCTCAAAGTAAAGGCTGCTCTTGAACTGGAAAGAGGCAAAAAAGAAATTCCAACCTAGCAAAGTATGACTGAGAGTCTTAGGCTATAGTGCCAACCATTTCACACAGATACTGTTATGATTTTTTGAATTAAAAGAAAAAAAAAAAAAAAAGGCATGCAATCTGGGGAAGCCTGGGGCAAGAAAAGCTTATTTCAGGTTCAGTGACTTGGCTGCAAGTTTCTCTCGATTCAGTGTGGCAGTGCTGGACAACTTTGCCTTTCTTTTGTTAATAATCCTGCCATGCACTGAAAAGCCCCAACAATATCAAAGTCTTGGGGGAGAAAGGAGAGCTGACTGCTTCCACAGGGAGCAAGTGGCTTCAACCAAAACACATTAGATGTGAACCTTCACCCTTGCTTTCTCTTTCCCTCGAAGCAAAACGCTGCTCAGGGCTCTCCATTTACAAAAGACTCGGAATCCAGAAAGCACTGTGTGGGGACTGCTTTAAATCCCCGCCATGTGTGCAGCAAGAAAAATATAAAAGATGAGGCATATCAGGCCAAAGGGGTCACCAGATTGATCCTTCCCTTGAAAACATTCCTCCATGGGTAAGGTCATCACCTTGGATAAAACTGAAGCATCCAGATGGCATTATGAGGGATGGGGAATCCTCTCTAAATACCATGTAGCTATCATATATCAAATATTAAAATGACCTTGCTCATCTTACGGTTGTATAAAGAGGTGATGGCGGAAAAAAAAAAATGGTGCCTTTGGCCTACATGGCAAAACCCCAGGTCTTCTGCTCATTTATTCAACAGATATGCCCTGAGTGCCAAGGGCATGCTGTGGTGGGCTGACACTAAGAGGGCCCTCAGTGATTCCCAATCCCAGGTCTTCAGGCCCTTGTGGAATTAACTCCTTCTGGGGATGGGCTGGATCTAGCGGCTTGCTTTTAACAAGTAGAAGGGAGCAAAGTCAGAGACACCCCTTTGATGATCAGGTTACAAGAGACTCTAACGCCCATCTTGCTAGCGGATTCGCACGTTGTGTACTTTGCTTGCACACTTTGGTAAAGTAAATGGCCATGCTAGAGAAGCCCATACAGTGAGACCCTGAAGGTGGTCTCTGGCCAACAGCCAGAGGGAAACTGAGGCCCTCAGTCAAACAGCCCTTGAGGAACTGAATTCTGTCAACAATCTGAGTGAATGTGGAAATGGATCCTTCCCCAGCTGAACTTTCAGATACGACCTCAACTCTGGCTGACACTTTGATTGCAGCCAAGTGAGAAACCATGAAGGAGGGGACCCAGAGAAACTGGGAGATGGTAAATGTGTGTGGTTTTAGCTGTTAAGCTTGTGGTAATGTTATAGGTCAATAGATAACCACATGGCAAGAACTGGGTGCTGGGATATGGAACTGAATGAATCACAGACCTGACAGTCTACTGCTTGTTCCCACAGGGAGACGAGGGCCCTGGCCTCCTTAAAGAATCCACATACCACCATTTTCTTGATACTGGTGCTTCAGCTATTCAAGGTAGTTCCCATCACTCTAAATAGGCTCTTGCCTCTCACAGACCTAAATTGCTATGTTACATCATAACTTCTAGAGTTTGAGGGGAAGCAATACGTTTAAAATCCAAGTTCCAATGGGTGACCTGGGTGGCTCAGTTGACTGAGTGTCTGACTCTTGATTTCAACTCAGGTCATGATCCCAGGGTCATGGGATCGAGTCCCACATCAGGCTCCACACTCAGTGTGAAGCTTGGGTGAGACTCTCTCTCATCCTTGCCCCTCTCCTCAGCTCACACTCACTCTCTCTTTCTAAAATTATAATAAAATTGGGGCACTGGGGTGGCTCACATGGTTAAGCATCTGACTTTGGCTCAGGTCATAATCTCAATGTCTGTGGGTTCAAGCCCCACATCAGGCTCTGTACTGATAGCTCAGAGCCTGAAGCCTGCTTCACATTCTGTGTCTCCCTCTCTCTCTGCCCCTCCTTCTCTCTTTCTCAAAAATAAACATTAAAAAAAAATAAATAAAATTATAATAAAATAAAATAAAATCCAAATTCCAACAAGGAAAATTTGGCAAAAATAGTGCGTAAACCCCAAATGGGGCAAACAGACATCAATCATTAATTCTGAGATAAAGTGTTTTCAGTGGCTTTTATTTTGAATAAACATAGGAAACCGATACATTGCAGCACCAAATCCGAGTCCTTCTCAAAGAAAGATGTCCCTGGGCAAGGTACATAGCACAACACACTGGTGCGAGCAGCTGCTGTTTCTGATTCATAGCAACCAAGCTAAGTGAAGACTAATTACACATTCCATACTCTTATTTTTCCTTTTGGAAGGGGTATTTCCACTCTGTGCCTCCTGTAGAGCACTGAATGATTGCCTCCATAGTGTGGCTTCTGAAGATTGATTAAGTGTCACTTTTCCCAAGCAATACGTCACAGGGTATTCCCTATTCCAAACCACACGCTTATGTGAAGGCTTTGGTGCTCGATACCATAAGGGGGACTTTATGCCCCTGTCACGGTCCTCTGAAATCAATCCATTAACTCATCTAAACATACCATTTCAGCCAACAACCCAGTGATAGTTATTTTCAGTGTACAATCATTAAAGTTGGAGCATCTGACTTAAGAGCTTTAGTTAAGTAATGTTTTGGGGGATACAAAAAAATTATTGAAGTGTACAAAGGTCTTCAAATCTACCAACTAGGAAGATTCCTTTTAAGTACCTGGTAGTCTACACAAGGGCCAGCCCCATCTCAAGGAGGACACAGATTAATGGTAACTGAAGAGTTCAGCTTTGTATGGAAAATGCACCTGAGTTCAACAGAGGATAAAATTAAATTGCAATGAGGAAAGACAAAATCTTTCCCAGCAGGCCTTGATTGATAGAACGTGTTATTTGTAGCAGAACAAAATGGAAAACCAGAAAGTTTGTTCCTAGCAATCATTGTCTCACTGGGCCAACTTTCTCTCCTTTGAGAAAATAATATGATTTCTTCATAGAGCATGTAGTCTACTTATTTAAGCAACAGTGCTCAGGATCTTCCACTTCCTCCAGCAGCTCTCTTGAACAAAACAGCCCCAGTAGGGGAGGTATAGGTAATATTTAACCAGGAAGAGGTTTATCTCGTGAATCCTGCCATGGATAATAACCTGCGAATAAGTCACTTCTTAGAAAATGACGAGCATGCATCTCCTGTGATGAGCTCATGTGAAACTTGGGTGCGTACGACTGGCAGAGGGGTTAAGCAGAGTTTTTGAAACCAGGTTGGTAGACCCAGGTTCAAAACCCTACTCTTCGACTTGACAGCTAATTAGCTGGATGAAAGTGAATTACAACCGCACTATGCCTCAGTTCCTCATCTGGAAAAACGAGGTCACTGCCCCTCAATGACACAGGGTTATTAAGAGGATTAAATGAATGTTCAGCGCAGTGCCTAACACACCCAGGATTCTTCAAAACTAGCCACAGCCACTCTTTCGCCAAAGGGGCAGGCATGCCCTGCTGGTACCCAACCAGGCATACACGAACACACATAAAGACACAAATACTACTACCTCTAGTTACAAACAGACCGACAGTATCAGGGCTCTAAGCTAAATCCAGTGAAGCACGAACTCCCCTACCTGCACCCCAATCTTTGATTACAATAGCATGGTAACATCTTTCCACCCAGCAGACCAGACCCCAAACCCAGGAATCGTTTTCTTTCCACAGCCACATACGATGTATCAGAAAGTCCAGAAGATCCTACCTCCTAAATATACCTCGAATCCAAATCCACAGACCACCTCCCTCCAGCTTCTCCATTCTGCTGCCTACCCCACCATCACTCTAAACCTAAGTAACCTCCAACAGCCTTGCCTAACTGGCTTCCCTACTTTCTCTACTGTAACTGCTAAGCACCGGCACCACCTTTAATCAGCTTTAAAAGTAAAAGAAAAATCAGACAACAATGATGAAACACTGTTCTGACTGACCTGAGACATGATCTGGGCACCTAGGCATTTGAAACTGCCTAAATGATTCTGACAGAACCACTGAGTTAGAATGATCCTTCAAAAAGTACACTTAATCACAATACATGCCTGCTTAGCGGTTCCCCAGGATCGGGCTGAGGTCCTCTGCAGATTCTTACTGCCGTGACTCTCGCGGTTCGCTATAGTTCAGCAGCACCGGCCTCCCTCCTCCTTCTTCCTCGGATACTCTTGGGCCTTTTTACTTTGGCCATGGCGCTGTCCCCTCTGCCTACAATGCCCTTCAATCAGATCCTTGAAGGGCCGGTTCTCACTCTTCAGATCGCAGCTACAAGAGGCTTTCCCCGACCACCCCATCCAAACTGGCCCGTCCCAAATACCTGTTAACTTATCACTCTCAGTTCCTCCCCAGCACCAGCCTCTGCCTGTCAATACCTGAAGTCTGGAGGGCAGCCCAGGGGCTTGGTGCACCTGAGCATATCCTGGCGGCGGGGGGAGGGGGTCCTCAAAGTTTAAGCAAGTCAGAGGGTCCTCATCCACTCCAGCGTCACCAGGTTAGCTAGCACCTGTAACACATCCTCTGTCATGGCATCTCCTACCCTTCCTTTTAATGACCTGTTGAAACACCTGTCCCCTGATTGGGCTGACAGCTTCCTGAAGGCAGGGTTCGTACTTTATTTAATTTGATTTTATATTCCCAGCACCATGCACCTCAGTACCAGCACAGAACAGACACTAACACATGTTTGTTTTCTGAAAGAACAATAGGTAGCTATAAAAGGGGTGAGAAGGAGGAAAGAAATAGAAGAAAAACAGATAAAAGAAAATTTCAGCCAAGGATTCTCGGATTTATGTCCAGAGAATCTGATTCAAGTCCTGGCTGTGTACTGGTCGTGTGACCTCAGGTATGTGACTTGATCCCTCTGGGCAGGTGGACAAGTGCACACCCCCCCCCCCCCCCCCCGGGGCGGACCCACAGGGGCAGACTGAAAGCATGTGTGTGGCAACAGGCATTACATTCCACAGTGTACACACCCGGGGACTATCGCAATGAGGTGAGCTTCGGTTTTCTTTTCTTTCAGTTTCACCACCGAAAAGTGGTATGGCTGACAAAGGAAGACTTTGGAAGGAAACGCAGAAACAAAACAAAACGAAACAAACAATTGTTAATAAAGACTGCCAAAGCAAACTTCCTACCTTTTTAAAAATGGATCGTAATTTGTTCCTTATTGGTTAAATACATGGTCTTCAAAGTCACACTGCCGTGGTTCAAATCAAAGTCGTGTGACGGGGATCAGCAAACGATGGTCACTGGGAAAATTGTACCCACTGACTGTTTTTGTAAATAAAGTTTTATTGGGACACATCTACGGTTTACATATCGTCTGTGGCTGCTTTCCTGCCATAAAGACAGAGTTGAGCAGCAAAGCCAAAAATACTTATTATCTGACCTTTCTAGAGAAATCCTGCCAATCCTGGTTTTAGGCAAATAAATCACTTTACTTCTCTAAGCCTCACTGTCCTCCATCTAAGAAATGGAGACACTAATCATATTTCCCTCGTAGGGCTGTTGAGAAAGTTAAATTGAGATAATCCACATAAAATACTTAGCGCGGTGCCAGGTATATACGCAGAATTTGAGACATTTTGAATAGTAAATATTTTTGTTAAATTATCCGTGCTAAACTCTATCCAATCAACCAACCACTTGCCTATTCATCAATTCACTAACTTATATAACCAACAAATATTGGGGCACCTAGCTGGCTCAGTATGTAGAGCGTACAAATGTTGTTCTCAGGGTTGTGAGTTCAAGCCCCATGTTGGGCATGGAGCCTACCTAAAAAAAAAACTAAATCGACAAATATTCAGAAAGTACCTGATAAGTAGGATATATTTTACTGTCGATATACCTATTAGATGAACAAAAGCAAACAAAACACATGAATGTGAAATTTTTCTGTCCGTAATCTTCTCAAAGCCTATGAGCTATTCAACAGTGACATGAGTATTAGCAGGTAGAGTATTAGTACTATGTCAACCAGACTCTGAGCTTTGTTTCGTTTGAAAAGGTACACTAGGAAGCCCAGTGCCTCTCCCACATTAAGCCTTCAAAGAAATCTTTGAGGAATGGCTGATTGATTGATGGTGGTTACAAAGAGTTGACAAAGCAGGAAGGTTTCCAATGACGGCACAAAAACCGCCCACATTTTATGACACAGGAAATGAACTGTGTCTCTCTGTAAACGTCACATGAAAATTTAACATCCAGGAACAGCTTTTTGCAGGTGTTGTGCTACTCAGGTCTTAATATCACTGCGAAAGTAATTCAAAAAGGCTAACAGTTCACTGGGAAACGTGAGAGGTGCCTTAGGATGTTAAATCTGCGAAGTCCAACACTGCTCTATGAGATGCAGAGCAGTAATTCGGTTGGCAGAAGAGTACAGAGAATGCGCTACAGAAAGTGGTTTGTCAGCCAATGTGAGCATCCCCTTTTAGTTCTCAAACTTGCTTACAATTTCAGATGAAACCTTTATAAAATATACTGCCCGCTTCATTGCTTCCTTCAACATAATCTAAGCCACAGTAAGTGATTAAAGCCAGATCTTTCAAATAATGATTAGGTGACCAGGTTCTAATAAAGCAAAGGGTGTCTGGCCCCCTGCTACGTGTCACTAGAAGGTCAAGCATCAGAGAGTTCTCCCATGAATGTGTGCGTGTGTTCCAGCATATGGCTGCAGCGACATAGAGATAGATTCCTCTGAATCTTCAAAATTATTTCTTTTTTTTTTTTAATTTTTTTTTCAACGTTTATTTATTTTTGGGACAGAGAGAGACAGAGCATGAACGGGGGAGGGGCAGAGAGAGAGGGAGACACAGAATCGGAAACAGGTTCCAGGCTCCAGGCTCCGAGCCATCAGCCCAGAGCCTGACGCGGGGCTCGAACTCACGGACCGCGAGATCGTGACCTGGCTGAAGTCGGACGCTTAACTGACTGCGCCACCCAGGCGCCCCAAAATTATTTCTATTTTTAAAAATTTATTTATTTATTTTGAGAAACACATGCATGAGAAACACATCCAGGTCATCTCAGTCCTGGTGAAGACAAAACATTTCCAGTATTCCAGAAGGTTCCCTTCTGGATTCCAGAAGGATCTCGGCACCAGTTGATACTCCCATACACCATATACATATAAATGGAATCATCCAGTCACCTGCTTTCACCTGCTTTCATGCATCACTTTTGTTTCACCTGCTTTCATGCATCACAGTATCTGTGAGATTCATCTGTGTTCCATGTAGCAAATAGTTTTGTTCTTTTTTATTACCGTAGAGAACACAATCATATGAATATTTCATGATTTATTCATCCAACATTTGCTGTCTTAGCGGAAGATTATCTCTCTTGCTGTCATATAAACCATGACCAACTTAATGTAGTTTATGGGAAGGTTTTTAGCCAACAAAACACCTAAGAGGGGGGTCAATATCTCGGGAAAGCAGCCAGCACAGCAACGACACTGAATGTGAACTGTATTCAAATGACACCAAAAGGCACGGCCAGTACCATGACAGATTCATAATCTGTCCCACGACCATGGGAGTCAGCAGAGCATCATGGCCATGTCCAAGGTCTTTGAGAGTTGGGCAGATCTTTGGGTTTCAGTTCTGGATACCAGGCTGACTTTGGGCAAGTCATTTACCCTCAATGTAATTCAGTTCCCTCAACCTCAAAATAAAGACAGCTTCAATAACCTCTTCCAGCTGTCACGAGGGCTGATGTGATAATCGCTTAGGGAATAAGCAACCCTACATACGATTATCACTGTGCCATGATAATACAGCAGATAAAATATACTTGGAAAAGTTGCTTACAATATACACAAATTTGGCTAATTAAAAAGATCACAGTTGCTTATTTTTTTTAACCCTCCCACTTACATTCTCTCTGACTCTGACAGTGCGTCTCGAATCCATCAACATGCTCTTGGTGAGGTTACACTCTATAATCTAAGTTGGAATTCTCAGATAATAAAGAGAAATTAATAATACTTCAAGCACATATGTAAGTGACATATTAATTCTCCTCTTTGGGCTTGGCTGTCAGTGAAGGGCAAACATGAGTTTCAGAGTCTTTCCTCCATGATCAATCATTTTTCACAGAGCAGTAACCCACCTACCTATGGTCCCAAACCCTTGAAAATCTGTTGATACAACTAAAAACTAAAGAACACAATTTTAGTTGGGAGTCTGTGTCAGAGATAAACATTCTTTTTAATCTCCTGAGGGAAAGGAAAAGTTTTCATTTGTGATTTTTAGTCATTTGCATTAGTGTTGGGGAGATAAACCCACAGCAGGTTTATCTATGAATTTTAGATATTCTGTATACCACCTCCCACAAAACCGAAGGGAGATTAAAATTCTGTCTGGTTGAAAGTCAGGACACTGGGGTACAGAATAAGTAGGAGGCAGGATGATAAGAGAAGAGACAAACGTGACCATGGCCTAGAAATCTTTATTTTCCTAATGGCTTGAAAATCTCTAAGCTTTGCCTGTGCCTCTGTGCAACTAAAGCATTTAGTTGGATCCCATGTAAACAGGGTTATATCCGCTAGTACAAGCCCAAGGGTATAAACTGCCATATTTATTTTGGAATAAAAAATTGGTCACTTTTAAAATTAACTTAGCATGTTCAGAGATCATTTTGTTGTTGTTGTTTCCTACTGACTACCTTATGTACTTTCAACAGCTAAAACGGGTGAAGCAATTAGGTGCTACAGATAGAAATGAGGAAGAAAGGCAGGTAAGACCTGGGGAAGCAACCCCCCCCCCCCCCCCCCCCGCCAAAGTAACAGCTGAAAGATGCAGAGAGTACAGGCGTGAGAAAGCAGTGAGGCCGAGCTGGAAGACAGCAGCCTTTGCGTGAGGTGCTGGTTTCTGTTTCCATTCCGCAGGGACCCCTCCCTGCAGACATGACCACACACACACACACACACACACACACACACACACACACACACACACGGCAATGTTGCCGGCTGACCCTGTTATCAGTCATCACCTGTGCCATTTCACCGGCAGCACCTCTGCAAACCTAGTTCAAAATGGTTTCAGTCACCGCCTCAATCACTCCCGGATAGAGTCTGCAGAGGACCATCCCGAATGCTGGCCACAATCTTCTTCAAAGTAGTAAGTTAGTATCCAGCCGGAGGTACTAATGCACCGCACATTATTTCACTTTGCCCAAACCTCCGAGGTAAGAACGAGTAATCATGCTCACATGACAGATTTGGCAGGTAAGGCTTTCAGAGAACAAGTGGTTTGTCAAAGTTACAGCTAGAACGTGGTAGGGCTCAAACTTGAGGCCACAGTCTTTCTGGCACAATCTAAGCCATTTACCTACATCATCGTAATTCCTGTACCTCCTATGCATGGTTCCCCTTCCAGGCCCCATGACCATTTATCCAGTCCTTCTAATTCTTAAGGATGACAAGAGCCACCAAAATCTTTTTAAAAAGCCACATAGGTTCACATACACACATGTGTGTGCGCGCACACACACACACACACGCACAGGAGTGAAGGCTCTAAACATAGATATTCAAAACAATAGCCAGATTCCCTAATTAGTATAGAGAAAACATTTTAGTGGGGCAATAAATATTTAAAGGAAAAAAAGGATCCAGTGTGGACAAAATTTTAAGAATACCCTGTTAGAAAATGACAGGTTCCTTTTACTTCAGGACTTGTCAGAGAGCCTTTGTGATGCTAAACTGTACTGTCAGTCTCTAAGAGGAGGAGGATATTCTAGACTAGATAGTATATCCCAGGACCTGACCAACGTCGAGCATCTTCCAGGACTGGTGCTCCTCAAAGTATGTGCTGGGAAAGGCTGGCCTAGCGCTTTTCTGAGCTTTACCTTTAGCAACAGTTCAGAGTTCGAGACGTCTGTCAACATGATTTAACTTCTCTGCAAGAACCACAGAGAGAAGGGCACACAATTCCACTCGAGGGACTCACTACAACTATTTTGAGAAGAGGACACCTTAAATATTATTCTGTGCTGTGCACACGTATGAAGGGGCACCGGGTTCTCACTCTGGCACTGTGACTTTTGCCTGCATAAACGTTCCAAAACTCGAATCACTTCCCACGGAGGCCTACAACCTCCAAACCACTGACGTTCCACAAAGCGCTCTTGTTCCATCCTACACAGCTGGCTTCCAGTAATTTATACAGTAAAAGAGATACCTCCTCAAGTCCCAAAGTGTGCATTCTCAGACACCATTTCAAAGATCTGGTGTCATAAACTATTTTCATTGATTACAGAGGACCTACCAATTTGCAGCCCTTGAAATTCCTGCCAGCAAGTATCGAGTATGTAGGGAAAATGGAAAACAATTGAAAAGACAAATGAATGCCCATGTACTTAGAAATGTGAGCAGGTTGTACAGAACAGAATACCTGTGTTCTGCAACATTACTTAGTCTGGAAATATGAAGCAATACAAATGCTAATGGGACTGTATGCTGCCTCGCAAACTCTTACTGCATTGCTGGTTAACTTTTCACACACCCAGGTCCCGTCTCCCCGACAAGCTGGCAAGGCAAGGCCAGAGTACTATTCCTTTTTTTAGCACCTACTCCAGTGCCAACCATGCCAACACTGCTGAATAAATCTCTGCTGAGTGGATAAATGCCTTCATATTATGGAGGCATAAAGGGTATTTACTTATTTTGTACTCAATGCAGTAATGCTGATGGGAATAGTCGGCACCTGATTATGGGATGTCTGATGTAATCCATACTAAAATAAAATCAGTTATTAAGCATGTTGAAGAATATAGAGTGTTGGTCATGAGTTGGCAATTCAGTAGCAATTAATTCATTTTGCAGATGGCTTTCTCTGGTCTCTTCTCTTTCACTCAGGTTCCAGTCAGGAGACAGAAGCCTCATCAGTAATTTGAACAGGGAGACTTTAATAGAAAGAATGGCGAAGGGTGCCTGAGTGGCTCAGTCGGTTAAGTGTCTGACTCTTCATTGTGGCTCAGGACACGGTCCCATGGTTTGTGAGATTGAGCCCCACGTCATGTGCTGACAGCATGGAGCCTGCTTTGTATTCTCTCTCTCCCCCTCTCTCTGCCCCTCCTCTGCTTGTGCTCGCCTGTTCTAAATACATACATACATACATACATACATACATACATAAGAACAGTTAATGAGTAAGAGATGATTAACTACCATAAAGTTAAAGGGGGGAAAAAAAGGGTTCCAAGGGTAACAAAACAAGCAAATGCAACCAGTCCCTTCTCCAGAAAGTCTTCCCAGAACCTCTGGTCTTAAATGCCTCTCTAGGTAAGTAAACTAACAGATGTCCAAAGGAAACTGAAATCAAATTAGGCTTTCTACTCGATGTCTATATTAGGAAATCTTCACTCTGCTATAGACACTGTGGTTTTATAGCTGTTGATTTTAGTTGTCCGTATTATAAATGCATTTGCAGCAAGACAGTTAATGCCAATCTTGAATATCCTCAAATTTTACTTACTGGGGAGAAAAAAAAAGTCATGTCAAAGCCTAATAAAACTGTGACAATAATTAACCCAAATCACATACCAGAACATTAATATAGCTATTTGGCCACCGCTGCTAATACAGATGCCCTAGAAATACAATGAATTTTCCCACTGACAATGACTAATGCATGCTATTTGTCTTGGTGAAACTTCAGCCATAAATATCTGCGCACAATTGTTTCATTCTCCTCAATTCCATTGGAACAATGAAGTTCCTATATCTGTTAATGGAAAATATTGGTGCTCCTAACACCAAAGTGACCACACTTCTTTCATTGAGGTGTTTCCCACTATTAGTTGCAGAAAATTTAAAACATACTTATAAGCACATTAAAAAAAATTGAAATCAAAGTTTATTGCATCATGTAGCTATAAACAATGATAATATTTTGGTACAAAGACTCAGTCTTCATTCAATGCAATCTCCGGTCATTGTTGTCATTGACATTACTACAGGTCACATTTATTATGTGACAAATATTGGGCTAGGCACTTTACCTGAATTAGACCACTAATTTTCACAATGATATGCAATTTATGCAATTGATAAGTCAAAGTCGGATTTTCAGGTGCCCCCAACATTTTCCCATTTCTCCAATGTGTGAAAAGCCCATGCACAAAACAGCTTTATTTTTTCCAGTTATTAAATATTCTTCAATATCACTTTTAGTGGCTGCTTATGATCCCACTGCACAGAGACACCATAGTGTATATAACTCATTCCACTATCAGACATATAGATTCTATTCAATATTTCACTGGGTTTTTTTTGAAAGTATGAAGGAACATCTTTACAGCTATATACATATCCAGGTTAATTTCCTTAGGATAAACTTCTAGAAGCAGAATTGCCAGGTTATGAACACTGTAAAGCTCTCCAATTTTGGGCTCCTGGTCACACATGGCATTATAGACAGTCAGTTCCAGATTTCACTCCCACAGAGCATGGCAGGGCCTTTTTCCAATGATATGTTTAAGTGAATTCTGTTTCTCACCAAAAGCAACAGAGAATTATGAGGAAAGAGAGAATTGTGCTCAAATCCACCATTTTCTATGGTCCTTAATGCCATAAACATAAACATCAGTCCCCATTTCTCCACTGCACACTGAAATTGCTATGAAATAGTCTAATAGTGTCTGGGGCATGCCAAGTATTTCATCATAATTTACTAAGTGAATGACCGACTTGAACAAGTGAATAAAGCCAAGATCATTACCAAGAGAATGACAATTTCCAGATAACAAGACAAAGAACTAAAAGCTCTTTACGCTGGACTTCTCAGTATCATTTAGAATTGCGACTTGATTTGGACTATTAGAGAGGGATTCTGGAATTTCTAAAGCTGTAGTAGTTCATGCCCAAATCTCATTTTTGGCTCACAAAACAAAACGAAGCAAGACACTGCCTGTACATCATGGAAGTGGTAATGGGTAAAGGTAAAATGGTGCATATACATTATCATATCACGATGACACTGTTCCTGGGTCAACGAGTTGGACGAAACAGCACCAGAACAATGCCCTATGTCCTGCCATTTGTTAAAAAAAAAAAAAAAAATCCCTGGAAGGTTCCAAACTACTGTTGCCATAAAGTGCATTTTGTGTTTGGGCAGAAATAAAGCGAGTGGAGCCTCTGCCCACGTAGTACAAAGTGTAGGCTGTCGCACAGTGTTGTGACCTGAATGAAGCAGAGAGGACATCATACAAACGGTAACTTGAGGGAGATGAGATAAACAAGACACAAAGCTTCACATTCAAAATGAGGCAAGGCGTATTCTCTGCTGATATGGCCAGAGTACAGCAGCCCTGATGAATCAGTTTTACCAGTAAGAGTTGGAAAGCTTTGTTATAATTTGGGAATCTCAGAATGGGCTGTTGGTGACATTCGAGAGACAGTAAGTAGCTAAAATTATATGCAGACACATACGCATATATACCTATATTTCTCTCTTTCATGTCTCTCTGTATATGTCAGAACAAAAAGTATTAGGAGGCCAAGAGAAAGACAGCTGATCCTAGAGAAGCTTTAAGCATATTCTTCCTCTTTTTGCCTGTTATCAAAAAAGCCTATAGGCGCGCCTGGGTGGCTTAGTTGGTTAAGCGTCTGACTGGCTCAGGTCATGATTGGTTCTTGAGTTTGAGTCTCACAATTGGGCTCTCTGCTTGTCGGCACCGAGCTGGCTTCAGATCTTCTGTCCCCCTCTCTTTCCGCCGTGCACTCTCTCTCTCTCTCTCTCAAAAGTAAATAAACATTAAAAACAATGGGGCGCCTGGGTGGCGCAGTCGGTTAAGCGTCCGACTTCAGCCAGGTCACGATCTCGCGGTCCGTGAGTTCGAGCCCCGCGTCGGGCTCTGGGCTGATGGCTCAGAGCCTGGAGCCTGTTTCCGATTCTGTGTCTCCCTCTCTCTCTGCCCCTCCCCCGTTCATGCTCTGTCTCTCTCTGTCCCAAAAATAAATAAACGTTGAAAAACAAAACAAAAAAAAAACAAACAAAAAAAGACTATACTCTCAAGAGGTCAGAATGATCAGTTCTTCTGTTTCTGCAGTCCCCTCCAGAATGTTAGCTTGGACGAAGTTAGGGGTAGATCTCTACTTTAGGCTGGATAGTCCAGCTGACTTGAAAATGACATGCAGATATAACAGATCACCTAGGGAAACAATTCCAGCTTCTTCTCTTTACCAAAGCATAGTTCTAAGCAGTCAGGCCGGGGAAGAAAAAATATACCCAATATTCTAGAACCTGAACTAACAGCATTGGTTAATCACAGGGGTGGCATAAGGCTGACTGCACTTTTATTTCACTGATGACTTTATTGCACAGAATTCTGCACCTCATGGTGGGAAAGTCAAGCAAGAGAAAACATGAGCTAAATTATGAGCAACTCCTGTGAAATGCAGGTTGCTTAAAAATTTGGGTCTTAGTACAAAATCACATCAACATAAGGTCTTGAGACCCCGGTAGACTCCTCAGCTGGTGGGGCTTCCTTCCAGGTTGCCCACTTTCTCCACCTTGTCCCTGGACACTATCTCAGTCTGTGTGCCTAGATTCTCCAGTGACAGGTGTTGTCAAAATGCAGACACAGATACTCTGCCACCTGGCCTGGGATTGCTGCTTTTATTCACCATCTGTCACAAAATGACACCAGAATGAAAAGGAGGAAGCATCAGAGGCTTGCCTTCCTTCATAGGAACCAAGGAGATGGCATGAACCGGGGGGGGTAATCAAATATTCCTTTCGAGGGTTGGCCTTTCTAGCTGCATCTCAGACTGTGGGAACAAGTAAATGCTTTTGAAAAAGTAAGATTGGAATCTGAAGTGTTTGAAATGGATGACTCTTTATTTTACTCATTCAGAGGAATTACATGCAGACATGGGGAGTGGAAGGCAAAACTTCGCTTCGTTCTGTAAGTGGCGGTGACCTGGTGAGAGGTGAGTGCGACAAAATGTCACTCACACTGTGAGGTAATGGACATCTACCCAGAAGAGTCAGAACCTAAAAGACTGGCTTCCTCATGATATGAGATTCTCCAGGCATGCCACAGGAAGATCACAGTCTTTTTAAAAAAATTAAAAAAAGAAAAGAGAGAGAGAGAGACTCTTAAAAACTGAGAATAAACTGAGGGTTGATGGGGGGGGTGGGAGGGAGGGGAAAGTGGGTGATGGGCATTGAGGAGGGCACCTGTTGGGATGAGCACTGGGTGTTGTATGGAAACCAATTTGACAATAAATTTCATTAAAAATTTTTTAAAAATTAAAAAAAAAAATTTAATGTTTATTTATTTTTAAGAGACGAACAGAGAGACAGAGTATGAGTGGGGGAAGGGCAGAGAGAGGGAGACACAGAATCCGAAGCAGGCTCCAGGCTCTGAGCTGTCAGCACAGAGCCCGATGTAGGGCTCAAACTCATGAACCTTGAGATCATGACCTGAGCCGAAGTCGGATGCTTAACTGACTGAACCACCCAGATGCCCCTAAAAGATTTTTTTAATGTTTATTTTTGATGGAGAGAGAGAGAGAGAGAGAGAGAGAGAGAGAGAGAGAGAGCGCGCGCACAAGTGGGTAAGAAGCAGGGAGAGAGGGAGATATAGAATCTGAAGCAGGCTCCAGGCTCTGAGCTGTCAGCACAAAGCCTGACGCAGGGCTCGAACTCATGGACTTTGAGATCATGATCTCAGCTGAAGTTGAACTTAACCAAATGAGCCACCCAGGTGCCCCAAGAAGATCACAGTCTTTAACTTCAGTGTTCAGAAGCTAGAAATACAAAATGAAGGAAATTTGATGAGAAATAGCTGAGAAACAAGATGAAAAAAATCTCTCTAAGAAGGGGATTTTTATAGGACCAAAAATCACAAGGTAAAGAAGATAAGGCAGGACACAAAAAAAGATAGGCTAGTAAGAAAGAACAACAAAAGAGGCACCCTGGCTGGCTCAGTCGGTGGAACGTGTGACTCTGGATCCTGAAGGGTTGTGAGTTCTAGTCCCATATCGGGCGTAGAGCTCAACGGGTGGCTCAGTCCGTTAAGTGTCTGACTCTTGATTTCGGCTCAGCTCATGATCTC
Organism: Prionailurus viverrinus; assembly: GCF_022837055.1. Taxonomy (NCBI): domain Eukaryota; kingdom Metazoa; phylum Chordata; class Mammalia; order Carnivora; family Felidae; genus Prionailurus; species Prionailurus viverrinus. The sequence goes on along the minus strand of NC_062562.1, from coordinate 29,033,424 downwards.
TCAGTTCGTGAGTTCAAGCCCTGCACTGCCTCTGTGCTGACAGTACGTGGAGCCTATTTGGGATTCTCTCTCTCTCTCTCTCTCTCTCTCTCTCTCTCTCTCTCTCTCTCCCCCTCCCTCTCTGCCTCTCCCTGCTCGTGCTCTCTCTTTCTCAAAATAAATAAATAAACATGTTGAAAAAAATCTTAACAACAACAACAAAGAAAGAAATAACAAAAAGCTTCTGATTTAACTCTTCATTTTTAATACCAAGATTGGGAGACGGAAAAAAAAAGTCACTAAAATAATCTAGACCAACAAGCTAAAAAAGGCTTCTCAAGATCTGTTAATCATACTAAGTCTTTAATTTAGATGATAGCACGAGTGCAAGAGAAATTACTCATGAGTGTGATGTCATACAATCAATTTGCACATCTCAGCACAGCACTTGTCCTTTTTTCCTACCATGATGCTACTGGTATGGGGAGCACAGCTTATTAATCAGAAGGGCAATTATTCCTGCATCACAGCCACTGGCCTCTGAGAACCCTCCAAGCGTTACTTCTAGGAAGCAGTGATGAAAAAAAAAAAAAGATTTCCTAATGATGAGTAGTATAGACATTCTTAATCAAAGTGGATGCTATTCCATTGTATACACCTTTGCGTGCTACCAACGTTGCACCAGGCACGAGACCAGGTACGGAGAACGCAAAATGGTGAGATGACAGGACCCTCTCGGGAAGTTTGAGAACATCTGAGAACACAGGATGCACCTGCATCCCGCTATAAAATGTTACTATTAATATGATAATAAAAAATACACGAAGTTAGGAACAAATCCATTTTAAATGGAAAAAGTGAATGATAATGAAAACTTGGGAAATAGCCATCCTCCGTGATAAGTTTTTTTTTTTTTAAAGGAGATACCACTCCCCTTCGTATCAGGAAAGATCTTGGAAAATAATAATGCCCACCGCTTCTTCGTGTATGGTGAAACGGGCACAGTTACGGACTTGGTGGAAACGCAGTTGGCGTAGGTATTTCAGAAGATTATTTGAAACTCTGCATCAAGAGCTTTCAAAAAGCTCATTCTCTTTTGACTGTATGGTTCCATTTCTAGGAAATGTTTTGTACTAGAAGAAATCAATCTACAGGGTAGGTTTGGGTCAGAATAAAACACGGATTTTATTCACAGGTAACCAGAGATCCACTGCCAAGTTCTAGGCAGGGATAAAGATGAAGGAAATGTGCTACCAGCCTCGAGACAACAGGGAGGATGGCCCGAAGGGCCGAGGGTCTGAAATCGAAGTGAACGTTTTCAGGTACTCTTACAAAAGTCCATGGGTAAGAGAGTAGGGGCTTATAAAAAGCTTACAGCTCAAAAACCATACAAACATATATCAAAACCCATTAATACTATTACTATAAGAGTAGCTGAGCTGAAAAAAGCCAGCCAAATTATACTTTGACATTGTTAGGCATGACATGGTTATATGCAGACAATGTTATATGGTTATATGACATGGTTATATGCAGACTATGTGATCGACTGTCATGATTTTTCACATTTCAATTTATTGCTTTATCATTTTATAGACTAAAATTCTATGTAACTTCCCAGAAAATTTCCCTTTCGAACTGCATTTGTTGCATCTCATGATACAATAGAATAGCTGAGATAGCAGTTAAGTGTCTGATTCATTTTTTTGATGATGATAATATTTCAACATAAACGGAAGTGGGAAGAGTAATATGAGCTCCCATGTGCCCACCACTGAGCTTCACGAGCAGTCTTCTCTCACCTATATCTGTAAATTTTCAATCCTATTTTATTGGTAACTATTTTTCCACGTATTTTTTAAGTTTCCTTTGAGAGAGACAGAGACAGTGCGAGGGGGAGAGAGGAACAGAGAAACAGAGAGAATCCCAAGCAGGCTACACGCTGTCACTGCAGGGACTGACACGAGGCTCGAACTCAAGAAACTGATACCACGACCTGAGCTGAAATCAAGAGTTAAATGCTTAACCGACTGAGCTACCCAGGCACCCCTCATATGTATCTTTAAAAGAAGGGGCCTCTTTCGAATGTCTTTTAACAGATTCCTTTAGCACTCGGGGTACTACTTGATCATTGCAAACTATAGTTTATAAAGGTAAACATTTAAATATGGTTTGGGGCGCCTCGGTGGCTCAGTCGGTTAAGCATCTGACTCTTGATCTCGGCTCAGGTCAGGGTCTCCCAGTTTGTGAGTTCCAGCCCCACATCAGGCTCTGTGCTGACAGTGTGGGCTCTGCTTAGATTCTTTCTCTCCCCTGCCCTGCTTATGTGCTCCTTCTCTAAATAAAATAAAATAAAAATAAATAAATAAATAAATAAATAAATAAATATTTAGCAGGAACTCAATGAAGAAACAAAAGAACTCTGATTCTACTTTCTTACCAGCAAAAGACCAAAAAAAAAAAAAAAAGTCTGCATCTGAAAGAGCATAAACAACCCATCTGTCCATAATTCAATGGAAACAGTGCACCATTTGAAAATGCTTCCCATTATTTATTCCATAAAGTCTTTACTAGTATTTGTTCCATGGCTAAACTGCCCATGCCTCTAGCCAAATCAACTAAAAATTACGAGATGGGAACCGAGGGATCCAGGACTCAGATCACACACTCCCCTGTGCCACTTGGAGGTTTGCATATGATCAGGGAGCAGAAAAATGTCCAGGCAAATTTGGAATGTGTCCAAATACACTCAAGTGTTGCCAAATCATGGAAGAGGAAGCCTGGCCTCTGTGGTTTGACTGCACAGAAACTGGGAGACACAGAAATGACAGAGTAGGGGTGGGTTTTCATTCAGTGACAGAAAATTCTGGAAAGTATAAAGAGAGCTCTCACTTATTCATTTATTTAAAACTGCATTATATTTTAATAACAAAAATAGCACATGCCCTGTAGAAGATACAGAAAAACTATGAAAAGAGTAAGCCATCCAAATTCCTACCACACAGGTCACCAGTGCTGGAAAGTGGGTCATATGCCCTTCCAAATTTTCCATACACACATACATACACATCATAGTGTGGATGAGATCATTTGTTATACACATTACATTGGGACGAACAGCAGAGTGGCTGAGTTCAGGGGTTCAAATCCCCACTCCTCCACTTATTAGGTGTGTGACCTAACATCTGGACACCAGTTTCCTCATTTAAAAAATGAACTTGGGGCACCTGGGTGGCTCAGTCAGTTGAGCGTCCTACTCTTGGTTTCTGATCAGGTCACCATCTCACGGACTGTGGGATTGAGCCCAGTGTCAGGCTCTTTGCTGACAGCGTGGAGCCTGCTTGAGATTCTCTCTCCCTCTCTCTCTGCCCCTCCCCGGCTCTCTCTCTCTCTCTCTCTCTCTCTCTCTCTCCGAAAATGAATAAACTTAAAAAAAATTCTAAAAATAGAAAATAAAATAAAAATTTTAAAAAATGAACTTACCAAAAGTATTTGCCTCGTAAGTACTATGAGTGCTTGCTGCTCATAGTAAGTGTAAAGGAGTTACACGAGCACCTCATAATGGGTACCACATGTGTGTCTGCTCCTTGTATTTGCTCTGTGTAGTCATGATAATAATGTTTTATCAGTAATAGTATTATTTAACAATGTGATTTTTGTCATTTATGTCGTTAGAAGTTTCCATAAAGTATAACTTTTTTTTAAACTTTTTTTAAACGTTTATTTATTTCTGAGAGACAGAGAATGAGCAGGGAAGGGGCAGAGGGAGACGGAGACACAGAATCCGAAACAGTCTCCAGGCTCTGACTAGTCAGCACAGGACCCGACGCGGGCTCGAACCCATGAACTGTGAGATCATGACCTGAGCCAAAGTCGGACGCTCATCCAACTGAGCCACCCGGGCATCCCATTAAGGTATAACTTTTAATGGCTACATAATATTCCCACTTCAGGATGGGCCTAATTTATGTCATCGTTTCCAAAATATTGGGTGTACGGATTTGTTGTTTACTATCATAAATAATTTTAACTATCGTAACTAACAGTGAACACTTCTGTGCCCAAAGGCTTTCCAAGATTTGAATTCCTTTCTCAGGATTAAATTTCAGGCCTAAAATACCATTTTGAAAAACAAATGTAAGCAGTGATGGGTGGTAAGGAATTAAAAAAAAAAAAAAGATTCCACGCCAAAAGCTTGTAAAAGTAGAAATGGTTATGGAAACCTTAAATGAATCTAACTGTGAATGCTCATGCTTTACTCTGAGTCACAAGTATAAGCAAATCCTCGTAGTCAAATTCCAGACAAGGATCCCAACTCTACCACCATTGGTGAGAATTTTTAAATGCGGGGATTTTAGGAGTAAATCAGAAAACACAGCTATGTGTGTAGGCTGATGGCTGCCAGAGGCCCTCTCTGTCTCACACAACACTAAATTCTAAATCTGAATGAAAATTTATCATCTCAGATTTTGTTCAGTGACAATGAAATATGTACTTCTGTTGGTAAGACATTCGACATTCCAAGTCTCTCCTCCCTATGGTCAGAATACACTCTGGCTGCAACCCTTTAGGAGCACAGATTCATTTCAGTTCTGCCATGTGTTAATGATGACAGAGGCATGGAAGGTTGAAATCACCATGGGAGGCAGAATGAAATCCACAAATACCTTATTTGCCTACTTGTCTTAAGAATCCGTGTAAGTAAAGGCACGTGACAAATTGTCAAGCCCTGCAGAAAAGTAAATTAATGTTAAAATATTTGTTCTAGTTCTTTCATCAATTAGTTGTATCATCTCTCAAAAGTTTAGTATCCATAAAAAATATAATCTCTAATTAGGATTAGTAAATCTCTAAGATAGCGGCCATTCAGACCTGGGAAAGTATGATGTGGTAATTACTACTCTGAGATATTTATTGTCTGCTTTAATGACTAAAGTTAACTTCCTAGCATCGTATTATGCATCTAAAAATTTTTTTACTGAAAGTACTTTTGAGAATCCCCAATGGCTCCTCTTCTAGAGAGTGATTTCTTTTTTTTTTTATTTTTTATTTTTATTTTTATTTTTTTAACGTTTTAATTTATTTTTGGGACAGAGAGAGACAGAGCATGAACAGGAGAGGAGCAGAGAGAGAGGGAGACACAGAATCGGAAACAGGCTCCAGGCTCCGAGCCATCAGCCCAGAGCCTGACGCGGGGCTCGAACCCACGGACCGTGAGATCGTGACCTGGCTGAAGTCGGACGCTTAACCGACTGTGCCACCCAGGCGCCCCGAGAGTGATTTCTAAGATAATGACGTTTGGCCACACTCACCATTCCACTTTAACAGCATTTCTAAAAACACAAATAATGTACTTTGTGTCCTTTATAAAATAATTGAACACTGGAAGAGGACTGATGAGGAAGATCCTCATCATTTCTCTGTATTAAATATAGAAAATTTAATTTAGCCCACGTTTCAAAATAGAAAGAGTATCATAGAATAGAAACTCCATGGAAGAGATCTTAGGAAAATGAATTTCTAGTTTTTAAAAATTCTTTTAATGTTTATTTATTTTTTGGAAGAGAGAGAGAGACCACGAGCAGGAGAGGGACAGAGAGAGAGGGAGACACAGAATCGGACACAGGCTCTGTGCTGCCAGCTCAGAGCATGACTCTGGGCTTGAACTCATGAAATCATGAGATCATGACCTGAGCAGAAACCAAGAGTCTGATGCTTAACCGACTGAGCCACCCAGGTGCCCCTCTAGTTTTAAAACCTAAAATATTTAAAGTATTTTCTGACCATATTAGTTCGTATTTATTCTTAATTAAACATATGATTTAATATCGTTTCAATTATTATTTAATAACATAACAGTGCATTTAACTTTGGGACTGTTACTGTTCTTGAAAATTCTATTTTCTGAGCATTCTGGATACTGATGGTCCAAAAACACTGAGTGCAGGGATACCATCATACAAGGGATACCATCTAGAACTCTGTTTTCTGAACAGATCCCTACCTATGCTATCTATGATACTTTCTAATTTGGGGGAGGGGTGCAGAGGAGTCCTCTTTTCCCCTAAAAGAGGCATGCCCCCCCCCCATTTCACATTCATATACCAGTAACATGAGCAAGTCAGAAATGCACCATTACTCATGAGAGTGTTCTTTTATTTATGTGGAAATGCTCCCTTAGACCATGAGTCCTTTAAAGAACACTAGGTGCTGTTGTGGGGTTTATTTAGGTTTTCATTTGCCGGAACAGTCACAGGTCTGGGGTAATATCGCCTTTGGCAGGACGTCCTGAACTGCATTTAATAGGACTCACATTCTCACTTCGCAGTGGGAAGATTACATGAGCAAGATCTAAAGGAACTGGGAAGGCCATCCTTTACCAAGTCTATTTGATACCATTAGGTTTTACAACCAATATCTCCTTTATAGTACTAAGTGGAACAAGGCAATCAGTCACAAAGAGAATCTGAGTTTGCCCTTTGCTTAAATGCACGATAATAGTAATGACTGGCTAGGGGTTTCTTTGTGTTTCTGACAGTGGGTTCCTAATGGTGTCACCTTAAACCAGTTTAGCCCCCTAATTTCACTTTTCAGATGGATGGCTTTTTGCTTTGTGCTTTTAAGATCAGTTGGTAAACTGTGTGTTTAAAAATCCTTCTGTGCTCTATAAAAGAATCCTAAATGGAAGGTCTTTTGAACTGTAAGTTGTAACGGAGTATAATTGTGATTGGCATTAAAGGCCACGGTAGCTAAGGACCATCCACCTAATTTGTTCTTTTATTCTGATAATTATAATCAGGTTTCAGCCCGTGGTTATCAATCTGTCCTGAAACACAGAGGGTAGAGAGATAATATGATATTATGAATGGTGACTATAATTTTTATATATTAGACATTTAAGAACTATTTGCAAAACACATGAATGAAATCCCCGCAAGAAGTTTGATCTGCGGGTTTACAGGTTTTGCAATATGGCTGCAAAATTAACTCTCACAGCGGAAAGCAGTCAGTTGAATTCGCAATGACAACACGCAGGGAAATGCACACAGGGGCTGATAATCATAACCACACCCCTGTCCAGCTCTCCAAAATTAAAATGGAACCCAAAGAAGACAGAAGGCCCATTCAATCCACTTGTACGACGCCCATAAAACAAGTAAAGAAATAAACACAACAGGAGAAAACATCAAATGCGAAAAGCAGTGAAAAGTGAGCGCAGAAAAATTGCCAGTATCAAAACAACAATGAGGATGTTTCTCCAAACCTGATCGTGAGCAGCATTTATAAAACCCCTCTGACCTGCTTTCTTACCCCAGAAGTGTTATTTTCATTAGTCACCAAGTTGCTTCAAATGCATGCTCCCAGAGCCTGAAACTAATTTTCTTCCTCCTACATAAGAACATAAAATTCCCACAATCTTGGTAATAGAAAGACATCATTTTTCCCCAGGTTCCAGCTACCGCCATCTCTTTTCTTTATGACAAACGGATGACAGTGCATTGTCCTCGGCTCCTCGCCAGCTTGGCCCTCTCACCACAGCCTTCCTCATCGGCTCCGAAATGCTAACCAAGTTAGCCCCCTTGCCCGGACAGTTTTTCAATGGTTCCCAGATAAAAGCCCAGATTTGCCGGCCTCAAGGCTCTGTGGAGTCCAGCTCCAGCCCTCGCAGCTTTCTGTAGGTCCACGGGTACTCCGTTCTCCCACAATGGAGTGTTCACACATGGCTGCTACTCCCTAGGAGCTGAGAACTTCTTGACCTAGCTAACTTCTCCTTGATTGTGTCTACTTCCAGTAGCCTTTCCTGACCTCGAACCTGGGCCTGACCCCCATCATCTGCTCTCAGAGCTCTGACTACCTCTTTCCTCTGCTGGACTTAACATGAGCTTAATTATGCATCCACTAACACATTCATATGATTAGTATCTATTCCTCTAACAGACTATGGTTTCTACAAGGACAAAGACATGGTTTTGTCTTTACCAGGATAGCCCCAGGGCCTATCAGCGAGACTGGCATACATTTGGCTACAAGAAATATTTGGTAAATGAAAACTGAAAGGGGTCAGATAATTCTACAGGCATAACCTGGAAAGGGCTAGATACGAACACCGTTCCGTCGCTGAGGTATAGGATGGTCCGTGATTCGCCGTGCTGGCGTAACGACCACTCCTGTCATTTGTATGCGGACGAGCCCTGCAAGTCCTCAGGCTGCATCCAAACCAAATCGTAAAAATCTTTTTAGACATCCTTTCTTTGCCTTGCTGAAGGCCACACAGGGGATGTAGCTTTGACATTCTCGATAACTGATGACATCGCTGCCTAACAGAGTCCCCTCTGACACCAGGACCGTCTGTTTAACAACTCGTGATGGTAAACACTGCTCTCACTTTGCTTTATGGCCCAAGAATTTTTAAATGAAGCTTTTACAACAAGCATGTAATTGAAGGCATAGCGCTTTGCTGGGTGTCCGGGCTGGTTGTACACATGTGCCTGACAGAAAAACACTGCAACATCTCATCATTTAAAAAGCCAGAGAGGAGCAGATTATTACATTGGGGTGCTGGCGGATAAAGGCACGGAAGGTAGATTATCATTCTGATGAGCAGAGTCAGCTCGTGGATGGAAATACTCCTTTGCAGCAGGTCACAGCCTTCCTGATCTGGAAATGTCAAAAAATGCCTGTTGGCAGAACACGGCTAGACGTGAGCAGAACCGCTTCTGGGCTTCCAAAAAGTTTCATCAGCAGCCAAGAGGCCGGTCAACCCATTGAGGACCACCCCACCCCAAGCCTCCCCGGTCTCACAAGACAAACCCCGTCCTGGCCCCGTGCGTTAGTGAGTTCTTGGCATCGGCCCTGGACGGCCTCAGCAGGGATGTGGGGTCGTGGGAGGCCTGGCTCTGGTACTGAGATGTCTAGACGTTGCTGCCAGAGCATGGAACTTTCTAGCACAAACATCCAAAATCTTTTACTGAAGCAACAGGACTGAGGGAGCTCTGTGGCAACAACCATAAAAACCCACTTTTGATGAGCTTGAAGCGAGGTTCCATAGGCAGCTAATTAAAATCATGTGCTCTGGAGGCAGGCTAATGGGAAACTCAAAGCTATCACAATCCTACCATCATCCAAATTTTAAGAGGGCTGCTGGCAGGAGGAGTCATTCAAAAATACAGGTTTCCACGACGAAGACTGTCCCTTGAGGTGCTAATTGGCTTAGGTCCCGAGTACTGCCGCTAAGGCCCCCTCCCCAGGTCTACACTCCTGGGAGGCTAGGGAGTTTACAGGATGGTAGGAAGCGGTGTAATACTGAGGTTGACAAGCGAGGAAGAACTTCCAGAGTAAGGAAGACCTGGGTTAAAATACCACCATTTTCCAGTCCTGTGACTTTGGGTAAATCATCAAATATGGCTGTTCCTTGGTTTCCTCATTGGTCAGGTAGGGACAGATGTTCCTGCTGTACAAATCTGAGGCATGAAAGGAGATAAAAGGTACGGATAATAGGCACGTGGAAACAGAAAACTCCCCCGCGCGATGTTATTCATAACAGAGGGAGCAGGAAGACCAGGAGGGGACGTATGAACTTGCTCTTTCTCTCCCCCACATTGCCTCCAGGGCTTACCAGAAGTGGAAATTTGTACCAACAAGCATCTACCCACAAGTGCTAGTGAAGCTTTTTTCTTTCCAGCTCCCTATTCCCAGCTGTCCTCCACAGCCTCCTCCCCAAGGCAGGGACAGCCCTCCCTCATGCCGGGCTTCTTTAAGAAAAGTGAGCACAGCCCTCTCCCCTGGAGCTGCCCTTCCAATTCCCCAGCCATACCCTTCCATACCCATGCCAGGGGGTGGGGGGTGGGGAGTGCTGTCCTTGCTTCCAGCCTCTAACATCAAGCATGCCCAGCTGGCCAAGCCAAGACCCCAGTCCTAACCCCTGGTTCCCAGGTTAATGGGCAGGTTGGCCTTACTCTGTCTGCTCACCTCTCCAGGGGTAGACTCATGTGAGCCTCCGGTCCCAGCCGTAAGGCTCAAGCTGCCTTATCACCAGCAACTCTCACGCTTGTGCTTCCTCTGGCTCCAACTAGCAGGAGGCGCAAATGACCAGGCTTGTCCACCCCTCTGAGAATTTTACTACTTTGGATAAGATGACAAGATGGAGTCACCACCAGACAACGGCACCTTCTGAAACCGTTGTCTACAAGAGGAGAAGCGAATCCAAGTGGGACCGGTGTTATTCTGAGAAGTGGAGGAAGGGAGGCTCATCGGGGTCTCAGGAGTCTCTCAAGAAAGAGAGACCACCACAGAGGAAGGCGTACACGAATCACCACCAGCTAAGCAGAGGGCTGGCAGGGGAGAAGTAGGGGTGAACGATTTAATCACGGGAGCCCAAGACAGCCCAAGAGGCAGTCACCGGCTATGGTGATAGTTATCAACCTGTGCTGTACTTAAAATCACATCAGATAGGGACGCCTGGGTGGCCCAGTCAGTTAAGCGTCCAATTTCCGCTCAGGTCATGATCTCAGTCTGTGAGTTCGAGCCCTGCATTGGGCTCTGTGCTAGCAGCTCAGAGCCTGGAGCCTGCTTTGGATTCTGTGTCTCCCTCTCTCTCTGCCCCTCCCCTGCTTGTGCTCTGTCTCTCTCTCAAAAATAAATAAACATTAAGAGAAAAAAGAGAAGAATCACATGAGAAACTGTTAAAAATACTGACACTCAGGCCACCTCCCAGACCAATGACATCTAAGTCCCAGGAGGGGGACCCAAACATCAGTGTTATTTAACACTTGCTCAGCGATCCCACTGTGCAGCTACCGTGGAGGACAATTGTCCCTGCCCTCTCAGCCCCATAAGTCTAGAAAAGAAGGGGAAAAAACCCCCACAGATAACATTTCACAAACCCTCTTCAGGCGAGAACACCTTTCCTCTCCCACACGATGCAGGCTAAGCTCCCCAGCATCCATATAAGTGCTACACTTGGTTAGCTCATTGTTACCACTGCATAAACGACAATGCATGCTGTTGCTTAAATTATAATGAAAGCTAACGCTTCTTGAGGACTTACTATGTGCTGGGCACATATTCATTTCACCTGTGTTAACTAGCACAAACCGCACAACAACCCTCCAAGAAGGTCTCTTATTATTGGCTCCATTTCCCAGAGAAGAAAACTGAGGGCCGGAAAGGCTAAGTAAACTGAAGTGTATTGCTACTTATGGGTAGAAGTGGGATTTCATCAAGCAGTCTGACCTTAGAGTCCATCACCTTTATCAATCAAGCCTCTCACTGCTGGGGCACCTGGGTGGTTCAGTCGGTTGAGCGTCTGGCTTTGGTTCAGGTCATGATCTCACCGTTTGTGAGTTTGAGCCCCATGTCGGGCTCTGTGCTGACAGCTCAGAGCCTGGAGCCTGCTTCAGATTCTGTGTCCCCTTCGCTCTCCGCCCCACCCTGCTTGTGCTCTGTCTCTCTCTGTCTTTCAAAAATGAATAAACATAAAAAAAGACTCTCACTGCTTTTATTCAATATCTTTATGGTAAGCACTGAGAATATTAACACCAAACAAGCAAAGGTCTTGTCTTAAGGAGCCTGCAGGTGTGTGCATGTGCCTGTGTGTGCACAGGTGTGTTGAGGGAGAGTGAGTATGGATTAACCTCCTTGACAACAGAGACGATGCTTCATTCTGTCCACTAGACACAGTGCTGACGGCACATAGTGGCCACACATAGTGGCTCCATGACTTTGCAAAGGGAATTAACAAGCAAGGCAAGAGAAAGGCCACAAGAGAGGAGAGCAGGCCGTGTGTACAGGGTTATCTCATTCCCCTTCGATGAGGGGGGACACAGTCACAGTTGCAGAAGGGAAGGCATCCCCTGCCCACAACCCCAATCTTTGGGGCACATGAAACACAAGGCTGAATGGCATGAATTTCCAGAACCGGCAATAATCCACAGGCCATACTATTTAAAAATCTGTAATGATCACATCATTATTGCTGGCAGTGCCTCTGACCAAGAAGGCACTAATAAGGGATCTCATAAAAGAGGATACATTTCTAGGACAAATAAGGCCACGTAAAGGCTGCCTACTTTACAACCTTGACGCTGGGGAGTAACTCACTACTAGGAATTAAGCAGACTCTGGTGGCGGGGGGGGGGGGGGCAGCGGGAAATCTGATGAGGGCCCTTTTGCTTCCAAAGGGCCTCCCCACTATCTGCAGGCATCTGGGCCCATGTCATATGTTACTTGTCTCTCTCCCAGATGACTGGCTGCTCCAATTAAATAACTATTTATTTCACCATCCAAGGTGCTAAAACTAATTACTTTAGCTCCTCTTTAAAGTGGTAAGAGAGACGTGTAGATGCTCCTCGAGGAAATTTGAATTTGGTTACCTCCTCCTGAATTACTGAGTGGCAGCACCAATAACAACCACTGAGACTTCAGAACCTTGTCTCACAGCCAAGGCCCTCAGAGAACAGAAGCACCCTCCTCCAAAATGCAAGGAGATGGACTGGGAAGGTGCACAGATTTGATGCACCAAAAGCAGTATGTTTATTTTAATGCATCTATTCCGGGCCAGGCTTCCGGATAAGCAAAAGCAATGGTTCAAAGCATTCCCTTTTATTTTGTTTTTTAAATTTGTTTAACATTTATTTATTATTGAGAGACAGAGTGAGACAGAGCATGAGCATGGGAGGGGCAGAGAGAGGAGGAGACACAGAATTTGAAGCAGGCTTCAGGCTCCGACCTGTCAGCCCGGAGCCCAACGTGGGGCACGAACCCACCAACTGCGAGATCATGACCTGAGCCGAAGTCGGACGCCCAGCTGACTGAGACACCCAGGCGCCACCCCCCCCTTTTGACATGGCAACTCGAGTTGTTACTAACTGCCACCATCACCAAAACTATTATTTTCACTTATTTATTTATTTTAAAATGTTTGCTTATTTTGAGAGAGTGCGTGTGTGTACCCAAGCCGGGGAGGGGCAGAGAGAGATGGAGAGAGAGAATCCCAAGAAGGCTTTGTGCTGTCAGCACAGAGTCTCACGTGGGGTTCAATCTCAGGGGCCGTGAGATCATGACCTGAGACGAAGTCAAGAGCTGGACGCTGAACTGAATGAGCCACCCAGGTGCCCCAAAACTATTATTATTATAACAAATTTTATGGAGGGCTTCAAAGTGTGCTCCACAGTGCTTTCATATATATGACTCATTTGAAGTTCACAATAAACCAATCAGATATCAGTATGTCCATCTGATGGACAAGGGAATTGAGGCAGCGAGGGAAATAAAATAGATTTGTCCAGAGGAACGTGCCAGTAAGTGATAAGTCAGAATTTTAGCATAGAACTTTTCACTCCAATATCCCAACCCTTTTTAGTGGTTTTCCTAGACAATGATTTCATAATCAAAGGGAATCTAAGTATCTGGGGAAGGTTCTAGAATCAGAATTTCCTTCTCAGGGGGCTGTCAGGCGAATTAAGTGGAATAATGTATGTAGAATGTTTGACAGAGGTCCTGGACCAGAGTCTACAACTGTCACCTATTTTTTTTTTTTAACCAGTGTTTATATTCAAAAAGAATCCAAAACTGGAAATCTCTTTTTTTTTTAATTTTTTTTGTTTAACGTTTATTTATTTTTGAGACAGAGAGAGACAGAGCATGAACGGGGGAGGGTCAGAGAGAGGGAGACACAGAATCCGAAACAGGGTCCAGGCTCTGAGCTGTCAGCACAGAGCCTGACGCGGGGCTCGAACTCACGGGCCGCAAGATCATGACCTGAGCTGAAGTCGGCCGCTTAACTGACTGAGCCACCCAGGCGCCCCTGTAAATCTCTTTCAAGAAACCTTGTGATTTTACCTGTCTGAACCGTTTTAGCGGGATGAGGACATCTGTACAATGTAAAATATAGAAGAATCAAAGCTTTAGGCTGCTTGCCATTAAAAAGGGGGGGGGAGGTGTTGGGGGGAGCCAGCCTACCAAGTTCAGATGTGGCCCTAAATATTCATTTCCTTTCCTGAAAGATTTAGGAATTGGCTTCGTGTTAGTTAGCTGCTTGCATTTCTGAGACATCTGGCGCTAAACCCTGTAATTGGTTGTTGTTAGTGTTTTTTTTTTTTTTTTTAAATAGAACCAGTGCCTGGCAGTCACCTTTGGAGAGTGCCTAAAAATAGAAATAATGCACTGAAACCTCATTAGAATGGTGCTCAAGGATGCCAAGTTACCAGAGAAAACACTGCTAAGGTCAAGTAAGACCCTAGTAACAGAATCTAGAAGTTCTAGGAAGTGAATCACCAAAGAGTCAGAACTGGGTACTGTTTCAGAGACACAGAATTTTATTTCATGTATGTGGTGCAAACCAATTACTGGTAGTGTGACTTTAAGACTCCTCCTCACCAAACCCATTTACATATACATACGTTTATGAAAGTTGTCTATTAGAACCAAAGGACTGATATCAAACGCATACTACACAAAATCGGTTGATAACACTCAACTAATAAACGCAGATGGAGTAACCCTTCTCATTCACTGTTGTCCATAGTACTGATCTGCTTAATTCAGACTTTCTTCAGTTTAAGTCTTGGCTTACCTCAACTTTGGGCAAACCCAAATTCCAAACAAGCACGCTCTAAATTAATGAGTGCTATCATATTATTCTGTATACAGCTACCTGGGAATTTGCATGCACACCAAAATCACGTAACTTAACACATATCCAGAAAACACAAAAGGCTAAGAAAAACAGCATCTGCTGTACAGATGTGTCCAGGCGAGTCAACGCATAGTTATGTTTCATAGCAGGGGGGGATCCAATGGTAAGGATTTTCTCGAAACACACCTGGGCAGTCCTAACAAAGACATGATGTGAGCCCTAACTACTGTGCCTTTTCCTATATCCCATTTGGGCACTTATTTGTTGCAAGTGAAAAGGCAGGAGGAAAAAATATTTCTATTTTGGAAGTTCTCCCCATTGTCTGTCTCCTAGTCCCTCACACATCAAAGGAGACACATTCCCAGAAAATACCACAACGGTATTCCCAAGAATTGGCTAAAAGGTCTTCCCAAGATCAAGGTGTTAGAGGAAAGGAGATTGCTGGAAAATCATAAAAAGTCTCCCACAGATACATGAAATTCAGTTTCTCACTGGTTTGCTCTCACACCATGTAAAAATGGTTGCATGGATTTCCATCAAATAGGAAAGATCTATGCGAACTGGTCTGTCTTCAAATACTATCCAAGTGGTACAGGGCACGTGCTTTGAAAGTGTGGGTCAGAGGCACCCTCCAGAGACCGACATCAATCATCCTGAACAAAGAAACAAAAGCTCTGGGCCTCAGGTGGGTACAGACATGCCATATGTATTCAGACGCTACAGAAAGAGAAAACAAAACAATAGTTTCAATGTATCCCCCAAATACAAAAGAAAGTTGCAAGCTTCTTCTCCAACGGGCAACTGTGTGTTTCAGCACCACAGGTGAGTAGCACCAGGATTCCACACGGATAAGGATGGTTAATCATTCCTCTGGGACGATGCCTAGTTGCACAGAGAGTAACAAGATTTTCAAAGAGACAATAACAAACCTCTAAAATAAAACCAGCATTAATAGTTTTAAAATGCTGCCCTGGGAAATTACTTCTACGGTGCCATGGGATTGCAGCTGGGCTTTGCAAAGGCAGATTCCCCTATAACCTCCACAAGGGAGGTTCGTAGATCTTTGAGTTTTTCAAACCAGCTCCTGCTGATTTTAAGTTCAAAGGCATTTGCACATGTTCTTACCTATGTTTACTTTTCTATGGCTGAGGGAATGTTTTATCAAATTGGTGCTTCTTTCACAAACTATTATCGTATCTGGGAATAAACACCCATGTGAGCTCTTTAATTTAAAGGGCTGAACCCGGAATACCTGGGCGGATTTAAAGTAGGGCCAATTTAAAGATTCTGCCATGTAAATCTTCATGCCTTGTCTTTAAATCCCAGTTGATTAAACCTTGGTTGGCCAGGGACTGGGGACCTCTCAGGTATGAAGCTTTTAGTTATTCCTATGGCCATTGACTAACGGACGAGTAATGCGAACAGCTTCCCCATCCACTGAGATTAAAACGTCCAAGTGTCCTCAAATACTTACTAGCTAACCATGAGACAGGGTTTCTCAATCTCAGCACTGACACTTTGGGCCGGAGGCTCTTCTGCTGTGGGGGTTGTCCTGTGCACTGGAGGATGTTGGGCACTGTTCCTGATCTCTGTCCACTATATGCAGGTAGCACCGTCACCCCAGTGTGACCAGCAAGGGTCGCCAGACACAGCACAAGGCGAAATCCAGTAAGAGCACAGACCCTGGAGATGGACTGTTGTTGTCAAACACTGGCTCCAACATGTACTGGCCTGTGTAATCTTGAGAAATTTATATTGGAAAAAAAAAAAAACCTCCACGCCTCAAGCGTCTGCATCTGTAAAATGGACTCAATAATACCTTGAGGGGCCCCAGTAAAAATTAAGTAAGATAATAGTTAGTATAGGGCACTTTATTTGGGCATTTTATGAGTTACATCCACAATAAATGTTCACTTTTATTAGCATCATTTGCAGTCTACTTAAAAGCACCTTGTAATAGTTGACCTGGGGGAGGAGGGGAAAGCACTGGGGGTGGGGGGGCGTGCAGCGCGCGGAGAAGTGCCACTCGCTTCTCTTCTTGGGATGCAAAGTACTTTAACTGTATCTCCCAAAGGGTCTAGCTAAAGCGTCCACTAGATCTCACTTCAGGGAGAGCAAGGCTAGGAAAAATAAGGCCTGGATTGGAAGTCATGAAACTACAATTCTCGCCTTGGCAGATCCCAAAGAGCTAGAGGATCCTGGTCAGCCTCATAACTCCTCACAGCTGGGTGTCTCTACTGTGGACAGAGACACCTGTTTGGGGGATCGCTATACAATTCCTCATATTTTCTCTGAGACTATGACATGCAGATTCTGTGACTTCTATTAGAACTGGCCCAAAGAACGCAAATGTAAACTAAATGACAGCTTCTACACTCTTCATTTAGGGACGTACACAGGCAAAGTACTTGGTAACCATCCTTGAAGTGCAGTGATTTAATTAAAGAAGATTTGCACGTGGTCTTTTTCAAAGTCTCTTAATTATGTGATGCTTTGCCAATTATTAAATTGTCCTCCATAATGTCCACTAAGAGGAAATTTGAATTACAGCCCATTTGCAGACCAGAGATGTACTGAAAACACCTGAGAGGCTATAAATTCAACGTTGTACATCCACAAATCTACTCCGAAATTGCATCTGAACATTAAAAATGACTCTAGCCTTCACCGAACGGTAGGTCCTATGAAATCAATTAGCTGTTAAAATAGTTTAATTGGAACATATGTATTTTAATTTGTGTGTGTGTAGAAAAAAAGTCTTCCTAATCAACCCCAAACATTCGGAAATTACACTTCTAGGTAATGTAGTGAAAGAAGTGAACTTATAACTGGATAAAACCAAGGATGTGGAAAATGGGAGAAGGATGACACTCAAACAGCGGCAACTGGAAAGGAAGAAATTAAGAACCAAATTAGTATACTGCAATTATACTGAAAAGCATCTCAGAAGGAAGTTTTAACAATTCACCACTACTCGCTCACACCAACTCATGTGTTCTCCCACTAAAAAATTGTTACTGGGTATAACTACTAATTTCTTTTCTCTTGTAGTTCTTCCCTCCCTCTTCTTTTTTCTCCCTGTCTCTGTCTCTCCCTCCTTCCTTCCTTTCTTCCTTGACTTCCTTCATTCCCTCTTTCCTCCCTCCCTCCCTTTTTTTTTTCTATGCAGTGGGGGCCCTGTTTCACATTCCCAACAGATCTGGTCTAAAGTGAAAACAAAAAAAAGCTTAGAGGTATCTCTAGGAATGATAGCAAATGTATTCTTCATTTAAAAAAAAAAGACTCCCAGGGGATGGTTACAAAAATAAAAAGATCTGGGGTGCCTGTGGGGCTCAGTCATTTGAGAGTCCTGAGTGTAGGACTCTTGGTTTCATCTCAGATCGTAGGATTGAGCCCTGAGCTGGACTCCATGCTAACAGCATGTAGCCTGCTTGGGATTCTGTCCGCCCCCACCCCCCTTCTCTGCTCCTCCCCCACTCACGTATATGCTCTTTCTCTCAAAAATAAATAAACTTTTTTTAAAACATAAGAAAAAAACTAGAACTATCTATAGCAAGGATAGCAAATGTATTCTTCATTTAAAAAAGAAAAAGATTCCTAGAGGATGGTTAAAAAAATAAAAAGATTGATTTACGTCACCATGCATAAAAGAGATGATTTATACTTTCACAGTGGTGTTTTGGTCTGCAAAAAGATGGAAGAAAGAAAAAGAAATGGAGGCACGCCTGGGTGGTTCAGTCAGTAACGCCACAGACTCTTGATTTCAGCTCAGGTCATGATCTCATGATTCGTGAGACACAGCCCTGCATGGGGTTCTGGGCTGGGCTGACACCACAGAGCCTACTTGGGATTCTATTTCTCCCTCTCTCTCTCTCTATCACCCCCACCTGCTCGCGCAAGCACGCATTCTCTCTCTCTCAAAGTAAATAAATAATTTTTTTTGTTTTAAAGGAGAAAGGACAGCCCAGTTCTAAAATTCACAAATAGGAACTTCATACTTGAAAATGACATATTTACTATGTTGAAAATGTGCACAAGATGGAATTGCATATTCTTTCCTTGATATTTCACCTCCCTTACCTGATCCGTCTTCCCTACCCCAATGATAAAATGATGCCACCTTGGAAGAAAGGATTGAAAGGCAAACTCTTAAAAACCTACAGTTCCCCAGCTACTCTAAGGGCAGGCTAGAAATCTGAGGATACACTGACAATTTTCATAGAGAAAGACACAGAGAAGGTGCTTAATAAATATTGCAGAATGAACAAATGAGTTAGCAAATGAGGGTATGAATAAATAAATGAGAAAATATGACATTTTGTTCACTTAAGGAATCTGAAGGAGAAAGGAGGGACAGAGGAAGAAAAACACACACATGCAAAGAAGAGCAAGAACAAGAAACTCAAAGAAATGTGTACATAGATGCCCTGACACACACGCGCGTGTGCGCGCGCGCGCACACACACACACACACACACACACACACACACACTAACTCACCAACATCACAAAGAGACCGTAGGGAGGCTATAAATAAGAAACAGTCAGAGGCAAGCCAGAAAGAAATATAGTAAAATAATCCACAAAAGCTTCTCCATCCACCTTCTACTGAGATAAAAGCATTCTGGTAGGAGATCTTATAAAAAAACATTCTCTCATACAGATACATCCCAATATTCTTGGCACTAAAACACTCCTTTGAGGCCACTGAATGCCACTTTAAAATTTGTAAAGCCCTGTTGCCTTTTCACAACCACGGGCATAAATGGAGATACATCCCTCTGATAGTATGTTGGACCCAATGGAGCCCCAGGTGACCATTCTCAGAGGGTTACCAACCTCAGTGAATCAGGAGACTCATAGCCTTCATGTTCATGTCCTTGACCATCTCAAGAGATGGTCTCAAACCTCTATGTAACCACAGACCCTTTTAGGTGAAGCTTACACAACCACCTACATATGCTCTTTCAAAAAACCCAAATGACTGATGTTGTGGTAGGACCCCGAGAGGTGTCGCATAACTTAGTCCTACTCGGTGTATATTTCCTGAACGGTAACTGAGGTCAAGACACTGGGGTGAGGGTGAGGCAACAGTGGGTGGTGGGGTACAAACAGAACAGGACCAGGACATTGACCTCAGTCTCAAAGAATTTACATTCTAGTATTCTCAGGTCCTATGTCTCCTAGTGGCTGTTTCTGATACTCCTCAGCTCACAGGCTATGGGTTGTTCCTTTGCATTCAGGACTATAGAGCCCGTGTGTCTCCACCGCATTCGGTGAAATATTTGCACAGCCAACCCACAGTGCTAGTCATCTGCAAGAGATGCGGTGATGAGCAAGTGAAGACTCCCAGTCCTCAATGATCTCACAGTATAGACAGGAGAAAGTAAAGTAACAGTTTTAATGCAAGATGGAATGCTAAGAGAAACAGCGGGTTAACGGAAGGACAGACGTATCACATCTACCTGTGGTGGGGGAGGGAAGGCAAAATGCAGGGAAGTGGAGAAAAGGCCTTCCTTCCAGGCCCTAGACAGATGAGTCATCGAGAACTCCTCCTGCCTTCTCAAGGTCTATAAATAATCCCAGGTGCTGCCATTTCATTTAATTACTCAGCCTCTCCAGATGGAGAAATATAATTAAGCAGTCTGTACCACCGACATGATATAAAGGATGGGTTAGCAACTTGTGAAACGTTTGAGTTTTGAAGTTTGCTTTCAACAATGAAGTAAGGGCAGAAATGAAGAAGGAGCAAACGACAGAACTGGAGACGTCGGGGAAAACCAAATGACCGGGATTATATTCTGGGTAGAAATGGAAATAGAAACAGAAAAAGAAAATACTGGCCCAAGGGGGATGAACTTTCCCAGGAGGAGCAAAAATGAAACCTTAAATAAAGAAATCTCAACAAGGTTGTTGAAGATAGGTTGTCAAAAAGAACCATAAATAAATAAGGATGGAATTTATTTATTTCTTAAATGTACAAGGCATATGCCATTGACTGGACCTTTGGATACAGACATAATAAAAATTTTACATCTTTTCGTCTGATGCAAAGATTCAGAAGAGACTATAGGCCCTAAAAAGTCTAGCAAGGAGGCTGGCAAGAACATCACGTTAAGAGACTTTCTACATGTAGACGCTCTTCTAAAAATCATGTGTTTGTAATTCCACAGTTCAAGGGAATCAGGAAATACAAATAAAATTTTAGGCATTCCAATAACAATGGCAACTAGGCAGTAAAACAAACGAGACGTTCCCCCCAAATGGTAAATTCGACAATAATCATGTGCTTCCTGGAGAAAAACACAATCAAACGTGCAAACCTACAATAATCAAAACTACAAAAAGCTTGGGGATACCAACTTTGTATGGGCATCAGATGGAAAGCCATTGAGAAGGCTGCACAGACAGAAGCCACTTGGATTCTGACAGGAATGGAGGGAAGTGTTCAATGACAAACAGTGAAGAGACATATTGAAAGAAATACCAATTCCACCAGGGATGACGGAAGATTTCTTGGTCTTAAAAAATACAGGCCAAATTGGGGTAAAGTCATTCTGAGCACCTGGTACTCTCTACTGAATAAACTTACGCTGGAGCCAATCAAAGTCTTTTGTGCCTTGCTTTCAAAGTAAAGCATCCTTCTACAAATTATCTAATCATTCCACTGATATTTCAACTTTCCTGTCAGCATAAACTTTTCATATTTCTTTCTTTAAACAGAAAAGCTATGTAGATTGTTATCAGAAAAACGGAATATTTTATTTTGAAGGAGTATTTTAATGACATTTGGTATTTTATATTTTTACAGGAATTCGTATCAAGCTAACAGCAAAGAATAGCAGAGGTTCTACTTTAACAAACAGAAAACAATTATTTTAATTTTTGTACTGACATAAATTAGCTACACAAGCACTTATTCCCTTTAGTGGTTTATCAACACATATCTCCATCTCTTGCCAATTTCTTATTCTAATTAATTTATCTAAAAAAGCCTTTCAACAACCTACCGTCTTGCCGTGCCCCTAGATCTGCTAGAGGGCTGTTGATCCAAAGGTGTGTGTGAAGTATAAAATAGATGTTCTCTCCTCTAGGTACATTACTCCCCAGTGGCGATGAAACGAATGTACCATCTAGAACATGTGGGCTCAAATGTACACAAGCGTATGTGGCTGCCATGATTCATCATTTCCCCTGCATGGAAGTGAACCTTCCTTCCCACAGTGGTGTTCATACAAAGCACTTGGGGGAGACATGGCTCACCGTCTTTCAGCATTGACAGTGACCTTCAACTCTGTCTGTAATCAAAAGATGTCAGCCACCATTCAAGGTTACTGGGGTTCAGGATGGGGTCGTGATCTTAAGATCATGTTGACACGAAAGCATGAAGAGATTGACTGGAGATTGTGTTGCAATGGGAATGTATGCCCCCTCCAGAGCAGACAGCCAGCCACTACTCACATCTTGATTATTGCCACATCATCAGGACATTTTATGTAATATCTGCCATATTCAACTGAAGAACTATAAACACTCTGTAGGTTCAACAATCATGCCTGTGAGCTACAAGAGGCGCACCTGCAGGCAACCTCTAGTCTAAGCCAACCTAAGGTCCCTTGGTCAACCATGTGCCCACCAGGTCTGTGCTTGTTTCAGTGTTTTGGAAACATTATGAACTTCATAATATCCAATCACAGCAAAGGCCGTGGGAGAGCTGAAATTACTCAGAATAACAGGCACATAATAAGGAAGGAAAAAGAAACAAAGATAACAACAATTTGAATCCATAAGAAAATTATTCTAGTGTAAGGAGTGAGCTAACATCAAGGCTATACCATCTACATGGAACTAGGAGCCTCGCCTAGACCTGCACTTGTCATTCACGTCATGTCACTCTGGATAAGTAATATGTGTGTTTATAAGCACTAAGTCAGCATATAGCCTCTTTACAAATGGAACAGTTTCTCCACTCACCTCTTTCTAGCCATTATCACATGCGACTGTGACAGTGAGGTCCTAGTGGGCAGGAGCTGATCGCATTTATTGTAGCCTAATGTAGCAACTAATGCCCTTCCTGGCACTGAATCTGTGCTGAACAGATGACAAATACTTTTTCAATAACAAAATGTGAGATCCCAGGCTTGAATTTGAAAATATATATCAAGATTTATCTGACTACTTGGGGGGAAATACCAAACTCCCTGATTTAACATTCATTTTTTAAAAATTTCTTAATGTTTATTCATTTTTGAGAGAGAGAGGGAGAGGGAGAGGGAGAGGGAGAGGGAGAGAGAGAGAGAGAGAGAGAGAGGGAGAGGGAGAGGGAGAGAGAGATGGAGAGAGAGAGGGACAGAGAGAGAGGGAGACACAGAATCCGAAGCAGGCCCCTGACTCCAAGCTGTCAGCACAGAGCCCTATTTGGAACTTGAATCCACGACCCCTGAGATCATGATCTGAGCTGAAGTCAGACGTTTAACCAACTGACCCACCAAGGTGGCCTCCCAATTTAACATTCTTATAGAAAGATGCAAACTACAATGATCTCAAAGTATGGAATCTAATTAGAGGGCCAAATTAAAGTGATAATAATACTCTCCTCCTCTCCGCTGCTCAACGTAGTGTTAGCTGCAATGTATAAATGCATCTGTGGCTTATAAGGAAAACAAAGGAAGCAGCTCAACACAGCTGGTCTCTAAATAAAATTTCTGTTCTATTTTATATTATCCATCCTGTATTTTGTGTACACAGGGCAGCAAGCCAAAATTTTGAAGAGGACTTATCAGAGAAAGTATATCTCTGTGCGTAAAGTAGTAGTCATGTCCTAGAAATAATTTAACAATTCAAACCCTAGATTTCACACTGAACCATTTTGCTGGTTTGTATACCAATGTGCTTTGCCTGCCTAAGACTCTAATTGGTCTCACATTTCACAAGAGTTAACAGAGCTAGAAAAATAGAAAGCTATTGGGTAGCACATATTGTGAACTGGTTCTTTCAGAACTCATAAAAACATTTTTAAAATCTGTTTTCCTCCAAGGAAGGTGCCCTATAAAGTAGGACATGGTTGGGCTGGGCATGAGTGGCCATGACAGAGAAGGAGGAGAGGGTAGATCTGACGGTGAGGCTATAGGAGTAGAGGTTCAACTACAAGAAAAACAGCAGGCCAAGAGGACAATAACAGAAAACAAGGGATTAACCATGGAAGTGGGTATTGTTTAAAAATGGCTCAAGTGACCTCAAGTATTGTGGAAGGCAAACCAATCATGGTTTAGATGCAAGTGACCTGCCCACAGGGCAGTGCCCAAAATAGACTTCTGTTCACGCAAAGAAGACACATACACCATAGGTCTCCATCTCACAGATAAAGAATTGCATGGATATGGATACATGTTTTATTTGGCATCGATCAAATGTCTACTATGTGCCAGGACCCACGTTAGGGGCTTCATTTAATGACTACTTTAATCTTGATGGTGTAGAAGTTGCTATCTTCATTTCACAGATAAGAATACTGAGGTTGGGTGGGGGGTGGGGGGCACCTGGGTGGCTCAGTCAGTTAAGCACCCAACTTCAGCTCAGGTCATGATCTCACAATCTGTGAGTTTGAGCCCTGCATCGGGCTCTGTGCTGACAGCTCAGAGCCTGAAGCCTACTTCAGATTCTGTGTCTCCCGCTCTCTCTACCCCTCCCCTGCTCATGCTCTGTGTCTCTCTGTCTCAAAAATAAATAAAAACAGAGAGAGGCCAACATAATGAAGAAGTAGGGGAATCTGAACTTCTGATATCTCTCAAACAAAGAAGGGCTAAAGCCAAAGGGCTTTGAACTCCAAGAGGCTGGGAGGAAAGGAGACTGAGTCACTACCAGGGATACACTGGGACAATCTGACAGGCCATAGGGCTACTTGAAGGAAAAAATCAGAGCACACCTGGTGGAGGGTCTAAAACATCACTGCGAGTAGGGAAATAAGATAACCAAAGTCACAACAAGGGAGAGCAAGTAACACTTTCCAAAAAAACACCTCCTGATGGGCCAGGCCCCAGAGAGTGTATCACCCTCCTTTAATATAGCAGTGATCGCAGGTGCAGAGCACACAACAAGCTTTTAAAACGCATAAGTGACAGAAAAGTAGCCAAAATGATGAAACAGAAGAATTCTCCTCAAAAGAAATTACAAGAAGAAATGACAGCTAAAGAATTGATCGAAACAGATATAAGCAATATAATGGAACAAGAATTTAGAATAATAGTCATAAGATTAATCACTGGGCTTGAAAAAAGCATAAAAGACAGCAGAGAATATGTTGCTGCAGAGATCAAGGAACTAAAAATTAGTCATGAGGAGATAAAAAATGCTATAAATGAGGGGCAAAATAAAATGGAGGTGGCCACAGCGCAGATTGAAGAGGCAGAGGGGAGAAAAGGTGAATCAGAAGATAAAATCATGGAAAAAGAGGATGCTGAGAAAAAGAGAGATAAAAAAAACCCTGGATCACGAGGGGAGAATTAGAGAACTAAATGCTCCAATCAAATGGAACAATATCCACATCATAGGAATTCCAGAAGAAGAGAGAGACAGGAGCTGAAGGTGTACTTGAACAAATCATAGCTGAGAACTTCCCCAATCTGGGGAAGGAAACAGACATTGGAATCCAGGAGGCACAGAGAGCTCCCTTCAGACGTAACTTGAACCTATCTTCCACACGACATATCCTAGCGAAACTGGCAAAATACAAAGATAAAAAGAGAATTCTGAAAGCAGCTAGGGATAAACAGGCCCTAACATACAAAGGTAGACACATAAGGGTAGTCGCAGACCTATCTACTGAAACTGGGCAGGCCAGAAAGGAATGGCAGGAAATCTTCAACGTGATGAACAGAAAAAATATGCAGCCAAGAATCCTTTACCCAGCAAGCCTGTCATTCAGAATAGAAGGAGAGATTAAGGTTTTCTCAAACAAAAACGAAGGAATTCATCACCACTAAACCAGCCCTACAAGAGCTCCTATGGGGGATTCTGTGAGGAAAATGTTGCAAGGACCACAAAGTACCAGAGACATCACTACAAGCATGAAACCTACAGATAACACAATGGCTCTAAACCCATATTTTTCAATATTAACACTGAATTTAAGTGGACTAAATGCTCCCATCAAAAGACATAGGATATCAGAATGGATAAAAAAACAAGACCCATCTATTTGCTGTCTACAAGAGACCCATTTTAGACCTGAGGACATCTTCAGATTGAAGGTGAGGGGATGGAGAACTATCTATCATGCTACTGGAAGTCAAAAGAAATAAATAAAAACATATAAAAATGCAAGTAAAAAAAGAATACTGAGGTTGGAAAGTTTAAATAACTCTATCACCAGTATGCACCTGTTAAGTAGAAGAGAAGGGACTCAAAAGCAAATAGTTTTTTTTTTTATTATTTTTTTCCCTAAATGTTTATTTATTTTGAGAGCAGGGGAGGGAAGGGACAGAGAGAGAGGGAGAGAATCCCAAGCAGACTCAGTGCTATCAGCACAGAGCTCAATGTGGGGCTTGAACTCATGAACCATGAGATCATGACCTGAGCTGAAATCAAGAGTTGGATGCTTAACCAACTAAGCCACCGAGGCGCCCCAAAAGCAAAGAGTTTTGACTCCAGTGAGTGAGCTCTTAAAACACTATGCTCACCTGTGGTTTATGAAATAATCATAGAAAAGAGATGTGTGGAAGAACGAGAGATACCAAGCAAATACATAAACAGACAACTTCCAAAATATTAGACCATGAGCCACAGTAAGAAGTATGTTTAATAACATTACCAAGTACATACCCACTATGCCTCTCTGTGTGGAAACAACTAAAAAAAACGTTCTACCAAAAAAAAAAAGTCCTACAGAAATATTTACCCTTACTATGTGTCATCCACTCTGATATTTTCTGATTTATTTTTTTTCTATTCTGTTTCATTATTTTAAAACTGCTGGCAGGATTTGCTGAAATTATTTCATGGCCCATTGCTAGGTCAGAACCCACAGTTTGAAAAACAGTGCCATAACCAACCCTAACGACCACCACGCTCACTGTTTCTGAGGTTGAAGCAGAATATTAAGTTTTTCAATTTCTCACATATAATCTCCCATTTGAGGCTTTTACCCAAGAAAGGAAAGGGAGAGAGGGTGGTTAAGAGGGAGAGACAGCAGTGGACAAAACTGTCCATCATGGGTCACAAGCTAAAAAGAGTAGTGAAATTAACATATCCCAAACAAGACTGGCTCCTTCTCAAAGACAAAGAAGCTTGCCCCTTTAAGGCAGGGGTTAAAGACCCATGGTGGAAAAGGTTCTGATGTCTCCCACATCCCTTTGAGTTGTCAGAAAGACATTGTCCAACAATGGCTCACTGATGGAAGAAACACTGGTATGTGGTCTTCAGGCACATTTTAAGACGGAAAGACAAGTCACATACCTACTACTCAGGTTACTTTCCACACAAAAAAGCGCCAGATCTCCTCTCAGCTACTTTTTAAAGACACTTGATGGTTAACACTACTTTAATTTGATGTGACTTATTAAAAAGCCTGGATGGCCTTATCTATGGAAGGACGCAAACTGTGGCTTCTAGCTGTAGAAGCAGCACATGAATTAGGAACGCTCAATACAAACAACAAAAAAAGAAAGCATGCGGGTTCATGACTGTACTAATTTGGAAATGGTCTTAGGGAAAACTTTAGTTACCATGGGGATTTGGGGGAGGGAAAGAGAAGGGGTCTCTTCAGAGAAGTGACTGATGCTATTTATTAATCTACTTGTAAGTAATGTAAAGTTAAAAGTTGCTCCAAAGAAAATCACCTTTTTTTTTAACATCAGTCTCTTAACATGCTGAAGGAACCTGTTCAAAACGCTTCAGCAGTGAAGTAACTTAGATGATAAATGTGTTCTTCAATCTGTGCACCAGTCAAGTAGCAATAAAATCAGAATAATTCATGCAAAAATTTTCATTATGTTTCTAAACATACTTATTTACATTTTAAATCACACATTAGACAATATGAAATATCTTTCATTTAGACAGGTGCAAACGAGAAAACAGATGCATTCATTAAACATAGAACAATTCGGCGAATTAAAAAAAAATACTCAGAGAACTCTCTGGTTCAAGTACTTGAATCACCGTTAGCTTACTTGAAAAAATATGGCCATGGCTCCGATTATTCTGTTTTCAGAAATTGCGGTTTGAAAGCTGTCAAAGTCATCTGGATTATAAAAGAAAATCTGCATCTGTAAAAGAACAATTGAAATATGTATTAGGAAAAATTTCAAACCTACATGAAAGTAGACAGAATAGCACAAGGTACCCAGATTCCTCACTTCTTAAGATTTTGCCAAATGTGTCCATCTATCTGTATTTTTTCTTTGCTAAAGTATCTGAGAGCAAACCTCACGCGTCAGATCATTTTACCCCTACATACCATACAAGCACACATCTTCTCACATAGCTATTGTGTCTTCATGCTACCCAAAGCAAATAACACTGACACCTTCTGATTGCCTGATATTCATGTCATGGTGAAAGTTCCCTTTCAGGAAGCAAAATTTTAATGAACTGAAACATTCTGAAGTAGTAAAAAAAAAAAAAAAAAAAAAAAAGTGCGCCTGTGAGATTCATTCCATGTACACATTAAAATTACAAATGCTTAATTGGGCACATCTTTATAAGCAATACTCTTTCAGACGAATTTGAAGGGGTCTCTCAGTGGCTTTGATAAATAGCCCAAATGGAATATTTCAGCGAATCCACAAGAAACATAATGATGGTGATAATAACGCGTTACATTTTTACAGCTTGCAAAATTGTACCATACATTATTTCACTTAGGTCATTTGATAACCTCTATGAAGACAGGGCAGAAATGACTACCCTCAGTTACAGATGAAGAAACAGAGCTTCAGAAAGTTGATGTGAACCTGGCTAAGATTAAACATCAGAGGAAGAGTGTAAAATCCAAGTGCTCTCCTTTCAACCTTAAATCCTTCTCTTACATCTAGTTAGAGTTTCTTATTCAAAAAGCAGAACACAGACAAATCAACTCAAAATCCTTATATCATCTTAATGCTTGAACACTCCTTGATATTTAATACAATTCAGAGAACGAAAATGGACCATAGAATGTTCTTGAAAGACTACATATATGATAAAAATAACAGATTTGGGTTCCAATTCTAGCTTCTTCATTTACTTGTCTGTGAGACCTCAAACAGTCTTATTTCAAAGCATCAGCTTCTTCATCTATGGAATCAAAATTTACCATTGGTAGGGGGGAGGTGGGGGACAAATGAGTCAATGTGTAGTATATAGTAGCCCCATGCCTAGACCTCATCTCTCTGCGCAGCCAATCACTATCATCATCATCATCACCACCAATATCATCACATTTTAAAGTTAGCATTCGACAGACATTTAAAATTTCTAATAAGAATGTCATTCCACTAATTCTGGAATGATCCTACTCCTTACAGAAAATCAGATGTCCTACATCACTCATTAGCTCTCTGCTGTGACCTCTATGTTTCCACTTTTCCAAATGACGCGATGCTATTCTCCACAATAGAGTGTAGAGATGTCCAGATGGAGTTTGGAAATATGATGCTGAATGATGAATTCCCAGAGGGGAAGCTAAGTCAGAAAACTAGAAAAACTAGCTGACGTATAGGTCGAAGGTAAACAGAGCCATGTTGCCTGAATTACCTAAGATGTTAAGAATAAGGGGACATTTCTGTTCTCAAAGGTAAAATGAGGTAGCCCAATCAGGATACTTTCTTGGAAAAGTCAGGCACCTAAATGGATGAAAGAAAGATGGGTAGATTCCTTTGGAGGATTTTCTTCCTTACAGTGAATTATTTTTACACTGTGAATTCTCACCCATTCTGGTGGCCTCTTAACAAATGTGTTGCCTTTAGGTTTGGACCGTTTTAGACATCATGCGTTTACGTGGAGAAAAATCCATTCAGTGAGTTGCAGACTAAAACAGTCTAATACTAGGTGAATGGTTTCATGTACAATGCTACTAACCCAAGAAAGAAACTTGGTACACAAGTACATTCAGAAAATACACTTCATTTTCCTTTGAAAAGTCGGGCCCTCAAATTAAGTAAGTTCACAGAAGTTTTTCTTATTCTACAGCCCATGAGCAGGGGTGGAATTGTTTAATGCATCACCTGAATAGTGTCTGATACAAAATACTTTAAGACCTCTTCAAGGGCATTTTCATTTACGACCGGGTGAGGAAATTCATTTTCAGAAAATGTCTTTGAGTCATGCCTCCACCCATCAGGATAATAAAATGTCTCATAAAGAGAACAGTAGCAGAATTCTGAAATATCAATTTTCCTTGCTATTTCTCTCAAGTTGTAGTCTCTTGAATTATGTTAACTTTGGAAACTATGTTAAATATGAGAGTAATAAGTGGATGAAGCTTTGCTGAGTGAACTGGACTTTAAAATGTTGTGTTGTTCTTGTTGAGACAAATTTGGGCAGAAGCTGGAAAACTATCTCCCACGAATATCTTTGGAAGGTGTTGGGCCAGCAGATAAATATCCTGAGTAGCCCATCGGCTTTCTGTATCTGCTCCCAAAAGCCATCCCCAGAGCCTATTCCCCAGCGTGTGCTTCCTAATAAAGTGAATCTAAGGCATGCTTAGTGCGTCAGTCGTCTTGCTGAAGAATCATGGCACACATAAACTGAAGGAAAAGATCCAGAAAATCTGGCAACAGAGAGATCTACAAACTGTTCCACACAGCCTTTACCAGCACCAATTATGTACCCTTTATCCCATTTGCATCCTTTCTCTCTGTGTGTGCGCACATAGATACACAATTTCTTTTTATGAATCACTGGGTAGTAACTGAGAGAAATATGCCCCTTTACCACTAAATACTTAAGTGTATAATTTCTAAGAATAAGGACACTCTCTTATATAAGCACAGTACAATTATTCAAATTAGCAAATTTCACATTGATACAATACTATTATCTTATTCACAGTCCATTTTGAATTTTGGCAAATGCCCAAATAAAGTCCATTATAGATCATTATTCTGGTTCTTAGTCCAGGAATCCAATTTAGGATCAAGCTTGGCATTTCGTTTTCTTGTCTCTTTCTACTGACCCCTCTAGCTCCCACTTTCATCTGGAACAGTTACTCAGTCCTTTTTTTTTTTTTTTTTTTTTAATTTGAACAGTGCGAATGAAGTGCATAGGTCAGTTGTTAGGTAGAACGAGGGGTCTGTCTCATGGTTTCTCAGGGTTAGATTCAGGTGATGCATTTGGGAAAGGGTTCCACAGTAGTTAACATTGTCTTCACAGTGCATCATATCAGGAAGTGCATTGTGTGGATTCCTCCCAACATTAGGGGTGTTTAACTTGATCTTACGGTTAAGTTGATGTCTACCAGGCCTCTCCACTATACAGGCATTAATATTCCTTCTATAATTGAAAAGTACTTTGTATGGAGCTATTTGAAATTACATATATTGTTCATCATCTAACTTTCATCCACTAATGTTAGTGTCTATTGATGATTTTCTAACTGTATTATCCATTCTATGTGCAGTAATGGGATTCTAGAGTGAGAAACAGCTTACCCTTCTCCACAGTTCATTCATTCATTCATTCATTTATTTAAATCCATATGTACTCATTTATTTTGTTTTACTCAATGGGTTATAATCCATTAGGATTATTTATTTTAACATTCAAACTGTCTCAATAGGAGGTCTTTTGCACAGTAGGAAACCCTTCAAATGGATTCCTCTGTCATTCTGCTATATCCCTGTCATTTTGTATTTGTTAGCATCTCCTTATTAGCGGTCACAGATGTTCTAGACTCAATCTTGTCTTTTCCCTGCTCCAGCCCTCAAATTGGCCATAACTTGGGTGGGTTCTGTTCCTTTGAATAAGGAATGGTATTTAAGGACATTATATCCTAAAGTCACTATTTTCCAAATATGTTTGAGATTAGAGCATTTGGTTCTTCAAGAAAACCTACAGCTTAAAGTGAGTGAGTCTATCCCAACCAGGACCTTCTTTGCAAGGGAAGGAAAGCTAGATCAACTTTGTATAAATGGATGTGCCTCCACCATGCAGAGTGCCATAGACATGTAAGTCCTCTCACCCATAGAAACAAACTATATTAACATCAACTAAAAAGTCACTGGTAGACCATATATAGCAGCACACAATCAAGGGACCAGTTCTACAAAATCCTTCAAAATCATGCACAAGCCTCACAGACCTGGATGGATGATTCTACAAGTCTACACTGTGGAATGGCTGGGCTGGAAAAATATCCAGGCATGTCTCTGGTCAGATCAAGGTGATAGATAACATAGGGTATCACATGGCATAACCTGACATTTGGAAAAAAGAATTGCACAAAAATAAAATGCCCTACCAGTGACCAGGAGGCATACGCTAAGATATAGATATAGATATAGACACTGCCTGGATGAATAGTAACATTACCAAGTAATGGGAGGGGGATGAAATGGATAGTGTGAGCATAAGGTTAACCAAGGTCAATGCTCTATTGTTGTAGGGCACAAGCAAGGAACATACAGAGTTGCCAACAAAAGGTTCACTTAACTTTCCGTTCCTCCTGCCTTGCGCCATTTTCCACCTTGTATTTAAAATGAGTCTAGTTGCAATTTGGTATAAAAACTATCTTAATGCTTGCCTTCCAACTTGAATCACTACATCACTAGTTGTGTTAAGCTGAATGAACACAAACAACATAAGTGAAAACTAGAGCCTTCTATATTTTCATTAATGTTGTTATATTCTAAACATTTAGTGAGTGCTTACCGTATGCCAGGTACTACAGTATCATTCATTAATACTCACTGAGGTAAGAACCACCATGATCCTCATTTTATAGCCAAAGAAACCAAGGATTTCCAAAATTTACAAAGCTGTAAAGGAGGGAGGGAGGGGTTAGGATAGGAACCTCATCTTTCTAATCTTAGAGTTCAAGGTCTTAATTACTGTGCTTCCTTACGAAGGACAAGAATATTTGCTTACTACCCATTATGTATAAGGCCCTATGACAGATGAAGACCCAGTCTGTGCTTAGAAAGACTGAAATATTAATAATTAGAGAAAGTTAACTCTTTCTTTTTTTTGAATGCCAAAGTTAGAGTTGTAGTTAAATGTATCACAAAACATGTAAGGCAATGAATGGCTCTTGGACAAATGGGGCATACAGTAAATAAATACTAAAGTAATGTGGTGATGGGTGGGAGGGGACATTTCTTTTAAGGTGGAGTTTCTATCACCTAATGTTACAGTTGCGTGCCTAAGTCAGCTCTCACATCTCCATGATAATGGAGGCAAGAGGCAATGATCCCAAAATTCTGCGAGTAGAAAAATCCAGCAGAAACTTCTTCGGTGATTCAGAAAGCTCCACATTTTTGGGGCGCCTGGGTGGCGCAGTCGGTTAAGCGTCCGACTTCAGCCAGGTCACGATCTCGCGGTCCGGGAGTTCGAGCCCCGCATCAGGCTCTGGGCTGATGGCTCGGAGCCTGGAGCCTGTTTCCGATTCTGTGTCTCCCTCTCTCTCTGCCCCTCCCCCGTTCATGCTCTGTCTCTCTCTGTCCGAAAAATAAATAAACGTTGAAAAAAAAAAATTAAAATAAAAAAAAAAGAAAGCTCCACATTTTAATTTCAAACAACTTGTATCTCTTCAGCATGCACCTTCACCCCCGTACCAACAATGCCCAAGAAAAAACATTGTGATAAGTAAGGAAGGAGCACACAGTTCAGACGAAAGGCAACCTACTGAAAGATTCACTAGACATTTCCAGATACTGCTGGGCATCGTTTAGAGAGTGGAAGAACACACAGGAACTGCTAGAGATGAAACGTAAACGGGAGGAGATAAAGATGGTAATGAGAAAGGCAGCAGCGCAATTAAAAACCACACAGAAGGTATCACACAACCCAAGAGGAGAAATGGGAGTTTTCTGATCACGCTTGGCACCAATCTGGAATAAGCCAGCTGAGAACATGGTCGTGGACCAGAAACACTTGCTCAAGTATAAAAATGTACAGTAAAAGCAAAGTATAATTCCAAGCCCAGTTAATGATCTGCTGGTTCCACTTGTTGGATCGCTCCGATGGGATGATACCGGAATTGAAGTCTGGGCATAATAGGTTCTTAATCCAACTTGACTTTTGGATTGCACTGACCCATAACTGCACTTAAGCAGGATCATACACACTCAACAATGCACCTGCTAGGTCTTTAATTCTGCCATTGCCATCACATAGGAAGACCGATGCAGGCAGGAAGTACATCTGCCGAGTCAGAGCTGTGTCTTTTTTTTTTTTTTTTTTTTTTTGGGACAGAGAGAGACAGAGCATGAACGGGGGAGGGACAGAGAGAGAGGGAGACACAGAATCAGAAACAGGCTCCAGGCTCCGAGCCATCAGCCCGGAGCCTGACGCGGGGCTCGAACTCACGGACCGCGAGATGGTGACCTGGCTGAAGTCGGACGCTCAACCAACTGCGCCACCCAGGCGCCCCCAGAGCTGTGTCT
Source organism: Prionailurus viverrinus (assembly GCF_022837055.1). NCBI lineage: Eukaryota > Metazoa > Chordata > Mammalia > Carnivora > Felidae > Prionailurus > Prionailurus viverrinus. The sequence continues at coordinate 28,999,230 of NC_062562.1, read as the reverse complement.
TTAAGAGTGCTTTTCATCATCAACAGTAAGTTATTTTGGTGTGAATAACATGAGTGAGGGCTCGGAGTGGCTAGAAGCAAGGACACAGTAATGATAAAGCCAAAAAGACTAAAATGAGGTTCTTCCTATCTATAGGAATAAGTAACTAAATGAATAGCAAGGAGGGGTCAGAATTAGCTAAGAGAATGAATGGATCTAAACCACTGGAGAAAATGCTCAGGAAAGTGCAAATATACACCAAAATCAACTGTGAAAAGCTAAGTGGCTCCAGGTATGGGTCTGCTAAACACAGATTATACTACTTCCTTTTTAATCAACAAGAAATTCAAAGTCTTTGCACCCAAGTAACTAGTCTGAAATTTTGATACCCCAACAAAACTTAATCTAGTCATTTAAATTATGGAAAGCATGATAAATACACACTATATATTATACAAAAATACATGACAAATACTCTGAATTCAGAACCAATATATGGGTATTTTGCTTTGCATTAATGAAATTTTTATCCCTAGTGGCTTTTTGTTTTTTTTAAAGTTTACTTACTTAGTTTGAGAGACAGAGACAGAGAGAGAGAGAGAGAGAGAGAGAGAGAGAGAGAGAGCAAGAGTGAGCTGGGGATGGGCAGAGAGAGAGGGAGAGAGAGAATCCTAACCAGGCTCCATGCTCCGTGCCGAGCCAATCTGGGGCTCGATTACACAGCCATAAGATCACGACCTGAGTTGAAATCAAGAGCTGGAGGCTCAACTGACTGAGCCACCCAGCCACCCCATAAATGTGATTAATTATTTAAATCAGTAGACTTTGAGTAAAGCTGATTACCCTCCATAATGTGGTGGGTCTCATCCAATCAGGTGAAAGTGTGAGGTGTTCCTAACAGGAAGGAATTCTGCCTCCAGATTTTGACACAGAAATTCTGCCTAACTGCCCAGCCTTTGGACTCGAGACTACAATGTCAACTCTTGTTAGAATTTCCAGTCCCCTCTGCAAATTTTTTTAAAATACTTTTAATTCCTTGTCAAGTAATTCGTGCATCCTCATTTCTTTTTTTATATACATTTTTTTTGAAAGTTTATTTATTTTAGAGAGAAAGAGAGAGAGAGTATAAGCAGGGGAGTGGCAGAGAGAGAGGGGACAGAGACAGAATCCCAAGCAGGCTCTGCACTGTCAGCACAGACTCCTACGTGGGGCTCAATCCCATGAACCCTGAGATCATGACCTAAGCTGAAATCAAGAGTCAGATGCTTAACTGACTGAGCCACCCCTGCTCTACAAATTTCAGACTTGCCAGCCCCCAAAATTGAATGAGAAATACACCCCCAAAGGTCAGGACCGACTTTAAGCACCTATGTAGGATACGTGTATATGTGACTATGTATCACATTCTAAAACCATTCTGCAAGCCAGTTATTTTTTGAGCTTCCTTGAGCTCTGAGTTCTATCATCTTCATTCAGTTCCTTCAAACAGGCTGGAGAATGTAGCACCTGTTACAATCCAGTTCACACTCCTGTGGCTTATAGCAAAGACAACATGACTGGGGGACATAAATGGAGATCCAAGAGCTTGGGCTGTAGAGTCAGACCTGATTTGTATACTGAAGACACTTGGGAGCTCCAAGACTCAGTGTCCCCTTCTGTCCAACAGGGGTATTACTTCCCTCATCCCATCACGAAGCACATGCTTTGGTAAAGTAAGAACAGATGAGCGCTCTCCCTTTTTATTATTATGTATCTTTATTTCTTTATGACCAGAAATAACAGAAGGGATAGATGAACTAAGGTGAAGATAAATTGTTTCCAAAGACCAGCCAACATCCCAATGAGTCTTTGCCACAAAGTGTAACAAAGAAACAGCCAGCTTTCACAGGCAGACTATTTTTAGAAGAAAGGTGTTCCAAAGAAATAGTAGGTATTCAGCACCTTTGCAGGCAAGGTAGCATTTAAATAAACGTTCTAAAACATTTGCTTTATACAATATCATTAATCACAGAGTACACTAATCCTTAATTATTTCCTTTGTTTTCTTATTTTCCCTGCAACATGGTATCATCTTCAACTACTGTACAGCAGGAATCCACATTTTGGGGCAGAAGAATCCAAAGTGCACACGAGGGCTGTGACTCACATACAATGAGGTGCGGGGATGGTGTCAGGGACCTCTTCCAAAAGTCTCTGTGTGTTACCTGTTTGAGCCATTCCAAGTATTTATCAGCTGATTTTTAGAATTTCTGGTTCAATGCTGCATCTGATTAGTCACGTAAATATTTCATCTTTGCATTTTTCCCTCAGTAAGGACGCATTCAGGCTCTTTCTTGCTTATAGTAGTAAATTCAGTTTTTCAGGGATTTGCTACACATGATTCATCAATTATTTCTTACCGTTTGGTGTCAGTTTGGGCACAAATGAGGCAGGTTCAACATCCACCTATATGTTGGCCAGCTACCCTTTTCATGTACTCAGGAAAGGGAATGGGGAGCTACAGCTCTCCCACTGAATTAGCTGTGTGACCCAGTGGAAATCAGCCGCCTTCTCTGAGCCTTAACATCCCCATGAGTAAATGGAGGGTAAGAAACACGCCAGTGGGGTACAGTGAACAGTAAACAAAATAAGTCAAGCACCACCCAAGTTCTGGCATATTGCGGACTCCCAACTGATGCACATATCTTTAACAGTTAGTTAACAGGAAAAAAAAATGTAAAAAGTTAGTGAAAGGATTATTTGCAATCACCCCAAACCGGAAACCAAACACTGATCATTAATGGAATCAATAAACTGTGACACAGTCACACCATGGCATAGGCACAACTATCAGTAACAATATAGACAAATCTCACAAACAGTGCTGAGCCAAATAAGGGAGATAACAAAACAATTTTTTCAAAGCATTAAAAGTTTTAAAAAGGGTAAATGGTGTGATTCCATTAAAATGAAGTACAAAGCCAGGAAAAACTCATGCAGTTAGAAGCCAACACAGTGGTTACCCACTGGGGGGCAGTAAGCGGAAAAGGGATTCTGGGGGTGCTAATCAGTGCTCTTTCTTCATCTGAGGCCTGGTTGCAAGAGTATGAAAATGCATTCAGCTATATTATTTGTTCACTTTCCTCTTTGTATATGATTTTTCAATAATACATAAAACTCATGACCTGCTGCTTTTGAAACTAGAATAAACAAGAGTATAATGCCACCTAATCATATGAGCAGGAAAGAGTTTGCATCCCTCTGTGGGACCCATTCTCTTCCATGGGGACCACTCTAAACCTGAGGGTAAGGATAGAGAGAACTCACCTGCTTGACAAGCAAGTTGAGGTGACAGTCCCTGAGCATGTAGAACCTCGCCAGCCTAGACTAAGCGTCCCCTCTTCCCCACCCATTCCCTCAAGACAGACATGGCAGATGAAGCCACGGTAGCATGTCCAGGGAAACATTCCCCAAGGGTGGCTTAAATGGAGCCGATTCTTAGCCTGCTTTACATGAATTAATGCCTTTTATCCTCACCATTGCTTTTTGACAGGGGTACTATTTATATCCCCATTTTATAGAAAAGGAAATTAAAGCTGTGATACTAGGTCTTGTCTAAGTGGTAAGAAGGCTGGGATTCAAACCCAGGCATTGGACCCAGAACCCACACGTTTAAAATCCTCTCCATAGAACATCTGGATCAGAATTCCCACCAGCAATGAGAAGCCCCTGTTAGTTATCTCCAGGATTCAGCACAACGTTTCCAGAGTACTGGTGCTCTCAACCATGGGTGACTTCAGACTCTAGGGGACATTGGCCAGGTCTAAAGTCATGTTTGGTTGTCCGTTCTGGAAGGGGTGCTACAGGCATTTAGTGGGTAGAGGCCAAGGATGCTGCTGGACTCCCTACAATGCATAGGAAAGCCCCCCAAATGCAAAGAATTATCCTGCCCAAAATGTCAGTAGTGCTGAGGTGTAGAGACCTTGTCTCTACCCACTGTGGTGGGAAACCTGGCCCACAGATGTGGTAAAGCATTTTGTCTTTCCTTCCCTTTTCCTGCTGCGACTGATCTCTAAAGGGAGACAAACAGGGGCGCCTGGGTGGCGCAGTCGGTTAAGCGTCCGACTTCAGCCAGGTCACGATCTCGCAGTCTGTGAGTTCGAGCCCCGCGTCAGGCTCTGGGCTGATGGCTCAGAGCCTGGAGCCTGTTTCCGATTCTGTGTCTCCCTCTCTCTCTGCCCTCGCCCGTTCATGCTGTGTCTCTCTCTGTCCCAAAAATAAATAAACGTTGAAAAAAAAAAATTTAAAGGGAGACAAACATGTCTGCTGTGATGGGGCTCAAAGACTAGGAGAGCAGTTTCACCCCTACACGTAAACCAGTAAGTTCAAGACCACTTTCACCTGCTCTTGGAGTTATGGTAATAACTTTTCTTTTCAATTAAAACAACCGTTCCTTGCCTGCGTAACTACGTTACACATAAGGTTGGGTTCTAAAATGCAGTGGAGCTTAACACCTTGGACACAGTGGCGGGGGAGGGGATCCCTAGGTGCATCTGGAACTCATTTGTATTTCAAAAACACGAAAATAACCACCGCACTGTTTGTGCTCTTTGTAATATGAAACTTTTTAGAAATTGCTTTGTACTTGGTAGTAACAGCCACATGATTCACCATGAAATGAAGTCTGGAAAATCATTCTGGATAAATGGACCTATAAATTCAATAGAATTTCCATGACAACATAGACTGCAACACTCAACCACAAATAAAAGGTTATAAATCATTCAAAACCAACTAGGAATCAGCAATACCGCTTTCGCTTTGAAATACAAGAAACCTGAAATATAGTTTATTTGTTACTTACTCACCCAAAGTTCCCATTACAGTTCTTTCCTCACTTCTGATATTGCATTTTCTACCCCATAATAGGTGTTGCAAAAATGATGATGCCAAGAATTTCCAATTAAGCTAAACAAAATTAACACAGGTTTAGAGTTGGTGGTATTCCTCCCTTTCTCCTAGCCAGAACCCTGCAACAAAGCTTGTGCACAAAGACAAGTTACGCAGTTTTATCCAGAAAACTCCCAATTCGCCCTACAGAGCTAATGTTGCCAAATCTGAGTACCTGTAAGAAAAAGGTTTATGAAAAACATTTCTGAGAACACACATGCAAGGCATGCTGGATGCTTCCCAAAAGCTTTTGCGTTCTATAAATCAAAATCAAATCTGCTAATGTCATTGGGACAATCCCCACATTGAAGGTTTTTTTGAGATTGGCTGGGTCAACCCAATTGGAATACTGATTTTATGAAAGAGCTCTTTGCTTTTCTAGTCAACTTTAATTCTGTTGGAGGTTCCCTTCTAATGAACTCTTTTGGATACAGTAGGCTGGGACCACACCCAGTGAGTGGTGCTGACCCCAGGACCAAGCACATAGTAGGTGCCCATGCAGTGATTGTGGAATGAATGAATGGATGTTATTTCTGATATTGGAGGAAATGTACTGCACCTGCTCCATTCACAGCCTTTCTCATTATTGGGTCTCCCTAACAGCCAACACCTTTGGGAAGATTAGTAGTAGAGTATGGAAACCACATTTATGGAGCCATGGCTTTGGCTTCCAGAAGGGCTGCACGCTCCCGAAATACCACCAGAAGATGTACATGTGTGCACTGGACAGCGTCTTTCATTTTCCATCAGATGAACTCTTATGGTTCCATCTACTACCATGTGCTGATACCTCTTCAAGATACATTTTCAGCCCTGATCTCACGTGGCCTATGGCTTTTGTCAACATCTTCAAGGGCTCTGCAAGCCAGAAAGGTTAAGATCAGAGCTACAAGGAAAAAAAAAAGGGAACATGCCTCTGTAAGCACAAAATCCTTTCCTAAGACAGATACCCTAGAAACGGTTCAAACCATCCTCTGAAAATTGCACACACCTTTTAAATTGTAGTCAGCAATGTTCGAGATACCACTCTTCCTACATCATTGCTAACGGGGGAGTTATGATTCCTTCTTATGTTTTATACATTGGATGGACACATGTGTTCTCATCTTTAGTTTTTCCAATAACCATTAAGAATGAAGATCGCTACTCAGATTTTTCTCTAATGATTTTCCTTTTTATAATTTAGGAAGGCTCTTTAATTAAGAAAATTATGACCTAGCCACAAGTGTTATAAATACAAATGCATTTGCCCCACTATTGTTGGCATCGGGGAAAAAATGAGAATGCATAATAAACAGGAGAAGTGGTCTTCTCCTGGAAGAGAGGGGGAGAACATGGAGGGGAGAACACAAGTTGACCAATAGGCACTGACATTGAAAGTTCTCGAAGATATTTTGCTGATGGAGAAAGCCAAGATGCAAAATAAATACACATTTAACTTAAAAAATGCTGTAAGTCAAAATACTTTATTTGTTGCGAATGTATCTGCACAGATGTACAGAACTAAGGAAAGGGGGAGCAAAGGGTCTGGAGAATAACACAAACTATTAACAGTGGTTTTCTCCGGGGAGGGGGCTTCAAATTGGTTTGGGCCCGAGATAGGTGGTTTGGTTTAATGCAACTGTTGAAAATACTTGGTGGCTCTAACTAATAGCACATCTAGAGGGAAAAGAATCTCCTTTAAAATGACAGAGAGAGAGAGAGAGAGAGAGAGAGAGAGAGAGAGAGAGAGGGAGAAGGAGAGAGAAGAAAAGTTGGAAAAGAAAGGAACAGGGCCCAAATCCCCACCACTGCTGCAGAGCAAGAAACTGAAGCTACTGGAGCCATTAGGGAACCCAACTCAGAAAACCAGCCTTATCAGCAAAGTGCTCCAAAAGAATGAATCCCTCAGCCCCTAGTGACAGACAGCACGCCATCACACAGGCTGTGATCCTGCTTTATTCCTGGTATCCCTTGGACACAATTCACTCCTCATTTATTTCTGCCTGCAATGAAACACACAACTATTCAAGCTAACACTCCAAACAGGGAGGTGTGGGGGGGGGGGGGTGTGAAAGAAAGAAAAGTCTGAGCTCCTGTTTCTGATCTGCACAGACTATTCAACTGAGCCACTCTGCTGAAAGGTATATTTATGTGGACGAATAGTTTTCCACCTACTTAGCCATAAAATTACAGCATGCACACTTAGTAAACACCAAGTACTAATTCTCTCCGACCATACCTTTGGTCAGAGAGACACCAGCAAATTAGAGAGAAAAACAGAGTTGCCCAAAGCCAGGCAAAGTTTTGCTGATGTACTTGCTGGGTACAACCCTGAAGGGATGATGTGGGGAGAGGCTTTTAGGAAATGGTTGTCAGTCTCAGTGGTGAGAAGGACAGAGCTCTGCCACCAACATCACTGTGAGTATAGACCCCATCTTGGCTGAGTGAGATCCTCCTTTCCGTGAATTGCCCAGAGTACGATTTTGGATGAGGGTGGAAAGAATATTACTGTTAACACCTGTATATCGGCACCTAGATCCTACCATTAACATTTTAATACACTTGCTTCATCAAGCCAACAGTCCATTCATCTACCCATCCATTTAATCAGGTGCTGAGTTTTCAAGGAAAACACATATTGTCATTCTCCAACAGTCAGCCATTGTCAAACTAGTAACCTCAACAGGAAGAGGAAGCCAAGAAATATATTCCAAGCTTTAGGACCTAGCCAGAGAATGCCTTGCTGGCTTACAAGGGGGTTAATAATGCTATTAGTGAGAACATTGTGAGATGCTGATAGCTATGTGTCAGCAGGGAAATGTTAATAATTGGGAATAAAGACAGAGTTTAAGGGATGGGATGAAAACAACAAAATATCAAAACAATGGCTTTATGAAGTCAAGAATCTACAGGAGCGTGTCAGCCAATAATCACGTTATTCAGTGGCTTCATGCATGCCCCTGATTAGCTAATACCAAAACGCATCCAGAAAGACTATACATTAAATGTAATTGTGCTCAAACACTTGTTTGCGTTACTTGTCTTGAACCTGCTAACATGTGACGGAACAGTGAATACATTCAGATGTTTACCCGGGAAACCTGGTTCATTATCTCCAGAGCCATCCTCACAAAAACCCTAGCCCAAAATCTTAATGAAGAAGGTGTTCTAAATCAAAAGGAGCTTACGTGGCCTCCTTGTCTGTGATTTGAGCAGCGTCACAGATGTTACAAGGGTGATTCATGGCATTCCAGAAGCATTATTTACGATATCAAAATACTGTAGACAAGTTCACTGTCAATCAGTAGGAGAATGACTAAATAAATCACAGTACATCTGCACTGTGGAATATTACACAGCTATTAAAATGAATGATGTTGATTCTGTATCTGATACGCAAGGACGCCCATGATATATCATGGAGTTAAACAGGTAAGTTACGGTACACCGACTGTCTCATTTTTCAAGTAGCGGAAAAAATACCGAAGCACGCACAGGGAGGGGAAAAAACTGGAAGAGTCTACAAGAAATTTAACTGTGGTTCCCTCTGAGAATTAAAAATGTAGGTAGGGACAAAACAGCAGCTTCCATTTTCACTCCCTACTACCGTTCAGTACTTTTTAGAGATCTGTCGATGAGAAGAACTTCTTCCGTAGGTAGTTGAAAGAATAAGTGAAAGACAACAACCACAAAGAGAGACTAAAATGGACACCAAAGAGCGTGTGGAAGACAAGACTTATCAAACCTTATGAAACCATGACAGTGTCCCACCTGAGGGCACTCGTAGGCAATCCGGATGAAGTTTTAGATTGAGCACATCCATGCAAACCTTCCGGCCCTCCAGAAGCCCCATGTGTTCCCACAGGGTCACCACTATCAACCAAGAATAACCGTCTCCTGACTTTCAACAGCAGAGATTCATCTTCCTCAATTTCCTTTTAAGGTCATTCTACGCATGAGATTCCATGGTTTTGAGGTCATCATCTCCTATCAGGCCTCTGTCCATATTTTCACAAGGTTGACAACGATAAGACCAGTGAGCTTGAGGCTCCTGGGTGGCTCAGTCGGTTGAGTGTCTGACTTGGGCTCAGTTCAGGATCTCACAGTTTGGGAGTTTGAGCCCCACGTCGGACTCTGTGCCTCAGAGCCTGGAGCCTGCTTCGGATTCGTGTGTCTCCCCCTCTCTCTGCCCTTTCCCCGCTCATGTTCTGTCTCTCTCTGTCTCTCAAAAATGAATAAATGTTAAAAACAACATTTTTTATGAGATCAGTGAGCTCTTGTTTTATGGATGCTGGGAGTTAGACAGGGGGCTGGGGTGGTAGCAGGGTCTTCAGAGGCAACTTGTGGAGCTATTTTCAAGGTGATTGCCAAGAGGTAGACGGAATGAGGTTGGAGGAACAAGAATTTGAGAACCTCCCACTCTAAAAGTCATAATCTACATTTTTGTAAGCTCCGCGTATGAAAAAGCCACGAGGTCATGTACTTTCCAAAGCTAAGGGAATTTTATCTTTGCGGCACTTCTGTGAGGGAGGTGCTGCTCTTACCCCATCTTAAAGGCTGGGAACGGGAAGGTTAGAAAAGTGTGAGAACAGCCAGCAAGCAGTCAGGGACCCAGACTTGGTCCTCCTCAACAGATCAGACACCTGGAGACAAGGCATACCTCACTGGGCCAGTCAGATGCCACCATAATGCCGTCCAGAGCAGGAAAGAGCCCTTGCCTTGAGATCACATCTCCACTTCAGGAGGTTCTAATACTGGGACTCTGTTCTCTTTCTTTAGGGACCCTCAGTCTAGTTTGTCTCAGTAACAGTTTTGGCTGGAATTCAAATTCTCTCCCATCTGCTAGATGCTGTTAGTGACTCTGAATTCAGCCTGGTCCTTGCCCCCTACTAAGGTCACCTTCACCAACAGTATCTGGGCATGTGCACATGCCCAGACACGTTGCCCAAAGACCCAGCACACAAACTTCCCAGAGCCATAAATGGAGGACGAGAACACGGACCAGCAGAATCTACAGGAGATATTATCCGGATGCTAACAAAATGTGCGAGAGGGGGCGGGCTTCAAAATAAAAGATGAGACACATTTAAACTGAACGTTCAAATGTCATCATGCTGTCAAGCTCCTCCCAACCATAAGGCAACTTATGCTCATGTCCGAAGTTACTAAGCAGAGGTTAGGAATGGAGTCTTTCTAGACAGGGCACAGCAAAGATACATAGCTTATGTGAAGAACTATGGCCAGTAAACCCAATTTTCCATGCTGCTTCCTGAACTGCATGGAGAAAGGCTGGATCAGTGAAGATTGCAATGCTAGGAGAGACACATCTGCACATGCATTGTTGGGTTTTCAAAGGGGTCACGGGTGGGGTTATATTTTTATTCAGAGTATTGTATTCCATCTTAATATAGCCCCATGTTCTGGTCTAAAGGTTGGAGTTTTGGGCTTTATTATTTCTTGAAACGCCTACACCTCAAGTATTTTTAACATGCTGGCTCAATAATACCTTCCCACGGATCCCTCCATGTGATTGTCTATTTGTGCCTCACGGAGATACCCGGGTTTTTGTTCCTAGTCTGGGAGCACAGGGTGGTGTATAACATATAGCTCTCTGAGTTTTCTGAGTCTTAAGCAGCACATTAGCAACCCTCAGAAGTTCTCAGGCATTACCTTCTGGTAATGCTAACCGCATAGCAGATGGATTTTTTTTCGTTTTTCAAAAGCATCCTACTGGGCTTTGTAGGCCACCAACACGGTGGCTCTGGGAGCCATAAACCTGTCCCGGTACCGCTTTGGCAGAGCTATCTTTGTTAGTTGGTATTCCTTTCAAGAGAGCTCAGAGTTCATTTTCCAGTTTTTTGAGTTGTTACGAGGGTCCACAACCATGTTAATGGTTGGGGCCAAGAGAAAATGCTCTGGTTGATGTGGGTCATGATAACTCCCTAGGGTATAACACCCAACACACTTGGGAAATGGTGATCTGTCAGTATCCAGCAAAGTGACCACAAAGAAGCATTTCTCTGAAAAGGAGAGCAATACTCCTCTTCTTGAGCAGTAGAAAACAGTGCAAACCGGAGGCTGAAGGATATGGGCAGGCCTTAAGTCAGAATATCCTGACAATCTGCTCCAGTGTCCAGTCCAGAATGACTATGGCTTCTCACCACAAAGACGAAGACTTCACAAATGTCCTCTCTGTCTCTCAAGACACCCACTTTCCCTAAGACAGAAGGCCCATTAAAACCCTGATCTCAATTGCAAGTATCTCCCAAAATAGCAAGTAAACACACTAACTTCCGGTCTGCCATTAGAGTCCTTTGCTTTTTTCTGGAAACGCGGATAACCCCTTCTTGTTCAGATAAAACAGATTTCTTTTTATCTCAAATTTATTTCAAAACTACTATTATTCATTCATTCATCCATTTATTTATTTATTTATTTATTTATTTATTTTTATTTATTTATTTTTAATGATTGCAGGAAGAGAATTTAGCGATCTATCGCTTAAAACCACCATCTTGCTTTGAAAAAAAATATCAAACCATTCAGAGAGCACACAATGTGCTTTGGGTCTCCTGTCTTCCTTCGCCTGCCCACAGATGCCACAGAGCTTCGAATAAGTTCAGCAAAAATGTCTTGCCTTCCTCCCTCTCTCCACTGGCAACCACGTAAATAAACATTAAGTCTAGGTAAAGCAAAGCAAGTGCCAGGCCACATGCTATTTCCTCCCATCCTAAACCAGTGATTCTTAAACGGAGGTGATGCTGCTCCCCAGGAAACATTTGGTGATGTTTGCAGACATTGTTAGTGGTCACAACTGTGGCAGGGGTGCTATTGGCATACAGGTGGAGGCTTAGGATGCTAGTAAACACCTTCCGATGCATGTGACACAATAGAAAATTATCCAGCCCAAAATGTCAGTGCCAAGGTTGAGATGCTCTGTTCCATTTAGGCTAACAGGCTAAGTGACTCATTTGTCCTTTGCACACAGAATACAGCACATAACGTATACTGAGTAGAGATCAAAACCCTCCAAGTCCATGACCACTGGACAAACACTTCTTACCAGGACACATTCCCAGGTCAATCGTGTCTGGATAAGATGTTAATATCATGATGTTTGCTAGCTGACTGCTGAATTCAGAAGTGCATGATCTACTTGGGTATGAATGCATTTCCCAAATGTATGCTAGAGCCTTCGGCTATGGAGCCACATGGACTTGAATTTGAATTCTATGTTTATTGCTTTCTAGCTGTGTGAGCTTAAACAATGTTATGGTTTGAATTGTGTCTCCCACAAAAGATGCTGAGGTCCTAACCAGCGGTACCTGTGAAATATGAACTCATTTGGAAACTGGGTCTTTGCAAATGATGATGTTAGGATGAGGTCATTAGGAAGGGCTCTAACCAATATGGCTATGTCTATAAAAAAAAGGAGAAATTTGGGCACAAAGACACACACAGTGAGAATGTCGTATGAAGATGACAGCAGTTGATGTGTCTACAAGCCAAAGAATGCCAGATTGACACCAAAGCACCAGAAGCAGAGAGAGCAGCACTAAACAGATTTCTTCTTCACAGCTGTCAGAAGAATCCAACATGGCCAACATCTTGATCTGGACCTCCATGAGGTCCTGAAATTATTTGTTGTTTTAAGCTCTCTCATTTATGCTACCTTGTTACGGCAGCTCTACAAAACTGGTAAGGGAACTCCACAAGTGTCGAGGTGTCTGTGAAGTGGGACCAAACAGAGTAGCATCTGGTTCTTCTTAAAAAAAAATTTTTTTTAATGTTTATTTATACTTGAGAGAGAGACAGCGTGCGAATGCGGAAGGGACAAAGAGAGTGGGAGACACAGAATGTCAAGCAGCGTCCAGGCTCCGAGCTGTCAGCACAGAGACCGACGTGGGGCTTGAACCCATGGACCCTGAGATCATGACTTGAGCCAGAGTCGGACACTTGACTGACTGAGCCACCCAGGAGCCCCAAGTAGCATCTAGGTCTAAGGCTGCCATGAGATGCAGTGGGACGCAAAGTGACACCTCAAAGCAGCATGCCCGTCCTCCCTCCCACCATTAGCGGGCAGCAAGGTTAGCATGCCTTCCTCAATGCCATCAGCCATGTTAGCTTGACTTCGCTTGCACCGTCACCTTTTTTTCTACCACATTTTGCGATTCTAATCCAAAATTTTAGAAGTACAGTGTCATCTTTAAAATGTGTGCAATGCTCTAATAACCGTCCTCTATTAATTGCTGCCTCAAATTTTGCCATACAGTAGAAGTATGGACTCAAGTCCACTAACACTTGGACCATAATTGGGCCTTAATGACAATACTAACCACAACAGCAATTTGTGTCATCAGCATACCAGTTCAGAACAACCAGCAACAGGAAAGCCTCAGATCTACTTCTACCCGGAGAAGCCCTACTCAGCATCTGTCAGGATTCCAATGAAATGTTACCTGCTACATGAATTATTTCCAGAGCAGCAAGCAATCATTCCCCTCCCTACTTCACCAGAGACCCCCGGGGGCGGGGACTGCTTTCTGCTTCCGATACAGGCTATCATTCAGCCTTTATAATTTGTCTATAAACTTAGTTGGCAACATACAAGCCATATGCAAGTAAGCACCACACAGACAGAAACCACATCCTTTTCATCTTGGAATGCCCTGTCATAGGCTGCCACATGCTTAATAAACGAAGAACTACGAAGTTCTGTTAAGACCGTGACATGGGATTTTTAAAAAGTACAAATATAATGGAGTTCCCCGTTTTTGTTTCCATTTCCATACACTTGGAAGAATTCATATATCCCAAAGAGACACGTGATTAGGGAGCTGCCTCAACCTACACTGTTAACTCTGGCTCTTCCTCCCTATACAGTCCTCCTTGGCAGACAGGTGAAGTCAAGAGACACTCTGAAGAACCACGGACTTTCCTGACTCTCATCATCAAATTACCTGGCCCATGTCTCTCTCCCTGGAGGACCAACATCAAGTGACCCTCACTGATGGGCTTGCAGATACAAATATCTTGACAAACAGGGGACAAGTATATTCAAGACAACTGGAGAGAAAGAAGACCAAAAGAGGGATAAAACTAGAATCTAAAATAGTAGCTAACTGAGGGGCGCCTGGGTGGCTCAGTCAGTTAAGCGTCTGACTTCGGCTCAGGTAGTGATCTCACAGTTTGTGAGTTCAAGCCCCGCGTTGGGCTCTGTACTGACAACTCAGAGCCTGGATCCTGCTTTGGATTCTGTGTCTCTCTCTCTCTCTCTATCCCTCCCCAACTAGTGCTCTGTCTCTGTCTCTCAAAAATAAATAAATGTAAAAAAAAAAATTTTTTTTTAAATGGTAGCTAACTGGGGCATCTGGTTGGCTCAGTCGGTTAAGTGTCTGACTTCGGCTCAGGTCATGATCTCCTGATTCATGGGTTCGAGCCCCGTGTTGGGCTCTGTGCTGACAGCTCAGAGCCTGGAGCCTGCTTCATATTCTGTGTCTCCCCCTCTCTCTGCCCCTCCCCTGCTTGCATTCTGTCTCTTGACAGAATATAAAATAAAATAAAATAACATAACATAAAATAAAATAAAACAAAATAACATAACATAACATAAAATAAAATAAAATAATAAAATAAAGTAACATAAAATAAAATAAAATAAAATAAAATAAAATAAAATAAAATAGTAGCTAATAAGAGATGTCTGACAACTACAGAAGGCCTACTGTAAGATTCTGGAGACAGGTAGGACTTTTCCTTGCTCAGAGCTATAGATGCCATGGAAGTTTTAGTATCTCAGAAATCTTACTCTAATGCAATAAGAACTAGGATAGCAGCAGCAACTAACTTTGATCATAAACAGGCAAAAGGGGACAGAAGAGGACCCATGTGAGCACCGTGATAGCTTTGGGGTGAAGACAGGTTCTTGAATGGGAAGGCACACGCGGGAGATATCAAGGGGGATAGAAATATTCCATAACTAGATTGGGATGGTGGTTTACACACGTAAAACCCATCAAGCTGCACACTCACCACCTAAAAACTTTACTGTAGGTATGTTATACTCAATAGAAAGTCTCAAAAATTCAGCACTGAATGAGCAGCTAGCTTGGCCAAGCTAGAAAGCCAATTACCTCACCACCAGTTTGAGCCCTCTGACCCTTTAAAAGCCTTGGAAGAGAGGGAGAATAGGAGAGAGAAGCAGCATCTATATTTTAGTTTACATTTAGATGAGAAGGAATCTCAGAACGGAGACCATTCCCCGAAGACCCGGAGGGCCCTGAATATAACTTACTGCATACTTTTTATCCCCAACACCACAGGTGTGAAGCAGATGTCATGCTTATCTTTCCCACAGCAAACAAACTCATGCCTTCAGAATATTAAGCACTAGCTAGAGAAATTTCAAATATATTAAAAGCAAGGCAGTGAAGTTCAAAATGCAGATAATCGCTTACAAATTACTGATTTCCTTTGGAGAGCAATTACATTTATAAATATGAATACAGTCTATATTAAACCAAGAAAAATGACACTCAAATATCTGTCAAGAGTTTGATGTACCCTTAGGAAAAAAAAATTTTTTTTTTTAAGCCAGAGAATGCACACTAACACATCCTTTTGTCAAATGGCATTGAAACTAGAAAAGCAAATGGATTTAAGAGACTCTGATCTAAAGAATAGTTTAAAAATTAATGTGTGGCCTAAGCTGAGCTCCTTGGCTACTCTGGGTATCTCCCCCTTCTCTAGCAACAAAGCAACATGCAAATGAATCTGACAGAGTGAAGGCAATTTATTAACATGTAAATACGGATGAAGTATTTTCCTTATGGCTTAAATCTAACACTCAATAGCAGTTGATGTTTAATTCTTCTCTTTTGTCTTTATTTAAAGTCATGCAATAAGGAAGTGAAGGGCTAGCCAGAGTTCTAAAGACTGGTCATTTCTTGTTATACAGACAGCGCTCTCTATATTTTTTAGATCATGCACCTACCCCGCTGGTACAAATTTTTTTGTGCGCATGCATCACCAGTCTTTTTGTTCACTGATAAATGATACACCTGGGGGTTCCTGGGTGGCTCAGTTGGTTAAGCGTCCGAATCTTGATTTGGGCTCAGGTCATGATTCCAGGGTGGTGGGATCGAGCCCTGCATCAGGCTCTGTGCTGAGCATGGAGTCTGCTTAAGATTCAATCTCTCTCTCTCTCTCTGTCCCTGTGCGTGTGTCTCCCTCTGTCCCTCTCCTCCATTCACGCTCTTTCTCTCTCCCTCTAAAAAAAAAAAAATGGTACACCTGTATTCCTGTACTAAATAATATAATGTGTTCATTCTAAACACACACAGAAGCGAAAACAAAAAATGAATGGAATAAGGGTGAAATAAACACTTTCAAAATATGATGCTAATCTTTACATTACTATTTTGTAACTTCACAAAATATAATTTTAGGTGAGATTGATAGTTAATGGTAAGAGACACAAAAGCACCTATCAAATTATCTTGATAACTTACAGTTTTCATGTCTGATCCCATCAGATCCTCATTAGTTTTTACCCATAAGATGGCTGACAGAGAGCATGTTGATCAAGCCATTTGTCTATTTTGGGAATAATGGTTTAGTTACAAACATAATATTAACACATAGATTCGCTTACACAGGGATACGTAAAATGCAACTGACTGTAATACGCTGAGAGCAATTGAATGCTCACGCCTTTCAGCACACCTTTCTTTCCACTGGATATCTGCCACAGAAGACATGACCACCTGGCACACAGACCACGTGAGGGCGCCAGCTGCCATGTATATATCAAATATCAATAAAGCTTTCTTTTAAAAAAACATAAAAAACAACATTTTAGCAAACAGTCTTCCCTGAGCCCCAATGGTTCAAGGTTATGCAGCTCACGTTGGAGAATAATTTTATCATGTATCAGAATTCCCCAGAATAGCTTAGAGAAAATATAGATCCCTAAGCCTGAAATCAGAAATTCCATTAGATCCAGGGTGAAGCCCTGGAATCTCAAGAGTTTAATTCCAAATCAGGCATTCTGTGCTTTGAGAAACTCCAAACGGGTTTGCAAATATGACAGGAAGTAATTTGCAAATGACTATTAGCAGACATCGTTCAATGCTTAGAACCTGCTTTCTAGTACAACAGTTCCTCATCAGGAAGGCACACGTCTGGGCTCCCATCCCATCCAGTAAGTCCAGAGGAGAGTCGCATGGCAGCCAGCTTTGGACACTACTACCCTAGCACCTCTCCCATCCAAACTGGCCTCAATTTGGGAGGCCTGCTACCACCTACACCTTGTTCACAGGACATATGCAGTTAAGTGTTTGTAGGATTCATGGCCAATGGAAAGAATGGGAGCCTGATGTCTTACCATCAGGACACGTGAAGGTGTGCCTGAGTTGTGCTCCTAAGTTGCTTTATTTACTGCCTATGGCACACCTGGAGGTTTGACACCCCCCACCCCCACCTCTGGTAACTAAGTTCTGATTTTCTGTGGGTAGCAACTCCTTCCCCACCTTTAGAAGAAAAGCTTTCTATGGAGCCTTGGGCTGATGGACATGTGATTCATTCAGAAGAAGTCAAAATTAAATGGAAAATTTCCTAGAAATAGTCCAGGAAGTATTCTCTTTTCCATGGGATTTGAACCTAGGAAGATATTAGCTGGAGTTGCTGTAGGCAATGCCAAGAAGACTGACTGCCTGCTTGAGAAGGGGAGCCGGGCCACAGAGATTCCTGATAACTTGTCTTTATGGTCATAAATCAATCCTACCCCTGGACTTTGCACTTATGTGGGCCACTAAGTTCCCACATTTTTCTCAAGGATTCTGTAGTTCCCAATCAAAACAATACTAACACAGCTGTGCAAGGCATTATTATCCCTGTTCCTCCATTTTCTTCTGTAAAAAAACAAAGCCACTGTGTTTTCTCATGCACCTGCCAAGTCTGTATTTCTATTACTTTACATAAGTCAAGAATCACTACATTTATGTTTTACCTGTTGTACCTGTTTTAACAATTTCCCTTTTCAGATACTATCTTTTTCCTAATATTATTGACGTCCACTAAAACACTACCACAGGCTTCATTTTTCAGTCCATTGACAACTTAAAAAAAAAAACCTCCTTGGTGTCAACTTAGTCACACATTCAATTATTTCTAATATTTTCCCACTTTAAGACCATTTTTGATGGTTTTCAATGTCCAGGAGAAACAAGATAAATTCTATGAAAAGTCACATGAGGGGTGCCTGGGTGGCTCAGTTGGTTAAGCATCCAACTTCGGTTCAGGTCATGATCTCCCTGTTCCCAAGTTCAAGCCCTACATTAGGTTCTGTGCTGACAGCTCAGAGCCTGAAGCCGGTTTCAGATTCTGTGTCTTCCTCTCCCTCTCTGCCTCTCCCCGGGCTCTCGCTCTGTCTCTCTCTCTCTCTCTCTCTCTCTCTCTCTCTCTCAAAAATAAATAAACCTTTAATAAGAAGTCACATGAAAATTACTTCCCAAAACCACTGTACTTCAGCCAACAAAATTTAGCTTTCCTCAGAATTTATCTAAACAGCTCAGGAATATTTTTCTTCCCTGCTTTGAATTCCTTTTGACTTACCATGCAAGCTGAGTACTGCAGAGTTCATAAAGTGTTCTAAGTGTAAATTTCCCTACAAGTTTTCCCATCAAACTGTTATGGTATTGTGAACCCATGAAAGTTAAAGAACAAATTACCTCCCAGCATTTTTTTTGCTACTTATCTAGAAAAGATAGGCAAAAATCTAACAATCCAGTTGATAATTTTAATGGGCACAAGACAATGAAAATCCTGCACATCACTTAGAAAGTTACTGAGTAAAGGTGCATTTGATCACGTGAAACAAGCATCTTCAAAGTAAACTTATTAAACATGCACTGCCGTGTAAATATTTCAAATGGGAAAGATATTTTTTACCAGACTGAAACGCTGAAAATTACTTCTAAAAAGCCCTTCTATATCCAGTATACCAAATGGCTAAGCACCTCATTAATGTATTTGGAAATGGAGAAATTCTATAAACTAAATCTCATTTTCAAGGCAAAAAGAAGCACGCATAATCTGGGGCATCACTTTTAAAAACCAAACACGCTGTTCACATTATAGCCTTCCCTCCTAATCGCTTCTCGGCCTTTTGGCTAAGATCAAGTGTATAGTCTTCCCTCCTTATTCACCATTTTGCTTTCCAGTTACCTGCGGTCAACCACAGTCCAAAGCAAATGATCCTCCCTCTGTTGTCAGTAGTAGCCTAATGCTACGTCACAGTGCCTATGTCATTTACCTTACTTCATCTCATCACATGAGCAGAATACAGTACCATTAGACTTTTTGAGAGAAACCACATCCACATAACTTTTATTATGGTATATTGTTAATAACTGTTCTATTTTATTGCCGTGGTAAATCTTTCACTGTGCCTAGTTTATGAATTAAACTGTATCATAGGTATGTAGGTATGGGAAAAAACTTAGTATATATAGAGATTAGTACTGTCCGTGGTCTCAGGGATCCACTGAGTGTCCTGGGATGTATCCTCAATGAATAAGGGGAGACTACCGTATATAGACCTCAAATGGACAGGAAGTTGCTTAGCACTGAGTTAGTTGAAGGATACAAAAAAGGTACAATGAGAGATTTTCTTTCCCTAGATCCTGTTTTATTTTTGAAAATACTTCTTAGGGGCTCCTGGGTGGCTCAGTTGGCTAAGCATCTATCTGACTCTTGATTTCGGTTCAGGTCATGATCTCACAGTTGGTGGGTTCAAGCCCCAAGCCAGGCTCTGAGCGGACAGGGAGGAACCTGCTTAGGATTCTCTCTCTCCCTCTCTCTCTGTTCCTCCCCTGCTTGCTTGTACGTGTGTGTGTGTGTGTGCGTGCGCACACACTCTCTCTCAAAATAAATAAACTTCAAAAAAAACTTAAACACTCTTTAAGATCGTCCCTTCTCACACTGTTTTTCAAGGTTATCAACTTCAAATTTGTGTCAAAGTCATTTCTCCTTTTAGTTCATAAAAATTCAGTTATACATTGTATCTCGTCTGAAAAGGCCAGAGAGAGAAACAGGCAGCCGGCCACTTGTTCAAGCTTATCTCAAACTTCCTTTACTCAGAACCTTTAATTAAATGAAAGTTATGTGCCTTCACTGGACCAGTTTTTGAATTATACATATTCTTTTCCTTTGTTCCCTGCAAGAGGGGAAAAAGAACGTGTTCACCTTTACAGATCAAATAAAATATGATGACACAGCAATTAGGGAATGTCGGTAACCCGCATGATTCTAGATGGAGAATAATGGACCACAACATTCTCCTTCAGTGTCGGTCTGTGGTGTTCCAAGGCTTCCACAGACTCAAAGAGACCGGATGGTACATGAAAAAGGTAGTAAGGAGACATAAATTTGTAAAAGTTGTTCTTCCTGTTGATAACATTACAGTGTTTTCCTACCTCCCAACTTTACAAGAAGTAATTAAAAGCTACTGTCGTTTTCCGTTGAATAGATGGGAGGATTTACTCCTACCTATCATGTCTGCACTTAGTGGTCACAAAATATATCTTGGGAGAAATAGGGGGACTTAGACTGTTCTGTTCCCTTTACCCCCACCAACTAAGTCAAAGGCAGGTAGCAGAAAAGTTATAAATTGCCAAACGAGCGCGTCACAACCCCCATTACCCACCTCAACTTGACTAGTTTTTTTGGCTGTAAAGACACTGCTTCATAGGGGCGTGTTTTGTCTAATCCTGGAAAAGAGCAACATTCACTGTCACTTTCTTTTCTTTCTTTTTAAAATCGGGCTTTTTCGGGGCGCCTGGGTGGCTCGGTCGGTTAAGCGTCCGACTTCGGCTCAGGTCATGATCTCACGGTCTGGGAGTTTGAGCCCCGCGTCAGGCTCTGTGCTGACCGCTCAGAGCCTGGAGCCTGTTTCAGATTCTGTGTCTCTCTCTCTGCCCCTCCCCTGTTCATGCTCTGTCTCTCTCTGTCTCAAAATAAATGTTAAAAAAAAATTTTAAATCGGGCTTTTTTATCATCACTACATAATTCACCCTCTTTTCTCCATAAAACAACATTATTATGTTAACATGTTATATTAAATATGAAACACTCAGAGGCGGCTTGCAGAGGTAATTGTCTTACTTTCAGCAGGCTTCTAAGAAAAGCAAGTTTAGCTTCCCAATATGAAATATAGTAATTAATGGAGTGTCAGGTTACTAATGCACATTTAAAAAAATATGAGTGAAATTAGCTATGCATCCCACTGTTTTAACTGCAGACTGGAGCTAAAGAAACATGCTGGCTTGTTTTTTGCATTCATGTAAATCTCAACCTGAAATCTGTTTTAAAAAGGCAGGAGAGGGAATAGTAAGGACAGGAAAAGAGTAAGGCTTACTGAATTTATGAACCCGAAGGCCTCTGCTGCAATGATTTCTATCTGGGACAAAAGGGGCCTTCCATCTTGAGGCATGAGCCATCTCTGTAGAAGTCAGCATTGACGCCCAGAATTAGAGAGAAGCAAATGCATATTACATAAGGGGACAGCTGAATGGGGGAGAAAGAACTTGAACTTCATGTAAGTCTGAAACTGTGAGCAAGGCACTCAGGGAGTTGTGCACGTGCAACAAGAAACCCAAACAATCCCTACATTCGGCACAAGGCAATTAGATAGAAGTCGATGGGGCTGTGCAGGCAGCGTATTTTAAACACAAAGACCAGGATTTAAACTCGAGATGATGCTTGCAAACCCAGCAGATATGCGTTTTAATTCTGGGCTCTGTGACTCTGGCACTTATACACATGGGCAGGTTACCCTCTCCAAGGTATCATCCAGAATACGGATTTATTATTACCTACTTCGCACATTTGTGAGATTTAATGACACGATGTTCGTAATTAGCTCAGCACCCAATCAGTGCCCAATAAAGGCTAGTGGTTATTATTGGGATAGTTTTCCAATGCATACAGTAGGTCTAAAACATCCTTCAAGGAGGGGTCAAAACAATCCAGGTTAAGTAACAAATATCTACCACGAAACCTAAAGATGATCTTCCCAAAAGGTTTATTCAACATTCTTCCTTTGAGTGAAATCACACAAAGATTTATTTTTTTGAGGTACAGTTGACATATACAGAGATTTTTGGGAAATCTTTGACTATGAGAAATGTGACTAGTTCAGATTGTAGGTGATAAATGAATTCTGAAAGTCTGATTTTTTTTTTTTTAAGTCAGCACATAGCCATAAGAGACAGAAAGCTCCCACCAGGCTAAACATAGAGAAGAAAAGACATGAACTTAAATCAAAGGTAGCAAATAGGTTTAATCTTGCATGTGAATGCTGAGTAATTGGTGGTGGCTTCTTGGCTCCAATCTTCCAGAAGGATGAAGGAAGTTTCTTCGACTCAGGGGAAAGGATTGTGTGATCAGTTAGTGGGATCTAGCACGGGCTCAGGAGCTATACAGAAGGCACTTATAATTCCTGCACTATACACTGCTGTCATCCTCCCGGAAAAAAAACGAAAAGTCTGTGGAGGGTGGACGGTCACACTGAAGGGAGAAAAACAGATGAGCTCCTGCAGGGTGTACCCCTCCATGTACCTTCGATGCATGGATAGAGCAGAGTAGATGCAAATGCACAAGGACATCTTTTGGGGGAGACAGCAACATCCTCCAATTCTACGTAGTGCTGCAATACCATTCTTACCTAACAGATTATAACTGGCCTCCTGCACAAGGTTTATAACGGAAGGTACCCTGGTGAGGCAAATGGAGCTTCCCATACTTGATAGTTATGGCCTTCGTAACACCTGTGAGAGGCAATGCAACCATCTCATGTGGGGAAGGTGAGGGAAGACAGCACCTCTCAAGAGTCAGCCACCTAATGAATTCACCTAGAGGGTGCACTGGTCCAGCTGGAACACTGTCCTTGAGATGGCCTGGCTAAACAGTCATCCAGTCTTCGGCCCTACCCTTTGTCTCACCTTGCCCCACCAAAATTCAACAGTCACATTTCAAAAATGGCATCTATGAATGAATGCCAAGCTTGCACTCTAAAAGGTAAAGCTTGAGTTTCACGTTCAATGGACTTCCACGAGGTTTATGGGGAGGGAGGAGCTGAGAACCATGAGTTATATAGGTCATGACCTACTAAGAGAAGACTTAACGTATTTCATTCAAGATAATGACTAGGGAACAATGGTGAATGCTTAGTGACTGTCCCTACTCTACACGTGTTAAGGTATGACAACTCATGACTAAGGGCACTTGACATGGTACAGAGAACAGCAGCTTTCAGGGTCATGCAACCTAATTACGCGTGTCATTTATATGCTTTCTGATTTGTAGAGCTTCGAATCTAAAAATTGGACAAAATGAGGTTGGACGCTATGCAATTCATGTCTTTTGAAGAATCAAAAAGAATGAAAAAGTCCAGTGAGGAGAAAAAATGTATCCGTTTCCTTTTCTGTTTCTTGGCTAAGGGCTGTACGGCTAACCCGACACCGGCTTTGGAGCCTCCAAATGGGGAAATTTAAATTTCCTTCAGATAAATGTTTTCCCAAATGAGAAAATGCTATTTTTAATGAAACCAAATAGCCTTAATTGGTTGTGATGGGAAGTAAACTCAGAGATAAACACTGCATAAATAATTCAAGGCTTTCCATCTGGGGAAACTTCTTCCTGAATTGGATAATGAATATTCGACCTAAGACAGAGCTTGCATCATTTGAAAAGCAACAACTGAAATCTAAGCTAATGTGCAAACACATAGCTAAGAATCATGGCAGCATTCTGGACAACTCTTGAGGGCTTCACAAAATGGCCGCCTCCAACCCCAACACCGCCCCCTCCCCATTTTTGCAACGAAAGCAAATAAAAAACACTCACCCGGGTCACACTCTTTTAGCATCTCCTCCACCACCATGCTGTTTAATTTAAAATAAATTACCTTGCTCAGGCTTGATTAAAAGAAAGGGTAAGAAATGGCCCCAAGTTTCCAGGACATACATAATAAACTCCATTAAGTATTAAGGGCTATAATAAACATATAAGAGAAAGTAAATAAGAATACAGAAGGGTAATTAATTCCAATGGGTGATGAAGGAAAGCTTAATGGAAGAGCTGGCATTTGGGCTGAGCAATGACGTATCTGAGATTAGAAGGATATTAACAATAATGACAATATGGCTGCATAATATATGTTA
The DNA here is from genome assembly GCF_022837055.1 of Prionailurus viverrinus. Lineage (NCBI taxonomy): Eukaryota > Metazoa > Chordata > Mammalia > Carnivora > Felidae > Prionailurus > Prionailurus viverrinus. Next base: position 28,975,117 of record NC_062562.1, on the reverse strand, counting down.
TTGATTATTTTTACTTTTTATTAATAGCCCCAACTAAGATTTCAGGAGTATTTACTGTGTGGCTGGCCCCAAACTGACAGCTCATTTAATCCCACAGTCATCTCAGGAGGGAAGCATCACTATTAACTTTAAGGATGGGGACACTGGCCACAGGGAGGTGATTTGCTCCCTACACCCTACCACACGGCTACTAAGCAGCAAAGGTGGGAATCTGCATATAATCAGATTCTGGCAATACTGCCTCTGCAAATGGTCAGCATTTGAAATCTGATAGTCATTTCGAAAGGCTGTAAAGAGACAGCCAGAGGAAAGGAAGAGGGGCTCGTGGCCGGGTAAGAGGGTGATAATGATCAGTGGCAATGGAATCCCCCCAAGAAATGTGAAGATTTCCACCTTAGTCTCAATATTCCTTCTAGCTCTTGGTACACATTAGTCAGCTGCACACTAACCACTATAATTTTTGAAAAGCTTCCTGGTTTTCCTAACGGGCTCTGACAGAGATTTTAAAGCTGCATTTCATCGATAATTCTATTTCCTCTTTCATATACTTTTTAACTAAATCATACCACCCCTTGGACAGGAGTTGGGTCTTTCACTTTTTTGGAACCTATACGAGAGGCTGTCATGATCCCCATAATATAAAACTGGCAGAACTTTAGAAATAAAACCGAGCCCTGACGTAAGCTTGTTTTTCTACGCCTACATCAAGATGCCCTACATTCTGCACACATGAATCCCCCAAGTTGCTGCATTTTTAACAAAGGGCGGAAAAAGACCTTTTAAAACCTAGGACAATCTTATCTGTCCTTTAAAAATAAAACAAAGCCACTCTTCTCCCCTGTTGGGTTTCTTTATTCTCTCCTGCAAAGGGTTCTATAGTGGTTGCATAAGAGGACAAATTCTAATTGCATGATCCCAAGGCAGATATAAAAATTCTTTAATAAAATAAACACCGGCACATTAAAATCATTCTGGAATAGGCAGAAAAGTCATTTGGTGATAATTGAATGTTGATTTAAAAAGTCTTGATGTGTGCTGCTGGAGAGAGAAAATAGAATATGAAAATAAACAATATTGCGTTTTGGAAGGCAAAATGCTGGAGGTGTACCTGTAGCGTTGATTCTACAAAATAAATATAGAAGCCTAATGAAAAAACATATTGGGCTTCCTTGCATTTGTGGAGATAATCTTCTATGATCAAATTAAACAGAACAGAAAAATGAGTTTTGCCTTCCTTATGCCTTCTGTTAAAAAAGAAAATTTCAAACTGATGAACTTATTATCCCCATCTAGCCTAATAAACTCCTTGACACATGTTGCTCAATGAAGAAAAAAAAATATGCCCTGAAGAGTATCTTCCAACTAGAAATTTATTTGTACTACAGTGTGGTTAATTGTATGCAAGTAAAGGGTTTGACCCTTTTACAATGTGGGCCAAAGACAAAAGGTCACAACCTTAACTCTGTAGCCTACGCTGCCTGATGTGGTTCTGAGATGCAAACACGATTCATTCAAGGAGGCAACTGATACTTACCTAGCACCTACCGTGTACCAAGGTAAGTGCTGAATGCTGAGCACACAATGAACGGGGCCACAAGCATCAGCATCGCCAGAAAGGTCATGGTCTCAAGAGAAAGACAAGGAGGAAAGGAGGCACACTGGGACAGAAGCTTTGAAAGGACAAGGTGACCCAGGAACACCTAGAAGAGGCATCCGAGTAGGCAGGTGGAGGTCTAAAGGTTTCCAGAACAAAGCAACTAAGATGAGATGTAGAAGAAAACTAACAGGCTAGAGAGGCCATATGGAGTAGGGAAGAAAATTTCAGGCGAAGAAATAATTGGCCTTAAAGACCAGTAATGTAGAAAGAGAGCATGAGGCCTGGAATAACTGACAGATGATCAGAAAGATTAAGTACAGCAACAGTTTTAGTCTAAGAAGGACATATTGTAGAACTCCCAGGTTTTTAAAACATGGACAGTAAACCACCCTGGGGCTTGTTCTGAAGGCACATAGTCATTTGGATCCCGCCTTCAAAGCCTCGGCCAATTTCACACCAATCCCTGGCCATGGCTTTACAAGGGTAAGGCCACGTTAGTGCTGGGAACACTGTTTACATCTCTGCCTCCATAACTGCAGGGGAAGCTCCAGGTGAAATGTGCCCAGGAATCCCAGGAGCTCCAGCAGTAACTGGCAGCCAGGCCAGACATGCAGTGACTCTGAGAGTCAGTTCACAAAGCAGTAAGGAGCTGAGGCAGGTCTGGATTCTGACCTCAGCTCACCAGTTTCCTGGGTCAAAGCCCTGGGTAAACTAAATTCTGTCCAGTTAAGAGGGACGATGACCATACAAAATTAAGAATTGGGTTAAACGACATAATGCAGGCAAAGTATTTAGCACTGTGTCTATCACATGGTAATAGTTAATACAAGAGAGCTACTGTCATCATATTCTCCACTATCATTATCATCAAAACCCTCATCACCACCTGCATCATCATCACTATCACCATCATCATCACCACTATCATCTCCATCACCCAAATCACCGACATCGCCATGTAGGAGCAAAAACATCTAATGGAAGATTTTGCAGGCCGAAATGAGAAATTCCTTTTAACTCACCACTTTAATAGAGGAGAATTTCCCAGAACATCAGATGGTGTGAGGGAGGGCCAAAGGTGACTTCTAAGCAAAGTGGGAGAAATCTGGATATTCCAAGCAAGGGATCATAGCTTTTATCTGAAGGGAGAGATTTTGGAGAATCTCCTTGCACTACAAAGGGGAAGGAATCCAAAGACACCCTCAATCGTTTGTCGGTTTCAGACACAGAGGCCTATCTGTTTCACATATGGTATCATCTCCACCATTTGACCACAACGACTCACACATGGGAAAATATGACGGTGTTCTTCAAGTGCTACAAGAGAAGAAACAGCCTTCTGTGTCCTGGCATCCCCAAAGCCTTTGAAGTCTCCAAGTCAACCGTTCTCTGAAACAGCGCTGCAAAGAAGGAACTCTGCTATTCAAATGCACATATACACAAAAATACAAACATAGCAAATATTTAATGAATATTTAGTATGTCGTGGATGCCCAGCAGAAAACTCCATATACATCAGCTCATCTGACTCTCACAACAACCACAAGAATCAGACATGACCATCTCCCTTTGATAGAGGAAGAAAATGATCTAAGAAAAGGTTAGGGGCACCTGGGTGGCTCAGTAGGTTAGTCTGAGTCTTGACTTCGTCTCGGGTCATGAACTTGCAGTTTGTGAGTTTGAGCCCTGCGTCGGGTCTGTGCTGACAGCGTGGAGTCTGCTTGGGATTCTGTCTTCTCTCTCTCTCTCTGCCCCTCCCCGACTTGTGTTCCTTCCCTCTCTCTCAAAAATAAATACATTTAAAAAAAAAAGAGAAAAGGTTAAGTGTCTTGACCCAGACTAAGCCAAGTGGGTGGGGCCAGGCCTCCAAGCTCAGTCTGTGGAACATCATCACCTCTGCCTACTCTCTACATCTGTCTCCTGCAGCATGTCAACACCAGCACTTAGCCTGAGTGAGCCATCTGATCAGAGTCAGTAAGATTCTCGAAGCTACTGTACACAGAGGGCACACGATGGCTTTAAGAGCTATAAACCGCAGAAGCCTACAATAAGGCTCTCTCAAAACACAAATCAACATGTGGACTCATTCCTACCTGATGTCGCTGACCAAGATCTCAATTCCTGAACTCTGCTTCCCTACATTCCACTCTAAAACTCCACTCATGGGAACCATGTGCAACTTCAGATAAACTCAGAGTAGACAAAATGACGTGTCTGTAAGGTCTCAGAGAGCTTCCATGGGAAAGAAAATTATATGTCTTAATCACTACCCACAACACATTCCCTGTAGGTGCTCAATGCTAGATAAATACATTTCTTCAAGCGTGCCTTTGTGTCTGGCATCTTACAAGATATTAAAACTGATATTTGGGGGAAAATTGCCTCCAATTTGTGAAACTTGGAATCTACTTTGGTGTATGAAATATAAATATGTTTAGAAAATGAAAACGCTTTCTTCTTATGTTCATTAGGAGGAGTCTTTCAAAATTTAGAGGCAATCCTCATGTTATGTTTCATACACAGATGCACCAAGCAGCTATAAAAGCAACTTTTTAAATATTAAACACTTGGAGCTGGTTGTCGGCTGGAAATGTAACTACCTATAAAAAATACTTAACACTGAAAACCATCAAAACCAACGATTTCTTATTAAATCTATTTAATGTCAAGAGTGTTTCACTGAGTAGAATAACTTTTTAAAATATTTAACACATAGAGTCACTCGGAGTCTGAGAAGGTATTTTTTATTAAACATACTTAATGATTAGCACTACTCTAACGCTGGGGAAAGAGGCAAGCGTTGTAACTATTACAAAGCAAAGGCGCTGAGTGTTTATAGCTGTGCCGACAGCAGACTGGACTCCTTATAAAGCGTATTTAAGGATCGCCAGCTGGAGGCGTCCTGTCCCTACAAAGACAATCACCCCAAACATATTCTCAAATCAAGTTAACACACAGGCACATCTGTTTCTATCATACCTGAAATTAATTTCTTGGAATGCTAAACAATAGTTCTATACATAGACTCTCTTCACATCTACCACAATATCAATCTGAAGTTCAAATTTGTGACATGACTATGATTTGCCTTAACAGAAGGAAAATGTGGCACAAGCCCCAAAGTATTTGGAAAACCTATGTTTTCACATAGCTACTACTCATCTTGCTTCCACAATTTTATTAAAGGAAAAAGAGATTTCCCTCTCTTATCACATGAAAACACTGATTCTTTATGGTAAGGAACTTTCCAGGAGTTTCTTACTAGCTTAAAAAAAATCCATTTTACTTAAGTTGTACATGTAAACACTTCTCTTCTTTTTTTTAAAAAACATCACTCTATCAGGAAAAAAAATCACTCTATCTAGATCTAGACACACCTATAGATAGATCGATGCATCTACATACGTATACCTTTGCCTTATTTCAGTTGTGACAGTTCTGGTGACAAGGTATTAAAGCATAACTATTCATTGGATAAATTCTAACACATTTAATCACACATTTAATCAAATGCTCTACAAACTTCTATTTCAGGGTGTTTCCCCAATTTTGAAGGTAGTCCTGTATCACCACCTACAAGGTTATCTGTGGCAAGACAGACTTCTGAAGAAAAAGAAAAGAACAAAAATCCCTTTCTGTTAAAAATTACACATCTTGGAGACACTTCTCTAAAGAAGACATCCAGATGGCCAACAGGCACATGAAAAGATGCTCAATGTCGCTCCTCATCAGGGAAATACAAGTCAAAACTACACTCAGATACCACCTCATGCCGGTCAGAGTGGCAAAAAAGAACAAATCAGGAGACTATAGATGCCGGAGAGGATGTGGAGAAACGGGAACCCTCTTGCACTGCCGGTAGGAATGCAAACTGGTACAGCCACTCTGGAAAAGTGTGGAGGTTCCTCAAAAAATTAAAAACAGATCTACCCTATGACCCAGCAATAGCACTGCTAGGAATTTACCCAAGGGATACAGGAGTACTGATGCATAGGGGCACTTGTACCCCAATGTTTATAGCAGCACTCTCAACAATAGCCAAATTATGGAAAGAGCCTCAATGTCCATCAACTGATGAATGGATAAAGAAATTGTGGTTTATATACACAATGGAGTACTATGTGGCAATGAGAAAGAATGAAATATGGCCCTTTGTAGCAACGTGGATGGAACTGGAGAGTGTGATGCTAAGTGAAATAAGCCATACAGAGAAAGACAGATACCATATGGTTTCACTCTTATGTGGATCCTGAGAAACTGAACAGAAACCCATGGGGGAGGGGAAGGAAAAAAAAAAGAGGTTAGAGTGGGAGAGAGCCAAAGCATAAGAGACTCTTAAAAATTGAGAACAAACTGAGGGTTGATGGGGGGTGGGAGGGAGGGGAGGGTGGGTGATGGGTATTGAGGAGGGCACCTTTTGGGATGAGCACTGGGTGTTGTATGGAAACCAATTTGACAATACATTTCATATATTGAAAAAAAAATTACACATCTTGGGACAGATTGCCTCTTTTAATCTCCAAAGCAAACCCATGAGGCAAATAGTTTCATCCCTATTTAGCAGGATGAGAAAGAGGCTAAGAAAGGTTAAGCTGGAACAGGAGTGAACTCTTATCTTTTTGACTTCATCCTCTCTCTTTACTGTTCCAACATGTCAAGGCTCAGTGCTGTAGACTGAACGTTTGTGCCCCTTCAAAATTCTTATGTTGAAGCAGACACTAGGACAGGTTTTAGAGATGGGGCCAACGGGAGGTAATGAAGAGTATGTGCTCTCATGATGGGATTTTCGTTCTTATATAAAGACAGCAGAGAGCTTGCTCTCTCTCTCTCCCAGTGTACAAAGAAGGGATCGTTCGAACACATAGCAAGATGGCTGCTATTTACAAAGCCAAGAGAAGGGGTCTCTAAATGGAACCTACCTTGCCAGCACCTTGATCTTGGCCTTCCAGCCTCCAGAACTGTGAGAAATAAATTTCTCTTATTTAAGTCACTCAGCTACTGATATTTTGTCATGGCAGCCTGGGCTGAGTAATACACACAGCCACAGGTGAAAATTCCTAGATGGATTGGAAATTTGATTAGAGATGGAAGAGTCTGACTTGAGTGCACGAGAGCAAGTCTAGGAAACCTGAGCATCTAGACCAGAGGTTCTCAAAAGGAGGCCATCTTGCCCCGCGATGAACATTTAGTGTATCTGTCAAAACATGGGAGGAAATGCTACTGGCATCTAGTGAGAAGAGGCCAGAGATGCTACTAAACATCCCACAAATCACAGGACAGCTCCCACGACCTAGAATTACCTGGCCCATGGGAATGCAAGCTGGTGCAGCCACTCTGGAAAACAGTATGGAGGTTCCTCAAAAAATTAAAAATAAAACTACCCTACGACCCAGCAATTGCACTACTAGGTATTTATCCAAGGGATACAGGTATGCTGTTTCAAAGGGGCACATGCACCCCCAAGTTTATAGCAGCAGTATCAACAATAGCCAAAGTATGGAAAGAGCCCACATGTCCATCAATGGATGAACAGATAAAGAAGATGTGGTATATATACACAATGGAGTAATACTTGGCAATCAAAAAGAATGATACCTTCCCATTTGCAACCATGTGGATGGAACTGGAGGGTATTATGATAAGTGAAATTAGTCAGTCAGAGAAAGACAAAAATCATATGACTTCACTCATACGAGGACTTTAAGAGACAAAACAGATGAACATAAGGGAAGGAAAACAAAAATAACATAAAAACAGGGAGGGGGACAAAGAATAAGAGACTCACAAATATGGAGAACAAACAGAGGGTTACTGGAGGGGGTGTGGGAGGGGGGATGGGCTAAATGGGTAAGGGGCACTAAGGAATCTACTCCTGAAAGCATTGTTGCACTATATGCTAACTAATTTGGATGTACATTTTAAAAAATTAAATTAAAAAAAGGGGGAAATCTAAAAAACAAAAATTACCTGGCCCCAAATATCAGTAGAGTGTTAAGTTCAGAAACCCCTGCACTGGGGGCATTGCCTGGCATATATTATGTCCTCAAGAAACACTGTCGCGTGGGTATGCTTTCGAGCACCTTCTCTGTCAGGCAATGCCTTTGGCTGTAAGTAAAACCAGGCCCTGGTCCTTCTGCAGGTGCGTTCACATTCCACAAAAGGAAATGAATCTCCCAGAAGCACCAGAGAAGAGTCAGGTAGGGGTGACCTACTTTACAAGTAGTATAAACTCTCCAGAGAAAGGAGATATCCAAGTATGGAAGACACATGGGACAAGGAGAGGCAGATTAAAGTTAAGATTGGAGATGTTAATTTACAACATCAAGAGACATGCCATCAGCCCTATAATCTGGCACCAGGATTTATCTGGCTATAACCGAATGTATTCTTCCATGACCCCTGGGGCCAGAATGACTGGGTTCCCACTCTGGCCCCTTCGCTTAACTAGCTGTGTATGGTTCGCATCACTAATTTCGGTACCCGTGGCCTCCACTTCCAGATCTGGAAACTGCGGATTTGAACAAGCACTTCTCTAATGAGGTTACTGTGAGATGAGACAATGCACAGAAAGATTAGGATCATTAAATAATTACCATTACCAGCTCCTGTATCTCAGGAAACACGACGCGTGAGGTACCTAGGGTGGCGGGGAGTGGTGGCAATTAAGCCTGAGTTACTGAGCGCAGATCTATGCACATGCGCGTGTGGTCCCGTAGCCCCAGCAAAGGGGAATGGAGAGCGCCCTGGAGGCCCCGATGATTTGCTCATGGCCATTTAATCAGAGGATGGTACAAATTACCCAGCATTTGTCTTCTGGTTCATTCTGTAACACATTGCCTCAGCTACTGCTTTTCTTGCTGTTTATTTACGCTGTTTCTTTTTGGACCCAAATCTCAGGAAAATTGCTCTGGGGACATTTTTATCTTTTTCCTTCCTACAAAGTTGCATATATAAGTGAACCATTAGAACTGAATCAGGTCAGTGAATCACAGGGAACGCCAATAAAAGCGAGGCAAACGCGTGCCTGAAGCCAACACCCTCCATTTGTTTAACTCTTGACTGGAGCTCATGACAAACTGAAAGCATCACATACAAATGTCACATTCTGGAGTCTCCCAGTTTCATCCAATTCCCCTTAAAGTGAGGAGTGACAGGAGGGTTGGCCACTGCCCTGAAATATTGCTGGGGCTTAGATAGAAGGAAAGAGGACTCACAAGTTGGAAAGAAGGGGTGCCTGGGTGGCTCAGTCAGCTAAGCGTCTGACTTCAGCTCAGGTCATAATCTCCCCGTTCATGAGTTCAAGCCCCACATTAGGCTCTCTGCTGTCAGCAGAGCCAGCTTCGGATCCTCTGTCCCCACTGCCCTCCCCCACCCTCAGCCCCCCTCTCTCAAAACAGTGTGCATGCTCTCTCTAAAAAATAAATAAATCTTAAAAAAAAAGAGAAGTTGTTAAGGAAAAAAAGGAAAGCATTTTTCATTTCCAGAAATCCAGGATTTTTAGTATTCTCCAATACAGATTCTTTTCCCACCTACTCCGGAATTCCTGGTGACAGTTCTTTAATATTCCAGGCCAGACTCCGCTCCTTCAAGACTTTGCTTAAATGTCACTTTCTCAACGAGGCCTATTAAGCTGTAACCCCTGACCCCCAACAAATCCCTGGCCCAACCGATTTCCCTTAGTGTCCCCTATTTTTTTCCAAAGTACTTTTCACCTTCTAACATATCATCATTTGCAATCTAGGTTTCTGGTCTGCCCTCCCCTTGCTAGGAATTTAAGTTCCTCGATGAGAAGAAATCATGTCTAGTCACTGACACATCCCAACTGCGTAGACAGCGTCTGGCACACAGAGAGCATTTCATATGTAGGATGCATCACTGAATTAGCATTAATATCGATTCCTCACCCACAAAACCCACAGTTAAAAATTAGAGGGCTCCCACCAATTGCCGGACATGCACCTACAACTGTGTGAGATGTAGAGTATCCGGTGCCCGAGAGAACGGCTACTCCCGGCAAGCACTGCACTTAAAATGAGGAACTCTGCATCGGGTGCACCTGCCAACGTTCCACCTAGAAGCTATAGCTCCTCCATTAGAGAATGATAAATGTCATTGTCATCATCAGAAATTTTCCGTGGTTTTCAATATGCTGGCTTTTATGCTGAAAGCCAAAGCATTAATAAAGCAATGGAAGGGGTAGGATTGTAAGTCTATGAATGTCAGTGGCAAGGTTTCACATATGTCACTTTGCAATAATAAAGGACTTCAAAGAGAGTGCTGGGGACTGGGCAGAATAGGAATACTTGTTTTTTTTTTTAACAGAGGATAGTGAAGACAAGACCGAAAGCAAATAAGTGAGAAAAATGAGGGCAAATTCAATTAATCATTTCCCCTCCTGACACTTTAATGCATTATTGTTACAATTACTCTGAAATGTCCCGGAAGAATCTATATCTTCTTACCCCGCCCCATCTATTTGTCAGGGCATGAAAGCTGGACTGCAACCTTTTTGATTGCAAGGAACTTTTCAAGTTTTTATGTTTTTATGTTTCAAGGAACTACCTCCCTGTTTCCAGGTACTGCAAAGGTTGTTTGAAATATCAGCCTTGACTGATGACCAGGAATTCATGTCACTCTATTCTAGCTTTGACTTGTACGTGGAGAAGAGAAAATGATCTTCAAAATGCAGAGTCTGAATACAGTGCCGTTTTCAAGCTCTAAGCGGAGCTTTGATGTTCAGATTTCAACGTTAAATCTGCCCCAGGGTTTTGTTGTTCCGATCTAGGGGCACTTAACTTATTCAGAAGCTGGGGGCCTCCCTTGGAGGAGCCCACAATGTAGGGTTCCTGTCCTGTCTCAGAACGCTTAATATTCTCATCCATCACCTGAATCAGTACGAAGCAGTCCTGCTCCCCAAAAAGGAGCCATGGATGAGGACAGCCCTTAGACTAAGTTAATTTAAAAGTAACAGAGTTAGATAGCTCCCATTATATTCATCGAACCAGCATCTCCAGCTACTGGCTGCTGTGGAGGCCAAGCCCATTGCAGACAATCATCCAGAAAACACAGCAAAGCCAAAGCACAGATGTTATTTATTTTTAAATCATTTATAGTTTTCTTCTGCTGGGATGGAAACTTTTAAACTTTCTTTTGGAGGGGTAGGGAGTACGGACTTAGTGCTGCAGAAATTCCTTTCTCTCAATCACTTGACCAGACTGGTCACTATCAGAAGAGAGAAACCTACACTAGCTGTTAACAACTTTTAATGGATTGTCTACCGCTAAGTAAGTGTAACTGACAAACTAAGAAGTCTAGAAAAGGGGGGTTTGCGTTTGCACTCAGCTGCGGGCAGCTGCCTTTCAAAAGACTCAACATGCACCATCAGAGCTCAGAGGAAGCCGCTCCAGGGTCTGAACTGCATCTACACCAGCCAGGGCAGCTGGGTGATCTAATCTCTTTGTATCTCGGTTTCCTTGTGAGATGTGCATGAAGACAACACTGACGTCACAAGGGTCCCATGCGAATTAAAATGAACCATGTATTTCGCAAATAATGAGCACTCAATAAACATTAGCTTGTGAAATCATCTTCTCAGGAGAATCATCAGTTAACAAGAATGGTCACCGGAAAGAAACCTCAGGAGTAGTCAAAGTGGTTGTTGCCAAATTCTCTCCTTTCCTCCCTCTCTCCCTAATATGCATTCACTCAAAAAAGGATTGGGGACAATAAGAGTAGGGAACAGGGGACACTAGATCTCAGCAAGGAAGGCTTCCTCCAAAAGTGACGTGTCCATTGAGACTATATAAAAAGAGAAGTCTGGTCAGAAGTAGGACAAGCCAGGAGGGTAGATGCAAAGGTCCTGGGGCAGGAAAAGGCAAGGCCGTTTGAAAGGAAAAAGGTCACTGAAACGAACAGAGAGAGCAAGTGAAAGAGTATTCCCAGTGGCAGTAGGGATGGGAAGCAGGAATGGGGGTCAGGCACATATAATACTTTTATAGGATGTCTATGCCAGCATGTCACAGGCAAATTGAACATCCAATGTGAGATTAAAACAAGATGAACTCATCGTGTCTCTATCTTAGAACTCGGTCGGTCATTCAACCATTTCAATATTATCTTGCAGGAGCGAATTTATAGATAAGCCTGTGCAAATTCTGCCATCTGATTCCCTTTAGCATTAATAGTTCTGCCTGACAAAACCATCTGCACTGGCCTAACACTCTACTCTAAGTCTCTTATACATGAAGAGGCGTCATGATTTTTCACTGATCTGAAATTAAAATTTCCAGCCATAAAAAATATATTTAGATCCAAGGCTACATGTCACTTCTGAAATCTTGTCATTTAAATCACGTTAGGCGTTGAATGAGATATAGGTGAAATTTAACTTTCACTGCATTTTAGTCTCGATCATGGCAAATTTATAACCCAGGAGTAAATCTTGCTGTCAAGGAAAATGTCTTCACTAAATCAGATTTGTTGCTTCCCTCCTTCCTTCAATACTTCTGTAAAATTGGAATGCTATTCAATAAAATTCAGTTGTCCCATTTCGTCCTGGCCACAAAGGGTCTGTGGGTCACTGGAAGCTCCAGAATCTCCTCTAACAGTGTGTTCAGATTTGTCCAGCAAATGGTATGTTGAATATTCCCATTTAAATCCATACTGATTACGGGCACCTGGGTGGCTCAGTCGGTTAAGCATCCGATTTCGGCTCAGGTCATGATCTCACGGTTCGGGAGTTCAAGCCCTGTGTTGGGCTCTGTGCTGACAGCTCAGAGCCTGGAGCTTGCTTCGGAATCTGTGTCTCCCTCTCTCTCTGCCAACCCCCCTCCCCCCCCACTCATGCTCTTCCCCATTTGCACTGTTTCTCTCTCAAAAGTAAATATTTTTTAAAAGGAAAACAAATAAATAAATAAGTAAGTAAGTAAATAAATAAATAAAGTAAAAAAAAATAAACCCATACTGATTAAATCTAAAGCAACTGCTTGGGGAATGGTCACCAATAAGCTTTCTTGTAGCTGAATTCCATCGCAGCCCGTATCCCCATGTGACTTTGAAGAAAACACCTGATACTGCTGGGTCCTCCTGCATTTCTCAAAACAAATGTGTCCCTTGCCCTTGCGAACACAGGTTTCCCTTCGACGTCTCTGACGATTCCACCTCAGTCTTCTCAACAGGGCCCTCCTCTCCGACTGTCTCCTAAAGGCTTGTGTCACTCATGGCTCAGGACGAGCAGTTTTCACCCAACCCAAGTGTTCCTGGCCACTTTCATTGGCACTAAGGCATTAATTAGTGTAGGCACGCGAATGCTTCTTGAATCTTTACTTCCAGTTCTGACTTGTCACCAATTAACTGATTGGTTTCTTAGACCTCTCCCATTGGATATGCTCTGGTACGTCTAAAACAGAACGAATCCTGCCCCTTCCGCAGGGCACGCGGTCTCAATGGACCACTACCTTGGATCCACTTATGCAAATCAAAACCCTTGATGTCATCTCTCTATCTTCTCTTCACATCCAGCACCAAGTCTTGTCAGTCTCTTGTCCCAAACATCCTTCAAAGCAGTCTACTTCTTTCCCTGACCCCTGTCTCCAATCAGATCTAGGTAAGAAACCATCACTGCTTACCTGTATTACTTTAGGAGCCTCCCAAGGTGATCTCAGGCTGCAGGCTTCCTCAATCCATTCCACCATCCATGCCACAGCCCCGGTCACTACCTAACAGATGCTCTCCCTCCTCAGGACACTTTAAGGGATTCTCATTTCTCTTAGGATAAAACACAGACTCCTGACTGTTGACATCTCGAGTCTTCCCTCTTATGCTTTCACTCTGTCCATTAGCTATCCTGGACCTCTCCCTCAAATGTACCATTCTCTCCCTATTCTCTGGGTCCTGATGTGCTGTTCCCTTTGCCTGAAACACCTCATTCTGCAGGTTCCCCCATCCAACTCCTCCATATTCTTGAGATTTCAGGGAGCCTGTAACTCCTGTCCAGAAGTCATCCCTGAACTTCCGGGCCAGAGAAACCACTCATCTCGCTTTTCTCCCCACAGCCTGTAGCTCACCTGTTGCCCTCTGACTGCTAGTAGGCCACTAGTTCCATTCTGTTCACCCAACACACAGACCGGCATAGAGTCAGCGCAGGTCAGTCTAAATTCCCGCCCCATTCCAGAGCTGACTCAACCTTCACCCTGAATGAAGTCAGCGACCATGTCCTGTCTTGTTCAGATGGTTGCACCACTAATCCCATTACAGACACTCATGTCATATTCTTGGATTTGTGTGCAACTCAACAGTCTTCATACTGTTTGCTGTTCATTCACCGCTCATGAGTTCACCTCCCATCCCAAACTGGCCTTTATGATTTATGAAACCCCCACCACTCCTCCTCAATACTCATTTGAAAGTCAACTGATTGATCAATGATGGCATTTCCAGTAAAAGCTTGATTCCTTTTACCCATAATTATGAAAATGCTCACGCTGACTAATACCCATTTAACCACAATTGTACAATAAATCCCCAGGCTGAAAGTTTTAATTTATAGAAATGTTGTGCCATCTATTAAAAAACACTAATTAGTCTTATGTATATTTTATCCTCCTACCTACCTTGAATTCCCTAAAGCACTATCTCAATTAGACTGTTTTCACAAGCAACCAATCCATGAGGATTCTGACAGGGTGACATTAGGTTACTACATAACTCTCAATAACAACAAAAACATTTTTTAATAAACTATTTTTTGGTAATGGCCAAAGCAGACTTAAGTAAAAGAAGTACAGAAAGTCACATTAAAAAAAAAAAAAAGGGAAAATGTTTCCACCATTTCAGAACTGTGTGTCTACGTAAAACATGTACCTGCATAGAAGTTAAACCTGTGTTCAGATACACATGATTTCCCTGAAAGCCTCACGTAATTTAAAACTTGAATAACTCCGAAGATACAAATGATAGAGGCAAATTGTAAACAATGTATTTACCCATCTAACCCATATCCTTTAACACAACATAAGGGTAATCACGAAAGCAATTTATGAAGTCATTCAAGCAGAGCTAGAAAATGCAAGTTGGAAAATCAGACTGGACAATGCCTTCCGACAGGTGGAAGGTGGCTGGGCAAGAGGAAATGCACTGTGTTATTTTAGGAACGTGAACCTCACACTTGCATTCATTACTCACATGTTATCATCTCCTATAATACGAAGTTTAAAGTAAATGCAAGGTCTTATGAAGGAAGACCTGATCTCACCGAGTAAACAGGAGCAGATAAGTCTATGTGCATGCATTTTGCCTTTTTCCTCCCCCCTTTCTGTGCCATCAGAATAGGAAATGGCTGTCTGGGATAAGAGGGGGTTTGAAGGTCATTCACATTATAGTCAACTTGCCTGGGATTTTAATTTATGTATTTTTTACATGCGGACAGCATCCAGATGGTAAGTTTTCCAACGGAGATGGGATAAATTAATAAATAAATAACCCAGGCATCCCTTCAGAGGACATGCTGCTATTTTGACTTGTTCATAAATAATACCTAGTGTTTTAGCAGTTTTTCAGAGCGTGCTGGGAATGTGAATGGTAGCTAGGACACCCCTGGTCACCGTTTGATAATAAGCCCAGCTTTAAATAATAGACACCCTTCTCTTTGGTTCTAGGCGGCACATGTGAAGCATGTGAAAATGGGAGAATGAAGTGTCTCCAGATAAACTCTAACTCAGACCTGTGCCAGTCATGCTTGCTAAGCCATGTCTAGATGATACATAGAGAGTTCTGCAAGACCAGCCCTCAAGATCTGTTGCCGGCCCAGATGCACATCATCTTCCGGAGGAAAAAATGAAAAAATTCTTAACGTATGAGAGAGGGGACACTACAGGGACTCTGCCGGCCCCCTTTTCTCTGGAAACATCCACACAGGGATCACAGGATAGACCTAGGTCTGCCATATTGTTCGGTATTCCATGGACAGAGCCAACTGGACCAGGTATGAACTACCTGAGCCAACTGGACCAATTAGTTTCTCTTTCCTGGGTCTTTGGCCTTAGGGACTGCCAGTATCAACCTCTAATCGATGAACTTAAGATGTCTCTGGAATCGATGAACTTAAGAAGTCTCTGGAACCGGTATGTAACACACTGACTGAGAGAACCTATTTACGTCAGAAGATACAAAAGAAGAAACCAGGAAAGCACAAACAGAAACTAAGGATGTAAAACAACAACAACAACAACAATAACAACAACAAATCTGGCCACTTTCTAGCCCCCTTCTTGCCACAGCAGTGCTCTTGAGTTCCATGAGACACTCTATATTAACGATAAGCTATCACTTTGTGCAAACAAAGCCATAGCGTATGACAACGTTCTGATTTCAAATTGTGACACGACTTCCTTTTTTTGATGGCTACTAGGCAACATAATATAATATGGTGGTGAGGTCTGACTACAAATAGTAAGATACATGCACATTTGGAAATGCAATCGTAATACCTCGGCACTCCTGTTCCTCTGTTTGAACTAAATAATTTTCTTCTGACTGAATTAACAACAGGATTTAATGAAACCACATATTTCATAATGTGGTTGGTCATGCATTTCGGTTTTGTTTGGAATCAGAATCACTTCTCTCCTAGAATATGACAGATTAAACTATTAAAAATGTATAGGCAGTAATTAGTGTATCACTGCCAGAAACACAAGAATATTTTCCAGTATAATGTGGATGTCACCAGAAAAAGATCACTTTGAAAGAACTCTCATAATAAAAAAAAAAAGCATGTTTTTCAACAGGATATTAAAAGGGTATCGTTAAAAGTGGTTCTCCTTTCTACGGAGGACTCCTTTTCTCCCCCTCAGAACAAAGAGCCATGTAGATTCTGACTTCCAGTAAGCCACTGTCTTATCCTTTCGGTAATTAATGGATGCTTTGATACTAAGGAATCCTAAAGAACATTTTTCAAGCCTTAAATGCAGGCTGAGCTGATTCACACATAGCACATCTAAAAAGATCTGGGGAATAAATAATCACGAGTTGCAAACACTTGCCCGGAGCATTTGGGCACCAACCAGATTTCCAACAAGGGATGTGATTTTTTATTATAACAAGGAAAATTACTTACTGAAACACAAAAATGTGCCTGTCTTCTAACCCCTGGCCTTGTCCTATAGACACACACACACACTCCCCGGGTGAACATTTAGCAAATCCTTTTTTTTTTTAAATCACATTGGCTGTGGGGCACTTTTTTTTTTTTTTTTTTTGACAGATTTGGAAATCTGTGCTCACAAAGTCAGTTTATTTCTTTGGCTAGGCCTCTGACTAGGTTAAAATCAGATTAAGCTAGCCTACAGGTAAATTTTTGTCAGATGCTTGGCTTAAAATATGAATTGGCACTTGAAAATGTTTGGAGAAATTAGATTTAGCATGGCATAGAGGCCTTCTCAGGTAAGGAACAAATTATTTTTAGGCAGGCATTGGCTTGCAGCAAAGATCCTGAACATCTAAGACTGTCTGCTGAATGGGTGTCTGAGGAGCTGATACACTCTGACACAAGCCCAGTGGGTGAGAACTGCATTTCCCAGGAGAGGGGTACGGGTGGCAATAGAATTGCTGTGGCTCTGAGGTGAAGCTGTCAGTCACCTTCTACGACCAGAATCAGGATAAAGTACAGGCCGGCTTAAGGGACTGTTCTGCGACAGTGAGGGCTCTGGACGGTACACAGACATCCTCACCCTCCCGAGGCACTTCGGGGCTAGATCTGCCCAGAAGGTAGGTCTTCTCTGCCCTATTAATTAGTGACTTTTTAATATTTTGCAGAAAACCCATTTGGGATGAATAGAATAAGCTTCATCCCCAATTCACCCTGTTAAATAGCTCCTGGCGGAAAACACTATGATAAAAGGAAAACTACTCCAGAATTTAAATTTTCCTTAAGGGAATGCAACACCCATGCTGACTCTCAATGCTTGCTGTGGCTGTCTTATGTCAACTCAGTACTAGGAATAATAAGAGAAGATACTAGTAACAATCACTATTATTTATTTGTCTGTCAGGCCCACTGCCAAGTACCATCAACACACACTTTGCTCCGTTTTACACAACAATCTTCCCAGTAGTTTCATTCCCATTTTGAAGATGAGAAAACTGAGACTTGCAGAAGTCACGGTGTGTGTCCAGGTCAAACAGGCAGGTGGGAAGGGGCCACCATTCAAACCCAGGCCCACGTCCAAGTTCGCATCTTTGGTGCTTCCTCACCACATTGTTCTCTGTGCCTCTGAGATGAACACAGAGGGTGTATGGCTGGAAACCACAACACCCTCCTGAGCTACAGAAAAGATACATACAAGATAAGGACTTGTCTAAGAAGGAAAAGATACAGACAGGTAGTTAATGTAAAAAAGAAAAATTAATGTCAAAAGCATTGCCTTTTCAGTCTTCTGAGTATGAAGTTTCTGAAACCTCTGATTCTAAGAAAGACTGTGCTAATCAAAGGCCAATGTTTAACACAGTCATCATCAAACCCTTGTATGTGATAAAAGCTGCTTCAGCTTAACAGATCAATTCCATTATGGCTATTTATGCAGTGACGCTGGTAAATCTATGAGAAATAAACCGGCCTCACTTACACCATTGATTACCAAGCCTTAAGACAGATATCATTGCAGTCTTTAATGCATGAGTAGCAAAATCATTTTTTTTCTTTAATAACATACCCTATTGAAAAAGGAATCATTGAAGCACTGTGACAATACAGCATTGCAATTTCTATTAACCTTTTGAAAAACCTGTGATTATAAATATATCGGTAAAATATGAGAAAGGATATAAAAATGGTTTTGCCTTTTAAAAGCCAATACTTAAGGTTTTCTCTTATAACTCGGATAAAAATTAATTAGGTTATCCCTGAAGATTCTTAATAGCCTATCCCAACTATGTTTCTAATCAGATTAGTTTTATTGTGCTCTCATGCTAAAACATGGATAATTTTTACACTGTTCAAAAGAACATTGTTCTGAAACTTGATCTTTAAGGATGCGTAGACCCTAGAGGAGAAAAACTTTAGAATGAGTGAGGTCATTGGAAAAGAATTCAAAGGGGAAAAAATTACTCCAGAATGGCTACATTTTACATTTGTCAAGAAAATAAAACTCTTGGCTCCCTTTTGAAGTCCCAGTAATTTAAAACCAAATCATCCCAATGCAAACATAATACATGAAAGTTTGGTTACCGTAATGTAGGAAAAAACGTCATTAATAGAACTAGAAAACATGGTTTTCCATCCTATGGAATTGAGAATTCCTAAAAAATAACTGTAGGAAGAAGAAAACCAAGCACCGCACATGCTGAAAGTACTTCCCAGGGCTTCTGCCAAGGCTGCGAAACTAAATTCTTGAAGGGCAAAGCAAAACATAAAAGCAAAGTTCCCCGTAACATTAGTACATCTGCATCAGGAATATGTGTGCTGCTATATATATGCATTCAGACCTATAATTTTTTTTTTAAATACGTTCTTCCCTTAAGTACAGAGGTGGGTAGTGACAGCTAAGACACCACGTATTAAAAATTTTTAGTGCTTCATCCCACTGCCTGCTACAGCATCTAACTCCGGCTTCACTACCCACATACCAAAACCTTCTGGTCTAACTCCCAGTCTATTACATAAACATCTCCCTCCTAACTGGGGTCACAAGCATGACTTTCACACTCCCAGGAAGATCACTTTCATACTAATAATAAGAAAGTGCTCTAGGTGTAGGTCTTAAGACAAAGGTAGCAACCCGTGTTTAAAGGCCAATAATTGCTGAAATTGTCACAAATAAGTTCTCATCACCTGATACCGGCAAGTAGGAAAATCTCATGTCAAAAAATCCCCCACAGAGCGAAGCCTAATTCATGATCCTAACCCCAGTAAGAAGAATTCGAGTGTAAAGCATTTATCAGATCTACTCAGTTTAAATTCATTCATTAACCAATCAATTTTTATTAGATAATGCAGTTGGGGTTCAAGAAGACTTGCATCCAAAAATGTTTACTTTCTTTCTTCAAATACCCATTTGATGTAAAAGGTAACAGGCGGGGAGATGCCAGAAAGATTCCAGAGAAGTGGGTAAACTGGAAAATCCACACACAGCTAATGAAACTCAGCTCAGCTCAGATTTGAATCCACCTTCCACCCCATCTGCTGAAATGCAGATGGTGCAGGCTACCTAAGTTTGATGGAATGGGAAATCAAAAATGGTTCATGACAGAAACAGAGCCAAATGCACTTTTGAAGTTGCCTGGCATTCAAACAAACAAACAAACAAACAAACAAACAAACAAACTGTAAGTTCCAAAACTTTCATCTAGTAAACACACCACAAAGATAAAGTAGTGCACTTTCATTATAGTTTTTTGCCAAAATAGACGATGTCACGGAAAGATGACGACGGGAGATCAGTAACAGTGTCTTGATAGAAAAAGAAATTCATTCATTACTACCACCAGGTTCAGTTAAATCAAAGTACTGAATTAAGGCACAAAGGACTTGGAAAACGATGAAAGACAATGTCGAGAAAGGGTTGGTGAAACACTGAACAGACTCTTCTCTTAACACTCTTGCTTCCTTTGTCTTTTCAGTAATGACTACACTTAGACTTCTTTGAACCTCCTCATGCCTGAGAAGACAATTATGGTATGTCCTAAGATAAACTCTTCACAGAGGATTCAAGTATTTCCCAATAGGAATGTGGTTAATAACACTGTTATTGAAGGATTATTGCATGGTATCTTGTAATCTTGTCTGTATTTTTGATAAACCTTACATTTATCCAGGTTCTAGTATGCTCTCTCTCTCTCTCTCTCTCTCTCTCTTTTTTTTAACATTTTATCTTTAAGTAATCTCTATACCCAATGTGGCGCTCGAACTCACAACCCTGAGATCGAGAGTCACATGCTCTACTGACTGAGCCAGTCAGGCGCCCAGGTTCTAGTATGTTCTAAGACACAATGATAACCAGTATATTCCTTAATGTTTACCACAGACCAGGAAAGTAGATTGTAACTTCTTCATATTCAAGACTTGGCATTGCCCAAGTGGCCCTGGGATCTCAGAACAGTCAGTTTCTGTATCAGTTAAAAAAGGCAGATTTTTGTGCCATCTAAAATTCAGAAATTTTAGTCGTTTTTGGTAACTTTGCTTAGAAATGATTTTTTGGTTTTTTGTTTATTTGTATATATAAGTAAACAAGGATAATGATGAGAGAGGAAAGTAATATGTACTCAAAAACAATACTTGGAGAAATGCATAACAAATCAGAAATATTCTGAACTAGATGGAGCCCTTACTAATAACTTTAAAGGAAAATTATTACTGGATGGGGCGTCCTGGCTGGCTTAGTCGGAAAAGCATGCGACTCTTGATCTCAGAGTCTTGACTCTGAGCTCCATGTTGGGGGTAGAGATTACTAAAAAAATAAATATTAAAAAGAAAAAAAACAAAAAGAAAAATGGCTAGGGAAATCCCAGCACGAAGATGTAAAGAGAACTGGAAGAGACCGGAGGTGGGGTGGGGAGAGGAGGTCTGGCTAAAATTTCCAAATGGCTACACACGGGAAAAATATACATTTATATTAGTAGCACTAAAGGACAGTTGAGGTGAATGTCATCATAACTGATTTTGATCAATTCCATCGTTAGCAGAGGAAAATTTCTCATTTCCTGATGGGATATGAAGGTAAAAACCTTAATATCTGCTTGGTAATATATTCATATCTGAGGTTGATTCAGAATTATGTGTAAATGTAACAGAGAAGTGCAATTTACTGAATAGAAAACAGGCATTGTTAATGGTTTTTTCTGTTTTACCGAACTATTTACAACAGGTAATTTAAACCACAAACATGTAGCAGTAAAGTTAAGCAGCAGCCTTTTGAGGTCAAATTTAATTAATTAGTGGAGCATCTTCCTCAGTAATGAGATAGTTTTGTTTTGAACTTACTTATCATATTATTTTAATAAACACGCAATAAGAAGGCTGAAGAACAATTTTTTTAAAAAGAACAGCCAAGAAAAATAAAAGGCTTCAGATAATATATTACCAAGCAATCAATTACCTATTTTTATGAACAAAAATAATAGCTTTTATTTCTGTAGAAATAATAGTTCTACAGAAAAGCCACTTACAGCTTATGTGAAAATACCTTTGAAAAGCTATTGCCACTAGTTTTGTTATCTTAAGCAGTTGCTGGGGTGAATTTCAGACCCAAAAGGTGTATCATTCTAGCTCTTAGCAAATCGATTTACTAATCCACCCAAGACTCTATCAATCCTGAAGCCAATCTTTCTACCTATCACCCAAAACCAGGGTTCCATCCCCATTCATAAGATCATTAGACATGTCAAATAAATTGAAGGTCCTATTCAAATCTCAGCTCCCTGCCAGCTCTCATCTCCACCTCCATCGTTCACACTGTAAGCTACTTAAATGGAACAAAGCCTGTTGGGTTAGACCTGCTGAACTCTCCACCCTCTCCTGAGCCAAGAGAAGGTGACAAGCATTGTGCCTGCCAGTCAGTATGTCAAAACAAAATGCCCATCAATACTGATTCTGGTGTGCCAGCTAGGTCCTAGGACTAGATTTCACTAAAAGATAGAGACATTTTATGAGCTGGTTCTTGTGAACCTAAGCTCAAAATCTCCTTATAGGTCTAAATTAACTAACATAGAGAGTAGCGGATGCATTATTTTATTTTTCAAGAAATTTAAATAGGTCACCAGCAACATACAAGGTTCTGCGCTTGGCACTGAGGTTATGGAAATTAACAAGACAGCGATGGTCCATGCCCATTGAGGCTGGGAGAAAAGACACTTACATCAGCCTTCACAGTGAGTTTCAGGACTCTAGAAAATTCATGAGACTGGTAATGAGGTTATGAATGAAATTTTATGTAAACTTTCATATATTCTGTACATTAGAAAGTAAAAGACAAATTAGTTCTGTAGAAAAAAAAATTGTTCCTTTCTTCCCAGGTTCTTTACTATTTTGGAGGGGGATTCAGGGAAGAACAGAAAATAATACCAGAATCTGAATGTAGCACTAGATAAAAAGAGAGAGAGAGAGAGAGAGAAAAGAAAAACAAAAGACACTTAAATACACAAAATGTTAAATGTAATTTTAGGAGGCTTATTAGTCCCATATTAGGAACTTACACCCTGTTATTAATATTATAGACAGTTTCAGAATTTATATGTAAAGCCACCAAATTATATTATCATATAATAATAATCTGACTTTGTATACCATCCTGAACATTCTTAGTTCATGAAGGTAAAGGCAGACACAATGAACTGTAACACAAAAAACTTTAGCTTTGAGATTAAGCACCCTGGATATGAAACCCTAACGGATCACCAATTCTACACCACCAATAAATTGTGAAAGCCAGAACAGTGTATTTTATATTAAGGATGCGGTATGCAAATGAATACAGAGATTTTTGGTTTTTGCAAACACAGATTTCCAGCTTCTTTTGAAAAAGCTGTAAGTTCTGACTAATGTTAGTTTATATTCCC
Source organism: Prionailurus viverrinus (assembly GCF_022837055.1). Taxonomy (NCBI): domain Eukaryota; kingdom Metazoa; phylum Chordata; class Mammalia; order Carnivora; family Felidae; genus Prionailurus; species Prionailurus viverrinus. The sequence continues at coordinate 28,951,971 of NC_062562.1, read as the reverse complement.
AAATGTCAATAAGCCAAAAAGCATTTCGACAATACCTACCTTTCACCTCATGTCATAGGGCTGGTCCCCAGAGAACCTCAGTTTATCCCAAATGTGCGCTCAACAGAGCTGTGATGGTTATAGCAGGGAAAAATGGAAAGAGCCAAAACGTCCATCAATGAAGCATTGCTAAAATAAATTATGTCACATCCATATCAGAAAGAGAAGCAAAAATTTATCAAATGATCTACTACGTGATACTAAATGAGGTACTTTATAAATACTGTATTTCTAGATCCTCCAAAAACGCTCATGAGGTAGAAATTAGTATTAAATGACAGTTTACAGATATAGGAAGAGGTTAAAGAGATGCCCAAAGTCACAGAACTCACAAATGGCAGTGATGAGATTTGAACTCCAGGAATCTGGCTCAGAGCCTAAGCTATGCGGCATTTAAATATCATGATGTAGACAGTTACTTACTGACAATGGAAGATTTCCATCATCTAGTAAGTGGGAATGAGCCCATAAAACTACGTAGCACATAGTGGCATTTCCAAGGAGTGTTCTGTATTTGCAAAAAACACACATCCTTTCTTCTTCGCTCATATAATGTCTGAATCATTTTATAATGAACATATATTACTTTGATAATCAAAAGACTATGCAACTTTTGCAATTTCAGAAAAAATTATTCTGTACGTTTTCATATGCTGCCTTTGTATTTTCTTCTGCTTGTAAAAAATAAGGTCTCAGAAATGACATTAATTTTACTCACTGTTCTGTTATTTTCTTCCCTGATCTTAAAGTAAAATCTGCTAATTGTGAAAAATTTGTAGAACGCAGCAAGGTTCAAGTAAGAAAATTTGATTTTGATTTCATTTTTGCAGGAGTGAAGAATCTTTCAAAACATGGAAAATATTCATAACATGTGAAGTGACGAAGCGTGCTATGATTCACTTCGATACTGACTATACTTTTATCCGCCCCCGGCCCCCCATCCAATATTGGAAGGAAGTAGATCAAAATGGTAACAGGGATCATTCTGTCATCACTTGAACAGAGACTCCTAAGCTCCTTAAAAGACAGTGTAAGGCTTTACTGAGATTTCGATCACAGTAACTCTCTTACATTAGTTTTCTCATCTGAGAGGAAAAGATACTGATTATTAACTGCTGTTTTTATGGACAGGTGTTTCGAATATGTTTTGATGAAATGATACGATATGTATAGAGTGCTCTAAGTACATGAAGTCAGTACCTGTTGAAGAGTTTACCTATCATTATTATCCCAGGAGTTGTTTTCATAGAAGGACTATGGGGGGCGGAGGGTACCTTTAACTTCTCGATACCAAATCCAGGAGGCCCCCAGAGGGACTGAGGGAATGTGATTTTGAAAATCTCTTCTGAATTTTGTGGCTTGGGTGATATGACCCAGCTGTAACCAGCTTCTTCAGTGGAGTCTGCTTCTGTAGTTCCTGGTTCTACTTTGGGCCTCCAAAGACTAAGGGATTCCTTTTTCCATGAGAATCCCTTTAAAACTATCAAGACCCATGATCACACTCTATCTGCACACCGTTGTTCATTCCAATCATCTGCTCTCCAGATGAGGCATGCTCATGTACCAACATGAATAAACCCAGTATGTCTTTGAGATCTGATGCTTCGTCTCCTCAATCCATTCACCCTGTATCTGGGGCCTCCTTCTTCCCTGGGAAGTGTCTCGTCCAGCCCACTGTGTCCCCTCAGAGTCTATTGCCGATCCCTCTTACTCCAAGTGAGGAGTGGATCTGATGAGTTTTATTAATGTGTTGAACAGAGATAGGAACTCTTATAATTTGCTCTTTCCCTTACATTAGCACTTGAAGAGGCAGCAATACCTTAACTAAAAGGGAAGAATTTCAGGCACATTTGACACTGACTTGGTTAGCCTCAGTCATTCAACGAGACTGGTCTACTGGAAAGAGGGGGACATTCCCCAGAGTCTACAAATCATCTAGTATTTGACTCCAAATCCAGTTCCTGCTTAAATCATGAAATTCTAGTAAACTCTGGAAAGGAAACAGCAAGACCGAGCGCAGTGGAGAGGCACAGTGTTCATGTTAAAAATACAGGGCATTTTATTTGAACGTGGAAAAACAGGCTGATAATTGAGTATTTTTGTTGTGTTTTGTTTCTATTCACCAATAATAAGGAACAAGTGAAAATCACATAAATGTGAGTTTAGAAAAAAATTTTTAAATGCCCGCTTGATTTTGAAGTAACTTCTGGTTAAGATTCACCCTGCTGGTCTCTTAAGGGGTCATGAAGTCACGGGGCTTATGTATTTTGTTCACACTGAAGTTCCCAAACGCTTATCACAATGCCTGGTTCTCTATGATTACAGAGGAAGGCACTGGTCTGGGATGGGGTGAGGGCTGGGCAGAGGAGAGGAATCTGGCAACTTCATAAACTATCATGTATAGGCACTGGAGAACCTTCCAGCGAATGAATCTGCGGAGAAATGCAGCACATAATTCTCAGGGCCCCTGCCTTAGCTCATGAATGAAACTGATAATCTCAATCTAAAATTTCCAAAGGCATGCCTTTTAACTCTGCTACTGTAATTGCTCATGTACATATTAACAGCTCTCAAAGACCTGGACCTCATTGACTAATTGGAACAATCTGTCTTGATATGTAGATGTAATGGTTGTTAATATAAGAGCTATACTCTGGAAGAACAGACCTTAAAAATATCATTTTTGTAAACTGCAACTAACCCTCAGCCTCACAGCATGAGGCAACAGGATGAATGTGTTTATTTGGGAGTAAATAATTTATTTGGGTCTTTCACATCCTTAAGACAAGAGGTAGTTTTAGGGGAGGATTTGCTGCTTTAAATGAATTACATTCTCGGGATTTATATCCTTCTCGGGATTTAGAGCTCTTTACCCTTTAAGACCACTGAGACAAGAAAATGAAGATATTCTATGAGAATGGGGGTTTCTTAACAGGTATTACTGCTTACTCTTTTAGGGGACTGTGTCCATCAGCAACCGAGGTTCAGCAGCGAACAAGACAGACAGGCCCTGCTCTCCTCCAGCAGTTGACATGCAGTGTGTGCATGTGGGGGGGGGGAGAGGAGGCGAGTTCATAAACAAGTAAACAAATCAATAAGTAATTTCAAAAACTGATGATTGCTATGAAGAAAATGAAGCTGGGTAATAGGAAAGAAAGGGATTGAGTTGAAAGGAGAGAGCATGGAATATATTAATGGGTAGGATTTAGAAAGGAATGAGCCATGAGAAGGGATAATCGGGGAGAGAACATTCTGGACTGAGGACACAGCTGGTGGAAATGAGGTAGGGAGCTTGAGGGGTGGGAAGAGTGAGAGCCACGTCCAGCAAGGCCTTATAGGGCCAAGTAGGATCTTTGGATTTATTCAACATGGGACTAGAAACCACTGGAAGATTTTTAAACAAAGGAAAAACATATTGCGATGCAAGCATTTAGAAGAACACTCCGGTCACTAGATGAGTGGACTGTCGGGGGCAAGAGAGAGCTCTCAGGAATCTATAGCAATGGTCAAAGGCCGACCTGGTGATGGCTTGAACCAGGCTGGGAAGAGTAGAAAAGAAAAGAAACTGATGAATTGGGAGTGTGCCGTCCAATGTAACTGGAGGATCGGGATACAATAATAATGGCTAACATCAAGGAAGCTCTTAGAATGTGCCAGGTGCTGGTGGAAGCACTGACCTCTACTATCTCAGAGTAAGCCTTCCAAAAGGGGGTTTGTTTCATTATTGTTGTGTTTCATCACTGCACTATGTTATGTTCTTCTTCTTTTTTAAGTTTATTTATTTATTTTGAGAGAGACAGATGCAGGGGTGCAGAGAGAGAGGGAGAGAGAGAATCCCAAGCAGGCTCCGCACTGTCAGCACAGAGCCCAATGCGGGGCTCGAACTCATGAAACCGTGAGATCATGACCTAAGCTGAAACCAAGGGTCAGACACTTAACCGAGGCCTGGGCCACCCCAGCACCCCACGTTACACTCTTCTTTAATGTACAACAAATAGTATGTAATCAAAACTCGCATATAATACGTACAACACAAAATCTAAATATTACATAATCAAAAATTTAAAAGAATTTTAAAAAGTGAAAGAAAATGCTATAAAATAATACAGAGTAGTCAGTTCTCCGTGATCTTCTAAAACCAAGAAATATAAACTTATCATAAGAGATAAGCATCCCTATCCTATCTCCCTCAATTAGCATGCTCTTCCCTCAATATACTCAGAATTCATTCAGAATTCAGGCACAAGCCACCATCACCTTTCCTGAAATATCATAATTATCTTCTGACTTCAGTGGCCACAAGTGTTTCCTATGGCCATGTGTAGCCAGAAGGATCCTTCTAAAATCTAAGCCAGATAACGTCCACTTTCTGCTGAGGACATTCCAAGGGCTATCTTGGCCGGGGCAAAAGCGACTGGGCTGCCCATGGTCCACCAGGCCTTGTATCATCAGGACTCCAACTATTTTGTAGACTATATTACTGTCACTCTGCCCTTTGCTTGCTCAAACATGCAGGGCAAGCTTCTGCCTCAGGGCCTTAGCACCTACTAAAACAAAAGCCACTTGAGGCCAGGGCATTCTGTGTCCTACACAGAGAAGGCTCTATTAAGCAACTGAATGAACATCACTGATAATTTAGAAATGAAAGATGAGTGTCAAAACGTAATTTAAACATTTTACACAGCATCAAGGTATGGAAAAGAACTCCCCACCGAATTACGTGGGACAGCATTTCCCCTATGTAGAAAATTCTCATCATTAACCTCTCAGGATGTTACAAAAAACAAAAAACAAAAAAAAAAAAAAAAACAGTTCCAAGGTCAACTGAGCTTGGGAGATTCCTGGTTACAAGCAAGTTTCTCTCAAAAATTTTACTACGTTGGCCCATTATCAAGCAACAAGAGGAAGGTATAGTAGGCAACGTTTCCTAAACGTATCTGACCCCAGATCACTTTTTGTGCAGATCATTTAGACCAACTAACAGAATCCAGAAAATGTACCAGGGGCTGCCACACATGGTTATGATGTTTCAACCCACAGGTACTCTGCCAACACATAAATGCGAATAAATACAGTGACGACAGAGAGAGACAGAGAGACAGAGACAGAAACAGGAGCAATTGCAAAGGCAGAACCAGGCTGAGAAATGGCAGAGCACGGAATGAGTTTTCTTTCACCCCTAGCCTCCTTGGATCAGGGGATGGTGAACCCTGAAGCAATACAGTAAGAAGATTCCCTGAAATACTGAACTTTATAAACCGATGCAGTAAAGGTTTTAACAGGGAGATTCGGAAATCGAAGCTCTATCCGTAGAGTAAGAGCTGGGGTTTAGGAGTCATTTTATCATTAACCCAAATATCTTTCATGTGTTAACCTGAGTTTTAAAGCCCTGTCTTCTAAGACATCCTCAAACATTCAAGAGATGAAATTCATATTTCTAAGTAAAATAAGGTTTTGGTGAATTTGCCCAGCTGGTGTCTCCATTTATCACAGTAAATGTACCCAGAGCGGTATCTGTGCTCAACACAGAGCCAGGCCACGCACCCGGGGAAGGAAGCTTTAGGAGTTTCCTCTCCCTTCCATTAAATGGGGGGTGGAGGGGTACTATGAAATTCCATGCTGGGGATTTAAAGGGGAGTGAGGAAATAGACTTTCTTTCAATCCTGACTTCTTTCTGTTCCTTATAAATCTTCTTCACTGTTCTTTCTGAGTGGCGGTGGCACTAAAGAATTTGCTAAAAGCTTTAGATTTAAGATGGCTTGAAACCTTCCTGCTCAAATATTTGACAGGACAGGGGAAAAAAAAGTGCAGGGGCGATGTTTCTGAGCCTTATGCCCATAAATCCTCCTGACCTGAACTTACAATACATCTGATCTGGCCGCCTGAGATCTCTACCTTCAGTGCACAAAGGTCTCTCTGAGCCAGTGTTATTTGAGTTCCTCAGCTTGGAAACAGACTCTGAGAAAAATAGTATTCAAAGCCTCAAAGCCCTGGGAACAAATGTTATAAAAATAAATAAATAAGTAAGGGGGAAATACTGAATGCTTATAAAAAAAGAAGGTGGAAGAAGGAATGCTTATAAAAAAAGAAGGAGGAGGAGGGGAAGAAAAAGAAGAAGAAGAAAGAGAAAGAAGAAGAAGAAGAAGAAGAAGAAAGAGAAAGAAGAAGAAGAAGAAGAAGAAGAAGAAGAAGAAGAAGGGGAAACAGAAACAGAAAAAGAAAACCCTGAATCACATCCAGGTGAAGACTTTCAACAACCAGGTCAGATCCCAATAGAAAACTGAATTGTACATATTTTTTGGTTGGGAAAGGAAAAAAAAGGTGAAAATTATTACAAATTCAGCATAAAAATCCCTCTTTAAAATTTCTGTAAGTCCTTTGGCTAGTTTAGTGTCTAAATTCCATTAGTGTGAAACCTATGGCCAACTGATCTTTGACAAAGCAGGAAAGAATATTCAATGGAATGAAGACAGTCTCTTAAGCAAGTGGTGCTGGGAAAACTGGACAGCAACAAGCAGAAAAATGATCCTGGACCACACTTTCTTACACCACACACAAAAATAAACTCGAAATGGATGAAAGACCTCAATGTAAGACAGGAAGCCATCAAAATCCTCAAGGAGAAAGCAGGCAAAAACCTCTTTGACCTTGGCCACAGCAACTTCTTACTGGTCTCCGGAGGCAAGGGCAACAAAAGTAAAAATGAACTATTGGGACTGCATCAAAATAAAAAGCTTCTGCACAGCGACGGAAACAATCAGAAAAACTAAAAGGCAACCAACGGAATGGGAGAAGATATTTCCAAATGACATATCAGACAAAGGGTTAGTATCCAAAATGTATAAAGAACATATCAAACTCAATACCAAAAAAACAAATAATCCAGAGAAGAAATGGGCAGAAGACATGAATAGACACTTCTCCAAAGAAGACATCCAGATGGCCAACCGACACATGAAAAAATGCTCAACATCACTCATCATCAGGGAAATACAAATCAAAACCACAATGAGATACACCTCACACCTGTCAGAATGGCTAACATTAACAACTCAGGCAACAACAGATGTTGGCGAGGATGCGGAGAGAGAGGATCCCTTTTGCACTGCTGGTGGGAATGCAAACTGGTGCAGCCACTCTGGAAAAGAGTATGGAGGTTCCTCAAAAAACTAAAAATAGAACTACCCTACGACCCAGCAATTGCGCTACTAGGCATTTGCTACTAGGGATACAGGTGTGCTGTTTTGAAGGGACACATGCACCCCCATGTCTATAGCAGCACTATCAACAAAAGCCAAAGTATGGAAAGAGCCCAAATGTCCATCGATGGATGAATGGATAAAGAAGATGTGGTGTGTGTGTGTATATATATATATATATATATATATATATATATATAAACACAATGGAGTATTACTTGGCAATCAAAAAGAATGAAATCTTGCCATTTGCAACTATGTGGCTGGACCTAGAGAGTATTATGTTAAGTGAAATTAGTCAGAGAAAGACAAATATCATAGGACTTCACACTCATATGAGGACTTTAACATACCAAACAGATGAACATAGGGGAAGGGAAGCAAAAATAATATAAAAACATGGAGGGAGACAAAACATAAGAGACTCTTAAATATGGAGAACAGAGGGTTGCTGAAGGGGTTGTGGGAGGAGGGATGGGTTAAATGGGTAAGGGGCATTAAGGAATCTACTCCTGAAACCACTGCTGACTGAAACCATATGCTAACTAAGTTGGGTATAAATTAAAAAAATAAATAAACTCCATTAGTGTGGTCTGGAACCCTTAAGTGTACATGTTTTAGTCATAGGAGCCACTACATGCATGTGGTTCCTGAGCATATGATCACTGGCCAGTCTAAGTGTAAAATACCAGATTTCAAAGAAAGTACCAAAAAAAGAAAGTAGAATAGCTTGGTAATAATTTTTTATATCGATTACATGTTGAAATAGTAATATTATAATGTATTAGGGTAACAATAATAGATTGTTAAAATCAATTAAAATGTAATTGATTTTCTAACAATTATTATTATATAACATAAATTATATAAGGTAAGTTAGTAAAGTCAAATAAAATCACTTGTTTCTTTTTGCCTCTCTTAATGTGGTTGCCAAAAATTTCAAAGTACACTGAATGGCTCCCATTCTGTTTTCTATCAGACAAGTGCTGCCTTACATGATTGAAAATAGACAGAAGTGGCCAATCCACACAAAATCCAGTGTTTTCTACAATACCTCTAGGCAAAGAGCTGATGGCACTTCCTGTTTCTCTCTTTCCTCTCTGTATGTTTTATCAGTGGTTCAGCCATGTTTGAACATTTAAAGCCCTTTGATACTTTTTCCTTCCTGTAATCCAATAAACAGCAGTTAAGATTCCAACAAAATTATTTCTACTGCATCAGTGATTCTAAAAACAACCTAAAGCAATGGCAAGAACAACGAGAAAATGATTTATCAAATAAAAGGAATGCTGGTTAAGATTTTGTAGACACTGGAGCCTAGATTCTGAAGTCCTAACAATAAATCTCAGCCAAGCCACTTACCTTTCCAGAAACTCAGCTGTCCCAACTTAGAGCACAGCAAGGGCACCTCCCTCATAAGGTAGGTGAGAAAATTAAAGGAAGAATATCTAGAATGTTGCTGACACAGGTAATGCTTACTAACTGGTGTCTACAGTATCATCATTATGATGAAAACCACCAGCACCAACACCGCAAGCCTTCTTTTTGGTTGTCTGAGGGCTCTGCCGGAGTCATCAAGTTTCTAGGTTGACATTATCTCCAATTTACCTGGGTTTTCTTTTCGCGATGTCCTCTGCCTTTCTGTGATTCTCAGGGCAATTCAACCAGGTATCAACACACTATGTGTCACTGACACACCATCAAACAGCCCCGAGCCAAGTTCACATCTAAAGAAGACCGTGTGTGATGAGGGCTGTCAGACATTATGGACATTTACCACGCCAGGGGCAAGACTTTTCTGCTTCGCCAAATCAGTTCTCTGGCTTTGTACAACCAAGGCATTCACTTCTCCACGGAGCATCCTCTAAGTCCTGGGGCCTCCTCCCATGTTCTTCTTAACACAGGATAGACACATAAAAGATCAGCCAGATGGAAATGAAGTATTTCACCGGCAAAGGATGAAACATTCTGCTCAGAAATGGAATCTGTATTTCAATAAAGTCATTCATTAAATTTTAACCAATTCCCTCACCATTTGATGGCAGTCACTACAGAGAAAAACCCGACTGGCCACACCATGGAGCAGCAAACACCAGATAACCAGGGACAATCTCCTTGACGCTTCCAATGTTCCGTGAGGAAGAGTGACAAGGAAAACAGGCACTGCCTTGAACACATCCACAAAGGGCTCTCCAACGCACAAAGCAACGTTTCAGAGAAACTGCACAATTTTGGGAATTTCAGTAAAGTACAAGGCAGGGTGAAAGAATCACCATGATGTGGCAAAACTTATTTTTCATAGAAGATGTCTCTGGGTGCCTGGGTGGCTCAGCTGGTTAAGTGTCTGACTCTTGACTTTGGCTCCAGTCACAATCTCATGGTTTGTGAGTTCGGGCCCTGCATCGGGCTCTGCGCCCACAGCACCGAAGCTGCTTGTGATTCTCTTCCCCTCTCTCTGCCTCTCCTCTGCTTGCTCTCTATCTCTCCCAAAATAAATAAAAATAAAAAATGAAAAAAAGAAAATGTCTCAATCTTCCTTTAATGACAGTTCTAATGACAGACGAAGCAAGATACTATCAGGTTCATAATGACCATTGTTTTATGAACAAGCCAAGGTGGTTTTATAATTGTTAAGATAAGAGAAATAAAAATTACCATTAGTGTCTTCTGGAAAAACTTACCTGAATGGGACTCCATTTCTTACGGAATAGGGAATAAAGGAGGACAGGAGAAAATTTTAAACCTCATTTCCAAAAAAGGGGGAATTGTTACCAAATTGCTTAACTTAAACTGAGGAAGGAGTGGGACAGTGGGCTTATAAAAGTCTGGGGGAAAATGGAGTTAAATAAAGGTAAATACATTTCTTCAGTGGAAGACTCTTCAAATGTCTTTAATATGCTAATATTTAAAATACATCTTCAAGAAGGCATTTTGTGTATAAATTTATTTCCAGCAGAAAAGAAGGGATACATAAAGGAGTAGGAGCCAAAGTGAACATTTAGTCTTCTAGAAAGTCATACTACTGGGGCACCTGGGTGGCTGGGCTCAGCTGGTTAAGTGCCGACTTTGGCTCAGGTCACGATCTCATGGTTCATGATTTCAAACCCCTCTCTTTGCTGACAGCTCAGGGCCTGGAGCCTGCTTTGGATCCTGTGTCTCCCTCTCTCTCTGCTCCCCCCCTCCCCCTGCTGACGCTCTGTCTGTCTTTCTCTCAAAAATAAAATAAACATTAAAAAAAAATTCAGAAAATCACACTACTGAAGCCAGGGACCAATATGAGAACTTAGCCTCTGGTGGACAGGCCCACATCTGACTCATGTAGCATCCTGCCACGTTTGCAGGAGTGTAGCGAGTGACAATGTGGCAGGCCTCTGTGTGGGTCACAAGTGCACGAGCTCACCTGGGTGAAGGAAGGTCGATGCACATCACCTAGGACGTTAATCTGAAGGCCCAACAGAAAGAGAGCCGTCTAACCAGGATGTAACAGGAACGATGGAAGAACCGAGATCCATTTCACAAAATAAAAGGCAGAACATGAGCCTGACTCTAGGCAGGCAGAGGGAAGCTGGGCAGACAGAGGGAAGACAAGCGAAGGTCAAGGTAGAGCCCCCAGGCAGAATGTTAAAGGGGGAAAGAGATCACAGAGCAAGGTCAGCCTAAAACAAGCAACTTCTTGCTCCCTGAACAAAACTTAGCTCTAAGAATGTCGTTTACCAACACCAGATCGTTCCTGTACTCACTGGGCCCACCAAGGTGACAACGTGTCTGTGTCATGGCTGGAACTAACCCACACTCCTGGGAACATAAACCAGTGGTGCCATGCTATGGACCCAGTTTTTAAAACACAGGACCGTAAGTGATCAGTGGTGATGAAATCTCAAAAGCTTGCAAGACCAAAGGTGTTTTGTTATTACAGTTATTTATGATTCGGGTGCAAAAGCCAATTTGGTGGTAAAACCCGAAGTGAAGAGATATGGAGCCATTTAGAATACTGAGATTTCATTCACCTCCATGCTCCAGAAAAATTAACGCATTCAAGGAGTAGAGTGGCAGACCCGACTAGGGTCCTCAGTAATATGTATAGCATGCGTATCCTAATACCTTTCCCGAAAAAAATCCTGAATTCTAAAACATCTGGCCTCAAGGGTTTCAGCTAAGGGACTGCAGACCTGTACCATACGGTGATATATATGTACGTGGTGTGTATTAGGAAAAATGCCTTTTCTTCCATTCACTTGCCGGGATGCTCTAAGCAGTGCCGAAATGAACCAGCTGTGAGTTTCCTTGGAAAGGGCACACATAATCAGTTTGGATCATTTAAGCTTACTGAAGACTCCAACTCATAAAGTACCAATAAGTCTGAATCAACAACTCCTGCGATCTCTTATTGTAATAAACAAGATTTTAATTACCTTACACAACAAGTATGCAATGAACCTCCACTTTAATGGAGCTATCAGAGGTTTTATCTGGAGATTTCTCTTTGCATTAACTCCAACTTCAGCTATTAGTAGAAACACTGCATGATTCAATCCTATTAGTGTTACATGAACCTTTATTTAAGTTACCAATCACAGAACAGGGGATGAGAGTGTGCAAAGGGAAAGCGTAGGATAGGGTAGAAGCTGATATAGATAACTGTGGTTGCAGAGATAACACAAAGTTGTGTAGCCATGGAAGAACGGGAACAGGACATACCACTGTTTTAATCACTGGAATGTTGTGAGCCTTTACACTTGAAGAATACTTAATCACATCTGCAAAATCCTTTTTGCCATATAAGGTAATATATATATTCTTAGGTTTCAGGGATTACTGAGGGGACATCTGGAGGGGGGCACCATCCTGAATATCGAAACCCGCAATGATCTCTCTTTATTCCTTCAACCTACCAAGTATCTCCTGCCTTAGGCCTTTGCATGCCCCTGTTCTATGGAGTAGCTCCAATGTATCTCTTCTCTCTTAATTAATATCACTTAATAAATACCTCGTAGCTTAATAAATATCTGTCTAGAGGCCTTCCATAGCTCATGACAAAATATCCCTCTCCTTCAGAGACAATATCCCAACTGCTATCACACAGCTACTTATGTGACCGCTTGTTCAATTTCTGTGTCATTACCAGAGTGTAAGTACCTTAAGGGTAGGGGTCCCGACTTACCGGTTTACCTTTATAACCCAGTGCTTACATGACAGAAGGCACTCAAGTAAAGTTTGCTGCTAGGCAAGGAATAAAGCTGCATATATATAGGAGGTGAGGGCATGGGAGGATCCAAGTTGGGTCTCACCTCCTAAGCATGGCATTGTAATCGGATTCCGACTTTGTTCCCTAACTTACACTGAGCTGTAATTATTGGTGGCTACTGAAGAGCTCTTATTTCATTTTTACAAGGCCATTTATTTTTCTATTAGGATGTTTTCAAGTGTAGGAATTCCAAGACCAAGTCCAGGACTCCAGCCAGGACAACGTGGGGAGGTCTGACTTCTGGATGTGTAGGAAGCTGTTGTAGGTGACCTCAAGGCATTCCTGGAGGGGAGTGGGGGGGTGGGCAGCAAAACCTACAAAGTTGGGTTTGTTGCAACTGAGCCTCAGGGAGCAGGTCCCGATTCTTGCGGGCCACAGGCTTATAATTCAGCCTGCGGGGCTGGAGCACTGAGGCAGCTGCTGAAATAAATACCTGAGGTCGTGACTTAGCTCCCAGCGGAGCCCAAAGGAACTGGTACCAGCAATGTTCTCACCCAACAGGCAAGGTACATTTCTCTCTAAAGTCCACAAGAGGATAGAAGGACTTCTCAGGCACAAAGTCCTCAATATTCAAATGTACTTACAATGATGCCACACAGGGAAAAGAAGGAAGGTCAGTTACAGCTAAACATACCACTTTCTCTACTTCAAAGCCTCCTAACAGCCACATTTTGGGTGGCGTAATTCTTTGGGGGCTGTGCTATGAATGGGATGTTTAACAGCATCCCTGGCCTCTACTCACTAGATTCCAGTAGCATACCACTGGCCCTAACAGCGACAACCAAAAACGTCCCCTGACAATGCGTAATGTCCCCATGGGTGGGGAACATGGTCTCTAGTTGAGAACCAATCCCACTGCAATCTTCAACCACATCTCTTCTCTGACTCTGTATGCAAGGCAGATAAGTAATTTCCCCCATGCTGACAAATGACTACAGGATACATGACAATTATTTATTTTCATTTTAATTTCTTAGAAAACAATATAGTTATAGGGAACAAAATAAACCAAGTCTGAGATGTTCAAACTGTAAGAACATCAGAGAGCGTTCCTATTGATAAAGAGCTCAAATAAGGCAATTTAACGTTAAAATATTATAGACGTGTTTCAAGCAAAGGTGAGCAACTTTCCTTGCATATTTTAAGGTTAAATCCAATCCCATTACCTTTGACCTCTTGAAATTCAAGTTCCTTTAAATATACCCACTAAGTAATTTAACACGTTTATCACATTGAAAACAAAACAACAACAAAAACCAAAAAACAAAACAAGCTACGAACCAGATGGACCTCAATGAGAAACCCAATTAATACAGGCAGCCTTACCATCTGACATTACTTGACAGAAATAAATTCAAACGACTTGGTGGAATAATAAATCTGTGCATTGTAGCTGCCATTTCTAATTAGCTTCTGAATTTCAGGGCACTCTTTGAGTAAAAGAAAACTGAAATATTCATTTAAAGTAGTAAGTTTGATAAAGTAGCACTAGTTTAATGCATCTAGTCCATGCATTTTTCCAAATCTGAATGGACCAGGAGGAAGAGCCAGGCCCGTCTCTGCATTAAGGGATGTAACTAGAACAAGGCAGAAGTTTCCAGTTCCTATCTCTCAAGCTCTCCTCTACCAAGGCAGCCGCCAGAATAAGTTTTCAATCTTTCAAAGCACAGGTCTTTTGTCCCAACAACACTAGCTAAATAAATGACAACCTAATTCTAAGAGAAAGAGGTTGTAAAGAAAAACCAACTGGACACAAACCATCCGTTCAACTCACGCTGCGGTCAGCAAGAACAGAAGGGAAACCCCAAACTTTTAAAAGGACGCTGTAATTTTGCCTTTAGGAATCACGTTTTCAAGTACAAATAAAGCTAAGATTTCTAAGAAATGATTCATTCAGTATACAGGAGGAGGAGAGCCCATTAAGCAGAAACCCTACTCAGGAGTCCTTTAACACGTGTGACTAGCACAGGAAGCCCCACAGATAGAAGGGTCTTAATACCAAAAATGTGTCAGCTGGACAAGAAAAAACGGGAAGCGTTTTCTCAGAATAGTTGTCTGGTTTCTCCAGCGATCACAGATAAGAGACAAGGTTATATGGGAATATGAGCATCTCCGAAAAAAGAAATACTATTGCTTCTCTCAGTTTATAGGGATTCTTCACTTAAGCTTCAAGGATGCCTAAATGGCCCAGAAATGGGCTTGAGGAGCTAAGGTGAATGACGAAATCCTATAAACGATATGCAAATCTGTGTGTATAGCCACGTACTTTCCCTGTATGGAAGGGGATCTCAAGTATTCATCTGATTATCAAAGTAGGTCATGACTTAATAGAAGGTGCCAAACACTAAGAATCTAGTCAGAGGCTTGAGCCCATTCATTTCTTCCACAAACGTGTACAGCTTACCACATGGGGAGCCAAACAGCCACCAGACTTGATCATGATGAAAAGTAAAAATCAAGTTAGCAATAAAAGGGGTGAGCTGTCCCCACCCAATATTAATGAAGGAGTTTGGAGACTTGTTCCCTCCCGCCCTCCCCCAAAAGATACAAACCATCTACTGTACGTACCCACATCTTCTGTCTAGCAGCATGGATCTTTGAGAAAACGGACACAGGAAAGGCAAAATGTCATCACTGATCCCAGCAATGCTATCCGCGAGTTACACCACCAATGGCCACAGCCTCTTTCTTGACAGCCGGCAGGAGCAAAGAAACCTTACAACAACTGCCCTACCGACAAAAGGTTCTGAGACTCCGCTTCACACATCAACTAACTTTTCTCTTTTCTAAAGGGTGAAAACAGTCCCCTGAGTTTCATAGAGAATTTCACCTTTAGAAAGTGGGACTTCAGAAACAGAGTAAAGACACTTGTGTCAAAGGAAACAAATGGTTGAAAAATCCTCAGCCTGGGGCGGGGGGGGGGGGGGGGGGGGGGGAGTCTCCTCAAACCATGAGGCCTGGGACTTCCCCATCCGGGACTTCCCCATGCTTCTCCAGTAAACAAAGATGAGAAGCTTGTGGAGGGCTATACACGTGTCATGCTGCATTTAAAAGATTGCCAGAGACAAAGGTATGGAGGGTGCAAGTTTGATTTGCAAAGTCACTGGGGGTAAACCCAAAGCACCTCATTAACGTGAAGACCCAAAGCAGGGCTACACTTGACATCTTGTTCTCACCTCCACAGGAAAGCGCCTCCCATTGATGCTGTGTTCAGAACCTGCAGAGCCATTGCTATGGCCCCAGTGAAATTCCACCTTCTCGGCTTTGAATCTGCCAGGCAGGCCAGCACCACTGACAAAATAGTCGTCCTTTAGAAGGATGGCAACTGTATAAAACGGAAGGGAAGGGAAACAAAGTGAGTTTCAAAACAAAACTTGAATGACATCTTCCACCGCTGCAAATAAAGTCCATGATTACATGATGTGAATTATTTCCTCACGCTCCTGTTTGAAAAACAAGTCAAAAACACTAGTTTGAATAAATTAGCACAATCTAGCTGCAGAATGTTCTCAAGCACCAGTTCACTCTAAATCATGAAAATTCCCAGGGAATGATCTCAGAATTTCTTATGCATTTCATAGACAGAAAAAAAGAAAAGAAAAGAAAGAAAAAGAATGGAGACAGGAAGAGAGTAAGTCGCTCTGAATGAGAATTGTCTAAGTCTGCCTGACAACCCAAATTATCTGGAGAGTGAGATCGTTCTTTTTGTAAGCTTGGATTCCTGGGGCTACCCTAAGGTTCAAGGTCTGGAACGAGATGGGAAAAACATATGAGAAGACAGATGTAAGAGGCACGACTCTTTAATTAGAAAATTTAGGCAAAGATATCGTTAAATAAAATTTGCAGCTTCTTCCAATTTTAAGGCAATATCAGTGGGCACACAGCCAGAGTTAGGGTTATATTCATTGTATTTGATAACGGTGCACAGGAAAATGCTGGGAAAATTGTATTCATTAAGTCACTCAAATTATTGCAGATAACCATATTTAATTTAATGCTTCTTTTTATTCCATGTATAGAAAAATTTTACTTGGCCCATCCAAAAGAACACCTAAGAATTCCATAACACAGGGAAACTTAGTCAATTTAAACCCTAACTTTCCAACACATAGCCCTCTTCCTTGAAACACAGGAAGGAGAAATTGAGAGCAAATACGTTGGATTTATACTAGCATAACAATTATTTTCCCCAAAGGAATGTAATATCCAAATGCATAACGGATTTCATTTTGTAAGTGATACATTCCTTTTTCTGTTTGTTTTGTAAAGTGAATTCATTCATTCATTCAACAAACACTTATCGGGTGCTAAACACAGGTGAGACGCCAACCAATATACTTCATGGTTTGTGAACAGCCAAACTTGTAGAAGCCACAGAAAAGCTCTTGTATCCTCACTGTCTCTTCTTCCTAAAGTGATCCTAGTTTGAGCTTCAGAGAGAAATCCTGCATGAAAATTAGGTTTCCATAAAAGATAGGGACTAGACTAATGACCCATCTCTAAAAGAGTGCAATTAGTTTCAGTATTTCTCTATATAAAGGAAGCATTAAAAGCAAGTAAAGGAAACCTTCGCATATAAATCCCTTTTTATTGCATTCAAAGGACAATTTTTCTCCAACTTCTGAAAAATATACAGTGAATGTTCAGTTAGTGGGACAGCGAATTAAAAGATGAAACAAAGTGAAAGCAAGTGCTTCTTGCGCTGATTAAACATGCTACAGCACTGTCTCACTTTGGTGTATGTTAGGCGTGTTTTAGCAGGGGTTGGCAAACTTTCTCTGTGAAAGACAAGACAGTAAAGACAAGACAGTAAATGTTGGGCCTCTGGTCCCTGCTGCAACAACCCAACCTAGTCCTTATAGCCAGAGGCAGCCACACACGATACGTAAATGAATGCGAAAAGCTATGTTCCAGTAAAACTTTATCCAAACTAAAATGTGGATATAATTTTCACAGGCCATGGAATCTTACTCTCCCCTTGATTGTTTTTCAATCCTTAAGAACACAGAAACTATCAGGGACTGTCATGTGGTGACCCCTAAAATGCAGTAAGAGGTTTTAGAAGATAAAATACATTAAACCAATCACACGCCTTTAGTTCTAAAGCCAAAATACATATGAATTAGCTCGGTATTGTCTTAAATACTGTTGATGACCCTCAGCCTGTTACCAATTCTATACCTACCACTTTGCATCCAAAGAACGAAGCCAAAGCACTTTGAGTGCATCTGTTACAATACACCCAGGGACTCAACAGCATATTATAAATATTTGATTTTACCTAAATCATTTATGTCTCTGTCAGGGGTCATTTTACTTGTTTTATATGAATAATTAAAAGCATAATTAGGGAACTGTACAATCTGAAACATTCATCTCATTTTTCATATTACTGTATTCCTCACTAGAGCACACAGCATGCTATGTGCACGCACCCCTGCCCCAACTCTGAACGTGGCTTATAGTCAGTCGTGTTTACCTATAGGAGTGAGAAGTGACAACTTTCCCCAAACTACCACGTCACCATTTTCGGATTACCACTGATGACACAGAGCCATTTCAAAACAAAATAAACCAAAAGTACTTACTACAAAACACAGAATGTCTCCGGAGCCATGAGCTCAGAAGATGGACAGACCTAGGTTGGAATCCAGTTCTGACACTTCACGGCAGCATGACCTTGGGCAAGTTACCTGACCCCTCTCCACCTCAGTTTCCACCACTGGTCAAATGGCAGTAACAGCGCCTACATAGCAAGGCTGTTTTGACGCCTGAAGGAGATCACACCTGGAAAGCCCTTAACAAAGCAGTGCCAGAAACCCAGGAAGGACACATGCACTGGAGACTATTGTCAAACTCCTTTGTAGAGATATGGATGGAGCTAATGTAGAACACAGAGGGGCTCCCACACAGGTGCTAACTCTCCATTTTCAGACAGACTTCCATTTCAAAGCAATACTGGCTTCCCCACAAAATAAAAAGTGAACCAGGACAGGCAAGGGTAACTGTGCCCCAAATACTTGAGAGAAGATCGTAAGTGCTGAGTTGATGCTTTGAATTCATTACAACACAGAATAAAAAGGGATTCCCTTTTCTTGATTATTTCTATGCTTTGGTCACATCAAGGGGAAAAAAAGATCTCAGTTTAGTGCTGATATGCTCTCCACACTTCCCTGATATTCATTCATTTCCCCCTTGTACCCTAGAGTAAGTATTATGCTGAATTTAATAACTGTGGCAATTTTGATTTATTTTCATAGATCACAGACATACATGTTTACAGATGTCTATCCATGTCAGACGGCACTGGTCTTCCTGTTAAGGTGTTAGTAAAAAGATTTCCTTTATAATCAGTTCATTTAATTAAAATAGAATCAATCGAAAGAAAAATAGTAAGTAGATTATACTATATAGAAAGAAAGAAAGAAAGAAAGAAAGAAATTTTAAATTCTAAAACAAGAGCAGTAAGTTGAATCTGGATAAGGGGACAATTAGGAAGGTAGAAAATAACAGCTAAAGAATGGAGACTTCTAGGATAGGAGGGGTAAATGGGAAAGATATACAGGAGTGGACTTTCTTTTTTTTTTTTTTAATTTATTTGTGAGTGAGCACGTGCACACACGTGTTCTCACACACACACACACACACACACACACACACACACACACACGAGTGCGCACAAACCGGGAAGGGGCGGGGGGGGGGAAGGGAGAGAGAATCCCAAGCAGGCTCCATGCTGTCAGCACAGAGCTCAATGCAGGGCTTGATCTCACAAACCATGAGACCATGATGTAAGCCGAAATCAAGAGTCGGATGCTCAACTGACACCCTGGGAGTAGACTTTCTAGACCAAGGCCCACTGGTTGTTGAACTGCTATCATGGACTGGGATGGAATCACAGCTGAATGTTTGAGACAGTGGAAGGAGCGAACTGGGGCTTCAAATTTGGGGTTTCTTAACCTAGAGTCTATAGTCCACGGTAGTAGCCACCCATGGGCTTTGGGGTCTTGCACCCTCCTGATACAGGAAGTAAAATTCTGAGCGTGGGTGCATACACGGAGCCAGACTCTGGAGCCAGGGGAGCCTGAATTGAAAAGCATCATCTGTCACACTCCCAACTGTGGGAAAGGCATTGTACCTCTTGGTGCCCGGGTTCCCATTCTATAAAACTGGAATTCTACAATAGCAGCTTCATAGGCTTGTGAGGAGATGGCAGGAATGACAGATGAAGAATGTTCAGAACAGTAATTCCTATATGACATGAGAGCATAAAGACAGCATGGTAGAACTGTGCAAGTGTTATTTATAAAGGTTATTACCGTAGGGAGAGGAGCCACAGCTTTTACAGACTCCCCCTGTGTCTGAGGCTCCCTAAAGTGTAACAACATCCCAGATTGTCCACAAGGAGTGGGGACGGGGAAGTTACACCACGGGTAAGGGATTCATTTTCTTCCGAGCTTGTAGGAATAACGGAGTACCTGGCATTCACAGCACTGTTTGCAGGACATCCACGCACTGTGTATAAATAAAGCTCAACATGTCTATATAATGCTGGGCTAAAGCAAATGTTCGCACCAAAATCTGAGTAAACAGCAGTAGGCGCCAAAAGTTAAATAAATAAAAATGGATGGGAGGGAAGCTAGCTGTTTGCTATCTTACCTCCACTACCTCCAAGCAATTGTTTAACACTATAAAATGAGAAAAGACTTCCAGGATTGGATCTTAATGGTGGGATCCCCCAGACCACCCACAATACAGGTGTCCATTAGGGGATGCTTTGGCCCTTGGTAAAAGGGAAATGTTCTGGGGCACCTGGATAGCTCAGTAGGTTAAGTGGCAGGCTGTTGGTTTCGGCTCAGGTCATGATCTCACGGTTCGTGGGTTCGAGCCCCGCACTGGGCTCCTGACAGTGAGGACCCTCCTTGGGATTCTTGCTCTGCCTCTCTCTCAGCCCCTCCCCTGCTCATGGGCTCTCTCAAAGTAAATAAATAAACTTTAAAACTAACAAACAAAAAAGGGAAATGTTCTGGTCTGCAAGTGAAGAAACAGGACCTCTAGTTTTAGAGTTCTAACTTCTCTGTAGGCACTAGCATTTATTTCTTCAAATATTTATCAAGTTATTATCAGGGAAGAAAAGGTAAGTAAATCAGACCTAGCTCCTGCCTCCATGGATGGTACATTTGGTGGAAAGGCAGGTCCTGGTAACTGAAATAATAGCAGAAATAACCTGAAATAACCCGAAATAACCTAGCAAGTGGGACAAGTGGTAACAGATGAGAAGCCAACCCCAGAGAGGAGAAGGGGAGTGGGTATCTTCAAAGACTGATGAAATGACCTGAGCAGAGACTTAAAGGAGCAACCTTGGAAAGTGCTGACAAGAGGAGAACACATCAAGGGAAAAGAAGCACATGCAAAGGCCCTGTGGTAATGGGAGTAAGTAAGAGGAAGCCAGGGTGGTTGGTGTCCAGAGAGCAGGGTGTGACACAGAGGCTAGGGAATGAGTCAGGGACAGTGAGCAGTCTGTCTTTACCCTCAGGAGAAATGGAAACTCCTTGATATGCTGAGAGAGAGACCAAGAAAGAAAGAGGGGGAGACAGAAAGACAGACACGATCAGATTTGGGAAATAAAACTATTCTGGTTAGAAAGGAAGAAGGCCTGGGAAGGAAGCAACACTAGTTGGTAGGAACAAAAGTTGGGAGGTTACTGCATTCATCTGCTAAAGACAGATGGGACATGTTAGGTCGGTACAGTATCAGACATCCAAGAGCTGTCAAGTCATAAGATTATCCTGGGTCTCAGTTAACTCACCGCTAAACTGAGCTAGATGAACAAAGTAGATCAGTTGACCATTTACTAGTACAAGATATGACATGTCAATCTAGCACAGAGTCCTGTGCCCTAAAAAAATAAAGGCGGGCTTCAAAAATGACCCTCAAAATTCAAAATTTACTCAAGTCTGTGTAAAACAGCACTAGTCTTCCCACCAGGTAATTGGTGTGTAATTGGCTTCTGTCTTTCCCAAAACTAGTTTCTACCACCATGGCACAGGGGCTGGGACTGTGGGATTCAGAGAAAAGAAATGGAGCAGAGCGGATGTGACACAGAACTTGTAGTGTACCAAAGACAGACCCAGTGAAATCGCTCTGACTTGAATTCCAGAGATCAGGCAAGACGGAATCGTAACAGGATGCAAGAACCCAAGAATTTGGACCTCTAAAATAGGAAAAATTTTATTTTTTTAAAATTTATTAAGTCTTTATTTTAATTCCGGTTAGTTAACGCACAGTTGTATTAGTTTCAGGTGTACAATATAGTGATTCGACACTTCCATACATTACTTAGTATTCACCAGGATAGGTGTGCTCTTAATCCCCATCACCTATTTCACCCATACCTCTCACCCACCTCTCCTATGGTAACCATCAGTGTGTTCTCTATAGTTAAGAGTCCATTTTTTTGTTTTGTCCCTTTGTTTCTTTGTTCACCTGTTTTGTTTCTAAGATTCCACATATGAGTGAGATCACATGGTATTGGTCTTTCTCTGACTTATTTCACTCAGCATTATACTCACTAGCTCTATCTGTGTTGTTGCAAATGACAAGACTGCATTCTTTTTTATGGCTGAGTAATATTCTGTTGTATGCACACACACACACACACACACACAACACCTCTTTTTTATGCAATCATCTTTCGATGGACGTTTGGGCGGCTTCCATACTTTGGCTATTGTAATCTATCTACTTTGCTTAACTTAACAACCTTTTCTTGAATCCACCTAGGCCAGACACTGTGGCATATCCAGACAAATAAGAAAGAACGTGGGCAAAGAAAAAACTACACAGTGAACACATATAAAGTGGGAAAATGGAAGTAAAAGCATGGTGATAAATGCTTTTCCTATCTGTCCTTGGTGTGGGAGGAAAGAAAAAGTAGAGAAACACCAAAAGCCATTCCAATAGTTCAAATTCATAGGAGAACGTGGCTTATTAACATACATCAGAAGCACCGTCTAACTCTTAAATTCTGATCATTTAGCTTGAAGCTAACACTAGGAACAGCAAGATTATCTTGAAATGTTCTTGATGAATGCATTATCTATTCATTCTACAAAAATGAAAGAAAGGGAAATAACTTTAGATGAAATCAAATGAGAACTGGCACAATAGACAGTTATGGCTCCTCAGGAAGAAAAAGAGAGATGCTATCTGTCTTGCAAAGGTATTTTAGACAACTTTTGAGAAGTGGGCTACATACAACCAACTTGCTTTATTGATTATGCTGGATTGGATATATAGCCCTCTCAGGGGGTTAAGACTCATAAGAACATTAAAACTGTTTTATGGGAAAGTTACTGTCTGTACATAATAGGCTGCTTTAAATATTAACTTTCTATATTCATATTTTAATATCCAAAAGGCAGTCTATTTTACAGGTAAGTGACCTGTAAATTTCCATCACAAAAAAATAAATTCTCTCTCCTGAATTTATTTTGTGGAAGAACTAAATTCAAAAAAAGACTTCTGGGGAATAAAAAAAAAAAAACATGTGTTGGTTAAAAATTAATGATGAAGGAAAAAGACATTTTTCTTCATCTAGGTATTCAAGGTATGTATAAAATGAACAAGTAAAACAAAGAAAGACCATGTGGCTTATGGGGGGGCTTTTCTTTCATGAAGCTTATAATTTTTCTGATAATTATAGATTTACGTGCAGTTGTAAGAAATAATACAGTGGTCCTGTGTCCCCTTTGTCCAGTTCCCCAAAATGGTAACAGCTTGCAAAACTGCAGTAAAATGACATCCATGTTTTTGTTTTTTATTTTTTAATTTTTATTATTTAAAAAAATTTTTTAAATGTTTATTTATTTTTGAGAAAGAAAGAGAGACAGGGCACGAGCAGGGAAGGGGCAGAGAGAGAGAGAGAGAGAGAGAGAGACACAGAATCCGAAGCAGGCTCCAGACTCTGAGCTGTCAGCACAGTCTGACACAGGGCTCGAACCCATGAACTGTGAGATCATGACCTGAGCCGAAGTTGGAGGCTTAACCGACTGAGCTACCCAGGTGCCCCTGTTTTTTATTTTTAACAATTTTTTTGGAATGCCAGTAATTCACTCAGAAGCAAATGTTGCAGTTTAATAATAAAAAACAACTGTAGAGAAGCGTCCCGTTTTCCCCATTACATTACCAAGTACATAGAAGAACAAATGATTTACTTCAAACTGCAAGTTCTTACACCCATGAACATACATCCATAAAACTTGTTGAGGCTTTTAAAAAAGATTTAAGTCCGGAGCTCACTTTTGGAGAAGGTTGCAACAGGGGTCAAGACCTGGGCATTTTTAAAGCTCCTTAGGGAGTTTAGATGTTTCCTTCTGGTTGACTCTCTAATTTTAGGTTGACTAGGGAATTTTAGGTTTTCTAGGCCATGGTTTGGGGGTATGGGACGCATTTCTTACAGATTTACTAGTAGTGAAGATCTTGGCCTCTCATTTTTGAGAGTCCTTTTTCCCCAATGAAGAATGTCATTGTTTCTCTACTTTTTCTTCGATTCTCGGCTTCTTCCCTGGGCCTTTACCTGGGGTCTTGGGCTCTGCAGGTTTCAGGTCACCAAACAGGGGAAGGCCTTTCTCTTCTTCCCGTGAGCTCTTCTGGAACCAGAAGTGAATTTGGGAGACTTTCCTATGGCATGTTTTATATGTATGCTTTCTTTCCTGGAGTTTTGGTACCAGCAGAAGGATTTAATCTTCAGATGTTTCTGGTACTTTGTACTTATACTCTGCTGACCACTTTCTTCTCACACTCTGGATTCTCTTCCTTTTGGGGGTCCAGATCCCTTTGCTGGAATACCACTAGCTGTAGGTCCACTTCCTCTTTAGTTAGGGCTGATGATATGTGTGTTTTCGAAAACTGATGTTATCTGGGGTACCTATCAGTACTATTCACAGTGGATACTGTCAATACTCGCCCTTAATTTAGACGCACGGCACCCTGCACAGTACGTATACTGTTTTTCAGTTTAATTTATAAGATTCATGCATGGGAGATAAAGCAACTGATCTTCATTTCTCCAAAATACTGGAAAATTTATGAATTCATCTGACATTTTAACAACTACAGAATGAAATAAGTTTCTAGGTTTGTGCTTATCAACAACAACAAAAAAAAGAAGACAAAGAAAAAAGAAAATCAATAACACAAGAAGATTTCTGCACCCCTGTTCCTAAACCACCATAAACTGAAACTTAAGAGAACAGAGAAACAATTCCATGTTCTTGTTTAACATTGCCTAGACGTGGTTGTCACTTTTTAAAAACCAGCCCTATGGAATCATCTTAAGATTATTTGAAATATGGCCTATCGAGGATGATGTCATGAATTTTACAGTAGTAAGTACAGTGTGAGAAGTAATGGGGATTTATTTCTGCTTCTCAGAAAGGCATGCTTCTTCTAGACTCTCTGAGACAGATGTGCTCGTATTTGGATGGCTGCGCTCTAAATTCAGGCGCGCGCACTCATGGATCTACAACAAGTTGTTGATGACTCTAGGAAGTCAGCACAGTGACAGAGATTGATAATCAGCTTCTGGAAGACCAAGGTCATGAATCAACGTGCATTGAGTGAACCCCACACTCATCTAAAACCTGTCATTGGTGATACCAAGCTGAAAGCTGTCACTGAAACGTGTTATCTTTGCAGAAGGCTGTCAAACGTTGCGAGTCAGGTAGAAAAGCGTATCAGAGAGCCCAGCGAATTGCCTTTGGCAGGTTTCCGGAATGTGGCACCGAGGTGGCACTCCATGCCAACAGCTGATAACACCTAGTATGGCAATGTTCCCGTCCACCAAATTCAGATGGTCGGAAGAGTTAATATTCCCATCACGGTTCTCCAAAGGTTACTCACGCTTGAAATACAAAGCAGGACCACTGATAGAGAAATTCTGAATTGTAATAAAAAATATATATTGTCTACATTGGAGGAGAGAAATGGGGGTGAAAAAGCATGTGTACAGATAACATTACTAGTCCCACATGTTTCCTGCACAGCTATGCAAATGGATGACTCAGGTGCAAGAGAGGGTAGCCTACCTACTCTAAGGCAAGAGGACCACTGATTATGAGAACATTATGACAAAGAGCCCAAAGCCAGGAATCACTGTGCTGACAAGTGAGAAGCAATTTACGAACAAATGAGGCCAACCCCAAACCATCAGCCATGAATAATCTCAGACAAATGCTGATTTGGAGAAAGAAAATGAATCCTCCCAAAGTTGTACATACAGCCACTTAGGTTAAAAGAAAAGACAACTCTGGTTTCATTCTTATTGTGGGTCAAAAAGGGCTGACAGTGAAGTCATTTTAGCTTAGCACTAGGGCTCTGGCCAGCCAAGGCTCTTGAAAGGGATTACTAAGAGTGGTTTGTAGTGATATCCTTGGTTACAAAGGGATCATTTCAAAAAGAAGGAAGAAAGAGAGAGAGAGTTTGTTTTAATCGTTGAAAGTTATAAGAGTTCAAAAATAAGATATGAAAAATATATTTAGTACCAATAGAATCCCAGGTAGCATGAGGTAGAGATGTAATATAATAGCCCTGTGTTTATTTTTCAGATCAGGCAGTGGGGCACAGCAAAGCGTTCTCTAATTCCATGGATAATCTAAAACTGATAATGGCACAATAGTGATTAAGAGGGAGATAGCTCCTTGCATTAGCAATGGCGAAAATAGAATGTTTCATATTCATAAATTTCAAATGACAAGTGAGGGTGATTGTGTTAAAATGAAAGAGGAGACTAGAGTTGCTGACCTGATATACAAAAAAGCGAGAAAGTGTTCCTCTGTGCTCTAATACAATAGGAAATATTAACACAGCAAAAACCCAAGGAAGGTAAGAACTTTATTTCCATTTGTGCATTCGGCACAGAGCTGCCCAAGAGAACTTTCTGCAGTGATAGCACACACTCTATCTGTGTTGCCTCAGCATGGTAACTGCTGCCCATATGTGGCTACTAAGTATTTGAAATGTGGCTAGCACAATACTACCCATGATCTTCAAATTCAAACTATGCTACAAAGCTATAGTAATCAAAACAGTATGAAACAGGCATACAAACAGACACATAGACCAATGAACAGAATCTAGAACCCAGAAATAAGTCCACACATATACAATATACGATCAACTAATATTTGGCATGAGAGCCAAGAACACTCAAAGGGAATGGATCTCTTCAATAAATGGTGCTGGGGAAACTAAAGGTTCATATGCAAAAGAATGAAGGTGGGCTCCTACCTTACATCACTCACAAAAAGTAACTTGAAATGAAATAAAGACATAAATCTAAGACCTGAAACCATAAAATTTCGGGAAGAAAATATGAGGAGAAAGCTCCCAGACATTGGTCTTAGCGATCTAAGGGATGATTTTTCTGGACATAACACCAAAAGCACAAACCACAAAAGCAAAAATAAAGAGGTGATATCACATTGAACTAAAAAGCTTCTTTCTCCACGCAAAAGAAATAATTAAAAAAATGAAAAGGCAATCCAATGAATATGAAAAAAAATCCGCAAACTACACGTGATAAAGATTTCCATACCCAAGATACATAATGAACTTATGTAACTCATTAATAGCAAACAACAACTACAATAACAAAAAACAATAACCAAAACCCACTGAAAATAATCCAAAAAACCAAACAACTAAATAGCGCTGGTTAAAACTTGGCAAAAGACCATAAGCATTTTTCCAAAGATACACAAAGGGCGAAGAGGTATATGGAAAGGGGTGAGCATCACTTATTTTCAGGGAAATGCAAATCAAAACTACAATGAGATGTCACCTCACACTTGTTAGAATGCCTATTATCAAGATGACAAGAGACAAAAAGTATTGATGAGGATGCACAGAAAAGGGACCCCTTGTGCACTCATGATGGGAATGTAAATTGGTGCAGCTGCTATAGAAAAGAATATGGCAGTTCGTCAAAATACTAAAAATACAACTACCCAATGACCCAGCAATTCTACTTCTGGGTATGTATCTAAAGGAAACGAAATCATTACCTTGAAAATATATACATACCCCCATGTTCATTGCATTATTTACAATAGCCAAAACATGGAAACAACCTAAGTGTCCATCAATACATGAATGATTAAATAAAATGTTACACACACACACACACACACACACACACACACACACGTGTGTGCACACACAATGGAATACTATCCATAAAAAAGAATGAAATCCTGCCTTTTATGAGAATATGGATGGACCTCAAGGGCACTATACTCAGTCAAGTAAGTCAGAGGAAGACAAATACTGTATGTTCTCACTTATATATGGAATCTAAAAAAGCTGAACTTAGAGAAACAGTAGAATGGTGGTTGCCAGGGGCTGAAGATGTGGTAAATGAGAAGATGTGGTCAAGGGTATAAACTTCCACTTTAAGAGAAGTAAGTCCTGGGGATGTATATCATGGTGACTAAGGTCAACAGTACTATATTGTGTATTTCACAGTTTCTAAGAAAGTATGTCTTAAATATTCTCACTGGAAAGAAGGAAGGAAGGAAGGAAGGAAGGAAGGAAGGAAGGAAGGAGGGAAGGAAGGAAGGAGGGAAGGAAGGAAGGAAGGAGGGAAGGAAGGAAGGAAGGAAGGAGGAAAGAGAGAAGGAGGGAAGGAGAGAAGGAAAGAAAAAAGGAAGGAAGGGAGGGAGGGAAGAAGGGTGGGAGAAAGGAAGGAGGGAGGGAGGGAAGGAAAGAAAGGACAATGTGAGGTGATAGGAATATTAATGAACCTAATTACAGTAATCACCTGGCAATATATGCATGTATCAAATCATCACATTGTATATATTAAACTTACATAATGTAATAAGTCAATTACTTCTCAATAAAGCTGGAAAAATAAAAGTAAAAAAAATAAATGATAAAATAAAAAATAATTCAAAAAATAAACAATAAATACAATAAATAAAAGTCAAAAATAAATAAAATTCTCCCCACAAAGATCTGAAAATGTATCTTCTGCTTTCAAACACTGAACATGGACAACCTAATGAACTCAGGGTGGGGGAAAAAAAAGATATGTGGCTATTACAACAGAGGGAGTGAACTTTAATCTTATTTGCTTTTAATTAATTAATAGTTAAACTTAAAAAGCCACATGTGGCTAGTGGCCATCATCACGGATAGAGCAGATTTCTGAAAGTCCATTCTATACACTTTACAAATGTTGATTCACGTAATCCTTATGACTTTATGAGGTTGACAGTATTTTATTAGGTACCTTTATTATACTTCTAAAATCTGAGGCACAGAGAGTGGTTAAGTAATTTGCCCAAAATCACACAGCTAGTAGAGCAAGTGGCTGGTTCTCACACCAAGAGCTGATCCCAAAGCTCTCATTCAGCTCTATGTCCCCTATAGCAACATGCACTACCTAAGGAACAAGTCGTAGGTAAGGTAAATACTAGAGACATCCAAAAATATTTCACAGTGTTTTGTGGACTAGTAAAAAAAAGACAGACTCTACCTGTTTTCCCTGTGTTTTTCATCCAGGTTTTGTTTGAAGACTCATTGTCAAAGCCATCAAGTTGTAGCTCCTGGTACTCTTCGCCAACCTGTGCATGCTGGTCTAAAATGTCTATGGGAGACTGATGACGGCCCTTGCAGCTAATGCTTGATGTGACCCAGTGCTCAGGACCATAGGCACCTGTTAAAAGAAAACGATACTTCAATCCTCATGGTTCAAGGATCAAGGATGGAATGAACAGGAAGTAGGAAGCTAAGCATGATGTCTCCGAAGGTACATTTTCCCCCATGTGCCCACTCCAAAGATGTCAGTCCAGTGGAAACTATGGATCCAAGCCACTTGCTTGATGGGGTGAGAAGATTTAAGAAAGGATATGTCCCTTAATACAGTTTTGTTTTGTTTGATTTGTAATCAAACATTTGCTAACTTTCTCTGAAATCAGATTAAGGAAGTTGAGCAGACGGGCTGTCAGAGTCGTTCACATTTTTAAGAAAATTTACATAAGTTTCCCAAAATAAGCAAAGCATTGATTCACAAGAAAACACCTTCATCAGTTTAGCATATTTTGCTATCACCAACAGTGTAACAAACACAACTTTCTTCTTAGTTCCCAGGAGTTTTTGAACTGGAAAAGGGAAAAATCAAAAATCAAAAGCAGTGTAACACGGGATGAGAGTCACTACAAAGAGGCAATGAGGCAGGGTTTTTAGGTTAATTGTGAAAGATTTTTTGGTTTGGCCTGATGTAAACTTGCATATTCAGGTACTCCCTCTCTTTCCGAATCCCTCTCTGGCCTAGGAGATGGGTGTATAAAGGTGCCTTCAGACTGAATGCAGCACTCATATAAAGACAGGCTTCTTGGGGATACACGCAGCAGGAATAAAATGGAATGCAACTATAATGCCGAATCCTACTGGGTATCAATCAGGCACAGGCAGAGAAAACATACTGCACCTGCCTCTCTGCTATACTTGGACATGAAATGATCTGGGGGGGTGATATCTATTAAATTGATATCAAACAATTAAACCAATATCTGAGACTGTTCTGTTCCCGGCCTTTGCCCTTCTAGACACGATAAAGCAGGAGGGGCCTGTTGAATGGACACGTCTTTTGCTAGAAAGATACATCTGTTCTTGAGAATCAGATATAAAATAAGTCTAAATCTTATAATTTTTAGGTTTCCCAATCAGTAAAGTATAATGTGTATACATACATACATACATACATGGATTCCAACCTAGGTTTTATAGCTTCAAATTTCTTCACGTATCAGATAGAAGAGGACAAACAGCCAAAGTGATTTCAAGAGACCAATCCACCCATGAACCAGTATTTTCACACCTCATTCTATACCTAGCTTTGTGTGATGGAGGAACAGAGACACCATAAGTCTCTCTACTACTGAATAAAAGCCTACACATTTGTCCCCAACCCACTGCCATCCACTATGGGCCACAAAGGTCCCCATCTCCCTGTGTCTATACAGCTTACAGCTAATATAAACAATGGTACCATGAAAAAAGAGACAAAGAAAATCTTTTCACTCATGGTCATGGAAGCTTCATGGCTGCAAAAGCAATTGAGGTGACACTCTAAAAATGATCCCTATTCTTGCTGTCTGGCAAGTAACTTGGCTTCTTCCTATGCCTGGGTCATTTTCCCGAATTCTCATCCCAAACAGTAAGATAAAAGAGACTATCAGGAAGAACATGCTCACCGCTTGGCAAAGGTTTAGCAACCTCAGGGCACTTTTCAAAATCATTTACAAGTGTCATAAGGCTTTCTAGAAAAAGCTAACATCACCATTGTCTTTACTGTTGGGACTTCTACTAACAGAAGACACATCAAGGGCTTTTCACTCCCGTTGTTTCATCTCTTGGTCAAATCTCCTAAGACTATGATGAGTCATAAAGGAACAGAGCGTGCATTCGCATATATTCTAGCCAAACTTCACTTTCATCTTGCAGCACTACATTTGAAGGAAAAAAGGAGGGGAAAGGGGACATAAGGAATGGCTCCAATTTTCCGATCCATTCTTTAAATATTCTTATAGGCGAATAAAGTGATTGTCGATGTGTCTCATGAGCCTATAGGTTCAAATTATGGAAACTAATGTTGTAATATCGTACATATGTGTGTGTGTGCAATGCCTTTTAGGATCTCACTAGTACAATAAAATTATACTCGGTGGGAAAAACGTGCACAGTAAAATAACTCCAAACATGTACGACTCCGAAGAAGTGAGAATGCAAGCCATCATTTGTAAATACAGACACCTGATCATTATCCTACTAATAAAGAAAAGTACTCTGCGACCTCTTAAAAGTACTTGCCATTCATATTAGATCTCAAAACCTTCCAGACATGGGTGAAATATAATTTAGCACTCTATGAAAATATAATCAGGGTTCATACCAGTGGGATCCATTTATTCACTGGTAACAATCTGAAGATTTAAGCCAACGACATGCTTGCTTTCACACTTCCACCCAATGTACATTCAAGTGCAAGTTTAATTGAAACTGATCTTCCACTTCGGATTTTAAATTAATTTTTCTTTGGAGTGCTTCATGCTCCAGACACCCTTGCCTTACAAAAACCCCTATGTCATTAGTGGAGGAAACAGAACACTTTTCCAAGCTCGGAGGTATTGATTACCTATTCTCACATTGAAGCACCATTACCATTCCACACTGGATAAACCTCTTCAGTGTTGAGACACTTTATAAAGGACTGAGAATTATATCATTAATCATTTGCAGCTGTACAATCTCACAGGAGTGAATGCTTTGTTTTTCAGAACTTGGGATAAACGCTGTTGAATAAAAAACATGACTCTAAATAAAGACTGTGGTTAACTTCAAACCTAGTTTTGGAGGCAAAAACCATCAGCAAGAAGCCTTCCGCCCTCAGGGATGACATTACCCATCGAAAACAAGAAGGAAAAGTCATTTGCGCTTCAGTTTCCCCCTACTGACTCTTTCTTAGAATGAGCAGTTGGCAGTTAGATCCATTTTCAACAGCTCACCAACTCTGACATGACAAACTAATGTACGAGGATACCTTCCTAAAAGGGGCAGGGTAGAGCACAGGGGTAGAAACCACAGGGCAGTTAGGTTGCCAAAAGAAACCCGCCATTCACCTGTTAAGAGTCTTGTAGGAATGAGTTATTTTTTAAAAAATGTTTATTTAGTTATGTTTGAGAGAGACAAAGAGAGCATGAACAGAGGAGGGACAGAGAGAGTGCGAGAGAGAATCCCAAGCAGGCTCCACATTCAGTGCAGAGCCCGACGTGGGACTCAATCTCACAACCGTGAGATTTTTGACTTGAGCTGAAATCAAGAGTTGGACTCTCAACTGGCTGAACCACCCAGTTGCCGTTGGAGGAATCACACCTTAATGGAGACACACTGCCAACATATTTGCAGCTAGAGGATCAAACAGTGGCTGTGGAATCCCACTCAACTTGTGATGAAAAATATTTTCTTTTTAATGAATTCAGTGGATGCATTTGAAATTCCTGGCTAAAGGTTTGATGTCAGTGTAAAGGTACCCCTGGCAGGGAGGCTTCCACGAGGCACGTACAGGGTTGTGTGTTATCCTGGCAGTGGGCTCCTGTTTTCCCTGGAACATCCTATCACTAATATAATTTGTTGTTTATTTCTTGGTGTCTGTCTTCCCCATTAGTTCATTACTCTCTGGGAATAGGTTCCTTCTCTGTCTTGTGTTGTTTTATTCCTATGCCTAGCACAGGGTCCTACCTACAGCGGATTGCTAATACATATTTTTTTATGAATTAGAAGATGATTTTAACGAGTTGCATACTTCTGTCTGTCTTCCAATGACACTATGGTGCTATTTTGGTTTTCATTTTATACTTCTATCTGCTGGCCTTATTAAGTCTCCCTGACTCAAGAGTCAGGATATCAACCTCAGAGATAAATACTCCTTCCTTTCATCACTTATATGTTAAATTAGCCTGAACGGGGATGAGATAAAATAAGCTGCAGGTATGTGATGTGCATGATGGAATCGTGTGCAAATTTAACAAGCCCACTAAATGCAATTACAGTTTTTTAAAGAAAGGAATGTGACAGAACTTTGCTTTCAACGCCTTTGTTGAAGCATGATTATTTTTAAGGCTCTCTTCTTTTTTCTATGCCTTAACAGTGTTCTCTAATCAAAGAAGGTCAACTAAGGCAGAAAAATAGTCTTGTTTCATCAACTTATCACTGTAGACATTTAAATATTGAACTGACATCTGCTCAGTATCAGGCACAGTGCTAAGAAATGGGGGCCAGCAAACGGAGCTGCCAGTTGCCCTGGGGGTCTCCAGGACAACTTAAGAGGAAGGTGATTCAATTTTCTCATCCACACAATGGGAAATATTAGTGGTATCCACAATAAAGGGTAGTTTTGAGGATTATACGAGATAATCAGTGGATAAAAACCCAGTAAATGGTGGCTGCTATTTTGCCATTGCTACTGTGTTAAAAAACATGTAGCAAGCCCTCAAGAACTTGACTATTTAATGGAGGAAACAAATGTGTAGTCCAACCAAGAGCTAAGGCAGGGGGATGAAGGCGTTTTATGATATACAGAGAGAGAGGAGGGGCCCTCGCGTCCCCAGGGGTAGGACTTTGAAGTTGACAGTTTAGGGGAGTCACTCTTTGAAATGCTAAGAAGTTTACTAGGCCCTGGTACTTCCCATTTGTAGACCACAAGAGTCAAAAGTATAGTTGATCCTCCCAGACTTGGAGTTTAATCCCAGCACCAGCTGGATTTAGTGCCTAGCTTTCAAAGAACAGGAAAGGAAAAGAGAAAAATAACAACTTCCCCATGGAGAAGCCTGGTAATCCCACCTTAACCAAGCGGTGAAGGTTACGGTCACCTGGAATACCACGGACTACCATGCACATCTTGACGGATGTGATAAGAAGGGAGCATCACCTCTGTGGGATTCTTTCTAAAATTCCATAACCTCTGTCTGGTCGTGAGAAAAACATCAAACGAATCCAAACTGAGGAACATTCTATGAAATACTTGGCCGATACTCCCCATGACCTCAAAAGTGTCAAGGTCATGAAAACCCAGGAAAACCTGAAAATCTGTCACAGACCAAAGACCAAGGAGTGGTGACCAAAAAAAAAATGCATTGTGGGATTCTAGATTAGGAAGTGAAACAAAATATAAAAATGAGTGTGAAAAGTCATGAGCTCCGAATAAAGTTTAGCGAGTTAACAGTAACACACCAGCGGTGGTTTCCTGACTGTTCTTTGTCTATAGGGCCATTCTGTGGTTACACTGAAAATAAGATGAAGAAATATAAATGAAACTACTCAGAAGCCAAATAAAATCTAAGTGTTGTTAATATCCAAATTTTATTGGATTTACTGTTACGTATCTGGGGGTAGGTCTATGGCCCAAAAGATAAAGGAGATGGGTATTGATTTATAGATAATACTGGGATTGTTGTCATAACCTCTTTGCATGAAAGGAATTTCCACTGAACAAAACCAAAGGAAGAGAGAGACTGGCTTGAAGAAAACACAGCAAACGTGTGGGTGATATTTCATTATTTAAGCTTATATAAAAACGTTACAAAGTTGGGAGAAATTCACCTTTAAAAACTATAGTTAAGGAAGAACATTATTACTTAATTTACGGCTCATTTGTGCATTAAAAAAAACTGCTTTTACCTCCCTGGTGTACCATTAACAAGCCACTGTATTTCTCTCATTTTGAGATGCTACAATTCAGTAGACATCAGGAAGACATATTTCTACAGTAAGGCGAATAAATCACACAATTGGAGTTTAATTCCGACTGGCCTGTTTAAGGTAGATAGAATTCCCTATGTGAAAATGATGGCAAATACTGTAAATCTGGGCTCCTCTCTGAGACCCCACTTCACAGTGTTTTTTTAAGGCAGATTTAACCCACAGAACCTGGTCGACATGCATAAATTTTGGAACAAAACTAAGCTATTGTGTTCAAAGAAAATACAAATCCCAGAGAAACATCTCAATTTTGCCCCCCACGTCCAGCAATATTATTTGAAAAGTCCAATGTGAACCAATATAAATGTTTAGCAATAAGACTTTTCAACAATTTAAGTAAACTACCTCATTTAATTATTGTTCATTATTAACACCTGACTTGAGAAAGAAAGAAAAGTACTATTTTTAGAGCATATAAATCATACTTTTGTTTAAAAGCAAGGAATTTCAAATACCTAGGATTTGTGTTCCAAACGATGATTTCTTTAAATACCTAGGAGATTCTTTGTAGAAAATAAGCATACACCTTGAATTTATTTTACCATAATACATCCAAATAACGGTTTCTGTTCACTAATGAAAAGC
Organism: Prionailurus viverrinus; assembly: GCF_022837055.1. Lineage (NCBI taxonomy): Eukaryota > Metazoa > Chordata > Mammalia > Carnivora > Felidae > Prionailurus > Prionailurus viverrinus. The sequence continues at coordinate 28,916,580 of NC_062562.1, read as the reverse complement.
CATTAAAAATAATGAATTCTGTCTAAATCTAATTAAAAACAAAACTAATATACATGTTATGTGCTGTTGCTAGTCAAATATGCTTATTAATGCCTCCCTCAAGGAACTTATATTAAAAGTATGACCTGAATCCAGGGTTATTACCCTGCATCTTGTGGTCTACTTTTAACCAACAGCAACAACCCAAAAATATTAGTATTCATTTTTTTACCTAATATTATAATTAATGCTTTTTCTACCAAATCTAAAACACATCTTAAAACTATTCCATTTTTTAATTAAAAAGCTCTATGGGATTCAGCTTATGATTCTTTTGCATTCTCCACTACCAGTAACTTAATTACCTTTTTCTGCATTTATTGCTGGACATATGAAAAAAAGAAAAAGGAAGCGCTAAAAAGCATTCACATTGCTGATCCCCAGTGTTTTCCTTTTATTCGTGTATAATTATGAAGTTGTTCAACATTGTTCAAAGGAGTTTTCTAATTTTTAAGCCAGTTAAGAAAATGGAAATTTTCCTTCCGATTGACTAAAAGAGTTGGGCAAATTTTTTGTTTTCAAATTTTGGGTATAAAACCTTCATCCCCCTATTTCACATCAATGGTGTGCTTTTAAGGTAATTATCAATAACTAACCATAATACCAGATACAGTATCAGACACTAACACCAGACGTGGCAACTACATTATTCATTCTTTAGTACCAACTATTATTCATTTTATTTTGCAGGATCTCTGTCTTAGGACTGGATGTTAAAACTAATATTAGGTAAAATATGAAAGAGCACAAGTATTTAAAATGAAGGCCCCAGATTCTAATCTTGATGCTGAAGATCTCTCTGGAGACTATTATATTGTCCTTAAAAAAGAGGGTATTGCATAAAATGACAATACCGGTGGTGACTACCCAGGAGTTAAGAGGACTGGGTGATTAATTAGTGATGTCTGCATGGGTATGTGGGATGACAGGAATAATGCATGCACTATGAGCACGATGCAATTCACAGACTAGGGAGTTCTGAAGGTCCTTCAAAGACAAAGTCTATGATGATGCCTGTTTAGAAGTATCTGGGACTAAAAAATTGTATCTTTCAGGAGGAATCTACCCTCATCCAAACATGCAGTCAAAATTCCTACTAATAATGAGATAGTTGATTCACTCAAAATCTGGCAAGTAATGTTTAATTTTTTTAATCTTTGAGAGACAGAGTGTGAGCAGGGGAGGGGCAGAGAGAAAGAGGGAGACACTGAGTCTGAGGCAGGCTCCAGGCTCTGAGCTGTCAGCCCAGAGCCCCACACGGGGATCAAACTCACAAACTGTGAGATCATGACCTGAGCCAAAGTCAGACGTTTGACTGAGCCAACCAGGCAACCGGAACAAATAATGTTTAAAGTTGGGCCAAATTTATTTATTTACTTGTTTGTTTGTTTGTTTTTGAGACAGAGCACAAGTGGGGGAGAGGGGCAGAGAAAGAGAGAGAGAATCTTAAGCAGGCTCTGTGTCCAACGTGGAGCCCAACAAGGGGCTCGATCTCACAACCCCAGGATCATGACAGAGCTGAAATCAAGAGTCGAATGCTTAACCAACTGAGCCACCCAGGCACCCCACAGGCAAATTTTAATTTTGCTTTTTGTAGATACAACAAGGAATTGATTACAAAGAACATCTGAGATATTAACAAAAAAAGTCACAATTCTTACTGCCCAATGCCAAACATCTGAAGTGTTTAGAAGCTACAGGTAAGTTTGCTCCAGACCCGAAGCTTTCAACCTTCCAGGGAAGCACTCAGTACACTTCACACGACAACAATCTTATCTTCGGGAATTCTGACTGCCTCCACAAAACTTAACACAAACAATCATCCAAGGATTAAAATGGTCACATGGCATAGTGGAAAAAGCATGGGGCAATGAGACTTGACACTTGAATTCTAGATCAAACATGGCCAAGAAGCTTTAACTCACATGATAGCCTCAAATGACTCTACGATTATTTATCAGTAAAGTCCAGAACAATTAGCAATGCATGTCAAGCACATCAGAGAGGCAGGTGGTGACAGTCCTGCCACAATATTGCTCTTTTCACTCCATTCTCAACTCTGCAAGATAGACATGGATGTGGCAGTGGTCAAGCCTTAAAATGATTCACCTTCCTTACACATGAAATATTGGATCGTCTCTAAAACTTGTAAGAATTCTTTTCTTTTTTAGTGTTATTTATTTATTTTTATCTTAGAGAGAGAGTGCAAGCAGGGGAGAGGGGCAGAGGAGAGAGGAAGTTTTAGGCAGGCTCCACACTCAGTGTGGAGCCCAACGCAGGGCTCAATCCCACAACCCTGGAATCATAACCTGAACCAAAATCAAGAGTCAGAGGCTCGGGGCGCCTGGGTGGCGCAGTCGGTTAAGCGTCCGACTTCAGCCAGGTCAGATCTCGCGGTTCGTGAGTTCGAGCCCCGCGTCGGGCTCTGGGCTGATGGCTCAGAGCCTGGAGCCTGTTTCCGATTCTGTGTCTCCCTCTCTCTCTGCCCCTCCCCCGTTCATGCTCTGTCTCTCTCTGTCCCAAAAAATAAATAAACGTTGAAAAAAAAAAATTTAAAAAAAAAAAAAAAAAGGGGCGCCTGGGTGGCGCAGTCGGTTAGGCGTCCGACTTCAGCCAGGTCACGATCTCGCGGTCCATGAGTTCGAGCCCCGCGTCGGGCTCTGGGCTGATGGCTCAGAGCCTGGAGCCTGTTTCCGATTCTGTGTCTTCCTCTCTCTCTGCCCCTCCCCTGTTCATGCTCTGTCTCTCTCTGTCCCAAAAATAAATAAACGTTGAAAAAAAAAATTAAAAAAAAAAAAAAAAAGAGTCAGAGGCTCAACCAACTGAGCTACCCAGGCACCCCAAAACATGTAAGAGTAAGAACAAGAACAGTTCTTTTCACACTGAGGAAGAATGAACTAGGTATATAAAATATTTGTTAATATCCTACCAACATTCACCCTCGCTGAATACATTCCTACAAGAAACCACAGAGATGTGATGAGCATTAAGTAAATTCTTACTGATAAAGCATGTCCAACAGTACTTGGCACATACTAAGGCTCAATAAACATGATTATTTATACTTTCTTCTGGAAACTACTTTCAAACCCTAAATTCTGGATGGTCTGACCCGGCTTCTGGCTCTGGAAATAATGTCTGATTGGTATTTGGCTATCAGCTTAATTTCATCCTCCTTGACATGTAATTGGCTTGGGAAGGGGTGTTAACCCAGGACTAAGTCAATTAGCACATGGAATTTCCCTGGTCAGAGGGAATGTTTTAGGTTGGTGTTATTCAATATGGGGCTCTGAGGGAAGATCTACCCTCCTCCCAGAATATGAATGAACAAGAGGAAGAAAGTGGACTGGACTGCAATGAAAGGGAAATCAACCAGAGGCTAAAGCTGGTAGGTAAAAAGGCAGAAGGAAAGAGGAAGGCAGGGAGGGAGGGAGGGAGGGAGGAAAGGAGGAAGGAAGGAAGGAAGGAAGGAAGGAAGGAAGGAAAGAAAGAAGGAAGGAAGGAAGGAAAGAGGGAAAGGAGGGAAGGAAGGAAGGAGGAAGAGAGGAAACCTGATCAAACATTCCTGAAATTTAACTTTCATCTCTACGCTTTTCCATTTTAAATGTCTTTGTAGTTAAAACAGCTTGAGTATGCCTTCTGCTATTGGTGACTAAAAAATACATGATATAGGGGCTTCTGGGTGGCTCAGTCAGTTGAGCATCTGACTCTTGGTTTTGGCTCAGGTCATGATCTCACAGTTTGTGAGTTCGAGCCCCGCCATCAGGCTCCACGCTGACAGCACAGAGCCTGCTTGTGATTCTCTCTCCCTCTCTCTCTCTGCCCCTCCCCTGCTCACTCTCTGTCTCTCTCTCTCTAAATAAATAAATAAACTTAAAATACATACATATATATGATATAATCAGAATATTTGTTTAAAAAGACAAAGTATTCAATGCTTTCTCATTCTTCACTAACATGAAAATGTTAAATTATAAAGATAAAGATCAGATATGCTTGCTGGATGGACTATTATAAAGGATAACATCTCCTGATTCCCCTTCCTTTCTGTGTGTCTAGCTCTCCTCTTTCCCTACACAGGAGAGGGATAAACTTGAGGAAGAGTTTAAAGATTTCATTTAGACAGAAGCACAGGGAACAAACTCTGAAGTCCTTGCTGTAAATTCTTACTCTTGGGAACAGAGGGGTCAGGGGATAAGAATCCCCAAGAGCCCCAAGTGGAACAGCTGCCTCTCACCAAAGGCTTCTGCCTCAGACACAAGCCACAGCACAAGGTGTTAGGTAGGAAAGGTGCACTGAGGAGATCGTGTCTTAATCCCACAGGTCACAAAGGGGAAGGAGACAAAACTGATAGTTGAGGTCTGGCTCAGACCTCATTTCCTGTCTTGGGCTGGAGGGCCCTTTTTCTCACCATTACTTTCTCATCCAGTGTCATGACCCACAGTATGTTATGGAGCACGGGTAGGAAGAGGAAACATTCCCAGAGTTTGGTGTTAGGGAGGGCTAACGGTCTATGTAACAACCCACCAACCTAAGGGCTGAGAGAAAAAAAAAAGAAATTAAAAACAGTTTTATGAGGCATTCACTCAACAGCTGAGGGGCCTGGAGTGGAGGGGGTCTGTGGCATTGGACGGCACTTCAGAGGGTGCAGACAGGATGATTAACACGCTTCCTGTGGCAACTATAAAAGGAGGAATGTATGCTCTAAAATGTATTAACTATTAAACGCTATCTGGGGGAATGTCTAGACATAAAGCGACACATTTATGAGGTGAAGCCAAAACAACATGACGGATCCTGTGTCTGTCACACTGTGAACAGTTCACTGTAACTTGTACTTTTCTCTATTTCATTAAATTTATAGTGTAAGTAACTTCCCATAAAGGGTATCTAGAAAGAAAATTGGAGAGATTTAGCAGACGGGACAGTGACAAACAGAACATCAACTCCATTTCACCTAGTCAGAGGTGTCTCCGCCAGCTTAGCAATCACATCCAATTTCCGTAACCTTGTTTACTTCCCTTCCTTGTAGATAGTCCATTAGGAAAGAAGCTCCTTGATGTCAGATACTTGTCTATTTTGTTCATACAACACATAGAGGGTCCAATAAATAAGTACCTGCTTGAATGGACTAGGATTAGGTTGAGACATTCACCAAAACCTCAGTTATCAAGTTAAATAACATTTTAATGCAATCTTTTAAAGTTTAAAACGTACATCAGCCATTGTGATGACAACTTTCTACGTTTCATCTTCTTAGATCCTTTCAACAACTTGTGTCAAGGATGTGCTCATTTCTCCCATTTAACAGATAAGGAAGTTGAGGCTTAGAGGCTAGGAGGCTTGCCCTCACATAGTAAGGGACAGAACAAAGAGTCAATTCCAGATCTATGGGACTGACCTACAAATTACAAGGGCTTGTGTAGTACAGTATGCAGGCCAAATCTGGCCCATCAGTTATTTTTGTAAATAAAGTTTTATTGGAACACAGCCACATTCATTCATTACATATTAGCTATGGCTTCTTTTATGCTATAAAACCAGAGTTGAGTAGTTATGAAAGAGACAACACAACATAAAATATTTGCCATCTGACCTTTTGTTTATAAGATGAAAGAATTGGCAGTGGTACAAATATCCATCAGTGGAGATGTGCTAAGGAAACTACATCCATTACTTAATACTATACAATGGTTCAAGAGTAGATAATCCTATTCAAGTATAAATTCCAAACGGATCCAAGATTTAAACAATTAAATAAGTAAAGACACAAGAAGCAGTTGCAGGGAAATCTGTAGTAGGAAAAGCATTTCTATATATCATGTAGTAGCCCAAACTCTGAAAAGACTGATGAAATCATATACGTTAAAGAAATATTTAATTTTCTGATTGCAGAAAGCACCACAAGAAACACAAAAGAGATGAACAGCCATCAAGACATTTGCAATTTATACCACAAAAGGGAAAACCATTTAGTATATATCACCTTCAGTATATCGAGATTCTAGAAATCAAAGACCCAAAATCCCATATAAAAATGGGCAAAGGGGGCACCTGGGTGGCTCGGTCCAACTCTTGGTTTCAGCTCAGGTCATGATGTCATGATTCATGAGTTCGAGCCCCATATTGGGCTTTGCGTGCAGATAGCTGGGAGTCTGCTTGGGATTCTCTACCTCCCTCTCTCTCTGCCTCTCCCCCTCTCATGCTCTCTTAAAAATAAACTTTAAAATCAAAATCAAAATAAAAAATGGTCAAAGGATAAGAACCAAGAGTTCAAAAAAAGGAAATACAAATGGACCCTTAATGTAGGAAAAGTTGCTGTGCCTCATTAATAATGAGAAATACAAATTAAAATTTTATGGATGTATTCTTTCACCTACTAAATTAGTAAACATCAAGATGTTTGATTACACACTATTAGCAAGGATGTATACAAATAAGCACTTTCATTTATGGCTACTGAGAGACTGATACAATCTGTATCAAAGAAAATTTGGCAATAACAATTAAAATAACAAACGTGCATTCCTTGGACCCTAGTATTAATTCCACAGATATATTTGCATTGGCACAAGGTTAAGGTTAGTCATGGAAGCATTGTTGGTAATATCTAAGACTGGAAACATAATAAACATCCATCTCCAAAGGGATAGTTAACGAAACTAGGGGAAATCAATGCAATGGCACATGTGGAATGGGAAACAACGGATAAGAAAAAGAGAGCTCTTTAAAATGGTAAAACTTTCAAGTTATTTTTTTTAAAGAAAACTCTACCCACAATGTGGGGCTCAAACTAATGACCCCAAGATCAAGAGTCATATGCTATAGCAACTAGCAACCAGGAACCCCACAAGTGACTTTTTTTAGTGACAAAACTGATATATACCAATCTTGTTTGAAAAATGAGAAGGCCATATATATATTTATTGTATGTACATAAGATACGTTTGGAAGCATATGTAAGAAACCATTAACACTAGCAGATGAAGAGGAAATAGGGATGGGAGATTTTTCACTACTTACTCCCTTATGACCTAGGAAGATATTTATTTTGAGAGAATGTATAGTACTTTTGTAATTGACAACAACAACAAAAAACATATTTAAAAAATTTTGACACTTACACGTCTGAGACCTTGACCTGAGAATATTCTCTATAGACTCTGGAACTCCTGTGGTCTTAATACATTATGGCATGCACTCTCAACAGGGGTGAGCATATGTTTTGGGGGGGGGCAGAATATGTTACTTTTTTTCCTAGCCTTAAAGCACAGATATACATAAAACCCATGATCAGATATACAGTCTGTCTATCTATGTTATTAGAATTTCATGGGTTAGGTGTGATTAGGGCCAAATGTCTAAAAAGGCTGAGGAAGGAGGTAGTAATAGAAAACAAGGTTTAGAAAGGAAGTACGTATTATGCAATTATGTGGGCAAAGAAGACCCTTGGGTCTTTTTCTTGTGATTGTTAAGTGAGATCCTTATTAAAGCAAATATTCTACTTTAACCTTAAAATGAGATGAATATAGGAAGAGTCAATATCACTGAGAAGTCATTCCATTCCTGACCGTCCTCTGCACTGGCTGTGCCAACACTCAAGTTGTGATCTGAACAACAGTCTGTACAATGCTTCCATTTGGCTGCCCCACCTGTGGCTTCTCTACTACATCATATTTAATCTTTGCCCATCATCCCTGCCCCTCAGGAACTAGGGGGATCCTGATTCTGTCATCTAATCTCAGAACTCGGCCTCCCAGCAACATGCCATTCGCAAATTTAATAAATCCATCTCCTCCGTCAAGTTGTTGATAAAAATACTCCAAAGGCCATGGCCAAATATAAAACTTTCCATCATGACAGTGGTGCATTATCCAGAATTCCCTGGGAAGAGCTTTTCAATCTACTATGAATCCTCATTTCTCCATCTCAACTCTGAGAAAATCATGAGACATTCTGTCAAGGCTTTCTCTGAAATCCGGTACCCATATTGGTTGCACTTGAAAATCTAGTAATATTTGCAACACACTGCAGAGTTTTAAAACAGGGAGCAACAAGGAACCTCCATTGCAGAAGATTAGAATGTACGAGGGCAGGACACTTGAATTTCCTCACCCTCGTTACCCACAACTGGCAGTGCAGGCATTGGATAAGTAAAGGTCGCAGGAGATAAACTGGGCATACAAGGGGAATATTAAAAAGAACAAATCAGCAAAAACCCAGAAATGGTCAGCTCTCTTCTTTTTCACTCTGTCAACAATGTGTGATCAAAATAAAATGTCTGATGGAAAATTTCATAAACCTTAAGAAGCATTTATTTTTAGGAATGAAACCGATCACCGATGAAGATAATGTAATTATGAGAGTTATAGATGTGAGCTATTTCTACTGACAGTGAAGACAGGGGTCACCATTCAAAAAAAAAAGTATCCTGTAGAAAAATATCAATAATTTTATTTGCAAGTGGACTACAATTTCACCTCAGGATTTCATCTCAGGCATGATGTGGCAGTCCACCAATGGCCATGGTTCCTAAATACTGAACCAAAGGCAAGTGCTGGGCTTTATGTAGTGGAGAAGTTAAAAAAAAGAAATAAAATCCACATTCCTGAGCTTCTAATATCAGCACTGAGTGGGGCCAAGGAAACTGTTTTGAGAATAGTGAAAACAGCCACGAACAGTCCTAAGACATGACAATGAGTACTGTTTCCAGACGTTGTGCGACATGCTTTACAAGAATCGTCTCACTTAATTCTCAAATCCACCATAAGCTGTAAACTTCACTATTGCCGCTGTCATACAGATGATGCATGGAGGGTCTCAGTGGTCCAAGACCACTTCCCTAGTAAACAGCTTTGGACTTACCTACTTTACACCCATTCTTTATATATAGCTAATATTTACAGGCCACTGACAGTGGACCAAAGTCCCTGGGTTATTCTGTTGTTGTTTCTGACAATACTATTCCCAGTTTATGGATGAAGGTATTATGCCTGCAAAGGTTAATTTGTTTCATATTTAGATCACACCGTTAAGCAAAAAGTGGAACCAATATTCAAACTCAGACACTTGGCTCCAAGGACTCCTCTCCCCCTTTAAATATCCTGCTATAGTAATATATAAATGGGTAGAGACTTCTGGGTAGTTCTGATGTAAACCAAATCTGGATGTCAATTTCAGCTCAGTTTGCATGGCTAGATCCAAAAAGCTACTCCACAAAGGACTGAATCTCTCAGCCAAGGCCATAGGTTAGGGAGAAAAGCCTACTGGTAGCTTTGACCTTGGCTCCTCATAATCAGAAAATAAAATATTTGTTTCTATCAAAGCATTAACATTTTCAATAAAACCATGTGTTTGTAGTTGGAGCACAAAGCTAAGTTGGCAGATAAAGGTAAATGAAGTGAGCTAGCAGGGACTTCTGTTGTCTTCAGACAGTCATTTACAGAAGCACAGAGGGCCCATCATTACCATACCAAATACCATAAACACTGCAGAATCAAGATGGAAGGAAAAGCCGATGGAAAAAATTACATGTACAACCAATTAAAATCACACCTCCATTTGTACAAAGAGGGTTTTCCCTAGTTAAGGTAACAAAAGATTTAAAAATATTTAACAACCATATTAACCCACTTTAAAGAAAACAGTGCTGAGACATCAAAGTAAATAACTGCAGTTAACACTTAGATGAAAAGAAAAGGCTTGGCCATGGTGTGGCTGAATGGTGTTGGTTCTGTAATTCTTCCACTAGTTAAGTTATTAATACCATGAGGTATACTAGGTATGATATCCAGAAAGCAAAGCACAATTTTACAGTTGTATGGTGGGACTCCTATATCTGGGGCTCTTTCAAGAAAAAAGAAGAAACTAGACATTGTTTAGATAATACAATGAAGAATCATATCTGGTAAGATGCATTAATAACAGGATTAAAAAGAAGCTGAAGTAAGGATCCATGGGCTGTGACTAAGCAGGAGAGAGAACATACATTTCCCTTCTGAGTTCAAGAACTACAGCAACGCACGAGGTAAGTATATGCCAAAGCCCGTCCACCATATTGATGAACTTTGCTGAAATTGTTTTTAGTTTAGGAGCTCTCACATCCCAGAGAAAACGCTTAGTGATTTCCAAAACAGTGGGATCCTGGTTGTGAAAAACAAGCTCTCTAATTAGCAAATTAGAAGTCCCTTCCTTGCAGATAAAACTGCTAATGCAGACAAAGCCTCAGTATAAAATAATCATATTCAGAAGATGCTGGACAAAGAGGAGAAAATGTGCTCTAATCAGCTTTCATTCTCTTTGTAGCCTTCATACTCAACCATAGGACCACTCTTTAAGGGGGAATCTAGACTTTTAGAGTATCTAGGTAGGAGAGGTTGTTTTCATTTATTAGTGTTAAATATTCTCCCCAACTCCCTCCAAAAACACTGAACTCAGAGAAACAAGGGAAAACAAGCATTTGATCAAGCACAGACATTTCTTTAAGCAGTAGGTTCTTATCCATGCTTACTGGGTTGTATGAACAGGCCTCTCAACCACTATGTTTCTGGGCAAAACTTCTGTACTTAATATCTATTCTGAATTTGTTTTCCAATACGTCAAACTAGGGCTGTTCCCCTCTCTTTGGGTATGATTCTAAAAAGAAGCAAAGTGTCAGGACAAAAAAGAGAAAGCAATCAAACTACTCCACTGGCTGTTCATACTCTATCAAAATTAGAAGCAAGTTAAACTTAACACCCATATTGCTTTTGGCCTCATTTCACCAAAAAGTCCAGAGCCCCAAAGGGCAAGCATGCTCCTTCTGAGACTGGGGTGGATAAAGGAATCATCAGTACCTTTCAGCCTAACACTTCTCTGCAAGTTTGGAAGGCCAATGTTCTGAAAAACAGGTATTTATTCTGACCCCACATGACATCCTTGGTCAGAAGCTGCAGGTCCATATGGACGTTGAATCACAAAACCCTAGTCTTATATCCGTTTGTCTACTCCACATCTTTGCTCGTGATTAGTGAGCATCTCACATTTCTCGTGTGCAAACCTGAAGTTCCAGAACTTTCTTCCATCCTGAACTTCATTCAGTGTGGTCTTCACTATCTTCCTAGCATCCTTCGAGTGCTCAGGACAAAAGTTTTGGTGTCAACCCTCACACCTTCTTTATCTTCTTCCTCAGATACAGGAGGGGATCTTTGACTTCACCTTCACAGCACATCCAGAAGCCGATGTCTTCCACTGCTCCCACTTGCACCCAAACTGCCATCATCTGCCCTATGAATCACTGCAACTGTTTCCACCCCTGACTCCTTGATTCTCCTTCCCCACCATCAGCAGCCAATAATCTTGTTAAAACATAAGCCATATACTTAAAACCCTCCCACAGCATCCTTCCTTATCCAGAGGAAAAGCCAAAGACCTGAAAAATTGTCTACAAGGCACCACACATCAGCTTCCTGACCCCAATTACCTCCCTGACCACAGCTCCCACCTCTGTCCCCCTTGATCCCACAATATAAGCCAAATGGGCTTCTTTATGTCCCTGAACATAACCAGCATTTTCCTGCTATCCCCTCTGCCTCTCCAGGGTAACAGGTAACCCCTCACCTCCTTGAGATCATTACTTAACTGTCACTTTTTCAAGAAGACCTGCTCCACCACTCAAATTATGTCCCTAACTCAATGTGATTTCTTCCTTTTATTTTTTCCTCCGTAGCACTCGCCTGTTAACATTTTACATAATTGTTTTGTACATTGCCGGCTATCTACTCACTGCCCCCAGTGGAATGCACACTCCATAAGGACAGTGGTGTGCCTGTTACGTGCACTGTATATATACACAGGTCAGTAAATATTCTTGCAAACATAAACAACAATGTGGTTTCAAATTAAAATAGAAAGGATTTGGGTTGCCTGGGTGGCTCAATCGGTTAAGCGACCAACTTCGGATCAGGTCATGATCTCATGGTTTGTGAGTTCAAGTCCCGCACTGGCTCTGTGCTGACAGCTCAGAGCCTGGAGCCTGCTTCGGATTCTGTGTCTCCCTCTCTCTCTGACCCTCTCCCACTCATACTCTGTCTCTCTCTCTCAAAAACAAATAAACATTAAAAATTTTTAGAGGGTTTTAAACAACTTTATTGAGGTTTACGATATACGCTTACATTCAAGCATTTCAAGCATACGATTCAATGATTTTTAGTCAATTTATTGAGCTGTACAACCATCGCCACATCCCAGCTGCAGAATGCTTCCATTATATCAAATGATTCGGAGAGAAATTTTAAACTGGAAAGTACCTACATTACTTCTCCCTTGTGATGCAAGGTCATCAAACTCATAGGAATATGGTTTTTAATAAAAGTAGCTTGGTCACGGACCACCGTTACTCAGCATTTTATGATTTCCTTTTGTTTCGAGACACCAGAGTTTTCTCGTTTATACACAGCACCACAAGATCAATGGAAAGAACACATAGGTAGAACCTGAATCCTGCTCTTTTACCAGAAACACTGAGTAACAGACGTAGAAAACCAATACACAAATATGGGGTTCCCAGCATTGCCTCTACACATTGCGGGAAACATCTTCCCTTCTTGATCTAGTACCAGTGGGACCCAGGTTCCGTCATGGGCTCTCATTCAAATATGCCCAGCTGTGTCCTTCCATGATGGTGAACCTTCAAATTAGCAACCTTCACTTTTAGAAACCAAGGACTCCTTGAAGCTACCACATGCTAATATTCAAATCACCCTGGCACATGAATAAACTAACAGCAGGACAGAAAATAAACAGAAAGTTAATCACCATCAAACGGTTACCCTTAGGATTTCAGAAGGTTTCAGGAAACTTAGCACAAGTGGCAGGTATAACTTCCCATACATGAGCTAACTTGGGTCCTATTCCTTTATTGGGGTTTTCCCCCTCTAACCTGCCAGTGCAGACCTACCAAGTTCAAAGCCAAGATTTAAGTTATTACTTTGAGATTTAGATCCAGCTCCTCAAATTTTCACGGAGAATTCAAAATAAATTCTAAACACCCACCTTAAAAATCACAATGAAGATACCACGAATAATCTACCTTTACTATTCATTATATCAAACAACCCCTTCCAATCCCAAAGGTGTTTTCCCTTTGCATATTTAGGGAAAATCTGTTACACAGTAACCACTAGGATTTCAAAACAAAACACACACGGGGTGTCTGTCCTTTCAAATATTGCTTATAACTTACAGAGGCAGATATTAAACCAGCTTCTAAAAGTGGCAAACCTTAATACCACATTTGAAAATAAGGTGGCAGTGTTTTCTTCAGACCTCACTAGATGTTACTCTCTGCGGTCTGCATTTCTTTGTTGGTAATTCTTAAAAGCAAGGAAGAAAAAGAAAACACCTTAAGTATGGTCTTCTTAACACAAAAACACAGAAGTCAGGAGATGACAAAGAAGCCAAAATCATTCTTTCCTTTTTCGCATAAGAAATGAAGTTTGTCAACACCATCCAAAAGTCAAGTCACCCAGATACTCCACGCTGGTGAGTCCAATTAACTTGAATTGACATTATAAACATTAACAACCAGAAGATACACCTCACATGGTTCCCCAAACTGTCATTTCACTAACTTGTTTAAGAATATTTACGACTGGAGTCAAATGAACAATTATCTATGCTAAAAAGAAACGACAGGAATCTATCTAAGGCTGGAGATAGGCTGGCCTCAAAATTATCCCCAAATTACTTTGAAATGTAATCCCCCAAACCATCTCATATTGGTTTCATATTAATTTGCACAACCATGTAAACAAATCTACCGCACAGATATAACTGAGGAGCACAGAACCATGTACATCTCCCCACTGCAGCTTTCCAAGGAGAAAAACATTCTGTATCTTTCCTCCCCTGCGGCAGCCAGGAAACACACTAGGCCAGGTGGTTTGCTCCCCAGGTTGGCTATGTGCAGCTGGAAGATGCCACATGTTTTAGTCCTGGAAGGCCAGATGTGCTCACCAGGGGCCGCAAAGCACGTGCAAGATGGAGGGAATGAAGGGCACTGAGTCTGCATTGTATCTGTGGAAAAGAATCATTCCCTGATCACACGCCACTCACCAACTTGCCCATGTCCTGCCCCTCTCCTTCTTCGTCTTCTCCAGTACTTCTTCCGAGAAAGAGAAACTGTATCACGCAATTCAGCATTGGACTACTGTGTGCCCAACTGTTACTTCTTATTTCACGTATTTAATTAAAATTCCCCAAGAAGAATAATTAATTCACTCACCACACGTCAATAATCATTTACTACTCTTATTATGCATTCACTGATGCAAATATTCATTCCAGGTTTCTTCCAGGGCCCCTTTTTTCCACGCTCTGGTCCATAGTACACTGGAACACTACTGAGGGATGAGACTCTCTGCCACGATGGAGAACACAATTCTTGTGCATACAACCACCGCCAGCCTTGCTGTGGCTATCGCTACCTACCGTTAATGAACCATTCACTGAACAAGGCAACTGGCCTGTAACATTTCATTTTACTCTTCATCCTGCCCTGTGTCAAATATGGTATTACGTTCCCATTATATAGACGTGAAAACTGATACACGAAGAAATCAAAGTCACACGGAGTAAGAATACGAGTTCTGGTGAATCGGAGACTCATTTGTACTCTTCATCATACATGACATCAACTTTTCAATAAAATGTGCAGAGAAGACACCATGTCTCAGAAGGACTTACGAGTTTAAATGAAAGTGAGCTGTGAGAATAACTAACCTACAAACGTTCTTGAAGGTGGACCAGCCGTGGACCATCTATTTTCTTTGAGTAATTCCCCTGAAATCGCATCACCCATCCCTGGCAGTTCCACCACAATCATCCTTTACCATACCCTCCCTCACCACCTGTTTAACAGGTGAGGAAAGGAAAGTTGAGAGAGCTTAAACGAACAGCCCGAAGACAACTCAAAAATAGCACCTTGATTTTACCATGTTCAGAATTTCTATCAAACGGATGTTCCCACACAAGACACCACTAGTGACTTCCACCACCACCGCCACCACCACAAGGGCAGAGTGCTCTTAGACAATGCTAGAGGCACTACAATTTAGCACAAATATTTTGGGTGGAATTCTCACAATATGTATTAATGTCTTCACAGGTTTCACAGTTAAACCCAGGGAGTCCATATGTGGGAATCTAAGCACTCAAGAAAACCCAGTTCAGTAAAGAAAGACAGCGAGGCACACATATGCTTCATGTCCTTTGTCTTAATGACAAAAAGGGAATACCAACTGCCTATCCCAAAATGAGCCAGTCTCATCATCTGGTGGAGTAGAACGTAACTCGGAAACAGAGGCAATGATTACACCAAGCAGGAAAAGCACGATACGAAGTCAAATATCTACAATGATTATAACACCAGCTGCAACCAAGAAGGTGTGACAAAATAAAATTCTTTACCTTTAAGGGGTTCATTTTAATAACCAAATGCAGGGGCGCCTGGGTGGCGCAGTCGGTTAAGCGTCCGACTTCAGCCAGGTCACCATCTCGCGGTCTGTGAGTTCGAGCCCCGCGTCAGGCTCTGGGCTGATGGCTCAGAGCCTGGAGCCTGTTTCCGACTCTGTGTCTCCCTCTCTCTCTGCCCCTCCCCCGTTCATGCTCTGTCTCTCTCTGTCCCAAAAATAAATAAACGTTGAAATAACCAAATGCAGTACTTGCTTATGATCAAACAGTATCGATCACTTAGCTCAATGTCAGAAGCAGTTACTTCATGGAAGAATAAGATGTCCAGGGATCCTTCCGTAATCAGACTCAACTTCAAATAAAATAGGCTTGATATATTCTAACATACCTATTTCCCATTCCTAGTTCTCCATGGAAGATGATGATCCTATATCTGAAGTTAGTCGTATACATTTTTATTATTACTGAAAATACTTCATTTACATGCCCACTAGAGAAAATCTAAGAGCCATCTGTATATACACACATACACATGTATTCACGAAACACACACAATCTCTTGTTTACATATACATCTTTAAAAACATCCATTCGCTTTGACCCAAAATTCCACTTCAAAGAGTATGTTCCTACAACAATAGACAGGATACACAAGCTATCTTTTTTGTTTTTTGTTTTTTTAAGTAGACTTTATGTCAACATGGGGCTTGAACTCACAACCTCGAGATCAAGAGGCTCACGCCCCACCAACCAAGCCAGCCAGGCATCCCTACACAAGATATCTTAACCAATACGGAAAGAACTTGTTGAAGTTAGGTAAATTTATAATCAGTGTTCGGTGACAGTCATATGCATAAATCTGGAAGACTGTTACTCACTTCTAATCAGAAGGCCATGCTTATCAAGTATTATGTCATTAGCCCTTTTCTGCTTTTAACTGTGTACCTTTCCTTCTCAGCAAGGGAATGAATTTAGACATCTACGATTCAGTTAAGACAACACTGAGGGTTTAGTTGCACCACTAATATTTGAAATGAGGCTTGAGACCATTCCTAAGGTAGGTTAATATTTCTTGCTACTTCTGACAAGTAGAGCAGATATTAGCGAGTTGGAAAAGCTGAGATGAATTAAAAGTCTTGCTGATAACATGAGTAATAATACAATTTTTCTAATGGAGGTTTTTAACACTCCATTCTGCCTTGTTTGTTAGAAAGGCTTTACAGTTCAATGTGAGAGACAATCAGCAGCCCCCATGGGCGAGCCCACTTCCCTACTAGGAAAATGGAAAGAGGTCAGCCCTGTGATACCTGCAGTAGGCCTTGTGTCTGACCTCATAATGACCCAGGTCAAGCCCAGGCTCTGTATCACATGTTTGAATTACAGCAGAGGAATCACGTCCTCAAGGAAAACCCCCCTGGTCCTCCATTCTAGGTCAGGTTACTTTGCCATAAGCTCTGGAAAAACCACACTGCTTTCCTTTGGGACCACTAAACCTAGTTTCATTCATTCGGTTGCAAGAATGGGAGTCTATCGTGTTTGTGACAACTACTTCCCATCAGAACCAAGAGTATGTTTCATGGCATCTCCAAGAAACATCTAAGAGAGAACACTGGCCATGGCTCTCCCCAAAGCCATCTAAATAAACATAGAAGCCAAGTGAAAGCAAAGTGTTTGCTATAGCCATGCTGCCACAAGACAAATCCTGCTAGCTCCAACATCCACCCAGAGTGTAGTAGCTGAATCTTCTATAGAAATTCTAGAGCCACCTGTCCATTTTGCTCCCCATTGTTTCCATAGAGTATAGCAGAAGTCTCTCGCACGTAAGAGGCACCCAGTAAATCTTTCTTGAATGAATAAGTGAAAAACAAACTGACAAATGAATGGGAGCTAAGCCAGTGGCTCTAATCATCTTACCACATGTTCTTCTTATGAAATTGATGTGGCATTATGAATACCGAATCCCTGTCACATAACTCCACCGGTGCCACCAGAAGTCAACCTCCCATCAGTGCACCCTACTTAAAACAATGGTTTGGTTCACAGCCTAAACGTGCCATCAGAACAAGGCCATATGTGACCTTCTTGACATTCCCCATCCCCTGCTCCTCAAGATGACTCATTAACAGCCCAATGTTGGTGTCTCAAGTAATGTCTCATTCTCCAATGGCTGGTGGCTGCCTGTTTGCAGCACGGCCCGCTGCACACACAAGTAATTAACTTGCAACGCTCCACTGGTTCTGACACATTCCACGGCATCGAAAATTTCACCAGCAGGTAGTTAAGCATGCAAGCTGCTTCCCAAGTTAAACTACGTAACCAAATATCACATGTAAGTGTCAGTCAATATGGAAGACCTTATTGACACGAAGTCACATGTCAGGTGCAGAGGCCTGGTAACTACGGTTAAATCTCTTTCCTTTGAACTCCATTAATTCAGAGTCGGTGGTAATGCAGAAAGAGCTAGAACAAAGGATTGCCTTTTGCTCTGGACAGGTTTGCTTTGTGAGTCCTGAAAATACAACTCTATGGATGAGGTTCCCCTAGATGAGAAGTTCCATAAGGAAAGAAGAAGTGCATAGCCTAGTGATAAAGACCATGACTTTTAAAGCCAGACCATGAATCTCAACTGTGCCACTTGGTGGGTGAGTGACCCTGGAAAGTATCCTAAACTCTCTGCACTTTCTCATTTTCCTTGTTTGTAGAAATGGGGATAATAATAGCACCTACCTCATAGGAGTAGAATAAAGGGAACTGTTTACAACACTGCCTTGCAAAGAATGAAATACTGAGTATCACCTATTAATACTCTAAACACTATGATTACACTGTACAGAACACACAGGAGGCCCGTGAGATGACTGAGCATACCAAAACCCCTATTTTTATAGGTAGGAAACCCCTTCTTAGAAGGAACCCACTTAAAAACAACTTGTACATTTTCCTTTTTTTTTTTAATGTTTATTTATTTAATTTGAGAGGGAGGAGATTGTTCGTGCGTATGAGCAAGGTAGAGGCGGAAAGAGAGAGAGAAAGGGAGACAGAGAATCCCAAGCAGGCTGTGCTGACAGCACGGAGCCAGACATGAGGCGCGATCTCACGAAATGTGAGATCATGACCCGAGTCAAAATCAAGATCTGGATGCTTAACCGACTGAGCCATGCAGTCGCCCCCAACTCGTACATTTTCTACTCATGAGTATGGGTCCCTCCTAAAAGCTTTAACTTAGCATCGTATTTATTTATCCTGGATTCTTTACTAAAGACACAATTATTTCATTTTACCTAGATTTCTTTTTTTAAAAGGCTGAATAATTCAAACACACCTAATCTAGACTACATTTTCTTCTAAAATTCTAGGTCAGTGAGACGGTATGTGATCAAATGACAACAGTGTGGGTTGGAACTACCCAGCGACTCATCAAAAAGGCTTTAAAAAAGCAGAGAGAACAAAGCCTCAAGCTCAGGCTGAGCCACGCGTATAAAGCCCTGACACAACAAGGAAGGACAAAGGAACTATAATAAAAAGTGGAAAAAGGGGGTTGAGGCAATAAAGACAAGAGGAGATTCACATGAATGGAGAATTATTGGTTTTATAGGCGCCTGGAGAAACACAGAATGGGTCGTATCACTTTCCTTGCAGAGAAGGGCAGTTTAGCAATTTGGAACTCACCAACATTGGATATGGGGTTTTGCTCTCCAACTAACATTTTGCTATGACAATGGCAGCAGGGGTGGGTGATTAACTCATAACCCCACAATAAATAAAGACATAGGATAATGCTGCCCAGGAGAGGATACCAAGCGGGGAGGGTACCACTCAAGAAAGTCCCCAAATGTACAAAAGGGATCTTCCCCATGACATTTCCTACATCATTCACCATTTTATATCTCGGTGAGGATTACGGATTAATTTTATCCTCTTGAAGTCATGGTTTATGTTATAAAGCCATCCTGCCAATATCTTTGGGAAAGTCTCCAAACCACTTTAGCGATTATAGAATAAAACTGTTCTCTTTGTCCCATCAACTTAGTTTTTTATTCCTGAAAAGATAACACATTAATCGTTGTGGTCTATGCCTCCTGAAGCAGGTTCAGCATGATATTTGCAATTCCATTTATATTTTAATATCTTTTTTTAAAATGTGTGTGTGTGTGTGTGTGTGTGTGTGTGAGAGAGAGAGAGAGAGAGAGAGAGAGCGAGTGAGCAGGGGTGGGGCAGAAAGAGGGGGAGACATAGAATCTGAAGGCTCCAGGTTCCGAGCTGTCAGCACAAAACAACGGGGTTCGAACTCATGGACCTTGAGATCATGACCTGAGCCAAAGTCGGATGGATGCTCAACCGACTGAGCCACCCAGGTGCCACTCCCCGTTTATATTAATAAAGTTTGTTTTCCAGCTATTTATATGTTCCCTGGATGCATTCAATGAACTACTGTGGTTAAAGTACTGTATAGAATGCTATTTGAAAGAATAAGTGAAATCACAAAATCCATTTATTCATATGATTGCTTACTGTCTCTTCTCTTCATCTCCAAATTAGAACATGAGGACCATAAAACTATGAATAGTCTGGGTGGTTCTGTGTTGTTCCCGTCCCTAGATGACTGCCTGATATACAATAAGCACTCAAAAAAGATTAACTCAAAGTGAGTCATATATGCCTTACTATATACACATAAATGATTAATGTATGAATTAATAAATATATAGCATATTGATTAATCAATTAATAAGCTCACCAGTTTTGACCATACTTTCTAATGTGGGTATTTATGCTTCAGAAAAGCCAGATACACATGACTGCAAATGAACCTTGAAGCTAAGGCGAAGTTTCCTGTGGACACATCACTTAACCCTCACCATTTCTCTTTGAGACAGGCTATCTTATACCCATTTCACCGATGTGGAAAGCTGTGCTTAGAGAGGTTAAATATGTTCACTCCAACCACACACTCAGGAGCAAAGCTCCTGAGATTCTACAGCTAGGGAAAGCCTGAATCTAAACCCCAGTTTTCTAGTGTACTTAGGAAGAGATGATTCCCTCCTGTTTTAAGGAATAAAATTAATATATGCCTTTTAGATAGTCTATTATCCTTGATCTTGTGTTGAGAGTCAACACAGCTGTCAAAGTCTTCCACAATGTTAAACATACTCTTAGGGGCATATCCTTCTTACTGTGTATTTCTCACTCAGGTTTAGAGACACTTGGGAACTCAAAAGCTTAAGGTGTCAGATCTGTTTGAAGCAAAACAGAAATCAACACACACACAAACCTACTCTGAAATCCATACAAGTCCCCAGATAAAATTGCCTGTAGGTACCAGGAATGTAATTGAACTTCAGTGAGTGGAGCTGGGGGCATGATTACAAGGAAGGGTGGGGACTGTGGAGAACTTCAAAGCACAAGCTCAAATAGAGCTTCTCAAACACTCCCGAGTAAGCAACATCAAAAAGGTTTCATAAAGGTTGCTGCACAGTTTCTAACTTAGAAGCCTTGGAGTGGGATCTTGAGTATGTGTTCCTTTTAAGATCGCAGGTGATGCTGATCTGCTGGTCCAGGGACCACACTTTGAAAACAGTTGGTCTAAGGAGAGCAACTTCACTCTCCAGGTCATTGCTGAAATTAAGAAAGGCAGGCAGATCCAGAAAAACCGAAGACTTTTCAAACAAGGCTGGGTTTTTCCATCTTATTCTAGTATGTGAATCAAACAGAAGCCGTCAAGATGAATAGTGCTCAACCCTTGAAGGGTGGTATGTGCCTAAATTTTATTGTTTAGGGGCCAAAACAAAGCATTAAGCCACATTTCCCCCCAGGAAAACAGAACACAATCTGAGGTGGGCAGTAAAGTGATGTGAGGTGGTTTATTTTTGCTTTGGTTAGTCAAGTCAATTTTAGACTTTTGAGATGTCTGTTTGTACGGAAGCCATAAGGTATCCCCACTGCTGAGGGAAAACCACACACCAGCCTGTCCCCAGGCACTAACCCCAAAGACATCATTTGGAAATAATTCAAAGCAATAAATAACAAATGAATCAATCCATGTTTATGGACGTTTATCTTGCCCCAAAATAGTATTTGTGTGTATAAATAAGTACCACCTTTCCCTGTTCCTGGCCTCCTTCCAGGTAACATCTGTAGCACCTTTTAAAGGTCTCCTGGGGAGACAAAGATGAGGACAGTGATAACAAAGTTTATAAAACACTTCACTGTCTGGCTTTGTGTCCAGAATATAGAACTGCTGCTGCTTTTCCTTCTCCTTCTCCTTCTTCGTCTTTAAAGGAGGCTCTATACCCAACGTGGGGCTTGAACTCAAGACACTGAGATTAAGAGTCACATGTTCTACTGACTGAGCCAGCCAGGCACCTCGAGAACCCACAGCATCTTAATGAATCCTTACTGGATCCTTGCTCAAGCAATAATATTATTCTTCCTATTTTACATATGAAAAACAGAGGCTAATAAATGAAATAACTTGCCCAAGCTAACAGAGCTGATTAATGAAGGGGCAAGATCTTGAACCTAGTCTCTAGAGTGCCAGTTTTTACCCACACCACTGGCTGCCCTTCAAATTCCTTGTAGGGATTTGAGAAACTGGGTACCTGAGTTGGTACAAGACACTAGTTGGCACATAGGGATGTGTGATACCTCCCAAGTCCCACTATAAAGCTATAATTGTTTTTTAATTTTATTTTTTTAATGTGTATTTGTTTTTATTTATTTAAAAAATTTGTTTTAACATTTATTCGTTTTTGAGAGACAGAAACAGAGTGTGAGCAGGGGAGGGACAGAGAGAGAGGGAGACACAGAATCCAAAGCAGGCTCTAGGCTCTGAGCTGTCAGCACAGAGCCTGACGTGGGGCTGGAACCCACGAACCGAGAGATCACGACTTGAGCTGATCTGAAGTCAGACGCTCAGCCAACTGAGCCACCCAGGCGCCCCAAAGCTATAATTTCTTACTTCTAAAAGTAAAGGGCCCCAAACCATCTCATCCTCTAATCCAGAAGGGAGGTTCACAAAATTCTATCTTGCTCAACAAAAAACAAGAGCAAAAAACAAACACCTTTGTCATATCTGGATGATTAGTCCTGCATTTGGGAAGCAAAAACAATGACTCCAGTCGGCTGTCAAACAGAGTATATTACATTTCTTGTTCCTGAGACAGATCCCATTGATCTGTTTTACTTAGACTCAGTCTCGAGAGTTGACTTCATAACTTAAGTTTATGACTTGATCAAATGATGCAGAAAAACAACCCCAAAAGCTAAATGATTATATTATGCACATTATGGAGCGCTATGTTCATGGCAGGGCAGCTGACTATACACACGGGAAATTTATCACCCTGATGCAGATGCCTAATGCAGGGTTCCGTTTCAGTTGCTCAAAAGGAGGCTGTGTCGCACCTCAGGGAGATGTATGCCAACCCGACAACTGCATGTTAAGGAGGCATTTATGAGGCTCCCGCTGCAACCCAAGCACTGGCATCCAAGTTGGACAAGGCAGAGAAGGTCTAAGGCTTTGGGGGCTTGCATTCTAGTGGAGGAGGGCAGCAGTACACAAGCAAGCGCAAACATAGGCAACCACACTGAAGGAAAACACTTCGGAAATAAGTTGAATGCGAAGCAGAGCTCTCAGCGGAGCTCCCCACTGTACAGGGCCTCTGGAGGAGGTGGGCATTTTAGCTAAGCCCTGACCCATACATAACAGTGAGGGAGGGGCAGTCTGTCTTTTCCTTTCTTTTTTTTTTTTTTTTAATTTTTTTTTTCAACGTTTATTTATTTTTGGGACAGAGAGAGATAGAGCATGAACGGGGGAGGGGCAGAGAGAGAGGGAGACACAGAATCGGAAACAGGCTCCAGCCTCTGAGCCATCAGCCCAGAGCCCAACGCGGGGCTCGAACTCACGGACCGCGAGATCGTGACCTGGTGAAGTCGGACGCTTAACCAACTGCGCCACCCAAGCGCCCCTTTAAGTTTATTTATATTTTTGAGAGAGAGAGAGAGAAAGAGAGAGAGAGAGAGAGAGCGCATGAGCAGGCGAGGTCCAGAGAGAGAGGGAGAGAGAATCCCAAGCAGACTCTACACTGTCAGCACAGAGCCTGACATGGGGCTCGAACCCATGAACTGTGAGATGGTGACCTGTGCTGAAACTAAGAGTTGGACGCTTAACCAACTGAGCCACCCAGGTGCCTCAGGGAGGGGCAGTCTGGGCACACAGAACAGCTTGAAGAAAACCTACAGTATAGAATATACAAGGAGAATGCTGGAAGGTGGGGAGCAGGGCAGGGCTCAGCTCAAGCACACATTAAATGAATGGAATGCAGAATTCTCTAAATAATAAAAGGCAAGATCATTCTGGGCTCCGGGAGCTTAGGAAGAGAGAAAGACACCTGCCGCTTGGGTCTCAGAGACACAGCCACCGTCTCCAAAGAAATTCCCACTTGTGCCTAAAGCATGTTTACGCAGATTTCCTTTCTTGCTACCCAATAGTCCTTGACTAATACAAGGAGGGTTCAGAGGGCATTTAGTCTAGAAAATTTGACCATCTCCAACTGAACAAGTAATAATCAAGTTCATATTCCGTGTTCTGCAAAGCGAAGCCAAGATGAATAAGACTCAGTTCCTGTCTCTGAAGGCCTTGCCATCCAGTAGCGAGGCAATCATAAAGTCAAGGTAAGCCAGGCAGACTCATAAAAGAAAACAGCCAATGATAAACCGTAACCAGGGAAGCATACAAAACAGGGTGATCAGTTCAAACTAGGAGAAGCAAGGATGGCGTCACAAGGAGAGGCAGCATTAAGCATTAAGACGTTGACCCTCAACTGTCCTCACACGCAAGCGATATCCCTAGGTAGCTATTATTTTACCTGATTCAAGAAAATTCCTTGACTATTTATAACCGGTCCAACAACATGCCAGAAATCAATTAATTAATTAATTAATAATAACAATGCCTATAATGGTTTGCTTGGGGGAAGGGAAAGCGTATCCAAAAAACCAACAAAACACGTAAACTTCATTAAGGCAAATCCTCCAAGCCTGATACGAAAAGGAAAGTACAAGAGTCACAGGTTATTAACTGGCTGCAGACATCTGCTTTCGGATTCAGAGAGGGGTAGCCAAACCACCTAAGTGCCATCGCTTCACCCCCAAGACCTTATCTGAGGCTTCCGGGGGAGCGGATTCGATAGTGCAAAAACTTAACTGCTGAAACATCCATTCAAACGGAACTGCAGGACAATAGAGGATCTTCACCCAGATGCAAAGGGAAAGTACGAAATTGCTTCCAAAAGACAAAACAAAATTCTCCGGACCCGTCACTCCAGGAAGATGCGGGATGCACTTCTTCCACCTTCTGGTGGAGACGTTTCTGAATGCCACCTACATGTAGACAGAATGCAAAGCATCCTGCTGTAAGTCTGATGGTGACCTAATTGTTCTCAGGGATGGGAAAGAATTGGCAATTACCTACATCAGAAGACCTGCGCTGAGTGATTGCATGTTTGCATGCTCTCCGTAAACCCGCTGCATCCGAGTCAATAAATTTGCGGAGCGCATTATACATACAGCACAGTGCATCATTCACCTAGAACTGCGCAGCCAAAGAGGCAGAGCAGATGGCAAGTGAGAAAGAAATATTGATTACCATGAATAATTTTTTACTAAAAAGCGTAGAAAAACTGGATTTTAAAATATTTCAAAATAATTTATTCACTGTGGTCTCACTGTTTTACATTTCTGTTTATAAATATTTACAATGCACTACCTTCATAAAATAATTATTATTCAGTGTTCACCATAAAGAGAGAGGCATCAGAGACTGACTGTCGGTGGGTATGACTACACTAATCTGTGTGACAATATTTTAATTTAGCATTAATCCTCAACTCTTCCCAGGAAAACATACACAGCTTTATTTGTTCTGTTTCAGGTGATATTTATAGGCGAGCAACATGCATCACCATACAAGTTTTTATTTGTAGTGATTTAGCAATACAAGGGAGAGACTTCGAGGTAATATTAATGTGCAATGCTAACAAGTTTTCAACCCAACTTCCTATATACCTTCAACTAGTCAACAGAACACAAGAAGCAAATCATAGAGATGGGTATGACACAGAGCGATTTCATTAATGAATGTTTAAAAAGAGCAAGAGGCACACCGAGACGAGGACAAAGGGATGGTTAAATCACCAGTAACTAAAAACCCCTCCCGGATGTCCCATAACCAGCCCGATCGGAAACGTCACTATCTCCTGCCAGGGCTCTGAAAAGAAAGATCGGTTAAGTGCACTCTTAGACTGCTGACCAGTAAAAAATCTCAACATACAGATACAGAAGTTTTAGTATATTTCTCACTTTAACATACCAGTAACCATGCTTTTTGGCCCTTAGGTTATTTGCTATATCCCTACATTCAACCTCCAGATTCAGTGTCCGGTACATCCACAGAGTTGAATGTTGAGGTGATTGTTAAAATAGGAATTGGTAAGTGATCAGTCCTACTGGGTCTCTCTATACCAACCACATTGTGACCTACTAGATCCTTGTTAAATATTTTTGCAACGAATAGCAGGGCTGAGGGGAAATGATACGCAGTAAGTCTGACCGAACGTTGCAGTAAGAAGGTTCTGAGAGGATTCTGTACACAGCTGGAACATGAGTATTAATAACTGTCTCTTCTTCTATTACCCTCCGTCCCTGTAGAACAAATGTGTGAGTACGCAGTGAGCATGTGTGTATGTGTGTTTGAGGGTTGAATGTTATGGTTATATATGCAATGTGAATAACTAATGCAACAAAAACTGAAAATAATTCCTCGTGGTGGGCATGGGTGGGGTGCCTGGTGCCTCAGTGGGTTAAGCATCCGACTCTTGGTTTCAGCTCAGGTCATGATTTCATGGTTCGTGGGTTCGAGTATCGCACTGGGCTCTGTGTTGCCAGCATAGAGCCTGCTTGGGATTCTCTCTCTGCGTCCCTTGCTGCCTCTCCCCTACTCATGCTGTCTCTCTTACAGTTAAAAAAAAAAAAAAATCCCTCATGGCACTGTTTGGAGGGTGGGAATCCTATGTCTGTTGGAAATAAAAACATACAAGACGATCTAAGACAGAAACTTCCATTTTAATAAATACGTTTCATTAGTTCATACGCTCTTTTGTCTTCAGGTTAAAACTACGGGGTTAGTATTTGTTCCTTTTCCCAGAAATAATGAACTTGGCAACTATCTCTGAAACTGAAATCTGTTCTTTAATGAGTATAACATATTATGTTGTGTTACCTATTTTGGGAGTGAAGAAAAAGATATGAATCCTGTGACATTCCACAGTGATAGGAAACAGAACATTTTTATTTTATTTCAGACAATATTAAAAACATCTATTGTTAAAAAAAGAACTTCTCAAGCACTTTTGTATATACATACAGATACGTGTGTGCCTATGAGTGCTATGATTTCAGCGAAACTAAAACATAATATAAATCTTTAACTCCCCAGAGTAACCCCATATGATAATCACCCAGCACATTCCCCTGCCAAAGTAAATTTAAGACAAGGATATTTTCAATAATGGGTAACTAACTGTAGGGGAATTTGACATTCATTTATAATTGAGCAGGCATATTTCTAGCCAGATACCTATATCGTTCAAGTTTCACACATACATATAAACAGACTTAAGCCATAGCTGTACTTTTAAGCTGGTTTATTCCTAGTGCCTAATTCACACACATTTATGTAGATGTTGATAAATTTCTCCTAGGTCCAAAATGAGGCACCATAGTATTGCACGTTATAAATATTATTTTAAAATTAAAAACAATTTGAACATTACCATCGTCATTAGCTAATGGTTTCTAGCTTCCTCTGGGACAAGGAAAGCATTAAAATTCAATTTGTACAACATTTACTTCTTATAAAAAAAAGTGGTCATTAACATTTCCCAGTTAGAAACATCTAGCATCCTATCAGGTCACAAATAATAAAGACTTGGGTCTTCTAGATGAAGGTCTGAAAACGACTGAAGTAGGAAAAAACTAATAAAGTTCATGGATAAGACATGTATACACAGGTACGGAGCAGTCAGTCATTCTTATCCATCATGTTTAATGCCTAAACTTGTAGCTTATATCCAAGAACTAAGATGGGGTTAATGTTAGATTAATTGCCGGGAGATGCCAGTACCTATGGTCATTAAATTGAAATAATACTATGATTATAAGAGTGTATCAAAAGTTGATTTGATTCGACCATTATTAGGGAAGTTTCCCAGGATAGGTTGGTGATGTTCAATCAAACGCTGATGTCTGCATCGCTTCTACCTGAATTGATTTCTCTTCAAGCATCTCCTTTGCCCATCTGATTTGTTAAGTCTTCCGCTCCACATCTCATTGAGATGTTGTTCCCTGTACATCTCCTGATCTTTCTACTTCATGCTGCAGAATCTCATAATTTCACCACAAAATATTTCCAGTGGATCACTGCTATAACCTAGCTCAAGGAAAAGTAATGGATTTCGTAAGGGATAAAGGGAAGTATCTTATGAGTGTCAGTATCTGAAAAATCATCTTGAATTCTCCCCCTTGCTTCTCTTTAGTCCAGTCTCCTCTCTCCAATCTCGTCTGCCCAAAGTGTGCCATTTTTCAGGGTTATAAGAAACGTCTCCTCCATGAATCTCTGCAGGTCCCTATTGCTTACTTCATTAAATAAAAAAGCTCTACAAGCCAACCTTGCCTTTATCTATCATTTTATCATATACAGTCCATCAAGGTGATGGGAACATATCGTATTTATGGCTTTCCCAGCCCTAAGAGTCAGGGAACCTGTAATTCAACACTCTTGCCTGCCCAGCCTCTTTCAACACTGAAAACAAACATGTGCACATTTAGCACTGATACTTTTTCCAACATATCATCATTACAGATTATACACAATGAGAATCAAACAAGAGTTCAGGAGGGATTTGCGCATGCACTCACACCTGGGCAGTGGACCAGTATATTTGGTGGGGGTGGGAAGTCTAGGCATGGATGGGATGTAGGTGCCAATGTCAGCACAAAATGTGAAACCAAATAGAGTATCGTCAAAAGCACCCTCCAAAATCCCTTAGAGAGACAACTGGAAGGCCCATCAGCCTGTCTTCTACAAAGGGTTCCAACCCATCTCTCTTTATCCAGGGAGCATTCAATACAATAGTTGGCTTACAACTTGGCCTTGGGTGGGAAAGAGACGTAGCTTGAATCTCAGAATCACTTGCAGAGAGTCACCATAGGAAGAAGATGCAGCATGTAGGAAAGCAGCAGATTTATACATGACCCCTCATCCTTTTTCTGGAGAACGTGTGCTTTAGAGCATCGTAGCCAGTGGAATTACATGTGCTGTTTAAAAAAAATTTTTTTTAATTTTTAGTTATTTTATTTATGACAGAGAGAGAGTGAGAGACAGAGTGCAAACAGGGGAAGGGCAGAGACAGAGGGAGACATAGGATACGAAGCAGGCTCCAGGCTCTGAGCTGTGGGCACAGAGCCTGATGTGGGGCTCAAACCCACGAACCGTGAGATCACGACTGGAGCTGACGTCGGCCGCTTAACTGACTGAGCCACCCAGGCGCCCCCATATGTGCTATTTAAATGCATGAATGTTTGTTCCCTTTCCCCCCACTCTCAGCGTAGTTGAATGGGATGAGTTAAAAGAGCGTACATCTCCACAGTCCTTCTACACTGGAGGAGAAAGTTCAGCAGTGAGCCTTGGGGCTAGAAATTATGTTAACTAGAAGAGCAGCAGGGAAGACACCCAGCCCATGAGAAGAATCTCTCCTCCCCTACAGAACAACCACAACAATCACGTGTATTTCCCTGCTTGATTACTGCGCTGCAATAGCCAACATTAATTACTAGGGTGCCCTTAAGTAAACCTTTATGCTGCCTGGTATCCAGAAGGGTTCACATTTCTACAGAGGCACTGATAATAGGGGTTCTGCCCAGAGTTTTTTGCGGGGGAACGCAGGAGGGAGGTTAGAGCAGTTTCGTTCACAGCAAAATTGGGAAAAAGGTACAGAGATTTCCTATATATCCCCTGTCCCCACACATGCATAGGCTCTCCCATTATCAACATCCTGTAGCAGAGTGGTGTGTTTGTTATAGCTGATGAATCTAATCTATGCTGATAACATCATAATCACCCCGAAGTCCACAGTTTACCTTAGGGGTCACTCGTGGTGTTGCACAGTCTGTGGGTTGGGATGAATATACAATAACCTGTATCTACCATCAAGGTATCACGCAAAGTAATTTCATTGCCCTAAAAATTCTCTGCTCCACCACTCATCCCTTCACCACCTGCCAGACCCTGGTGACCCCTAATCTATACTATATATATATGTGTATATATATATATATATATGTATATATATATGTATGTATATATATATGTATATATATATGTATATATATATATATATATATTTAATGTTTACTTATTTATTTTGAGAGAAAGGTGGGTGGGGGACAGAAAAAGAGAGGGAGAGAGAGAGAGAATCCCAAGTAGGCTCCACACGCCGGTGCAAAGCCCGATGCAGGGCTCCAACTCACGGACCATAAGATCATGACCTGGGCCGAAATTAAGAGTCAACCACTTAACCAATGGAGCCACACAGGAGCCCCTCTACA
Organism: Prionailurus viverrinus; assembly: GCF_022837055.1. Classification (NCBI taxonomy): domain Eukaryota; kingdom Metazoa; phylum Chordata; class Mammalia; order Carnivora; family Felidae; genus Prionailurus; species Prionailurus viverrinus. The sequence goes on along the minus strand of NC_062562.1, from coordinate 28,886,427 downwards.
CTGGAATTTTAACTGTCTCCATAGTTTTGTCTTTTCCAGAATATCATACATGTGGAACCATACCGTATGTAGCCTTATCAGATCAGGTCCAAGTTTTCAAATACTAAAGGACAAAGTCAACAATAGCAAGGCATACCCTCAACTCCTTGTCTAGCCATTCCTTTCACACAAATGCCTATGTCACTACCTTCCTTCTCTTTTATACCCCTCATAAGCCATCCTTAACAGTCAGTAGCAGAAAAAAGGTGGTGCACAGTTTGGGAAGAAAGTGTAAGGCTCTGGCCTATATGGGGGTGGTGAAGGAAGGTGAGTCCTGATGCATGAGTTAGTGGAAAGGCAAAACCAGAGGTGGGGGTGGTGGTGAAGGAGTTTCAAGTAGGATCAGCTGCAGGTTTAGGGCTTGTAGGGGAAACTGTGGACCTGACATGGGCCAAAGGAAGTAGGCAGGGAGAGATCCCAAAGAAAAGCCATTGCTGCATCCTAGAAGGTATACTCAGACTGACAGAAAGCCACTAAAAGGCAGTCACTATGACGGTAACACAATCACATTTCCATTTTAAACACCGTTCCAGATTTCTGTGCACAGCACAGTGGGATCACAAGAAAGCGAACCCTGAGAGATGTCCGAAGACTTCTACAGTCATCTAAGCCAGAGATTATCAATCATAGAGTGGTGGTGAGAAGAAAAATGGATTTAAGAGAGACATTCAGGGGTATTAGGTGATGGTGAATGAAGACAGGGAGAAAGGAAGCCCAGGCTTGAACTTGACGCAAATGGACTAATGGACCTGTGGTTCTGCAACTCCGTGAGACAGGAAGGACTGGAAGTGAGTGGGCTGAAGGTAAAGAGGCACGATGGGGGCAAATACCGAGCTGGGTTTTAAGGTGTCAAGGTGTCTTGGGGAAGAAGTAGGCTCTCCAGGCCCTAAGATCACAGAGGAGATCTCAGCCAGAAATATCAATTTGAGTGTGCTGCTGGAATAAATGGTAATTTAAGCCATTATAAGGTTGCCTGGGGAGATAGAGCACAGAGTGAGAGGAGAAGGGACCTCCATCTGGATCCTTAGAGGAATTCCAACAGTTAAACGAATTTAATGAATGACAATGATTCGACCCTTTTATCATCCAGAGCCTTGATGTGGTTACAATGACGGCCTGTCACTCCCAGATCACAAAACTGCAAAGAATTCCCCTTCACTGCGCAAAGCAGAAGTGCCCACAAAAACTTGACAATCCTGGCTGACAGGCCAGATGCCAAGATGGTCCTGTGAGGTCACTGGTGGCTGCCTGCAGGGCACTGGGGGTTGCAGTCCTTCCTAAACGTGCTAAGCATGGCCTACCTCCACTTTTGAGGTCTAAGGAATGAGGAGGTTCTGCTGCTACCATTTTTTAATTTGGTTTGAGTTATTTGCTAATTCAATCAGACATAGTGGACTTCACGAAAACAATTCTATTCAGCAGAGCACACGCTTCAGGCACTTAGTAAAAAACCAGTCCCAGTCGTTAGTAAACTGTCGCGCAGAAGATACCCTTGCCCATTCAATCCCCTGCAAACACTTTCTGTAGATTGCCTACAGAAGACAGTCAACGAAATGGGCTCTGGGGAGACCAAGGAAAAGTCGGTGAGTTCTCTGCTCTCAGGAAGGCCTAGGAGGGCAGACTGGGAGGCATCCTGCTGCTAAATGATCCAGATCTAAACATGTAAAGAATTCCCGCCACTATACAAAGATAAAGAAGGTTTCTGAAAGGGTTGCCTGAGGGAAATTTGCAGCCTTGATGTGACATCTATAATACTAAGTGAAAGGATAGATTTCCAAAATAGCACAAAGATATAGCCTAAATAGGTTAAAGAAACACGTATTCCAAGCAAATTTTGAAAAGACAGAATTGTTATGAAACCAAGAACACGAAAAGCCACAGTTGGAGGAACTATCCCTCGTCCAACAGGAACACTTCCTCAATTGTCAGAGAAGAGGCCCCCCATAGAAAACACTGGCCACTCTAGATTAGAAGTGATTGTCACTTCTAGGGCTACCTGGGTGGCTCAGTCGGTTGAGCATCCGACTTCAGCTCAGGTCACGATCTCACGGTTTGCGGGTTTGAGCCCCCATCAGGCTCTGTGCTGATCGCTTGCTCAGAGTCTGGACCCTGCTTCGGATTCTGTGTCTCCTTCTCTCTCTGCCCCTCCCCCGCTCATGCTTTGTCTCACTCTGTTTCTCAAAAATAAATGTAAAAAAATGTCACTTCTATTTCTAGGAACTAGTTGAACGAGCTCAAATGGGAGGGGAAGAAGACTCTCCCAATAGGAAAGATAAGATCATGATAGGCGAACAATGACTGAAGCATTCCTAAATTCTGCGTTATCACATCTGACAACGGTTACTATCTTTAAGAACTATGGTACAATCCATGGCCTCTTGCACTAGGGACGAAAAGGAGTTTTTATCCTGTTCCAAGTTCCCGCAGTGCAAGTCTTGCACATACAGTGAGCCGGAAGGGAAAGATGGCAAGGCTTGGAGACTCTTGGGTTCATCCCCACAGGAAGTACTTGTCCACACCACGGGACAAAGGATTATCGCAAACCCACATGATTCATCCCAGGACATTCCACTCTTCAACATGAAAATGTTTATGAATACATCATGCCATGTAGCACCTGAGCTCTTTCTAGTTTTTGACTCCTTATATTAATAATTTAAACCTAAGGTTCTAAAAATACCCAATTTCACATTTCCTGTGGCAAGCACCAATACGGTGAAGTAATTACAAGGGCTGAATCAGCCAGTTCAGGTACGAATCAAGATTTCCCAGGTGAACGAAGATTTTTTCATCCAATTACCAGACGTGCAAGAAAGGAAGTGCAACCTGTCCCTAACACAACCATACCCAAAGAACCCTGAGTCAATGATTTTTTTAAATATTAATATAAAACATTAAAGGCATGATTGCTGCTCCTGAAGTTCTTCTGGAGGCTTCAATCCAACAAGAAATACCAACAATTACCCTCTCAAACCTACCATTGACACGTTTTCTTTCAGCATTTACTTCATCAAATACCTACTATAGGGGAAAAAAATAAGATACAACTTCTGCAAGACTGAAACTCCCCACAGCTCCAACAGCCAAGCATATGGAAAAAGACAAGTGGAGGCATAATTTTCATAACAGAGGTATAAAGCAAAATCACATGGGCACAACAGGAAACAAGATGGCAGCCACTGGGACTGGGGAGGGAGGTGAACTAAATGAATGTCAGGAAGGATGGAACAATTCAGTGCAAGCATGGGAAGTACCTGCAGGAGCTGGTTCAGAAAGAACTTTGTAATCCATGCGAAGTAATTTAAGACTTTATCTTACAGACCATGCAAAACCATTCAAGGGAACCCTTAGAGGCAGGGTCCTGACCACCTTTGCAAGGTTTAACCAGATGATATGAGATATTCAAGGCAATGGTTAAAAACCAAAGGCTCAGAAAGGGGCAATGTCCTCGGTTTCACTGCCTGAACTGCCTTTAACCAGCTGTGGAAACTTAGCTCTGTTACAAATTCCTCAAATGTAAAATTAGGACACTGCTGGTTCCCAGGAAGGGTGAGCTGTGCCAAAGGTTAAGATACCCGGGGCCCTTGTGAACTAAGCGTCACACAAAGCCTCACCTTAATTACTGTTTCTGCCCTAACAATGCCCAGATCCTGATTCTCCTCCACAGACCTGATTTCTGATGCTACTATTCTTTATTCAGACAGCCTATACCACATCCTTCCCATATTTGTACCCCTCCAAAAATAAAGAGCACCAGAATCCTCATTCTGTCTCCATCAACAAGAAAAACTATATTCTTTTTAATTTTCCATTTGCTCACTTAAATCCCCCCCCCTTTTTTATTTCTCAGTTACAGAAAGCCCTATCACACCTGTTTTAGTTGTTGTTTGTAAAGCCATCAGGCCATGCTCTACACAACAGAGACCTTTGGCGGGGGGGGGGGGGGGGGGATGGCAAGCCACTGGCGAGACCATTTGAGCATTGCCATTAAAATCTACCACATGGGGGTACCTGGGTGGCTCAGTCGGTTAAGCATCCGACTCTTGATTTGGGCTCATGTCAGGATCTCACAGTTAATGAGATGGATCCCTGTATCAGGCTCTGCGCTGACAGTGTGAAGCCTGCTTGGGATTCTCTCTCTCAACCTCTCTCTCTCTCTCTCTGCCCCACCCCTGCTTGCATGCTCTCTCTCAAAATAAATAAATAACATTAAAAATAAAATCTACCATACGTTAGGGTCCCACGGCATTATTTTGCTTATATTTTTTGTTCAGAACCTTTGCTATTTCTTTGGAGTGCTAGCAAGTTGAGCTCCATTACTGAAAGTGAAGAAGAAATGACTTTCTCTTTCCCTGACAGCTGTATTCCCACTGTGACAAAGATAATCATAGACATTAACAGGGTAACAAGCTATTAGATCATCAACTCAGTGCTTCTTCCAGGCCAGGCGAAGCATCTAAAATAACACAGTATCATGACTGCATCCTCAAAGGTAAATACATTAAGCTCTCACTCCCAATTAACAAAAAGACTCTTTGCACACATACGCTAAATCCCTCTGTGCCTTATAAAATGCTCCAGGTATCCGCCCTCAGCTTCCACTTGAGAGGTATTCAAACCTTTCCACCTTTTTTCTCCCTTTCTCTAATACACGCAGTCTCTAGTTCCCTCGATTACCTTTGCCACTCCAGATCCAATCAACTCCTCTGCCCTTTATTGTATCTATAGCAACTATCACTCCATATTTGGAGAACTTACTCCATTCTTGATCCTGGCAACAATAGTATGAAAATGTAATAAGCTCTATGAAGAAAGAGTTTGGGGGGATGTTTTGTGTACTGTTGGAACTCCCAGCATCTCAAACAACCCCTGGCCATTAAGAAATGCCCAATAATTCTTTGTTGAAAAGATGAGTAAAGGAATGAATGACCAGACCACAGTTTCCTTCTTGATCCCTTGTAGAACAGGTGTTGTTCTTGCCTAGCCTGCATCAATTCTCTCTCTCTGATGACACACTCAGGTTTCCATTGGGGGAACTCTCTTCAATCCATACTCCATCTTTTTGCAAAAGGCAAGCAAGGTGTCAGGACCTCCTCTGAAAAAGGAGGCAGGCAGAAATCCAGAACTAGTCATTAGAGATATTTATCTCTCTGAATGCAGAGAGGGACTGGTTCAAGGATAAGACCCTTATAGGAAATGTTACGAAAAGGAGTTCTTGTTCCATTAGTATTGCTAACCATAAGGATGTTTTAAGCCTCTGAATGCTAAAGACCTTTACAAGGAAAACACCCACAAAGAAAGGAAGCCAATCCAGGCAGAGGCACACAGACCTAGTCTAAGTCCAGAAACCCAGAACTAAGTCCAGACTTTCCAATGACTTTAGCCTATAAATTCCAATTTCTGCATCAGTACTATTCATCCTGGATTTTGTTATATCTTCCAGAACAAGTCCTAATGGATACATGTACCTCCTGACCTTCATCTGGGCAATCCCCAACTTGAAGATTTCCCAACCATCACTGACATTTTTCTCTTGAGTACCTCAGCTGTCTGCAGGTACGAGTCCCTTCCACTGAAAGGTAGCTTCATTACCTGTTGGGGATTTTTTTCAACAATCATTCCACATACCTTGAAGAGATGCTCGTGACACAGGCCATCCACAAAACTGACCTTTAGTCTGCAAAAGTTTATCTCCTTTACAGGCCCACAAATTAGCAAGGGATCAAAAACCCAAATGCTGACATGATTAAGGTGGACTAATTATCACCAGTAATAAAAGCAATGTCACCCTAGTCAGTCCACTTTGGTGGTTTTTGAAAGAAACATGAGCCTTTTCTACAAAGGGATAGATCTCTGCTGAAAACTCTGAAAGTCTACCTGACTTAACCAGAGCACACATCCCCCCAAGAAGGGATTTCAGCACAACACTCTCGCCTGTATTAGGAGCTGTCATTTCTCATCATCCCGTGTCTAAATTTGTTCAAATGTTTTCACTAATTTTCGATCATCCAGTAAAAGTATTCTAGAAGAGGTAAGATACCGAAAGGAACTCTAACGTAAGCGCAAGCTCATGTCTTACCAATTTAACAGGCTTGAAAAGGTCTTTCCGAGTTGAAAATAAACAGATGACTTCAAATTTCAGCAAAAGAAAAGAGCAGTGCCAAAATAGCACACTGATGCACTAAGCAGTACTCATGACTGAGCGCAGGTATTTTTGGCCTCTTCATTTACAAAATCAAGACAGTGCTAATTCCCTTCCACGGCAGTGGAATGTACCTGCACTTGCCTTACCTTTGGATAAGCATCCCATCTGGGGGAAACAGGCACGTTGCCATTCAGGTGGCAAGAGAGAATGCTTGAGAAGGTGTAGCAGACTCGCCATCAAATAGTCCCCCAGAAAAGTACGGGACGGTGCTCCCTTCATTCTTCTTAATTCGAACCTAAGTCTTCATGAAATCATTTCTAAATTACAATCCTTCTCTGTTCCCCATTCCAAACTTCTTAGGCAAGGCAGGCATTAACATTTTTTTAGGTTTACTTACTTATTTTGAGAGAGATAGAGATAGCACACGTCGGGGGGGGGGGTGCAGAGAGAGAGAGAGGAAGAGAGAGAATCGCAAGCAGGCTCCATGCTGTCGGCACAGACTCCAATCCGGAGCTCGAACTCACGAAACCGTGGGATCAGGACCTGAGCTGAAACCAAGAGTCTGACACTTAACCAATGGAGCCACCCAGGTGCCACAGGCATTAACATTTTTATTTATCAACATTAAAATATGATAAACTTTATATATCGTGTGAAAAAATGTATTTAGTTTCTCAGCTTCTGCCAGTTGTAGTATTACTCTCAGAGCACAGCCTTGACCACATATCTGAGAGACAGAAAAATCTGCAACTTCTTATCCAGTGGGATTTTATTTCCTGCTTGTGAGGGTGGAGTGGACCTTGGGACTGGATGAGGAAGCCAGAAAACACTAATCCCCAGCTGCACCTTAAGAACCTTCCAGCAAAATAGGTTTTAAAATTTTGTGCTGTCTGAATATTCCATAACTGAATCACAAGCCCAGTATTCTAGGTAACAATTTAGAGTTTGATAACAAGGGGTGAGACAGTACTGAAAATACAACGAATGAAGGAATTCATTCCATCAAAACAGGTGGTTAGGCCGAGGAGAGCTCATTTCGACAATGACGTTTTAACCACACAGGATGGGCAAGCCACTTGACCTCTCTGTGCTTCAGGCCTCTCACCTATGAGGGAGGAATAGCAATCGTGGGTAGTATCTGGTCAGTCCTCCACGGTCACCGTCAGTTTTTGTTTTTTGTTTTTTTGTTTTTCCCCCACTGTCAGTTTTAATTTCATATTCAGGGCTCTCAGGACCGTGCCTGGGTATACACTAAGTGCTCAATACTAGCCCCTCTTAGCTTTATTAATTTAGCAACAAATCACATTTGTTTACATTTGCTGTAAACATAAATAAATGTATATTTACAGCACAAGGTCATAGCTTCCCTGAGAAATCTACAGATGAATCTTAGGTGGTTCAGGTGAGTTCATGCAATCTCTCAGATGTCCCTCCACTTAAGGTTTTCCTTCTAGGACTTTGAGCATCAGCCGCAATAGACGTCTCACCAGATATGTGTCAAAGTATGGAAAAACTTTCCTGGTACTTTGCTTACAATTTGTGGACCGAGACTGTATACTTTAGAACATATACACGTATTCCGTTTCACAGTGGGTCTCAAACTCAGCTGTGCCCTTTTGCCATCCACTGCAGACCCATTTTATGGAAGAGCCAAGTGAAGATAACAAGAGAAACACATCCACTCTATGGAAGCCCTCATGACATACACCATAGCTTAAATATACTTCTTTTCTTTCTTAGCAACCATTGCGCTCTGTCCGTTAGATCTCAGGGAGCATGTTACAAAATGCCTTTAACACCAAAGGGAATTTCAGTTAGGGAGCAGGGGTGGGGCCAACTGGGCCCCCAAAGGTAGAGATAAACACTAGTCACGTAAGTAAAAAGAAAAAAAAAAGTTTTAACCAGAGCCAGGGTATTGTCACTAACAGCACATTCCAGAGGAAAAGACTGCAGATTCAAGCTGAAACATTTATTTTTCAAGATTATACTCTGGCAAGGCAGAGGTTGACAACTCTCCCAAAACCATCCCTTGATGAATTTAAAGGGCTTGAAATCAGGCAATTTGATTATTGTGGGGCATGAAGCTGGCCCTTTGCAACAGGGAGGTTCATTCTGTCATAGAGTCGCAAAGTTCTCCAAATGGGGAGGCACTTAAATTCACCTTAATCTGGTATCCAGACTTGCACTGCAGTCAAGACTGTTGTGAGCTGAGAACAGAGCCTGTGTAAATGATGATGGCTGATGATGACAAAGAGTCAGCTTGTTCCTATACGAAGCCACTCACACAACAGGAAAATTCACTCCTGCCTGCTCCCGATTACAGGAGGTCAGCAGTTGTAAGAAGCATCCCAATGACAGGGACACTAATACAGAAAAACTGTGTATCATAAATACGGTGGGTCTCGACCCAAGGTTGTGTGTTCCCAGAGGTCATCGGAGAGATTTTTGATGGTCACAATTGGGAGGCACTACTCCTAGCATCTAGCGGGTAGAGGCCAAGGATGCTGTTTCAACCTCCCAGAATGAACAGGACAGCACCCACAAAATGTTATTAGCACTGAGGTTGAGAAACCCGGATATTACGGATGAAATATGGCTATTTTGTTTGCTTCCGTTTCCCGGGCACACAGCAGTTATATTAAGTTAGTGTAAGGGAACTAAGGGAAATATAAAAAGATAACCCCAGATTTGAGGCTGCCACTGAAACTCCTGCTTCTCGATTTCTCCAGTGTCTACACTGGGACTGGTGATGATCTCTACCCCATGAGCTAAATATCAGCTATCCAACTGTCTCATAGTGGAAGTCTGCCCATTTCATTCATGCTTTGTTTAAAGGGACTCACACATTGGGGCGTCCGGGTGGCTCAGTTGGATTAGAGGCCGACTCTTGATTTCAGCTCAGGTCGTTATCTCATGGCCATTACATTCAAGACCTGCGTCAGGATCTACGCTCACAGCATGGAGCCTGCTTCATATCCTCTGTCTCTCTCTCTCTCTCTCTCTCTCTCTGACCCTCCCCTGCTCATGGTCGCTCTTGCTCTCAAAAAAAAACAAATAAACGTGAAAAAAATTTTTAAAAAAAAGGACACACACTAAGTGACTAGTATAAAAAGTCACCAAGTATCCCATCAAGGGAACAAAGTATTTTAGGGCAAGGGAGGGGGCAAAACATAAGAGAGTCTTAATTATGGAGAACACACAGTGGGTTACTAGAGGGACTGTGAGAGGGGGGATGCGCTAAATGGGTAAGGGGCATTAAGGAAGACACTTGTTGGGATGAGCACTGGGTGTTATACATAGGGGATGAATCACTAGAATCTACTCCTGAAATCATTGTTGGACTATATGCTAACTAACTTGGATGTAAATTACAAAATTAAAAAAAAATAAAAAAAGTATTTTAGGGCAAGATGATGATGGTGGCAAATCAATGACATGACAAAAACTACCCTTTATTAAATATTTATTGGGGCATCTGGCTGGCTCAGTCGGTAGAGCATGCGACTCTTGATCTCGGGGTTGTAAGTTCAAGTTCTACACTGGGTGTGGATGTTACTTAAAAATAAAATCCCTAAAAAATAATAATAAGTTAAAAAATAAAAATTTGTTAATTGCTTTTTGTTCATCAATATTGCACAGGCAATTAAACCTTAAAGGAGAAAAACGTTATATATTAGCATTTATATATAAAAAGGAGACTTAGAACAATGAAATGAAACCAAGTCCCAGACTGGGACAGGGTTAAACCAAAAACCCTAAAACTCCATCCCCCAATTCAGTTCTCTTTGCACTATGAATAATCATTTTCGATGCATGTTTTTTACATGGGGATTTTTCATCCTCTGGTGCCTAAACATCACGAAAAAACTTGAAACGAAAACACAATTGCTTATACACAGATCACGTGAACTCTGAAATGATCTGTCAGTGCAGCTAGAATATTTGATGCTACAAAGCAAAATCAACATTCTGCATCTGGCCAGCAGATATGCTACTGGTCACGTGACAAAATTCTGTGCACACCACCCTCCACATTCCCATCACTGCCCCTCTTACTACTGGCAAACAATATTCTGGAAGCCTGAAGTGTCTTCCTGAAGGACATTTCACTTCCTTTATACAGAATTCCTAATTGAGAAGAAAACTTGCTCCAAGTCTTTTAAAAAAGTCACTTTTTCTACACCCCGGGACAGTTTTAAAAAATATATATTTAACGGAAGGAGAAGTAATGTTTTTCTTGATTATCTTCAACGTAATGAAAACTGACTCTATCTTTGTCTCAAGATTTGGGGCAGATTTGGTGAAACTGAAATAAAAGTAACCGAGAACTACCCAGGTCTGGGTGTAATGCCTAGCTCTTCTAAACAATAGCTGTGTTGGTGGAGGCTAATTTAAACACTTGAGTCTTAACTTCCTCATCTCTTAAAAAAAATAGAAATAATAATAATCATCATCTCAAAAACTGGTTGGGAAAACTGAACTACATATGTGAATGTACCTAGCACACTACTTAGCATAAAGTGTGTTACAATAACAAAATATTTGTTAGGCTGGATTTTCACCCACAAATAATGTCTATAAACTGAAAATGACCAAAGGGGCCATGTGGTAAACCTATTTAACTCAGTAGGGTCAAGGGAAATACTGGCTGATATCGGCCTAATTTTTGTTTTCCTTCATTTAATAGGTATGTGAAGGTAGCAGGTATTTTATTTCTTTCTTGTATTTGGAAAACAACAGCAAATGAATATCAACAAGCAGCAATTTACATCTGGCCTCTGAGTCAGAAGGCAATAGAGACAGATGGGGACCACAGCTAACAGAAGAAGACACATCCAGGGAAAGAGAACAGTACCAACTTGGCTCTGGCTAATTTGTGTCATGATGCAAAGTGTTCTGATTTTTTTCAGAAAAAAAAAAGATCTATGGTTTTTATGTGCTAGATAGCCTATCAAACATTTCGTTAAAAACAAAGTGTAAATCAACAAAGCATGAGCCACACTGTTGAACCATAAACAGCCAAGAAGGGACAATTTAAAAATCACTGCAAAAGGCAAAAAGAAGAACAAGAACAGGAAGTGGGGAGAGGGTGCTGGCTAAATTTAAGTGGAGCACAAAGGCATATTTTATGGCACCCCCAAATCACTGGCATCTTGATTGATCATCTGGCTCCCTGAGAAAATCCCTGTAGAGAATCATAAAGATGAGAGTCACGTACGAATGAAACACTGTAGGAGATCACAGGACAATGGTGCCTACAGAGACATAATTGATTGTCATCTCTGATCCCTGCAAGTTTGTGAACTAGAGGACTTTTCTTTCCCATTTGGTACGCAAAGGATTTACAGGGCTGTCAATTAATTTGCCAAAGAAGTACAAATAGCTGCTGTTAGGACCAGACTGTCAATCTGTCCAACCTCAGGTACAGAATCGCTTCCATCAGTCCACATCTGTTTGACCACCATATCATAAGCATCTGTGGAATCCACAGGGTTCAGTAAATAACAAAATAAAATCTGGTCTCTTCCTGAAAAAAAAAAAATGCAAAATCCTACTGATCTAACAAAACTGGAAATAATCACAAGGCACGGAAGGATACGCCAAATCAGATGCAGAAACAATTAGGACAGAAACGAGCAACTGCTAAGTGTAGAAAACAATGTCAAAACTGCTTTCAAAGTATTCTCAAAGAATTAAGGTTAGAGGTTCTGAAGTCCAGCATTACTCAAATTTCATTCATTCATGCATGACACTTAGGTTACCATAATAACCTATCACCTGTATGATATTATTTCCTCCGTATTTTCCTATAAAATGACTTGTTCAGAATTTAAAGGAGGTACAGAGGAATTAAGTAATAAAACCACATCCAAAACAAGCAGGTGATGAAGACAAGACTGGGACCCAAGCCAGACCTCTTTTCATGCGATCAAAAGGTGTCCAGCATTTTCTTTTGCTTTACTTCTTTACCTACCACAGGCAGACACACACCAGAGGCATGTTGGTCAGGAGGCAGGACCTGGAGCTGCACCTACAATTCTAGGTGCATAAACTCCACCTCGGCATGAAAAGGCAAGTCAGAGTTTCCTATTTAGCTTTCCAAAATCGATAATTATTATTTCCTAATGAATAAAAGTCCGCATTACTCACACCTTCGAGTAAAGTTAAACATACCTCTCCCAATGTTGCAAAGGGAAGTCAACATTCTGCATCTGGCCAGCAGATCTGCTCTCAGCCACAAGAAAACAAAGTGAAATCTACCTCTCAAACCATTTTATGTACTATTAATAAAAACTAGAAGTCCATGACTTCAGAAAGGAGTATGGATTACTCTGTGGTGCCTTACTTCTTTTCCAAGCCTATACTTCAAAAAAGAAAAAAAAAATCTTAGAAAATCTTAGGCAATTTTTCTGTATCTGCCTGGCACTTTGTTATAACGATAGCTTTAGCAGTGTGATCATCACACTGTAATTTCATTAAGCACTGGCTTTTTCTTTAGGTTCAATCGCTTATGGCTTTTTATGAGCTCTGCACATATTTACTCAGTTTTGCTATGTAAGCATCCCTTTTTAAACTTATTGGAGGTAAAGAGCTTGTTTGACATCTGCTCAGAGGCACCTGATGTCAAGTTATTCCACGAAGCTTTGTGATCCCAGTCTGAGCAAATATAGAGCTGCTTTGCATCAGAAAACAATGTTTTACTTTTGAAAGTTTCCTTAATTTGTGCAAAAATTACTCTCACATGCACTGCAAGTGTGATGACCAGTTTGGTCTAACCTACACAGCATCCAAACACCTGCGAAAATGGCAAGTGGGAACACGGCAGCTGTACCAGCTTCTGGTTTGCCAACAGCCTCAGCTCATTTCTACATATTATCATTGCAATGACACATTTACACTGAACTTCAGTGGGCCATTTCAAGTAATTATTATTGATGTCTGAATTTACTTTCCATTCATAGAAATACAGTAGGAATTAAAAGCCACTCATAAAAGTTTTCATACCCAAAGCAATAATCTGGACACCAGTGACAGCTGGATAGTCAATGATGACAATGTTAGCCAATGCTAATAATTCTTCTCATTCCAGGAGAGCTCCCTCTTCCTTTCTTCTCGATGAGTAGATCACAATGATAAAAATTGTCACTTTCTATTGTGTATAAAGCATAGAGCAACGGCAAATATTTCAACTGACCACACCCTAAATGGAAAATTGGTAACAGCTTTCATTAGCAGGCTCTTCTGAGGGGGTATTAGAGACTATAAATTAACAGTACTTATAATGTATAGTTACACATTTCATACTCTATTCATCATAGAGTGCCGAATGCTGTATCAGTTTCCCTTCTCCACTGGCATTTACAGATTCCCCCAAAACAACAAAAATAGAACCTGATCCATAATAAATTTCAATTTACATAAAACTCCAGAGAAATATAGGAGGCATACCGAAAGCCCTTTTCCAAATCATAAAGTGTCTGATTTTCAGGGTAAGATGATGCAAATACTCTCTTAAAACCCATTTTCCAAGTTTATGGCCATACGAAAAAGTTTATACACCCATACCATATGGTTACCCAAGCAAGTCTGGAAAATGATTTAAAACTTAAAAAAAAAAAGAAAAAAAGAAAAAGAAAAAGAAAAAAAAAGGGAAAAGACAGGAAAAGAGGATGGAAAAGCTGTCCAGAAGGGGGAGGGGGGGAAAACACCACATTAAAGCTTTGTTAAAATGAATCATTCAGATTTGGTTAACTACAGAGAAAAGAAATTTAGATTAAAAGGAACCGTTATTTTAAAAACCTTTCCTAGGATAAGTCAGACAACTTCAAATGCAGTCTTAGAACAGTGGGAAACCTTAACTCCAGACAGAAGGAAAGGGTGGTACTGGAGTTTAAATTCCAATGAAAGTGCTCATGGCGAAATTCTCGTCTGAGATAAATTCACAGAAGGGGAGGGGAACCCAAGATCGAATGCAGGATTGTTTTTCCTTTGCCTTTACAGCTTAAAAGCCTCTTGGCAGCACCGGTAATCTGTCAGAAAGGGTGAAAAATTGCGCTTAATAGATAATTTTAAGACTTTACTCAAAAGATGTTAATAAATATACTGGAGCTTGGAGTTGGAAGCACTACCAGCGGTTTCATGAGCACCATGTTCTCCTTTTGCCGTCACCTGTTATAAATCTAAAACTGTGATCACTCCGGCTGCATGTTTCTTGCCTCTAAAATAAGCAAGAAGCTGTGAAAATGTTTCCAAGTTTCCAGGCCTCAAAGAAGAGAACAGAGAACCCATAAAGGGAAATTTCTTCAGCTGCCTTTATCAAAGGCAAGTTGGTTTTGCATTTTTAAGCATTTGCTCTGAACGAAAGAGATTGGATCAGCTGGAAATCCTCAATGAGGAGAAGAGTATTTTCAAATGGCTTCTGAGACTTTGGAGCGGACATCCAGTTTCTAAGGGTGGTCTGGCCCAGGATCTGAGTTTGGCTTATAGGACAGCAGCTCAGAATGTCCATGACGTGAGAACGGGGCAAGCCTTGTGTGCACGCCTTCCAGATTGAAAAGGACTGTGCGCAACAGTGCTGAGCCCAGGGTAAAAATGGAAGGGCCGGTGATTCTTCACCAAAAGGAACTGGCAGGAAGGCAATTCTGGTGGGCATATTCAACCCCATACTCGCTGACTCCCAAGAATGTCGTTCCTTTCCCAGATTAGGCGTCCTCCAAAACTCGGTGACTTTCAATGAAAGGCTTTTGCAAATGAAATATCCTCACTGCTTTTTTTTTTTTTTTTTTAATTCTACATCTTATCTAAGCGACAGGAGGCAACAATGCACTGTCTTTAGAGAAGGTTCCTATTTTAGTTCAGAACATGCTGAGGAATGTCTAAAAAGGAAGCCTCAGGCTGTCTGGCCACTTGATTCGCGAGATACCTGTGAGGCTAAAAGCAAGAATTTCTTAAGGGCACCTCATTCTCTGAACTTCTTCAAGGATCAAGTTTCGCTTCTAAACCAAACATACCTCCCTGTGGCTTTTTAAAGGGGATGTTTGCATGGCGGTTGTTTTTGTATAAAGGAAAATCACACAAGGAATTCCCTCCCTAGTATCGCTTCTGGAAATTCTCTTCACAAGTCAGCTGTAAATAACACGTGATTTCCACACCCAGAACTTAAGGCTCTTGAGATCTAACCCAGAGCCCCTCACGGTGTTACAAAGAGCACGAAGGTGATCAGCCCCATCCTGTAGCAGACACCGAAAAGAAATGCAAAATAACATACAGCTGCGGTGGAAATCCGAACACCTCAACACACAGCTCTCCACGCTGGGCGGCCCGGTATCTCCCAACAGACTGGGCTAGATTCTGTTTTGACCGGGGTGTGTTTGTGTGCACGCTCATACGTGCGTGCTCATGTATGCACGTCGGGGTGGGTGAAGGGAGTTTCCTCTTTTCTGCCTTTCACTCATCATTTACTTAATGTACACCCAACTGTGAGGACAGCCACGGACTACCTTGGTACAAGCTGAGCTTCAAGGTCACAAGGGAATACAGTAGAGAGTCATGTTTGCTCAAGAGCATGGAGTCTGCAACCAGACCTCCTAGTACTGAATGTCGTCTCTGAAAAGGAAAAATGGGCAAGTTACGTGATCCCTTAGCGTCAGCTGTCTTGCGGATGGAAGAGGCACCTACTCCAAAGGGCTATTAAAATATTCTAAAAGAAGCACTTAGAACAACGCCCTGGTCTGACCAAGGGTTAGATGTGGGTGGCAAATATTAATACAATTTTCAGATATACATATTTAATATAAAGAGCACCTCCTTGGATTTCAGCTTGCAAATATGTAGAGAATGTAACATATTTTAAAGGGGGGGGGCATCTGAGAATGAAGGTAGGGGGAAAAAAAGATGAAATTAGCAGTAAGCTGGAGGTCAAAACCCTCCAGTGGTGCTCCTGTGCCAACAGTGGTTCAAAATGTATCAATGAACCAGGCCAATTAAGCCTAGACCTGCACTGCTTAGGCAGTGCTTCTTCCAGCTTGTAGAGAAGGATCGGGAAAGTTCAAACCTTCCACTTGCTGTGAAATGTAATTAATGCGTATTTTTGGAGGGGCAGCATGTGTGGGCGGGTATATATGCACACGCATGTCTTGGCCACTCCTGTGCCACACAGAAAGAAGCTGCAGGGAAAAGTTTGGGGAAGACAGGGTGTCCATCAAAAGCACATGAAGCAGAGTGCTTTCTGTCCATCTGTTACTTGCAAAACTGAGAAGCTGTGCTCCATTCTGTAGATCACACTTCTAAATGAGAAATGAGCAAAACTGGAATGTGCTTGGAGGTGAGAGACAAGTATGGGGGAAGGACCTCAGCTTATGAAAATGTGCAACACTAAAAAGAAATGTGGGTGCTGGGCCTGGTGGAGGTGGGGGGAGATAGGGAGAACTGCACTTGGCAGCTATCTTGAAACCAACTAAAGGCACATACATGGGATGGGGAAAGGGGTTGTTGTGTAAACCCTTAGGACAGAAAGAGAAACAATGAAAGGAAGGTGAAAGATTCGGGTGGAGCACTACACTCAGGTTGCAAAGCTGAAACAGGCTCCATTTTACCCACGCATTCAAGTAACACATGTCATGTATTGGCGATATGTCAGCCACTGATCTGAACACCAGGGACGTGGCATTCAACAGGACAAACAGATTCCTCACAGCGAGAAGATTATAAACTATGTCTACTCAACTGAAAGAAACGAATAACATGGGGCACCTGGGTGGCTCAGTCAGTTAAGTGTCCGGCTGTTGATCTCAGCTCAAGTCTTGATCTCAGGGTCATGAGTTCAAGCCTGCTGCTAGACTCCACACCCAGTGTGGCGCCTACTTGAAAGGAGGGAAGGGAGGGAGGGAGGGAGGGAGGGAGGGAGGGAGGGAAGGAAGGAAGGAAGGAAGGAAGGAAGGAAAAGAAAGAAAGAAAGAAAGAAAAGAAAAGAAAAGAAAAGAAAAGAAAAGAAAAGAAAAGAAACAAAGAAAGAAAAAGAAAGGAAAAAAGAGAGAGAGAGAAAGAAAGAAAGAAAGAAAGAAAGAAAGAAAGAAAGAAAGAGCCCCTAAGTTTTACCTGGGCAAATGGCCACTCAAGGTCAAGACTATGTTTCCCAGCTTCCCTTGCAGCCAGGTGTGCACATGAAAATAAACTGTGACCAATAGGACAAAAGCAGGAACAGTATGGATAGCTTAAAGTGCTTGCTCTTAAAGGGAATGGGGCATAGCTTCAACTCGCTGACATACCTTCCTGGCCAGAAGACTGGTATGATGGCAGGAGGTGGGGCACCCACCTGAGGTCACCAGACATACTATGTATGGCAGAGTAACAAGAAAGAATCAGCCTGAGTCTCTAACAGTGTCGTATCGGTGCTAAATTGCTTTGAGTGCAAATGATTACATGAGAACCAAATTCACTATGTTGTTTAAGCCACTGTTACACGGGCCATTGTCATAGCAGCTGAGTGGCATAATACAATTCCCAGAAAATAACAAATACACACGCCTAAAAAAGATAGTTCGATTTTGTGACTGTCAGATTAATACAGGAATCCCCTGCTTTTCAAAAGTTTGTGTTCCAATACTTCCCATTTACAAAAGACCTACATTAGTACCTGTTTTTGCTAACCAAAAAAAGTTCAAAGAGGATTTTCGCTTTCACCGATAAAAGGTGAGAAGTGAAAATAGTGTCCAATGTTTGTGCTGCAGCAAGCCACTCTAAGCAGCACACACCCCGTGCAGCTAGAGGGGTCCCTCCAGACCCCCGCCCTGGGAACAACAGAGCTTCACCTCAGCTCAAGCTGCCAGAGATTTGAACTGTGTCCGTGAGTGAATGTGCTTTATTCTTTGCATCTGTTAGCAAGATGTATCCTAAGGTATCAGAAAAGCCCAAGAGAGGTTATTTTGGGGGTCTGGGAATGCTCAAAAACTTTTACCATATAAATTAATGGTAATTGCTTCTTCATTTTAGGCCACTTTTGGCTTACAACAGATTTCATAGGAACATTCTATTTCAGAAAGCGGGGAAAACGGTATTAGAAAATCCCAGTGGTAAGGCAAATGCAAGAATGTATATAATCCATGCTAGATCACTTAAGCATCCATCACCAGGGGGCATTCCGACCTACATCAGAATATGCAATGTCAGTGATTCTAATTCATATATAAAATACATAAATATATATACACACATCTACGTATGTGCAGATACAGAACTTAGACTGATGAGAGCTGTTTTTAAGACTGACACTACTTTTTACTCTAACGAAGACATGTAACTTGGATACATTCCCCACCACCACTAAGAATCAAACACCCAATAGAACAAGCTAAATGTTCTCCCAAAGCGAGGTAGTTATAACTGCATCCATAAAATATTTAGGCGCGAAAACACAGGTGCAGGAATGAAAGATGGGGCCCCAGCCCAATCCACATGTGGCTCACTTGCAGAGAGGAAATTTGCTTTCCCTGGGCTTGATGGCACAGATATCTAATGGAGGGAATTTCTACAGTGGAGACTATTTTCAAACTAGCTGATCTACTGATTACATGTTTGATATAAATGCCAAAGCAAGAAAAGACTGGCATCATTGAGGAGACAAGGGGGGAAATCTGCTGGATTATCTCATCATGTCCTATTGCTACTAGCGAGATACAGAGTCTGAAAAGTTACAGAACTGTAGAGAAACAAAAGGACTAAAAGAGAAGCAGAAGATGGGTGATGGTCATCACTGTCAACGTGAATCATACTTTGATAATCTTAGGTGATCTTTTCCAAAAGTTTATCGCTACCAAGTTAAGCAAGGGGGGACATGGCAGGAATCAATCAATCAGTAAGTGGAAACTATTATTACTAACAGCCAACATTTCAGCTATCACTTGCAATCAGTAGACACTATAAGCAAAACACACTTTGTACAGAATCTTGTTTTATCTCCTGAACAAACCAGAGCTGTGAACTGGCCAGTAATTATTGTGGCCATTTTGCAGATTAGGAAACTGTGGCCCACAATTTATTCACAACATACTCAATGAGTACCTACAGGGCGCCCTGTACAATAATTACTGAAGGACATATAAGAGGAAAAAAAAAAAAAAAGACAAGGTCTCTGACTTCAAAGACTGGCATTCTAACTACAGAGAACACAAACTCATACTCCAGCACCATTATGCTAGGCCATCAAGTTTTTAAATTTTTATTATGGTTACTCTTCCAACATGAAGAGAGAATGGCACCTGTCTGTGCGGACTGAGGCCCCATCATCTCCTGCTATCTTATACCTCCCCTGTTTTATGTATTTATGATCCCTGCCTGGCTTCCTGCGGATACTTGCTTTTGGGACCCCAACCATAGAATTATAGCAGAGGCTCTGCTCAAACAATTTTGCTTGTCGGGCCACAAATTCGTAGCCATATGGGTTTCATAATTGGCAATCCCCTCTCCAGACGGCCAGCATAACCATTCTGGACTTTTGCTCCTTTAGCTAAAAGTAAAATAGCAAGTGTGTGTGAGGGGGTGGTAATTATTTTCTACTAGTTCTAATCTTGGTCAAGATGAGGCTTCCTCCTGGCTCTCAGGGACAGCCTTCCTCTCAAGAGATGCTGAGACATGTTATACCTGAAAATCTGCAAAGGAAAGCCAATGAAGATCAAAGAAACAGTGAGACAAGGGAATTGCTTCTAACTACATGACCAAGATTTCTATGGGGACGGTGGTTATAAGTTTTGGGTTCAGGGGTGCCTGGGTGGCTCAGTACGTAGAGCGTCTGATTCTTGGTTTCAGCTGAGGTCCGATCCCAGGGTTGTGGGATTGAGGCCTGCATCAGGCTCTGCACTAAGTATGGAACCTGCTTAAGATTCTCTCTCTCCCCACCTCTACCTGTCTCCCCTATTCATGCTCTCTCTCTCAAAAATGAAAAAATTAATAAAAGTAATAGATTAAAAAAACCCAAGTTTTGGGTTCAAAGGACATGGGTTCAAAATCCACCTCTTTTTCTTCCTGTGCAACTTTGCCAATTCTCATGACCTCTCTGGGCCTCCAAGTGCTCAGCTGTAGAATGAGAATATAACACACCACAATGTTGAAGACTCACTGTTTTAAGGCAAATGAAACCATGAAAACAGTGCCTTGCGCTCTGTAAGAACTCAGCAAATGATGGTAGTCAGTGTTTTTGTATTTGACCCTTTTAAAGGCTAGTGCCAAAGGCCCTTGGTCAGCTCATGCTGGGAAGCTCATAATACATTTAAGTATTCATATTTTCCCACATCTTCCTCCTAGCTAAGATGCCCGAGGCTGCCAGAAATAATCACACTATTTGTGATCCTATGTTTATGCAACAGAAACGAAATGGAATTTTATGGTCTGCTGTGTTCAACACCAATGTGCACGTTGGGATAATTCCATGCAGTACTGTGTAACAAGAATTTATGCAATATCCAACCAAAAGATGCAGCTCCCAGGCCAGCACATCTTTACCAGACTATCAGCTGAATAAGGAAGCCAGCCAGCCCTATCTCCGTAGACTTCATATTTACATATATTAACTTTTTTTAAATATGTATTTATTTATGAGAGAGAGAGAGAGAGAGAGAGAGAGAGAGAGAGAGAGAGAGAAACAGAGCGTGAGAAGGGGAGGGGCAGATAGAGAGGGACACACAGAATTGGAAGCAGGCTCCAGGCTCTGAGCCGTCAGCACAGAGCCCGACACAGGCCTTGAACTCACTCTGTGAGATCATGACCTGAGCTGAAGTCAGACGCTTGACAGACTGAGCCACCCAGGGGTCCCTCATGTTTATTTTATTTTTGAGAGAGAGAAAGACAGAGTGTGAGTGGGGGAGGAGCAGAGAGAGGGAGACACAGAATCGGAAGCAGGCGCCAGGCTCCGAGCCATCAGCACAGAGCCCAACACGGAGCCTGAATTCACGAACCGCGAGATCATGACCTGAGCCGAAGTCGGATGCCCAAACACCGGGCTGCCCAGGCGCCCCCATATTTACACATATTTAGCAGGAGCTCTTTAACTGACCTTCAGAGTAAATCCAACCGTATTCATTTTTAAAAAGCAAGCAGATTTTGAAGGTGGAAGTACTTTTCTCAAAGAAATATGTTTCCAATAACAAAACAAGAAGTGACAAAATGAAACTACGAATGAAGAATAATTGCTGTATGGGGGGTAAAATAATTTTGCCAGTTGATAAGAAAGGAAGACAACAAAGAAGAGCAGGGTTTCCTTAGAATCCGTGCGGCCCCAAGATCTCACTTTGGAGCTAAGAATGGGAACGCCATGCTGTGAATAGAGATGAGAGTTTGTTATTATAGCCATCTGTGGATTAAACCATGAAAAATGATAGGATGACCATCATTCTTGGACAATGTACTGGCATTGTTTTGTTTTGTCGTTATTTTTATTTTCTTTTGTTTCCTCTTCTCTTTTTTTCCCCTTTCCTTTTCTTTTCTTTCTTTCTCTCTTTCTTAGAGCTACCAAAAGTTAAGAGCCAACTCCGTTGCTAGTTAGGCAGTCCTCAAAAAACATAATCAAGGTAGATCATAAACTTAAATATCTGCCTGGGCTGAGGGAAGTGAGTGTGCAGCTGGTGAGAGGTGGCCGGGAAGGCCAGAAGAGGGAGGGCTTGTCCTTTGAGCAGTAACCCTTTGGAACCAAGCACACATAGTACCTTTCCAGAAAATCCAGTGGGTTTAAGAACTTACCAAACTCAACACCCAAAAAACAAATAATCCAGTGAAGAAATGGGCAGAAGACATGAATAGACACTTTTCCAGAGAAGACATCCAGATGGCCAACAGGCACATGAAAAGATGCTCAACGTCACTCCTCATCAGGGAAATACAAATCAAAACCACACTGAGATATCACCTCATGCCAGTCAGAGTGGCTAAAATGAACAAATCAGGAGACTATAGATGCTGGCGAGGATGTGGAGAAACGGGAACCCTCTTGCACTGTTGGTGGGAATGCAAACTGGTCCAGCCACTCTGGAAAAGAGTGTGGAGGTTCCTCAAAAAATTAAAATAGAACTACCCTACAACCCAGCAATTGCACTACGAGGAATCTATCTAAAGGATACAAAAATGCTTATTTGAAGGGGTAGATGCACCCCAATGTTTACAGCAGCACTATCAACAATAGCCAAATTATGGAAAAATCCCAAATATCCATCAATTGATGAGTAGATTACGAAGATATGGTATATACATACAATGGAGTACTACTTGGCGATGAAAAAGAATGAAATCTTGCCATTTGCAACAATGTGGATGATACTAGAGTGTATTATGCTAAGTGAAATTAGTCAGAGAAAGATATCACCATATGATTTCACTTATATGTGGAGTTTGAGAAATTTAATGGATGAACATAGGGGAAGGGAAGGAAAAATAAGGTAAAAAGAGAGAGGAAGGCAAACCATAAGAGACTCTTAAATAGAACAAATTGAGGGTTGATGGGGGTGGGAGGGTGTGGGGAGTGCTAAAAGGGTGACTGACATTAAGGAGGGCATTTGTTGGGATGGGCACTGGGTGTTATATGTAAGTGACGAATCACTGGGTTCTACTCCTGAAGCCAAGACAACACTGTATGTTAAGTAACTTGAGAATTTAAAAAAATAATAATAAGAAGAAAATCCAGTGAGTTTAGCTTACCTTAGCTCCAGAGGTGGCAAGGAAGGCAATGTAGTCACAACTTAGTTAAGAAAGAAATTCCAATGACTGTGGACATGCCATCACCCCGTAGTATAAAATGGAATGGAAAAGCAATATTATCTATGCTGAACAATAATTTATTCATCAAATACTGTCAAGCAGAATTCCAGAAAAAATGGATGTCTACTCCTTTAAACATTAAAATTGTAATGATTTATATAACTGGGGTAAAAAAAATTAGTCATCCATTCAATAAACATTTACTAAATGCTCACTCCGTGGGGTGGGTGGTGGTAGGCCATGGGGATAGCGGATAGAGCAATGACTGAGACAAGGTCTCTCCTCTAAGAATTTACCTTCACGAGGCAGCAGTGTAACAAATAATTTTAAAGCAACCAAAACAAGATAACCTGGAGTTAGCTACAACTACAAATGAACCTTCAAGCAGAGTCACTGGGAGTGACAATGTGCTCAACACAGCAAGAGCCAGGAGTAGAGCCTTCCAGGCATGGACAGGAGAGACCAAGGGCAGATCGGAACTCTGCCTGGTGAAGCAGCTGGAAGCACAGGTGAAGCACAACGAGGAAGAGACAGGGCAGTGGAAGACCGAGTCGGAGGCGGGGGGGGGGGGAACCAAGTCAGAGTGGCCAGTGGGAGCCAGATGGATCACAGGGTCCCTGGAGCAAAGGAAAGTTATGCGCCCTTGCTAAGCAATGGATTACACTGGCACTGCCTTCTTTTATGGTCTCCTTTGTAGTGATTCAAGAGCACAATTACCAGCATTACTTTTTTACTATGATTTTACTTTTGAGACACCCAGACATTTCGCCCATTTCCAAAAAAAAAAAAAAGAAAAAAGAAAAAAAAGACCCACGGGCTACTATACATTCAGAGTGTTGAGGTCTTTTGTTTTTCAAATAACATTCAATATTCTCCCTCCTTTTCTGCTTATAATTTGTCCCTAACTGAGGAGGAAAATATTTCTTAATAGTGGGTAAAAAGAAAGAGGTATCATGAAAAACCCATTCCTGTACCCCAACGTGAACTGATGTGTGATCCTCCTTGGGCTGGTAACTCCTCAGCACGTTCCTCATTCCTAAAGTGGCGGGGGGGGGGGGGGGCAGCACAACAACTCTGATCTCCAGAAAACTGCCAACATTCCTCCAAATGAAATTTGTTGGGACTAATTCACTGGGTCGAAATTTCTATCAAAGTCACCCTTGAAAGTCAGAAGTGGCATAAACTATGCGAACTAATTTATATAAATATAAATCTTTTATATTCAAATCCTCCTAAAAACACACGCATCTGCTACAGCCAAGATGGCTGTCACCGTCACATTTCTTATGTACGGCTGTATTTATAGACACAGTGTAGGTAGCTCCATCTTTATCTTTCTCTATAAATACTTACACTGGCAATTGTCAACCTGATCATGGAGAATTAAAAGCAATTTGTGGGAACAACAACAAAAAAATACCACATTCTCTGTTATTCATCACTAAGTATGTCAATATGCAAGTGCCAAGCACAAGAAAGGGCATTACTGATTAATTAAAACCTGATATTTCATTACTGACAATTCAGTGCCTTTTATTTAATAGAAATGGGTATACACGAATCTGTATTCATAGGATACACACAAAGAAACTAAAACTCGAGAAGCTGAAACTAAACACATGAAAACTTTAATGGTGTTCAAGGTCAAACGGATGCCACTTTGCAAAGAACCCACTCATCCCTCTTTGTCCTCAAACACTGCAGGCTGAACAGACAAGAGCATGCCCTAAATGTCTGTAATGAGTCTGAGGCGTGGCACTCCGTGTGTCTAATAAACAACCTGTTCCTCATTTTTCAAATGCATTTCTGTTCATCTCAGGTCACAACTAAAATGAATCTAACAATTTAATTCATCATCTTTTGGGCAGTGATCCACAATGCAAAACCCACACTGAAGGACAATTTGACCCAATTAATGGGCTTTTCTCAAAGGAAGCGCACAATGAAAAGCATATGGAACCAGAATGGGCTATTCATTTTACAATTAAAGGTTGAGTTCCAGTCAGGACTAAATATGGGATCATTCGAAAAACCACTCAGTTTAAAAAGGAAAATCACTAAAGAAAGAGTCCATCGTGCAAAGCAACGCAGTTTTTGAAAAGTAGAGAGAACAACCTCTGGGAGACAATTTGGCTCAGAAGACTCACACTTGTTATTTTGACACAATGCTTTTTGCATGGGATAAATGGCTGACACGTTTCTGACATGTTTTTGGCGAAGTCTTAAATATCACGTGAAATAACAAAGAGCTGAGGGGCGGAACATTTGGTCTGGGTTATGCTGTTCTAAGGCTTCTCAACAGCAGCACTACTGGTGTGTTTCATCATAGAATTCATTGATGTGGGATCCGTCCTATGCATTGTAGGATGGCTGGCAGCATCTCTGGCCTTTACCCATGAGATGCCAGCAGCGACATCCTCCCCTGTTGTGACAACGACAAATGTCCCCACACAGAGCCAAATGTCACCCCCCACTGGGGAGGGGGGTGGACTAAAAATCACCTTTACTTGAGAACCAGTGCTCTACTCCAATTGCTCTGGTTTGCACAGAATGGCATTTTATTACCTCTAGAGACTGTCACAATCTAGTTGATATCTTTACATAAACATATCAAGTCTGAAGAGAGATAAGACATTTTCAACCCCTTTATCACCGACATCTTTGCAATTCCAAAAAGAAATCTTAAACTTTTTAAATAGAAGCAAAAACTAAAATGGAAACAAACAAACAATTAAACCACCAGTGTCATGGTCTTTTCAGGGTCACATTATCACAAGAGTAGAAAAGGTTTAGTTTTATGGAGACTCCCAGACAACATTCTCGAACTGAAAAGCTCATACACTTCAGCAACTTATTCTAAGAAATACTGGTCCCATCCATGAAAGATAGAAATCCCCTCTTCATGCAGTATGACAATTGCTATGATTTCTCTTTCAGCAAATTCATGTAATTTAATCTTCTCAACAGAAAGGAAGGGATACAAAATGGACACGGAGGCAAAAGAACACATTTGATTTAGAGAATGGGATTGGGTTACACTCTACATTCACTGGAGATGGAAAATTGTCACGTTCTGTGTGGTTAACAAACACATTCCCATTGCCTCAGTGTTTCCTGAGCTCTCACGGTCAGCCTGCCTCATTCAGGAGGTGAGGCTAGGAATCCCGGGCTATCATAGTTTCAAGGGGCCTAGGGCATGTTCCCAGGCCTAGACAAGGGGGAAAGAGCCACCGAGGGTAACTTAAGCAGTGAAGGTGCGACCTATCAGAGCGAGATCCAAAGGCCAAGCAACCTGCTCTGTCCTGCTGACAAATGAAGGGACCATACGTCTACCACTTAACCTGTCGTGCCATGCTCCTTATAGCAGGAGAAGGATGGCATGGTGTCTAACCTATCACCTGACTCTTACCTTCCTACACACGGTCATGAAGACCTGAACCTTCAGAATCAGATGCGTGGCCAACACAGAAAACATGCCCAAGTTACAGATGGCTTCCTGACAACCCCTTTCCCACCCCACCCCATCATGGCGCTCCCTCTTTGAGTAAAGTTATACTCCACCTGGAGAGGGAGAAAATGGCCAACGTCACCAAAAACAAACACTTATGAAATCTTTACAGTGGCATCTTATCTCCGGTTTCTATGAAATATTAAGCTGCCACCATTCCGACAGGAAGATAATCCGATTTATAAACCATAGAAGCGACACAACTTTAAAGGAGGCCTCAATTTTATAAAGCAAGAAAATCCTATAGTGAGCTTTTAAACCTTACAGACAAACCACACCAAATACAGCCCCAGGGTTATTTTGTCCCGGTCATGCTTAAAAAGCATCATTTTGCAGACTCGGATGGTTACCAGCGAGCCACAGTGAGTTCCCAAATGAAATCATGCGCTTCTCAGAACCCAGCCAGCATGGCCGCATAAATGGGATAGAGGGCTCCTGGCCGACACTCGTGGCCAAGTTCATCCTGTTTCAACAGGACAGGATATAACTGCTCTCAAAACAGCCAAGTGGGAGACCTGCCCAGCTGGCAAGAACGCTCTTCAATAGGCCTCTCCCTGTATTTAGTTCACGACAGCGCAGCAGTTAATGAAATTCCAGGGGACAGTTGAGAGGTCTCCCTCAGAATGCACGGCAGGTCTCGCACAGAAGACTGTAGGCACAGACAGACCTGCTGGCTGGGACCCAAAGATGTACCATGAGACCAACCACATTTCCAGTTAGTCAGGCTTTTATTTCCTGGGGAAGCCCTCCGCCCTTGGAGCAGAATACAGCTGGAAGAAAAACACTCTTCATGCTTTGGAAGCTAATGTGCCTACCGATGGAAAAGATCAAATGAACAAGAACAAAAAAAGAAACAGGATTCTGAAATGGAATTGGGTTGCCTAACTGCAGAGTTTCCTGTAGTCAAAAATAGAATCCGGACACTTGACAGTCATATGCACTCATGCAGTTGCCCATAATGAATGATGGGGGATTATATGCAACATAAAGATGAGGAAATGCCCCGTCACCTACAGGCACAATAATATGGGCAAAACAGAATGACGTTTAGACTGCTTTACTCCCCCGGACTTTGGGTTTTTGTTTTGCTTTGTTTTGTTTGCTTCAATCTCCTAACACCACGAACACAGCTAGGACATGCTGGGGAGAGACAGGGAATGAGATGGGTCCTCTAAATAACTGTGGTTCACTTTGAACACAGAATACCATGACGTGTACTAAGATTTTAAATGGGAAATGCCGTTACAAACAAGAATTACGATGGCATTCTATGAACACGAGTCAAGGTAGGGCTACCAACCATTCCAAACACTTTCTCCAAGTCTCAGTTTAACCATCCTTAAAATGGCCCTTTAGACTAGCACTTCTCCAATTTTAATGCTTCTGCTGATCACCTGAGGATCCTATTAAAATGCCGATTCGATTCTGAGTCAGTAGTGACGTGAGAGGTTCTGCAGTTCTAACATGCTTCCAGGTGCTGTGATGTCCCTGGTCAGAGGATCTACCTGAGAGTAGCCCGGGGCCTGGTTCTTGGGGAAACACTGTGGGCTACCTCACTATCAGCCTTCCCCTTTCTTCTCTCTCAAAGAACCTTGATATCACTGGAACAGCAATGTACTCAACCTAGGGGATGCGTCATGCTCCAGCCAAGCCAGTGGTGGGAATCCGAGTCTCTCTCTGCTAAATCCTGATATAGGGCTGGGAAGATGATCCAACATTGGCCAACAATTTGGAAGGGGAGGTTAACTAAACTTCTTGCTATGAAAGAGTTGCTCTCCTCACTCCCTGAACTCCTGCTTTGGTGTCTGCCATGGGAAGCTGGGCTATAGGAGGCTGAGGGAGCCATCTTAAAAGCACAGAGAAAGAAGCACGAGGCTGAAGAAGTGCGTGCACAACAACAAAAGGAAAGCAGAAGCAGAGCCCAAATCAGGGGTCAGGAAGCTATGACCCACAGGCCAAATCCAAACCGCTGTTTTTGTAAATAAAGTGATACTGGAGCACAACCACATCCAAGAGTTCACTGACTGTTTGTGCTTGCTTGTATACTACAGCAGCAAACACAAGTATCTGCAGCAGAAGGCTGGCTCTTGAAGCCTAAAATATTTACTATCTGGCCCTTCTTGGAAGAACTTTGCTGACCCTTGGCCTAGATCATGAAAGCACCTATCCACATGCATTATTCATCCTCCATTTTACCTTGACAGCACTTCCAGAACTCGTAATTACTTCTTCAAGAGGTGTCTTCCCGGTTGGGACAGTAGGCTCCTTAGCCCTCTTGCTTATTACCAGATACGGCTCCTTAGCACAGTCCGAAGCATACAGGAGACACTCAACAAGTTAAGCAAGTTGTAATTAAGCCCTTGGTTTTTAATCAAGATGTTTCGAAGCTTCGTTCCCTTCTCTAACTCTTTAATGTAAGGCATTCAGAATATTTAGAAGATGCTAAAAATCTCAGTTCCTCCTATAGCCTCCAATTAGTAACAATAACCCACTCTTTGTCCCTTACAAATTCCATTTCCTTCCTCTTAAGACTGCTTACAGGCAGGACAGAATGGAGTTTCCAAATCAGGACTTGTCATATCCAGAAGCAGGAGACCCTGAGACCTGGAAATCCAGGTCAGAAACTGCATGACCCCTAGACCCTGGGCCAACGCACAGTGGACAGCCCGTTTTCAAGCCAACTTGAGTCCACAGCGGAG
Organism: Prionailurus viverrinus; assembly: GCF_022837055.1. Lineage (NCBI taxonomy): Eukaryota > Metazoa > Chordata > Mammalia > Carnivora > Felidae > Prionailurus > Prionailurus viverrinus. The sequence goes on along the minus strand of NC_062562.1, from coordinate 28,857,296 downwards.
AGAACACACAGGAGCCGGCTGCCTTTTATAAACCCAATAGGAAACATAAATTTTGAATAAAGGAAGTAAAGGAAAAGGGAGCAGAAGATCTGAGGACAATCAAAGCCCCAACTTCCTGTAGCGTAAGAGCTACTACAGGATATCTTAAAAAGACCTCTAAACATTTCATAAAACTGTCTATAGCAAACTAGCATGGTGGAAATGGATGCTTACCAGTTATTTTTAAAGATGAAGCGTTTCCTTGATAAAACTGGGAGTTGATACATCCTCTTCTATGCTATTTCATAGTAGGACAGCACAACGATGAAACAAAAAAACATGGACCACAGAATCAAAACGTGGTTAGAATTCCAGCTTGGGGACCTACATAAATCATTTTGCCTTTCTAAGCCTCAGCTTCTAATCCATAAAATAGGTGTAATACTAATAACCTCTCTTACACGTTTGCCAGGTGAATACCTACTGGCTGATAAGGTATTCTTGTGGTTTCATTATAAAGTGAAAATACAGAAAATCATCCAAATACATTACCTAACAATTTTACTTTTTAAAATTTAATTCCCTTTCCCCAAACACTAGTTTTCTTCAGTAATCGCTACACCCAGTGTGGGCTTGAACTCATGGCTCTGGGATCAGGAGTTGCATGCTCTACCGACCAAACCAGCCAGGCACCACTCCTCCCACACACTATTTTGACACCAAATTTCTTGTTTGCTGTATTAGAATCTTTCCCATCCTACACTATTTGCTTGTTCATGGAAAAGATATTATAGGTAGTACATAAGCTGATCATTACCCATCTATTACAGGCTGTGTCTGAATATTCTTCCTCTAGGAAACACAAATAAGATAGCTGGGGCCCCTGGCTGGCTCAGTTAGTAGAGCACGTGACTCTTGATCTCAGGGTCATGAGTTTGAGCCCCATGTTGGTCTTAGAGATTATGCAAGGAGATTTTTTTTTTAATTATCAAGAAAAAAAAAGAGAAACATTTGCAATAGGAGGTCTCCCCTTTTAGGAAAAGCCTGACAACTTCACGCAGCAAATAAAGAAATACGTGAGAACAGCAAATATCATGTATCTTTAAGTCTACTCTTAGTACTGCTGTAAAGCCATTATGTAGCTCGGAGTCTCCATCTACACACCTATAAAATGGAAGTTAGTTTTGTGATGACTGGGGGAAGAGGCAAATAGTTAAAGGGTTCCAATTTATGAAAAAGACTCCCCTGATATGTAAGCATTAACAAACTTAACAAATTTTAATCAGGTCTTACTAAGCTCTAGATGCTAGGAAAACAATAGGGTTCAAAGGGTTAAGTTTTAAAAAATTATTATTATTAATGTTTTTATTGATTTTTGAGAGACAGAGAGAGTGCGAGCAGGGGAGGGGCAGAGAAAGAGAGGGAGCCACAGAATCCAAAGCAGGGGCTCGAACTCACAAACCGCAAGATCATGACCTGAGCCAAAGTTGGATGCCTATCCAACTGAGCCGCCCAGGCGCCCCTCCAAGGGTTAAGTTCTAACGGAGGAATATGACAACAATGGCCAACAGGATCATTCTTCTGGAGAAAATTAAAGGAAGCTGAGAGAAAGGAATAAACATGATAAAAGTACTGTTTTACAGAAGCTTATTTGTAGGTCTCCCTGGGAAAGTGAAATTTGAAGAAAAGACCAGAATGGAGTGAAAAAGCAAGTTAGATGCTTTGGGGCTGGGGGTTGAGGTAGAGAGTGGAGAGAGGAGCATGTTCTAGATGGTAAATAGTAAGTGCAAGCCTCTGAGCCTGTTCCAAAGGAAGGCTATCCTTGGGTGCAGCACACACACACACACACACACACACACACACACATATATATACACACACTCAGAAGAGGAGTATGTGATGAAGGATGTAGAACATCTCCAGACATGGCCTCCTATAGGCACGGTGTTGGAAATACTCTGGAAAGCACATTTGACAAGGGAGGAGAGGTCTGCTCTACAACTGAGATGTGCAGACATGTCCAGGCACGCATTATCTCCTTATGGAGGGAAACCTCTCCTCCTCAAGGGAACATCTCCCTCTCTCACAACACAGATGGTCACACCTCCTGACTACCCTATGGCTGGAACATAGCTGAGTTTCACACCAACAGCACCTCCTGTTATGGGCGAGAATCAAGAGAATTTCCTAACTGGTGCCTGTGATGCTGGTACAACCATTTTTTCTTCTCCTCATGGGGAACTAAAGGGATGAACAGACTGCAACTACTCGCCGGTGACCACTCTTAAGGCAGGTCCCAGGAAGAGGACTTTGCCCCTGTGCTAAGGACAGGCTGCAGAGGGGAAGAAGGATGGGTGACGGGAAGCATGGGTAACAAATTTTTATCCCATTTCCGAAGTACTTTTGCTTGAAAGATGCTGCTTTCATACAATACGTAGATAGTGTTCAAATATCAACCAAGGCCTAAAGAGTTTATTGGAGCGAAAGTCTATTCCGATGGGGATACACCAAACCAGAAGTGGTTACGAACAGTCCATTAACAGCTGGAGAGACACTTTGGTATAGAAAAGGAGGAAGCAAAGTAAGGAAATCATTGACTGGCTACAGCTTAAAGCCTGGTTAGCTGCTTGTGACTCGTGGTCCTCAGGTTCCAATTTCATAACTTCGAGGCATTTACAGGTTTATGATGTAGGCCGCCAGGACAGGAGAGTCACCTCAGTCTAATGGCCTCCTTGTTTAATTAACTTAAGAGGTTAGTGGCTAACTAGGTCCATCGACAAATGAATCTGGACATTGTCTGGCTTTTTATTTGCTTTCCATTTGTTGCAACATAAACAGGAATGGTTTGACCCTTGTCTAGACGTCCTGCTACTACTGTCACTTTCTTCGTTTGGCGAGGCCCGAAACACTCCCTCATTCCACCATGCATGATCAACCACATTTGCATCACGCACCCTCCACACAGCACCTGGAACAGAGCAGGAGCCGACCGACCATCTGATGCAAAATCAACACTCTGCTTGCAGCTGGAAAGCTGTGCTTACTGAGGACAACACTGAGTCCACATCAGGTGTGGGACTTCAAATGCGGGCGATCACAGGAATTACAAGCGCTAACGCCCAGACCTTTGGGAGCGTTTCTGCCACTGGGAACCAAGTTAAAAACCAACTCGCCTCCTACCGTGTGGGAGAGGACTACAGAGAATTCCGGGTCCCATTCCCACACACACTGAGTTCTCAAGAAGCCATTAACAGCATTTGCAGATGGATAAAAGGATATTTACAGAACCAGGCTTTCCCCAGGAAATGAGGTAGGCTTTTTGACTCACAGTGTAAAAGAAATCAATGAGGATCAGTTGGCTAGCTCTATAAAACGTATGTTAGACAAAAAGGAAGGAGAGGTAGAGAGAGATGGCTTAAATCACCACCATATTCAGTGCATGGCAAGGGCATTTCCCGCCCCTGCCCCTCAATCCATTCATGGTGTCTAATTCAAATACAGTCCTTTCAAAACCTTAAAGGGGCAGAGGAAGCTGTTCCAGGCTCCTTCCTGGTCCATGTACTTTCCGTGCTTACAGCACAAATAAACAGTCACCATTTATGGATTTACTAAATGCAAGTGGCATCTACTGACTATCTCCTTATCCTCTCTGCTATTTGTACAGGGGCCGTTACTCAAATGTTCACATGAAGTTCGGAAAAATGAATCGATGTGTCTTTAGTTGCTATGTCACACAACAGAAAACGGTGCAGCTAAGTCTCAAATCCAGGTCTGGAACACAGAGGTACGTTCAGAGCACCCTGACGCATCTTAGGGCAATAAAAATAAATAAAAATACACATCTCCATTCCATAATTTATAAGCCTGATGAGTCCAAATGATTCTGTGTCCTCAGGGCATCAGTTAGGAACAAATGGTTGTTTCCTCCTGAGTTGGTCCCCCGAGAATGTCTCACTTTCCATCCACATCACGACTTCAGCTCACAAACCCACCACCGCATCTAGAAACCATCATTCCCCCTGGACTCCACGCAGGGACTTTCTGTTCAGCATCTTTCTTGGACAATCTCCACCAGGCTGCCCTGACACCCTCGCTCCCCCTCTTCTGGTTGATGACCTGCCACCTTATGAGAGGGGGAGGCGGGGGGAATCAAGGATTCCCTAACTTGGGTCCTCCTTCAAACTTTTATTTTACTGATGTCTCTTTCAGGAGCTCTGCTCCTTACAGGATGCTCCCACCTCCTGCATCAATGCCTCCTTGTGTTCTTCACTTGGATCTGAAACGCAACCACATGTCAACTAAACATCCCTTGTTAGCAGGACACATAACCAAGGTTTTAGGAGGTGTTTGTTGAGCAGTAAGGAGTCTCCAAATACTGACATATCAAAAGAAAACTTGCACGAGACAGGTGTGTTACCAAACTTCATACGAAGGCTCACACGAAGGCAGGGCGTCATTTCAGCAAGATGCTAAGGACCTGCAAGACGATGAGTTAGACACGGAGCAAGTGCCAGCAACGTGGCATGTTCATCGCTTAAACACTCCATTTCATTCCAAGGTACCAAAACGATAATAGACTTTATTCTAATTGGATTGTCTGCAATGAGCCAATTTAAGTGCTAAATGCTGCGAATTATTCAGCCTGACATAGCAATGCGCTGATGTGAGCCGCTGTAGGGCAGGAGGTTTGCGGAAAGTGTGAGTTCCCGAGGCATAATGAGGAGCTGCGAGTCTAACTTGGCAGACCTCCACCGCACAGATTCATATTGTCTCAACAGCTGCGGGGGACACAAAAAGCATTGGCTGCCACCTTGACCCAAAATGCATCTGCCATCAGCCAGTACAGCTGATTCCGTAGCTTTCCAGCTCCGGCGTCACTGGGACAAAGATAGGTCGAAGGCTCAATAGGAGAACGGCTCAGAATACAAGAAAAAATTATCCACAAGAATGGGCACCCTTCACCATTGCTTTGGTTCCATTATTTTGACATTTGTAGAAGGTAGTCATGTTTAAACTTATCAAGGCGCTGGCTAGAGTTTTCTAAACAGTGATTAAAAAGCTTGGGATCTTGAAGGGAAATGGATCTACCACATACCAGTTAACTGACCCCAAGGCAGGTCATGTAATGTTCTCGTACCTCACTTTCTTCATTTTAAAAATCGGCCTGGGGCGCCCGGGTGGCTGAGTCAGCGAAGCGTCCAACTCTTGATTTGGGCTCAGGTCTTGATCTCACATTGGGAAGATGGAGCCCCGCGATGGGCTGTCTGTCTGTCTGTCTCTCTCTCTCTCTGCCCCTGCCCCACTAGCACTCGCTCTCTCTCAAAATAAACAAGCAAACATTTTTAAAAAAGTAAAAATGAGCCTGATAACAGTACCTACATGTCACATGACTGGTATGATGATTAAATATACAAAGGAGTTTTGAGCATGTATGGAGCCCAATACAAATTAAGTAATTAGAAATATGCAATGATTAAAATATGTAAACACACACACACACAATAACAATAATGTATACTTATTAGTTTTCTTCCAGAACAGATTTAAAGAGAGGTAAATAGGCATCTATGGAGCCCCATCTTTAGCCTAAATTATCACTATCTCATATTAGACGTAAAAAGGTACCCAATTCGAAAGTGAGATTTATTCTGCCATGGCTTCACTTCTAGAAATCACTTATAAAAAAACCCAGGGGGTCAGAGAGATGGTCTCTTGGGTGCCATCTAGCACTAAAATTAAGATTTTCAAAATTAATTTATGACTATGATAATCTTGTTACTAAAATAATTTTTAATACTGCCCTATTTCTGAGTCGAGCTATATTTTCAATAAATATTATGGTTTTATATATACAGCCAAAAATAAGTCTAGAATGCTGTGAAAAACTCAATTTACAAATGCCAATGAAGAAAAATACAGAGCCCACTTTTAATGGCTCAAGAGGAGAATGTTCCTTCAGCTTCCTGACTAAAGAGCAAATTAAAATTTCTCCCATGTCCCATGTCAAATACAACCCACTCCATTTGGGCTGGGGGGTTAAAGTGCCATAATATGAATGTCTGACTTAACAGTGCCCTTGTATATTTTCTATTCATAAGAATTCACAACAGTTGAATAGTTTACATGGTGACTTTTCCCTCATATGTGCTAAATTTCACAGGCCCAGACACATTAATTCAAGAACGGGCTGGAATTATTCACTCTGTTCAGCCAGGAGATATAAATGCAACCCAAGCGGTCTCAAATTTGGTGTCACTATTTGGCCTTTCTTTTATGATGCAGCTTCAGATATTTCATGCTAAATCAAGTGATAACATGGTGCTTCGTAAACTCTAATAATACCGTTAAGATAGAGCACTCTTGCTGAAAAATTAATTTCCATTTACATAGACTATCTGAAAACAAACCAGACATAAACACTTCCTGAACTTCTCAGGAGGAAAAAAAAAAAGTTCTTATAAGGTCTCCCTCAGCAAAGGCTAAAGGATAATTTCTAAAGAAGGATTCACAAACTTTCTGGTGCTTTCTAGCGAGAGGCCAAAGAATAAGAAGATGATGACAAGTCAGCTCTATTTTGTAGCTCTATTTACAGAACAACAGCGCCTTCCTCCAACTGGAAGCCAATTTTGCTCAAAACCAGTAAAGAAACACGAATAATTCCACATTAATCAGGATTTTAGCTCAAATCCCCTGCCACTGCCATATTCAAGCCAAGAGGACAGAACCAAGAGATGTCCTGAAACATTCAGAAAACACCGAATAATTTTTTAAATTGTGTTCACTTAAACTGTTTTGTAAGTAACAGATTCTCATTGTAGAAGACCCAAACAATACAGTCACGTTTGGTGAAACACAATTCACCCCTTACATCCTTCCTGACCCAGGCACTCCTCTTCAGAGGAGAGGTAATGATGTCTTAGGCTTATGCATACCCTTCTGGTTCTTGTCTTCTAATTTATACACCCAGGTAATCATGCCTGCTCTGTAGGATCAACCTTTTACTTCCTTGGTAATTAGTTAGGAAGCAGATTAAGCTAATGAAATGGGGCAGAGATTTCACTCTAAAAAGGAGAAACTAATGTCCTTTCAGTACACGGTCTTTATCCATAAAGACAAAAGACCGTTCTGGCTCACTTATGAGGAATACTTACAAATGCTTAAACTTGGATGAGGCAGATATCCCTCTCCCACACTGCCATCTTCATAGCATGAAAGAGACCTAGACAGGGATGACTACCGGATGGCAAGGAAATGCCAAATATGATGGCTAAGGGCCTCTGGCACATTTCTCTAAAAATGAGCAGAGAGCAGAAATCTAAAGTTCCCAAAGACAGCGTTGACTGAAACTGGATCTTAAGGAGAAAGGCTCATCTCCAAGAACATCAATGAGCTTTGTATCTGACACCAACACGGAATCACAAGGAAGAAATGGTATGTCAAGTGGGATGAATCTTTCCAACACATGAAAACCGGGTCAAAGAATTTAAAAAGCTGGAAGCCAGTGGAGTATTCATCATGACCATCATCTGATTTCTGATCGTGACGTCCGTTATGGGACCATGTGCCCCAAATCCAGTTCCACTCAAGACAGACACTGGTGGCGAGCTCCAAATGAGAAGCAAAGCAGCTCCTTGACCCAAGGTTTCCATTCAGATGGAAAATAGACCAGATCCTTTGCGAGTTCACTGTGAAACTCAATTAGGCCGAGAAAAGGGGGAAGTTCTTTTGTGATAGCACAGACACAAAAGAACACTCTTTAGCAAACTTCTACTAATCTCTGACAGCCAAGCTCTTCACTAAGACCACGCTTCTAGGTTTACAACGCTTTGAAAACCCAGACATTCCCATTGGTGAGAAGAAAGCACCAGAAAGAACTAAAAGCTAGGAAGTATTCCCTCCGGTTAGTAACATAATGGCATATGCCCATTTGAGCTTAAATGGACAGGAGAACACTGATCCAGCCAAGGGTGCTGACTTATTGAGGAATATGCTATAAATACGAAGAAAAAGAAAAAAAAAAAAAAGGCCCAGAACACTGGATATCCCTTCTTGAAGATCAGAAAAGCAAGATTATAAATGGACAAAAGAAGGGGCATCTGGTGGCTCAGTCAGTTGAGCGTCCGACTTCAGCTCAGGTCGTGATCTTGCAGTCCATGAGTTCGAACCCCGTTTCGCGCTCTGCACTGACAGCTCCAAGCCTGGAGACTGCTTCAGATTCTGTGTTTTCCTCTCTCTCTCTTCCCCTCCCCTGCTTGTACTCTGTCTCTGTCTCTGTCTCTGTCTCTCTCTCTCAAAAATAGATAAACATAAAAAAAATAATAATTTAAAAAAAAGACAAAAGAAAGAAACCCACGTAGAAATACAAAACTTAGATAACTCTTAGCAACTACTAAGGTATTACTTAGAACTACTTTCATCATTGTGAAAAAAACGCAAATGTGCCAGCATAGATGACTGCCACCTCAGAGAGAGTATCTGTGATTTAGGAAAAGGTACCCCTAGCTCTGGAATGCAGCTACCATTGTGCCCTTGATCAGTGCTCCTGCACAGTCAACATCCAGCTCAGCTGTTCACTGTGGCACTTCCCATGAAAAAAAAAAAATGCATGCTATTTTCAGCATGAGAAAAACCAGTAGGGAGAAATGAAATTCGAACAAAAGAAAATATTTTTATATACTGAAAAATATAACTTAAGGCCTAAACATCAAGCTAGGACTTGCTTTGAGACCATGCATTCCTTTTTTCCCCCCAAAACCAAACTACCCTTATCAAACCACTCTTAAAATAATTCTAGGCTCTGCATAATTTCAATGCTTTAGAAGAAACCTCTAACTGCATGGAGAATAAAGAAATGCCAACCTCCCAATCTGAGCTCCCAGTTGACAAGAATAAGGGGAATTAAATATCAAAACTATGCAGATTATTCAAGTATATCAAACAAAAAGGCAAAGGATCAAAAAAAAAAAAACAGCCATGAAAGTTTTGGAAAAGACCGCCAGTCTTCTGTGCACAAGAATCAATCATAATGACAAATTCTGATGGATTTTTTTTCTTTGCTTTTTTTTTTTTTTGATACATTAAAGGGTAATTGAGTCACGCTTAAGTGAAGTTGTGTAGTTGGAGTTCAATAAGCAAAGCCTAATTTTAAATGATGCTGGGACACCATGGAATATAAATCCATAAATAACTTTTAAATTTAAAAGGGAACCAAGAAATACACTCTCCATTACATGTATTCCTGTCTTTCCCATGTAATATTTCTCACTCAAATGAAGAGAAGTGTTACTGGTTTGGCTTCATTTCAGCAGTGCTCCGGGGCCAAAACATTTAAGTGGGAATTGCTTATAAAGAAGGGGTACTGCTAAAGCTGACTTTATTTTGTTGCGTATTTTCTTAGAGTATCAAAGAATATTCTCAGATGCAAATCATGTAAGGTTCAAAAAAAAAAAAATACTACCAAAAATAGTAAGCAGGAAGGTAAGATCCTGACGACCTGCCTCTTATACCACTCACAAAAAGAAAAGATGTGATTACATTAGGAGGACATCAAAGGATACACTCTGACAATTTAAGCAGAGGAAATTGAAGGCGTAAATCATTGGTGGTAAAAAATGCACAGATTTACTGGCAGGGAAAGAAACGCAAATTGAAACAACCTTAAAGTTACACTTTAGCGCTATTAAAATACAATGAAATTATAAAACTCAATTTTGGTGGAGCTCTAGATAAACAGGTACATACTGCCTAGCAATGAAACCAACTTCAATCTTTCTCCACAATCTAGCAGCCTTTAATAAGAGCTGTTCAAAACCAGTAATTCCAAAGAAATAACTTGGGGAAAAAGAAATTAATTTATACCAAGAAATATTATTTCATTATAATGTAATAAAACTGAAAACAACCTAATGCTTCAAAATAAGGGAACAATTATACAAATCATGACACAGCAGCTCAGTATATAATGATATTTAAGCTAATAACTTGTACATACAACCCTATTAAAAATAAACCTGTAGACAATGTTAGCAGAGAGAAATGTACTTAAATATGTCTATTTAACCAACAAGAAAAATGCAATTAAATACATTTATGCTTCTATATCTCAAGTGCTAAGCTAGATGCTTGGGATACAGTAGAAAAAAATAGATACAGATACTGACCTCATGGAGTTCCCGAGGGAAATGCCTCTGCCCAACCCTTTTGCTTTTAAACAAAAAATTTATTAAATATTTCAGTAGAGAAAGTTTCAAAGAAGAGCAGAGGGGGCCACAGGGGCCATGAAGGGACCTAACCTAGCGTGAAGAAGATCAGGGAAGTTTCCCTGAAGATGCCATGGAAAGCTCCAGGGAGAGAAGGGCAGCCACGGGAGCAGAGAGAACAGGCTGGGCTGAGCCAGAGCTCAATCTTCCTGAGCCTGGAAAGGTGAGGAAGAAGTCTTCTGTGGCTGGAACACAGAGAGCACAAGGGAGGACCAGAGTCAAGGATTAAACCACAGGCGGGCCTTGGCCCAGCAGATTCAGCTTTGATCCTAAAAGCCAAGGGAAGCCAATGAAGGTCTGAAGCAAAGCTGTGACCGGACAGGGTTTGCTTCAGTTTGCTGGACTGCATTGCAGGGAGGCAGGGACTCATGTGGAAACAGCTGGGGAGGAACAACTTCACGGGGCAAGCAAGTCTTGAGGTGGTTAAAAGGTGAAAGGAAACGCAAGCAGTAACCTCAGGTGGCATCGCCCAGTCACGGAGTCTGCTCCAAGTACAGCAGAATGACTTCATGCAAACCACAAGAAAAGAAAGGGAAATCCAATTGCCAGAAGGGGAAACGCTAACGGTTAAATATATAAAATGACGCTCAACCGACGCAGCAATAACAGAAAGGCAAAATTAAAAGAATTAGTCAGCATTTTATACCCACTGGATTGGCAAAGATTAGAATATCAAGCGATGTGAATTATTGGGAAGATCATGCAAATCCCATACAGAAACACTGGTGATGTAAAACGGTACAGCCATTCCAGGAGCTGAAAGAACAGATTTTGGTGGGATTCACTAACTACCAAATTCACTATACTTGCAAAATTCAAAAAACACATTTTGGGTGGATGGATGGAGGGAGGGAGGGATACATACGCAAATGCACAAACATCCACACGCATATATAATCACCTGTATACACATATACACACAGCTTGATAGATAAAGACCCACAAAGCAACAGGTGTGAAGATGTTCATGTTAATACTGTAGATAAAAGCAACAGGTTACAGACAACCAAGGTGTCCTTCCCTGTGCAAATGGGTAAGTAGGATGGGACGGATAGATGCATGAAATAGTATACAATATCAAAAGTAATGAACAGGATGTACATTAAAACATGTAGATAGAGGGGCACCTGAGTGGCTCAGTCAAACGTCCAACTTCAGCTCACGGCATGATCTCATAGCTTGTGAGGTGTTTTTTTTTTTTCAACGTTTATTTATTTTTGGGACAGAGAGAGACAGAGCATGAACGGGGGAGGGGCAGAGAGAGAGGGAGACACAGAATCGGAAACTGGCTCCAGGCTCTGAGCCATCAGCCCAGAACCTGACGCGGGGCTCGAACTCCCGGACCACGAGATCGTGACCTGGCTGAAGTCGGACACTTAACCGACTGCGCCACCCAGGCGCCCCTCACAGCTTGTGAGTTTAAGCCCCGTGTCAGGCTCTGTGCTGACAACTCAGAACCTGGAGCCTGCTTTGGATTCTATGTCTCCCTCTCTCTTTCTCTGCCCCTTCCCCGCTCACGTTCTGTCTCTCTCTGTCTTTCAAAAATAAGTAAACATTAAAAAAAATTTTTTTAAACATACAGATAGATTTTCAAAGATGGTGTTGATTAAAACTACAATAATTCGGTAGCACAAAAAAATCCAGGTGAGTTAAAGACATTGCTAGTAAGCATCTTTGAGGGAAAAAAAGAATGGAATCAGACTACAGGAGAAAAATAATGAAGTAACATTAAAAAACAAACAAACAAACCCATTAGGGGCCTCTTCACAAACCAAGGATGTGAATATACCATAAATACCTTCTGAATCTCATGCCCAATTTTTTAAATACTTTTTTAAATGTTTTTATTTTTGAGAGAGAAAGAGACAGAGAGAGTGCACGTGCACAAGCAGAGAAAGGGCAGAGAGAGAAGACACAGGATCAAAAACAGGCTCTATGCTGACAGCAGTGAGCCCAACGTGGGGCTCAAACTCACGACTGTGAGATCATGACCCAAGGCAAAGTCGGATGCTCAACCGACGGAACCACCCAGGCACCCCTCTTATGCCCAATCTTTTAAAAATAAAATTTCTAAGTGATTTCTAAACATACTTTGATTTTTAGCAGTGATAAAAACCTCACTTGACATTTTATCATATACAAATATCATAATAGCAGTTTAGCAATTATATTTTTTCTAATAGGTCTTATCAATGCTAGTTGTGTGTATATAGTTTTTCTTTAAATGACTGTGCTACCTTTCCATTTAAACTGTACAGTCCTAAAGATCTAAAAACCTGAGTTGTCAGAGATTCATATTAGCAGGCTGGAAAGGGCACACTTAGCCTAAGAGAACAGCATCATTACCTTCCAAGAAATACGTAATTTCTACCATTTGTTTGACCTCTTATAGCAAGGGATCTGGAATTCTTGGTAACTGATCTTTGAATTTTCTACTGAAGAACTGCCACGGAGCACGTGGATTCCAAAGTGCTCAAAAAACTATCACGAAATTGGCCAAGAAATGAAGGCAAGAATAGCCTTGCTATTTAAAATGCCTGGTTATCAAAAGGGGTGGGAAAACCCATTTCATTTCTACTCTTAGAAAACACAAAAGCCTTTTTTTAGTCTTTCTGAGAAAAGATGGCATTATTTAGTGAAAGAGGAAGTCCATGAAAAGGAACACCAGGAAAACTGCACTTGGGACAGGCAGGCAACATTTCAAACCCTTACACCGCATCAGCTTCCCCGTAATGTCCCAACAAATTCAGACACCTGACACTCTTAGGTGTAGGCATAAGCCCCTGAAATCATTTAAGTCTACAGCCAGAGTAACATAATTAATGCTCTTTCTTTTAATGTCAGTATTATTCATTTTTATGTAGATTGGTGGTAACTTCTGCCACACCAACAGATTCTCATTATGTCTGTTTAAGCACATAAAATCAAATTAATTCATGTTTGCATTCTTCCTATCTGCCCTTAATTCCTGCAGAGAAGAAACAGAAGCAGAAGGTTCCTGGGTTTATTACTGTGCTGAGTCACTAAATTATACAGGATTCGACTGTTGATCCTAAATTACTCAAAACTCTAACCATGTCCTACAAAGTTTAGGTGCATCACTGGAGCCTAAGTCAGCCAGTGGCCTCCAAACATTGATCTCAAAATGTCGATTCAACACCATACCTGGGTCTCTGTTCAAAATGTGCAAAGGAAACAAATTCTTCAGCTTTACCACAACTGAGAAAGAAGTGCCAGTGACGGGCTGACTTCAGACAAAATCTAACTAACTCAGCATTTTCCTGGGCAGATAGCGACCATATGTATCCTCTCAATTACAGGAGCTTCGATGTAGGCTTTGCTTATGGTTCTACTATGGTGATACAGTTCCACTGTGCTGTGATGTTGGAGTAACCTTCCAAACCAGAAATATAAATTCCTAGAATACAGAATACCTCCCTTTGGCACTGGGGTTTGCCCATCAAAGGACCTTCAGTAAAGATACTCTCAAAGACAATCAAAAGATACTCTCAAAGAGTATTCAAAGAAAACAGATTTCATCTTAACACGACTGATGGAGGCAGCTTGCAGAGATGTGCTAAAAAGACCCAGGAGGGTGCATATCTGGGCTCTACTAGGAAGACTGATCCATTGGCAATGTCTTCCATGAACATGGCAAGAGATGAGTGCCTGGAGATCCAGAATGCAGGCTTTCCAATCACTGAGTTTTGGTGTTGTGTTTTTTTTTTTAATTTTTGAGAGAGATAGACAAAGTCACAGACACAGAGTCTGAAGCAGGCTCTAGGCTCTGAGCTGTCAGTACAGAGCCTGACGCTGGGTTTGAACTTGTAAACTGTGAGATCATGACCTGAGCTGAAGTCAGACGCTTAACCAACTGAGTCACCCAGGCGCCGCTCCGATCACTGAGTCTTAGGTTTGAGTGTCACCCTTGAGCTTTTTGTATTAACAGTACAAACCAGACATACTCTATAATGGGTATATTTCTTCTGAAGTACCATTAATGTAAAAAAGAAGAGAGGGAAACAAGGAAGGAGGCAGAACCTAGGAAGCGTACTCTGACAATGTTACCCACCCCACCAAAAAAAAACCCAACTGCTCCAGAAAATGCCTTATAATTTCAAACACTGTAGGTTTTAAGTTGGCCAAATCAAAAGTGCAATAATTTCATTTCTTGGTTCAAGTAATTCTGTTTTCTGTTAAGGAAGAAAAACAACACAGCTCTTTGCCAAAGAAAGAGCTGAATGCTTTCCTTACAGTTTTAGCCAGGAGCAACAGCAGTCAGAACTTTAAAACCTAATTCAAGTATGTTAGATTTCTACAACAGGAATACAAAACCATTGTTACTGAATCTCACTCAGGTCTTCACACGGTTTCCACAAATAGGACTTCACTTTCTCCATGGTGGTAAAGAATTCCTCAAACTTTACTTTAATGAAGATGCATCAATTGTGGAAGTAAATGAAAACAAAGACAATAACTGTATTCACAGATCCCTAAAATTAAACACACTGATAAAAAAAATTAATATTTACTTTTAAGACACTTTTGAGTCCTGGGATTTGTGCTCGGTGTCTATCAAAGAAATGGATCAAGGGGCGCCTGGGTGGCGCAGTCGGTTAAGCATCTGACTTCAGCCAGGTCACGATCTCGCGGTCAGTGAGTTCGAGCCCCGCGTCGGGCTCTGGGCTGATGGCTCAGAGCCTGGAGCCTGTTTCCGATTCTGTGTCTCCCTCTCTCTCTGCCCCTCCCCCGTTCATGCTCTGTCTCTCTCTGTCCCAAAAATAAATAAACGTTGAAAAAAAAAATTAAAAAAAAAAAAAGAAATGGATCAACTAGTAAACTATGCCAAGCAACTGTGAGAAGACCACCTACACCTGAGAAGATGAAAGTCCATTCCAAGAAACGAAGTCTGGAAGGCAAAGAATTCTGAGGATTGAAGAAATGGCGTCAAAAGATGCTAAGGAAAAGTGATCCTGAAGGACTTAACCAGCCTAAATACCGTGTTAGCAGATACTAATGCGACTCGTGGAAAGTGCATGGTGAGTCCATTAAAAGGCAGGGAAATGAATCTTGGGAGTCTGGGGTTCACCATGTCCCGGCTCCTATACCTCTCTCCACCTCAGTTTACCCCACTGAAGTCTAGGTGCCCTGCCTAGCTCTCATGAACTAACATATATGTGAGTGTAATGTAAACTATATGGGTCACTGGGGTCAGATGATCAGAACAACCTTCTAATTGCTACATCTGGTCTTCAATTATCTACAGTGTGGCCATCTTGGGGCCTGTTCCTGAAAAAAAGCAGTTCCTTTGAGGTCTCCTATGTGCTGATAAAAGCCCTTCCTTCATCAAAGGGCTGAAAGAGGCAGACAGCAGGAGCCAAATGTACAATTTTCTATCCATTTACAACTTGAGCATCAAAAAGAAAGTCTTTCTGATTAAAATCAAAGATCACTTTATACTTTGGTAATATTTAACAATTTACTTTCCAGGATTGAAAACTCAGTGTAAAATTACTTGATTCGTGTCCGCTGAAAAAGAATACATCCGTGAAATGCCAATACACATATTTAAATGCCAGCCATATATATATATATATATATATATATATATATATGCCTCTTGAAGCTTTTACAGACTGGATTTACACCTTTTTTAAGCCACCTAGGGGATGGCTTTTTAAAAAGACTACATTCAAATCTGAGGAAGACTTTAAATGCAGTGAAAAACTCAGCCGTATGCTTGGGGATCGTGTCAGAGTCACAAAGCTGACCACAAAACTTGGTAGATAGGAGCCGGAGGCTTGTGGGCATCTGAGAGGAAAGTTTTCAGTCCTATAAAGGAGGCAGTCTGTAGCCATCCTGCAAAGCAGTAAAATACTCTATCACAGGAACTCTCAAAGGATCCTGGGAGGCTGGATCGGCGCTGCCCATATTTGCTTGGGCCTCGAGGGAGATGGTTAGTCAAACGACATAAAAAACCACGGCAGCAGAAACCACTGGCCCGGCTTTAGAGGCAGAAAACAGAGGGTGTTTGCATTTCTCTCTCTTGGCACAAAATTCTTCCTTTTCATGAGACATTCACAGTCTCTTGAGTCCTGAGGCGGGGGCGGGGGGGGGGGGGTGGAACCCAACTCCTTCTGGATGGAGACTTAGAATCACAGCAGGGCCCAGTTTCAAGTAGTGCGTAGTGGCAAGTCTGCAGCGGATGAAGGGCCCCACAGCTGCACGGGGTGTGGAAACGAGGAAGAACAGGATGAGGTTATGCCAGAGCAGAGGCACAGAGCGGCCCAGGCTGCATCGGTCCCGGGCATGGAAAAAAATACCCAAGGCTCATCAGATTCCCTCAGCCCCGGCAGGAGAAACTGAACACCCAGATGTGAAAAAGGCTATTTACAGAAGCCTCTCTTCCTGCCAATACCTGAATGACATCCATCTTTCCGGCTGACGAGTGTAAGACGGTCCAGCAATGTGAGAAGATAAAAGAGAGACATATAAAAAGGAGAGAGGTGGGGAGAGTCTTCAGATTTTAATGACATGCTTCCTGTTAATAAAATATAAAAATAACTGAGCAAGGGCAGGGTTGCCATACGACCCAACTAGAGGGCCCTGGACTTAATGTGTTTGAAAGAGAAACACGCATTTGTGTAATTCAGGGTGATGTGCTGATATGCATTAATAAAAACAGGTATATTTGGCCTAAAATTATTGTTCACAGGGCTTCCTTACGGAGCCTACATCCCAATGGCTGCTGTATTGCATTCAGAGAGGAACACAAAGCAAATGCAAAGAAGCGCTGGGGGAGAGGTCTAAGAAGATACATTATATTGGGTCGGAAGGGCTAGGAAAGGCATCAGAAAAGAGGTTAACTTCCACCACTGCTAGGGAAGTTGCACGTTCCTAGCCAAGGGCGGGAAACACCAGATGGAGAGAACACAACTAGCACAGGCAGAAGCAGGAGGTGGGGCATGGAAGGGTTTGAGGGATCTGAGATAAGCTATCTGCTTAGCCAGAACACAAGGCCCACGGAAAATGCTGGAGGGTACTGGAACTGTAAGGAGTTTGGCAGATCTTGTATGTGAATGTGCTACTGATACATCCAACCCAACGACAGGGCCAAGAAAAGCAGCTCTTGCTGGTGGGAAAGAGAGCTGAGCTGAAGGGCGTTGCTGCTGGTTATGATGATGGCAGGTCCCTTCTGATGGCCACAAGGTAGAGTACAAGCTTTACCAGCACTAGGGTTGATGACCACTTGTTCATTGATAGGTCCCACACACAAAAAACAAGCTCAAGGGGCGCCTGGGTGGCGCAGTCGGTTAAGCGTCCGACTTCAGCCAGGTCACGATCTCGCGGTCCGTGAGTTCGAGCCCCGCGTCAGGCTCTGGGCTGATGGCTCGGAGCCTGGAGCCTGCTTTCGATTCTGTGTCTCCCTCTCTCTCTGCCCCTCCCCTGTTCATGCTCTGTCTCTCTCTGTCCCAAAAATAAATAAACGTTGAAAAAAAAATTAAAAAAAAACAAAAAAAAACAAAAAAAAAAACAAGCTCAGATATGTCTTACGTCCCAGACAAGATTCACCAATTGATCAGGAAGAAAACAGTACTGGGAGACAGGAGTAAGAGGACCAAGTTAATGATTACTAGGTGCTCACTGTATGTTCGGACAACCACTCCAACACCACAGGTATTAACGACTATAGTCCTCACATGTTTATGATGAGAAGTGCTTCCGTATTTTACAACTCATATCTTCATCTCTCTGCAATGAGGATAGATCCTAAAACTGATGGTACCCTAAGCAATACATCATAGTTAAATTGGGAATGAGAATTATTCTTTAGTGGTACACAAAAGAATAGTACATAAACATATGGTTTAGAATGTATATACTATATTAGTATATGAATATACTTACTATACAGTAGTAGTATATAAACAGATTGTTTGTACACAATGGTGAAGTAAAAGTATCAACCAAAAATCTCAAGAACAGGTGATGGAGACTAGGGCTCGATGAAGCTAAGTCCGTCCCCTTGGGTCTAGATGCACCTGTCTCCAAGCACACTCCTGTGTCTGATGGCACTCAGCTCTGCAGTCCTACCATCACACCACACTCTCTGGACCTTCTCCTCCATAATCCTTTCCTCCCAAGCAGGTAGAAAGACTCTCTGAGGCCATCCTGATAGCCATGCCATCCCTCTCCCATCTCAACCAACCCGGGAGACAGGGAAAAGAACGGATCACTCTCCCCAGGCCTACAGAGCCGGCTAAGTGGTCAACATGTGGTATACCCCAGGGTGGGTGAGACAGAGCCATCTACACTGGGTGATAGCCCACCAACCTATATAGACTTTGCATTTTCAATCTCTCCAAACCAAGCTGGTAGGAAAATACAGTACCTTCTCATCCAATCGGTTCTTTACCACCATGTTTCCTTACAAGAGAAAAATCTTCACTGAGGAAAGAAGGAGGAGCATAAAAATAGGCACTCGTAACCACAAGGTAATAGTATTTTAATTTGTCATTTTTGTTAAATTGATTCCTTCTGCTTTCTAATAGTGCCAGTATCTGGCAATAATATCACTGTTTAAAAAAAAAATGAAAGAAAAAGGTATTCTACAAAAACTGAATCCTCAATTTGTCTAAAATGGGATGGTTCAGACCCCAGGAGCAGGTGGCCACCCTCGGAGAGCAGCTGGCCAATCGGCTTATCTCAGAGGCAGTATGAAAGGCTCTAAGATTCCTGGACAGAAGATTCTGGAATGCTATTAATACTCTAGTCTAGTCTCAATGGACAATGCAAAAGGAGATCATTCTTCTGTGGGTTGAGGGATCTCCAGTTGAAACTGGGGGTATATAAACTGTGTCATAAACATCATGCCTATTTACCTTCTGAGTTATACCTTCAAGGGAGCTAAAGCACCACATTCAAAGTTTTTCTTATCTTATTTCCAGTTCTACCTAATCTCAATGTATATCACGCAGAGTGAGCAACTGACAACATTTTCCTGTCGTCAGCAGTCAGAACAGAACTCCACTGATTAAGACAACACTTTCCTGTATTCAGCAGTCAATACAGACATCCAATAACATTTTGTACACCAAAAATTAAAAATGGAGGCAGCACTCCATTCCAATCTTCCTTCTCATTGCCTTATAAAAACATACTGTGAATAGCCACATAGTATCATAACTCTGTGTGGGTTTACATGTACCAAGAAGTACAAATGTGCACCAGCATGGGTCACAGAATACAATTTAAGAGAAAATCCCACAAAGGGTAAACAACACATACAGATAAATGTATTGGTTCCGGGGCTTAACATGTTTAAATACAGGCTACTCCAACCTCTGAGATCCACAACCATTCTCCTGATTTGCCTTCCATTGCTACATGGCATCAATGCCTTTATCAGCAGATAAGATGCTCAACTGTGTGAGGCAGGACCCAAACTAAGCTTATGCTGATTTCCACCGACCTTCACAGCACCTCTATGAGATTATTACTACTAGCATCCCCAGATTAAAGATAAGGTAACAGAGGCTTGGTGAGACCAGATCCCTTGGCTAAGGCCATGAGAGGTCCAGGACTTGTACCTGGCCAGTCCAGCTCCAGAACAATCACCCTATATTGCCACCTACATTTTTTTTATACTACAACACATAAATATGGTGACAAGTGCCTAAAATTACACGTTCTGAATTCCCATGGACTCTCCCCTCTAACCTGTCTTTCATTCCCACCTTAAAAACACCACCACAGATTTTTGAGGAGAGAAATGAGTTTATAATCCATAAATCCCAAACCTACGTCAGGTACTTCTGCGTTGATGGGACTCCATTCGTCCTAGCCCTGGAGAAAGGTGGCTTGGGAACCGCACGGTGGCAGATCTGAAGGGGAACAGATTCAGGAACGCCTATGGGGATGCCTGAATGACAGGAGAGTACACTTTCCATCAGGGGACCAGACTAACAGAATCCTCGCCAACTCTGAAGGTGTGCATCCATTTACAGACTTCTAACAGATCCACACATGTGTCTGTGACAGGAGGAGTTGGCCTCTAATTGAGAGACTGGGGGAGGGAGGATGAACAATCCAGGAGCCATGGTAAAAGTCTTTTATTTTTCTAATTAAATTCTCAACTTGGTGGGAGTAGCCTATTAAAAACACAAAACAAACCAAATGGGCAAATGTAGATTTTGGAGGGTAGCGTCAGCATTATTTTTAAACGATGCTCTGGATAAAAAGAAGACATTACAACCTTGTGTTGTTTCCTTATTGCCTCCAACTTTGGGTTCCGGCCATCAAGATACCATGTCATCTGATACTTGTAATTTGAGCCAATGCACTCAACAAGACTATTTGTGTTTAATACCGTGTTGGAAAATTACATTTCTTTAAAAAGACATTTATAGAGCAATTTCTATTTGCAAAGTGCTTTCCAGTTGTTGTCGATTTTTTAAGGAATTGTTAACAACAACCATGTTAAGTGGGTCAGAGTTTTTAACCCCTATGTCTCCTCTTTTTTTTTTATTTTTTTAAAGTGAGCTCTATGTCCAACATGGGGCTCAAACTCATGACCCCGAGATCAAGAGTCTCATGCTTTACCGAGCCAGCCAGGCGCCCCATATGCCTACTTTTTCAAAAGGATGAATCAAGGAACACACAAAAAGGTTAGGTGTTTTACCTGGGGTTGCACACAAAATTGGTAGCAGAACTTAAAAAGCTACTGTAGCTGCTGCACCTGAAGTAGGGACTTCTTCCCAGTGGCTCTCCTTCCCCTTTCAGCTCAATTTCAGAATTCCCTAGGATCTTTGTCACAAAGAATCCATCCCTATTCCTGGGCCCTCCTCCAAACCTACCTGTTCACATAACAGGTTTCCCCAGATGCGCCTGAAGGAACGACTAGTTTAGGATCTGCTACTGGTGGGTGTTTTGGAAGGCACCCCCCCAGCCCCCCACAGGTAGGACCTGGACTAAAACACACCAAAACCAAAACTGGCAGCTCTCCTGAAAGAAGTTGCCTTTAACAACCCATTAGATAATGGGGCGCCTGGTGGCTCAGTCAGTTAAGTATCCAACTTCGGCTCAGGTCATGATCTCACAGTCCATGGGTCGAGCCCCACGTGGGGCTGTTTGTGGACAGCTTGGAAGCCTGGAGTCTGCTTCAGATTCTGTCTCCCTCTCTCTGTGTCCCTCCCCTGCTCAAGCTCTGTCTCTCTCTCAAAAATAAATAAACATTAAAAAAAAACAACATTAGATATTACTTTGAAGTCACAGGTTCTGACCATACTCACTCTCAAAAGCAACTGTTTGGGGGCATTTTGGCCTTTTTTGTGAAAAAATTCCCTTTTTGTTTCTTTTACCTTATGATAGTAGCAATTCCATTTTGGCATTCATTCTAGAACCACCTTCTACTTTTCATTCTTCTTTCCTGCTAGAATTATCTACTCAATTCCATGTCCAGCAATACTAGGACAGAACTAGCCACCATTTATGGATGGCATACAAGGTACCTAGGGACCAGGCAACAGTTGACTGATATTATTTCATTTGATCCGCCTGAGAGAGATGTCCCCATTTCATAGATTAAAAAAAAAAAAAAAAACTTATAAAAGGTTGAATATGTTGCCCAGGGACCTACAATTACTAAGTTCCCAGAACTCAGGTTGAAGCTAGATTAATCTAACCCTAGAATCAACACAATCATTTTTTATATTTTTCTCTGTTTTTTTTTTTAAGAATTCCTCTTTTGGCTCTCTATTCCCCAGTATTTACTCACTTTGCAGCACATGAACCATCAAAAGAACCTCTTTCCATATAAAGTCCTTGCCCGTATGCTTTGGCCAATCCGGAAGAGAGTATGTTGAAAAATCATATGCTGAGGAATAACAATTATCTGAGAATAACATGCAATGAGATATGGCACACCTATTTCTACTGCCAACCCAGAAAACTAGGCTTAAATATGAACTCAGATGATTCAAATGTATGAACCAACGGTACCTAATCCAACTTTTTTGACCCGGACTACGTGAAGCATTATTTGTACACATTAACAAGAGAAGCAAAGATAAAGTCAGAACAAGGGGAAGACAGAGAAACAGAAGGGGCATGAGGGCAAACAACGAAGCAAGTGTAGCTCTGTGTAATGCTTCCAAAGAGGTAGGCTTCCTGACTTCTTCCTTTCGTTCTACAAACCCAATGTCATGAAAATTAAATGTGAAATTGAATGATTTAAAAAAAACCACATAGGCATGCAATCTTCCACTATCAACAAGCTATGTAAGAAAAATCATACAATCGTATCAATTGCTATAGAAAAAGCATTTGACAAAATCCAATATCCATTCGTGCTAAAAATTCTCGGGAACTTAAAAATAGAGAAAAAATACTGCAATGTGAAAATGGCATCTACAAAAAGCCTACATCATACTTATTGAAGAAGGACTGAATCCACTGCCCTAAGATGGAGGATAGGATGTCTGCTATCGTCACTCTTAACACAGAACTACAAGTTGTTGCCACTAAAATCAGGCATGAAAAGAAAGGCGTACAGAGAAGAAAGAAAGAGAGAAAGAGGGAAGGAAGGAAGGAAGGAAGGAAGGAAGGAAGGAAGGAAGGAAACTATTTCTCTTTGCAGATGTCATGACTGTCTACACAGAAATTCCCAAGGAATCTACAAAAGAAACCACCCTAGAACTAATAAGTGAGTTTAGCAAGATCATAGAATTAAATGATGGGCACACACACAAAAAAAAATAAATCACATTTCTATATCCTAACAGTGAACAAACCTAAATGAAAATGATACCATTCGCAATTACACTAAAGACAATGAAATACTTAGGTACACACTGAACAAAGCGTGTACAGGATCTGTATGCTGAAAACCTCAATGATGTTGAAAGAAATCAAAGAAGACCTAAATAAACAGAGACGGTGTTCATAGACTGTATGACACAACACAGTAAAGATGTCAGTGCTTCACAAACTGATCTACAGTGTTAATCAAATTCCTATAAAAATCCCAGCAAACTTTTTGTAGACATAAAATACCTTATTCCAAAATTTATATGGAAAGGCACAAGCCCAAGAATAGCTACAACAATCTTGACAAAGAAGAATAAAGTGTGAAGAATCACTCTGCCTGATATTAAGACTTACTATGCTAGTCACAGTAATCAAGACAGTGTGGAGGGACAGACACATAAAGCAATGGAACGGAAGGAAGAATCCAGAAACAGACCTACACAAATATGCTCAACTCTTTCTAATGAAGACTTAAAATTGATAAAGGAGGGATACCCTTTTCAACAGATGGTGCTGGAATAACTAGATATCCATGGGAAAAAAAAAAAAGAACACTGACCTACACTTCACACTTTACACAAAAAAATTAACTCAAAATGAATCACAGACTTCAATGTAAAATGTAACATACTAAAACTTTTAAGAAACAACACAGGAGAGGGATGCATGGGTGGCTCAGTAGGTTAAGCATCCAACCCTTCATTTTGGCTCAGGTCAGGATCTCAAGTTCTATGAGATCAGCCCCCCATGTCAGGCTCTGCGCTGATAGCCTGACAGTGGGAGCCTGCTTGGGATTCTCTCTCTCCAATCTCTCTGCCCTTCTCCTGATTGCCTGTGCGCTCACTCTCTCCCTCTCTCTCTCTCAAATAAATAAATAAATAAATAAATAAACAAACAAACATTTTAAACAATTAAAACACACACACACACACACACACACACACACACACACACACACACAGGAGAAAAATCCTTGGGAATCCAGGGCTGAGCACAGAGTTCTTAGACTTGAAATGAAAAACATAATCTGTAAAGGAAAAGCTGATAAATTGAAGCTAATCAAAATTTAAAACGTTTGCTCTGTGAAAGCCCACATGAAAAGGATAAAAAGACAAGTTACAGAGTGGGGGAAAAAAACATTTGCAAATCAAAACTCCAACAAAGGACTAGTATTTAGCATACATAAAGCACTCTCAAAATTCAGAAGTAAAAAGAAAAGAAGTTCAATTGGAAGAGAAAATGGTCAGAAGACATGAAAAGATGCCTCATGGAAGAGAGTACACAGATGGAAAATAAGCATATGAAAAGATATCGACATCATTAACCATCAAGAAAATGCAAATTAAAACCACAGCAAGATGATCTCTACACATCTACCAGCGTAGGCAAAATAAAAAAAGTGACAACACAAAAACTAGTGAGAATGTAGAGAAACTAGATCAGTTGTACAATGCTGTACCAATGGAAAATGCTACAGTCCTTCCAGAAAGCCATTTGCCACTATCTTATACAACTGCAACCACCACCAAAGCCAGCGATTGCACTCTTGGACATTTATCCCAGAGAAATGAAAATTAGGTTCACACAAAAAACTGCACATGAATGTTCAAAGCAGCTTTATTTGCAATAGCCCCAACCCAACATCAGCCCAGATAGCCTTCAACTGGTAAAAGGTTAAACTTCAGCACGTGCATACTTTGGACTATTACCCTACAGTAAAAAGAGAAAAAGTGTTGACACATACAATTTAGATGAATCCCCCCAAATTTACTCTGAGTGAAAAAAGCCAATCCTTAAAGATTACATACTCTAATATACATATATATATAACATTCTTGAAATGACAACCTTTCTAGAAATGGAGGGCAGATTAGGAGTTTCCAGGTGTTGGGGATGGAGGTCAGAAAGAGGTGAGTGTGGCCATGGAAGGGAATCTTGAGGGATCTTTATGGTGTTGGAGCTGTTAAGTTATTTTGACTATGGTAGTAGACCCATGAACCTACATGGGTGATGAAATCATACAGACCATAATACACACACACACACACACACACACACACACACACACACACACACACCATGCATTAAACTCTGGACATCTGTATAAAATCGGTGGATTGTATCAATGTCAATATTCTGTAACACACTGTACTTTTGTGAGATGTTACCATGGGACAAATTGGGCAAAGTATATAAGAGATCTCTCTGTGGCATCACTTTTAAAGTTAGCAAAGGCAAGCCCAAAATAGTCGGGAGGCGGGGCGGGGGGGAGGGGGGGAAAGGGCAGAGTTGTTTTCCCTTTTTTGTTTTTCCAAAATAGTGTTTTGAAAAGCAAAAGGATACCTTTTTAATGTGAAGGATCACCTCTCAATACAATGCTTTCCCAACTGAGAGTTTGATAGAAACACTGAATACAGAATTCACCCAGAGAAACAACTCTTGCAATAAGAGATAAGTAACACATAAAATCTAAATTACATCACTAAATCCCAAACTTCATTTTTATCAGTTGTTTCGGCCCCTATTCACAATAAAACTTTGCCTTGAATTGCTACCAAGAAGCCCAATAAACAGATATTTGGGAACACAAAACTTGACTTCCTGAAATAAAATGGCTTCCTGGTGATATTTTCAAAGTCAAAAGGTGGCCTCCCCTTCTTAAGATATGCGGATAATTGCTCCTTGGTTTATAAGGTCAAAATCCTACACATTAATATGCAAGGCATGTGATTTTACAAGCTAGAAAACCTGAAGCAAATCATTAGCTGAACTGTAAACTTAATCACTGGCAAGATAGGCCAGCAGATCAAAAGAAGATTAAAAGGACAGGGAGAAAAGCATTTAAATATCCACAAAGGTACTACATTCCCTTGCTAAGTAGGAAGCATGGCTGGCTTGCAGCAAAGGATGTGAGTGTCATCTCTTTGTGACCGCTTCCTCTAAAAGAGTGGTCCATGAGTTAACCCACATCAATCACTTTGCAGATTCCTAGGCTCCTGTCCAGACTTACTAAGGCAGATACCCTTTAAAAAGAAAAAGAAACAAAGAAAAGAAAAAGCCACTGAAAACAAAGTATCAATTGACTTTCTACACACGGAAGTCTCAGAACCCAGGATGCAATAATTCCTCTCTTAACAATTTATTGCTCTCTTCATCATACAGTCTGGAGACATTTTGGTTGTTACAAATGGGGACTGCAGTGGGGGTCGCTGCACTACTGGCCTCTAGTGGGTTGAGACCATGGATGGCACTAAAATTCCTACAATACTGAGGACAGGCCCCCATGACACGGAATTATTGGGCCCAATGCATCAGTCATGCCGATCAGTCTCCCTGACATAGAGAAGACTTGTGTTGGGTTTAATAAAAGGAACACTCATGTGGGAACAAACGTAGAGCTAAGGTGGAGTGAGCCTCCAAGGGCAAAGGAAGCTCTTACTCCCTTCATCCTCTTAAGTCTGATTCATCCCAAGAAAGAAGATTTTCTTTGTGATCACTATGCTTTAACAGTATCAATTCAGGAGTCACAAAGGCCAAGTCAGAATCCCAGTTTTGTAACTTAATATCTGGGTGACTTTCAACTGGATAATTACTTTTGGTGAGTCTCAGTTTACTATCTGTAAAGGAGGATTCATAACTGCTCTTCTCTCTAAGAGCTGTTGGGAAAATGAAAATATTTAAGATACGGCTGTCTTGGGACTCGGCACAGATCCCAGCCAAGGAAGGTGCTTTGTTACTGTTAATGGATTCTCTCCCATTCACCTCCATCGATTATTTCCCAGCTGTCAATGGAGTGAACCACTTCTTTTTTTGTTGTTTTTAAGTTTCTTTATTCATTTTGAGAGAGAGAGAGAGAGAGAGAGAGAGAGAGAGAGAGAGAGAGAGAGAAAGCATGAGCAGGGAAGGGGCAGAGAGAGAAGATCTCAAGCAGGCTCCACACTGTCTGCACAAAGCCTGACCTGGGGCTTGAACTCACGACCCATGAGAGCATGACCTGAGCTGAAACCAAGCCCATTGAGCCACCCGGGTGCCCCTGGAGTGAACCACTTCTGATTCTACATCCTTCTCAGGTTAAATTTGGTTACTCTTAACTGGCCTCCTCTCCTGTGGCAGGAGATATAATTAGTCTGGACACTAGGTGCCAGTCGCTTTCTCTGTGGAAAATCTGACCAGCACCTTCATCAGCCACTTCCCCTCACTCCACTACTACTCATATAAGGGAAACCTTAACTCTGAGGCAACCACGTTTCCCATTACCTAAGCAGTAGTTCATGAGGCTGACACCAAAGAAATGTTTGCCAGATATACACACACGCCTTGAGAGGTCTTTGGGTAAACAAAATGTTTCTTTTGGCCCCTCCTCACACAAACCAGATACATCAGCTCAGGAATCTAAGTCTGGCCAAAAAAGTGGCACACCACGGAGAACCTGGCTATGGTGGATACAAAGAATAATACGGTAAACTCACAAACTTGGCTCCTTCAAGGCTTAACAGGAAATGTTTGCCCCTAAAGTCTCCAAAAACACTCAGGTAACTAATTGGATGAAGGAAAACCTTTCTGTTAAAAGGAATATTATCCAATCTGCAAACGCATCTTTGCAGGGGGCATCAAACCACAGAGGCGGCTGACCTGGAGCAGTCGAGAACATGAACACCAAACGGCTCTTCCATCTACAATCAATAGAACTGAAGCACTCTTAGTCTTAGCTGCTCAGAATGTTAATAAGAGATAAAACAGTGTCTACCTCGTGGGGTTCTCGTGAGGATTCACTTACTTACTACGGACAATGCAACTGAACAGGACCTGGTGCTCGATTAATAGTGCTGTTGTTATCCTTAACAGCAAAGGAATCTGAATGTTACAACCTCGTGTCTTACAGTTCCGGATTCTTCAGCAGGCCCTACCACAAGATCTTTCAGCAGCGTGTGGACTCGCTTTCTCAAAACATGCTACCTCCTAACACCTTGATAAGTTCTTCCATTTTTTGCACTCAGAGCACTCCGATTAGATCTCCCTCCCAGATGGCCCAAGGCTCCCAACAGCAGCCGTCAGCACTTCATCAGTTATTGCTGATAATGACATGCCACCTATCAAGATAATGGAACAAATGCAATAACGTCTGTTACATCCCTGTTAGAAACTGAAATGGAGGCTTTGAGCACATCAAGTTGGGTTCATAGTCTGTATCAGACCCTCTCTTTAGTCATTAGCCAGCCTAGACCCTTAAAGCCATCTTGTTTAAAACTGAACAAAATACGCCTGGTTCATTATTTCAGTAGGTGATACATGCAGATACTGATAATCAGCTAGAGAAGGCTGGGTCCTTACCTCAGCGTTGCACTCACACTATGGGAGTTGGAAATCTAGTTTCTACTACTTTTTTTTTTAATTTAGCCCATTTTTTAAATTTTTTTTTAACATTTATTTATTTTTGAGGCAGAGAGAGAGCATGAACAGGGGAGGGTCACACAAAGAGGGCGACACAGAATCTGAAACAGGCTCCAGGCTCTGAGCTGTCAGCACAGAGCCCGACACGGGGCTTGAACCCACGGACCGCGCCGAAGTCGGACGCTTAACTGACTGAGCCACCCAGGCACCCCAAGTTTCTACTACTTTCACTTCAGCTGGGTAGATTAAAGAGTGTCCCTTAGGCTGAGATATGCTTTCTCACCTAAAAAATGTATAGCAAAAATACTCACCACTTCCCAAAGCAACTGAGACTCCTGAATGAAAAACTTTCATAAAAATAGCACAATGCCTAGCACGTTATCAGCACTCAGTAAAAAACTTAAGTTATTCTTACTTTCATAGTGACAGCCATGAAATTTTAAAACTTCAGCTAAATCCGTTTATACTGAAAAAGAATTACCAGTTTGTGTTAACAATTCAGTGAAATCACACAACTGTTCTTTGAAAAGTGCTAAGTTCCAGAAGGATTGACACGTGCGTGGGTGAACATCTTACACCAACTACTGTTTCTGAAGTGAGGAAATGACCATAGTAAGCTAAAGGTCGAAGAAGTTTTAGCAAGTACCTAATGTGTAATAAATCACACTGACCTGTCCTACAATCATCTCTTTAAGAACCTAGGCAATATGACTGTTTCTACCGTAAAACCAACCTCTGGTTGGTTAATCTCTCTGTTACTCCATGTGCTTTCCAAAAGGTAAACATCTACATAGAAACATTTTATGACCTAGAATTTTATTTTCTGAACTGTGTATCTGTTCACCACTATTAGGTGAATGCCAGGTTGACTCAAAAAAGAAAAACAAATAGTTGACTGAAAGGTTTTGTTTTGTTTTGTTTTTTTAAGTCTACAGAGCTATGTTTACACTGAAAGACAAAAATTAAATGCTTTGCACCTTGACAATCTCCATGTAGACTCATGTCATTTGAAGGGTTCAGAAAAAAGGTCTTTTAGGGAGTAGTTTTGAGCCAACTGGTATGAAACACAGGGTAGAACAGAGGACAAGAAAGGTAATGGAGGTATTAAATTTAAAATATTTTAAACAGATAAAACAGACACCTGAAAGGGCACCTGGGTGGCTCAGTTGGTTAAGCATTCGATTTTGGGTCAGGTCATGATCCAGCTGTTCGTGGATTCAAACCCCATGTTGGGCTCTGTGCTGACAGCTCAAAGCCTGGAACCTGGAGCCTGCTTTGGATTCTGTGTTTCCCTCTCTCTGCCACCCCCCCCACAAACCTCCCCCGCTCATGCTCTCTCTCTCTCAAAATAAATAAACATCAAAAAAGGAAAAAAAATTTAAAAAAAAAAACTAGACACCTGAAACCAACATTTCCTACCCATAAAACCACTGAATTTTCAAGAACCAATGTAATGATTTTCAAGTGGTCAAAGTTTGTATAAGTACATTACTAATTCTAAGCCATCTTTGGACACCTGTGAAAAGTAACAGTGTAAACACTGTGAAACTCACCCCATTTTCTCTCACATGGACAGAAACAAATGTTTTGCGCCTAAAACTCCTGCTGCAATGGGGTTCACGTCAGATTTAGATTTAAAATGCCAATTTTTATACCAAACACCCTTTCTCAAACTTGCAAGCTGGAAAAGGGAGACTCGATTTCAACCCTCTGCTCATTTAGAACAAGAAGGGATGAAACGTAGTAACATAGCTATTTCAAGGAATGCCTATAATTTCATTGCTGCTAAGGCTTCCAGATGTCTTAGCTCAAATACTACAGAGTTATTGAGTTAGGACCTGAAAAGAGAATTGACAAAACCAAGCTATGACAAGGGAAAGAAAAAAAAAATAGAGAGAGAGAGAGAAGTAGTAGAAAAAGAAAGAAAAACCACAAAACCCACAAATATTTGCATAACCCATAGCCTTATGTGGGAATATGCAGGGCTTGGTTAATCCAAGATATTACATATTAACGGAGAAGGGAGATAAGGAGAATCGAAGAATAGAAATGATAACATCCTTTGCTAAACTGTTCCTGTAGTTAAATTTGGCAATCCAGTTAACCTTACATACCAAGCTGTGGATTATTTTCCATCCAATAAACACCTTAAGGATAATAATTGAGTCTGATTTTCAGTTTGATCTTCAGACTGCAAAATGAATCATATTCTGCTACTAAAAAGAATGCAACAGCTGTCCCCATATACCCTGCAGAAAAGCTTAAGTGGGAAAAACTGAAAATATCTTTCTTCAATAAGTATGAGAATAGTTATGTGCAAAATCGAATGATTTGGCTGTCCCTTAGTAGAACACTTGCTGTTGATTCCATGTGCTTTAAAGAGAACTCTCCCAATCCTCAGTGTCTCTGACATTGATTCTTGTTTGCAGGTATGGCACTATATTAGAAGGCTCTGTTTTTAATTAAATCTAGATTATGAATATGGGACAGCTACAGAAGTGACAAGGGAAATAAGCTAAATATTAAAATAACAAGAAGGAAATACTAAATCACATCTACAGTTCATTATGGAAATAGTTTAGCTGGGCATGACTGATTTCTGAGTAGAGGATGATGCCATCCCCCTAAGAATCATCCACTTATTGGAAGATTCCATTTTAAGATGATATTAATTAACTGTAAGTAGACTGTAATATCTACACCAGCTAACAATTCAAATATATAGACCAGAAATAAGAACAACAGCCTCTCATGTGAGCAACATAAAAACACTGATAGAGGGGCGCCTGGGTGGCGCAGTCAGTTAAGCGTCCGACTTCAGCCAGGTCACGATCTCGCGGTCCGTGAGTTCGAGCCCCGCGTCGGGCTCTGGGCTGATGGCTCAGAGCCTGGAGCCTGTTTCCGATTCTGTGTCTCCCTCTCTCTCTGCCCCTCCCCCGTTCATGCTCTGTCTCTCTCTGTCCCAAAAAATAAATAAATGTTGAAAAAAAAAAATTAAAAAAAAAACACTGATAGAACAGAACAACATTATAACGGTTAAAGTTTCCACATCGCGGGGTATATCAATATTCTACTATTGTGTTAAAATTGAACCCTCCTAATCAAGTTAGACATAATAGGAACATGTTCAAATGATCCAGGAATTAGCTTGAAGGGATCCCACTAGCCAAATCTGGGACAATCAATTTGAACACCAAAACAGGGGGTTTTAGCCACTGAATAAAAGCAAGAATATAGGGGCACCTGGGTGTCTCAGTCTGTTGGGCATTGGACTTGGGCTAGTTCATGTTCTTGCGGTTCGTGAATTCAAGCCCCACGTTTGGTTCTGGGCTGATGGAGCAGGGCCTGCTTGGGTTCTCTCTCTCTCTCCTTCCTTCTCTGCCCCTTCCACGTTCTCTCTCTCTCTCTCTCTCTCTCTCTCTCTCTCTCTCTCTCTCAAAATAAATAAACGTAAAAAAAAAAGCAATAATATAGGAGTCCTAATGATAAACATCAGTGACTGAGAAAACGTAACCAGAGGAGAAAAGGAAGTACTTCCTTCCAGGAGAATGCCAGCTAATGTAGAGAAATAAACGTAAAGGAACCACAGAGTTAGAAAATCACTTTTTGGCAACTGTCACAGTATCATCAACAATTATCAAGGGATGTTAAAGCTAGTGGGTAAAGTTTTGATGAAAAAGCGCAAATTTACCCAGATGCGCAGTTAGCAACCAACAAATCACTTATTAATAACATGAGAAAATAACAGGTTCAAAGTTAAGAAATCCGGTGGACGCCAGATTTAACCTTCAGTTTTAAAAAATATCATTTGACGACCAACGCCTCCTAATTTGACGCACTGAGAAAAACACAATATCGCCTATGTTTGTTCCAGCCAAAAATGCATAACCTAAATTTAGCCATAAGGAAATATCAGAGAAACCTATATGAGGAACAGTTTGCAAAAAAACTAGCCCCTTCTGCTTGAGATGCCAATTTCATAAAATGCAATGACAAACTGAGGAACGTTCCAAATTAAAGGACATTACAAGAACTTTACAACTGCTACATTGCATGATCCTGGATCTTGAGCGAAAACGACCATAAAGGACATAATAGGGACAAAATGGTGGGATATGAAGATGGAATGTGGATTTAGATAACAGGATCACATCAACAGAGAATTTCCAGATTCAGACAATTTACTGTTGGTATGTAAAAAATGTCCTTTTTTCTGAGGATATAGATAGTGAAATATTTATGTTACGGGGCATAATGCTCGAAACTTTCTCAAATAAATACAGAGGGAAAAATGACTTAAATACTGATGAGTCTGAGTTAAAGACACACAGATAGTTTTGCACTGTTTTTTCAACTCATTTTTGAAGTTTGAAATTATGTAAAAATACAAAGTTACCCCCTAAAATTCTTACGGGTGTAAACAAAGACATGAATAATCCACTCAGTCACAAAACCACGTATTTGAGTATCATCTATATTTCTGACTCTCTCTCTGTCTTTATAAATGTATCTCCCTTATTTGGTATCACCTTAATCCATTTTGGTATTCTCCAGAACCCTCTGATTGAATCTATTAACATTGTTCCTATGACAAATTAGATTGAGTAATGTTCCTCTAATATCTCTGCATTTCCAGGAATGTTACCTCAGCACTATTTAGATAAGGGTTGTATTAATTTTTGTTTAAGAGTAAAGATTATATGCAAAGATACTCCGGGGTCCCCTTTTTTGCTCTATATAAATATGGATGATTTAACTGTCAGATTTTTTTTTCTCACTAGTTTTTAGCTTACTGAAAGCCATCATCCGCAACTAAAGCTTGTAATACGTGGTGAATTTGCACAACAACAATAGTCCAACCATATACTGTGCCGCCACATAGCACACAGACGGGTTAAAGAGCAACTTACATCCAAAGTTCCAAGACTTTCATTAATGTGGTAAATAAATTTCCCTTATGGTATGTGTGTGTTTATTTTTTCCTAGCCTGAAGAAATCTGAATACACTTTAAGACTGGGGACATGACTGTAAATAGTGAATTGGGAAATCTCTAAGTGAGAAAATCTTCAAAGTTTTGCTAGACTCTTTATTCTTACCATGTGTTTTTCACTGTATCTAGAGGTCTTGTTAAAATTGGTTTAATGGCTGTTGGTTAGGTAAAGAAATGACTGCCAGGGGTTTAGCAATCACAGCAGAGTTTCATCCGATAGATTTGTTTTCGACTTTCCTTTCTCTCCTCAGAAAGGGCTGAATTTGTTTTACCAGGCTGAAATGAGTATTTAATGATGGCATTTAAAAATAAGATGTTATGGTTATTTATACTTTAAAAATAGTATTTACAGATAATGTTTAAGTGGAAGACAATCAGAAAATGGGAACTGGAGAGTTTTTCCTCTTATTAGCAGAGCACACAGGATGCTTCATTGCTTTGCTTGATCGTCCATGAACACTGAGCACTGTTTGACTTCATCTCTAATCAAAACTTCACTTAAAAAAAAAAAAGAAGAGAGAGAGAGAAGTCCAGTTCTCTTGCTGATCAATGCTCCAACAGCAGAAAAATGCCACAACACTCAGAGTCTGTGAAGCAAACATGTAATCAATTGTTTACACTCAATTAAGCAGAAAATAAAACCCTTCTATTTGGAAGAAGATTATCTATAAAACACAAATCTGCAAAGAAACATAAAATGGAAGGGCTAGTTAAGGTAGCTCAAAATGATTGTGGGTCATGACTAACTAGGAAGTATTTCCCCAGCAACATGTCTTGTGTCAAATAACCTTTCCCATCAGCTTCCAGATTACCTGGTTCAAGTGTTCTACCTCTCCCTCTGGTAAGATCCTCTTGTATGGATCCTGACAGCTATCGGTGGGCTCTAAGCAGGCACACAGGACAAGATGTAGAACAACCAACACCAGATGTCAATGTCCTTGAACGCTATCCTACTTATGCCAGGCCACACCCATCTTTGTAAAGGCTTCCTTGGGATCTCAAACCAAAATATTCAATAAAACAAACACACCACGCCCCATAAAAAGACATAAAACTACAGATAAATAAATGCGCTATTAGGCAGTCATTCAACATAACATTAAGATTTGAAAATTCAAAGAGGAAGTGCTTATTTTTATGTGTATGCTCAAGTGGCCTGGAAGGAAATGGTTTTATACTCCATTCCCTGTAAGAGGGGAGTAATAATTTCTCCATCTCAATCCCCTAATCTACTATTCTCCCAAGGAAGGAGATGGCTTTTCTGATTCGGAACTGGAAGGAGGACCCAGTGGGTACAGTGAAGTATCTTATAGGTTCTCTAGGGATAATTTGTCTATGATAAGTGCCCGCCCCCCCCAACTCTAACTGGTATGCAACCTGCCCCTGTAGGCTAGTCCTCTAACTATCTAATTGCTTTAATTTTTTTTAACACCTATTTATTTTTGAGAAAGAGAGAGAGAGACAGAGCATGAGCAGGGGAGGGGTACAGAGAGAGGGAGACAGAGAATCCAAAGCAGGCTCCAGGCTTCTAGATGTCAGCACAGAGCCTGACGCAGGGCTTGAACCCACAGACCGTGAGATCATGATCTGATTGAAGTTGGACGCTTAACCGACTGAACCACCCAGATGCCCCTCTAAATGCTTTAAAACCACCTTTTATGGCCCATTGCCCCATGGATACATCCCAAGGTGTAGACTCAAAAAAAAAGTATAAAGATGGTTCACTGTAGATCTAAGAAGTGCTGTTCAGTTCAGCACTACCAATGATGAAACGGACAGTCTGATTTGACACCTAGTTTTTTTTTCTCAATTAATGGACACTGAGGGACAGGTAAGAGGTAAGAACAAGGCAGGATAATAAAACTGCACATATTAGAGTTCCTGCATAAATCAAGGTGAACACGCACATAGAGAAAAAGAATCCAGGAAAGAACAGACCAGTAACAGCTAGTTCTTGGCAGCAGGAGAATGGCTAATAATTTTTGCTTCTTTAGCCTTGAGTGTAGTTTTCAAATACGCCACGGTATTCAAAAGAAACCCACACAGGTGAGTTGGGCTTTGTCTTTTTGTTGTTGTTGTTTTGTTTTGCTTTGTTTTTGAAAAAGCACAGAAAAATTGAGGTTTACAGGCAAACCTCAGAACATATTTTGCCCATTGTGTGACTCTGAGCA
The DNA here is from genome assembly GCF_022837055.1 of Prionailurus viverrinus. NCBI lineage: Eukaryota > Metazoa > Chordata > Mammalia > Carnivora > Felidae > Prionailurus > Prionailurus viverrinus. The sequence continues at coordinate 28,821,698 of NC_062562.1, read as the reverse complement.
AAACTGTCAGTTTACCCTGTTAGATGATCTATGAAATTCACAAAATGGTTGAAAAGACAGCAAAAACCCCACCTCTACACCTCATCTACTTGTATTTTCATAAAAGAGCATGGTTTTCAAGTTGGCAGAGTAAAATAAATGACATTTTGCTCCAGCCAACAATGAAAGCCAACACTACATGTCAACATTATTTACTGACTACAAATGCAGGACAGATCTATATGCGGCTCTGGGCATTAAGAGGAGGTATTCTGATTAAACCTGAAGCATCCCACTTTCCCAAGCTTTAACCATGGTTTCCTTTGGGGTTTTCTTTTGCTAGGGGCATTTAAAATCTGTCAGGAATCAAATCTGAAGATCATTCCCTTAGAGTTTAGTTGAAGTGGCATATGGAAACCTTGCAGCATCATGTAGCCTTGTATAAATACCTGCTTCTTTAAATCAAAAAGAGATGAAGACCTTCAAAGATAAAAACTTTCATGGGGCGCCTGGGTGGCTCAGTTGGTTAAGCGTCTGACTTAGTCTCAGGTCATGATCTCAAAGTCCATGAATTCGAGCCCCGCGTCGGGCTCTGTGCTGACAGCTCAGAGCCTGGAGCCTGCTTCAGATTCTGTGGCTCCCTCTCTCTCTCTCTCTCTGCCTCTCCCCTGCTCATGCTCCATCTCTCAAAAATAAATAAACGTTTAAAAAAAAAAGTTCCTGGGGGGCCTGGGTGGCTCGGTCGGTTAAGCATCCGACTTCGGCTCAGGTCATGATCTCACGGTCTGTGGGTTCGAGCCCCGCGTTGGGCTCTGTGCTGACAGCTCAGAGCCTGGAGCCTGTTTCAGATCCTGTGTCTCCCTCTCTCTGTGACCCTCCCCCGTTCATGCTCTGTCTCTCTCTGTCTCAAAAATAAATAAACGTTAAAAAAAAAATTAAAAGAAAAAAAGTTCCTGCCTTTAAGGACAATTTCAACTTTTTCCAAGAAAAACATTTTAATTATTATTCCAATTACATGAACACTCTTCACTTCTTCAAACATAACCAAGGTATCATTTGCCTTAAGGCCTTTGGGTAAACAGTTCTCTCTGCCAGAAACAACACCCTACCTCAACAGACAAGAAAATCTCAAGTTTTCACACTTTCCCATGGTTCAGCTTAAATGTAATCCTGAAAAGACCTCCTGCAACCTCTATTCAAGGCAGATCAACTGTCTCAAACTTCCTTTCCTCCAGAGGACTTAACACAATTTCTAACCATTTCATGCATGTTTCTTACCTTCTGCAGTCTACACCTCCAACTAGACTACGCTCTCAGCTTCTGAGCACAGCCCAGCATCTCAGATAACCTCAACACTCACCACACCTCACTGGCACACCATGTGTAACTGAATGGTACCACCTTCAACTCATTTACTAAATCCATGTTCTGTCTCCTACAGCATTTCATTGCAATAACATAAATATCAATGCAGCAACCCTACAGGTAAGTGTCAGATGGGAAGTCAGGGGGAAAAAAAATGGGAAACTCCCAAAACAATTTATTAGGAAGTAAGAGGAGGGAAGGGGCTACAAATGTCCCAAAGATGTCATACATTTTTTATTGTCTTCTACCATTTTAATCACCAAAAACCTGTAAGTGAAGACAAGAATACAAGTAAGATGTAAGAACGTGGTCAAAAGGTGAAGATTTCCAGTTATAAAAGAAATAAATACTACGGCTGCCATGTACAACATGATGACTTTAGCTAACACTGCTGTAGGATATAAAGGGAAGTTGTTAAGAGACCAGATCCTAAGGGTTTTCATCATAAGGAAAAGAATATAACTATACATGCTTTTGGATCTATAGGAGATGATGGAATCAGCTAAACCTATTGTGGTAACCATTGTATGATACATGTAAGACAAATCATCATGCTATACAACCTGTTCTTAGAGCTCTTTGTCCTATCTCAATGAAACTGGGAAACTACATACATACACAAATTCATACCAAACACAGCAAAGAAAAAATAAAGAATACAACAAGAAAAGTACTATTTCAACGCATTAAAAAATATTTCCGGTTTTATGATGTGCATTTTTTATATTAATCTCATTTCTGGCCATCCTTTAGATCCTAACCCTCAAAGACACGGGTTTTTGTCCCCATGGAATTCTTACAGACTCTTCCATATCCCATAAACTACCTTTTCTGGAACAAGGTGAGCTCTGAATTGCTAAATGTGGAATATCATTTTAGAGGTATTTTGAAAGGACATTCTAGTAGGGGAGATTATGCTGCCTGGAGAAATCAGGGAAAGATTTCCAGATGACAGGACTTTTGTACTTCATAGGCTTTGTGCAATGGGCCAGAGCACCCCGGATGGAGAACCACAGGGAAAGGCAGACAGGAACCTGGAACAGAAGGACCCTCACCAGTACATAAGTGGCAAAGAGCCTGATACGTTAAACAGAACAAAAAGAAGCTGAGGGATCATTTGGTTAAAAGATAGGAATGTAGTTCAGCATGTCAATTTTATATCATTTTTCTTTTCTTCCCCAAGGCTTTATTACCTTTACAGTGATAATTTAAAAAAAAAAGTTAAATCCCCAAGAAGAAGAAGGCCCAGCCTCAAAAAACCTGTCCATATAATAAATTGCCAAGGCATTCTACTGCGGGCAACCACCTATGGACATTAGTGGCCTTGACAAAATCAGAACATTGAAGGTAACAAAATGAGTTCTGTCTTCTAAGAGGAAAAGTGGCAATAGGGTGATCATCAAGCATCTCCTAGAATCGCCCAGTCAAGATGGTAAATCCTCGAGAGGGCAGCAAAGGAAATGCAAAATGGAGGGTGAATACTGGAAGAGATTTTAGAGGAATAATCAGAGGACACTGGGCCAGTCATAGCCATCAAACATCTCCTGTCTGTCTACTTTATTTAGGGTCATACTTGATACAGAAATAGACAAAAACGGGGCACCTGCATGGCTCAGCCGGTTAAGCACCCGACTGACTTCAGCTCAGGTCATGATCCCGCGGCTTGTGAGTTCGAGCCCCGCGTCAGTCTCTGTGTTGACAGCTCAGAGACTGGAGCCTGCTTCACATTCTGTGTCTCCTCTTCTCTCTGCCCCTGCCATGCTCATGCTCTGTCTCTCAATAATAAATAAATGTTAAGAAAAAAATTTTTTAATAAAAAAAAAGAAATAGACAAGAACAAGCACAAAAACTAGTGCTCAAATCTATACAATCTAGCAGGAAAGACAAAGAAGTGAACAGGTGATTGCAACACAGTGTAACTAAGAGTCTGACAGAGGTAAACCCAGAGCAGCCTGAATCCACAGAGGAACACTCTAAAAACTAAGATGTCAACTAGCATGAGGTATATTTAGATACACAAATCCTTGACTTATGAATGTTGACATTCATGGGAGTGTGTGTGACCTCCAAAGTTCTCTGGAAAAATACAGGTAAGTGAAATGGCACATGGCTGGGAACCCTTAGTATCTCATACCAACTGTGTCACCAACATGGCACCACGCCAAACCCTCAGGACGGAGATCAGCAACTCATCTGTCTAATGCAAGGAGAAGTAACACCACAGTAAGTGCATTAACATAACTTCAAAGTTCGTCATATCAGAACAGCCCATTTTGCAGGACATTCTGATTACCTAAAGGGTATAAACCTATTTTAACAAACCCCGTCTTACAGAAGGTAAATCCATCTGAGCAAACCATTTGGTTCAACGGAGACGGCTTTCCAACTAGTCACTGGCATTGTGTAACCAGCCCATGCAGTTCACTGACCCACGATTTATGAGTTACTCAGACGCTCTCTAATTATGTTTCAAAATGCCAAATGATTTTTCCATTTGGAAAATTGTTCCCAGCTTATATTCTCAGGAAATTAAAGATTTGGCAAGTAGAAGGAAGGAGGGACAGTGCCGGTCCTGATGCTATCTGAGAGTTAATCAAATGTGGAATGCCCATCCCACAAAGCTCTTACCCCTGGCATATGAGACATTAAGGAGGAAAGCAACAGGTCTGTTATATGTGTGTGCTGTTATATGTGTGGTGATTGAGGGTGGGAGTAGGAGGTAGTAAGAAGAAAGTTCACAGCAGTGGGTACCATGAAAGGTGATTAATACTCTGAAATAAGTATTTATTTCAAAGGAATTAGAAGAATGTTTAGAAACAGCCTGCACAAAACAACTTCAGAAACAAACACTCTAATCAACAGTCTAATCTGCCGTAATGTTGGGGCAACTGAATGGCTCAGTCAGTTAAAGCACCCGACTTCTGCTAAGGTCATGATCGTGTGGTTCACGAGTGGGAGCCCTGCGTCGGGGTCTGTGCTGACAGCTCAAAGCCTGGAGCCCGCTTCAGTTTCTGTGTCTCCCTCTCTCTCTGCCCCTCTCCCACTCATGCATGCATGCTCTCGCTCTCTCTCTCAAAAATAAATAAACATTAATCTACTGTAAGGTTTATAGTCTGTCTCCAAGCTCTATACTGCTACATCTTTTTGTCCACATTTACTTTCCTAAGTCCTGTGAGAAAGGTCTTAATAAAACCCATTTTACAAATAAATTATGGAGGAGTCAAATACACAGTTCTCTAAAGTTGATGCGTCATCATGAAAGCCCAGTAAATACTCTCAGATGTGTACATAAGACTAAAGAGATACAACCAAACTAAGGTAGAGCCAGTGATTCTCAACCAGGGCCAATTTTGACACCCCAGCAGCTCCCTGGAGATTTGCAATGTCTAGACACATTTTTGATTGTCACAACTTGGGAAGGGAAGTGACACTGGCATCTAGTGGACAGAGGCCAGCAATGCCGCTAAACATCCCAGGACATACAGTCCAGCCCCATAGGTACTCCAGTGAATTACACAGCCCAAAATGTCAATGGTGCCAGTTCTGAGAAACACTAGACAAATGCAGATTTCCAACGATTATCAAAGCTAGTGATTTAACCACTGTGTCCCATGGTCCTTAAGTGGCCCATCAGGAACTATTTAAGGAATGTAAAGGAAGCCAAGAGGATAGGGCTGTAGATTCCGAGCCTCTCTTCAAGTCTATATATTGGGGGAAAGAGGGTGATGTGAAAGAGTATTTGAGTGAAGTGTTCTGTACCTAAAAATAACAAATCTAGCCAACTCTATATTACTAAGAAAAATACCTACAACTTTCCTTTAAAGAAAGTAGCTATCACTTTTGCTAGCACTGACTTCCTCCCTATTCTGCTTATGGACATCTCAAATTGCTAGAAGAATCCCACTGTAAAATGATATGATAAGGACACAAATGATATAAGGATGCCAAGAAGATAACAAATAAGTGAAACAAGCCAAATACAGAGTAGGGAGTTTTAGGGACGGTGGCAAAAACAAAACAAAACAAAACAAAACAAAACAAAACAAAACAAAACACCAGCATGCATGCTCTGTCTAAAGGGGGTAGTGACTACCCAGTCTAACATGTTCCAATGAAAGAAACATCGATCCAGTGAAAATCTCTTGGTATAAAGACATTTAAAATCTCTCTCGCTTCAACTTCCATCGGCTGAGTACCATCTGAATGCGAACCAACACGTCACTGTATCCAGAGGACAAATAATAGCAACCATTAACATGTAACTTCCTTCTTTCCTCATTCATATCCCAAAACTCTTGGCTAAACATCATACAGTCACTCCCTGACTTTTTTAGCTGTTCTGCATATTCCATGGTTTTAGACCTTCTAACTATGCTGTATGTCAGTCTCTGAATGCATTTTAAAATAGGAATTCTAGGGGCGCCTGGGTGGCTCAATCAGTTAAGCATCTGACTTCACCTCAGGTCATGGTAGCATGGTTTGTGGGTTCGAGCCCCACGTCAGGCTCTGTGCTGACAGCTCAGAGCCTAGAGCCTGCTTCACATTCTGTGTCTCCCTCTCTTTGCCCTTCCCCCATTCACACTCTGCTTCTCTCTCTCTCTCTCTCCCTCTCTCTCTCTCTCTCTCTCTCTCTCTCAAAAACAAAGATTAAAAGAAATGTAAAAACAAAATAAAATAGGAATTCTAGGAAAGGTGGTGGAGAGGAGACAAATAGTCTAAACAAATTTTGTATTTATCAATCTGATTGCTAATTGGTCTGCCTCTAAGCAACTAGACTCTCAACTTCTTATGAACTGCTATTTCTCCAGAACACCAATTACAGCTGGTATTTGGTAAGCACTCATTAAATATTTGAATAAGTGAATTAAATTATGCGTTTGCCTGATGTGCCTATTCTTTTTATAGAGCCAGAGAGTACGAAGTTCTTTTTTACGCTATAATGAAGATGCCATAGAAAAGAATCTGTCCTTGGAACTAGCACTGGGTCAGTTTTCATGTGACCACATAACAAGCAAATTCAGAACAAAGGGCAGTGAGCTGCAGTGGAAACCACCACTGGTTCACCCTTCCACATCTTCAGCTGTAAAATGGATTTCAGTTTGTTTCATTATAATACAAAGACCGACAAGGCATTACGTATGAGTATATATTCAGTCCAAGAAGAAGAAAACGCTCCCTAAAATACATTAAGGAGCCAAAAATGTCACCCCTCACCACGTCTATTCAACACTCTACTGGAGGTGGTAGAGCAATAGGCCAGAAAAAGAAATAAAAGTCAGTGGATTGGAAATGAGTAAGTGAAACTGTCTCCACTTGCAGATGACATGATGTTATAGAAAGAAACATCCCAACGAGAACCACCAAAACCGAACAGAGTTAACAAATGAATTGAGGAAACTGGCGGGACTACAGGAGACAGATCGATATACAGAACTCAGGGGTTGTTCTATACACTAGCAATGAACAAACAGGAAATTAAGGAAACAATTCCCTTTAAAAGAACATAAAAAAAATATAAGACCCTTAGAAACATCTTTTACAGGGATGCCCAGGTGGTTCAGTTGGTTAAGCGTCTTGACTCTTGGTTTCAGCTCAGGTCATGATCTCATGGTTCAGGAGTTTGAGCCCCACATCGGGTTCCATGTTGACAATGTGGAGCCTGCTTGGGATTCTCTCTCCCCCCTCTCTCTGCCTCTCCCCTACTTGTGCTCTCTCTAAATAAATAAACTTTAAAAATTTAAAGTTAAAAATAAAAGATAAAAATTAAATAGATAAATGTATTTTACAAGACAAGTAAAAAATGCGTATACTAAAAACTAGAAAGTATCATGGAAAGAAATGAAGGACCTACATAAACAAGACAGCTCATGTTCATATCAGAAGACTTAAAACTGTCCTAGTATTTATTGCTGAGTCAGGGCAATTATCTAGGCCTTATGCAGGTTTTCACTGCCTTCTTAATCATCACACTAGTTGTTAAATTGCCATGTGAACCCTTATCATCCTAGAGCCCACATTTCCCATTCATTTTTATAAGGAATTTTTTAGACAAACGAGGTTTGTCTCTGACCAAAAAAGGAAATGAGGCAAATTACACAGGATTTATTCCTGGTTGAACCTATGCTGATTCTTAATGATGATAACTTTCCAATTTTTTATACTCTTGATTAGATATTCTATTACTATATGGAAGTAGGTTAAAAACACCAAGGAATTCTAGTATACACAGGTGAGTGATCTTAGGGAATAACTTGCACTATTGGTTATTGTCACTTGATATATCTACAAACTATGAAAGCATATTAAAATATCCTGCACTCCAACCCCAAAGTCGTCAGAGGATTCCACTGTGTTTTACAAACCTGGGGAAATGTCAAGTCACAACCAAAAGAGACATGCAAACCAAAGAAAACGGATATTCACGTTTCCTATTTCTTGCCCTGACTCAGCCATAAACAAAGAAAATCCAAAACAAGAGATGAAAGAAAGAAATTCTACTGGTGCCCATTTACTACCAAGTCGCTGAACCAGCAAGGTGCTGCAGGGCAAATGGGTTTGTCAGGTCTCCAGAAATTAATTTCTTTCCAAACAATTGGGCAAAATCACTGATATTCATAAAAGATGCCATCAATAGAACTGAAAATGGTAAGCGTTTCGGTGAGTTTGGGTGACCAAGGCCAGAATATGAGCAACAATTCTGATACCCCAGCAATTCTGGGGAAAGTGATCTCATCTACAAAGTCCCAAATGTAACAACAGAGATCTCAGGAAGCACTTTCCTCACTTAATAAGCGTTGGCAGCATTTCAAATTAAATACTCCATTGTGCAAGCAGCTAATTATGTTAAGATTAAACCCAAAGAATGATAGGGACATTTACTGTACTTTCAGTAATTATGCCAGCCTACTGTATTCGAGAACATAACTCGTTCTTCCTAATTTTGAAAGGTGTCACCGCTAACACAATAAATCCACAACACCCACAGCTTGTTTGGGGGTTAAATATTTTGGAACCAAAGAGCTATCTTCCTTCACCAACCAGGATCCCGTTTATCTTTTTCTCCCCGGTACTGCCATCATTTCCATTATTTCCGTCCCACTGTCTCAGAAACTCCTATATGTAAACATATGAGCATCCCACCTACATGTTTCTCAAGTGCACTAAACCATTACTGCTTTTTCTACTCGAGGCCTACACACAACTACCGAAATTCGTTCTCTTTAGTATATTTTTATTAACCACTCAAATATGATAAACTTCTTTGAACTGTTTATTCAGCTGTTTCCCCCTCCTTTCGGGTCTCATGATAAACTACAGAACAACTAAATCTAGGCACCTGTGCCACTTCTCTGTGGGTTACTTATTAACCCCCTGCTGGGAGGCGATGCACTTACACCAGGGTTTAAAAACACAAAATTAACTTCTGAAGGCCAGGCCAGCTTGCTCACATACTTCTCTATGCTGTACAACATCCGCCTTCTCAGTACTAAGGAATAAATATCCAAACACAAAGTCACACTTCTGAGCTCCCTGCAGGGCCACACTGGTCTAAAAATTAAATACAAGCTGGAAACCACAGAATTTAAATATGACTTTTCTTCTTTGCAGATTAAACGCAAAACATTATTATATTTGGACCCAGACATTTGGTGTCTAGGAAGTTACATTACAGATACAAAATAATTAAAAAAACGAAAGCAGAGCTTGCACAAGGCAGACGCCATACTCTCTTTCTGGTAGAAAAATGTAGGCCTGAATTAAAGGCTACACGTTAAAAAAAAAAAAAGAGGAATGTCAAGAGAGGAGATGTTAAACACTTGATGGATGAAATCTGGAAGACAGGTGAAATTTTCATATAGGAGTAGCTAAATGAACACATTATGGCAGATGTAAAAGATATTTTATAGCAGGTAAGGGAGAAACACATGTCCTGAAGAAAGCCCTGAGTTCCTGTTAGGTTGAAGGCGGGGGGGGGGGGGGGGGGGGGGGGGGGGGGGGCGGGATAAGTTATGGAAGGGCTTTGGCAACATGACCACATTCTGCTTAATAGATATTCTGTGGTCTGGACTTGGTGACCTAGACACACGAACTTTTCACCTAACTTTTCACAGTGGGAGGCATCACCTTGATAATGGCAGGGGAAGTAGAGATAGGAGTTAAGAAGAATACCCCTCTCTGCTTTATATTACTGAAATGTTTACAGTAAGCCTAATTACTTTTATAATAGTTTTTTAAAGGCCAAGTACTAACCTGAAAAAGTTTAATGTATCATCTCAATTTAAAAACTAAATTTGCCATTTAGTATGTGCAACCAATACTTTCGTGGCTTTGTTATTCATAAAACACCCTTGTAAACTATTTCTGTGAAGTGCTATTTAAACTGCTAGCAGGATAAGGGAACAATGGGAACTGTTTAACTTGGTTTGGTTACACATAGTAATTACTGCTTTTGAAAAAACAAATTTGTATTGAAAAAATTGCAGAATTACAGAAAAGTTCCAAAAACAGCACAGAGTTTTCACATAGCCCTCACTCAGCTTCCCCCAATGCTGACATCTTGCATAACCATAATACAGTGATCAAAACCAGGAAATTAACATTGGCATGATGCTATTAAGTAGAACAACAGACATTATTTGAAGTGTACCAGGTTTTCCCTTAATGTCTTTTTACAGTTTCCAATCCCGTATCGCGCTTAGTTATGTCTCCATAGCCTCCTCCAGTCTGTGACAGTTCCTCAGTCTTCCTGATCTTAAAAAAAAATGTGTCCTCAATCAGTTAACTGTAGAAGGTTTCTCATGTTGGGGTGTCTGATGTCATCCCAAGATTGGAATGAGATTATACTTTTTTGGCAGGAGAGCCAGGTAAGTAATGTTGCATTCTTCCTAATTACTGATTTTCATTGTAAAAACCTCTTTCATTGACATAGGGCTCTGAAAAACTTAAAAAAAAAAAAATTAGGGGGCGCCTGGGTGGCTCAGTCGGTTAAGTGTCCGACGACTTTGGTTCAGGTTATGATCTTGAAGTCCATGAACTCGAGCCCCGCATCGGGCTCTGTGCTGACAGCTAGGAGCCTGGGGAGCCTGCTTTGGATTCTGTGTCTCCCTCTCTCTCTGCCCCTCTCCCACTCATGCTCTGTTTCTCTATCTCTCTCTGTCTCTCAAAAAATAAATAAACATTAAAAAAAATTTTTTTTTATTTTACAGAGAGAATGAGCAGAGCAGAGAGGGAGGTGAGAGAGAAAGAGAGCCTCTTAAGCAGGCTTCACATTCAGCACAGAACCCCAAGGGGAGCTCGATCCCATGACCCTGGGATCATGACCTGAGCCAAAATCAAGAGTCGGATGCTCAACTGCCTCAGCCACCGGATGCCTCAAAAAGTAACAATTTTAAACATTATTTATAATGCTTTCTGTGAAGAAAAACTGCTTTTGGTCAATCATGAGTAAGACTTTTTAAAGCAGGGACTGGATTTCAGTTCTAAGGTTTCCCCATTGCCATTTGTGTCCCTCACCTTGGGCTCTTATCAAAGTGAGTCAAGAATGAAATAAAATCTGGCCTCTCCTTGATCTTGATTCTAGGCAGAGGATAGAAGTGAAAACAAATTCAACCATCTCTGCGAGGTTTGTTCTCTAGTTACATCCGTGCGAGAAACGATGGCTCTTTTAAAAGTAGGAATAGAAGGGGTGCCTGGGTGGCTTGGTCGGTTAAGCGTCGAACTTCGGCTCAGCTCATGATCTCACGGTCCGTGAGTTCGAGCCCCGCGTCGGGCTCTGTGCTGACAGCTCAGAGCCTGGAGCCTGTTTCGGATTCTGTGTCTCCCTCTCTCTCTGCTCCTCCCCTGTTCATGCTCTGTCTCTGTCTCAAAAAAATAAATAAACGTTAAAAAAATTTTTTTAAATAAATAAATAAATTAATTAATTAAATAAAATAAAAGTAGGAATAGAAGGACTTCAGCAAAGTGTGAAGCCAGTCTATAAAATCTGTGCATCTGTGTGTGTGTGCGTGCGTGCACGTGCACATGTAAGCGTGTGTGTGTGTGTGTGTGTGTGTGTGTGTGTGCAGCTAAGGCACAGCTCCAAGCAGACAGCCCTCCATCTGATAGATGTCTGAAGCATTAGCTATCCAAGTCCCAAAATATAAACAGAGCAAACAGCTCTTTCAAGCCACTAGGTAACCTTCATTTTGAACATCGTGCGGTTCCCTTTATACATAAAGATGGGAGTTTACTGATTAATCAGGTAGCCTGTATAATTAACATTAAAGACATTATGATTCCTTTAAAAGAGGATCCTCTCTCTCTCAAAGCCTTTAGCCTTGCAGATGGGATTCAAGTGCTTCTGATACCATCCCCATGCAGCTCAGGGCCCTTCTGAAACCGTTCCCTGAACGATATCAATAGGAAGTACTTCCTCAAGTGTCAGTTGCTGAACCAGAATGCAGCAAAAAGAAAGCTCCAGCCTCTATTAACACTCAATATTCTAAGCAGGTCTGTGCTTTGACATATGATTTCTACACTCTGAAAAGAGAAGAAGAAAATGAGAAGAGGGATCAAAAGCCAGAGCAACAGATTTCTCAAGATCATTATCCACTCTGAATCTCCCTTCTCCAGATAAGGGCGCAAGGCAGAGGGAAAAGAGGGAGAAGAATTTCTAAACGTTAATAATTTTCTATTCGGGCTTATCTTCTACACCTGTTAGGAGACCTAGGCCATGAGGGGCTTAACAGGTTTGCTCCTGCCCCAACCTGCTTTGTCTTTCCCTCTACATAAGAGTAAGTCTTTGATGCCAGATTTTTTCCACACTGAAACAACACTAAAGTCGTGAAGCCTTTCAACTTCCATGAGGACCCTCAGTCTACAGCCCTCATTAGGCCAAAGGCAGAGTTTCATAACCTCAGCACAACTGAATTTGGGGATGGAGAACTCTTTGTAATGGGGCCCCTAAGGTGTTTAACAGCAGCATCCCTGGCTTCTATGCGCTAGATGAAAATAGCGCACTCCCTCACTTCAAGCGGTAACAATCAAAATTGTCTTCAGACATTGCCAAGCATCTGCTAGGGACATAGCAACATCTGATCAAGAACTCCCTCTGTCTCAGACCAAGTCCAAGAAATTTAAAGTGAGTGTGTGTGTTGGGGGGCAACTGGGTGGTTCAGTCAGTTGGGCGTCTAACTCTTTTTTTTCCAAAGTTTATTTATCTGTTTTGAGAGAGAGCCTATGAGGAGGTAAGGAACACAGAGAGAGAACATCAAACAGCCTCCCTGCTGTCAGCACAGAGCACAACACAGGGCTAGATAGATCCCACGAACCATGAGACTATGGCCCAAGCCCAAACCAAAAGTCAGACACTTAACCGACTGAGCCACTCAGGCGCCCCAAGTGTCCAAGCACGGATTTCAGCTCAGGTCATGATCCCAGAGTCATGGAACTGAGCCCTGCAGCTGGCTCCTCGCTGAGCACGGAGCCTCCTTAAGATTCATTTTCTCCCTCTGCTCCTCTCCCCTGCTTATGCACTTTTTCTTTTTTTCTCTCTCTAAAAAAAAAAAAAAAAGTGAGTGTGTGTGTGTGTGTTCCATCACCAACACTGAAAACGTATTTGCACAGGCTAGATCAAATTCTGGAAAGAAACACATTTGATGAACCGTGATCAAACTGGAGATCATGAGCTTGCCTGAGTTGGTAGATGGAGTCCGGCAAAGGCTGCCAGGCCAACCCCACATCCCAAGGCAGGGAACAGACAGAAAACGGGCAGCAGCTATTTAAGATAGTGCCCAGGGAGAGCTTGCAGTGCAAAGACAAGCTCAATATTGAGGAAACGGCCAGGCTCAGTGCTGAAGGTTCTGGATTCATGGAGCTGTGACAGAGACTGAGGCTCCAGCCCTGACATGGAATTCTAGAGTTCCTTGGCCACAGCAAACTAGAATAATAAAACCAGCTAACATTCATTCGGAGTCACACACTGTCTAGTGTTTGAGTCAACAGAAACAACCCATTTACTGCCTACTATGCCACTAGACGTTGTTTTGTAGGGAGGCAACAGGGCAGAAGGTCAATCTCTTCCTCACACACCACAGGAGCAGAGACGTATACCCAGGGAGGCCGCCTCGGCACCCTGACCACTTAGCCACTCACATACGCTGCCTGCTAAACTGCCACTCACTTTTTCTCACATTAGAGGGCTGACGTGGGGAAAAATGCCTTCATGGCTAAGTAGACCTAGGGGTCAAAAGAGGAACTACCCCCAATACAAAAAATACCCACGTTCACACAAACACTTCCCTTCTGCCACACATTGCCATTATTTCCCTCAAGTAAAATGATGTTCTCTAGCATAAAAATAAATGCCAAAAGTAACCCATAACCATCCTATGACATCGGTTCTTTTCTTTTTTACCAGCTATCTAAAATTAACAAGTGTTTTGAATACGCACAAACAATATGACTGACAGCCATTCAGCCACCACCATTATTTAACAAGACTGAATGCTTTGCTATACCTGCCTTAGATCTCTTTTAATAGTAAAGATATGAAATGCTACAGGTAAAGCTGGAAATGTGTCCACATTGATAAACTGTTCCTGTTTATTCATTTTAGCAGCTGCATGGTTCCCCAAGGGAGAAATACACCACATATATTTACCTACCGCCTGGTGAAAAACATTTTAGGTTTTAGCCAGTATTTCTCTATCACAAACTGTGCTGTTATGAAGATTCTTGTACGAATCACCCAAGCTACATGTACCAAGTTTTTTTTTTTTTAACTACCAATAGAATTACCTGATCATAAAGCATATACATCTTCCACTTTACTGAACAGCTTCCCCAAACGGCTGCATCCATTTTCTGCCATCCAATAAGTCTTCTGAGGAAAGGGAGGGGGTGAGAACTGCATTTTGTAATTCTATTTAATTTCATTTTTGGACTCTTCATCATTCCAGTGATGGATGAGTCGGATCCAAAACCAACCCCTCAGATTTTCTGAAGATGGATCTCAAATGAGGAAGAGACTTTCAAGGGAAGAATCTGCCTTCCCAAACCTAGATGTTTTGACAGGTTGGGTCTTTTTGTTCTGCTATGACTTCTGGACTCTTCTGGGCACACACAGACTGGCCGTGCAGAAGTCTCCCATAGAAACTGGCCCAGAGACTGTTCACCTCTGGGGAAGAGCACAGTACTGTGGGCTCACTGAGGCAGACCACTTGAAAGGCTCCCCAGGAGAAATTTCTGGGACCCTTTAAATATATATATATATATATATATATATATATATATACATACATACAGGATGATACATTTCACAGATAGGCAAGGGGGTGCAAACTGTGATAATGCTGAGTGAGCCAGGCAAAGCAAACACTGCCTGCATTAGCAAGCCATCCCTAGAGCTAGATGTCATCCCCATTTTTACAGATGGGGGCTCAGATAAGTAATTTACAGACCTAGCTGGCTGCAGAGGCAAGCACTGGAAAAGCCACTGATTCTCCCTCTAGAACCAATATTCTTCTTCTTGCATTTCAAATACCAGCTATGATACCGAGACTGCCCTTTACTACAAGTGTATGTTATTTTCCACAGGCAATGTATTTATTTGGCCCAATCCTCTCCATAACAAGACATTTTAAAAGTGTTTCCCTCTACCAAGGTTTCAGCAGTAAGCAGAGTATATGAGAAAAGGTCTGTTATCCCAGAATCTGCTGCGCCTGCGTTGGCTGAATAGAGCAAGGGGGTATTTTCAGCTGTCGAGAGCTTTGAGCTTGGCTTCTGAAATGTTGGGCAAGAACACCCGGCTTTAAAACACAGATCCCTGGATCCTTAATGCCTCTGGCCTTTAAAGTTAAACAGCCTTGCTGAGAGACAGACAGAAAGAGAAAGAGAGAAAGAGAGAGAGAGAGAGAGAGCCATTTATCTCCTTCAAAAGAGAAGGCAAGCAGGCTGTGTTGCTTGGGAGCTGTGATTCCAAAAAGGCCTCGGTTGATTTCTAGAACCTGCTGCCCTGACTACCAAAGCTACTACCCCCCGAATCAAAGGAAAGTGGGGCACAAGATGAATTCTAAAATAGAAGGCTAGAGAGAAACAAGTCTTTCTCCTTTTCCCCAGTGCAAACTTGTCACTTTTAAGGTAACTAACCTGAAACCCAGTGGCTCTGCACAGAACAGTCAGATCCTGGCAGAGGGGATAAAATAAATTTTTTAATACATCAACAAATCTTTCTTCTTTTCAAGCAAGTTACTACAGATTCTGTCAAACAATCCATCCCATGATCCAATTGGGCCCAGAGGAGAAATTTTTTCTATTAGGATCAAATGCCCAGTGGAGAGTCAGCATTTTTATGCTTTTTAACAATAAAAAGGGAATGTGGGGAAAGTGGAGGGCTGGAAGGAACCCAAGATACTCTACTTACGGCTCCTTCATTCTAGAAACGAGGAAACTGAAGCACAGAGAGACTGACAATCTGAAAAACGGTCATCTCAGTTTTCCCCAAAACCCCTGATAGGAATCTTCCTTTGCAACCATATTCCACTGCTAATTTCTAACCAGTGGTTTTAAAAAAAACTTGACAGTCATAATCATTAGTGGAGCTTTCGGTAAATGATCTAATTTATTTCACAAATGGAAGCCTCACACAACCTAGTTATTACTGTTATGATTGCCTCTATTTTAACCAACATTTCAATAGAACTTTGTGGTTTATACGGCACTTTCGCAGACTTTCTACGATCATCTGATACTCAAAATGGAGACGTAAGAATCGTTTTTCCCACTCTGCAATGGGAAATTTAGCATCAGCAAAGCACATTGTGTAAAAAACTATTCCCATCAAAAGGGAAACAATGATATTTATACAATAGCATGAACACTTTCTTTTCTAAAATGATGGAAATGATACTGCAGGGCATTTTGTACTTCACATATATTCTTGCTTAGATGATTTTAAATCATTATATCATATTGCAGTTAACTAAGACAATATGCATCATCACTGTTCACACCCTCCTTTAAAAAGATACTTGAGGGGCGCCTGGGTGGCGCAGTCGGTTGGGCGTCCGACTTCAGCCAGGTCACCATCTCGCAGTCCGTGAGTTCGAGCCCCGCGTCGGGCTCTGGGCTGATGGCTCAGAGCCTGGAGCCTGTTTCCGATTCTGTGTGTCTCCCTCTCTCTCTGCCCCTCCCCCGTTCATGCTCTGTCTCTCTCTGTCCCAAAAATAAATAAATAAATTTAAAAAAAAAAAAAAAGATACTTGAGGGGCGTCTGCGTGGCTCAGTCGGTTAAGCATTCGACTTCAGCTTGGGTCATATCTCATGGTGTGTGGGTTCGAGCCCCGCATCGGGCTCTGTGCTGACAGCTTGGAGCCTGGAGCCTGCTTTGGATCCTATGTCTCCCCCTCTCTCTGACCCTCCCCCCAGTCACGCTTGGTCTCTCTCTCCTTCAAAAATAAACATTTAAAAAATTTTTTTAAATAATAAATATAAAAAGATAAAAAGATACTTGAGGGGCACCTAGGTTAAGCATCCGACTCTGGATTTCAGCTCAGGTCATGATCTTGCAGTCTGTGGAACTGACTGAGCCCCACATCGGGCCTGCATGGACAGCATGGAGCCTGCCTGGGATTCTGTCTATCCTTCCCTCCCTCCCTCTCTCTCTCTCTCTGCCCCTTCCCCGCTCACACACTTGCGCTCTCTCTCTCTCTCTCTCTCACTCTCTCAAAATAAATAAATAAACTTAGAAAAAAGATTCTCTCTCTCTCTCTCCATCTGCCCCATCTCCTCACTCTCTCTAAGAAAATAAAAATAAAAATAAAAAATACATACTTGAAATAACTCAGAATTACATATTTAGACGCTTTTATCCTTAAAGCCCTAATATGGACATAATTGGAATAAAACTCTCACAATGGCACTTAAACACCCACAAATACAAACACTCCAATGTCCTCTAATAAATAACATTTATATATCGAAGAGAAATAAATATGCACATGTCCACAAAAATAGTATTTACACTTAAATTCATAGCAGCTTTATTCACTATAGCCTCCAACCAGAAACAACCCAAATGCCCATCAACAGAAGAACAGATAAATAAATTGTAGTACAAACATACAATGAAATAGAACAGAGAAAAAAGAGAGAACAAATTACTGGTACACATAACTGCATAAACAAATCTCACAGATAGGCTGAGAGAAAAATCCAGGCACACGAAAGTACCTATCATATGATTCCATTTATAGGAAGATCGAGAACAGACATTTATCAGTGGTCACAGAAATTAGAGCAGGGGTGGCCTCTGGGAGAGGGCAGCTTATAGATAAGGAAGATGTGCAAGGAAATCATTGCAAGGTGCTAGAAATATTCTCTATATCTACCTGGGTAGTGGTTACATATTAGCATATGTCTCATCGAGCTGAACAGCAGTGAGACACTTTACCCACACAGCTGCTACCCTTTCATTAAAAAATAATAATAACAACATTAATTTGCATAAGAATGCTGTAAGCGGCATATATTTTTACATTACCTGATTGATCCCTGGGACAAGGGAGGGGGTAACAAGTCTGAGCTCAGTGAAGGAATAAACTCTGAAAAGCTAGAAAGATCTCTGTAAACAGTTGAAACATTTATTTGATCAACATATTCCTTGATGTACAAAGGCTAATAAATAGGCACATCTGTGTTTTTATTCAATAACATTAATAAGTGAAATTCCATCCACTAATTAGCATTTCAATAATTATAAGTCATATTAAAAGTTTTATTTAATAGTTATCTAAGACTTGTTTTAGTTTCTACATAATGGCGCTATTCATTCAAGTAATAGCGCCTTTCCTATACTGTATTATTTGATTATTAAAATAACCCTAAAAAATACTATTAACCACATTTTCTTAGGAGAAAAGGGGAAGGCTCAGATGAGCTGATGAACAGTCCAAAAGGTCTTCTGCAAAGTGCACAGAGGTTCAACACAGAGTCTTAAGAATTGGGTAGCAAGGATTCAAATCTTAGCCCCGGCACTACTAGCTATATATTCTAGGATAAGTTACTTCATTCCCCCAAGTCAGAACTCAGCAAACTGCAATCTACAAGCCAAATCCAGCCCCCTCATTCATGTATGTGTTGTCTCGTGGCTACTTTGGTGCCACGGGAGCAGAGTTAAGTAGCTGGAACCGAAACCATGGGGGCACGAAATCTAAAATAACAGTGGTCCTCACCCCTGAGGGCTATGTTCCAAGCCCCAGTAAATGCCTGACACCATAGATCGTACCAAACCCTATATATACTGTGCTTTTTCCTACCCATACATACCTATGATACAGCTGAATTTCTAAGTTAGGCACAGTGAGAAATTCACAACAAAAATAATAAAATAGGATGACTGTAACAGGACCCTATAATAAAAGATATGTGAATGTGGTCTCTCTCTTTCTCAAAATACCTTATCGTACTGTATTTACTTTTCTTCTTATGATGATGTGAGATGCTAAAATCCCTGCGGGATAAGATGAAGTGAAACCACCGAGAAGGGGGACTACTGTATTTTCCATCTGGCCCTTTCCAGGGAAGGTTGACCAATTCCTGGTTAGTAATCAGCGATGAGGAGGAGGAGGAGGGGCCGAGGAGCAGGAGGGGGCTACGGTGGCACCAGGGATAGAAAAGAAGAAGAGTGTCACGAGGAACGTTAAAGTGACAACATCAAGAATGGTACCCAGGGCATCGAGCACACCACAGATAGCTCTGAAACGTTCCCAGGTAAACACATTAAAAACTCTACTGGCATACTCTGAAAAGCGTGCAGTCGCCTGACTGAAAAGCAAATATCCATTCTCGGTTTCGACATTTTTTTAATCACCCAGCCGAAAAACCGAAACATGATTTAATCTCTCAAAAAGATTGGTCTGCACACGGACCGCAAGACGTTTGTTTTGTTCTGTGCCGCCTGCAAAACAGGACCACACCCAGGGATCTGTGCAAGGACACCCCTAAGTCAAAACAGAAAAACAAATTCTGAATTACATGGAGATGCTTCAAAGAAGCGGGAAGCCTGTATGTACAGAGATGTGGGTGATGTCCATCATCTGAACCCAGTCCCTCATGAACAGCATCATCGCTTGACATGGAACTGACAGGTAAGCTGTGATAACGGACCAACTACAGACAGATACCTCGGACCAAAACTGAAATTTGCTGCAGTAAAGGCCACAACCACTAGCAAGCGACGTCCCATCTTCCTCACAGTCTGCAAAGCAGGGAGGCCACACAAGAGACCAGACTTGCTCTGCCAAAAAAAGATCTTGGAGAAGTCTTGGTTACCAACCCGAAGACCAGAGACCCTATGATTCTGCTGAAATCTTTAAAAAAAAAAAAAAAACCTAAGTGAGTCGTCAAATAAGACCTTGGTATAAATGTGCATGTTGAATTAAATATGAGTCTATTTCAGGTACGAAGACTGATGCCCAAAGGAATCTAAAATACTAAATACGAGAACTAGACAGCCTGGCCCTAGGAAGTTCTAAAGGCTGTAAGAAACAGTATTTGACATTGACCCTGGATTGTTTGCCTTATTTGTGCTTACTCATACAAAAAATCCATCCCTTCACAAACAATGTTCTGTTACAAATTAGCCTCAGGGTAATTCTGTAAGCCAAATGTGTTCGCTTTGCCCATCAAAACCTTCAAAATCAAACTCACACGAGAAACGTTTAACAGAAGGAGGACAGAGTTTGAAACGGGGCGATGAGCAAGGAAAAAGAGACGGAGGCAAGAGAGGGTGCAGAAAGCCAAGGCCCCAGGTGGAAGCGTACCGCAAATCCGGGATCAGCAGAGAGGCCAGGGTGCTGGGGCACAGCGGTAGGAAACGAAGTCAGATAACCACGGGCAAGATTATATAAGGCCTTTCTTCTGGAACTCGGGGATTCTGGAATCTATTCTGAGAGGCAAGGAACCACGAGAGGATTGGGAACAAAGAAAGACATAAAAGCTGCCTCAGCCTCTCTGATCCCAGGACTCTTTCACCACGAGACAAGATAGAACATGATCCAGCGCACAGAGTTTGTGCGAGGATGATGGGACACGACATTTTAAATGCCCAGTCCAGCACTTGGCACAAACCCAGGTCTCGAGACACGTCCCTTCTCTTCTCCTTTGTACTTCTTCATTTCGGGGAGAGAGACAGCAGGGGGCAGAGAGAAGAAGACGGAGAGAAACAGGAGACCTGGAGCACAAGGGTGTACCTAACCAGCCCTACATCTACAGGACAGCCACAGAGGAAGGGAACCACACCAGCATCTCGTGCTCTGGGTTACCTGGAGAACGGTGCTTCAAGCCACCTCGGTTCCAGGTCCTCAGACTCCCTGCAGCACTCAAACTTTATAACCCAACTGCAGGCAGCAGGCTCAGGTGGGAATTCACCAAAGGGGTCCAACACAGCTCTGGGCTGCCCTCACCTTACAAAGGGTCAGAAGCATTTGTTTGTCCCCAGCAAATGTATCTTGAGTTTCTTAAGGAAAGACCTATGCCCCCTATGTCTGGAACGCCCTTACCACCTGCCTCAGGACGGGTACTCAGGAATCTCCAAGGAAGGGAGGAAGAGAGAGCGACAGAGAAAGACGCGGAAGAGGGCCAGGGTAGAGTTCCAGAGAGCTGCCCCAAGGCCTCGTCACCTACCAAAATGCATGACCATGAACACTTCCCTTAATATCCTTGGGCCTCAATTCCCCTGTTTTTAATATGAATTCAATTGTCATGAAAAGATCAAATGAATACTGGGTGTAAAGAGCTTAGTTATAGCTCATAAAAAGCCAACAGTTATTATTATGAAACACAATGAGGAGAAAGGAGAGATGGGGAGAGACTCACCTTTTGGAAAGGTTACCAACCTCAGCCCCATTGTCTCCACACAGCCCCTTAACTCACCAGCTACTCAGCAGGGACCCACTTCCCTTGGCTTTTTGTTTCCGTCAATTACCCATTTAACCAGTCTCTCTTCAGGCAACCACGCAGCTCAATGGGGGCCGCTGCTTTGCCTCCACATGTAGTCCCTCCTTGGCCACGGAGGAGGGCTGCAGACTGTGGGAGGCAGGAGGTATGAGGCCATGCCAGGCACCCAGTGGGGGCGCCATCAAGTCCTGCTGTTGCTGAATCACAGCGACAAGAAAACCCAGCTCAGCTCCAGAAGGAACTTCTGGGGCCAGGAGGCCATCTGGAGAGCTTCCTTCGCAATCCCGGGCAACCTGAGAAAGAGCGACGTCTGCCTCAAAGGCAGATGGCTCTTCACGGCCACCAGGAAGCCTTGAATCTCCTGTCAAACCTTCCTCTGAACTCAGGCCCTGGCACTCCCTGGGTATCTCGTCCATACAAACACAAGTCTCCTCCAGGAAAAAAAGAGCAACCCGTTCCAGAGGGGAAAACTCTGAATAAATGTCATTTGTACAGAAGGAACTATGCCCACCTCTCCCCCCCAACCCCCAGCCAGGTGTTCTAAAATGGGGACACGCTCCCCCTTTCTCCTTCTGGTCCTCAGCCACAGCCCCAATCGCACGCCAGCCTGGATAGGGGTTCAGAAGACTTCCAATTCCAAACCGGCGTCACCTTCTGCTCCTCCATGACTCCAGACCCATGGTGAAGTGGGATTAGAAGTGTGTGTTACCGTGGGCAAATGAACAGCATTTCTAGGTGTGCATCAAAACGGAGAAAGGGAAGTACAGGTGTTCAATAGACAGTGCAGAATAATAAAATGATATCCAATGAAAGTAATGGGAGGCAATGTCCCTAAAAGGGATGGGGGACAGTCTGGGTGTAGTGGAGGTGGTATTTATATGAATCACCTGTACCACAGGTGTTTCCTCGTTCATTTATAACTGACCTCTGCAATGTCCTTATGTTGGCCGATCAAAAGAGTTAACGATGACATGGGGCGCCTGGGTGGCTCAGTTGGTTAAGTGGCCGACTTCGGCTCAGGTCATGATCTCGTGGTCCGTGAGTTCGAGCCCCGCGTCGGGCTCTGTGCTGACAGCTCAGAGCCTGGAGCCTGTTTCAGATTCTGTGTCTCCCTCTCTCTGACCCTCCCCCATTCATGCTCTGTTTCTCTCTGTCTCAAAAATAAACGTTAAAAAAAAAAAAAGAGTTAACGATGACACCTATCAACAAACCAGAGTGGCTCTGACTGGCAAAGGAAGCCCATATCAGGGCTCACTTGACTCTGCAGCTTGTTATGGCAGTAGCCCACAGGATGATAATTAGATGTCAGTGCCTTCCGAACAACTGCGGAATCAAGGCATTTCCTAGAGGAGTACAGATAAAGCCAGAAGAAAATAACCCCGCTCCAACACCCCACGCCTTCTGCAGTGCTCTGGCTACATGGCTGTCGGAGGAAATACATCTTATCGTGGGGCAGTGGGCTAGGAAATCTGGTCACAGTAGAGGGGCCGCACAAGCGGGAAGAAAGGAGAATGTAGTCAGTGACAAGGCAAGCGGCTCTGCCACACTCACATGGTGGAAACAGCTTGCTGCCACCTGCCCTGTCAGCATGGGGGGTGCCCACGTCCAAAATACGATGATTTTATTATGCTCAGGTAGGAGGCCATCTGTATGAGGACATCACTCCTAACTCTGCCTATGCCACCGCTGAGAATAATAGGGATGATGCTCAGTCAGTACAAACTCGAGTACCAGGTAGAGACGGGCTGGGTTTGAATCTTGGCTTCACCACTTACAAGACAGGTGCTTTGGACTGAGACCGCTAGTACTCAGTTTTCTCCACTAGAGAATGGGGGGTGGGGGGTGGGAAATAGTACTTTCCTCATGGGATTTCTGGAGAATTAAATGAGATGATCAAACCACAGAGCTCTTTAACTGGTAGCTGTTTTTATCATTACTGTTAACCATCACTACTGTTGTATACGGATATGATTGACAAGGATAGAGTGGAGAACAGACACTGAACGCCAGCATTCTGATCTGCATCAAATCTGACCCCACAAATACGCTACTTATATACACATTCCCCAGGCTCCCTCTGCACGAAAGCACCATCATCCCCAATGGTCACCAAAGTGACCTCTGGTCTCTGGATGCCCAGATGCAGCTAATGCTTGAGCACACTGCATTGCATGGAGAAAACGGAAAATGGTCTCAGCGTGGGTAAACGGAACAAATGAATGTGCCTGTGTGACAGTGGCATGCTGACACGGAGGACCCTTCCAAGACACCAAAATCTCATGACAGAGCTTCTGCAGAACCATCAAATAGCCGTGGAACAATCTGGTAAAAATGAGAACACAGTCACTACACATTACAAAGAGCTGGATCCCGTGATCCTCCCTGCCTCCTTCTGAGTGATTTCCTAAACTGTGGTCTCCTCTCAATTTCCAAAGCACAGATGTTGAAGAGGAAACCTTACAATGCCTGGGTTATTAAACACTCTGGGTGACTGGTGAACCAGTTTAAAGATGCCAATGGCACCCAGAGGATTATGGCGACAAGGTGAAAAATTAAGAGCTGAAACAAATTTCGTTCACCAGGCAAAGCTGAACTTGATAGTTGGTTAGAGAAAGATCAAGTGATAAGCAAATGACTCTGGTTTCCTAATACTCCTGGGATTTGCCTTAATTCTCCTAGAATCCTTGAGATGCTCAGCTTAGATCTTTTGCTTACAATTGGGCTGAGAACCTCCACACCCAGCAATCAAGGGTCGAGAGAAGCACGATCTACTTACCAATCAAAGATGGACATCTTTGTAGATCAGTGTCACAGGACAAAGTCCCCATGTGTCTGTGAGATAGAACACCTTGGTCTCCTGGGGTGTTGAATGAAATTCTAGGTAAATAAATAAAGGAGCGAAATGATCGAATAGGTGTTAATTAAGTGCCAGGAAGAATTCTACCACTCCAGGTAACATTTACTGGTCATTATCAGTGCAGGTGCAAAAGAATATTATAGGAACTATTTATTTTGTTCCCGTAAAAATCCCATGTGGCAAGTAATTTTACTTACATTTTACAAATGAGAAGAACTGGGGGTTCAGTTCTTAGGAGAGGGTGAGGTTACGGATTCCAACCCTGAGCTATCTGCCCCCACTGCTATCTTCCTTAACCAGCATGAACCCAACCTTGGGCAGCTTGTTCAGACTTGGCATTGATAAATGAATTCTGCTCGGTACACCAGGCAACTCTGAGGTTCACTCTGGGTAATTCCCTTAACCTGCTGAATTCTCTTTGAATGCAAGTGGGGGGAAAGGTGAATCGTGTGCTCACTACACACACAGAGCTGGCCTTTCCTTTTACTGATTTAAGTGATATGTTTAGAATCGAACGGTTACCTGAACAAACAAACAACAACAACAACAACAAAAACTCATACAAGGCTTGCAAAGAGCAGGAGGGAGGAGAGCCCTGTCTCAGGAGCCCAGGGTCATACTGCCGAAGGTGTGACGGAGAATCCAAGCCCCCATGCTGACAAACAGGGACAAACGGCCTCGCACAGCAAAGAAGCAGAGATGGTAAAGATGGGGGCCTCCCTCCCTCACTACAAATTCCTGCCCCGTAGACATCTGTCACTCCACAGGAAAACCCTGGAGAAGAGCCTGAGAAGGCCAGGAATCGAGCGGGGGCTATAGGGACCTGCAGCGAAACACACACTTTGATCTGCTCCCGAAGTGTAAGCAATGACATTTCCCCTTGATCTTTTTCCTATGTGTTTTTATAAAAGTGTTCAAACATACAACGTTGGAAGAATTTGCTAGTGAACACTTCCATGCCCACCACCTAAATGCTTGCGTTGACATCACCGAGGCAGGTGAGACAGGTGAAAGCATCCTAAGGCAGACGGTGAAGGAAGGTGAGTCCACAGCACCGGTCCACTGGCAGCTCATCCCACAGCTGGTGTGAAGCACCTCGCCTGTGCCTGACCCTAAACACCAGAAACCAAAGGAGACTGGCCCCTTTCATCACACAGGCAGTTCCTGAGTCCAAACAAGAAATTCCAGGCTTCCACTGTCTCACGGCTCTAAGGCCAGAGAAAGGCGGCCGGTCTTAGAATTTAGACTCACAGATTTTGTCGACCGCTAAAACTGGGAGGGGAGTTGGGGGTCATCAAGTGAAATCTCATCTTGTACTTTACAAGGGAGGGAATTAAGACCCAGAGAGGTTAAATATCAGGCTCAAAGAGCTTAGAACTTACTCATAAACCACCTTGAGTCTTTGCAGAGATACAAACTGAGCCGGGAGCAGGCAGAAGCTAAGGAAATAGGAAGGAAATCCCTTGAAATGGGTTTTTATGAGCAGACCTAGAAAACGAAGCCCAGGTAAGTAAATGGTAATAGTATTCTGCCGTTCTTTTCAGTCTGGGCCACACCCGCATTACCAATATCGCCAGTAATTAGCATTAGACTCTAATTAGACCCTTATACTAATTATGGCTCCTTGGCAAAAGTTCAAGGGAGACCATTATTCTAGGTGACCATACAAAAAAGTTTCAGTGCATTTATTACACGATGATACAACTTTAAAGAACATTTACCCCCTTCACCCTCTGCTTGTGTCCTATCTTAATTCTGCCCCTATAAAATTCTTTCCATCTAATTTCACAACTCATAATGCACGTCTCAAGCAGCAATGCACCGTACCATCAGGATACATAGCAGAAGCAGAAAATTTAAGTAACACAATAAAAGCACCAGGCACCCACGTGCACTAACTGCCTTTTAATGCCATGACAGCTGAGGAGTGCCCCAGCCTACTGAAGGAACTTCCAAACTGATCCAATATGCCAACACACACTCTCCCTGACTAATTAACACCACACTAGCCCTTCCTATAAGGCCTGTGAAAAACACTGTGACTGATCTGGGCTCACCTGGAGCTGAAAATTACTTTGCCAATAGCAGAGAACAATACTTTCCCTCATAAACAAAAAACAAAGACAAGCCCCTTTGGTGGCCCTGCATCATTTTCTTTTATGTGGAGCATTTCTCCAAAGCTCTGAAGACAAAGGACAGGACTTCACTAACAGCCAACTATGGCAAGCCAGTAAAAGGAAGACAGCATTTTCTGCCCTCAAGGACTTCCTCTTACAATGGTATCTTTGATCGATGTCTTTGTGGGATTTTGTTTTAGGCCCCCAGTTTGACAAAAGCTTCAAGGAGAAATGTCTGTGCAGCTTTCTTTTTAAACTTAAAAAAAAAAAAAAAAAGGCTGCTCAGTGGACACTCTGGAGAACAATAATTATAGCAAAAAACCTGCCTTTGACACCTTATGTCACTGAAACTACTATAATGAAAGCTTGCTTCCTAATGGATCGTCTTAAAACAACAGTCCCTATTTTTTTAATTGGCAATGAAAACAAACCACTTATTGATATATTCAATAATTTGGGTGATTCACTAGAAAACCAGACTGCGTGAAAAAAGCCAATTTCAAAAGAGTACTTATTCTATGATCCTATTCCTACACCATTTTGAAATGACAAATTTTAGAAATGTGGTGGTTGCTGGGGACAGGGGTTAGTTAGGGATAAGGGTAGGAGTATAGGAGGTGGGTGGGTGTGGATAAAAAAGAGGGCAAAACAAGGGATCCATCTGGTGTGGGAACTGTTCACTACGGTGGTGGATACATGAACCTACACAGGTGATAAAATTGGACAGAATATAATATGCACACGTGTGCATGTGGACACACACAGGCACACAGCAACGAGTACAACAACTCCAGGGAAACCTGGGTTAAGATAGGTGTGTTGTATCAATGTCACTACCCTGGTTGTGATATTACCCTACAGTTCTGCAAAAATGTTACCTACTGGAGAAAACTATTTCTCAGTTAACCAGGAAAAGAGTACGATGACATGTGAAGTATTAGTTATCTCAAATATTTTAATTTAAAAAAATCAGCTATACTTCTATGCCCTAGGGGGAAAAAAACCAATGGTAGAGCAGAATCATGAGTCCGTGACAGCTGAAAGGACAAGACCAAATATCAACAAGATGGGATATGATGATGGGGGGCAGGGGGAGTGCATAATTAAAATGTAGGAAAGGATCCTCTTCTCAACCCAGCACTCTGCCCAACTGTTTCAATTTCACATCCTGCCTCGAGGCAGAATTTTTCACTCCAAGATAGACATACAGTATCTTCTCTTGGGTCTCCACATCTTTAGTAACATGACAAAGCACCCATGCACGATTTTATGAACTGATCTACAAACGGAAATGTTTCCCTGTTCTTCCGGAGTTTACTAAATTTTAAAAGGAATGGAAGTCACAAATGATGTGTTCTATTGATCAAAATTGAGGACACAAAACAAGATAAATCGTTGTGTTCAGGTCATTAGTTCTACAACTATTCAAGATGCTGGTCGTTCACCAGCCTGGCCATTCTTAAATTTCCTTGCTCATTAAAAAAAAAAGAAAACAAACCAAAAAGTCTTAACCAGTTCAGTGGTTGACAAATCAAACCCCTCGGGGTCTACTGGCTATTAGTATAGACTGCCTACCATAGCCTCAAGCAAGAAGCTCTCCTTTTGTCTGTTGGGGCTCCTATAAGATTTTACTTGAACAAAGTTTCCATAGCTAAAGGAAGGAGAAAAATGGGGACAGAGGTATGGAAAGAAGTAAAATTTTATTCTTGCCATTTGCAAAACCATGGATGGACCTAGAGCATATTATGCTAAGTGAAAGAAGTCAGATGGAGAAGGACAAGTACCACATGATGTCACTTACACGTGAAATCTAAAAAACAAAAACAAAGCCAACAAACACAAAGCCAAAATAGATTCACAAAAACAGAGAACAAAATGCTGGTTGCTATAGGGGAGGTGGGTTGGGAGGATGAGTTAAATAGATGAGGAAGGTAAACAGGTACAAACTTCCAGTGACAAAATAAATAAGTCACAGAGATGAAAAGTAGAACCTAAGGAATATAGTCAATAATACTGCAATGACCTTATATAGTGAAAGGTGGTAACTATGCTCACCATGCTGGCCATTTCGTAATGTACACAATTGTCAAATCACTGCTATACACCTGAAACTAATATAAAATTGTATGCCAACGATACTTCAATAAATCATAAAAACAATTTCAAGATTGATCTGTACCTTAGTTGGTGTTAGCACTATCCATACATTCATTTTGAAGTTCCCCATAAAATTTTCACCTAATGCTATAAATATGTATTGATGACTATCGTTAGGATCCTTAGGGGTAAACAGACAATGATGTTCTACTTCAAAAAAAAAACAAAAAACAACAAGATTTTATTTCATGATGGCTGTGTTTTTCCCTTGCCTGTGACATTCTATGATTTTAGATAAAAACTAATTTAAAAATCAGACCTGAGTTTGAATCTCAGCTCTGTGATTCAGTAACAATGTGATGTGAGCTCCTAGATAATCCTGCCTTGAACTCAATTTACTCATTCCTACAAAATTATTCTATGATTTACGGAAAGAAAATGTCCGTATGGTCTTAAACAATGCCTGGCACACGGCAGGTACATAATAAATTATCAATAGTATTCTAATGATTAAAACACACAAGCATCTTTAAATATTTTAAAACAGTAATACTAAAATGTATTTAAAGTGTAATTATTCTGAAAAAGAAGATTATCACTCTTTTTGAAAGTCTCCACTAGATTAACCTTCATTCCACTTAAAGTTTTTAACAGTTTTTTTTTTAATTTTTTTAGTGTTTTATTATTTATTTTTGAGAGAGAGAGACAGACAGACAGACAGAGAGTGTGAGCAGGGGAGGGGCAGAGAGAGAGGGAGACACAGAATCCAAAGCAGGCTCCAGGCTCTGAGCTGTCAGCCCTGAGCCCGACGCAGGGCTCGAACTTGTGAACCGCAGGATCATGACCTGAGCCGAAGTCAGATGCGTAACTGACTGAGCCACCCAGGCGCCCCTCCACTTATAAAGTTTTTAAAAGCCAACCCCAAATCAAGTCATTGGACACCATCATAAAAATGTAAATATTCATTCAGAAAATTGTGTCTCTATATTCTGTATTCATTCAGAAAATTGTTGTCTCATCACAGCCTGGATACGCAAAACATTGGAAGTCATGTTTACGGAAATAGGGAAAAGACAGTATTTATTTTTAAATTTATTGGTGGACAGTTTATTAAAAGGAGTTTATAATGAACTAGTCTATCAGGCTAAATATAAGCACCATGGTTATAATCTTTAAAATTCAGTTTATAGTCTTCTGCAACTGCACGTGAAGACATCATAATAAAACAGGATATTTTACTAGTAAAGTAGGCGTTGGGC
Source organism: Prionailurus viverrinus (assembly GCF_022837055.1). Classification (NCBI taxonomy): domain Eukaryota; kingdom Metazoa; phylum Chordata; class Mammalia; order Carnivora; family Felidae; genus Prionailurus; species Prionailurus viverrinus. The sequence goes on along the minus strand of NC_062562.1, from coordinate 28,792,089 downwards.
TGCCATAATTTCCGCTCCCCACCCACCCACTGCTGGCATCTCATGACCTGTTTTCAACAGAAGCCAGACATAAAAGTAAGCTTCTTCATTAAAGCATCAACAGAGAGTAAAGAGTCATTTACCTGCTGAAAAAATATACATGGAACGCTAATATCCTAGAAAAAATAAAAACTGTCTCTTTCTCTACTGCACTGCGAAAATAATTGACACATCGAAGTTAATTTGGTTTATTCCCATGATGATATGATCTTTCTATTATAAACACCAGAGTGATTATAGGTTTGTTTTTTACACTAAGTGGCAAATTTGTACTCATTTTTTAAGAATAAAATTGGCTGCAGAAGCACCGTGATAGTCGAATATCCTCTTAAAGGAAATAAGTTGAAAGAAGTTGGCCATGTTGTTAATAAAAATGGATCGAAACACATTGGCTCATGAACCAGTGTCCTCCATCCACTTTCTGAAGTAGCTTCTGGTAGTAGTGTGCCACCTATTGTCGCAAAATGAGCTTTTGTATTTGAGGTGTTCTGATTCAGTACTACAGTAAAGCAAAGCGTCGTCCTACTGTCTTTCTAAGGATAACGAGTTTATTTTCCTCCAAGTTGTCCTGTCGGTTCTAACACCCAACATACAAATGGACCAGAGAAAATAACCTTTTTAAAAAACCATTACAACCCAATGAAAGCACGCAGGAAGGAGTTTAAGCTAGTAGATCTCATACAGGGGTGATTTTGCCCCTGAGATATTTGGCACTGTCTGTAGAAATTCACAGTTGTCAAGACTGACGTGTGGGGGTACTGGTCTCTAGTGTGCAAAGGCCAGGGATGCTGCTGAGTATCTTACAATACACAGGCCAAACCCTCACGATCAAGAATGATCCAGCCCCAACGTCCACAGTGCTGAGGTTCAGGCAGCCAGGTTTAACTACAACCAGTGTCATTTCTTCCAAAGAAAGTCTTACCTGATTGCAGGAAAAAGTGAAGAAGCAAATTCCACAAACACAGCATTCAAGAGGAATATACTAATTAAAAGTGGAAAAAAATGTTAGGAATTACATCAGTCTTCCCAAGATGAGTAAAAAGACACAAGTAACAGCACCAATTAGCAACTTATAATTCAACCACTTTTAAAAAATTAAAGTGGGGACACCTGGGTAGCTCAGTCAATTGAGCATCGGCTCTTGATTTCGGCTCAGGTCATGATCCCAGGGTCATGGAATCAATCGAGCTCCACACTGAGTGTGGAGCCTGCTTAAGATTCATTCATTCATTCTCAGGGTGCCTGGGTGGCTCAGTCGGTTAAGCGTCCAAGTTAGGCTCAGGTCATGATTTCGCAGTCCGTGGGTTCAAGCCCCGCATCATGCTCTGTGCTGACAGCTCAGAGCCTGGAGCCTGTTTCAGATTCTGGGTCTCCCTCTCTCTCTGACCCTCCCCCATTCAAGCTCTGTCTCTCTCTGTCTCAAAAATAAATAAAAACGTTAAAAATTTAAAAAAAAAAGATTCATTCATTCATTCATTCTCTCTAATTAAAAAAAAAATTTTAAGCAAATATAACTAGTCTCAAAGCCTTATCACACATAAGACCACAACATGAGTTTATGACTTCTCCCCAAACTAACTCTTGCAACCCTTGAAGTATCATAATTCTCTAGTCATACTCAAGAATCATCACCATGAGTACAGTACACTGGGGACAGGAAGTACATGACACATGTACCACCACTTAGTCATCCCGCCTCTTTCATTCATGGCAGATATTAACGAATCAGAGTTTCAGAATCTTTCTCACGTGGTGCTCCAGTCATTGGCACTGGCATGGGAGATGCTATCTGGCATTCATGACAATATGATTTCAGGAGGGGGTGTTCAAGTCTTGCCTTGGCCACTGGAGGGCTGTATGAACTTAAGCAAGTCACTTGACCTCTTTGAGTCTACTTCCTTCAGGTATATGACACACATTAAGGAATCTTAAAGGGGGCTTTCTAATTCTAACTCTAAGCAAGATGTCACAGTGTGAGATTTTTGGAGTAATGAGGTATTTGTGGCAGTATCTGCAAACTGCAAAACATTAAATGTCTGTGGCTCTCTGGCGGGATATGAAGAAGAGGTATTAGATGCACACAGGAAGATGAGAATAGGGTGAGAAATGACGAGAAAAGGAAATGGTCAACAAACAAAGGACATTTCATATCTTTAAAACCAAGGAGAAAGCATGTAATAGTGCGCACGCGTACACACACATACACACGCGCACGCACACACACACACACACACACACGCGCACACACACACACTGGAATTAGATTCTTAAGACTTCAGGGCACCTAGGTGGCTCAGTCGGTTGAGTGTCCAACTTCAGCTGAGGTCATGATCTCGCTGTCCATGAGTTTGAGCCCCACATCAGGCTCTGTGCTGACAGCTCAGAGCCTGGAGCCTGTTTCAGATTCTGTGTCTCCCTCTCTCTCTGACCCTCCCCTACTCAACGCTCTGTCTCTCTCTCTCTCTCTGTCAATAATAAATAAACACTAAAAAAAAATTTAAGAAAAAAGATTCTTAAGATTTCAAAGTAAGTAAGAGCATCACATCACAGAACAGTACTACACCTGACTTACGATAAATGATCTCACCCCTCTCTGAGGTTCAGTGTCCTGATATACAAAAGAGGCTAATTCTACCTGCCTGGCCCTTCCTCATGGGACTTCCTTTAAATTAATTACTAAATCTTCAAAGAGCTCCCAAGAGCAGCATGACTGAGTAATTTATGGACTATCCACATGACAAAATATTACAAAGCTGCAGAGTAACTCAGTTAAAGCTGTTTGCACCGATCTGGAGAGAGATGCATCAAATATGTTCAAAAAAAGCCAGTTGAGGGGAATGTGCTCAGTATCACCCTATATCCATAAGCAATAAGATAATGCATCAACGATATGTGAATTCAAGTGTGCATGCAATGAGAAAAAGTGGGGAAGGAAACACCCTAAGATATTTAGCACTAAAGCTGGGGTGGTAAAGAAGAAGCATATAATTGTGGGTTCGACTGTGGGCTTCGCTTCAGCATAACTCATCCTTTTGGCTTGTTTGTGGGCTATCTATAGCTTGAAAAGAGAAATCTCACATTTTTAAAAATACCTGTAAAAATCCTTGGTCTTAGAAAGTAGATTAGAGGTTGCCAGAAGCCGGGGGAGCGGGCAGTTGAGAATGACTGCTTAATGGGCACAGAGGCTCCATTTGGGGTAATGAAAAAGTTCTGGAACTAGGTAATGGTGCTGGTTGCATCATACTGTGAATGTACTTAATGCCACGGAAGTGTACAATTTATAACGGTTAAAATGGCAATTTTTATGTGATGTGTATTTTTACGATTAACATCATTCTTGGTCTTAATGTTCTGCATGAGTAGAAGAGATTGAGACCATCATGCTTGACCACGGTCACCGGTAACACCACTGGTAGACTTGAAGCAACAAAGGCCACAGTGGTGGGAACAAAGGAAAGGGACCCTAAAAGCCCTTCCAGGGGTAAGAAGAGATATGCCCAGGGGCTCCTGGGAGGCTCAGTCAGTTTAGCGTCCGACTTCAGCTCAGGTCATGATCTCACGGTTCGTGAGTTTGAGCCCCTCTGTGCTGACAGCTCAGAGCCTGAAGCCTGTTTCAGATTCTATGTCTCCCTCTCTCTCTGCCCCTCCCACACTCGTGCTCGGTCTCTCTCAAAAATAAATAAACATTAAAAAATTTAAAAAAACAAAAGAAGAAGAGGTACGCCCAGGTGTGCCCAGAGGAGTATAGAGACATTTGCTTCTCCCTAACTCAAGGGAAACCCAATGCCAGGTTCTACAACACCCTGATCTCCAACAGGTATCTCTCCCTAAGCTTTCTTGGTTTAATGCCTGTCACCTCCCCGCAGGGTCTTCCAGAACCCCCTGCAAGACTGTGTTCATATGACCTGAGGCTTTCAACCTCAGCAAGCTTCCTATTATGAGGCCTGAAGCACTATTGAAACCAAATACATGAGAAATAAAAGTAAGAAATTATTATAATTATGTATGTGCTTTACTTCAAAAAAGTCTACCCTACCACTAAGTAAAATATTACAGAATTATAAAGTCTACTTGAACATAAACTTTTTAAAGCTATTTCAAGTCTTTCTTCAAACTGAGTTTTGAAGTTTTACATGGAAGACCAAAATATAGAAAGTAAAATTCTGTTAAGACTCCAAGAAGCCAGATAATTCCAGAACACACTTGGAAAAACCATCAGGCTTGGACAAAAAAAACCCTGTTCTTTGAGAAGGGGTATGACAGCATCTCTATCTACACCATGAAAGCCTAGAGGGGATTAATTACAAAAGACTTAACCTTGTGAATTGCAATGAGATGATCACAAAACCTGTGGTTTTCAGAGAACCACTTGGGAAAAAATTCCCTACGGGAAATAAAAGGGAAGAGATAAACTATGAGAAGAGTCCAGTTGCCCAGCTATGAAAGCTTTAAATGCTACTACTTCTATAGTCCTCTAAGTGACCATGCCTTAAGGTCAGAAGGTGTAGGGCTAGTTTAGCAATCTTTTTTAGGGCCCTAAACACGAGTCTGGGCACATAACAGGTAAGGGCATGCATGCCTTCAAACGAGAAAATTGTACAGTAACTATGCGTTCCTTCCAATGCACTGAAAATAAGAAAAATCTAAATCACAGCCATTTTATACCCCTATAAACCAACAGCTCTCTAGTTTTACTACAAAAAGAAATGCAAATATTTGATTTGGTCAGTAAAGGGGGGAAAAAATCTAAAACAGATGGAGTTTTGAATTTCAGACTTACAGGTGTACCATGCAGATATGCCTGCAATCTTTTCTGGTAAACCAGAAGTACAAAGTACCCCTTCGAATAGCGCAGTAAACATCCTCTTTCTCCACACACCCCACATCACAGATTGATAGGGTATATGGTGGTCTCACCTGTCGCCTGATTTAAACCTCAGGTCAGTACTGCCCATTCAGATGGCTCATATTACAGAAAAACACCTGTTTGTGTCTTATCATTGTCCCTCCACTAGCATGGCTCTTGATACACCTGCAAATTGCTAATGCTATACATATATTATAGTGTGCTAATACAGTCTTCCTAATAGGGCAAGGTAAAAAAAAAAAAAGTGGGTGTGTGTATACACATATTTATGCATTATACATATAGATAGATACACAGGTTTTACATATTGTTTTCTTTTTCAACAATTTTTTTTTACGTTTATTAATTTTTTGAGAGACAGAGGGAGACAGAGAGTGAGTGGGGGAGGGGCAGAGAGAGGAGACATAGAATCTGATGCAAGCTCCAGGCTCTGAACTGACAGCCCAGAGCCTGACATGGGGCTCGAGCTCATGGACCATGAGATCATGACCTGTGCCGAAGTCGGATACTTAACCGACTGAGCCACCCAGGCGCCTCATATTATTTTCTTTTTCAAGAAGTGCAGATCTTAATAGGAAAAATATCTCCATGTTTTGAAATGGAGTACAGGGCTACGGGAGGGGAAACAGAGGAAAGAGAATGGACAGAGGAAGATCTTTGCCTACCTTCCCCCACCAACTTCTCAGGACAGACAGAAGTAGGTACAATCAGACCCATTTGGGGAAGGAAGGAAGAAACCAACTCTAGCTGGAATCCTACTTTTGGACAAAATTTCCCTTTAATAATACACACGGCTTAGTATTTATACTCTGGATTTTTCCATGAGTTTGTTTTATCTACTGGCATTATTTTTTTTTTAACGTTTATTTATTTTTGAGACAGGAGAGACAGAGCATGAACAGGGGAGGGTCAGAGAGAGGGAGACACAGAATCTGAAACAGGCTCCAGGCTCTGAGGTGTCAGCACAGAGCCCGACGCGGGGCTCGAACCCAAGAACCTCGAGATCATGACCTGAGCCGAAGTCGGACGCTCAACCGACCAAGCCACCCAGGTGCCCCTCTGCTGGCATTATTAACTCAGGAAGACAGATGCCACGTGTGAGACAACTTCCCCACGTCTCCCATAGTGCTGCAGCACAGTGCTCGGCCTGGGGTAGTTCAGGTGCTCAATAAATACCGGTTATGTAAACTGGGTGGTTCAGAAACTTAAAGCCGAGTCCTGATCTTGGGTCAGCATCCTGTGGACGTATCTGAGTGATAGAACCTTCCCCCTTCGCACTGCCAGGATTTGATCCTACTGCCTTCGGGTGCCAAAGAAATGCTCATATTTATTTTTTTAAAAAGTGAGACCCATTTTATAGATGAGGAAACCAAAATGAAACAAATCTTCTTCAAAGTGTCTTAAAGAAAACAAAACTAAGGGGCACGGAGTTCATTGACTCACACCCCTGAAATGTCTAGGGGTACACCTTGTGTATACGTGTACAGTCCTACTAAATACAGAATCCAAGTGTCTCATCACAGAGCCCCTCTCCCTCTTCCCTGCAACTCAGTTTTGCTTCCCAGGGCTGGCTTTGCTATCGAGCGGGTCTTCCCCACCAGGCGTGCCTAGCTTATGTTCCTATCAGCACAGGAGCCTCAGCATAGAAAGGCCTTTTTGTCATGGTGGTTTGGAAGAAAAGTATAGAACCAAGTCTTCTTGGATGGGCTTGGGCCACACATCTATCTCTGAACCAGTCAAAGCAGTCATAAGACCCTAAATGCTCATTCCTGGGTCACACAGGTGTTCTTTGAGCCCAGGGAGAGGAAACAGCATGGCCTAGAACCCATCAACTTGGAAAGAAAAGGAGAAAAAGGCACAGAGATTTCCCCAAAGCTTTTTTATGTAAGGGCTTTCCTGGCACCCTATATTGGTTGTCAATTGCTCTATAGCAAAATCCCCCAAAACTCAGTAGCTTAAAACATCAATAAACATTCATGGTCTGCCACAGTCTCTCCAGGTCGGTATTTAGCGAGGGCTTAGCTAGTTGGCTCTGGCTGGGGGTTTCTTAATGAGATTGCAGATAAGATGACAGCTGGGCCTGTAGTCACTCGAAGCTTAACTTGAACTGGAGGTCCAATTTCTCAAATGGTTCAGTCACACAACTGGCAAAACAGGGCTGGTTGTTGGCGGGAGACTCGATTCTCCCTCAATGCCTCATGATAGGGCGGTCAGCTTGCTCCACAGGAGGCTAAGGCAGAAGCCACAATGCCTTCATGGCCTGCTCTTAGAAGGGACAGAGCAGTGAACACAACTTTAAAAATCCCCGACCTTTTATGGTTGACATCCTGCTGTAGGAAGTGGACAGTGAGTAAGATAAATGAGTAAGATAATTTAAATAGTGTTAAGTTCTGGGGTATCCGGGTGGCTCAGTCAGTTAGGCATTCAACTCGATTTCAACTCAGATCATGATCTCCTGGTTTGTGAGATTGAGCCCCGAGATGGGTTCTGCACTGACAACATGAAGCCTCCTTGGGATTCTCTTTCTCCCTCTCTCTCCACTCCTCCCCTACTCATCTGCATGTTCGCTCTCTCTCTCTGTCTCTTTCTCTCTGTCTCTCTCTCTCAAAATAAACTTCAGATAGAGATAGACAGATAGATACAACTTCTAAGGAGAAAAATTTAAAGCAGAAGTATGAGAAAGCTGAAATTGTGGGTAACGTGTGTCAGCCTTAAAAGGGCCCCCAGTGATCCTCACCTCCTGGTTTTCACACCCTTTGCTAGTATTTTCGCACAGTGAAGTGGCACTAGGTTGTGTGATCAGTAGTCAGTGGCACATGTGACAGTGTATGACATTTAATAGAACGGAAGTCTCTTCCACTCACCTCTCTGGGACCCATCGGTGCTCATAAGGAACAACCTATTTGTACCTAAGTACTCATCGGAATACTTATAACATCACTGAAGCTAGAAGCTGACAGTATACGAGCTTATTTTTAAATTGTTCAGGTAAGGAGGTAAGAATTGTGGAACTAGATACAGCTAAGTCTAGACCTGCATCTTAATGTCAGATTCAGTTTTTAAGTCGTTACCCAAGTAGCAGGCCCATCTTCTAATCATTGTACAACATGCTGGAAATATAACCCGCCATGACAGCTTCTCACGAAAGGTCAACGTAATCCTCATTACAACTTTAAAACTGACCATAAAAACAGAAAGTCAGGCCTCTTGTTAAAGCACAAGGAACAACAAGCAAAATGCCTTCTTTTCAACGATTATGCTCGGAGAAGGGTAGAGGCAGAGAGAGAAAACTACTATCTAGTACTGTATTTAAACATCTTAGAAAGAAGGCAAAATACCGAAGGTTTTGTTAAATTCTCTAAAATCCAGTCCCCAGATCATCAGAAATCTTTTTCCATCAATCAAAAATACAGGCTCAATCGATACTGATACTGTATATCATCAGTTATTGCATCACAAAGAAACTTGAAGCCACTAACATTTATTACATCTCAGTTTCTGAGGATCAGGTGTCTGGATCACCATGATCTGAAACATTGGAAAATTATGTGACTCCAATTTAAAGCCACACCTTTTAATTTTTTACTTTAAAAATTATGCTACTGAAGGCAAAAGAGAAAGAACTGATTGTGCTAACCTTTTGAGATCCCCAATCAGAATAGTTTTCTATCTTTATAAATAAGTAACCAGAAACCCATCAAAAATAGTCTAATAATTCCCAGCCTCCTGATGCCAATTCTCAACCATTTCAAAATTCAAATGTCGTTTTTTATTATTATTATTATTATTATTATTATTATTATTATTATTTATTTCTGAGAGAGAGAGAAAGAGCATGAGTGAGTGAGGGCCAAAGAGAGAGGGGGAGAGAGAGAATCCTATGAGGGGCAGACAGAGAGGGAGAGAGAGTGTGGAGTCTGAAGCGGGCTCGAGATCACTAACCTTGTGATCACAACCTGAGCCGAAGTTGGACGCCTAACCAGCTGAGCCACCCAGGCGCCCCTAAATTTCAAATGTGTACACATATACTTCACCTTAGTCTAACTCTTGAAAAATGGATACTTTCATTCAAACAACCAGTTCCCTCACCGAGGTGAAAGCCAAACTGTGAAAATGGTGGGTACTGATAAAATAAGTTAGGAAATATATCAGTATATTTCTTCAGTGGCAGCAGATACTATGTGTCTTCCAACAGCCCAGCTCTGTGTTCTGCCTTCTGCTAAAAGCAGCCGGATTTCTTCGGGCACGACTATGTTTTCACAACCAGATCTTTTCTTGACGGACCACTTAAGCAAGGTATTCACCTTACCCTACACTAGCCCCATGATACCACCAAGAGACTTTCAGACACAACAGTGAAAGTAAGTTTGGAGAAGATGCATCCCTGAATCGAATCCTTTCTGAGCTGGGTTTTTCAGCTATCCCAGAGGGTTCCCCAGCTCCCCTATCTTTCTACAATAAAGTCCATCTTTCCTAAAGCTCAGCCAGACTAGCCTTTTGGTTTCTGCGACAAGAACACATTGTAAGTTAATTTTTGTATTATTTGTGAACTCAGGGTTATTCGGTGAAAAACAGCCAGGGATCTCTGCTGCCAGTGAGCAGACAGCAAGAGGGCCAGCTATCTGAGAAGCCCATCTCACGTGGCCCCGAGCTCCTTGGTGCGTTAAGCTCTAAGAAACCTTGTACAGTCGCCCTCCCTTATCTGCAGTTTCAGCTACCCATGGTCAAGTGCAATCCAGTAACAGATGATCCGCCTTCTGACACAGCATCAGAAGGTCAACAGTAACCACATCGCCATACCTACAGCATTCAGCTCACTTCACGTAGGCGTTTTATCATCTTATCACATTGTAAGAAGGGGGAGCACAGTACGCTAAGATATTTTGAGAGATGAGTAGTCCACATTCATTTAACTTTTAGGACAGTATATTGTTCTAATTGTTCTATTTTATTATGGCTGTTGCTATGAATCTCTTACTGTGCCTAATTTATAAGTTAAATTTTATCACAGTATGTATGTATGTAGGTATAGGAAAAAAGATGGGGCACCTGGGCGACTCACTCAGTTAAGTGTCCATCTTCAGCTCAGGTCATGATCTCACGGTTCATGGGTTCGAGCTCTGCATCAGGCTCTGTGCTGACAGCTCAGAGCCTGGAGTCTGCTCCAGATTCTGTCTCCCTCTCTGTCTCTGCCCCTCCCCAGCTCGCATTCTGTCTCTCTCCCTCTCTCTCAAAAATAAATAAACGTTAAAAAAAATTTATAGGAAGAAAGATAGTATATATAGGGTTTAGAACCTTGGAAGATATCCCTACAGATAACACATTAAATGGGGAAGCAAAACTGAGTCCTACCTTTATATATATCCTATTTCACACAATGGCAGGTTTTACTTTGCAAAAACGTCTCTAAAATTTGCTTCCAGATGGCGCTCTCATTTTTATACAATTAAAAATTTTTTGCACTATTGAAATTTTTAATGTGTCTACCATAAACAATACCGCAAGTGTACAAGGAGGCATGGAGACAAAAGTTCAGTCAAGTACAATTCTTAATAAAATACAAACAAGCTAAACATTTAGTAATGGAAACACAAGCAAATACAAACTAATGTGGACAACCTATGCAAGGCACACCCAGGGCAGTTTTTAAAAGTATAATATTTATTATACACACCTATACACACACACACACACACACACACACACACACACACAAACTTAAAAATAAAAAACAAGGATATGGAATATTTCCCAAGGGGTTATGAAGATACACATTATGCATATTAAATGCATCCTAGGAGTTAGTTATAGTCACAAAACCAGTCCTATCTTTTATTTGCGAGTAAGAAAGACAAGGGTCTGGTATTAGGGAGCGAGTGAGAGGATGAGGTTTGTACAAAACATTTCATTTCCCCCCTCCCCAGGAGAATATAACCATGCATTGCTCCTAATAATTTAAAATTAATCATAAAAAGAGAATAGCCCCCCCCCCCCCAAGAAAAAACTCAATTCAGCTTAAGTCAATTCAGCTACTGGAACTTTGTAGAAACAGACCCAAAATACACAAGGCGTTACCGCTACGGAGGCACGACTCCAGCACAAGGACTGGGGTTAAGTGGTGAAGCACCCCAATCCTTCCGGATCTGCCGTGGGTATGCCTGGGATTTGTTCTAGGAATACTTCTGGCTACCGTTCTGTAACAGAGAAAAATTTGACGTCTAAGTGGAGTTACTTTTTGATTACCGTGTGGCCTTCTCTCACCTATCATGCCCTATCTCACTAAGTTTCCACATTCAGTCCAGTCAAAATTAGCTGTACCCAGGCTTCAGGTGGCCACAGGAAATCACGTTCTCCTCACTAAAGGTGCCGTATCCTATTTTATGTCAAAGCCATTTCCCAAGGAAAGCTTCCAAATACCTTAAATCACATGGTGCTTTTTCCTCAACGACACCTAGCTTTTTGCTGCATTTCCAGTTTATAAAATAAAGCCCTATAAAATTATTCATGAATTTCCCAGGCAGCAGGTTCCAATAATTTATGCAGGTAAGAAATCCATAAATGAAACCATCCACCATTACACTCCTTTGAAAGCACCAATTGTGGCAGTGGTTTTATAAAGAATGTTATCTATTTCCATCCTGTACAAATTTAGGAGAAACTGTGGTTTCCTGTTCCAGGGTGTTGTCCAAAAACGAGTCCACAGAAGTCTGCAAAAATAATCCTCGGCGTTTTTGTTTCGAGAGGAATACTTGGAGTGGTTCCCGCTGAGAAAGGAAATGGGCTTGTCCTGACTGCAAAAGGCCCCGTGTGCTCCCAAGACTGCAAGAACAAACACAATTTTGGTTTTAACAATGTTTAATGAAATCATTCTTCCGCAAGCTCTCTACGAGGGGGCCTGGGCTGTGATGTCAGATAAGCTTCCCACTGTTCTCCAGCCAGTCGGATCTGTTTAGGAGACTTCCCTCAACCTCAGTTTCCTCATCTTTGTTACAAAGTGAGGAATACACCTCCCTCTTTATAGGATTTAGTATAAGGGTTAAAATGAATGCATTGTGCCTACCAGAATGCCTGGCCCACAGTAGGGCACAATAATGGTTTCATTTATGACATAGATGTATGTATCATTATAAATAGAGTATTAGGATTGGGTATAAAACAACTCAAGAAACGCTATACTGAGCTACTTAAAATAGAGCAGTTCTTGATGTTCTATGTTCATTATTGCAAGGACTTCGGCGTAACAAAATCCTAAATGAACAAAAATAGTCTGAAATAACAATTCTAATATGAAAAGATAAAGTAACTTTTCAAGATATTAGCTGCTATAAAAGGTGTATTAAAGATATTCTAAAGGATAACCCACTCCTAAAAGAACACCCTTAAACAGGTTAAAAAAAATGCAAATATTCCTCCAGCATTTCCCCTTCAATTCTGACTCACTGAAGGCCAGGTTTGCCAACAGAGGCGCTTCAGGGCGGGGAGCTGCCGCTCTGAGGTCAGGTGAACAGACTGTTTTCACTTGACCGAGGACCCAAAGAGGCTGACTAGCATCCAAGGTACAGCCTCTTGAAAAGTGGACAAAGCGCGCAGAAAGGATGGTGACTTCGCCCCCTCGGAGGTCACAGCCACCTCTGGCAAACCTCAAGCCCTATCCCGGAGGACAGGCAGGGTGGTGTTCATGTCTAGTCCGGAGCTGGGAGGCTCTCCCCTGCCAGCCGGGTGACTTGAGCCACTCCCAGGACAGGTTCTCCGGCCAAAGCAAAGGGTGCACGAGAGTTTCGTAGTACGTCCCAGGCCATGGCCAAGAACCGGGCGGGAAGGGCTCTGTGGCCTTCACACGCGGAGAAGCAGCGATAAACCCAGAGAGAGCTGCAAACCCGCGGCTGCCGGCGTATTGACAGCCTGTGGTGGGGGGCGAGCAGTCATCCCAACACTTTCAGAAGTCTGAACAAGACAGCAAGGGGGAAAGGCAGGGCTGGATACAAAGGGAAGCTCTATATATAGAGCACGATTATGTAAGAGTGTAACGGTGGAAGCAGAAGCAGAGTCGTCCTGCACATTAGACAAGGGCGTCTTGGCTTCTTTCTCCATCTCTGCCAGAACAGGAAGTCCTCCTGAATATCTGGCTGTCTGACCAGCCCAGTTTTGAGGGAGAGCTTTTCCCCCCTCCCCCCCCCCCTTATAAATCCTTTATGCGTCTTGCCCTGGATATCAGGACAAAGAACATACTTCATAAAACTCATCCAACCTTTTGTAAGCTTTTTAAAGTTTAAACTTTAGGGGCTGTGGGCAGCCTGGAATCCTCCAAGGAGCACTGTCCACGTGAACTTTCTGCAATGAGAGCCACGTTCTCCATCTTCACCATCCAATACAGGAGCCACACGCCCATTGGGGCTATTTCATGCTTTGGAACATGGTTAGGGAGACTCCCTGAAGTCCTCTGCGAGGACTGTGTAACAAACTATCACAAACCAGACCGCTGAAGACACTGAACTCTACTTAGTGTCGAGGTTCTGGAAGCTACAGGTCCAGAGATCAAGGTGTGGGTAGGGCTGGTTTCTTGTGCGGGCCGCTAGAAGAATCTGTTCCATGCCTCTCTCCCAGGGTCTGGTGGTTTGCTGGCCATCTTCAGCATTCTGTGGCTTTTAGAAGCATCACCCTGGTCTCTGCCTTCGCATCCACATGGCCTCCTTCCCCGCCCCCCCCCCCCCCCCCCCCGTGTATATATCTGTGTCCAAATTTCCCCTTTTATAAGGACACTAGTCATACTGGATTAGGGGTTCATCCTGCACCAGTACGTTCTCATCTTAGGTAATTACACCTACGATGACCCTATTTCCAATTAATATTATAATCTCAGGTAGTGGGGGTGAGGACTTCAACATATAAATCCTGAAGAAATAAAACTCAAACCAAAGAACTGAGGAACTCATTTTTAATTTTATTTCATTCTAATTTATTTGAATTTAAATAACCACATATGGCAGCTACTGTACTGGACAGCATAGCCCCAAAGTATCTTCTCTAAATTCAGAGAGGCTAAGTACTTGTACTTTTTTCAAGGTCAAAGAGCCTCTAAGTCAGGATGAATCAGGATGTGGAATATTTCAACTCCAAAGCCTGTGCCTTGAGCTCGTCCAACAGCTGTTTCCATTACAAATTAACTTCTGTAACTCTCCTGGGACACTCTACAGTCACATGAATGACTACACTCCTAGCTGCCTCTTTTGGGAAGACAATTCATCACTCAGATATTAACTGCTATTATAGGGATTAATTACTTGCTATTGTAGCTTTAGGTCTTAACAATGTAACAATAATTCTCTCTTAAATAGTACATGTGTAAATAATAAAATATAGCAATTCAAATTTTTCCAACATTTATCAGACATTATACACTGAAATGAGTGCAGACATTCTCCAATCCTGACATTAATTAGTAGTATTATTCCTATTTAAAAGATGAGCAAACTGAGGCTTTCAAAGGTCAAGTGACTGGCTTCAGTTTGCAGAGCCAATGAATGGTCCCCAACTCACATCTTTTCTAGATTCCAAAATTCTCTCCCCAAACCACACTGTCATAGGATTTCATACAACTTATTAATACGCTTATGTGCCAATAATATAATGGAAAACACTGCACTGTACGACAGGAAGTTTTTCACAGCCTCCAAAGGGGCTCACCTTACAAAGAGCCCAGCCACATGCCACAGAGAACCAAAACACTTTCTTTTCTAATCTTCCACAATACACATCCTTTGCACCGAGAGTGTTCCTTGAAGATATTTCTGGTGAGGGAGGTTTAGCTCAAGTACTGGCTTTGCATGAGAGTTTAAGGATGAAGTATGTGATTTTAAAAAAACGACATCATGGCTTTTCAAGGGGAAAATTTGAAACGTTATTTCAAGTCCCCAGATAATAAGATCAATAGACAACTTCCCAGTGGAGGCATTTGCCTTTGACTAACTAAAGCAACAGTCTCTGCAGTTTGCCTCAAGAGGCCACCCCACAGTTTAATCGTCCTCACTGTTAGGTTTTTTGTCCTCATCTATAGCTTAAATTCTTTCTGTTAAATTCCAACATGGTAACCACAAGCTGCTCTCCCAAATAGTCGACCTCTCTCTCTCAGCATTTTGCACCCATTAAAAAACCTTGATCGGTAACTGTTCATTCACGGAGCTCCTACCAGTTACCTACAAGGTGCCTTTCAAATCACTGTTACTTTGAAAACAACAAAAGAAGATATGAAACAACCTCTACCCACAAGATGCTTAAAATGGGCTGCCAGAGAAGGTGTGACAACCCTAAAAGAAACAGAATGTCAAAATGAATGGATCAATTTCCGCTTTAGTCATAAACAATCATGTAAGAAATGGATATTGAGCACTTACTAGGTGACAAACACCGTAACAAGATTAGGAAGAGAGCAGCAAAGAAGTCAGATACAGCCTTACCCTAGTTTACACAGGCTTAAAGATCTTTCAACATCACAATATTTATTGTGGCTTTATCTCCAAACTATCAGGCCACTTAATATCCTTTTTAAGTTACACAGCGATATAGTTCCAGAAACTAGGGTCATCAGAGTTAGCAAATAAAATGCAGATGACCAGTTAAAATCTGAACTTCAGATAAAAGACAAATATCTTTTTTTAGCACTAAGTATGTCCTATATTTTATCTGGCAAACCAAACATACTGTTTGGCCAATAATGTTAAGTTGCAAAATAAATATGAAATATAGATTTCTGCTCCAGAGCTCTTATAGTTAATAACTTCAGGCAAATCACCAGGTAGCAATTCTCATGTTTGAGTGTGGAAATGTGAACAGGACAGTTGTTGTGAATGGCAACCCCCCCAGGTGAACACAAAATGAGAGGCACATCACTAAAATTTTTTTTATGAAGTTGCAGTTTCTGGTTTTATTTGGTAAGTGTAGTTACAGGAAACAATGCAGTGTTGAAGATGGGGAGAGATAAATAAGTCTGTCTTTGAGTATGCTATCATACCCTGTACCACATCTAATCCAAAAAAGTCAAGGTTAGAAATCTGTCCCTCCAAACATCTGTCAATTCTACGTGCATCCATCACTCAGTAGCAGGACAATTTCTTATTGTGTCTAGAGGGAACGCCACACGCTTGAAAGGCAACGGATTAACTCCGACATCTATGTGCATACCTAGCCAATAACACACTCTTAACATTCTCTCACCAGCTGGGTGAGCAGCATTCTTTGGCTCACATCTTCAGTCTTGACCCTAGTCGGTACCAGAAATATCAACAAGAGAGGATGGTCCAAATCTACCTTCACTGCATGTGTCTCTTGTATTCCATGGACAGACAGGCAATATTCAGAGGGTCCACATTCAAGCAATCCAATGTAGATTTGGTATATGCACAGGCATTCACTTACAGCCTGCAGCATAGACTTCTGCTACAATGAAACGTGTTTCCTTTTCTTCCTGATGACCCAAATACGGGACATTTCCCAAACTCCCTCACTGCAGTGCAGGAGCAGACAAAAGAAATCCTGTAGCTCAATGGAACGTGGCAGAAGTCAAATGCACCACTTCTGGGCTGATCCATAATATCCTGCCAAGCTAGATGGGGACACAGAGCTACAAGACAGAAGGAGTCTGGGTCCGCGAATGAAAAAGCCGGACCTGCATTACTAACTCTACATGAGCTGAAAGCAAATTGTCATCTTCTGTTGAACTCCTGACATTTGAGAACCTGTTATAGCCACCAGCATTATTAAGACATTCCCAAGTCCTTGCAATGCAAATCGAAATCCAAATTACATTTAATGAAATGAAATTTAATGAAACCCCTGTATCATTCTCTCACCCGGCCTGAATTAGAACACTTCTCTACGTTAGACGGGAAAAAAAAAAATCTCTTTTATCTCAGTTTCATAGGGACTCAACTCTGCAGTGAAAATCCTGTTCTGCTACACATGTCGATTCAAATTTTCACCGGCCAGCTTACTACCACTGTTTGGAAGCTAAGTCTACAGTTCATCTGGAACAAGAATCACCAGGAAGAATTTGAAAGAAAGAAAATAAACATCATGGGTCGGCATTACAACAAAATGCAAATACTCTCAACATGAGATACTGTCAAAACATTAGATAAAGATTAGATAAAGGCCTAACAATGGACTGAAGTCCAAATGGAAACTATGAAAGATACAAATGAATATAGGATAGTACCTACCATCGGGGAGTATTTTGAGACAACTCACAAGGAAAATTAACTAAAATGTTTTGGTGAAGAAGCTAAAATGCTGATTAGACTGGTATGTAAGGTGATTTCAATAATTTTGGCAGTTCCCAAATTTGTCAGCCCTTGCCTAATCCAGGAGGTATATCCCTGGGGCAGTTTCCCTCTCTTTATTACCATACCAAAAATATTTACTTTATTGGTGGGATTCCATCCACTAGAAAACATTTTTTTCCCCTCAAGAAGTCTGAAATCTTAGCTCAAATCCTTCCCTAACAGAACTAAAGTGAAATACATTATCAGTTGATGACAACAGCTGATACCCAAGGTACTCCAGCAGAAAATCTCTTAAAAAGTGGAATGTTGGGGCGCCCGGGTGGCTTGGTCGGTTAAGCGTCTGACTTCGGCTCAGGTCATGATCTCACGGTCTGTGAGTTCGAGCCCCGCGTCGGGCTGTGTGTGGACAGCTCAGAGCCTGGAGCCTGTTTCAGATTCTGTGTCTCCCTCTCTCTCTGCTCCTCCCCTGTTCATGCTCTGTCTCTCTCAGTCTCAAAAATAAATAAACATTAATAAAATAAAATAAAATAAAATAAAATAAAATAAAATAAAATAAAATAAAATAAAATAAAATAAAAAGTGGAATATTTCCTTAAAAAAATAATAATAAAGTTCCCCAACCTATCAATTCCATTCACTTAGAATGCTGCAAAACTCAGGCAACATAAAATAACCTTGTGGTTTATGTCCATGTTATGGATCACTTAAGAAATTCCTATTCATGTCTATTATGGAATACCATTCTAAATCTTCTTTTCAGGCGTAACTTCAAAGAGGAAGGTGGGAAGTCTAACTACCTCTCACTTTTATTTTAAGCCAATTTATTTAATATACAATTTACATAAGATAAAATCCACTCATTGCTAAGGATACAATTTGATTATTTAACGAAATCACACAATTGTATAACCAGCACCGCAATCAAGTTACAGAACATTTCCATAACCCCAGCACGTACCCTCGTGCCCCTTGTGGTTAATTTTCTCCCTGGTAGCTGTAGACAACACATCTGATTTTCATCATTAGAGTTTTATCCTTCCTAGAATTTTGTAGAACCGAATCACACAGGACATCATCTTTTACGCCTGGCTTCATTCCTTCAGCTATGCTGCTGCACGTATCTGTGGTACATTTCTTCCTACTGCTGAGCTGAATTTCCTGTATGGATGCACCACACGCTGTTGATGTACTCGCTAGTTGTCGGGCACTGAGCTGTCTCCAGTTTCTGACAATTATGAACACTCACATACAACTTTCTGGTGGGCCTCACTGTTTTGATTACTATCGCTTACATTTTAGACAGAGCTCCTAAACCCCCAGGCCGGCATGGAGTAAGGGTAGTTTGGGGCATCCCAGAGGGCTGGGCCCTTCCCTTTCAGCTCTCCAAGACTTCCATAAGGCTGGTCCAAGCCTTCCACAGGACTCCTGCACCTTCCCAGCTACAGAGCCTTTGCCTTTAACGTGGTGGCAGCTCACACTTCCTTCTTGGGTCCACCAGAAATACTCGATGCACCCCAAACTGCATCTCAGGTAGCTCCCATAGGCTCTGGGTCCTCTGTCTTCAGCACCTGGGAATATCTTCTCAGGGAGATCACATCACCTACCTCGATCTCACACTGAGGCAGTGAGGAGGGAGGAGGACTACACAGTCCTAGCACAGTGAGCCCCCTTCACCAATCCATACTGTTCTCTTTATCCTTTTCCTTTACTTCATTTCAATTAGTAAAACGCCAATGGAGAGAACCACCCAATTCTTCTTTTTTGGTGCCATTTCCTAAGCATGAAAACATTTCTCGGAGGCAACAGGGTTGGGGAAGGAGGGCTAACTTTAATCACATGTTTGACTTGACACTCAAGGATTCAATAAAAAGGTTTAAAAAGAGTCTACCTTGTACCTCCAGTTAGTTCGATGCCCCATTAGTCTGAGTAATGACTTTATACCTACAGGACAAAGATTTTTTTTTCCTCCTTTTAAAAAGAAAAAAAAAAAAAACTCCCAAAACTAAAATCACTTTAAAGAAAGCAACAGGCTCTTAATTTCTGCATCTGGAGCATGCACTGGAAGTCCTCACTTTAATTCGTGTCTTTTCTTTCTTTTTTTTTTTTTTAAATGTTTATTTTTTAGAGAGAGACAGAGAGACAGAGTGTGACTGGGGGAGGGGCAGAGAGAGAGGGAGACACAGAATCCGAAGCAGGCTCCAGGCTCTGAGCTGTCAGCACAGAACCCGACATGAGGCTCGAACCCACGAACCGTGAGATCATGACCTGAGCTGAAGTCAGACGCTTAACCGACTGAGCCACCCAGGTGCCCCAATTCATGTCTTTTCAACAACCATCTGAGTTGGAAAGTCTAATAACCCTCACTACGACTATCTGACTACATACAAAACACCTCCTTAACACTTTTGGATTTAACTTATATAACAGTCGCAATGTTTGAGCTGATGCCTTTTTATTTTTTCCATTTGTGTTGTATGTAGTAAAACAATCAATGGATGGATAAAAGATATTATGGGAAAAACAAAAGAGATACTATCTGAAATTAACTATATTCTGTATATTTGTTTACTCACATATTGTCTGTCTCAACACTAATCCTCCCTCCTCCAAGGCAAACTCTGAAAAATAAAACACCTTCTCTGTCCCATTCATCTACACCCAAAAAGTGCCTGGCCAGGATTAGGCACTCAACGGTTCTTTGATGAATAAAAATATGTATCCCATGCTCAAATCAACATGAGCAAAGCAAGAAATGGTTATACAATTCACACTCTGACATCATTTCTAATAAACCCCAAATCATCCTCATTACACACTCATTAAATGCTTATTAAATCACTTAAGTTTAACAGATGAGCGCCTATCTTTTGTTGCCTTAGAACAGTAAGATACATATGCCCAAATCATAATTCGATATGTAAGGCACTCACTTTTTAGATAATATGAGCTTACAACCCTCAATATTCAAACTTCAAAGTCTCAGTAACTCAATGAATACAGATCAAAATGGTTTCTGGATATTTAGAGACTTCACAAAGAATGTTAAGAAAATTAATTATGTGTAGTCAAAAAATTTTAAAAGCTATCTAAATGACCACAGCAAAATCTTCTCAATTAAGACACAGTCACACAAATTCATGTGGTTTAGCCAATAAAGCACCTTAATACAACTAGGAAATGCTATGACCTCATGAGGGAAATGCAGATGCATATCCAAATATACATATGCATATAAATTGTTAAGTGTATATATAAATATATGTGTGCCATATTCCCTAAATTCTAAGACTCCATGAATTCTGAAATATACAGTCATTTTAATAGCAGCTTTTTTGGAAGAAAAAGAAATAGCAGCACATAAAATACACACGGTTTTAGAATGCATTCAGATTACAAAATAAGGCAAATGTGTGAGGACAGTGAGTTTTACAATGAAGGAAACGCTATGTGGAGGTCAGGATATGGGGGTGAGAGCTGAGGGAGGACCCAGCCAGAGAACAGCACCAGAATAAAATCCACAAAAAATCAGAAGCCATTCTGTTTCCTTAATGTAATTAATTGTTATTTTTATCTCTGTAAGTTTTTCTTTATTTTCCAACTTCTCTATAGTGAGCACACATTGCCTCTATAATCTTAAAAATAAACTTCATCAAAAGATATTTTTACAGCATTTTTTCAAACCAGAAAGTCATGTTGCTAGGTAAAGTTGTGTTAGGCAAATTCCTATCTTTTCCTTTCAAGCCACAACTCTGTCAAGCTAGGTTTAAAACCTCTCTGGCCGAGGCTCTTGGAGCTGGTCCATCCTCAACATTCCCCTCTTCTGGCAGCTGGAGAATATTTACTGTTTCACTATAGTTTGTTTCTGAATTTATTTTCCTTGCTGACCTGGGGCGTCCAGGAGCAGCCGGACATATTTTTAAAGACACAGAACAAGATCACAGAACATTCTCTTCTGTCCACTGCTGTCTGTGCACCTGAAATAACAGTCTTGCTTCTATTTATTCTACAGAGGCCAATCTCCCTCCAGATCCAAGTAACAGTAAATACATTTTAGGTGTAATCAACTCAAGAGTATTTAACAGAGCGAATGCATCAAATAAGTTTTTCCTAGCACCAATAAAAATGATAATTTCCTGTGAAACAAACATCCTTATTTCTTTCACCAGTGATGTTTCTTACTACAATTCAGCTTTTTAAAACCCATCAATGAAAGTTACTTATTATCTTACACACAAGATTTACCTTGTGGGTTTTAGATTTGCTTACAACATTAAAAATGCCCTGATAGTATAACGTACATATCAGAAACCTGCATACTTCTCTCAATCTTTATGGAATTCGTAAACCACTAGGTTCCCAGACATTTTAATTAGTATGTGCTAACTTCACACTATTGTTCACTTAAAGACTAGCCCATTAAGCATGAAAAGCTTGGATTTTATATAGTTCCTTTTTAAATGCAATCTCTGAATTCTGGAAACAAAGACACTAATAACATGCTATCAATTTTATTTACAGAAACACAAGACAGGAACTAATTCCAAATGACAGTTTTAGCAGGAGAAAGCAAATGAAAAAAAAAAAAAATCCTCAGGGAGAATGGTAAGATACACTCCATTTCTCACTTTTGACCAGCCATTTGATAAAAGAGTATCACGGTGCTACTGAAACAAAACAGAGTCAACGATTTTTAAAAAGCTTTTCCAACTTGGTATCTGGTTCAAAAAGTTCAGTCCACACCAGCAAATGTAAGTACATCACTTACTTACGGGATCTGATCTTTACTTAAGGGATGCATAGTCCTTAACTGCTATGTAGTTTTGTTGTTGTTGTTGTTGTTTTATCTTAGAGAGGGGAGGGGGGAAGGAGGGGGAAGAGAGAGAGACAAAGAGAGATAGAAATTTTCTCCACACTCAGCACAGGAGCCTGACATAGGGCTCGATCCCACAGCCCTGTGATCATGACCTGAGCCAAAATCAAGAGTCAGGCACTCAACCCACTGAGCCACCCAGCTCTATGTAGAGTTTTAAAGAAAAAAAGGTTTCAGTCGCCATGCAGGCCAGCATAGTACATCCAAAGTTCTCTGTTGTGTCATGTTAGGCCAGGCCTGCAAAGCAGTTAGTGGCAAACTCAAGGGCATGTTAAAACGTACTAGGAAGTTAAATCTGGCAATGTTATTCTGTAAGTAAATCTAAAAGGGATCTTACAAAGAAAAAGTAAGAAGTATATATACTTAGGTGGCTGTAGTTTACATTAATTAATGTAACCAATCTCTAGAATTAATCGTTTTACACAAAGAACAAGTCTCCCATTGAACTGAGGCCACACTCAATAGCACCACCTTTCCAAGTTCACTGCTCCTCACATACTAAGTGGAAGACAGTGGTTGTGGTACCTTTACCGTTCGTTGTAGATTCCTGGGTCTTGGTCCGGTTCCCTCCCAGTTACCAAATCTGGAATTTCAGGCCAGTCATTTAACCTTGCCTGGTTATGGACTGCATCGTGTCCCCTCCAAAATGTGTCTGTTGAAGGCCTAACCCCTGATGTGATGGTACTTGAAGACAGGGATCTAAAGAACTAATTAAGAACAATTGAGGTAATATGGGTGGAGCCCGAATCCAGCAGGACTGATGTCCCTATAAGAGAACAGACTGAGGCAAGAACACAGGAGGACACAGCACTTTGAAGGCAGTCAGCAAGTCAAGAAGAGAAATGCAGGGAGAGAAACTGAAGCTGACCACACCTGGATCCTGGACTTCCAGCCCCTTTAACTATGAGCAAAAAAAAAAAAAAAAATCTATCGATTAAGCCCTCCAGTGTTTGTTACTTTGGTATCGCAACCCTAGCACGCTAAGGCACCCAGCCGCAGTTCCTTCACCTATCTTTTGATGATCCCTCAAAAATCAAACACTGAAAGCATCGTGTCATTGAAAACTAAAAAGGCATTAAGCAAGGTGCGTGGAAGATATTAACAGCATAGTAAATAGCAGCTTCTGTACTTAGAAACACTATCCCCAAATGAAGCTGGGAGGCAGAAGAGATGAAATTTGAGTGGCCTGTTCTAGAATCCAGCCTACCACCCTTGCGCACCAACACCAGATCCCAGAATGTTACAATGCTAGACCCACATTCACTTCCACCATCTATTTCCAAGTGCTCACTATGTGCTACATAACAGTAACACATAAGGTGAGGGGTGCCCATACCAGAGAGGAGGAAACAGACAAAAGGTACATACTCAAACAAAGGCAAACACACAAAGAACAAGGCTCTGGAAAGAAAGGAAGACTGGGAAGGTCTCACTCATGAATGGATCCCAGCCATAGCTCTCAGAATAATACCTGAAAACATCCAAAGAGCCATGAACTTGCAGCGGGGCCTGGGTATCTGCATTTTGCTCGACAGTAATCCTCACGGAAAGCCAGGTTTGAGAAGCGCTGACGTAGATTTCAGGAGCTCAACAAGGTCAGACCATCAAGGACTTGAATGGCAGCAATGACCTGATCCAGTTAAGGAACTTCATGTTAGAACAGCAGACGCAGGAAGGACTGACCAGAAGCTGGTGTAGTAACTTAACATTTTCTTCAAAAGAGAACCCTGAGGTAGAGTCACAGTAATACAACCACTGTAAGCAAAACAGCTGCCTATCTCTGCCCATGCAAGAGAGGCCTGGAAAGTACCAACCCAGCTAGCATAATTCTGAACAACACAACTGTAAATGATCTTTCCAGGGACCTGACCTTTATGATGCTGGACCTTAGGTGTATTTCTGTCTTTAACTGTACTAAAGATGGAAAGGACAGTCAAAAGGAATGTCAATATAAAACAAAGCCCCAAATACGAAAAAATAATAAGCCTATAAATTAAGCCTTCATTGGCTTGGGATGACAATCTGGCTGAAATAAAATCCAAGCGTTTGAGCGCTGAGCCCTGGATTCCTGAAATGTCCATTCGGAATAACTTTCAGGATGAGAAGCCAAAAATCAGCATCACACATCAGAGCCGGATTTTTAAATAATTCAAGCTCAATAGTAAAGAAAGTTCTGAGCTGTAAACTGGCCTCCTTACCGGGGAGAATGTTTGTGAGAAAGAAATCATCTTAAGGCCAAAAGAGAAATTTTTATGAACAAACTTGACAATAAAAATATTCCAGATGACTCTAAGACCGATTTTTAACAAAGCTCTGTCCAACTATTGTAACCACAGGAGATATTTTTTGTGAAGAAATGACTTGAGGGAGGAAACACGTCAAAAGCAGAGGCTACCACAAATAATTTCCTTTCAAGGCAAATGTCTTTTTTGACAAGCTAAAAGAAAGAATATAAGAATAAACTCTCCGTAATGTTTATTTGCCAAAAAAAAAAAACTTCCTAAGTCCTAAAGCTGACCTTCACATCATTAATCATATTAAGCCACAACCACGTAGCATCTAATTGAAGCAGTAATGTAGATGAGAAAGAAAAAAAACCTATAACCTTGGGGATAATAATACCTAACATTTAGACACAGCTCTCCTTCTATAGATGTGCTTCTATGGGAAACACTTCAACACTGAAGGAATGAGGAATCGAGGAAAAGAGGCAGAAATAAAGGACACACCTGGGTACACGCGTTCGGTACAACCTCGCACAGCCTCTCTTTCGATGAGGTGTAGTATACCCGCAAATACGATCTCAAGCATAAAATCTAAATGTCTGAAATAAACTAGATTACACCAGTAAATGCTGCTAAAAAGCTCTTATGATTTCTTCTGCTAGTTTTTAAGTAGATTTGCTATATCCAAAGACTCGTGCTTAATTTCGATAGATGCCGCAAACTGCCCGGCATAAATGTGGGTATGAAAGTGGACGCCTTCTAGAATATTTAGGGTCTTGTGTGGAATTCATTTAAAACTTTCAGTCAAGAGACTCCACCTATATCTCAGGCCAACTCCATTCCATCTGTCTCATCGAAAGAAGCAGGAAAATAAAGGTAAGAATACCAATGCTCTTGTCCCGGGGAATTACACTGAGCTTCAGTTTTGTGAGCTGTGCAATGAAGACAGCAATATCCCCCTGCAGTAGCACCGGGGATAACAGGCACCGTGATGTGAAGGAAGGGCCGGCTACCCTGAAGGCAGCGTGCCAGGTGGTTAACAGTGCCAGAAAGCCTGGGTTCGAGTCCAGATCAGTCTCTCACCAGCTGTGTGAGCCTGCACCAAAAATGGGCCACCTCTCTATGCCTCAAGATTCCCACCCAAAACGAGACTGTTAACAATACCAACCCCAGAGGATCGTTAAGAGAACTGAATGAGTTAGTACAGGCCAAGGATGAGCAGTGCCTGGCACATGTAACATTTGGGAAAAAAAAAAAATGATCGTCATTACGTTAGGCAGCAAATTCAATATTCCAAGCCCTATTTCCAAATCCAATAATTTTGCAAGTGGAGCTTCCATTACCACGTGAAAACTAAAAGCACAGCTGTGGAGAGAAAATGCCCCGCTCCAGCTACATGGAAATGCGAATTTATTTGCATGGAGTTGTGCATGCAGAGCACCTCCTTCTTGTTAGGCTCAACAACATGATTACATTTCTTCTGCCAGATATAATTTCGTGATTGACTCTTTCTGGGATATTTTATAAGATACAAATGTATAAATCAATGCACAGGTGAAATTCTTCATCTGGAAATACTTTGTAAATTATTAAATTGTTTTTTAAAACAAATACTCCACCAACAAGAGCTATAAACAATTAGGATGTGGGTTTAGCCTCTTTTCTCCTTGAATAAGTAATTCTTTTAGTCAGCTCATCCGAAGCATTTAGAAAATTTTACCACCAAAAATATCCACCATAAAGATGTGTGTGCGTGTATATACAGGTAGACACATATGTATATATACATGCTATTCGAACCAACAATTCCTATTAAAAATCCTTTTCTCAATAGGGGAGAAAGCCTCAAAAATATCATTTCCCAGCAAAGAGATAAGTCAAAAAATACCCCAAATTTGGAAGTACTTTGTCCTGGTTTCAATGACCACTGGCATTATGCCAACTCATCCATTCCTGAATTTCCCAAGTTCTTAATGGGGGAAACACTTTTACATGGAAAAAACCGGATTAACATAATAAAAGATAACAGATGGATGGAATCCATGGGACAATGGTAGCTTGGGTCCAATTCCACTTTCACCTGTGGTGGGCATCAAGCAAGGGGAGTGATATGGACAGAAAACAGGTGTCACCTAAAATGAAACTTAAAAGGGTCCATTCTGTTCATGATATATTGATATTAGGTAAAAAGTATCCCAATGGTTCTACGTAAGTTACAGGAATTAAAATTGCTCATTTCATTGCTTTACTTTTTAATGCCTTTTCTTCAGCATAAGTGGGTTATTTGTTCTCTCATGAAGTTTTGTGAGACAGATGTTTATACGCATTATTAATACGTTTCCATGTAAAAGTCTGCAACGTTAGCTAGGAATAGTCTGAGCTATGCATCAATTGATCCCTCCATAAAAATCTAATAGAGGGGTGCCTGGGTGGCTCAGTTGGTTAAATATCTGACTCGATTTCAGCTCAGGTCATGATCTCACAATCCTGGGATTGAGCCCCACATTGGGCTCTGCACTGAGCGTGGAGCCTGCTTGAGATTCTCTTTTTCTCTACACTCCCCTTTGCCCCCCCCCCCACTTGTGCTCTCTTGCTCTATCTTTAAAAAAAAAAAAAAAGAGGAGCACCTGGGTGGCTCAGTCACTTAAGCATCAGACTCTTAATGTTGCCTCAGGTCCTAATCTCATGGTTTGTGAGATCAAGACCCTCATCAGCCTCTGGCCTGCTTGGGATTCTCTGCCTCTCTCTCTCTGCACCTGCCCTGCTCATGCTCTCTCTCTGTCTCCCTCAAAATAAATTTAAAAAGAAAAAATAAACAACATTTATGTGTGTGTGTATCTATACATATATACACAATATATATATACATACATTATATATGTATGTATGCATTACCTCAGCTTTCAGTACCTAACCACAAAAAAACAAAACAAAACAAAACAAAAAACTTTGCAGCTTAATGTCCATAATGCTCCTGATCTGCCTCAATAACGTGAGAATACTAGATAGACTATGTGAATTAAGGTTTCACATGTTGAACCAGAATGCTTGCTACTCAAACATTCTCATTAGGTCTTAAAACTGAAGGAAAACCACTATGTAAAATTAAGCACAAATTTCACTTTGGCTTCACAAATCATGATGTGCTGTTAGCTCCTGATGAGGAGAACCACCACCAGTTTTAAATAACAGAGTCAAAGTTGAAGAGATCCAAGTTTCCCCAGAAAACAAGCCAGCATTTAATACTGGGCCTCCGAAGAAGTTCAGATTGATTGGTTGGGGGGGAGGGGGGGAAATGAAGAGAAAATTGTCAACAGACCTGTTGAGGATCAGCAAGCCTAGGGAGACCCAAAAGTCAGTTTTCCACCTTTTAAAACACACGCACGCATCCATATATGTTTTCCTTTCTGTGTCCTGGCTGGAATAAAGTCATGCCAACTAAATGAAACATTATCAACCTCAAAGAGAGTTGAGAGAGCATTATGAGAGAGTAACAGCTCACGACGTACAATTCCAAAGCATAGCAGTCTCAAAATTCACACGGTGATGTTTCCAAAAATACGGCAATTCTGATTCGCTGCACTGCTTGCCAGAACTGGCAGTGTTCCCGGGGTTACACCAGATGACATTACAGCACTTCTCAGAGCCGGCCCTTAAAGACGTTCTTAAGTGAACAAATCTGACTGGCCTTTCATGTAAATCTAACTTTTAGGGACAGCTACTGCATGTAACCAAGCTGCCAGCTCCACACCGCTGTATTATCATTGTCCCCAGCAAAGGGTTTTGCCTTCTTTTCTGGAAGCCATGCCCCATCTGGAGGCTACGAGAAGCTCATGGGCATTACCAACTAAAATGGATGAAATGGCCTTCCCTCGTTGCATGCTAAACCAACAGAACCAAGCACCCCACGAGCAAGGCAACGGTTTACGCCACCTTCAGGAGCATGACAGGCTGGCTGATCAAAGTGATGGTCTGGACTGCAGGCTTCTCGCTTGAAGGATGGTAAAAAGGTTCAGGGAAGAAAAAGAAGAAGAAGAAGCTATGCCATACAAAAACAGAACAATAACAAAATCTTGCAAGAATCATCAATGTTGGAAATAGGGGTGCCAGGGTGGCTCAGTCGGTTAAGCGTCCAACTCTTGGTTTCTGCTCAGGTCATGATCTCACGGTTTGTGAGTTCAATCCCCGTGCCATGCTCTCCTCTGATGGTGCAGAGCCTGCTTGGGATTCCCTCTCTGTCCTTCCCATGTCTCTCTCTCAAAATAAATAAATAAAATTTAAAAGAAAAATGTTAGAGGGGCTCCTGGGTGGCTCAGTCGGTTAAGTGTCCAACTTCAGCTCAAGTAATGATCTCACAGTTCACGAGTTCGAGCCCCGCATAGGGCTCTGTATTGACAGCTCAGAGCCTGGAGCCTGCTTCAGACTCTGTCTCCATCTCTGTACCTCCCCCATTCGCACTCTGTCTCTCTCACTCAGATATAAATAAACGTTAAAAAAAATTTTTTTTAATGTTGAAAATACACTTTTCTTGTGGATTAGTACACTCTCCCTGACAACAATGTCAAGTGATTTGATTCAAGGTCTAGTAGAGTCAAATCTGAGAGACAGAGAGGGAGAGAGAGGGGGAGGAAGAAAGACAAAGAGGCAGCGGGGAGGGTCAGACAGTATTTGCTTTTGGAGTAGTTAACCCACGAAGGCTTTCGTTTGGAATGATCCTTTAAGCCAGAGTATTTCCCTGGTGGTGTCGTTTAAGGCAGTGATCGGCTAAGTGAGGCGTGATGAATGGCCCCCGGCCTGCACCAGCGGAGACACGGGTCCATTTGGCCCTGGCCACGGAAACAGAAAGGTCATTCATTACCCAATGTGAACAAACAGAATGCACGTTTGTGATAAATAACGGTCATTATTGAACTACAATGCTCTCTGGGAATTCCTCAACACTTCCTTGACATTAATGTACTATTCATGGAGGGCTCGGCGAGACGCTCTCAATATTATTTAGTACTTCGTGTTTTATGTGGGATACCACGGAGACATTTACTTCTCCTTTGTTGGGACACATGTATCTGAACAAACACCAAGGATCTTTTTTTTTTAAACGTTTACTTATTTTTTGAGAGACATAGAGGGAGAGACAGAGGACAAGCTGGGGAGGGGCAGAGAGAGAGAGAGAGACACAGAATCCGAAGCAGGCTCCAGGCTCCGAGCTGTCAGCACAGAGACTGACGCAGGGCTCGAACTCAAAACCCATGAGATCATGACCTGAGCCGAAGTCGGGCGCTTAACAGACTGAGCCACTCAGGTGCCCCACCAAGGATCTTTTATTCTCATGCTGCATATAGAGTCTGTTCCTCCTCTTTCAAATGCCCGTGCACACACACACACACCACACACGATGTGCAAAGGATGTATATCTGTATCAAAGCAAGCAGATACTAACCGAACTGAATCCCATAAATATTGGAGAAGTGGTCTGGGCTTTGACCCTCTCTGAGCAGAGGCTCAGTCACATAGGTAACTATATTTACCTATGACCAAGGGGGGGCGGGGAAGGAAATATAGAAGATATTGGCCCAAAGAGAGAGATCCCTCGGGGAAATGAAAACCACTGCTCACCTCTTTTCACATAATCCTTGCCACTGCCTCTTCACACAAGCTGCTGTCACTGCAGGCAAGACTTGTCACTCTCCCCCACTCCAGGCACACACCTAGAATTCTTCACCAAGCTAACTGCTCCTGGCTCAAGTCCAATACCACCTTACTTGAAGCTGTTCCAACACATCCTACCCCAACCATGCATGCTAAGTCATTCCCTCCTCTGGGTTCACACAGTAACCCCGTGAGAGGCTACAGAAAGCACCTGTTGGAAGGCATGGCAACTATCAGTCACAGGTCCATGCGTTCCTTCACTCACTATTGGTACTGACCAACTGCCAGCACTGTGCACGTGCAAGGGTCAGGTCGTGTGCAAATCAGACCTTGTCCACCCTGTGCCAGTACAGCTGCTGATCCCCACGGAACAGCAAAGACTCAACGACTTTTTCATTTACATACTTCCAGATGCTGCTAGGAACGCCTGATACACTGTAGTAGTACAACACGTGTTGCTCTATGAAAGGATGGACAGATGCATATACAGATATTAAACATCTTTCCAGGGCACCTGGGTGGCTCGGTTGGTTAAGCGTCCTACTCTTGATTTTGGCTCAGGTCACGATCTCACAGTTCATGAGATCAAGCCCCATATTTGGCTCTGCACTGACAGCATGGATCCTGTTTAGGATCTCTCTCTCCCTCTCTCTCTGACCACCCCCACCACCTGCTTGTGCTCTCTTTCTCTCTCAAAATAAATAAATATCTTCCCAACCGTGTCACCCAGGTTTGATTACTGCATATTGCAAAGTGACTTCACAACTTTGCAAGCCCAGAATTTTAAACTTTTAAAATGTGAATGACAATTATTTTATTTCATAGCAATGTTTAGAATATAAAACCCCTGTGGCATGACTTCATATACTAAGAAGAAATGGTATGTAGAAGAATAAAATCATACACTTACTACAAAAATGTGGCAATGACTCACTCCTAACAGCAAACAAAAACTAGTTATCGCCTATGGAACATAAGCAGATAATGCATAATTGACTTGATCCAAGGGTCATGGGTTGATTTAAAGAAATGATTTAAGGAAAAATATATTTTAGTGGTAAGAACAGTACCTAATATTTGCAAATAAATAAAGACTAAGTACCTCTCTTCAAGCAGTACACATGAGATAATGAGCTATCTCATTATCTTTTAATATAGGCATTCTTAAAGTACCATATTAATGAGCACAGCATGTGCTCTATTCTTGAAATAATTCTATAAAGTAGATAGTACCTCCTTAGACCTCTAAACAAGCTATGTAAAGATAGGACTGCCGGTGACAACCTGTATTTTTGAATAGAAGATCTTTGTATTTTATCTACTTGATTTTAATATTTATATCATTTTGAAAATTATACAATCAAATTCTGGGGGAAAGATAGATGACTGATAGACTTAGATAATACATAGATCCTTCTAGATATATTAAAATATATAAATATATACATACACACATAAGTACATACATATACACATAAATATGTCAAGAAACTTCCCCTACAGCCAGGGACATTTCCATGTACTGAAGGGCAACTCAAGGATGTCACAGGTGCCAAGAAGTCACAGGAAGAATGTCTTCAGGTTAGATGGCACCCAAAAGATGTCTGTTCTTGGATCCACGAGTGACCCTTGCACCTCTAGATTCTGTCCTCCTCCCATAGGCCGGGGGCTGCTATGGTGGTGAGCGGAGGAAGAAGATGGAACCCAACCAGGAACCAAGTATAACAAGATCACAATGGGAACCAGGAATCAAAACATTTCTCCAAACGTGTACTGAATTACATTAGAGACTAAAAGCAGAAGTCTTATTTTTACCCCACATTTCTCAGGAGGAATGGGTTATGCTACAGAAACAAACAGTCCTCCAAAACACAAACTTCACACAACGCGGTGTTCTCTTGCTAATGATGCAAATGTACCACCTAGGAGAGGAGACTGATCTCGCTCATTCAGGTACACAGGCTGAGGGAAGCTGTACCCTCACACTTCCTGCCTGCAGGGGACAGAAAAGGGCAGGGAGCAAAGTGTGTGCTCACGCTTAAGGCTTCCACCTACGGTAACACTACTCATACCCACTCCCATGGCAATTGGCTGGGCTAAGTCTCAGGGCCACATGGACGTTAAAAAGGGCAGGGCGGGGTAACACTACCAACTGCCTGGAGGTGGAGAGTGAAAGTCATTTTTTGAAGCACAGTCATGACTACTTTGGTCCCCAAATGATGTCAAGACAGGTTACATTTTGCCACCGTATGACCAATTAAAAAAAACTAAAATAAAGCTTTCCCTTTTCAGAAAATGCTATACTTAACTCCAGGCTGCTACTAACACAAACATTAAACATCGAGCCATTCTTCCACTTTTAACAAATTAGCTACCGCCAAAAGTAGGAAGGGGGGAAAACTGTACAGACAGGAGATTTTGAAGTTCTGAAAGAAGCGGAGAGATGGGCTGAGTGACCCCAAGATTACTGTCAAAAACTTTTGTGTGGGAGGGTCAGGTAAAAGGACACATGCATTTCCCATGATCCTCAGTGACTTGCATTAATCACCAATAATCTCCATGTCATTATCATGTCGGATCTACTTAGCATCACTGCCCACTAGTCTCCTGGTGCCTCCATGATTTGAATGTATTTGCATTGATATTCACCATGTGCAACACACCATGGGGGAGAAGGGACCCTTTGACAGCAAAAGGATGAATGTTTTTAGTCCATACAGACTCTAAATCTCTAGGAGAGAAATAAATGAAGAGGCCTGAGCAGGCCACACCATCCAAAATCCACACCCACCAATAAAAAAAATTAAAAAAAAAAAAAAAAAAAAAAGGAAATCTTCAGAACAAATTCTTATCCTCTCAAAACTATAGAGATAGTTGTTAATGATAATAATGGCTGAGAAATTTTAAGCACTAGCTGCACCCTGCACATAGCTAAATAATTTACATGGATTATTTCTGTGAATCTTACAAAATTGTTACTATTCTCTTCATTTTATTAGCAAGACCGTGGAATTAACTTGCGTCAAATCTGGTCTTAGTCCCAACTTTGTGAAACTCAGCTATCACATAATATTATCTCTTATTTAAAAAATATTTTTAAATGTAATATATATTATAAAGTCACAAGGTCAATACATATGGAATATCGCAATGTCCACATTCCCCCTTTGTATATTCTGGTCTTTCCCGTTTCTAGAGATCATAATCAGAAGCAAATTAATCTCTTAAATGACCTCCAGTACCGACATGCATTTGCTTTGTAGTTGTTCTATTGATTCCATGTTCACTATGATCAGTCTTCTACATGAAACATTTAATTTACTGAACTTCAGGGGCACGTTGGTGGCTCAGTTGGTTAAGCAGCTGACTTCGGCTCAGGTCATGATCTCGTGGTTCATGGGTTCGAGACCCACTTCAGGCTCTGTGCTCCCAGCCCAGAGCCTGGGGCCTGCTTCATTCGGATTCTGTGTTTCCCTCCTTCTCTCTCTCTCTGGACCTTCCTCACTCACGCTCTGAGCATGATAAATAAATAAACATAAACATTAAAAAATGTTTTTAATTTACTGGGCTTCAAACTAAAATCTGGAAAGATAGTAAGCCCACTGGATTGCTCTTAATTGGTGATCCCCAAAAGTGTTGAGACACATGGATGTGACAGGTATGTGAGTTCTGACAAATAACCCAGAAAGTCTCTGCAGGCCCACGTAAAAATCAGTGGTAAGCTTTGTGGTACATCTTCCGTGTTCTGACCCTTCTCACAAATCACACTGAGAGCAGATGGAGAGGCAGGGTTAGAAGGCAATCTCTTATCTCTACTCTGGAATGTCTCCATTAGCCTTGCCATCCTGTCTCCTTCCACCTGCTGTGATAGATAGGCCTCTGGGACACACCTAAGGAAAGTAACTGGACGCCAAGTACAGTTCCTTCCTCATCCTAGGTTGTATCTTAAGTGGGTTGTTAAACCAACCTAAGAGCCAGTTAGACATTGCATGGGTTATGAACATGACAAGCAGTATACCCAAGGCGTTTCAACTAGCCTTGTGCAAAATTTTCTTGACTACAGAGAAATCACAAATTTATTTAAGTTTCTCACTGAGACTGAAAATCCTCACAGGGAATGAATGTGCAGCTAGTTTTCCTTGCTTCAAGGGGGAGCCATCATCAATGGAATCCTTGGTTTGCTTCTTCTACATAACTATCCTACCTGGACAACCTGGTTATAGAAGGCTCTATGGGGTTTATGGGTGAAAGAGGCTTCCTGCCTTATGAAATATAATCTTACCAGCCAAGGAAACAACCAATTGAAAATTCAGCCTGGCTTCCCAGGCAGAATGAACATGTTCGTCTGTAAACACGACAAATGTTTTCTACAGAAAGCTCCAGAAGTATTTCCAAATAACTCAACAGGAATATTTTAGTCTAGCTTGTGAAACTATTTAAGGTCTCTGACCCAAATCTCATGACGACAACTAATTTTTCATAACCATTAAAAAACCATAAATGTGTATATCAAATCACCACAATGTACACTTTCAGTATCTTATAATTTTATGTCAATTATGCCTCAACAAAGCAGAAATTTTTTAATAAATTCTTTTAAAACACTGAAATAGACCAACAGTAAATCAGACAAATTCAAGAATTAAAGATATTTTTTCCACTGTCCTACTTTATTCATTTCTAATTGTATTATGAATCCATGTGAATTTTATCTCCATTAAGCACAGAGATTTGGGGAAAGAGGTGGTTCCATTCTGTAGCACCTTAATACCGATCTGCAAAATAAAAATAATATAAATAATGACAATAACCTTTAAGTTTTCCACTACTTCTGCTAAGTTAAAATCTATCCTATTTTAATTCTACAGATTTCCGATACAAAAAAACGCACAGCAGTTGAGTTCTACTTACCGCTTTGCATTAAATAATGATTTCACTAATTAATAACCCCTGAGCAATTGATTCATTAACTCCAGCTCCATCAATCTCTTATGGTAACCAAACTTTAAGGAGCAAAGAGCACAAAATGGGATGGGGTGGATGGTGGAAGATATTCAACCTGAGGTTATCTAAAGCCTCGAGATCTCCTAAGATATGCAACACAAAGATCACCACAGGGATGCTGACTCTCAAGAGCGGTCTCCCCCTTGTTCCTCGTTTTCCCTTGAAGATAAACACACGGAGGGTGTTCTCAGTCATGCTCAGCCATGTAAAGGATCTCAGACAAACACTGCCTTCCCTTGTCTTTTTGGGGGAAAGGTCTAAGAACATAGCCACAGAGGAAATTCTCCTACTGTGTATGGCTGGAAGAGTAAAGACCGCTACACCACAGACCAGCAACTATTTTAGCAGCAAAACATACCCTATTAATGGCCACTTTCATGTTGGAAAATTCCTCATTGCTTAAACTGGAAAGAAAATCTCTGGGCTAGTAGAATTTTTACAAATATAACACTCTCAAGGATGTAGCTCCTTTCCTTCAAGTGCCTGATTTATTTTTCTTGTCTACTTGGTGTTTCCAAACAAGAAAGGATCCCTGTGAGAACAGAAAAGATTTTTTTTTTCTTTCCTTTTCTACAGAAGGTCGCTGTTCTACATTCATTAGCAGAGCTGGCTGTGATTGCTTCCATCGGTGAATTATTGCAAATAAAGTTCAGGGACAACATTAACGTGTTAGTCCTCATTAACGGAAAAGTTAAGTCTAAAGTCACGGACAAGTAAAAATTTCTCTAAAGATCAAGCCAACATTCCCAACAGGCCAGGATTATTTTCAGGCAGCCTTTTATCTTTTCTGATTATAATGTGAAATTCCATCATTACTTCCTTCATACTTGGGAATGTGGGTGGAAAGTGAAGGGGTGAACTATGGGAAACAGGCAGGGAAGTCAAAGAAACACTACTGAAAAGACAAGCCTTAGAGAAGCTATTACAAAAAAAGACTCACTGAGCAAAGTCATAATATAACGTTTCCCAGTCAGTAAACAGACATTCTTTTCTTGGCTCTGCCATTGATTGAAACGTAAGTGCTGAGGGAAGTTACTTAACCTGTCTGGGGTACAGTTACCTAATCCCTGTGAGAAGGAGTGAGACACATTACTACGATGCGTGGGAGGCAGTTAAATTATGGGGTCACAGTCCCACACTGACTGGTTAGGTCGGCCCAGTGCAAGGCTCTGTCTACTCACCTAGAAGATGGAAGAAAGAGTGGTGGCTACCTCAAAAAGGTGCCATGAAATCCTATGGTGCAATGCTACAAAAGCTCTTAGCAGGCTTCCTGGGAGAATGTTCTCCATGCTTACAATCATTAGTACGATCATCATTCATTTGTCATTCATATACATACCTCACAACTCATCACGCTCTACTATCCTTACCACTTGATTCTGTCTTTTCCCTCTTCTTATGCCTCTTTCTTACATGCGTAGGGACATTCTAACCTTCCTATAGCAAGTCACTTATCATGGAAGCCTTGGTTTTCTGGCATTCAAAATAAAAGAAATAACACCCACCATAAGGGGTTCAAGAATACAAAAAATGTAAAACTTCTCAGGTTTTCTATCAACCTGAGGAGAGCGTCCATATGGGAACTGATTGAGGGCAAAACCAGGGTGATTTTGTTGTTATTTATTATTGTTAATATTACTAAAAAAACAAGTTAAGATGCTTAAGGCTAAGATGTAACTGTCAACGGCTGTAGTAAATTTATATTGAGATGAATACTGTAACAGAGAGACAAAGTCCATAAGAAAGCACAGCCTTTAAAAGTTCTCAGGAAAGCAACATTTGAAATGCCTGGTATACTAAAAACAGGAAGTCCATGAAACTTAACAGTGAATCCAAAAAAAAAAAAAAAAAAAAAAAAACAACAACAACAAAGTCGTGTCTTAAAAAGGTGTTAGAGGTAATAAGAACTCAAGTGCTCCTAGGGGCCAAGAACACTAGGAAATCTCACAAACGATTTCCCACTACCCTCACAGACTTAGCGCAAAACGAAGCCCCTGAAAATGAATACTGCAGCTATTCCTTGAATGATCCCCAGCGACCAGGAGCCTCAATCTACTCAACAGCAAGACTCACTTTTTTTCCGTTTTGAAGACCACAGTGATTCAACACCAATAATTACCCTTTGATCACCTACAGCCAAGAGGACAAAAGGAGCACACTGATGAGAAATTTTAAAAAAGTGCTTTCTACTGGGATGGGTAACTTTAGATGTGTCAACTTGACTGACCCAGAATTTGGTACATTACTTCTGGGTGTGTCTGCAAGGGTGTTTCTAGATGAGATTAGCATTTAAATCAGTAGACTGACTAAAGCAGAGGGCCCTCCCCAATGTGAGTGAACATCAGCCAATCTGATGCGGGTCTGGCTAGGGCAACAAGGGGGAGGAATGAAAAGTCCAGCTCAGTCTGACTCATGACCTGTGACACTGGTCTTCTTAACGCCTTCTGACTCAGATGGAACTTACACCACTGGTTCTCCACAGGGTCTCATGAGACTTTTTAGCCCCCATAATCACATGAGCCAATTCAATATAAGTAATCTCTGTTTTGATTTGCTTGCCTTGTTTTATTTTGACTTATATATATCCTACTGGTTCTGTTCTCTGGAGAACCCTAATACAGACTCTAAAATCTCAACTGAGTTATTCAACATCCCATGTTCACTAATTGGCCTTCAAACCTTTTTTTTCTCTTTATTCTTTTTCATTATTAGTAATAAAAATCAAAACACCTAAAACTCTTAATAAATATGAACTGTCAATTCGGAAAAATCCAATTTCACATTCACAATTTCAAATTAACATTACAGTTTTTTCTATTTTACAATGTATTTGCTTGTTTGACTCAGGATCCAAAAATTGTTCATACTTTAAAACAAATCAATGTCCTCCTACATCTACGGATTCCCCTTTTTTGTACTGTCAAGTTTTCCATGGTCTGGATGTTGTCAATTTTGCCCATTACATCCCCCATGGTATGATTTAACAGGTCACCCTACTTATTTTCTGTTAATTTATACATAGACCGAGAAGTCTGATCAAATTAAAGTTGCATAGCTCTCTGGGAAAACTACTTCACAGGTAGTGTTGTATATACACCTATAAAGAAGTACATCATGTCTAGGATTCTCCTTAAATGGATTCAAGGTGGTCACACTAGATGCACTGGTGCAATCTTCCCTGAACCCACTGAACACGAAAATCATGATGATCTCAAAGGCAGAACTGTGGCTTTATTACCCAAAATACTTCTCTTATGAGAAAGAGCTTACATCAACCATTCAGTTACTTGCCTGTATGCATATCATCAATACTTCTCCACATTTTAAGGCTTCCTGAAGCTTATTCTCTGCTAAATTCTCTAAGAAGAGCTCATTAAGAATAACATTCCCTGATTTCTAGCACATTCACAGTAACTTGTCTGCTGGTTTATATCTGAAGATCAGTTTGGCTGGTTATAAATTTCATGGCTAACTTTTTTTTTCTCATGATTTCCTTATACATGATACTCCATAGTTTTGTGGCATAAAGCACTACTGTCAAAAAAAAAAAAAAGTCTCACAGGAATCTCATTTTCTTTCCCTTATAACAATAAAGTTTTTTTCCCTGGATGTTCAAAGGTTTTTTTTCCCCTTTCATGAAGGACCATACTTTTACTCTACTATATATCTCAGCGATGATCTGAGATGATTTTATGAGGAACAAAGTGGCCTTTTCAATTGTTAGCTTCAAGGAGTCCTCTTTCAATACAGTTTTCTTTTTTTTTTCTGATTAATTTCAATTACCTTTTATGGGACTTCTGTTATACATAGTTGGTTCTCTTTTAGATAGCCTCTCTACAACTTCTGAAATCTTTTTCATTCCCATACTTTTGATTAGTAAAATGTTCCACCTCTTCTGCTTTTCTCGAAGCATTAACAATTGCATTTACCTTACTTGCTCTTGCATTTTTTCCACCTACTCTTAATTTCCACCTACTCTTAAAATCATTATTTTATTTCTACTTTTTGCGGAAGTCTGCCATCTTTCCTTTCTAATCTTCACTTCTGAGTTTCTCTACTACCGCTACATAAGGCTCCTTCATACCTCCCACCATGTTCTTAATCTTTGTGTCTCATTTAAGTTTACTTTATTTATATTGAGAGAAAGCACAAACAAGGGAGGGATGGGGTGGGGGGGAGACAGAATCCCAAGCAGGCTTCACACTGTCAGTGCGGACCCTGATGCAAGGCTCAAACTCAAGAAACCGAGAGATCACAACCTGAGCTGAAACCAAGAGTCAGAAGCTTAAATGACTGAGCCACCCAGGTGCCCCTTGTCTCCTTTTAAAATAGGAACACCTGCCTGGCTCAGTCAGTGGAGTGTGTAACTCTTGACCTTGGGGTTGTGAGTTCGAACCCCACACTGGGTGTAGAGATTACTTAAAAGTAAAATATTTTTTTAATTAATTAATTAAAATATCAGGTCTGTAGTTGTCAGCTCTTGTGAGCACTGTTCCTTATTTTCTCTTTAAATTATAATAAATTTGTGAGGAGTTCAACTATAATCCTATTGCTCATGTCTTATTTAAAATAAATATTCCCTGGGGTGCCTGGGTGGCTCGGTCCACTGAGTATCTGACTCTTGGTTTCAGCTCAGGTCATGATCTCACTGTTCGTGGGTCCAAGCCCCATATCAGCCTCTGTGCTGACAGAGCCTGCTTGGGATTCTCTCTCCCTCTCTCTCTGCCCCTTCCCTCTGCTTGCATGCACATGCACACTCTCCCTCAAAACAAATTTTAATAAATGAATGAACAAATAAATAAATACATACATAAATACATACATACATACATACATAAAATAGATAATCCCCAACTTTGTGGAGAGGGGAGTTGGTAGCTGATATTCTCTTGTTAAGGTCTGGCTCCGCTTGCTTTCACTGTTCCCACAGAGTCATTCCAAAAACTGACTTACCTTCATAGGTCTGTCTTTTCAGATCCCACACATCTATCTGAACCTTCTCTTCCCTGGACTCTCACTACCCCATCTTGCTCAGTCTGGGCTCTACTCCTAGTACTTTCTCCTGGGTGTGGAGTTCTACCTTGGAAGGGACATTCAGTGTATTAAAAGTACACAATGATAGTTAGTGCCCAAACATCACAGGCTGCCCGCCCTCACCCAGGAACGAGACATCCTATGGAACCACTCTCTGGTAGGGATGCACATTCCAACTGGGCCCTCCATACTTTCTGATGGGTATCTGTGGCTGATTCGGGGTGCTCAGATCTTCCCTCACCTCCTTCTAGGACTACTTCTATACAGGTCTTACAGCTGTCCAGTCGTTTGTCTTGTCCACACGTATGCTGAGAATGGCAGGCATACCTTACAACCTGGTTTTAATGCAGACATTAGGTGTGCCTTTGGAGTTTAGCTTTTCCATTGCTCTATGTTTTTTTTTTTTTCATGGAGAAATTTGAGCTTTAAAAACTGTCACCACTGGTGGTCTCTTCCCAGAATTCACTGCAAACTCAACTTATAATACTTCTAGAGCCAAAACAATCAGTTAACATTTTTATATTACTTAAAATACTAGTAAGTACATGAAAAGACTCCAACTCCCCCCAAACCAAATAGTCCCACCTACCAATGTTTTCTGTAAATTTTCAACCACTGTTTTTGTTGTTTTGCATGAAATAACTTTAATGATTTAAATGAAAAGGGTTTAGCAATACTTTCTTCTTAGATTATCATTAGTTCTTTGTAAACATGTCATAAAATATATATGCAAAAAAGAGAGTTGATTAATGAAACCCTCATGTACTTACCAAGAGCTTCCCAGCACTAAATTTAAATTAATTTTATCAATAAATTATCTCCCGGGGTGCCTGGGTGGCTCAGTCGGTTAAGCGTCAGACTTCGGCTCAGGTCATGATCTCGCGGTCCGTGAGTTCGAGCCCCGCGTCGGGCTCTGTGCTGACCGCTCAGAGCCTGGAGCCTGTTTCGGATTCTGTGTCTTCCTCTCTCTCTGACCCTCCCCCGTTCATGCTCTGTCTCTCTCTTTCTCAAAAATAAATAAACGCTAAAAAAAAATTTTTTTTAATAAAAATAAAAAATAAATTATCTCCCCCAAAAGGCTCTATTTCCATTAGGATTTACAAGTGAAACTTCCAACTGGCACAGCACTGTGTAAACTGTGTCCCACCAAAGCCTTCAAATCTCATCACTCCTACCTCCGCATTACTATCCCCAATCAACCCTCATCATGTCTCACCATGGCCACTGCGAAAACAGCCATCTGTTTCGCATCTGCGAAAACAGCCTATGTCCCTCTTCAAACCATTTTCGAATAACGTATAAACATTTTGAATATACATGCCAAGGGTAGATTTCTAGGGAGAGGATGTCCAAGGAGTCCTTGGCCCCCAAAACTTTAAGAACCAATAGAGCTATAACTTGTTTAGTAGTTATAGGGGATACAGTCAACACCAGTAAAGCTGGAATTGTCTACAAGTTAGAT
Source organism: Prionailurus viverrinus (assembly GCF_022837055.1). Classification (NCBI taxonomy): domain Eukaryota; kingdom Metazoa; phylum Chordata; class Mammalia; order Carnivora; family Felidae; genus Prionailurus; species Prionailurus viverrinus. Next base: position 28,750,661 of record NC_062562.1, on the reverse strand, counting down.
GGGACATAGTGAATAGTCTACCATTTGCTCTAGGTTCCTGAATTCCGTTCAGGAATTTCAAGACACAAAAGAACATAAGGGAAGATCCCTACTCGGAACTAAGTCACATTGCTATTTGAGTTTCACCTCCCTGGGCCTCAATTTCCCCAATGAGAGTCTGACTATGGATGATCTTGAAGTCAACCTTCAGATTTCCTAACAAACTTAAAAAAGCTTATTCATTAGGCAACGAACGAACACTGAGCCAACCAAAGGGATCAGTTCGGCTGCTGAAAATCTTCATTTGCAGTGATATTTTCAGGGGTTAAAACAGTCAGTAACTAGTGCCTTTATAAACTAAAATAGCCTACGACTAAATAAAACTAAAATAATGAGAGGTCCCTTCTAGAATCCCCGATTCTAGTTACAGTTTTAAGACCAATCAGGAACCTGATCTGCTTTGTGCACTGTTGTATCCCAGTGCCTATAACAGTGCCAGCATGTAACACGAGCTTTATAAATATTTGTTGCATGGATACATGGGCCTCCCTTAACCTAATAAACAGTCACTGTATCTTTCATCTTGCTTGGTAATGACTGACACTGTAGAGGAATATGGTTCTCAATAAGCACTGGCAATAGAGAATGGATAAACTATTTTCGCTCAGTAAAACGATGAAGCCCCATCATCTGGGTCCCTACAATCTTGCCAATATAAGCTCGTATTCTTCTATTAGCTCAAATGAGAGATGACATTGGGAAATGGTGATCCCCACTGTAATGTATGCCATCTCTAGGCTGCACTGGAAACAAGATTACAGTCAGCAAAATGAAACAATGGGATTTCTTTCAATAATAAACAAAACTAAATCTGAGAAAGCCGTAGCCGTTAAGGACCAAACTAGCAGGCAGGTCACATAGAACTGAGACTGAGGCAGCCCTCCAGAGAAAAAAAAAAAAAGTACCAGAATTGGAGTTAGGCAGATTTGAGTTTAAATTCCATTTCTACTTTGGTCACCCTAAGTTTCAGCATCTTTATTTATAAATTAGGGCTAAAAACTGTCATTCCTGGATAGAGTTGCTGCCTGGAGTAAATGAGATCAGGTATGCAAAGCACTTAGCAACTTACTAGACACAGAGCGGTCATGTAATGAATTCTATTTTCTCAAGCCCCTCCCAGTCATCCTAGATAAATAAAACAAAGAAGAAAAAAGTAATACTGAGGAAGAAAACAAAAGAGATAGCCTACAAGGGCACCTAAGTTTTTACACATGTTCTTTCTCCTTTTGCTTCATACATAAAGACTAGACACCCTCAGGTAGCTAAATGCTAAGTTACAGAATTTTAAGCAGCCTCCATTTAACTTAGTTCCCTGAGGTCTGAGAATACTCTAAGAGCAGATCTTAAATTATAAAACAAGCAAACAAAAAAACAAGTGGAAAACATACGGGGTTACTAGGCTGAGGCCAAAGTACCACCAAGTCAAACCCCAAAAATCAAGTTACCACCAAACATAGTTCTCCCGGTGGATTTCAGATTTGCAATCTGTTAAGAACAAGCAAACCCTATCTTTGGATCTGTTCTTTTATACAAAAAGCAGAATAACATAATGGCTACTGAACACAAGCTCCTAAGCAAGATGGTTCCAGAGTGTGTCCTAGGGCCATGACTATGGGTTAGTGACAGGTTATCACTGGGAACAGTTAAGGAGCCCACTCTACAACCAGAGGGCCTAAGTTCAAATCCTACCCCACCACTTAGTAGTGGTGACAAGTCCTGTGACTTTTTCCACCTCAGTTTCTTCATCTGTAAAAATAATCTCTCTTAAGATTTATGTAAGGATTAAGGTGACAACTGAGAGGCACTTAGAAGAATGCTTGGCACATATTAAAACATTACATGAGGTACGCCTGGGTGGCTCAGTCAGTTAAGTGTCTGACACTTGATTTCAACTCAGGTCATGATCTTACGGTCCATGAGATTGAGCCCCATGTCGGGCTCCAAATTGGGAGTGGAGCCTAAGATTCTCTCCCTGTCTCCCTCCCCCTCTACTCCTCCCTTCAGCACCCCCCCCCCCCCGACCTGAGGTATGTGTGCACATGCTCTCACTCTCTCTTAAAAACAAAACGGGGCGCCTGGGTGGCGCAGTCGGTTAAGCGTCCGACATCAGCCAGGTCACGATCTCGCGGTCCGTGAGTTCGAGCCCCGCGTCAGGCTCTGGGCTGATGGCTCGGAGCCTGGAGCCTGTTTCCCATTCTGTGTCTCCCTCTCTCTCTGCCCCTCCCCCGTTCATGCTCTGTCTCTCTCTGTCCCAAAAATAAATAAAAAACGTTGAAAAAAATTTTTTAAAAATAAATAAATAAATGAAAAAAAAACAACAAAAACTACATAAATATTTGGGACACTCTATGAGAATGTTAACAGCCAACGGTTCATCCTAAGATTGTTGAGATACATCAAACAAGATACTCCATGTAAAGAGTATAGCACTAGACCACAAATATGGTATGCATTCAATAAATGTCTACTAATATCACAACTACAACTCAGCTATTACTATTGTATTAAAGGCATCCAGAACTCTTCAAACCATGATGGCTAAAAACCAAACCAATATAATTACACACATACTTGCATGCGTGCACACGCACGCGCACACACACACACACACACAACCAGATTTTAGTTTGTATTTTCCTCACTCTGTCTGAAGGCTTGAACACCATATTCCGCCATTAAGTTGATTCTCATGCAATACCTCATGTCAGATTTTTACTATGGTCTACCTCACTGTCCTGTCCTAGTTTCTCCAGACCCTAGTTTTTGCTAAACAATAATGGATAGAAATCTATTTAAGGCAATCTAAGCTATTATTCATTGTGTGTAACAGAACTGCCTATAGGATTTAAAATTTAAATGTCTCCATAAAACATGGGGCATTTAAGACACTAAGACAGGTATGTACATTTAAATGAATCCAGCATCCTAAACCAGTAGGTGCACATTAAATATTCATCACACCAGCAAAACAGTTGTTCACAGCATATTTTTTATCCACCACAATGCCCTCAAATACTTCCTATCCTCCCATTCCTAACACGAGATTTACCTCAGGGCTGGACCAACACACAGGGCTACTGAGGGTAGATATCAGAAGGACCCTAAGAGCACAGCACTTCTTTAAAGACCCAGCGCCATTTTGTTAATATCGCGGGCCCTGAAGAACCTCTACCGTGGAAAGCAGCTAATTGAGGAGGTACCCTGAAACCTAGCAAATTTAATGATGAATCTGAGTTTAAGTTGATAAGCGCAGGCATATACATGCGTTTGAGAATAATCCTCAGCTCCTACTGTAGAAAGCAGCTAATCGAGGCATTATGTGGGAACTTAGGAAATTTAAGCTGACAAATCGGAAACACATCTGAGTTAATATTGGTGAGTTGTCACCGAATTGTAAAAATGCAATGCAATGCAAAAAATTGTACATATCCATTTTGAATAATCTTCAACCTTGTGTGAAAGATTATTATATACAAAAGGAAAATTAATCACACCCTGAAATGTAGGTAGAGAATAAATATTTGTTGAATGGCTGACAGATGAGTTGACAAAGTTGAATGAATGAATGAATGAATGAATGAATGAATGAATGTCAGGACCACTGCTCTCTTATCTTTGAGACTGTAAATCTGAAAGTACGGTTAGGACACACTTAAAACACACACACACACACACACACACACACACACACACACACACCTAAAGCTACCAAAAAGAAGTTGCTAGAAAATCTATTCTTTGCAGCAAGGATGCGCTGTATCAGGGTACAAGCAACTCTTTATCCTGCAAAAGCACATGTATTTCAAAACCTGCTATAGCCTAGCAATTTTCCCTCCTGAGACCCAGAGGATAAACCCTCAGTTCCCCCCAGTATGTCCTCAAGCACATTTGAAATAAAAGCTTCTTTTGAAGACAGGCCTACAAATAAATTAAATTATTTCTGTTATGTCACAACTAATGGAGAGAAAGCGCAGAGCTCAAGATGAACAATAATCTAAACCGTTAGATCTGATTTGTAACCTAATGATATTCTGGTACTTGGCAGAGGGACACAACAAAGTCCGAGCTATAATAGTGGGCAAGGTGTGCCGTCAGCACTCTTGCAGGACTTTGTATTTTTTAAGCCTCTGGTAATTTGGAAAAGGTCCATGGTACTATTTTTTCTTCCTGTGACTGACACAGCTGATTACACCTTTAAATTAAGTCTAATAATGTATATGGCCCTTATTAATCAGAATATGAAAGCTGAAGTTGTTTTGTGAAAAAGCATATCATTTTACAATACTGAACGCAGGCATGATTGAATAGGGCGCTTCCCTGGAATTCAGCTTTGGTCAAACGGATGGCTGATTACGTGACCCTGGAAGCAATGGATTCCTTTCTCACATTGCTGACCACTCTAGCTCCTAGGTTTTCTGGACGAAGAGCAAATATGTAAGTCCATGTGGCAGCTGTATAGGTCAGATTTCTGCTACAAAAAAAACTATGACCCCCCCCCCCCCCCAAAAAAAAGTAAAAGTATTTTGGTGATGGACAGCAATAAGGACTTACTCTCTCAATGGAGTTCAGGTACACTGGATAACTGAGCATAAGCTGCAGGTTGGGGCCAGGATGCTCCACACATCTCTCATTCTGGGACCAGCACCTGCCAGGGAACCTGGAACATGCTATTCTCATGGCAGGTGGTGGAGCAGAAAGGCCAAGTTAAACCATGCAAGCACGTTCAAGCCCTCTACTCACACACATCTACTACATTCCGCTGACCAAAGAGAATCACAGAGGTCAGCCCAAAGCTAGTGGGGCAGTGAGGTGTCCACCCACCGGCAGGCATAGCAGAGTTACACAGCTAAGGGGCACTAGAGCAGTTGCAGGAGGCATATATCACATCAGCACAATAATTGGGTCCACCACACTTGCCCTCCTGACAGTCTCCAGTCCCTACCACAGGCAGGTGACAAGCTAAGGGAGACTGTCACTTGCCAGTGGAGTGGCCACCATAGAGACAACTCAGTTTCTCAGATGGAGCTGAGAGGAGAAATCCACTCAGAAGAGGTGGGAGGAGGGGTGGGCAGCTAGACTGGAACTTGCCTTCTAGCTGGTTGTGTGTAACAAGCAGATGGCTGTTTTCACCAAGGTCACATGCCTTAGAGGATATGGAGGCTAATGGCGAATACCAAGGGGGGTGGTTTTCACAATGGTAAATAAGGTCTCCCTTGGCTGGCACTGCCGGTGACAAGCCCCCCCAAGAAGAAATCATTCCTTTAGCCTTTAGTTGGTTTTTGTCCATTCCTCACTCCTTTTTCCTTACTTTGGGAATCTCAGGAGCTCTTTGCAACCTTCCAAGCAAATGATTACCAAGTCAATACTTTCAGCCTTGCAGTCGAATCCTAAATTCCTCCTGCCTGTGGATCACTTCTTCCTTGACATTATACTTGCACCTCGAATTTACGTTGGGTCGAGAGCTGAATTTAACAGCTTTTTACACACATCTTTTACCTCTTCCTCTATTTTCCATATCCTGCTATTTTTCTTATTATCTCTTGTGCCTCCTACTGAGCACACCTGGGGCTCCAACATACCATTATATTCCCAGTGACAGATATTGCTGGTTGCCTGGCCTGGCCACACTCCAAGAGCCATTCCCAGTGAACACAGAGAGCCATCTTCCAGCTACCACATTTCCAGACACATGCAGCTACAGAATAGACACGGGACCCACTCCCAAGGGGAAAGGTCTAAGGTGAAGTGAGCAATGGAGCCCCTGGAAAAGGTCTAACTCCCTGACAGAAAGGGGGGTATGGAAACTTCTTTTTCTGCTATTCCCTGAGGCACTGTAATGAAACCAGGAGAGGAAATACCTTCAATGTCTGTGCATCTGATCAAAACGCTTCCATGGTTCCCAACTGTCAAGTGAATAAAATCTAAACGCCTTAGCTCAGTATTAAAATGTCTTCATCATCTGGTGTACATTTGAACTGCCAGCTGAAATCTTCCTATTCCTGTTCATACCAGGAGAGAATAATTACACAACTAGCCCCTGGTATTGGGTGCTTACGACGTGCCAAATAGCCTGCTAAGCAAGTTTCGGATAATATTCACTCAATCCACGCAGCCCTATGTGGTCAGTGTTATCAAACCCATCTTACAAAAGACAACAGGACCAGAATTCACAAGCAAGTTGCTCTCCATAAAGCCCACGCCTTTCAACCATTATTTCCTGGGTGTTTTCTGTGTGCCACATGCTATTTTACTCTACATCCAGTTTCCTCTTCGAGTGCACTCTTCTATCTGTCCTACTCCTTTAGGCTGCTTCCTCGAGGCTCAGTTCAAAAAGGCACAAAAGATGCTTCCTATCAAGATGCAGCAGAAAGTACTAAGTAATCCCGTTCTCCTCTGAAAACATTGCAATCATTTTTCCTTTCTTCCCTTATAGCCTTCTGTCCTTCCTACTTGTACTATGGTATTTAACTACACCTTATGCCAAATTTGAGGCTGCAAGCCCTTGACTAGGGTAAGATCTGCCACTCATGCATTTTGTAACTTTTTTGACCCCTGTGATAATTTTAAGAGACAATATTTACTGAGCCTCTACTATGTGGAAGACGATGAGCTAATACCTTGCACACTCTTTCAGTTAGTCCTGCGTTAGCTTTATGAATTCTATTACCCTCGCTTTATAGGTTAGACAACAAAGTGGGGCAAGATTGAGGCACCTGTCTAAGGTCACATACCCAATAGGTAGCAAAACCAGATTAGAATCCAAGAGGTCCAAAAAGGAATAATAAAATATGTTTAATGTTACATTACGCCTCAGTTTTCATCAACTAAGATAACAAAAGGTCTAATGCTAAAGCATTTGGATCAAAAGGTTCCATTAGGAGTGGACCCAAGTTTAAAAGCTTTATTCACTGCCAGATTTGAACAACAGGCTTGGTTTTGAGAATAACCTTCACTGTGGTACCCTGGCCAATTTCTACGTGGGAGGGCAGGAAAGGGAGGAGTTTAATTCAGTATTATCTAGGCCAGTGGATCTGTGCCCAATGGACTATATGTTCCAAAGATTTAGGCCTAACTTGAAATCTCTGTGTTTTATGGAAAGGATAGTTCATCTTACATTCAAAGAAATTTATTCCTGCCTGGGAAGGTTATGATGAGGTTGATAACCTACATAAGGGGTTCTCAAACTGGATCAAGGGACCACTTGCATAAGAATTATCTGGGGTGCTTGAAAAAAAATAGATTTCACAGTTAAATAGGGACAGGTACCCCTTACAAAGGACCTTGGGGTTTCTGCTGAGCTGCATGATTTGAGAACCCCTGGATTCCAGTCTACTCCATACCTCAACTATTAATACTTCTGTACCTTACCAGTTTAAAAATAACTATACAGGGGTGCCTGGGTGGCTCAGTCCGTTGAGCAACCAACTTTGGCTCGGGTCACAATCTCAACAGTTCATGAGTCCAGGCCACACATAAGACTCTGAGCTCACAGCTCAGAGCCTGGAGCCTGCTTTGGATTCTGTGTCTTGCTCTCCCTCTCTCTTTCTCTCTGCCCCTTCCCCGCTTGTGCTCTCTGTCTTGCTCAAAATAAATAAATACTTTAAGAATGTAAAAAGTAATAATAATAACAACCATGAAAAGAAATCAGTGGATTTTGTCATCGTTTGTGGCTTTCATCTTCAACAACTACAATTTTGAAAAGCTCCAGACTGTTAACAATATAAGTCTCCTACATATTTTGTTGCATCCACACAAAAGGCCTGATCGTAAAGAACACATTCTATGAGTTTCTGCAGTGTCTGTTGAGAGTTCTGTTTATATAATGATATCAGGCCGGTATCCAGGTAGGATTACAGATACTCAGGGAGTAGGAAGCACATTCCGAGGAAAGCAGCTTGCCTTTCAATAATCTGATAAACAGGCGTTAACAGAAGCACCCCAAGTGCTGAATGCCTGAGCCCGGGTGCCTTTGTTGAACCATATGTCAGAGTGCTCCTAGCTCTACATGAGATCAAAAATGCGGTCTCCCAGATAAAGTCATTCTCCGAGCTTCTTGCCGGAACAAGAGGGAAAGAAAGGGCTTTGCTTACAAGAGTGGTATAAATGTGCAGCTCAGAGTTTGAAAGGGTAAATGTCATCCTGATAACATTCAATAATATATAAACACAGACACATACATATGCAATATGTGCACACACGCTCTCACATATATAGGTACACACACATTTAACTCTGCTATCAACATGGTATTTAACACACACACACACACACACACACACACACACACACACACTCCTTATTCCTGGCAGTCTTACACTATTTCCACTTAAATCAGTATCACTAAAAAGTTAATTAAAACATAAAATAGGGCACAATAAATGAACAGAATCAACTCCTAGAATTTCTACTGATCAAGACATAGAATGGACCACAAGTAAAAGATATTCATCAGCTCCTAAATGATGAAAGAGGAATAGGGAGAGCGTGAAAGAAAAACACCCAGCTCTCGAGGCCACATCTAAGTTTTGACAATGGCACTGGCATAACATACACTTCTGTCCCAGGGACAGAGCAGAAGCAAACTTGAGTAATGACAAGTAACTTTAATTAAACCCCTCCATCTGCTTATAAGCTTGATGAACTTCAAAACGTACTTGCTCACCAAGTCGGGGTCTTTCCAAGCGGTAATCCTTTCTTATTAATCTTTGACAAACTATTAAATTTCCCATTTTTCCCCTGACCAATGGTAGAATGCCCTCTCTCCCTATGATTTACAAGTAGTCTCAGAAATTAGAAAGTGATGTACAGCTTGTACAATTCATTTTAATAGGAATCTGAATGGCTTCCCTTTCCCCTTTTTCAAAATACAATCCTGGATTGTCCTCTCCGTGCATGTGATAAATAACTTGGGTGCAGAAAATGCAGAGATTTTTAAATGGCGAGATAAAAGGCATGATTTTATATTCTGTTTATGAAAGACCTGCTCTCTGGAGGGATAAAAGCTGTGGTCCTGCTGTGTTTCCACCTGCAAAACTCCTATTAAATCTAATAGAACTTAGAGGGGTACACAAGCCACTGAGGATGAAACCTAATTTCCATCTCAGTTCATTTGATTTCCTAAAATTACATCAACGGCAAAATCAGATAGATGGTGGATGCGGGTTTTATGAGCCTTCTAATAGGTAAAACTCTATTTTAGTATTTAAAGAATAATTACCACTCTGGTGAGATTCAGCCTATCGGAACCTAGATTGTCATTTCCTTTCCTTCGTTTGCCCACTGACATAACCGGCCCAACCCCACTCACCACGCTATCGCATGTTAAAGATAACTTAGGAAGAAAAAAGATATTCGTTAAGATGCGCTGCAGATCCAGAATCGCAAAAATCACAAGAATTTCCACGACTCAGAAATCAGAAGGACTTGATCATTAAATTCAATTTTCCACCAGGTGCATCTAAAATGAGTCACAGAGTGGACAGGACATTATGTATTTAGAACTTGGATGAGTAGGATGGTAAAAGAGAGTCTTTAAGCCATCCACTGCAAATACCCTTCGATTATACTGGGGACACACTGCCCAGATGCACTCGTGCCAACAGGTGAATGGGGTTCACTAACTTCAGAAACCTCTGTTTCTTGTCAACACCATTATTGCCCACAAAGTCCATTCTAAGATTATTCAATCCAGTATGCTTGATATAATTGGATTTTCTCTCTCCCTCCACGTTGAAGGACCAAAACGATAATGCTCAGGTATCATCTCAGTGACCACATCTCATAAGTTCAGGCTAAAAATGGTGCCCACAAGCTCTAGCAGAGACCTAGGCACACAAAACCGTGTTCAGTGCACTTGATACTGGTCAATTCAAAAGAAATTAGCTTCAGGGGCGCCTAGGTGGCTCAGTCAGTTAAGCACCGACTCTTGATTTCGGCTCGGGTTATGATCTCACGGTTCATGGGTTCAAGCCCTTCATTGTGGTCTGAGCCTGCTTGGAATTCTCTCTCCCTCTCTCTCTGCCCCTCCCCCCTTGCTCTCTATCTCTCTCTCAAGTTAAATAAAAATATAAAAACAAATTTTTTGAATTAGAAAAAAAAAATTAGCACCAAAAGCCTAGCCCACAACCTTAGCCATTATCGTAACAAATGTTGTCCCCATGTACTAAAATCTGCAAAAAGGCCGTGTTTTCCTTTTTTGAAATGGCAAAGAGAAAATATGATCGACGGCTTAATAGAAAACACAATCCACAATATAAAAATAAAAGGTCATGTCACACTTTGCGAACAGCAAGATTTGTAAATTCATTTCCACCCCCCTTTTCACTATCTAGCATCTACACTTCATAAGAAATCACATTAAAATGAAAAATAGGAGTTTTCCTCTGGTAAGAATGACTAAAGAGCATTCCTTCCTTTTCCTCCCATCAAAAAGTAAATACACTACAAGATTTAATTGTAGTTTATACTGTCATACATCTCAGCGGGATGGCCCATCTGGGGACTGAATCTCTGACACCCTTTAACTTAGACTTCACAACCTTCTGGGCTCTGTTAATTACTCTAACCCAGAAAACAGTCCTCAGAGGGAATATCATCAGTGGGTAACTCATACCAGGGGGTCCCTTTGATTTTGTTTTCTTTCCTTTTTGCGGGAAGAGTAGCCCTGGGATTTTCTTTAAGAGACCATTTATGATGAATACAGTTGGTGGCTTTTCATTTGTTGGCGTATTTTTTAATAACAGGAGAAAGAAATACACTGGCCACAGCTCAATCCTAGAAAGCATCCCTTATCGTTGAGTTCCTCAGCCTCAACACCACTAACATTTTGAGTGAATAATCTGTTATGGGTGGGAGTCTGTCCTGTAGAGTGTAGCATGTTTAGTCACATCCCTGGCCTCTACCCATTGGATGCTGGTAGCTCCAGGCATGTGCCAACAAGGAAACGGGTCTCCAGACATTGCCAAATGGCTCCTTGCAGATAAAACTGACCCCAGTGGAGAACCACTGCTTTACATCAAGAGATAGCCCCTGTAAAATTATTAAGGTTGGCCCTGGCATTATTGGTGGAAAATAATGATGCAATATTGGAGGACAGAGGTCTGTCCAGCCTCTGTGAGTTTCCAGTGCATGTATGTGTCCCCATCACCAATGAAGCTGGCAGCCAAGATCACCAGCACATATATCAATAGACCTATATTTTAAAGGATCTGTCAAACCCTTCATAATGTGCAATCATAAAACTAAAACCCAAAAAAGGAAAATGCCTGTGTCTGCAAAGGAGGGAGGAGGGTTAGCATTTATACATCAGAAAAGGGGAAAACCTTATGCTTCAAAACTGCAGCTTTGGCAAATGCCTGATTTTATAAGATCTATTTTTAAAAGTGGGGGTGGGGAGGAGGTGGGCAGGAAAGCAAAGAAACAGAAAAGTCAACGTATGTTGATAACATCTTTTCATCTTTTTGACATATCAACGAAGTTTTGTTTTGTTTTGTTTTGTTAAAAGAGAGAGAAAGAGACAGGGGGGAAAAGTCAGTAACTCCTGCAGTAAAAATAAAAAATGAGCATACGAGGAAGTAAAGCTAACCATCAGCACTTTTACGCTCTCCTTAAACAAAAAGACACTGATGAGACAGATTCATTTTAACCCCTTGGTAGGAGAGGTTGCCGAATACAGTCTACCACAAGGTATCACTGGAATAAAGAAGATTCCAGTACCATTTAGGGAATATAAAAGCAAACCACGTCTGGCAATTTGAAAGCTAAAAACCTAAGATCACCATCCTTGTCCCCTACGTTGGGTTATTCAGGGGACAAGGCTCCTGCCCCAGTGAAGAGGGTGCCAATCTAGTTCTAACCATAAAATCCAGATTCCACCCCCTCCCCACGCACAAAGTCCACATCTTTCTAACAAGAGAATAAATGTATTCTGGGCCAGAAGTCTTTATGTATCAAACTTCAAATTACAATGCGAAACTAAAACTAACCTACAAATACTTTTAATAGTAAGTGCCCCCCCCGGGGGGGGGGGTGGTAATTAACACTGCTCTCCTGTTCTTTGTGTGGAAGATGCTACCAGACCCATACACAGAATAGCAGGTTTGATGTTACTCACAGAAAACTGATGACAATTTAAGTGACCAAACACTTTTTCCCAGGGGCCTTGGAAACTTATTTTTCTTTACTTCAAACCTACATTCCGGTCTTTCTCTGTGAATGAACGGGGGTCTCGTTGGCACTAAGCGTTTTTCAGAATTTCTCACGGAACCGTAAATCAACCTCAAGGGAAGGTAGTGATTAATACAACAAATGGATCTAGCCACAGTAGATTTTTCACACCTGACAGTCATGTCTTAGAGGAAGTACAAAAGACCCGGAACTGCAACTTTTAACTTTCCAAATGCCTGGCAATTATTCTAACAGACCTGGAAGATCCACAGCCAATAGCTAATTTTGAATCTCTTGAGAAAGAAAGGACATGAGAGCTAGTGCAGGGTGTCATGTCACCCAGGAAGAGAGAGCCTAGTCGACCACCACTCCCATCCCAATGCTGGGCTCTTGTAAAAGAGCCACATTCAAGACACAAGAAGAAAAATTCTTTCAGTGGGAAAAGAAAAAATCTCATCAGGTGTGCCATAAAACATGAACTTCATTTGAAAAGGTATTCTGAGTTTGCAGTATGCTTAGAGAACTGTATCAAACAGACCTTCTAGAAGCAGTATCCAACACAGTGGCTACTAGCCATATGTGGCCAGTTAGGCGCTTGAAATGTGGCTTAGTCGGAATTGAGATGTGCTTACGGTATGTAATACACACTGGATCTCAAAGCCTTAGCAGGAAAAAGAGAACATAAAATATCTCACTAATAATTATTTTGTTGACATGTTTAAAATGACAGTATTATAGAGACATTGGGTTGAATATACTCTTAAATTTAGTTTCACTTGTTAATTTTTCCTTTTTTTTTTTTAATTTTAACGTTTATTTATTTTTGAGACAGAGAGAGACAGACCATGAACAGGGGAGGGGCAGAGAGAGAGGGAGACACAGAATCCGAAACAGGCTCCAGGCTCTGAGCGGTCAGCACAGAGCTTGACACGGGGCTCGAACTCATGGACTGTGAGATCATGACCTGAGCCGAAATCGGACGCTTAACCGACCGAGCCACCCAGGCACCCCAATTTTTACTTTTTTAATGTAATCACTGAGGACATCTCAATACATATGAGACTCGTACGGTATTTTGAATGGACAGCCCTACTCTAGAACAGGAGTCAGCAAACTGTCTGTAAGGGCCTAATGGTAGATATTTCAGGCTCTGTCTCGGTATAAAGAAGCCATGGAAAATATGTAAACAAATCTGTGTGGCTGTGTCCCAACAACATGTTATTTACAAAACAGGCAGAAAGATGAGAATTTGGCCCATGAACTCCAGTTTGCCTACACGAGGTCTAGATCATTAACAGTTCCCGATGAAGAGGAAAATGAATACAACAAGGTCCTGGGATATGAATTCAGCTTGCAACTATGTTTTCGTATCCATCATGGGTTGTGAACAAATCTGAACGTGAATGCCTTTAGCCTGGGCAAGGAGGTTCCAGCTCCCACAGCCCCGCTCCCCCATCACTCCCCAGGTCTGGCCTTCACATGATGGCCATGTGCATTCAGCATTCCGGCTGTAAAATTGGTATTATAAGGAAGAATCAGATCATGGCACGGGCGTTCCTATCAGGAGCTGATAAGTGAATTGACCATATAATTGATCATCCAAACAAACAAAATCAATCTTGAGAACGAACGTAGGCATAATTAATAATTGTATCTGGATAACAGGCTTCCACCAGAATGTATAGTTACCCTACTGATAAAAGAAACGAGGCCTACAACAAATATACTGGAAAACTTTCTCCAAATTGCAGACATAAACAAAGAAGGGAACGGCCCGTGCCATTTCCTCTGTAGCACGTCGTGTTACTACTAAACACACACACTGCACCTATCTCAGGGCTGACCTCCCTTACCATCTCTCCAATGAACACTGTATGGGCCTCACCTTTTCAGTCAGCTACCTAGGCTCTATTTCAACATCCCTGGGGAACAATCCTGGATTCAGTCTGGGAGGGTCATGCCTTCCCTATCCAAATCATGAACTACCGATTTTTAAAAGTTCCACCTAAGCTGGGTAATGAATACATCGGGGTATATACACTACTCTACTTTGGCATAGTATCCACAAAAAAAATCTTTTCAGGTTCCCCTCAGACTTTAGGGCTGTAGCACGAAACTCAATAAGCTTCAGATAACCAGCTGCGCACATAATAGAGCAAGGATGCGCCTGACAAGTCTGGAAGCCTGAGCCACCAGGTGTTTTGAGAAAGTTCTTGCTCCCAAACAGCCCTCCCTGCCTCCTGTGCTGTGGACAGCTGCCTCTCCGTTGATGATGGGGAGCCAGCATTAAGATAATGCTGTCGCTGTGAGTGGCAGAGCCCAGATACAGAAATAAACAACATCACAGCATCCCTGACCGCAGTCTTGGGCAGCCGGACGCAACCAAAACCGAGTACAACACAAACTTGATTCATTTCCTTTACTGTGGAAATCAACTTGAGTTGAGTTTCCATTGCTTGCACCTGATGGAGATTATTCATCTAACCATCACCTTCTTGCCCAGGGTGCCCTCCCACTCCTCTTCTCTCTGTGTGAGTGTAAAAGTGTACACACACACACACACACACACACACACACACACACGCACACACCCTCCAGGTATACAGACCACTGGGGAGTAATCATGAAAATTTGTGTGCTTTTGAAGCAAAATTAAGCAGTCAGAAGCCATTTCCCACCTCACAAGCACTCCCCTGAGCTGCCAGTGCATCTGTTTTGTGGAAGCAGCTGGTTACACAGTTTTTACCTCACCAGGAAGTCACTTCCCACAGGGACACTGAAACTGCCAGTGCCGGGTCGGGGGCTCCACCGGAACAACACTGCAAATGAAGCTTTTAACAGATATCTGCTTCCCACCTTGCTCCTTCCTCAAGAGAACTGTTGAGAGCTACGTCCACACCGCAGGTGACTCTCCATTCCCCACTCCTATCACCTCAGGAAAACATACTTTTCTTCATTTAGCTCGGACACACCAACCCTGAGAGGCAGGAGTAAGCCCTGGGACACCCTCTCGGGGAGCTCAGGCTTCAGAGACAACGTGGACATCATCCAGCAGGAGCACCTCTAGAGCGACAAAGATGCCAAAATGCAACCCTGAGAATCTCTACACGTCTCTACGCCTACGACCCTGCTAGTAAAAACTCTTTCATCCTCTACCAGGGCTCAGGATAGTTTCAAGCCATATGGTTTCGTGTTTGATTGTTCTTATTTTTGAAATTGGTGCTGGAGCAGCAGGACATCCGTCTCTAACTCACCGGGAAGCCCTAGCACCTTCCACAAAGATGGCTCTATGAAAAAAAACACATCAAATAAATGTCAAACCAACAGTACCTGCCCTCCCACCCCACCCCCAGACACACACATACACAAACTAATTCGTTTGCATAATCTCGGCAATATTTATTAAGCAACTACAGTTTGCCAGGCATCGGACTCAACATTGCACCATGGATTACTGCATTTAATGTTTACTATGTTCCCATCGTTAGCCCCCTATTACAGAGGAGGAAACGGAGACACGGAGGGTTTAAGCAACTTCTGCAGGGTACACAGCTAGGAAGCAGAAGAGCTGGAATCCACACCCAGGCTGGTCTGGCTTCAGGGTCCACACTCCAATGTGAGTCATGTACCATCTTCCAAATTGAGAAGTATATACTATTTCAAATTAGAAATTCAATTCGTTGCTAATAAATACACTTATTGTTCTGGAGAGGAAAACATTATCTCATGCCCTCGAGGGAACAGAGCCTAACTCCCTACTCTTTAGATATGGCTGCTCATAGTGATTATCCTCTGATCCATACAATGTGGGAAAGCTGGGGGTGGGAAGTTGTTACTTTACAGTAAAGAAAGTTAAAAACTAATACCGCAAGCCAGGTGATCAAGGTCAACATCAACAGGCATAAATTGTGTTGATAGCATGCACCTGTGGATATGATATGATGACAATGCCACTTTACATCTGCTCTGTTCTACCCAGAAACCTACAACCCCAGGCTCATCGTGAGAAAAAAAAAATCAGGGGCGCCTGTGTGGCTCAGTCGGTTAAGTGTCCGACCTCAACTCAGGTCATGATCTCACGGCTCGTGAGTTCAAGCCCCACATTGGGCTCTGTGCTGACAGCTCAGAGTCTGGAGACTGTTTCAGATTCTGTGTCCTTCTGTTGCTCTGCCCCTCCCCTGCTCATGCTCTGTCTCTCTCACTCTCTCAAGAATAAACATTAAAAGAAAAAAATCAGGGGCACCTGGGTGGCTCAGTCAGTTAAACATCTGATTCTTGACTTTGGCTCAGGTCGTGATCTCACGGTTTGTGAGATCGGTTTATGAGATCGAGCCCCACGTCAGGTTCTGCACTTAGAGAAAGGAGCCAGCTTGGGATTCTCACTCTCCCTCTGTCTCTGTCCCTCCTCTGCTCATATGTGCTCACTCTCTCTCTCTCTCTCTCTCTCCCTCAAAAGTAAACAAACTTAAAAAAAAAAAATCAAACACAAATTGAAGGATATTCTACAAAGTATTGAATGAATACCCCTTATGTCAAGAGCATCAAAAAACAAGCAAAGTCAGAGAAACTGTCACAATCCAGAGAACCTAAGGAGACATGACAACTAAATGTAATGTGGTCTCCTGGATGGCATCCTGGAACAGGACATAACATTAGGAATAAACTAAGGAAATATGATGAGTAAATGTGAACTTTAATAACAATGCATCAATTGTGGCCCTTAAGTATGACAAGTGTACCAAACTGTAAGAGATCGGTAAGAGCAGAAATTGGATATAGGATATATGGAAACTTTCTGTACTTTCTCTGCAATTTTTTCCACAAATCTAAAACTATTTGACATAGGGGCGCCTGGGTGGCGCAGTCGGTTAAGCGTCCGACTTCAGCCAGGTCACAATCTCGCGGTCCATGAGTTGGAGCCCCGCGTCGGGCTCTGGGCTGATGGCTCAGAGCCTGGAGCCTGTTTCCGATTCTGTGTCTCCCTCTCTCTCTGCCCCTCCCCCGTTCATGCTCTGTCTCTCTCTGTCCCAAAAATAAATAAACGTTGAAAAAAAAATTAAAAAAAAAAACTATTTGACATAAATGGTTTATTTTTTAAAAATGTTTATGCCCCTAATAGTTGAGGAAAGGTGTGAAAGATCAAGAAACTTTCAGTTTCCAGTTCTAGCAATGAAGGGAACTGCGCTCAGAAACAGAATGCCGGCCCCAGGCTATAAAGCTCTGCCTCATCAACAGGAACCCAAAAAGTTGTCATGCTTCTACTTTGTTCCACGGACTGCTTCATTCTCTAGTTGCACTCAATGATAGAAGCAGATTATTTAATTCCCACTCTTGAACTATCTCAGCTATCATGCTGGGTATTTTTTCAGCCAGCTACTAACTGAAAACATTCACGAAAAAAACAAAAACAAAAACAAAAACAAACCTACAAACATTTACAAAAAAAAACAAAAACAAAAACAAACCTACAAACATTTACAAAAAAAAACAAAAACAAAAATACTCCTTCGTTAAGGGCCCCTTCAATGCAAAGATAAGAATGAGAGAATTCAAAATCATACAAAGGTTAAAAAAAAAAAAAAAACAGTAACTACCAGAACACTTTGAATGTCTTACGAGGATGGTAAAGAACAAGCTTTTTAAAAAGCAAAGTGACTGAAAATTTTCATTCTTTTCTGGGAACTGTTTTGTACAGAAGTCTCAGAGAAAGAGACATAAATTGCAAAGGATTTTGACCAGCACTACGTTGATCATTACATTGATATTATTTACAATGCCCAAAGAATCCTTCCTAACCTATGGAAAGAATAAGCGATTGGTTACTTACCGTAGCATACAGTGTTCTGGTGCGAACTTACGGGTGGGGGTGAGCAGCCTGAAATGTTGAGTTGGAATCTACAGTTACAGTTATATCCATTACCTTCCACAATTATCTGATGGGTTTCGTTCCTACAGCCCAGCTACTAAACTCTTTAAAAGCTCTTGACAGTGCTGGGCATGGTGAGCCTTTGTGGAAAAAAGCTTATTCCTTTGAGAAATGATTCATTCAATCGTCTGTGTTAAAATGTAGACAAATAATTTAAGACGAAAGAAGAAAAGTACGTAGCCATATTGTCCCAAAAGAAGAACTACATATTTGGGGGACGCCTGGGGGGCTCAGTTGGTTGGGTGTCCGACTCTTAAATCTCAGCTTAGGTCCTGATCACACAGTTCATGGGATGGAGCCCCACATCCATCCCCCTTGGGATTCTCTCTTTCCCTCTCTCTCTCTGCCCCTCTCCTGCTTATGCTCTCTCTCTCAAAAACAAATGGATATTTAAAAAAAAAAAACTTTTTAATAAAAAGGAAGAAGAACTGTATGTTTGGATTCATTCAGTAGACAGTCTGAATGCTAGGAAGAAAATCCCACTGACCTGGTTTTTCTCTTTTTTTTTTTTCTTTCTCTTCTTCCTTCTTTCCTTCCTTCCCCCACTCATCCTCTTTTTTTTGACACTGACAATTAGAACTGAAGATCAGGGACCGCAGGAGCGGGAATCCTGGTAAGACACCCCTCCACACCTTGCTCACAGCAAGTGGCACTACACGATCCTGGCCTCTGCCTACAGACCCAGGGCTTGGCTTACCAACTCTGAACGCAAAGCTCCAAGGAGCCACTGGCAATAAATGGCACCAGACAGGAAACCTATTCGCCACTCCAGAAAACCAAAACCTCGACTGACACAGGAGGGCTGAGAGAGCTGAAATGTCTACTATATAAGGCTAACACTAGAACTAAAAGAACCCAGCCTGCCAGTCCCCAGGCCCGTGCTTCTGCTTCTACAAGAAGCTGCCTTTCTTTCTCACAGTGATATTCGTACCAAGGCTTTCCTCTCCTTTGTTACAGAGTGAAAGAGATATGGAAACATTTAGTCTACACCCAACGCGGATAT
The DNA here is from genome assembly GCF_022837055.1 of Prionailurus viverrinus. NCBI lineage: Eukaryota > Metazoa > Chordata > Mammalia > Carnivora > Felidae > Prionailurus > Prionailurus viverrinus. The sequence continues at coordinate 28,731,528 of NC_062562.1, read as the reverse complement.
ACCTCCATAATGACCTTATTTCGTGAGGTGGAAGACACCACTGATTATAAAGACTCATCCCATTTTCAGGGATGTTCATATGTGGGGGGAAAAACACCCAATAACCATTTTCAAACACTACTAAATGAAAATTACATTCTGATTTCAGAGATGTTAAAATGTGAAGAAGGAAAAAAATCTCACTATCGAGGAGATCTACAGCATCACATAATCCACAGGGTAAGCCTCTAACACGGTAAGCATCCGCTCTGCATTTCAGACAAAATGGAAGCGAGGCTCAAAGAGTAAGCGATGGACATCCTAGCCCCTGGGAATCATAGGAACATTCACACGATCCCCAACCTTTAATAGTCTGACGGATCAGGAGCAGGCTTTCGACCTTTCCCTGAAGTCCTTCTTGATTTCTTATTTCCAGGCACGTAAAGATGGGTCCAAAAACTAGCCCTTCACCTTAGTGAAAACAACGATTACATAAAACCGTATGTAGTAACCCCATCACTGGTGTTTGTTCTCCGAGGAGTTGTGAATACTCATTATGTGCCAGGAGGCCCTATGTGAAAACCGAGTAGCCAGCAGAGAAACAAAATCCTCACTATGGGGTCTAATAAGAGAGAGAAAACAATAAACAAGTTAGTAGCAATAACACAAGGTGACAGATTGAGGTGAGACAGCTCTGGAGGGGCCACACCTATGAATCAACATGTAACTGGTTGATTCAGGGAGAGGGGATTCAGGCCTGAAGAAGGAAGCAGAGAAGACCATGCACACAAGCATCCAATGGTATGGTCAAGAAGCATGGAAGAACAACAACGCTCTGGCTCTTGCCAAAAGGTTCATCCCACACACAAGAGGCCATGCAGGTGTCAATCCTTTCTAAGCAACTACACCTCTTCATTTGCCCCAGGAACCAAGTTCTGCTTGTTCAGGCTCTGGTACGGGCAGCTCTTGGTTCTCCTGGCTGCTGGATTTAATGGCGCATCGTTAGTTACCCCAAGGGTCAGGGCCATTCATTATTTCTGTCCTTTTTTGTTTTCAGTCATTTAAGAGGAAAACCTATCGATAATCTTTGCTTTGGGACTGGTTTCCACAAACTTCTTTTCTATTTCTGCAGCTAAGATTAAAAGGCCACGGATGCTCAGGAAACCTAAGTCAAGTTACCTGAGTATGGACTGCACGAATAATAGTACCAACCATCGCACTCCCGGGTCATCACTCTCTTTAATCTTGCTCAGTGGTTAACATCTGGGAAACGCTCCCTCGCCTCCCGGAGACATTACTTTCAGTTATAAGCTATGAGGACGTCCCCTCTGGTTATCAAATTTAATGTGATGATTATTAAAGAGAATTTGCTATATTAATGCCCACTTTCAACTTGAGGGCCCGAGCTACAAATTTCTTCTCATTTTGGCTGGTGGGGAGTAGGCCAAGGACGAAACCTGAATAAAGTTAAGGAGAAAGCTGCTGCTGTTCAATTATTTAATATGTCACGAAAGGCAGAGGTGGTGACTTATTACCTACCCAAAGGTAGTGTTAAAAAAAAAAAAAGAAAGAAAGAAACAATAGGGCCAAAATGAAGCCAGCTGTGCTAAACCCCACGCCAGCAAACCAAGACTGAGTATCTACCCTAATTACAGTTTCAGCCTCTCCCAAGGGGTGGAATTTTAAACCAATCAGTCTGGAATTTCCTGGTTGGCACTAGCGAGGTAATCAGTCTGATAAGCTCCCCTGCCTTCCCCTAAAGGAAGGTAACCTTGCCTAAAACAATCCAGTCTTTTCAATTCCCTTGTCCCAACACTCCTTCTGCCGAAAAAAGCCATCATTTTGCACAGCTCCTGGGAGCTTTTTTCTGTTGGCTAGATGGGATGCTGCCCAATTCATGAATCACTGAATAAAGCCAACAAGATCTTCCCATTTACTCGGCTGAATTTTGTTTTTTAACAATGATTACCCGCAAAGCCACAATGAACGTTTGCTATCCAGAGACGGTGGGTGGAGGGAGGGGTCAGCACAGTAAGCTTCAAGTTCTACAGTGTAACACGAATTAATGGCCTCAGTAAAAATGATAATAGTTGGTATCTACTGAGCACTTACCAGCCAGGCATCTGTATTTTGCCATATAACCTCTTGACATTTTGTTTTGTTTTAAATTTTTTTAATGTTCTATTTATTCTTGAGAGAGAGAGAGAGAGAGAGAGAGAGTATGAGCAGGGGAGGGGTAGAGTAAAAGAGGGACACAGACTCTGAAGCAAGCTCTAGGCTCAGAGCTCTCAGCACAGAGCCCGACACGGGGCTCAAACCCACAAACCGTGAGATCATGACCTGAGCTGAAGTCGGACGCTCAAACGACTGAGCCACCCAAGCACCCCGACTTCTCAACATTTTGAAGGTAGATATTGTTTCCATCTATTTTTACGGATGGGGAAAAAAAAAACAACCTTAATATTTAGTGATGTTCAATCCTCATGACCTCCACAGCCTGCACTCTTAAGGCCTAGACCACAAGGAAATGCAATTCAGAGGCTCAGTCCATGAGCAGTTGCACTCAGACCACCAAGATCGAACATCCCAGCTCCCCTACTGGTTAGTCGCATGACCTCGGATAGCCAGTTAACCATTCCCGGCCTCAGTTCCCTTGTCTGTAAAATAGGACCATCATGTGGATCAATGTCCAGAGTTGGCTGAAGGATTAAACGGGACACCTGGCAGGGTGTCAGACTATACCAGGCTAGTCACTGATGCTACTACTCAAGCCCCCACTTTCCTGCTTGATTTTACAACATCATTTACTTACTATTAATTTATTTTAGCCATCCGTGGTATAACCAAATGAGTCCCAACACCATCACTGATACAACATGAGCCAGAAATGATACAGCATAAAGCACACCAGATTCCTTTCTCAGCCACAGAGAAGACTCAGCCCATCACCAGCGAGAGAGCTGTTGTAAACCAATTCGAAGAATACAAACACCAGTTTTTAGATATGCTCTAGACACAACCTGATGAATTTAACTCAGTTCTCAAAGTACACAACCTGTAGATTATGGTTAAAATGCATAAGGGGAACGCTCCATGTTTTAAAGACGTTTACATATTCAACTAGCAGGCAGCAATCTGCTTCTGGTATAACAAAGCATGCTATCACTGACGTCTACATTTCAATTTTCTTTACACCCAAACAACAAAATATTTAAACAGTTAACATCTGCTCAAAGACCTAGGAGATGAAAAACTTCGGAAGGCATAGGCAGTGTGTTGACTGCAGAAAAAGTCAAATTACATAGGGGCCAGATTTTCGAAGGCCTGACCTATTGTGTCAGAAAAGGAGAGCCAAATGCCAGGAAATGTATGGAGGGAAAAACTGAAACCATAAACAATCTGAGAAAATTTAAATGAACAGATGGCAACAGGAAAATAAAGACAAGGAGAATTTTTAAAAAACAGTAAATCTAACATATCCCTTAGGAAGAAAAAAAAAAAAGATACCCCAAACACGAATCCATAATGATTTTTTTTTAGTGTTTATTTATTTTTTGAGAGACAGAGTGCAAGCAGGGGAGGGGCAGAAAGAGAGGGAGACACAGAATCCAAAGCAGGCTCCAGGCTCTAAGCGGTCAGCACAGAGCCCGATGTGGGAATCGAAACCATGAACCGTGAGATCATGACCTGAGCCGAAGTCAGGATGCTTAACCAAGTGAGCCACCCAGACGCCCCACAAGTCCATAATAATTAAGCAAAATAAATCTTATTCTTATTTTTAAAAAGTAAAATGCAGGTGGGGATAGAATCAGGGGAAAGTAGAAGAAAGGATGTACATAAAAGCATTTATCCAAAATCATTTTCTGTGCTCATACTTGAACAAACTAAACACAAAGTAGTCCTCTAGCATGAAGCAGATATACCAAAACTGTGTCATTATCCACTTTGGGGGACGTCGCCTCCTCTATGTTGATCAGTTTACTCCAACAAGCTAACTGGTGGGAACGACTTTAACAGGCCATGGATAAACATCAGTTTTGCTTTAACTGAATAATCGAAAAGCTTTTTACTTCTGTAACGCACGAGAAACCAGAGAACAGATGATTCACACAAGTCCTTTTTTACAATGTAGCCAAACCAGGAATTAATTTTGATTCTTTTAGCTAAAAGGAAACCGGCAAGGGTGTGGGGGGGGGGCCAGAGAGAAGACAAGTAGACCGCACTGAGACAGCTGCAGCTCAACTCCTTTCAATTTGGAGGTTAAAGCCCTGTGCTAATAACAGTAGCTTCTGGTTATTATTAAATCAGTGACTTTTTGTGGCCCTCTTCCCCTGTGTATGACCTGGGTAACTTTTAATTGAGAGGAGCATAAATCTAGGTGGACAAAGGAAAGAACCAAGGAACTGAATAGCTTAACTAATTGGAAAGTTTAAGGAATAGGGCTTCAGGGACTACAGAGGTATCATAATGGCTCTGATTCTTTTTCTAATTTTCAGACCAAAATGTTGTCCTCACAAAGCCAAAACCGCAACACACTCTCCCTTTGGATGACAAACACATTGAAAAGAAGAGAAAACTCTCTGGGACCAACCGGCTGGCTCATTCAGTAGAGTGTTCGACTCTTGATCTCAGGGTGGTGTCTTCAGGCCCCACATTGGACACAGAGCCTACTTAAAATGAATGAATGGATGAATGAATGAATGAATGAACAAGAAGAACTTTCCATTTGGAGGGGTCCACCTAGCAAACCTAGGAAGAAACTCATGAATTTTGCTGGGGACACAGAGCCAGCCTTCAAACTGCCACTATGGTGGTACAGGCCAGGTACTCTGACAAGCCTGGGGGACATCTACCCCATCCATGTGAAAGGCAACCATCTGGGTAACTGGCCCACACCCGTTCTGATCACCGGGATGGACAACCCTACGAGCACTGTGTAGAGTGGGGTGCAGAGTGGACCTGGGGAAGGGATGGGCTGGACCAAGAAGGACAATTCTTGAGATGCCTCCAGTACTCTCACGCCTGTTCAGCCTTGGAGACCTTTTCCTCCCTGGGGTTATATTTCTTGTGCCACCCTCAAAGCCTCTCTTTAGCCAGTGAACGGTACGCTGTGGGAGGGGAGAAGAAAAGAGAGGAGAAAACATTCCATGGAAAAAAGAATTAAGGAAATGGGAAAAGCACACCTAAGATTTTTTGAAACCAAATTCCTGAATTCTTTGGTGGGAATGGGCCTAGAATTGAGAACGATGTGGCATGTGCCAACATGAGGCCCCTAAAAGTAGTCTGATGGGCAAAGGAAAGCCGTAAGTCTCCTGTGCTGAGGAAGGGGAGGGGCTCAGCATCCCTGAGTTTGCCAGAGGCCCCTCTGGTTACATTGTACCAACTGTAAGACTACAGACCCTCTCACCTCTCCTGTCCTTCCCCCCAAAAAGGTCGGTGCTCTGAGGTCACAGCAACCCAAGCAGAAAGTTGAGCTTTAATAACTGAAGTATTCCAGGGGCACCTGGGTGGCTCAGTCGGTTAAGCATCTGACTTTGGCTCAGTTCATGATCTCACTGTTTGTGAGTTTGAGCCCCAAGACAGGCTCTATGCTGACAGCTCAGAGCCTGGAGCAGGCTTTGGATCCTGTGTCTTCATTTCTCTCTACACTCTCCCCCACTTGCACGCGCACGCTGGCTCTCTCTCTCTCTCTCTCTCTCTCTCTCTCTTGCTCGCTCCCCCTCTCTCTCAAAAATAAACAAACATCAAAAAAAAAAAATCTAAAATATTCCAGCCTTTAGAACTCAGAGTCCTGCTTATTATTCATGAACATGCATCAAATATGTATTTTTCTGCCTTCTTCTCTTAAAGCTCTGCAAATCATTAACAAAACCAAAAAAGTGAGAAGAGATTAAAATTAATTCATTAATAAATAATTCCTCTGAACACAAAAGAGTACCTTAAACAATGTTCCAGCTAGCACAGAGATTTGTGGTTTGTAGAATAATCACCAAGAAAGGATTACAAATAAATTTATTATAAATATAGCAGTCCTGGGTGTCTAAAACTGTTACAAATATCTGCCCAATCTCTGCCTCAAGCAGATTATCTACATAATAGGATCAGTTTAGTTCCTCAAGTTACTTGATGAGGTTGAATCAAAGACTGGAACGACATGTCTCAAGGAACTCATCTTTACAAGAGGAAATAATTTCCCAGCCTCTGTGGGAGCAAGCCTGAATTACAAATCTAAGAAACAAGACATACTAAGTGTCCTAGGTAAATGTTCTTGCTTGTCCTGCCTACTGAGAAACGATGGTTTCTGGCTTCCCAAAACTATCCTCAAAGCTTGAGAGCTAATAGCTCTGGATTAATTATATATAAATATATGGAGAGAAGTAAAGTCAAATAATAAAAATTACATCATGCTTCTTCCCCTGTTTCATGAATAATTGAGCAACATGGCAATAACTGATTGGATTGTTGTTGTTTTAAACTGATGACCCATGCCTCATCTTAGCACAGTAAGAGGAAAAAAGCAGTGTTGATTTATAATTCGTTTCAAGCAAGAATTCCTTTGGTAATATACAACAGATCAAAAGATCAGATTTTACATATATTCTATCTTATTGATATACAAAGACTTATCTACAAATCAATCATTGTACCTACCAATGGCAGAGATGAATGGCTTATTCAGGCATATTTTACTAGATAAAATAATTAAACCACGAAGTGAATAACTGAATTTCAGGAAAAAACTTACCAAAAAAAAAAAAAAATCAGGCAAATCAAAGAACTTTAGAGACGGAAGGGATTTTGAGACTGAGAAGTTGCCTTAATGAAACTAACTGAAAAAACCAACAGCAAAGCAAAGTGCAACAAAGCTTCTACAGCTATATTTGTCCCATGTCTATGTAGGGAAAGTATACATTTATAATCTTACCAAAGAAATTTTATCCATACTTTAATCCATGAAGGTCAGCAACACATCAATAGCAATTCGGTTCTTTATGACAATTCTTATCTAACTCTAAAAGCTCAAATAAAGTCACTATTGATGTTTGCAGTCAAATAGCATCTGGTCTGAGTTTTGCCATAAAGCTTGATTTTAATCTAAAGCACTGGGCTAAGAAATTTTTCACTCAAATGCAAGTTCATAATAAAGAGGCTCTCGGGATAGCTCTCCCGAGAAAAATGGTACGAGCAACTGCAGAAGATAAGGAATTTCTAAATTAATGGAAAAAGAATGGGCCCTCAGGGTTCCCCTGGTGCGGGTGTGAGATGGGGAGAGGGCAGCAGCCCCCTGCCCTCCACTGGCCGTGACAGTCATGGTTCAGTGCTCAGTGGACACACACACACAGGTGCAGTCTGTGAACTCGGCAAACTCAGGTAGGCATCATCCATCCAAGTAAATGCAGCAAATGACAAACACGTTGACCATGCTGACCCCTGAAGTACCAGGAAAGAGCTCAGGAAAATGAAGTCCTATAAAACTTGATGTACAGAATCTCAACTAGGGCAACACATGCCCACTTGCAAAAACTCACTTTATGCACAAAACTCACTCCCCCAGATGAAAGAACTACTTTCCCAGCATTATCTTTACCTTGCCTCACTTAAAACAGAAGCCTAAAATAATACCAGCTCCTATGGAACAAAGTATATCCGAAGTAGTACGTTATCTGTGAACAAATGTACATTACCATAATAAACATTTAGGATTTCTGAGCTCTCTGCCATTTTCAAATAAAATACTTATTTAAATGAAGACATGGCGACTTTCAGATACGTGGGGTCATTTGAAAAGAAAAGAAAATCATCAATATAAAAAAAAAGTGAAAAGCGCTAACAGGTCTTTGTGAAGGAGGAATATGGTATTGTTTTCGTCTTCCTCATGGTCCCAAGAACATTGTCCCAGGAACGTTTCATGCTTTACTACTGTAGCACTGGTAACACTGTATATGTAGTTGCCCATTTGTGGTCTCCCTAACCAGGAGGAGGTTCAGCAAAGACAAGGAGTATGTCTTAATCATCTTTGTATTGTGAAAAGACAAACATACCAGTGCTCAAGACATATGCCTGTTAACTGAATTTAATGCAATGAGTATAAGACACAGCACCCAAACATGAGCGAGGAGAAAGACACATGCAAAATAACAAAGAGGGGTATTAACGATTACATCCCAAAGTGACAATTCGTCAGCCAAGGCAGACAGCTGATCTGGCAAGAGCCTTCATCTAGAAAAGTCAGTCACCGTGGCCCATGGCCAAATATAGGTCTCTCTTTTTCTAAATAAAATTTTCCCAGGGACGCCTTCGTGGCTCAGTCAGGTAAGCACCTGCCTCCAGATTTCAACTCAGGTCATGATCTCACAGTTTGGAAGGTGGAGCCCCGCATCAGGCTCTGAGCTGTCAGTGTGTTCTTTATCTCCGTCTCTCTTTCTCCCTATGCCCCTCCCCAGGCTCACATCTGCAAGCTCATGCTCTCTCGTGCTCGCTCTCTCCCTGAAAATTATAATTTTTTTTTTTTTAAGTTTTCCTGGAACACAGCCCTGACCATTCATTTAGGAACTGTCTACAGGTGCTCCCGCAAAGCAGCTCTGCTAACAGATGCCATGGAAATTCGATGCCCTACAAAACCGGAAGTATTTATACCCTGTGGCTCTTCACAGAAAAAGTGTGTGACCCCTGGTCTAGTGCAACCTGTAGCTAGAATTTGGTGGACCCATGGACTTGACATGAAACCAGGAAATTGGTTTTATTCTCAACAAGCTCAAATTGGTTGTTGAACTGGGCATTCAGTATTTCCTTCGGTTCCCACATGTCGACAAAACCACAGCACAATGAGCAGTACCTGAGAATTTATCAACAGAAATCACTCACATTATGGTTGCTGCAGGTATCTCAAAACACCACCGACATTCACTGCAACTTCAAGATGGTGACAGCCGTGAGACCCTGCTACTGGCATCTTGCTGTGTAACATAGTAATAAAACGCTCATGTAAGATCAAGTCACAAACGGTCATATTTTGGTAGCTATCTCAACAATTACTTCTCTCCGTGATCCTATGTACTCTGATACATGCAGTTAAAATGGCGATTATAAATACAGTAGTCCTAGGCACCTGAAATGCTTTCTAATCCCCAGGAGAAACGGGAGTCTTTGTCTGGATACTTAAACTACCCCATGCAGTACAGCTGGAGGCTGAAAATAGCACTCGGGACCATGGGAATGAATCGCTATTAAACTGGGAAAGGAAAAGAAGTTGGCCAACGTGGCCAATTTTGAGGACAGAGGAAGAAGTAAGCGGCAGGAGGCTCCCAAACTCGGAACTACTATCTTTAGATACTCTGGCTATTGCTACAGAGTCTTTCTTTTTTTCATACAAACCCACATGTTGGCAGTTTCCCCCACATCAGGCGCCATCTTCAAGAAGAAAGTACAACAGTGGAGACAGTGTCCTTGGGGAATCGATGGCCTAATTTCAGTACTTTGAACGGGACTCCACTGGGTAACGAGGGGTATTACGACAGCCATTGTGGGCACGAGTGCCTACCTAAAAAGGCAATTCTCCTAATAAGCGGAAATAGCTTTACAGCCCATCAAGTCAATAAATCGGCCTTTTAAGAAGTTTCTAGGAACAAATTGATTTTAACAACTCCATAGGAACCATTGTGATATAATTGTGTCCATCACACCAAAAATTAAAGGCTTCAAATAAGGAATGAACATTAAGGTCCAGAACAGGCAAAGAGAGACATTTATGGTCCACGGGGTCAGTGATGGAGCAATTATCAGCTCTCCAGAAGAACCTAATAAAAGCAGACCATGGAGATCTGGTTACTGTCTGTCCAAGTAAAAAATCCTGTGTTAAGAGCGGGAGGGGGCTTTTACTTAAGAGATCACTGCAAACCAAAGCAGGCGCAATACCACTCCCAACCTCCCCAGTTTCAAACACCAATGAGGTAGCTCATCCACTGAAACCAAACACAGGAAAGGTTTCTCAAACTGAGACAGTGTGATTCTACCAAAGCTGCCTTAGGGCCACTAAGAGCAAGGCAGAAGAGAGTAACCGCCCAATTTAAATAATTCCTTGTAGGGAGTTTTTCTTGTTTCTGGATTCTTTCCAAAATAATTTCCTTAACTTTAATCATCAACAGGAAATATAAATGAACACTGAAAAGCCACTATGAATTATTCATCACTGTGATCCCCTCTTCAACAAGCTCCATATTAGAAAAGGGGGGCGGGGAGGGACACATTAAATGTTCAACTCAACAAGTTACTTGTTTCTTAAAGAACTCTTTTTCTTCCCCTCTCCCCCTTTTCCACACAAACAATGCAGCTCTTGGGAAGAAATTAAGAGATTCTTTCAGCCTGTGTTATAAAACACATTTGAAGAAGCACATTAGGTCACCTACTCTTTTCCCTTTTGGGATATACATTAAAGACGGAAACTGTACTTTGCTGAGAAAAACCAGCAGTGGGATGGGGGAACACCAGAGTGGTGATTCAGAAAAAATGCAGAACACATCTATTTTTTCCCTTGTCACTTAGGCATAGGTGCAGTGTGTACGGCTTCGGTCCCACTGGGACATTTCAAAGATAACCATGCTCAATTGTCCCCAGATTTAGGATATTCTAAATCTACATGATCTAATCAGAGAGAGAATAATAGTTTTAAAGTATATTCGTTCTGGGGCCCCTGGGTGGCTCAGTCAATTGAGCATCTGACTCTTGATTTTGGCTCAAGTCATGATCCCAGGGTCATGAGATGGGGGCCCACCTCGGGGCCCATGCTGAGCGTGGACCCTGCTTGGGATTCTCATTCTCTCTCCCTCTCTGTCTCTCTCTCTCTCTCTCTCACTTTCCTTTGGCCCCTCTCCCTCGCTCATGCTCACTCTCTCTCTCAAAAAATAAAAAATAAAATATATTACTCACAAAACTTGATAGATATGTCATTTCTAGTGTTTGAAAAAATTATTAGACAAATATCATAACAAAAAGACCACAAAAGGTAAAAGCAGTCCTCTCCCCATAAAATAACACTTCTGCCTATTCCTGACCCCACCATCTTTAGCAAGGATTTCTTTGCCCTTTTCCAGACTTTCCCTACTTTAACTCTCCAACCACTCTTAAATTCCTACAAAAATATGACTACCGCCCTGGTCTGTTCAAAACTTTTCTTAAAGCTCTCTAAAGATAAAGGACTACATCTAGTGACAAAGTGATAATGAGATAACGCCACCTGAGGTTCAGCTATCAAGTCAACCCACGGCCACCAAACACTGGCCAAACTAAGCTTGGGTGTCTCACGTGCCTTCCTGGTCATGAGGTGATTACCCTAACCTGCCATCTGTGTTCTTTTCTCACATTAAAAGCTAGGAACAAACAAGGAAGGAGAAAAGGAACAAAATGAATTTTTTCGGAGCTAAAATAAAGTGCCAATTGCCCAAGGCAAATCTTCCTCTTTTAATTTCTGAGCAACTACTCTGACGGGCACATCTGATGCCACCTACTCCACCTCCTTCAGATAACAAGGGAAAAAACGGTTTGTTTGTTTTTTTTTTCAATTCTACAGCGAATGCGGGGGGGAAGCAAGACACATATAATGATTTGGGGAACCTACACGTGATGTTCATTTAAAGTGGCATTTATTTATAAATCTAATTAGTGAATCACTTTCCATTTAGGAAAGGGCTAATGGGTCACCAAAATAAGAAGGGGTAGTACAGACATCGAAGGAAGGGAAGAGGTGGGAGAGAAACGAACCGTGTGCATGTGTGTGCGTACGTGTGTGTATATGCAAAAGACTGTTCACTAGGATATTATCATCATGATTCTCCATATATGTTCACACCTGTTCACATGACTTCTACTGAAATCTTTATTGTTGTCTATGCATACCTGGATATAAATGCTGAATTCCAAGATTTGTCAATGAGTGCCAGCACGCTTTCAACTTCATGGGTAACATTTTATATTTCCCATTGTATGTTCTCCCTGAAGGACATTGGTTCATCAAGTGTGCACTGTCAACTGAAGCCAGGTCTACACCCGCAAAATAGAGCAAGACCGACACAAATTATAACACGACTTTAACACCCAAAAATACCACTTTAACCAGAAACGTGCCGCTAATGAAAGTCTAAGGATTGGGGAAGGACTTTAATTAGCCTGAATTATCTGGATAATGACATTGATTTTTGCTAAAGTAAATTCACTCTTAATTGGTAAAGCTAATTATGTAAATATATATCTCTTCTACAATTTTCTAGATTATTCGATCCAAAGGGTCTTCTGTTTGATTTTTCTAGGTAAGTGCTAAATTCTGCACTTCATTTCACACTTGTATAAACAAACCCCTGATGTGAACATGACCTAAAAAAGCACGTATATCTCCTGTTCTGTCCTCCCTCTAATTACAACATTCTAAAAACCAAACACGGCAGAGGTTAATGTGCAGAAGCTATACTTAATTCACAAATATGGCTTGGAAAAATGGTTAGCCAGTGCCTGTTTGAAGCACAGCCATGATCATTTCTGTCGAGCTTCTGCATGTAATTAGCCTCTTTTTTTTCCCCTCAGCTATTTATAAATGCATAAATATACCTGGGCGCTACGTAACGATGACAGACAGTGACAACATATTGATATACAGTGCCACTTCGTAGTTGGAAATGAATATTTCATTAGCTGAGTTATCACTGCTGGGTTACGACCTTCAACTCTCTAATTTTAAATTCATCCGTTTTCAGACTATTAAACTGTTCTTGAGCACACCACCGAAATTACAGATGGAGAGGTAAATTTTCAAGATAATTTTTAATTCCAAAAAAGGTCAAGGATATGCATACTAAATTCTTCCAAAGAACTGTATCTCATAATGAGAGCGTGCAGGTCCTTTTGGTTGTTAATGATATTTGCTTCTACGCGTAAAATGGGAAAGGCAGAAGAAACAGATCACGATCACTAAATGAAATTAATCAAGCTCCCAGTTTCCCAATACCATGCACAAGAAACTTAAAAAGATTACTTAGAAGATCAACTAGTTAGACTAGCTCATGCCTCACAGAAGCTGACAGATAGCTTTTATTTTATTTCATTTTATCTTATTGTATTTTACTTTATTTATTTATTTATTTATTTATTTATTTATTTATTTATTTGACAGATAGCTTTTAACACAGCCTCAATGTCCCCATCCAGAGTACCCCCTCCAGGAATAAACTCTATGATTCCTTTACACACACACACACACACACACACACACACACACACACACCCTCCCTCATACACACTCTCTCACACACATCCTCACACTCTCACACACATTTTCAAACACTCCCTCTCTATCTTACACACACACACACACACACACACACACTAACACCCTCCCTCTCACACACATTCTCACACACACACACTTTCACACACTCCTTCTCTCTCACACACACACTCGCAAACACACACTCTCTCACACATGCACACACATACTTCTGAGGTTAAAAATATGTCCTCGTAGAATCGACATCATTTATGTATTGTGGCACACATTAAGAAAACTGATAGTTAAAGGACATCCTCCTCTTGCCCAGTTGGCCCCACCCCTGCCCCACCAGCATGGAGCAGGCAGCCCAGTTGGCCACTGAGAATAAGGGGACCGTCTCCTGTGAGTGAGACACTGCTGACACCATCAATTCCTCTCCTCCTTAAAACTTCCCAAGCAGTTCCTGGCACCTCAACACATTGTACACATGACACCATCCCTCGCCTTCTTTTGGGAAGGTTCCTACTCCCTTCTCACCTCCTTAAAAATCAGCATTTCCCGGGCGCCTGGGTGGCTCAGTCGGTTGGGCGTCCGACTTCAGCTCAGGTCACGATCTCGCAGTCCGTGAGTTCAAGCCCCGCGTCGGGCTCTGGGCTGATGGCTCAGAGCCTGGAGCCTGCTTCCAATTCTGTGTCTCCCTCTCTCTCTGCCCCTCCCCCGTTCATGCTCTCTCTCTGTCTCAAAAATAAATAAACGTTAAAAAAAAATTTTTTTAAATCGGCATTTCTCAGGGGTCTATTGCTCTATAAACTCTCCTTCAGCCATCTCGGCGAATCCCCAATCTTCATCCCACCCTAACGTACAGGCTCAAATAGCCAGTGACTCGCTGGACTTTTCCAGCAAGATGTCCTCTAGCACTCCAGATGAACTGGGTCAGTCCCTTGCACAGATCCCTTTCCTGGCTCTCCATTTCGAATTCCAAAATGTGACACAAAGGCTCTCAATATGGAGGCCCTTGCTTGACAGTCCAAGCTCATCTACCTCCACTGCCTGCCCTCAAGTTCCTTCAGGGCTCAGGATCTGCCTGGGGCTGCCCAGAAATGATCGAGACCAGTCTGGTCCCCACACCTTGCTCACTCTCTGCCCACTGCATCAACAACCCCACCCCAACCCAAACAATGTTAATCTACCCTCAACACACTCCACCTACCCTTCCTTAGCCACATGGCCTTGATTTATTGAATACGGTTCAGGGGTACCTGGGTGGCTCAGTCAGTTAAGTGTCTGACTTCAGCTCAGGTCATGATCTTGCAGTTTGAGTTCGAGCCCCGTGTCGGGCTCTGTGTTGACAGCTGAGAGCCTGGAGCCTGCTTTGGATCCTGTGTCTCCCTCTCTCTCTGTCCCTCCCTGGCGCGCACTTTGTCTCTCTCTCAAAAAAGGTAAAAAAATAGTTAAAACAGAGAGGGAGGGAGGCAAACCATAAGAGACTCTTAAATACAGAGAACAAACTGAGGGTTGATGGGGGGTCAGGGGGTTGGGTGATGGGCACTGAGGAAGGCACTTGTTGGGATGAGCACTGGGTGTTGTATGTAAGCCACACATCACGGGAATCTACCCGCAAAACCAAGAGCACACTGTATACACTGTATGTTAGCCAACTTGACAATAAATTATATTTTTTTTAAAAAAGGAAAAAAGGTAAAGAAACACGAATACGGCTCAGTACAAGCACCACCACCCGCCCAAAAAAACGTTCCCTCTCCACCCTACCACACCTCAGGAGAGATTATAGCTAGGTCCCACAACCAAATATACACCTGCCTACTACTGCAGTTACCACAGGATTATATTATGTGAATTGTCACCTGTGTCTCTCATACCCTAACTACAATGAGCACCCTTTAAGTGTTTAAAGTGCCCGAGACAGTGCTTAACGCAAAGTGGACAACCGACAAATTTATTTTAAACTGTGAATGACAAAATGAAATACACAACCACACTCATGTAATCACTACCTTGGAAGAAAGAGCAGATCCTGGATATAACCTTCAGCTTAAATATTAATTGGCAAGAGAAGGCTCTATGATGCTCTAGGTCAACTACATTATGTACTCTTCTTAAACAAGCTCTTTGGACCTGGTCTCTCTAGACCACTCTGTCTCAGTTAATGCCACTCCCCTCCTTAAAATCTCAGTTTCTGGCTCACCGACTACCCTTGTTTAGCCACACACCAAACTTCTTTGCACACATCACACTTGTAAATCAGTAACTGGGGAAATTATTTGCCTCATGTCTGTTTTTCATACCAAGTAAAGGCAGGGTTCATTAGCCAGGCTGACAGTTCACACTTATTGATTGATTTAACACATGACTCGATTGATGAATAAAGCACTGCCCTCATCTATTATTAAATTAGCATTGGTTGGTCTGTCAAATTAGACTAGAGATACTCTGGAAAATAAACATCTGACATTGAAGAGATGGTAGAGGAAACAGGCACACTTCTTTCATTTAAAATCAGTTTTAACAGAAGCACCTGGGTGGCTCAGGTGGTTAAGCTTCCTACTCTTGACTTTGGCGCAGGTTACGATCTCACAGTTCGTGAGCTCAAGCCCCACATCAGGCTCTGTGCTGACAGCGCAAAGTCTGCTTGGGATTCTCTCTCTCCCCTACTCTTTCTCTGCCCCTATCCCACTCATGACCAATCTCTCTCTCTCTCTCTCTCTCTCTCTCTCTCTCTCTCTCTCAAAATAAATACATAAACTTAAAAAAATTAAAATAAGTTTTAGTGAATCATAAAGAAGAGACCTTGATTCCCAATATTACAGAGAGCTTACAAATAATAACTGCCTATTGTGGCCTTTGCTTACAAGTGGAATTTTATTCATTCAGTGAGGTAGCAGTTCTGAACAATTTAAATCCTGTTTATTAAGGAAAATGAGGATAATTAATGACTTAATAAATTCACTTAAATAATTGACATCCTCGTAATAATCCAATCAAAAATCAACTGTTTGCCATACCTAGAACTGGATGGTGTTAGCATGCTGACAAAAGCCTACCATGGTCATGGACAAAATTTTCTGCACAGAGTGGTCAGAATGTGGGAAGAGATAACATGAGCTAAATTCATTTTTCCACACAGCACAGAATATTTCTCATGAATTTCAAAGAAGAAAAAAAATTTTGAACAGACTTAAAATAGTGCTCAAAGGACAGTCATCAAACTGAAGATGTATAGTTTTTACCTTCCATTTATTCCTAGAAAAACAAACCCTATTCATGCAAATGCCCAGTCACCCTTCCACGTTTTAACTGAAAAGCGCACATAAATAAACCTATTTTATATGAAACACTAGCAATTTCATCTCACTGGCTCTTCTACTACTAAAAGTTTATGAACTTCTTAAACGTACGTGGGAGGACGGAATGAATCATGAATTTCCTAATAGATATACAAAGACAGGGAATCCTTCCTCCTACAGAGGTCATCACTGAGCAGAAATTCCTACCCAAATCCGTTTAATATCTACATCTCCCCCTCAACTTTTTGGCAGACGCTCAGAAGTTACCTGAAATTAGCTAACATAACTAAAGAGACCCAAGTCAGATGCTCTAAGAGCTACATAATTACAAAAATTCTTCCCTATTCCCTCCAGAGGCACGTTCTGGGAGAGATCCGAGCTAATCAATGTTTTTGTTAACAAAATCCCATTAGCTTATAATATCACACCATCAAGTAGATCACCCTCTAAAACAAAGAGGATGGACACAGGCACCCAGTTTAATTTCTTGGATCTTTTATCTTCATATTTAAAGCTAAATGGCAAGACTGCCTAAGAATTAAGTTTTTCAAACAGTTAATGAACTGAAAACAAATTCTTAGATCATGGATGCAAATTCAACTCTCACAGGGCCAGGCAGATAATATAAATGGCAGAGTGCAAGAAATTACACAGCAGCCGACTGACTGAAAGGAGGTACCACTGTCAGGCAGGAATGCGGGCTCAGCGTTTCCAGACTGCCTGATTTTACAGTTTCATTTAGACTGTGTGTACTGTGCATTGAATTTAAGGAAGATATTAATACTGGCCTTTTAAATTAAAATCCCCAATGTGGGGCACCTGGATAGCTCAGTTAGTTACGCGTCTGAATCTTGGTTTGGGCTCAGGTCATGATCTCACAGTTTGTGCGATCGAGCCCTGCATTGGGATTCTGTCTCCCAATCTCCCTGCCTCTCTCTCTCTCTCTTAAAAGAAATAAATAAGCTTGAAAAAATAATGAAACCCTCTGTTTATAAGTCGAAAATTAATTCAAAGACATACAAATAAAATATTTGCTGACCGAATCAGAGACGAATCTAATTTGCCTCTGATGTAGTCTCATGAAGGAAATTCGCAATAGTTTCATGGAGCATTCCCAAAAATTTCACTGAGGGCCTTACTGTCCTTGCCTGTCCCCCACTCAATATTCTGATATTTTCTAGCTTCATAAAATGGTGTGCCCTGCTTCAAAAAGCAAAATCTGAATGTCATTGTCCAGAGCTCCTGATTAAATGACTGATTTCAAGTTAAATTGTCATCACTGGATTACATTTTATATGATAGCTCTGACTTTGTCTGATTCCCAGAAACATACTTAGTTATTAGCTTTCATGTGTGTCTTCCCTGTCTGGTAATGATGCTTTGTGACCGTTGAGTTGTTATGCCTACTTTTCCTAACATAAGGTATCTTAGTTTGGGGCTCCCCAGGAAATGACCCTGTGGCAACGATTCAAGTGCCAATACTTTATTTGGGAGGTGACCCAAGGAACAATAGGCGAGAGGGAAGGACACAGGAAAGTATTACCCAACTCTGATCAACCAACGACTGAAAGCTGTTGGCAAGGGGTGTGAATTTCCCTTGGCTCTTCCTGACTGCAATGCAAAGGATTCTGTGGCCCTGGGGGACCCGCAAGCAAAGATTTGCAGGTGCCCGCACACAGGAGAAAAGGAAATACAGGCAGAATCCTAACAGCTTGTTGTGCTACCTCAACATCTTGCCATCCCCTATAGATAATGAGCAAGGGGTTAAATAAGTTAAGAAATCAATCTTCCTAAGGCTGAAAGGTTTGGTGGGATGTGTGCTCTCTTAGCTGGCTGGTGCTACCTACCTAGCCCCCTTCACTAACCTACATCCCTCAACCTCTCCTGTCTCCATCCCCACTGCGTGCGGGGGCCTACGAAATAAAGGCTCATCCTTGAGAGATATTTTAGTCTTGTGTCTTCAGGGACAAGTCATTTGTGATGTACAGTGCCAAGCACCAGGCCTTCGGTCCCCAACACCCGCATGTGCAATTAGGGAGGCAATTAGGAGCAATCACACTCTTCTGGCCAATTACTGCCTCTGGCAGGGGGGCTCGCTCTTAAAATGAGACCTGCCGTCGAAACCTACTTGTGCAGCATTATGTCCTCTACTTTTTCTCTCTGAGGATTCATCAGATGTTCCCCCAGTTTACTTTGCTTCAAGCACTCCCACGAGAATATAGAACCCTCTGCAGTTTCTTAGTGGATTTTAATCTACGGCCCAAAGGAGGGGATCTCAAAATAGCAGTGGAACTGACCATAAGTGTTCAGTAACTTCTCAGATGGGCTCAAACTCTACAAACTTCCTTCCCTTAAAATGTGTTGAGTGTGTGTTTCTCTCAGTAAATCTTCTTGAAATAAATGTAAATATTGTTCACCTTTATTGATTTCTCACGATCCTCAGGATTCTATGCTCTTTCTATATCCCACAATATTCTGTAGCCTCTGACCCCTGCCTTCCTCCTTCCCTCCCTCTGGGATCTCATCTCACAGGACTTCCATCTCTTACCTTACTCCAAGTTCCATGATCCCTGGCCAGATCCTAGAGCAAGCCAAGCACTCTTCCCACCACATGTTCTTTGTTGTCCCTGCTGTTCTTTCTGCCTGGAATTCTTTCTGCCTGATGCATCACATGACTGAGAGACCTTCACTCACCATCTACCCAAAACAGAACCATATGGCTGTTATCTACCATAGACCCATTCATTTCCTTCATGGCTACAACAGATGAGTTCTATCTATTGATATTTACCAGTTTCTTGCCTGACTGGCCCACTAAGATGGGTCTCATGGAACCAGGGACCAAAAGGGTCACATTATCCAGTGGAGCCACGACCAAATCATCAAGTATTTTCTATATATAAATAAATGAATGAATGTAAGTTTCCCGTGTGCCTTCCACATGGCAGGTGTTGTAGTAGGCACTGGAGATTCAAAGAAAAGCCAAATACACCTGATACTTGAAAACCTTGGAAATTTAAATGTCAGGGCTTAGAGTCAAAGAAATGGATGAAGGACTTGATCTCGCAAGATCCACCCCCAATTCCACACATTTAGCTGCACACAATCTTGGCTTTATACCACCCTCTTCGATGTGTACCTCATTCTGTGTTTATCCTGGCAGTAGCACACTTACTGTCCTGCATGAATGAGTGCCGGGATCTTGTCAGTCTCTCTGCAGAACCATGAGAGCTTCCCAAGTCCTAGAAGTAACACATATTCTTGGTATCAACAGGGCCTAAACAATGTATTGTCACCTAACAGGTGCTTTAAAAAGACTGCTGAGGGGTGCCTGGGTGGCTCAATAGGTCAAGTGCCTGACTCTTGATTTCAGATCGGGTTATGATCTCATAGGTCATGAATTCCAGCCCCATATCACTGAAGAGCCTGCTTTGGATTCTCTCTGTCTCTCTCACTCTCTCTGCCCCTCCTGTGTGCGTGCTCGCGCGCGCTCTCTCTCTCTCTCTCTCTCTCAAAATAAATAAATAAACTTAAAACATAAATAAATAAAAAAGATCGCTGAAATCAAAGAGGAAAAGATCCTGATTAAAACAGCTCATTTTGCTGCCTGCATGGTACAACAGCCATTAGCCACACGTAGCTATTTACATTGAAATTGAAATTAAATGAAATTTAAATTCAATGGCTCAGCCTCACTAGTCATATTTCAAATGTTCAATGGCCACATTTGGTTAGTGGCCACCATGTTAGGAAGCACAAAAGAGAACATTTCCATCATTGTAAAGACCTCTTGGACGGCACTGCTTTGGATCTTTACAAAATAAAGCTACCAAGTAAACACTTTATTATTTATTGACTAGAAGAAATGTTATTTCTGTGTTCCACAGAGACACGTAATTCAATAAAATACTTCAAATATTTATTTAGGAACTTCTCTATGTGCAATACCAGGCGAGGCCCAACAGAGATTCAGAGGGGAACGAAGCCTAACGCTCACCCCTCCAGAATCTCACAAGGCAAGACCCATCAGTCAGTGGTTAGCTAAACTTTAGCACGGAACTAATAAACAAGGAAGTCATAGAAGCATACAATAAGTAACTCAAATCGGAGGACAGAGCAAAGTGAAATATCTGGCAACATTTAGGCAAAGAAGTGGTTTCTGAAATACGGCTTAAAAACGGGGAGGATTTTCACAGACAACAAGAGGCCATCCCAGATTCAAAATCTGTATAAATGAGAATTCAGCTACAGGAAAAGTCAGAGAATGTTGAGGAATAAAAAATGTTCCTGGCGCCGAAGTACAAAGTCTAAGACAGAGAGAGTATGGCAAATATAAGGCTATAGATGACTGCAACCAGGGAACATGGAGAGAATTGGAGCCTCTAGTTAAAAGGAAAGAATTTCCTGAATAGAAAATGTGGAGCCGCCCTAGCAAGGCCCACTGGTAGACGGCTCACTACTGATGGGAGCTTCCCCCAGTTGTGAGGCTGAGGAACTAGTCCCGTCAAGAGAAAATAATTAACAGACATGAACTTGTTTGTTCCATAACCATCAAGTGGTGTCTGGGATTTCTACTCATGTTTGACAAAGGGGAAATCACCTGTGTTGATACGCGTGTGTTCAATAAAACTAAATTTAAAATTCCAATAATAAGGCGAACCTGGACTCAAAGAAATCATCTCCCTTTGAAGGCACCAAGTCATCCCCATGGCTCTCATTCATCCAAAGAAGAAAATGGCAAAACGCCTTTGAATTAGAGACTAGTTCCAGTCCCTTATCCAATAGTATCCCTTGGTCTCCAAACCACTCCCCAAGACAAAGAGAAGAACCTGGAAATGTGAACTTGTCAGACCAACGTAATCTACTGATATCAAAACCTTCAACTCTTAGCCAAGATCTTCAATGTTTGTTTTACACAGAAATGAGCTGTATATGTAAAATATTTTCAAGAGTGTTGGGCATTTGATAAGGCTCAGTTTCTCTCTTTATATCAACTAAATTATCAAAAGAAAGATATCCTTTATGAGGTAAACATTTCTCTCACAACATTATTTTAGTACTATTAAAAACATACACCTTTGGGGTTCCTGGATGGCTCAGTCAGTTAAACATCCAACTCTTGGTTTCCACTCAGGTCATGATCTCAGTTTGTGGGTTCAAGTCCCATGCTGGAGAGGGCGGAACCTGCTTAGGATTCTTTCTCTCCCTCTCTCTCTGTCCCTCCCCTGTTGATGCTCTCTCTCTTGATGCGCACGCACGCTCTCTCTCTCTCTCTCTCTCAAAATAAATAAATAAACTTTAAAAAAAAGATACACCCATATTCAAGAAATTAGGCAGGCCATGTTGCTATGCAAGCACAACTACACTCTTGAAAATTTTAAATGTTCAAAGAATTTTCTTTGAAAGACAAAATGTCACACAAGTAGCAAACTGGTTAAAACTACTAATGGGCTGGGGTGCTAAGGACAGAGGGCACCTGCTGGGAATTAAGAACTATAGAAAGTGCAGGAAAGGGAACCAACTTGGAACTGTATGAAAACGGGGGTCAGGAAAGAATAAGTTCTCCATTGTAGGGAATGGGTCAGCCCAGTAATCCCTGGGTCACTTTGGCATCCATTTCAATCTTGTCCTAACCAATAACCTTTCTTAGGGTTGTGTTTTCATAGTAACCTGAGAAGCTGCTCAACAGCCACACGTGGACACAAAGTGGGGCTCGGATCCCCGAGGACACGTGCCCTTCACTCTCCACCGCCTGTAGGCACAAATCCACGGAGGGTTCCTCTTGAGTCGATTATATCGGTGCTAATTGTGAAACAACAACGTGAACTTTGGAATCTCCCAAGGAAGCGGTCAAGACAGATTCAGTCTCACACGCAAAACACAAAGTGGAACAGATTTGAGTTCTGCATCCAAGGGAGCCTGCCAGAATCCACGTGCCCTGATGTCCGCTGGCTCTGCTCTGGGTAGGACTCCTTACGCAACAGCTCCGGCACCAACTGTCACATTACTTATATAAAAAGCCAAACTTCCAAGGGCCAGGAAACAAATTCCAAATGGAGTATTTATATCTGTACTATTTTCTGCAAAAATGATTAGCTGAAGCATACAAATGAATAGCCATGCCGTCTGGTCCTGGGCACACTTTTCCCAGTGTACCAGCCAGACCAGCATGAAGATCTCTCGCTTTGGACCCCTTGGTCACCAAACTCATTTAGACTTTCCCCTAATGAATGACCTAGTCTTTAGTTTTTGTTTTTAAATCTTCCTTCAGTGTCATGTTTTGCTGTGTTCTGTGTGGTCACATTTGGGGGACGGATTCCAATCTCCTTGATACTCTCAAAGCCTGGGATGGACAGACAGACAAGTAGAGAAGCTCTGAAGTATTTTTACTCATGGAACAAATTTTTATTAACTACATGCTCTGTGCTAGATAGACCCTTTTCTAGGATCTCACGATACAGCAGCGAGCAGAAGGCAACTTACTTAACCCTAAGTACCTTGATTTTCACACCTATAAATAGCAATGATAGCCATACCCTCATCTCAGGATGGATGGGAGAAATCAAAAGAAACTATTCACCTAAAATATTTTGATACAAGGAAGCATCCAATAAAGTATTACTTATCCACTGACCACTGCCAATCAAAGTATCTCATTTTGGCCACATGTATCAAACTTCTAAGTCTAGGTGTCCCTGTAACTTTCCATCACACGGGAGTCCGCTCCCACTTTGCTATCACTGCTCAATAGTTAGGTATCAATCTGCCCTCTTCCTCCCTCCCTTTCTTTAGCTCAAGCAAAAATTAGTTCTCAAACCTATAAACAATATATACCAGGGCAAGCAAAACGCTGGATTGCCTTCATTTCTCCACTACCGTATCTGGTAAATTTCCATCACCTCAGTCTCTAATTTTAAGTAATTGTTAGAGTATGGTCCTTGTAGCTTTTCCACATGACTACATTTATCCAGAAATCCTCCTTAAGATTTTATAGAATAGATTAATTCTCTCCAAACACAATCCTATCACACCCGACCCTACACCAGCCCCCAACATACATATTTTTTAAGATATGCACCTGCATGTTTTGAATTTAAGCTCAGCAAACCAACATCTGATGTTTTAAATGCTGCCCTTGCCTGTAAAAGAAATTCTTTCATGGTTGATCAATTCATTTATTTTCAGTCTATATATAATGGAGTTGTCCCATTCATTTCTCCCATTCTTGGTGATAGAGAAATAATCAAATCTGAAAAGCCCTGTGCTGAAGTGCATGGGAAGAACTGACACCATATTCCTTGATCTTGTACGCTTATTTTTGATGATCTCTTTAGCAAAAATAAAAGCACAAGCATGTTAGGTATAAATTGTGAAGTCCTTTGGGAGTGTCCGAAATCTAGACACAGTGCCAATGTCCATTATTAAGGAAATGTTTGAATAACATGGCACATCCATATTTGTATTACGGAATGAAATGTGGTTATTAAAATATATGATCTTTATGTACTGACTCAGACGAATATCTGTTCAACATTGTTAAGAGAATGTTAGCAAAAAAGCAAATGGCTTCAAAAAAGAAAATGCTGTGTGTGTGTGTGTGTGTGTGTGTGTGTGTGTGTGTGTAAAAGGTAGAATAGTTACCACAGTTTTCACATCTGCCCAACCTTACTATGATTCAACAAGGGAAAAAGGAGGATAGGGAAGAAGGGGTATCATTTTAACACTGTTCCAAAAGTTCACTGGAATAGGAACACACTAAGCCAAAGTATGAAAAATGAGTTGTGTAGGTACAATAATTATTTTTTGGTATTGGATTTATATATCATCTCCATGGTAATTAAACTGCAAAACAAAGTAAGTTATGAGAGAAGCCAATGGATACAAGTAATAACCCTGAGCATCCAAATGATCTTTAGATGTGAGTTAACACATAAACAGAAGTCACATGTAAAGGTCAGCTTGTATGGTGTCAGTGAAACTCAGACAACTACCAGAATATGAAACTAATATGCCTTTCCACTGACATAGAAAGTTTTTTTTTTTTAAAGACAAAAAGATAAAGTGCTCAAGTTCCCACAACCCTTTTTTTTCTGCGTCTTAGGTGTCAGAGCAAACTTGAGCTTGAACACAGAATAAGAGGTTTGGCAGATTTTCCAGCCTCCACTCAACATTATGAGAACTAAAAGCTTCATTATGATCAAGTGTCAAAGTTTCATCATAATGCATCTTATTTTCTCTTGTTCTCTTATTCTCTTGTTCTGTTTTTTTTAAGGCATTGTACAGTGTGAAACAGATAAGAGTCCTCTTTTCTTTCATTGAATTTGACGCTCTCTACCTCCCCAACCTCCCCAAACATGAAACACAAAAAGTTACAGAAATAAAGGAGGCCATGGCCAATGAGATGGCAGCTGTCCCAGGAGAGAAACAAAAGCCAGGGGTGGGGACAACTTCTCTAGGTCCAGGGGGAGATAAGAGGAAAGAGGTAAAACTCTGCCGAACAGAATTTAAAAGCCCAGGACACAGAGTAGAAGGTAAAAAGAGGTGTGACAAAGGACACTGTCATCCACGCCAAGGGAAAAAAAGAAAAACATTCCTTGGCAGGCAAAGGAAAAGTTTAAAAAGCTTGCTTTCTGCTCTGAAATTTAACAACCCAACTTTTAATTGTGTTAGATATGAATTTGAAAATAATATGAAGAGTTATTAAGCTGTAATTCTCGATAAAATTCTAACCCAGATAAATCCAATTTCCATTTTTTTTTTTAAAGAAGATCTCAAATCACGGCTCATTTTAAATACTTCATGAAGCCATTTCCACAGAAATTAGAGATGATCTGAACGGAATGAAATTGAATGCTGGGGGAGGAAAAGTAGATGCGAAGTTAAGAAAATCATTCAGACATTAGTCCTCACACCCCCAGACATAAAAAACTGTATGTGTGTGTATGTGCATATACCTATATATGATATGTCTGTATGTGTGCATATATATTCTGCAAGCTAACATATTCAGCTAATTAACATTATGACCTTGTCTACCGTTTTGATTTAATTCAGGCAGCATCTTGAATTCCTTATACTAGCAAACGTGAGATTAAGTGTTAGAACTATAATCCTGCTAAGGTGGACAAGGTCTAAAAACCCACCCAATCATTCATCCCTAAATATGAATCTTAAACAATAAATTGTACAAATCAGAGGCAAACATATATCCCATTAACAAGGCAACCCTGTAATGTTCTTCATCTTCAATCTGAGTTACAATCCACTTCATCCATGCTCTCCAGGGCTGACAAAGCACAAATCAAAGGGAAATAAAACCCAGGCTACCCATTTGTTAGAACAAATGGGAAGAAACACTTAAAATCGCCCACTTGCAATAGGGAACCTTTGACAGCTACCTAAATAAATTTTTCAGGTCAAACATCATGGCCAACTTTACCATCTAATAATCTATACTACTGCGCAGTGTTACTACCCATTATTATTACGTCTTGCACACTCTCAACCAAGAGCGATTTTGCTCTGCCTGCTCCCAAGGGACATGTGGCAATGTCTGGAAACACGTTTTGAGTTCCCAGTGGGGGATGTGTGACTCTTCACACTTAGGAAAAACAAAAGGACAACGACAGAATCATGACACCCTGCTTCTTTCTCTCCATACTCTCAATCCCCACTTCTTTTTCCTCTCTCCATACTATTCATCCCTTCTTTCGTCTTAAAATTTAATTTCCAAACTTAAACTCTGTAGGTACCTTCACTGCTAAGGCCCAATCACGCGTCATCTGGTTTGACAAAAATCTTTAATTCCGTGTTACTGCGGATTCCCTTCTTATGGGGTTCATCTACCCATTTGTTGGTGACAATTCTATTATTCCCAAATTCAATACGAAATAAAACCATCCCACACTCCCATACATCATCACCCTCTTAAGGAAGGTATTATACAAAGCACATGTCCATAAATTTAAATGTAGTCATGTCTTGTAAATATTTTCATTTACAGTGACTGGAATACATATTTTCATCACATTAAACTAAATGGCAATTCATCCTCCAAGGAATTCTCTTACACACAAATGTTCCATTTCCACTAAGTAAGGAAGAAAGAGGAAAAAATTTCTGATGTACATGGGCATGGCTTTTCCTTTTAATCAAGCATATCTCTGCACTTCCCAGTAGATGTATGAATCATGTGAAACTCATCCTCTCCAATTTCCCTGTAACCATACTCTAGAATACCAGCATAGCCCTTTCAAAGCTGTTAGGAAATAACGATAGAAGATCCAGCTCCCAAGAACCAATGTCCTACCTAACCTACCGACACTCTTCCCCACATACCTTTGCTTCTCTTCTGAGTGCACAGTGAAGGTGAAGCGCCCAAGAGTGGGATATTAAAGTTTCTGATAGGTCCTGCAATAAGAAAACTTGAATCCCTGTGTTTACCGCAGCAATTCCCCATCTTCCTTGGCCCACGGGACTCTTCTGCCATAGAAAGCCTATTAACAGGCCGCTGCATTCATGTTCCAAGCACAGACTTTGGAACAACGCTTTCTGAGCAACCACCTTAGCCTATCAGCCCCTTGACGAGGACTTCTTACCCCGAGACTCGGTTCTGAGGTAAACACAGAGATCCTCCAACAATTGTGTTCTAATGATAATCTTTTTGCTCACAGAAACTCAACTCCCAGATATCTTGATAAAGACAAGATATCAGTGACGTTGTTTAAATCTTTAAGTAACAGTTAAAATGGCCATAAAAGTCTCCCAATGTCTAAAATTAATTCCTGTAGTAAACGTCCCTACCGAAAAGAGACATACATCACACCTATGAGTTACAGAGATATAAATTCACGATTCGTTGTGATAAATGGTAGGACTAGTGTCTTTTTTGATGAATAACTCACTCCCTGAATCAAATTCCAAGACTATAAACATGGATTCTAATAACCATATTTATGACTAGTATTTTACAGACAAAAATCTGAAATCAATTAATATATGTCTAATTATTATACTTCCTGTCCTCCCAATGCATAAATCTATTCGGTTCTACAATGAGGCCTCAAAATCAAATAGCAAATATTCACCTGAACTTGTATTTTAAGCCTTCAACAATGTAGTGAGTGTCTTTGAACCCTGGAAGTCTGTACTTTCCACTCTTTATATTATAGCTGTACTTAATTTATTAAAGTAACTTAAACCACCTAAATGCCAAGCAATTAATGTGAAAGAATACTTTAAATGCTCTTAATATCCTGTAAAATACATTGTGCAAAGAGCAGCACTCAGTGAAACAACCTTTAGACAAATTACTTAAATGAGAATCTATATATTTGGGGGGTTGTCTACCTAAGGGAAAATTAGGAGAAATTATTTACTATAGTGAAATTATTATGTGTTTGAATAAGCCACCAGAAAACAGAGTAAGAGTACACACTGTAACTTTCTTTAACACTAAAAAAATACTTATTTAAAAAAAGGAAGTGTGGCAAAAAAAAATGTCGATTGTCTTATTCTAGTCACATTTTAATTTTTTTTTTTTTTCAACGTTTACCTATTTTTGGGACAGAGAGAGACAGAGCTTGAACGGGGGAGGGGCAGAGAGAAAGGGAGACACAGAATCGGAAACAGGCTCCAGGCTCCGAGCCATCAGCCCAGAGCCTGATGCGGGGCTCGAACTCCCGGACCGCGAGATCGTGACCTGGCTGAAGTCGGACGCTCAACCGACTGCGCCACCCAGGCGCCCCTCTAGTCACATTTTAAAAAGGAGTAGTTGTTGGGGCATCTGGGTGGCTCAGTCAGTTGAGCGTCCGACTTCAGTTCAGGTCATGATCTCAAGGTTCGTGAGTTTGATCCCCACATCGGGCTTTGTGCCGACAGCTCAGACCCTGGAGCCTGCTTCAGATTCTGTGTC
Source organism: Prionailurus viverrinus (assembly GCF_022837055.1). Classification (NCBI taxonomy): domain Eukaryota; kingdom Metazoa; phylum Chordata; class Mammalia; order Carnivora; family Felidae; genus Prionailurus; species Prionailurus viverrinus. The sequence goes on along the minus strand of NC_062562.1, from coordinate 28,703,075 downwards.
TCCCTCTCTCTCTCTGCTCCTCCCTCATTCATGTTCTGTCTCTGTCTCTCTCTCTTAAAAATAAACATTAAAAAAAATTTTTTTTTAATGAATAGCTGTTTTATATCAAGGATTTTAAATTAGGAAAACATATTTCAGTATAATAACGGTGTTAAATAATACATTTGTGATAGGGACATACTTTCCCTTTTATAACACAGTTTATATTTTCACTAGAGAGATTTAAAATCCCAAATATACTCCTTTTCATATGCAGATGGAGACCCAGAAAATGTGAAACCAATCAGAAATGTTAGACTCAAAATCTAAGAGAAAAAAATTAAAAGAAAAAAATACTCCAAAAATGAAGTCTGTTGTCAATATCAGTGACTAAAGAGAGCCCCTTGGAATTAGTCGGGGATGTGAATCCAAGGTAGGAAAAAGAAGCTACAGTAATTACACATTTTCTTTGGAACAGACAAGTGCTTCTCACATTACCTTCACCATCAACAGGTTTCTGGACTTGAACTTCAAATTGTGGGGACTAAGGGAGCTGGAATAACACACATCCAAACATAATTTAAACGGATGTGTCAATACTTTAATAAGGTGCTATCATTCCAATTAAAAGAAAAATATTTCTGGGCCAGTCTGACATAAAAGTGATTCCCCAACTTTTCAAACTCTCAGTAGACCAACCATAGGACCATAGGAGTATCAAGATACATATATTACCTCTTGGTATGTTTAACCATGGGCATCATTAACATTGATAATTCACTTTCAAAAGAGAAAGGAGAAAAAACTTTGAGCTCCTGGGAGCAGTGACCCTATAAATCTGTCTTTATATCTAAACATGTGTAAGAGGGCTTGGGACAGAAAAGTACATAATAGCCATCTGCTCTGTGGAAAGCTCAGGGTACCATGATTTGTCTAGATAAATACACATGCATTTATAACCCTCCCCCACATGCAATGTAATTTTTGTTTAATCCATACACAGAAGATGAGGAATCCATGGCCACTATTATAACATTATTATAACTCGTATCAAATATTAAGCTGCTGACACTTGACAAAATGTTGGATCATGATGACCTATCAGTCATCATTTATAGCTCTATTTTCCTTTCCACTCCCTTTGTTAAAAGTGATCACTTAAGAACGTGTGCTACGCCCTGCCCAGCATTGAAGTGACTTGTCAAGTTTCACACTGGATAACTATAAATTTTCTCATGGTGCTGCAATGGCTTGATCAGCTATGCTGGAAGGTCCTTCATGGTTAGCAATACGAAGACAGATAATATTTCACAGCAGCCTCTTAGATCAAAGGGTTGACACATGGAGTAGTCACCAGGGACCTCAAAAATAAAACAATAATAATAAAAGCAATCTCACCGCCTCTTTACTGTGGTGTGGCTATCACTCATTGCCTTCACAAGACATGAGAGGTGGGCTTTTCACCCAACCCATGTTGTGATTCATTCCTTTACAATTCTATGCCTCGACTCCTAGAATGGTCAGCTTGCCAAGCTTTCCATTTCTCCCTTCCAGTCTCCACAGAGGATTGAATACCAAGCTGCTCAATGGACTCTGGAATACCTTAGCCACACTTCATGACTCATCCTGTTGCATTCTTGCCACAGAAACCTGACTCAGTTGTCCAACTTTGAGGATTTGGATCAACAACTAACTAGAAAGTGGAATTCTCATCACATCATGGCAACCATCTGTGTAAACGCAATGAGCTCTGGCAAGCCCCTCCCAGAGGGTTTCTCAGCCTTGGCACTATTGACATTTTGGGCCAGATAATTCTTTGTTATGGAGGCTGTTGTGAGCACTGTAGGCACTGTTAGAGCAACCTGGGCCAATCAAGATTCTAGATGCTAGAATAAGGCCCAGCTGAAGTCAGCAGTGTGATTTTAGGTCCAACATTTAAGTTTTCTGAATTCTACTATTTCCTTTCATAACCTCACCCAGAATGCCTGCCCGCACATCCACAGGGCTTAATCCCTTGTTATACTCAAGTCTCTTCCCAAATACCACCTTATCAGAGAAGCCATCTCTGGCTTCTCCTTTTGAAATAGCACCTCTCTGCCCTTCATCACCCTCAACTGCCTTATTTTACTTTTTTTGTTACAGCATTATTTGATGAGATTACATATTATTTTGTGTATGCTTCCCTGTCAGCCTCCACCACATAGGAATGGCATTTGTTTCTTTTGTTCTCTGTTGTAGCCCTAGTTCCTAGGACTCAGCCGGCCTCATGGCCAGTGTTTGACAAATACTCTTTTGGCAAATGCCTCAATGAATTGAAGACTAGAGGAAGGAAGACAGACAGACAGACAGACACACACACACACACACACACACACACACACACACAATATTCACTAAAGTCCCTGATTTCTTTAGCCAAAAACATAGAACCTCAGCAAAAATAATGTTTAGGTCCTGAAGTAGTACAATTCCCCAAGACCACCAAGGGGAAGAGGGACCTATAAGGGGCCTTTCTGGAATTGAGCAGCTTGTATACTTGGGAGTGTATACAAGTTTTTCAGGAAGATCTTAAATCAGCATGTGTACCTAACGCTTTGCATTTAAGAGAATGTTTGCATGTATAGGGTTGTCCTCTTTCCAAACGTGGTTCCAGTGACTCACAGCCTGGGGAAGGGGGACAGACAGACAGGTTATATCATTGCTCAGGAGAGGTCTCTAACTTGCTCCCTAGGAAGCCACTTCCCCACCAAGGTTTCTGGGGAAAAAAAGGGGGGGGGCATTATCTCAGATTGCTGGTTTGAACATCAGTTAAGACAGAGCAATATGCCCAGTGTCTGAGACAGTCTGTACTCAGTAAATGTACCTGCTGGCTTCTCTATAATGTCTAAATCCCCTGAATAGCACTGTCCAATAGGGCTTTCTACAAGGATAGTGAAGTTCTATATCGCTGTCGTACCAAAGGGTAGTCATTAGCAACTTGTGGCTACTGAGAACTCGAAATCTAGCTTTAATGAATTTAAATGTAAATAGCCATGTATCACCAATGGTGACAGAACTGGAAAGTGCAACCATGAACACTGTGAAATACCCTACATTCATGAAACTTTATTATCTTATTTGCAACCATGTCAGGCTTCTAGAATCAAATTTTCACTTCAAAAGGAAAAAAATTTCTTTCTTATAATTTCTTCCCTTATTCAGCATCACATGGTTGCTTAGCTTTCAAGATCCGGAAGGTAAGGAGGGTAGCAAGCATCATGGGGTATTTTGCCAACAGCCAGCCATTCCCCCTGCTATTCTTAGGTAGATCCTGATAGGTCTGAATCTCTTGCAGTGACTGGATTAAGCATGAACATGTGACCCAGTTCTGACCAATGGGACAGAAGGGTTGATTGGCCAGGAATTGAGTGCCTAGAGGAACATGTTACAGGCACTTAACTAGAGACACAAGAAAAGGATACCTTCTCTTCTTTCTCTGGCCTTTGTACCTCAGCATGTGACTTCTGGAACTGCTCAAGCTGTATTCAAGTCATGAGATAAGTGATTCTGAGGAACAAGCCCATTGATGGTAAAGCATAAACAACATGGAGTACACTTTAAAGACGGCAGAATAAAAGATACTGCCCAGAAGTGCCCTACCTCTAGAGGGCTATCTTAGATCATAAATTGCCCTTATTATTAAGCCTGGACAGTCAGATCTTTTCCAGAGGCTAAAACTTGGAAATGGATGCTAAAACAAATCTTTATATGAAGACATGCTCTTGGAAATAACTTCTGTGTGAATATAGGAGAAAAATCCTCGTAATACTGCCAGCAGCCAGGACTACTCATAAGACAAAGGGAGGCAAATCTTGACTAGTTCTTTCTGGCACAGCGGGTATGTGGTCCAATTGGCCCTGAGTGTTGAAATTTCCTTTTCACACCCTAGTGGATGGTGAGAGAAAGGGCAATCTTTATATGAAGAGGATGTTGTAAGATAGCTCATTAAGAGGTGGTATAAGAATGTAAAAGCCACAGGACTTCAAAAAGTGTCAAAATCATTCCCCAAGAGTGTGGACTATGTATTTCACAACAGTGAGGAGAAAATACCTCCATTATCACAGTGAGCCCCAGAAGCAGAAACATGCTACAAATGGCTTCTCTCATCTTTGCAGATACTACTCAAACAGCCTAGAAGAAGTTCAGGTTTCATTTTCCTGCTCAAATTTCTCAACAACCAATCACTACTACCAAATGTACTAATGGCATGCACACCCTGCTAGAAGGAAGAACACTGTCCTCACACTTGGAACTAGGGTAAGGGTGGGACAGAGAAAAATGGGTTCCAGGGGGGAAAGAGGCCAACAATAATTGGGGCAGGGCAACTTAATGATCCCTTTGGGAGTAGCAAAGTTTCACGCAGCTTCAAGAAGGAGCTCTTTTCCTCCCAGAAAATGGCCTTCCAACTGGGAGAATGTAGATCAACACAAACAGGAAATCTGGATCAAGTGGTTTCCCAAGTCCAGGAAAGATGTCAAGGTCAACTAAATTCACTAAGTGGGCTGAAGAGCATAATAATGCTCTTATTATATAAGAACATAATGCATACCTCACCACACCCCACTCTTTCACTATGAAATTCCCTCCATCAATTTAAAATATTTAATAAATCAGAGGCAATAGCCAGTAACAATGGCTAGTGGAGGATGTGTACAGATGTCCACTGTTTGATCCTGGGGAGGTCTCAAAAATAGGAGGAGTGGCCAAGAAGGTTATGGAGGAGAAACTCACGGGGCTTGGCCCCAATGTGTATTTTAAGATTTTTAATCATCTATATGGCTATGCTAGAAGCAGGACACACAGTGAGTCATACTTTTTAAATTAGGCCACTGAATATTTTCCCTAATTTTTAAGCCAATTCAAAGAAACTCTTTACCCTCTGTGACTTTTCACGTCACAGATACAGGTTGATCGTATGGCATACAAGAAGAGGCTTTCAATTCTTCCGTGATGATAATAATACTTCCTAGAGAAGAAGATTTATTTTGCCATATTGGAACACCAATTGTATAAATGCTAAGTTTAAATTTTTCTTCAAACTGGTTCACTTTTTATAAAATCTTAAATATATAATAGGAAATTTAACCAGCCCAGAATGGAAAATTAGCATAGCCTGCCAAATATTAAGGGTACCAGGATATAGTAAAACCCACAAGATCAAATTCTAAAATACTCTCCCCCAGCTGAAGGCTCTGGACAAGAACTATCTCCATTAAAAAGAGATACTGGTAAGTGACAGAAGTATTAAAAATTTATTAGCACCAAACTATGACGTTCTCCTTGATAAACAGGACTTTATTATGTTAAACGTCAGTTTCTTATATAGGGGTAGAGTCATTTCTCATGACATCATATCACATTCAATACTACACTCAGGGAAAACACTATTTATTAATACTATAGTAAGATTAATGAAAAGTAACAATTCCTAGAGTTACTACAAAGTATTACATAAGAAGGTAAGGTTCCATGGTATGTATGTGTATGGGTGAATATAAATTAAAAAGAAGACAGGTTAAATTTTAGTAGCAAGAACGACAACCAGGAATATGTACTACCCTTGATGCTACTGATTTCAAAGAGTCATGTGAAATTACCAGCTGAAAGGTGGAGGTGTGGTTAATTTCAGGATCACTTAAGAAACCACTGAAGGCTACGGCCCCTGGGTGGCTCTGTCAGTTAAGCGTCCGACTTCGGCTCAGGTCATGATCTCACGGTTCATGGGTTCAAGCCCCGCATCAGGCTCTGTGCTGACAGCTCAGAGCCCGGAGCCTGTGTCAGACTCTGTTGTCTTCCTCTCTCTCTGCCCCTCCCCTACTCACGCTCTGTCTCCCTCTGTCTCAAAAATAAATAAACATTAAAAAAAAGAAAAGAAACCACTCAAGGCTAACACTGCCACGGTACACTGTCCTCAGACTGGAAGAATACAGAAGGTAGCCTGACATCAACTGAACCATATAAGACTTTTTGCTCCTGTACAGATTAATTACACTTGAACTTGTGGACTGAGTAAATTCAGTCTTTAAGCACATGAGACACTCATACCAGCTACATATGAGCAGTAATAAAAGTTCACAATCCAGCCACCATGCCCACCCCATGAATAAAAGAGACAACAAGATAAAGAGTGCAGTTCAACTTAATATTTCAATAAAGAGAATGGCCAATAAAGTGTTACTCATCATAATATGTATCAATGACATTTTTCCTGCCCCCCCCCAAAAAAAAGAAAGAAAAAAAGAAATTCCACATAACATAGCTTACCAATATCCAAAGGGAATGGTAGAATATTTCCCTATTCAGGGAGTCAGGGTAGTGGGTTTTATGAACCAAATCAGATATAATAAATGAGCACATAGTGTTAGGTCAGAAAAAAGATGACCAGCCTTTAAGTAAATCACACAGCACATTCGGATAATTGCTTTCTAGCTTTTTTTTTTAGGCATGTATGAGGCTAGGAATATCTTTCTTTTGAAATTTTAAAGTAATAATGTCTTTCCACTAACCCACACTCCCCCCACCTTTGCCCCCAACAAGCTAGTTTCAAAGGAGAGAACATCATCCGTTCAAATTTATAACCAGGAAAAAAGATACTTGACTCTGATCCATCACAGATATGAAAAGATATATACTTATAGATAACTCCGTATGCCTTCTGTAGACACTAAATTTATAGATTATTGAATATTAAGATTTATGTTGTATCAAAGCAAATATTGACCTTATCTCTGCCTGGCTCAATATTTACTGCTTTGTTCAATAAATCTTGATGTTCATTTTCAAACTGAGTCAATATCAGTTCATTAATTTCTGCACAGTTCATATCAGCATTTTACAAAATTTGAAATGCCAGTGGACTGTTCCACCTAAAAAGTTTGGATACAGAGACAAAAGAGCTTTTACCTCCCTTCTGGATTTCCTTTTAGTTGTTCCTTTCTTTCTCTCTCCTCAAAATTGTTACAAAGGCAACTGCCTACATTTAATACCATTCAGCCATCTACTCTAAAATAAAAGGATTACTTTAGGAAATATTATGAATGTACTGGTATAAGAAATTAAAATATTCTAGATATAATTCTGTAACATGTTAAAGTATTATAGATATAAATGTAAAAAAAGGAAATATCCCTCATTTTTCAATAATAACCACAATTAACTTCTGTCTATAGTCTCCAGACCTCTCAGCTCTAATCATTAATAGGACCTTATTACCCACATTATTCTAGTATCTTCTGCCTATTTCACTTTGGTGGATGCGTAGAGTATGAGTTTCATCGTAAGAATGTAGTATAATTACCCAAGTCCCTCGTTATGATTACTTCGTCTGTTAAACACAATGTCACATTGGGGATGTTCACAAGTGTTTCTAAAACACAAATTCCTAGAAACAGAAGTGCTGGACCAAAGACTGTAAATATTTAACATTTTCACACATATTGCCAGAGAACCCTCCAAAAAGGCTCCACCAACCTACCTTCAGAGTCAGTTGAAAACCCACACTCTCAGGCTTCCATTTAACCATATTTTAAATGTCCCATCAGAGCAACAATTGAAAGTGTTTATCACTGATATATATTACTTGACACGAACACAGCACTGAACAATATTTCATCTTCCTAAGAGGCTTTTCCAAGGGTCACAAGGACCCTAAGGAATTTACTGATGTCCTTTACAGCATACAATAGCATCCATGAACTTGGCAAACACTCATGAAACCATCTCCAGGGAGAAGATGCCAAGAAATTTAAATACTCAGGTGGCAAAGATTACAAGAAGGTTTAAAAAAAAAAAGAAAGAAAGAAAAGAAAAAGAAGGCATCTTTAAGATATGAGAACAGTCTCTTTCCAACAGTGGAGGGGGGGAGGGATGGAAAGAAAAAGCCAAACTTGGCCAAGTATTGAAAAATGCTCAAGGTATCTTAAGCATATGGCAACACACTTTTCTCTTTTATACATAAAGTCCTGATTAGTGTGTGACCATATGTGTTTTTTTCTCACCCTATCTATCCTTGTAATCACAGATCAAGTGTAAAAGAAAAAAGTACCTATAGGAAGAAACAGTTTGTTCTTCAATGTGTTCCCTACCTTGAGGCCCTCCTATTTCAAAACATTTAACTAAGAACTGGGAAATACCAAGATTAATTACACACAAAGGTTCTGTTCAAGCAACATAAGGTTTAAGAGAGCAGGAAATACAAAACACTACACCATATCTTAATACTCAAGTCCAAATTTTTTACCTTCATACCCAGCCCATCACTCCTCTTGACTCATTTTAAATTAAATGCAATGCCATCTTCGATCATCCGGGGGATTATCCTAGACGATTTCTTTTGCATTCTCTTCCAGATACTAATGGTAATGAATTCCCATGAACTCTTTCCTTTTATCTCTCAAATCTCTGAGAATACAACTTCACCATTTTTCATCCTGCCTACTTCTCCCACTGACCAATCCTTAACCCTACAACCAGTGGTCTTCTTCAAATATAAAGCCAACATACTCCATTTCCACCACGAAACCTTTAAATGCTTCCCCATCACTCTCAGATAGATGTTCTAGGTCACTGGTAGAATACTGAAAGCCTCTTCATGGTCCAATACTCTAAATATTCCCTCAGCTTCCTCCACCCTACCATATGCTCTACACTTACTGAGCTCCTTTCGTTTCCCCAGTCACTGCCAGGTCATTTCACGCCTCAAGGCCTCCTCATGTCCTGGAAAACACCTGCCCGTCTTTAACGGCTGGGATCAGGCAGCAATAATTCTGGGAGCCTCTCTGACCCCTCCCATTATAGCACAACACCTGACATACAGTAAGTAATTAATAAGTGTGTTCAGTGAATAAGTATCTTCTACTTAGAATGGTACATAGAGTAATAGGGAGTTATAAAGAGAGAAATAAAGTGTAAAAAACAAAGAGAGGTTGGGGTGCCTGGGTGGCTCAGTCAGCTAAGCATTTGACTCTTGATTTCAGTCCAGGTCATGATCTCAGGGTTGGTGAGATCGGGCTCTGTGCTGACAGCCTGGATCCTGCTTGGGATTCTATCTCCTCCTTGCTCTCTGCCCCTCCCCTGTTCATTCTCTCCCTCTCTCTCAAAAATAAATAAGCTTTTTTTTTTTAATTAATTTAAGAAAAAGAAAAACAAAGGGAGACTGATAAGGGAGAGGGGGTTCAGGCTAGGCATCAAAGTGGAGGGAACATTGAGCTGGGACTTGGAACATGAATCTCAAGACTGATTCCTCCCCAACGGTCCGGTTCCATCAGGTAAGAAGCTCTCTATTGCAAATGCAATGTCTCTAGGGTAATGATTCCCTTCAGAAACTTCACAGGAGGCTTTAGAAGAAGAGCACACAATACAATATTAATATGAAACTCTGAGGTTCTAATGTGGCTTCCATTCTCCCAATCACAAGAGCAGACTTCTACAGGCAGGTATATTTTGCTTTACCCTTCATAGGCATTATTAAAAAGAGGCATGGAAATTATATTTTAGGAATTTAATTATATCTTAAGTTCACCAGGGGAGCTGATTAAAAGGATCCAATGGGGAAGCCTTTTGTAAATCACCCACTAATTTATCTGAATTTCATGGCAGGATCCCCTTAGTGAGTCCTCAAGCCCAGACTCTGACAGGAGTTCATTTATCTGTACATCCATTCACCCACTTGAAAAATATGCACCAAATAGGCACAAAATGAGATACTCAGGCACACAGCAGGGAAAAAAAAAAGGACTTATAATCCTCATCCTCAAGGATTCTACATTTCGCTAGGGAAATGAAACATACACCTCCATGCACCACATACTCACACGCACGTGCATTCTAAAACAAGATGTCTATATGAAGAATGTAGTGGGGTGGCATATAATTAAGAGCCAAATGGGTAATGCGTATTCCACTCCAGAGCGGGGGCCAAGAATTATAGCAGGTGCTTACATATGTTACATATAACCCTCAAAAAGCCATCCTGCAAGATATGTCCTCTTTTGGTCTCCATTGTACAGCCGAGTAAGTCAACAACCAGGACAATGAAAAGGGACCTTGGATGCCTCCTCCTATGATGTCCTGGCCACAGCTGGAATGCCTCTTAGAATAATCCTGCTTGACCACTGCTCAGCACAACACCAGACACTTCTTGCAGGCAGTTTTGGCATCACTCATCTCAATTTTGGATGCCTCTAACAATGAGAATTGTCCCCCCTTGTACTGGTTGATAGACACTTTCTACGCAGAAGGAACATGAGGTATGGATTACCCGAAATGCAGAAAATCAAACAGGGTAAGTAAAAAAAGGGTAGAAGAAACCGCAACTTACATTTCCCCAAGTCTCTAAGGGGGAAGAGAAAAAACAGATAGCTTTATAAAAATGCCTCCAATTTCCCCTTGAACTTGCTCCAGATTTGTTTCTCATTTCCCTTTCCGGCAACAATGACCTACCTAGCATTTGTTACTTTTTGTGTAATAATTACAGAAGTTCTGGGCGAATTCCAAAATTCATGAGCTGTCATCACTTCAAGTAACACAGAAAAATATCTGTGTCTTAGTCAAGTAAAACTAACAGAGATTATTTTAATATTTCCAGTGAGATACTCTTATTCAATCTTTGGGGGTTTTTTTTTCCAGTATAATTCTGAAATACATAAAGAGGTCTTTCCCCTTTTGTCCCTATCTTGGAATAAGGAAAATAAACCCAAAGATAGAAAGTAATCTTGAAATTACAAAGCTATTGTTAACATTTAACAATAATAATATCTTACATTTATGTTCCACTTCGTATCTCTTATGCATGAGACTTTCACATTGGACTCAGATATTATGACCCCCCCCCCTTTTTACAGTAGATAAAAATAAAACCCAGAGATATAACCAATCTTCAGATGATCCCAATGGGACCAGAGCACATATTTCCAGGCTCCTCAATAAACAGTCCTCTATGCTAGATGTTCACAGTGGCACTGTCTGATAAGCCTACAGAAGTAAAGATTTTAGCATCTCAAATGTAACGAGGAAGTGTGCATTACCCAAAGTGATACGGACAAACGGAAATAACCTGGTTAGTCCTAATGCGAAAGTTACACTAACATTAATGAACTACTGTCGTGACAATATCCCCAGTTCGAAAACTTGCACAACTCTCCTAAAGTGAACGTGGTGGGATGCCAGCAGAGTAACTGGGTCAGCATCAGGCACCAAACCCCACCTCCACAAAGGCAGCCTACTGAGCAGGACGTAGTAACCCAGGGGCACGGGGCCCCAGAAGCGCCAACACCCAACCCTCTCCCTGATCCAGCTCCTGTAGCACATCCTTCTCCATTCATCTCTTTCTTCCTCCCCAGTCCTTTCCACCAGACTCCCTTCTGAATGCTAACTAGACTTGCTGAGGACACTGCAGCTCAAGGGAAAATGCAAGGGAGGAAAAAAATTTTTTAAAAAGAATACATTTTCCAAATCTCTGAACAGTTCTGTTTATAAGTCAGGCTAATATCTGCTCAAAAACCCAAGCTATCTCAATGTGAGCAGGAGTTGGTAAACCTTTTCTCTAAAGGGCCAGATAAAGATATCCTAGGTCTTTTGGTCAGTCTGTAGCACCTACTCAACCCCACCACGTAAGGGGCCGTAGGCAATACCCAAAGGAGTGGGCATGGTTGTGTTTCAGTAAAACTTTATACACAAAAACAGCCATGCTTTGTATAGTACAGTTGAGGATAGTTTGTTTAAACCCTCATTCCCAAATCCCAAATGGGGAGTTCTTGTGAATATAACTGACAAAATTTAGCTTACTCAGCTCCCAGTATAACCAAGCGATCACCCAGTGGCCCGTCACAGGTACCCACTGAGAATTGCAATTAACAACATCAACAGCACCAAAAGTAGTTAATAATCATGTCAAAAACAGCAGGAATATTAGGTACTGGATGCAAGAGACTATGTTACTTTTCACACATATCATCTCATTTCATCCCCAAAACAACTCTATGAGGGAATCGTTCTTAATTATCCCCATTTCAAAAATGGAGAACCTCAATCTACAAGAAATTAAATGTCCTCCCAATGTCACAAAAATATTAGGAGACAGGGGCGCCTGGGTGGCTCAGTCGGTTAAGCATCTGACTTCGGCTCAGGTCATGATCTCACGGTTCATGGGTTTGGGCCTCACGTCGGGCTCTGTACTGACAGCTCAGAGCCTGGAGCCTGCTTCGGATTCTGTGTCTCCCTCTCTCTCTCTGCCCCTCCCATGCTCATGCTCTGTCTCTGTCTCTCACTCTCTCTCAAAAATAAATAAACATTAAAAAAAAATTTTTTTTAAGTGTTAGGAGATAAAACTCCTATTTGAGCCACAGTCTACATGACTTCAAAATTCATACTCTCACACACCATACCCCCAAAGCACCAATGATATTATCTTAAGAGGAAGTAAGACAAATCTGTGAATTAGAGGCATGAAATTAAAATCTAGACCATCAAACCAACCTTTTAGAAATGGCCTGCTTCACTTTTGCTAAATTTAAAAACAATTCCCTCTACAAACAACGAGCCTTTCCCTTGGCACACCAGCTTTCGAAGCAGCATTTATACCTAGAGGTGTATATACCTGTATCTCAGAGCAGACCTCTGGTCTACTGTGGTTTCAAGGCCTTGGTCTCAAGTGCCCAAAGTGACAGACAACAACCCCTTCCTGATCTGTCTTTGTCTATTGGCCAAATGCTAAGAAGTGTCTCTGATGGACCCAAAGTCTTGTTGACATGAAAATCGATATTCCAGCACTTTGGAGTGAAGCAACCATGGATACCATAGAATTTTCAGGAAGAACTAAGTTAAAGCATATGGACTATATACCATCAATTGATATCTGTCTCAATCTTTTTTTCTTCTTTTACTTTTTATTTTCTCCATTTTCCCCTTAAGGAAGTAACTTCTCTGTTTCTTCCAAACCACTCTATAGCCTTCTGGGAGATTCCTCGTATGACTGTCCTATCCCACCCAGGAAAAAAAAAAAAACCAACTAGGAGAGGAGTTGACAAACTACAGCCTGTGGACCTTATCCAACCCTACCCAACTGGCCACCTAGTTTAATACAGCCTGTGAAATAAGAATGGTTCTTCTATTTTTAAATGATTGAGGGGAAAAAATATAAAAGGAAGTATAATATTTCCTGAAACATGAAAATTGTACACAACTCAAATTTAAGTGCTCATAAATAAATTTTTCTGGAAACCCAGCCAGTTTATCTAGGATTACCGATGGCTGCCTCTGCACGACAGTGGAAGAGAGACCACACGTAGCCTACAAAGCCTAAGATATTTACTGTCTGGAGTTTTTACAGAAAAGAGGTGCCAAAAGCCTGCCACTGAACTACTAGCCCTTCTGCTGATAGAGGCAGTTCCCAGATCCATTCCAGAAATGCATTCCGGAAATGCAAAACGGAGACTCATTAGGTCCACTGGAGTTAAGGATGTCAACAACTGCTCCATTCCAAAGACTGCACCACATGCATCCATTCTTAACTGAGTGATGGCAAAAGTTTTAGGTCTTTCATTTCTTCGCTGCCACTTGCAATCAGAGATGCTGATGGGATAGAACTTCCAATTTCCTGCCTAACAGCATTATTATTCTAGATTGATGAACTGTAAATAGCAGGCCACTTTACGCCTCCTCCTAACTGATATGGGAGCCACAGGGTACAAAATGATAAATTTTCTTCGCGTTTCTTGGCAAGAAGCTACGTATATATGTAACTCTGGCCTTCATCGCGCAATTTCCTTCATTTATCAGAGATGGTGACAAAAAGGCTCTAATTAGATAATTCTAATCACAAGGAGTTGGGTGTGATGGAAGACTTCAGAATCGCTATCTGTTCCTTGCAAAACAAAACAGATAGGCTATTCTCCCCGTAGGGGCAGGAGATTTATCAATAGACAAAAGGATGCAAAAAGCCAATAGATAAGGTGTAATTAAAGATCAAGCCTATAAATTTTACAGTGACATAAATTTAACAAGATTTGCAGGTGGAAATTCAGGATTGAAAACCAGAGCATCATGATGAAAATAATGCCTTGCAATTCTATATGCAATGACATTGCATAAACACAGATTTATTATTAATACTAATACCCCATGCCTTCAAGCCTTTTCCTACAAATTATTTGAATTATTCAGTGCCACCATAATTTCCAAAGTTGTCTATCTTCCTCAGCCTTTCCTCCTTAATTGGCTACAATACATTTTCCATATATTTGTAAGCATCAAAATCTCGTTTGGAACTAATAATCCACCTATCTTACTTTTGATGGTTGCTGGAAGCATCATCCAGAAATGCCTGTATATTCTTGTAGGTGTTCATTTTTATTCCCCCCTTAGAATGTAAGAAAATTATTTGCAGTGTAACATTCAACATAATTTTAATAATGCTCTCTTGTCTCCACTGGCTTGAAGGCTAAAAGTTTAAAAGCAAAAATGAAAAGAACTCCAGAATGCCATAGAGGGCTGAAATATATTCAACTAACAAGATCTGACTTGAAAATAAAGTTGCATTTTTTTTTAGATTAAAGCACAACAGATCATTTTGATATGTGACGCTTTGTAATATTTAGCAGACATTTAGCAGCTGAAGACTAGCCTTGTATTTGCTGCTTTCTGAAATCACAGCCACTGAAAAGACAGAAAAGAAAAGGCTGTGTCTTTTGGGAAATTACATGTTTGGTACAATAACTCATTAACAAGTAAAGTTCAGAAATAAATGCAAATTGAGGGGGGGGGGAAGCAGGTTGAGAAAACAGGTGGGAGAGATAAATTAAGGTACTTATATAACCTTGAGGAAAAACAGGCTCCGGTGTTGCAACTTGTAATGAACTACCAAAGGTTTGAACAAACAAGTTAGGTGTGAAACTGATTGAAAGAGTACTCTCCGGTGAGTTTCACGGGGTTGGTGACTGGCCTGTGTGATCCTGGTCGGAACACATCAACTCACCGGAGTAGGCCCAGTACGGGTCACCTGAAGCCTTACGCCTGCGGATCTGCGCTGAGCTGCCGTGTCTGCTCTCGTGCAGGGCCCCGACGTAGCCTTCTGTCAAGGCTGGAAGAGAGGGAGAGCACAGTGAGTTCACTGGACATAGGAAGGGTGTCCAACACACCTCGGGTGACTTCCCAGAAGCACACACCTCAGGGATAATGGAATAGAACCTCTTGACTTACAGAAACACAACTATAGGATAACCTATATTACCTATAATATAGGTTAGGATAACCTATATAACCAGATTATCAGGATTACTACGAAGAGTAGTTTACAATGAGCCTTTCCTTTGAGTCACCAAGCATGGTGCACTAAGCCCCTGACATATAGTATCTTACACAGTCCGCAGAACACTACTAGACAATACATCCGGTGGTCCCAGTAATGAGAACATTCTATAGATAAGCAAACTGAACCTTACAGAAGTTAAATAACTTTAACTTGCCCAATGTCCCTCAACTAGTAGACTTGGAATCCACGGTTTTTATTCCGGCTAGGTAGATAAGCCTAGGTCCTAGCTTCGAAAGGCCTCTAAGCCTTATTTGATCTTCACAGAGCAAGGGGTCATTTGGTCTCTTTTACAACTGGAGGAATTAAGGCTCAGGGACACTAAGTAACTGGTCCGAGGTAACACAGATAAGCACGCAGCCATCGGGGAACTGAACATGAGCGTGCCTGCATCAAAGCCACGGCTTCTGCCATCCAAACACATCACAGTCTAAGGCCTGGGAGACATCCCATGGTGAGTACACATCCTCCACATCCTTTAGACCCTAAACAGTCACCTGTTATACCTGAAGATATGAAACGCGAAACCCGCAAGGTCAACAATGCTCAGAAAAGAAACCTGTTTCATGATATATCTTTGGAAAACTCATAATGATTCCAATCTTCTATGCCATTACAGAGAGCCTGCTACAGTGTTCAAACTCCTCCCCTCCCAACCAATTCATGAATGTAAATTTCCCTTCTTGTGAGCCCACACCCGAATGCACTGACATGTAAGAACACAAATACCACAGGTGTCCAGAATCCAAAATGAAATGGAATTACACTTCAAACAATACATCCCAGCTATCTATGTTAATATTTAAAGGCACCCAAACAAAATCAAGTGTGCTTTTAAAAAGCAGGGACAATGGTTAGGAGAACGGAAGATTCAATTTAAGATTAGGAAGGCACTAAGAAAACAGTACATTCTTCATTCTGAATTTGTCAAAGTAATGATAATGATGTCACCATGATGGCATATTAGGAAACATGTAAAGTACAGACAGTCCCCAACTTACGACGGACCGACCTACCAATTTTTCAGCTTTACTAATGGTGCAAAAACCATATGCAGTCAGTGGGAACCGAACCTCGGACGTTGGATTTGGATCTTTTCCCCAGGCTGGCAATATGCCGGGTAAGATCTTCTTGCCCTTATGCTGGGCAGCAGAGGGCACAGCTACCAATCAACCCCACGACCACGAGGATCACCAGCCAACACACCTCCAACCATCTGTACTCACACAGCCATTGTTTTTCACATTCCGTAGAATATCCAATGAATTAAATGAAACATTCAACACATTATTATAAGCTAGGCTTTGTGTTTGATGATTCAGCCCAACTGTAGGCTAATGTAAGCATTCTGAACATGTTTAAGGCAGGCTGGGCTAAGCTAGGGCATTCAGTAGGTTAGCTGTATAAATACATTCTCAGTGCAAGGTATTTTCCACTTACGACAAGTTTATGAGAACATAACCCCATCGAAAGTCGAGGAGATCTGTGCTTTAGGATTGCATGTCAACTCCAAACACTGGTTTAAAAAAAAAAATGCTTGAAAAGTAAACCTGATACTGATACCATTTATGTTTGTTCGTTGGTCCTGAACAACAAAAATTAAAATTTTTGTTGATAAAGGTTTAGGTAGCCACCATGCAATCCATCCTACTATTTTGCAGATAAGCCATGCAGAGATCCAGGAAGTTGACCATTTTAAACTTCTAGAGATCAAAAATAAAATTTTCCATCTCCTATACTCCTATTTTTTCCCTGCATTAAAGCACACTACATAAATAATTGTTCGGCTTATTTGTTTTCTGTGCATGTGGGAAACTTTTTTATGTATCTGTTTAATATGCTTCTTAGAGCTAGTTCACTCTAAATAATTATTCCCAAATAATCCTTCCTCTTTCTGTCAAGGCAATGAGCAAAACACTGCCTTGAACACAGAAATGTGACCTCCATTAGGGTATGTGGTTGAGCCTGAATTTCCTTGCCTGTTAAATGAAGCTAAAAGTAGCAGCTTCATAGCATTGTTACAACACCACCACAAGATACTGTAAGCAGAGCAGCTAAGCACTGGGCACAGAGTGATTCAAAAATACCAAATAATAGAGAAAAAATTTGTTACAGAGACTCTGATGTTGTCATTATCATACCCACGCCCCATAAGTCTACCTGTTAAGTCATGTAATGGACAGTCTATCCTGTCACTCCATCCCTGCCAGCTCCAAGGGGGCCTTGTTTGGCTTAAACCAGCCAATCATTGTAAACCATGCCCTTGGTCCCAGTGACATGTTTGGCAATGGGGACATCAGTCAATCAGAGAGATTCTTCCTTCTTCCTGGCGGGGTTAGGGCAGGATCCAGAAAGCCTCAGGAGCCTAGCTAGGGGTCAAGGAGAAGATCAGGAGAGGAGCTCAAAAATACAACCACACCAGGGGAAGCAAAATCTATAGATCAATTCTGCTGACAAAATTAAAGCCCATGACAAAGGTAATTTGAAACTGTTCCTGTGGGAAGCTTTATATTTACATGAACAAATTACCTGCCAAAGCTCCCTTTTCTGTCCCTTGTATACAAAAGATCCCCAACTGACACTATAAAGGTGACCTTGGTGACCTTCAAATGAGTCAATTCTACACCTGATCATCAATTTCTCCATGCATAAAAGGTCATTGTTGGACTAGAGCTCTAATTCTCAACTTGGATGCTTTAAAAACAAAATAAAAGCAAAACAAATAATCTATGCCCTGGAGGCTACCACTTAAGATTCTGTTTCACTTGGGGCGCCTGGGTGGTGCAGTCAGTTAAGCGTCCGACTTCAGCCAGGTCACAATCTCGTGGTCCGTGAGTTCGAGCCCCGCGTCGGGCTCTGGGCTGATGGCTCAGAGCCTGGAGCCTATTTCCGATTCTGTGTCTCCCTCTCTCTCTGCCCCTCGCCCGTTTATGCTCTGTATCTCTCTGTCCCAAAAATAAATAAACGTTGGGAAAAAAAAAAAGATTCAGATTCACTTGATCTGGGGTGGCACCAAGATACAGCATACAGGTACTTTTCTTAAAGGAAGTTCTCCAGGTGATTCAATTTTGAAGTCAGAGATAAAAATACAAACTTCCCTGCTGAGCTAGACCAGAGAGACCCCCTTCAATTCTGACATTCTCTCAACTCACCCTCACAGCCAGGAACCTGACTGGCTAAGTTAACCCTGGGGAAAGGCTGGCCAGGCAAGGATGAACCGCTTACTACAGAAATCACACGGGTGTAGCATCAACCTCAGAATGCGGCTAAATCTGAACTCAACCAGGAAAGCTCACACACAAATGAGCCAGATGTAAAAGGAAAGGAGGAATGGAATCATCCTCAAGGATATTCATTTATACCTTTTACAGAAGGTGTTATCTGAAATCACAATCTCTACAACCAATCCCCCTTTTGTCCTGAAAAGGAGGTGCTTGTCATTTTCCAGAACCTTTGAGAAGACTCGGGTGGGGAACAAAGGAGGACAAGGGCTGCCAGAACCATCTCTCATGGGTGTTGCTTTCGTGTGGGCAGCGATGTTAGCCATCCTGCAGGAAAAGCAAAGCAACGGAGCCCAGAGCTTCGTCAGGTAAGCAGGTTTGGGGATCCCACACCTGCCAGCTTCCCAAGCCCACTGAACTATTAGTGGAAAAAGCAAACCTACAAAGACGTATCCAATTCAAGAAACAAGGGAGGTATAACCGTCAGAAGGTCCTCCCCTGGCACTGCAAAGTAATGGAATCCATACCCCAAAGAGCAGTTGCCTTCCCAGCCATCCATATGCAGCACACTGTGAACTAAGGGGCCTCAGCTGAGGGGCAGAGCTGTCTAAAGGGAGTTCACTTGGGACAAAAAACAAGCCGTGTGTATTTGCTGGAAACAGGCCAACTGACAAGAGGTAACGCAGAGGGCAGGGCTATCCCAAGGAAGGCGGGCTAACCCCGTCTTCATCACACCCCCAAAAGTACGGAGGTACAATGTGAGCTGCACACAGCAAGGTGAAGAATGGGCAAAAAGCCTGCTTCTGAAGGACATGCTGTGTGGCCTAGGACGGGCTCCAAGCTCCCCAGAGATAAGGAGCTCTCAACCTACCATCCATGACGGCATCTGGAATATGGTAGGTATTCGATCATGAGTGAGCGAATGACTACGCACACACATGAACAACAAAAAGGCTAATAGTGTCTGTGTTGGGGGGGGGGGGGATAAGAGTGGGTGCGTCTATCTGTGTATATGTACATGTGTGTATTCATATCAGCCAGAAGCAAAACCACGACCTTCCCACTGCCTCACTTTCTAGTCGCTGCCCAGTTATCACAATAGCAAACATCTAAAACATGAAGTTGGAGGGAATGATCTGGAGTTCCTCATAAGCGACTGTTTAGGGAGGCAACTCAGAAATGAACAGGGAGGCAAAGGACTTTATCACCCCAACACCAGATTTCTTTTTAACACATAAACTATTCATTAAAGATGACTATATTTAGTTTTCCCTTTTATTCCATCCACGTCAGTAATGTGTGATTTCTTTTTCTCTAAGAACATAAGCATGTACGAATGGCACTTCTATAATTTAAAACAAAAGAATTTTACTCCCCTCTTCAAATGTATTTTCATCATATAATAAGGTGTTTTTTAAAAAACAATTTTTAGAAATTATTTGAACAGCACTCAAAGATGTGAATTGAGTATACTAAGCAACATAATGTATTACTGGCAAGGAGCAGAGATTTGCAAAAGAAACAATCTGAGGTTCCCAAGTAAAGATACAGACTCAGCACCCCAAATTCAATCAATTTTAATACTCTTTGTGTTCTTTAAACTCAAACAGCCAACCAACAGCAGCATGGCAATGATATGGTAAGGCTATGAATCATGCTATTGATTTTCAATATCTTCTGTGCAGAAAATTAAATTATGCAAATGCATGCCTTTACGGATCCTTACCTTAATGCGAAATTACATACTTGCTTATGTCAGCAACTTAATTACACAATTAAAAATGGAGCATGCTTACGAAAATATGTATTTTCATTCTTCAGAACAGACAAGAAGTATAAATCTGCCTATGGGTATCCTGTGACTAATAAGAGGGAGGAGTCAGTGTTGTGCAAACATGTATTCTATCAAGTTCTACAGCACCAAGCCCACTATGGTTAATGGAGCTGAAGTCATCTGTCAGCAGAAAGCTCAGGAGGGCTTTTAATGCTGTGATAATGCTTCAAGGAATTGGGATCACCGTGATGGAACAAGTGTAGAAGACAAAAAGGACATCCAATAGTGCACAATGCTGCAGACTCCACCTCAAAGAGATAGTCTCCAGTGCGACTTCAACCAACACACACACACACACACACACACACACACACACACACACGGCTAACACACCTGGGCAAGAGGAATATCAAACCCGCGCAGCCTTCGAGGGTCTGAATGGTATAATAATGAAATGAGTTTAGACAGTTAATACCCAGCTACTCCCATCATCCAGGAGAATTTGAGCCTCTCAATTTTGACAGGATGAAAGTGTAGATTTCAAAACCAATAGCATTAACTAGCCAATGATGCTTACGCCTCACTCAGCAGGAGGAAGCTTTAAGTCAGGTCGGTTGCTATGCAGAGCGGGAAATGAGTGACAGGTATTTTCATCAGGGAGATTTCATAAACTCTACCCCCTCTCAGAACTTCTCCGGAGCCTACCTCATTTCCAGCCTGAAGCAAAAAAGATAAAAATGTTTCCAGACCCAAAGGCCCAATCCTTTCCTATAAAAATATCCAAAGAGTTACCTACCACTGAAGATATCAACGGAACTGTTTCCTATGTGCATGATTTAATTTCCCAGAGCCACCGGACATAGTTTATAACAATAAATGTTTGTATTCTGGGATTATAAAAGCAGATGTGTATCCCATCTGCCTTAACTATATCTTCAGGAGGATTCTATGTAATCTTGACTCTCAGCATTTCCCAGAAATTTTGACTTGGGGGAAATAAAAAGAGTTTCAAGCTGTCTGAACTCTACTGTGTTAATTTGCAGGCAGAACATTTTTCATACAAAGAGACCAGCCCCTCTAAACACTACATTAAATAACATTCCTGACATAGTGTCTTTCCTTAGGTTCTACTGTCAAAGAGAAGGGTCACTAAATCTACATGGGAGAAAACTAAATGCAGCTATGTAATGATGGAGACCGTTTTCTTCCAATACTGCAAATGTGTGAATTGAAATCCCACAGTACAGCCAACGTCTTGTTTTTTGACAAAGATGATACATTTACACATGCATTTGTGTCTCCGAAAATGAGTGGAAGTCTGAGACGCCCACCGAGAAAGACACACAGTCACTAGGCATTTCAGCACATCCGCAGCATTCCTTCAGATGACGGTTATCATCTGACCATACTGAGCCAACAGTGTTACTGGATGCCAGCTCTATCATGATCTCCTACAGGCGCAGAGGTTACGTGCGGGTGAGACCAAAGATTTATGATGAGAACAGGCCAAAGTTCCACCTACAACGTGGTCACACATCTTGTACCCGAAGCAAAATAGTTTAGTGACCCTTGAGGGTATTTCCACTTAAATGTATGTCCAGTTCTAGGTCATTCCAAAGGACTCAGAAGCCTAGAAGAATCAGTCTGTTTCCATCCAAAATTGAAAACATCAGAACAAAGAAATTCTGGTTCTCTAGTGCCGGAATGAAAATTACTTAAGATGATGGATGGATGGCTCTCACATAAAGAGTCCTAATTCTCTGCCAGAGTTACTGCCAAAAATAAGCCAACTAAAAATAAGTACAGGCACTCACATTTTCACATCCAGAATGCATATTTCCATAATGGCAGACAAGCAGTTAAGCGGGCTGTTTATATCTATTATAACAGCTCATACAACAAACAAATTAAAGATCCCTCAAGGATGGCAAAATCTCTAACAAGCATAATTTTCTCTGAATTTTAAAAAGCATTTAAGAACATTAAATCCCACACAATAGTCTAAAATGAATAAATCTTTATCTTTTTTGTGCCTACAATGGGCAAAAGTATCAAATCATAGTTAAAATAATTAAATATTCTCATCAGCCTTTCATCTCCTTTGTGCCTGTATTCCAATTAATCGTAGTAAAATGTACCTGGTGAGTGTCCCAAATGGTAGAATCAAGAAGTACGTCCTTTTGTAACTACGGCATTACAAATGGTCCCTCCAGTTGTTTGTGATACTGAGCTCACCTCAAACACAATAGACTATATTACAGTAGATTACCCATTTTATCATATTCAAATGTACTTATTGTCCCAGCTACAAAAATATATATTTTCTTCACCATCTAAAGTGATAAAGAGACCTAATATAGAGCCATGACTTTTTCTTTCTTTTTTTTTTTTTAAATAGAACAGATTACAAGAGAAAGAGGAATTGCACAGCAATGTAGTATCCTAGGGGAAAAAAGGATACAAAGTAGGTTATAAAAATGACCTTGCTACTTAAGTCACGTAGAGAAGCAAAAGACTGATCTTCTCTTTGTTATTTTACTCTCAAATAACACTGATTACAAAAGGCAGAATCTAGGGATGCCGGGATGGCTCAGTCAGTTGAGTGTCCAACTTCAGCTCAGCTCATGGGTTCAAGTCCCGTGATGGGCTCTGTGCTGATGGCTCAGAGCCTGGAGCCTGCTTTGGATTCTTTATCTCCTTCTCTCTGTCCCTCCCCTGCTTACACGCGCTGTCTCTCTCTCACTGTCTCTCAAAGATAAACAGTAAAAAAATTTTTTTTAAAAAGACATAATCTATTTTTTTAATGTTTTTCTTTATTTTTGAGAGACAGCAAGACAGAGTGTGAGCAGGAAAAGGACAGAGAGAGGGGGGGGAGACAGAATCCAAAGCAGGCTTCCAGGCTCTTGGGCTGCCAGCACAGAGCCCGATGTGGGGCTCAAACTCACACCGTGAGATTGTGACCTGAGCCGAAGTCGGGACACTTTACTGACTGAGCCGCCCAGGTGTCCCAAAGCAGAACCAATTTTTTTAACCAGACAAGACGAAAAGAGTCAAAAAAATTAGAGCCATCTCTCTACTACTGACTATATCCTAATTTAAAAACTTCAGAAATAAAAATAGATGCTTTGAACAAGTCCAAGGAGAGGTACACTTAGAGAACAGATTTATACAAAGGGTCCTTATACATTTGTGATAAAAATCTGAAAAATACCAAGGTTCACTCCTCCTTAGAACCACCCTTCTAAAACAGAACTGGACTCCTGGTTTCAAATATCTTACAGCGTAAGACAGCAATAAATCAACTGCCTCTTCTGATCCACTTTAATAGTGTTTGGTTCTCAAAGAACCAAGCCTCTTGATTCTACAAGATTATCAAGAAAACGAGAGTTAGTCACAGATAGGGCTGTGGTAATGTCAACTGCCACAAATCTGAACTTCCAATTTTACAACGTGCCATCACTCTGAATCCTTAATGGTCAACAGAATTGGCAAACACAGATCAGAGATTATACCCTGTTGGCCACTATGTTGAATACAGCCACCAATCCCTCCAGATAGTTGGTTTCACCTATGGTGTGTTTGTGTTTAAGTGTTTGCCAACATGGGGAAATCCTGAAAGAACCCCAAGATCTGTATTTTTTAACGCCATCTGGGCTTGGTTCCCAAATACCAACAATACGTTTCTCTGGGCTTTGTTCCCAAATAGCAACAATACGTTTTGTGAAGAGCAAGTAGCTCTTTCCAAAGAACCATAACCCCACCCAATCCTCTTTTATCATTTATATTTCCTCTCTAGTCTCTAGGGCCACCTAAGTTTGCCACCCAATGCCTCACCCAATTAGAAGCTTTTCGCTAACTCCCCTATTGCCTATGTGGCAGACACTATTAAAAGCACCATCAATAAATACATAGGCTCCTTCATTTCTTCCAATAACCTTGTGGCTTACATACAATTACTCAGAAAAGGTGTATAACATACCCAAGAACACAAAGCCCTGAACTGGACATTACTCTCAAACCCACAAAATTAACACTAGACTTCAATTATTCTGCACGAAATTGAATTTTACTCATCATAAAAGTACCTGTGAGTTAACAGCTAATGTATACTTGCTCAAAAGTGAAAAACGGCTTTTTCTACGTGGGTCTCAGAAAACTCAAAACATACTAATTTTATTTTTCTTATTTTTTTAATGTAAGCTCTACGCCATCATGAAGCCTGAACTCATGATCCCAAGATCAAGAGTCATATGCTCTATCGGGGCGCCTGGGTGGCTCAATCGGTCAAGCGTCCGACTTCAGCTCAGGTCAGGTCATGATGTGAGTCGGAACCCTGTATCAGGGTCTGTGCAGACAGCTCGGAGCCTGGAGCCTGGTTCAGATTCTGTGTCTCCCTCTCTCTCTGGCCCTTCCCCT
Organism: Prionailurus viverrinus; assembly: GCF_022837055.1. NCBI lineage: Eukaryota > Metazoa > Chordata > Mammalia > Carnivora > Felidae > Prionailurus > Prionailurus viverrinus. The sequence goes on along the minus strand of NC_062562.1, from coordinate 28,678,342 downwards.
TTCGAGCTCTGTCTCTCTCTCTGTCTCTCTCTCTCAAAAATAAATAAACATTAAAAAAATTTTATAAAAAGTCATATGTTCTATCGACTGAGCCAGCCAGGCACCCCTAAAAACATAATAATTTTAAAAGAAAGAAGTTTTCTAGGCTATTCTTCCCACTACTATTGGCAAATGTCTAAGATAAAATCACGTTCCAATAATACTAACAGAAAACATAGTGATTTTTCTAACATGATGTGGAGAATATCCAATTACAGTTATATAAACATTGGTCATTGTCTATAAAAAAGAAAGTCACTTCTATTCAGGCAGAAATGAAGTTACAACTTGAGTTGGGAAACAAAGTGATACAGATTACTAAGCTCTCTTCATTCATATTTTCCTTTGTTTAAAACTTGTCATCATGACTGCCTGAAAATTTTTTATCCTTGAGAAATAAAAAATAAACCTCCTAACTTGGGTCTTTTCAGTAGTTGACTCATTTATAAACACACAGTCCCTATGAAATATCAAAAAAAATATCGAAGGAAATGGGTATTTTTTTATAGAACAAAAATAAATAATCAAAGAAAGCTTACTTAAATGCTACTGAGTGCCTATTTCTAAACCAAACCCTGCATAATGTGCCCAGTAACAAAAATACTAATGAAGATAATATGTAACCATGGTAGACTGTTGAAAACACATTGTAGGGGCACCTGGGTGGCTCAGTCAGTGGACCATCCGACTCTTGATTTCAGCTCAGGTGGTTATCTCATGGTTCATGGAATCGAGTCCCATGTCTGGCTCTGTGCTGAGCATGGAGATTCTCTCTTTCCATCCCTCCTCCATTCATATGTGTGCACATGTACACATTCTCTCTCAAAATAAATAAATAAATATGGAGGGAAAGAAAAGAAAAGAAAAGAAAAGAAAAGAAAAGAAAAGAAAAGAAAATACACTGTAGGCATAAGCCCTAAGTCCTGGGCTTGAGGATTAAATACAGAAGGCACTCGAACCATCACACCCTTTTGCTGAACACACCAATCACAGTGGGGACAAACCTGACTGGCTTAGTAAACCCAGAAACCTGTAACTTCTGGAACCATGTAAAATCCTGCCAGCCAGCCACGCAGTGGCCTGTAGTTATCTATTCGCCAGAGCTTTCTGCTTCTGATCCTCAAAGTGTCTACTCCATCTTCACACTCATGATATATTTAGGCTGTTCTTAACTCCTCTGGCTAAAAAGAGAGTTTCTCAGGAGTTTGGTAAGATGTGGGCAAGTATTCATTGTAGTAGGATGCTACTACATCAAGACATTCAATAATGCATGCCCCACATTGCTCCTGCCCTCTGGGAGTTTCCAGTCAAGTAGTGGGGCCAATCAATAAACACACAAGTTAGGGGCGCTTAGGTGGCTCCGTTAAGCATCTGGCTTCAGCTCACGTCATGATCTCATGGTTCGTGAACCCAGGTCAGGCTCTGTGCTGACAGCTCAGAGCCTGGAGCCTGCTTGGGATTCTGTGTCTCCCTCTCTCTCTGCCCCTCCCTTGCTTGTGCGCTCACTCACAGTCTCGGTCTCTTTCTCTCTCAAAAATAAGTTTTAAAAAACATTTAAAAGTTGTAAGTGAAATGCATGGTAAAACAAATATGAAAATTAAAAGAAACACACACAGTACAGTCATTGAGAACACAAGTAGAGAAGAAATGTACTTAGAATAGTCAAGGAAGGAGACATCATTTTAGCTGAAGACACTGGCAAGACGAGAGGATAGCGTCCAAGGTCGAGGAACAGAAAGTAGGATTTTGAGGCAGGCAAGAGTACGGGATAAGAAGGCCAACCAGGCCAAAGCTTGGGGAGCTAGTTGAGGGATAATAAGGAGGTTGAGGATAAGGAATGGCAGAATCCTACAGAACCATAAGGGGCTTTGAAATGAGCTTGGAGAGGCACCCAAGGGCTCCAAGGAGGCAAAGAGGTCTGATATATGCTTTCCTCTAACATGCCTTTATTGAAATGTAATAGTTTTTAGTGTATTTACAGATTCATGCAACTGTTACCATAATCTAATTTTAGAGTATTTTTATCAACGTTTTCAAAAGGTGACTGTGCTGCGCGGGGAACAGATTGGAAGCGGGCAAGAGCAGAAAACAGCAGCTCATCAGCGGGGCCCCCAGGGTGAGGCGAGACAAATCATTCATTAATTGTGTACCTGCACCTGTGTGCAGGGGGGCGGTGCTGCTGGAGGCAACATTTAGGAGAGCAAACAGTAGCTTAATATTTACAGTTACCTGGCCAAAATCCTTCTTGACTCTTCTAGTTTTATTTTGCTAATGTCTTCTAAACCCTCCCCTTTGCCTTTTTCACCTGAATTAGGATTTGCACTAATGTGATGAAGCAACTAATTGCTTATACAGTACCTGTCAATAAAAATAGATTAACAGTTAATGAGAAGCAAACCAGATACAACTATTTGCAAACAAAATGAGGAAAAGAAGGCAAGAATACGCATTATAATGTATTTTCTCTTGGAGCTATATGCTGCACCAAATTATACCCTCAGTATCACATAAGAAAAATAACTATCTGCCCACGTGATACTTGTAGAACTACAAAGCATACTATTATGGATGTCAGGAGAGACTTAGGTGGGTTTTTTTTTTTTTTACGGACAATTTTATTACTGCTTAAACATGGACACGTGAGTGGCTTTAAACCCAATTTGACTTCTCTCTGCCTCGCCAAACAATTCTTACAAGAAACCTCTCTCTTCCACCCAGTTACGTACAAGCAATGAAGAACCTAAGTAAAAGATAATTAATGAATTAATTCATCTCTGCAAAATGACAAAGATTTTGGTTTTTAGCAACTGTCCTGGAATGTCTATCATCACGAAAATGTATTCAGGGACAAATATGCTTTGTGGGTGGTAGGCAGATATATTACCAAATATACCCTTCTCTCTGTTATTCAACGTGCATAGGATGACTTCTCCCTCCTAAAACACTGGGACACAGGCCTCCGATCAGCTTTATTTGATTCAGCCAACTAGACTGGACTTGGGGTTTTTAAAGTAAAAAATAATCCAAGGAATTTAATGTTGCTGGTCAGAATATCCCAGGGCTACAAATTCATTTTTGTTATCTCCATTTTTGTTAGGTGTTCGTTTTGCTTCCTTTCCAGCAAGAATGAGGTTTGCTTTGTTCTCTTCAATTGAAGAAAGAAATCAGAAGAAATATCCTGCATTCTGCTTGCTTGAAGAGGAGTTATTAACTAGAAATAACACAATGCAAGTCTCAACGAGAGTAATTTGAAAGGGCTATTACAATCTTAAATAAAATGATTTAATTAAAAATTCTAACCACATAAAAATTGTCACCAGATCACATCAAGATGGCAAAAGCATATCTGTCTGATTCTGCTTTAACTAGCTTTAAAAGCAGTTGCTTAAACTAATTATATGGGAGAAATTTTTCCCTTGTTTGGAAAAGGAGCTATTTAACCAATGGTCTTTTTCTGGTGAAGAAATGGCAGCTATTAAATAAGTAGAGTTTTTTTTGTTTTCCTTTTTTGTTTTGGTTGTGCTTTTTCTAAAGCCTTCTATGACTCTGACCAGTTATACCCCAAGATCCTTTTGAAGCATCAAATGGAACAGCAGTTTTATGACTTCAAAAAGCTCAAATCTAAAATTGAAAGTTTCAGTTCAATATTGCTTTTTTCCCTCTCAATATCTATTTGTATACAAGGCGTTGAAATCAATTGCAAGGAGACTTTTCAACTCTGAATTTAAATCCTTTTACGACTCTGCAATACAGTCAATCAAACTGGGACTGGGAAGGAGAACAGAAGGACAGTTTTCTTTCTTTTTTTCTTTTTTAAATAAATATAATAAAGTCAAAAGGAATTATGTATCTTTGGAGGCTTCCCTATTAGGCAAAACTGAACGAAACAGGGGCGCCTGGGTGGCTCAGTCAGTTAAGTGTCTGACTTCGGCTCAAGTCACGATCTCACAGTTCATGGGTTCGAACCCCACATCGGGCTCTGTGCTCACAGCTTAGAGCCTGGAGACTGCTTTGGATTCTGTGTCTCCTTCTCTCTGTGTCCCCCTCTGCTCGCGCTCTGTCTCCGTCTCTCAAAAATAAATAAACGTTAAAAAAAATTTTTTTTTAATTTAAAAAATGAATGAAACAAATTGTTCCTCTGATTTTCAGACAACCGATAAGAACGATGTAGCATAGGCAGTAGAAAACTCTGGAACAAATTGGTACAACACATGTACCCAAACTACAGGACTGCAGATTACAGAAATTCTGAGTGAATTTTGAAAAACAAACACTGCTTTAAATATTACTTACAAAGTTTTATTAAGCACATTTGCTCTTAAATATCGCCTCTGCATAATGAGTAAGTGAGTATTAAGTGAAAAGGTGAGAGCAAAGAATGGTATTAGAAGCTGCTGGAAACCTCCGGGTTTTTCTTTTGTGCCAGGCCCACGTTCAGGTTAATCCATTCTTTGATATTTAACACAATGGAGCCAGAAAAGCTGCAGATTTCAGGTTTTTCAGAAATCATGCATGACATTTGAGGCTTGTTCAGGAACCAATGTTTCAGAAACAGGAAAGGTACTCTGTGAAATCCATTTAGGACTTTCCACCCTGCAAGGACGTGGGGGTTGAAAGTTCCTTTAATACAGGCACGCTGACCAGAGTACTTATTAAAATATTTTTACTCAAAGTGAAGAGCTGCTCAATTCCAGGACAGGACACTGGAGGAAATGGAACGATGAGGCAAAAGACCTCACGGCAGAAACAAAGATAATTTTAATATGTTTCAAGAAAAAGAAAGTATTTTTTTTTACTTTTTTTTAATGTTTATTTTTCAGAGAGAGAGAGACAGAATGCGAATGGGTTAGGGGCAGAGAGAGAGGGTGACACAGAATCCGAAGCAGGCTCCAGGCCCTGAGCTGTCAGCACAGAGCCCGACGCAGGTCTGGAACTCATGGACCGCGAGATCATAACCTGAGCAGAAGTCAAATGCTTAACCGACTGAGCCACCCAGGTGCCCTGAAGGAAGTGTTTTTTTAAACCTTATCTCAATGTCAAAGAAACCCATTCATTCCTAAAAGTCCCCCGTGTGGCTTCAGTTTCTAAAATTAAGGTAATTAGCGAAGACGCAGAGGATAGCTATTGGGTCCATAGCCCCTACTACATACGGGGTGGCCAGGCTCCCCAGGTGGATTATCTCACTCAGCCCTCACCAGACTCTGAGGGGTCAATCCTCCCACAACTACCCTTTCCAGAGGCACAGAATGGCAAAGTACTTCCTCCAAGTCACATTACACTGTCCACGCAGAAGGAATTCAAACTCAGACACCCTGAACAGGTAGCGGACAGGAAAAATAACTGAGGCACCCCTCTCAAGTCTGGGGGCCTGCAACGTGGAAATAAGCAACATGCATATTAGGTCCTTTCCGAAAAAAAAAAAAAAATACAAAGGCTCAAACATAAAACATGAACACAGAACGTTCTGCACTGACACCAAGTGACCTCTGAACCAGTACTCTCCTGGACAAATCTAGAATCTAATTATACATATTCTGTCTCCCGCTTAGTGTTAGTTAGATGCCCCAACCCTGAGTCCCAGAAGCAACAATGTTTTTTTTTTTTTGACTGTCCTTTTTAAGAGATTTCACAGTGAAAGAATTCCCACTATAAAAACTTTCTAGTTGCCACTAAAAATACTATAATAAAAGTGATAATTCCTCAAAATTATTACGAGGCTTGCAAGGAGAATTCTAACACTACAGCCTACACAGGAAGGCATTACACTAACAGCAACTGACTGCTGAGAAAACAATTCACTTTCTCTAAAACAGAAAAGAAGAATGTTCCATGTAAGCATATGTTCACATTTAAACGGAGATGTGGGGATTAGAAGAAGCATGTCCCATAGAGCAGCCACCAGCCACACAGGGCTACCCTGGGCGGTGCTGTACGGATGAAATTCACACAGGATTTGGACACAGAGTAGGAAGAAATGACTGCAAACCGCCTCATTAATATTTTTCATTTTAATTACACGTTCAAATATTTTGGATATACTGGATAAAATAAATCTGCTCCATCTAAAATGTTTGAAACGTACTGCTTTAAACATTTCAAAAGCACAGTGAGAATCAGTTTTAGTCCCTTTTGCTCCTGTGCGAAGGACAAAATGTGACCTAGAATACTTTAGTGAAACCCTCCTTCTTCTTTCTAGCTACTTCATTCCCCCAAAATATAAAAATTCAACTTCTTTTTTTTCATTCTTCTATTCAAGAAACTGTTAATTCGGTTGGGGGGGGGGGGGGTTGCATAAAGACATATGGTCCAATGGTCTCTCCATTGCTTTAGCAATGGCAATAGAAGGCTCGTAAATGCATCAGGAGGTCTAATGGCTTGAAGTTGAACACTGCAGGAACAATTATCATTGTAGTATTTGGCATTCTGGCCATTCTATTTCACAGAAGGGACTAAGTTTCGAGAACATACAGCATATACAAAGGGAACAATTTCATTTTAAACATATTATTTCTGGAAAACATAACCAAACAAATCACCATGTTCAACTGGAAATACAGTTTCCATCTTACAATGACCATGAACATTTTCCAGGTAGCAAGATTTTAGGACCTTTCCCAAAACCTTACACCCAAAACCAAACTTACTAAAAAACCGAGGCATTCCTGGGAGTGCTCAATTCACCATTGATCTTACATCAGCTAACTCTGTGCCCACCTCTTTAATTTTTTTTTTTTAACATTTATTGATAGAGTGTGAGCAGGGGAGGGGCAGAGAGAGAGGAGACACAGAATCTGAAGCAGGCTCCAGGTTCTGAGCTGTCCACCCAGAGCCTGACGCAGGGCTCGAACTTATGAACCGTGAGATCATGGCCTAAGCAGAAGTCAGATGCCTAACCGGCTGAGCCACCCAGGCGCCCCTGTGCCCACCTCTTTATAAGAGAATAGGACGTCCCTTTGGACACTCTGCCCTAAATGCCCAAATCACTGGTTTAACTGTTGTTGCAAGAATACACCCCTGAGAAACTGAATGTCTTGGTCTACAGTGAAATTCCAGAATAAATTTTTAAACCAATTCCTTCTGGGATCAGACACAGGTTGTCAACAAACCACATTCTGAACGACACCAATTTGCTCAAATCTCCAATACTGTAAATCCACTGCTAATGCAGAACGAGGAAAATGAAAATCTTTTACAAAATAACTTCAGAAAAATCTTTTTAATGAAGCCCTCTAAACAGACCTGTCTGCAGAAAGCCTGGAGTTAAAAAGTGTGTTCTGCATTTCTTTCTGCTCTGGGTTTTGAAGGTCATGAGACTCACAACAGATGTGGCCTGGTTTGAACCATAAAGGTCTGCATGGCTAATAACAGTTAGTATGAAAGCACAACAGCTGAGCCACCATGGCTGCAACAGTTGGTGGGCTCCAGCCCAGCAGGGCAAGCCCCCGGCTCTGCCAAAACAGACGGCATCCCTTGCAGGCAAGCTGCCCAAGCTTAGAACCAGCAACTTATTTGCCCCAAGGTGGTCAGAAACCCATTCCATCAAAGAAATCCCTGCAGACCTGAAGAAGACCTGTCTAAACGTATCTAAATAGCATAGTAAGATGCACCACACCATCATTTTCTTGGAGCAAATGAAATAACGCATGAACCTTTACTTTGCTGGCAAAAATCCTGGAACCATGAAACTGATCAATAATCATATGATCACATACCTAGGCATTTCCACAATGAAGTCTGTTTTTAATAGCATTTATTGCTTTTCCTGATTAGAAAAGCAATAAATACTCATTGTATGAGCTCATTAGGTGAAGTGCATTAATGAGCAGAGTACATTAAATAGGCAAGACAGTACATAAAATGCATAAACAAGAAAATAAACATGACCATAACCAATGTGAAAATTTGGTATATTTCTCTCCTCTGTTGCAATAATCAATAGGATCATTTTTTTTTAACGCATAGTCATCTTTCAAAAAAGGGTCAATATTAAGGACAGCATGGATGGACCTAGAGGGTATAATGCTTAGTGAAATAAGACAGAAAAAGACATATGATTTTACTTAAATGTGGAATCCAAAAAAAAAAACCCAAACACACACAAAAATAAAGACTCTTAAATACAAAGAACAAACTTGTGGTTGCCCGAAGAGAGGCACATGGAGGGATGAATGAACTAGATGAAGGGGAGTAAAAAGAACAATCTTTCAGTTATAAAATAAGTAAGTCACATAGATAAAAAGTAGAGCACAGGGAATACAGTCAATAACATTGTAATAACATTGTATGGTGACAGATGGTGACCACACTTACAATGATGAGTAATGAGTAATGTACAGAATTGTCCAATCAATAGGTTGTACACCTGAAGCTAATATAACATTGTATGTCAATTACACTTCAATAAAAACAAAATTGTGTTAAACCTTTTAACTCCCATAGGTAAAAGTAACACTCATTTCCATAAAAATTAAAAGAACCACCACCAAAGTCCTGAGACTTTGCCCTAACCAAACTGTCCCATCTATCAAAGCAGGGGACTGGCAAAAATGACTACTATGGTCACTTCAAATTCGGACATGGTCTAACGTGAACAATGTTGCCTTGCTTAAATCATCTAAATTGACTAAGAGCCAACATGGCCCACTCTATGGAGCCCATAAACATAGTATGCCAATCAGTTGCCAACACTGACAAAGGGAAATGACTTAGCACAATTCAGACTTTAGTCTTGTCTTTAAAAAATTTTAATATAAAGCCGTACTGAACCGTAACTGGCTTGAGATGGACAGTTGTAAATCTTGCCACGGTCCCTACCAACCACTACTCTTTCCCCAGCTGGGATGCCAGGTGTTAGATGCCAGTTGTCCCTGCTTCTATGCTTAATACTGTAAGACCCTTCAGTTATTTGCAGCGTGCCTCTCTAGTTCTTTTAAGCAAGTGGGTTTGCGTTCCTTTAGCAAATATCTAGTAAGTAAAATGATAAGATACAATTACAGGTACATTTTTATTCTTATTACAGGACATTTTTATTCTTTAATCTTCTAATCTTCAGAGCATCGTACAAAGTAAGCACCACCATTCACCCCATTTTAGGTGGCCAAAATAGAGGTTTAGAGGTTAAGAGATATGCTCAAGGTCACGTAGGTAAGACATGGCAGACATGGCATGGTAGGTAGGTCCAAGCCCAGGACAGCTAAGTAATTGAATTTGTTCAGGAATCTGTAATTGAGTCTTCTCCAATCACCCATTCCTTTTTGCTGGCATGCACAGTAAATAGGAAAGGCATAAATGCATTCTAACAGGATGGAAGAAAGTGAGGAGGGAGGGGAGAATGGACGTGCCAAATGCTAACAGAGAAGGAGAGAAGCAATGAAAATATCACAAAGAGTTCAAGTGCAACCAGGCAGACCAGCCATCAACACTAGCCAAAAGCAAAACTGTAAAGTAGATAAAAATAAAACTCAAGCATTGCTGGTCTCCCTGAAGCTTCACAAACCATTGATGAGAAAAATTATCCAAAACATAGAAATTAGGTAAAGAGAATGCAGAAAGTCCCTTTCAATTTCACACTGGAGCTGAACTCACCCAAAATAATTTAAGTAACTATGGGAATGTACCACTGTTTAACTTACTATTCACTAAGATTAAAGGCCAGATTTGGTTAAGTTACACATTAACCTGGAGATTTCAATGCGGTTCAAGGGGGGGGGGGGGGGGAAGGGAAGCAAAAGAATTAGTTTATGGTTTTGTAACTCTGTGGGATATTAACCAGTGTTGGAGCTAACCTAGGAATCATATTCTGGCGTCCTTTATTAGCTTAAAATACCTAGTTCCTCTAAAAGCTCTTCTAACCAGCTTTACCATATTAATGATTTGAACTTGATATATACTAATTCTGTTTGTGTAAGAGTCATGTTTTTAACTTCTGAAAATGATGATCTGACACTGCAATAATGTAAACCACCCTCCCAAACAACCTGAGCCCCAGGCCTATCCTTTTCTTCCCTTCCATTTCCAAACAAGTGCACTCAGAAACATGCCATGGAAAATCAAATTAAATTCTATAGTTCAACCTTAATAAGTGGGTGAAGCTTAACATACCACGAACTCAAGGGAACACACAATCTAATATAGAAGATTTCTGGAGATGCAAATATACAACAATAATGACCCTGATGCTGAAACCTCAGGCATCAGAACAGGTGATTTGGAGGACAGGCACTGAAAAAGATTTAATTCCACCACTGGTCTTTAATGGATTATAAAATGGTCTTGTAGACATCTTCAATATCCTATGTAGGAAAAGATATATGTAATAATTATGTTTAGCAATATTTTGGTGTTTTCCATCTAATGGTACTAATGTCCATTATAAAAATTGAGATTTTAATAACATATTCTCCAAAAATTACTCATTCGATTTTTCTTTTTCTTTTTAAAGTTTATTTATTTATTTTGAGAGAGGGAGAGAAAGAAAGCAGAGGAGGAATAGAGACAGAGGGAAAGAATCCCAAGCAGGCTCCATACTGTCAGTACACAGCCCGACGACACGGGGTCTTGATCCCACAAATCGTGAAGATCATGACCTAAGCCAAAATCAAGAGTTCGACACTTAACCAACTGAGCCACCCAGATGCCCCAGTCATCCAATTTTTCTAGATATATTCTAACAATCAAATCCTTCATATTACAACCATTAATCCATGCATATCTCTATCCATGGTGGAAAAAAATCCCACCAAATCAGAAATGCAGCTCTTCTCAGATTTATGTTACAAGGTCATAGAGTATGATGATTCACTGGAAAGATTAAACTGGAGAGGTTAGGTTAAATGTGTGGGGAAGGCTTATCCTCTCCCACCCATCCCAGCCAGAGTCATAAACTTCTGGCTCTTCTCCAGGTAAACTCAACAGTGCCTTACATGGTACCAATAAGGCAAACACCGGACACTGTTGCCATCATGTGCCTATCCTCAGCCCAAGGTTAATTATCACTCACATTTCACAGGCCTCTCCATTGAGCCAGACCTTGTCCTCTCAGTCCTGTTCAAAATTGGATTCCAGAAAGAGAATAAAACAGATTATAAGTGGACATCACCAATCCATTGGAGTTGACCCTAAGGATAAAATGTGCCACGTTAAAGTGCAGACTTGTTTATTCTTTTTAAATTTATTTATTTTAGTAATCTCTGCACCCAACGTGGGGTTTGAACTCATGACTCCAAGATCAAGAGTCACATGCTCTTCTGACTGAGCCAGCCAGGCACCCCAAAAGGGCAGAGTTCTTGAAGGGCCCGTGAGGTCATTTACATTGAACACAGTGATCACTCCAAGCAACAACAAAGCAGGGGATGGGCAGAGAATCAAGTCTTCAAAAGAGAATACTATCAAAAGGAATAGAGTGAGGATCACTTGACCCAATCTTAAGACTGGTAATACATATCCAGTAATCAAGACTGTGCGGTACTAGGACACAAAGAGACACAAAGATCAATGGAACAGAAGAGACAGCCTAGAAAGAGACCTGCACAGCACAGACAACTGAGTTTTGACAAAAGTGCAAAAAGCAATTCAACGGAAGAAGGACAGTCTTTTTTAAATCAAATGATGCTCTACAGAGCAATTGAATGTCCTCAGGCAAAATAGAAAGAATCTTGACCCAAACCTCATACCTTATTACAAATACTAACTCAAAATGGATCATAAATTTTAATGTATAATGTAGAACTATAAAACTTTTAGGGGATTGAATAGGAGGAAATCTTCTGGACCAGGGGCTCAGTGAAGAGTTCTCAGAGAGGACACCAAAAGCAGGATCCAGACAGGAAGAAATGAGTAAATTACGCTTTATCAAAAATAAGAACTTCTGTCCTGTAAAGAGCCTTGTTGATGGGATGAGGAGACAGGATACAGACTGAGAAAACTATCTGCAAACCACATATTCGGTAGGAAACTACTATCTAGACTATATGGAGAACTCTCTTACTCTCTTTACTAAACAGTAAAAAAAAAAAAAAAAAAAAAAAAGAAAAAGAAAAAGAAAAAGAAAAAGAAAAAGAAAAAGAAAAAAAGAGAAAGAAAAAGAAAAACCCAATGAGAAACTGAGCAAGGGACATGAAGACACATGAATATTCAGAATATTCAGCATCATTATCCATCAGGGAAATGCAAATTGAGACCACAATGAGCTCTCACTGCACACCTGTCAGAATAGCTAAAATAAAAAACAGTGGCGCCCACTAACATCTCATGGGAATGCAGAAAAGCTAGATCTCTCATACATTGAGGTGAGCCCGTAGAATGGTACAGGTATTCTGGAAAAGAGTTTCTTAAAAACAAACAAACAAACAACAACAACAAAAACCCATGCATTTACTATGTGACCCAGCAATTATACTGCCTGGTATTTATCCCAGAAAAGTGAAAACTAATGCCCATTCAAAAAACTCTGCATCACTATTAATAACTGACTTTGTTTTGAAACAAGTGGAAAAAAACAAAACCTCCCTCAAAAGGCGAGCGGTTATAGAAATGGTGGTGTGCCCGTGCCATGAAATACCTCTAAAATAAGGCTGAGGAACTACTGGTGCCCCCAACAATGGGGACAGAGGTCAGGGACTTTATGCTGAGAAAAAAAAGCCAACATTGGGGGGAGTGGGCAGTGCCTGGGTGGCTCAGTCCGGTTGAGCCTCTGACTGTTGATTTTGGCTCAGGTCACGATCCCAGGTTTGTGGGCTTGAGCCCTGCATCAGTCTCCATGCTGAACGTGGAACCTGCTTAAGATTCTCTGTCCCTCTCCATCTGCCCTTCTTCCCCACACACATTGTCTCTCTCTTTCTCTCTAAAAAACAAAGTAAAATGAATCTTAAAAAAAAAAAAGCCAACATCACTAACACCTCACCATTAGGGAAAAATAAATCAAAACCACAATGAGGCATCACCTCACACCTGTCAGAAAGGTTATTACCCAAAAAGCAAGAACTAACAACTGTTGATGAGGATGCAGAGAAGAGGGAATCCTCGTGCACTCTTGGTGGGAATATAAATTGGTGCAGCCACTCTGGAAAACAGTATGGAGCTTCCTCAAAAAATTAAAACTAGAACTACCCTATGATCCACTAATTCCACTTCTAAGTAATTGCCTGAAAAAAAGAAAAAACACTGACTTGAAAAGAACTGTGCACCTCTTTGTCCACTGCAACATTAGTTATTTACAATAGCCAAGATACGGAAGCAACCGCAAAAGAAGAATGGATAAAGATGTGGTATATGCACACAATGGAATATTACTTGGACATAAAAAAGAAAGAAATCTTGCCATTTGTGACAATATGGTTGGACCTACAGCATACCATGCTAAGTGAAATAAGTCACACACAGAAACACAAATTATAATGCCTTCATTTATAAGTAGAATCTGAGAAACAAAACCAACAAAATAAAACACAGACTTGGGGTGAGGGGGGATAGATGAAATAGGTGAAGGGGATTAAGAAGTATATAATCTTCTAGTTATAAAATAAATTAAGACATGGAGATGTAATGTACAGCACAGGGAATATAGTCAATATTGTTGTTACAACTCTGTATGGTAACAGATGGTAATTAGACCTATTGTGGTGACCATTTCATAATGTATATGAAATAGGATCACTAACACTGTATACCTGAAACTAATATATTATTGTGTGTCAATTATTCCTTTTAAAGAAAGGGGGCGAAAAAGCAAATCTCAAAAGGTCACATACTAGGGGCACCTGCGTGGCTCAGTCAGTTAAGTGTCTGACTCTTCATCTTGGCTCAGGTCATGATCTCCTGGTTTTGTGAGTTCGAGCCCCGTGTCGGGCTCTCCCTTGACAGCATCGAACCTGCTTGAGATTCTGTCTCCGTCTCTCTGCACCCATCCCTCACTCTCTCTTCTCTCTCTCAAAATAAATAAATAAACATTTTTTAAAAAGGTAACATACTGTATGATTTGATGTATGTAACACTCTTAAAATGACAGAATTATATAAAAAAGACTAGTGGATGCCTCCAATTAGAGATGGGAGAGGAAGGAAGGGGATGTGATTATAACGGGGTAAAATGAGGGAAATCTTTGTAGTGATGGCATCATTCTGTATAATTTCTTTTTACATTTCTCTTATTGAAATATAGTTGACAGACAAGGTTAGATCAGTTTCAGCTGTGCAACACAGTGATTCGAAGAATGTACATGCAATGCTCACCACGATAAGGAATCATTCTGTATCTTGATTTCAGTGATGGGTACATCAATCCATGCATTAGTTTCAGCTGTACAACAGAGGGATTCGACAATTCTATATGCAATGCTCACCGGACAAGGAACCATTCTATATCTCGATTTCAGGAATGGATACACCAATAAACATATGCGATAAAATGGCACAGAAATGTACACACACATTGTACCACGTCAAACTCCTGGTTTTGATAATGTGCTACAATCACAAAAGATGGAACCAATGATGGAAAGTGGGTAAAGAGTACATGAGACCTCTTTGTACCAGGTTTGCACCTTTGCATCAATCTAGAATTATTTTAAAACTAGAAGTTAAAAAAGGCAGACCTGGGTGGCTCAGTTGGTTGAGGGTCCGACTGGATTTTGGCTCAGGTCATGATACGAAGGTCCTGGGATTGAGCCCCGCGTTGGGCTCTGAGCAGAGTGTGGAGCCTGCTTGGGATTCTCCCTCCACACACCCCCCTCCTCCGTGCATGTACATGCTTGCACTCTCTCTCTCCAAAAAAATAAAAAATAAGAAGTTACAAAAGGAGAATACTTTAGACAATCTAACAAGAGCCATAATTTCTGCTTTCCAGCCAAACCATTTTAATGACTTCACATGGAAATAAGGAAATCCTATCAGGAGAAATGTATGTTACAGACAATAAGACCATGAGAGTTCCCACTCGTTTCTTATTCTGCCCCAAATTTACACACACATCCCACTTACTATAGTCATTTGTGGGAGGGGGCGGGGGTGGGACAGCAGGTGAAGGTCAGCAACTTCTTAGAAAGATATCCCCACAGATAATCTCATCATGAAAATTAACAATGTGATAGAGAAAAAAGTGGAAAAGCCACCATGATTTTAAATGTGTAATTTCCTGTTGATCATCTGATAAAATACTTGAGAAATAAAACAAGAGTTTGTTAACCCACATTACCAGGCCTTTGAACAATGTACCAATTAAGGAACAGATCATATCATTTCTAAAACAAAGACATTTCCTGAAAAGAAAGGAAAGAGCAAAACCATAGTCCCAAATATTTGGCCTAGGGTGAATACCAAATAGTTCTAACATGGGGACAGATTACAAAACCATCTCCTGGAAAGTAATCATCCACATCTGCCCACCCCCACGAACCCCCTCCCCAAACAATCCTTTAGAAATTCCTTTTCTAGGGTGCCTGGGTAGCTCGGTCAGTTAAGCGTCTGACTTCAGCTCAGGTCATGATCTCACAGTCCATGAGTTAAGAGCCCCGTGTAGGTCTCTGTGCTGACAGCTCGAAGCCTGGAGCCTGCTTCAGATTCTGTGTCTCCCTCTCTCTCTGCCCCGCCCCTGCTCATGCTCTGTCTCTCTCTGCCTCAAAAATAAATAAAAACATTAAAAAAAAATTTAAAGAAATTCCTTTTCTATCTCTCAACTCATCCAAATTAAAATGCCGCTGTCATAACTCCAAAATGCGGGCTGGCATTAAATAACTATGTATTAAGCATCGGTGTGCCAGACAGTATACTAAATCTTAAAAAAGGAAAAAGCAATCTGTTTAAAGTTTTAAAGTTTCACCAAAATAAACAGACTTAATGTTAAAATATTCGCCATTATTAATTACCCAATGATACCAACAGTTTCCCTTTGAAGTTGTGATCATTATAACTTTAGAGAAAACGGGTGTATGAATTTGATGTTGACTTTCATATCTCATATAGTTGCTTAGAATTTGAAACATGCAGGGGAGACCCTTTGCAAACAGGGCTCCAAAAACACAACTCAAATTCCAGCACGTGGGTCAGATGCCCGTCCTGTATCTGCTCCCCACCCTTACCTGCCCTGATTCCTCCTCCAGATCAGAACCCACATTCAGTCCTGATGGCCCCTCCACTCAGCTGTGAGCCTCAAGAGGGCTGCCTCAATTCACAGCACCAGATAAGTAGCCCAAATGGGTCAAACGGAACCCCCTCTCTGCAGGTCTGGATGAGACACTTTGGGTAGCTCCATCTTGCCACCTTGGGCAGAACCTTCTGAGGACAAATCTGGTGCACAGATGACAGAGCAGAAATCTGAAAACCACCTGAGTTCTCAGTGAAGGTGGTTGGCCACTGATGCCTGGAAATCTACTACCACCAGATCTCTACTACAGATGGTAACATTTCTCTTTCCTCATCACTCAGAGTTGGGTCTCTGCTCACTTGCAGCTGACAGCATCAGAAGTAACACATGGGTCTTGCTTACAAGACCGCCCTACCCAGTGTGTGGTCTCTGTGGGTTTTAACAAAACTAAGTCTTCCAGGCACTTCCTAACTTAGGGAAATATACATGGCATGGCATGGCATGGCATGGCCATGGCATGGCATTAAATATGAAAAACAGAACACAAAACATGTCCTAAAATGTAACAGTCATCTTCGTAATTTTTTTTTTATTTAAAAAAAATTTTTTTCAACGTTTTTTATTTATTTTTGGGACAGAGAGAGACAGAGCATGAACGGGAGAGGGGCAGAGAGAGAGGGATACACAGAATCGGAAACAGGCTCCAGGCTCCGAGCCATCAGCCCAGAGCCCGACGCGGGGCTTGAACTCACGGACGGCGAGATCGTGACCTGGCTGAAGTCGGACGCTTAACCGACTGCGCCACCCAGGCACCCCAGACATCTTCTTAATTTTTAATGACTGCATAATATCCCATCACGTGATAGTCAAGCCCAGCATCAGATGATGTGGTAACGTGTGTGAGCTAAAACTGGTAACTCTTCTGGACATTTCTCTGCCATCTGCCAAGATAAAACCCCAATAACTTTGTTTGTCAATTACACAGTGTCTCTGAAGTGAAAGGCACAGCCTTGAGTTTCTAGACACCTCTACAGCTAGAGATAGCTCAAACTCGGTGGCTTAAATTGAAGCCTTGTATCCTTAAATTCATTATCAAATCTCAAATGGTTAGCAGTACAATCAAATCTGATGACCCTCTATTACTTAAAGCACTAAAACAATTCAGTTGCAGTTCCAATGTAGGCATCCAACTGGAAAAGTAACTAATACTCCATGAATCTCAGACAGTGGTCAGTGACCAGGAACAGAAATGTACGATAATTCCAGCTAGGAAAGAATCAAGACTGAAGGTAAAATCTGATGCAAGTTTATTATGCCTGGCTGAATTTACAATGTAGTTGAAAGGCAAGAAGAAGTTAAATAATCCTGTAAGACAATCACCAGAGAGAGGTCTGATTAAGTGCCTAGCAAACAGAATAGACAATGAATTAAAATTACGAGCAAGAAGAGTGGACTTAAAGAGATCACAGGTAAAATACTTAAATAATCAAGGCCAACACAGCAGAAACAAGTGACAAATCTAATTGGCTAAGTTATAGCAGCCAGTACCATGCAACTGGATACTTCAAAAGCCTCTAATTGCATTTCCCAATGACTGGGATTAATCCACAAAAGTAGATTGGCATTAGACATCTAGCTACGTTAGATGTGCTGGTTTCACTTCCGATATTGTTTTCATTCGCTCAGCTAGTGCTCACTTCATGCATGAGTTGTATAGACCGCAGTGAAAGCAACCAACAAAGTCCCTACCATCCAAACCTCATCAATGAGGTCAGATAATTGTAGCCCTTGAAATGAAAAAAAAAAATGGCCAGGGAGCTTCTGAAGTGCTGGTGACATTCTGTTTCTTGATCTGGGGACTGGTTACATGGGTGTGTTCAGACTGTAATCATTCACCGGGCAGTTCACTATCACATCTGCACTTTTGCATATGCATGTTACCAACTCAATAAAAATGAACAAGAAATCCCTCTGCCATCATGGTGCTTTACATTCTAAGGGGAGTAGAGGTGCAGAGAAAAAAAAAAACACGAATGAGCTAAATTAAAATAAAATATATGGAATGCCAAACTGTGCTCTGGTGAAAGAAATAATCAGGGAGAGGCGACAGAACAAGTCAGGAATGGGCTATAATCTGAGACAGGGTGGCCAGAGACGGCCTTACGAAAACCTGACATCTGAGCAGAGACCCACAGGCAGTCAAGAACAAAGCATGGCAGCCTCCGGGAAAAGAATACGCCAGGCAAAGGGAAAAGTAATTACAAAACACGGAGGTAGGTGTGCATCTGAGAAGTGGGAGGAAGAACGAGAAGGCCAGTGTGGCTGCAGCAGAGCGAGCGACGGGCAAAGGTGAAAGATGTCGAGGTACTTACTGGATGCTCCCGTAAGAACTCTAGCATGAGAAGAGGGATGTCAATCAGGAGTGGCAAGATCTGTGCTAACAATCTCACAATACTCTGCTTGCTAGTGAGCCCAACAGCAACACAAACCCATTTGTTTTTAATAATACAGATCAAGTGTCCTATTGAGAGCACCACACACATTAGCGTGCTTACGAGAAACCCAGAGGCTCCCTGTTTAGAATCAGTTCATTAGGCCCACTTACTTATCCACTTAGTTGATAAATGAGAGTCAGAGAACCAACATCAAAACACATGTTCTCTGACTCTGGGTTTCTATTTTTTTCCCACTAAAAGTGCTGGCTGTTAGTTTTCCTTGATATAGTTATTCCACAAGTATTTAGAGAAGCCCTACTACGTGCCCAGCAGACATAAATTATAAGGTGGAAGGTACTGGGCCTCCATATCAACAAGCCACTTGATTCAAGGAGTTGAGAGTTGTTACCAGAGGAACAGGTACCTGGAAGGGGCACGTGACTCTGAGCTTGAGGCATGAAGGAAGGCTTCCTGGAGGAAGTGATGATAGCCAAGACGAGGCCCACAAGACAAATGGCTTGGTGTAAGAGAGGCCAGAGAAAAACCATAGCACATGGCTTGGCACAAAATAAGTGATCAACCTAAATGATGACAACTGCTAGCTGGACCACCACGTAACTTCAAAATCCCTACTCCTACCAGCCCATATAACGCTGGTGAGCTACGCTGAGATTACTCAAACATCTTTCTGTAACTGGTTGATGATTGGCATTACTTCCAAGGAACAGAATCTCTAATTATGACTCCCCTATTTTGGAACCTGTGATCCTTTAGGGCAGTGATTAGTTTGACCCTGTGTAGAGAAAGAGTTTGCCGTACATATTAAAGGGAAAATGAGTCAATGGATTAGAAAACCTGTTGGATACATTTCAGACAGATAAATCAACAAGTAATCCTTGTGCCAGGCAAGACGGGCTCACGGGGTAGCCAGAGAGATGTTTCAGGAGAGCAGGATTTCTGACATTTGGGGCAGGACAACATCTCACGGGGGTGGGGATGCTGGGAGGGGTCCATCCTGTACACTGCAGGATATACAGCAGCATTGCTGGCCTCCACCCACTAGGTGCCGTTAGCCAGCCCCTCCCCTAGAGATGTGACAACATGTCAAGACATTGCCAGACCTCCTTAGTAAAAAAATGCCCCCCAGTGGAGAAGCACTGCAGTGGAGAGGAAACCACAGACCTTTTGTAGTGCTGGAAGGAATACTAGGAAGCACAGAAGCATGCGAAGGGAGAATGTGCTGCACTTCCTGCCCCATGACGCCTTTGCATCATTCTACAAAGAACTGGAAAAGTGACGATCAGCGAACTCAACCCAATGGTTAGCCCCGCTTTTCCTAAGCCTTACACACACACTGACTCAATGCAGAGACAAGACTTCAGATCTGGAATGCTGAACCTGCCATGAGGAGGAAATGGGATAAGAGACTGAGAAGGGGAAAACGGGTATGGAATCACAACGGGATGAGTGGGTACCCCACAGATTTATTCCACCTCCTCCTCCTGCTTCCCTTCCTCTGCCACTACCAAAGAGACCACCAAAGACCCTACCTCAGGCTCCACTATGGAAGACAAGGAGGCATGGGGGCCCAGAAGAGCCTACAGCAGCTAGGCCAGACAGCAGGGCCCGAGCTCTGAGGATGCCACTCTCCAGATGCTTTGAAAGGAAAAGGCTCTACACCTCAGTCATCCCCATAGCCTCTGGTCAAGGCCCAAGGCTGCAGGTACTTGGTAACTGCTAGAGAATACTGGAATCTTTGTTCTAATGAAAGAAACTAACTCCAGGGCCACTCCTCGATTACACCTTCATGTACACAAGTCAATAGACAAATTCCTTCCTAAAGGTTTCTGTGATTCATACTCTATTGCCCTTTTTTCTCCCTCTGGTAAGATTTTATGGTTCAATAGCAGGAAAAGCAACACAGTGTTTCACATATGGAATCCTTGCTGTTTGAGAAAGCTTTCGTGAGAGCCAAAGTGGAAATCCTTGCCTAAAATGAGGTTTAGGGATTTTCATGGCTTTTAGTAAACCAGGTGATGGCTGGTACCTGTACCACTCATGAGGGATCATTAGGGACAATTTATGAAGCCAACAAACCCATAACCAGGTAGGGATTCAATGTGGATTGCTTATCCCCTTTCAACTTAAGACCCAAACTTCAAATTCACTGTGTGCATCACGATTCAATGACTGCTTGAAGTCAATAGCATTGAAACCCATGCTTCTATTACAAATGGGAAAGGACGTGAGGTGACAGAGCGCCAAGCCAAAAGGTTATCACAACCTTGCTGCAAAATCTGGCTCCCCTTGGTGAGCTCATCAAGCTGCCCTATTGAGTCTCTGGGACACTTCAGTTCCCTCTGCTTCCAGAATGCCCCGGTATCTAATTGCCAAAGAAAAGCTACTAAGTCACGGGAGCACTGAGCTTGGTACCCAAGCTGCTATTTGAGGCACACCGAATTTCCCTGGTTTATTTCAAAGCAACAGAGACACTGGCAAAATTTCCACCTTCCCACCTTCCTTTCAACCCCAATAATGAATATTAAGACAGCCATGGGTTTTAAAACTAAAGGACAGTACCAAACACCCTTTTAACTTGCTAATGCGAAAAATGCATTCAAGAAGAGATGTCACATGGGTCCCCATCTTCTTGAGCATGCAGTACAAATCTACCTGGCATTTTTCATTGCACCTTCTAGAATGTCCTATTACAGTGGGCTAGAGCAAAATGTAGTTAAGGATAACAAGTAATGTCACTAACAAATTCTTTCCTGAATATAACAGGTCAACACTAGGAGAAGGAATTTGGTATTTCAAAATTGGTGATGACTTCCTGAGTCTTATTTTTCTACAAATTGTGTTTGGGTCAAACAAGAGCTAACATATTCTAATACCTATAAGAAAACACAAACCACTCCTTACAGTAACATCTACTATAAAAGTCAAGTATACGGGGGCACCTGGGTGGTTCAGTCGGTTAAGCATCCAACTTTGGTTCAGGTCATGATCTCACAGTTCGTGAGTTCAAGCCACACATCAGGCTTTGTGCTGACAGCTCAGAGCCTGAAGCCTATTCATATTCTGGGTCTGCCTCTCTCTCTGCCCCTCCCTGGCTCACACTCTGTCTCTCTCTCTCAAAAATAAATAAACATCTGGGGTGCCTGGTGGCTCCGTCAGTTGGGCGTCCAACTTCAGCTCAGGTCATGATCTTGCAGTTCATGAGTTCAAGCCCTGCATCGGGCTCTGTGCTGACAGCTCAGAGCCTGGAGCCTGTTTTGGATTCTGTGTCTCCCTCTCTCTCTGCCCCTCCCCCACTCACACTCTGTCTCTGTCTCTCTCAAAAATAAATATTAAAAAGAAACTTTGTTTAAATACATAAATGAACATTTTAAAAAAGTAAAGTATACATCAATTTACAGTTTGTCGGAAAACATAAAAGTGATTTTGAGTTCCCACAGGCAAGCTCTGGTTCCCTTGCCTTTGGCCCTGAGAATTTGGGCCTTGGTTTCCTCATCTCTAAAATGGGGATAGTAACTGTCTGTACCTCACAGCGTCATGGTCAGGATTATGTATGACATTTAAGAAGCACTTAATCGTAACCATTACTATTATTATTACTATTCTTCTTTCCTTTGGGCAATCAGAGATTAATCACAAGAAGCAGAGAAAAATATGGACTGTTGAATTTGAGAGGCACAAAAACTTTTCACGGCGTGGGATTCTAAGGAACATTTATGAAAAGTGGACGAGAGCACCAATATTTCTCTTGCAATAGGGCTGGAAGGGTTAAAGAAAGAAATAAGTCACCGAAATAGGTTATGGAATCTAGGTCCCTGGGAATTTTTATAAACAGATTATGCAGATATTTTTACAAGAGGGTTTAAAGCACAGTCTCCACAACCCAATAGCAAGAATAGATGGTGACCACATACATAGGAGAGTAATAAATATACCATTTTCTTTATGAGAAGGAACGATGATTTGTTTATATATCCAAGGGTTCCTGACTTAAATAATAATAATCTACATGCTTACAAAATATACCGCTTTCCCATAGGGTAGATGATCTCATGTTCTGCTGTGCTTTGTAATAAGAAATTGATTTCTCTCTTCTAGTGGAGACATATCCTTGATGAACACCAAAATTCACTGTCGTACAAAGATATTAGGACTCTACGAGTAAATTATTCATAAAGAAAACCCATAAAATTACCGCAAAATAGCACTTCAGAGGCAGACACATACCTCCGCAGGGTTCAAGATGATGTGAGACCCTCAGACTTGAGACATCAGCCCCAATTCTGGGAAAAAAAGCAAATAACCCATTCCCTAAAGAGTTATAAAGGGGAGAAGAGGGGCAGGTGGCGGTGACTGCAAAGCCATTTCTTCAGCTTCTACGTGCTCCTGGCCTCCACCCCCACAGCGAGGGCCCTCTCCACCTATAATGTCATTATGTCCCTCTCATCTCTTACGTACTGCATGGCAGGCAGGCAGTGAGGATCTGGAGATCACTGGGTGGACTCATAAATACAGAAACAGCACTCCCTTCTACATGGTGGAGAATTAAGCACCAAAAAGAAAAAACGAACTTTGGTGGGAAACTAGTATTCACTCCATTCCATCTCCTATTTTGAAAGAACCCCGTGGTGTGATCACCTGTTGTCACCCTCTTCTCTTTTTTTTTTGAGGTATTTTATCTTTAAGGATTCTCTACACCCAAGGTGGGGTGTGAACTCACGACCCCGAGATCAAGTGTCGCATGCTCCACCGACTGAGCCAGCCCGGCACCCCTTCTGTCTTCCTCTTCTATTTAGCTCCCTTTGATTCCTCTTTTGGTGCTCAGCATCCACCCCACTTCCTCCCAGAAGCTTCCATTCCATTTTGGAAAAGCATGCTTCCTTCACTGAAGTCAACCCAGGTGGGTATGCTCCCATTACAGGAACTGGACACCAAGGGGTCAGGACACAGGGACCTATGCTCCACCAAGTGGACACTCTGGTCTCATGCCACCACTGAATCACCAACGAGCTCCGTAAGGAGAAAAGACAAGGCTGGAGATCACAGTTCCCTGTGGTGCGAGTTGCACCTCTGAGCAGACTCTCCCTCTGCCCAGCCTCCGGACATTTCTTTGCTCCTTGCCCACGACCTCTCCATTGCATGAGCTTGTGATAACCTTCCACAGAACTCCAGTTGACTTAACCTGCCCAGATATGGTTTCTGTTGTTCGAAGCAAAGAAAACAAACAAAAAATCCAAAGTAATCCTTGCAAACAAGTGATTTATTTATATTTAGGTGAAGACACTAGTCGTAGAAAATACCAAAACAACAGTGGCTAAAACAAGATAATGGGTTACTTCTCTCTACCATTAATCAAGTGCAAGGATGGGGAGGTCTGGGGGTGGTGAGACAATCCACAGTAACAAGCTTCATGTGGCACCTTTAATACCTTAAGAAAAGTTACCCCTCTGGGTGAAAGCAGCCCTGTAGGTACAAGGCTTAGCAAGCACATGATGCTTTTGTAGAAAGTAAGGCCCAACATTTCTCCAGACACACACCTCAGGAAGCACAGCCCGGATTGAATTTCAGCCCCTTAATCAACCTTTCAGTGTGTATACACACACACACACACACACACACACACACACACACACACACTATATGTATGCAACTATATATACACACATATTTACACATACACATATACACAAACACATACTACAGTCTACCCAGACTACTTCTATCTTTGTGGCTCTGCCATTTCTGTACAGAATACCGACCTCCATTCCAACCAACAAGAAAGAAAGAATTAAAGACATGCTTCTTGCCCTTTAAGGAAACTTCCTAGACATTGCATGCCATTTCCACTTACATCCCACCAGCCAAAATTTAAATCATAACAGAACTACAGAGGCTAAAGGCTGGATTTTATTCCATGCAGCTTTGTGTCTACCTAGAAAAACTGAGCTCTTATTGTTGAGAAGGAAGAGAAGAAAATCAGCAATCTTTAGTCCACTAACCAAGGGTGAGTTAATACACAGATATATGACAAAAGGTAGGCTGTGGCCTCTCCTTGAGGTTTTCAGAAGCGACATAGTTGATACTTCACGAAATATATTAATAGATGTAGCGTCCGTACTTTAGAAAACCAGAAAGAACTCACTAGAAAGGATTTTAGAGATCATTCAGTTCAAATCTCTCATTTGAATATTAATGTTTCATGACATATACCACTTTACACAGATATGGAACACTGTATTTTTAAAATATGGCATTATCATTCATTTGTAACCTACCAATCCTTTGTTAATTATTACAACAAATGCTTTAAAGCCTTTTTAACATTTAAATCATCCATGCAATTAGCACATTGTCTAATAACAAATGGAAATGGGCACATAACTTTTGCAGGCCATTTAATAAGAGTGCGGATGCCTCATTGCCACATAATAGATAAGGTGACCACCTTCTACAAACCAAAAACTGGGGCACTCTTCTGCCATACTCACAGGGATGATGGTAACCACTAATGAATGATGAGGCCAGCTTGTAAAACCTGGGGCTCACTGAACTACTGGTCTTACTAACTTTTACACAAACCAATCCTATTGATTATTACATGCAGGAAGAACCTGAGTATAAACTCCATGGGCAAGTGTTACTTATCTGTCTCTTTCTCTACTAGGTCCCTCATGCCTAGCAAAATGCCTGGCTGCTACAGAGACTTAAAAAATATCTGCTGCTTCAAAGAATCTATCAAACTCTGATAGCAACTTAAAGATCCAAACCCAAAGACGTGTCCTAGGAATTTCCAAGACGTTGGAGAATCAAACCAAAGCAAACAACAACAAATACCTGGATGATGAAAGTGGGGGAATTAGAGTGCCAACAGGAATTCCTGAAGGTGGGAAATGTTATTAATCGGCTGCCTGCAAATCCCCAGGAACATCAAGGGACACCATTCTCTCATCTGATTTCCACAGGGTACTTAATAAATTGTCAACACATAACTGATTATAATGTCACCTGCTGCAGCTGATATAGATGATTTCCCTTGCAAGTTTTCGTACCTTTACTACATATATAAGTATGCATAAACAAAGCAAGGCATTATCCTGAGTGGGAAAGGAAGGACTGAAGAC
This sequence comes from Prionailurus viverrinus, assembly GCF_022837055.1. Taxonomy (NCBI): domain Eukaryota; kingdom Metazoa; phylum Chordata; class Mammalia; order Carnivora; family Felidae; genus Prionailurus; species Prionailurus viverrinus. Next base: position 28,652,652 of record NC_062562.1, on the reverse strand, counting down.
ATTTAGGAACTTAGCAATTCTCTAGTGTTTTCTCCTTAAAAAAAAAAAAAAAAAAAAAAATCTCTTGAGCAGCGGTGATAAAAACATTAGCATCTGTCCAATGTGAGTGGTGTGTTTTCTCTATGCAAAATTTTTCCATAATTCAAATTTTAAAAATAATCATGACAGTTAAACTAGAATCAAAAGCTTTTGCTAGGAAAATAACATTAATAACAATTTACCTAATGAGCCATTTTTTCCCAGAGTAATATGTTTCTAAGCTTGAAAAGAAAGACAGGATTCACATGTGGTTGCCATGGAGGAGGGTGAAGGTGGGATGTGAAGAGAGTAATGGGGACATTATATGACGAACAAGGGTCTAAATGATCGGGGGCCACTTACCAGCCAAGTGACTTTGATGGGAAATTACTTCTCCAGCTCTTAACATGTTCTTAGCTCTCCATTTAGTTGCTTTTAAAATGGAGGTACTATTATCTAACCCCATAGGATTATTTTAAGAGTTTAACACAGAGACTGACACACAGTAAGTTATCAATAATTGATACCAATTACTACCATTTAAATAAGTAATGGGTTTAAATGTATATAGTCAACCACATTAATGATGAAAATATTTAAGAGGAAAAAGTAAAGTTCTGAAGTATAGCCATCTCCATTTTCATGCAGCTTTTGTCCCCGCATTTTAAAATTCTTCACTGTCAACACAGGAGTGCTCTGCACTTAAGGCACAATTTTGTCATTCTACAAACCTGTGGCTCAAACTTGCAGGGCCTGCTCCTGTCAGTGACTGAAGGGAGACATTCTTGCAGTCACGCGGCCAACATCCATTTCTCCTTCCCATTTCCCTCACTCAGTCAACGCTTGTCATGCGTTCCGAGGAACAGGGGCATCAGGCCCCCTGGGAGGTGGTTAAAAATGCCACTGCTCTGGTCCCACTGCAGACATCAGGGACAAGGCCCAGTGATGTGTGTTGCCACAAGCCTCGCCATGATTCTGACCCATGCTAATGTTGGAGAACCACTGGCCTACCTGACACTCCCATCTGAGTACAAAGAGTCCTTTTCGGTCTTAGGGAGTTGAGTTAGTAGTCGAGAGCAGGGGTTGCAAAATTTTTTCATAAAGGGCTAAATAGTAAACATCTTTTTTAAATTTATTTACTGAGAGAGAGAGAGAGAGAGAGCGCACGTGACCAGGGAAGAGAGAGAATCCCAAGCAAGCTCGATGCTGTCAGCACAGAGCCCAACTTGGGGCTTGATCTCAAGAACTGCAAGATCATGACCCGAGGTCGAAATCAAGAGTTGGACTTAACCAACTGAGCCGTCCAGGCACCCCTATATAATAAACATCTTAAGCTTTGCAGGCCAAGAGGCAAAAATCAAGGTTATGTAGTTACTTATGGAATCCTTTAAAATGCAACCATTTAAAAAGGTAAAAATTAAAAAATAAAATAAATAAATAAATAAAAATAAATGATAAATAAGTAAAAGGTAAAAATTACTCCTAGCTGGTGGACTGGAAAAGCAGGTGGCAGGTCACATTGGCTGACCCCTAGTCAGGAGTTGGGACTCAGGCTGACTTTTGTCACCTGCATTTTCTGGTTTATCCCCTTACTGGCTGTATCCCCAACATGCTTCCTTCCCATGTACCTTAGAGGGCCCATCTGCAAAACGAAGATCATAATAGCTCTGATCCATGGGGCTGTGGCTGTGGGAAGGACTAAACACTGAACGGACTTCCAGCACAAAGGCCCCAGCCCTACAGATGCACGGTGCTCAGGTAACCAACCCGCTGCTGGATGTTTTGCTTTAACTGCAGTCTTTCTACTAGTGTTTACTTCCTTCTGACAGAGTCAGAATCCAAATGTGCCAGACCTTGTGACGATTTCTAAAATTACCCTGTTTGATTTGTATTCTTAGGGCAAGTCAACTCAAAGGTGACTTGGAAATAGCCCCATGAAAAATAATATGTTCCCCCAAACATCTTTTAAGAAACCCAGACCAGCGGTCTCCATTCAGAATTAAATGTATACATACTATGCAACTTAATTAAAAGAGCCAGCTCATTAGGAAAAGATCTAATGAGCAGAGGTTTGGGGGACTTAAATGTTCTACCTGTTGGTGAATAAAAGTGTCCCTTGGCTTCTGCAGCAGTGAGACAAGTACGAGTGTCTTCTCATTCATTGTTGAGGACAGTAACACAAAGTGACATAGTATTGCCAGGAGGAAAAAAATATACATTAAAGTTTAAAATACCCTAATACTAAGTAAAGTTCTATGTATTTAACCATAGGTAAAAATGCACATGTGCAGGGGCACCTGGGTGGCTCAGTCGGTTAAGCATCCAACTATGGATTTCAACCCAGGTCATGATCTTGCAGTTTGTGAGATCGATCCCCGCATCAGGCTCTGCACTAAAAGTGCTGAACCTCCTTGGGATTCTCTCTTTCTCTCTCTCTCTCTCTCTCTCTCTCTCTCTCTCTGCCCCTCCCCTGCTTGTGCACTCACACAATCTCTCTCAAAATAAACTTTAAATATATAAATATATAGATATAAATGCACACATGCAAGAAGATGCATGTATTATGTCTTATGTTTTCACCGCAGCATTATTTGTAGTAGCGTACAACTACAAACAGCTCTATATGCTATGGCATGGCTACATTGGGAATACCATGCAGCCATGAATAAGGGTGTGGACGTTATTTATGGAATGACCTGTGTAGATCTCCAAGATATATGAGATACAAAAAAAGTAGGTTGTCTAACAATACACATACAGCTACCTCTTGAACAACACAGGGGTTAGGGACACTGACCGCCCCCCTCACCGCACAGTCAAAACTCGGCACATAACTTTTGAGTCCCCAGAAATTTAAGTACAAATAGCCTACTACTCACCAAAAGCCTTACCCACAACATAATAATTAACATATATTTTGTATGTTATATGTATTAGATACTATATTCTTATAACAAAGTTTGCTAGGGAAAATAAAATGTTATCAAGAAAATCATAAGGAAGAGAAAATACATTTACTACTACGGTATATTCATCACAAAAGAGCCACATGTAAGTGAGCACTTGCAGTTCTAACCGATGCTGTTCAAGGGTTAGCTGTGTATCATTCGTGTAATATAAAAACTAGACGTTTCCCACACGTAAAACACAGTAAATGCACAAAATTCATTACATCTATCTTTCAAAGGGGTCTAGAATTAGGAGGGGCAGGTCAAGTTTTTCTGTAGTGTTAGAATTTTAAAACCACAATGGATTCATCTACTGTTTTTTAACTAAAAGAAAATAAAAATAATAACACACTGACAGAAATGAGATAAAAACCAAGGAAAGAAATTGACAAAATGCAATTTCTACACTCACTGTCCAAAGCAAGAAATTAGGGGCTCCCTTCACTGACAGCTTTACAGATACAGTACTGCCTGATTATTAGTAGAAGCAACTGGTCAGGGCCTTGACTTGTATTAAAGACGTAGCACATACTGGGCCCTTATTCAATGGGACAACTCCCAGCTGGGTCCTGTGCATTCTTGCATTCTCCCAGGCTTTCTGCTTCCTTTTTTGTTTTTTGGTTTTTTTTAATTTTCACAGAGTTGTTCTTTTATTTAATGACAGGGAGCCCCCAATTCTAAAAGCTCTCTTTAACCCTTAGTGCCCAAAGCATTTGAGGACGTCAGTGAATTCCAAGTGTTTAATCTTGCCTGCATTAACGGCAGTCACATTCTGCACTTTCAATCAGCCATCCCTCTCCAGGCCCTGGGGGGTAGGGGGAGACACAACACACCTGCCCACTAGGGCACACAGAAACAATAGGAAACAAAGAACAAACCAGAGGGACCACATCTTAGGAGCAGGAATATGCCTGTGCACCTGCTATGCCCTCACCAGCCATTTAGAGGAAGGTCAAAAGGACGGGGAAGGGAAAGGAGGGCAGGAGAAAGGAGATAAAGGCCCTCAGGAGGGCACCTCCTATAGAAGGGGCACCGCAGCGTGTGCCCGCCCACCAGTCCCCACTAGGGCGGGCAAATGTGCGAGAGCACCGTTCACTAATTCAGCCACCCTTCAACATCATTCCCTGAGTCCCTCCTACATGCAGTAAAACACTGGGGTGGGCCTTTCACCACCTCTTTCTCCCCGCCCTGGGGAAAGAACGGAAACGACGGACCACTGACTACCTTCCCTAACCCCAAATTTATTCCACATAAACGACTCCTCTATGCCACTGTTACGTCCCTCCTACTTCTTTCGTGACAAAACATCTTTTTCTTTCTAATGCAATGCCAGTGCCAGTAAATGGTTTCTTGGTTTTTTTTTTTTTTTTTGCTTTACACACCCTTAATGGACAAATTTAAAGGTCAGCTACTTTACATCAGCCCTCAAATTTTATTTTAAACCGGCCCATAAAATCCAAAGCAGGAAACCAAATAACACCCTAGAACAAAGAAATGGAGAATAAAGAAAGAATCAGATCTACCAACCTCCCCCCAACTCCCTCCCCCACCAACCAAACCCACTAGAGACAGATACTGGGCTCACTCCCTAGTGTACAAGAGCTTTCCCAGCAGGGTTACCGCCACCTACTCTCCACACCCATCACGGACATCCTCACCAATGCAACTCTGAGCCTCAGGCGCCCCCCCCACCCCTGCACACCACTTCTTAGTTGATACCTCCGGGGTGTGTGGTCATTAACAGGTGAGGAGATAATACCCGGGCTTGTGTCTCGGACACCCAAAGCCCTTCCTGCATGTGTCTTTTATCACCGTCCCACTAAGCTCACCCACGGCCTGGCACCTGTGCCCACACCTGCAGCGGGCTAGCGCTCTGGGCAGAGCGGCCTGGCTTTATCATTATTAGCAGGTCCGCGCTGAACAAGGACCACGAGAACAGAGCCTGTTCGCAGGAAGCTGGGCTGCAAATGGGCAGGTAGCGGAAACTGTCACATCACAGCAGCCAGGGGCAGGAGCCAGGCAATCGCTATGGTTCTTCAGGAAGCAGGTGGGTATTAATCCTACCTGAATGAATGTAGTTCGTCTCAGAGGGAACATCAATAATTCAGTAAGCAGGGAAGAAAACAGACCTTTGTTACCTGGGTTTTGTTAGCATTTTGTTTTTGTTTCCATCAGTGGGGCATCCGGGAGGGAACTGTGGCGCATTCAAAAAAGTTTTTTCTTCAAGGCACTAGTCACCAAGACTTTTTCCAGAGCATTTAGAAAATCAAATTTAACCTATGGCCAATGGTTCTCAAGGGGCGAGGACGGGTAGGGGATGTTACCTCCTCCACGACATTTGGCAATGCCTAGAGACATTTTTGGTTGCTACAAGTGGAGGAATCTAGTGGAGAGAGGCCCAAAATGCTGCCAACCCTCCTACAATGCACAGGACAGTCATCCCAAAACAATACATGACCTGGTCTGAAGTGTCAAACAGTGCCAAGGCTGAGTCACTGCCTTGACTCATTTAAAAACCCCAACGATCCTCAATGGTGGGTACAGTTATTACATATACTTTTTTTTTAAGTGTCTTTATTTTTGACAGAGACAGAGTGCGGGCATGAGCTGGGGGCGGGGGGGGGGGAGGGGGGCAGAGAGAGAGGAAGACACAGAACCCAAAGCAGGCTCCAGGCTCCAAGCTGTCAGTATGGAGCCCGACGCGGGGCTCGAACTCACAAACTGTGAGATCATGACCTGGGCAGAAGTCAGACGCTTAACCGACTGAGCCACCCAGGCGCCCCATTCCGTATACTCTTTTCACAGAAGGACAAACAATACGCAGAGAGAGTTAAATAACTGGCCCAAGTAGACCTGAGATTCCAATCCAGTCTACCTCTAGAACCTACACTACTCACCATCATTATCACCTGACTTCCCAGACAACCGATTTTTGCTCCTCCTCTCCAGCAGCTCTTCACCATATCTGATTCCTGTTCCCCCGTCCTCCAACCCTAACGTCATTCATAGGAGGGCTGGAGTCTGACTTACTCACTTCTCCATCCTCACAGCACAAGGTTATCTCACAGAGGCAATCCACAGAGATGTTACTTACCACATAACCAAATGTGCCCCCAGCTCATTTTTGTTACAGGGTGACCGCAGAGTACCATGGTCATCTGGACTCTGACAGTATATACCAGCATCCAAACAATAAACCTAACACAATACAAGATTCCTCCTCCAAAATGCAGACAGGTGAGTTTTCATCTAGTATTACAATTGGAAACACCCTTTACAATCAAGGAATCGGGAGGAAATAGGCATGAACAGGTCCATACCAACTTGGACATAAATCTGTATTTGTTTCTCAAAGGAGAGAGTGATCCTTCAGATTACCACAGGGATCGCAGGAACCAAGAAAAGGTTAAGAAACTGTGAAGCAATCCTATACATCCCATTTTAAAATTAAACAAAGTAAGGCATGAGACAGTGGCTTTCCCAAAGCCACACAACCAATTAACACAAGGGGAGCCCAGAAAAAATGGTGTCAACGCCCCGAAGCTGCAGAATGTGTTAGAAACGCTATTTCTGGTTTCTGAATTTAGATCACTCAAACTTTGTTACCCAGCCTCCATATTAAATAAAATAAAGCTAAAATAGAAAAGGTACCAGCCTAGTTACACATAGTGACTCTCAACCCCAATCGTAACTGAAACTTCTTCAAAACCTTTTAAGCCAGCAATACTGAGAAGATGCATTCTTCTGGAGTCCTTTATCTATTTTTACAAAAAAGCACAAGTCTGAAAACAAACTGAAATAATGGGCAGCTTAATGATTGGGTGCCTGGATACGTGGGGCAAACACAAGCTGCTAAGAAACGTCTTGTGATACAGTGACCTATAGGAAGAAATGTGTTTGGTCTTTGCCCCAGTTCCTGACACCAAGCTCCCGAAACCCTGGCAATTTCCTAAGTGTTAACAGCTATAAAAATGAACAAGCCCCTTGCAACCACACCTCATTGTATGTTAATGAGGTGACTTTTAAAAAGCCACAATAGGGGCGACTGGGTGGCGCAGTCGGTTAAGCTTCCGACTTCAGCCAGGTCACGATCTCGCGGTCCGGGAGTTCGAGCCCCGCGTCGGGCTCTGGGCTGGAGCCTGTTTCCGATTCTGTGTCTCCCTCTCTCTCTGCCCCTCCCCCGTTCATGCTCTGTCTCTCTCTGTCCCAAAAATAAATAAAAAAATAAAATAAAAAAAATTAAAAGCCACAATAAAAAACCCCAAAAACACAGGGCTGGGAGAAATTTTCAGGTTTGAACCAGAACACATGCAAGTGTCAGGTGGGTGAGGATGCACCTCAAAGCTTCGCAGGGACAGAAATGCCAGACTTGGCCCTAGGTATCTCTTCATCTGGCTCTCCGTTTACATCCTTTAATAGACCTTTTGTAATAAGCCAGTAATCTAGTAAGTAAACTGTCTTCTCAAGTTCTGGGTCATTCTAGCAACTGACTGAATCTGAGGAAAGGACTAGGGGTACCTCTGATTTGTAACCAAGTCAGAGAGAAGTTCTGGGTAACCTGGGGACCCATCATGAAACTGTCATCTGAAGACAGAGAGAGAAAGAGAGAGAGTGTGGAATTTTTCTTTTCACATCTCAAAGTACCAATCCAGTGAGCTTTGACAAAGAACCTATATAACTTCATCACCTGAGGAGATTTCTAAACTACAGGCAGTGGCAAAGGGTAGTGGTAAAGTATCAACACCCTGAGGATAAAGGACCAAGTCTCAAATTCAAACTCTGTACTTACCTTAGGATTCCCTTACAGTAGGGACCCAAGGGAATTATCTAGAAATATGCACCAATAGGCAAATACAAGAATGCTCTTTACCACTTATTCCTACAAGCCTAAAACTAGAAGGAACCCAAAGGTCTACAAATAGGAAAGCGGGTCAACTGTGGTGTATTCACATCACTGATGAAAACCAAGGAACGCACACAGCGTCACGAACGAATCTCAGAGACACGACTTTGCATAAAAGAAGTCCAACATGGTGTGCCTGGAGGGCTCTATGGTGAAGGTGAAAACAGAAACGCCCCTATGGTAATGTATCTAGCCACACACTTAGGATTTATGCATGCATGTGTATTAAATATGATAATTTAATAAAATTAAAGTTTAAGATATTGTTTGTTTTAATCTACCATATATGTATGTATTTATTTTTTTGTAATTTTTTTTAACGTTTATTTATTTTTGAGACAGGGAGAGACAGAGCATGAACGGGGGAGGGTCAGAGAGAGGGGGAGACACAGAATCCGCAACAGGCTCCAGGCTCTGAGCTGTCAGCCTAGAGCCCGACGCGGGGCTTGAACTCATGGACCGCGAGATCACGACCTGAACCAAAGCCAGATGCCTAACCGACTAAGCCACCCAGGCACCCCAATATACGTATATATTTAATATAGTAAATATTATCATTAATATCAACTAAGTTCATATTAATATGTAAACTTATTTGTGTATTAACTTATATTCTAATTCAACTACCAAAAACGTTTTTAATTACTTAAAGAAAAGTAAAAAGACAGGGAGCCTGACTGGCTCAGTCAGCTCAACACCCCACTCTGGATTTCAGTTCGGGTCATGATCTCTTATGGTGGTGATAACCAAGCCCTGTGTTGCACTCTGTGCTGAGGGTGGAGCCAGCTAGAGACTTACTCTCACTCAATCTCTCTCTCTCTCTCCCCCTCCCTCCCTCTCAAAAAAAAAAAAAAAAATAGTAAAGAGACAAAAATCCACCTCTGCCACTAACTAGCTCAGGTACTGAAGGCCAGACACCTCTCTTCCTGGGCCTCAAATTTCTCTTCTTGAAAACGGAGCCAATAGCCCGTTTTCTCACCAAGTTGTGGTAAAAATAGCGGAGAAGGTAAGGACAGGGGAACTCTTACCACCACTCCTCAAAACGCATCGCCGCTTTTATTTCTACCATCCACACTGTGATAACTCTTCCAGCTAGTTCTGCCCTTCTTTCTTTATTGACATGCCGTGGAGGTAAGAACCGTCCGTGTGGGCTTTTGGTTGTTTTAAACCCCCATCATTTGAAAAATAAAATTAGGGGCGCCTGGGTGGCGCAGTCGGTTAAGCGTCCGACTTCAGCCAGGTCACGATCTCACGGTCCGTGAGTTCGAGCCCCGCGTCGGGCTCTGGGCTGATGGCTCAGAGGCTGGAGCCTGTTTCAGATTCTGTGTCTCCCTCTCTCTCTGCCCCTCCCCCGTTCATGCTCTGTCTCTCTCTGTCCCAAAAATAAATAAACGTTGAAAAAAAAAATTTAGAAAAATAAAATAAAATTAAATTAAATTAAAAAAAATAAAAAAATAAAATAAAATGTAATAAAATAAAATAAAATAAAACCCCAATCGTCTGGCCCACAAAACCCCACACGAAGAGAACAAACAAATTCTTCTGATAATAGTATGCAACTCGAGACGCAGCATAAGTAAGAGGTGACCTGGGGCCTCCTGAGACCCAGCCCTACCAGAGATCTGTAAATGAGACGCGCATCCAGCCACATCCCACATCCTGCCTCCCAGGTGCCGCAGAGGAGCCCGTCAGGTACCTTGTTAGCAGTGGGTGCAAATGCGAGAAGTATCACACTGGTACTCTGCATGTTCTGACAAGACCAGGAGGAAGCGCGGTCCCCAAAGAATCAGAGAGCCCAGCATGCAGCCTGATTAATCACCGGAGGAAAAAGCCCATATGGCGCGATGGTGGAGTGCTGCGTGAACACACAGGAAGAAACATGTAGCCAGCAATAAACAGACAAAGGGGCAAGCAAAGGGGGCAGTGACGGGGCAGGGCGGGGGGTGGGGGTGGAGGGGGAAGGTGGATAGCAATTCCTCTCCCACTACAAATGTTGCCACAAAACCAGGAGCCTTATCCTCCCTGACCGGTCTCACTCTGTTACTAACTGCCGGGGCTCCCTACGTGGAAGGGCCCTTTGACCTTGATGGCATTAACGACAGGGATGCAGATTTGTTTCCATCAGACATGTTAAGATGTTTTACTTGTATTTCCTGCGGAGTATAAAAGTGTGCAATTTAAGATTCACGGGGGCACTGGGGAATACAAGTAACAGATGTCATAAATGGGGAATAGGGGTGTACACAGAATGAAAGTGACAGAGCCGACTAGGACTCTGAGAAAAGAGGGGTATTTATCCTTCTACACGCAGAAAACCCAAAATGTGAGCGTCCTAGAACAAGGGAGGAGTGTTGCATTGCCATTCATTTTTTTCTCTTTCTTACTTTTTTTTATTTTTGAGAAGCCCTAGCATTCACCCTCCAAAGGCAGTCAAGTTCACTTCACCACCTTCCAGATACAGTCGTCTCATCGAAGTATCATTGTGCTAAGAGGTAAATTAAACCCAACTGTGTTATCATGTGTAATAAAAGTAGGCAACCAGGGAATTCATTGAGCCCAATTTAGTTATAAATTTCCCTTAAAGTTAAGCTAAATATCAAGAAAAGGCAATTAGGCACAAGCTTTTAGCACTGTGTTGAATTACTTTAATATTCATTTCTATCGAGTCAGGGCTACACAAAATTTTGATGATGCACATTCTGAGCTTATGTGCAGTTTTATCCCCCAGTCTATTGGCTTGCAGGTATCTATGAACAAAATAGATCTGGATGAAGTAATTTTCCCTTTCTTGATGAGGAAAATCACACATACATGGGTTTATATTGGGATTTCACAGTATGGTTTTAGTAAAGCGTGAGTCAACTTATTTCTTGGTTGAAATGTCAAGTTCCATCAGCCGATGGCAATCCTTGCGGGGAGGGAATATATACAAAGGAATAGGACACATGGGTATGAGAAACCCAAAAGATATTCACAGACACCTGGTCACTAAATAGCGATCAATTCCAAGAGGACCACGGAGACAATATTCTCCCCCCTCAAATAATTCAAAGCTCCAAGCATCTTTGCTCTAGAATTCAAGGGCCCTCAACACTAACATATGAGACATTTGTTCCTAAAAATACTGTAAAACTTACTTCAAAAGCAGCCACTCCAGGGTTGAGCCTCCTTTTGCATTTAACCTTATTTTCTAGTTTTTCAAGTGTTTAAATTTTATGCAAATCATTCTTTTAGACTTCTTTGTCATCAGAAGCATTTTCCTGTTCTGAAGCTCCCTTCTTTTGTTCCCTTTACTCCAATGAATTCAGACTCTCTCCTGGTTTTTGTTTCTCTACAGTAGTAACACTCTATTGCAATGCAGCAGCAGACAATTTAAGCTAAGGTGACAATCATTTCAGAAAATAAAGCAAACCTGCTTTCATAAACTCTTACCACGTGACTAAATATGCCTTCTGCAGTGGGGGGAAGGGAAGAACGGTGCAACCTTCACTTTTAGCTCAGAATAAGAGGACAAAGGGACTTGGAAATGGAAGGTAGAAGCAGCTGGTACTTTTAGGGTAATACCTAATTCAATTTCCCTTCATGATGTCTACAAGACAAGGATTCTCAAAGTGTAGTCCACAGACCCCTGGGGGTCGTCAAGATGCTTTCAGGACATAAAGTGGGAGTTTCCCAGAGACCCTATGACTTGGAACATCACAACAGAATGAATGCAAAAGCAGTGAGGAAAATCCAGCTGTTTTCTGTTGAGCCAGACATTAAAGAGATTTGAAAAAAAAAAAAAAAGTAAAGAAATGCCATTCTTCCCACTAACATTTCTGGATTTGGAAAACAGTTACTTTTCACAGAAGTGTTATTTATGTTAACATGCTACGGTTTTATTAGTTTTATTTTTAGTGATTTAATCGTTTTTAAGTGTCTGTTTAAAATTTCAATAGGGTAAATGAAACATAAACCCATATACACAAAAGCTATCAGGGGTTCTCCGTAACGTTTAAGAGTGCAAAGGATACCACAGATTAAAAGGTTTGAGAACCACCACTATAGAACCGCAATCAGCAACTAAGCCCCACGGGCCGAATCCAACCTGCCTGGTTTTGTAAGGTTTTGTTGGCAAACAGCTATGTTTGCAGACTGTATAGGAGCTAAGTCCAACCCGTTTCTATAAATGTTTTTATTAATAAAATTTTATTGAGACGAAGTCATACCCCATTGGTTCCACATCATCCACGACTACTTTCCTGCTACAAGGGCAGAGGTGAGTAGTAGTCAGAGACGGTATGACCTGAAAAGCCTAAAATAGTCACCATCTGGCCTTTTACAGAAAAAGAGGATGGTGGCACCCATGACCAGTCTTAACCAGCCACCTCCCATGTGCCAGGCCCTGTGCCAGCAGCACCTTACGTGGATCAATTCCATCTTCCCAGTTAACTCCAGCGGGGCAAGGCCACCACACCCCATTGTACAGAGGAAAAGTTTAAAACTCAGTTTCAAGGATGTTCAGGACACAAGGTTTTACCAGTGGAGCAGGCAATATTCAAAACCAGGTGTGACTGGAGGATCAACCATGGCCTGAATGAAGCAAGAAAAATAAACATAGTAACTTTTCAAAAGACCCCCAGGAAAAAAAAGAACAACCTCCTAACAAAACTCAGACAAGGTATTTTCTACTGAAGAGAGCACAGGATTCCAGTTGTTTCTACCACTGGCTACTTCTCCAGTCCATGCCCTGCTCACGTGCACACTTACACCGAAGTGCCTACCTAGTGTACAAGGAGGTGTCTTCGCACAACCCATCTGCAAAAAGCCGCATGAAACCAAATATGGGATTACATTGGAAATGACTGGGTGCTTTTTTGTACATCGACTGCATCTCAATAAAGCTAGAGGGAGGAGGAGGTGAAGGGGGGGGGGGGGGAGAACCAGAAGAAGTAGAAATAATAATAACGGGAATCCTTTCATCCTTCCTGACCCCAGAAGAAAAGCTTCAACATTAGCCATCGAGTATGTCTGCTGCAGATTTTTGGTAGGTGCTGTTTATTAGGTTAATAAAAGTTCCATCTACCGTGAAAAAGGAAAAGGAAAAGGAAAAAAGAAAAAGAAAAAAAGAAGAAGAAAAAGAAAGGAAAAAGAAATGAGCATGTGGTTAGAGTTTCTTAAATGGCTATGCACTTAAGATGTCAATTTGTGGCCCTTTACAATAACAACAACAAGAAATACTTAACATGACCACATAAGCATTAGGGGGAATTTATGGGTACTACACTGAAAAAAAAAAGCAGCTATGAGGTTTGTTCTCATGGCAATACCCTCAAAGTCGTAGTTTTAATAACCTGTATTTACATTCCAATCGCTTCAGTCTAATATTGATGGTGCCACAGAATGTTCTCAAAGCTTTTCCTTAATTCTGACACCATCCCCTTTGCCAAAATACACACCCAGTCACTCATTCTCTCTAACGTTTTTGAATTAGGGGTGTATTTGTATAAGAACCAATGTATATTTAATATACTAGTGTCTTATCAATCTCAAAACAGACTCTGTATATCATATAATCTTTGATTATGACAATTATTGTTGATTTGGCACAGACCATACTATTAAAACAAATAGAAAAGTACTTTCTGAATTATACTACTGCAACCTGGAACAAATCATACTGGCCACAGAACTCATCATGCCTTTAATAGAAATGTCTGGCTTTAAAACAATCTCCTGAATAGTCAGGAGTCGAATAAACAAAACAAAAGCAAGTCAAATCAGCTGTAAAATCTCAAAGTAAAGCTTAAAATGCAGGAGGTACATGGGGCCATGGAAGCACTGGGTTTCAGTGATGGCAAGGGAACAGAGAGACCCTTTACTGTAGTAAGAGAAACTTGTTTTCAAAGGAAGAAAACTGAGATCCAGAAACTCAATTAAGTAGCACAGCCTGTGATATAACTGGTCCATCCAGTCCAATGCTCTTAGGACATGAGGGAACCTCATACCAGTCTAGGCATTTTATTTTTAAATTTTGAAAAAAAAAAAATGGGAGTATTCTATAACCAAACTTCAAATAGTTCAAAAAAAGTATGCAGTGAAAATTTGGGATCCCTCCCCAGTCCCCAGAAGTTACCTTTGAAATAGATCTTCCACATCCTAAGACTGTGTGTGTGTGTGTGTGCGCGCGCGCGCGTGCATGCACGTTTGAATGACTAAGACAGGGGGAGGGAGAGAGAGAGAGAGAGAGAGAGAGAGAGAGAGAGAGAGAACGAGAATGTTCCTTTTGCCCACCCACACAGGAAAACACTTAAATGGAATCCATACAAATTCTGTATCTAACCTTTTTTCACTAAGTATCCAAATCAGAAATAATTCTTAATATATATACGGTCGCCTCTTTTCTTATAAAAGGCTACACAATGCACCATCATGCAAATACTTCACAAGTAAGAATTCTAATTATGCATACTTAGGTTGTTCCCAGTTCAGGCTACCCAATGCCTGCTGCATTTACTATCCCCATACCTCAATCTTGGTACAGATGTGCAAGTTTCTCCACAGAATAAATCCTCACAAGTGGGAATGGGAGTCAAAAGGTATGTATTCTTTTTCCTTCGAAACTTACAGATTGCCTTCCGAAGACTACTGAACCAAGCATGTATTCCCACTAACATGGTTGTGGTCCAGTAGTAGATAGTACTTTGATCCATACCCTTACTAATTTGGTGCTTTGTCAAACATGTTAATCTCTGCCAATCAACATAAAATGTTATGTCATTCTGGTTTTAATATGTAAGGGACTTTATGATACCTATTCCCAAAATGGCTCCTTACTAGCTATAATCCTTCCTAAATTATTATTAAGGACCAAGGCAGTAAAAAAGATCATGTTAATCAGTTTTGGCCCTTTTGATTCACTAAAGCATGTGTAATATTAACCGCATTGTAAAGAAATCCTTGGTGTATGTGATATCTTGGAGTCCTTAACCCACTGGTCAGTTTTGGATAAGAAGAGAAAAAGTGAAATCAGAGAAAAGGAGAGTTGGAATACATGAATGTAACCAGTCATCAGAAAGATGTAGGTAAATGAGTGTAGGAGGGGTGTGGGTGTGTGGGTGTGTGTGTGTGTTGGTGTGTATGTGTGTAAAACGGAGCATTGAATCAACAGACTGTTGGCTTGAAATAAAGTATAAATACCTAACCTTCTTATGGCTTCATTCTGTTCTCTCCAGCTTTTAACATGGTCTAAAAAGGGTTCATATTAATTACTAAAAGCAATCTTTATGTGATTGGATGGAATAAAAAGTTAGAATGATATGGTTAAACAGTACATTAGGACTCAACTTTAGTAGAAAGGAAGAAAAAAAAAGTTCTCATTCTTTTTAAATACTAGTTTGGAGAAGAAGAGACTGCAGGAAGCACAGACTACCATACTGGTAGGAATAAGGAACTACAAAGTAAACACTCAGGACCGTGGAAAATCCTACCTACCAAGCAGTTCTTTTACTTTTTGTTATTTAAGCTTTCTTAAGGTATGACTGACACATAAAACTGTAAGATATTTAAAGCGTGCATCATGGTGATTTGATATATGTATATATTGTAAAAAAAAAAAATTCCCACATCTAGTTCATTAATACATCCATCACCTCACAGATTTTTAATTGGGGTGGCGGGGGAGAGGAGGGAGGGAGAGTATGAAAACATTTAAATTCCACTCTCTTGGCAAATTTCCATTGTACAATACAGTGCTATCATCTGTGGTCACCGTATCTTCTATTAGATCCTTACACCTTATTCATGTTATTGCTGAGAGATTGTACCCTTTACCAACCTCTCCCATTTACTAGCTACAATCTTAATGCTTTCATAAGACTCACAAGGGCCCTCATGAATTGGCCTCTTGCCTATCTTCCTGGTCCAGTTTTGTCTCTGTTACATCCTTAGCCACTCCCTAAAGAGCTGGCATATTTATGCCCACATATCTTAACACACACTCTTCCCTCTACCTAAGATGTTGTTCCTTCTCTCTGTAATGCCCATGCTGACCTTCAGGCCCAACTGGGTCATCCCCTACTCAACTCAAACACCACCTACTTTTCAAAGTCTTGCCTCTCTTATCTCCTCTCCACACAGGAGCCCAAACAGAGTCAGATTTCATTGTATTCTCTTCTTCTGTCTCCTTACCCCCCAACACACATGCCTTTTAACATCTCTGTTCTGTAACAGATCATGTCTTCGTGTCTTGGAGTATTTGTACATACCCTTCCAGGGCAAGGACTCAATCATCTTTTGGTCCTCATTAGCACTAAGTCCAGTGACTTACTGGGCAGGAAATGTCAGCTGAATCTACTGGATCCTGGCTGACAGACAGTACTGATACGGGCGTGCATTTGGTTATACCACATTACCAGGGCATTCAACCAGAAAAGTTCAGAATACATTAGCAGAAAGGAATACAGTGCCAAGTTTAAGAACATCTCATGGGTAATAAGTAGAAGCATTTGAATATTCCCTTACATAAAATATATTATTTCCCATCACAAAACCTAATGGAAACATAAAAATCATTTATTCTAACAAATTTGGGACAGGTATTAAATTCAGAATTTCTCACATATTAATCATTTATACATCTTGCTAAATAGTTGGATGTTAATATGATGCCTACCTCTCCATAAAACTGAATTGTCTGGTATAATGAATGGGCAAATTGCGTTTTTAATATTCTTCCATTGTTAATCTTTTTTTCATTTCTATTCCAAGGAATAGCAACCAATTAATAAAAAATCTTGCTCTTATATCATATCCAATTGCTATAAAAACAACTGTTCATAAAAGAGTTGGGAGGATGTTGAATAAAATGTACAACATACTAAAAAGTTTTATATGTGCTTACATAGAAATGGCTATCTTTTACCATGAATTTTTCACTTCTGATCATTTCCACAGTATAATAGGTAGTAATGTAGCAGGATTCTCACAGAGAGAGTCAGGTCACTGAGGATTTTCTTTCCAGGAAGCAACTTTATTCGTGCCAGCACAGCTCGGTTGGGTTCGTACCCCATGAACTGAGCCCCAAGCTACATGGCATAGTTTTTTATACATCTTCTATTTCTTTGTCTCCCATATATGGGAACACACAAACATGCAACCCGATTAAGTGGTCTCATGTCACAAGGTCATGAGGGATGTTGTCATGTGTGTATATAGCCAGGTTGCCTTCAGGTTTTTTGGTTTTTGTCTTCATTCCTCAGGGAATGAACCCTATCACAGTAAGAGCAGGTAACAGCTATCAAACAACAGGTGCCACAAACTATAGTTAGGTCACTTTTGCACACTATTTTACAAACTTAACATTCACATCAACTGTGTGGAGTCGACTAATTTTGTTATTCACATTTTATAGCTGAATACCTTGAGCTGAAAGCTTCACGCAAGGAGGTGTTACTACCAAGTTGTGCAACGGAGACTTGAATACTGGTTTGTCCAATTCCCTGAGGCATGGTCTTTATCACCACCCAACTTCTACTCTGCGTGGCATAAAAATTGCTAATGTCGTGTTTTAAACTTCTATAAATGTCATTTGAGATGTATGAGCAACACAAAACTCTTCATCAAACCATTAACTGGCACCATATATACCCAAGGGCACCTGAACCCTTAAACGGGACACCACAGAGTAATACCAGAAAATTCATTACTTATCACATAGGACAGTTTAGCACTGGACTGTACAAAAGCATACAACTAAATATAGCATGGACTGTTCACCCTTCATCCTACTTACCTAGTTACTCTCCATAACCTAAAATGTACTATCTTCAACCCCTTATATAATGAAACATGCCCTTTCCATGCTCCCATCACTAGGTTCTTTATGAGTCAGGGTTCAAATGAAAGTCCCCTTTACTCAATGTGACTCCACTGCACCTACCTACCAGCCCTTAAGGAAGCCCCATCTGCCCTTCACAGTCTTAAAATTTTACTGAAATATCTGATGTTATATCTGTACTTGGTGGAAACCCTAACGGTAACCTCAGACAAAGTAGTCTGCACTAACCTTGTTGGGATATTTTCCAGAATTTGTAAGTCCATATTGTATAAAGCCATCCTCCGCATGACATTAGGACACACATGTGTCCAGACAAAGCACAATGGTCACCTTTGTCTCCTTCCCCTCAGTGCTGTCACATATCCCTTGAAGGAAACCCAGTTTGGTTTATAGCTCTTCAGTCGTTTTCCTAAGTGATTACACACACACACACACACACACACACACACACACACACAGATGCTCCTACATATATAAAGGCTGGTCCTTTCACTTTGTTCTTTTTTTGAGAGTGACCAAGAGCACAAGCAGGGGAGGGGCTTAGAGAGAGGGAGAGAGAGAATCCCAAGCAGGCTCCACTCCCGGCACAGAGGCCGCTGCAAGGTCCAATACTGCTCACAAACTGTGAGATCATGACCTGAGCCAAAATCAAGAGTCAGACACTTACCAGACTGAGCCACCCAGGTTCCCCTGCTCCTTCCACTTATTTAAAAAGCACACATAGAGGGATGCCTGGGTGGTTCAGTGAGTTAAGTGTCTGACTCTTATTTTCGGCTCAGGTCATGATCTCGCAGTTTCATTCGTTTGAGCCCTGCGTCAGGCTCTATGCTGGCAGGGCAGAGCTTCCTTAGGATTCTCTCTCTCTTCCTCTCCCTCTGCCCCTCCTCCACCCCCAAATAAATAAACTTAAAAAAAAAAACCACATAGAATCATACTACATATTGTCCTGCAACTTGCTTTTATTACCCAACAACATAGTAAACATTTTTCCGTGTCAGTATACATAGGCTTATGTCATTTGAGGGTACCTAATATTCCATATTTCTGGGGTGCCGTGCTTTATTTAACCAATCTTCTATCAACAGATAATGTGACTCTATCAACAGATAATGTGATTTTCTTTTGTCCATGTAAATACACAGCAATTCACTCCAAAAATCAGCTATTCCTAAGCAGTTTCATCTGAGACATGTGGAGAAATACTAACGTGCCTTTCAAGGAAGGTAAGTTTCAAGGAAGAAAGTGCTGAGATCTAATACTTCCAGGCAATGAATGTCTTGTCTATTAATTTCCTTGGAAAAAAAAAAACATTCTCTAGCTTTCTGACACAAGCTCAAAAGCCAACAGAGGGTTGCTGTTATTCAGAGAGCTTTGTTTCCAGTCAAATACTTAGAAGGGCATTTGAAAGAGAATGGGAGTCGACTACCAGAAACCATTTGAGTGAACGGTTTTCTTAGGATGTGGAATCTATAAATGGCACAATGTTGGCTTTAATGTGTGCTGACAGGGAGGGAAGATGAATTTATCACTTCATAGACCTGCAGGGCAAACACACTGAATGTTTAGGGTCCCAGGCTTTCCCTGGTTGTGTGCATTTTGTTCAACCTGTCCCCCAATCCAGTGCACACTTTGCATGTATCAGATGTCCAAGAGATGGAAAGCAATTCAGACAGGGTCCTGAAACAGCTGTTGTATGTAACACATGTCTCCGTCAAGCACAGGGACAATTAAACGTTCGCCTTTGTCCTGGAGAGCATCAGGAAACAAGTTACCCTGGAACAAACACTCAAAAGGGATCTGATCGTGACCCTTAGTGATTCTGTCATGTCACACTCGCTCCCTTTTCGGGTTTAGTGGCCTTGAAGAACCACGAAGCCTCTGCTCCTCCAAGAATTGAGCAGGATCACCCCAATGACAGCATTTGCCTCCCAAGCCATCTGCTACAAACAATGAGGGCTGGTGAAGTTGTCATAACAAGTCAGGTCCACTGTCGGGTTCGGGCTAATGCCAGAACAAAATCTGGCAAAGCTCCCTCATCAGAGAACCCAGGGGACAGCTTAGACAGTGCCCAGAGGAAGAGGGTGGGAAGAAAAAGAGAAGAACAATCGTATTGGAAACAATCCTATGGGAAGAACAAGGAGACTTGCTAGAAGGGATGCCCTTTGTCTGACTGGCAGTCTTTCCCCGGATGTGCTTTCATTCCAGAGCACTTAAGACGCACACTGCTTCTAACTCTACTAAAGCTTAGTAGCTGGAGAATTTTCAGAACATAAACTGATATCCCCAGAACTCTTCCAGTGGAAAATAAGTGGAAGATGGCTAACCCCTCAATTTCTCTGATCAACTAATCTCGACAATGGGATAAGCGTACTTGAAAATGGCATGGATTTCTTTTTGTCGTTATTATGACATGCTAGAATGTTCTCCATTTCTTGAGAAAATTTACTCACCATCAATAAATAGGAAAACCAGTATTTCTAATGCTGTCCCCCGCACTACACAGAAATGCCCCCAAGAGAAGCAGATCTGATGCAAATCAATGCCTGTAATTCATACTTGCCCTTGCCACTTCAGATCTGGCTCCAAGTTTCCAAGGAGTCCATGCTGCTCAGCATCCTATAATGGAGATTAGGCCTTCCCAGGTGGATAGCCACATTCGCCTCTCACTGTGTCTCACTCAGTTCCAGCTGCTCTAGAAGAGAGTGACAACTTATTTCTTTATTTAGGGTGCTCTCCCTAGGCCCCTTCGAAGTGAATTTCTTATATGCCACATAGTCCACATTTTAAGTTAGACCATCACAGATATGCATCGTCTTGTTGAAAATTCTTCCAGAGTTAAGATCCAGTAAACAAATGATCGTGTGTGTGTGTGTGTGTGTGTGTGTGCGCGCACACGTGCACGTGCATAGAAGTGTTAACGTACACATATACAGATCCTCCAGACTTAACGACTGGCTTACATCATGATGAACCCACCATAAGCTGAAAATACTGTAAGTCAAAAACGTATTTAATATGCCTCACCTACCAAAATCATAGTTCAGCCTAGCCTACCTTGAGGGTCTGATCACCTAACACCAAGTCTAGTTTATGACAAACAGCTGAACACCTCATATAATTTGAGTACTGTACAAACAGTGCAACTGTACAACTGTTGTAAAAACAGCATAGGTTTGTGGGTACAGAATGGCTGTAAGTATGTCAGTGGCTGACCCTCACGATCACGGGGCTGACTAGGAACCAGGCTCCCACTGCCAGGCATCGGGAGAGAAGATCTTCCATAGATCGCCAGCCCAGATTCAAAAGACCCAGATTCAAAATTCGAAGTACAGTTTCTACTGAATGTGGATCCCTTTCGCACCACAGTAAAGCTGCAATATGTTAAGTCGAACCATCCTAAGTCAGGGACCATCTGAGGTTTCAACTTCTCCCTACATATGATGAGAGAGGAGCAGTTATATGAATCCTTCCCCCAATAGGTCATTCCAATCCTCAAGTCACTTCTGGCTGGCATTAGGGAACTTTGTTACAGCAGCTCCAAATAGGAACTGCAAAATGTTCTCCGTAAGCTAACAGGAAAATCTAATTTTCATTCCTAGTACATAAAACCCACAGTGCTGGATTCTTTGGGTAAAAGGAGTCCTCAAACAGAAGCCAGGATGCTCGAGCTAACGTCTGATTCGTCAGCCTGGGCTCCTTAAACAATTGCAGGACCATCGCCAAACCTCAGCCTCTGCCCGTTCTGCGAAGTAAAAGGTTACACGAGACACGTTAGGATATTTTCCCTGATGTGGTGAGATCTGAGGTAGGGCAGTCCACGAGTTTGGCAGGCAAGTCAAGGTCAAGCCACCCTATCGAAGGTTCTGCCACTGACAAGCCTCACACAAGATAACCTAGAAAAGGGAAGGCAGGATATGGCTATGTTTACCATTTACCAGGCAGTGACCCAGAAACAGAAAAGGACACTGAATTTAAAGTAGCGGCTGACAAGGGCACTAAAGTTGAGTTTTGCAAGCCTAAGTGTTAAGTCCTTTGGTATGGAAACACAAGGTTGGGGGGAGGGTGGGACACTGGCTCCTTTCTTGGACTCAGAGTTGCCCGCAGCCCACTCAGTGAGGAGCCAGATTAGACTGCTCCCATCCACCAAAGAGCTCCAGGACCAAGGGAAATGCAAAGAGCCTCCCTGCGGCGCAGCTAATCACCGACAAAGCTCAAGACCGCTTCCGCAGCTGGGGGCCTCTGCATCTCTGCAAAGATGGAGGTGGCCCAGGAAAGGGGGCCGCTGATGAGCTCATGCTGTATCCAGCTCTGATTCCTCTAGCGCTGAATACTGAGTACAGGTTGCCCCGCGGAGACCTGCTCCCTAGGCTGGTCAGCACGCACCCTTTTTTAGGTTTGAGGTCAGAAAACAATTTTCCAGGACAACGCTGGTCTAAATCCTGGTCCCTGCCTAATCCCCTGGAAATAATATAAATCTGGCTGGAAACATGGATGACTCCAGGGGAGGCCTCTCTCCCTCCACCGCCCCACCCCCCATCCTCTGGAGACAACATCCCTACCTAGCAACACATCTTCCCTGACAACCACCTCAATGGGACCCAGGTAGAGAAGGTGATGTCAGCCGTGGCTCAGGAAGGTCAGCCACCCTTAGAAGGGGCTCAGTGGGCATGCCTCCAAACCATGTAATTATTAAGGAGCTCTGCTTAAACGATTTCTGCTAAGAAGCAGCTTGCAAAAAAACAGGTACCTAATTCCACTTCAGGAAGCTCAACTCAGCCCCCCACACCCCTATCCACATAATGGCATGTGATTAAACTGTCTTATTCTGTTAGCCCTTTAGCAGACATGAAAACAAAAAAAGTCATAATCCTACCATAAAGCTGTCATTTTTTGAGGGCTATTTAACAAATTGATTTCCCAAAAAGGAGCAGGTATTGCTGTATATTATACACCACCCCCACAAATGTTTCTCTAAGTGAATGCAAATTGGCCTCTAAAGAATTTGTCTAATGTGTTAATAAAAAGATGTCTATGACCAACGAAGCTACAAAGTCCTACTTAAGAAATAATTCACGCTTTCCTAACTTCTCATTCTTTTTCATACTTTTGTATAAATATTAAAGTTAACGGTTTCATTTTCTTTTCATTGCAAATCACTTTGTTTGGAAGAAGAAAAAAAAGGAACATCAACCAATAACTTCCAAAAGGATCCCAAAGCCAGATTGCGTCAGGTCAGACCAGGTCCCCTATTGTCCAGCCCCAGAGTCCCAGTACGGACTTGACAAATACATCTGGATGGTGGATTCCCTCATACTGCCCGGAAAAATTAATAATGGTTGTTACATCAATGATTGTTGGCTGTCACTCCCAACAGAGCTAACACAGCTGCACATGTGCCCTTCGCCGCAAATCTGGGTCAGTGGGTGACCTGGCAAATGGCTACGTACCAATTTGAGGTGCCGTGAAGGCCCCCAAAGCAAATTCCAGATAAGCCAGAGAGTAAGATTTTCAAGTGGAACTATTCCCACCATGTCTCCTCCAAATTTGTTGAAAATCTCCTTGGGGTTTTCTTCTCAAAAGGAAATAAACAGAGATTCTGTGTTTCATTTCAATGTAGATGTTGTCTAACTGGTAAACTTTATATGATCTCTTCTCCCTGGTCTGAATGGTCAATGCCTTATTCATTTTCCATCGGTTTGAGGTGATCTCCTTATTGAATTTTCTGAATTGATAACACATGCATATACTATAAAAGGTAAAGTCAAAGGTACAAAAAGATGCACGGTGGAGACTACATCTTATTCCCTCACCTCCTCCCCACACCTCCTAAGGCAACACCTATTACTGCAAATCTAACGATATCCCTGTATGTGTCCCACAACCAAGTAGCCTGATCTAGATACTGTTGTGCACCCTGCCTTTCCCCCACCAAATTAACAAGATATTCAGGGAAATATGGATATATAGAAAAACATATGCATCAGTTCAGATAGAGTTGTTTCACTGATTATAACAGCTGCACATATGCCATTATTTAGCATACCATAATTTATTAAACAGACCCTATTAATGGGCTGTCAGGTTGTTCCCAATTGCTTCCAAATCCAAACGCTGCTGCAATGCATAACCTTGACACAAGTCATTTGGCATTTGTGGAAGTTCATCTGCAGAATACTCACCTGGGGACAAAGTTGCTGGATCAAAGGTGATGCATATGTGTAATTACGGCGGACATAGCCTAATACTTTCACAGAAGCTGTACCAATTTCAAGTCCCCACTACTGACGGCTAAGGCTTCCCCAACTCCCCACAGCCTTACCAACTATTTACAGCACAAACCAATTCTAAGAGGCCATTAAACCTGGCACAGAAAGCACTGAGAATGGTCAGGGCCCTGGTGTGGGCCAAACCCTCCTTCCATTCGTTCCCCTAGCTCCCAACTCTACCTGTAGCATGGTAGCAGAGTAATGAGGATCGTAGGCATGAAGTTCAGTCTCTTCTGCTCTTGAGCCGAGAGACCCTGTAGAGTCTAAATATTAAATATCTAAGTTCTCAAAAGCTGTTTCCTCATCCATACGGTGGCTGCGCATGCATACGTGCATCCTCCCATTAAACAAACCGAAGCTAGTCCTTCCCGCTGCCAGAATGCAGGAAAGACCAAAGGAGATAACCACAATGCACGGCCTCCATGAATGTTTAGCAAATGTTCACAATGACCGTGTTCCCACTCAAATCCAACAAGAGGTGAGCAACCTTTCCGAGGCCAAATGAGAGATCATGGCAGTGCGAGACCTGATGCTGTCATATGCCAGGCTGGCAGCAAATGCCCTCTTCTCTACCTGTTGGTTTGCTGACAGCCAATTACACAGGTAAGGGCCACACCTTGGGCAGGAGAAGGACTCGGATCTCCTTTCGGGAAAGATCTTGCTGCTCCGCTGCAAGGCAACTTCCGAATCCAAGAGGCTTTGGGCCAAGATGAAGCTCTTCCCAAGCATCTCCCAGGCAAAGACTACAAAGGGTTCAGAAGTACTGGGGACTGGATGTTTCTGCCCAAAGCCCACCTCACGAAAATGGGCAAACTTTGCTTCAGAGCTTCCCAGGGGGCTGGCTGAGATGGTGTCAAATCTGCAGCATGTTCTGACGTAATCCTTGTCCAATCTTGCCTCCCTCACCACCTTCACTTGTCATGGGCATGAACCCCTGATAAGCCCCCTTACACCCGATAACTCAATGTCTGCCTCCCTCGTAAACTCATGTGGATAGACCACCATGTTGGGATCATCAAGAGGACTCTTAAACTTATCCAAACCCTTCTCACCTCCCTCATCAGACCTTCCTTTCTAACCAAGCCATCCTGCCCTCGACAAGGCTCTCAGTCAAACCAATGTCCATCAGTACTCGTTTGCACATGGCAGCTTCCCCATCTTGCATTCTTTCTGCCTGCATCAATAATTCCAAATTCTCAATTTAATAAGAGCAGGCACTTTGCCCAACTCCTCATAAGCTCTGCCCCCAATTAATCCTCATAAATGTGACCTACAAGGCAGGAACTCTTGTATTTAGGAAAAAGAATGAAAGAGAAAGGGCAGAGCCAGAGTCAGAGAGAAGATCCATGTCTAGGAGACCAGACTTAGGTTAAATCGTTGCTTCCAAGGTCAGTCCACACAGGAAAGCAATTCACACACAGGTGCCTCTGAGGACATAGATCACGGTCACGTTCACCACACACTACATTGGTTCTTTTCAGATCTGGTTCCCAAACCTCAACTATTCCAGGAAGCCTCCTCCAGTCAACTATAAAACTTAAATCCACAACTCCCTTGAAATCATACAGGCAAGTTTTAATCTATATTAATCCATATTGGTCGATTCTTGGTTTTGAAACTGCTCTAATCGATTTCACATGGTCTGGTTTTGGCTCCCCAACTAAGTTGTAAATGCCCCCAGGACCCTAAGCCCCCATTTTTATGACTTTTGTGTTTCCCACAGCACTCGGTGTGAGACTTCCCACAATAACAACCACACCAGGCTTGGGAGCTCCTGTCACATGTTGAAAGAGCCCCTCTGGGCCTGGACGTGTTCCTTTTGTTTCTCCCAATATCACTGGAGTGTGGCAATTACTGGCTCAGAGAAAACCCACACGAAAATGACTGCATTTTTGAAGGGCTGTAAATGCTCCAAATAAGATTCTCAAAGGAAAAACTGAATGTCTGCTCACCTTGAAAGTCCCGGAAGGTCACACACAGCCACATACCTGCATCCAGACAGCACCTCCTGGAGAAGAGCTAGCCACAGTGTCCTAACACGGAAAGAGCCAGAAAAACAACTCCCCTACCACCACATACACACACACACCCATGTGTGACTGCCTCACAAGCAAGGCAACGTTGCTGTCTGAGCTATGCTTAAAAACACAGAAAACAGCTCTGGTGGCTTCAGGAAACAAAGGAGAAAACAGTGGCAAATGGAGGCATGACTTTCTCCGGGGAACCTCAAACCAGCGCGCAACAACAGGACCACGTTCCGTCGTGCTGACTGGTACCACGAAGCGGCTCCATCTACACTATGGATGAAGTTACACATCTCTCAGTGCTACCAATGTAACACCACGTTCTAATCACAGCCTCGAGATAATAATCACATAATTTCCACTTTGGGCATCAAGGCTATTATTAAATGCCTAGACTCAAATGGGAAATCTCCCTTATAACTAAATTTCCCATGTTTTTTAAAACGTGGGTTTATTTGCTCTCCGCCAAATGCCAAACTGGAGCCTCAAGTCTTCCTTCCACCCGTGTTTTTCCAGAAGGCTTCCAAAATTCAAGCGAGGGGTAAGTCATAAGTCGAGCGAGGGCTCCAACAGCACTAGGCGAGAGAACTAAATATAACAGACGGGAGAAGGGAACACTGTGTCCTGTGAAGAGGAAAACAATTCAAAGGGATTTCCAGTTTAGTTTGGCTACAGAAACCATGGTTTGAGAAAAGGCCACCAATTCAAAAGTACTCCTGAGACGGCCAAATAACCCCAGGGATAAAGAAGCTGTTAAGTGTCACTTGCAGCAGAGAATTGGGGTATTTGGTTAACCAAATAGTGTGGGAACTACACATTTCCTAAAAGGGGAAAAAAGTATATCCTTGACTTGGAATTGAAAATTACAGTTCCACGGAGAACTGACTACGAAGTCTAGCCCAACCCATCGCAACAGCTGTTACCGCGGCTTCACGGACATGGAAGCCGTTCAGAAAACTGTCCTGAACGGGAGCCACTGAGGCTGGTCTCATCCGGCTCTAGCTTCACCCAGGGTCCCCAGGTTGGGATTGCTGTCAATTACCCGCCCAGCTGTCAGCAGCCATTGTGCTGATCTTTATAGCCTGACTTTTGCAATGCTGACTGCAAAGAGCAATTCGACACGTTTCAGAAAATAAAAACACCTCGATGGTTCCGTAATGACTCCCTTTTCAGACCAGGTGTGACATCCCTGTAATTAGTCAGCAAGACACCTTGAGCTTTGTTAGACCTTAAAAACAAATCCATTTATCTGCCATGGAGGAGCTATTCATACCACATGGAAAATTAAGCAAGGAGGGGAGGGCAGAGGGGGGAGAAGCTCTCCACTTAAAGGCAATTTGGCTAATAGATCACATATGTTCAGCTTTGTCTTTCTCTTGCCTATTTCTGGTTTTAAATTTTATTACCCTGGGGCATTTGCACCAAACAGAACCTTCTTCTGTTGCTTAGAAATTAATCCACCCCTGCTGTTTAGTCCTCATTTGAGTCATAATCCTCTGTTTGTGACATCACAATTAGCCACTTGTGGTGATGATTATAATGTCATGAACAAAGGATTATGACTTGGGAGTTGGAAAGGAAACAGCAGGGGCACTACACTGACTGCTGGGCAAAGCAGTTCTTCTTTGCAAATAACCATACCCAGGAATCAAGATTTGGAGGGTGGGAGAGGATGGCTGGACCAAATTGGGAAGAAACCCATCACTTGACAGGAAGCTCTAAGACAACTAAACCAGTCAGTAGTTTCGCCTGATGACAAATATGGAACGTTCACCTGCTACCTGTTTCCTCACCAGCCATTGTTAAAAAAAAAAAAAAAGAAGAAGAAAAGGGGGAAGGGGGAAGGGGAGGGGAGGGGAGGGAGAAAGAAAGAGAGAGAGAAAGAAAGAGAGAAAGAAAGAGAGAAAGAAAGAGAAAGAACGAGAGAAAGAGAGAGAGAGAGAAAGAAAGAAAGAAAGAAAGAAAGAAAGAAAGAAAGAAAGAAAGAAAGAAAAACTGAGATGAAATGATACAATTCCTGTATTTTCTTCACCCATACCCATCCTTGTCGACATTTAGCCACATCTGCTTTCTAATTCTCTCACAGAATTTTTTCCTCAACTATTTGTGAGCAAGTTGCAAGCATCATGCCCCTTCCACCCCAAATTCTTCAGCAATTTTCTTTTTTTTTTAAGATTTTATTTTTAAATCATCTCTATACCCAACGTGGGGCTCAAACTCACAACCCCAAGATCAAGTTTCATGCTCCACCTACTGAGCCAGCCAGGCACCCCTCTTCAGCAAATTTCTTAAGAACAAGGATATTCTCTTTCATAACTATAGTACAGCAATCAAATTCAGAAAAGTTAGTATTGCTGTAATATGATCTAATTTACAGTCCACATTTGACTTTCACCAATTATGCCACTAATTTCTTTTGTCATTTGCTTTCATTTTTAGTTCACTTTTTAGTAATCAAGAAAATGAAGCCAAACATAGTTTTTCAACTCTTGTCAATAGTTAACAAGATTAGTAACCCAAAATTCAGAATTTTTTAAATATTTATGTTTTGAGAGAGTGCAAGTGGGGGAGGGGCAGAGAGAGGGGGGCAGAGGATTCGAGTGGGCTCTGTGCTGACAGGCTGACAGCAGTAAGCCGGATGTGGGGCTCGAACCCACGATCTGCAAGATCATGACCTCAGCCAAAATCGGACGCTCAACCGACTGAGCCACCCAAGTGCCCCCAAAATTCAGGATTTTAAAGAACTGAAATCTGGAGTAAGAAAAATCATAACAGCTATCATTTATTTGGTACTTATTATGTTCTCCTATCAAGCATTTTAAATGAATTGTCTCAATTAAACCTCATAAAAATTCCATGGAGCATGAGTCCTTATGATCCACACTTTAATGTTTTTTAAGTAGGTTTCATGCCCAGCACAAAGCCCAACACGGAGCCTGAACTCATGACCCTGAGATCAAGACTAGAGCTGAGATCAAGACTCAGGACACCCAATCAACTGAGCCACCCAGGCGACCCTATAATCCACACTTTGAAAAAAGAGGAATGAAAAGGCATCTCCCGGGAATGAAGCATATATTGAAAAATATGTCAAGGAGAAACAAACCACCCAGACTTCTCCCTATGACAATGCTTCTCTAAAGAGCTGAATTCAAGCTGGTCCCAGCAAGCAGTCTGACATGAATAGATTACTGAGATCCAGTCAACCCTCAGGACAAACTAAGTGTAGATCAATACTCCACTGTAAATGAAGACTGTAATTAAGCATGCAGATTGCAGGGTCACGGCTGATTAGAATGTTTCAGCATCTGATCATTATAGAATATTCCAATACATGTCTTGCCCCCTGAGCAAGTTTTATGGTTGGTTGTGCCGTGGGCAGCTTCTGTGGCATTATTAACTGCCTATTTAATAGATCCAGGAATGCCATTTTTTCTAAACACAGAGTGAAGGTTTTAAACGCCAGAAAAGAAGCTTTTCACAAGCTAAAAGCTTTTAGGATGGGATGGACCTTAAATTGCCTACTTCACAAAGACAGAAATGGCTCCAGGGAAGCTTGGACATTATTACATTTTTTAGGAGAACATAAAGATATAAGATTAACTCAACCTGACTCAAACCCAGAGCTGTTCGTCTAAACTGGCTGTGGAAAAAGAACAAAAAATCATGACCTAAAAGCCATGACTGCATTTGAAAATAATGATCTCTACACCACCCTTGTTTCCCATTAAATACATCCCATGCTGCACTTGACATGTGCCACGTACAGATTTCCATCACCCGGCCAGTTATGCTGAAGACGGCAAACACAAGCCAGTTGACAATAATCATTCTCTTGCACCCTGCATCCCTAGTCATCCCACCCAGCACCCTTCACAGGAAATTTATGACTGGATGTAGGAAAAGTTTGCTCGCCCATATATCCCATTCGAGGGGGCTGGTATCTCTCCATGTCTACCCTTTGCCCCCCTTTATTGCCTATTTGGGTTTTGGTTTTGTATTTTGAAAGCAAGAACTTCAAAAGCGACCAATGGATCACCCACCTATTTTGCCTGCCCCACAGTGTGTATTATTAGGCTGAATAATTGCCAACTTTTCAAAATTGGGACATTCCCCTAACAGTCCGGAGTTCCTGCTTCTCTTAAGGTGCAACTGGGACAACAGAGGGTTCACGTCCAACCCAAGGCACGGCCGGTGGATCGGAGCACCAGACACCTCCTGAGATGAGAGCCCATCGCTCACCTCACCCCTCACCGCCACCACCCGTCACTCATCCCACCCATTCCTAAGGTGACCTCTTAATTAACTGTCTAAAATGGGACGCTTTTGAGAGTGAAGGGGGGGCACTGTTCATAATCGCACTAAGACAGGCTGGTATTAATGGGACATAAAGGCACCCTAGTCAGGTTACCAATTTGGGCTCCAGCTTCAAATCTCTGCAGCACGTAGGTCTTTGTTCTTTTCTAACTCAAATGCTTTGGTTTGCTGTGTTCATCAGTTTTGCTTTGGGAGTGAGAGGCTGGAAAATTTTAATGTCTAATTAGTAAATTGCTTAAGGGGACAACTGAAATTGAGAAAGAGAAAATGTACCAGGAGCGGGGCAGTTGAGGAAAAGTGGGACAAGTTGAAGGGGGCAAAATGTCATGGATTTTACTTCTCCTGGGGAAAATTCTTCTCATCGAGTTCCATTAAACTGTGCGAACCTCTGATCATCAGAGGTTTTAGTAGCTGGAATCTAATGAGACCTTGAGACCATACTGTTAAGGTTCTGTGAGTGCTTACTGGAGTCACTCTGGCCTGGCAGGTGGTAGGGGTCCTAAATTTCTAGTCCCATTTAAGGAAGAAGAACAAGTTCCTCTGAAACTGAGCAACTACTCAAAAACCTAGCAGGCATTCTGTCCTCCTGATGAGCTGTCAAGATCTCCTTTTATAATGAACCCAAGGCACAGTTGGGCTGCCTGCCAAATGTGGCGGCCATTAGTTTGAAAACAGTTTGAAATGCTCAAGCTTTGGAGTCATATAATCAAAATCAATTAATGTACCATTTGGGACTCTGTATATACATTCATCCCTGAGGCAGCAAGCTTTCCAAACTATCCAGTCTGACTATGGCACAGACTTTCAGTGTCTCTATCAGTCTTTCCAATCACATCGAGCTAGTGGTCTCCATGAATGGTCTCTCCTTCTCAGGGTCACATAAACTCAGCTTAGGGGCGACTGTCTCACTTAAGGAAAAACAGAACAAAATGAAAACACTGTTCCAGAAAAGTTTATGAGGAAGAATAATTAACTAACACAGAGATCCTTAATAAGGGTGGGCATTCAAGGGCATCCCAAAATTTAGGGGTGGGGATACAATCTAAAAGAACATATTGGGTGCTACAATAGGCATTTATTTTTGGAGAACAAAGTTTCAGTCAAGGAACCCTCAGAAAGTGGATGAGTTTGGGTTGTTTTTGGTTTTGTTTTGTTTTGTTTGTTTGTTTGTTTTTAATTTTTTTTTCAACGTTTTTTATTTATTTTTGGGACAGAGAGAGACAGAGCATGAACGGGAGAGGGGCAGAGAGAGAGGGAGACACAGAATCGGAAACAGGCTCCAGGCTCCGAGCCATCAGCCCAGAGCCTGACGCGGGGCTCGAACTCACGGACCGCGAGATGGTGACCTGGCTGAAGTCGGACGCTTAACCGACTGCGCCACCCAGGCGCCCCATGTTTTGTTTGTTTTTTGAGAGAGGAGGAGAGTGAAAAAGAGTGAGCACACAAGGGAGGGGCAGAGAGAATCTTAAGCAGGCTCCACACCCAGCACAGAGTTCAACTTGGGGCTCAATCCCATGACTCTGGGATCATGACATGAGCCCAAATCAAGAATCGGATGCTCAACCCACTGAGCCACCCAGGCGCCCCTGAAGTCATTTTTAAAAGTTATCCTGGAAGCCAGGATGGGAAATTTGGTGGCTCTCAGCCACTAAACATTTTACCACGGAGGTGGCCATCTTGTCTGGGACGCTCCATGCTAGAGAGATCAAAGATGTGAAGACAGAGTGAAGGGGGGATAAAAGGGGAACGTGGGTGGCCCAGTCGGTTAAGTGTCTGACTTCGGTTCAGGTCATGATCTCACGGTTTGTGGGTTCGAGCCCCCCATCGAGCTCTGTGCTGACAGCTCAGAGCCTGCAACCTGCTTTGGATTGTGTCTCCCTCACTCTGTGCCCTTTGCCCACTCGCACTCTATCAAGTCTGTCGGTCTCTCTCTCTCAAAAATAAGTAAACATTAAAGGAGGGGTGCAGATAAGAGAAAATACCATCAGGTCTTACCTGATCATTTCAATACTACCTGGCTCCTCCCTGTTCTTGAACCCCCTTCTTTGTGTATTCAGACTACTTCATCTCTTAAGACCAGACCACTAAGCAGACGATTTAAAACACATGTTGATGACTTCTTCCCTGGGCCAAACATGAATATCTATCCCATTCTTCAGTTTTTAAAGTTAATCAGGCTACCCCTTCAGGTATTCCTAAAGCCTTTCTCAGCTGCTGGTTTTCAAGGGTCTTTCAAAGAGACCATCATTTTACATTCATCATCCATATTCCTTGGACATGGGGGGAGGAATTGCACCCACATCTCTGGCTTGCTCATGAATCTGCAAAGGGAAGCTGCTGAGTGGGGCCTGCTCATCCCTGACACAGCCCCCTCCTCCTTCCCGGCTGGCCTGCACCCTTGGACTAATGATGATAAAGCATCCTAATCTACTCAACATCGAGTTTCTCTGCTCAGCCTCTACACACAGCATGTTGTGTTGCCAAACGAGATGTCTGTACCTCTGGGTATTGAATTTCCCCAAAAAGCTTTCATAAATTCTAATCCATACGGAAGAGCTGTACAAAAACTACCTTTCAAAACTCTACTAGTCCCTTCCCTGTCCCTCCCCCATGCCACAGCCCATAAATCAAAAGCATTCTTTGTAAGTGACTCATGCTCTAAGTGTTGCCCAACAAAAGAGGCTGCCAATTTTCAGAAATTGCTAACTTAAAAAATGTATGTCAAATAAACAAGCCACTTTACCACTCTGGGACCCCACACATTAGAAATCTGGTTTGGGGGTAAAACAAAAAAGCAATTAGGTTTGGGTGCACCTGGGTGGCTCAGTCAGTTGAGCATCAGACTCTTGATTTTGGCTCAGGTCATGATCCCAAGGGTCGTGGGATCAAGCCCCACATTGGGCTCCACATTGAGCATAGAACCTGCTTCAGATTCATTCTGTCTCTCTCTCCCTTTCTGCCCCTCTCCCTCACTCCCTCTAAAATAAAAAATTAAACAAACAAACAAAAAAGAAACATGGTTTATTCCAAATCAAATTAAGAGGGCTGAAAATGGAAAGTCGGTAAAATTCAGCTACTGAGGCATGGATAGAAAAGAAACATTTAGACATATAACCAATGAGCTGATTTGAATCCCAGGTCTATACCTAAGACTTTCCATCGGCATGCAGTACAATTAATAAGTAAATACACCGCTGGTCCATTTGGATCTTGATCCTAGCTACTAAATGGAATGACTATAGTGTCCAAAAATCTCTACCTAGCAGTGGGATCTTCTCTGTGCAAGCTTATCTCCCTAGGCCTCATTTCCACACTCGTAAAATGGGAAAAAATAAAAGAAACTGCTGTTATACTGAACGCTGCTATAAAGATTCAGCTGAATAAAGAAGGTACTGGCTATAACACAGAACCTGCTCTATATGTAAGGTCACATAAGAGAAAGTGATTGATATTAAATTAACCCAAAATTAACTTACCCAAATTCACTTGTGGCTCACAGAACAGTTAATACTCCTCACTCAGGATTCCCAATCTAACTAACTATAGAATGAGATAGGAAAATAATTGGCCCACAATCACACAGTTACCCAGTCTCTATTCTTTTTGGCTCCACTGCCCCCCAGCCAGGGGAAAGTCTAGAATAGCCCTCAGCTGAAAAATGGGAATTAGTAGCCTGTGATGAATAAACAGCACAAAGATGACAGACCACACCAAACTATGCAATCCCCCTGTACCCAAAAATGTCTCCAGAAACCCCAAGGGAAACTGCATCATGTGTTAAAATATTTCAAGACACTGAGATATCTGACAATAAAAATTATTTGGGGGAGTAAAGTGTGTGTGTGTGTGTGTGTGTGTGTGTGTGTGTGTGTATGCATGTCTGTGTGTGCAAAGCTGTAAGATTCATCTGATTACAACTAAGCGTTCAGAGAATGTACCGATTTCACAAACTTTAGTAATTGCTAAATAACAGTTTCTGGTTCTCCTCTCTTCAGTAATTCAAGACTCCTTATTGAATAATGAAACAAAAACAAAATTTAACCAACAAATTCTTAAGAAAATGATCAAACAGGGGCATCTGGATGGCTTATCATTTGGGCATCCGACTTCGGCTCAGGTCATGATCTCACTGTTTGTGGGTTTGAGCCCCATGTTGGGCTCTGTGCTGACAGCTCGGAGCCTGGAACCTGCTTCAGATTCTGTGTCTCCCTCTCTCTCTGCCCCTTCCCCGCTCGTGCTGTCTCTCCCTCAAAAAGAAATAAGCATAGAAAGAAAGAAAGAAAGAAAGAAAGAAAGAAAGAAAGAAAGAAAGGAAGGAAGGGAGAAAGAAAGAAAGAAAGAAAGAAAGAAAGAAAGAAAGAAAGAAAGAAAGAAAAAGGAAATGTTCAAACAAGTTTGAATCCATTTGCAAGAATAGTCTAAAAAATAGAGATATAACAAAAGAATAATGGTTTCCATTATGACTGTGTTACCAGTCATGGTCCATGCTGCAAGGGCATGACACATGGCTCCTAAGAATAATGAGAGCAATGTTCATCTGTAGACCTGGGAAGATGTTGAGGACTGATTGACACATACATATATAAATTCTTTATGAAGGGCAATACAAAATTTATACAAAAGCAAGAATACAGTGAACCTTATGTACCCATTATCCGGCTGCAAAAAGCATCCAAAATTTACGGTGTAATCTTGTTTCAGTGGAAACACTAGCCACACCCTCACCTCTCCCCTGGACTATTTGGAGGTCAACACTGGACACCACATCGAGCATGATATTCTATCAAACTAAAAAAAAAAAAGACAACAGAAGACCGCCTACCAAACATACTCTTATTTTTAAAAAAGAAGAAAAGTATATACATACTAGGAAAAAAATCTCTATATTTAAAAGGCAACAGGAATATATATTTGGGTGATAAGATTACATAGCTAAGTTTCCGGCTAACGTGTTTTTAATCGACTACTTCTACAATGAACCAGCCATCTATTACTCACATTATAAAGACAACTTAAACTCATTCTCACCCTGTCCTTACAGTTTAGTACTAAAAATAAAACAATTTCCACAGTCCTATCCACATTTACTCCACTAATAGCCATCCACATTTACTACCAAATCTTTTTTATTTTTTTTCAGTTTTCTGTATTTTCCTAAACTTTACCAATCTAGTCTAGGCTCCTCCTTCCCCAAACATGATCCAAGCCAGCAACGCAAAGTT
The DNA here is from genome assembly GCF_022837055.1 of Prionailurus viverrinus. NCBI lineage: Eukaryota > Metazoa > Chordata > Mammalia > Carnivora > Felidae > Prionailurus > Prionailurus viverrinus. The sequence continues at coordinate 28,617,137 of NC_062562.1, read as the reverse complement.
AACATAAAAGAGAAGAAATCATACACACACGCGTGTACACATGCACACGCACAAGTCTGTATCAAGAACAGTGCTTGCTGTGTATCACGTGCCAGTTTTTACTAAAAAGGAAATCATTATTCCAAAAATGTTAAGAGTTGATGCAAATTTATAGGGCAACGGTGCTGAGTGACAGACATCTGTGGTAGGGTAATGCTAGGCTGTTTCTTGCTTTGTTGATTCAACAATCAGCACTGAATGTCTTCTGTTCTAATTTATTTTAACTTCTGCTTAATTAAATGCATAAAAGAACTAATGTGTTGGATTTGGGGATTTAAAATGACTTTCACCCAGCTGTTTTTAAATGCACTAGGAAATTTCTTGAATATGATTGTTCTTTTAGAGGCAAAAAAGCAGACTGTAACCATGACATTCACACGGAGGGGAATTATCACCTAGTGACACTGGCTGACAACTTCTAAACAGTAATTCCCATTCAGAGTTTGAAAGACATCCCAGGACTTCTCCAGCTACCTCATGAGGGGATACGAAAGGTGCAAAAAGGAAAGGTCAGGATAAAATTATTTTAAATTCATTTGTAACAAATTCAACAAGCAAGCGCTCAGTTGGCTAAACAAACAGAATCCAGCAGCACATCAGTCTAACTTTGTGGGGAATTAAAGGATCTTCTACTACTGCACCTTAATTAAAAAAAAAAAAAAAACACAGTATGGTATTCCAATATGGCTTGAAATACATTAGGTAATAGTAAAATCCAAAAATGAGACAGGAAGGAAATGGAGCTCAGTATCCAGGTCTTTCCATGCAAGTCAACATTTGCATGTCTATCTCAAGAGATGCACAATGGGTTGATTTTGGTCATGCGCAAACTCCTGTTTGTTTTTCCTGCTACTACTACTTAACCTAAGGAATATACACGCTACTTACTCCAACCCTCCCATCCAACCAAGTGTTGCTCAGACTTCATATCTGAACAGAAGAACAAGGAGGCATATGTTTTATAGTCAGTCTGATGCCTAATGCTGAGTTTGAACTCAATAATAGCAATGAATTACAGGAACATCTATAATATACTATCCTCACTTTGAAGACTGAAAGATCACAATGGGAGCCCAACTTTGTAAAGTCTCAACCTGGTATTTTATCCCATGGGACCATTCAGGTTCTTGGTTATTTACAAAAAAAAAAAAAAAAAATCTAAACCAGAGGTTTGGCAAGAACCTTAGTCAAGGTGTGAACCCACAGAAATGTCAATTACTTCCAGAAAGCACAAAACACTGGCTTTCCATGCAGGGACAACTTCTGTTTTAGTTGCAAAGGTGACATAACTTTTTAGACTCCAAAATAGGACGAACTGCAAGAAACAGTTTCTCAGTGAAGCATTCACCTCATCACATCAGGGAAAATCCTAAGACCCGAAACACGGTAATTAAACCACAATCCATCATGTTCTCAATTGAATCGTGTTCTCAAAGTGATGCCAACTTAAGCACTGCCTTACCTGGCCTGAGTCTTCTGGTTTTAGGAAGTTTCTACTTCACACCTCTTCCAAGTTAGGGCAAGCCTACAGAGGGCTGGGATTTCAGTGGCCGCAACACAAAAAAATGTCAAATTCCTCCATGTTGTGAAAACTTGCACCAATACTAAGGCCTCTGACGGGGACACAGAAAAAAAACTCAGTGGGGCTGAAAGAGATTTTAAACACTCTGCCTCCCACAGCTAGTCCCCTTCTGGAAGGTTTATATTTTGTGTCAGAGAGGTTAATGAGTTTAGTGGCTCTCCACTTGGTCTAGCTTTGGAGTTTCACCATATGTGAAGCAGAGATAAGCAAGTAAAAGAGGTGGGGCTGATCAATATGGCGGCAGATAATGCCATTTTGAACACTGATTACAAGTCCACGGTACTTTGTAACATAATTTAAACAAATATAACAAAATGGACTCCGACCAGGCAAGGTGCTCTTAAAAATAACTTGGGTGTGTCTGAAAGCCACAGTGACATTTTGAGATCCCTGGGAACTCGTTAATTCTCTAACATCTTTAGATGATACCTTGCTGGCCTCAAAGAGGTTAACAAATTACAAAAAATAAAAATAAAAAACTTCATTTCAGGATAAGTCAATCCCCTCCAGGGTCTCTCCCAAGTTTCTAAACATTAGCCACTAACCTACATACTGAGTCCCCGTGCAACTCAATCCATTCAGATCCAACTGAAGAAAAGCTAACACTTAAAGAGTTTACTGCATACCAAGCCCAGGGCTAAGTTTTTCAACACCTTCCCAAGACCCTATGTACAACCAGGTATTTATCCCCATCAAAGAAATGTGGAGACTGCTTTGGTCTGAATGTTTGTGTGCACCCAAAATTCTTATGTTGAAATTCTACCCCCCAAGGTGAGATAATGTATTAAGAGGTGGGGCTGCAGGGAGGTGATTTGGTCAAAAAGGCAGAGCCCTCATGACCCAGATTAGTGCCTTTAAAAAAAGAGAAGGGGGGCTGGGGGCGGCGCCTGGGTGGCTCAACTGATTAAGCATCCAGCTGTTGATTTTGGCTCAGGTCATGATCTTAGGGTTCATGAGATCGAGCCCCACATCAGGCCCCATGCTGACAGCACAGAGCCTGTTTGGGATTCTGTCTCTCCCTCTCTCTCTGCTCCTCACCTGCTCGCTCTCCTCTCTCTGAAAACAAATAAATAAACATTTAAAAAAATAAACAAAAATAAAAAAGAGACCCTGGCACCCGGGTTCATCCCTTCCATCATGTGAGAACTCCATAAAGCACTATGAACCAGAAAATCATCCTCAGCAGACAGTGCAGGGCATCTAGGAGCACAGCTTGCACTCCCTGGCCTCCAGAACTGACAGAAAATAATCTGTTTATAAGCCATCCAGTTTATGGTATCTGTTAGGGCAACCTAAAGGGACTGAAACAGAGACTACTACTCAACAAGGTTGAATAAAGTTGTCCAAGGTCAACAGCCAGTGAGCCAGGATTTGGACAGAAATCTAGGTCAGCTGGGCTCCAAAAGTGAGACCTGTGACCTCCCTATCAAGCTTCCTCTTCCCCAAAAGGAGCAGCCCCATCTCACCACTTTCGCTGAAGTCTACCTTCATTCACTGAGAGCTCCCTCCCAGTCCTACCTGCTACCTCTTCACATCACCCCAACAGCCGTCTGGATGCCAGGGTGGGCCACATGCCAGTCTGTGTCCAGCACAGACGACTGCTGTGACAATGGAGGACATAGACCTCAAACAAGACTATGTGTCCTGCGGAATGGGAAGATAACCTGCACAGTGTGGTTCCAATCAGGAAACCCCTTGCTTCCAAGGAGAAGAAAAGGGCAAGACATTCAATCATTCAACAGTATACTGTAGGTCCCAGTGTAAACTAGTAAAATAGGCTAACTGAAATAGACACCAAACTGTAATTAACTGTGGCACTGAGTCTGTGAAGGCCTGAAGGAAGGAAGGACAGGCGTAGGCGCCCCTACAGACACTGTAGGCCATGGGCACGCCGTGGACCGTGACTGCAGTCATCGCTGTGAGTGTGCTCAATACTCCTTCTGGGCCCTTCACATGGAGAACAGCATGCCTACATGCCACTCCAGAATTGGGCCTTCTGACCCAATGCTGGGTCTCGGTGAGCGATTCCACCCCACAGAAACCATCCATCAATCCCAACGGAAATGAAGCGCTGAAAAATCTATGAAACAAACACTTCTGCTGCTGCTTTCTGTTTTGATTACACAAGCTCAGTCCCCTGTTAACCTAAAAGTCAAAATTTTAAATAACCAATCCCAGAGAGCGGCCGGCCACCTTCACTCATGAGTACCTAGAATGATGTGTCAATAATAAAGATGCAATGGGTAATACTAGTTTTACCAGGGGACAAAACCATAATTATAAAGCATCTCTATATTAACTAAGGTTCAGCATAATCAGTGAGCCTAAAAAAACTAGGCCACCATTGACTTAATATACACTGAGTACTCTGCGAATTAGGTGTGCCCAAAAAGCTTTATGTTGCAGTTCACGGTACTGCACCTGTGTGGTGGAGTGAATCCTCCTAGTAAATGACAGCCTAGTGTAGCATACTTAGAGTCTAAAATAATATCATCGCTTGAAAATGTTAGAAAATCACACTTGTTGTGACTTTACTCCAAGATCTCATAAAACTTCAGGAAGTGTCTACAACGTTCAGCAGAGGGTAATACTCGTCAAGTAACATTTTAAAGAAAATGATAAAACCATAAAACCAATTAAAGCCATAGACAACCCCTCTAATACTTTTTTAAAATGTGCGTAATTTCTGATTCTACAAAAGAAACCCCTTTCTTGTTTTCTCCCCCTCCCCCCACCCCACCTTGGGCCACTGTGTTGTAAGGAGCCACCCCACACGTTGCTATTTGCCTTCTACAAAACTGGGCCCTTCTGTTTCTATTCTGAAGCTATTACAGAAAAGTAGGAAGAAGAATGGAACCTTCCGAGCTTCAGGTGCTTCAGAGCACCATTTCCAACTTTTGCAAGGAGTTAAAGCCCACTTTGTAGAGTAATACCGTCCACGGTCATTTTCTACCTCTGCAGCATCTGAACTGTACGTTCACTGACAAGTGTCCCTCGATCTACTTTGCTAACGCTCTCTCCAATTTTTCATGTGTTTACCTGTCCCTCTCCCGGCTCCCAGAATTGCTAGAATGCCCCAAGGAAGAGGGGTGTCCTAGAAATGTCTTAACATCCACCATAACACTGAGAACGACACCAAATACTTGGGCCCTCAACGTATGAGATAAATGTTAACTAAATCATACTCGCAAGTTTACAGAATTATGATGATTTTTATTTACCCACACAAGCTTTTTGGACTACACATGTGGATGAAGACGGTCTTGTGCCAGGGTGGGCCAGACGTTAAATATTTTAGGCACGGATGGCCAATGTGTTTGTCGCGACCACTCAACTCTGCCATTTTAGGAAGGAAAACAGCCACAGACAGTAAGTCAACAGGCATGGCTGTATTCCAGTAAAACTGCATTTATAAAAATACACAGTGGCCCAGATGTTTGTTCGTTGGGACTAAGATTTGCCAAGCCTGGGTCTTGTGGAACAAGTCTTGGAATCAGCAGAAATGAGGTTAAAAAAAGAATAGCCAAAGTGCCACTTATTAGCTGGATAATTCTGTGCAAGTGACTTAACTTTGCTTCAGTTTCCTTGATGATAAAATGCAAGATTGTGGCAGGCATGACAGAACCTACCTCATAGGATTGTTCTGAGAAGCAAGTAAATTAACAGAGGGAAAGTGCTTAGAACAGTAGCTGGCACATGTTAAGTACCGTAAGTTGGCTATGAGCATTATTTTTAATATGACCGATCTCATCCAACAACCAGCATCAAATATTTATATTTTGGGGGTGCCTGGGTGGCTCAGTTGGCTGAGCGTCCTACTTCGGCTCAGGTCATGATCTCACAGTTCATGAGTTCGAGCCCCGCATCGGGCTCTGTGCTGGCAGCTCAGAGCCTGGAGCCTGCTTCGGATTCTGTGTCTCCCTCTCTCTCTGCTCCTCCCCTGCTCGCTCTCTCTCTCTCTCTCTCTCTCTCTCTCTCAAAAATAAACAAACATTAAAAAAATTTAAAAAAAAAATATTTACATTTTTATTTCTAGTATGCTTATGTCAAAGATATCAGACTTTACAGTGAAAGTTAGAAAGAGATTTTCTGCCCATCCCTATGTTAATGCTTATGCATGTTCGAAACAGAAATTTGTAGAGATTAATAGAGGTTTAAAGGGTTAAGTCAAATACATCACCTGTGCAATCCAAATTCAGCTTGCTGGGGACACACAGAAACTTTGGAGCTCACTGGTGATTCCCTTAGGATTCGAGGTCTTCTACTATTATTGGTAGTCACAGGAGACCATTCTGCTATTGTTTCCAAGCCCATCCTAAAGCGATTAACATTGGTTTAAGCCGAAAAGAAGGAACAGACAGCTGGGCTTCAATGTAAGAAGTACCTTTCAGAGCATTGATTCAATGAGTTAAAAGGGGGAGAGAAAGACACTATCATAATACAATTTTTTATTAAGTATAAGATAATATTACATTGGGGTGCCTGGGTGGCTGAGTCGGTTAAGTGTCCAACTTTGGCTCCGGCATGATGATCTCACGGTTCATGAGTTTGAGCCCCACAATGGGCTCAGTGCTGACAGCTCAGAGCCTGCAGCCTATTTCAGATTCTGTGTATCCGTCTCTCTCTGCTCCTCCCCCACTCGCACTCTGTCTCTCTCTCTCAAAAATAAATAAACATTTTTTTAAAAATTTTTTAAGAGATAACATTACATTGAAGTCATTCCTTCATTCCATTTTTGGTCAAAGGAAAAATCTAACATTAGGCTTTGTTATGTACCTTTCTACCAATGGCAAATGTGTCTGGAGGCATCCTTGGTGTCACAGGTAGGGAGGTGGGGCGAGACGCTAGGGGCACCTACTTGGCAGAGGTCAGGGATGCTAACTATCCTACAGTGCACAGAGAGAGCCCTGCAACAAAGAAATACGCAGTCCAAAATAGCAGTGGTGGTGAGGTTGTGCTGACTGCCTTAAACGTAGGAAAAGACAGTAGCTAGAATATCAGCAGCCAGGTACCCTGGGCGTATCATTTAATTTCAGCTCTCCAATAACTCTGCAAAGCTGGTTTTCCTTTCTGTCCACTGGCTCACACACAAAAAAAGACGGCACAGAGGCTCAGATGCCTGCTCCAGGCCCCGCGGCCTCTAAGTATCAGCAGAGAACTGAATATAAGCTTGTCAGGTTTACCACCTGCCCTTCCCAGGAGTGGAAATTATTTGGCAAATGAAGACTGGTGGGTTTAACTTAAAGGAAATAAGATATCCAAAGTCCTGAACTGCTATCAAAAGCGAGTCCCTGTCTCTGTCAGGCCCAGAAGTAATTCAGACAGATAGCAGGAGAGGAGAAATCTCATCACCTTCCCACTGGTAAGGAGACTTCTGCAGAGCTGCAGCAGCGCCCTTGATCTTGACCAGCCAGCGTAAGAGGAACAGGAGTTTTATTGAGCACCTGGGAGTTTATTACACTCTGCAGCTCGTTCTCCTTTATAGGATTTTCTGCCCAAACTCAATAGCCACCAGCATTCTGGAGAGGTTAACATCATTCTTTATTTACCAAGTAAGATACACAGCCACCTGTCTCTGGTTCCCAGCATAATTAGCCGTTGCGTTTGGCAAAAGTACGTTAAGTCTCTAAGAGCCAGACTTCTAGTCCTTTCCAGTTTCAGGACTTATCCAATCCACATACAAAATTTCCACTGAAGCAGCTTCATCTGCACATTTCAGCTTTTAGAAAAATAAAACCTTTCATTTATAGACATAAATACATATATGCAAGTACTGCAGGAGGCCAGACCACGTATTTTTTTGATCCCCATTTCTTACCTCTTCTAGGTCTCAAGTTCTGAATGGTGGGAAGGTAGGGGCTCACATGGTCAAGATTACTGCCCCACCGGCACCCGGGTGGCTCAGTCGGTTAAGCGTCCGACTTCGGCTCAGGTCATGATCTCATGGTCCGTGGGTTCGAGCCCCGCGTCGGGCTCTGTGCTGACAGCTCAGAGACCGGAGCCTGTTTCAGATTCTCTGTCTCCCTCTTTCTCTGACCCTCCCCCATTCATGCTCTGTCTCTCTGTCTCAAAAATAAATAAACATTAAACAAACAATTAAAAGATTACTGCCCCACCTACCACACAGTATTTTGTTTCTTCAGAATTCCACCCCCAACCACAAGCGCAAAGATTCAAAACAGAACAAAAACTGACATTAAATCTGAATTTCCCCAAGAGTCCCCACCCAAACCAGAGTGATATTGATAACAGCACTAAGATTTATCAGAAAATTCCATTTGTCGAAAGAAAGAAAGAAAGAAAGAAAGAAAGAAAGAAAGAAAGGCACACAAAAAAGGGTACAGACAGAAAATTCCTACTCAATATCTTCCCAATGTGCTTCTTTTACCCAACCCCCCCCCGCCCCACCAACAATCACTCCTAAGTACTATGTACAGCACAAAGGGAGAACTGTTTTTATTGAATATACGGATTTGTCCTAGGTCACTTTATTGAAACCATCTTAGTGAAAGAAATAAAGAATGTGGAGGTGTTCTTGGACAGACGACAAATGAGGAGTCATGGTCCATCAGTATCCAGAACTCTGCTCAAGGCCACTCCAGGGAGACCTAGGAATGGGGCTTCCTGCTGGGTAGCTGCAACATTATCTTCTTGGAAATGAGGGGTGTGACATCAGCTTGACTACAAAGAGCATGGAGAGTGGGAACTTGGTGATATTCCACTTCATAAGATCCAGACACGAAGTCAAATCCAGCATTTCACTTTCTGCATTCATCCCCAACAAACTGAAGGAACTAAATTACGCAGGCTAATTTCGTCACAACAGAAAGGACCTGACCACACGTTCACATTCGTTCTCTGACCCCCACAACCAAAATTAATTCTGAGGATTTGGTAAAATACAAGCCCACCTCCCAGAGACCAGACATTTTAGGATGTTTACTATCTCCAGCTCTTACAATAACCTTGTAAGATAGAGATGATTTATCCCCATTATAGAGAGGTTACTGAGGCTCAAAAAAGATTATCATCTGCTCACAAATCACACGATGATGTTCATTCATTCACTCAACAAATATCCACGGAAAACCTTCCATGTTCTACAACATCAGGCCTTCAGAAGGGAATGACACAGATCTGGCAAAGCCAGATTTCAGAGCAAATTTAGTGGAATGCCAGTGTCCTTGCTCTTTCCAATGGTTTTGAAAACTAAGTAAGTGAGTCACAACAGACTTGGAAATTAATCAGAAGCCAATTTCCGTATTGCACATCTACGGCACCTGCTTTGCCCTCCCTTGCTTACCCGCACTCCTCCTGCCAACTGACAGTCCTGTGAAACAAGTCTCCATCAAGAAGTCTCAGTTGGGAGGTCTTTAAAAACTGCTGTTGTGGGGCACCTGAGTGGCTCAGTCGGTTGGGCGTCCGACTTCAGCTCAGGTCATGATCTCACGGTTTGTGGGCTCGAGCCCCACATCAGCAGGCTCTGTGCTGACAGCTCAGAGCCTGGAGCCCACTTCGGATTCTGTTTGTGTCTCTCTGCCCCTCCCCCACTTACGCTCTGTCTCTAAAAATAAAATAAACATTAAAAAAAAACTGCTATTGTAACAGATCTTCCTTATGCTTAGAAACTACCAATTCTAACACCACCATTTTACCCTTTCTGTTCCTAGAAACACCTTTCCCAGGGTTTCCACCACTGTTAGTACCCAAAGGGAAGGCCAAGTAGAGGAACGGGCTTAGGGCTTCAGTGATGATTAATTGCTCCTATTGTGTTAGCTATCTATTACTGTGTAAAAAATTATCCCCTAACATAGCTGCCTCTAACAACATTCATTATCTCACCATTTCTGTGGTCCAGGGATTCCAGCACAGCTGGGCCAGAAATTCTGGCAACAGGATCCCTCCTAAGGCTTCAATCAAAGTATCAGGCTATAGTCGTGTGAGTATCTGACTTGGGATGTTAGATGTACTTCCAAACTCACTCACATGAAGCTCACTCAGTTCCTCACCACTTGGGCTTCTCCCAGCGGCCGCTTGAGTATCCTTACAACATGGTGGGTGGTTTCCCCCAGAGTGAATGACCCAAGGGAGGAAGTCTCTTCAGATACCTAGTTGCTAAAGTCACTATCACTTTTCCCTTATTCTGTCCATTAGAAGTGAGTCACTGAGTCTAGCCCAGAATCAACAGAAGAATTCAGCTCCAGCTTCTGAAAAGAATATCTAAGAATTTGTGGGTATACTTAACATGACTATTACCTTATAATTCTATCCAAAACAAGAAGAAATCAGGCCTTCAGGAGAGTTCAGGCTTATTAACCACAAATCTAGACCTGGAAGGTAAATTTAGATTTTTTTTGTTTTTGTTTTTGTTTTTTCCCTCCAAGGTCTTGCCCACTGGGACCTTTTATTCACAAGGACCTTCCACAGTCCTCCATACTCTCAGTCAGGGACAGCCCCCTGACCTCGGTTTCCCACAGTCTGGGGAGGAGGGCAGGTCAGGCTTTGGTGCCTGCTCTCTACTCTCATTTTGGGGACAATCCAAGGTAACAACTCCTCTCCTCTTGCTCCAGACAAAGGCTGTCACTCCAGGGAAGGTCCTGCATCTTCTCTACAGAGGCTCCCCCATGTCCAGTGGGTGTGGCCCCAGGAACAGGTTGAGTGGACAGGTGCCATTTCCTACGACCTGCTGCCCCTCTCTTGCTGGTACATCCTCTACTCCCGGATAGCTTGTTCTAATTAGGGTAGACTTATTCCTTCCACACAGGTCAGAACCCAGACTTTCCTTCAGAGGTGGCATCCTTCTGGTGCTCAAGCTCCACAAGGAGGAGATACAGGGAGTCCACCTGAGTTTAGAACGGCTCAGCCCACTTGGTACAGACCAGGTACTTGACAGAGCTGTGTGAGCCCTGAAGGTCACTCGGGATTGGTCCTCTCGCTGACCCCTGGCCTAAGGAATGTTCTCAGTGTACCCCACCCCTCAGGAAATTGGCAGGAACTGACTTCCCAAAGGAAGCAACAGACCCCATGTTGGGGCAGCATCCCAGACAGCTGAGGTAGATTTTAAAAGATTCCAGTCCCTCCACAGCAAACCCCCCCCAAAAACCCCGTCCCCCCACCCTCCTGCCGACAGACCAACCCCGCATGCGATCACATGACAAGGGAGGGGCTGATACCTGGAGCACCTCGCTTTGCTTGCTCTTCCAGGGCGGTGCTCCAGGGCTCCCTTAAACACGAATGAAATGATCTGCTCACCAGATGTAGGTGAGCTACACCAAAGTGTATATGATCATAAGGAAAGAGAACCTTACGTGATGAGGCCGTTAGTCCTGGTGCTTATTAAAATTTAAATTATCAATATTTGGAAAGAAACTGTAAGGGACTGGAGTTTTGTTTTCTTTTGTTTTTTGTTTTGTTGTTTTGACAGACCGGTGTTCTTAAATCATCATTCTCTTTTCCACAATTACATTTCAAAACTAGCTAATAGGTGCTGGGATTTTATGCGTCTAGGGCTGCAATCTTTACATAAAAATATTAATATCTATGCACAAACGAGGATTTACCCTTGACTTGCTATATGGGGGAGGGGTGGAGAAGCAAGAAGTTTAAAAACAAAATACTTCATGCCCTGCAAAATAAAAGGGGTTGGATTTAGAAACAAAAATGAAATAAACTTCTTTTTAATTTCTAGTGTTTCTGATATTTAAAGCATGATAAAATGTCTCAGCCAAGATACAGTCATTCACCAAAGATGCCATAATTCTAAGAAATACTCAGTCGCATAAATGCTTACATATTCTAAACTGCCTTAGGCAGCCAGATAAATAACATATACACAGGCACAAGAAAGAGCATATAGAAACTAGGGGAAGAATAAGATATTCACCCAAGTCAAGATTTGTCACTCCTCCAGCCAGAAATAACTTCTCTTTTAAAAAACAATAAAAGCAAACCTTCATAAAAATAATAAAACTTCAGACCTGAGTAGTCTCGGCAATCAGTAAGTCCAGCCATCCCCTTTTTACGATGAGGAGGAAAATATTCAAACACATGTTTAATGAATTATTTAAAGTTCTCTACGTCCAATAATTATTATCACCATCAACATGTGTATACTGTGTTGTACTAAACAAGATGCTACTTAGAGGCTCCCCTGGATTGACCCATTTAATTCTCGTGTCAATACCATGAGCCAGGTATGACTATCGCCCCAATTTTAATGAAGAGGAAATGGGGCTCAGAGAAGCCAAATAACTTTCCCTCCCACTAGTTATATAAATGTTAGGCAATCCAGGTTCGGAGTACAGGCCATTCTATTCTATACTCTTCTGCATTCTATACTGCAACTTACATCCTACACGCAAGGCCTGTCTTGGAGAGCGCGTGGGCAGGCTCTGGGTTAGATCTACCTCTCAGTCAAAAAAAGAAACTCAACACACACCACTTACTACCCCTGCACTGCCTTCAGATATCACAATGAACTTCCCACCTGCACTAAAATCCCCGAAACAATCCTGTCGGGCAGGTTCACACTGATCTACTTCATATTTCCAGAATTTCATTCTTTCTCATGCTATGCTCATGGTATCTGCCATACCCATGCTGTGCCCTCTATACACCAATTGACTCTTATTGTAAAAATCCATTCAATTCTTTCAAGTGAACTACTTATTTTTAAACGAAATTTTACATTACATATCCAGGAATGAAAAATGGTGTCATTTGCTTTAGGTAAATAGGCTACTGAAAATAAGTCGATCGCGACGCTTTCCCAGGGAGCCCTGACACAACTTCAGAATCCTTCTCAACACGGTAATCCAAGCAGTCTCAACCCATTAATCACTCACGACACTCAAAATTAAATCTGCTGGCCATATTACACTGAATCGAATCCACTTTGGGACAGAGGTAGAACTTGACAGTCAAGGTTTTAAAAAAAAAAAGGTTTTTTGGGGGGGTAGCAGATGCTCAAAATCAGAATTCAGACTCCCATTTTTTAGCTCGCCTTCCTGCTGCATCCTACTGCCTGGAGAAACTATCTGCAAAGGCGTTTTCACTTAAAGAAGCATACATAGTACCGTGAAACCATCTTCCTCTCCAATGAAGCAGAATGCAGTCCGTCAAGAGCTACCGAAAATTGAACTAGAAAATACTGAGCTGAACGGCACTGTTTGGACTTGCACAATCATAGCCTTTGTCGATGAAAGCAAACATACATTTTATATGCCTCTATGAAGCCCTGAGAACATCTAATCAAACTGACAGCTGTGGAGCTAAAAAATAAAACAACCAGCATCCTGTCTTTGATGTTCACCAGGCCATGGCTCAGAACCCTTAAAAGCAGGGATCAGACAGTCTTTAAGGCTGCAGGAGCCCCAGGGTACCCCTGCCAGGCCTTGGGCACCATCAGAGAAAGGGGAGCAAGGACCAGGACGGGGGCAGGAAAAACACAGCCGAGCTCATGATCCCAAGTAGAAGGCTGTCGGCAGCAATTCGCAAAGACATCTTCCAAGGCAGACCACGGGAACAAGTGTTTCATTCTTGGTCTGAAAACAGACTCAAAAGTTAAGTGCCAAGGGCATGATGGGCAGAATCCACGATGTCTACAACATACACTGAGCTCTTAATTGGAGATGATCTTTTCCTGGCTGCGGCAAAGAAATACAGGCCACAGAGCACAGGATAATGACCATGAGACTCACTCTACTGAACAGACTCTAGTAAACTCACCCTTTCATTCTACAAATATTTCATCTATTAGGTTCTGGCTGTTGGAATAGAGCAATGGAAAAAAAAAAAAAAAAAAGAATCAAATACCTGACTCTCAAAGTAGCATCCTAGTTGGGGAAATCCACAACAAAACAAACCTTCATCTCAGTGATAAGTGATAAAAAGAAAACAAAATTTGAAAGCACAAGTGTGATGGGGATGGGGCAGGGGACGAAGTTAGACATTTGACTCGTATTTTGGAGATGGAGGAATGAGCTCAAATTGTCATCCAACTTTGCCAAGGCCACACAGAATGGTTCCCGGCCGTAGAGCCAATCCAAGCTCTTAGTCATGATGACACGCTGCCCTCCTCTAACCCTGTGTCTTGAGGTCTGGAGAACTCACCTAGTGACTCTCCTGGAACACCCCCTCAGAGGGACATCTGGATTCACAAAGTCCAGCTGCAGTGCGACCAGCCCCAAACACAGAGGCATTGGTATGTGCTTAGCCCAGGCTAAACAGTCCTATTCTGGCAGCTTTTGCAGCCCCTAACATTTAGTTAGGTCCTCTTCCCCTCCTGTCCTGGAGCCTGGAGCTCTTGCATTTGCCAAACGTCTTTCTCAAAGAGCTGTCTGCCCATGGGGTCAGTACCTAGCGTGCGTGCCCAGGAAAGTACAGTAAGCACCCTCACAGCACCAACAGCTGCGAGGCCCGGCCAAGCGGACCCCAGCTGATCCGCTGCCCACTTCTTATCACGCGAAGCAGGAGCCCCTTCCTTCCTTGCTGAGGCTTGCTCCCCATCACCTAAGGACAGAGAGGAGTGCACAGCGCTCAAGAGCCATGTGAACAGCACTCTTTGAGAAGGAAAACCCAAATGCTCGCAGTGAATAACTGCTTTAAAGCCTCCTGTACTCATTTCATGTGTAGTCATTTGATTTCATTTTGAGCTAAGAAAGGCGGAGGGCTGGGAAACAGCACAAACAACACTAGGGCACAATGAATCCCAAGAAAACAAACCAAAGATACATATACAATGAGGTAGCTACAAGTATGTAAGCTTCAGGAGGGCAGGGATGTTTTGTTCACTGTTCTAGGGTGGGTGCCTGAAGCACAGAGTGGGTTGTAAATAAGATCTGGGGAATAAATAAAAATATTGCTTAAAATAGGAAAAAAAAAAGAAAAAAGGAAAAAAGGCACAAATTAAACGCTATGAAACCAGAAACAGATCAAAAAAAACACAGAAAGTGTCTTCAATATTCGAGAATTGAGAACATGACCCAGCCCAGCCATCTCCTATCTTGTGAAACCATCAGCCAGCTCCTAATTATTCACATGTAAACTGGGGACTATGCAAGCGTTTCAATTCTACTTTTGCTAACCACTGAGACTAGGCCAATTCTGTATCTGTGTCTTCAGGATGCTCAGGAAACACAAACTCAAAAGAAAGGAAAACCTTTCAGGAAACAAATGACATCAACAGTTAAAAGAGTGAAACAGCCAAACTGCGTAAGCACGTATTAGCACATATCAACCTGAATATGCCTTTAAGAAAAACTGAGTATAACTGACATTCCTTAACTAAGATGTTTCAATAATAATATCCATTTAATCTGTTTTTAAGCACCTGCTGCATGCTAGTCATTGCTCTAGGAACATGTAATACAGGTATACCTCAGAGATATGGTGGGTTCAGTTCCCAACCACTGCAGTAAAGCAAAAACCACAATGAAGTGAACCAAATTAATGTTTTGGTTACCCAGTGTATTAGTTATTAGTGTTTTAGTTTTACACTAATATTGTAGTGTCTTAAGTGGGCAATAACATATGTCTCAAGGAACAATGTATATACACCTTATTTTAAAAATACTTCATGCGGGGGCACCTGAGTGGCTCGGTCAGTTAAGCGTCCGACTTCAGCTAAGGTCATGATCTCACAGTTCGTTGAGTTCGAGCCCCGCGTCAGGTTCTGTGCTGATAGCTCAGAGTCTGGAGCCCGCTTCGGATTCTGTGTCTCCCTCTGTCTGCCCCTCGGCTGCTTGCACTCTGTCTCTCACATTGTCTCAAAAATAAATAAACATTAAAAAAAATTTTTTTTAAATACTTCATGCTAAAAAGTGCTAACCATCATCTGAACTTTCTGTGAGTTGTAAATCTTTTTGCTGGTGGAGGGTCTTGCTTGATATTGATGCCTGCTGAGGCATCAGGTGGTGGTTGCAAAAGATTGGGGTGGCTGGGGCAGTCTCTTAAAATAAGACAACAATGACTTAATTAATGGACTCTTCCCTTCACGAACGATTTCCCTGTAGCATGTGGTGCCGTTGGGGGGCATTGTACCCACAGAACTTCTTTCAAAACTAGAGTCAATCCTCTCAAACCCTGCCGCTGCTTTATTAACTAGGTTTATGTAATATTCTAAATCCTTTGTGTCATTTCAACAATCATCACAGCATCACCGTGCACTATGTTGCTACAGAGATGGCTTCCTCCCTTAAAGATTACGAGCCAAACTCCGCTAGCTTCCAACCTCTCTCGTGCAGCTTCCCCACCTCTCTCAGCCTTCACAGAATTAAAGAGTTAGGGCCCGGCTCTGGATCAGGCTTTAGCTTGTGAAAGGAATGTTGTGGCTGGTTTGATCTTCTATCCAAACCACTAAAACCTTCTCTGTATCAGCGATACAGCTGCTCTGCCTTCTTACCTTTTGTGTGCTCCCTGGAGAAGCACCTTTAATGTCCTTCAAGAACTTTTCCTCTGCATTCACAGCTTGGCTGTTTGGTGCCAGTTTGTAACCTATCTCGGCTTTCGACAGGCCTTGCTCACGAAACGTAATCCTTTCTAGCTTTTGATTTAAAATGAGACACACGCAAATGGTTTCTTCCACTTGAACACCTGGAGGCCACTGTGGTGTTATTAATTGTGGGGTTAAGGGCCGAATTTCAATCGTGTTATGTCTCAGGGAGTAGGAAGGCCCGGGGAGAAGGAAAGAGACGGGGGAACAGCCTTATGGTGAAGCAGTGGAACATCTTACACGGGCGTGGCTCGAGGTGCCCCCGAAACAACTACAATAGTAACATCAGGGATCACTGACTACAGATGGTAGCTACACTTGTGAGCATCACATAATACACAGGCTTGCTGAATAATTAGATCGTACACCTGAAACTGATAGAACGTTATGTGTCAACTATACTTCTTTTAAAAACAACCAATGATCACGGATCACCGTAACAGATACAATAACGAAAAAGTCTGAAATATGACAAGCATCACCAGCGTGTGACACAGGGACCCAAAGTGAACAAATGTTGCTGCAAAACATGGCCCCCATAGGCTTGCTGGATGCAGGGTTGCCACACAACTTCAATTGCAACAACACAGTATCTGCCAAGTGCAATAAAATGAAGCGCCATACAATGAGCTGTGCCTGTGTAAGAATGAATGAAAATGATGCAGCCCTCGTCAATCTTACCTTAATCCAGAGTAAGGGAAGGTCATGAACAGGTCAACAAATACACGAAAGGTGTAACTTGCAAATGTGGCTGACTGCTGGGAAGATAATCATCGGTGATGAAATAAAGAGAAGCAGGAGAAGGACAGAATACTTATTTCTATCACTGAGAGGCAGCGCTGAGCACATGTGCAACTCTGGACAGATGTGACATGGGACTCAGAGGCTCCACCACCCCACCTGCAGGAGGACTCACTAGGCAGGTAGAGACCCTTCTGCCCCACATCTCAGCAAGCTGGTAACAAGGCACAGACAAACTCTCCTTTGCATGGCCATGCAAATTCCAGGCCATGTGCAAGAACCCAGGATAGAATGGTCAAGAGACCAGAAAGACCTTAGAAATGTACATTCACCTCAAACTGGAACCTCAAAACAAATGAAGCAAAAACTGACAGAATTCCACCTACATCTATCAACTGAGCATACTATTAAAAACTTGAGAATGCATGTCAAGTTATTTGGCAAATGGGAGGTATACAATAGGTGCTTAGAAAGTGATTCAAAAGGCTGTCGAATAGGAGCAGCCTCCATTCTCTTGAGTAAGCACCACCCTACCCCCAGACTCTATGCCAAATGCTGCCCACACATCTGATCTACTTCTATCAATGACTCTGAGGTACAAGAGTAAACTGAGGCCCAAAGAGATTAAGTAATAATTCACCAAGGTCAAATATTCAGGAAAGGTGCGAAATCTCATACCCCTTTAATGCGTCTCCTATGCCGAACTG
The DNA here is from genome assembly GCF_022837055.1 of Prionailurus viverrinus. Taxonomy (NCBI): domain Eukaryota; kingdom Metazoa; phylum Chordata; class Mammalia; order Carnivora; family Felidae; genus Prionailurus; species Prionailurus viverrinus. The sequence goes on along the minus strand of NC_062562.1, from coordinate 28,599,577 downwards.
GGTTTCCCACGAGGCCAGCCACGAAAACCAGCACAAGAAAGATAGCATTCAGTCAACACTTTGTGTAACATTAAATTCCTTAATTAGCTTTACATGTTCCTTGACAGTTCCCCCAGTTAACAAAGCACACACATGCTGTTTCTAGTGTATTCTGGCTCACAGTGATTTTGCTAGAAAACTGGGAGCAGTCTGAGCCAAGGATAATTCTAATCTCACAGGCAAGCCGATTTAGGATTTCTACACTGGGAAGAGGTTGTCCAGATGAGCAAAGAAGGTTGGAGGGGGAGCCAACACATCTGAGACCACAGCAGGGCACAATGAATCCCAATAAGACAAAGCAAAGATATATATACAACGACTCACCTGTAAGTGATCTGCTGGACTGTCAGAACCATGAGGACAGGGCTCTGTTTGGTTCATTTGTTTTACCCCAGGGACCTCAAACAGGAATGCTTGGGACACAGCACATTATAAATAAATACTTGGGGAATAAATCAAAACATTTTTTGGAACAGAAAAAATAAATAAAAACCTAAAACAAATTAAATGTCCAACATCAGAATTATACAAAAATAGATATTATTCCATTAATTGAAGATTACTATTGCAGCTGCTAAAAAGGATGGATGAGGACTAGCAGAGAAGGTGTCCATTTTGAACCATGCTGGAGAAGGGGAATGAAAAACATGGGAAATGTTCATGATATACAGGGAAACAGCAAAACATCATGGACAGCAGATCTATCCCTATAAGTATACTATGTCTTTCCTATACGTGAGATGTATAGATTAAAAAACTACGAGAACAAAGAACAAAATATCAAGTCAGCATTATCTCTGGATTGTGAGATGATTTTTTAAATGTTCTTTCCTGTTTTGCTGATAAGCACTTTTTAAAAATTGCCCTTCCTCTATCTTATATGTATTTATAAAATGTTCTACAATACAAATTTGTTGCTTGACATAATTTCTACCTTCATGACGTCGGTGGCTGTACTGTAAATCTCCTCTCCTCTGACAGGAAGATTCTGCATCTGCCAAAATGGGCTTCTGAACTTTTACCCAGTGACAAATAGTCGGCAGTTACTTTAGAAGAGTGGCTCTCAAATGGGGGGAATTGGCCCCCAGAGGACATGAGGCAATGTCTGAAGAAACTTCTGGTTGTCTCATCTTGGCGGGGGCGGGGTGCTAGTGCCGTTCATTCCCACAATGCACAAGACAGCCCCCCACAACACAGAATTATTTGGCCCCAAACATCAATAGTGCTGAGGTTGAAAAACCCTGCTTCAAAGTACTAGGATAGGGGCACCTGGGTGGCTCGGTCGGCTCAGGTCATGATCTCACGGTTCGTGGGTTCAAGCTCCGTGTCGGGCTCTGTGCTGACACAGAGCCTGAAGCCTACTTCGGATTGTGTGTATGTCTCTCTCTCTGTCCCTCCCCAGCTCTCGCTCTGTCTCTCTCAAAAAGAAACATTAGGGGCGCCTGGGTGGCGCAGTCGGTTAAGCGTCCGACTTCAGCCAGGTCACGATCTCGCGGTCCGTGAGTTCGAGCCCCGCGTCAGGCTCTGGGCTGGTGGCTCAGAGCCTGGAGCCTGTTTCCGATTCTGTGTCTCCCTCTCTCTCTGCCCCTCCCCCGTTCGTGCTCTGTCTCTCTCTGTCCCAAAAATAAATAAACGTTAAAAAAAAAAAAAAAGAAACATTAAAAAAAAATGTAAGTATTAGGATAAAAACCAGGGTGCCTGGTTGACTCAGTCAGTTAAGCATCGGACTCCTGATTTCGGCTCAGGTCATGGTCTCACGGCTCGTGGGATGGAGCTCCCGGTTGTCAGCGCAGAGCCGGCTTGGGATTCTCTCTCCCTCTCTCTCTGCCCCTCCCCCACCTCTCCAAATAAACATTTTAGAAATAAATAAAACATTAGGATAAAAATCATACTGTGGGGAGCCTGAATGCTTATCCTAAACACAAACAAGAGGAGAAGAAAACTTATTAACCTTATTTAAAATGTTTTGTACCAGAGGAACAAATTTCCAGAAGGGCAGAGATGGGGAACACTTGTTCCTCTGAAGATCCCTTCATCCTAGCAGTGTTCATGGCACAGAGAGGTGGCTTAGCCAGTGTGCCATCCATCAGGGAACACAGAGCTGCACTGTGGAAGAAATTCCAACTGCAAAGTCGGATGCAGACAGACTTAGAGATCAGCTCTGCCAACGGCTAACATACTAAACATACTGTGCATCTCCAAAGTGAGGATTACAAGGCCATACTTAACTCTTATATGACTTCCACTGGCCAAAGCGTATGACGCTTTTAACACTGCCCAAGATACACAAGAGCCAAAGGGATGGCTTGCAAGAGGTGACCTGAACTGCTATGTATAACCCACATACCCAAAAACTTCCATCGTGTTTGTGCATGGAAACTGCCTAGCTTCAAGTTCAATGCCAATGAAACCAGGAAAGGCAGTTCCCGTATGAACCAGTTACCATCTCCTGGAGAAAGCTGTGTCCCCCGAACTAAGCCTAACCACCCCCAGCCTCATCAGGTTTGTTCAGGACACCCTATTACTGACCAACTGGTAACTACGTGAACACGAAAAAAATGGCAGGTACCATCTACACCAATAACTTGTGTGAATGTTCTAAAGAAAGATTCACAATAGGACAAAACAGAAACAACTTTTTAAAAATAAAAATCCAAAGGGGGCAAGATTGCTACCTCTGATGAGCCTGGAAGTCAGTTCGTAAGAACTTAATCAACTAAACCCTACCAAGACACCAGATGGTCTGTTAGGTATTTTGGGATTTTTATCTTATAGCCAACACACCCATCTGGTAGCATATAGAAGTTATATTTTTCCTTTAAAAAATACTGAGAAAGAGTGTCCAAATACACCGGTGTAATTGAGGTTGATGAATAGGGTTCTAAAAGTGTAGGTAGTGAGGAAAGAAATATAAACACACACACAGATAAATGTATAATTTATCTGAGCCATTAGAGTCAGCAGAATCATATAAACTTTTTACTAGACAACTCCACAGCAAAAAATATAGGTTCAAGTTGCTGAATCATTGTTCAGATGTAAATAGGATTCCTAAAACTTTTATTGGTCATTAAAATTCGTTTATAACATAACGTAAACAAGAAAAGCGGGCCATAAAGCCAAATCCTGGTGAAAGCCCCCTCCAAATGCATACATCTGACAAAAGAGCTCATTTGCAATTCAAGAGTTAAAAGAACACAAATCGGCCGAAAATGGTTGCATTAATAAACTAAAATAAAACTTGACTGTGTTTGATGATGGAATGTTTATTTTATTTGATCAAATGTTCACACCAGTACTCAGAAACATTCATTCCACAGTAGAGAACACACACAGGCTCAAACACAAAACTTCCTTACTCCGTGATCACCCAGAGTGAGGTCCCACAGTGAGGTCCCACAGTTCTCCTCGTGAAAACAGCAGACGCATCCAATGGCTGGATGACAGTGCATCCTATTAAGTCAGGTGCCAAATATCCTTTCTCCTGGCCAGGGCTCCATCATTCATGAGCTCTTTTCTGGCTGCTTCTCAGCAGTTTTGTGCAGAGCTCTCCACTCTGCGCTTCGAACATGAGTCTCATTCCACAAAAATCTTGTATTACACATTCCCACTAATGTTCCCGGGAACGTGGCAATGGCCCGTTCCGTAAGACCTTGCTGGCATTCAACGTTTTCGGGATTCCGGTATATGTAGCCTCCACCCTTGGCTGCCTTGGTTCAGTTTTGAAACTCTCAGGCATCAAACGATCACTTCCTGACAGCAGCACAGAGCTGTGCTTTTCACGCTGGCACCACGCCATCACGGCATTTCTACAGGGAAAACCAAAATGACCAGGCATGGCAACCCCTGGTGTCTAAAGGTTTTATTTTTCCTTTTCAGAAGAAAAGAAGAGAGAATTAAGGACAAAGAGAAATCAGGGGGGAAAAAGAAAAAAGAAAGAAAGAAAGATGTCCCTGATTAGGGTTAATAGATTGGGACCTCCCGGCTACCATTTGTATTTTTTACAGCCTGCTTTTGGCAAGACAGAACATGGCATGCTGGCTAAAATAACGGGCTTTGGGACATAATAAATAAAGCAGAGACCAAACCCCAAACTCAGGCTCGGCCAATTATAAGCCCTATCATCAGCCACGTGATCTTAAGTAAAACATTGTCAGTTTGCTTATGTGTAAAATAGGGCAATGGACTTCGGAGAGCAGTCAAGACACAAAGAGCCTTGCACTACACTTAACACAATAACCTAGTTGTTACTCTGATTGAGCCCAAAGTTTCCACTAGGCTTTTTTTCACTTGGGTAGTAAACTCACATGTGGCTGCTTCAGAGTGTCACTACACTATATTAAATCTGTATGCGTTTCTTAGCTCGTGGGCTTGCGGAGACAATTCAAGGAAAAGACATCTTCTATTTTCTCATGTAAATAAATAATTGCTTCAACAAAGATCAGAGTCTTTAAAGTGGAGAGTCGCTACCCAACCCACACACCGCCATCATTACTCTTCTTCCTATTTGGAGTTTGAAATACACAAGGAGCACATGAAAACATTCTCTTGGGAAACATTCAAGCAATATGCCATTATTCTTGCAATACAGGGTAACAGAACCTAATAGAACATTTTCTATCCCCTCTCTTTGAAAGAAGTGTATTCCAGATGGCTGCCAAATGAGTGTGTCGTGAGTATGTGTTTCTGCAGAAAAGCCTAGGAGGTGCAGGCATCCCCTTGGTACGTTAGCCTAGGGTCACCCCAATAAACACCCTGCAGTCAGCCACTGGCACAAAAGGAAATGCTTTTTGTGTCAGAACAGAAGAATTTAGATACTTCAAGATGTATGCTCTAGGAGAAAACTTCTCTATACCACAAAAGTATATTAGAGTATTTCATTATTTCCTTGGATACTCTCTCTTGCCACCCAGTTTTCTTCCTCCTTGTGGTGAATGTGTGTACCCTGATAGGCGGCAGGCTAAGTGTCTTACAGATGGATCCTTAGAGCCAAGGCCTGTGCCTGGAATACATGCAGGCATTCAAGGAAGAAAAGGATGGATTCCTTAATGGTTAGGCTCTGTTAAGCCCAGCTACGATTCCATTGTGAGGGCTTGGTTAAGGAACAAATTTGCATGGTGATGAACCGACAGCTACACAAATGTGTTGGGTTATTTGAATCTCAGAAAGCCTTCATCTCCACACTCTGCAAAAGTTTCCTTCACCACTTGCACTTTTAGAATATTCTCGGGTGACCAATGCCACAGGATCCATTTAGTCAAACATTAAGCCCTCACTTACCATGAAGGTGTGGAAACTCTTGGGGCTTCGGGTATATCAAAAGCCAAGAGGGCAAATACAAGCCAAAGCAGTAGAAGAGTCATGAGGGGTGCAAGACAGTGCTTGCAGATGGGCAGGCTGTAATAGGCTTCAAAAACGCCATCATCAGAACTGAAATACTTCATAAGGTAACATCCCAACGTTGAGCGCGTGAAACATTCAGTAGTGTTTTAGAAAAGCCATCTAGTGTGGTGGTTAACAGCACTAGCTCCAAAGACAGAATTTGCATTGTGGGATCTGCCTCTTAATGTCCTGGGTTAACTTGAACAATTACACTGTGACTCAGTTTCCCTCGCTAGAGAAATTGTATCGGCCTTCCCTTGAGGAGTTGTTATGCAGATTAAATAAGATACTATGCGCATGGTGCTTAGTATAATATCAGGCATATCAGACAGCTGCAATTATTGTTTTAGTAAAATTAACCCAGATAATGGTTTGAAAAAGAACAAAATGAAAGATGGGGGCAGCTGGGTAGCTCAACCCGTTAAGTGTCTGACTCGACTCTTGATTTCAGCTGAGGTCATGATCTCAGGGTCGTGAGACTGAGCCCCGCATGGGGCTCCATGGGGATCCTGCTTGGGATTCTCTCTCTCTCCCTCCCTCTCTCTCTGACTCTGTCTGCCCCTCCCTGGCTCTCTCTCTCTCTCTCTCAAAATAAGTAAACTTGAAAAAAAAGAAAGATAGATAACCAAGAACGCTTCCAACACTAGCAATCCATGCTGTCGTGCACCCAGTTAAGGAAAATAGTTGGTTGGTTTCCTATAAAACTAAGCATGCACTTACCACACAACCGAGCAAGTACACTCTTGGGTGTTTATCTCAGAGAAATGAAAACTTAGATTCACTCAAAAGCCTGTACATGAACATTCATAGCAGCTTTATTTGGAATATACCCAGACTGTAAGAACCCAGAAGTCCTTTAACAGATAAACTGTGTAACAAACCAGACTACATCCATCTCACGGAATATGACTTAGCAACAAAAAGGGACCAACAGGGGCGCCTGGGTGGCGCAGTCGGTTAAGCGTCCGACTTCAGCCAGGTCACGATCTCGCGGTCCGTGAGTTCGAGCCCCGCGTCAGGCTATGGGCTGATGGCTCGGAGCCTGGAGCCTGTTTCCGATTCTGTGTCTCCCTCTCTCTCTGCCCCTCCCCCGTTCATGCTCTGTCTCTCTCTGTCCCAAAAATAAATAAACGTTGAAAAAAAAAAATTTAATAAAAAAAAAAAAAAAAGGGACCAACAACTTGGATGGGTCCGGGGAATTCTGTTGAGTGAAGAAAGCCAACCCCAGACGGTTATATACTGTGTAATTCCATTCATATAATATTCTTGAAATGACCATGAATTAATGATAGCCAGGGGTTAGGGGTGGGCTCAATGTAGCTAATAAAGGGGTAGCGCATGGCATCATCTTCTTTAGATTCATGTAGCCACTACCACAGTAAAGATGCAGGACTGTTCTAGTGCCAGAATCTAAACATATGATAAAAATGCACAGAGGGGGGCCTGGTTGGCTCAGTCGGTTAAGCATCTGACTTCGGCTCAGGTTACAAACCCACGGTTCATGAGTTTGGGCCCTGCGTCAGGCTCTGTGCTAACAGCTCAGAGCCTGGAGCCTGCTTTGGATTCTGTGTCTCCCTCTCTCTCTGTTCCTCCCCTCCTTGTGCTCTCTCTATATGTCTGTCTCAAAAATAAAGAAAGAATTAAAAAAATGTTTTTTTTTACATGCACAGAAATACACACACAAGCATACCACATACACAATTGAGTGTGTGCAAAACTGGTGAGATCTGAACACAGTCTATGAATGTGACAATGCCAATCTCCTAATTTTGATATCATACTACAATTACACAGAAGGAACCACTGGAGGAGACTGAGTAAGGGGTACACAGAAACCCTGGGAGGAGGGGGCAGGGAGTTTCAAATGAAAGTATTTCTGAATGGGCAGGAGAGTTTTAGACGAAGAGTAGAAGTTCAGTTAAGAATTAAATGATCTACTGCAGAGAAGGAGTGAGCCATATTTCACCTGGAAAGAGCTGCAATCTCTTTGGAGGTAGGAACAGCTCCTATTTGTGTCTATATAAAGAAGGTGGGATTTTACAGCCACTCCACACAGTAAATTAGGACTAAGGAGTCTCCAAGTAGAAATGAGCATCCTAGAGACAAGAAAAATAAACCAACTCTGCCCAATGTAAGAAAAAGAAGTTACAGCAAGTAAGAGGTAGATGAGCCCCAGAACCACCAGGGAGGCTAGACCAGGAACTGGCAAACTATATCCAAATCCATATATCATCCATGGCTGCTTTCGCTACAACGGCAGAGTTGAGTAGTTCCAAACAAGACTGTATATCCCCCAGGGCCCAAAATATTTACTATCAAAAGAAAAAATAAATAAATAAATAAGTGCCAACCTCTGGGCTAGATAACGAAGCTCAGGAGCCAAGCCAGTTAAGGCAAAAGAGGTCCTCCAACCACCACTGCCGCCTGTCAACAGGATGTTTTAGCCACTGCCCAAATGGCTTTTCCTCTGTCCCTGTGTCTTCGCAATATGAGCAACAAACAGATCCAAAGTCCGAGGCAGATGTATGTAACTAGTGGCATCCAGGTCAATGCCCCCGTATTAGCTGCAAGGGAAGCTGGAAACCTGAACATCAGACACACCTTTCTTCCACTACGACTCAGAGCCAACAAGGCCCCAACCAGAAAGGGATTTCAGACAGCAGAACACACAGGATGGAAGTGCTATGTGTAGTGTGGACAAAGCCATCAACCACAGCCCAACTGGGTAGTTTTTACTTTCTGTGGTTCAACCCAAACACGGGGTTTTCTGCCAATTTGACCAATAAGAGGTGTTAATCGCTGTCAATATTTGCTAAACCCAGGCTTCCATTTGTTGACTTTCATCTTCAGTTTGCCCTTATATCACTGAAAGTATACTTTTACCCCTGGTCTAGACATGCTTTGATTTTTTTTAAATGCTCTTAGTTGCGTAGGAGGAAAAGTAAGAACCGAAGCTTGGGAGTCTCTTCAGTTGTGTGCATTTATGAAGCTAATTTTATTTTTTTTTTCAACGTTTATTTATTTTTGGGACAGAGAGAGACAGAGCATGAACGGGGGAGGGGCAGAGAGAGAGGGAGACACAGAATCGGAAACAGGCTCCAGGCTCTGAGCCATCAGCCCAGAGCCCGACGCGGGGCTCAAACTCCCGGACCGCGAGATCGTGACCTGGCTGAAGTCGGACGCTTAACCGACTGCGCCACCCAGGCGCCCCGATGAAGCTAATTTTAAAAGACAAAGCAAACCAGGCAACCCTAATATTCTAACAACTCCCTAGCAGCAAATGGGTTCTGTCGATCATAGGGCAACACCTTCTCTCATTGTATTGATTTTAAGACAAATGAGTATCTTGCCTTTCCAGAGTAGGAGGCAAAAGTTCTAGCAATCTAACGCGGACACGTAATGAAAGATAAAATGAAGAGAGGGTAGTATTTTCAATGATTATCACATTAAAAACAACACCTTTAGGGGCGATCGGGTGGCTCAGTCAGTTAAGCTCTCTACTTCAGCTCGGATCATGATCTCATGGTTTGTGAGTTCGAGCCCCGTATCAGACTCTCTGCTGTCAGCACAGAACCTGCTTCGGATCCTCTCTCTCCCTCTCTCTCTCTCTGCCCCTCTCCCGCTCACACGTGCACCTGCTTTCTCTCTGTCTCAAAAATAAACAATAAAAAAATAGCTCCTTTCGGGGCAACTGGGTATCTCAGTCACGTAAGCATCCAACTCTTGATTTCAGCTCAAGTCGTATCTCACAGTTGTGAGATGGAGCACGGAGCTGGGCTCCACACTGGGCACAGAGCCTGCTTGAGATTCTCTCTCCCTCTCCTTCTGCCCCTCCCCCACTTGTGCACAAGCACACACACATTCCTCTCTCTTGCTTTCTCAAAAAAAAAAAAAATAGTTCCTTTAACTCAATAAGGTTCCATAAATGTTAGATGTCGTGGAACATATTCCTAGCATGCAGACTTGCATCCAGGATTTCTAACGCAAAGCTTCCTTCCAGTTAACAAAAGCCAGACAATTACCAATTGGAATGGAGGTGGAACGACTGATGGGATTTGGGGAGGCAAGTGTGAGATGCACATCCTTAGGGCTGAAACTAAATCCTGCAAGATCCAAGTTCAAGGCCCTTCAAAACTAGAGGCATCTCCCCAACTACACCAAAAACCCACACACTCCTGAATTCCCTGCAACACTGTTTAGTTCTTCCCCGAGATGACTCTTAGTTCTTGCTCATCTCCTCACTGTTGAAACACTAGGGTTGCGTATTGGCTATCCCCTCTTTGCAAATGGAGCTCCCACTTACCAGAAGCCACATCAATTTCATCGGGAAGCTTTCACGCCACACATAAAAATAAAACCAAGGCTTGTGGGAGATGACGTTGGAAAGCTAGAGCTCAAAGTTTACTTCGGCACCTCTGCCAAAAACGATTTTCCAGGTCTGAACAGAGGCCTGACACAGTAGATGACACCTCTTTATCAGCTCCAAGAACTCCAGGGAACGTAATTAGCACCCAATTAGTTATTAATAACTTAATATTCACACATCTGCTCGAACTCTGTAGGTGCGCAGTATAATTTAAACATGAGCGTGATCATCCCCTACTAGGGTAGGTGCCATATACATAATGGATTGGATTCCGCAGAGCCCGATAAGGGGAAAAACTGGAAGCCTCATCTGTTCCTTTCTGTAGGGTGTAAACGGGTCAACTCAAACCAAAGGGTATCCCAGTCCATCTGGAAGAGTTGAATAAAACCTATTATACAACCAAACTGACAGTGTAACAAGCATTAGCCAACTATATGCAATCATCGCGCTAGCTCAGATGCCTTAAAATGCCTCTAAAAGAGCTAGCATATCAGTAATTATTATTTATTAAGCCATTATTACACACCAGGCACTGCTCTGATCACTGTAAACATATCTATTACTTCACTTTTATTTCATTTACCCCTCACAGCCACCCTGTGAGATTACTGCCCACCATTTTACAAATGGGAAAATGGAGGCACAAGTTCACATCATCTGCCAAAGATCACAAAACTACGTGTGGCATGGCTATGATGCAAACTCAGTCCTGTCGGCATGACAAAACCTTTGCTTTTAACCACCAAGCTAGAGTTAATCACTTTTCTCCAAGGCCTGTACCAAAAACCCTCCACATCATTGGGATTACACAAGGCTAAGAGGGGGTCCTAAGCACTTCGGTTTGCTGCCTTCACAGAAGGCCTACGTGGAGTCTTGTTTTCATGAGCACTGTGAAATCAGATGAGCGACTTCACCTCGAGCTTTTAAAATCTGACTCATATTTCTGTTATCTATAGGCACAAAAAGACCTTTCCTACCACTCCCTCATTTACCCACCTCCAACACCAAACATCTCACTCTTTAGTTACCAAAGTCCCCTCATCCAGAGACAAGAAATAGATAAACTCCCGTATGGAATTCAGAAACATGATGCAATTTCATGCCCATCGTTTCAAGGATGGTCCAGTCTCTCGCTGCCAGGGTGAGGACGAGAAAAATAGGACGGAGATACGGGAGGGGACCCCTGATCACAAAATAGATGTTTCTACAAGGTCTCTGAACAACCCTAGCTGCTGACTACACCCAAGCTACCCAACACAAGCATTTTAAAACACTAGTGAGGGCAGGATTATGTTCTTCCCCCAAATCTGCCTGGAATGTCTATATTGCACAGTCTGGAGCTACTGCCTTTCCAACACTCTACCGTGCTTACCAAGGAAATTTCCCCTTCAGACTAATTAATGTCAAAGTACAGCGCAGGCCTCACTGTTTTTAGTTTGGTGAAATGCTGAATATTCATGTTATTTCACAGACACCACAAGGCCACACCTAACTAATAAGGATGGTATCTTCCTTCCAAGCTCCAATGAGAATAGGGTGTCTTTCAAAGATCAAGGGAACAACAGGCAGGTGTGAATACCCATGGACATCTTGACACGTTTATGAAACAGGAAGGTTATCGAAAATATGGGGCTTACTATTCTGAAAGAAAGCTAAGAACATTTCATGAGCAAAGTGTGCAAGCAAAAGCTATCCAAAACACTAGGGACAAATACTGCCTGAGATTTCCGAGGAATTTATTTTAGGAAAGTAGGCCAAGTGTTGGGATTTGGTTAGAAGGATTTTCATCACAGAACTCATTATAATATCTAAAACTGTAAGCACCCTATATTTAACAATAAAGAAATAGTTAAATAAAATCATGGTACAAGCATTAAACTAAACACTTCTCAATGGTCAATTCTAAAGGTTTTAGAAGAGTAATGGCCTAAAACACGTAAAATGAATACTTCAATGAAAAGGGCACATTACAACAGAATACAATTTTCATCAAAAAAAAAAAATCTAAGACAAGTATATACAAAAATGCACTAAGGTATTCAAAGTAACTAACTCAGAAGCATGTTTATATTATCTGTGTTTGTTACAATGAACACATGTGGCTTTTATATTAGGAAAAGCTTTTTTGGAGATACCTTACCCTAGCTCCCTTTTTTATCTCTAAGTCTGGAAAATTTCCAACAAACACAAAGACCCCACAGAGAAGCCGCAATCCCATACACGATGCCCAAGCTTCCAAATGCCTGGGTTTTTTTGTTTATTTTTAAAGTTTATTTATTTAGAGAGAAAGAGAGAGAGAGAGAGAGCACCTGTCTGTCCAAGCAGGTTCCATGCTGTCATCACAGAACCCAACTCAGGGCTCGATCTCACAAACCGTGAGATCAGGACCTGAGCCAAAATCAAGAGTTGTACACTTAACCAACTGAGCCAACCAGGTGTCCCTCCAAATGCCTAGTTTTTACTTGTTAATTCATCTGAATCAGGATCCAGATAAGGTCCACACAGAGCTTGACCAGTATATCTTTTAAAATCTTTATGGTTTTCCTCTTCCTCTCTATTTCCCCCTTGCAATTTACTCATTCAAAAATCCAGACCTTTGGTCAGTCTGGAATTTGCCTTTTGTATTCCTATGGTGCTGTTCACCACGTTTTCCAGCCAGACCTCTGTAATGCCTTTAAATTGGTGGTTGGACAGTGCTCACTTCAGCAACACATATACTAAAATTGGAATGATAGAAGATTGTCATGGCCCCTGCACAGGGATGACAGGCAAATTTGTGAAGTGTTCCATGCTTCTTATATAGTTTAGGGGAAAAAAATGGATATTTGGACACTTGAACAGCCTTATGTGGGGTTTTTCTAGGGGGAGGAGTGGAAGGTAGAAGGGAGTAGGGTGTTGGAAGACTATTTCCTAAGAGGTAATGTGTTCTATCACCGGGGGCTCAAGATACCTGGTTGTCTTTTTGTGATAGGATTAACTCACTGTTAATGCCTATGCCTACATTTGGCAATTAATTCATTAGTGGATGCAAAATGGCAGTCCTCCACTTCGCTTTCGTTGTTACAATAATTTCATAAAGGAAAAACTTCTGAGATGCCTGGGTTGCTCAGTCAGTTAAGCGCCACACTCTTGATTTCAACTCAGGTTATGATCTTATCATTCAGGAGCTATAGCCCCAAACTAGGCTTAGCACTGAGTGTGGAACCTGCTTGGGATTCTCTCCCTGCCTGTCCCCTACTCGTAGGTTCTCTTGCTCTCTCTCTCTCTCTCTTAAAAAAAAAAAAAAAAATTAAAATTAATAAAGAAAAACTTCCACCCATCTGCTCCCTGGTTACTCAGGATCAAAAGCTATTCTTAATTTTTAAATACATACATGCTTGTAGATTTAAGCTTCCACTACGTATAGAATAACCAGAAGCCACAAGCAAAAGCCTCCTTATTTTCCAGCCAGATCTGGAGCTCAAGAGTTCCCCAGGTCAGGAGGGGCCCGATCCGTACAAAGTGCAGCAAGGCCAACACAGTGGAGCCTCCAGAGAGCTCAGACCGCCCTTTACCCGGCAGCGCCCTTGGCACAGGGGCACCTGTCGTGGGAGTGGCAGGCCACCTCACTGCGCATGCCCAGGTTACTTTCCCAACGCCAGCGGAGGGCCGCGGGCTGCCCCGAAACCCGAAGCGGGCATCAGGGAACTGAACCGAAGTTCCCTCGAGGCCGGCCAAGGAAAGTCCTCACACCAGGCAGCAAAGCGGAGAGAACTGACAAACTGTGCAGGAGAAAAATGGAATCAACAGTCTGAACTCAATTTAACGATGGCTTTACAAATTGGAAGGCTGACGGCCCGAGGCGGAGAAAGGCACACACCACAGCACGGGGTCAGGGTCTGTGGCTGGTGGGCAGCTCTGTGGCTGCGAAACAAAAAAAAAAAAAAAAAAAACGGCCAGAAGAGCCGATTTAATAACTCAGGGTCGGCACTTGGGCTTCTGCCTGGGCCTTTGATTTTTATAAACTAACAATCCAGGCGAGTGGAGAGTGCGGAAGCAAGTCCGCAGGTAAGCCTTGCATGGCCCGCAGGTCACTGCGCCAGATTTCCCTCTGGGGCTTCCAGATGGGGAGGCTGGGAAGACCTCCTTACTGCCGGCAAGGTCTCCTCAGAATTGCATTCATTAGCTAAATGTGCACTGGCCCACGGGAAAGAGACCTGGACCATTAAATATAAATGCAAAACAAAATTAGACCCATCCATTCTAAATCTCAGATCTCTGTAGCAGGAAAGGTTTACTCCCTGCTTTTAATTTTTCTAAAAGGCATAAGCACTGAAATCACCACTGCTCATGACCAAGCACCTAGATTTGGGTCCCACCCTTCCCCAAACCAAACAAAGAAATTACTTTTGTTTCTTAATCCCTGTCAGATTTCATGAGGCATCTGTTGACACTTCTAAACCCGGATTAAGTTTCTATATAAGTACTCCTGGCCCAGCTTTTAAACAGAACCACAAACCCATCTGCAGTGGTACAAAACACAGAAGCTGATAAGCTTTAAATGAATTGGAAACATTTACCTAAATGAGAGTCAGGACTAACTCAGGGATTTTCCTTTAAAAAATACATTAATACAGAAAGCAAGGGGAAATTAACGTTTGTAAAATGTCTCTCCCCCACATTAATAAAAATAATCACTGCCTAACAAACTACTCACGCCACAGCTGTAGTCCACAGGATAACCATGTGCCGTGGCTTCTTGCTTTCCTTTGGTTTCCATTTTGTCCCACTTCTATGAGCACCCTTGGACACAAGAGATTTCAGCTATTTCTGGTCACTGCTGTATCTCCAACACCAAGAACAATGCTTTATGGTAGGTGTTCTGTATCTATTTGAAGGAGGAAAGTAATTCCATTCATTCCACTAGAACCAGGGGTATTTCAGAGCCAACAGGTTACTCCAAGGAGATGACCAAACAGTTAAGCTTCAGCTCCTTCTCTGTAAATATGCCCCTAATTGCACTTCATCAGAAAACAACCTGCTTGGACCTCCTCCCGTCAAAGCTAGCAGAGCACCCCCCTGATTTCCCCACATCTCCATAGCAAGCTCTTTGGAAACCCCCAAACATTGAGGGATACCACGCAATCCATTAACCTCTCCTCCGATCCGCAAAGACCTTCCCATTTAAAGCAGTGAAGGGAGAGAAAAGAAACTCCAAACACTGGGCCCCTGTTCATTCCAGATCCATTATATTCTGAAAGTGAACTAGGAAGAAACCAGACGAGACATGAACTATCCCAAAGCAAATGGACCTTGAATACATCATTGCACTGCCTTTCAAATAACTACCGTCTGTTGTTAGCCTTCATTTCCTTAAAACCTGAAAGCCCATAGTGCAGGATGAGTGAAGAGGCAGGCTGTTTACTGGCAAAACTCAGGCTCTGGATCAAAAAGCTCAGACGTGGGCTAGCCACAGGAATATAAACAGGTAACCTCTCCTCTGGGACTCATTTGCCTCATCTGTTAAGTGGAATGATAATAGGAGCTCCCTTTGGGAATTGTAAGGGAATCAAATATGGTAATGCACAAAACATACTTGGCACAGGGTCTGAGCTTTCAAATATGCTCTACAAGTTGTGATCATGAGAAGGAAGAGAATGATGAAGACAAAGAGAATGACGACCACAGTGACGGTCATGCTGACAATGATCAACTTACAGTACACGATGAAGAGATATAGCCCATTTTAGTGTTGGAAATACAGTCATGTCACATACCCCACGTTCTACTCTGAGTTCTCCAGAGGGTAGCTTTCATTTTGGGCAAGTGGCGAGACAGTGATGGCTGTCCCTTGCCCACCAACCACATCAGCTTCATTTCCTCCGCTAGGGCTGCTATGAATTTTCATGTTCACATAAAGTGCTCAACCAGAAACGAAGCTGTCAACAGTGGACGCTGGGCAGGACTCTCTGAGAGGGCAGACAGAGGGAGAGAGACGTCCATACGGGTTAGCGGGTGGTAAGAGTTCAAAGAAGGAAGAACCCCCTGCAAGTCTCCAGTGGAATGCAAACCCAATTAAAGACAGACATGGCATCTGTAATGCTTTGAAGGGTATCCCTCCACGCCTACCCGGTGCCTGGTACGTGCCAAGTTTTTAGTGAACAAAAAAACAGAGAAGGATGCAACAGACCAGTATATCACCCAGTTTCCTGGAAAGCAAAGCGGCAGCTCTTGAGACTGCTGAGCATCCGGCATTCTGCACTGGTGTTTCTGTCAGCTAGAAGAAATCTAGAGCTTTAGGTTACAGTAGGGGGCTAAAGAGTGACCCTTGACTCCCCCCTCCAAAAGAGAGGAAGTCTATGTCCTAATGCCCAGAACTTGCGAACACCACGTTGTATGGTCAAGAGCAAACTCTCCCTTACAAGCCTCGGTGTGATTAAGTTAAGGATTCTAACAGGAGATATTGATCCTCGATGATCCAGGTGAGTTCTAAATCCAGCGACAAGTATCCTTAGGAGAGTGAGGCCAAGGGGAGATTTGACAGGCAGAAGAGGCAGAGGCAGCTCGACCACCGGACAGAGATGGAGTCACAGGGTCCAGGGATACTGATAGCCATCAGAAGGAAAAAGAGGTAAAGAATAGATTCTCCTTTTAAGTTTGACGTTTTGCTGTGGCACCCCTAGGAAACTAATACAGCTTCCTCACTCACAGTAAGTACAAATCCAGGTAACACACATCTTCTCCTTCTTAAGTTGTCCCAAAGCCACAAATAGGACAGGCAGGTGCCAGGTAAGAAGCCATGTCAGAAAGTGACGAAGCAACGGTGTAGTTCAAGGAGGTCGGGCCAAGGCAAAAATGCAAGGACAGCGCACCTGGATGGCTCAGTCGGAAGAGCGTGTGACTCTTGATTTCGAGGTCATAAATTTGAGCCCCGCGTTGGGCATAGAGATCACTAAAAGATAATAAACTTTAAAAAAACACAAGGACAGTATAGCACAAATACCAGGTGTTAAAGAACAACATGCATGTCCACTCTAAATAAGATTGCCTAATATTTGAAGTTGACAAATCACACATATATTTAAGTTACACATATGCAATTTTTAAAAAATTATCTGCATCTTTGCAAGCAAACAAAATCTCAGAAGACAGCATCATACGATTTGATCTAGAACTTTATCAATCTACTACAAACTACAACCTCCTGGAGACCATCAGAGTTCCCTCACTTCCTACGGGTGGGCTCAGCTCTAGGGCAAGGTCTCTCAAAACGGAATTAGAAGAACAGTATAGTCTTCTCAAAAGTCAAAAGTTCAAGATTTGTTTTTATTTCTATGAATAACTAAAAATAAAATACTCCCAAATACAAACCAGGCAAAAAACCTGATAACTGGCAGTCAAGAGACACTTTCATGCAACAAAACTGAAATATCTTGTGTTTGTGGGGCTTGGATAAATTCACAGAGTTCTTGCAAGATGCTTCTCCCTTTGATAAGATGTCTATACATAAATTTGAGAAACACTGGTCTATGGTACAGTGCTGACATTTTGCTCAGTGTAACAGAAAGAAAATAATGACATACTAATATTGACTTGAATATCCTTCATCTTGAATACCAAAAATATCAGTCATCCGTTCCTTAACAGTATCTGAAGAGAATTAGTAACCAGATGCCGCTCTTCCCTCAGCCTTTTTAGTTGTTCTAAGGCCTCAAAGGGCCAGGCTATGTGAATATCTGGAAATAATAACTCGGTACCACAACTTTGAAAATAGTAGCTAAAGGTTTGACAAATGTAAGTCCAACAAACGCCCTTCTAAAAAAGCAAGCAGGAATGTTGTCTTTAAATTATGTCCTTAAAATTCCACAAGACTGAGTCACAGCTCCAAGTGATAAACTGAAATCTGATTATGATGCAGAGATTACACACAGTTCTCTTAATGAGATTATTCCAGTCTAAATAAATAATAATTCACAGAGTTGAATGATAAGATGGCTATCGTCACTTATCACCATCAGCTAGGCAGGCAGATCCTCAAAGGGCTGGGCTGTGTTCCTGTGCAGTTTTCTCTATCGGGTGACCAGCACAGTTTCAGATGTGACTGACATCTTTGTGGCGTAGGGCCAACAATGATAAACTAAACTCACACACAGAAATGCTGAGGAAGAGGCAGGGCAGAGCCGGGTCAATTCCTAAGAAATCTCAAGTTCCACAGGTGTGTGCTCCAAGATCACAAAGAGCTTCATTTCCTTCAGAAACTGAAACCGGAACAAGGCGCCAAAGGAACAGAAGTGTTCGACTGGATCCATGTCGCTCTGGCTTTGGCACTGAGAAAGTCACAGAAAATTCCCTGGCCTCCATTTTCTTCCCTGAAATACAGCCCTCACCAGTGTGCCTGGCCCACGACGAGTCCTCTGCATGGATTTCTGTCTTCATTCCACCCTCTCAGCAACCTTGTGAGGTCAGTGCTACTATTATCCTCATTTTCCAGATGAGAAAATTAACTGAACTTCAAGTAACGTGCCCAACGTCGTTCTGGCACTAAGTAGTTAGTGCAAAAGCCAGAATTCAAATTCTGGTCTGAGCTAGAACATGAAACAACTAACAAACTTCACAAGAGATAAGAAAATGACAAAGATGATCCTGTAACACCAGACCATCTGGGTGCTGGCAGAAATTTTTAAAAAGTGTTTTTATGACTTAAAATACTTGATACTAACATGAAAGTGTGTTAGTCCCCAAACTGTACGGAGACCAGTGGCTGGAAGGAGGTGGCCCTGCCTCCCCCACAGTAACAAGCCATGTGGCCGAGAAGCCACCCTATACTGAACAGCATTTTGATCTAGGATTTCAGTGAAGATTCAGTGGAGATTTAATCAACTGACCCAGTGTACAAGGTTGGAATGAACAGATCACACAGTAGATCAAAGAAACCAAATTCCAAACATCCAGCGAGGTGGAGCCGGGCTAAAAGCAACAACACGAGATTTTACCATGTAAAATATGAGGCTCAGATTAACCACCAAGTACATAAAATGCAGGACCAGGGACACACCAGACGGTTCCATCGGAAATAATTTGGAACAGACGTTTATACCAGCATTATTCATAATATCCAAAAAATGGAAATGACTCCCATGTCTATCAAGTGATGAATGCATAAACATAATGTGGTATATTCATAAGTGGACTATTCCTATTTGTCCATAAAAAGGAATGAAGTTCTGATACATAGACGATGAATGAAGCTTGAAAGCATTATGCTAAGTGAAAGAAGCCAGTCACAAAAGGCCACATGTTATATGATTTCATTTCTATGAAGTGTCCAGAATGGGAAAACTTATACAAAGAGTAAGCAGATTAGTAATGCCTGGGGCTAGGGGGAGTTGAGGGGAAACGGGGAGGTTTCTGTTATCAGTATGGGGTTTCTTTTGAGGGTGCTGAAAACGTTCTAACACTGACTCTTATAATGGTTGCACAGCTCTGTGGATATTAGATGGGTGAACCGTATGGTATATGAATCTATCTCAATAAAGCTGTTCCCAAAAACAAAAAGAAAACATCTAGAGCATTTAGTTGCCTGTATGTTTAATGTTTATTTATTTTTGAGAGAGAGAGAGACTCACAACACAAGTGGGGAAGGGGCAGAGAGAGAGGGAGACACAGAATCCGAAGCAGGCTCCAGGCTCTGATCTGTCAGCACAGAGCTCGACGCAGGGCTTGAACCCATGAACCGCAAGATCATGACCTGAGCCAAAGTCAGACGCTTAACCGGTCGAGCCACCCAGGCGCCCCATAGTTGCCTGTATGTTTAAACAGAGATAGCAATATAGATATATCCTGCTTTTTAGAAGTTGGCCTTACACCACTTTGCTCTCAAAAGAGACCTGCATTAGTACCTATTTTTACTAACCGAAAGAAATCCAAAGAGGATTTTCACTTTTATAAAAAAAGAAAAAGGTGAAAAGCGAAAATAGCATTCAGGGTCTGTTCTCCAGCGAGCCTTACGGAGGCTGAAGAGCGGCCCCACCAAGCTCTTCCCTGAACTACACTCAGCAACTCAGCATCAAACCGCCATAGCTTTGAAATGCGTCTGCGAGCATCTGTGCTTTCTCTCGATTTATTCTGTGCATCCATTAGCAAGATGTGTCCTAAAGTATTAGAAAAACTTAAGATAATTTTTGGGGGGTCTGGGAATGCTCAAAAAATTTTCCACATAATTAATGACAATTGCTTCTTGGCTTTATGCCATCTCAGCTTACCAAAGGTTCCTCTGAGTACCTGACTTTGGGAAAGCAGGAGAATCTTGTATACCGTAATTCTAGGAAAACGATCTGACCTTCAGATTGGCTCAAAATAAGGAAGAACAAGGAAAAAGTCTGCTAACACGGGGCATCTGGGTGGCTCAACCGGTTAAGTGGCAGACTTGGGCTCAGGTCATGATCTCATGGTTTGTGTGTTCGAGCCCCACAGGGGTCTCTACACGGACAGCTGTCTCCCTCTCTCTCTGCCCCTTTCCCACTCTCTCTCTCAAAAATAAATGAACATTAAAAATAAAAAACAAAAAAAAGAAGAAAAAAGTTTGCCAACGTGAAGTAGTGAACTCTTTGGTGCTGGAAGCATTCAAGCAGAGACCACCTGACTTTTTCGTGAAGAAAACAACCAAAGGGACTTATTTCACCTGTGGGATAAAAGTTCAAAAAGACTTTCTCTAAGAAACTAAAATGCTCATATTTGTCACAGATGACAGTTAAGTAACTGAAAAATTTATCATTGCATTGGGGTATGTATGAGAGCACAGAATGTGGCGGTAGGTTCCCTGCAATCAAATCCATTCTCTACCATTTCAAAATATGCCCTTAGGGAAGCCATCAGCACAAGATTCAGCTTTTTGTCTTGTATAATGGAGTCAGTAATAATAACATAAATCAGTACTTTACAGACTAATTGGTAAGATTCAACAACAAAATGATGAGGCCCTCCTCACTGGATCTCATCGGACTCTTGGCTCTTATGAGACAAAGCCATAGCATCTCAGCATTTTTAGTGACACCACATGGAACAGAAAATAGTAACTTCCAACTAAAACTAAAATACCACCCAGTAGCATTCACTGATCAAAAGGGGCAGGACCCAGGGCACCTCGGTGGCTCAGTTGGTTGAGCGTCCGATTTCATCTCAGGTCATGATCTCATGGTTCATGGGTTTAAGCCCCGCGTCAGGCTCTCTGCTGACAGCTCAGAGCCCGGAGCCTGTTTTGGATTCGGTGTCTCCCTCTCTCTCTGCCCCTCCCCTGCTCACACTCTGTCTCTCTCTCTCTCAAAAATAAGTATTAAAAAAAAAGGGGGGGGGTGCAGGACCCTCTCCCAAACAGAGACCCCAGCATATACATTGTTGCCAATAAATATCCAAAACTTCTGGGGCACCTGGGTGGCGCAGTCAGTTAAGCGTCCGACTTCAGCCAGGTCACGATCTCGCGGTCCAGGAGTTCGAGCCCTGCGTCGGGCTCTGGGCTGATGGCTCAGAGCCTGGAGCCTGCTTCACATTCTGTGTCTCCCTCTCTCTCTGCCCCTCCCCCGTTCATGCTCTGTCTCTCTCTGTCCCAAAAATAAATAAACGTTGAAAAAAAAAATTTTTAAATAAAAATATCCAAAACTTCCAAGAAATGTCAGTACTATTTTCATAGCTTCGTGAAGGTATAGTACAATATTGGACAGTAGGACCCTCCCAAGAAAAAACTAATATGCTTCAAAGTTCTGAACTTGCTAAATTAACACAATACAACTTTAGGGATATCCCACCTTACTTACCCTTCATTCTCCTAGCTGACAGCTTGTTTTTCCACCAACTCCCTTTGCTGGATGTTATTTTAACATCAAGAATAGAAGTCCCATGCCACCAAATCATGCTTGTAATATGGCTGTTTGACAGGCCCCAACGAGTGGAAGTTAAGTCTTCATTACATGCTCACGAAGTCCATATGTGTATTTTACAAGGTCTCAGCTCTCCTTCGAACCTTGTCTATTATAAATACAGGCTTTAGATATATTCTCACTTTGAGATCACTTACACCGTTGACTATTTGCAGGGCAAACGAATGCAATCAAACACTAAAGCTTCAAGGAGATTAGAGAACTGCCAAGGTCTGAACTATATCAACAGCTTGAAATCAGCTCATTCAACAGTGCGTTGACAGTATTACACCCGCAAAACAAACATGGAAATGGTGCGCGTGTCAGGTACGGCATCACATTCCAGCAGTTTGTACCTGAGACTTACAGGGAAACATCCTGTCATCAGAGTTGTTCCAAGAGGACAGTCACTGGCTTCCTTCTCAGACAGTTCACCTTTTGACAAATGCTTCTCCGAATACATAGGGAGCTCACGGGAGAAAGGCGGAAACTCCCAAACATCTCCAGCATGCGGGTCAAGAAGAAACCTTCTGCCTTGCAATCTGTGCTTTAAAAAGAAAGATCTGGGCGCGCCTGGGTGGCTCAGCGGGTTAAGCATCCGACTCAAGTCATGACCGCACAGTTCGTGGGATCAAGCCTCAGGTTGGGCTCTGCACTGACAGCAAAGAGCCTGCCTAGGATTCATTCTCTCTCTCTCTCTCTCTCTCTCTCTCTCTCTCTCTCTCTCTCTCTCCCCCCCCCTTCTCCCTCTGCCCCTCTCCCACTCACATTCTCTCTTTCTCAAAATAAACATTTTTTCAAAGAAATAACTGAAGACTCCCTCCCTCTCCCTTTGCCCCTCTCCCACCCTCTGCCCCTCTCCCAGCTCATTCTTTCTCTCTCTCCTTCTGCCCCTCTCCCCACTCATTCTCTCTCAAATAAAAAAATAAGATGTCTTTAAAAATAATAAATAAATAAATAAATAAATAAATAAGAAAAATTTAGTCTAAAACTTTATTTTCCTGCAGAAAGTCATTTGACAATAACCCAGCACACTTTCATATAAAAACACTTGACAAATGAGTAAAAAGGAACTTCTTCAACCTAATAATAAAGGGCGTCTAAAAAACCCAAAAGCTGACCTCACCATCACTGGTAAAAGACTATCCGTCTTCCCACTAACATCAAGAACTGGGTAAGGGTGTCTGCTCTCACCACTTCTGTTCTGGGGACCACTTCTGTCCACTTCTACACTGGAGGTTCTAACCAGGGCAATTAAGTAATAAAAAGAAATAAAAGGCATCCAGATTTCAAAAGAAAAAGTAAAACTACCTCTGTTTGCAGATGTCATGATCTTGTATACAGAAAATTCTTAGGAATCCATCAAAAAACCTACATGAGCTAAAAATTCAACAGAGTTGAAGTTCGGCAAGGTGGCAGGATACAAAATGAATATACAAAAATCAATCATATTTCTATACGTTAGCAATGAACAATCCAAGAATGAAATTAAAATTTGCGTTTCACATCAGCTTTGTCTCAAATAAATTCCAGATCTCTGACCTATACGCTGGGAAATTATAGTCATTCCAATGATGTTCATTTCTGGCTCTCAGAAAACTATATCAATTTAAGTATCTCAATTGCTCTTTAAGCACTTAAAGTCACATTTGTTCATTTGATAAATACTTATCAAGTGCTACTTATATCCCAAGCTTTAGGGAAATGGCAGTGTATAAAAATATTCCCTACTGCCTCCCTCCATGAAACTCACATTCTGGCTAGGCATACGAGACAATAAACAGGAACAAAAAACCAATGACTTCTGATGCTATTATTTCACAACAAGTAACACAAAGAAGAGAGGTGGAGGCTAATGGGAAGGTGGGGTGTGCCTTAGATGCAGAGGCCAAGGAAGTCTCTCTGAGGTGGTAATATTCTAAGAATAAACCAAAATCAAGAAGGAGCATGGGGTGGGGGGTTGGTTTCTGTGTGGTTGGTTTCTATACAACTACAGAGCATATGTAAGAATCCTGGGCTGAAAACAACCTTAGTGTGTTCTCGAAACAGCCAGAGTGCAGGGCAAGCAAGGGGGCTCAGCCAAAGCCAGGCCCAGGCTGGGCGGGGGCAGTGGTGGTGGGAGGCAGAGGCCTAAATCGTGTGGGACCTTGCAGGCTAGGGTCCAGAGTGAAAGCTTTATCCTAATATGTGCTGGGAAGCCAGTGGTTAAGGGAAGGAAGGAGGAAGAAGGAAGAAAGGAAGTGATAAGATGTGCTCACTCGGCTTCTTTGTGGAATAAATGGTCAGAAACGCTGAACGCAACACATGCTTGGGTCATCACCTGCTGTGTGAATGTGGGTACGTCACCCTACCTCTCTGAACCAATACCGATTATTATCTCAACTGCCTCCCAGATGACACATTTGAAAACTCTTTGCAAAATGAAATTTGCTGCTGAAAAGTGCAGCAAAATTATCATCATCCTTACTCAGGCCTTACCTAACTGCCTAAAACAGAAGGAATTTCTTTCTCTAGAAACAAAGAGCACTTTTACACTTATCACTTTCCATTCAGTATTATGAGCATTATCTGTGTATCTGATCACTTCCTCTAGACAGTAGACTCAAATCTCACCTCTGCAGAATTGATCACTGCCTTTTACTGGCTTCCACTGTCCCCATTCCACACCACAATCAGAGCATCTACATCATTTTACTGCAATTGATTATCTACATGCCCATCTCTGTCACTAGATTGTAAGTCCTCTGAAAAGAGTTTCCTTATCTTCTTCCTATCTATACTGCCAGTGCCCACATCACTGAAAACGGGGAAGCTTTGCATGTGTTTGCAATTTCCCTTTTCGCTACTGCTCGAAAATCTCAACATGTGAGTAAAATAAACACCCTTACAGAATTTAGACTATTTTCAAAAACAAAAGACTTAGGAAAACTTTGGCAACATGTATTTGTATATAACAAATGCAATTTTTAGAAAATAATATACTCACACACCAAACTCTGGGGGGATCTTTACATCTGGCAAAAAGTTGTCGCCCATTTTTTTTTCCCACAGTGCAATTTCAAGGCAGTCAAACCAGAACCATTAACCTGGATTCCTCAACCCAGTAACAGTGCCTGCCCCAAAGAGTCTCAAGATTTGAAGTAAGGAGATCCTCAAGACACATTTTCCTTTTTACTGAAATATTTTTGACAAATAACATAAACTTAAGGCATACAAGATGGTAATTTTTTACATTTCTATACTGTAATATGATTACAATTAATAATTATAGTGATAATTAACACCTCTGCTACACTACTTATTCTTTTTTTAGTGGTGGGAGTAATTAAGTTCTAGTCTCTTAGCAAATTTGTTAATTATAATAGGATATTGTCCATATCCACTACAGTGTGCATTAACTCTAAGGCTTATTTTCTACACAGTGTACGTCTGTACCCTTAAACACCTGCCCTAACCCTCCACACCCCCCCTTCATACTCTAGTGGCCACCATTTTACTCTCTGTTTTTATGAGTTTGCCTTACTCATTTAAAGTTTTTTATACTACAAAATGTAAAATTATCTTATTGAACACCAGTGAATTAATTTGATTACATGTAGGCCCAGACAACTATTTTAAATCTAACGGTTCCCAAAAAGTGCTTATGATCCAAGTCTAATCCCTACTGCACAATATCCAATTTACCAAACTAATGCAAATTAAAATTAGCTTTCGTCTTTTTGATAAATACATAGAAGTACCTAAAGACTCAAGGAAGAAGACACAGAAAATCGGAAGTTCCTTTTTTCTTTCAAAGTTAAAAGTCTGCATTTCTATTTCTTCCTCTCCCTTCCAAAGAACTGGTTAAGAGGACTAGAGGGCAAGACAAAGCCTGCAGTCTGTTTCTGTAAGCTCTTCTGATCCTCTGTTCTGTGTGCGAATCAGTTTCCTACCTGAGATCACTAGTTTATCACTCTATCTACTGAAAAATTATGAACAACTTGTTCTGAGGGATATACAGCAGTGTGGAGTAAGCTGCTCATATAACTTGTTAAGTTTTAGTCAGCTGACAGAGGAGTGGTTCTCAAAGTGTGGTCCAGGCCAGCAGTATCAACATCAATAGTAATCTGGTTAGAAATGTTCACAGGCCCCACCAGAGACCTACTGAATCAGAACCTCTAGCGGGGAGGGCTCAGCAATCTGTGTTATAAGGAGTCCTAGATGATTCTGACAATTCTGATGAGCAAAGTTTGAGAACTACTGTGCTATGCAGATTAAAAAATAGCCTTTCCATGGGCAACTGGGTGGCTCAGCTGGTTAAGCGTCTAACTTTGGCTCAGGTCATGATCTCACGGCTCAGGAGTTCGAGCCCTGCGTTGGGCTCTATTCTAACAGCTCAGAGCCTGGAGCTCTCTTCTGATTCTGCGTCTCCCTGTCTCTCTGCCCCTCCTCAACCTGCGCTTTCTCTCTTTCTCTCAAAATAAATAAATAAAGCAAAAAACAAAAATAAATACAAATAGCCTCTCCATAGAACTTACAGACTTTAAGGAAAATAATTGTGAAAACAGTTAAGTTTCAGTGAAGCCATATGCAAGATACAAGGGCCATAGCTGACGTTTTACACTATCTATAGAATCCTTTGCTCTTGATCTGGTTTGCAGAACTTCCTGGTTAAGTCCTTACCCACTCTGAAGGATACACAGAAATATCTAGAAAACAAAGCAGGGAAGCCAGGAGCACCTGGGTAGCTCAGTCAGTAAAGGGCCTGACTCTTAATTTCAGCTCAGGTCATGATCTCACAGTTTCTGAGATGGTTCCTGAGTTTGAGCCCCACACTGGGCTCTGCACTGACAGCAAGGAGCCTGCTAAGAATTCTGTCTGTCTGTCTGTCTGTCTCTCTCTCTCTCTCTCTCAAAATAAATAAATAAACATTAAAAAAAAACAGCAAAGCAACAACCTATAAGATAGCAGTATAATATGGTTAAAGGGCCGAATCAGAAAAAAAGAGCTGGCATGAGTTAACTTCCATGTACTTGGTTCTTAAAACTTCTGGATAAATACTTGTGTCCATAGACAAGTCGTCAATTTAATTTTCTTATACATAGTAGTACCCATGCTCTAAAGGCTATTACTTGTCAGGATAAGTAACAGAGATAAAGGTTTCGGGAATTTTTAGATTCCACATATAAGTGATGTCATACAGTACTTGTTTTTCTCTGTCGGATGTTATCTCATTTAGCATAACATGTTCAAGGTCCATCCATGTTGTTACAAATGGCAGGATGTCCTCCTCCCTCATTAAGATACATTTTCTAAGCATCTGACAATTATTATACTACTTTGGGGAAAGGACGCTAATATTTCTTTCTACCCTTGTTGTCAAAGAAACTTGAGATGATAAATATTTTGAGCCATGTGAAACCACAAACACTGCAAAGCATGTCAACTGAACTGGAAAATTCCTTCAGCTTGAGCCAATCTTTAAAAAGATCCCCCAAAGAGCTCTTGAAAGAAAGACAGTAAACATTTTTTTCTGATTGGGGGTGGACGACAGGACAAAATATATGACTAAGAAAAAAACTCGCTATTAATAGTAAAGCATGGAATGCTAAAGTATTAACCAGGTATTAACCTAAAACACTGAAGAAAAATATGTATGTTTTATTTCTATATGGCTCTCCTGTTCATATAAAAAGGCAGAACACCATAAATACTGGACTTTGTTCATACTGAGTTAGCTCAAGTAAACTTCTTCAGAATGAAGATCATGCCAACCTCTCCATCTCAAAAAATGCCCCGGCCAACAACTCCATAAAAAAGATCTGGAATAGAGTGCAGGAAGCAAGCCTACAGTTCTCACCCCATCATTACTTTCCCACCAATAAGATCATCCATTTAAAGCACACATCGAGCTGACCAATTCCCACTGCCCCGTGGCCAAGAAATACCACTTAAATGCACGCCTCAGTCACCAGCCCTACTCAGCATCTTTGGGCACACTACCGCAGCCTGAGTAATTTCTGCAATCCTATGATTTCCTGTCCATTACTTGAAATTGCTGTTCTCCATCCACCTTCCAACTGTTTTCCAATGTTTTCCTCCTGGCATGGTGCTCCTTAGCAGCCCGACAGAACAGCTCCTGAAGGGAAAAGGAACCCAAAGCCAAAGACGGGCACACTTACAACACTGGTCGACCTGGAGAGCCTCCAGAACAACTGAGATCCACCATTTATTATCACTTCACAAACTCCATGTGCCTTCAAAAGAATCTAGAGCAAACCATGACCCTTTTTATTTCCCTCTTACCAGAGACCACAAAAGTAATGTCAGTTGCAAGCTTTAAGAAGATACTGCTTTCCTGTCGATGAGTGGGGCTTCTAAGCAGCTTCATTCACAAAGATCTCTCTGGATTACATCAAGGAGACCTTTTCACCTTTGAGGTTAAAACAAAGCAGCAATGCAGACAAAAAGCCAACAAAGCCATTTCATGGTAACCAAACTGCCGGTGTCTTTCTGTCCTTCCTGTGGCCCTCTTTTATATAGAAAATATGTTAAGTTACAGGTCTAATTTAGGCAGTCTTGAAGTCTGTACACATGCGATGTGAACTACACAAAGGCACAAATGCCCATCTCCCAGTGTCCCTCCTCTTGCCCCTCAACGTCCCATATGGAGTCAATAAGAAGCAACATCGCTGTGAAAACAGTCAATGTTTCACTAAAAACTACCCTCATTACCTACACCCTGGAGAACGCACGTGGCATGTTGGTTACAACACAACTTTGTTGGTGCATTAACCGTCAAAGATGCTTAGGAGCGATGAAACCCTGAGCAAGTTATCCAAGCTCTATGAGCTTCCTTCCTTCCTTGTAAAGTAGGAGTGATTCCTACCTTGCAGACATTTTGGGCAGAATAAACCAGACATTTCTTCATGCAGTACCTGGCACAGGGTCAGAGCCGGATCAATGGTAGCTATTCTCCCCACCCTTCATCCCTCCACCTCCAAACTGCCTCAACTTAATGACACCTTTTTCCCAGATCCAAATAATTTACCATCACCGTGCGCATTACATCATTAGAAGTTGATGGGGCAATGTTGCTAGAAAAAGAGAAAGTTAGGGGAGAGATAAGAGGGAGCAGGGGACAGTTGACGCTCCAGTCAGACAAAAAAACAAAACCATGAAACTCTGGTTACCTTTGTTCCTAGATGGGCACTCCAAAATTTCTCGTAGCATGAAAGAAAATGCCAAAGAGGAAGTCATGGCTCAATGCTGAGACCGGTGATAAATCTATCCATAAATCCTGGCTTATCTCAACTATCTAAACTGGAGGGCTAAGGTATGACCCCAAAAAACCTTGGCAGTGTTCCACTGTAGCTGGTGTTCTCTTCACACAGGAATGTTTGACCAAAGGGCAGAAAGATTTTCCTCTGGCTTAGTTTACAATGAAGCTGGAAAACATTAAACCGCACCTCATTTGACCTTAATAAACCCAGGACACGGGAGAACAGATTTATTCATTTCTCCCCAAGTTCTCCCATTGGATTTTTTCATATTTTAAACTTCTTTTAATGACTTTCTACCGCGTTCAGCATATCAAGAATCCTCCCATTGATAATTAAACACCTGCTAATTCCTACAAAGGCATTCTAAGATTAAAAAAAAGTTAAAAGTCTGATGAATAAAACATCCCCTTTTATTCCACAGGGCTGAGTTCAAATAAAGGAAAATGGGTCATTAAATAAAACCTGTCAATTCTTTAAGGCTTGGTTGCTCCAAGTCAGTGACCATATTTATATTTAGATCACAATGAGGTGAAAGGTTATATATTAAAATATTTATTGCCCTAAGAATACTTAAAAAGAAGTTGCTCTGGTAAAGTCAGCACTCAAGATGAAAAATAGAACAGAGGTAGGCCATTATTATAATTTCCTATATTTTAATTTTCTATTGAAAATTTCAAACATTCAAAAATAGAATTCCCATGTAACTATTTCCCAATTTCGACAATTATCATGGATGGAAAATCTTATTTCTTTTTACCCTAACTCCCTCCCGACTCAACCTGGTCTCTGACTGTGATCACAATGATACTTCACTCTAAAGAATTCTAAAGTCCCAGGCATCACGATTTCTCCCATAACTAACTCAGTATCTATCACCAAAAGATAAGGACTCTTTTTTAAATATCATTCCATAACTGCTATCTTGCCTATACCTAAAAAGTAATTAATAATAATGCCGTGAGTCAAATAATCAGTATTCAAATTTCCCTATCTAAAAAACAAATGAATGGGGCACCTGGGTGGCTCAGTCGGTTAAGCGTCCGACTTCTGCTCAGGTCATGATCTCACAGTTCGTGAGTTTGAGCCCCGCATGGGGCTCTGTGCTGACAGCTCAGAGCCTGGAGCCTGCTTCACATTCTGTGTCTCCCTCTCTCTCTGCCCCTTCCCTGCTCATGCTCTATCTCCCTCTGTCTCAAAAATAAATAAGCATTTAAAAAAAAAATTTAAAAAAAATAAAAATAAAAAACAAATGAATAAATAAATAAATAAATAAATAAATAAATGGGGACGTCTGGGAGGCTCAGTTGGTTAAACATCTGACTTCGACTCAGGTTATGATCTCACAGTTTGTGAGTTGGAGCCCCGTGTCAGGCTCTGCGCTAACAGCTCAGAGTCTGGACCCTGCTTCGGATTCTGTGCTTCCCTCTCTCTGTGCTCCTCTCCTTCTCATGCTCTCTCTCTCTCTCTCCCTCTCAAAAATAAATAAACATTTAAAAAATAAAAAAATTTAAAAAAAAACTTTTAACATTGATTTGATCGAATCAGGATCCAAAGTCCACACATTACATTTAGTGGCAATGTCTCTTTAATCCTTTTTCATCTAAAGGTTCTTTTCTGACTCTTTAAACTGATCGATACATTTACTGAATAAATGGGGTCATGTGAAGTACAGAATTCCTCTCGTTCTGGGTTTTGCTGATTGAATTCCACGTATGTCCTTTTACATTATGCTTTATCCTCAGAATTCGATCAAGAGGTTTGATCTGACTCAAATTATGTTTCTTTTTTCCAAGAATACATCGCAGGTGGTGAGACAGGCCACGTGAAATAATCTGGTTGACAATGTAATGATTTCCCAACCAGACTTCCTCCTCTGCAGGCTTTGTTGGGGGATTGGCATCCAGTACAGGGAATCAGCAGCACCAGTTCAAGAGTGGTCCTCTTCTTTCCTGGGCTGAGCTACTGACTCTAAGAAGGTTAATAATTTGGTGGATACAGAGAAAAATAACCCCAAGGTCATCTTTGTTCAATCTCCCATGTAACAGGCCCAGTTCTCTGGCACACGTAGGTTTTGAACACTCCACGTGGAAAAGACCATAATCAAGTCACCCACCCATTCCACAGTCTGCCAATATGGAAAATGCAACCCCTTATGTCTTATGTTAAATAAAAAAAATGGAATTCAGGCTACAAAATCCCTTTCTAATGGCACACCAGCAGGCAAATATAGATTTTCAAGCAATAAGCAATTTCTACTATCACTGCTAAGGGATGGGGGGGAAACAGCTTTTCTTTTTCGCTGCTGTCAGTATGGATGATTAGAGTGTAGAAAAATGCATTTTTGGTTTTTAAAAAAGCTTTATCGGGAAACAGGCCACTATAAAGTAATTCATCTATAAAGCAATAAGGGATGTCATCAATTTTACCTTATACTTGAATCACACTCTTGATTCCTATCCGGCTGTATTTCAATTATGCCTTTTATTTGAAGACAAGCCCCTACAAATACATAATGTTGCCTAAAAGTGATCTTCAAAAAAAAAAAAAAACAAAAAAACAACAACAAAAAAAAAACACCACATATCGGGACAGGAAAGTTATTTATTTAATACATAAACTACTCTGCTTTACTCAGGAGGGAACAGTCTCACTGCTTGAAATATTTGGAAAGGAAAAGAAAGGAGCTGTAAGAACACTGCGTTAATGTCTTTTTTTTTCCTTCCAGATTTAAACAGAGTTGAAAAAACTCTCCAATAATAGAAACTTCAGCATTTTTTTCTTAATGTTTGTAATCAGAATGTGATTTAAACAAGTCCCACCCTACGGAACTTGCACTGGAGGCCGAGATGTTTGGCAGCATCATTAGAAACACTTTAAATAGCCTGAGGTGCTGTGTTCTGGGCACACTGTGGGAGGACATGCCTGAGCATCACTGTCATGTGACTCACCAACAGCACCCAATGATCCATAACATGCATGACTGTGACCACACTAATACTTCACTCCAAAGAATTCTAAAGAATATGGAATAGCAAACAACAGACTCTTAGATTTCTTAGCCATGGGCTTGAAAACTACCCAAGTGAATACTCACATCCAAGAGTGCCCTAAGAGCAGAGTCACTGCCCTAAAATTACAACAAAGGGCCCTTTCACAAGCACTTACTGATTCTAGAATCTAAAAGTGTAAGTTAAAAGTCATTTACAAAACAAGATACTTTTTGGGGGGAGGGCAATTTTTCAGAAAGAAGCATTTGATGTTTTTATGAAGAACTTTTGCGATGAAAAAAAAGGGGAAAGAATACAACTTCATTAGTAATATGCTACATATATATGTTCGGATACTGGTTTAAACTGTATCTGAAGTCTGGGATCAAGAACTGCATTCTAATGCTGCCATCAGAGACCATTACAGTGGCTTTAAACACATAAGGGTTGATTTCTTTCCTATATAGCAAGACGTCCGGAGGTAAGTGACTACAGGTAGATACTTAACAGCTCAAAGATGCCCCTATCTCTGCAGTTCCCTTGACCTTCTCCACATGATCCCAAAATGGCTACTGTAGCTCCAAGCCATAACATCTGTACCTCATATCTCAAATGCAAAATGTGAAAAAAAAAATCAAAAACCAGCCTACTTCCAACCTGACTAAATCTCTTCAGAACAGCTTTCCTGGAAGCCCCTAACCATTCTGTTTGTAACTCATCAACCATCCCTATTTGCAGCCCTGGAAGCTGGGGAATATAGTTTTTCAGTCAGATTTATTGGTATCCCCAATAATACAAGGATCCAATTAGAAGGAAGGAGGGACTCGATCCTGATTAAGCAAATCTACCAGAGGCTGAAAGAGGTTCAAAACTTACCCAAGTTCACAGCTATGAAGTGGGGAGAGTTGAGATTTAAATCCAGTCTCATTTTAATCCATACTTGGAACCGCCATGTTGTTCCGTACCCTTGGCAAACCCAAGACCTTGTGAAGGAGTGCTCCTAACTGAAAAAGAGTTGGAGAGGGTCTGGCCTCTCAGGAGCTCCTCCTGACTACAGCAGTGTCTCCTTTTATATTTCTAGATAAACTGAGCACCTCTGAGCACCCAAGAAAGCAGTCAGGCCAACAGAGCCGCTGATGTGGCCCCAAAAGAGCATTTTCTGAGGAAATTCTAGAGGATGCACTTGGTGCATGGCAATAAAATTTAAGAATAGACTTACACTGCCTGCTACTATCCCCTCAGGTATTTGTTTGTTCAAGTGATATTTATAATCCTCAAACAGGTGAAGGCTTTCACAGATAGTCATTTACTTGGCTTCTACAAACAACAGCTAGAAGTTGTCTTCAAGTTGTCTTTAATTGCTCCTTTCCAATTAAAGAACGCCTATATTTATAGGCATCCGCTCGACTTCATTGTCAATACTTTGTCTCTCCTAATTGAAAAGAGATTTTCTTTCCCAATGTGAGATAGCATCATTCGGGAACCAAATTCTCTAGCCTGGTGCAAAGATGACAAAAACTAGCCTACATACCCACAGTTGGAGGACCCCCTACACACATCACTCACTCATCGGGGCTTTCATGAGGAATCTGGAGCCCCTTCCTGCTCCAACATTTGGTCAACCATTGCATGCTGGAAGCCACATAAGGGACAATCTCAAGAGATCTTGGCTATGGTTAACTTCACGGTCCTTCCCCATCTTCTCCAGGTTACAATCGCTCCACTTTGTTCTGCATGCTCCATTGAACGTTCCTCCCTAACCGAGCAAAGCAGAATCTTACCAGGGAAGGATCTCGTTCTTGAGTGGAGTATCATCCCTAAAAACAAGACATGGTTGGGCCCAACTCATTCTAAAACCAGTTGGCCATTAGCTCCCCCTATCCTGGTTCCTGCGCTTTCCAAATTATCCCATTTTTCCTGGTTCCTGTAAATAAACCTATACAATAGAACCCTTCCAAAGCCAAATTGTGAACTAAGTCAGTCAGAATCCACCACACTGCTAGCAATTAAGAAAACCCTCTTGCATCAGTGTGATGTGCATGTAAGATAGTTCCCTGATATTAAGACACACAGTTGAAACTCAGTCTCTCCTTATGCTTCAGGAGGTCATACCTGGAATTCTGGAACAGGAAAATAGGATATTATTACTTTTAGTAAAAGTAGCAAAATAATAATCTCCCTGAATTGCATTTAGGATGCAAATGTGCCTTCCGGAAGACAACTTGTAAAAGGAAGTGATTGAGGCACTTAATCTGATTCATTAAGAGGCAGTCTGCTAACTGGAAATAACCAAAATATATTACCTTTCATCTTTGCTCAGTAAACCACACAATTTATACTTCTTGCCTATTAAGGTAAGACTGTTACAGAATGAGCAAAACCAGAAAACAGATTCTAAAAGACATGAAAAGTTTTACTCTGTTCAGTTACAGGATTTATAATTATTTGCATAATAAATCAGAGAAAAACACTTTCAGTTGCAAGAGCAAAGTAATTTACAAGATTCATAAGTCCCTGTTATTTGGTAAAATTGGATCTTTACCTGCAGTGTCTAAAATTCCAACAACAGAATCTTTCGAATCAAAATGGGTGGCAGGTCCTAAAATATGTACTGCAATCTGTCACTTACAAATAATGGGGAAAAAAAATGTCATCCAAAGTGACTGACAACAGAAAACTACAGAAGTGTACCAACTTCTGTTTGGCGCTAATTACAATTAGCAAAATCTCATTTCTGACATCCTTCCAGCTCCCTCTTCCTCCTACACCTTCCCTGATTCCAAAGTCTTCTGAGTCAACCAAAAGCACAGTAAAGCATGAAAATGCCTTTTAACCTGTCAACGAAGAATTAGCTCTTTGATTAGTCACTCAGCATGGTGTTGCACAGGGAGGCAAGAAAAGGCAAGCAATCACAAAAGAAAGTTAAGATTTGGTTTCCATCCTCCAGAAACCAAATTTGCTTGGGGAAAAGGAAAGTGAAAGAACACCCAAGTGAATGATCATACCACTGGGCCCAGGAAATATTGTATCAATGGTCACCGTGGTATCTAAGGGCTCTGAGGCCACGGAAATCAGTGTTGGCCACAGTTAAGTGAAGACATCCAAGAAATACTTTCAAGAAAACCAAGCAAGGGGTACCTGGCTGGCTCAGTTGGTAGAGTGTGCAACTCTTCATCTCAGGGTTATAAATTTGAGCCCCACGTTGAGTGTAGAGATCACTTAAAAATAAAATCTTCAGGGCGCCTTGGTGGCTCAGTCGATTACATGTCCAACTTTGGCTCAGGTCGTGATTTCGTGGCTCATGGGTTCAAGCTCCACATCAGGTTCTCTGCTGTCAGCGCAGAGCCCGCTTCGGATTCTCTGTCCTCTCTCCCTGACCTTCCCCCGCTCCCATAGGCTCTGCCCACCTCTCTCTCAAAACTAAACACTTCAAATAAAATAAAATAAAATCTTAAAAAGAAAAAAAAAGAATTCCAAGAAGGATGGGGGCTGCTGGGATTGTAAGTGCATCATAATGAAATGGGCATTTATCTTGATGCTAAGCCCTGGGAAGGGTACCCTCCTTAATCCCACAGAGAACAACATGGATCAGCATTGATCCCCATTGCACAGACAGGAAAAGAGAGAATCAGAGGAGTTTCAGCTCACCCACCAAGATCACCTAACCAGTATAGTTCAGACTAAGGGATAAATCTATTGATTCTTTCATTCACTCATTCAAATACTATAATTATTCTAACTTCAACCCCCACACAGAGAGAAGACCTTAGAGGAAAACATCTATATATGGAAAATAATGTGTCCCAGTTTTCCCTGGCACTAAAGCAAAAGAAAGGGAGGGAGGGGGGAAAAAAGAAGAAAAATAACTGAAATAAATCAGAAAGTAAACTTCTAAGGCACAGCATCCAGATACAACCATGAGATGTCAGCTGTCACTGACTTACTCTACTCTATCCTACACTCTGCACCCAGGGAAGAAAGTCACTTCTGAATGTCTAGCATCAATCCAATCCCATCTGTAGTTCACACCACACAATCACAGTAAAGGTTCAAGATTAAGACACTCACATGGAGGGCACCTGGGTGGTTCAGTGGGTTGAGCATCCGACTTCGGCTCGGGTCATTACCTCACCTTTGGTGACTTTGAGCCCTACATCAGGCTCTCTGCTCTCAGCACAGAGCCCACTTCAGATCCTCTGTCTTCCTCTCTCTCTGTCCCTCCCCAGCTCGTGCGCTCATGCGTGCACTCTCTCTCTCAAAAATAACCATTTAAAAAAGAAAGACACTTAGGTGGAAAGAAAGGCAGCCCAATGTTCTCCATAACCTGACAATGTCACCTAATGCAACACTAGCACCTGCCATTTCCAACAGTGAGCACCCAAAGGCTGCACAACATGATTCCTTGGGGGGAGAAAAAAAAATGTACCCTCTATCATAACAGTTTTTACTTCATGGTTTACATTTTTGTTTTAGAATTTACATAATATTTTAGTATAAAACCACACATGCAAATTCAATAAATATGCATATATTGGGGGCATGGGTCCACTTTTTTTTTTTTACTGATAAGACAGTGAATATGACCAATGAAGACACTGATCTACACACGTATTAAAAGGGGAACCTGTTACCTTCCAGTCCCCTCACAATAACCAAATTAAATGACACAACTTTGGAACCATTCCATTAACTAGAGGAGAGAAAAACAGCAACAACAAAAACTCAAGTTTCGTTTCAGTCTCTCTTTGAAAGGTATTTGATTCCTGGCTGATTCTGGGCACAAACAATGGCTGACCATTACAAATCTATGGGGCCACCTCATTACGAGTTCATACTGCAACCAAATCCCATTTTCCCTCTGCAAATTCAATTCACATCAATAGCCCTATATATCACTGGCTACTGCTGTTGGCTGCCTGATTTTGAAACATAAAATTTTTTTGAAAGATTACTGCCAACACATAATAGGCAAACTGCAATTTCAATTCCCTACACATGTGCTTGGAGGAGGGGGGCCATTCAAGCTACAAAATGTAAATGAAGCCTGTTGTTATCAGCTGTTTATAAGCCCCATGATGTCCTTCTCCCTTATTCCTCCAGTCATGTAAGGCAGGGGGAAAAAAAAAACATCAAAAGTGCCACCATTCAAGAAGGTCCTTTTATTATTCTACTCAATATGAGTTCCCCGGTCTCTTAATTTTCTGAGGTGTGTACATAAAATGCAACAAAATTAAGCAGTGGTGGCTGTACACAGCCAATCTTCATTAGGCAGAATTCGGTGTGAAGGCATAACACAATTGCATGATGTTGTTTATTAAGACGTTTTCATCACCAGCTTTTTATGAACCTATCACTTACGAGAGCAAACACTGAAGGGCGGCATCTACTCCAACAAAGGCAGACTTCCCGGGTGGGACAGAGCCACCCGCTTTCACCAAGGCCCATAAGCAAATCCACTACCTGGCCTGTTGCAAACTTCTGGTTCTTACCGAATGAACACGTGGCTCACCTTTGACTTCCTTATTGAATTCTTCCAGAAAACACATTTTTTATCAATTCGTGTTTAATTCAATATACTACCCACTGGCACTGTAACGGAAGGATAAAATACAAGGAGATCAATGGTGAATCCATGACCATTTTTACGGTGGGAGACAAAGGGAGGCATGATGAGTTCATTGTTTGTTGCTGGGTTTCTCAACAGCCTCACCATTGACATTTGGCACCAGGTAATTCTTTCCTGTGGGAGGCTGTCCTGTGCACTACAGGATGTTTAGCAGCCTCCCTGACCTCTACGACCAAATGACAGCAGCACCTCCTCCCAGTCCTGACAATCAAAAATGTTTCCAGACAATGACAGATGTCCCCTTGCAGGAGACAAAACTGTGAAGCCCTGGTTGCAAACCACTGGTCTACTGGGTCTACATGCCCATCAACAGCCAAAAATTGTACGTATATGGTTCGTATAAGCAGGGAACAACATCCATAAATCCACTCAACACCTAGGTAATAGTCTATCAATGCCCATAAGCCTTTCTGGGACACTGAACAAAGTCAAGGTAGCCTACAAAAAGAAGCAGGTATGCAGAGGTACTGATTTTGACCATTAAAAGTCTACTACTAGTCAAAAGTACTCTTTTTATTTAAAAAAAAAAAAAAAGGCTGTCACTCTTACTGCATTAGCTCAAGGACTAGGCAGAAAACAACACCTGAAAACTATCTGTCACAGGTTTTCCATATTCATCAACAGAAAGCCTCCAGAAAGTTCAGCTTTAGAGGCCGAAATTTTTCACTTCCTCACTTGTCAAGGAACCCTTAAGAAAAATTTCTTCAGAGTCAAACCCCCCAAGAGAAGACGGATGGATACGCTGTGATATTTACTTAATTGGAAACACAGAGATAGATGGAAGGTTTTGGGGGTTTTTTCCCCCTAAACAACTACTGCTGAACTTCAGCAAACCAACACTAAAAAAGACAATTTTTATTTAACAGTTAAAGAAACCAGCTTCCAAAAGCTCAATTGCCATCTGCAATTATAATCAGGCCTAATTTAGAATACCCCACCATGTTTTAGTCTTAATTAAAAATGGCACATCCTTGCAAGGGAATGCAACGTGAATTCACAATTCAGTGTGAGCAGGAGACACACACACACACATCTAAAGCTGGAGTCTCAGCTTGGGAGACTTGACTGTTTTACCAGTTTCCTACTGGATGTAACTTCAGTATAAACTTTAACTTTTCATATTTTAAATTAGAAAAGCATGTGGATTATGTTAAGACAATTTGCCAGAAACACAAATGGATTTTTTAAGCCTGCCATCTTTCACACAGCACATGGCTGATCCTGTATTACAGCCACTATTATCTTTACTCCGCAAAAAAGGCACAATGCTGCAGTGTAATATTTCCACTGATGCAAAATAGTTTTCCACCACACGAAATAATAAGATTTACCAAGTACCACTTGGCCTCTTTGTAAGCTTAATAATTAATTATAATAATAACGTTTATAATTCAGTGTAATTTTTATATTACAATTCCTTAATACGGTCTCCAGCACAATCGGCCCTCTGCCTACAGAACATTAATGCAGACATTATCCGAAAACCACCATACAAACTCCTGTTGTCTGTCAAAACCGTGTAAAATAAGATAAATACAGAGAAGACAGAGAATGGAGGGCCTGGGAACAATACGGGCACACCTTTAACCTGCAGGATTGAAGAGAAGGGTTCTCATTATCTATCCCCTATTCAGTGACTCCTTGTAAAAATCAAACTTCTTCCAAAATTTGTTAGTGTTAGAGTCAGGCTCCCCTGCTGGAGCAGAGCCTCTGGCAAAGAAGGCAAGAGGGGGGTAGAAAGCTGTAAACAATAAGTGTGCCTCCCATGAAAGCCTGTAAAATTAAGCCTCTCTCAGTTGGACAATTAGCTTTATATAGCTAATCAGGAAGAAAGAAATGAAGGCCATCTGGTTCTTGGAAGAAGCTCTGTATCTGATTAACACCATCTTCTTGAAAGTAAACTTCCTATGTACAAGAGGGCAGGAGAAAGCAAGGAGGGGAACACCCTTTTAAACTGCCTATGCCTATACACTGTGATAAAACCACACGCAGATCAAGCCCCTATTTGATCCAGAAGCAACCGAAGAGTAATTAAATGTCGACGTCCTAACTCGACAGACCTCATTCGATTCCTAGCTCTGCCACTTATTGACGAGTTAGCCTTTGGCAAACAATTTGACCTCCCCGTCGTAGACCAGATAATTGGCCCCTCATCCAGGTCCTCTGCCAGTCAACTTTGCAATTCCTTCTAGGGTGGACTTCTCTGTCTCTTGACTTGGCGTTTGGCCATGTGACGTGGCTTAGGTTGGCAGCTGAACTTCAAGAGTGAATTTAGTATAAGAATGTGAGCCTATCACTGAAATATCAAGGGCAGGGATGCATCTAGCCTCAGACACAAGCTAGGATCAGGCTCTCAATCCTTCTATGAAGTCTCAACAGTCTTCTTTCTCCATCCCCTCTGTCCATCTACCCTAGTCCCTCTTACTGCACCAAGCTTTCTCTGTCTTCCAGTGCCAATGGCAGGAAATCAACTACCAGCAGCATCCTCTCTTAAACCTCCTTGGTTCAATACAGCAGCAAACTAGCTAGAGCAGCTGTAGCACCTAAGTCCCAAGGTGAGTGAGGAGCCCACCATCAACCAATCCGGCATAGCCACAAAAAATGTGGGTACTTGACACACAGCATAAAAGTCAATCAAGAGAAGTGAAATGCAGCCTACACATGTCACTTGCCAAGCTAGGTGACTTGGCATGAGGCTGCTCTCTGCCGGGGGAGGAGGTACCATTTTCCTTGCACGAAAGCACCATCTGTCCAGAAGGGGCACCAAGTATGGCAAGGAGGGCATCTATACCTGAGGGGGAGAAGGGCTTGGCATGGAGTGTATCTCAGATAGTTGAGAAGCATGTCTACATGCAAGAGTGGCCCCACAAGGGGTGGGATGATTGATTAAGGAAATATATTCAAGACAGTGGGAGCCAGGATACTCACTGTCAAAAGCAGGGAGTTACAAATAAAGGAGAAAACAAAGTTGAACCATGTGTTGCTGAAATGGAATTAGAGGTAATGAACTTGTGATTTTTAATACATAAAAATACAGAAATAGAGATGTAAATGTATGTGTGTGTGCATATATACATACTGATATATGTGTGTGTATATATATATACATATATATATACACACACACACACACACACACACACACACACATACATAATCCCTAAATAGTTCTGCTGAATGAACAGATCTAGAAGCTGTAACATCTCACAAGCAATGAACACATCAAATGCCCAGATCTTGGTTTCTAAATGCCATTCTCCTCTAAAAGGAATCAAAGCTCCATGGCTCCTCTGCTCCTTAGCTAAATCCAGACCTGGGGCCAGCAAAGCACAAGATGAACCCAGAACTTCTTGTTCCAGTAAGGAAGCATTCAAATAATGATGGCGACACATATCAAAGGACACAGGAATCGGCTGAAAGGAACTCCCACTATCTAAAGGTGGGGGAAATTTGAGGATCAAAATGATGGTAGTAACATATTATAACCTACTAAATAAAACTGAAATCCATGTGTCCAAAAGTGGCATGATAAAAAAATAAGCTGAAAGTTTAAGAAGGATCTTAAAGGATCTATCCACAAAACAGTACAAAGGAGAAAAAAGAGTGACTTTACCCCGGAGAAGCCTGGCACCTGCTGCCTTTACCAGAGTGATTAAAGTTAACATCACCAGCAAGGGACATGTGGAAATCATGGGCCACCTGATAAGGTGCAGAGAAAGGAACAGAGCATCACTTCTGTTGATATTTCTGCCCTGACACATAACCTAAATCTAATTGTGAGGAAGCCTCAAAACACCCAAATTGATGGGCAATATACAAAATAATTGGTTTGTTACCTCCCAAATTATCAGGGTCATAAAAGTCCGGGAAAATCTAAGAAACTGTTGCAGAAAAAAAGGACGCTAACAACTAGCACATGATCCCAAATGGCTCCTTTTTCTATGGGGACAATCACAGCAAATCTGAATGGGGTCTGAGGAGTAGACAGGAGGGCTGTTATCAAAGCTGACTTCCTGATTTTGATGGATGTACCGTGACATTACAGGAGGATGTCCTTGTTGAGGAAATACACATACAGGAACTATACGTACAGGTGTTCAAAAATGACAAGGCACCGGGTTGGCAAAGAATTCAAACTGGTTCAGGGTGGGGGGTAGTTCTTTTACTTGTTATTGCTATTTTTTTCTAATTTAAAAAAGAAAAAAAGGCTTCTTTAACCTGTAATGTGAAGGGTGCAAGGAGGCTGCTGAAAGGGCTGGGTCCTTCGGAAGGTGGATGGGGACAGTCACTCAGAAAGGACACTGAAGTTGCGATGTACAAGAGAAGAAGCCACCACACAAACCAGCCGGAATAATAATTTTGAAGCTAATTTTAGAACAAACAGTACCATCACCATGTGACTCTTACACAATGTTTACTGAGTGCAAAGCAATGGTCTAGGTTCTTTCCATATCTTCACTCACTGATTCCTCACGACAACTTTACATAGAATTAAGTATTACCAACCAGAATTATTACTACACCCAGTTTAAAGATGAGGAAACTGAAACACAGATTTCCACTAACTCACCTGGGTCACAGAATGGTTAGTAACACAGCTAGGATCTGAACCTACTAGTCTTGGCTCCAGGATCTAGACTCAACAACTACATCACCAAGGTTACCCCAAGCAAGTAACT
Source organism: Prionailurus viverrinus (assembly GCF_022837055.1). Lineage (NCBI taxonomy): Eukaryota > Metazoa > Chordata > Mammalia > Carnivora > Felidae > Prionailurus > Prionailurus viverrinus. The sequence continues at coordinate 28,557,345 of NC_062562.1, read as the reverse complement.
GCATGAGGTGCTGAGGCAGCATGGAGCAGGACTGTGGGACCACCCCAGCCTCGAAGACTGGAGTAGGCAAGTCTACAGGTGAGAGTCTGGATTTTGCCACGCATGATGGGAAGATGTTTCTGAAATCAGGGAGACCCTTAAAAGGCTGTCACTGTATTTGAATTCTGGCAGGACAAAGTCAGTAAAAGAAGAGATGGAGAACGCTGGCCAGAGAGAGGAAAGATTTATAATTTGGAGTAAAGGCAACAGCACTTGGGTGACTATTCTAGACAGCCAGCCCATGAAACCTCCGTTTAAACAAAACTGTATTCACCATGCAATCACCATCCAAATTCCTTGGATCACATTGCATACAGAGACAGAAAAGTCACAGTACAGTGCCGGTGGTTTTCTGTTCTGGTCAACTCACAATTCCTTCCTTCCTCCCTTCCTTCTGGATGGTGGAGAGTAGGCAGAGAGAGAGAGAGAGAGAGAGAGAGAGAGAATCCCAAGCACTGTCAGCACAGAGCCTGATGCAGGGCTTCAAACTCACCAACCATGAGATCATGACCTGAGCAAAAATCAACAGTCAGACGCTCAACTGAGTGAGCCACCCTGGCACCTCCCCCACCCCCCCGTTTTTTAAAGTACGGAGAGCAAAGAACTCACCCCTACCCTCTTCTATTACAAGGCCTTCAGTCACCCAGTAATGGTTCATGTTTTAGTGAGGCTACACCACGTTCAGTTTAAGTAACCATTTCCCCCCATAATAAACAACGTCCAGTTCATTCTGATTTCATAGCTTTCCTCTATCCAAAGAGAATCTCTCTCCCACCGATGAAGTCATTTGTTCTCTCTGAATCTCATCAAAGATTGTACCTGGCACTGTAATTGGGAGGGTTTTAAATAGATAATTTAACCTTGAGAGGATGTTCATTTGACTCAACACATCCTTCCAATCTAAGAAACACACAAATTCTCTTTCACTTCAGCATGTCTTTCTTTCATTGTGACAGCAGTGCCGAGAAATTTATTTCAAGGAGCTAATTGAGCCACAAGGGAATATTAATACCTAAATATTGAAGCAATCCTGATGCTCTGCTTAAAGGGAAGCCAGATTTGCGAGATGAAAGGTTCCAAAATGTCTCTGGTCTATGCCTTTAAAAAAAAAAAAAAACGTGTCTTTAGCATATTTTCATCTCTTTGCATTAAGTCAGAAAGTAAAAGGTACAGTTGATTTCTCTTAAACATGAAAAAAAAAAAAAAGCTCTTTGCTTTCTACTGCCAGTAATTGCATCTGCTAGAATGCCACTAGGTTTTTTGAGTGTCCTGGTCTAAAGGTTGTGATTTTCTTCACTTTTGAATATGGAGGCATAAATGCTCTTTCAAATCTTTGACAGTTCTAAGTGTATCCCACTCTGCAGTGCGGACTCTGGGTAATAGAAACAGCATTTCACACCGCAGGTCGGAAATTATACAGGGGTGAGCAGGACAGCGAAGAATGGAGGGACACAGCTGACCCCTTCTGTGTCATCCTCACGTTCACGACAAAGGCTGCTCCATCAAACGATTACAAGTACAAAAAAAAATTAATTCCAGGAACCAGAGAATTCAGAACGAGTAATAGGATCCCATTCCCCCCCCCCCCAAGCTGATATCATCAAATTCTCTCACATGATTTACAACCTGGCAATCTATCTCTTTCCATTGATTATCCTGCTATTATGGGATATAACTGCTCTCTGCCTGTTCCAAGAACTCTAAAGTGTTGCACTGAGAATACACTAATGCACCTTTAATGCAGAGAAGACAGAGGGGGAACAAAAACACCTAAGGAACAAAATAGGCTGGAGAATGCATCAAGCTGAAGTTCCTTTCAAAAGCAGTGGAGAAGTTAACAGCTTTTCAAGGAGGCAATCAAGCAATTCATGCCCAGCAGCTACCAAAGCCTCGAGGCATTAACATTTCTAATTGGAAACAGGCCCCAGGCTACACTGAACCGGAAGCAGGATGCACCTCACTTTGGGCAAAGGCCATCCAAGAAAACAGCATCTGAACCTGACCAAATTGCAAAGTCACTACCAATGTTACAGGAAGAAGCTTCCGATTCCAAGACGCTGGCCAGACAAGCTTTGTAAAGGAGAGCCTTCTCTGGTGGTTGGATTATATAAGGCAGTTCATCAAAACCTTAATGGTGGGGTTGGCAAATTCCAATTCACAGCCCCTTTCTGTATGGTCTTCAAGCTAAGAACGGTTTTTATAATTTTAATGGTTGGGGTAAAAAAAAAGAATATCTTGTGACACATGAAAAATATGTGAAATTCAAATTTCAGTGTCCATAAATAAAGTTTCATTGGAACACAGCCATGCCCGTTCACTGACGTATGGTCCATGACCACCCCTGAGCTGTAATACAAACGAGATATATGGTGTGCAAAGCCAAAGATGTCTACTCTCTGGCTCTTATAGCAAAGTTTGCCAAACCCTGCCACAAATTCATCCGCAAATTTCAAGAAAACAGTTCCAAATAAACTAAAGGCCCACTAGAAAAATGTAGTTACTAATCAAAGAAATTGTTCTTTACCTTCTAAATAGGCTCCCTTCTCAGAAAACTCAGCAGCAATGACACAACGTACATAAAGTCCCCCAGAAAAGCTTTCAAGTTTGCTGACTTGGTAGCCAAGACAGTGGTTAGAAACAAAGCAGGAAAAAGATGAAAATAAAAAATGATGATGAACGCACTGCATTGGCCAGTTTGTGTACATGATTCCATTTCATCCGCAGAGCCGGGTTCTGAGGAACGGTTACCCCCATTTTACAGATGAACAGATTGAGCCCCAGAGAACTTGTCCATGGTCCTCATGAGGTCCTCACAAGGTCACGGCCATAGATGGCGTCTTCGGAGGTCCAGCCCAGGTTTCAATGGCTCTAAACCCCATACTTGTAACAATTTCAAAATGTTTGGAATTTCTGTTCACATACTCATACTGTCTTTGTACTTCAGAAAAAAAGAATGAGACAGTAAGGCAATAAACAACATTTAAGTGAAGGAAATGAGAGAACTACCTGCCTTCGAAAGGAATGGTCATTTAACGGAGAAATGTTTGTCTTATTAAATGCTGCATGCTTTGGTGTTGGGCTCGTAAGTAACAATCAGTTCCTGTACTTACTATCACCCTGAGTACGGCCGAACCCATCTAGGCAAACACACTATATAATATCTTTATCCATCTGCTCTGAAGACTGCTGGCTACAGCCCAGCATCCTTGCCCCATGGAGACTCCATCCCCCATGCTCACCTCCTAGGGCAATTTTTTATACCCGGTAATAAATCACTTGTAATCTCAGAGCCATTGACACTACACCTACCAAATGGTTCAGGTCTTCCAAAATCTCTTACGAAAGCCTGATGCCACAGCCAGTGGTAGCATTATAGGTTTTATTACCATTCTTGTGATGCTGTCTAATAGCACACATACACAGCACGTATAGTGTGTCAGGCACTGTTCCAAGTGCTTTAAAAGGGCCCATGCATTAAACTGTTAATCCTAACATCCTTACGAGGGCAGCACTATAATTACTTTTATTTTATAGATCAGGAAATGGAGGCACCAAGAAATCCAGCAATTTGCCAAGGACCCACAGCCAGTAGGTGGCAGAGCTGGGATTTGAACCCAGAAGTGTGGCAACAGGGCTCACACTGCTTACCACATTACTCAGTGCCTCTCTGTGCTAAATCAAAATAATAATAATAATAATAATAATAATAATGATAATAATAGTGTGAATATCAATTGTGCATGAGCAAGCCTACCTATATTATCAATAACACAAGGGCGGTCTTTAATTTTTAACAACTGGAAAAACGTTGGGAAGAATAATCTGCATAAACTGACAGAAATAAGAAAACATCTTAAAGTACAAGATTAGTCCTTATTAAACCAAGAAAGAGGAGGAGGAGGAGGAGGAGGAGGAGGAGGAGGAGGAGGAGGAGGAGAACAAGAAAAAAATAACATCTGGAACTTTTAGAGATGGTGGGTTGCTTCCAGTGGATTTACCTTCAGAGCACAGGTCAAGCAGGAACTCCTTTCTGTTTTGCCCTCGTCTAAGAGCCTAAAACTCTTTACACCAAACACAACTTGGCCCTTCCTTGAAGGGTGACGCTCTTTCCATAATAAAGATGTAGCGACCTGAAGAACAATTTTCATAAATGGTCAAGGCCATAGTTTAGTTATTATTAATCCTTCTCTAATCTTCTACAGAGAGTAAAGGCCTCAGTTCGTGTTCAGGAGGAATCTGACCACAAACCACTGACAGCAAACACAAGGTCTGCTCACCACTCAGGGCACCCATGACAATTGTAATTGATGAGGTTTCTCTTTCTTCCCCGTGAGCCCCTCCTTCTCAAGAGAAAGATGGCGTATTCTCCTAAGATACTATTCCAAGGGAGCAGTAGCAAGGGATCAGAGTAAAGACAGAAGAAGAAACCCCTTCCATCATCTAGCCCCGAGGCAGTGACAGCCCAGCCCAGCATCAGGGAAGGCATTCTTTATGACCAATAGTTCAGGGGGTCTACAAATGGAGGGGGTCTCTCCCCTAGTCCTAGTCCTCTCAGGCCAAGTCATGCTGCCTTAACCAAGAAAGAATTCTTTATGTCAAACAAAAGAACTTCAGTGGAAGACTAGGCTTCAGGGCTGGTGGATTCAGCCCTCCAAGGATGTTAACAAAAATCCAGGTTCTTCCCTTCTTTTCCAGGTAGGGCCTCAAAGCTGACTTCATCCTCAGGCTGAAAGCAAGACACCTGCAGCAGTAGGAGGTGCGACATCCCAACCCTACCCAGAGCACGGAGAGTCCACAGCTTCTCTGGCTTCAAGGTAAAATGCAGCTTTCCATGAGAGGGCCCCGCAGACACATCTTCCCCTCCCATTGGACAGAGTCCGATCACATGGCCAACCCTGAACCAATCACTAATAAGGGATGGAAACCAAATAAACCGAGCCCTGGAGCTAGAGCTTGTCTTTTCCCCAGCTCTGAGGGTCCAGAGAGGAGGGTGGACCCTGTAAAAAACTGAGGCTCCATTAGGAAGAAGGACTTGGATGCTGCAAGGCATCAAACAGCATCCACAACAGGCCTTCTGACCTGGGCAAGACGCACACCAGAGACCAAAATTGGCCACTGAGAGGACGACCCTGGCCAAAAGACAAATTACTTCAGCCTTCATGCTGTAATAAAAACTGAAGTCATTTGAAAATTTTTAAGTCAGAAGTAATTCAGTAAAATGTAAGATCTCTAGCTTCTCTTGAAACATTGGAATGTTCTAACACTGGCTCCGATTCCCTCAGGGCCACAATCAAGCGGAACAGAGCTGGCCCCAGAGGAAAGGCAAGTGGTGTGCACATGTCCATAGTCCTGCCACTCCCTCTGGCTCTGCTCCCTCCTTTACTTTAGCTTCCCGAGCCCAGATGGCATCTATTTGCGTTTGCAATCTCAACATCAGCCATCACAGAAACCAAGGGGAGAAAGTAAGCCCTCAACCTGGAGGAATGTCCACCTCGGGGCCTCTTCAAGGACCATTCAATTCCAAGGAGAAGCAGGGGGAAAGGCAGGTTAATAATAAAAAATTTCTAGCCACATCTCAGATCCCTCTCCCCCAAAAAAGTCATATAAGATTTAAAGAGTTTATGGAGCTGCCTTTCTGTGGTAAAGAAAAATCCTATAAAATGAGAACATCCAAGTGATCCAGCTCAGTGCTGTCTCAGATTTAGTGCGTTTGATGCATCTGGCTAGCATTTGGCCCCAGGCATTTCAGTTTTAATGAATCCCAAAGAACACAGTTTTGATCCGATTTCTTGAATTCACGTGGCATTTTCTCAGGACAATATTCAGAAGTCTTCAAAGGAGACCCGTGTCAAGAAGACAGAGGATTTTACGCTAATATGAAAACCTACCGGGGACTGCCACTTACCCAAAGCTTTTGTTATGTCACCGATGGCTGTCCATACCACTTCTGTTTCACCAGCTGTGGTGTTGAGGAGGGAAGGATAAGGAATACCAATTATACCAAAAATGACCCCTGAAATTATACCAAGATGATCCATTAGGCTGTTATCTATCACTCCAGGTTCCAAACTGGGTATTTGTTATTTTCACCTGACAATGTTCCCTCTCTCTTCCCTTGGCAAAGCCCCCTCTTTCCTAAGAGGAAGCTATTGCAAGAGCCTTTTAGGCTCTTACTCTTGCCTCAGTCACAGTGGTGGGGACATTATCTGAGCCTGGCCAATTACTGGTCTAGCCAAATCTGACCCAAGTCTTGATAATTAAGCGTAAGGCATGATAATATGGTGTCTAGACTCAGGAACTAAGTTTCCTTCCTCAGAAATAAGGAGACTGTAAGTCTGTAGGTGTTAGGGGTGTGAGGGTGGCTATCTGTCAACACCACAAGAGCTACCAGAAGGGGATATTAAAAAGGGACGGAGGGGGCCCTCATAACATGGTTTGAAAACCTGTATCCGGCCATGCCTGAACCCACTACACCCTGGTGCTGTGGCACTAGTAGGTTCTATCTGCTTGAACTACTTTGTGTTGACTTCTCTTCCTTCCAAATGAAAACGCAATTTTTTTTTTTTGAAATTCAGAATATTCAAATAATAGAAAACAGAGGCATCAGAGATGAAGCCAGAGGACTGGGACTCTACATGAGGAACCTACATAGCTTTATACTAATCATGAGGACTGGTGAAGCAGATGAAAATCATACAAAGCCAGCCACAGTTTGAACACTCAGTGAACTCAAACTGTGACTTGTTCATGAACTATGTGGAGATATTTAGCTAAGGTAAGGGAGGGAATACGGGGGAATAACATGGGTCCAAACCCAAAAGGGTGGATAAATTATTTTACCAGATAAGGTAAAAGAATTCCAAGATGGCCTCTGTGACCTCATCCTTGTGTTGTGCCCTGCAGAATCCCCTTCCCTTGGGCAGAAGTGAAACCGAAAACTTTCTTCTAGCCATTACAAATGGCAACAGGAAAATGGATTTTGTAGATGTAATTTAATCTCTCTTATCAGCTGACTGTAGATTAATGAATAGGGAATTTATCCTATGTGGGCCTGACCTAATCAGGTGAATTTTTGAGAGACTAGAAGCAGTCACTCTCCTGTTGGCCTTGAAGAAGCAAACATCCAATGTTGTAGAGATGGCCACAGAGCAGGCAAAGGCAGGCAGCTTTTAGAAGCTACGGCCTCAGGGGCACCTGGGTGGTTCAGTCAGTTAAGCATCTGACTTCAGCTCAGGTCACGATCTCAAGGTTTGTGGGTTCAAGCCCCACGTCAGGCTCTGTACTGATAGCTGGAGCCTGGAGCCTGCTTTGGATTCTGTGCCTCCCTCTCTCTCTTCCCCTCCCCTGCTCGTGCTCAGTCTGTCTCTCAAAAATAAATGTTTTTAAAAAAAGAAAGAAGCTAAGGCCTCAGTCCTACAACCACAAAGAACTGAATTCAGCCAACTATTAGCAAGCTTGGAAGACGACCTTCAGCTTCAAATGAGACCACAGCCCTGGCCCACTTCCTTGATTTCAGCTGGAGCAGAGGACCCAACTAATTCCCGGGCTCCTATTCCATGGTTACTGTGAGATAATAAGTTTTAGGTCACTCAGTTTTAAGTCACTGAGTTTGTGGTGATTTATTACACCGCAATAGAAAACAAAATACACCAGACAGGCTCAGGGTTGTCACCAACTAGGAAAATGGTGGAGACAGAGGACCTTGTGACTTTTTAAGGAAGCCTGGCCATGGAGGATTCTAGAGCCTTCTAGGTCTGAGAGCTGAGCTGTCAGTATCGATTGACAAGTCATAAACCATCTCTTAGCCCAGTCTTTGGTACATCACTAGGGCTCTCTCAATACTTTCTAACTGAATGAGAAAATGAATACGCACAGGTCTAACACCTCAACCAACAAGAAGGATGAGGAATGGTATGTGCCCATGTATCAGATGTGGACTTTGCTGGAAGGACAACATGGGAGCGTGCAATGAGAAGGGTCTTTGGTCCAGAGGGACATGGGCTCCTATCTCAGTCATTCCCTTTACCGGCTCTGTGCTCCTGGTCAGTACACAAAAGTCATTGTATCACCCTATGGTCCCATTTTCTCATCTACACAAGCCTTGGTGCCTGATTCTGTAAAGTTTATAAAACATTTTGCACATCCTTCTTCTCTCCTACTATGCCACAATTAACCCTCCACATGGATTTGGCACAGCTAATAGGGCTCTGGGGAAATCAGATTCATGACAAGTAAGTTGACTGAAGCCAGTGGTATTTGGATTCAAATACCTGATATGCTATCTAGGACAACAGCTCCAATTCGCCCAGAGCCAAACTCCTAACTTGTTCAATGGGAATAATGGTACTTACATTACAGGGTGGCTGAAAGGGTTCAATGAGAACACATGTGGTGAGGGGGGAACCCTAGTATACAGTAAGCCACTAAGTTATTATATATGTGGGCTCTTATGTTTACTTTTATTATTTGAGCTGCCAAATGCAAGGTGTCCCAAAACTCAATGTAGAGCCACTGGAGGCCATGAGGGGTTGAATTGTGTCCCCACAAAACGATATGTTAAAGTCCCAACACCCAGCATTCCAGAATGTGGCCTTATTTGGAACTAGGATCATTGGAGTTCATACTTCCTACTGGAAGGACCCTCGATCCAATATGACTGGTATCCCTATAATAAGCAGCAAGAGGCACAGAAGGAAGATGGCCATGTGAAAACACACACAGACTCAGGGAGAAGGCCACGTGCAGATGAAGGCAGAGAACAGAATGATTCACGTACAAGCCAAGGACTGTCAGCAAGGACCAGAAACTAGGAAGTGGCAAGGAACAGAGTCTCCCTCAGAGCCTTAAAAAAGGAACCAACCCGGCTAACAACTTGACTTTGGACGTCTAGTCTCCAGAACTATGAGGCAATCATTTTCTGCTGTTTTCAACCACCTAGTTTATGGTACTTTGTTATGGCAGCCCTAGCAAACGAGTAGAGCAGGGCCCCAACCAGCGGTACATTTGTAAAGATTTTGCCATCCAGCTCCGGGAGAGGGGGTGGGTCTGTACCATTTGCTGATTACCATGGTATAAACATTCCCAGAACAGCTCATTTCAAACTACCAATGTGACATCACTAAATGTGAAACAGGTAAAGGATGACCAAAGCACATCATCGTACAGCATTGTTTTTAACTTTATTTACTTTGAAAGAGAGAGGGAGAGAGAACAGGAGCAGGAGATGGGCACAGAGAGGGAGAGAGAGAATTCCAAGTAGGTTCCGCATTGTCAGCACAGAGCCCGATGCGGGGCTCGAACTCAAGAACCACGAGATCATGACCTGAGCCGCAATCAAGAGTCAAGACACTTAACCGACTGAGCCACCCAGGCGCCCCTCATCGTACAGCATTTCTACCACACAAATACAACAGACAAAAACTCAAGACCACAGATATAACAGTGAGATGTATTAACATAATTAGGAAATGAGGAGTCTGAGGTATTTATTACTTCTAAGTGTAACTTAATTATAAGTTTACGTAAGTTTATCCTTTAAAAAGATGATGTTTAATTTCATAACCAGCTCACAAAATTCCTGGTAATGTAGCAATCCGTTCTCATGAGCCTGCACAAAGGGCTCCCTGACCAGGGAAAGGTTGCTTATCAGAGTGCACGAGAAGCCCACAAAGCATGAATCTTCCACCCTTACAGGTCTAAACTACTCCTGGCCCTGGGAGTATGGTCATCAAAACCAAGCCCCTCTGCAGAAGTGGGGTCACGCTTGCTGTCAGATGGTAATAGACAGCGTTCGGTTAATTAAGCAGGTTTTAGTGCAGCTAAAACCCTGGGCCTATCTTCTCGCTGATCCCATAAAGCATTTGTGGCAGTTTGGTTTTTAACCAATACAGGAGTGATTTGAAATCAATTTCCCCTCTCCTTGATGAACAATGGACCATTTAGTGTGACCCCCAGAGAAAATTAGAAGCCCACGTACGTGAGCCCCGGCTGCAGGGCGCTCCACGACTCCAACCCAAAGCTGGACACGTGCCTGGTACCACCCTGTGGAAGGTGGTCTTATTCCCCTCGGAACTGCGTTCCACCACAGGCTTGGGTGCCTGAACCCCTCTCTTTACAAGGTGGCGGCGACCGTATTTTATCCTTCTTATTCGGCCAACACATGTATAGTGAACCACAGACATGCACTAGGCACTGTGGAGAGCCAAGAGAACAAGAAAAGATACAGCCACAGCCTCTCTGGGACACACAGGCTGGCAAAAGGCTAGGAGGGCCTGAAAAAGGAGCCTAATGCGGGTTCTTATTAACAAAGTCACAGAGAGACCTCTGTCCAATTAGGCAACTTCACGCTGCATCGAAATGCTGGAAATTCCACCACTATTTCCTAGTCACATGACCCTGGACAACTTGAGCCTTAGCTTACTATAGGTCCTAACAGTACCTGCTCTTAGAGGGCTACTGTTGGGTCCAACTGAGATATGCAGGAGAGCAGGTTGTCTGTCCCCTGCGTCCCAGACACCACACGCTTCGCTTTACTCCATGTCAGTTTTCTACAGTAGGTCTATTTAAAATAGGTGACACAATGTGGCACCTGGCTGGCTCAGTTGCCGGAGCGTGCAATTCTTGATCTCGGGGTTGTGAGTTTGAGCCCCGTGTTGGGTGCAGAGATTACCGAAAAATAAAAATCTTTTAAAAAATAATAAATCAAATGAATATAATAGGTAGCACCCAACCCAACTCCCCACCTCCAACAACACCTGATTCTTCTTAATCATATTTTCCTTTTTCTTGACACTCATCACCTTCTAGCATGTTGTTTCCCCCCACCCACCCTGCCACCCCCTGCAATCAAACACAAGCCCGCAAAGACAGGTATTCTTAGTTACATCACTTTTTCAAATACAAAGAACAGGGCATAGCACAAAGGAGGCACTCAATAAGCAGGAACAATGGACGGATGCATGAATGAATGAAAACTAAAAACTCTTATGGAAGAGCTTATATCGCATGGATCTTTAAATCTCCAACACCTTACAGATTACTTACTCCCAACTTCTGTTGAAGAAATGAACAGAAGAATATACCGTGCACACTGACTTGAGGTATACCTGACATGTATGGAATCTAAAAAACAACACTAACAGGGGTGCCTGACTGGCGCAGTCAATAGAGCGTGCAACTCTCGATCTTAGATTTTAAATTCGAGCCCCACGTTGGGTGTAGAGATTACTTAAAAATAAAACCTTCACATAAATAAATAACAACAATAACAGCAACAAACCCCCCAAAGCTAATAGGTACAGAGAACAGACTGGTGGTTAACAGAGATGGGGCTGAGGGAGAGGACCAAATAGGTGAAGGGAGTCAAAAGATACAAACTTCCAGTTATAAAATCAGTAAATTGCGGGGATGTAACGCAGAGCATGGTGACTACAGTTAATAGCACAGTATTGTGTATCTGACAATTGCTAAGTGAATAAATCTTACAAGTTTTCATCAAGTGGGACACCGGGGTGGCTCAGTCAGTTAAAGGAGGCTTCAGACTCTGGATTTCGGCTCTGCTCATGATCTCACAGTTCGTGAGTTCAAGCCCCACCTCAGGCTCAATGCAGAGCCCGCTTGGGATTCTCTCTCTCCCTCTCTCTGCCCCTCCCCTGCTCATGCTCACTCTCTCTCTCTCAAAATAAATAAATAAACTTAAGCAACATTTGCAAAATAATTTCCACTGCTGAAGGTAACTTGAAAATAACTCGATATGGGGCGCCTGGGTGGCTCATTCGGTTAAGTGGCTGACCTCGGCTCAGGTCATGATCTTGCGGTCCGTGAGTTCGAGCCCCGCGTCGGGCTCTGTGCTGACAGCTCAGAACCTGGAGCCTGTTTCAGATTCTGTGTCTCCCTCTCTCTCTCTGACCCTCCCCTGTTCATCCTCTGTCTCTCCCTGTCTCAAAAATAAATAAAACATTAAAAAAAAGAATTTAAAAAAAAAAAAGAAAAGAACTCGATATGAAGACATTTTTTTTTCTTTTGCCAAAACAAACAAACAAACAAACAAACAAACAAAACCCATCTGACCACTTTCATCTAATTAGAGATTACCATCTGGGGTAGTGAGGAGGTCAGGTTCAAAAGTCAGTGTACAAGGTTTTAGCAAGAGCCAAAATTACCCTTGACAAATCCCTTGAATCACTCAAAAAGTACAATCTATATTTTATGTCAAAATACAGTACACAGATTGTGTAATGCCAACAGCTGCCACCCACTGAGCTGGATTAAGGTAAATTAAAGTTTTCATGCAGGTGACTGGGATTTATGATTTTCCATACCCAGAAGAAAACAGGAGTATAAGATTCTAAAATGTTCTGATCATCTGCAGGGTTTGCTCTATTTTATTCTATTATAAAATCTCTACAGCCTGCACAAACATGAAAACATTTGTTTGCTGTGATAAGAAACACAAGAGATGTGAAAGCACCTAGAAAAAAACCGTAAAATGCAGTTAAGTGTTTACTAAGTTTGAATCTGTAGATTGCAGACTTGAAACCACTCTTGAGATTTTAGAAACACACAAAATCAGCCATAAAATCTATCTGTTAGGAACTGAAGTCTCAAAATCATATATATCCTAGCCCCGGTACCTAACCCCCAGTGCCTTGGAATATGACCTTAGTTAGAAACAGAGTCATCTCAGAAGTAATTAGTTAAGAGGCAGTCATTAGGGTGAACCCTAATCTAATATGACCAGTGTCCTTACGAAAAAGGGGAAATGTACCCACAGACAGGCACACAGGAAGAACGCCAGGTGAACATAAAAACAGAGATCAGAGTGATGCTTCTACAAGCCAAGAACACCAAAGAGTGCCAGCAAATCACCAGAAGCTAAGGAGAGAGGCATGGGAGACATTCTCCCTCACAGCCCTCAGAAGGAAGCAGTCCTGTCCACATCTTGATCTTGGACTTGTAGCCTCCAAAATCGTAAGACAGTACATTCCTGTTTAAGTTACCCAGCCTGCGGTAGCTTGTTACGACAGCCCTAGCAAACTAATATCACACAGAAGCTCACATTTTCTCCCGTGGCCCCAGTAGATGCCACTGCACCCATGTTCTCGGGCACCGGTCTCATGACTCTTAAGTGGCGTTACAACTTAACTGATGCCTGAGTTTTTGGAACGTGTCTGGTATCTCTCCACCCTATCATCAACTAACAATAAACCCAAAAATAAGAGACAGGAAGGGGACAGCACAGGATGACCAACTGCAAGTCTTGATTCACAGATAAAAAAAAAAAAAAAAGTCTCCAAACTAAAAAGAGACACTAGCTGAACTGCCTTGCTCAAGCATGAAAAACCGTTCTTCTCAATTCCTCTACTTTGTTGGCCCACTCCTTTTCTTCCCATGGTGAATAAAAACACCCAAGGGGAAATGCGGACCCATTCATCAACATTCCTAGCCAGACAGTGAGCCACTTAATGGCTTTATCGATCCCTTGTTTTGCTCTACATTATGTGTTACATTGGCTCAAGCAGTCCATACAAGAAGAATCAAGATGGTGTTGGCATAAAGGCATTATTTCATTTTAAGCTTGTTACCACCGAGACCAGTCAACCCTGAACAGAAGTAGCCGAGTTTCAAAACAAGCATGTGCAAAATTTCTATTCATTCCATGCCAATAGCTCCTTCCCATGGCCAATGCCCCTTGGTTTCAAAGCCCTATCTTCGCTGGTAAAGAAAAGCAAACTGTAGCAACAACTGTGCCCTTTAAGTGGATTTTTCATGCTAGGATAATGTTTTGTTTTGTTTTATACTCCAAGATAATGGTTCCAAATGCTTTAAGGGGATAAAGTTCTTATTAGTAAAATGACTCTAATTACAACTAACACAAACCACTGTCTCTCCATTTTCACATAAATATCAATACATGGCAAAATAAAATGATTAAATGAATCACAAAACCTGTCAAAGAAATACAGGATCTTCAATGTCTTTGCAGATTTATCCATCATAACTGATTAAATTAAACATGATATAGTCAAATAATACGTAGGCTTGTTAAATTTATTAATGACTTAACACCAAACTCAACATGGTAAGAGCACTAAATAAATCAGACCCTTTAACAACTCGGCTGCCTTAGAAAATGTGGTCAGTTGGCAGTATTCTATAGTTAACAGATAGGGAAAGTGAAATTTGACATTAAATGTTCTACACCATTATTTTCTTCAATCCCATATACAGTTACTAAAAGTTGGATTAAGTAGCATAAAAACCTTGAGCAGAAAAAAAAAAACAAACAAACCCACAAACCTTGAGCAAATTATTCAATTCTGAAAAACAGTTGAGACCATAAATTCACATGTATGCAATTACCATTTTTGATCATCATTCTATCTTTCAAAGAAAAAACAATCAGGAGCTAGGTAGGAACTCAAGAGGCACGGATTTCAAACCATTCCACTACTAACTCACTGTGACCCTGAACGGGTATTCTCATCAGGAATAACAAGGGTTGGACTCCATCAAAAACAAAGACCTCATTTTAAAACCTAAGGTGGTTCAGTCAGTTAAGAGGCCAATTTCAGCTCAGGTCATGATCTCACAGTACACGGGTTGGAGACCTGCGTGGGGATCTGTGCTGATGGCTCAGAGCCTGGAGCCTGGAGCCTGCTTCAGATTGTGCTCTCCCTCTTTGTCTCCCCCTCCCCGACTTGCACTGGTGCTCATGCTCTCTCTCTCAAAATTAAATAAACATTAAAATTAAAAAATAAAATAAATAAAATCTAAGGTGGCAAGAGTCTTATGCACTGCCCCCCAATTATTTGTCAAATAAATAAGGCATTCCATGTGCTGCACATTCTGTGCTTTAATCAGAGAAATCAGATTTGAAGAACAGATTCTATGCTTAAAAAACAAAGTCTGAAAAACACTGGTGAAATTTGGTCTTTTTGTTTCTGTTTTGGGTTTGTTTTTTTTTTTCCAAAATAGTCCTGTTACTTGTAGAAATGAATTAATTATGTATGTTGTTCCACACTCACAACTAATGTGAACTTAAAGTAAAATTCCACTTATTTTTAAGCTAAATGCAGATATCCAGTGTTTTCACATACAAAGGAAAAACAGGGTTGAGACCAATTTTAGGGAGTTCACAAGTAAGAAGGTAATCACAGATAAATGTTTGCCCTATCTAAGCATTTCAAAAGAAGCAACTTATGAAGAATAATTCTGTCTGAATATGTCTTTTGGAGAAAGGTACCCGAAAAGTGATCTAAAAGGCATACATTTTGGGGCACCTGGGTGGCTCAGTCAGTTAAGCATCCAACTTCAGCTCAGGTCACAATTTCACAGTTCTTAGGTTCAAGCCCCATGTCGGGCTCTGTGCTGGCAGCTCAGAGCCTGGAGTCTGCTTCAGATTCTATGTCTCAGTCTCTCTGCCCCTCCCCCTCTCACACTCTGTCTTGCACTTTCTCAAAAATAAATATTAAAAAAAATAAAATAAAAGGTATACATTTTCCATATGCTGAAACCAAACAGAAATTGAGATGTTCAAGTATTTTTTCAAAATTAATGGTCTCCCTGCCTAAATAGATTTTGCTTTAAAAGTGAGCTATGTATAGGGGCACCTGGGTGACTTAGTTGAGCATCCAACTCTTGATTTCAGCTCAGGTCATGATCCCAGGGTCGTGGGATGGAGCCCTATATCTGGCTCTGTGCTGGGCATAGAGCCTGCCTAAGATTCTCTCCCCTCCCTCCCCCCACATATTTGTCTCTCTGTCTCTGTCTCTCTCTCTCTCTCTCTCTCTCAAAAAAAAAAAAAAAAAAGTGAGCTCTGTATAAATTAAGTGGATTAAAAAAAAAGCTTTCTTTTCAAAAAATATTTTCAATTTTTCAAGCTTTGCTAAAGAATACAATGGCACTAACATTTTAGTCAGTAGCTGCCTCAGACTTTGTTTACTTACAGAAACTTAAGTATAAAAAGAAATACAACATATCAATTTTCTAATCTTTGACCCTCATAGGAACACTAGCTGGATTTCTTGCCCTCTGTATAAACCAGCTATAAACCTGATGGACTCTAAGACCCATATCCAGTCATGTATGGAAATCTGAGACTCCGTCCCACCTACAGCTTCCCAGCTGCTGTGTGTATATAAATGGTACTCCACCTACTCCTTATGAACATGACACTAATTGTTTCATTTAGAAGAGTCAAGGCCTAGGGCCAAACTGCCAAGTTATAAATAAAATTCCCTGACACCTTCCCTCGCATACCCATAAGAAAATACCCCTTTACCCTACTTCTGACCTCAATCCTTTTACTAGAACTGCAACATTGTTCACACATCTTGTAGAGCGCCCAAAGGTAGAGGACACATTCCCAGGTCGAAGAAAGGACACCTTGGACTTTTTAGTTTTAGTTCAGGCAACTTCTTTGAGCAGCTACGTTAACACTATACAATCCAATTTTCCTTCCCATCTGCAAGTGATAGGAAGTACAATTTAATAAATTGATTGTAATGTGAATATGACTGGGCGGATCCTACCATCCACCTATAGCGGAAACAAACATTCATCAGCAAAAACACAGACAGCAAAGCTTCTAGGTTCAGGGTACAAAGGAAATACCCCATGCCTTGCTCGGTTCCATCCGGGGAGGTGGGAGATTATCCCTGCTCTGTGTACCCAGCCACATGCCGCATGACCAGATGGAAACCAAAAACCATACTCTCATCTGTGTTTTGACTAAATGACAAACATCTGTAAACAAACAGACAGGCTTTCTCACTTTTCATCGGGATTAAGAAAAACTTCATTTTCCCACAACAGATTAAAAACGGTCAAAAGAAAAAAAATGCACTAATTGTAACAATTCCCTGTCGATTTCAGACCTTAGCCATGCTTATATCAGACCAGTTCTGTTGTAACATCGTGTTTCTTCCTGCAAGCTATTTCCCCAAACACACTGTGCAGATTTTTCTGTCATGCTTTATTGGTAAGAGTCAGGCTTGAAAGGAGGACTGCCAGATTATTAGCATAGTATAAATTACAGCCATGCAAAGCGCTTTTGGATGTTGGCTCCACTGACCCCACCAGCCAAAAGGTAGATTTGAGGCTTAAACTGCTGTCCCAAGGACCTGGCACAAAGTAGATACTTAGTAAGTATTTGCCAAAGCCAGCAACACTCTACCTAACAAACACAAAACATCATCAAGTCTTGGGTGTGCTTCAATAGAAATAATTGATTTGGACACAGGAGAGAGTATAAAAGGGACGCACGGAGGGCCTTCAGAAGCGTCTCTTGTCCTCTACATAAGCTGCATTTGCAATCTCTGCCTCTCTTTTGCTTGGACTCCCAATGTCTGATAGCTACAATTAAGGCTTGACCTACTTTACTTGAGCCCATTAACATGCCAGCCAACAAGTCAATTCATACTTGGTCCGCTCAGAATGGAAGAAATGTCCATGTAACTCACAGCCCACAGCTGCACCCTGCATGGGCTATAATGCAGAGCTCTGCACTGTAATCCTGCAGTTGCCTCCTCCCAGATGAGCATTTTCATCCTCTCTTTGTGTTTAAATCCATTTTGGTCCACAGCATTCTGACTAGCCCATGCTGGGCAGAGAACAGGCTTGCAAAGACTTGTTGATCCCACCCTAGTACTCAGGAATAGGCTGGATACTCCGTTAAGAACCATGCCTAGTACACAGTTTAGACTCTGGTTTCAAAGTTATATTTTTTTAAAGTAATTTTATAAATCAATACACATTCATTACATGCCACAGTGAACACCCTGAGATGCATCTCTTTTTTTTTTCTTTAAACACAGCTGTCCATCCACTGCCTACATTGCTGATAAAGCTCTAAATGATTAAGGAAAAAAAGAGAATTTGTTTGCCGTGATAATACACAGATCTGTGTATCTTTCCAATTGCCTTCAAGGTTGAAAGAAATGAAGTCTTGATGAGTACCAGCTAGCTATTAATTAGATTTAGGAGCAACAAAATAATACTTCTCCAGCACTTTAAAGAACGGAGAACAGCTACAGAGCTCAGCAGAATTTTTCTTTCTGTGTTTTGGTTTTCCTGGCCCCTTTTCTAATTCCTCTCCTCATTAAAAATGCCTCGATCTGAAAGGAAATGAAGAGAACAAGAGCTGATGAGTAAATGCAAGTGATTATTATAAAAACCTCATTCATCTATCTCTAATTTTCAAAACCCATTTCATTTTGTTTGGCTAAGGAAAGGAAAACTGTATACACAGCTTCCTTCGAAGGAAGACTTTAAGCCTTCAGCAGTAATTCCCACCCATGTTACCACAGCTGTTTTGACTGCGAGCAAAATTTTGATCACCTTCTTCATTTTATTTTTAAGGTTTTATTAAGTAATCTCTACACCCAACGTGGGGCTTGAACTCACAACCCTAAGGTCAAGGGTCGAAGGCACTACCAGCTGAGCCAGCAGACCACCCTCACCTTCTTCCTTTTTTTAATCTCATAACGTTTACTTAGTTAACAAAGGAAATGCTGATTCCTGGGCTGAAAGTAAAATGGAGAGCTTCCAAAAAGCAATTCACCACCGTGGGGCCCGTCTTGAGAGACAGCTTTAGGGTTCCAAAGGTATCTGTCCTGATGGGGAGCAGAGGTGCCTGGTGTGTGTGTGAGGAAAAGCTGCAACGAGGATGGGTGTACAGATGTGGCCAAGCTGTCCCGGACCTCTCTCGGCCCATGGTTTCTCCTACATCCATGTGCACAGGGGGCACCGAGGGGGGTCTGAGACTCTCGAGATCCTGCATTTCTAACAAGTGCCCAGGTGATACTCATGCTGTTGGTCAGGGGCTGACACTTCAAACAGCAAGATCTAGAATATCCCAGAACAAATGCCCTAGGCCCACTCAGAACCTGCGTTGTGTCTGCACGCCCAGCGTCCACGGTGGGACCGAAGAGCACCAACCAGACTTCAGGAAGCGGAGGATGATTTTTTTCCCCTTTTCCGTCCCCAGCTCTAGTGAGCTACAATTGACAAAGAGGTGACTTTCAAAGAGACTGTATCAAGTTCACAGATGCGCACATCCACCACCTTCCCCGCCCCTCCCCCAAATGGGTATTTCTTACAATTACTACTAAAAAAAAATTTGAAATCATTTCGGTTACCTACACACTTTATATAAAAGCAAAAATGGTTTGCTGCAGTATCTACTTGCTCGAGCAGTTTAAGCTCCAGAAAAAGGAAAGACTCAGTTTTTCTTTTTTTCTTCAGTTTATTTTTTTAGGTTTATTTATTTATTTTAAGAGAGAGAAAGGAGAGTGCAAGAGTGAATGGAGGAGGGGCACAGAGAGAGGGAGAGAATCCCAAGCAGGCTCTGTGCTGTCAGCTCCAACCCACGAACCGTGAGATCATGACCTGAACTGAAATCAAGAGTCGGACACTTAGCCGACTGGGTCACCCAGGCACCCCCAGTTTTGTTTTTTTAATGGCTCTTACGGAGGAAACTCCAAACAGTTCCTCCTGTCTCTTTTGGGCTCATCCGACATTTTCCTCATGCGTGTATTTACATACGTGTCAGTTTCTAGCCTTTGAATGCTGTTGAGAATAAGTCCACATCTTATCCTTTCTAGTCCAAGCACCACACTCACTTAATTGGGACAAAGTAGAGAAATAAGAGGGGCTCCTGGGTGGTTCAGTTGGTTAAGCATCGGACTTCTGCTCAGGTCATGATCTCATGGTTCATGAGTTCAATCCCCATATCTGGCTCTAGGCTGACGGCACGGAGTCTGCTTGGGATGCTCTTTCCCTCTCTCTCTCTGCCCCGGCTCACTTGAGCACGTGCTCTCTCTCCCCCTCTCAAAAAAAAAAAAAAAAAAAAGAGACTTAACAACTAGCACCTAGTAAGGGTAAGGCACTGCATTTAGCCCTTCATTATCCATTGTCTTCAGGGATATTCTCCAGGATCCTTACAGAAACCCACGTTCAGAGCAGACTAATTTAGCTGGTTCAGCCTAGAAACAAGATTCGAACCAAATCTGTCTCCCCAGTTCCAAAGGCTATGCCCTCCCCAGCCACACCCCCACCACCTGCCAGCTACACATTGTGGTGCTTCAGGGAAAAAAATTTTAAGTAGGCTTCACGCCCTGCGGGGAGCTGAACAATCTCAGCGCCAAGTACAGAGTCTGCTTGGGATTCTCATTCTCTTCCTCTCTCTCTCCGCCCGTCCCCTGCTCATTCTTTTTCTCTCTCTCTCAAACTAAATAAACTTAAAAAAAAAAAAAGAATTGGACGCTTGACCAACTGAGCCACCTAAACGCCCCTCAGCTTCTAAATAGAAGCACATCACGTGTCCACTGCCAAGTTCAAAACCTGCCATCGGCAGGTCCTCTCCAGCCCCTCAGACACTCGCCACCCTCCCCTCTTCCTACCGCCTTGTCGCGCGGTGGTTTTCACACTACTGACCTGGAGGTTGATGCCACTGGCCCCCTCTGCTAAGACAGTTTAGCATTAAGGCGAGGATGCGCTGGAAAACTTAACACATCCTTTCTGTCACTTCGCAACAAACCAAGGGAAGTAAACCTGTAACGCCGTAATTGGGGCATCCTTAGATTCATGAACACCTGGCCTGCAAATGCCACAGCAAGCTCATCCTCCCGACCTCTCAGCTTCCAAAAAGTTGAAACAATACACACAAATACCAAGACTAAGTGACCCAGCTAGGGAAAACTGAATCATACCCTCGGGTGTCCAGGGCCAGAAGGGGGCAACACGCTAGCTAAGACTCCCGTTTCCATGACCCCATGACCCGGAAGTTCTAATTCTCCCAGTGGACTGTAAACAAATACTGGCAATTGTGCACCAGAAGATACGTATAAAGTTGTTCTCTGTGAAGTAACCCTGATGACCATCAGCTGGAAAATAGCTACTGCCTTCTGCAGCACAGTCTTTTAAAATGGAATACTATACAGCAAGTAAAAGGGCTGTGCTTATGGGGAAAAAAAAACAGTAGTCTCTATATGGTATAATTTGTCTTTTTTTTTTAATGCTTATTTATTTTTGAGAGAGAAAACAAGCAGGGGAGAGGCAGTGAGAAAGGAAGACATAAACTCTAAAGCAGAGAACCCGAAGAAGGCTCTGGGCTCTGAGCTGTCAGCACAGAGCTCGATGCAGGGCTCAAACCCATGAGCTGTGAGCATATGACTTGAGCCAAAGTCCAACTTGTAACTCACTGAGCCACCTAGGCACCCCCAGTAAACGGTGTACCTTAAATAATCTATGTATTTGTATAAGTCTGTATGTAAACCTATTAAAACAGCTTCACACTCTGGGGAGGCAGAATGAAGAGAAGTAGACAACAGATTTAAGCCTTAGCTAAAATGATCTAAGAAAAAATATATTCATATGCTCTATGTGATTTCAACTGAAGAAAACAATTAATGCCAGGAGTGCTTACCCCAATAGTAGGTGACCCCTTGCTTGACCCATCATCTCTATCAGAAACAAACGATATCCTCCTAAGAAGACACATGCCCGCGGGACACAGAGATGAAGCCTAGGCATTCCCAAAGCACTGTGCCATATGCAACTACCACTCACCAGGATTTTTGGGACACTTTTGGGACTTCCGGCCTCATCTCTGCGTGCAGGTCATACATGACTCTCCTGCTTGCAAAAAATAAAGTGAGTGTAGCTGTGTTCCAATAAAACTTTATTTATGGACCTTAAATTTGAATGCCATGATTTTTACCTGCCTTCAGTAATGATCTTTTTTTAATCTTTTCAACAATTTAAAAATGTGAAACATTTTTTTTAATTTTTTTTAATTTTTTGTTTAAGTGTTTATTTTTGCGAGAGATAAAGACAGTGAGTGGGGGACAGGCAGGGAGAAGGACACAGAGGTTCCGAGGCAGGTTCTGCACTGGCAGCTCCACACGGGGCTCGAACACATGAAGTACGAGAATATGACCTACCTGAAGTCAGACACGTAACCAACCGAGCCGACCCAGGCGCCCCCAATGTTTATTTATTTTTGAAAGAGAGTGTGTGCAAGCCTTCAGGGGAGGGACAGAGGGATAGAGAGAGAGGCAAACAGAATCCCAAGCAGACTCCAAGCTCAGTGCGGAGCCCCACATAGGGCTCAATCCCACAACCATGAGATCATGACCTGAGCCAACATCAAAGAGTCGGACACTTAACCGACTGAGCCACCCGGGCGTCCCTAAAAATGTAAAACATTCTGAAGCTCACTGACTGTACACAAACAGGCAATAGGTCTGATTTGGTCCCAAGTTACAGTCTGCTGACCCCTGTGTTAGAGGAAATCCTACCACCCAAACAGACCAAGGAATCCCAACCTGTTGTGCAACTAATCCCTCCTGCCTGTAGACAGCAGACTGTAGCTGCTGCCTGTTGCTGGAGTCTCCTCTCCAGCACTGAGCTGTTTTTTTTTTCTTTTTACATTTTTATTTAAATTCTAGTTAGGGGTCACCTGGGTTGCTCAGTCAGTTAAGCATCCGACTGGATTTCGCCCAGGTTTATGAGTTTGAGCCCCCCCCCCCACTCCTTCCCCCCTTCCCCCCCACACTGGGCTGTGCTGACAGCTCAGAGCCTGCTTGGGATTCTCTGTCTCCCTCCCTCTCTGCCCCACCCCTCCCCTGCTCACTCACACATGCTCTCTCTCAAAATAAATAACCGTAAAAGATTTTTTTTAAATAATTCCAGTTAGGGGCGCCTGGGTGGCGCAGTCAGTTAAGCGTCCGACTTCAGCCAGGTCACGATCTCGCGGTCCGGGAGTTCGAGCCCCGCGTCAGGCTCTGGGCTGATGGCTCAGAGCCTGGAGCCTGTTTCCGATTCTGTGTCTCCCTCTCTCTCTCTCTCTGCCCCTCCCCCATTCATGCTCTGTCTCTCTCTGTCCCCAAAAAAAAAAAAAAACGTTGAAAAAAATATTTATAAAAAAAATAAAAAAAATAAAATAATTCCAGTTAACATACAGGCCATACTGGTTTCAGGAGCAGAATTCAGTGATTCATCACTTACATACAACACCCAGCAGCACTGGGCTACTTGAAGTAAAACACAACACCTATGCACTCATATACATGTATGTATATATGTGAGCGTGTATGTGTGTGTACATGAGTATGTACATATTCATTCATCCTTCATAATTTGTACTTTGGAAACGTTTTATGATACATTAGTATAATAGTACATCTGTGCTATGGAATGAATTCTGTTTCCCAAAATTTGTATGTTGAAGGCCTAACCTGCGACGTGAAAGTTTTTGGAGGGGAGGCCTTTAGTAGGTAATTAGGTCACAAAGGTGGACCCTCCATGATGGAATTAGTGCCCTTATGAGAAGAGACGTAAGAGGGCTCCCTCACGTTTTCCCTCTCTCTCTCTCTCTCTCTCTTTCTGCCATGTTCACACAGCAAGGAAGAGTCCTCATCAGGAACCAAATTGGCCAGCCCCTTGATCTTGGACTTCCTAGGTTCCAGAACTAGAAGAAATAAATTTCTGTTGTTTAAGCCACACAGTCTATGAAAGTTTGTGAAAGCAGCCCAAGCTAAGATATTCAGAAAAATAAAGTACATTAGAGGTGTATGCTCAAAATTTTCTGCCCTCAGTACAAGTATTGGATCAAAAAAAGCTGAGACATGAAGTTGGGGGTTGCAGAATAAAAGCCGAGGCAAGTTCTACATGTTCTTCTCAAAAACAGGGCATCTAGGGGTGCCTGGGTGGCTCAGTTGGTTGAGTGTACAACTTTGGCTCAGGTCTTGATCTCACGGTTCATGAGTTTGAGCCCGAGGTGGCCTCTGCGCTGGCAGCTCAGAGCCTAGAGCCTGCTTCAGATTCTGTGTTTCCTTCTTTCTCTGCCCATCCCCTGCTCACATTCCGTCTCTGTCTCTCAAAACTGAATGAACGTTCAAAAAAGACAGAGAGAGAGAAAGAAACAGGGCATCTAACTGGAATAAAGAACGAATAACCTGAATCTATTCATGAATAAACATCACACAAATTCAAGGTGAGAGAGATTTTATGCAATAAGTGGCCTATACTCTTCAAAGGGCAAGTTCATGAAACCCAAAGAAAGCTTCAGATTTAAGAAAACTATAGAGACAAGATAACCCCATGCAACATGTGATCATGTATTTGGATCCTGGACCAGGAAAAAGTTCAAAAGAAAAAAAAAACCTTAAAATTTCTTGTTTTCCTACAAAGGACATTGATGGCATAACTATATTTGAGTGAGGTGAATAGATTAGAGAACAGAACTGTATCTATGTTAATTTTCTACTGATGATTGTATTATGTTTATATAAAATCAAGACGCTGTCTAATATCACTGCGGGACCCGAATTTCTGCTCTGGGTTAAGATAAAAAAGAAGCAAAATACTCCCCATACCCACTAGCAGTGACCCTTTCAGTGGCCTGGTCACAAGCAACCTCTCTGCCCTTGACACACACCAAGTGTCACAGGACTGGAAGCAGGAAGATATACCTGGGCACAGACATACCTGGGCGAAGGAAGACCTACCAAGGTGATACTTGGCTCTACAAATGATAAGGAATAAACAGGTAGAAAAGGCTGCCTAGTCTGTCTCTTGGTACCCTGTCATTTCCATATCATCACTAGTGACAGTATCCAAGTAGGTTCTCTCCAGGGAAGGAAAACACCCTCCATAATATACATGGTAAATGGAAATCACAGAGATGGTCCCACGCCCTCTGACATCCCTCTGTTTCTAGTTCGCTGATTCTTACCATCCTCCTGGCCTCATCACCATGGCCAGTTCCTTCCCCGGAAGCCAGCCTTTCTTAAGAGTAGCAACCTTTTAGTGTTGTTGACCCCGCAGGCAAGACAACTTTAGAAACTGTTGATTTCAAGGGAACAAAGAGAACAGCAGGGCTGTAGTTTCCTATCCATGACCTGGGGCAATCCCTGGTGACGCGATCTAAAACCACCCCCAATTCCCCTGCACAGAAAAGGTGCTTGCTAGTTGCCACATCATCTTCACACACCACAGTCCCATCCCAAAACCCTTACATGAAAATGACCTGCTAATTGGGTCCCCAGTGCCTCCATCATAAATAGACATTACAACTGGCAGAGTAATTAGCGAGATTTAGCTGCCAAGACAACCATCCTTCCCACCCCCCCAACCCCCCCTGAAGAAGTTGTCCTCTCCGACCTTTCAAATCCTAGATATTTTTGGATGGAAAGGTCTGCTCAATCAGAGGAATCTACCGCCTAATGAAAGCAATTAAAGTAACAATTCAAAATCCATGGTAGCCAAGCAAAACAAATTAATATATAAAAAGGAGGGAAATTCAATAAACAAAACTAGCCATATGAACAACCTTCCTTTATCTCAACTATCCAGAAAACACATGTTAGGAATCAAAAGCCCAGGTAGTGTCTCAATTTTCATCTTCTGTGATTACTGACTTAAGGTCCCATGGGCAGGTAGCAGTACCTGCCACATACCAAGTCCCTAACAAATGGCAAAGTCTGGGGAGAAAAGAAGGTCTCTAAGAGTCTTCTGTCATCGACCAAAGGAGATCTTGGCTCATCTCTCTTCTCCTGAGAATTAAGCTTTATGTTGAATAAAAGATGTTTTAATATCTTTCACAATATGATTCTAATATTGCTTTTTTTTTTTCTTTTTTAATGTTCATTCCAACAACCCACCAAAAGGCCACAGACCAATGACTTAATGGTCAGTCATTAGTTATGTATGACAGGGTGTTGGGGTTACAGATGATTACATTCTCCTCTATGAATGAACATGAATTCCCCTATTTTCTACAAGGAACATTTGTTACACTTCCACAGAAAAAAAATCATGAACTCTGAGGACATTAAGGTAACATTCCCATTCAAACACAGAGAGCAATCCTCAAACTCCAAAGGTGCTGGGAATCAACCTGGGGCTCTTGCCGGAAAGAAATTCCGGTGTCATCGGTCTGGGGCAAGGCGGAGGTCCTGCATTTCTAACAAGCTCTCCAGTGACAGCGAGACAAACCCGATGGCGCTCTGATTGCCAAGGAGCTACAACACACAAATGCGACTCAGATGCCAACCATCCCGGTTGTAAAAAGATGATGATGATAACAAGGCCTTGAATCAAAGCAGGGCAACACCAGCGACGTCTTATACTGAAAAATTAATGCACCTGGGGCCCCAGCCAGAGAGAGGGAAAACAAAACAAAACAAACCTGAACTTTACTTGAAAGTACAGTGCTCCTCTGGAAGTGCTTGTCTTCGTAGTTAAAAACAAACGAAATTGCTTCTTATTGATTTTAATTTAGGCTGGAGCATTCGCTGTCCAATAATGCCAGCACAGAAGGCTGTGAGCAGGGACAAGATATGATAAGAGAGAGCTCTGGAGGCCATCAGACACTCTGCTGACCTCCGGTCTACGCAGTAGCTAAGGCTTGAGAGAGGATGAGGTGTTGGCTCAATATACACCCAGACTCACCGCTCCTCGTTAATCTCAGCCTCCAGGGCCTCTTACCATTATGGACTCTTTTTATCATTATTTTTTTTAATTCCGTCTCTAAATGTTGTTCAATTAAGTTTTACTCGTTTCCTTACAGATCCTTAGGATTCTCATTTACAAATAAAATCAAGAGAAGCAGTTAAGGCTAAGTGTTATCAGCATGTCTCCTCGAGAGAAGCTGTCCCACGCACCAAAATAAAAGTCTTCGCATTCCTGGAGATAAAAAGCTCAAAATGGGGGCGCCTGGGTGGCGCAGTTGGTTAAGCGTCCGACTTCAGCCAGGTCACGATCTCGCGGTCCGGGAGTTCGAGCCCCGCGTCAGGCTCTGGGCTGATAGCTCAGAGCCTGGAGCCTGTTTCCGATTCTGTGTCTCCCTCTCTCTCTGCCCCTCCCCCGTTCATGCTCTGTCTCTCTCTGTCTCAAAATAAATAAACGTTAAAAAAAAAAAAAAGAAAAATTTAAAAAAAAAAGCTCAAAATGAATGAACTAAGAAAAAAAAAAAACTAACGGAGGAATGAAACATTATTAAAGGACTATTGTGGGCAAGCAGGGGAGACCTTTCCAGTCCTTCTCAATACACCTGGTTACCTACCCTATTTCCGGCTGATACTGGTGCTCTTTGATTGACAATGACCAAAATCAACCCTTGGTTAACATAGGCAGAAAAAGAATGTATTGAAAGGATTTGGAACATTTCAAAGAGTCCAATCAACAGCCAAACAATCCAGCTTCTGAAAGGGCAAGGATCAAAGCAGCTCTGGGAATTCAGACAGAAGGAACTAAGAGAGATGTCAGTATTCTTAGGTCACTTGACTTAAGCCTCCAATTCCAGGGAGAAAAAGTATGACCATGACCGGCCTAGCCTGGGTTTTGTAACCCGCCCCCCCCCCCCCCCCCCCCGCCACCAGCCCCTCCGTCAAACAGGGCTGGATAGAGCCCCCTGATCAGCAGAAGGCCCCAGAGGAATCAATACCCAAAAGTAGCAAGGATACTAATAACCAAAAAGGATAAAAAGATGCTGGGCAGGCAAAATCAAGAGTGGTATAGGGGCACCTGGGGGGCTCAGTCAATTCAGTATCCGACTCTTGATTCTGGCTCAGGTCATGAAACCAAGATCATGGGATCAAGTCCCACATCAGGCTGTGCACTGCTTAAGATTCTCTCTCTTTCTCTCTGCCCCCCCCCCACTTGTGTGTTCTCTCTCCCTAAAATATTTTTAAAAATTAAAAAAAAATCAAGAGTGGTATAAGAATAATAAGCATAGCTGTGTGTTTGCAGGGGACAGTACCTTACTTATATTCACACTTAATTCTTACGTCAACTTTATAAGACAGAGCATCATGCCATCTTACGGATGAGAAAATTGGGGACTGTGAACACAAAGCTAGCCCAGGACAAAGCAAGACGCTACAGTCTCAGTTTATAAGACCACTGTGAGAAAATTGTCCAGTCTTGCCCTGTGCAATTTTACAGTCTCCACAAACAACCAAATCAGGTCCAAATGCCTCAGCCTGGCATTCAAGGGCCAGTCAATGCCTCAGCATTGCCTCCCAGGTCTCTCAAATCTCTGCAGTGTCCATCTGCAAGCAGTCACCAATGGCTTTATGCCATGAGGAAGCAGCTCAGATAACACGTGGATATGGGTCCACATTCCAGAATGGCATCGCTCTGGCTCTTGGAATAAGCCCATTTACCCACTAGTCAACCCACCTTAACAGGATCATTACTGCCTCTGCTCACTAGCTCCCCCTGCTGAATGTGCACATATAAAATATCAGGCAGCCTGTCCCAGGTTTATAGAACATCTCCCAGGAAGGTATCTTTCTCATCTCTATTGCTCCTGAACATTTAGGGGATGAATCAGTATTTCACCATGTTACATCTTAAGCCCCAAACAGCTAGGCACAGTGTTTTATGGGCTTTCACCTTATTTCCTCAATTCACACATATTTTTAGAACGCCAAAGCCAAGTGCTACCCACAAGGAGTTTCCACTATTATTTGATGTGAATCCATTACTTTCCTTGCAATAATGTACAAGAGGATACCCTCCCTTTCTATGTAAAAACAATGATGTCCCACTGGTCAGTTCAGGCATTTGTTTCTGTCTATAGATTGGAAGGAGTAAAGTCCAGAAGTCAAGAGCCTCACCCAGCAGTGAACCTGGTCACCCTTCCCTTCCCTTCCAACATCCAACAGGCATATGGTTAAATTCAACACTGACCCTGCTCTTACCAAACAGAAGCAAAGGCTCCCTGGGTTCAAATTACAGTACTTTCTAGCTGCATTCACTACCCTAGCTAAACTATTCAATTTCTCATCCATAACCCCCTAGAAAAGCAGTATCTATCTAAAGAGCCATGCCATGATGAGAAATGACATATTGAAAACAACTTACCACTTTGGCCACTTATGTTGCTATCTTTGTAATTTGTATCATTTACACACACACACACACACACACACACTCCTATCCAAAAAACTTAAGGCTATAGCAACTGCCAGGATGAAGCAGCAACTCTAGGTTCTCCCATTTCTTCTCTGCCCCTCTTGGCCACTGTTTTGCCCTCTCACATTATTGTAACCACATACTCTCAAATAGATAAACACAAATCTAACATCACAGGAGACAAAGAGCCCCGTAGCTGTGTGCAGGCTGCACTCACAAATGACAAACACAGAGTTTGGGAACACAGTAAAAACAATGCTGCAAACCTGGGAATGCTGTTAACACAAGGGCTTCGGTTGTAGGGAGAAAGACAACTGATTTGACCTTGCTTCTCACCCTTGAGCTTTCAGGCTTGCCATCTGATTAGCTAGTGTCTGGAACTAATTAACAGGTGTGGCAAGAAAGAAAGAAGAAAACAAACCTTGGCAACTTCCTCCCAGGGAATTGATGGCTTTAGATTTACAATGGCTCCTCGAGGACAGAACTAACAGAGAGAACTCAGTGAGGTGGGTTCATTACTCAAAGCGTGTCCACCTATTCTGCTTTTAAAAGTATCCACCACCAAAAAAGTAGAGTTAAAAATTCATCCCTGGGGCACCTGGGTGGCTTAATCAGTTAAGCGTCTGACTTCGGCTCAGGTCATGATCTTACGGTCCGTGAGTTCAAGCCCCACGTCAGGCTCTGTGCTGACAGCTTGGGGCCTGCAGCCTGCTTCAGAGTCTCTCTCTGCCCATCCCCCGCTCATGCTCTGTCTCTCTCTGTCTCAAAAAAAAGAAATTAAAAAATTTTTTAAAAATTCATCCCTAAGGAGCTGGTTGCTTCCTTGGCTACAGATGATGCCAAAAATATTGACAAAAATACCTGAGTGGACCGAGTCCCA
This sequence comes from Prionailurus viverrinus, assembly GCF_022837055.1. Classification (NCBI taxonomy): domain Eukaryota; kingdom Metazoa; phylum Chordata; class Mammalia; order Carnivora; family Felidae; genus Prionailurus; species Prionailurus viverrinus. Next base: position 28,527,500 of record NC_062562.1, on the reverse strand, counting down.
AAGCCTTAGAAAAGTCAGAGTGAAGATGTGTGCTTGCTGTGTACTGAGATAACAAGGAAGGAAACACAAGTATTTTCCCTCCACCAAAGACATTACTTCTCTGGAGCTACTCAGAAACCTCCAGAAACCTATACAAATCACACAGTCCCTTGCAAACATGACTTCTGCAGACGAAAGGTGTAATTATATCCTGTTATCCAAGGTAATTTACCAAGAGTTCCTGAAAGGTTTCTATAGCCAAAAGAAAATAATAATCTTTAAATCCTTTGACTTTATTCTTGGCCACAGGAACAAAACACACTTACCCAATAAGGCTTTTTTCCTTATTTTTATTAACACACACATCATTTATTGAGCTGAAAATGCATTCTAGCATTTCACCAACCTGAGTCAGAAGTCAGAAATACACATAAATACTTGACCCTATTCCGTGTCTCCTTACATTGGCAAAGTGTGAGAGAATGAAGACATCTGTTCAACTTAGCCTTCAGTCCTTGCTCACTCTTGACTTTTCAGAATGAACCAAGAGTTCAACCAAGATGGGCAGAGCCAATTATCTATTAGAAGCACCGTGTTGTCCTAGCTTTGGAGTCAGAGACTTGGATCCTTGCTTTCAAATGTGTCTGATGCTGGGCAAGTTTCTTAACTGAGCAAAACTTCAGATAGGGTGTGTGTGTGTGGCCCCTCACATGAGGCCCACCTGCTCGGAGTGGGTGCTCAACCAACAGAGGTTTATGTTAGCGATGCAACACTATACAACACCTGGAGAAGGAGGAAGAGCCAAATGTCTGGATACCCTCACTCTCCCCTGCCAAGAATGGCCTGGAAGGGAAGTATTCTTCCCAAAAATCAGGGATTATAGCAGAAATCACTATGCAGGAGTATAAAACTCCCAGACCCACTGAAAGGCCAGGAGGGAGGCAACTGGCAGAAGCAGCAGACACAGGTGATCACAGGCAACCTGCAAAGGGAGGTAGCTTGATAATTTGGCAACAGAAACACTAAAGCTCTGTGTGGACAGAAAGGTCTGGAGGACCATTTTCCTTTATGAGTCACCCTGAAATCTCGTTGTGCTGAAGATGAGAAAGTCCTCAGAGAAGTCCTTTCCTTCCCCTTCCCACGTGAGCACGAACAGCTGCTCTCACAGCCCCTCCCCTGGGTTTCCAAGACAGACGCTGGATGGGGCCTAAGGACCTACTTACTAACGCGTCTCCGACACCCTAACTTGAAGACTTCAACATCCTCCTTTATCCCTCGCAAAAGAACTTAACAACTGAAACTCCGATTCTTACCACCTGCACCAAACAAAGGGCGTGTGTCCACCCTGCCAAACCTTCCCTGGGAAGGAAGCATTCCCATCCAGAGCCTGAAGAACAATTAAAGACGGATGGGCCTTCCCAGCCAATCTGCCGCTTCCTTCCAGCATCGGCCACCCTTACCCAAGTTCTTGGCCTGCCGATGTGCACCGACACACAGGACCCAACGTCAAGAACCTTCTAGGTGGATCTGAGCCGTCTGATATGTGTGTTCGTCTCTCCCATTTTCCCCATTGTCCCCTTCATAGTTAAGAAGCAGGTTGGCAAGTCTGGAATATTGACTCTGCTTGGAAGAGCCTCTCGTTTTCATATTCTGTTGGAGAAAGAAACCAAACATCTTTAGAAAAGGTTTGGACATCTCTGCACTCTGTAGATGCACCTGCTCCACCTCACTGGATCCACAGCTGTGTTAATAACGCCCGGACCGCTGGTCATAACTAGAGTGCAGTCCTTGGATCTGGTACAGACTTGGCTATTCACTAGAAATGGAAACTTCGGCCTCAGTAAACCAAATACACAGGAGGACAAATGCAAGGGCCTGGGGTGTTGCATGACGAGAGGTCCCACAGGCAGGAGGGAACAGGTATTGGGGGATGGATTAGCACTCTGGTCAACGAGCTTCTACGAGCAAGCAGCTGGCAATGCCTGAAGCTCTCCAAAGTCCTTTCTGCCTTTCAAGTTGCTTAGTGCAAGCTCAGTCTGAATGCTCAAGGTCTCCTCCACTGTCCTAGGTGTCCAAGGAAGCAGAGGCTGGCATTTTAAAACCATGCAGGCCGGCTGGAAACCCTCCAGAGACCCCACAGTGCATCACCAACTAAAACCAGAAGAGGGAGAAATCAAAGCCAGGAACTCTGCCAAATGCCCACTCAGGAGCTGGTAAAATAACAACAATGGCTAATATTTTCAAATGCTAACTATCCACCAGGCCTGTGTTAATTGCCTTACGGAGCCCTCCTCATTTAGTCCTTCAATGACTTCACAGAGCAGGACTGCTACACCCCCCTTCACAGCCAGGCAGAGCTAAATGACCTCAGAGCTATGGGCCACCTGGGTGGCTCAGCAGGTTGAGCGTCTGACTTCAGCTCAGGTCACGATCTCGCAGTTGGGGAGTTCAAGCCCCACGTGGGGCTCACTCCTATCAGTGCAGAGCCTGCTTCCGATCCTCTCCCCCTCGCTCTCTGCCCCTCCCCCGCTCACGTGTGCTGTCCCTCAAAAATGAATACACATTTTTAAAAATAAATAAATGACCTCAGAGATAAATGATCTCAACTCTCTTTCGTGATACCCAGACTCTTGCTTTCTAGTGACAGAGCCTTCCAGGAGGCAAGCCTCTCCACCAAGGACTAGAGTCTCCTGGTCCCATGTGTCAAAAGGGTACGGAAGGGAGGAGAGGTGATCATTGTCATGCAGGGGGGTACAGCTGTGAAACGCTCTTCTGGAAGGCAAGATAAGGCTGGAAAGAGCACTCTACCCCAGTGCTATCAGATAAAACTACAATACAAGCCAGGAAAGCGAGCCACATACGTACTTTTAAGTTTTACAATGGTCACATCACACGAAACAGTAAAAAGAAACAGGCAATATAAATTTTAGTAATATATTCCACTTAACCCAAAGTATTGAAAATTTATCATTTCAACAATCAATGTACAATTTTAATGAGCTATTTTACAAACTTTTTCCATAGGTCTTTGAAACTCCGTGTGTATCTTAGACTTAAAGCGTGTCTCAATTCGGACAAGCCACATTTTGAGTGGTCACTAGCCACCTGTGGCTGGCAGCTACCATGTGGGACAGCTCAGCTCCACAGACAGTTCATAGCTAAGCAAAGGCTCAACCTTTAGGGGGGAAAAGCTCATATCCAGGGAACAGATAAGGGATTACCTGCCGTCGTCATCCAAGTACTTGGTGTATTACCAAATACCAAAAAGTCATCTGACATCAGCTTCACAAAAGAACTCCTTTCACCTTTTATCCCCGCTCTCCAATTTCAGTAGCAAAAATAACACTGATCAGGGGACCGCTCAAATTTTGAGAAACAAGCTACCTAAAAGGTAACAATGAATTTATTCAGAGTAAACACGAGACACTTTACCAGATATAAACAACAGGGGAAAGGATCCATTTAGCCAGTCACAGTTTTAAAGACTGCTGTCACCAAGCCCATACTTAACACTTACTTAAATAGCTAAGAATTCAGAAAGGTGTCACTTTGGAATACAAACAGTCCCACAGGAGCCTTAATCTGATGCAAAACCTTTGGGCTTTGAAGAAAAGGAAAACTAAGCAACTAAATTTAAGTCCCTAAACCTGCATTAGTAAAGCTCACCAATTAGAATATGATGTAACCACCACCAAGAGATTTGGATTTTTTTTTCCTTGTGAATAAATGAATGTGAGTCAAATATGAGCCAAAATCAATGTTGTGAATCACGAAACCTGTGCTCATGATACTTGCTATTGATACGTACTCTTTCAGGTCCATTTCAAAAGAGCTCCATGGTTTAAAAATTGCCCCTGCAGTAGCAAGAATATAAAAGCCCCTTGGAAATGCTTTTCCTTATGCTATCCTCTAAGGCTGGCTAACGTGTCTCAGAATAGCACAGAGACAGCACAGAAGTCCTCTCCCAGGCCAAATCTTGCAAAGAACTTCAAGACCTAGTTTAGGTGTTCGCAGGAAAAAGCTCTGTGATCAAATAGCAATGTCTGTCAAGCTAGGGCAATGAGGACCCTCACCTCAAATGCCAATTTCCAATCCCTGTGTAGAACACCTGCAAAATAACACGGAGACAAACACATGAACACGTACATGCTACAGACTTGCACTGAGTATTCCCATCCGTGTGCACCCAAGGGATAGGACAGGTCCCACATTAACAGATATAGATAGATAGATAGATAGATAGATAGATAGATAGACAGATAGACAGGAGAAAGGAAAGAAGGAAGGGAGAGAGTAAGACACGTACATCCTACCCACGCAGGTAATTTCAGTAATGAGATACCAAGGGTAACTATAAACCTGTTCCTTTAAGGTGGGGGCAGATAGGGCAAATTGAAACCTAATAGCCATCTTTGGTAAATCTCTGTCAATAAAAAATGTTCCGGTGCCACATGCACTTTAATTCATCCACCACCTACTCTGTTAGCGGAGAGGGAACATGACACCATCTAGAAAGGCAAGTTGGAATTCCAATCCGGCCATTTTGTTAACTGTGGGATCTCCGCTCTCCCTGAGTTCCCAGTCTCCCACCTCTTCATAAGGTCACATGGCACTAAGTGAGTTCGTATGTATGCAAGCATTTCTTTCATAAATGTTAAGCAACAGATATTAAAAACGGCTAGGCACCATTTATAATGCCCTGTGCACCTGATGCTTTTCTGGTACTTTGCACTCACAGTCCCATTTCATCCCGCAAGGACTCCAGGAGGTTAAAACTCTCATCATCCCCCATTTCATAGATGAGAAAGCTAATTCAAGTAACTGGCCCAAGTAAGTAAAGAACAAAGCGAGGATTCACGAAAGTGGGCCACTTACTTAAGTTGATGGACAGACCTGTGCAATTCAAAAACCAAACGCATTTGCCAGTGGCCCCTTTCATCAGAATGCACCTGTCCCAAGTCTCACTTCGTCAAAACTCTTAAAGGTCCCAAGGCACGTGAAGAATTATTTCCCCAAACTCCTTTGTTTCTCTGGTCAGAGTGCTTACATCTCCAGAAATCAATTTTTCCTCCACTTGGCATCCCCAGTGAAGACAGGAACCTCTAGAATCAGCAGCACCACCACCCCCCTTTGCATCAGTTGCTATGCCTCAGTAACAACTGAGAAGTTTCTCTTTTAAAAAGCACATCCTGAGGGGCACCTGGGTGGCTCAGTCGGTTAAGCCTCTGACTTTGGCTTAGGTCATGATCTCACTGTTGGTGGGTTCGAGCCTCATGTCGGGCTCTGTGCTGACAGTTCACAGCCTGGAGCCTGCTTTGGATTCTGTGTGTCTCTCTCTTTCTGCCCCTCCCCTGCTGGTGCTCTGTCTCTGTCTCTCTCAAAAATAAACATTAAAAACACAACTAAAAAGAAAAAAGCACATCTTCAAAGGGGTTCAGAAAAAATGAATGCCAGAGTTACCCACCCTCTAGCCCACGAGATAATTTTAGCAGCTGCTGCACAATCTGATCAGTTGGGAAAATGAGCTGATACCTAAAACTACCAAGTTTTTTCTATTGTCCTCACCCTCCACGTGGCCTTTGCATGCATGTAAGCAGAGAAAATGAGTAGTTTTAGAAGAGAAAACAACTGGATGGAAGAAGAATAAAACAGGGTGGCGTCGACTAGCAATGAATTCTAGAAAACTTCGTTTCTAAGCAAAGAATCACCATGCTGTACCAGCCAAGGCCATTCGACAAGGTGATCAACCAATACTTGTGAAGCAAGCAAAAATGGTCAGTTCGGGCAAGCCCTTTTCCTAGACCAACCTGCCCAAAGCCTTGTCACAAGGTACTAGATCAACATTCATCTTCAGACTCTATGGTCCGTGCAAGCAAACTCTGCAGCCCTCTGGATACCTCATGTCACTGTTACCAGAACCAAAGCAGACATGCGAATACCCATTTCTCCTTAATCAACCCTAAAACCAAGGGGACTACTGGTGTAAATGAACACCAGCCTCACAGAATGTAGCCTAAGTTATTCCAAAAGAGAAAAGTTTGTGATCATCAAAATATACCCCTGCTGCCCCTGAGGACATTCAACTCTAATTAGAATGTATTTTGTTTCCAGCAAAAGATACCTTGGTGGCCAGCAACAGAAAATACAAATTTATCTTCTCTATTATGTTATTTTATTTTCATTTTATTTATTTACTTATTTGAGAGCGAGGGCACATGCCAGTGGGAGAAGGATGCAAGGCTCCATCCCAATGACCCTGGGATCATGACCTGAGCCAAAATCAAGAGTCGGATGCTCAACTGACTGAGCCACCCAGATGCCCAGCTTCTCCCTTTTTAAGGATGGACTGCAAACACCATGAAAATATGTATACTCTTAATTCTCTTAAAGAAGACGTTAAATGTGAATACCCTACCTCTTATAAGGATACAATATACAATGTGAGATTTCTGGAAACCAATTACAATGCTATCAAATGTCTGGTAATGTCTTGTTTAAGGGAGCATCTACTCATTCTGTCAGTCCTCAAAAATGACTAACACCCCACCGATGCTGAAGATAGACCAGATGGAAGGAGGAATGACGTCCTGGCCTCAAAGAGCCTAATTAGGATCTGAATCATACATAAGGAATTCAGGTGAATATACCACATATCATAATGGCCACTTGAAGAATGTGCTAGAATTAGGGCGAAGGAATCACCTACTCAAATCTTCTGTCTATGCCAAAAGCTGGCCATTCTGCTTAACTCAAAGTTCAGGTTTTCATATGTTGTTTTTGGAAAAATTAAGATGTGCTATTTCCACCATACATTAAACCATGTATAGGTATCATACACAAAAAAGTTAATGGCTCAGGGATGCTCTATGAAAAAATTAAGATACTTGGCAAAGGACCCACTAAAATGACATCTCCAGTATTAACTGACTTGGATCCTTCCAGACTGGTCACCGTCCTTCCCTCATCGCCTTCCTCTATAGTTGGGTAAGAAGGAGGTGACCAAGAGAGCTGGTTCTTATACCAAATGATAACATTTTTCAAAACAACTTTTTTGAAACTGAACAAGCCAACAGCAATTTAGATGGGGCCACAGAAGTCACAATACCCTGAAACGCCCAAGCAGCAGGCCACCTACACAGCCAAAAAGGACACAGCCAGCCAGGATGGCTGAGCTCCAGCTTGTATAGGCCAGACTGACAGGAATGAAGGCACTCTGTCAGCCAGTGGTGTTTGTCCTCACAGCATGACACGCACATACACACGCACTTACGCACCTCCAATCCAGGTAATACAAAACCTCAAGCAAGCAATAACCAAAAAAAGACAAAAAAACAAAACAAAAAAAAACTTGCCCTCAGGCAGAAACTTACAAGTCTCCCCTACACAGATGGCAAACACCTCCAGGGACCAGCTGGATATTGTAAATAACCGCTATGGGCCCGGTGACTGCCCCATCTCAGGGGGCAGCCACTATTTAATTCAAGCTTACCCTGTTGCCAAGCAAGAATATAGGCACTAAGCTGCAGTGCGTCCAATTTTCCAGGAGTAACTGAGACGTCTCTGGGAAGCTACCATGAGGACAGGAGTTTCCACCCATTTGGGTCACCACTGTCCCCCAAGTGCCTGGAACAGTGCCCGGCATGCTGTAAATACTCAGGATCCACTTGTTAAGGGCATAGATACAAAATGCCCCAATTTTTCATTTCATTTTTTTCTTGTCAACACAGTATGGCCAGATGCCCCCCACAGAACTCCAGATAACACGAATGACTGTCCTTCTCTATTTCTCTTTTCCAGAGTAAGATCAAGAACTAGCTTTGTGTTCTCTATTTAGACAAAGAATCCTGCCCCATAATCACAAATCACATTAGTTTTAAAGGCCCTTTATGTAACCTCATTGGCACCAACAAGCCTCCATTTTTCACCTGGACTCCAGGAAAAATAAGGTTTAATGTTTAAAAACAAAAAATAGCTTATAGGCATTCCATGAACCAAGATCCACTCACCACCTTGTTGGCTGTTCCCTCAGGATATTCTGTAGCAAGGTTAGCAACATAATCAAAGGGTTCTTAGAGCCTTAGGAAGCAAACTCTCAGAGGAATGTTAACAAGATGTACACCTCAGAAATCACAATATGCAATGAGCATCTGACTTGCATCCTGCAGAAAGGATACAACCTTCCCAACTGCCCAGCCTGGCACCAACAACCCCTAAAATCCCAGGCGAATTTCAGTTAAGGGTGGGGAAAACAACCCCAAAGGAGCGCAGGGTCTTGCTCAGATCCCATGCCTGGCTTGGCTGGCTCCCTTGGCTACTTCTAAACCCCAGTGGAAAAATCCAGAACCCACACCATCTCTTGCCCCCAAATACAACTCCCTCGGACCTTTTCATCAAGTCAAAAAAAGGACACAACCAGGACAGCTGAGCTCCAGAGCCTGCAGCCCACACTTGAATGATATATGGGATAATAATACCACATTATTCTAACATAACCATATTCGATGCCACAAACAAAAGTTCTCAAACAATAAACTACATGAGATCATTCTGACGAGGAATCAAAAAAACTTACCACCAACAAACTCACTCTGCCCACAGTTATTATCACCTTATTGAGAAGCTAAAGTAATTTGCTGAAAGGTCATCTCTTCAATGAAGCCAAAGAAAGTCCTATACTAATTGCATTATTTCCTTATTTATTTGTGGTAAATACACAGAAAGACACCTTTACTTCACCTAGTGTTTATGGTCCTTGCTTATATGGGAAAAGTACCAAGGTGAAATATACAAGGCTGGGTCTGTCTCTTAATTGGCCTTCCTATGCAATTAGGAAAAACAGTTTTCAAACAAACAGCAACCAGTCTGAAATTCAAAAGTATCCTGAGAAATGATTAGAGAGGCATCATCTAGCCAACCCCACTTACTCCAAGGGGTGACACCGTGGCCAAGGGACAGCTTCCTTCAGCTTTAGTTTCTTCAACCTAAAGCAGAGATATTTACAGTGTCTGCATCCAGGTAGGTCAAAGCTCAGGCACAGCGCCTAGATAATGGCAAGCACCACTGTTCTCATTTTATGGATTAAAAAACTGAGGCCCATTTGCCCAAGGTAACACTGCCATAATAGAACAAGAATTTCAACCTGCGCCTCTGGGGTCCTACAGTGGTTCCTGAAGAAGAGGTACCTCCGTCTGGGTCTGACAGTTCACCGATGCCGGCCCCTCAATCCCACCTCCACAAGATGTTGGGTAATTCACCCCTAGTTTGTAGCCTCCACACTCGCAGAATGGGCACACTTCAGGAAAAATAATTTTTTTTTAATAAACAGAAACCACTTATAAATAACAATTGCTTTGTAAAGAAATCCTTTTGACAATGTGTAACTAACATGACCTGCAAAAAGTCAACATTTCCTTATTAATCCGGCCTATGCATTTACATTTGGTAAACCGTTTATGGAGGTCTCCTCTATCCAAACTATTCCAAACTGATGATGCATTTATCTGATTTAAGTACACTGTGGAGCTTACGTGGCTGCAATGGTGTGAAAATTCAAATACCTCTTGGAGTCCTACAACCAGCGTGAATTCCTCAAAAGTATACCCATTGCGGTATCAATTGACAAACCTGTTTCATTCTCCTTAGAAAAATAGTATCACAGACCCAAAAATAAGACCAGTTGTCCTATTTTCTTGCATGGAAGTGTTACATATTCCATGAACTATGCTTTCATTTCTTCTTTTTTAGCTGCTCGATTTTAGCAGCCAACTGTGTCACTTTGCCACAGCCCAAAAATAGCTAAGTCGAGTGGTTTAAAATCGCATTTTGTTGTTTGGCCAAAAAACCATCATGCTGATTTCAGTTTGCAAGAAATTGATTCGAGGGCAGGAGCTACGCACCGTGTGTGGCTCTCCCCTGCATGCTCGGCAGGTCTGAATCTATGAAGACGGGGAGCCAGGGATGTGACGGTGTCCAAGTGCCATATGAGTACAAAATAAAAGCAATACCCAAATAGCACGGCTTGCTTCCCCTTAGCAGCACAAAATTAAAACCCAGGAATGCCAGTAACAGGCAGACCCTTCCCCTTTGGTAACAACACAGTCCAGAAGGCCTTAGAAGAATCGGCAGGGTGCAGGGCCAGGCAACTCTTTCTACCAAGGATAACACCACACATGGATCCTGGAGATTCACATAGCACCTTTTAAAACGGTGGAAAACATTTTTTCCATTTAAAGTTGGGAGGGGCGCCTGAGGGGGGGGCTCAGTCGGATAAGGGTCTGACTCTTCATTTCCGCTCAGGTCATGATCTCTAGAGCCCCATGTCCGGTCGGGCTCTGCTCACAGCACAGGGTCTGCTTGGGATTCTCTCTATCCCTTCTTCCCTCCCTCTCTTTCTCCCTCTGGCTCTCAAAATAAATAAACATTAAAAAAGAAAAAGACTTTTAAGTTGGTAACGGGGAGACCCTCCTTTGTCCTGTGAGTGATGAGATATCTCAGACTTCATTGAGACTTTCTTATTTCCTTAAACCTCAAAGTAACCATTTCACTAATTTTACATGGGATGTCCCCATGCCCGTCCTCTTCCTCCTTGCCCTCAACAGCAAAGCCAGGCACAAAACCCATCGTGCAAGTTTATGTAAACACTTTTAAAATGTTTTTTTTTTATTTTACACACCCTTGTCTTTTTCAGTTCCATTGTCCTCTTTCCATATACTCCTGTCCAACTCTCTTTAATACACATAAAATAAAAATGGCTACTGTACTGAGTACCTCTCATTCACCATGCAAAGTTCTAAGCCCTTTAGCATGCATTCTTGCTCAGGCCATGCAAAGACCTTAGGAGTCAGGGTACTATCACTGTGACATTTCGCAGAGAGAGAGAGAAAAAGAGAGAGAGAGATAAAGAGGGGCACAGAGAGGTGAAGTAACTTATCTAAAGCAGCACAGCTAGTAATGGGAGAGGGGGGCTGGCTGCAAAGACTCTTACGTACTTCAATATATTCAGTATAACTCTCCACAGTTACCTGGCTTAAAAACAAAAACAAAAGGCATTAACAAGTTCCAGGCTCCTACAAGACTTCTTGCTATATGCAGACCCAACAGTACAGTGACCTTCATGAGAACACAACTTCTCCTTCAATGTGACAGTTGCCTCCCACCTCCCAGCCCCCACCCTCGGTACAACAGTAACACCACCCAATTCAATTAGAGGGGCTTCAAAAAGAGAAGCACATCTGAAACCTAGTCAGCTGTCTTTCCTCCGCATAGCCCTAAAAGCACTTTTTACAATGTTTTTCAAAATAAGTATATCAGATATTATACTCATAAAATCTATGAACCTGCATAGGCCTGACAAACCATCTCACATAGATTATATTTTTTTCTGTCAAAACACCAAACATTTTGCTGCAAATGATACCAGGTGAAAGGGCCCCTCCAGTCACAGGTGTCCCTGTGACATAGGAGCAGACAATGGCACACGGAGCCCTCTAGCTTACTTCAAGCAATCTTACACAGCCATCTCTTAGAAACTTCATACTTTTTAGAACCGGAGCAAACCACAAATTTATCTGTTATAGATTTCAACCATCAGATGCTTCTGAAAATGAAATTCACCCACATTGCTTCCAGATTTATTTTTTTTAAAGAAACGTTAACAATTCTGTGGTCTCGGAAATTTGAGACAAAAGGGAACTGTAGGAAAAAGTAGGGAGAGGTAAACAAGGCATTTTAAAACACATTATTTTTGGAGTGATTTTTCTTGGTTACAATTCCTCACAGACACAACCCCCTTTCCCCCAAAAATGTCAAATCAAAGTCTGTAACAGATAACCCTTTTCCTTACAATGGTGCCTCTGATTTTTTACATGCACATAGCATTGCCATAGACCTGGGTTTAGTTCTTTACAAGCAAGGTGGTCACTCCAATTTCTCAGGAAGAGAACCTGAAGTATCTGATCCTTTAATCCTTTGCAAATATTTAGCGTGGACCTAATGTGTGCCCAGGCAATCTCGTTCCAGGACAAATTCCACAAGCAACTCCCACTGCCTGCTGGGGGCAGGCTCTTACCAAGAGAACATTTCTTACTTTCTGGAGCCCCTCCCACCCCCGCCCTGCCTCTGTATTCACTAGCTTTTTACCTACATCAAGCTCTGGTGGGGAGCCAGACACATTTCCTTGGCTTCCTTTATATTATTAGATACACAGACCTCTGATTTTCCACACATACAGCCAAAAATGCAGTTTCAGTGATTACCACTGATCACCTGATAGCGATCAACCCGTACCAAGGTACATCAAAGGCTTATTGGGGAGGGGAGCAGATGGGGAGAATCCAGAATTCGTTAGATAACTTCAGATGCCCTGAATTTGTCCTGAAAGTTCTGATTCATGAAATGTGACCACAGGGAAGTTGTGCCCAGGATGAAAATGTTAATCCTATTTTTTTTTTAATCTTGCAATTCAGAATGTACAGCCATCTTAGAATCTTCACCTGATTAGAAATACCACTACACTGCCTGCATACTATACAAGTAAAATGTTGAGTGGAAATTCAAATTAAAAAAAAAAAACCATCCACCATAAAGGTCAAGAGGTAAAGCAGCAAAGCATTAGCAAAATTTAATGTCTTCACCTAGGTAAAGCTAATCTAAGTGTCCAGACTGTCCTTTGCATCAAGAAGTTTCCAGAAAAACAAGGGAGGGGGTAAGGAGATGGGAGGGAGGTCCGCAGGAACAATTGCTATGGGGCATTTTTAATGATCTTACCTGAATGGCAAGAAAGTCCATTCCAATTGGCGCAGCAATATGTAACTGATTATATACATTAACTTGGGGAGTTTCAGAAAACAAAGAGGAATGTGAAAGGGGTTTTGTTTCCTTTTGCTGTCCCTGCACTGCTTCATGTAAACAATATAATCTTTTACTCAGTGAAAACAAGTCCATGATTACGGGGAGGTGTTTCACTATTGAACAGTTGTGGGGTTTTTTTCTCATTTCAGCCAACTTTTCCTTAAAACTTTCTGCCTCTGGCAGCAGCAACTTCCCATTTCCAAAAAATCCTGATACGCCTATTTGTATTCATGTTCTAACTTCATCAACTCTGGAAGAAGAACACTTTAGAAGGAAACATGGAAGGCTGTATTCCACAACTGTGTCCAAGAGACCAAGTTTCAAGACTGGACAAAGATTCAGGTTCAAACAAGACACATGAAGCGGGGTGTAGGGGGTGAAGGGACCTGAATGATTTCTCACTCCATTCCTAAAGAGTAAGATTGCCAGCGTACAAATATTACCTCTGCGTTTTTCTAAGGCCGTAAATGGGGTGCCAGGGTGGTTCAATCGGTTAGGCAACAGACACTTGATTTCAGCTGGGGTCATGGTGCTGCACTTCATGGATTTGAGCCCCCAGGCCTGCTTGGGATTCTCTCTCCCTCTCTCTGCCCCTCCCACGTGCATGCTCTCTCAAAATAAATAAAAGTTTTTTAAAAAGTATCTTTAAGAAGGCCATAAAGGATGTCCATCACCAATAAGCAAGTACATGCAAATGATCCTACAGCAGGAGAGGGAGATTCACTGGACATCAATCACGGATCGTCTGATTCTGACACATCCAAAGTACACAGAGCTTATCCATCTGAAGTGTTTCCAACGACGGCCTCCTAGATGTAATGTAATTATGGTACAAAACATATCAGAATCAAAGAGAACAGTTTCACTCTGAGGGTGGAAAGAGAGAAGAAATCAATAAAAAAAAAATTTTATGTTTCTGCTGAATAGCTTACAAATGTAAAATACATAAAATGTTAACCCTCTCACGTAACATTTTATATCCTGTTGCAAGCACTTAAATTCTCAAAGATGAGCTATATATGCGACACGCTTAAGTGAAGTATGTACCGGGTTTGCTTTTAAATAACGAGCTGTTAGGGAGGGTGGAAGGGTATAGAAAAGATTGAATTGATCATCGCTGTAACTGGGTGGCGGGACCCACAGGGATCCATTGCATTTTCCTATTTTCATAAATCTTTCTGTAACAGCGTATTTTCTAAAGCACGTAGGAAAAGAACGTACTAGGCACTAAAACATGTTTGATAACACTTCTGCTCTGGAAAGTGGAAACATCTCTTGAAACACTGACCGAGATGCGGGTCCCACACCTGCCATATACTGTACTTTTGTTGGAAGACTAAAAAGCCACTGTTTCCGACCAGCTGGGGAAAGATCCATGGCAGGGCTGTTTCCAAAATCCTCCCAAATTACAGCTACCCTGCATCCGAAACACGAGCAGAGGACAAATACAAATGGAAAGTTGGTCACTCTGAGAGGAAACAAAATAAGGGATTGGGGTTAAAACCTCTCAAGGAGGACCCTACCAAACACCAGAAGCATTTTTATCCCTCCTGTCAACCAGATAAAAGCTTCCGAGGTTATGGAGGGCAAGGGGGGGGTCCCCAAAGCAAATGAGGGCCCCCACTGGGTTTGGAGCGAACCAGGAGCAGAAGCTCCCAGCTGAGGCTGCCTCCTCGCCCCAGGGCGCACCCGCAGGCCCCCGAGCCAGGGAACCCGGCCGCGTGCTCCCCAACCCCGCTCCCACCGCGGCCCCACCGCACCCAGGAGGCCGAGCCCGCCGAGCTGAGGTGGTAGGAGCCCCACCAGTGGCTCGGGGGCGCCCCCTGAGGTCCAGCGGCGTCGCGGCACCTTCGGAAAACCGAAAGCCGGCGTCTCCCACGGTTCTGACATTTTAACTTTGCCTGGTTCCAGAGGCTGCTTGCTGCACCCTCTCCAAAAGGTACTTTTCCGAACCACAGCCCCTCTTCCCCGAGCCTCACACCATTGCACCTTCCCTTTCCGACAGTCTTGGGCTCCGGGGCGAGGAAATGTGCTATTTACCTCCCCGCGTGGGCACGAAAAGAAAACGTGGAAGGTGCAAACTGTCCAAGCCCAACGAAGGCGGCATCACTGGAGGTCCCATTTTGGATTTCAAGCTTCCTGAGACACCAGGAAAAAGAAAACCACGGCCAGCCCACTGGCTGCACAGCCGAGCAAAGGGGCGGCCAGAAGTGGAAGGAGAAATTCCTCTTCTTTCGCAGGGCTGCTCTTCTGCTGCCTCCCACTGCCCCCATTAAAGCGTGACCCTTACAACGCTCGACCCCACTATGCACCTGAGCCCACTCAGCCAGCAAGTCTACGGCAGAGAAAGTCTAGAAGCAGCAAATGGGAAACACAAACACGGAGTCTTTTAAGAGAGAGAGGGCATTCTTAAGGAGAAATGTCCGCACCGCCCCTAGCCCCGTGGAGACGGAACCCCGGTGGGCAAACCCCAGGCCTCAGTGTTAGCTGTGGACCCGCGTCCTCGCTCACCATCCGAGCTAGGTTTCGGGGCAGTGGCAGGAGCTCCCTGCGGTTCCGGGGGCAGGAGGATGCGCAGAGGGGAAAGGGGGTGCCGTAGAGAAGACAGTGCCTTGTCTCTCTGCCCCTCGAGGGCACCCCGTGCCTGCAAAAGGGACACTCGCTGCCACTCCCGGAGCAGGTCCCTGAGGGCAGCGAGAGCGTCCGCGCCCTGTTGCAGGGCGCACGATGGAGCTGGGAGACCCGCTGCACCAAAACCTTGCGCTCAGGCCGCTCAGGGACAGGCGGCTGTGACCGCCTGAAACATCAGGGCACGTTCCTTTTTTCCTTCATTCAGATAACCCCCACCTCTGGGTAGCCAAGAGCTAATGGATGAGAGGGCAGAAACGGGGGGAGGGGGGTCCTCCATCCTTACGAGAGCGAGTGATAAAAAAGCGAATCGCCCCCTTCCCATCCCTTCCTCATGCTAGGGCAGAGGACGTGGCCTCCACCCCCGGGGAGCAGGGTCGGACAGACTCCAAGGAGCTCGGAGCTGTGTAGCTGTAGCCCCGGGCGCGGGGGGTTGGGGGGATCCTGCAAGAGAGGCAAGGGAGGCGGCTGGCCTCTGCTCTCCCGGAGAGGAAAAAGGGTCCGCCAGTGGAGGGCTGGATGTGGAGGGTCGCCGAGCCGCACACTGCTACGTGCGGTGATTTATTATCGTCATCGATAGCCAATATTGTTCCCGTCTTAACCTGGCCAGAAAGGAGCGGGTCTAGGTCTGCCAGCCGCGAACAGCCTGCAAAAGGGCAAAGATGAAGGTAGGCAGGGCGCGCGAGACAGAAAAAAAATCCGCCCCGTTGCGAACTGGAATCCAGCTGCCGACCACCCCCCGCCCCCCGCCCCCGGCGCCCCTACTGGAGCCCCGCGGAGCAGAGTTGCTGGGCAAAGGCGCCGCGGGGTCACGGTTGGGGGAGCCACGGATCTCCCTAAACCGCCTGCTCCCAGCTCTCCTACCGCTCCCGGGCCCCAGCGCCCGGGAAAGCTGTCTCGCTCCAGCACGGAAGAGCAGCCTGCCCCCCAGCCCCGAACGGGGGTCGCCCCTGGCTCCGGACACCAGAACGCAGGCGGCTCCCAACATCCCCAAGCCTCCACCACCAGCCTCTCCAAAGGGTCGGGAAGCCGCAAAGCAAGTCCCCCAATTCCGAGCTCCTTCAATCCTCTCCTAGGCGAGGGGCGCACCCTGGGCCCCCCCAAACCCACAGAGGCATCCTCCCCTGGCCCCAGTCTCCTCAATCGCTCCAGAGCTCGCTCTCTCCCGAACCGCGGCGTGTCAGCAAAGCGAGCTTTTCTTCCTACTCCGGCTCCCTCAGAACCCCCCCCCCCCCCCGCCAAACCTGAGCAAGAGCAGACCTCTACGGCCCCTTGTCCCCCCCGCCAGCCCTTGCTTCCATCCTCCCCAACCATCAGCCTCCCTAAACGCCGCCAGAACCAGCCGAGCGGATCCCTCTCTCTCCTTCCCGGGCGCCCGGCCCCCCTTCGCCCTCTCCAGGGTCCTCGGGACGGGCGCCCGAGCTCCGTGCCGCGGCGACAACTCCGCATCCCCCCGCGCGCGCCGGCCAGGGCCGGGTCCCCTCAGCGGCCGGCACTCACCGGGGAAGCACACGACATAATGGAGCACGGAACTGGTGATTTTCAGGAACAAAATCCACCAACACGGTTCCAGTAACCTCCGCATGTCCGAAAACGCACATCGAAAAGAGGAAGGCAGGGGGGGTAAACTTGTTGAATAAGTTCTTGCCTCCGTGTGAGCCTCCGCTAAGCCCGGGCTCTTCCCCTGCTCGCCCGCTCTACGGGCCCCCCGCGCTCGGCGGCCCGAGTCCCCCTGGAATCTGGGAAGCCGCCGAGCGCCCCCCGGAAAATCTCAAAAAGTGACCGGGAACGCGGAGCCACGCTGGGGACGATCCTCGGCGGAGAAGGGCTGCTTTCCGTTCAAAAAAAGAGCAAGCCGAGCGAGCAGGGCCAGTGAGTAGTCGGCGGGCGGCGGCGATGCCGGGGGCCCGGGGCAGGCAGGGACCGCAGGCGGCGGCGGCGGCGAGCAGCCGAAGATCCCCAACTTGAGTCGGCGGCGCGGCGCAGCCCGAGAGCCGGCGGGCGGCGGCGGGGCTGAGCGCGGCGCGGCGTCTCCGGGCTTCAGGCAGGCAGCTCCTTCCAGGGCCCGGGGAAGGAAGGAGGCATGTTTGCGAGCGGGGAAGGGGAGGGGAGAGGCGGGGGGAGCGAAGAGCCCCCCAAAATAGAAACGGCCGGAGGAAACGGAGGAAAACACAAAGGATCTCAGAGGGGCGCTGGGGCGAGGGCGCCTTCAGTCCATGCTCCTGAAAGTTGTGGCTCCAGCGCAGGCTGGGGAGGAACGAGGAGCGCGGGGCTGGAAACTGGCCATGCCTCCATACAGGAAGTAACATGTGAGCATGGATCCTGGCAGAGACTTTAAAGCCGGCGAGCGAGCGAGCGAGCGAGCAGGGGGCGCGCGGCGGCGGGCGCGGCGGCGCGCGAGCAGGGGGCGCGCGGCGGGCACGGGGGCGCGCAGCCGGGCTGCGGGCAGCGGGAGCGCGCTCACCGCGCTCTTAAAGCAGCCGCGCTCGGCTCCCGCCTCCGAGCGGTCCCGCGGCCCCCGCACAGCCAGGGGTACTGCGGGCTCGGCTGAGGCAGTTTGGGGCCTGGGGACGGCTCTGGCCCAGTCTCGGAGAGAGGGAGGAGGACGGCTGCCTTCTTGGGCTGGCGAGTCTTTGCCAGCTCCCAGTTCTGCGAGCTCTTAAAGACGCCGCGCTTAGCGCGGGTTTGGCGAGATCTCCCCTCCGTCGTCTGCTTTGCTCGGAGATCCCGGACCTGGGGGGAGGAGGACCTGGTTCGGGTCTGAGGAAAGGAGAGGAAGGGGACAGTCGATTGCCCGCCTTTTTAGGCGAGGGGGGCGTTCCAGTTCGGCCCCAGCGCCCTAGCAGCGCCGCAGCGGGGCGCGCCCTGCCTCAGTCCCTGCTCGTGCCCCCAGCCCGGCGCATTCCCCCGCCTGGAAACAAAGCCGAGAGGCCTTTGCTCTGGGGCTGCGTTGGGATTTAATGTTTTTTTTCCCCCTTTCAGGCTTCCATTGGCGGAGTCCGCGGCTAGGGAGGGGGGGGAGGGGAGGGGAGGGATATCGATCCGAGGCTTGCAAAATCCAGCCCTTCCGAGCCCCACACCCCCTTCCCCCTCGCCACCGAGGATCGGTGGCTGAGTTTTTCCAACTCCAAGCTCCGCGGGAGGAGGGAAGGTTCCCGCGCTCTGGCTGGGTGGTGGGGAGGGCGCAGGAAATGCGCCTCTCACCCCCGGCTGGGTGAAAGCAGCGCCGCGGGGCAGGACCGATTTCCTGGCAGCTACCCGGGGAGCGGCTGCCTCTTTAGCAATCCGGGAGAGGCGTCCGGGGGAAATGGGAGGACTAGGCTTATCTGTAATGAGTTTTGTCCCTTGGCTCTCGGTGAGAAGATCTTTATCGCTCAGACTTCTAAGCGCCCTATTTTCCCCTCTTACGCGGGTGCTAAAAGTGGGGGGGGCAGGCTTTTGATTAAACGTGTAATTAAGCCAAGGTAATTTGCCATTTGTAATTTTTGCCTAATTTTTCTGCCTCTGTTTAAAAGCCATTTTGACATGTTTTTAACGTGCTCCTGCTATTCCATCCCACCACGCAGGGTCCTCCACCCACCCACCCAGCCACCCAAACATCCCAACCGGATGCTAGGTTTTCAAATAATGTACAGATGTTCAGAGATCCTCCTGCAAGATGTGATTAGGGAAGCAGTTTCACACCCACACTTCCAAAAGAAAAACCTTTGAAAAGTTACGTTTGGGATTACAAACTAATAAAAGCCAGGAAGTTCCTGGGGAGGGCCCGCGCCCTATCTTTAGATGAACAGAGGGGAACACCCTCCCTCAGTAATGAGTTTGTTTGCTTTGGAATTTGGTCCTTCCTGGTTTTGTTGGAATCCTGACTCCCCCGTAAATGCTGGAGGGTCAGTTTTCTTGGGAGTGTCGTATTTAAGGGCTGTCCAGTTGTCAGTTGGAGCTTCGAAAGAGGTTAAATGACCCCTGTGTGTCTGGCTACCTTACTAAGGAATGAATGGTAAACTCCCTGGGATTTGAATTAGAACTGTAGGCTAGAAGACATCCCCAGGTGAGTTTCCTCCTTTGCAAAATGTAGGTAATAAAAACTGCGATTTGTGAAATGGCTATCATCTACCAGGCACTGTGCTGAATTTTTTTCCAGAAACTGTTCATTCAACAAATTCATTGAGCATTTACTGTGCGGGCATGGTGGGAACCCGCCCAGGATGCAAAAAGGCAAGGCCTGTGACCTTCGTGTTTACCTTCCAAAGTACATAGAGTCCTTACAAGAGTCTGCCAGCAGTAGGGATTATTTTCCCTATTTTATCGACAAAGAAACATGTTCAGAGGAGTCAAATAATGGATCCCCAGCTAGTGAGTAGTAGAGCTGGGATTCTGAGGCCTGTCTGCCTCCACCCATGTGCAGAGGCAAAGAAATGATGGTTTGAGAAGACACTGACACGTGGGTGGGAGAAGTGGCTTAGTGGGGGAAAGTTCGCGTGGGTTTGGAGAGTAAATCACCACTACCCTTAGGATGCCGCACACTAAAAAGTAACATTGAATTAGATCCAGGCTGGTGACTTTTCTGAGGCCCTAGGCTGAACCCAGGCCTTACCAGGTGCCATAATAAAATAGAATTTTTTTGTGACTTTATTTATTTTGAGCACGACAGAGAGAAAGAGACCGCCCAAAGAAGAGGGTCAGAGAGAGAGGGATACAGAGAAAATCCCAAGCAGGCTCAGCACTGTCAGCACAGAGCCTGACATGGGCCTCAAACCCACGAATTGCGAGATCATGACCTGAGCCAAAACCAAGAGTCGGTTGTAAGTCACCCAGGCGCCCCTATAAAATAGAATTTTAAATGGCTACCACACAGGATGCGTTTTCATTCATTCATTCTACAACCAATTATAGAACAGCTCATATATACCGGACATCATATCAAGTGTTGACAGTATAGAATGACCAGGCAGTGAACCTGACAGTGCCCCCACCTGATGATTACAATCCACCTCCCAGGAGATGTGGGGGCTGCACAATATGGTGAGCACCCCAAGATACTGGGTGTGAGGGGCCGTGGGAGTGCCAAAAGAGGGAAGGGATCCCCCATGGGAAGATAAGTCTACAAAGAGAAAGGGCTGGTGTTGGTGATAAATTACCCCCAAACTTAGCAGCTTACGACAATACACCTTTATTATGTCACCGCTTTGTAGTTCCAAAGTTGGGGTACAGCATAACTGGGTCTTCTGCTCAGAGTCTCCCTAGACTGAAATCAAGGTGTCTGCCAGGCATACTCATCTGCGTTTCAGAGTCCTCTTCAAAACCCATTCAGATTATTGACAGAATTCAGATCTTTGTCCCTGTAGGACAGAGATCCCCATTTTCTTTCTGCTTGTTGGCTGGAGGTAGATGTCAGCTGGAGACCGTCTTCAGGGCCAACCCATTCAGTCCTCTCACATAACGACAGCTCGTCTCTAGCGACAGAGAATCTCCCTACAGGCAGCTATGTAGGAGTTTTGGGAGTGAGCATCCCATCACTTTTGCCACAAAACGTAACCTAATGAAGTGCGTATCCCAACACATTTATAGGTCTCACTCACTCTCAGAAGACGGGATAATACACCAGGGTGTGGGAATCTTGGGGACCATCTCAGGGTTCTGCCTGCCATAGTGCTGGTGGTCTATTGTGTGTAGAGACTGTTCGTTAAAGGTGATCGCTCTCAAACCAGTCTAGTTGGCTCCTATCTGTTTGACCATGGGCAACTTAACCACTTCATGCCTCAGTCTTCTCATTTGTAAAGCAGAAGTAATAAGTGCACCTACTTCTAAATTGAGGAGATTAAAAGGAGTTAAACAGAGCATGGTGGGGCACCTGGGTGGCTCAGTTGGTTGAGCATCCGTCTTCGGCTCAGGCCATGATCTCACACTCCGTGAGTTCGAGCCTTGCGTCGGGCTCTGTGCTGACAGCTCAGAGCCTGAAGCCTGCTTCAGATTCTTTCTCTCTGTCTCTCTCTGCTCCTCCCCTACTCGAGTTCTGTCTCTGTCTCTCTCTCAAAAATAAATAAAGATCTTGGGGCGCCTGGGTGGCGCAGTCGGTTAAGCGTCCGACTTCAGCCAGGTCACGATCTCGCGGTCCGTGAGTTCGAGCCCCGCGTCAGGCTCTGGGCTGATGGCTCGGAGCCTGGAGCCTGTTTCCGATTCTGTGTCTCCCTCTCTCTCTGCCCCTCCCCCGTTCATGCTCTGTCTCTCTCTGTCCCAAAAATAAATAAAAAACGTTGAAAAAAAATTTTTTAAACAAAAATAAGTAAAGATTTTTTTAAAAAATAGAGAAAAAAGAGTGAAGTATTTAGTGTGGAGCATCTAATAAGCATTTAATAAATGTAAGCTATTACTGTTATCTGTTCAACAAGCCTATGCAAGAGAGAGTGAACATGTTACTCTCTGCCTACTCAACTCCCATGTCTTTTCTTCCACTAACAGCACCCTGGTTTTCCTTTGTGCTAATCTTTACCGACAGTCTTGATCTTTCTTCCTCCAGTGCTACCCTCTGCCTTTCCACCTCACTGGTGAAGCATCGGCACGTGTCCCAACCCCGACCATTTGGAGCCTCTCAGCCCCCTGGCCTGATTCGGTTAATAACAGCCACCTGTTTCCACTTGGTACAATGAGAGCGAGACCCTTCTGGACCTACCAAGCTGGATGACCTTAAGCTTTGACAAGAAAGAAGGGCTCCACTCGGGAAGAGACTGCTTGAGAATAAAACTGATGCCCAGAGGAAAACAGAGTGGAAAGGAAGAGGCCAGCAGAACCCTAATTTCATCACTTGAGTCCTTCAATTAAGTCTTACTGGAAGCCAGACCAGACCCCTGGACTTTTCAGTTACTTGAGCTGATAAGTTCCTTTTATGCCTTTTACCTCTTTGGGTTGTTTTTGTTGCTGTTGTTAAGTGTATTTATTTTGAGAGAGTGCACAGAAGGGGAGAGAGAAAGAGAAACCCAAGCAGGCTCTGCACTGTCAGTGTGGAGCCTGAGGCACAGTTTGACCTCACGAACCGTGAGATCACGACCTGAGCCGAAATCAAGAGTCAGATGCTTAACTGATTGAGCCACCCAGGGGCCCCTGAGTTGGGGTTTTATTGAATGGAAATGAACAACTTGAAACTTGGAACTGATGGCGAAAGATCAGTAAGGTACCCACATTTTACAAAGAAAGAAGCAGGAGCTCCTAGACGTAAGTGGAAGTAAGTGATTTAACCAAGGTGTTTGAGATAGTAAAAGAGGACTCAGATCTACTGTGTCAATCATTTATTATTATGTAACAAATCACTCCAAAATGTAGTAACTTGAAATAACCTTTTTTTTTTTTTTGGAGGCCAGTAGTTTGGGCTCCGTGAGACAGTACTTCTGCTGGTCACGTCTGAGGTCCTTCATGCAGCTATAGCACCAGCTGCCAGAGCTCAGCTGGGTCTGCCCGGTCCAAGATGGCCTCACTTACATGCCCAGCAATTAGTGCCGTTGGCTGGGGCTCCTCAGTTCTCGTTCACTGACGTTTACAACAGCCTACCTCGGACTTCGCAAAATGGTCTCAGGCTAGAAGGAATGAGAGCGGAGGCTGTAAACTATCTTGAAATCTAGACTGACCGTTGCGTTTTATTGGTCCCAGCAAGTCCAAAAGCCCCAGTTCAGGGAGAAGGAGAAACAGACTCCAGCTTTTGTGGGGAAGAGTAGCAAACTTCCATTGCAAATGGGAGCAGGAAAACAAGGATGAGAGGAATTGTGGCCTTTGCAAACAGCCTCTCGTTAAGCTTTCGTTAAAGCGAAATGGTTACCGTGTCGGTTGACTTGTGTCCCCCCAAAGAAAGACATGTTGAAGTCCTCACCCTTGGTACCTCAGAATATGGTCTTATTTGGAAACACGGTCTCTACAGAGGAAAGTTAAAATGAGGTAATTAGCGTGGGCTCTAATCCAATACAATCGGTGTCTTTACAAAAAGGAGAAATTTGGACACAGATACAGACCAGCACAGAGCGAAGACAATATGCAAACGTGTGGGAAATAGATGGCCAGTTGACTGAAGTGACACATTTATAAGCTAAGGAATGCCATGGATTGATGGCAAACAGCAGAAACTGGGAAGAAACAAGGAAGACTTTTCCTACATGTTTCAGAGGGAGTGTGGCCCAGGCACTGCTTTGATTTTGGACTTGTAGCATCCAGAACTGTGCAACAATAAATACCTGCTGTGTGAAGATACCCAGTCTGTGGTACTTTGTTACAGCAGCTGTGGGAAACTGTACATTGGCCATTAACCTCTTCCCTTAGAGCGTCCTCATGCGTAGAGGAACCACACTTGTGACTACGTTGCCAACCTCACGGGTGAATCCTTACAAAACAGTAACAACAGAAAACTTAGTCATTCTGACTTCAGGTTCTGGGGCAATGTTTATTTTAGGGTAAAAGGATAAAGACAACAAAATATGTTTACTCTGAAAAAAATGTACAAAAGAAAAGCCTCCAAGTCCTCTAATAATAATGATACTTGTGATCACATAATGCCCTATATTCAGTGAACTAATAGTGGTAGTATTTTAATACGCTATGGTAAAGTAGGATTAAATGCTCACAGCAAAAATGACCGATAAAGCTGTTTTGGTTACGAGCAGCAGAAGCACTAAACGAACCAATTGGAGCAAAGAAAGGAAGTTACTGATTTATCTCACCAGTGGGTAGTGTAAGACTTTGGGAAAACTGTATCCAGGGGCTCCAGCGATGGCTCCAAATTCCCTCTTGAGCTCTGTTGGCTCTGCTTACCTTTCCTTTGACTTTCTTGTCTGGCTCCTGGTGATACCTGTTCTCAGATAGAAATCTTTCCCAATGTCCATGACTCCCCAAAATGTATTTTGATTGCCCTTGCTTGGGTCCTGTACCTCTGCCCGGACTAGGGCCAGACACTTGCCGGACCTAGTGCCGGGCTTATACTTGATTTTCAACACGTTAGAAGAATAAGGACTAGGAGAAGGACAGGCAGCAAAAAAGTAGCTATAATCTCATTCAAGCCTTGACAACAGTCTTTGGAGGTGGGAACTGTTATTATTCCTATTTTCAAGAAGTAAAAACTAAGGCATCGATAGGTTGGGCAATTTGAAGTGATGCTACCAAGGACTGTGAAGTAAGGGAGGGGCTCAGTCTCTGGAGAACCCTAGGCTCAGGGAGTAAGACCTGAAGCCTAGTTACCAGACCTAAATGCTAGAGTCAAAGCCAAAATCACAGTAACATGATTCACAAGTTTTGTAGGGCCAGGGGCGCCTGGGTGGCTCAGTCGGTTAAGTGGCCAACTTCGGCTCAGGTCATGATCTCGCGGTCCGTGAGTTCGAGCCCCGCGTCGGGCTCTGTGCTGACAGCTCAGAGCCTGGAGCCTGTTTCAGATTCTGTGTCTCCCTCTCTCTGACCCTCCCCCGTTCATGCTCTGTCTCTCTCTGTCTCAAAAATAAACATAAAAAAAAATTAAAAAACAAATTTTGTAGGTCCAGAGTAATCAGAGGTGCTAACAATTCATGAATAGGGATCTTCATCACAGCATTTCCAGCTAAAATGTGGGGAAAAAATAAATGTTCAAGTGTAGGGATCAATTAGATAATGACATAGCTATTCAGTGGAATATTACGCTGCTATTTACAACGATGCTTTTGAAATGAAAAGTGTTAAAACCTAAACCAGTTTTCACAGACATACTATTTTCCACAATTGCAGAAAATAAGGGGACTTTCAATAAATATGAAATATTTCAACGCAGTGGATTTAAGTTTTCTGTTTAGGATTTCTGTGTGAAGGAAGCTCTGAAATGTTCTGAAGGGGCTGATCTTTTTCACATATACAATGTCTTGACAACCTAACCCCCTAAAAAAAGCAAACAAGAAAGAAAAAGGAAGGAAGGAAGGAAATTTACCTGCAAATTGTCCTTGATAATACTAAATGCTGGTAAACATGCAGTGAAATGGTTACTTATATGCTGCCAGTGGAATATGATTTGGTATAAATGTCCTGAAAAAATATTGGTCAGTATATAACAAGAACCTCAAAAATATTTATGTCTTTTGGCGTGGAAATTTAACTTTTAGTAATCTCTTAAAACAGAGATGGGGGCACCTGGGTGGCTTGCTTGGTTGAGCATCTGACTCTTGATTTCAGCTCAGGTCATGATCCAGGTGTGTGGGGTCCAATCCCATGTCAGGCTCCTTGCTGAACGTGGAGTCTGCTTAAGGTTCTCTCTTTCCCCCTCTCTGCCCCTCTCTCCTGCTCAGGTGTGCTCTCTCTCTCTCTCTCTCTCTCTCTCTCAAATTAAAAATTTAAAAAAAAACAGATAATAAGTGTCAATTATACTTGAATAAAAAAATAAAGAATAAAATACAATACTTGAATAAAAATAAAGAATACAATAAAATAATAGAGAAAAATTCATGAGGGATTATGGGAAAGTGTTATCCATCCTTAAGAAGAAAGAAATTATTTAAAAAACAAAAGAGAGAGAGAGATAATCAGCAGAGAAAATCCCTCAAAAATGTTTACAAAGGTGTTCCTTGCAATAATATTTATAATAGGAAATTATACATAAAAATGACATTTTGAAAAACCTATCATTGATATAACAGATTACTGCATGGGAATTTAAATGATGCTTGTAAAGACATGGTAAACAATGCTTACCTTGCTTTTTTTATTTTAATTTTTTTTTACGTTTATTTATTTTTGAAACAGAGAGAGACACAGCATGACCGGGGGAGGGATAGAGAGACAGGGAGACACAGAGTCGGAAGCAAGCTCCAGGCTCTGAGCCATCAGCCCAGAGCCCGACGCGGGGCTCGAACTCGCGGACCACGAGATCGTGACCTGAGCCGAAGTCGGACGCTTAACCGACTGAGCCACCCAGGCGCCCCATACCTTGCTTTTTTTTAAACATTTATTTATTTTTGAGAGAGCATGAGCAGGGGAGGGGCAGAGAGAGAAGGAGACAGAGAATCCAAAGCAGGCTCCAGGCTCTGAGCAGTCAGCACAGCTTAACTAACTTAACTTATCTTAACACTTAACTGACTGAGCCACCCAGGTACCCCCAAACAAAACCACCTAGGCACCCCCTTACCTTGCTTTGTAAGGTGTAAAAATGGGAACACAAATGCATACTCTTACCTTAACTTTAAAAATATATATATACGTGAAAGTTATTGGAAGAAAATACACTAAAATATTTTAAATGGTTATCTTAGAATGGTAAAATTACCAGTGATTTTTATTTCCTTCTTTATATTTTTTACACATTTAAAATTTTCTACAATAAACTTATTTTAAAAAAAGAAACATTTACAGTGATATCAACATCATGGTAGCATAAGATGTTCCTTGTTTTTGTCTCCTCCATACACACAAAAAAACCTTGGCATTCATCCACCAAAATGCCTTTGATGGAGCTATAGGATTCAGCACCATACACAAAGCAGCCCAGAAGGAATTGCCCACTCATGCATTGGGCGATAAATAGACACACTTCATCTCCATTTGTGCACCCTGCAGTGGCCTGCAAACTGGCCCCAGCCCCTCTTGGCCACAGTCTGAAAGCCCATGAAAAACATCATCTTGGACAATCACTTGTGGACAAGAGAACCTTTGTGGAAATCAAGGTTTCCAGAGGAGAAGTTCCAGCACATCACTGGAGGGGGGAAAATGACTTTGGACACATTAGAATGGGTAGTTAGTAAAGACTAGAGGATGTGACTGCTACCTCAAAATGCAAAGACAGCAATGCAAAACTTCAAGGAACATGAAAAATCAAGGTGCTATGATACGACCAGAGGATCACAATAATCTTCCAGTAATGAAACCCACAAACATGAAGAACAGTATGGAACTTCCACACCCCACTTTTAACAATGGATAGATCAACCACACAGAATATCAAGGAAATATTGGACTTGAACCATACTTTAGACCTAATGGGCCAGCAGACATATATAGAATACTCCATCACACCGCAGCAGAATACATATTATTCTCAAGTGTGCCTTGATCATTCTCCAAGATAGATCATATGATAGGTCACAAAACAAGTCTTAGCAAATTTGAGATTAAAATCATACCAAATATCTTGTATGACCACAATGGTATGAAACCAGAAATCAGTAACAGGAGAGAAGCTGGAAAATTCACAAATATATGGAAATTAAACAACATACTTCTGAACAACCAATTGGTCCAAGAAGAAATAAAAAGGGAAATTTTAAAATAGCTTGAAAAAAAGGAAACACAACATGCTCAAACCTATGGGATGATACAAAAGCAGTACTAAGAGGGAAGTTTACAGGGATAGAATGTAAAAAGCATTAAAAAATTTTTTTAATGTTTTATTTATTTTTGAGAGAGAGAGAGACAGAGTATGAGTGGGTGAGGCACAGAGAGAGAGAGAGGGAGACCCAGAATCCAAAGCAGGCTTCAGGCTCTGAGCTGTCAGCACAGAACCCAAAGCAGGGCTCGAACATAGAAGCCACAAAATCATGATCCGAGCTGAAGTCGGACATTTAACAGAATGAGCCACCCAGGTGTCCCTAAAAAATGTTTTAAAAAATATCTCAAATAAACAATATAATTTACAACTCAAGGATCTAGAAAAAGATGAACAAACTAAACCCAAAGTTAGTGGAAGGAAAAAAAATATCAAAGATCAGAGAAGAAATAAATGAAATAGAAACCAGAAAAACAATAGAAACAATCAATGAAAGAGCTGTTTTTTTTTGAAAAGGCAAATAAAATTGACAAGACTTTAGAAAAAGAGAAAGACTCAAATAAAATCAGACATGAAAGAGACATACAACTGACACTACAGGTCTACAAAGGATCATAAGAGGCTACCATGAACAGTAGTACAACACCAAGTTGAATAACCTGGAAGAAGTGGATAAATTCCTGGAAACATACAACCTGCCAAGACTGAATCACGAAGAAATAGAAAATATGAACAGACTGATAATGAGTAACGTGATTCAATCAGTAATCAAAAACCTCCCAACAGAGAAAAGCCCAGGACTAGATGGTTTTCCTTCTGATATCTATCAAGCATTTAAAGAAGCATTAACACGAATCATTCTCAAACACTTCCCAAAAAATGAAGAGGATGGAACACTTTCAAACTTATTTCACAAAGCCAGCATTACCCTCATACCAAAGTCAGATAAGGACATCACGAAAAAAGAAAACTATAGGCCGATATCCCTGATACAAAAAAAGAAAACTATAGGCCAATATCCCTGATGAATATAATCAAAAACCCTCAATAAAACAATAGCAAACCAAACTCAATAGCATATAAAGGATTATACAACATGATAAAATGAGGTTTATCCCTGGGATACAGGGATGGTCAGTACATACAAATCAGTTCATGTGATACACCACTTTAATAGAAGGAAAGATAAAAATCATATTATGTCTATAGATACAGAAAAAGCATTTGACAAAATATAATAGCCTTTCATGTGAAAACACTCAACAAATTGGGCATAGAAAGAACAAACCTCAATATATGAAAGCCATGTATGATAAGCCCACAGCTAACATCATAATCAACAGTGAAAGACTGAAAGCTTTCCTTCTAAGATTAGGAACAAGAAAGAGTTCATACTCTTACCACTCCCATTAAATATAGTACTCTAAGCCCTAGCCAGAGCAATCAGACATGAAAAAGAAATAAAAGAAAGAAATCAAATACCATATGATTTCATTCATATGTGGCATTTAAGAAACAAATGAGCAAAGAGAAAAAGGAGAAAGAGAGAGAGACCAGGAAACAGACTCTTAACTGT
This sequence comes from Prionailurus viverrinus, assembly GCF_022837055.1. Taxonomy (NCBI): domain Eukaryota; kingdom Metazoa; phylum Chordata; class Mammalia; order Carnivora; family Felidae; genus Prionailurus; species Prionailurus viverrinus. The sequence goes on along the minus strand of NC_062562.1, from coordinate 28,498,218 downwards.
AGAGGACAAACTCATGGTTACCAGAGGGAGGGAGGGAGGGGATGGGTGAAATAAGTGATGGGGATTAAGGAGCATACTTGTCATGATAAGCACTAGGTGATGTATGGAATTGTTGAATCACTATATTGTGCACCTGAAACTAATATAACACTGTATGTTAACCACACTTTGAGTTTGAAAGGAAAAGGAAATAAAAGGCACCCAAATCAGAAATGAGAGAGTAAAATTTTCTATATATGATCTCATATATAGAAATTTTTAAACACTACACTAAAAAACTGTTAGAACTAACCAATAGAATTCAAAATCAACATACAGGAATTAATTGCATATCTATACACTAAGAATGAAATATGTGAAAAAGAAATAAAACAATCCCACCCACAACAGCATAAAAAACAATAAAATACTTAGGAACGAATTTAACCAAGGAGATGAAAGATATGTACACTGAAAACTATAAGACTTTGATGAAATAAATTGAAGAAGATACAAGTAAATGGAAAGATATCCCATATTCATGGATGAGAAGAATTAATATTGTTAAAATGTCCATACTACCTAAACCAACTATAGATTCAATGCAATCCCTATCAAATTCTTTTTTTTTTTAATTTTTTTTTCAACATTTATTTTTTGGGGGACAGAGAGAGACAGAGCATGAACGGGGGAGGGGCAGAGAGAGAGGGAGACACAGAATCGGAAACAGGCTCCAGGCTCCGAGCCATCAGCCCAGAGCCTGACGCGGGGCTCGAACTCCCGGACCACGAGATCGTGACCTGGCTGAAGTCGGACGCTTAACCGACTGCGCCACCCAGGCGCCCCTCAAATTCTTAATACTAATAAGTGAGTTTAGCAAGGTTCTAGGATACAAGGTTGGCCTACAAAAATAATTTGTATGCCCTATATATAGGCAGTAAATATTTGAAAACTGAAAGTCAAAAAACTAACTTATAATACATCCAAAAAAAAAGAAATACTTAAGTATAAACCTCACAAAATATGTGCAGGATCAGTGTGCTGAAAACTATACAACGCTGATGAAAGAAATAAAAGAAGAGCTAAATATATGAGAGATATACCATGTCAATGGATTGGGAGATTCATTATAGATGAGATGTCAACTCTCAGTAAATCTATAGACTTAATGCATTTCTAGTCAAAATCCTAGGAGGACTTTTTCTAGATAGAGGCAAGCTCATACTAAATTTATGGAAAAGAAAGAAGACTAAAATAGCCAAGCAATTATGAAAAAATGAAGTTGGAAGTCTCACATGTTACATGATGGGAAGACAAACTATAAAGCTACATCAATCAAGTCAATATGGTGTTGGTGGAGGTATAGACACATAAAACAATGAAATAGAAAAGACAACTCAGACCCACACAAATATGGCCGATTGATTTTTAGTAAAGTGCAAAGGCAATTTAATATAATTAGGATTTTTTTTCAACAAATAGTATTGGAACAATTGGATATTCATTACAAAAAAATAATCCTCAATCTACACCTTATACCTTACCCCAAAATTAACTGAAAATGAATCATAAATCTAAATTTAATACATAAAACAATTTAAAAATTAGAAGTCATAGGAGAACATCTTTATGATCTTGGGTTAGACAAAGTGTTAAATAATATACCAAAAGCACAATCTACCAAAGAAAAAAACAATATATCTGACTTCAGCCAAATAAAAAAAAAATTGCTCTGCAAAAGACATTGTTAAGAGACTGAAAAGCTACAGATGCAGAGAAAATATTTGCAAATCCCATATCCAACAAATGATTTGTATCTAAAATATTTAAAGAAACTCTCAAAATTCAACAATAAGAAAACAAGTAACAATGGGCAAAATATATAAACAGACCCTTCACCAAGAGGATACATGGATGACAAATGTGAAAAGTTGTTCAACATCATACGGTATTATGAAAATGCAAGTTAAATTACACTAAGATATCACTGCACACCTATTAGAATGGCTTTTTTAAAAAGACAATACCAAATGCTGGGTAGGATACAAGGCAGATGGAACTCTCATTCATTGCTGGTAGGGATATAAAATGGTACAGCCACTATGGAAAATATTATAAAGTTAAACATATGCTTGCCATAGGACCTAGCAATTCCACTTCAGGTATTTACCTAAGTGAAATACAACTTATGTTTGCACAAAACCCTATGTATGAATGTTTATAGAGGCTGCATTCATCATCACCAGAACTTGGAATAACCCAAGTGCCCTCAGTGGGAAAATGCATAAACAAAATTGTGGTGCATCTAAACAGTAAAATATTACTCATCAATATAAAGGTATGAGCTATTGATACATGCTACAACCTGGATGAATTTCAAAGTCCAAGTAAAAAAAGCCAGTTTCAAAATTTACATTTGTATAGTTCCATTTAAGTAACATTCTGGAAAAGATAAAACTGTGAAGATAGAGAACAGATAGTGATTGCCAAGGCTGAGGGATGTGGAGAAAGTCTGACTATAAAGGGGCAGCATGAAGGAGAGAGGTTTTGAGGTGATGTAATTGTTTGTAACCTGATTGAGATGGTGTTTATACATATTAATGCGCATGTGTTAAAACACAGAACTATGCACCAAAAAGTCAATTTTCAATAAAATTTTATTTTATTTTATTTTATTTTATTTTATTTTATTTTATTTATTTAGTTTTTAATTTTTATTTTTTATGTAGTCTTCATGCCCAGTGCAGAGCTAAAGGCTGGGCTTGACCTCAGGACCCTGAGATCAAGGCCAGAGCTGAGATGAAGAGTTGGAGGCATAACCAACTGAGCCACCCAGGCACCCCACTGTATGTAAATTATAAAAACAATGTTTTTAAATGCTGGTTCATGTTGACTAACTTCAGGAATAGCTGAATTCAGGGGCTTAAACAATGTCAGCAATAATTAGCCTCTCCCCAATTCTTGTGTCTCTTACTCTTGGCTGGATTTGTTTCAAGCCTGGCCTTTGCACTGATGGAACTGATTCATTGCACCAGCTCTAGTCATGTGCTATCCTGGCATGGCGGACCTGGACTGTGCCACCCATCAAGGCCAGAGAAACGGGGTATGCTGATTGTTCAGGCCTGGGTTATGTGCCTCCGCCCTCCCCCAGGGTCAAAAGTGATCCAAGCCACAGGACTAAGAATGTGGGAGATGTTGTTGCTCCTAGAAAAATCAGGTTGCTGTTCCTAGAATAAAAGGAATATATGCTAGACGGGTAGAAACAATGGGTGTCTGTGGCTTCTACCTAATATTTCTTTAATTCTGAATTATATTATACTCTGTTGACTATGTGATATTTTACCTCCAAACCATAAATGTTTGCAAACAAAGACTGACTTTTTTTTTTAGTTTTCAATGCCATATACATTTTTCCCCACATAGTAGGTGATCAATAGTATTAGCAGCACGCATGAATGATAGAGTAAGTGATAACTGAGTATATATGGGTATGCCTATAAAACTATACATTTGTGTACATACATCAAAAGCCTCTAAAGACACATTTTTTCATGTTTCTCTGCAACCACATTAATAGCCACGTTCCTGTTCAATCTTGCTTCTCTCTACTGAGGTTTTAACACGTACAGCTCAGTTCTCCAACAACGGCAAATCAATCATTACATCATCATCCATCATGTCTGAGTTCTCGGTAATGAAGGTGTCTTTCTTTCCACATTAGCAATTTGGGTGGGCAAAAGAGCCATAAAGATGTATGACAGAAGACTGGTGAATTGGATTAAACAAGGTTAAACAAGATTTCCATTTTCTGGGTCCGTTTTTGCTGCAGGAATTCTGTTGATCCACAGGATGAAGGGGCCAATTGTTTGGGAGTTTCTTCTTTACGCTCCCAGAAGATGGTACTGAAATCACTTTTTGCTCTGTTGTTGAGATAGCAGTGAGCCAGAAAAAGCAACCCCAAACAGTGATGGGTTTATTAATGGAAGTACTTTGTTTGCCTAATATCATCATTTGAAGCAGCTTATGGGGTCCAGGTTAATTGTTCTGAAGCATCACAATTTAGGTGCATTCACTGCCACAGCCAACATGCTCCCATGATTTGCCCCTCAAGGCTCTATTTTCCTTGTCACTTTCTATTCTCCCAGGTCTCAGAACATCCCATCCACGCTGCCTTTTGTCTGTTTCTCAGGCTTAACAGTTAATTCCTGCATCAAGGTCTTTGCAGTTACCCATCCCTCTAGCTCAGGGTTCCTTAACCTGGGCACTATTGGCATTTGGGTCCTGACAATTCCTTGCTGTAAGGACTGTCCTATGCACCATAGATGTCTAACAGCATGTCTGGCCTCTACCCAATGGATGCCAGTAGCACTCCCCCATCTACCTAGAGGTGACCACCAAAAATGTCTACAGACATTGCCATTGTCCCCCTGGGGGGCAACATCACCCCAGGTTGAGATCACTGCTCTGTGGAGTCATTTCTTTCAACTCTTGGTGTGGCCATACTATTTTCATCACTCTGAACCCAGCTTCGGGGAAGCTCTCCCTGACCACCTTATCCAACTGGTCACTTTCTATCGCGGCACACTATCCCCTTCTTAGTAAATTATTACATCGCATATGTGCATGTTTTTGTTGCTTCAGTCACTCACTGGGTTCTCCTCCATTGGAGTATGAGCCTCATGCAGACAGCAAGCTTACCTATCTGCATTTCTCACTGCTGGGTTCCCAGAACGTGGATTAGAATGTGCACATAACTAGGGTTCAATACATACAATCAAACATGTTAGGTTAATTCACAAAAGAGGGATGGCTTTGATGCCAGGCCTTTTACCAGCTGTCATTGTCATTTCCACTGTTGAGGGTTTCTATTCCTTACTCTCCCTCTTAAAATTTCTCGGAGTCCCTATCTCGGACTTAGGAGGAGCAGGAAACACACAAACTATTCCTCAGATTGGCCTGCCTTTCCTGCCTCAACCCCTCACCGTATATCATTTCTGAAGTCTGTCTTCTGCTTCATTTTTAAAATTCTAGTTAATATACAGTGTTACATTGGTTTCAGGTGTACAATATGGTGATTCAACAACATTACTCAGTGCTCATCATGATAAGTCTACTCTCAGTCCCCATCACTTATTCCACCCACACACCTCCCCTCTAGTAACCATCAGTGTGTTCTCCACAGTGAAGATTCTGTTTTTTTGTCTCCTTTTTGTCTTTGTTTGCTTCTGTTTCTCAAATTCCACATAGGAGTGAAATCATATGGTATTTGTCTTTCTCTGATTTATTCTACTTAGCATTACACCCTCTAGATCCATTCTTCTGCCTCATTTATACCCAATGTTATTCTTACCAGGTTGGAAGATCTGAGTTAAATGTCACCTCCCTCTACAGGCTCTGAATGTCTGTAGCACAGGCACCATTTCTTAGCCTTAAGATCATTTCCAAGTTAATGCTCCTTCTCTGTGTCTCTCTTTCTCTCTCTTTCTTCTCTTCCCTTTCATTCATTCATCAAGCGCCTTTTGAGTACTAGGCCCTGCTTAGCCCGAGAGCCTTTAGAGCCCTGCCAAGGAGACAGACAGTAGGCAACTAATTAAAATTATAAGACAACGGATAAAGTTGCATTGTGAGCTCAGGGTACAATGACCTGGGAAGGCTTTGAAAAACATCTTTCACATTGTGCTCATATCATAGGCACTCATATATGTAGATTTCTCTCCCTTTCTAGATTTTCAGGCCCGTCAAGACAGAGACTTTATGTTTTCGTTATTTTCATCTCTGTAGGTGCCCTCCTCAGAACTCAGCATGGTGTTTTTAATACAGCAAACACCCAATAATTGCTTATTGAATCAATGACTAAATAGTTGCTTTTAAAATACTGATATGGAAAGTATCTTTTTCCCCCTTTAATTTGAATAGAAAATGCATTTTCAGTCATTTTACTTAGCATGAGAACATCTCTACTGGGAAACAAATAAAAAGTTCTCTAATTTATTTGATCCTCAGAAGACATAACAGGAACTTGAAATTGAGAGGAAGTTAGGTGCCTGAATGAGAAGCACATAGAAAGAAACAGACAAATATTGAAAATAATTCAGTTAGGAGAGGGCTGTTGAACTGGAAAACTATTAATGGTGTTAATCAGCTTCCACTGTGTGCCATTAACACTCAGAACAATGCTGAAAGCACCGGGAAGACACATTAGTGAAGTCAGGAAGCGACAGCCAACAGGTTTTTTTTGTCGTGTTTTGTTTTTGTCTGTCAACTTTGGAAAACAGTAAACATAAGCTTTTCTGAAAATGCAAAAAAGAGGTGGTTTTGGTTTAGTTTGCAGAGTCATGTGATTTATAGACTTCCAAATTGTTCCATATGGCTAAAAATAGAGGATGTGAACTTGTAGTTCATACGTTATGTTAACAGGAGAGTTTCTTTTCTCAACTTCAGGATAGATGCATTTCTTCTTGGCGTGTGCTCTGAGTGCTGAAAGTCAGCATGGGGATCCCGCTGAGGTTCAGACGTGGGGGCAAGCCAGGCAGATGGTGAGAAAAGAGCGTTTTTATTTCAACATAGTCGTAAAAACACGTGGTGCTGGCTGTGATTTACGACGGCATAAAGACAATTAATCCAAAGCACCGGGGGAAGCAAAGTGGGAGGGAAATGATCACAGGTAATGAGGACTAGAAGTGAGGAGACAGGTCACAGATAACCTCAAATTCTGCTTTGCCAAGCAGAAAGTCTGGCACCAAGCAGGGGAATATGGATGCTGGCCTCAGAATACTGATTTAAATGCCCCGATCTGTCAGGTTTTAACAAAGGATAGGCTAGATGGTCAAATATCCCTGGAAATGATGTAGCATCAATGGGAAAAGAACCTAAGGTCTCTACGTCCACCTAGATCTCCTGTGCTGTCCACATCAGCCAATGATGAGGCCCCATTTCTGAGCACTGGCATGGGATGGGCTAAAGATAGGCTTTATTAGCCCAACTTTGTGGGTGAGGAAAAAGGCTCAGAGGTGAAGTGACTTGCTGAAAGCCACACAACTAGTAAGTTGCTAAAAAGTAATTCATTGGCAGTTTTTTCTGACTCCATAAGCTCAGTGTCCATCTACACTCTGGCTGCTCAAATGGTGGTCCCAGCAGCAGTGGCATTAGCTGGAAGTTCAGTAGGAATGAAGGACCCAAGGCTCAATCCAGACCTGCAAAATCAGAACCTGCATTTTAACAGGATCCTCAGATGATTTATATGCTCTTGAAAATTTGAGAAGCACCACCAGTCCTTGCTATCTATAACCTTGCTATACTTTCGAATCACCAGTGGGGAGAGTTTAAAACCAAAGATACCAAGGCTCAACCATAACAATTATATCAGATTCTTTGCAGGCGGCAGGGGCATAGAGTCTGACATTGGTAGTGTTTTCAGCTCCTCCGGAGACTCTAATTCTTAGCAGGTGCAGTCACTGAAGCTCCTTTGGCAAAGTTGTTTAGGGCAGAGCGAGAAGGAGGTTGAGTACTTGCCTTTTTTTTTTAAATTTTTTTTAAAGTTTATTTATTATTGAGAGGCAGAGAGACACAGAGTGTGAGCAGGGGAGGGGTAGAGAGAGGGGAGACACAGAATCTGAAGTAGGCTCCAGGCTCTGAGTTGTCAGCACAGAGCCTGATGCGAGGTTCAAACTCATGAACTGTGAGATCATGACCTGAGCTGAAGTCGGTCGCCTAACCAACTGAGCCACCTAGGCGCCCCATCCTTTTTTTTTTAAGTTTATTTATTTTGAGAGACAGAGAGAAGAGAGAGGGTGGGGGGAGAGAGAGAATCCCAAGCAGGCTCCGCACTGTCAGAACAGAGCCCAACGCAGGGCTCAAACTCACAAACCATAAGATCACACCCTGAGTGGAAACTGAGTGGGACGCTTAACCGACTGAGCTACCCAGGCGCCCTGCTTTTTCAAGACAGTGTTTGTCTAATCTGGTGGTTTTCCCATCAGAAGCTTTTAAAAATCCTGATGTGCAGGGCATACACTATACCAATCAAATTGGAAGTTCAGGGGGAGGGACCCCAGCATCTGTCATTGGTAAAGCCCTCCCGTGTTTCCCATGTAGAGCCAGGATGGAAACCTCCCGCTCCAATCAGAATCTCTGGGACCTGAATCTCATCAGTTCTCCAGCACTAAATGCCAGTTTGCAGGAAATAAAAGGAACAGAAGAACAAGTGAAATAACACCATGGGGAAGCAATAAGCCAAATCAAAAAGTCACGGCCCAGTTTCTCTAACAAACACATCAAAGGCATTAAAAAAGGAGAAGACAGGCAATATTCTACTTTCTCTATTTTAGGGTACAGATGTTCACATTTTTAAAAATAATTAAAAGGATTTTTTTAAAGTCTTTGGGGTTAAAGCCCAGGTTAAAGCATTTTAACCCTGTCTACAGGGGATCCTGGTGAATAACTAAACTTTGAGGTCTCCTGCTCTATAGCAAGGAATTAATGATGCCCAGGGCTCTGCTGGTTCTCACTCAAGTGGGTTCAGCTTGCCAATAGCATTGGGCCCTTGTAAGTTTTTGCTGGGGTTGTCTACCCTTGTACTGCCCAATATAGAAATTACTTGTTCTGTAGAGTGTAAAATACATACCAGATTCCAAAGACTTAGTTTAGGGGAAAAAAGTAAACTATCTCATAAATACTTTTTATATTGATTACATGGTAAAATATAATATTTTAGGTATATAGGGTTAAGTAAAATCTATTAAAATTAATTTTTTTTGGTAAGATGGCTACTATAAAGTTTGAAATTACAATTGTGGCTCGTATTATAGCTCCATTTAATGTTGTAACTCTAGGACTTTGATACTCAAAATATGATCCAGACTGTCCAGCAGCAACAGTGTCCTCTACGAGCTTGTTAGAGATGTAGACTTGAGCCCCATCTAGGACTCAGTCAAAATCTGCATTTGACTAAGATCCTTCAGACTCTGCCTGCCTTTCAGGCTGTGATTTCTTTAGTTTTTTGCATTGTCTGAAACACTGTGGCTCAAAGAGACCCAACAAACTTATTAGTTCATTTCCCTGCTCCAGACAGCAATGCGCTCAGATTCTCTAAGTCCATCATCGCTCCCATCATCAAGTTACCCACCTTTCTGGGCATAGCCAGGAGATGGAAGATTCCTCCCCATTTCACCTCCTTCCTGCAGTTCACGTGTTTTGCCTTCCGGCTCTTCTCAATCACTGCAGAACACCCGTTACTATTTGTCCTTTCCCTTAATGCTTCCTCTTCCAGGCCTTCTTCAGATTTTGTTGCCCTATTTTCATCTGACTCTATCCATGTCTCATAGGAACCATTTCCAAGCTCTTCCCATCATGGTCAGCCACCTTTTTGGAGGCATGCTGTCCCCCTCAAAAGAATTCACTAAGTGCTGGGGTGTCACCAGCCTGTTCTTTATGGTGAGTCTGAAAATGGCGAGTGCCAGGCAGGTCATTCTGAGAGAAGACTTTATTAATGTTCCTGTCTTTGGAAGGGCAGACAAAGGAAAAAAGAATAGGGAAGGGCTGAACTCCTCCAAGACCAAACAGTAAACAGGGAAGTGAAATGCTCTTGCCTGGGATGGAGTGGGTCCAGTGGAGAAGGAGAAGGTGCAGGAAGTTAGTGATTCTAATTTTGGCTTTTGTTAGCTTAAGTCACAAGCTCAGAAAAAGTCGTCAAGTCCAGCTGCCCCAATTTCCTCCAGTCAATGGGGGACAATGTTACTCTTCTACCCCACAGACAATTTTTATTTTATTTTATCTTATCTTATCTTATTTTATTTTATTTTATTTTATGTTTATTTATTTAAAGATTTTATTTTCAAGTAATCTCTACACCCCACGTGGGGCTCGAACATAAGATCAAGAATCACATACTCCACCAACAGAGCCAGCCAGGTGCCCCACCCCCACCGAGGATTTCTAAAGACTGGGACAAAGACAAAGTCAGCACCCTTAGAACACCAGAAAACAAGCCAGTTTCCTTGTTCATGAGCGACATGAACATTATTTCCAATGTGGGCCATGACAACTATTCCCCTGTTTGGGATTTCTATGTGTACTTTATTGGTCAAATGGATAATACCTCCATCTTGAAAAGCTAAATAGTTCTTTAAGCAAGTCGTTATTCTAGAACACCTCACTGATCTAAACCAGCTCGTAAAATCCATTACATTGATTTAGTGACTCAAGGACCCTCACTTCCACAAGTGAAATGAGCAATTTAATACTCAACAGAGAGCCCCTTCGTGACAAAGAGAAAATCTGAGTGCTATTATACCTGTATTAAAGCTAGAGATAGTCTGCAGTGGAAATCTTTGGAAACTGGAAACAAATTCATTTTCACTAAAGGGATCTCATGGAGAAAGTGGTCCTATAAAATTCCTAGTGTCTTTTTTTTCCCCTCCAATTTTAAAAACTTGCCTCATCTCCCAAGGCTCTTCTTAGCTTTGCTCACAATGAACTCAGGCCTCTGAAAGCTAAGCATTATCATCACCGTGTAATGTTTTCCCGCAAAAAAAAAACATTGAAATGTTTTCTTCCACAGCGTGATAAAATCCCTTGCACTTAACATTTATATTTTACCCTTTAAAAATTAACCATAGTCTACATTTCCCAAACACTTTACCTCTGCTAATTAATATCACAGTTGGGAAACTGACTTTTTATTCTTTTCTCCAGGCAAACAAGCTGAGAGTTTAAGTGATTTACCCTTTCTAAGAGGAGGTCATGGCCAGAATTCCGGGATTTAAACCTGTACAAAGACCATGATGGCAATTTTTCAGGAATTTAACAAATACCCACGTGGTGATGTTCAACTGTCTTTGAAGAAAGCAGCTGTTGGCCCAAATTGAGGCCCACAAGGAACCCTGTGGATTTTAAGGGTGAGGGAGATCTGTGTGAGCTAGATAGACTTCTCTACCAGGAGGCAGCCATATGGAAGGCAAGTGGACGACATTTCTTGAGCACAGACCATAAGCATAGGAATTTACTTATACGATCTTATTATCTCTCTAACATGTTAAAGTGTGTATCTTATTATCTCCATTGTGCAGATTAAAAAATAAAAACCTTAGAGAGATCTAATAACTTGTCTAAGATCAAAGGCTAAAATTTGAACCAAGAATCTGAAACTAAAAACTCAATACCCTCCTGATGTTAACTGTGTGATTATATCTACAGAAGTCATTCACCTTCTTAAACCAAATATCCACACCTGCTCTGCTTCATTTCAAGACCGTTAGTCATGATTTCTTATTTAAATATGAAAGCCTAGCAGATTAAGTTTTACTGACTTTAAAGCTCACATTATTAAAGCAAGACATGCTACATCATTATTTCTACTTCTCAGTTGTAATCTGCAACTTAAAACAGAATAAATAATTTGGGAATAAAATGAAAGACAAGGGCATTGATCAATTATGAGTATCTATAGCTCTCATTTTTATTTATTTAAGTAAACTCCATACACAATGCGAGGCTCACACTTACAACCCCAAGATCAAGAGTTGCATGCTCCAATTCTGAACTTAAAGCTGTATTACAAAGCTGTAGTCATGAAGACAGTGTGGTACTGGCACAAAAACAGACACATAGACCAATGGAACAGAATAGAGAACCCAGAAATGGACCCACAACTATATGGCCAAATAATCTCCAACAAAACAGGAAAGAATATCCAATGGAAAAAAGACAGTCTCTTGAACAAATGGTGCTGGGAAAACTGGACAGCGACATGCAGAAGAATGAGCCTGGACCACTTTCTTTCTTTCTTTTTTTTTTTTTTAACGTTTTTTATTTTTTTTTGAGACAGGGAGAGACAGAGCATGAATGGGGGGGGGGGTCAGAGAGAGGGAGACACAGAATCCGAAACAGGCTCCAGGCTCCGAGTGGTCAGCACAGAGCCCGATGCGGGGCTCGAACTCAGGGACCGAGAGATCATGACCTGAGCTGAAGTCGGCCACTTAACCGACTGAGCCACCCAAGCGCCCCATGGACCACTTTCTTACACCATACACAAAAATAAACTCAAAATGGTTGAAAGACCTAGATGTGAGACAGGAAGCCATTACAATCCTAGAGGAGAAAACAGGCAGCAACTTTTTTAAGCTCAGCCACAGCAACTTCTTACTAGACACGTCACCGGAGGCAAGGGAAACAAAAGCAAAAATGAACTATTGGGACCTCATCAAGATAAAAAGCTTCTGCGTGGCAAAGGATACAATCAGCAAGACCAAAAGCAGCCTACAGTATGGGAGAAGATATTTGCAAATGACATATTGGACATAAGGGTTAGTGTCCAAAATATAAACATAAATATATATCATTATAGATATAAATTTGTAAAATATAAAGAACTTATTAAACTCAACACCTAAAAAATAAATAATTCAGTTAAGAAATAGGCAGAGACATGAATCGACATTTTTTCAAAGAAAGACATCCAGATGGGCAACAGACACATGAAAAGATGCTCAACATCACTCATCATCAGGGAAATACAAATCAAAACCATGGTGAGATCCTACCTCCCACATGTCAGAATGGCTAAAATTAATAACACAGGAAACAACAGACATTGGTGGGAATGCAAACTGGTGCAGCCACTCTGGAAAACAATATGGAGGTTCCTGAAAAAGTTAAAAATAGAACTATCCTACAGTCCAGCAATTACACTACTATGTATTTACCCAAAGGATACAAAAATACTGATTCGAAGGGACACATGCACCCTGATGTTTACAGCAGCATTATCCACAACAGCCAAACTACGGAAAGAGCCCAAATGTCCATTGACTGATGAAAGAATAAAAAAGATGTGGTATATATGTTTACACACACACACACACACAGAGGAATATTACTCAGCCATCAAAAAGAATTAAATCTTGCCATTCACAACAACGTGGATGGAACTAGAGTGTATTATGCTAAGCAAAATAAGTCAGTCAGAGAAAGATAAATATCATATGATTTCATTCATGTGTGGAATTTAAGAAACAAAACAGATGAACTTATGGGAAGGGGAAAAAGAGAGAAAGAGAGAGAGGAAAGCAAACCATAAGAGACTCTTAACTATAGCGGACAAACTGAGGGTTGATGGAAGGAGGTGGGCAGAGGATGGGCTAGATGGGTGATGGTCATTAAGGAGGGCACTTGTGATGAACATTGGGTATTACAGGTGAGTGATGAATCACTAAATTCTATTCCTTAAGCCAGTATTACACTCTATGTTACTAACTAGAATTTAAATAAAAACTTGACACAAAACAAAACAAAACAAAACAAAACAAAACAAAACAAAACAAAACATTGCATGCTCTATGATGGAGCCAGTCCGTTGCCCTGATAGCATTTATTTTTAAATCACCAAAAGCAATAAGCTGAGTTTAGGGCATATCTGTATCTCAATATCTTTATTTTTATTCCCATATATCAGTCTATTTTTTTAACACAAAAATTGCTTTCTTTTCAGTAAGAGGAAACAGCCAAAAGTTATCCAGGATAATTCATACTTGAGTATAAGTTCATTTTCTTTAAATGCCGACAGTTCCAACTTCCTCCACTGTACCTTTTCTTTTCCACTCTATTTCTCACAGATCTTTGTTTTAAGCCTTAAAACATCATTTTAAAGTACAGAATCTGTTAGTATTCAAGTTCATCAGTAACACTAAGATAATAGTGGAGCATTCGGTAAGTATTTTTGTCTCTTTGATATCTATATGTGAAGGTCTCATCCTTCAACCCTTAGTTAAGCGTTACTTTATTATTTAGACCTTGCTTCCTTACTTTTTCCTTACTTGCTTCCTTACTTTTTTTTTTAGACCTTGCTTCCTTACTTTTGCTACTTTCCTGGAATCATCAGGATTTTGTTTTTTTCTGAAAAGTTTAGACATGGTAAAATGGCAAACTTTGAACGAGGCTCAGTGACTTTCTTTTTCCCTCATAGTGTTATGTTCCGGAAATTTTACACGCATGTACATATGTCCCGCCTTCTCTTGAAAAATCAGAAGTTCTGGATATACTGAGACCATATTCACCCTGACAACTAGGTAGTGAGTACCTCATAAGATACCCTAAGCCGGAACCACCCATTTAAGCCCCTCCTGAATTCCTGACTCAAGGAAACTGTAAGATAATAAATGCTTATTTTCTTAAGCCACTGTTAGGCTAATTTGTTATACAGCAATAGGAAACTAATACAGACTTCAAATAACCAAAGTCAATGTGGTTATTCACAATTAGTATGTTATTTTTAATGGATATTGATAACCTCCAGGAATTAGGGTAGGTGAGAGCTCTGATTCTTCCTGACACTATCACTGAATGAAAAAACAACGGCAAGTGTCAGATCTCATTCTGCTATGCAAACAAGCAGACAACAAAACAATCACGTCCCTAGTCTCATGAAGTCCATTAGGACCCTGATGTTTTAGGCCCTTTGATAGCTTTGTGCATAAAAGGCTCTTTACCAGGCAAGTGTGACCATGTTGCAATGGCAGGATCTACTAACCTTCTTGAATCAGGTGAAAGAATCCTCTAGTAAGTTAAGTCGAGATGACACAGAACTGAACTGAATTATCAACTTTAGGTGTCACTCAGGAGGCGTTAGGCTTCTGGGCTCACCAGATAATTATACCTCATCCATGCCAGAATGAAGAAGCCTGCACAAAATTTCCTGCCAACTTCACATCATTTCACACATGGAAACTTATTTTTAACATCTTTTATGCTAATTAATAAAACTTCTGGTGCAGTTTCAGATAGAGATATTTGAAGCTGTTGGGGAAGGGGCTTCTCTGCTGTGTTTGATTCCTGATTGAGGTCCTGTAGACGGTGACTGAATGTAGATTCTTGATTAGGACATTTTGACTATTAATGCACCACACCTAATGTGGTGCGCATACACAACACATGTGTCTCAATGTCTCTCTTTCTCTTCCTTAAGTAACGTTCCCAAACTCACGTAACTATTGTTAGAGTCAGGATTTGAAATGACATTTGTTTTACTCCAAAGTTCATCCTCTGTGTTATGTCTTTTTACATTCGATTTATTTAAACTAAAAAGAAAAAGAAAGTTCACCCATTTCTCCCATCCTCCTACCTCCCACACCCATCGCTGGCAACCACCAATCTGTTCTCTGTATCTGCGAGCTTATTTTATTTGTTGATTGATTGATTGATTCTACATATAAGTGAGATCATATGGTACTTGTCTTTCTGTGTCTGTCTTATTTTACTTAGCGTAGTGCCCTTAATGTCTGTCCATGTTGTTGCAAATGGCAAAATTTCCTCTTCTTATGACTGAATAATATTCCTTTGTATTTATATGCCACGATTTCTTTATCCATCCAACCAATGATGGACATTTAAGTTGTTTCCTTCTCTTGGCTATTGTAAATAATGCTGCAATAAACATGGGGGTACAGATATCTTTTCTAGTTAGTGTTTTTTGTTTTCTTTGGATAGATACCAAGAAGTGGAGTTGCTGGATCATATGACAGTTCTATTTTTAATTCTTGGAGGAAATTCCGTACTGTTTTCCATAGCGGCTGCACCAATTCACATTCCCAGTAATAGTGCACAAGCATTCTCTTTTCTCCACAACCTTGCCAACAGTTGTTATTTCTTGTCTTCTTGATAATAGTTATTCTAACAGGTGTGAGGTGATATCTCAGTGTGGCTTTGATCTGCATTTCCCTGCTGACTCATGATGCAGAATGTCTTTTCATGTACCTGTTGGCCATCTGTATGTGTTCTTTGGAAAAAACGTGTGTTCAGATTTTGTCCATTTTTAAATCAGATTGCTTGTGGTTTTTGCTACTGCGTTTTGTATATTTTGGATGTTAGCCCCTTATCAGATACAACTGATTTGTAAATATTTTCTCCCATTCTTCAGGTTGCCTTTTTGTTTTGTTAATGGTGTCCTTTGCTGTGCAGAAGCTTTTTATTTTATTTATTTTTTTAAATGTTTTTATTTATTTTTGAGACAGAGAGAGACAGAGCATGAGCAGGGGAGGGGCAGAGAGAGAGGGAGACACAGAATCTGAAGCAGGCTCCAGGCTCCGAGCTGTCAGCCCAGAGCCTGACGCGGGGCTCGAACTCACAGACTGTGAGATCATGACCTGAGCTGAAGTCGGATGCTTAACCGACTGAGCCACCCAGGCGCCCCAGAAGCTTTATAGTTTTGATGTCGTCCCACTTGTTTATTTTTGCTTTTCGCGTCAGATTAAAAAAAAAAATCGTTGCCAAGACGTATGTCAGGGAGCTTACCACCTATGTTTTCTTCTAGAAGTTTTATGGTTTCAGGTCTTACATTCAAGTCTTTAGGTTTTGAGTTATTTATTTTTATTATTGTGTGTGTGTGTGTGTGTGTGTGTGGTGTAAGATAGTGTTGTTGGGTTTTGTTGTTGTTGTTCCTAAGACCTCATTCAGATTTTCACCAGAACCCATGTCTAAGCCATTCTCTTGGCAACACCATAGACTCTTGCTGATTCCATTAGATTACTCCCTCATTGCTCCTATAAGGAGTTTGCCTCGCTGAGTTCATGACACTGTGGGCACACAAACAAAACTGAGTCCCTGCTGAAAAGAAAAAAAGGTGGGGGGTGGGGGGAGTAAGGCTAGCTTGGTAAATATGGACCTGCCACCTCTAATCTGAATGCATTTCTCATTTCTAAATTGTACCTCACTTGTCTCTTCACCCATTTCTCAGGAAATCCAATTTACAAACAATGCTGGGGACTACATATTCTTAGATGAAAAAGGAAACCATATGGCTCACTATGCTGTCCGGAACACTGTGAATCCTCCTGCTGGTCTTGGGCTGCTGGTGAAAGTAGGGAGGTTTGTCTCTGATAGTCCACCTGGTGAAAGCTTGGCCATCAGTGAAGAAATGATAGAATGGCCCCTGTTCGTATGTGCCAAGTCAGTCTTGGTAAGAATAGAGACAGAACCCAGGAGCCGCTATGGACGCTTTTGAGAAGGAATAGGTTTCCAGGGGTTTTCTTGGTGTTCTTTTTTTGTAAACAATATATGTTTCCAGTATTCACCCTGTGTTTCAGGCAAAGGTGTTTCATCTTATTACGTGTTTTTTTTTAATTGGAGTATAATTTAAACACAATGCTACATTCGTTTCAGGTGTACAACATAGTGATTCCACAAGTCTGAACCTTTTGCCGTGCTCACCACAAGTGTATGTACCATCTGTCACCATGTAACGCTATTACAGTACCCTCGATCTACACTCTCTAGGCTCTCAGTACTTCTGCTTCCCTCTTCATGTGGGAGGATATCTGTTGTGCCCTGAGTCTTTGGGGCTTCCTTCTTGATGTCTGAGGCTGTTATTCAAAATTCCTCTTCCCTCCAAAAGCTGCCCCAGAGCCTGGGCCCAAATCTTTCACACCGCTATATCTCTGCTGACGTATTTTAAAACAAGTTATGGACAATATAAAAATAAGAGATGTTGTGCGAGAAAACACTCTGAGGTGGTCAGTGATAGCCTCCAAGGAAACTACCAGGCAAGGAAACTCAGAAGTGACTTACCTGAAATGCTTACAGACAAATGAAGATGTTCAAATCATATGGTTTATTGAGGCAATTTAAAATCCTCATTGCAAAGCAAGGAAGAAGAAATGGAAGAGATTAACATATTTAATACAGGGTACCGTTGGGGCAAGATGCCCACACTATCTGAATTCTGGGGATGCTCACATATTCTCTCTCTGTCTGCCACATTAGTCTTCCCAGTGATGGTGCGTTTACAGGGACAAGAAGTGAGGTTTGAGCAAGGTGCAATCATAACACATATTTGCTCTATTGGAGACACACCAGCAAGTACCCCTGGTCAACATCTGTACCTTGCCCAAAGCCACATGAGCAGCCATTACTGTTTCTTGGGCAGAAACCCTGGTATCAGGATGACTGTCACCAGTGGGAGCCAATGTAAGACCTCATAGATTGAATACTACATGATTCACGTACTTGGAGGCAACCAATGCATTAATGTAATTTCCCTACACAATATCCTTTTAAAAAATCTTATTCTTAATGTGTATAGCAGAAATATTTGGTGCCTCTTGGTTTTTCCAACCTTTCCTGTCTATGTTGGCACATGTATTCCTCTACCTAATCTACATCTCATGTGACTCATAAGCTACTTGCTTCTTTGCTTGGTTTCATCTCCTTTCCCTATTTGCTTCTCTTATTTTCCATCGCAGAAGTGAATAATCTTAAATAATACAGCAAACACACATTACAAGAGATTATCATAGAATTAAGAGATTTTGAAAAAAATATTGGTTTTAGAAATGATGATGGAAACCTATTCTACAGAATTCATTTAGCTAATCTATCTTTGGAAATAACCAAGGGAGAAACTTTTTGTTGGTGGTTTGTTTATCTAGGGATTCTACCTCTAAAAAGACAGGGCTTTCAGGAAAGCAGACATTGCAGAATTAAATTCTAAGAGGGTTTGTGAAAATGAAAATTGGAGACTGGCTAATTCAATTAATTTCTACCCATGCCATCAGTGAGACAGAAACTCCGAGCATTCATATCAGATGCAAGAAATCAAGCGAAGCAGGACTCAGGAAACCAAATGGCTTTCCCAGAATTCAGCTTCGACAACCACACGAATAGTCTTGGTTGAGTTGTGTCGACAAGCTCAGCCCCAAGACCTCTGGTTCATTTGTGAGGTCCGTCCCTGCCATAGAACACATTCCACAAGGGGGAGCCGATCTGCCTAAATGAGTAAATTATTTCACTTCATAAATCACTCTGCTGCTAATTCACCTGTTTTTGTTGAAACTCGGAGCTCTGTCAGCCACCTCTGACAATTCTGAGTTGAATGAAAAAACAAGCACCCTTGCAGTGAAAAGAAACAGTAATAATGGAAAGTAGATACAAATAAGTTTTACTAAGACAGAATCTCATAAATGGGTCCCCAGTACAAGATTCAACTGGGCAGTTTACTGAAATGCACATTTCTGGGCCTCAGCCCAAACCTAATATATTAAATTAAAATCTCAGGGACTGGGGCCAGGAATATGCATTTTTAACAAGCCACACAACAGGCTCTCCTGCCCACTGAATTTTGATCAACAGAACTAGGGAACTGTTTTAATGACATTCACAAGGACGGAGTAATCTTGTTTGGATTGGTGTAGCAGTTACAGGTCCTTCTTGTAAGTGTGTCCCTTTGCAATTAGAAGCACAAATGGGTGTGGCTGAATTGCAAGAAATATTTTTTCCATCCTTATTAATAAGGATGATAAGGCAATGGACTAATTTTTTTTTTAAATCTCATCATGTGACAGTGGTAGACTATTTGGAATACCCGGATATATTGATATTGGGCTTTGATAACTCCTCTCAGTTGAGTTTGAATGGCAGAAGTTGGAACCTAATTTCCTTTCGAGTAGGATTTATTCCTCCGAACTCAAAGCCTAATGATTTTTAAAAGACCTGAGATTATTTCTAAATTGAGATCAGATTTCCTTAAATGCCAAGTTCACCCTTATACTCCTTGCTACCTCTTCGGCTCCCCTTGGTCTCATTTATACCTGACTCTTCACCAAATCACCAACCTATTTGGGCTTTGGAATCCTCATCTGTAAAGTGGGAATAATTACAGACATACCAACCACTGTTTTCATGGATTAACAATAGAAACTAAAACATCTCTGATTTGCCGTCTTCAATTTCCCTCTTATACTATAGGCACCAAGGGTCCAACTCATCCTCAATGATGTCCAGGCAATTGGCTGAAAGATGATTTTTAAAGAGAAAATGATAGGTAAGAACCAATAACCTTTCACTTATCCATTTGTCTCAAGGGGTCATATGTGTTCCAGCAACTCACCCACCCATGTAATATCTATTTCAATGGTTCTCCAAACATTGACATTAGATCTGCTCTCAGGGCAGGGTTTTCCAAACAATCTGGCACTTATGCCACTTTTTAAAATACAAATTTTGGATCTATTCTTAGATAATCTGATTTAATATGTCTGGGAAGAGAGGTACTGGCATCAGAATTTTAAATGAGAATCCGCAAGGGAGTCCTAAGACTGGGTCAGGTTGGGAGCGTTGCCTGAGGGCGTTGCTGTCCCTTACTAATCACAACACTGATTTCCGTTGTAAAAATATCCAGCTGTTTTCTTCTCCATACAGACTGGTTTGGATGGGACTGGGCAGCCCGGGGGCTGACTTTGGATGACCTTGTTCTTGTGTATTTTCTCAGCTGTGAAAATGGGGATAAGGTGGCTCCATGCAAGGGTGTGAAGAGGTTGAGCTAAGAGTAGGTGTTTAATAATAAAAGCATTCAAGGGTGCCTGGGTGGCTCAGTCAGTTGAGCATCCGACTTTGGCTCAGGTCATGATCTCACGGTTCATGGGTTCGAGCCCTGCATCGGGGTCTGTGCTGACAGCTCAGAGCCTGGACCCTGCTTCCAATTCTGTGTCTCCCTCACTCTTCTCCCTCCCCACTCATACACTGTCTCTCTCTTCTTCAAAAATAAACATTAAAAATATTTTTTTTTAAATAATAAAAGCATTCACATTTTGACAAGAGCTTTTTGAGCATTCATTGGAGGTTTCTCAGAGAATATTCTGTTCCTTCTGTTTCCGATTTGGCCAGCCATTCTCGTCTGTGGATGCTCCTAACATTCCAGAATTAAGCTACAGTAAGTGAAGGTAGGATGGGTTGAGCGAGTCCCTCCCACCCACTGTGCTGCCTGTCACCCTCGTTCTATCAGCTCATTGCTTGAGATGAATAATGGCCCTAGGTAAAGTCCATGCCAGCACTGGTGTTGACCTTTTCTCATGCTCTTTGATGTTAGATGACCTTGGTGAAACTATTTGGGGAACCACACATGTCTTCTGCAGTTCACATCCCAGGCTCATTTGGCAGGTGGCAGCTCTGGGCACGGTTCCCACCACCACTTATTATGGAGCTTGGTCTCAGAGACTCCACATTGCCTGCTGGGCACTGCAAAGGACACGCTGACCTTTTCTGAACTGATGGAGGGTGGTGACAGAAATTGCACCCGGGCCTGGACAGACCTGGGTTCCAGCGGTGCTTCTGTGATCTTGTGTGTACAGTAGGGAGGTTTCCAAGCCCTGGCACAAGAGGGAGGAGAGCCTCCTTCACGAGGTTCTCAAGACTGAATAACACAAGGTACGCAAAGCACCTGGAAGACTGCCCGGCTGGTAGAATGGAAAATGGCAGTAGCCATCGTTGTCATAATAGCGCCTGGATTATGTACCACGGGACCATGTGTGTTCTCTGATGAAACCATTTAGCAACGTGTAGTTCATTTAAAAAATGCTTTGGAATCATGGCTGGCCAGTGAGCTCTGTCTCTCCTTGCTCTATCAGGTGAATCTGCAAGGTGACCCAGAATTCCTAATCGTGGGTGCCTGCTTCAAGAGAATACTATCCACACGCTGAAGGGCTAGTTCCTCTCCCAAGAAAGCACACTGTTCTCTGCCTGCAGGGACGTGTTTCAGAAGTCTTTCTTGGGACTCAGGACTGTGATGTGACACCTAATCCCTTGGTGTTCCCTCCAGCAAGAGGCCAATAAATGAGTGGATGAGACAGAGTTGTTATGGACCCCTGGGGCGAAGGCAGAAATAGGTACTCGGTTGTGGTAAGACTGATCATCATGCAGGGCGGCTGTTGTGCTCACCTGGAAAATCAAAGCACCCTGAGGCCTGTGCCTGGCTCGTATCAGTCCCGTCTAGATTCTGCTCTTCCTCCAGTTGACCGTGTTGACATTCTTGGTCCTGCAGTGATAAGAGTCTGTCTTTATTAAGCACCCCCTTAACCCACCTCCCCATCTACATCATCTCATTAAGTATCTACATGATCTCGCTTAACTCTTCCAATAGCCATGTGACACGGGAGGTAATATAATGAGCATTACACAGAGCAGCTGAAGAGATCTGGGTTCAAACCCCGACTTTCCCACTTACCAGCTGTGTAGCTTTGGAGAAATTACTCAACCTCTTTGTGTTTGAGATTCCTACCTTTAAAACTAAGTAAAAATAATACTTGCCTCAGAGAATCTATAGGAGAATGAAACATTATTATTCCTGAGGGCTTTCTATGCACCGTGCTGGCACCCCGTTAACACTTAATGAAGTTTTCCCCAAAGTGGTTACTGCTGTTTCCCCAGCACCTGAATGCTGCTTGGCACACAGTAGGTGCTTAATAAAAGTCGATCTCTCAGGATGAGAGAGACAGAGAGAAGGAACTACAGAAGGCCATGCATGAGTTGACCAGTAAGAATGAGGGATCCCTTCTTCAGCAGGAAGCCTATGCTGGAGACTCCAGGGGTCACAGTGAACGATAGTGACGACTTGTATTTAGGTAGTAATTTATAGCTTACAAAATACATCCATAGGTTTGCATTTAAACCTCCCAACAAACCCAAGACAGAAAGGGCATTATTAGTATCTCCCCAGGAATCTGAGATGCAGAGGAGATAGGAAGCATAGGAGCATCTAAGTACCCGGTAAATCGAGGAAAATGATTACAGAGCAGCGTTTGTGGGTTTAGTGATAGGAGGCCCTCAGCGAACTTCTAGAGAGCACATTCATTAGTGTGGTGGAGACAGGCACCAAATCTAGGGGACTGAGAAAGGTATGAATGGAGAGGAAATAAGAGTCTATCTGTTGACAGCAAAGCAAAGGAGAGAAATGGGATGCTAGCAGGATCAAGTAATGGCCTTTTCAAAATAAGAATGACCCGTGTATGGCTATCCTTTGGAAATGACTTGTTCAGGCTGATTTTTGACGACCCCAATTCAGAAAGGGATAAATCGTGGCCGATGAAGGATTGCCATGAAAAGGGATTCTCTGCTTTGCAGAAAAATTCTCAATAGACTGGGAAAAAAAATCCAAGCGATCAATAAACACAGAAAGATCTACTCAGTTTCCCTTATAATAAAATAAATGCTAGTTACAGTAAGAATGAGGTACAGTTTTGTTTTTGTTCTTTGTGTTGTAGTTTTGTTTTTTGTTTTTTTGTTTTTTTTGTTTTTTTGTTTTTTTGTTTTTTTTTTTTGCCAATGAGATTGACCTAGATGAAGCAGTTGGATTATATGGAGCAGAGATGAGGCAGTGGGAGTGAGGCACTGTCACACTCTGCTGTTGGGGATGGAAGTTGTGCACTGTTTTAGGGAATACTTCTGTGCCGAAATTAAAATGCATATCCTCTTTCACCCAGAAATTTCACTTGGAAATTACCCTACAGATACACTTGTATATATGTGCAGAGATGTTCATTGGAATATTGGGGTGTGTGTGTGAGAGAGAGAGAGAGAGAGAGAGAGAGAGAGGAAGAGAAGACATCACCTAATTTTCCATAAGTAGAGGAATATTTATGTAGATCATAGATGCCTGGTACCTCCATTCAGCGATTGCAAGAATGAGGGGGATTCTCTATGTTGTAACACGGAGTAGAGTCCATCATGTATTGATAAGTTTTTTTTAAAAAAAGGGCAAACATTTTATAAAATCATGATGGAATATGTAGCAAAAATGGCTGGGGGACAAGAAAGGGTAGAAAGTGATTATTTGGGTGGAGTAAGGAAAGAGAGGAGTGATTCTACCTTTCATATTATTTTCCTCTCTGCCATGTGTGGATTTGTTTTAAACTACGAGCATGCAGTACATTTAAAATAAAATACTGATTTGAAAACTGCCCTCACAAGATCCCTCTGGGTCTCCTAGTACACTAAAAACATTCCATTTATAAAAATCTGATTTATTCACTTTTTGGAACACATCTACTGCTTTAAGGTACACCAATACAGTTAAATGACCCATTGCCAATGGCTTTCAATAAGGACTTTCTTCTCCACCGACCATTTCCTCTGCTTGGAGACTAACAAACTGCCAGGGAGTTAAAGAGTCTCCCAAGTGGAGTGATTAGAAACTTTTCAACACTCACTATACAATTAGATTCGTCTGAAAGGAGTCTATGATTACAAAACATTGAGGGTTCTGTCCCATTTTTCGATTAGCAAATGGAGTCTCCCCAACCTTATTGATCACAACCCCTGTGGTGCTTTTTAAAAAAACTCAGTTTCTGTTATTATTTCTTCCCCATTCTGACCTAATAAGTCAAGGTTGGTGTCCTGAATCTCTCTCTCTCTCTCTCTCTCTCTCTCTTTTAATTCTCAAAAGCCATGTTGGGAAACTCCTATCTTGCACTGTCTCTTTTCTTCCTTAGAATTTACTATGTGATAGTGCAAGTTTCTCTCTCTAGAAAGGGTATTTCTATTTATTGGCTCAGCAACTGGGAACATGTTTACAGTTGCCAGAAGTTTACTGACACGCAGAAGGAATGCACAAGTGAGGACAGTGTTCCTTAGGCTTCTCCAGTAGAGAGAGTTTCAGCCACAG
Source organism: Prionailurus viverrinus (assembly GCF_022837055.1). Lineage (NCBI taxonomy): Eukaryota > Metazoa > Chordata > Mammalia > Carnivora > Felidae > Prionailurus > Prionailurus viverrinus. The sequence continues at coordinate 28,473,818 of NC_062562.1, read as the reverse complement.
AGAACGCCTTCTTAGAAGCTATGACATCTGTTGAGCTAAGATTTGTGGGAGGCGGGACTGATGAGGGCTGTCGAAAGCAGAACTTTCCAACAATGTAAAGACAAATAGAGCTTCTCAAGGCAGTACTAGGTGGAAGCAGGGGCCCTGGCCGAAACTGTTCCCTCTAAAGTCTACCCTTGTCAAAGCTTTGCTTATGGTTCACTTACTAGAGATGAAACATAGGTTTTCAAAGAAATGCAGTTTGGTCTTGAATGTACGTATCTTTTCCCCTCCCAACCATGTGATCTAAACCATTATCCAGAGGTTGGTTCGAAAGGGGCTTGGTGTGAAGACAATTGCGCATCAAGACCTTTGATTTGACTTCCCCCTCCACCAAATCTCCCCGCCCTGGAGGCTTAATTTGCTTTTCTTTGACTCCCATTGATTTAAAAGAAAAATTGTGCTTCCATCTTGAAAAAATTGTGCTGGCCCTGTCTCTTTAGTTCCTCTCTCAACTGCCCCCACCGTTCATGCATCCTTAGCTCTGACCTGTATTGTCTGTCCTTCCACAAATGCTCCAAGCCACTCCATACTCTGTGCCTTTACCCATTGCTGTTCCCTTGTTCTTCCTAGTCTTGTTGGCTTGGCTGACTCCTTCCCTTCCGTTCCAAACTCAGCCTCTCTGCACCCCTCTGATCTCGTCTTCAGTAATGATCACTTTACTCCTTAAAAATTCTATTTCTTTGTTTACATTTCCACAGAAGGTTTCTGGACAATGTATTAAAAATTAATAACCATTGTTTGGGCAATTGAATGGCTGGAGGACACGGTGGGAGAAAGGTACTTCATTGCACGAACACTTTTTGTTCCTCTTGAACTTCTGTTCAAATTTTTACCTATTCCAACCAATAACACTCAAGTTTAAAAACAATAACAAATAGCTGCAGAAGAAATTCTATACTCTTCTCAGATTAACACATTTTAGGCATATTTCCAAATCTGTCTCCTTTAAAAAAAATCTTTATTTTCAATTTCACAAGTAATATGTAAATTATCTCCATTATAAATGCCAATGCAAATTAGTCTTTCTGCTACCAGGCTTCTCTGACACGATACTCATGTAATTTCCATTCTGGTCTTAAATATGTTTTAAGTTGAATATTAAAAACAATAACAACAACAAAAAAGCTCTGGGGTGTGTTACAAACCGGAAGAGGGTGAATTGTTTACAAAATGTGGACTCGAGGTGCTTTTAAATGAATAATGTTGGATTTCGCTGAAAGGGTTCATTGGGGTGACAGGCTGTTCCAGTGTCCCTAGAACTGAAAGGGTTTCCAGGAGGCTGGACTTTTCAGTGCTAAGACGGGAAACCCAATGCAAAGAGAGATGCCTGCTCATTTAGAATGGATACTGACCCAATGAAAAGGGATACTTGATGTAAAAAGCCATACTGGGTAATGGTGCCTGGCAACTGATTAGAAGCCTTGGTATTAAAGCTTTTCCCTCATCTTTCCAGAAGCATTGTTCATCGACTCTATGACATTTTTAAAAAGACCTTAAATTCTACTTTAACTTTCATAATGAAATAAGTGGCATAAAGAAGGAATTTCTATGACATTTGACGCTGTTATGTTCTTAACTGAAGCTGGGAGATTTATCACCTTTAATGGTGCATGCAAAGTAAATCTTATTTTCAACTGTAGATTCAGAAAGAAAATGTACCATTCTGACAGTTTTTTTTTCTGAAATGGGCCAAAGTTTACTAAGTCAGGAATCACTGAATACAATTGTATAGTATGATAGAAGTAAGTAATTAAAAAGCAAATTAGCAGATGAAAATAATGAGTTTGTGAGTGTGAGAGGAGGAAAGGCCTACAAAAAGTACTCAAGCTGAGACAAAAGTAAAGATTAATTTCAGTGAGAAGCTGATACAGAGGGCTCATGTCATTTTCAGCCTCAAAGAGAAATGCATGCTGAAGAAGGCTGTTCTAGACTTTATTGACCCGTGATCTGTGTACAAGAGTGACACCGTGCAAATAAAATGTGGTAGAACAAAATAAAGAAGTTTTTCAAAATAAATCTCTTTTAACAGTAGTGGGCTACTTAGTTAAAATAACAAACAACTTCAGAAAGCAAGCCTGTGAAGAAGTTTTCCTCTTTGATGCCTTTTTTCTCCTATTCACAATTTTATTTCCTCATTTCAGGAACCTACAAATAAAGGAAGCAATTTCATATATTCTGCGGATCTTTACAAAAAGATGAAAGCTACAGACTGGAGGCTTTGTATACAGATGGGTTAGCTAGATGACACAGAACATTTTAAAATGGTTTACTTTGGCCATTTCTGATGGTTTGGGGCACCCAGAGTAGGAATTTTTTAGCTGGAAAATTTTCTGGAAGTACAAGACCATCTAAAATGTAGAAGCTGTCTGCAAAGTTTTGGGTTTATGTAGCTATGTGTGTTTTCCTGCAGAAAAAGTCCTCAGTTTTACTTTTTAAATTAATTTTTTATTTTTTTCTTTTGAGGGAGAGAGAGCGAGAGCGAGAGAGTGAGCATGCGAACCGGGAAGGGACAGAGGGGGAAAGAGAGACAACCCCAAGCAGGCTCCACATTCAGCATGGAGCCCATGCAGGGCTTGACCTTATGACCCTGGGTTCATGACCTGAGCCAAAATCAAGAACTGGACACTCAACTGACTGAGCCACCTGGATGCCCCCAAAGTCCTCTATTTTCTTCGAATTTTCAGAGAGTTCTGTCGCTCCTACAGTAGACGAGGACAGGCAGCCCAAGATGGCCCCTTTGGTGCAAAGATTATTTTGAGTTAAAAAGCAATCTGAGGGGCACCTGGGGGGCTCAGTTCATTAAGCGTCTGACTTTGGCTTAGGTCATGATCTCACAGTTTGTGAGTTCAAGCCCCACATCAGGCTCTGTGCTGACAGCTCAGAGCCTGGAGCCTGCTTCAGATTCTGTGTTTCCTCTCTCTGTCCCTCCCCCACTCACACTCTGTCTCTCTCTCTCTCAAAAATAAATAAACATCTAAAAAAAATTTAAAGCAATTTGAGGAGTGCCTGGGTGGCTCAGTGGGTTGAGCATGGGACTCTTGATTCCAGCTCAGATCATGATTCCAGGGTCGTGGGATCAAGCCCCACATCCAGCTCTGTGCTGAGCCTGGAGCCTGCAGCCTGCTTAAGATTCTCTCCCCTCTGCCCCTCTCCCCTGCTCACATATGTGCTCTCTCTCTCTCTCTAATAAAAATTAAAGATTAAAAAAAAAACAATTTGAAACCCAGCAGATTCAGGAAAAAGTTCTTTACCTCCCCTCTCCACTGCCAAAAAAAAAAAAAAGTTTAGATAGAGAACCTGCTCCAGGAAAAGAGCTATCACCACAGATAACTGCATTATGATAGAAAATAGGTGTAGGAAACAGGGAGAAGCCTAGTGAAGCCTGTTTGATCAAAGTCCTCTATGTCCCATTGTTTCTTTTTTTAAAATATCTTTTTAAAATTTATTTTTATGTTTTATTTATTTTTGAGAGGGCAATAGTACAAGCAGGGGAGTGGCGGCAGGGGGCGGACAGAGGATCTGAACTGGGCTCTGTGCTGACAGCAGAGAGTCTGATGTGGGGCTCAAAGTCAGGAACCCTGAGATCATGACCTGAACTGAAGTTGGACACTTCACTGACTGAGCCACCCAGGTGTCCCTTATGTCCCATTGTTTCCGAGTGGCCCAGCAAACATTTATTTACCAAACATTTCCTCTTTTTCATCTTCCTGTGAATTGCATTCCTTCCCATTGCATTCCCAGACCCCAACACCCCTGTCCTTAGTTCAGAATGACACATTAACCTCACTATGCCTGTCTTTGGAATTTCCATGTTTGTGTGAAATCCTTGTACTCACACTATTAGATTTGATTTTTCTCCTGTTAAACTGTCTCATGTTAATCTGATTCTTAATCCAGCAAGAAGGATCATGAAAGGGACAGGAAATTCTTGAACTTCAACACCCCTCAAAACGTTTAGTACAAATTGAAGTGCTACAGAAAAGTTCTCTGTCTCTGTCTCTCTCTAATCTTTTGGCAAGAGGGGTTGGTAGGGACTTCGGTTTCCTTTGTTTGCAAAGGGCTGAAAATCCAACTCTGTAAGCAGAGAGGACACTATTCTTTACTGCTTTCCCATTGGTGACACAGATAAAATATACCCTATAAGGAAGTAGACTGACAGACCCACATGCACATGGCTTTGATTGCTGGGAATGGTTTGGCAAATTGGCATAAGGGTTAAGAAATCTCCAGAAAGGAAAGACATCTAGATTCCACCACTTTTCTTTTCCAGTTTAATACAGCATTTGTAGTGGGCGAAGGAGTCCCTGATGGATAAGGCATGCCGACTGAAAGAAAGGGGGGGAAAAAAAGGGAACCCTCTCCAAAGATGAAAGTAACCCTCAGGAAGTGTAAAGTCCAAACTGGTAATTCAGACTCTATGTGATGTCAGAAAAAAATATCCAAAACTTAAAAATAAGCAAGAGCTTGCTGGGTGTTCTTCAATGCAGTATTGGGTCAGCTTTCCATTTTATTATAACTCATGGGAGGCAGAGGTTAACTTGTAGATTTTTGTCTGATAGGGCTTAGCCAGATGAAATTAAGTTCTGTCTGGTGGAATAGGTAACCATAAAGGTTATACTTTTATGATTCTGTTGGACATTAACTAAAATGAGGAAACTTCACAAGACATAAAATTAACCATTGGCTATTTCAAAGTGTACAGTCTAGAGGCATTTAGTACATTCAGAATGTTGTGCAATCATCACCTCTAGCTATCCAAAACATTTTCATCATGCCAAAAGGAAAGTCTACCCTTTAGGCAGTTATTCTCCACTCCACACTCTGAGCTTCTGGTGACCACATATCTGCTGTTTCATGGGTTTGTTTATTTTGGATGTTTCACATACCTGGAATCATGCAGTATATGGCTTTTCATGTCTGGATTCTTTCATTCAGCGTAAAGTTTTTGAGGTTCATCCATGTTGTAGCAGGTATTGGTACTTCCTTCTTTTTATGGCCAAATAATATGTATTCCACTGTATGGATTTACAACATTCGGTGTGTCCATTCATTGCTGATGGACATTTGAATTGTTTCCATGGTTTGGCTATTGAGAACAGGGATACTATGACCATTCTTATGTAAGTATTTGTTTGAATACCTGTTTTTAATTCTTTTGGGTATATACCTAGGAGTGGAATTGCTGGGTCATACAGGAAATTTATGTTTAACTTTTTAATGGAGCTCCAAACTGGTGTCCATAGTGGCTATACCATTTTACATTCCCAACAGTGACACACAAGGGTTCTAATACCTCTACCTTCTTGTCAACACTTACTTTCCATTTTTGTTTGTTTGGGGGGTTGTTGTTGTTGTTGTTATGGCCAGACTAATGGGTGTGATCTTATTATAGTTTTGATTTGCATTTACTTAATAACTAATGACATTGAACATCTTTTCATGTGCTTATTGGCCATTTGTAGATCTTCTTTGGAGAAATGTCCATTGAAGTCCTTTGCCCATTTTTAAATTGGATCACTTCTCTTTTTATTGTTGTGTTGTATTTTTTTTAACTTTTATTTAATTTTATTTAAATCTATGTGAGCTAACATATAGTGTAATAATGATTTCAGGAGAATTTAACGACTCATCATTTATGTGCTGTAGGTATTCTTTATATATTCTGAATGTTAGATAACCTTTATCAGATATACAATCTGCAAATATTTTCTCCTGTTCTTCTCACTCTCTTGATAAAGTCTAATTTATCTATTTTGTCTTTTGTTGCTTGTGCTTTTTGTGTCATATTTAAGAAATCACTTCAAATTCCAAGGTTGTTTTCTTCTAAATTTTATAGTTTTAGTCTTTCAGTCTTTGATCCATTTTGAGTTAATTTTTTTTTTTAACATAAACTCTGTGCCCAACGTGGGGTTTGAACTCAAGACTTTGAGATTAAGAGCCACATGCTTCACTGACAAAGCCAGGCAGGTGCTTCAATTTTGAGTTAATTGATATATATATATATATATATATATCCATGATATATCTATATCTATAGATCTATATGCCAGCCCCACACTGTTTTGATTACCATAGCTTTGTAGTACGTTTTAGAATCAGCAAGCATGGGTCCTCTAATGGTATTCTTCTTTTTCAAAATTGTTTTGCTTATTCAGGGTCTCTTGTAATTCTATATGAACTTAAGGATTGCCTTTTCTGTTTCTGCAAAAAAAAGGCCATTGAGATTTTGATGGGGATTGCATTGGATCTACAGATTGCTTTGGGGAGTGACCTTAAACTAGTTTTGATTCTAACACAACAGTCTTATACTACTATTACTTAAAAATATCTATCTTTTCAAATGTGCTTTGAACTGGCTTTACCATTATTACTGGCTCCCTTATTGAGGAGTTGAACAAATCTGACACATACATTTTATATCTGCATACAGTACAGGTTTTATGTTACCTGTTTGAAAATTATATCATAACAATGAGGTCACAAATTATTTAGGGATGTGGTTTCCAGCACATTGGAATCATTGGGGCAGCTTTACACAAAGCTGTTCCTGGGTCCCACTTAATGGAGATTCTGCTGTCATTAGTCTAGGGCATAGCGTGGGCGTTGGATCTTCTTTTAAAGCTGTCCAGGTGATTCTAACTGCCCTCAGTGTTGAGAATCACAGTATTATGGGAAGTTCTAGTGAAATCACTTCTGATTTGTTCTCACTGGTCCTTCAGGATCCTCACTGGGAAAGGTGGCTATGAGGGGGATGTCACTGAGGAGATGTCATGTTGGGAACACAGTCGTCTGCTGACTATGAGCACCTTTAGGTGACAGGAACACTAGGAAAAAGGGCTATTTTTTCTTATCTATCTTCCTACCTCTGTGGCTCCTTTCCGTTTAAGAAAAGTGACAGTGAGTCCTTGTTAGAGGCCACCATCAGGGTGACACAGTCTGTTGTCTCCAAAGCCATGACAAGTGAAGCAAAAACCCACAGCTCAAGTCTGTCAGGGAGTAAACATACTGTTTAACGAACAAGTAAGAAGCCACGGAGAAATGAACAGAGTGAAAGGAGGGGGTTTGAGAGAAGAGGTCTGTAACCCTGGCAAGCCAGTGAGGGAGGTATTTTCACTACACTGAAGCTTTCAGAAAAAAAGATGGAAAGACAGGAAGACTGGGTTTGGAATGATTTGGCGGCACAAGGAAAGCCTCTCAGGTTAGCGATCACCTTTCCAGGGTTCCTCTTCGGCTCGTGCTCTCCCTCTTCCAGGTGGTCCCTTCTTCACATCTTTTCTTCAGGTTAATTCCTTTCTTCTGCCTCTTCCCTTAGCCTCTTCAGGAAGGTTGTTTCTTTTTTTTTTTTTTTAATTATCCTTTTTTTAAAAAAACATTTTTTAAATGTTTATTTTTGAGACAGAGAGAGAGAAACAGAGTGTGAGTGGGGGAGGGGCAGAGAGAGAAAGAGACATAGAATTTGAAGCAGGCTCCAGGCTCTGAGCTGTCAGCACAGAGCCCCATGTGGGTCTCAAACTCACAGACGGTGAGATCGTGACTTGTTTTATGTAAGGATTGGGTACACAGGCTTTGGAGCCAAACTGTCAGGGACTGTAGCCCAGCTTTGCTATCTCCTACTACATATGAGCTCGGCAAGTCACTCAGCACCATAGTTTCCTTGCCTATAAAATGGGGGAAAGGATAGTATCCTCTTTACAGAACTATTATGAGTAAATACACGAAAGTAGCTAAAATAACACCTGGCATAGACTGAGTGCTCCATGAATGTTAGCTGTTCATTATTATGTTGTTAGTATTGCCCAGGCGTTAGAGTCCTCAGCTGGAGTAAGAGTGAGGCAAGAAGTTTTCAGGACTCCAGCAGAGGAAGTCTCTGAAAAACAGTTCTGACAGGAACCATGGAGGATGCGTAGTCTTGAGGCTAACAGTGAGAGATTCTGCACAAAGAATAACTTGCACAGGAGGTAAATTGGGTGGATGAGGCAGCTGCTTTTAACAACAAAGAAGGTAGATTCTATCCCACTGCTGATTGGTCTGGTAGATGCAATCCCCCCCCCCCTCAACCCCCCACATAAATGTGACTCTGCCTGAGGACGGGGCAGTAGGCTTCCCAAAGGGATTTTATCGTCCATTTCCAGCTCTCATGGGTCCAGTACCTTTGAGACTACAGTGGATGATTTAAAAATGTTTTCTTGTTCACATGCCTAAAATTTCTGCTGCAACTGTTGCCATCCTCTTGGCTATGCCAAAGATATGAATAACACCTGACCTCTCTTCTTTGCTCCCATATTCTGTTCCACCCCAGAGCAGACCCCTCCAGACCCCAAGGCAAAGAAGCAATAGTACGGAAGTAGGGGACTCCCTGGTGGGGTTCCCAGGTGACTGATAGACTTAGATTTTTTCCATCTTTCTGCTCTCTCATCCACAGTGTTAGCAGGGACTTATATTGCCTCAGGGTACAAGATGGCTGCTGCAGTAGCAAAAAGCGACAGTGTCCAAAAGCAGAAGGGAGAAAGAGATTTCACTCACTCATGCCTCTCTTTATTCCAGGAAATTTCCCCTTCAACTCCCATTGGACAGGACTGGGCCACATATCCACACCCTGACTTCAAGGAGGCTTAGAAATTGAGTATGGGGATTTTCAACTTTTCTTGGAACGTGAGGAAGGCTATGCTGGCAGAAAATTTGGGTAAGAAAATAGTTTTTAGGTTGCCAACTAAAAGTGTCTGCTTTCAGACCCAAAGCCGTTTTCCATTATGTACATATAGCTGTACATTCTAAATGACCACGCTTGAGCAGGCTGGCATATCTTATTAGGACAAAAGGAATTTTCTTAAAAATGCTACAGGCTGTAAGCAAATCCTCATGTGTCTCACTGACCACCCCCTCAAACTGAGTCCTGATTCAACGTTGCTGTGGCTAGGGAGCCCTATGTGTCTTCTTCCTTTAGGCTTCTGGAGAATTCCTGATCCCCTAAGAGGCAATCTAATTTAATTAATCTCATAAAGGACAGCACAGAAGAAGGCTGCTATTGTGTTGCAGTACCCTGGAGGTAGCTTTGTATTTGCTTAGTTTTTTTTTTTTTAAGTTTGATTAAAAATCCAATAAAACAAACAAGTTACAATGTATAATTATCATTAATCTCAGAGAAAATTATTTTCATGCACTTATGAAAAAAAAATACTCCAGTAATCTCACCCCGCCTTACATTATAAAGGCCAATTCTCCAGCGAGCTCCTCCTTCTCACTGTTCTCCTCTGTCCCAATATTAGGAAATTTAACCTTTATTTCTTTTTTGCATAGTTTCCACTTTTTCGATCAGTTGTTTTTTGCTCAGACTTAAAAATATATGCTGTTTAATAATTCACATTGGTTTTCAAAGAAGATACAAATGATAGACACTATAGAAAGTACAGAGTGAAAACGCCCCTCTCTTATCCCCCACCCCCACCGCCCAGCCAATTCCCTATCCTGGAATACCCCTCCCCAGAGTTGTGCACAGTTAACAATTTCATTCTGGATCTAGGCATGTACAAATAAACATATGCAGCTATACACTTATGCATTAAAAAAACCCCTTATTATACATTGTTCTACAACTTTTTTCATTTAACAATGTGCTCTACTCAACTTTCCATATGCTTACGCACAGACTTATTTAATTTCTTTTAATGTTTATTTATTTTTGAGAGAGCGTGTGCACATGAGTAGGGGAAGGGCAGAGAGAGAGGGAGACAGAGAAGCTGAAGCAGGCTCTGTGCTGTCAGCATGAAGCCTAACATGTGGCTCCAACTCACAAACCATAAGATCATGACCTGAGCCAAAGTCGGACGCTCAACTGACTGAGCCACGTAGGTACTCCAGACTTATTTTTTATCATATTATATTCCATATAATGTACATTTTGTAATTTTCAAAGTATTTTCATCTCCCCACTCCCCCTTTTTTTTTCATAGAAAAGATTTCATGTTGACTTTCATCGAAAAGATTTCATAATGACTTTTTAAAGAGTCTTTAACACAGCTCTAATAAACTTTAGGAGTACTAATGTCTTAATAGAACACAACCTTCTCTAGCATGGAACTGGGTATAAGAAGACTCTATTTATGATTTTATAATGATGATGATTATGACAACTCCTACTTGTGTTTATACATTTTAAGATCATTTTCCATAAAGGATCTCATTTAAACTCCATCTGATGATATTTTGTTCTGAAAATGCCTGTAGATTCTCCTGATAACGTTATTTTTATCGTAATAAAGTCTTACACTATGAGCTGGGAACAGCATGATAATGTTGTTATTACTACCCACACAATTATTATTTCATAAAGATGAAAAATAATAGCTCCAGCATTACCTCGTGCCCAGCCTTCCATAACTTTGAATGTAGGCTTCTTGACTATGTCCTGCTGTTTCGTACTTCTCACCTTCAAAATACATGAGGAAAAATTGACAGAATTGCAAGGAAAAAGGCAATTCCACAACTGCAGTGCTAGATTTTAATAGCCCATCACAAGAACTGACAGAAAAACTAGTTCAAAAGCAAAATTAGTGAAGATGTGGAAAACTTCAACAACACTATCAACCACTTTGACCTGATTGATATTTACAGGTCATTATACCAGGAACGACAGAATACATATTTTTTTTATGATATGTTCATAAAAATATACCATATGCAAGGTCATAAAACAAGTTTGATAAGTTTGAAGGAAATTAAATCATACGAAGTTTGTTTTCTGACTGCAGAGGCATTAAATTTAAAATTAGTAACAATAAAATATTTAGAAAAAACCCTCAACACTTAGAAATTAAACAACTACTTCTAAATAATTCGTGAATCAAAGGAATCACAGGGAAAATTAGAAAATATTTTGAACTATATGATAAAGAACATATAACGTGTCAGAATTGGTTAGATGAAGCTAAAACAGCATGTAGAAGGAAACATAAAACTTTAAATGCTTAAATCAGTGACCAAAGGTTGTACATTTACAAGAAGCTAGAGTAAGAGCAGAGTAAATCCAAATAAGAAGAAGAAAGAGAAAAAAATAAGCGTAAGAGCAGATCAAGGTGATAAAAACAGATAACAATAAGGGATTTTAACCAATCAAAAAGTTGGCTCTTTGAAATGATCTACAAAATCCACAAACGTCTAGCTAGAATGATCAAGGGAAAAAAACAAAACAGAAATCACCAATATCAGGAACTAAATAGGTGTTTTTGTTACAGATCCTATAGGCATTCAAAGGACAATATAATGTTATAAACCACTTTATGCCAACATTCAACAAGGTGGCTGAAACTGACAAATTTAAAATATACAACTTACCTAAACCAATAGGTCATATCTATTAGAGTCATATCTATTAGAAATTAAATACATTATAAAAAATCTTCCCACACATAAACCCCTACCAGGAACAGATGGTTTCGCATGTGAAATCTACCAAACACTCAAGGAAGATATAAAATCACTATCACACAATCTTTACTAAGAAACAGAGGACAGAATACTTCCTCACTCATTTTATGAGGCCAGTATAACCCTAACATTCAGACTCAGATGCACTGATGCAAAGCTCAGAAGCACTGATACAAAAATCCTTAGCAAAAAATTAGCAAATCAAATGCAACGGCATAAAAAGGATGGGATACCACGACCAAGTAGTGTTTATTCCAGGAATGTAAGATTGGTTTAATGTTAAAACTTACTTGATGTCTCTTTTTTCTTGCCAGACCTGATATCTTCCATTTCTGCCAAGATATACCAACGCAAGTAGGTTGAGCCTTGCAGGAGAGCCTCAAATACATCAGGTGGCCTGGTTCAGGAAGCTTCTTTGTCCCCCATGGGCTCAAAACTCTCCCTTCCTCCCTCACTCAAAGACACCAAGGTAGCTAGGGGTCACCAATAGGGAGATCCTAACCACATCTCTCACTTACTAGTAGCTATCTGGTGGCCTGGCCTGGGGCAACTGCTTTTGTCCTGTCAGATGGCACCAGAGGTACCTGATAAACCAAGCAAATCAAAATAACATCACAGATTCTCGGAAATTAAACTGCCGTTGAAAGCACAGCCCACAGATGTCATCCAAGACCCACACACTAAACCTAATTAAGGCGACTGACTATCAAAATAAAATTGACATAGGACCTATAGTCTGTTAATAAAATGGACAAAATGTGCAGAATACAACTGAAAGTCACCTAATATACCAAGAACCGAGACTATCACAATTTGACCGAGAAGCAACAACCAACTGACACCAACACTGAGATAAATCAGATTTTAAAACATTCATCATAAAAAAGATTTCAACGACCAATTACAAATTCTCTTGAAACAAATGAAAATAAAAAGATATGAGATCTCAATGAAAAAATAGAAGCTATAAGAAAACAAAATGAGGGGTACCTCGATGGCTCAGTTGATTGAGTGTCAAGGCTTGATTTCAGCTCAGGTCATGATCTTGCGGTTTGTGAATTCAAGCCTCGGGTCAGGTTCTGCACTGGCAGTTTGGAGCCTGCTTGGGATTCTCTCTCTATCTCTCTCTGTCTGCCCCTTCTCCACTCTCTCTCTCAAAATAAATAAACTTTAAAAAAAATATTAAGCAAATTGGGAATCACAGAATTAAAAAAATACAATGTCCCAAATTTTAAAAACTTGCTGGATGGGCTCAGGAGTTGAGTGGCAGTGACAACAAAATTAGTGAACGTGAGGACAAAACAATAGGATTCACCAAATGATTAAAAATTTGGCATTTGTATCAGCAGAGGCCCATAAGGAGAAAGGGAATAGAAGACAGAAAAGGTATTTGAAGAAATAATGGTTGGAAACCTCTCAAATTTGAAGACACAAACTATATTTGTATAAGATGCAAGAAGTTGAGGAAACCCAAGTATGACAAACCCAAAGAAATCCATTCCAAGACACATATAATTAAACTTTGAAAGCTGAAGATATAGAAAAAAAAATTTTATGTAGCTGGTGAGAAAAAATGCTTTATATATAGGGAGACACCAATTTGAATGACAGCAGATTTCTCATCTGAAACCATGGCAGTCAAAAGGAAGTATGTCATTATTTCTGAGGTGCCGAAAGAAAACAACTGTCAACCAGGAATTCTAGATCCAGTGAAGCTATCATTCATGATTAATGGGGAAATAAAAGTATTCTCAGTCAAAGGAAAACAAAACAAACGTGTGACTTGCAGACCTACCCTTAAAGGACCTACCGGCTAAAGGAATTTCTTCTGATGGAAAGGAAATGATAAAAGAAAGAATTTTGGATTATCAGGAAGGAAGAATAATGAAAGGACAGAGCAGAAATACACACAATAGACTATCCTTTCCTCATGAGTTTAATAAGTAATATTTGATGATTGAAAAAAAATTATTACACCACATGATGTCCAAAGCAATGATATTTAAAAGTGGGGGAAATAAAAGTTTCTAAATGAATTAAGATTTCTGCCCTCCAAAAGGTAAAATATTGATACTGATAAATGTTATAAATCACATATGTATAGTAAAATACCAAGAGTAAGCATTAAGGAAACTATAAATGGTACAAATTAAAAAATACTGTAAATGAGTCAGGATTGACTGCCCCCCGCCCCCAATTTCAAGTAATGCACAGGAAATCAAAACACAAGAAACAGAAATGAGATCTAGAGGAAACATAAAGAAATAATAAAAAAAGACTTATGTGATAACATAATTACCTTAAATGTAAATGATCTAAATACACCAATAAAAAGATTGGTAGAGTGTATAGGAGCCAATTATAAGAGACTCATTTCAAAACATTGCCATTCGATAGGATGAAAGCAAAAAGATGAAAAAAGTTATATCATGCAAATAATCAATAGTGGCAGGAGTGTCAATATTATCTGATAAGGTAGATTTTGGAAAAAGAAAGTTACTAGAGACAAAAAGGACATTACATACTGATAAATGAATGAATCCACTAGGAAGACATAATGATCTTCAATTGTATATGCACCTAACAACAGAGGCTCAGAACACGTGGACTAAAAACTGACAGAGTTGAAAGGAGAAATAGACAACTCCATGATTATATCCCCTTTTGGCAAATGCTACACATGCTATTTCAACAACATAATCAAACAACAGGATCTTATTGATGTACAGAGAACACTCTACCCACAAACAGCAGAAGAGTCTATAGAACATTCATCAAGAGAGGCCATATCTTGGCCTTAAGAACAAATCAAATCAAAACAAAACAAAACAAAACCCTCAACACATTTAAAAGAACTGAAATCATACAGAGTGTAATCTCTGCCCATAACTGAATCAAACAAAAATCAAACACATAGAAAAAACTGCAAACACGCAGAAATTAAACAACACACTTTTAAATAATTCATGACTCAAAAAAGAAGTCTCAAAGGGGAAAAAAAAACTAACTCCATGAAAATAAAAACAACAAAGCAAAGCATATGGAATGAAGATAAAGCAGTTTTGGGAGGGAAATTTATAGTACTAATATTTATACTAGAAATGAAGAAAGGTCTGAAATCAATAAACTACATTCCTACCTCAAGCAATTCAAATAAAAAGAGCAAAATAAACTCAATATAAGTGAATACAAGCAAATACAAAAGGAGCAGATATCAGTGACATTGAAAGTAGAAAAACAATATGGGGTGCCTGGGTGGCTCAGTCGGTTAAGCATCAGACTTTGGCTCAGGTCATGATCTCGCAGTTTGTGAGTTCGAGCCCTGAGTCTGGCTCTGTGCTGACAGCTCAGAGCTTGGAACTGCTTCAGATTCTGCATCTTCCTCTGTCCCTGCCCCTCCCCCACTTGGAAACTATCTCTGTGTCTCTCTCTCTCAAAAATAAATAAACATTAAAAAAAATTTTTAAAAAAGGAAGTAGAAAAACAATAGAGAAAATCAATGAAAAAAAGAAAAAGCTCATCCTTTAAAAACTCAATAAAATGGGGGTACCAGGGTAGCTCAATTGGTTGAGCATCTGACTCTTGATTTCAGCTCAGGTCATGATCTCACAGTTTGTGGGATGGAGCTCTGCGTCAGGCTCAGTGCTGAGAACATTGAGCCTGCTTAGGATTCTCTCTCTCTCTCTCTCTCTCTCTCTGCTCCTCCCCTGTTCACACACTCTCTCTCTCTCAAAATAAATAAATGAACTTAAAAGAAATCAACAGAATGGATAAACCTTTGTTAAGACTGACAAAAATAAAAATATACAAGAAAGAGTGGTACCTGTCTGGCTCAGTTGATGGAGTACGGGACTCTTGAAGTTGGGATTGTGAGTTCAAGCCGTGTGTGTGTGTGTGTGTGTGTGTGTGCATGAAAGAAATCCCTACATTAGGAATGAAAAAGGGGATATCATTACAGATCCTGTAGCCATTAGAAAGATAATAAGAATACTGCAAACACCATTATCTTCAAAAATTTGACAATTTAGAAGAAATGGACCAATTTTTAGAAACCACAAACCACCAAAACTCAACCATTACACAATCTGAATAACCCTAAACTCAACCATTAGACAATCTGAATAACCCTGTAAGCATTAAAGAAATCGAACTCATAGTTTAAAGCTTCTGAAAAAGAAATCTGCAGACCCAGATAGTTTCCCTGGAAAAGTCTATGAAACATTTGAAGAAGAATTAACCCAAATTTTATACAATCTATTCCAGAAAGTGGAAGACAAAACGCTTCCCAATGCATTTTATGAGGCCAATATTACCTGATACCAAAACCAGATATAAACAAAAAGGAAAACTACAAACCACTATCTCTCATGAACTTAGATGTAAAAATCCTCAGCAAAATGTTATCAAACCAAATCCAACAATATATATGAAAAATAATTACGTTTCGTGGCTAGTTTTATTCCAGTTATGCAAGGCTGATTCAACATTTGAAAATTAATCAATATAATCTACCACTATCAACAAACTATTAGAGAAAAATTTTAATATAAATTTATAATATATAGTATATAATACATAAAATATATTTATAATATATGTTATATATGTAAGAGGTATTTTATATGTGAGCTGCAAATAAGAAAATAAAATTAAATTCCTTGTATAGTAGTGCTCCAAACACAAAATACTTAAAAATCTTCCAGTGATATCCAAGACTTTTACACTGAAAATATAGATGAAATTTTAAAGAAGACCCAAGTAAATGCAGATATATATACCATATTCGTGGGTTATAAAACTAAATGTTGCTAAGATATCAATTCATTCCAAGTTGATCTACAGATTCAACAAAATCCCAATCTAAAT
This sequence comes from Prionailurus viverrinus, assembly GCF_022837055.1. NCBI lineage: Eukaryota > Metazoa > Chordata > Mammalia > Carnivora > Felidae > Prionailurus > Prionailurus viverrinus. The sequence continues at coordinate 28,457,486 of NC_062562.1, read as the reverse complement.
TTCAGTCCCCTTTTTTATAGAAATTGATAAACACTCCTCCAAAATTAAATGTTGATGCAAATGCCCTAGAGTCGTCAAGGCAATAAAAAAAAAAACCCACCAAGATTGGAGGCCTCACTCCTCACTGGATAAGAGTGCTTCTATGCTATTTCTATTATTGTATTCATGTTTTACTGTAATAATTGTTACTATAATATATACTCCTTCAGAACAGGGACCATGTCTTAATCATCTCTGTCTTTTCTTTTTCCAGCTGTATCCAGCTTTATTAAAGACATTTTTCAGGGCAGGTGGGTGGCTCAGTCCAGTTGAGCATCCGACTCTTGGTTTTGGCTCAGTTCATGATCCCAGGATCATGGGATCGAGCCTCATGTGAGGCTCCTCGCTGAGCGTAGACCCTGCTTGAGATTCTCTCTCTCTCCCTCTGCTCCTCTTCCCCACCTGTGTGCTCTCTCTCTCTCTTAAAAAAAGATACTTTTCATAAACAATCATGGTATTTCAGGCAGGACATGGGGCAGACAATCGTTAACAGTGTACAACTTTCAAACTCCCTTCTTCGATGGACTACCAAAATGGGAAAGCCACTCTAAAACCTGATGAAGTCTTCTTCTGATGCTCTGAACAGGGAAAGTTTAGAGTGAGGGTTGACATTTCCCATTTAGCATATTGTTCAACAACTTTTCACAAGTGGATCCCGATTTTCAGGAAATGAAATGAAGATAGCAGAATTATCAGTCTGAAGCTCCACAAGCTAAAAAAGGAGCTCTTTTGAGGGATGCCATCTCCATGTGAAGTCCAGACTGCCCAACATACTGGGAACTGTGTTTGGGGGTCAGGTTCCCACAGCTCCCTGGGTTTAAGGGAGTCAAGTCTAAGGTGAAGGCAGAGAGGGGAGAAGGGGACATAAAAAATGAATTTTAGGTTTTCTGCACCACAAGGCATTTGGGCTACGGTGGCTAATGTGCTTCCACATCAAGGAATCCCTCCTCCTGGGAACCAAGAAGAAGTCTCTCAAAACTAGAAGAGAAAGGTGTTTCCCCCCTGTATCAATCTAGCTTCAGTGATATTCTAATAGGGACATATGCCCTTCCCCCAGTGAAGTGTTCTGTGTGCTAACAACATAGATTAAAAAAAAAAGTCAAACAAAATTCTGCACATTTATAGAACTTGTTAAGAATAGAATTTTAAACTGTACAGTCACCAGAAGTACAAGACTGTGCACACTTCAGTTGGCATCTCCAGCACCTTCAGCTTTCGGTGCCTGGTCTGTTTGGGCATCTCTGTTTTCTGCAGGGTTATTCCCACCCTTGCAGCATCCCCTTTTCCCTTTTGGTACCTTCTCTCCCTTCTTTGTAGGGGCCTTCTTAGGCTTGGGCTCTGGCTCTGGAGAGTGGGTTTTAGCAGATAAACTTGCAGAACTTCTCTGTGGCTCATCCTTCACCCTGGCTTTATCACCTGTAGCATCACTTTCAGCCTTTTTTGGGCATGGTGGTGATGGAGGGACACAGCATGGAGTCGTTGGACACAGGGATGCCGGCTTTTATTGGTCCAGGGGTCCTTCTCTCATCTTCTTCACACTGCGCCAGTCATCTCTGTCTTAATCATCTCTTGTCTTAACAGAGCATAGATGTGTTTGGTAAAATGTGTTGAGCTAGTTAAAATAATGACCATTTTATATTTATATGACTTAAATTTGAGGAAAAAAAAGAAAGAAAGATGGGGCATGTAAATCACTAAGCAGGTGGGCAGGAATTTCTGGTGATAACATCAGAAATGTAGCCAGCTTTTTGTCTTTCCAAGAGCAAGGTCCAGAATCTTAGAACTCTGGTTTCCATTTAACACACGGGGAACTTTCCTGGAGGTAATTCAATGAGTTTGGTTTTACATCAAGGAATTACCTGGAGTCTGGCCTTAGCCAGTCCCAGATTAATTATTCCTAGAAAATACTGCTTGCCAATTGACATCTTTGTTTATATTGGATCCGATGATTCTGAATATGTATCACTCAGTTTTTCAAGGTGAAACAGAGGGACCCCTTTCAACATTTAAGGTGAACTCCTTAGTTCTGAGTAACATCAGCCAGTTACATCAGCCATTTTGTATCTCACCAGTTCTTGAACACTTTATTCTTAATCCACAGCCCTGTGGACTTTTACAAATAGCTTTGATAAATTCAAAAGTCCATCTGCTTTCTCTTCACAGAAGTTGCAAATTGGTATTGGTCCATGTTTGTGTATTTCCAACTATTCTTCCTACCCAAAATTGTTTGTTTGCAATGAGATTTGGTCCAGTTTAGTGTTCCATAATGGCTTTTGAAATTGTTTTTTGTTTGATTGTTTATCTTTGGGAAACTTCACAGCACACTATTGGAGTCGACCCAGTCAACACCTGTTTTTCTTTCTATTAGGTCATTAAGGACAGTACCGGATCAAGTATAAGAAGTAGCTTTTTCTGGGGCACCTGAGTGGCTCAGTCAGTTAAGCATCTGACTTGGGCTCAGGTCATGATCTCATGGTTCATGAGTTCGAGCCCCGTGTCGGGCTCTGTGCTGACAGCCCAGAGCCTGGAGCCCACTTCAGATTCTGTGTCTCCCTCTGTCTGCCCCTCCTCCACTTACACCCTGTCTCTTGCATTGTCTCAAAAATAAATAAACATTAAAAAAAAAGAAGTAGCTTTGTCCTTCTGTAATAAACAAAGCTGCTTCTCTTTGATTTCCTGGGTTTCTCCTCACATTTTCTGACTTAGAGTATTGAAATACTGTGAAGGTAAGGCAAAAAAATTATCTGTTCAGATAAATTGATCCAACATTGTCACTCTGAGGGTGGTTGTGGGAGACACAACCATGGCCTATACTTTAAATGATCAGATTCAATCTCACAGGTAGCATCTACAGGGACATGCTATAGGCTGTAGGTAGCATCCAACCGGTCAGTGTTTGTTGAGCATTTGTCCTGGGCAGTGTTAAGTGCTACAAAGATTCCAGAGATGAAAAAGGTAAGTTTCCATGACATTGGTATGCAAATAAAGCAAAGAAATATATGATAAGGATCATTAAAAATGTATGAATTAATACTATTGAAGATGAAGGGTGAAGGAAACATACAGTTGATTAGACTCTAGACGATTTCATGGAGGAACATGGTATTTGAACTAGTCCCTGAAGGATGAATTATAGTTCCATTGGGAAGGAAGCATATGCCAGGTGGATAAAAATGGTACATGCAAAAGCCCAGAAATTAGAAAGTCAGAAAGGGGCCAAATCCATCCGTCATGGACTATGTGCACGGTCTTCTGGTTAGCAAAACTTCAGTATGTCAGCTGTTTCATTCATAATGGTGAAGAGGTAGGAAGCAGTTGATATACTTGGCCAAAAGTCACCTCTGTACAGAAGCCACTTAGGTATTTCTTATTAGAAGTAGATTTCAGGGGTGCCTGGGTGGCTCAGTCAGTTGAGCATCCGATTTTGGTTCAGGACATGAACTCACAGTTCGTGAGTTCGACAGTTCGTGAGTTCGACAGTTCGTGAGTTCGAGCCCCGTGTCGGGCTCTGTGCTGACAGCTCAAAGCCTGGAGCCTGTTTTAGATTCTGTGTCTCCCTCTCTCTCTGCTCCTCCCCTGCTCATGTCGTCTCTCTCTCTCTCTCTCTCTCAAAAATAAAATAAACATTAAAAAAATTTTTAAGTAGATTTTTTTCAAAAAATAGTTTACTCAGTAGAATTAATCCATATCAAAGATTTTGCCTTGCATGCAGATAATATAGTGGGCATATGTTTCCTGTCTGTTGAACAGCATTGAGGGAACCGACTTAAGTAGGATCTTGTTACGTTGGACCCAAAGGTGAAGAGCTATCCAAAAAATGGGTTTGATATAGCTTTGATGATTGGTGTTTGATACAAATATCAACTTTGTGAATCATAGCATTTCTTTTTTTTTATGTTTATTTATTTTTGAGAGACAGAAAGAGAGAGAGCATGCACACACACACGAGCAGGGGAGGGGCAGAGAGAGAGAGAGGGAGACACAGAATCCAAAGCAGGCTCCATCCAGGTCATTAAGCTGTCAGCACAGAAGTTGAAATGGGGCTCAAACTCACCAACTGTGAGATCATGACCTGGGCTGAAGTTGGATTCCTAACCAACTGAGCCAACCGGGTGCCCCAGCATTTCTTAATTATGTTTGCCTTAAGCTGATACTAACACTAGCTGCAAATTCGGTACTCACTCTTCAGATATGACCATTAAGAATGGGGAACAAACATACCTGGATTGTTTTGAGTACAAAGTAGATGCAAATATTAACATATAATATTTATTGAGTACTTACTACATGCAAGGTCCTGAAGTGAAAGTTCCCATACATCATCTCAATCTTTATTAACAGCACTCTGAAGTGGATACTATCATTATTATTTTACAAGGAAATTAATGCCCAGTTAATTAATTTGACCAAGGTACCGTAGCGAGTAGCTCGAGAAGCCAGGATTTGTAGCTAGGCAATGTGGCTTTAGCACATACTCTCAACTGCGAGATACTAAACTAGTACCTAGTAAACTAGAATAATAATGGTCTACCTCTCATAGCATTATTGTGATCATGTCATTTGTACTGTACTTACATTTGTAAGTACTCAATAAATGATAAAAACTATTATTGAAATATTAAGTTACTTGCCCAGACTTGCTTGTTCCACAGCACCACGCTTTCAACCCTCATAAGACTGTATAGATAATCTCAGCTTTACAGTGATTATGTCATCTTTTTTTGTTGCTTTATTTAATGCCACCTTAGGAAGTGTAACTTGTTGCAATATTTTCAGAGGCCAGTAGAAGTAAAATGAGTTCCATGTTAAACATGTACGAATCTAACGTGAACATGTTAGCCGCCATGACTTGAGCATTTAAAAAAACATATGGCGCACCCATGTTTATAACAGCATTATTTTTAATAGGTAAAGATGGAAGCAACCTTGTCCACCGATGAATGAATGGATACACAAAATATTATGGAGAGGTACAATGGCATATCATCCAGTCTCATAAAGGAAGGAAATCCTATCACATGCTACCATATGAGTGAGCCTGGAGGATATAATGCTAAGTGAAATAAGTGAGTCATAAAAGGACAAATACTGTATGATTCAATTTACATGAGGTGCTCAGAGTAGTGAAGTTCAGAGAGACAGAAGGTAGCATGGTGGCTGCTGGGGGCTGGAGGGAAGGGGAAATGAGGAGTTACTGTTTCCTCGGCAGAGTTTTAGTTTTGCAAGATGAACAAAGTTCGGGAGATGAAGGATGGTCACAGTTATACAGCAAAGTCCATGTACTTGGTGCCACTGAATTGTGCGCTTAAATGGTTATAATGGTAACTTTTATGATACGGGTATTTTACCACAGTTTTGAAAAAGCATATGTACGGAAAAATTGAAATCCTATATACACAACCTATATTTCCAATTTTCAGTATTTCAATCCTTTATGTTCGATACATATGTGCAGAGGGTTCCATGGTCACCATAATAAAAATGAGCTATTTTTGAAAAACAGGTAGAAGTCATTTCCTTTCTTAGACATGGCACAAGCTACTTGATAAACAATTTTATTTTAAACACCGAAACATTAATTGGAACCTTCAATATTCCGCAGTTGAACACTGGGTTTCAATAATCCTCTTTGCTGTTTTTCTGATGTTCTTATTTCTAAAACCCAACTCTCCTGGGGAATGTAGTACTTTCTTACGGCAGGTGAACAATTTCTATAACTTCAATATTCAAAAATTTGAGGCCTCTATGCAGTGGGAGGACACAGTAGGTAGAGATGCTATTATCTTGGGGATACCATATTAAGAATAAATTGGATTCTTCATTCCCTTCTGGGAAAAGAGATGGGAACTAACTTGTTTTTGAGCACCTATTAGCATCCATGGTTTTAGCAGTCATGCTGGACACTTTGTATATGTTATTGCATTTAATTCTTATGACACAAGGATGGAACAATATATTGAATTATGAGAGATAGCAAGTGTTTTCCCTCCTTCATTTCTAAAAAGGAAGGCATCTTGCTGATACATCAAAGAGCTACCTTTATTGTGCAAGATCCAGGTGTTCCTAAATGAAAATCAAGATGGAGACATTCAGTCCATCTACCCCTCTGGCACCTTGATACTTTGTGGCAAATCATTCTTTGTTTGGGAAGCTAGCCTGTGCATTGTAGGATGGTTAGTTAGCAGTCCCTGCTTGAGAGTCGAATATTATACACGTTCAAAGGATGAGGCTTGCCTGGGGGAGAGAGAGAGAAAGCAAGCTGCAGGGGTGGGGGTGGGAGGGGGGTGGTTTGGAGCTACTGCTACAGGCAGAGAATGAGAGAAGCCCCAAAAGGATTTTTGAGAAATTATCTGTCAAGAATGAACGTTCCCCTTTATAATTTTCTTGAAAGTTTGGATCGAGATTCTCCGACTCATGCTTTTTCATACCTGGTTGTTGTTTGTTTGAATGGGATTGTGGGTTAGAAACCGGCCCACATAGTAAGGGTTTGTGAGATTTCATGAGGATTACGCTTCTAACAGTCTTTTGAATTTGCATTTTCCTCCTTCTTACAAACCATACCCTGACCTCTCCGTAAGGTCAGGCTGCACAGTGTACCGTTCTCCCTTCTCTCTTCCCTTTGCCTTCCTGAAAGGGAACATGCCTAGTTTTCTCAAGATTTAAAAAAGAATGGTATGAAAAGACACATCCTTTTCTCTTTTTAAACGATGCCATATTTTACATTCAGAGGTAATTTACTCTCCGGCCATCCCATGATTCTAAAAGGTCTGTCTGCAAGTTTGTTACGACTACCCTAAAAACTACCATAAATTAGTGGCCTAAAACAATACAAACTGCTTACCTTACTGTTCTGGAGACTCACAGTCAGTGGACTAAAATCCAAGTGTGGGCTGACCTCTGCTTTCGTTTTGGGGACCCTGGGGGGAGATGCTGTTTCCTTGCCTTTCCAGCTTGTGGAGGCCATGTGCATGCTCGACCCATGGCCCTGTATCACTTGAACCTGTTTCTTTTATCCTCTCTCTTCTCTGTGTTCTGCCTGCCTCCCTCTTATTAAGGACACTTGTGGGGCGCCTGGGTGGCTCATTCAGTTACCTTTCTGACTCTTGATTTCAGCTCAGGTCATGATCTCGTGGTTGGTGGAATTCAGCCCCACATCGGGCTTCGCTCTGACAGCACAGAGCCTTCTTGGGATTCGCTCTCTCCCTCTTTCTCTGCTCCTTCCTTGCTCATGCATGAGCATGCTCTCTAAATAAGGACGTTTGTGGTTGCTTTGGGCCCACCTGAATAATCCAGGACAGTCTCTCCATCTCAAGATATTTAATCCCATCTGCAAAGTCCCCTTTGCCATGTAAGGTGACCTATTCCCAGGTTCCAGAGATTAGGATGGGCAGCTCTGGGGGAGGGTGTCATTACTCTGTTTCCCACAGCCAGAGTATAAGCACGTGTGGGATGTGCCGTCTCATTCCGACAGCATGCTTGAATGGTTCCATCTTGACTTCATTGTTTTTAAACAGGTGAAATTCTTAGGCTTAGCTGACATTTAATTTTCACATTAGCAAAGTGGTAAGAATTACTCAAATTATAGTAATATTGATGGAGAAAGTGATAGAGATTTTCACACAAACTCAAGTTCCTCTTGAAGCTCCTTCTGAGTAGCTAATTACCAGGTTTGTGCAGAAGGACAAAACTGCTTCAGTGCTCGTCCTGAAATGTACAACACATCTAACGGTTAAACATGTGGGATAAATCCTCTTTCAACAGATTCGAAAGCATCACGTGAATCAGCACAGTGCCTGGCACAGAGTAGTGTTCCATGAATATTGAAGCCTGCCATGATCACATCAGGTTTTATTATGTTGAAATATGATGGCAGGAGATGGGGCTGAAAGCGGTTGGTTGCTTCATTTGTCATTTATTTGGGGACGATGCGTTTTGACCCGTGCCCGCCAACTTCTGGCGAAGCTTGTATGGCATTTTATTTCAGCTCTTCCTTGTTAATAGACTCAACCCAATTTCTCTGAGGCCTTTTTAATCACTTTCATAGGTGCTTGATACACCCATGGGATTTAAAACTTGCTCCTTCTGGAAGGTCAGTTATGGGTTGGAGCGAGAGTGTGTAACATCAGAGTTAAGAGCATGGATTTGGCAATCATCAGATAGCATGTTCAAACTCCACCTCTGTCACTCACTGAGAAGCTCTGTGCCTGCCCTGTGCCTTGGTTTCCTTACCTGAGAAGAACGATAATTGTACCTGTCAGTCATAGGGTTATGGTGAGGGTTCAGGGAGAACACCGTGAAAGGCAGAGTCAGAGCCTCGTCCACACTGACCACTTAGTAAAGGGGAGCTAACATTTGTCCAATTGAATTATTATCTATTAGCTAATATGAGTGTAAAAATAGGCCTTCTGGCACTTTCCTGTGTCCATGACTATTTTGAGGGGATTTGGGGGGCAGAGCCTATCTAGAAAAGAGAATATGTCTCAACAACTTTTTGGAAAGTGGTGAGTGTAAATAGATAGGAAAATGAATATGCACAAAATACTAACAAATACAACAAAGGAAGGTTTCTGCCTGGTGCTCACGCTTCACTCAAAGCGGACAGGTAAGTGTGGAATGAAAACAACAATCCACTAACATTTTCTGAGCTCCTACAACGTGCAGTGCTTGTCAGTGACACATGGGAGATATGAGGTATACAAAACAATGTAGACTGTATGTTTGCAATTTACCAGTCACCTCCTGTACGCTTTATAGGCATTATCTCTAATCATCATAATGAGCCTGTGATATCAGCGTTTCCCCTGATTCCCTAGGAGAGGAAATGGAGGTAGGCTTGGGAGTTCACAGCTAAATACAGTGTGAACTCAGGCCTGCTCTGTCTGACTTACACGACCCACTTTCTGTCCATTCGACGGTGTGTGCTTTTCACCCATTATCTTGAAGGGGCATATGAGCTATGGAGAGAATTCTATGCATATAATGATAATAACAAGCAATACAAAATAAGCACAAACTATGGGGCACTGACAATAAGTTCTGGGAGTTCACAGTAGGGGAACTAGAATAATGGAAAATGGGTCTGAGCTGGGTCTTAAAAATGAGTAGCCATCAGAGATGGAAATGGGTAGGCTTTTCCAAGTTAGCAAGATGGCCTATGCACATAAGAGATGAGAGGAGGCTTAAGGCAAAGAGGACAAAATGTTTAATTTTGTGGTTCTAGCTTGGGAACTCTGACGCAGAGTTATGCATTCACGTAAGAATTGCCTGTATGACTGACTGCATCCTTCAGGCAAAATACAGAGCAACTGGCAGAATACGGTTGGGAAGATATTAGAACTGGCCTTAGGGTGTTTTAACCTCTTTCACAAGGAAGCCTTTGAAGATGTGGAGTGAGTGACGAGAATTAAAACGAGATGAAACGGTGCAGCTTGTATGGAAAATCGTTTGGTGGTTTCTCTAAAAGTTAAACACAGAATTACCACGTGATGCAGCAATCCCACCCCTGGGTATATACCCCAAAGAACTGAGAATGGGTCTCCCAACAGCAGTTTGTACACAAACATTCTGATCAGCATTACCGTCCAGAGCCAAAATGTGGAAAAGCCCCATACCCATCAACTGATAAAGGGATGAACAAAACGTGGGGTATCCGTGCAGGGGAATAGTATTCAGTCACAAAAAAGCAACTAAGTGCTGATTCATGCTCCAACACAAATGAACCTCAAAACACTCCGCTAAGTGAAAGAAGCCAGACACAAATGGCGACATATTACATGATTCAGTTTTTAGGAAGGCTCTATAACAGACAAATCCATAGAGACAGAAGGTAGATTAGTGGTTGTCAGGGACTGAGGGAAGGAGGGAGGGAAGAGTGAATGCTCCATTTTCTTTCAAGGTGATAAAAATGTTTTGGAACTAGATAGAGGTGGTGTTTGTACGACATTGTGAATGTTACTGAATTTAGCCTTCAAAACGGTTACGATGGTGAATTTTATGGTATGTGTACTTTACCACAATTGAAACAAACAAACAAACATGGGATGATCTTATGAAATTTAGGATACATGGATGTAAGTGGGTATGGTGATATTTGCATAAGCACTAACGGGAGCTTGGGGTCTTGATCTAAGAATATTAGATCTTAAAACATTCAAGAATAATGTCCTTCAGATTTTTTTTCTATTAAAGTCAAATAAAAATAAATTTAATATTTTATTTAAAATCCATCTGCTCTTTTATTTTATTTTTTTAATATAATTTATTGTCAAGTTGGTTAACATACAGTGTATACAGTGTGCTCTTGGTTTTGGGGTAGATTCCCATGATTCATTGCTTACATACCACATCCAGTGCTCATCCCAACAGGTGCCCTCCTCATTGCCTATCACCCATTCCCCCACGCCCCCCACCCCACCAACCCTCCGTTTGTTCTCCGTATTTAAGAGTCTCTTATGGTTTGCTTCCCTCCCTCTCTGTTTGTAACTATTTTTTCCCCTTCCCTTCCCCCATGGTCTTCTGTTAACTTTCTCAAGTTCCACCTAGGAGTGAAAACATATGATATCCGTCTTTCTCTGACTTAGTTCACTTGGCATAATACCCTCCAACCATCTGATCTTTTAGAAAGCCAGTTGATTTTAAAAGTATCTGTCTTGGGGTGCCTGGGTGCCTCAGTCGGTTAAGCGTTCGACATTGGCTCAGGTCATGATCTTGTGGTCTGTGGGTTCGAGCTCTGCATCGAGCTCTGTGCTGACAGCTCAGAGCCTAGAGCCTACTGCCGAGTCTGTCTCCCTCTCCCTCTGCCCCTCCCCCGCGCGTGCTCTGTCTCTGTCTCTCAATAATAAACATTTAAAAAATTAAAAAAAGTATCTGTCTTTACCAATGCTTTTCAACCCATCAATCTAATCTATTTATCAAAAAATTTGTTTACCTATGTAGACAACCTTCTTTCTGCACATACATAGAAAAAATTCCATGATAATATTCACCTGATGTATATAATGGGAATTTCTAGATGGTGGAATTTGGGTTGATTAAAACAAGCTTCCCTCATGTTTTTCTGCATTGCTTGGATTCTTTATATTGAACACACGATTTTTAGGAACATCTTTTTTTTTTAATTTTTAAAATGTTTGTTTATATTTGAGAGAGAGAGACAGAGAGAGACAGAGAGAGAGGGCACGAGCAGGAGAGGGGTAGAGAGAGATAGAGACAGAATCTGAAGCAGGCTCCAGGCTCTGAACTGTCAGCACAGAGCCCAACACAGGGCTTGAACTCACAACCAACTGAGCTACCCAGGCACCCCGATTTTTAGGAACATCTTATGTGATTTTTCTTAAACCAATCAATGAGCCTATAAGCAAACACAGAAGGTTGAGGCAAATAGGCCATCATGGTGATTAATTCTGGAGAAAATAAGGTCAATTGTTATTTCTTTTTTTGGACTTTTATTGTGATACTTTTCAATCCCCAAGGTAATATTTTAAAAATTTTTAAAACTTAGAGAAACATTAAGAAAGTTTCCCAGTGTCCCAAAGCACCTCTAGTGAGAAGTGGAGTCCTTGGTGGGGGGCGAAGGGGGGGGGGGCAGAGAAGAGGGGAGGGTTGGCAGTTGTCAAATCCAGATTTGCTTGACTCCAAAACTCACTTTCTCGGCCTTGAGTTAATCTTGGCATAAGTGATACATTTTATTTTTCATAGATTCGACCTAAATGCATAATTTCCCCCCTCAATTTTAACTACTGTTTGCGTTCTACATCTGGCCTTCAAAATGCCAAGACTGCAAAGGAGGGTGTTGTCTGTGTTACCTCCCAAGAACATGAAGAACTTGCTTCATTTCCAGGAAATTATCCACCTACCACCAAAATGCCCTCGGATGGAGCATCTGCTGTGTACAGGGTGCAGATGAGAGGCATCGCTCAGGGAATCTGCATCTGAAGTGGTCCAGGAATTAAGATGCCCAGTAGCCCACTGCAGAGACAGCTTTGTGGTAATGAGAACTTCGCTTGCTTATTTATCCATTTACTCACTGTTTATGGAGTTCCTAGGAGCTGTAAAGGTTGATTCCTGATTGTCACTAATGTGCTCCTGAAGACATGTTTGGTTGTAAGAAACAGAAAACAGCTTCAACTAAGAAAAGAAAAAGTTGGGGGGGGGTACTTTATGACAGAAATACTGGGTGGTTTTACAGGTTTCAAAGAGAGAGGACCTTAGGCACCAAATGGCATCGGGGATGGGTTTTGGAAGTTTAGAGCAAATGCTCTGAAGACAGATTGTCAGACAGATTGTCTGCATCTTCGCTCTGACATGAGCCCTCTGTTCTTGGACAATTTACTCACCCACTCATTGTGCTGATCTGTACAATAACTATAATAACAACAGCTTCCTCATAGGTGGTTCTGAGCATTAAGCAGTAATGAGTCTTAAAGGACTTATCACAGTGCCTGCTACTTAGTAAACACTCAATAACTGTTAGTTTTTATATCCTCCTTATTATTGCAATATGTCACTGCAGAGTTGATTTCCTAACTTTCCAGTCTACATCGTTAAGAATGGCCACTCGACCCCAGTTTCAGGGAACAAATTAACCTGACACTGTCTTTGTTCCCAATCCACATTTGTAGAGAAGACATTGTTTGGCTTAGTGGCATAGGCATCCATCCTGGATTGACAAACTGAATCCAGTAGCCAGGGACCTATTAACTAATCATGGTTGCCAGGCACCCACTGTTATAACCACGTGGAGGGAGCAAAGGGGAACAGGTGATAGACACTGGTCAGACAAACTGAGGAACACACAATACACACAGTCAGGAACCTCTGACTGTGCTTCTTCTTAGTGGTGTTTAACAGGAAAAGGGGGGAGAAAACAGTAATAAAACCAGAAAACCAAAGAAGAATGAAACAACCCCCCCCCAATCTTTGTTTTATCTGGGATGTCCAAAGAATATCTCTGAATTCTCATCTTTCTACTAAAACACGAAGCAAAGCAAAGCAAAATCGTGTTCTTAGATTAAACATTTCATGATGGAGACTTTGCAAATTGCCATGGAGACGATGGAGGAAATTATGCACTCAGTCTTTTTTTTTCTTCACAATCTATGCATAGGGATGGACTGAGGTATTAGCCTCAGCTCTTTTTTCCACAGTGAACTGAAGTGTTTTAACAAAATCTGCCACTTTTATCAGCAACAGTAGACTTCTCTACATGTTAATGTTAAAACCTTTTCCTTGTAATGGATTCAACTTCACTACTAAATACCGGGCTACATTTTCTTGTCCAGTAAGATGCCCTACCCTGTCTAAGCTGTGACTCTCTGATATCTGGATAATTTTATTCAAGTCTGGTTTTTCAAGGATGTTTATCTTCTAGTCTAATTCCAGCTCCCATTAATAATTAACGAGGTTGCAAGTATCTTTTATTTACAAACATTTGGTTACAAGTAACAGATAACCCCTTTAAAGTAATTGAAACAATAAGGGGAATTTACCATCTTATCTTACTGAAAAGTCCTGTGGTATGGTAGGCTTCGGGTATGTATTGATCTAGGGGCTAAACCATGTCACTAGAAGCCCTGTTTCTTTTTGTTTCTCCATACTCTCTTCTGAGACACATACTTCTCTGTCATCAGTTTCACTTAAAGATTAGCATCTTTCATGGCCACGAAAGGCTAGCATCAGGAATAATGGCGACACTTTTCCGTTTTAGTGGACAAGAGAAAGAATTCTTTTGGTAGCTTTCACAGAGAAGAGAGGATACTTCTTTCTCAGACCTGCTCCAAAAAGCCATTCACTCTGGTTAGAGGGAAACATTTGCTGACAAAGGCCAGTCAGGGCCTAACCTTGGACTCTTGGGAGAATTTAATTCTAGCCAAACCTCATGCCTGAGAAGTCTGAGGTCCGGTTAAAAAGGGAAAAGACTTAGAAGGTAGACAGGGGAGACAACCAACAAATGTCCTCTCCAACATTCTTTTTATTTCAAGGCATACTCATTTTACATTCTTCCCTAGATTGCAATGCACTGTCATCTTTTTGCCAATTTTGGATGAGTGCAGCTACATGTCTGACTTTAGTGAGAGAACAATCATCCTTCTATTCATTCATCACGGACTGCCTCAGAAATGGATGAACAGGGTAGGCTCTAGCTTTTCTTTTTGGAGACACCTATCAGAATGAGATTATTTCTGATTCATTAAGGAAGTACCTTTCTGTTTAATGAAATACTATGCAGATCTATTCTCATAGGTTGAAGGGAATCATGCTGAGACATCTTGATTTGGGATTTGAAATAGTTCCAGCCTGACTACCAAGCCCTGTTCCCATAGTAGAGCTACTACTAATTATTTAGGCGTTGATGACCAGTAGTCTCATCTCATTGTCTGTCAATAGCTAAACTTCAGGCAATGTCTGAATTATTTGAAATTATATGTAGTAGGGATGTCTGCAAAAAAGGGATGTTGAGGGGTGGGAAAAATCATATAGTGGAGGAACAAAACAACTTGGATGAAATTTGGAGGCTGACTATTTAAGCCCTGTGCTTTGTGGCCTTCTTTGGTTCCCTTTGATCAAATAAAGCAGATTTGAACATCTGGAAGAGTGAGGTTGATTACCAGAGGAAAACATTGGCATGCCAGACAATTATTGTCTTTATACTACTTTTCCCTGGTTACCTGAATACTTACCAGTACCAAGAACTTTTTTCCTGTTCCTAATTTGTCTTGTAAAGGCATTTGAGATCTTCTGGGCTAAGTCCCCTGCCATCCAGGGGAAGTCTAATATCATTCCTGGTAAGCTTCGATATTGATACAATTAAAGAAAGCTACTGGCTGTCATTTCTTGAATAAATTAACAGTAGCATCATATCACTTTGTTCTGTCCAAAATGTCTTCCAAAGCTTTATCTCAATATTCTCACAGAAAGGCAAAAGAAAAAAAAAAGTAAAAGTTAAACGAATTAGTTAGAACAAGTCATGTTTTACGGTATCCTCCTTGGAAGTCTTCTGCCCTCAGAGCTAGCTTTGGTTGCTATTCTTAAAACTCTCTATGATTTCTTATTCATTCACAGTAGAATACATAGAGTTTGTTGAAAAAAATTTTTTAAGTTTTTGTATTTTTTTTTAAATATGATAATTAAGTGTACCTGTATAATAAAGAGATGAATGATGTGGGGGTATTTAGAGAGAGAGGGTGAGAGCTGGGGGAGGGGCAGGGGAGAGAGAGAGAGAGAGAGAGAGAGAGAGAGAGAGAGAGAATATCTTAAGCAGGTCCACACTCAGCACGGAGCCCAATGTGGGGCTTAATCTCAGGACCATGAGATCTCAACCTGAGCTGAAATCAAGAGTCGAATGCTTACCTGACTGAGCCACCCAGGCACCTAAATGGCTTTTTAAAAAATGGTTACAGTTCTATGGATGAAAAGACACAGCCTTTAAATGATCCTGTCTTCCTTTGTATTAAATTTTATTCTGGAAATGTTGTGTGATCACACAGAATTCGGATTGCAAACCCAGGCAAAGGCTGGTTTGTGGTTACAAATTCTCAGGGGAATTTTTTTTTTTCCCCTGCCTTCATCCGGAGCTGTTTTATTCTGATTGCTTTCAGTACAGGAGGTTTATTTTCCTTGCTTCTAGCACCGAGGTTACAAACTGGGTTTCTACTTTATGTAAGAACACCAAATTAGCACCCCTCTGAACCCTCAACCCTACCCCTTTGGCACCCACTCTGGAGCAGCTGCCAGTGCCTAAGTTCAAGGTCTCGAGTGTGGGAAGAATGTCTCCCAGGAAGCATGCTCTTCTGTTCCTGGCCCCTGGAGAATCCTTCTTTCCGGCCCAGCCCAGCAAAGCACTTAAACAGACATTTTTATGTTTTTAATCCAGCTTTTTACTTGTCTCGTTCAGCAGTGGTGTTTATCTAGTGTCTGCCCTGCTGACATGAAAGTCCTGAATTGCTTTCTAAAATGGTCTTTCTAAGGTCTGTTTACAAATAATATGACTTGTGGGTATGTGAGGTCACACATTCAGGAATACTTTCTGCATCTGTCTTAAATCTCTCTTTTTATCTGTTTTTTAAAGCAATATCAGGTGACCTCTGTCATTATCCCAAACCAGCATTGTTGCAGTCGGTTTTGGTTCAATGATTCATTCTTCAAATTAAGCTATTTGAGCTTCTGTCCTGTAACGAGAGAAACGGTAAGGACTCAGAGGTAAGGCAAATCTCTTCTTCTGGTGGAAAAATGAGAAAGTAAAAATGAGGTTATATGCATGCCCATGTGGTGTCTCACACCAACACTCATAAGAACGCTCTACTTTCCATATAGCTGGCCTGTATTAGGCTCTACTCGAAGGCTAGAGACTGTCCTTCTGTGTCTCTCGCTCCCGGCATCTAGCTGGGCTTTGCATCCAGCAAACTCAGGAAATGATTGACTAAAATGACCTTAGAAGTGTCTCTGGTTCCCTGTTGCGTTTGTGTGTTCTTGACTATTCGCGTGTTAGTCGTCATCAGCTTTGGCCATAGTTGAAGCCAGAATTTCCATCCCCTCAGGGAGTCACATGTTTCTCCTGTCACCTATGAAGAAGTTTTTTTTTTTAAGTTTTTAAATGTTTTTTAATTTATTTTTGAGACAGAGAGAGGCAGAGCATGAGCAGGGGAGGGGCAGAGAGAGGGGGAGACACAGAATCTGAAGCAGGCTCCAGGCTCTGAGCTGTCAGCACAGAGCCCAATGTGGGGCTCGAACTCATGGAGTGTGAGATCATGACCTGAGCCGAAGTCAGACACTCAGCCGACTGAGCCACGCAGGCGCCCCTCCTGTCACCTCTGAAGCAGTTTGAGAGAAAAACCAATAGGAGTGGGAGTAGATGCACCAGGGTCGGTTGACTATAACTCTTCCCTTTCTGCCAACGGGGTGTTTTGCTGTTGCCAGGCTCTGTGGGACCCCTGGATTGCCTCCTCCTTCCCATTCCTTAATGTAGCCCCTGTTACAGGGACAGACAGCCATCCATTTGCAAGGTCATTTACCAGGGGCAGTAAGTCCCACCCTTACCTTCGTGGCTAGCTGAGGCCAATTAAAATGTTCTTGCGATGCTGGTTATATTATTCTCATTCCCAGAATTTAGACTGGCCCGTTGTAGTCACTCATGATTTGGGATAAATGAATGGATCCACATGCATGAGGCAGAGACAGGCAGACAGAGTATTAGGTTCAAAAGTGAAAGCAATGACATTGAAAAAAATTTTTTTAAGTTTATTTATTTTGAGAGACAAAGAGACTGAGACAGAGCAAGTGCTGAT
Source organism: Prionailurus viverrinus (assembly GCF_022837055.1). Taxonomy (NCBI): domain Eukaryota; kingdom Metazoa; phylum Chordata; class Mammalia; order Carnivora; family Felidae; genus Prionailurus; species Prionailurus viverrinus. The sequence continues at coordinate 28,440,165 of NC_062562.1, read as the reverse complement.
GTGAGTGGGGGAAGGGCAGAGAGAGAAGGAGAGAGAGAGAGAGAGAGAGAGAGAGAGAACCCCAAGCAGGCCCCATGCTGCCAGCACAGAGTTGGACACGTGGCTCAATCCCACGACCCTGGGATCATGACCTGAGCTGAAATCAAGAGTCAGAATCTCAACTGACTGAGCCACCCAGGAGCCTTGACACTGAAAAATTTTAATCTCAGTACCACTGTAGAATATCATATTGAGAACAAGCAAGCAGTTTTAGTCTTGTCTTCATTAGGGCCATTAATACTCCTACTATTAATAATAATAACAATAAACAACAACATTTTTGAGTGTTTACGATCCAGATGTTAGGGACAGTGTTGAGCACTTGCCATATGCCTCGGGCTCAGTTCTCCCAGAACAGACACTAAGCTGGATTTTGGGGTTCAAGATGTTTATTAGGGATCAGTAGTGTGAAAGGAAGGAGAGGAAAGCAGGACAGTGCAGAGGAAGAAGTCCCCCTCCCCCTCGCCCCCACAACCCTGCATTCTCAGCCAACATGATGGGAGAGTTCTGAGGTGAGTATTAGCCATCACGGTCTCCTGCATCAGGCTGAAGTAGCCAAGCTCCATGCTTGAGTCACAAGGTGTGGGCTGTCCCAGGAAGGGCATGACCTTGAACGAGGGGCTCTCTGCTCTGAGGCCAACTCAAAGGGAAGCAACAGTGGAAGCGTCTGCTGCGGGCACTCCCTGCAGCCAGCTGGTAACTTCTTCCCTGAAGGGGGCTGCGGGTAGCCCGTTGCCAAGTTCACTGTGGTAAGTTATTGGATTTAATCGGCACAACAGGTCTATACGCTGGATGCCGTTTATCTTCTCGCTTTTTTTAAAGTTTATTTGTTTATTTTGAGAGATAGAGAGCAAGCAGAAGGGGCAGAGAGAGGGAGAGAGAGAATCCCGAGCAGGCTTCACACTGTGAGTGCAGAGCCTGATGCAGGGCTGGAACTCCTAAACCATGAGATCATGACCTGAGCCGAAGTCAGATGTTTGACTGAGCCACCCAGGTGCCCCAATCTTCTCACTTTTTGTATGAAAAAAACTGTGAGTTAGAAGGGTCAAGTAATTTGCCCAAGCGGTGGAGCCAGGATATATATCTAGATCTTTCTGACTCCCCAGCTCTGGGGCGTTATTACACTAGATTACCTTAACCCACGGACTGAGTATTTATTAGACTCTTAAAACCTTAGAGAGAACTATCCATTTCCTTACTTAGGTCACATTCGAAGACAAACTTTCCAGCAAGGACCCCTTATCCTACCACCATCCATCTTTTATAGAGAGACACAGATGGATAATTAAAGTTGGGAGTTGAGGAGAAGAAAAAGACGTTAAAAATAAATATGTCAAAATGAACTTTAAGAGAGACAATATCTATCCAAAATTCATCCAGAATGACACCGTACTTAAAAGACTTGTTTCTGTTTATTCTTCATTGCTCCAGCAATACTCATGGAGCACCAATTCTACTCTGTTGTCTGCCATTTGTTACTCTGTGTGTTGGCAATACCATGGAGAACAAAAGGAAAGAAGCCCTTTCCTCACACATCTTATTTTCTAGTTTGGAAGGGAGATAAATACATGATGGACACGTTTTGGCTAAAATCTTAACTTTTTGGGGCGCCTGGGTGGCTCAGTTGGTTAAGCGTCTGCGTCGAACTTTGGTTCAGGTCATGATCTCACAGTTCGTGGGTTCAACCCCTGCGTCGGGCTCTGTGCTGACAGCTCAGAGCTTGGAGCCTGCTTCGGATTCTGTGTCTCCTTCTCTCTCTGCCCCTCTGCTCCTCTCCCCCTCTCAAAAATAAATAGACATTTTTAAAAAATTAAAAAAATAATAAAATCTTAACCTCTTACCTTGGCCTATGAGGCACCCTGCGGTCTGGTTTTTTGTATCTCTTCCCTTGTTTTGAACTCTCCTCCCTTCTCTTACCAGCCCAGCCATGGCCATTCTACTTAGGGTCTTTCCCTTTGCTGCTTCCTGTGTTCTTGCTCCACATCATTGCTTGATGGATTCTCTCAGTATTTGGGTCTCCACTCAAATGCCAATGACTTGAAGAAGACTTGCTTTACCAAACTGTCCCATCACCCTGTTTTAGGTGTTCATTGCTATGCAAAGTTAGTTTCTTTGTTAATATAGCTCCATAAGAACAGAGGCCCTGCTCATTTTATGTATGCTTACATCTCCAACATGTATAAAAATGCCTGGCACATAGTAGGTAGCAATACATCTTAATTATTGAAGGAATGAATGGATGATTACCTGACAAAAAAGTGCTATAAACTATGAGAATCCTTAAAAGGGTCAACTACCAAATTAAGGAGTGAGGTAAATACGGGGCACGTTTTGTGCACATGATCCTTTTCTTCGAGGTGACTATGAACTTCTAAAAGGCAGGAAGCTTACTTTAATTTCTCTCTTCTGCCAGCATATAACATAACATTTCAAATTCTGGAGGTGCTCCTTAAACCAAAACTACCCAGCTTTCAGAATCTGGGATAGAGGTTCTGTAACTTTTGAGTCTCTCCATGGTTGAGTACATTATACTTTATCCCAAATTTTTAGTTGTGTACCTCCATACTTCTCTTCGCCATGGACCTCTTGGAATTTTATTCTTCCCTGTAGCCCAGAGCTTAGCAGAATGAATGAATGAATGAATGCATTTTGAGGCTACCTTTTCCCAGCTTCCATGCCCAGGAGGTCAGCCATCATTATACCAAGTACATAGTGTGTAGCACCTAGGAGTTACTTAATACACAGTTACCGAAATAATGCCTTCTGCAACTTGGTGCAACCTGGAGAATAAGTATGATGCATCCACAATGAAAAGCTCATGGTGCTATTTTAATGACAGGTGAGGAACTCTGGGTTCTAGTTTGGTTCTGCTGCAGAGCTATTGAATGAGTCCTGGCATCCTCACACCCCTCTGCTTCTCATTTTCTCCATCTGTGAAAATAAGTGCCTGAGCTGAGAGCTGATGTATCAAGTCATCTGGATTCCAATTTTGGTTCTACCGTTACTGGCATCTGTAAGCCTTGGCCAAATGCAATTCCTCTGACTTCCAGTGCTCTCATCTCTAAAGGGAGAAAAAGAATAGCCCCGATCTTTTAAAGCTGTTGCCAGAAATAGGGTACAAAATTTAAGGGGATGCCAAAAACTCAGCCCTCAAGATAAATAATGTTTTAATACCCTATCTGTAAAAAGTCAAAATTAGTGCAAAAAAATTCACGATGAACAAAATATCAGCCTTCTCAATGAAGACAGGATCAGCGAGAGCACTCTGCCAAGACACATTGGAGTCTGAGGCCAAAAAAATAAAAAGGTTAAATGAGAACATGCTTGTACGGTACTTGGCTCAAAGCCTTTCATGTAGTAAGTATACAATAAATTTACACCGGGATTATTAAGTTATCTCCAAGGTTTATTCTAATTACAAAATTGCTTAGCTACCAATCGTCCCTAAAATTTGGAGTCTTTAAAAAAAATGGCAACTACTGACTTAATTTTATGCAAAAATTCTGTAGGGTTGGTGCAAAGCCTACCATCCTTCTGTAAAAATGTAGAAATAGTACTAGGGAAAAAAAATAAAATAAACTACATTTTAAGCTTCTTCTATGTGTACTCAGGATACAATGAAACACATTGAGCTGTAAAAATAATCTCCGAGCAAAGTTAAGCCTGTACGCAGCCAGGATTACAGTGAAACTATGTACAAATAACCGCTAATTGTTTGTGATCACGGAAGTACCCACCCATCGTAAAAACCTACTTACAGAACTCATAGCGAAGGCCTATTCTGTTCTTTTGCATTGAGCTGACTGCTGGGCATACAAAGGCGAAAGAGGTGTTGATCATGTGCTTGGTGTGCTCTAATGGGGTAGATAAACAGGTCTGCAAACACGGGGAGTCCTTATCACGTGTCAAGGCTACCTCTCAGGAAAAATGCAACTGGCAGTACAAAGACTTATAATGGGAAATTATTTCCATAAGAATTATTACAAAAAAATCGAGCTTCGTACTCAGAACTTTATCATTCAACACTTTTTACCCATTAACACTGACCTAAAACACATTTCAAAAACACTTAAAACACATTATGTAAATACGGAAGGAATAATAAAAGGCCACATGCAAGTATCTGTACCTTAAAATGTTGCCCCTTGGCTTGGTGGAGGAGTGACAGGGACACAGTGAGATGCTGCACAAAACACCAGGGCCAGAAAAAGTGTATCCTTAGATGAGAGCAGTGACAAGGGGGAGGAGGAAAGAGGGGAATGAGGACCATCCAGGGTCACCTCTTTCAACTCTACGGCTGTGTCAACTCCACCTCTGTGCTGTGGAAGTGAGATACGGATGGGGGTGAGAAGGAGCCGTTGCGTGAAGGGCCAAGAATAGCTCTTGCCTCTTAGGTGTTCTTCTTAAGGCAACAAAAAGGAGTGAAGGATCTTTTGCTGTTTAGGCCCCATCTTAGAGTGGTGTGTTAGAACTTGTTAGATGCCTGTAAGGAGACAGGGGTGAGAAGAAACATATGGGGCAGGGTGTCCCTGACAAATTTGGACAGCTGACATCACCTCTCTGCTGTTCCCACTAAGTACACTCAGTCTACCAGGAGAAATGTCTTCCTGGTGAATCAAATTCTTTGCACTACACTGCCACAAAAGTTGGTATGACCAGAGATACACAGAGAGGTGTCTACTGAGCTGAGTGTTCACCTCCACTCCAGGCTTCAAAGGCTGGCTTAAACATCCTAATTTTTATGCTTTAAACTCTTTATGTGAGTGACCTCTTGTGTTTTGATGTCCGCAATTGATTTTAAATTATGCTAGCAGAGATAATATGAACTAAATATGTGGCTGATTAGTTTTAAGCTACACCCCAGGGACAGTCTCTCTGATTAGGAATGTGCTCCAGTTTGCATTCATTGGTAAGACCACATGCCAGATGAATTTAACCACAAGTGCTTCAATGATATTTATCCTGTCCAATACCAAAGGTCTTGTTAATCTCATATTAAATGTTAGCAGGGGTTTTCATTGGTAAAGTGGTGTTCAAGATTTGTAGATTGACTAAGAATTTTTAGAGACACTTACTTCTCAATCTTACAGGAATGGGCCATACAACTCTAGTGAGCCTTTTACCTTCCCACTTTTGGAATGGCGGCTTGATTCCAACATGAGCCTACCACCATTCACTAAGTTGGAGGATGCTGGTTGCCTTATGCTTGCTAGGCAGCTAACTGACTCTTAGCTATAGAGAACAAACAGGGTTGATGGAGAGAAGCGGGTGGGGGGTGGGCTAAATGGGCGATGGGCATTAAGGAGGGCACTTGATAGGATGGGCACTGGGTGTTGTACGTAAGTGACGAATCACTAAATTCTACTCCTGAAACCAATACTACACGATATGTTAACTAACTCAAATTTAAATAAAATCTTGGAAACAAAACAAAACAAAACAAAACCTAGTAGTTTGTACTTAACCAGACTGGTCCAAGTCAGTTCACACTGTCATACTACATCCTTCCAAGCAAGATAGATACGTCCCAGTAGAGAGTTTGCTCAGATGCCAATGGTTATCATAAAATACATCCCTTGTTTCCTTTCTTCCTGAATTTTCTCAGTAGAAGAATCATTTAACTTGTAGACAAACAAACACAGTAATGCATCAGGGGTTTGAGAGTTTGAGCATTCAGATTTTAAGGCTTCTAGGCTTTTTCCAAACACCTTTTCGGAAGGTCTTGCTTTCACAGTGGTGTTCTGATCACATGGTCCCCAGACACCCAGTGAGAGCTGCTACCCAATGAATAACTTTGTAATTCATGGTAGCAAACAAACTATGTTGCAAATAAATGCAGGATGTGATTGTAAAAGTGAAGCCAGAAAGGTTAGTTCCCAAAGCGGATCCCTCTATCTGCCATGCTGCAAAGTGAATGTTGAGAAATGGTCGTGGAAAAGTACATGGGTATTTAGAGGAGGAAGTCATGACCTTGAGCTGAGGATGATGAGGGCCGGCTTCGTGAGGTACATGCATTTAAGCTCCTTCTTAAAGCTAAAGGCAGGTTTTGAATCCACACCTACATTTATCCCCCCCTTGTCAAAAATAAAGGTAGGAGATATGGAGTTGTAATGTGATTTTTTTTTTTTTTCAAAGGGACCAGTCAATATAATTGCATATGAAATAGAGTGACTGCTCATTCTCTATGAGGGGGAAAAAGTCTCTTGTGGAAATCAAGATGGTGAGGCAAAACATGAATGGGATTATGGCACACTTGTTAAAGCTGGTGAACAGAAGATGATGCCAGAAAAAGGGAATTAGATAATGTTGGGGAAGAAAAAACAATTAAAGAACATGAGAGGGGCTTTTAGTTGTATGTTAGCATGGCAGGGTAGTTCTGAATAAAAAATGGGACTTCCTAATAAATAAGGAGGTGAAATTAAGAAAGCCTTGGTAAGTAGCTGAGGCATCACACACCTTTTTCTATTGATCACCTCTAATAAGACTAAAGGAAAGATCTGTAAAATTAAGAAAAGTTGCAAAAGTGCTATACCAAGGAGGCTCTTTCACTTACTTTTTGTAGGCATGAGACTCGACTGCAAACCTAAATAAACTGCAATAAGGAAATGATTACACAAATAATGGGATACCAATGCCTTGGAATTCCATAAATTTATTTACAAGAATAAGCTTAAGAATAAGCTAGATGTTCCAGATAAATTAATCGGTTAAAGAAATTACAAAAGTTTATATACAGGAAGATGCCATATATGTTACCAGTTTTACATGATGTTAAAAAATTATGACTGCATTTGCACAGAGGAAATGATAACACAAAGCTGTTAGTAATAAGACTAACAGAGCTGCCTGGGTGGCTCAATCAGTTAAGTGTTTGACTTTGGTCCAGGTCATGAACTTACAGTTCATAGGTTCGAGCCCCACATGGGGCTGTGTACTGACAGTGTGGAGCCTGCTTGGGATTCTTTCTTTCTCCTTCTCTCTGCGCCTCCCCTGCTCATACTGCCTCTCTCTCTCTCTCTCTCAAAATAATTAAACTTAAAAAAATAATAAGACTAACCTAGCAAGTGTTTCTTGAGCATTTATTATGTTTAGGCACTGTGCTAAGCGTTAAATGCTTGTGAGCATGATTTCCACCTGAAGTAACAGGAATTATCGCCCTCATTTTACAGAGGAGGGCCCTAAATCTTAGAGAAGTTAAGTAACTTGTTTAAGGCCATACAGAGAAGCAATTCTGTAGCTAGAGCCCCAATCTGTCTGAGAATAATAGCTACCTCTGGGCGTGGGGGCATACAAGGGAAGACTTTCACAGTCTACTTTATAGAGTTTAATGAGCTTCTATTTGTTTTTCTTCAGTAAGCCTACCTTCCTTTTGCAAAAAATAAAACAAACCTTTTCTGTACAAACTTGCAGTGATACAAACAAAGGGAAAAAGTAGGAATTGTGTAGACAGGATGGTGATAGCCATGTATAAATAGAAGTTGAGGATCGTTTGGTAAAAAAAAAAAAAATCTACAAACATACCCACCCCCCATCTAAGTGTTTGCATTTCAGGGGAGGTAGGGAGGAAATCTCACATCAAACTGACTGAATGTCTAAAACAAAGATAGGGAAGGAAACTGGTGAGGGACATGGGGAGCAGCGGTCTCTCAGCGAGGCAGGGTGGCCTGGCAAATGACTGTTGAGTGTTTCTGACAGCCTCCCGGATGAATCTGCGAAGGCCATCTTGAAATTCTTCAAAAACTGAGCACAGTAGATCACTGAAAACAAGCAGCAGGGTTCATATGCAATAACTCGTAGCAGGCAATTTGACAGCCCTTTATAAATAGAATTATTAGGTTGGTGAATGAAAGAGGTGATATTATCCTCTGCATTGGGAGCTCAGCAGGACTGTTTCAAGAATCCATCTCATACAGTTTTTTCAAATGGGCTCATGCTGGGGCCATGGGCGTGGATTCAGAGACAGGTAGAAAATAGTCATTTCTACACTCAAGGATGCAAAGACGCACGTACAAAGAGGTTCATCATAGTGCTGTGTGTCATAGGGAAAAACTATTTGGAAATGAACCAAATGTCCCCCATTGAGGATTCATTAAAAATATTTGGGCGGGGTGGGGGGGGGTGCCTGGGTGGCTCAGTTGGTTAAGCATCTGACTCTTGATTTCGACTCAGGTCATGATCTTAGGGCTTCATGAGTTTGAGCCCTGCATCGGGCTGGCTCTGTGCTACAGTGTGGAGCCTGCTTGGGAATCTCTCTCTTCTTTCTCTCTCTCTCTCTCTCTCTGCCCCTCCCCTGCTTGTGCGCATGCACAAGCATTCTCTCTCTCTCTTTCTCTCTCTCAAATAAATAAATAAACACTAAAAAAATAGTTTGAAATATCCATGGAATGGACTGTTACATAGCTGTTTATTTTTTATTTATTTTTTTAAACGTTTATTTATTTTTGAGACAGAGACAGAGCATGAACGGGGGAGGGTCAGAGAGAGAGGGAGACACAGAATCCGAAACAGGCTCCAGGCTCTGAGCTGCCAGCACAGAGCCCGACGCGGGGCTCGAACTCATGGACCTCGAGATCATGACCGGAGCCGAAGTCGGCTGCTTAACCGACTGAGCCACCCAGGTGCCCCTTACATAGCTGTTTAAGTCAGGGGTTGGGGATCTGTGGTGCATGAGCCAAATCTACCGGATAAGAATGATTTTTATTTAAACGGTTAAAAAAATTAGAAGAGTAATTCACAATGCATGAAATCACATGGAATTCAAACTCTTGTATCCATAAATAAAGTTTTTTGGCACACAGCCACGCCTATTCATCAATGTATTGTCTGTCGCTGGCTGCTTTCGTGCTGCGTTGGCAGACTTGAGTAGTTGTGGCGGAGACCACGTGGCCCGAAAAGCCTAAAATATTTACTATTGGGCCCTTTATAGAAAACATCTACCGACCCCTGCTCTGGAACAGATTGAATGAGGTTCTTAGGAACAGCAGTTTCCTCTCAGTCCGCTGTCCTTCTTGAAGCGTCTGTGATCTTCCTTTTGACCGTGGTTTTCAGTGCTTTCTTTTGACCTGGTTCATTTCGTATTTGCTTTGTTGTGTTTTCATTTGCTTAGCTGTCTCTGTCCTACAGCTGCTACAGATCATTCGTTATTCTGAAACCAAAAAAGTTAGTTTTTTTTTTTTTTATTAGTCTGGTAATACCTAACCACTATTTTTTACAGAAACCAAACAATATGGAAGCATATGATATAACCAATGCCAGTCTCTGCTGCTGGAACAGAAACTCCCCCATGGCACTGACCGTCTCCTCATTACATACCCCAGCTTGTAGCACAGGGCCTGGCACAGAATCAGCACTCAAACACTTTTTTTTTTTCCCCACATACAATGGTATATTAGTTCTAGCGTACAACATAATGATTCCACAATTCTATGCATTATGCAATGCTCACCACGATTAGTGCACGCACTGTCTGTCACCAAACAATATCATTGACTATATTCCCTGTGCTGTACTTTTTATCCTTAGGGCTTTTTTATTCTATGACTGGAAGTTTGTAAGGTCTTAATCCCCTTTCACCCATCCCCTCACTCCCTTCCCCTTTGGCAACTGCCGGTTTGTTCTCTGTATTTAGGAATCTGTTTCTGTTTTTCTGTTTGTTCGTTTGTTTTGTTTTTCAATAAAGCCTTTTCGTGAATCATAGTTTTATATATGTGTGTGTGTAAAAATGGGATCTCATGCAACATACTGTCTGTAGTGTGCTTTTTTTCTTTTCTTTCCTTTTGCTTTTAATTGTTGTTTTAGAGAGACAGAGAGAGAGTTGGGGGAGAGGGAGATTAAGAGAGGGAGAATCTTAAGCAGCTCGACACTCAGCACAGACCCCGCCCGATGCGGGGCTCAATCCTTCGATGCAGGGATCGTGACCCGAGCCAACATCGAGAGTCGGACGCTCAGCTGACTGAGCCACTCAGGTGCCCCTGTAGTATGCTTTTTTCTACATGATACAGCGGGTACATCAATACACTGAGATTATGCCGACAACGTGATGAGAGAGAGCATTTTCCTTTTTTCTTGGCGACAGAAAACACACCCCTCTCTGCGGGATCCAAGGCCCTTGTAGTAACTTGCCTCTAAATGGCTCAGATGTAGCCTCAGGCAGGGGGAGTGGATCACAGTCCCAAAGCATTTAGTTAATCTGTTTTGGGGGCAGCTGCACAGGCAGGGACGAAGAAGGACAGGCATAGAGCCCTTCCCAGGCTCTCTTACTCAGGAGACTAATTGCACTTCCGTTCGGTGAGCTCAAACCTTGTTGCTCTCCCTGCTGCCATGTTCTCCTATTTGTTTCTATCTTCTGACTTGCGGCTCTGCCCTCCTTTTCTATCCCTTGCTTTCCCCATCACATACCGTGCGTGTAGTTGAGGTAGTAACACTGCCTTCCAAGCGAGCGGCACCGTGCATCGTATCTTTTTAGCTTTCCATTTATGGATTGTGCTGGACGACGCCTGTTTTATAGATCAGGAAACCGGGGCACAGAGAGGTTAAACCCCTTGCCCACGGGGTAAGTCTGGCGCCCACAGCAGTGATCCAACCACTTGGTTGGTCTGCTTATTCAGCACACACATTGTATACCTATCCTTCTTGGCTAGATTGTCGGGGTTTTGCTGGACTCTGTACCCTCAGTGCCCAGCACAAAGCCCGCACCCAGGAACGGACACCTGGCAGCTGGTTGCAAAGATGAACTAGAAACAAACTTTATGAAGCTTCTCCAGTGCGCCATGTGCAGCTATTTCCTAAGCTCTGCCCAACAATGCTTGGGGTAGGATGGGGTGTACTTGGTTGGAACTTTACGGAGGGTCACTTGGCAATATGTAACAAAATGTTCTCACTGTTTGGCAACACGGCAAGGGCGATTTTACTTTTAGGAATTTGATTTAAGGAAATAATCACAGATGTGTGTGTAAAAATGTACATGTAATGATCTTCTTTGCAGTGTTATTTATAATAATGAAAAATTGGCAACAGTCAAGGCACCCGAGTGGCCTACTTGGTTTAAGCATCTGACTCTTGATCTCAGCGCAGGTCATGATCTCACAGTTGGTGAGTTTGAGCCCTATATCGGGCTCTGTGCTGATGGCACGGAGCCTGCTGATGGCATGGAGACTGCTTGGGATTCTGTTTTTCCTTCTCTCTGCCCCTTCCCTGCTTGTTCTCTCTCTCTCTCTCTCTCTCTCTCTCTCTCTCTTTCTTTCTCTCAAAATAAACAAATGCCTGGGATTCTGTCTTTCCTTCTCTCTGCCCCTTCCCTGCTTGTTCGTTCTCTCTCTCTCTCTCTCTCTTTCTCTTTCTCTCAAAATAAACAAATGCTTGGGATTCTGTCTTTCCTTCTCTCGCCCCCTTCCCTGCTTGTGCTCTCTCTTTCTCTCAAAATAAATAAATACACAGGATTCTGTGTCCCCTTCTCTCTGCCCCTTCCCTGCCTGTGCTATCTTTCTCTCAAAATAAATAAATAAACTTAAAAAAATTTGCAACAGTCTAAATGCTTAACAATAAAGAATTAGGTCGATTATGATACATTTCTATAAGGGAACATTGGTCATCCAGGAAAAAAATCAAACTTAACGGGCAAGTGGGGAGGAGAGTGTCACTCCAGAGCTACACACAGAAAGGTTCAACTGTGTTCGTGTTTGTGATAATTTCTTTTTTTAATTTTATTTTTTATTTTTTAAAATTTACATCCAAATTAGTTAGCGTATAGTACAACAATGATTTCAGGGGTAGATTCCTTAGTGCCCCTTACCCATTTAGCCCATCCCCCCTCCCACAAACACCTCTAGCAACCCTCAGTTTGTTCTCCATATTTATGAGTCTCTTCTGTTTTGTCCCCCTCCCTGTTTTTATATTAGTTTTGTTTCCCTTCCCTTATGTTCATCTGTTTTGTCTCTTAAACTCCTCATATGAGTGAAGTCATATGATTTTTGTCTTTCTCTGACTGACTAATTTCACTTAGCGTAATACCCTCCAGTTCCATCCACGTAGTTGCAAATGGCAAGATTTCATTCTTTTTGATTGCCAAGTAATACTCCATTGTATATATATACCACATCTTCTTTATCCATTCATCCATTGATGGACATTTGGGCTCTTTCCAGACTTTGGCTATTGTTGATAGTGCTGCTATAAACATGGGGGTTCATGTGTCCCTTCGAAACATCACACCTGTATCCCGTGGATAAATGCCTAGTAGTGCAATTGCTGGGTCATAGGGTGGTTCTATTTTTAGTTTTTTGAGGAAACTCCATACTGTTTTCCAGAGTGGCTGCACCAGCTTGCATTCCCATGTGATAATTTATTTCTTAAGCTGGGTGGTGAGTATAGGGTGCCCATGATATTATTTCTTATACCTTTTCCTGTGTTTGAAATATTGAGTAATTAACTGAAAAAAATAAATTTTAAAAATCAAGTTTAGAATTATAAGTATGTAGAAGAATGATTGTAAATACTGTGTTTAAATAAATGGGTTGTAATAAATAATATGAATAAAATCCCACTTTTCTAAATCAATGAATATTTAGGTATAAAAAGAACACAATAAACTTAAAAAAATTTTTAATGTTTATTTTAGTTTTGAGACAGAGAGAGACAGAGCATGAGTGGGGAGGGGCAGAAAGAGGGGGAGACACAGAATCCAAAGCAGGCTCCAGGCTCCAAGCTGTCAGCACAGAGCCCGATGTGGGGCTTGAGCTCATCAACCGTTACAGGTCCTATATCTACAATTCGCAGTATTATTTTTGTAAAAGAAAAAAAGTAATAATTTTTAATTTACTGATTCTAATCCATGGCTGTTTTCTATTTGATGTCTAACTTCCTGAGCAAGCAGCTCTAACACAATTTCCAATTTGTCTTTTTCTCTGTATTCACAGTTCAGTTTTTGCTAGATTTTACTATTTTTTCCTTCACATTTCCTCCCATCTTTTGTCTCTAGTCTTTCTCTGTGAGGTTTTAGACCTGAATTTTTGTCGCGTATTTAAAAGCAGAGGATCTTTGGGGTATCTACATCCTGGTGCAGTGGTGTTGAAAATCCTTGTGTGTTTTCTTTTAAGCAATCTGAGTTTCATTTTTAAGCTCCTTGAGGACAGAGATCACAGCATTAGGCAATAAATTACTTGTGAGGAGTCGAGGATGAGGATAAGGATAAGGATAAGGATTTTATAACTTCACACGAGTGAGGCATGTTGGGATACTCAGTACTTCCATCCAATCACATCAGAAAGGCCATTAAATATTAATAGACCACAGTCCCCCACTGAGGTGTGAAGGCATAAAGAAGTAGAGTGTACACAATGGGCACAATGGGAAGAGTTCGAGGAGGCAACCCTGACCTGCCTGCTCTGAGTCTTCTGTCTGTGATTCATTCTGATGAAGAACTCGCTCCAGGTGTTGGATGGCAGTGCTAGGGCTAATGACCTTGGCCTGGTATGGAGGTGTTCTTGCTTCTTAAAGAAATTACAACTGGAAGAAAATCATCAAGGTGATAGGGGAGGCCACACAAAGTGAGATGGTTTCCTATAGAAAGAGAAACAGTGGAAGTCAAGTTCATTTGGAATGTGGCAGCATATGTTCTGAATTTGAAAACATTGTGCAGAAGGAAGGCAAGGAAACAAGATTTTTGCCGCATAGCTTAGGAAATGTGTGGGAACGTGTTTGTAGCAGGAGGATTCAATTATAAGGGCTTCCTGTCCTTCCCTTATGCCTGATCACTTTCCCTCCTAGACCAGAAAGAGTAGTTTATAAAGTGTCAGATGAATGGATTAACAAACTCATGGAGTAATCTTTGCGGGGGTCAATCTATTGCTTCCCATAGGTATGGCTCAAGATCTTTGTGGTTGCAAGTGACAGAAACCCAATCCTAAAATAACTTACGCTAAACCCAAAAGGACTTTATTGGCTGCTGTAATTGAAAAGCCCAGTGGGTGGTGTCATGGCTGGATTCAGGGGCTCGCATAGGGACATCAGGAATCTGTCTTCCTTAGTTTGCTTTCCTCTGAATTGGTTCAATTCTTAAACTGGCTGTCCCTTAATGGTGGCAAAAATGGCCTGGATCTAACTACCTTAAAAACTCGGCAGAAAGCACCTTCTTCCTGGTGGCTCCCGCAAAAATCTGGGTGTGAGTCTTGCTGGTCTGGCTTGTGTCGTATGTCCATCTGGGATCTAACACTGTGGCCAGCAAGACTGAAAGTCCTGACTGGCCAGGCCTACGTTCTGTGCTCTGAAGCTAAGGAACTGGTGTCAACCCCCCCTGAAACTATGCAGACTGAGATGGAGAAATGATTTCCCAGAGGCATGCTGGGCGGCCATCCTCAGAGAAGGGGAACGATAATGGCGCTGTCCAGTGGAAAGCCACAGAGGTCTCCTCTCCCACCAGAAGTCCACGCTTCCAAAGATCAAGATAACTCCAGCATCTAGAACTAGTTTGTTGACAACACTACATAACAACAAAGTACATGAGATTGCCATAGCAGAGAAAAGAGGGGGTCGCAGCCCTTAGCCTGTTCTGCTGTAGTTTGCTCTACAGTGACTAACTCCTTAGCCAGAAGTCTGTGACCAAAGGCTTATTATAATAGAAACTTTATTGGAGGGGACGATTAGCATCTATTGTTATCATTGGAATGTCATCATTTCATCAGGAATTGCTAATAATGGTGCTCTTTTGGTTTTCCACGCTTTCCTATGGATCTTCCTATGCAGTCAGTTCCCTGAGGTCATGGCCGGCATCAACACATTACCAAGCAGCTAATTAGTGGCTTGTCAGATGTCCAGTTGGCTCTAGCAACTTCTTGTGGTACTTTGGACTAGCAGAGGCCTCTGAGGTGCACAGATATAAAGAAAGGCTGGTAATTCAGAGTTTGCTAGCCTGAGAACAGTATTTTGGAGCTCTAATTTAATCATGAAGAGGGGCAAAAAAAAAACCCCACCCTTATTACATGCAGAGACTACCAGTGTGGTATGCAATAGAGGGAGAATAAAATATACACAACAAAACCTTGTGAAAATAGGGTTTCCTTATGCTTTTGAAAAGATCTGACAAGTTTACTCATGTGGGAATGATGACTAGAGAGAACCAGTGTTGCTAATGTACCCTTTCCCGGAATAGTGAAGTAAAGAATTACTGAAAATTAAGGGCAGTGTCTCTCAAAGGCTGGCCTTTGGATATTTTGCATCAGAACTGCCTGAGGTATTAAGGAATATCTCTTTGGGACACCTGTATGGCATAGTCAGTTAAGCATCGACTTTGGCTCAGGTCATGATCTCGCGGTCTGTGGACATATGGTTAGTTAGGCGTAGTTCACATGCCAGTCCCTTGGCTAAACCAGTTGGTGGGAAAGGGGTTTGGCTTCTGTGGAGGTGAGTGCCTGGAATTTCCCATCCCCCAGGATCAAGTCCAACTAGGGAGGGGGCAATCCCCCCGGGGAAAACTGGGTTGACTTTAGGTCAGGGAATGGATGGTGGGCAGCTGCAGAGGGACAAGTATCTTTCCCCCTAGGATGCTTGTTGGAAATAGAGATGCTGGGTTCAAAACCAATCTTGTTGAATCAGAATGTCTGAATGCGAAGCCCTGCCATTTCTATTTTTAACCAGCTCCCAAGGTACACCAAGGTTGGATGACCACTGGACACTGTGGGCAGGGGTACGTGCATGTACACACATCTGAAAAACCTGTAGCAATTGCTGTAACATCAACTCAAATGGCGGAGCAGAAAAGACGGGTACAGTTTGTAACCAAAATTCTAAATATGGATTCCCCCTTCCCTCCAGAATCTGTTAGGGAGCATGAAGGACTTACTCTTGGCGAACATTTACGGATTGCAGAAATTCCTTGAATATTTGGCATGCAATGCCTGCAATCAGTCCGTGATATTACAGAATAGACTCATTGAGGGTTAGGCTTGGAAGGGGTTTTCCCCTTCATTCACTATTCACTTACACTCACAACATTCATATTCAGTCATTGAAAAGGTGGTAGAGTTGAGTGCATGAGAGTTTGGGTTTTGAAATCAGACAGAACTGGGTTCAAATTCTATTCTTCCAGTTACTAGTTTGGTGATCATGGGACAAATAACTTAACATCTCTACATTTCGTTTTCCTTACATGTGAAATGAAACTAGTAATACCAACCTCACACGGCTGTTCTGAGAATTAAAATGAAGAAAATGGATGTGAATTCTTAGTGCAGTTCCTGGCACAAGGTCTCTGCTAAATTAATAGCAGCTGTGATGATTCCATAAGTAAGACGAGGTATTTGTGGATTTCCTACAGGTGTGACCAACAGAACATGTCCATTCTCAAAGAGTTTAGGGAAAGAATGAGAAGGTCACATATGGTCTTAAAGGAGCCACATGTGGCCTTAAAGGGAGAGGAAAGCCTTCTCATTGGTTTCCCTCAGTCTTCTTTCCCTTTATTGGACCCTTTGGGGTCCTGGCGTTGGTCTTCTGAGTGTTGCTCCCCTCCAGCCTGGCGGTAATGGCACATCCTCCATAGTCACCAAAGGGAGCGTCTCTAAGGAAGTCAGACCTTCCTGTGTTTTACACTGACATCTCCTCTAAAACCATCTATTCTTTTGCTCTGCTTGAGCAAAGACTATCTCCCACCAAAACTGGCTAGGAGGGGAACCAAAGAGGGTGTGAGGGTAAGAAAGTCACCTCAACCTCAGACCATTGAAAGGCATTCCTCTACCAGTGCAGCATTGAAGAATGTACCGCTTATTGGTGATGGGAATCATTACTAGCTAATAAAAATAGTAGAGAAAAGAAAACTGGTACTAAATGCTGGGGAGAATGTGGAGTAACTAGAATTTACATACACTGCTGGTGGAATGTAAAATGACACAACTTTGGAAAGTAGTTTGGCAGTTTCTGAAAAAGATAAACATCTACTTACCACACGCTCCAGCCAGTCTTCTCCTAGGTATCTAGTCTGGAGAAATGAAAGCACATGTCCACACAAACACGTGCACAAGAATGTTTATTAAGGATTTATTTATAATAGCTCAAAACTGGAATGGCTACAATAAATGGCTACAATCTATGTTATATCCATACAAGGGAAGACTACTCCCCAGTAAAAAGGGGTGGACTATGGAGACACACATAACACAGATGAATCTCAGAATAATTATGTGAGTGAAGGAAGCCAATCCCAAAGCGTACTTTCATACTGTATGGTTCCATTTATATGACACTATCAAAAGTGCAAACTTCTAGAAAGCAGATCAGCAGTTGCCTTGGAACAGGAGTATAGAAAGGAATAAAGAAGCGTAAGGAAACTTTTGAGGGTGATGGAAATATTTGTCTTTATTCCAGTATTGGTTTGACAAGTGAATACATATGTCAAAGTGGGTCAAGTTGTACATTTTATTTTATTTTTTCAATGTTTATTTATTTATTTTGAGAGAGAGAGAGAGAGAAAGAGAGGGAGAGGGAATCCCAAGCAGGCTGCACACTGTGAGTGCAGAGCCCAACACAGGGTTCGATCCCATGAACTGTGACACCACGACCTGGGCAGAAATCAAGAGTTGGAGGCATAATCAACTGAGCTACCAGGTGCCCATCAAATCACACATTTTAAACCTATGTGATTGAGTGTATTTCAATTATACTCCAGTAAAGGTGTTGCTGTTGTTTTAATAAAAAGGAACATTGGATTAGGAATTAAAAGGCAAGGGTGCCATACCAGCCCCTGTGCCTAAGTCTGTGTGTGCCCTTAGACAACTCTGTTTTAATTCTATGTGTCTTCGTCCTTTCATTTCTAAACTGAAAGTGATAGATCAGTTTACGTCCAAAGCCTCACTCTGTTGAAAAATTCTGATTGTTTAATGGCCTTTGGGCCAATAGGTAAATCCATCAAGATATCAGTTTCTTCAATTGATCTTGTAACGCTGCGGCAATTTTTAAACCGACTTACTGAATTCTCAGATCTTAAACACAACAGTCCAATAGAATGAACTTTTTCAAGCTTTGAAAAGAGATCAATATAAGCCTGAGGTCCTCATGTTAAGTCTGTTATCAGTACCTGCAGATTCATAAGCAATTCTCAGACGAGGGATGTGTAAGAATGATACTTACGGGTTGGAATTACAAGAGAAATATGATCACATTTTCTTAACATCAGCTTAATAGACCGTAGAGTAACTGCATCAACTCACACACCGTCTCTCTACAACACCTTCCTGGTACTCTTCTGTGCACCTAACATTGCTCTTCTGGAATTCAGAAGTACTTTGCCCGCATTCTTATTTTACTAATGTGATCTTGGGGAAATTATATAATTTCTCCATGCTTCTCATCTCTAAAGTGCATAAAATAACAGAATCCTGCAAGGATTAGAGGAGATAGGGCATGTAAAATATTTCAGAACAGTTCCTGGCACGATGTTAGTTCTCAGATAAATGTTTACTGCAATTGTTCTAATTAATATCTCTGGGCGATATACTTATTTAAGTACATGTTCGTCCTTAAGGGATGAAGCTGTCCCTGCTTCGGGTTCATCTTTGTGTCCCCTAAGACTGAGCACACAGTAGGTATTCAATAAATGGTGTTTGGACGAAGGCACAGATGATGAGTTGTAGAAACTAGAGGGACTTGGGATGTTAATTTCTTCATTGGACACACAGCCTCTGTATGAATCTTGCTGACTGCAAAGGAAATGTCACCAACTGTCAGAGATACAGCAACACATTGCTCAAGCATATGTGCTAGGGAAGCCAGAAACTTGTTATTGTATGTGTGAGAAATCCACAACCAACACAGTCAAAGAAACGTTCTTGCACTCACTGGACTCCAACAATGTATTTATATACATTTCATTCTCCCGTGAGTTTACAGGGGTCATTTACCGTTGCCCTTCTTTGGAGCGAGGTCATGGGGCAGAATTATAACCCCAGTTTGTTGCTTTCCCTCCCCCTGTGCTTTCTCAGTGATTATCTGAGGGCCTTTTTCTTCCCCCAGGCTTGAGTCATTCAATTTAAAAGCTGCAACAGAGACTTTAATACTCAGAGAAAAAGGCTTCTGGCCCAAAGATTTTAAATGCAGGTTTCTGGGGTAAGTTTTCCTACTCCCCAAAATGAGATAAGTGGAAGAGGGGAGAGCTGCTGGGGGCACCATTCGAACTGGAAGCTGACTCAGTTCTGAAGTCATTTTGTTGCTATCCAGGCAAAACCCCTAAGTACCGGTAGCCAGCCTGTCTGCCAATGTGTTCATTTTGAAGTGAAATCTCCAGGTGACCTAGAAATTCTGCCTAGTTCTACACACAAACCTTCACCAAGCCATTGCTTGTAGGCAACCTCCATGTTTCTGCTCTAGGAGGCTCTTCCCACACTTCAAATAAAGAATGTGAGACATGGATTCATTATAGGCTGATAGTAGTACATTCATAAAGCCTAGATCAAGGTGGGGCAGCACAGCATCTGCTAAATTTACCCTATGAGCCATGGCACCTGTGGACATTTCTTCTTTTTCAGTAGTGAGGAAAACTCTAGAATCAGAGTGCATGATTGGATTCTAATCCAACTCGACCATTTTCTAGCTGTATGACTTTGGATGCATTTCTCAACCCATGTTGTCATCCTTTCAGTGACAATATTCATGAGTTGTAAGCAACAGAAACTGACTCTAGCTTAAGCAAAAATAGGTAATTAGAAGGTTATCAGGGGCTCATGGATTTGAAGGCAGCATACATGGAATGTTAGGAAGAAGGCAGCTCTCAGTGGTCTCCCGGTCATAGACATCCGGTCTGAATTCAGTCCCATTCTGTCTCTGCCCCATATTCAGACTCTAGGAAGCACTGGCTTAGCCTAGAAGTCTGGGCTGCATACACCTTGACACCTGAGCCTTTGTGTAAAAGTCTCAGCTGGAGAGTATTCCCTGAGAAGAATAATTTCTCAAGGAAAAGAGCGAATGTTAAGAATTGTAGATTTGGGGTGGTCCCCAAACAAAAAATGCTCATTGTATGAATTTACATGACTTTTGTGAGCATTAGAATGAGATCACGTATGTTAAGCTCTTTGCGTGGGGCTTGGAACAAGACTAGACACTCAATAAATATTAGCTGTTACCATCCACTGGGGTGTGGGCTCCATGAGGCCAGATGCTGTGTCTGTGTTTGTCCACCCCTAGTGGACAATATCAGTAAGTCACTAAATAGTTGTTGCATGAATGAATGAGTATGTAATCAGTGTGTGTTATTGTATAATCAATGTGTTCTATTGTATATTTATAAAGTACATAGTATAGTTTTGGATAAAACCAGATAAAATGTGAAAAAGTGAAACTTACCATTGCTTTTTGTTTGTTTTAACAATTAGGAAATAGTTTTAAAAATTCATATCCTTGACCCCTGAGGTAAATTCCCTAATGATAATCTCTGGACATTTTAACATCAGTGCTTCTAATGGCACTGAATTAATGACTGCTAGATGGGTCACTTCCTAGAATGAAATCTGTTAGCTCATCTTCACACCTTATCTTTTGTTTGAGAGTCATTATGATTGCTGTTTTTAACTATACAGAAGTCAGGCCATGGTTGATGTGCTGCTTCTTTATCAGGGACCCAATCTCTGTGATCTTTAGATACTTGAGTTATGATCCTTAGGTACTTGAGTTGTGATCTTTAATAATATTTAATTGTTGGGCTTCTACTCTTAAGGGAGATTTTTTTGTGCCAATCATTCACGCATTCTTGGATTCAGCCAACCAGTATTTATTGAGTGTCCACTTTGTGCCAGCATCAGTGCTGACGGCCAGACAGTCACATGATGAACAAAAGTAAACACACTCACGGGGTGCCTGGCTGGCTCAGTCAGTGGAGCCTGTGACTCTTGGTCTCGGGGTGGTGGATTTGAGTCCCACGTTGGGTGTTAGTGTTTACTTAAAAAATAATAAAATAAAACGACTTGAGAAAAAGTAAACGCACTCAGGTCCATGTGGAACTAAACGTTTGGTATTTGACATGAATCAAACACTCACAAATACATATAAAACCAACTGTGATGAGTTGTTATTAAAGAGAGGTATGTGTTGTTTGTAAAAGGGGCTCTGGTCTTGTCTGGATATTAGGAATGTCTTCTCCCACTAAGTGATTCTTGAGCTGAGAGCTGATGGATGGGCCGGCATTCACTTGGCAAAAAGGAGAGGGAGTTTCAGGGAGCATGAGCTGAATGTGTGCACGCTCTGAGGTCAGAAGGAACTTGCCGGTGGAAGACAGAGGAAAGGCCAGGGTAGCGGAAGCAGCGAAGTGAGGAATGCAGTGTGGGTTGCGTCTGGAGAGTTGGTCGAGTGCCAGATCGCACAGGGTCTTGCGGGTCACGTTAAGGAGTTTGGTCAGCAATGGATTTTGATCATGGACGTGACCCAGTACCATGTGCGCTTAAAAAGACGAGTGAAGCTGTGGCTTGGAAAGAGGATCAGAGGGGCGGGGGTGATGGCAACACTGCGGTGTATTAATTGTGACTCAGAACTCTGCTGAGACATGTCTCGGGTTGGTGTGTGTAGCAGATGACAAGTGTGGTAAGAACCGTCCCAGCAGGCATGTCGCCTCCCGTCTATCACCCACATTTGAGAGCTGACAGCTCAAACACTGCTGAATGCTGGGCTCTGCAGAGGCCTCGGTAGCAGGTAGGTTCCTGTATCTTCCCAGTAGATCACAGGGACTTCTATAACATGAAAGAAAAAGATAAAAAAAAAGATGATACTTCGATTCTCTCGGCCCCAGCTAGGTTTAATCCTTCCCATGGTCATT
This sequence comes from Prionailurus viverrinus, assembly GCF_022837055.1. Taxonomy (NCBI): domain Eukaryota; kingdom Metazoa; phylum Chordata; class Mammalia; order Carnivora; family Felidae; genus Prionailurus; species Prionailurus viverrinus. The sequence continues at coordinate 28,418,342 of NC_062562.1, read as the reverse complement.
TAGAAAAGTATTTGCGACTGTTCTACCCATCTTGCGTTCAGTGATTGTTCGTTCATTCACTTATCCAACAGTTTCATTCTTCCTATGCCCGTTCTTGCTCTAGGTGCTGGGGAGCCAAAGATGAATGAGAAAGTCTCTTCCCTCCTCCAGAGAGAGCACATACTGACAGGAGGAGAGATCAAAATAGGAACAATGAACTAATGCACCGTGGTGGGTTGTATGATAGATCTGTGTCCACAATGATGTGCAAGCCTTGGAAAGGGAGGTGATGGGGAAGGTGACAGCGAAGGCTTTGCTGAGGGGGCCGTTTTGGGCTTGGTTATGGCAGCTCTGAGTTATAACTGAAGAAAAAGGAAATCTGTATTAGAGGAAGAAAATATTTTAGTTTAAATATGAAGTATGGAAGACGTATTTGGCTAGTGAAATATACATACATCATGCATGTTTTATTTATTTATTTATTTATTTATTTATTTATTTTTAAGTGTTTATTTGTTTATTTTTGAGAGAAACAGAGCACAAGCGGGGGAGGGCCAGAGAGAGAGGGAGACACAGAATCCGAAGCAGGCTCCAGGCCCTGAGCTGTCAGCACAGAGCCTGACGTGGGGCTCAAATCCCCAAACCATGAGATCATGACCTGAGCCAAAGTCGGACGCTCAAACGACTGAAACACCCAGGCGTCCCACATCATGTATGTTTTAAGCGTATGCTGGGAAAAGTTCTGCACGGCACATTGTTTGAAATGGAATGTTCTAACCCTGTGTTTGTCCAGTGTGGTAGTCATCAATCATTTATGGCTGTTTATATTTACATCACTTAAAATTAACTAAAAATTAAAAAAACAACAACACAGTTCCTCAGCAACAGTAGTCTCACTCTACAATCTCCATAGCCCCAGGTGTCTTAGTGGGTACCATACTGGGCAGCACAGACATAGAATATTCCCTCATCATGGAAAGTCCTATTGGAAAGTGCTGTCCTACTTGGGTTTAGGAGAACATGATTTGATCAGAGTAGTTCTAGGAACACGTCAGTAAGGGTTGGTAAGAGAAGAGGTCGTAGTTTGTTCAGCTTCTCCTGACCAACGAATGAGCTAAACCAGTTGGAGATTAACCAAAGATCGCAATGGATTTGCCTGAGGCACTGGAGGGGGTTTTGGTCTCCCGTTAATGACGTAGTAGGGAGAAAAGTCACATGCAAATGAGATGAACAGGAAGAGTGTGTGGTCTGGCTGATTTGGTTGCAGAGGGAAGTCGGGGAATATTTGCGGGAATACGTGGGGAGGGTTGCGTGCCAGAGGAGCAAGATGACGCGTCAGGGGGCAGTGGGGGGCAGTGGGGCCGTAGTAAACAGAGTGGTCGAACGAAGGCTCTGAGCTGGAGAACTTACCAGCGCTTTGGGATGTGGCGTGAGTGCTGACTCCGGGGCGGCCAGCAGAAATCCAGAAGGTGGTTGTAAACCCAGGCTGCCCTTGCCTGTGGACCCGGCAGCCTCTGGGCAGGGGAAGCAGGACCGGCCGAGACAGTCGCACTCTTTCTCCGGGAATTGGCTCGGCTAACGGAGTTTTGTCAGCTTGTTTCGGGACTTCCCCCCTTTCGCTACCAGCAAAGAGGGGTGCAGCCTAGCCAGAGGTGTTCATTTGCGTGGGAGGTTTGGATGTGGATTGAAGAAGCCCGGAAAACTTGTTTAAAGGCACGAAGGGGGAAAATGCAGGGCACGTTTGGGACACAATCCTGTGACTGAAACAAAGAGCATATGAGGAAGGTAGTGGTCAATGAGGCGGGTAAATGGGACAGGACTGCCCAGGGTCTGCTGGAATGTGGTGACAGTGGGAGGCACAGTGAAAGATTGTGATCTTTGGAGCCGGAGCCCTCCCACCTGCTGGCTCTGTGAACTGGGGCGAGTTGCTACTTTTTGTGCTGCAGTTTCCTCGTAATCACCCCCTGTAAGTAGGAATTTCCTACTAAAATGAGTAGCAACATTTTAAATTCAGTAAAACTTTGGGGGGCGAGTAACTTGTTCTGCCAGTGTTCTGCAAGACGAGCAAACATTTCTAATACGTTTTAACTTGATAAATGAGTGAAGTCTTGCAATATGAGTCGTTCGTGATGCTGAACATCACATGATCATAACTGAGCCAGTGGTTCTTGAAACTCGCTTTGATGTACTACAATTTCGATGTGCCAAAAATTACAGCTTCTTTATTTCCATACCTCATCTAAACATCTTGAGTGCCCTTTCCCTAAACGTTGCTTACACATTTGCATAGACCTTCAGTTCTGCTGCTCTCCAAGAGTTGCCTTTCTTTCTCTCTCTCCTCAGCTGGTGCCTGTGTATATAAATCACGTGTATTGCCAGGGCCGGGGGCCTGGACCACTTGTTGGTCCACACCTCCAAGTGTTTACTGGCCTTGTGAACATGTCCTTGGTCCCTCTGGGTAACTGCCACTGAAGTTCAGAGATGGCAAGACTTATTTTCTTGGTTAGTTTTCTTCGGTGTGTTTTCCTCCCCTCCCACGCTGATGTGGGCATTCTTGCTGCAGATGCCGTGAATCTCAGCCACATCCTGCCTCTGAGCCCACACTCTGGTTGTCCACCCCTAGCCTCTGCGACAAAGTCACCTCTCAGTGCATTGCTGACTCTCAGTCTTTTTGTATTCCTCACGAGGTGCATGTGGAAACATCTGGATTCCTCCCATGCCACTTCTGCCCCAAACAGGCCATGCTTCCTTTTCCTCTGTTGCTACGTATTTGTTAGAGGGAAGCATGGGCTCTTTCCATAATTACAAGTAGAAGGTAGGGCTCAAATCTCTGAGGCTTTCAGCTCCCATCTCATGCTTTCTGGTGTTTTTGCTGTCTTTCACTTGCCCACCCAAGCTCTTGACCCTGAAGGGATGTCAGTATCCTTGTGCCTGACCTCCGGCCACCTTTCCTCTTCCTGCACAGTCTGCTCTAGACTCCCTTACCGAGCAAATATTCTCTGCTTCCTGCCTGGGCAGGTGGGAAATTTCCTTTTGTCCTACTTTGATTTCCAGGTTCCTCTGGCTTGTGGTGGTGGTAGTGTTGGGCGCGGTGGTGGTGGTGGGCGGGGGGGGGGGGGGGGTAAGTACATTCAGATCTTAAAGCTTTGCCTTTGATATATTCAAGGGAGATTTTAGAATCGCTTTTTCTTTCTCCACTCAGTCTAGCTTCCAAAATCATTGTTTCACAATGCGTCATTGTCCTAAAGAGATGGTGATTAATAGAAACGCCAACAGATGAAGTTGGAGAATGCAAGAATCTTAAATGGCAAAGAATATAGAGACAGACTGTTATAGCACAATTTGTTCCTGCAGGGTCTTGGTGGGATGGCTTCTCCGGTCCCTGAAGTCCTCCATAAGGACCTACAGCAATGAAACTTATCACCTGTGCTGAGGACTCTGCCAGGTATGAGGTTCTTTTGCCATTCTTTTTTTGTTTGTTTGTTTTTGTTTTTTCTCTAAGCTCCTCTAGCCTTTTTTCCTGCCTTTTTTTTTTTTTTTAACATAGTGCTTTGTTGCTTTCAGGTGTATACTGTCACTATCGTGCCATTTGTAATCGGGTGCCTGTCTTCTATTTCACCTGTCCCTCACTGCCCTCCCCTCTGGTAACCATCAGTTTGTTCTCTGTAATTAAGACTCTGTTTCTTGATGTCTCTCTCTCTCTTTCTCTCTCTCTCTCTCTGCCTTTTCACTTTGCTCGTCTGTTCTATCCTGCCTGCCTTATCTGGAGATTCTGGCACACCAGGTATGCCATACGTATTGGAGCAATACAGTCCTGACTCCTTCCTTAGTGTTCACTGTAACCCTGACTGAAGTGAAGGTCCCTTCCCACAAGGACCCACACTTCAGCCTCTGAGGTCCGTTCTTTTTTTTTTTTTTTTAATGTTTATTTATATTTGAGAGAGAGAGAGAGAGAGAGCGACAGAATGTGAACGGGGGAGGGGCAGAGAGAGAGGGAGACACGGAATCTGAAGTAGGCTCCAGGCTCTGAGCTGTCAGCACAGAGCCCGATGCAGTGCTCGAAGTCACGGACCATGAGATCATGACCTGAGTCAAAGTCAGACGTTTAACTGACTGAGCCACCCACGTGCCCCTCTGAGATCCACTCTTGTAACACAAGACTCCAACCCTGAATTTCATGGTCATAGCTGAGCAGTATATTTTACTGTCTTAGCCCAGGGTTTCTCAACCTTGGCATGATTCACATTTCGGTCTGGGTAACTCTGTTGTGGGGGGCCATCCCGTGTGCAGTAGGATGTGGAGCAGCTTCCTTGACCTCCACCTACTAGATACATCCCTTCCCTGTTGTGATGGTCAAAAATGTCTCCAGATTTTGTCAAAGGTCCCCTGGGGGACACATTGTCGTGAGTTGGAAACCCCTGCTCTGCTGTGTATCTATCCGCTCTACTCAGGAAAAATTGAAACCATTCACTCAGTAGACAAAACGCCATGGGGCACATTCTTGAAGAGAAATTTTTAAAAATCTTTAATCATTTATAACATGTTGTAATTGTTATGCTGTTAAATGAATTGCATATACAATGCTCAGCCTATAGGTTTTTCTAATGATTACTATAAGGATTTTGGACTTAATCCAGTAGGAAAGCAGTTTGTCATTCAAGATTTTTAAAACAGGGTCCTGACAATATTAGGTTTATGTTTTAGAAAGGTGTCTCTGTGGAGGCTTGATCCAATAAGGTACGGTTGGTGACAGCAAGATTAGTCAGTTTAGACAGAGAATTCTGATTTTCCCTAGACCGATAGTACAGTCTGGACCAGATATGTATATAAATACTGGTTGGAGCTGAGATAATTAGCTGCAATCAAGGAGGCATTCAGAAATGGTCTCTAGAAAGCCTGGAGGCCAATGGCCGGATCTCCAGTCAAACGGGCTTTGTTGTAGGACGGGTACTACACAAGATTCTAACACAAAGAAGCCTTCTATTTTTAACCCCCTAGATAAACCAGACTCCAATTATGAACACTTAAAATGTATTAGTATTATAAAAATCTATTTCTTGAAGATGGCTTTCTGCACATGTAGTGACATTATTTACAATGCCCTGAAGCGTCCTCTTTGTTAGAATGGACTAACTCATCGGCAAAATCATTTTGAAAGTTTCCAGGGAGAAATGATGGGTTGTTTGTGTTCAGTTTCAGCACTTACGCCCTCTTCTGTTTCATTATTTACTCGCTTTAACGGAAGGTGTGGGTCCCAAGCATCCTAAAATGCTAAAACTCCACTTTGGCGCCTTGCACATTGGTCTATGTTGCACATTAGTGGATGAGAAATGGCCATAGCAGCTGCAAAAATGAATTTAGCAATTGAATGGCACCTGGTTCAGTAATCTGTCTTGGAAACAGGGAGCAGCCAGTGCTGAGTTCTAGAAACAGCAGTAGTCTTTCCCACCAATTATAAGCTAAAACTCACATATGTTTTTGTTTCCGTTTTCAACCGGCAACATTCATAAGATGAGCTACTTATCAACCATCGGCAGTTGACAGACAGAGCTATCTATGCCTTGCTCTCATTAGCTTTTGCAGGTGTGGTTTTCAGCAAAGGACAATTTCTGTCCTCTTCTCTTCTCCTTTTGTGTGAGGAAATTGGAGAGATTCCCCCCCCCCCCCCCGCCCCCGGGTTCTGCCATGTCTCTCTCCAACCTGTAATCTTTTTACTCTCCCTTCATAATTAGAAAAATGAGCTTTTATGATAAATTTGTTCTTAAATTAACTTGACGAATGTTCCCATACAGATTCCAATGTTAAATGTCTTCCTAAAAATCAATTAAGTCCTTAAAAGTTTCAGTGCACTGAGAGAGAGGGTTTAAAAAAAAAAAAAAACCACACAAAAAAACCTGCAGCATTTTCTTCCAGAATTGGATATTTAGAGAACTCCCTCTTCCTTTACACTGCACATAACAAATCTCTTAGGTCTGGCTTATGCTGTACTGATTTGCCACTTTTGATTTTTGTTTTTAAGCCCAAACTAGCTACTGATATCCCGCTGCTCAAACAGTATAGTTCCTCTGATTCAATGCCAGACAATCCCTCTCAATATAAAAGTCATGTCTATAATCCACTGGCAGGCCACCCAAAGTGGTCTTCTGATATTTTTAGTTGTTTCATTGTACAGTCCCAGCCTCTGGCTTCATAAAACACAAGTTTCATAACAGTTGTAATTGCTAAGTCCATTTTTCTCATATACTAGGCCAAGGTTTTCTGGAACATGTTGCTTTTTCTAAATTAAACGGCTCCCTTTCTCCTCCGGCCCTCACACTCTGACTCCCTTCCACATCATACCCTCTGGTGGGGAATGCATTGGACACTCAACTGTAGTAAACATCTTTTTCTCAAGGAAAAAATAAGGCCCATGCCTGCATGAAGAGAGAGCAGGCCAGATGGCATTCACATTCCAGAATGATAATGATGAGATGATGCTACTGTTAATGGGAACAGCTAATATTTGTTGAGGGCTTATCAAGTTCCATGCTTGCTGCTGGATGCTTTCTGTCCATGACATTATTGGATCCTCACAATCGTACAGAGCTCTGTTGCTGTTCCCATTTTATAGATGAGGGAACCAAGGGAAGTTATGAATCAATGGTGATCGTAAATAAAGGGAAGAAATAAAAGTCCTGGATGTTAATGGTCAAAGGCAATATCTGATAACATGGACTCATTCATTTATTCAATAAAATTTTAGTTGTTGGGGTGCCTGGGTGGCTCAGTCGGTTAAGCATCGACTTCAGCTCTGGTCGTGATCTCACGGGTCGTGAGTTCAAGCACCGCGTCGGGCTCTGTGCTGACAGCTCAGAGCCTGGAGCCTGCTTCAGATTCTGTGTTTCCCTCTCTCTCTGTTCCTTTCTTGCTTGCACTCTGTCTCTCTCTCTGTCTCTCTCAAAAATAATAAAACATTAAAAAAAAAGAAATATGTTGCCTTCCTATACACTAATCATGAAGCTGCAGAGAGTGAAATTAAGAAAAGAATCCCACTTACAATTGCACCAAAAACAATAAAATATCTAAGAATAAACATAACCAAAGGGGTGAAAGATATGTACTCTGCAAACTATAGAACACTGATGAAAGAAATTTAAGACAATGAAAAGAAATGGAAAGACAGGATCCTGGGAAGATGGCGGCGTAGGAGGACGCTGGGCTCAACGCATCCTGAGGAATACTTAGATTCCACCCACACCTGCCTAAATAACCCAGAAAACCGCCAGAAGACTAGCAGAACGGAGTCTCCGGAGCCAAGCGCAGACGAGAGGCCCACGGAAGAGGGTAGGAAGGGTGGCGAGGCGGTGCGCGCTCCACGGACTGGCGGGAGGGAGCCGGGGCGGAGGGGCGGCTCGCCGGCCAAGCAGAGCCCCCGAGTCTGGCTTGCAAAAGTGGAGGGGCCGGAAGGAGTGTGTTCCGACAGCAAGCGGGACTTAACATCTGGAAAGTTATAAACTAACAGCTCTGCTAGGAGAGCGGGAGGGCTGGAAGACAACGGGAGGGAGAGTTGTTGAGCCCCGGACGACAGAGCACAGTTTGGCGGGGAACAAGGGCACTTGCCAGCACCATCTCCCTCGCCCATCCCCCAGCAAAAATCCCAAAGGGAACCGGTTCCTGCCAGGGAACTTGCTTGCACTGCGCAAACACCCAACGCTGTGCTTCTGTGGATCCGTTCTCCGGCGGGTCTGACTCCCTCCCGGTGCCGCAGGGCCCCTCCTGAAGCGGATCTCTGAAGGAAAAGCGAGCTGAGCCTGCCCCTCCCACCCCTGTGCACCTTGCCGATCCACCCCGGCTAATATGCCAGATCCCCAGCACCACAAGCCTGGCAGTGTGCAAGTAGCCCAGACGGGCCATGCCACCCCACAGTGAGTCCCACCCCTAGGAGAGGGGAAGAGAAGGCACACACCAGTCTGACTGTGGCCCCAGCGGTGGGCTGGGGGCAAACATCGGGTCTGACTGCGGCCCTGCCCACCAACGCAAGTTATTCAAGACAGCACAGTGGTGCAGTCCCGCACCACTCCAGGGACTATCCAAAATGACGAAACAGAAGAATTCCCCTCAGAAAAACGTCCAGGAATTAACAACAGCTAATGAACTGATCAAAAATGATTTAAACAATATAACAGAAAGTGAGTTTAGAATAATAGTCATAAAAAGAATCGCTGGGCTTGAAAACAGTATAAAAGACAGCAGAGAATCTCTTGCTACAGAGATCAAGGGACTAAGGAACAGCCAGGAGGAGCTAAAAAATGCTATCAACGAGTTGCAAAATAAAATGGAGACAACCATGGCTCGGATTGAAGAGGCAGAGGAGAGAATAGGTGCTAGAAGATAAAATTATGGAAAAGGAAGAAGCTGAGAAAAAGAGAGATAAAAAAACCCCAGGAGTATGAGGGCAAAATTAGAGAACTAAGTGATGCACTAAAGAGAAATAATATACGCATTATTGGTATTCCAGAGGAGGAAGAGAGAGGGAAAGGTGCTGAAGGTGTACTTGAAGAAATCATAGCTGAGAACTTCCCGGATCTGGGGAAGGAAAAAGACATTGAAATCCAAGAGGCACAGAGAACTCCCTTCAGACGTAACTTGAATCGATCTTCTGCACGACATATCATAGTGAAACTGGCAAAATACAAGGATAAAGAGAAAATTCTGAAAGCAGCTAGAGATAAATGTGCTCTAACATATAAAGGGAGACCTATAAGACTCGTGACCAATCTCTCTACTGAAACTTGGCAGGCCAGAAAGGAATGGCAGGAGATCTTCAATGTGATGAACAGAAAAAATATGCAGCCAAGAATCCTTTATCCAGCAAGTCTGTCATTTAGAATAGAAGGAGAGATAAAGGTCTTCCCAAACAAACAAAAACTGAAGGAATTCATCACCACTAAACCAGCCCTACAAGAGATCCTAAGGGGGATCCTGTGAGACAAAGTACCAGAGACATCGCTACAAGCATGAAACCTACGGACATCACAATGACTCTAAACCCATATCTTTCTATAATAACACTGAATGTAAATGGTCTAAATGCACCAACCAAAAGACATAGGGTATCAGAATGGATAAAGAAACAAGACCCACCTATTTGTTGTCTACAAGAGACTCATTTTAAACCTGAGGACACCTTCAGATTGAGAGTGAGGGGATGGAGAACTATTTATCATGCCCTGGAAGTCAAAAGAAAGCTGGAGTAGCCATACTTATATCAGACAAACTAGACTTTAAATTAAAGGCTGTAACAAGAGATGAAGAAGGGCATTATATAATAATTACAGGGTCTATCCATCAGGAAGAGCTAACAATTATAAATGTCTATGCGCCGAATACAGGAGCTCCCAAATATATAAAACAATTACTCACAAACATAAGCAACCTTATTGATAAGAATGTGGTAATTGCAGGGGACTTTAACACTCCACTTACAGAAATGGATAGATCATCTAGACGCACGGTCAATAAAGAAACAAGGGCCCTGAATGGTACATTGGATCAGATGGACTTGACAGATATATTTAGAACTCTGCATCCCAAAGCAACAGAATATACTTTCTTCTCGAGTGCACATGGAACATTCTCCAAGATAGATCACCTACTGGGTCACAAAACAGCCCTTCATAAGTATACAAGAATTGAAATCATACCATGCATACTTTCAGACCACAATGCTATGAAGCTTGAAATCAACCACAGGAAAAAGTCTGGAAAACCTCCAAAAGCATGGAGGTTAAAGAACACCCTATGAAAGAATGAGTGGGTCAACCAGGCAATTAGAGAAGAAATTAAAAAATATATGGAAACAAACGAAAATGAAAATACAACAATCCAAACGCTTTGGGATGCAGTGAAGGCAGTCCTGAGAGGAAAATACATTGCAATCCAGGCCTATCTCAAGAAACAAGAAAAATCCCAAATACAAAATCTAACAGCACACCTAAAGGAAATAGATGCAGAACAGCAAAGGCAGCCTAAACCCAGCAGAAGAAGAGAAATAATAAAGATCAGAGCAGAAATAAACAATATAGAATCTAAAAAAAACTGTAGAGCAGATAAACGAAACCAAGAGTTGGTTTTTTGAAAAATAAACAAAATTGATAAACCTCTAGCCAGGCTTCTCAAAAAGAAAAGGGAGAGGACCCAAATAGATAAAATCATGAATGAAAATGGAATTATTACAACCAATCCCTCAGAGATACAAGCAATTATCAGGGAATACTATGAAAAATTATATGCCAACAAATTGGACAACCTGGAAGAAATGGACAAGTTCCTAAACACCCACATGCTTCCAAAACTCAATCAGGAGGAAATAGAAAGCTTGAACAGACCCATAACCAGTGAAGAAATTGAATCAGCCATCAAAAATCTCCCAACAAATAAGAGTCCAGGACCAGATGGCTTCCCAGGGGAGTTCTACCAAACGTTTAAAGCAGAGATAATACCTATCCTTCTCAAGCTATTCCAAGAAATAGAAAGGGAAGAAAAACTTCCAGACTCATTCTATGAAGCCAGTATTACTTTGATTCCTAAACCAGACAGAGACCCAGTAAAAAAAGAGAACTACAGGCCAATATCCCTGATGAATATGGATGCAAAAATTCTCAATAAGATACTAGCAAATCGAATTCAACGGCATATAAAAAGAATTATTCACCATGATCAAGTGGGATTCATTCCTGGGATGCAGGGCTGGTTCAACATTCACAAATCAATCAATGTGATACATCACATTAATAAAAGAAAAGATAAGAACCATATGATCCTGTCAATCGATGCAGAACAGGCCTTTGACAAAATTCAGCAACCTTTCTTAATAAAAACCCTTGAGAAAGCTGGGATAGAAGGAACATACTGAAAGATCATAAAAGCCATTTATGAAAAGCCCACAGCTAACATCATCCTCAATGGAGAAAAACTGAGAGCTTTTTCCCTGAGATCAGGAACACGACAGGGATGTCCACTCTCACCGCTGTTTGTTTAACATAGTGTTGGAAGTTCTAGCATCAGCAATCAGACAACAAAAGGAAATCAAAGGCATCAAAATTGGCAAAGATGAAGTTAAGCTTTCACTTTTTGCAGATGACATGATATTATACATGGAAAATCCGACAGACTCCACCAAAAGTCTGCTAGAACTGATACATGAATTTAGCAAAGTTCCAGGATACAAAATCAATGTACAGAAATATTGCATTCTTATGCACTAATAATGAGGCAACAGAAAGAGAAATAAAGAAACTGATCCCATTCACAATTGCACCAAGAAGCATAAAATACCTAGGAATAAATCTAACCAAAGATGTACAAGATCTGTATGCTGAAAACTATAGAAAGCTTATGAAGGAAATTGAAGAAGATATAAAGAAATGGAAAAACATTCCGTGCTCATGGATTGGAAGAATAAATATTGTCAAAATGTCAATGCTACCCAAAGCTATCTACACATTCAATGCAATCCCAATCAAAACTGCACCAGCATTCTTCTCGAAACTAGAACAAGCAATCCTAAAATTCATATGGAACCACAAAAGGCCCCGAATAGCCAAAGGAATTTTGAAGAAGACCAAAGCAGGAGGCATCACAATCTCAGATTTTAGTGTCTACTACAAAGCTGTAATCATCAAGACAGCATGGTATTGGCACAAAAACAGACACATAGACTAATGGAATAGAATATAAACCCCCGAACTAGACCCACAAACGTATGGCCAACTCATCTTTGACAAAGCAGGAAAGAACATCCAATGGAAAAAAGTCTCTTTAACAAATGGTGCTTGGAGAACTGGACAGCAACATGCAGAAGATTGAAACTAGACCACTTTCTCACACCATTCACAAAAATAAACTCAAAATGGATAAAGGACCTGAATGTGAGACAGGAAACCATCAAAACCCTAGAGGAGAAAGCAGGAAAAGACCTCTCTGACCCCAGCCATAGGAATTTCTTACTTGACACATCCCCAAAGGCAAGGGAATTAAAAGCAAAAATGAACTACTGGGACCTTATGAAGCTAAAAAACTTCTGCACAGCAAAGGAAACAACCAACAAAACTAAAAGGCAACCAATGGAATGGGAAAAGATATTTGCAAATGACATATCGGACAAAGGGCTAGTATCCAAAATCTATAAAGAGCTCACCAAACTCCACACCTGAAAAACAAATAACTCAGTGAAGAAATGGGCAGAACACATGAATAGACACTTCTCTAAATAAGACATCCAGATGGCCAACAGGCACATGAAAAGATGTCGCTCTTCAACGTCACTCCTCATCAGGAAAATACAAATCAAAACCACACTCAGATATTACCTCATGCCAGTCAGAGTGGCCAAAATGAACAAATCAGGAGACTATAGATGCTGGAGAGGATGTGGAGAAATGGGAACCGTCTTGCACTGTTGGTGGGAATGCAAATTGGTGCAGCCTCTCTGGAAAACAGTGTGGAGGTTCCTCAAAAAATTAAAAATAGATCTACCCTATGACCCAGCAATAGCACTGCTAGGAATTTACCCAAGGGATACAGGAGTACTGATGCATAGGGGCACTTGTACCCCAATGTTTATAGCAGCACTCTCAACAATAGCCAAATTATGGAAAGAGCCTAAATGTCCATCAACTGATGAATGGATAAAGAAATTGTGGTTTATATACACAATGGAGTACTACGTGGCAATGAGAAAGAATGAAATATGGCTCTTTGTAGCAACATGGATGGAACTGGAGAGTGTGATGCTAAGTGAAATAAGCCATACAGAGAAAGACAGATACCATATGTTTTCACTCTTAGGTGGATCCTGAGAAACTTAACAGAAACCCATGGGGGAAGGGAAGGAAAAAAAAAAAAAGAGGTTAGAGTGGGAGAGAGCCAAAGCATAAGACACTGTTAAAAACTGAGAACAAACTAGGGTTGATGGGGGGTGGGAGGGAGGGGAGGGTGGGTGAAGGGTATTGAAGAGGGCACCTTTCAGGATGAGCACTGGGCATTGTATGGAAACCAATTTGACAATAAACTTAATATATTGAAAAAAAAAGAAATGGAAAGACATTCCATGCTCATGAATTGGAGGAACAAATATTATTAAAATTCTATGCTATCCAAAGCAATCTACAGATTTAATGCAATCTCTATCAAAATACCAACAGCATGTTTCACAGAACTAGAACAAACAATCCCAAAATTTGCATGGAATCATGAAAGACCTCGAATAGCCAAAGAACTATTGAAAAAGAAAAAACAAAACAGAACAAAACAAACCACAACTGGAGGTATTGTAATTCCAAATTTCAAGTTATATTACAAAGTGGTAGTAATTTAAACAGTATGGTGCTGCCATAAAAGTAGACACATAGATCAATAGAATAAAAGAGAAAACCCAGAAATAAACCCACAGTTATACAGTCAATTAACCTTGACAAAGGAGGAATGAATATACAATGGGAAAAAACCTTTTCAACAAATGGTATTGGGAAAACTGGACAGCTACATGCAACAGAATGAAGCTGGACCACTTTCTTTCACCACACACAAAAATTAACTCAAAATAGATTAAAGACCTAAATGTGAGACCTGAAACCATAAAAATCCTAGGAGAGAACACAGGCAGTAATCTCTGACATTGGCCATAGCTACATTTTTCTAGATATATCTCCTGAGGCAAGGGAAACAAAAGCAAAAATAAACTATTGGGACTACATCAAAACAAAAAGTTTTTGCACGGTGAAGGAAATAATCAACAAAACTAAAAGACAACCTACTGAATAAGACAAGATATTTGCCAATGACATATCTAATAAAGGGTTAGTGTCTATAATATATAAAGATCTGATGCAACTCAATGCCTAAAAAACAAATAATCCAATTAAACAAATGGACACAAGGGGCACCTGGGTGGCTCAGTCAGTTAAGTGTCTGACTTTGGCTCAGGTCATGATCTCACAGTTTGTGGGTTTGAGCCCCTTGTTGGGCTCTGTTCTGACAGCTCAGAGCCTGGAGCCTGCTTTGGATTCTGTGTCTCCCTCTCTCTCTGCCCCTCCCCGGCTCATGCTCTGTCTCTCTCTCTCTCTCTTAAAAGTAAATGAACATAAAAACATTAAAAAAAATTTTTTTTTCAACGTTTTCTATTTATTTTTGGGACAGAGAGAGACAGAGCATGAACGGGGGAGGGGCAGAGAGAGAGGGAGACACAGAATCGTAAATAGGCTCCAGGCTCTGAGCCATCAGCCCAGAGCCTGACGCGGGGCTCGAACTCATGGACCACGAGATCGTGACCTGGCTGAAGTCGGACGCTTAACCGACTGTGCCACCCAGGCGCCCCAAAAAAATTTTTTTAAAAAAATGGACAGAAGACATGAATAGACATTTCTCCAAACAAGACATACAGATGATCAATAGACTCATGAGAAGATGTTCATTATCATTTACCATCAGGGAAATGCAGATCAAAACCATAATGAGGTATAACCTCACACCTATCAGAATGACTAAAATCATGAAACAACAAGTCAAGGAATATGAGGATGTGGAGAAAAAGGAACTCTCTTGCATTGTTGGTGGGAACGCAAACTGGCACAGTCACTGTGGAAAACTGTATGGAGCTTCGTCAAAAAAATAAGAATAGAACTATCCTACAATCCAGGAACTACATTACTGAGTATTAACCCAAAAAATACAAACACTAATTCAAAGGGATACATGCACCTCTATGTTTGTTGCAGCATTATTTACAATAGCCAGACGACCGAAGCAGCCCAAGTGTACACTGACAGATGAATGGATAAAGAAAAGGTGATATAAAATGGAATATTATATAGCCACAAAAAGAATGAAATCTTATCTTTTGCAACAAAATGGATGCAGCTAGAGAGTACAATGTTGAGCGAAATAAGTCACTCAGAGTAGTACAAATACCATATGATCTGAGTCATATGTGGAATTTAAGAAACAAAACAAATGAGCAGAGGGAAAAAAAAGAGAGATAAACCAAGAGACAGACTCTTAACTATAGAGAACAAACTGATGGTTACAGAGGCGAGGTGGGTGGGAAGATGGGGGAACTAGGAGATGGGGAGGAATGAATGCACTTATGGTGAAAAAAAGAAGATTTAAGAAAAGAAAGAGACAGAAAGAGAATTTGCCCTTCCTCTGTCTTTTTGTTCTTTTTGAGTCTGCAACGGATTGGATGATGCCCCCCACATTGGTGAAGGGGGAGCTTTTCCACTCAGTCTATTGATTCAAGTGCTAATCTCTTCCAGGAACACCCTCACAAACACAACCAGAAATAATGTTATACCAGCTATCTGGGCATCCCTCAGCCCAGTCAAGATGACACATAAAATTAATCATCACACGGATATAGAATGTAGTCATTAAAATGGCAAACAGGAAGAATAATGAAGACATGGGGAAATGCTCCCAAGCAAATTCCTAACATGGAATACAGCGAAATTTTATTTTTTAAAGTTTTGTGTATGCATAGAAAATTGATTAAGAAAGGCGTATTCTAAATGTTAGCAATGACAAAAATTAATGTTAGCCATGGGTATCTGGGGGTAGTGAAATGATAGTGGTTTTCCATTCTAATTTTTCTTACCTTTACTTAAAAAAATATCCTACAATAAACATGTATTACTTTGGTAATTTGCAAAAATGATAAAATTTATGATAAAGAGCCAGAAAGGATAGGAGACAGAGAGGGTATGAGAAAGAAAGAAAGAAAGAAAGAAAGAAAGAAAAGGAGAGAGAGAGGAAGGGAGGAATGAAGGAAGAAGAAAAGAAGGAAGGAAGGAAAGAAAAAAAGAAAAGAACGAGAAAAGAATGAGAGGGGGGAAGGAGGGAGAAAGGGAAGAAGAAAGGAAGGAAGGAAAAGCTAGTTAAAGGCTTTTAAGTCAACTGAGTACAGGAAACAAAAACTGAACATAGCCTGAATAGGTTAATGTTTGAAACAATGGACAGCAACATTATATGATGTGATCCAACTGTTCCTTTCTCTTGTATATGTTTGGTTCCTCTTTTGTGGACCCAGTTGTTTTAGACAGAGATTTAGGTTTGACTAGGCAACTAAGCCTTGTGGTTTGCCCTGTGCTATAAATTTCTTGACCCATACCTTGCTCTGCTATGGGGATATCGAAGCACTTCATGAATGTTTTCACTTTAATTATCATCACAGCCAGATGCTTCAATAACAGGCACCATTTTGGAAATTCTGTTCACAATTTATGAACTTGTGGAATTACTGAATCCAGTCCTTGTGCCATATCACTCCTGGAGTACAAGTGAAAAACAAAAATAAATACAAAACAATTAGGGTGAGGATAATGACTAAATCACAAGAAAAATAAAATTATTGCTATTTTATCTGAACCTTGGAGAAACTTAATTGTGGTATAAAAGTGGGCAAATGTGTGCTTTTAACTATATATATATAATGTTGGAATTAAAACATGCATGCTGTTACAATCTTACTTTCTCTAATACGAATGTGCTAGGGTGGTACAGAATTACAATGTGGATGTGGAAAATGATTTAAAAATGTTATGTTTTGAGGAGGTGGGGGAGAGGGACAATGGGCAATGGGGTTGAGGAGGGCACTTTTTGGGATGAGCCCTGGGTGTTGTATGTAAGCCAATTTGACAATAAATTGTATTCATAAAAAAATAAAAAATAAAAAATGTTACATCTTACAGGGTTGGGGAGGCTGGGTAGCTGGCACCAGGACTGGGTCCAGTGCGAAATGAAAGGGTAGAACCCTTTGTTCAAAATGTATTAAAAACCCCCAGAGTGTCAGGGTGCCTGACTGACTCAGTTGGAAGAGCATGTGATTCTTGATCTCAGGGGCATGAGTTTGAGCCCCACGTTGGGGGTAGAGATTAAGTAAATAAACAAACTTAAAGAATATTTCAAAAAAGGAATCTCAAGATTGTCAAAACAGAGCATTAATCCCAGTGCAGAGCCCTTCTTAAGTGGGGGTGGCGGTGGGTAGGGGGAGATTTGTATGACTGCTCAAGTCGCACACCCATGAGGCCAGCCTCTGTGGCAATGAGCCTAGAGACAGAATACCAGGACACTGGTCCAGTTTTGTCACTAACTATATGACCAACCCAGTCACTTATTCCCTCAAAACTTCCTGCTTCTCATCTTTAAAATAAAAAAGATATTTCTGGGGAAACACTTGGTTGTGAGTGATAGAAGTTCAACTCCAATTAGCTGAAGATTTGGGGGGGTTCATGAAACAGTCCAGGGCTGACACTGGCCTTACTCTAGAGCAGGAATCTGTGAACTTTTTCTGTAAACAGCAGGAGAGTAAATATTTTCAGCTTTGTCTGCCTTATGATCTCTGTCACAACTACTCAACTGTGTTTTGTTTTGTTTTTAATGTTTATTTATTTTCTGAGACAGAGCGAGACAGAGCACAACCAGGGGAGGGGCAGAGAGAGAAGGGCTGTCAGCACAGAGCCCGACATGGGGCTCAAACCCATGAACCACAAGATCATGATCTGAGCCAAAGTTGGAGGCTTAACTGACTGAGCCACCCAGGTGCCCTATGTGTTGTTGAAGCACAAAAGCCACAGACAAGATGCAAATGAATGAACATGGCCGTGTTCTAATAAAACTTTATGGACACTATATATGAGTTTCATAAAATTTTCATGTGTCACAAAATATTCTTCTTTTGATTTTTTTCCTGAACCATATAAAAATGTAAAAGCTATGGGTGCCTGGGTGACTCAGTTGGTTAAGCATCTGACTTCGGCTCATGTCATGATCTCATGAGTTCGAGCACTGCATTGAGCTCTCTGCTTTTATCACAGAACCCGCTTTAGATCCTCTGCCCCCCCTTGGAGATCCTCCCTGCAAAAAGAAACATTAAAAAAAATTGTAAAAGTCATATTTAGCTCACAGGCCATTCAAAAAGAGGTGGAGGGCTGGATTTGACCTTTGGATATCAGTTTGATGACTCATGTTCTAGACCCAGAAGGCATTATCAGGTCCTGGTGTCAGTGTGCGTGTTTCTCTCCCACATGGCTCTGTTCCTCCTTTGGTGTTGATCTTATTCTTTTTAACTATAGATAGACTTCTCCACATGACCAGGTGAGTGGAGGTGGGATGAGGAGTAAGATCAATGAGAATTCTCACTTTACCACTCTAATTTGGTTACCTCCGAGGAAAGAGTGTCTCTTCTGTCTTCTACTATCTCAACTATAATCCTGTTGGACCGTATGGATCTGGCTTACGTGTTTACCATGGTTCAACCACTGTAGATAAATAGGTGGGATGTTCTGATTAGTCAGCCAGGGCAAAGTCTTGGAGACATGTACTCCTGTGGCAGCTGTGGAGAGTGGATCCCATAAACTTGCCATCCCCATCAGACCCACATGACCTTCCCATGTCCTTTCTCTTTCAAATTACCACTGCCCAAAAGCTCGAAGGCATTCTCCATTTTTGCGTAGCTGACTCCTTCTGCTCCCAGTTCCTTTACAGCCAGTGGCAATTTGGCATCTCTACTCTTCCTCTGTCACCAAAGAGGCTTTCTTGGACACCAAGAATCTCCAGATTGCTACATCTTTGTCTTAAGTTCTTAAATAGGCCACCAAATTTTAGAAGCTGAGCATACGCTCCCACTTGATGCCTCTTCTTGGTTTTCATAATTCTGTAAGGTGCATTGCAGTGCATTGCAGTTTATGACAACTACATTATCTCACTGAATCCTTAGCGCAAATGTGAAGATAGAAAGGGTAGGTCTTGTTGTCCCCACTTTAGATTGAGACCGACGCTCAGAAATGTTAAGTGACTTGTTTCACAGTTCTACATCCTCAATATCCAACAAAGCTAGGACTTGATTGCTAGTCTTTTGACACTAAGACTTCTTGCTCAGTGTAAATGCCGATCTCTTATAGCAATCAGTCCATCTCTTCCTTTTCTTCTAACTTCTCAGTCTCCCTGGCTGGGTCCTGTTTTACCAGGCGGTCATGAAGGACCTGTACTTTCTCCAGGAATTTCATTTCTTGGGCAATAATTCCTACTTGAGATGACTCTTACAAGGCTTTCCAGGTCTCTGTTGTTGATATGAGCCATCACTCTCTCTGTACCATGACTTCCATAATTTTTTAATATCCACATATGGCTTTAATCATATAATGTCTCCTGTATGCCTCATTCCCTGATGCAGAAAATTTCAGTCACATCCCGCCCCCCCACCCCCCTGCCTGCCTTAGCTTCACTTTCTGACTACATTGCTGTATGCCTAGGAGGTAAACATTTTTTCATTACCATGCAATTAAACTTAAAAACGTTTGTGTATTGGGGCTGCTGGGTGGCTCAGTTCATTCAGTGTTTGACTCTTGATTTCAGCTCAGGTCATGATCTCACGGTTATGGGCACGAGCCCCACATTGGGCTCCAGACTGGGCGTGTAGCCTGCTTGAGATTCTTTCTCTCTCCCTCTACTTCTCCTCCACTTGCACTCTCTTTTTCTCAAAAAAAAAAACCCACAAAACTTTTGTGCACCTAAAGACACTATCAGCGGGGTAAAAAAGCAACCCATAGACTAGTAGAAAAGATTTATAAGTCATCTATCTGATAAGGGATTAATATCCAAAATATATAAAGAGTTCCTACAACTCAACAACAACAACAAAACAAACAACCCGACTAAAATATGGACAAAAGATTTGAATGGACATTTTCTGAATGAAGATAGGTAAATGGTGAATAAGCACATGAAAAGATGCTCAACCTAACTAATCATTAGGGAAGTGAGAATCAAAACCATAATGAGATACTACTTCATACTCATTAGGATGGCTATTTAAAAACCAAAAACCAAAAAATAACAAAGACAACCCAGAAAATAACAAGTATTGATGAGCATGGGGAGAAATTGGAACCCTTGTGCATTGCTGGTGGCAATAAAAAATGGTGCAGCCATGGTAGAAAACAGTAAGGATGGTTCCTCAAAAAATTGAACATAGAATTACCATATGATCCATCAGTTTCACATCTGGGTATATCCCCCAAAGAACTGAGAGCAGGGATTTGGATAAGTATTTGCCTGCTGATGTTCATAGCAGTGTTATTCACAACAGCTGAAAGATGAAAACAACCCAAATGTCCACTGACAGATGAATAGATAAACAAAACGTGGCGCATATATATATATATAATATATATATATTTATATATATAATATGTATATACCATATGTATATATGTATATACATATGTATATGTATATACATATGTATATGTATATATTGTATATATTATATACAATATGTATAATATGTATATATATATAAATATATATATATAGTCAAATATTATTCAGCCTTGAAAAAGGAATGGAATTCTGATACATGTTACAAAATGAGTGAGTCTTGAAGACATTAGGTCAGGTAAATAATGCAGACACAAAAGGACAATTATTGTGTATTTCCACTTACATGAGATACATAGGGAAATCAAATTCAGAAAGTTGAGGAGTGGTTATCATGGTTTGTGGGGGGAATAATGGGGAGCCATTGCTAAGCGGGCACAGAGTTCCAGTGTGGAAGGATACAAAGTTCTGAAGATGAGGGGCACCTGGGTGGCTCAGTCCGTTAAGCTTCTGACTTTGGCTCAGGTCATGATCTCATGCTCCCTGAGTTCAAGCCCCACACTGGGCTCTGTGCTGACAGCTGAGAGCCTGGAGCCTCCTTCGGATTCTGTGTCTCCCTCTCTCTCTGCTCCTCCCCTATTCATGTTCTGTCTCTCAAAAATGAATGAATGTTAAAAAAATTTTTTAAAAAGTTCTGAAGATGGATAGTGGTGATGGTTGCACAACAGAGTCAATGTCCTTAATGCCACTGGATTGTTAACTTTAGGTATAATGGTAAATTTTATGTTTTGTGTATTTTACCACCAAAAAAAAAATTACAAGAGCTGCTGTTGAGCCAAATTGCATTGCAGAGGACATCTCTAATGTTCTGTGCAGTCTCTTGTAGCGGTGGTATAACATGGTGGTTGAGTACCCTCATTCCAGAGAAAGACAGCCAGCCATAAGATCGAACCCCAGCCTCATCACTTATGAATTATGTGACCTTGGGCCAGTTACGTCCTTCAATGTGTCTCACTCTCCCTAGCTGTGGAATCAGCATGGTTATGAACGGTGACAGCGTCATGGGCAGTTATCATGATGAGATGAGGAAGGCAGGAAGCTTGGCAAAGTGTCTGGACTACAGCAAGCCTTCTGTGAGCCGAAGCCATTAGTGTGGTTTCACATATTTTACATATGCTAAATAATAAGTACAATTTATGGAGTTTCTCAATGGGTTCTTTGCCTCCCGGGCTATCACTTGGGATGGAATCTCTGTGCAATCATCCATTTTCATGGACGTATGGAGTCTTAATATCTTCAGTTTGCTTTAGCCTCACTCCCCCATCATCTGCCTAATGGACTCAGACCTGCAAAGGATGAGTGAGCTAGACAGGTGAGGCTTGTCAGCCATCCTTGGCAGAGATCCACGACACGGATATAATTTAGCAGCCGTTTTCATACCGCGCATTTCTGCCTCGCACTGCAGTGCTGGTCCCTGTATGTCTGTGTGTACACGGGGGCTAATGATATTTGGGGTGTGCTTTGTGATATGATTAAGGCAGAGGCTGCACAGGGTATTATTTAATTAGGACAGATGTGTCTCCATGCCCATTTAGGAAGCTGTTTCTTGTCTTGCTATACAATTCCACAGAGCGTATCTGAGGGCAGAGTTCCCGTTGAACTCTGCGAGAGGTCTGTCCTCAGATAAGCATCACAACCCTTGGAACATGAGCAGGAAGTAGGCCCTTTTGAGATCATTAACTAGTGTGAGTTAAAAAAAAAAAACTATGTCATGATATAGGAGCAAAATGTTAAAGCTTGTCCTAACTATAGAGAAGAATATGTTGATTTGTCTTTCCTCATTAGAAATTTGGGCCGGTTTAACCATTCTGAAGTTTACCTTTGTATTATCTATGAAGTATGGGGTTATAAAGTAAATGAATCAGATAAATAAGAGAGTTCAGGTAATGTTGAACCCACTTTTTGAGAATCAACTGCTATTAAATGGTTTAACTGGACCAGTTGCCAGGCATTCGCCCCCTTTCTTTTTTTCTGGTCTAAATTTGTCTCATTCCTCTCTCCCACCTGCTATGGTCCCCACTCCCCCGTGTATTTTTTCCATGTTATTTTATTATATGTCTTTGACCCTTAGGCAGGAAATCCTGTTCCTTTGTCTTCTAGTGCCAGGCAATTAATAAAACATTAACAGAACGCTGAGCAGGAGTCAGTCTGTGTTAAATGCTGGAGACACAGAGAGAAAAGAGGCATGGCAGAAGATGACCTCACAGATTTAAAGCATGGACATGGGTGTTAGATGCACATGGCTTTGAGTCCTGGCTCTGTCACTTAATGGTTAGGTTGCTAGGCAAAGTTCTTAATCTCTGTGGTCTCAGATTTCTGAGGCATAAAATGTAGAGAAGCATAATATCTTCTCCAGAGAATTGTGACAGAAATCAGGTGAAACCGTGAGTGAATTAAGCGGGTATTTCTAGTTGCAAGGTTCAGACACAGAGTAAACAATGGCACAAGGCAAAAAAGAGGCTACAGTGGGTCAGATACTTGGAAAGTCTAGAAGTGGATTTCAGGGATAGCTGGATCCAGGACACTTAATATCATGGGGTTCAGCTTATTTTTTCCATCTCTAGGTTTTGCTTCTTTCTGTGTTGGCATCATTCTTAAGAGACCTCTCCAGTTTTACATTATCAACCTTAGGGCTAATCACCACAGAAGAAAGAGGCCATTTCCTCCCAAAAGTTTCAGCCAAAGTATCACCAGTTCTTATTGGTTCAACTTGGGTCAATCCTGACCAATGACAATAGTCAGGGAGATGGAGTATTTTGAGAAGCCCAGACTGGATCACATGCCCACTCAGCTAAACCAAATGGACTATAAGTGTGTGTGTGCGTGTGTGTGTGTGTGTGTGTGTGCATGTGTGTAGGCATGGGAAGTGAAAGAAGCTCTTCAAAGTAAAATCTGGATGTTATTTCCAAAAGAAAAGGAAATAGATGCCAGTAGACAGAGAGTAGGTGTACCCACAAGTGGGTTAACATGGAGAATTATTTATTATTATTATTATAATGATTACATTGAAAATGATTAAATTAAAGAGAAATTAAATCATGAAATCATGGAATCCTGGTTTGATTAAAATAATGAAATGATTAAAATAAAAATAAAATGGGAAACAATTGGTTTCCTGTCAGAGAAGTTTGGAGAAGAGAAGCAGGAAATTAGAAGGAAGAAGGTTGTTACCGAAGGCAGACCAGCAGTAGTTACAGAAAATGGTCAGTGAAAATGACTGAAAATATTCCAGAACTCTTTGCTCCTTGACAGTTCCTGAGTATCCTTGAATGATAGTACGGGCCAACCATGAAAATGCCCATAAAAAGCATTCTTGGTGAAAGATGTACTTTCACAATGTTAGAGGGGTGTCTGACTGTTTAGAAATATTTAGCCTCTATTGGGTAGGCTGCTTTATAAATTAATTGATCTCTAAGACAGCCAGATTTGTTAGTCCTCTTTGTGTTCCTTTGGTGTCTTCCTCAGCATTTTGCACACGGGTGGGTATGCAGTAAGGAGCACTAAAACCTTGTTGATTAATACAGGTAAAAAGAAGCAATTAATGAACATTTACAAATGGCTCTCATTCACCAATTAAAACTGGCCCTAACATCAGGTCCAGGACTTTGTTAGCCATTTTTTTCATTTCAGGGGCAGGTACTAGAAAACCAACAACAATTATTTTGTTTTCGAATATTTTCTGGTTTATATTTTACTAAGTTTGACCAGTCTTATCCTCATTAATACAAATTAGTGTCATTTGAGAGTGCACACACTCTTGAATACTTATTCTTCTCTTCCCACACTGTTGAAAAACAGTTTTCTTACATTAGTGTTCCCAAAGTGTGCTTATTTCCAGCTCTTCCACTTTAAGTTCAGGTATCTTTTAAATGGACAAAGATAAAGATAAATATCTTGCATATAAACCCTTAAAGACAGACACCTCAATTCCAGAATTTTTTCTGTTTGCAGCCAAAAAAAAAAAAAAAAACAGTATCAAATCCTCATTGTTTATAATCCCATTATGTTCCTAAGACATTGAGTCATGTCATGTTTTGGACTGATTGATGTTTTTTCCCCTTTTTTTTCCCTATTAATGCAGAAAGATCAGTATCTTGGCTTCTGAAAAATGTGTTTCAAGATCTGTTTCATTTAGGAAGATCATATGATGAACAGGAAGTATGAACAGCTTACTATAGAAAATGTTTCATTTTTTAATGAACTGTTAAAAATAATTATTCAATAAGTTTAAAAATAATAATAAGTTCAACCCATTGTTTTCCATCCATCCTGCCTTGAGGAATATGTTCTGCCTGATTTATGATGCACAACTTTATTATTTTTGTAAGTTATACTCAATACTCACAAGGTGCTCTGGTTAATTGGGAAACATTTTATCATTTGACTTTGCACTTAAGAATCCTTAATCCATTTTTTCCCCTGTGAATTTCTAGAAACTATGGCCACTACTTTTGGATTTTCACTCTCTTTTGGTCCTATTACCTGACTCTAGACCCTGCTCTATTGCCTTGAAAAATCTCCTTGACTAGCAGTTCCTATCATTATCCTGTCTATGACTGTACTTTATTGTGCTAAGGGTTTGCCATAGAGATGAATCAAACATTTATTGGCTCAATTTGATCATCAGAGAAGGTACCCATATCAAACTAATTGGAGCAGTTGTGGAAAGAAAATACAAACATTTACGTATATATATTTAATGCGTGTTTATACATGCATAAAAATTTTTAACTAACCAATCAGCTTGTCTAGGTAATCCACTTCTTTATTAGAAAAAAATAAAGAAGTCAGTTTTTTTTTGAATCATAGCTTACATTATTTATGACCCATCCAGGAGATGGGCGAAACATAAACCTTTTTTTTAGAGCACAAGTCTCTTTGGAAAATGGTAGACCAGTTGGGTGGTTCATTACTTCAAATCATGTATTCAAGCAACATCTTAATGGCCAGGGTGGAATTATAGTCACTTAAATGTATAAGATTAGTTTTTATATTGACTTAGAAAAGTATCTACAAAACATCTAGCTATGATATTGTTTTTAAATGTAAACCTCAATTTATTTTAATTAATTAATCAATTTTTATATTTGTAGAGAGAGAGCACACATGAGTGGGGGAGAGAGGCAGAGGGATAAAGAGAGAATACTAAGCAGGTTCCACACTCAGTGTGGAGCCCAATGTGGAGCGAGCCTGCTTGATCCCCATGACCTGAGCCAAAATTAAGAGTCTGACACTCACCTGACTGAGCCACCCAGGCACCCCTGTTATTATTTTAATTGTTACTTACTCAACATCATCCCTTCTTTATCACTCGGGAGACAGGAGGATACTGGTGGCTGAGAAACATTTTGACTATTCCTATATCCCCATGTTGTTTCCAGCCTTAACCTCTTCCATATGGCAAGATTATGTTCAAGGGACTTTAGAAGCAGCATGGCAATATGTATTGTTGAAGAATGCAACATGAGTCACTCTCCATACAGCGATGTTACATTCTGTATTAAACAATTACATTACAGTTTTTATGGGTACCTAAAACGACCAGCTGGCTCTATTTTCTGGACCAAGCAAACAGCCCATATAACAGTGTGTAATACCTCCCCAGAGGAGTAAATTGTCTATATTGAGGGGAATGGTTTTACTGGTCATCCAGGCCATGGAGAGGAGGAGGAGGAGACTACAACCCATATCATCTTAGCTTTAGCAGTGATGTTATCTGGACACAATTCTGTTACACAATGAATTGGTTGACCCCTTTGATGCTGCTTAGATCATTTTTGTACAAGCTAGATTGCCAGGAGGATGTGAAACTAACAGTGGATTGGGTGCGAATTATTCAGAAAACAGAGGAAGAGAAAATTAAAAATCAGTCAAAGGGTTTTGGTTATCTAACATAACCTATATAGCCATTTTTAGTCTCATAGATTTTTAAAAACAGTGTTATTGAGGTATAATTTATAAACCATGCAGTCCACTCATTTAAAGCATATAATTCAGTGATTTTTAACCAGTATACAGTTGTGTGACCAGCACAACAATCTAATTTTTGAATATTTTTATCACTACCCAAAAATGCTCATTTGCAGTCTCTTCTTGTTTCCACCCTACCCTCAGGCAACCATTAATCTACTTTCTGTTTCTACAGATTTGCCTTTTCTGAACATTTCACATAAAGGGAATCATACAATATGTTGTCTTTTGTATTTGGCTTGTTTCACTCAGTCCAGTATTTTTTGGGTTCATCCACATCGTAGCATTTATTAATACTTTATTCATTTTTATAGTATTCTATTGTATGAACACCCCACATTTTGTTTATCCACGCGCCGGTTGAGAGATGTGTGAGTTGTTTCCACCTTTGAGCTACCATGAATAATGCTGTTATGAACATTTGTGTGCCAGCCGTTATGTGGACATACGTTTTCTTCCGCCGGTTAGATACCTAAGAATGAGTTTGCTGTGTCGCACAGTAAACTTATAATTAACATTTTAAGAAACTTCCAAACTGTTTTCCAAAGAGGCGGTACCATTTGATCTTCTCACTAGCAGTCTGTGTGAGGGTTCCAGTTTCTCTCCACCCTGTCAACACTGGTTATTGTGTGTCATCTTGATTACAGATATTCTTGTACGAGTAACACGGTCTCTCATAAAGTTTAAGGGGCATTCATTCTCACCCGTGCATCCTTCAGTCATTCATCAGACAACTGCTGAATATTTACTATGTACTAGTCCCTATTCTAGGCACCGAGTGTTTGAACAAGAATAAAGCAACATCTTTTTTTTTTTAAGTTTTAATTTCAATTCCAGTATCGTTAACATACAGGGTAATACTAGTCTCAGGTGTACAAGATAGTGATTCGAGGCTTTCATACATCACCAGGTGTTCATCGTGATGAGTATATGCCTTAATCCCCATCACCTGTCTCACCCATCCTCCTGCCCACTTCCTTTCTGATAACCGTCAGTTTGTCCTCGATAGGTAAGTGTTTCTGGCTTTGCCTCTCTCATTTCTTTTCCCTTTTGCTTCTTCATTTTGTTTCTTAAATTCCACATATGACTGAGAACATATGGTATTTGTCTTTCTGTGACTGACTTATTTCGTGAAGCAGCATCTTTAACACTGAGAAGTTCATAGACTACTAGAAGTTTAAAAGGCCTAGATATATTACATTGCCTTTCCCACATTTGACTATTTCTAGGTAATACATATTTCTCCTTCCATGCCCTCTGCCACTAAACGTTGGACCACAAACAGCACCTGGCCCACAACATTGTCAGGCCACCTGCCTGCCATTGCTAAGGCACCATCAAAGTCACATGAGTTTGATTACTCAGATATCCTCTCAGAGAGGTTGTCATAGAAGATGGGCAATGACTTCATGGGTCTGAGGATGTCACTGCTGGACCGTGCCTCAGGTGAGAAGGTGGAGGAAGCTAGGCCACGGCAAGGGGGTGGAGCTGATTCTGAGATGCAGAAATGAGAAAAGCCAGGTGGAGAACTCTTGGTTGTTTTCTTCTTTGTGCTCCGGTTTGCATAACGCCCAGCTAAACTTTGTTTCCTCTTTTCGGATTTTGTGCGATTGTTAGAGCATTACAATGAACCCCCACCTCTCATTTTCATTTGAGCTACTTTGAGTAGGTTTCCACTGCTTATAATCGAAAGAGCTTTGAGGAAAAAGGCTATAAAGTTAACTCATGATCATTTAAAAATTTTTTGGGAGGGGGTGGCACCTGGGAGGCCTAGTCAGTTAAGCATCCGACTTCGGCTCAGGTCATGGTTCATGGGTTTGAGCCCCGTGTAGGGCTCTGTGCTGACAGCTCAGAGCCTGGAGCCTGCCTCAGATTCTGTCTCCCTCTCTCTCTGCCCCTCCCTGACTCACACTCTGTTTCTCTCTCTCTCTCAAAAATAAATAAACATTAAAAAATTAAAATTTTTTTTTTTAATTTTAGAGAGAGTGCATGAGAGGGAGGGAGGAGCAGTAGGAGAGAGAGAGAGAGAGAGAACCTTTTTTCAAAAGAGTGTTTATTTATTTATTTTGGGCAGGAAGGGACAGAGAGAGAGAGAGGGAGAGAGAGAGAGAAGCCTAAGCAGACTCCATGCTGTCAGTGCAGAGCCCAATGTGCGACTCAATCTCATGACCTTGGGATCATGACCTGAGCTGAAATCAAGAGTCAGACACTCAACCTACTGAGATACCCACATGCCTCTTAACTCATAATCATTTTGTGAGCATTCTCACTCTTAAGTTATTGTAAATAGGCCTTTCCAAGTGACCATAATTTATCACTTCTTTCTTACTATGGTCCCACAGATAGTGTTTAATTCTCTATATTAATAATGGTAAACAGTGAAATGTGTAAGCCAAATCACTAGATCACCTCTTCCTCCTTTCAAATTTCATAGCTCTCTCTCTTTTTTTTTTAATAATCTCTACGCGCAGTGTGGGGCTCAAACTCACAACCCTGAGATCAAGAGTCACATGCTCTACTGACTGAGCCAGATAAGCACCCCATCAATTTTCATAGCTCCCTTTGTACTGATTAGAAAACAATCCTCTGGGGGCGCCTGGGTGGCACATTCGGTTAAGCGTCCGACTTCAGCCAGGTCACGATCTCGCGGTCCGTGAGTTCGAGCCCCGCGTCGGGCTCTGGGCTGATGGCTCAGAGCCTGGAGCCTGTTTCTGATTCTGTGTCTCCCTCTCTCTCTGCCCCTCCCCCGTTCATGCTCTGTCTCTCTCTGTCCCAAAAATAAATAAACGTTGAGAAAACAATCCTCTGAACATTTGTATCCTCTGAACATTTCACTATTATTCATTCAACAAACACTTGTTGACTACCTGCTTATTTCAGAAAGTATCCATTATCCTGGAAAGATGAGATAAACAGGTGGTTCCCTGCCTTCAGTGAGCTCTCCCATGGGTGGTAGTCTAGAGTCAAACCAAGTCACAGAGAAGGATTAAAAATGTATGTGGATGGTTCACAGAATGGATACAAGAAAAAGGATGATATTATTGTGCCTCATCAGGCACATGATGGTATTATTTCCCTTGTGAATGGTGCCCTAGTAAAGATGGCTACCTAGGAGCTGACCCACAGCCAATTCCTTCCCCAAGGCCCAAAGAATATATTATGGCAAAAATGAACAACAGCAATTCACCTATAACAACCAAACAGAGGAGCTTAAGCAAAGGTAACAAAATTCCTGGAATGGTGGCTCCAGAGGGAAAAACAGAACAAAATAAAAAGCAAAAACCAAATCAAACAAAACCAAAGGCAAAACCCAACAACAAGAAAAACCCCTCCAAGATTCTAGAGAGAATGGAAAGATGGAGGGGTGTGTGTGGTGGGGGGTGTCCAATCCCTAATCCTGTCTGGCTCCCCAGAAACTGTTGAGTGGACAAAACCTGAGACTTCTCATGGACACCCCAACCCGGAGACACAGATACCCCAAAAGTTCTTGCCTTTGTTGCTTTACTGACTAAAGCTCTTTGGAAATGGCGCTGGGAAGACAGCTGAATTGGATGTGACTGGCCAGGTTGCCTCCCTTAAGAAGTGAACGTCCCACGACCAAGAGTCAGTGAGGTAACAACCAGAAGTCTGGCTGCACTCACTTCTGGGGTGAGCTGAGTTCCTCTGGTAGAACTGTGAAGTGGAGTTCAGGTAATTTAACCACATCAGAGAAGAATGCACAGCTCAGGGATTCTAATGGCGGCCCTGCATTGACTCCGTGAGCATCCAGGTGAAAAGGGTGAGGCCTGCACTCTCTCCACCTGGCAGCCTCAGGCCATAGCTTTGAAGGGAAAGCCATGCCAAGAACAAGGTGTGGGGGAGTGGTGGGGGGGAAGGAACTCACCGATTCTGGGACAGTAGGAAAACTGGCACAGCTTTCATCAAGAGAAGCACTCATACCACTTGGGAATCGTGTCAACTTGAGTAGAAGCCGACCTACCAAGTCAGACTGTGCCCATCCCTCCTGGACCACCACGCACTTAGCTCTGGTCGTGCCGTGCCTGTGTCCTGGGAGAAAACAGAAAGACCAGTAGCTTAGCACTCAGTAGAACTAACTGCCACTCCCAGCTGAGTGACCTACTTTGTGAAATAGGGCACATGAACGTGATCCTTAAGGTCTCTTAGGCTCTAAAAAGATTATATATTGCCGTGATCTGCCCACAACCCTGTCAAAGATCACATTGGCCTGCTGGGAAATTTCCATGTGTGCGAAAGAAGGTTCTGGACTAACTTCAGACCTGTTCATGCCACAACTCAAGGATTAAAACCTGGGACTTCTGAATTTGCTGACCTGTTTGAGATGAGGTGAGTGGAAAAGGCTTTTAGTAAATGATGCTCCTTGATCTTTGGCGTGTTATTCAAAGAACCACAAATGAATGGAATTGCAGTCTTTGGGCAGTTTAGTGAGATTCTTTGAAGGAAGCTTGGCTCCTACCAGCGGACTATCACTTTAAAGACACTCTGGGAGCAATTACACACTCAGTAACCCCTTATTAAGTAGCAATTTTATCTAACCTTACCCATTTCCTTCTAAGTGCGAGAAAGAAGGGAGAAATGAATGAAAACACATGGAGAAGCTCCATATGCTTGCTCTCTCTCCCTTTCTCTCTCCCTCTCTATCTCTCCCCTTGGCTGGTGTGGGGAGCCACTTCGTGTTGAAATGTACCCTGGGCACCTGCAGAAGGTGGGGGAGGGAGATTGGGTTCACACCTCCCATTTCACCACCACCCACGCTTCAGGTCAGTCCGAATTTCCAGTGCTGGCAGAGAAAGGGGGAGGTGTGGGAGGGCAAGAATGCCATGCTGGCACCTTCCCCATTTCAAGTGGCCAATGGGCACCAGCATTAATCCTGGTTGGGAGTTGGAGGGTCTTAACCTGAGGCTGGAAGCAGCTGAGAAACAGCATGAGACAGTCTCCTGTGATTGGTTTCTCAAGTCTCTTTTCATCTTAATTCTTTATGGTAAGATTTTTAAATTTCCTGAACAGACCTTAATTTATGACAAATTATGTTTGTGTTAGAGGTGCTGAAACAAATGTATACAGATGAGTAGGGAAATAAAATGGGTCCGGAAGTAGAAGACTCCAGAATAACGCATTTAAAATATTTTCACTGGAATCTTTCCTTCCTGTGTAACGTTTCCAAATTACCCAATAACAAGCTTGTTTTTCCTTTTTTCCCCTTCTGCTTTTTCTATTTCTCCTGGCCAGTGAGAAAAATTAAAAATGTAAATAAAGACTATCTTAGGATCCCTCCCACTCCTCCTTAATTCTGGAATCTTTGCTACTACTCTCCTCACTCTTAGTTCTCACAGGTGTGTTACCAATCATCATGAGACCTAATAAATGTTATTTTTTCTTGATGATTTGGGGTATAGTCTTGGTAAGGAAAAAACTGAATTTTAATTTTTTGATGTCTTTTCAGATCACTGTTTTCTTTTAATGTTTATTTATTTTTGAGAGAGAGGGAGAAAGAACAAGGCAGTGGGGAGGGGCAAAGGGAGAAAGGTACAGAGGTTCCGAACAAAGTGAGCTCTGTGCTGACAGCAAAGAACCCGATGCGGGGCTCAAACTCGTGAACCATGAGATCATGACCTGAGCCGAAGTTGGACGCTTAACTGATAGAGCCACCCAGGCGCCCCTCAGATCACTGTGTTAAGAGTCATCTAGCTCAAGAGACAATACAGTGTCATGGAGCCAGGCTGCTTGTCTCTATCTGTCCCAGTGCTACCCATTTACCCCCCTGCAAATTTCTTACCCCCCTGCCCCTGTTTTCACTTGTTCAAAATAGGGATGGTAATAGTATCTATCTCTTAGGGTTATGTGGAGGTGAAATCATTTTACATGTGGAGGAAACTTAAAATTATGCCTGGCACAGAGTAGGCCCTCAACTACAAGATTCATTCATTGAGCCAACATTTCCTGAGGACTTGTTTCTGTAAGGAATTGTTACAGGTGTGTTTAAAGATACAGAGACCAAGAACCTGCTTTCAAGGAATTTTTATTTATTTATTTATTTTTAATTTTTTTCTTTTTTTTTTTTTGAGACAGAGAGAGACAGAGCATGAACGGGGGAGGGTCAGAGATAGAGGGAGACACAGAATCAGAAGCAGGCTCCAGGCTCCGAGCCATCAGCCCAGAGCCCGACGTGGGGCTCGAACTCACAGACCTCGAGATCGTGACCTGAGCTGAAGTTGTACGCTTAACTGACTGAGCCACCCAGGCGCCCCTCAAGGAATTTTTAAAAAACTCAACAATATCTTGGGAATATTTCTCCATGTTATTAATGTTATTTTAAAAAGCAGCCTCGGGACGCCTGGGTGGCTCAGTTGGTTAAGTGTCCAACTTTGGCTCAGGTCATGATCTCACAGTTCGTGAGTTTGAGCCCCACATCGGGCTCTGTGCTCATAGCTCAGAGCCTGGAGCCTGCTTCAGATTCTGTGTCTCTCTCTCCCTATCTGCTCTTCCCCTGCTCATGCTCTGTCTCTCTCTGTCTTAAAAAATAAATCATTAAAAAAAAAGCAGCCTCCATAATATTCTGTAATTCACCTAATTGTTGGAAAATTAGATTGTTGATGTTCTCCTTTTAGGTTTGGATGTAGCTATGGTAAACACTGTCAAAGCAATCATTCTTCTGTTACTTATATGTTTGCATGGCGTTCTGTCTTTTAAAAATCTTTTCTAGGCATGTTTTGATACATTTTGCCAATTCAGTGGTGGGCACCTAATTTGATTTTTCAGTGGGTATAGACTGTCTCAGAATGCCACCCGTAGTCCCCTCCACTTTCTCCTTTGACTTTATTTTCTTTTAGACTTCTTTAGAGGTGTCTCTTTTAACTTTCACAGGAGGCTTGTGGAGGGAAATAGGTAGTTATCAGGGCTCGCTGGGAACAAAATGATCTGACTGGCACACAACCCCTAATCCTGCTTCCATCTAAACCATACAGGTGAGATCACAGGCCCCACATCACTCCAAGCTCAGAACATTCCAGCTTCCCTAGTTGGGAGAAACTCTATAGCCAAAGTTTCCCAACTGAGTGTCAAGTCACACTTCCTGGTCATTTTCAAGCTTCGCTTCTTATTTATTTTCATGTGACTTTGTCACCGTTTTGAGTAGTGAAGTCTCTGCCTTTGTCCCCTGCGTGTGAGTCCTTGCTTTGGTTCTCAGATTAGCAGCAACCTTGCTTCAGTGGTGATTCTGTCTTGTCCCCCTGCTCCTCTACATACCTTTGCTCAATTATCTAGATTCTACTCCTACCCTTGGGTTTAACCTGACTACGTCTTTTGCCCTCAGGGATCAGGCTTGTCTCTAGGTCCTCTCAGCTCTTGTTTGGCCAATTCCACAAAATTCAAATCTGACATGAAATGAATAAAAAGAAAAGAGAATATCCAAGTCACTTCTTATCTCCTTTTTCTGGTTATCTATTGCTATGTAACAAATCACCCTGAAACTTAGTGACTTTTTTTTTTTTTAGTTTATGTATTTATTTTGAGAGAGTGCATGAGCACAAGAGTTGGGGAGGGGCAGAGAGAGAATCCTAAGCAGGCTCCCTGCCAGCAGTGTGGAGCCCAACAGGGGGTGGGTTTGAACCCACGAACCGCAAATCATGACCTGATGACCTGAGCCAAAACCAAGAGTCAGATACTCAACTAACTGAGCCCGCTAGGTGCCCTGAAACTTAGTGACTTAAGGAAACCGTAATCGTTTCCTTACCTTTCATGGTTTGTGTGGGTCAGTAATTTGAGAGGGGCATGACTGGGCAGTTCTGGCTGTCTCATGCAGTCAGAAGGTGGCTAGAGCTGGAGCAGCGGTGGGCCTCCAGCCATTTCTTTCTCTTTATGTCATCTCAGGGCTCCTTATGTCGCTTCTGTAGTGGCTAGGTTGGGCTTCCTCACAACATGGCTCCCCCAGGTCAGTGGGAGTGCTTACATGGTAGCCCAGGGCTCTAGCTGGAATGGTCTGGTGAAAAGGGCAGAAATGAAATTTTTTGACCTAATCTTGTAATTAGTGTCATGTCTGCACATTCTCTTGGTTGCAACAGTCACAAAAGCCAACTCACATGCAAGGCCAGGAAATTAGACTCCATCTCTTGATGAGAAATGTGGCCATCTTTGGAAAAGATGCTTGACCACATCCCTCCACCACATCCTCTTCTCTAGTTTCCCTCCAACATGACACACCAAGCTCTTCAGTGAAGTGGAAAAGCAACCCAGAGACTCCTTCTGGGTCTTCTCTCCTGGTAAAGTAATGTCTGCTCATCTGTAACAGTAGACTGAACCCTTCTGCATCTTCTGTGAGGCGTTCCTCAGCTCTCCCTAGCATTATCTCCTCCTCTGAGCTATAAAATAATGAACATTGGAACAGTGCCTTATGGTTTACCAATCACAGTGCCAAGCATTCCACCTTGTATCTTTACTCAGATGATACTGGTGTGTGGGCTTCCCCTTCTTTTTTTTTAAATTTTTTTTCAATGTTTTTATTTATTTTTGGGACAGAGAGAGACAGAGCATGAACGGGGGAGGGGCAGAGAGAGAGGGAGACACAGAATCGGAAACAGGCTCCAGGCTCCGAGCCATCAGCCCAGAGCCTGACGTGGGGCTCGAACTCCGGGACCGCGAGATCGTGACCTGGCTGAAGTCGGATGCTTAACCGACTGCGCCACCCAGGCGCCCGGGCTTCCCCTTCTTATGAGCAGAAATCCTGTGTTATGAATCTTGGTATCCCCTCTCTCCCTACCACCTTGATAGCGCTGAGACCCAAAGTAGTTTCTCACGGATATCTGCTGGGTGAAGAAAAAAAAAAAGAATCAATAAATGAAAGAAAGAAAATAAAAGAAAAAACCAAGGCAAAGGAGTCATGCTGAAAAAATATCATAATTCACCCATAATCTTGGCTTAAAAATGCCTTCCTTTAAAATTGCTCAGATGTCCTGTTTTTGCTGGGCATTTCCCTCATTACAAAAAGGCCCTCAAAGATAGGAGTTCACTAGAGACACCTGTTATTTATTCTGAGCCTCAGCCTTCAGTGGACTGTCCTGCCCCCTATGCTTAGCAGACCAGTTGAAAGTGGAGTTGTTGACAGACCAGAAGGTAAGTTAAAGATCTGGGAAACATCATTAGATATGTGGCCTCCTCGGAATTTAGATCTTCCCGCAGTAGGTGGAATTTGTTACACCCTGGTCTCTAGGAGCATATGGTTGTATTTAACGATGCCAGCAGAAATAAATACTTGACCTTTAGTGCAAGATTCTCTTTTCCTGGCCCTTCCTACAGCCATAAAGATGTTTTCTAGGCAAAATTTCAAAGCACAAAATTAATATTTGGTTCGAATCATTTCACCAATTTGTTAGTGATCATCTCATCCTGTGTATGGAATGGGTTAATCAAGGGCCATCATTGACCATAGATTAATCCTTGAATTGGGTACAGGGCATGTTCTCTACCAAATGACTCTGGACTCTTAGGTACAGCTGATTAGCCTGGGCTGATCCTTCCCCTAAGACAGCCATCCAGGATGGTGCCTTGCAAGATGGCTTGACTTTATAAGATCTGCTCTAATCAGAAATGCAACAATAGAGACTCCGCAAAGCATCAAACAATTGGAAAGTAAAACTACTAATGGAATGCTATTTATGACAGCATTAGAAAAAAAAATGAAATACTTAGGCATGAATTTGACAAAAGATGTTCTAGACCTATACACTGAAACCTACAGAACATTGCTGAGAGAAACTA
Organism: Prionailurus viverrinus; assembly: GCF_022837055.1. Taxonomy (NCBI): domain Eukaryota; kingdom Metazoa; phylum Chordata; class Mammalia; order Carnivora; family Felidae; genus Prionailurus; species Prionailurus viverrinus. The sequence continues at coordinate 28,382,429 of NC_062562.1, read as the reverse complement.
AAGAGGTTATAAATAAAGGGAAAGATAATAATGGGTTGAAAGACTCATTGTTAAAGTACTGATTGCCCCAAATGAAACTCTAGAGGCTATGTAATCCCAATTAAAATCCCAACAGACTGTTTTGTTAAAGAGCCATAATAATAATAACAATAATAATAATAATAATAATAATATAATAACAACAACTTTGTAAAAAAGGAATTGGGTGACTAGTGCAACCTGATGTGAAAAAACTTACTATAAAGCTATAGGAGTCAAGGCAAGGTGGTACCAGTACCAAGATGGACGCATAGACCAGTGGAACAGAATACAGAGTCCAGAAATTGACCCCCACATATTTAACCAACATATTTTCTTGGCAAAGGCCGTTCCAAATGCAGTTCAATGAAAAAATAATAGTGTTCCCAACAAATTGTTATGGAACAATTGTATATCCAGATGCACCAAAGTGAATCTCAATCCATACCTCACATTATAAACCCAAATTGAGTCAAAATGATCCCATAGATTGTTTAAATTTTTTTTTAATGTTTATTTTTGAGAGAGAGGGGAGGGAAGGGCAGAGAGAGAGAGAGAGAGAGAGAAAGAGAGAGATGCAGAATCTGAAGCAGGCTTCAGGCTCTGAGCTGTCAGTACAGCTTCGTGGGGCTTGAACCAACGAACTGCAAGATCATGACCTGAGCCAAAGCTGGACACTTAACTGACTGAGCCACCCAGGCGCCCCAATCCATAGTTTTAAAAATAACCCCACAAACCTGTGTCTATAAGAAGACAGGAGGAAATCATAACCTTGAGTTAGGCAAATGTTTTAGGTATAACACAAAAGCACCAACCACAATTAAGTTAATAAAGTGGACTTCATCAAAATTAAAATTTTCTGCTATTTTAAAAAATGCACTGAAGAGAATGAGAAAATATACCAGCAACTGGGAGCAAATATTTGCAAATCATATATATGAGAAAAAAATTGTATCTGGAATATATAAAAGATTATCAAAGTACTATAAGAAAAACAAATAATCTAATAAAAAAGTGGGCAGATTTGAACAGATACTTCACCTAAGATGTATGGATGGCAAATAAGCACACAAAAGATGCTGGACATTATTATTCACTAAAGAAATGCAAATGAAAGCCACAAGTAAATACCATCACACTTATTAGAATGGCTAAAGTTAAAGAGATTGACATACCAAGTGGGGATGTGGGACAGCTGAAATTCTCATACACTGCTGTAGAGATGTCAAATGGCACAACCACTTTGGAGAACAGTTTGACAGTTTTAAAAAAACCCTTAAGGGCCCTGGGTGGCTGAATTGGATAACCGTCTGCCTTCTGCTCAGGTCATGATCTTATGGTTCGTGAGTTGGAGCCCCACATTAGGCTCTCTGATGTCAGTACAGAGCCCTTTTCAGATCCTCTGTCCACCCCCCCCTTCCCTGCTCATGCTCTTCTTTCCCAAAAATGAACATTAAAAAATAAATAAAGGGCGCCTGGGTTGCTCAGTCAGTTGAGCATCTGACTTTGGCTCTCAGGTCATGATCTTGTGGTTTGTGAGTTTGAGCCCCACATCAGGCTCTGTGCCTGGAGCCTGCTTCGGATTCTGTGTCTCCCTCTCTCTCTGCCCCTACCACCCTTGTGCTCTGTCTCTCTCTGTCTCTCAAAAATGAATAAATGTAAAAGAAAAAAATTTAATAAAAATAAATAAATAAGCCCTCAAATGTGCACTTACTATGGGACCAACCATGCCACTCCTAGCTTTTTTACCCAACAACAATGAAAACATGTGTTTACAGAAACTTGTACACAAATGTTCACAGCAGCTTTATGCATAATAGTTAAAAAGTAAAAAAAAAAAAATCCAAATATCCATGAACAGGTAAATGCATAAACAGATTGTGGTATGTATGGTAGAATACTTAGCAGTAAAAAGGGATGGACAGTTGATACATGCAATTCACAGATGAGTCTCAAAATCAAGGTGCGGAGCAAAAGAAACCAAGGAAAGGGAGTACATACTGTGTGATTCCTTTTATTAAAAATTCTATAAAATACAAACTATGACTAAAGCGAAAGAAAGCATACCAGCAATTGCCGGGAGAAAAGAGGTAGGATTGCGGAGGGGCAGGGGAGAGGATTAAAAAGGGGTTTAGGATATTTTGGGGGTGACAGATAGGTTTACTCTTTTGATTATGGTGGATTCACGGGTGTAAAAATAGGTCAAAACTTACACTGTGAATTTTAAATATGTCAATTATAAATAATGCAGCTAAATAAGTTAAGAAGGAGGGGAGGGAAGAAAGGAGAGAAGAAGGGAGGGGGGAGGAAGGGATAGAAGAAGAGAGGAGGAAGGGAGAAAGGAAGAAAAAGAAAGCAAGCCAAGAGAAACTGACCAAGGGAAGCTGCTGTCATGCTACGAAGCCTCTAGGGGGCGACGTCTGCAGGCTCCCATTGAGGAGACCCTGATAGAACCAGAGGGCTAAGCGCCTTGGATCCTGAAGGAGCCACAGTTCAGTCCCCAAGATGACGGGCAATCAGATCTACTGTTCTTTCTGAGGCCACTGTCTCACTCACTGCCGCCCGCATGTATCCCCACAATCTTTTCGTATTACTAGAAATAGCTTCCCTATAACCTGAAGGGAGTGGATGCCAAGTATTTAGGCAGCTTCACCACTGCCACATAAACTTGAGTTTCGTTTTTATTGAGATTGTTGTTGTTGTTTTAATTTAGTTGTTGTTTATCCTAGTCTCTCCTTAATTAAGCTGTATCCTTGTCTTTCTAACTTGTGTAGCCAGTTTCCAGACTGGGGTATTTATGACTCTTCATTCTGCGTTTTCAGGTCAGCCTGTAAATATAGAGGGAGGGAGAGAGACAGAGAGAGAGACAGAGACAGAGAGAGAGAGAGAGAGAGAGAGAGGTGCTCTGGCTCCTGCGGATGGAAGTCAGGTTCATACGTCAAAGCTGGTTGTTCTCCCACCATGTGTACTTGCTATTGTGCAAGCAAGACTGGGAGCCTCAGACTGAGAGGTCCTGGAAAGCAGGGATCGTGTTTTCTTCTCTCTTTGTGTCTAGCAGAGTGACTATCATAGGTAAATGCTCAATAAATGTTTACTGAATAGGTATTTGAAATTGAGAGAGAAATTGCCTCAAGTTAGGTCACAGGGAAAGTTTCCATCGTAACTCTCTCTAGAAAAAAAAAGCATTTCCAGGGACACCTGGGTGTCTCAGTTGGTTAAGTGTCCGACTCTTTTTTTAAATAATTTTTTTAATGTGTGTGTGTGTGTGTGTGTGTGTGTTTTGAGAGAGAGAGAGAGAGAGAGAGAGAGAGAGTATGCATGCGTGTGTGAGCTGGGGAGGGGCAGAGACAGAAGACAGAGAATCTTAAGTAGGCTCTGCCCTGAGAGCAGAGAGCCCAATGCAGAGCTTGAATTCACAAATCATGAGGACATGACCTTAGCCAAAGTGGTGGCTTAACAGACTGAGCCATCCAGGTGCCCCATGCGTCTGACTCTTGACTTTGGCTCAGGTCATGATCTCAAGGTTTGTGAGTGGAGCCCCGCTTTGGGCTCTGTGCTGACAGCATGGAACCTGCTTGGGATTCTCTCTTACCCATTCTCTCTTCCCCTCCCCCTCTAGCTCTCTCTCTGTCTCTCTCTCAACATAAATAAGTAAACTAAAATAAAAGCATTTCCATATAAACCATTTAGAACTATTTCACCCGAAGTTCTATCATTCATTCACCCCACAATATTTATAGAGCACCGACTGTGTTCCAGGGTCATCCCAGGTACTGTTCCAGGTATAGCTATGAACAAATATGCAAAAGCTCTGCTTTTATGGCATTTACCTTTTCACTGGGGAGAGAGAAAATAAATAAGACAAATAAGTAAAATATATAGTGGGTTAGATAAGTGCCGAGGAATAAAACAATAAATGAGGGAAGGTGCTTAGGCAGAACCAGGGTGTGGAATGGGTTACAATTCTATAATGGATGAAGAAGAGAGGCCTATAGAGAATTCAAAGGTCACACTTCCAACTTGAATGGGTTTATACTACAAAGGGAATTTATTAGTTCACATAAATGTAACAAGTCTTTCCCTAGGCACAGCTGGATGCTGTACCTGTGAAGATTTCTGGAATCTGTTTCATCTGTTGGCTTTGTTTTCTTCTCCTTGGCTTCAACATCCAGCCAGTTGTCTCCCGGTGACAACATGGCTGCTGGATTCACAACCTCTCCGCTGAGGAGCCCTAGGGAAAAGAGGGAGATCTTCTCTAGTGATTCTAATGGCTGCCCTGATATTGAGTCTCATTGATCTAGCTTGGATCACATGGAAGTGGGAATCTGCTAATTAGCCAGGCTCAACTAGGTATCTACCCTGAGGTAGAGTTGGGGAATTGAGGCCTGGCGACCCAAACCAGGGTATTGAAGGGTAGGAGGGGAGGGTTTCCATCAAAAGAAAACACATGTCATTATCAGCAAAGGGAGCATGGGTGCCAGACAGGCAGTAACAACAGATGACCGTCATCCCAGCCCTTGCCTGGGGAAGAGAGGTTGCTGTCTGAGGCTCGTGAAGCATCTGCCCTGTGTGAAAGGATAAAACAGACACAGGTCAGAACCATAAGTGGCCCTCAAGCTCCATGTGAACTACTGCTCTGCTGGGCATTAGTCTGAGCAGGTCTGCAGACCAACCTTCCTCATGTATGAACCAGCCATTCTAAGAGTCTTTAACCCTCAAGACTTCAGAGCAATTATATTGCCAGGTAATTCTGTTTAAATGAGGACTTAGGTATATCTGAAGGAAAGGATTGGGTTATATGGTAGAGCCTTGATGTCAGAGACCTACTGTTTATGGCGGATTCCCTATTGAATCCGCTCCAGCATGACGTCCAAGTTGTAAAGGAACTAGTGTACAAGAAATGAGAGGGCTGGAGTCTCATAATCCTTCTAAGTTTCTGTTCTGGAGGAACAGGAGAGTACAGTGGTTAAGGGCATGGTTTAGAATCCGAGAAATCTAGGTTAAAACCCTAGTTCTGTCACTTCTGTTGACACTGAATAAGTTGATTTGCCTTCATGCTTCTGTTTTCTCATTTGCAAAATGGGATGGTCCGAATGCCTACATTAGTTGTTCTTAGTTGTTGTGATCACCATTATGCATTGCCCTACGGATGGTGAGGTCAGGGATTGTCCAGGTGGTATAATTTGGGCATGGTAGAAAGCATGTACCCCAAAACTTCTCACCCACAAACCCACCTTGGGATCTGAGGTTTTCAGATCCTTTCAAACCTTTGGTTTAAGATAAAGTTTGTTTTTGGTTTAAGGAGGAGTTTACGACATATTCTGGAAATTTTCAAGTTCCAAGGATGTGCTTCAAGGACCACTAGGGAAGGGCCAGGATGCAGGGATTATATAGTTCTCGGACCCCTTACCCACAACCTCCAGCAAAAGAATTTTACTGACATCTGTTTTACATACTGACATCTACATAAGAATTTCTTTGAGGAAGAGTTCTGTTGTTGAAATGAAAAATTCGGAAATGGCCATGTCAAAGCATCAGAAGCCCTTAATAAGACATCATTATGTCACCTGGAAAGGGTGAGGGATTGAGGGTGTTTTGCTTGAAGAAGAAAAACCATGGGAGAAATGATGATGACTCTTTATGTAGCTGAAGGGTCACCACGTGGGTCCAGAGAATCAAGATTGATTTTATCTTGGTGGATAGAAAGAGGAAGACATTTCTAGCTCTTCTTCCACAATTCATTTTTGAAGCAGTGGTACACGGTGGTCCCTGGAGATGTCCCAGCAAAGGCTTTATGCTATCAGGGACAATACCAAGGGGACTCCCTCAAGAGTGGAATGATGGACTGTGACTGCCAAGCTCATATCCCAACTGTAATCTGTGATTCCAAATAACACAGCAAGCTATTAATATGTTACAGTCCATGAACTTCTTGGTGAAATTTTATCACCTATTTAGATTCTAAGAGTGTGACTTTAAAAGAATGTACCATAAGACAGTGGCATTTTGAACTAATTTTAGATCCCAGAAAAGTTTTTAAAATAGTCCAAAAAGTTTCATTATCCCTCACCCCACTTCTTCTGATCTTAATATCTTATATAGCTGCAATGCAATGATCTGAACCAGGAAATTCCAACTGCTATGATACTGTAAGCTACAGTAAAGACCTTATTTGAATGCCAACAGTATTTCCACTAAAGCCATTTGTCCAACAGTGAAGGGCCTGTGTCTTATTATTTACAATGTATTTAGCTCTTCAATCAGTGTTAGTAGAAACTATTTAAGGTGGGTTTTTAAAAAATTTATATTTGGGGCGCCTGGGTGGCGCAGTCGGTTAAGCGTCCGACTTCAGCCAGGTCACGATCTCACGGTCCGTGAGTTCGAGCCCCGCATCGGGCTCTGGGCTGATGGCTCAGAGCCTGGAGCCTGTTTCCGGTTCTGTGTCTCCCTCTCTCTCTGCCCCTCCCCCGTTCATGCTCTGTCTTTCTCTGTCTCAAAAATAAATAAACGTTAAAAAAAAATTTTTTTTTTAAAAATTTATATTTAAATTCCAGTTAGTTAACATACAGTGTAATATTAGTTTCAGGTGTACAATTTAGTGATTCAACACTTACATCCAGTATCCAGCACTCATCCCAAGTGCCCTCCTTAATCCCTATCATCTGTTTAACACATTCTCCCATCCACCTCCCCTCTGGTAACCATTAGTTTGCTCTCTATAGTCAAGAGTCTTTTTCTTGGCTTGCCTCTCTCTATTTTTCCCCTATGATTGTTTGTTTTGTTTCTTAAATTCCACATATGTGTGAAATCATATGGTATTTGCCTTTCTCTGATTGAGGTATTTTGCTTAGTGTAATACTCTCTAGTTCCATCCATCTCCTTGCAAATGGCAAGATTTCATCTTTTTTGTGGCTGAGTAATATTCCATTCTCTATATATATACCACATCTGCTTTATCAATTCATCATTCCATAGGCATTTGGGCTCTTTTCATATTTGGCTATTGTTGATAATGCTGCTATGCACATCAGGGTGCATGTATCTCTTTGAATTAGTATTATTGTATCCTTTGGGTAAATACCTAGTAGTGGAATTGCTTCATCATAGGGTAGTTCTATTTTTAACTTTTTCAGGAAACTCCATACTGTTTTCCAGAGTGGCTTCATCAGTTTGAATTCCCACCAATAGTGTAAGAGGGTTCCCCCTTCTCCACATCCTTGCCAATATCTGTTGTTTCTTAATGTTATTGATTTTAGCCATTCTGACAGGTGTGAAGTGATGTTTCTTTGTACTTTTGATTTGTATTTCCCTGATGATGAGTGATGTTGAGCATCTTTTCATCTGTCTGTTGGCCATCTAGATGTCTTCTTTGGAAAAATGTCTATTCATGTCTTTTAGCCGTTTCTTAACTGGATTATTTGTTTCTGGAGTGTTGAGTTTGATAAGTTCTTTATAGATTTTGGATACTAACCCTTTCCCTGATGTGTCATTTGCAAATATCTTCTCCCATTCTGTAGGTTGCCTTTAGTTTCTTGATTGTTTCCTTCACTGTTCAGAAGCTTTTTATTTTGGTGAAGTCCCAATAATTTATTTTTGTTTTTGTTTCCCTTGCCTCAGAAGACATAGAAAAATGTTGCTATGGCTGATGTCAAAGAGGTTACTACTTGTTTTTCTCCTGTAGGATTTTAATGGTCTCCTGTCTCACATCTAGGTCTTTCATCCATTTTGAATTTATTTTTGTGTATTTTTTTAATTTTATTTTTAATTTTTTAAAATTTCCATCCAAGTTAGTTAGCATATAGTGCAACAATGATGTCAGGAGGAGATTCCTTAGTGCCCCTTACCCATTTAGCACATCACCCCTCCCACAACCCCTCCAGTAACCCTCAGTTTGTTCTCCATATTTATGAGTCTCTTCTGTTTTGTCCCCCTCCCTGTTTTTATATATTTTTTTGTTTCCCTTCCCTTATGTTCACCTGTTTTGTCTCTTAAAGTCCTTATATGAGTGAAGTCATATGATTTTTGTCTTTCTCTGACTAATTTCACTTAGCATAATACCCTCCAGTTCCATCCACGTAGTTGCAAATGGCAAGATTTCATTCTTTTTGATTGCTGAGTAATACTCCATTGTGTGTGTGTGTGTGTGTGTGTGTGTGTATATACATATATATATACATATATATACACCACATCTTCTTTTTTTTTTTATGAAATTTATTGACAAATTGGTTTCCATACAACACCCAGTGCTCATCCCAAAAGGTGCCCTCCTCAATACCCATCACCCACCCTCTCCTCCCTCCCACCCCCCATCAACCCTCAGTTTGTTCTCAGTTTTTAACAGTCTCTTATGCTTTGGCTCTCTCCCATTCTAACCTCTTTTTTTTTTTTTCCTTCCCCTCCCCCATGGGTTCCTGTTAAGTTTCTCAGGATCCACATAAGAGTGAAACCATATGGTATCTGTCTTTCTCTGTATGGCTTATTTCACTTAGCATCACACTCTCCAGTTCCATCCACGTTGCTACAAAAGGCCATATTTCATTTTTTCTCATTGCCACGTAATATTCCATTGTGTATATAAACCACAATTTCTTTATCCATTCATCAGTTGATGGACATTTAGGCTCTTTCCATAATTTGGCTATTGTTGAGAGTGCTGCTATGAACATTGGGGTACAAGTGGCCCTATGCATCAGTGCTCCTGTATCCCTTGGATAAATTCCTAGCAGTGCTATTGCTGGGTCATAGGGTAGGTCTATTTTTAATTTTCTGAGGAACCTCCACACTGCTTTCCAGAGCGGCTGCACCAATTTGCATTCCCACCAACAGTGCAAGAGGGTTCCTGTTTCTCCACATCCTCTCCAGCATCTATAGTCTCCTGATTTGTTCCTTTTGGCCACTCTGACTGGCGTGAGGTGATACCTGAGTGTGGTTTTGATTTGTATTTCCCTGATAAGGAGCGACGCTGAACATCTTCTCATGTGCCTGTTGGCCATCCGGATGTCTTCTTTAGAGAAGTGTCTATTCATGTTTTCTGCCCATTTCTTCACTGGGTTATTTGTTTTTCGGGTGTGGAGTTTGGTGAGCTCTTTATAGATTTTGGATACTAGCCCTTTGTCCGATATGTCATTTGTGAATATCTTTTCCCATTCCGTTGGTTGCCTTTTAGTTTTGTTGGTTGTTTGCTTTGCTGTGCAGAAGCTTTTTATCTTCATAAGGTCCCAGTAATTCACTTTTGCTTTTAATTCCCTTGCCTTTGGGGATGTGTCGAGTAAGAGATTGCTACGGCTGAGGTCAGAGAGGTCTTTTCCTGCTTTCTCCTCTAAGGTTTTGATGGTTTCCTGTCTCACATTTAGGTCCTTTATCCATTTTGAGTTTATTTTTGTGAATGGTGTGAGAAAGTGGTCTAGTTTCAACCTTCTGCATGTTGCTGTCCAGTTCTCCCAGCACCATTTGTTAAAGAGGCTGTCTTTTTTCCATTGGATGTTCTTTCCTGCTTTGTCAAAGATGAGTTGGCCATACGTTTGTGGGTCTAGTTCTGGGGTTTCTATTCTATTCCATTGGTCTATGTGTCTGTTTTGGTGCCAATACCATGCTGTCTTGATGATGACAGCTTTGTAGTAGAGGCTAAAGTCTGGGATTGTGATGCCTCCTGCTTTGGTCTTCTTCTTCAAAATTCCTTTGGCTATTCGGGGCCTTTTGTGGTTCCATATGAATTTTAGGATTGCTTGTTCTAGTTTCGAGAAGAAGGCTGGTGCAATTTTGATTGGGATTGCATTGAATGTGTAGATAGCTTTGGGTAGTATTGACATTTTGACAATATTTATTTTTCCAATCCATGAGCAGGGAATGTCTTTCCATTTCTTTAAATCTTCTTCAATTTCCTTCATAAGCTTTCTATAGTTTTCAGCATACAGATCCTTTACATCTTTGGTTAGATTTATTCCTAGGTATTTTATGCTTCTTGGTGCAATTGTGAATGGGATCAGTTTCTTTATTTGTCTTTCTGTTGCTTCATTGTTAGTGTATAAGAATGCAACTGATTTCTGTACATTGATTTTGTATCCTGCAACTTTGCTGAATTCCTGTATCAGTTCTAGCAGACTTTTGGTGGAGTCTATCGGATTTTCCATGTATAATATCATGTCATCTGCAAAAAGCGAAAGCTTGACTTCATCTTTGCCAATTTTGATGCCTTTGATTTCCTTTTGTTGTCTGATTGCTGATGCTAGAACTTCCAGCACTATGTTAAACAGCAGCGGTGAGAGTGGGCATCCTTGTCGTGTTCCTGATCTCAGGGAAAAAGCTCTCAGTTTTTCCCCGTTGAGGATGATGTTAGCTGTGGGCTTTTCATAAATGGCTTTTATGATCTTTAAGTATGTTCCTTCTATCCCGACTTTCTCAAGGGTTTTTATTAAGAAAGGGTGCTGGATTTTGTCGAAGGCCTGTTCTGCATCGGTTGACAGGATCATATGGTTCTTCTCTTTTTTTTTGTTAATGTGATGTATCACGTTGATTGATTTGCGAATGTTGAACCAGCCCTGCATCCCAGGAATGAATCCCACTTGATCATGGTGAATAATTCTTTTTATATGCCGTTGAATTCGATTTGCTAGTACCTTATTGAGAATTTTTGCATCCATATTCATCAGAGATATTGGCCTGTAGTTCTCTTTTTTTACTGGGTCTCTGTCTGGTTTAGGAATCAAAGTAATACTGGCTTCATAGAATGAGTCTGGAAGTTTTCCTTCCCTTTCTATTTCTTGGAATAGCTTGAGAAGGATAGGTATTATCTCTGCTTTAAACGTCTGGTAGAACTCCCCTGGGAAGCCATCTGGTCCTGGACTCTTATTTGTTGGGAGATTTTTGATAACCGATTCAATTTCTTCACTGGTTATGGGTCTGTTCAAGCTTTCTATTTCCTCCTGATTGAGTTTTGGAAGAGTGTGGGTGTTCAGGAATTTGTCCATTTCTTCCAGGTTGTCCAATTTGTTGGCATATAATTTTTCATAGTATTCCCTGATAATTGCTTGTATCTCTGAGGGATTGGTTGTAATAATTCCATTTTCATTCATGATTTTATCTATTTGGGTCATCTCCCTTTTCTTTTTGAGAAGCCTGGCTAGAGGTTTGTCAATTTTGTTTATTTTTTCAAAAAACCAACTCTTGGTTTCGTTGATCTGCTCTACAGTTTTTTTAGTTTCTATATTGTTTATTTCTGCTCTGATCTTTATTATTTCTCTTCTTCTGCTGGGCTTAGGCTGCCTTTGCTGTTCTGCTTCTAGTTCCTTTAGGTGTGCTGTTAGATTTTGTATTTGGGATTTTTCTTGTTTCTTGAGATAGGCCTGGATTGCAATGTATTTTCCTCTCAGGACTGCCTTTGCTGCGTCCCAAAGCGTTTGGATTGTTGTATTTTCATTTTCGTTTGTTTCCATATATTTTTTAATTTCTTCTCTAATTGTCTGGTTGACCCACTCATTCGTTAGTAGGGTGTTCTTTAACCTCCATGCTTTTGGAGGTTTTCCAGACTTTTTTCTGTGGTTGATTTCAAGCTTCATAGCATTGTGGTCTGAAAGTAAGCATGGTATAATTTCAATTCTTGTAAACTTATGAAGGGCTGTTTTGTGACCCAGTATATGATCTATCTTGGAGAATGTTCCATGTGCACTCGAGAAGAAAGTATATTCTGTTGCTTTGGGATGCAGAGTTCTAAATATATCTGTCAAGTCCATCTGATCCAATGTCTCATTCAGGGCCCTTGTTTCTTTATTGACCGTGTGTCTAGATGATCTATCCATTTCTGTAAGTGGAGTGTTAAAGTCCCCTGCAATTACCACATTCTTATCAATAAGGTTGCTTATGTTTAAGAGTAATTGTTTTATATATTTGGGGGCTCCGGTATTCGGTGCATAGACATTTATAATTGTTAGCTCTTCCTGATGGATAGACCCTGTAATTATTATATAATGTCCTTCTTCATCTCTTGTTACAGCCTTTAATTTAAAGTCTAGTTTGTCTGATATAAGTATGGCTACTCCAGCTTTCTTTTGGCTTCCAGTCGCATGATAAATAGTTCTCCATCCCCTCACTCTCAATCTAAAGGTGTCCTCAGGTCTAAAATGAGTCTCTTGTAGACAGCAAATAGATGGGTCTTGTTTTTTTATCCATTCTGATACCCTATGTCTTTTGGTTGGCGCATTTAATCCATTTACATTCAGTGTTATTATAGAAAGATACGGGTTTAGAGTCATTGTGATGTCTGTATGTTTTATGCTTATAGTGATGTCTCTGGGACTTTGTCTCACAGGGTCCCCCTTAGGATCTCTTGTAGGGCTAGTTTAGTGGTGACAAATTCCTTCAGTTTTTGTTTGTTTGGGAAGACCTTTATCTCTCCTTCTATTCTAAATGACAGACTTGCTGGATAAAGGATTCTTGGCTGCATATTTTTTCTGTCTAGCACCCTGAAAATCTCGTGCCAATTCTTTCTGGCCTGCCAAGTTTCAAAAGAGAGATCAATCACGAGTCTTATAGGTCTCCCTTTATATGTGAGGGCACGTTTACCCCTTGCTGCTTTCAGAATTTTCTCTTTATCCTTGTATTTTGCCAGTTTCACTATGATATGTCGTGCAGAAGATCGATTCAAGTTACGTCTGAAGGGAGTTCTCTGTGCCTCTTGGATTTCAATGCCTTTTTCCTTCCCCAGTTCAGGGAAGTTCTCAGCTATTATTTCTTCAAGTACCCCTTCAGCACCTTTCCCTCTCTCTTCCTCCTCTGGGATACCAATTATGCGTATATTATTTCTTTTTAGTGTATCACTTAATTCTCTAATTTTCCCCTCATACTCCTGGATTTTTTTATCTCTCTTTTTCTCAGCTTCCTCTTTTTCCATAACTTTATCTTCTAGTTCACCTATTCTCTCCTCTGCCTCTTCAAGCCGAGCTGTGGTGGTTTCCATTTTGTTATGCATTTCATTTAAAGCGTTTTTCAGCTCCTCGTGACTGTTCCTTAGTCCCTTGATCTTTGTAGCAAGAGATTCTCTGCTGTCCTGTATACTGTTTTCAAGCCCAGCGATTAATTTTATGACTATTATTCTAAATTCACTTTCTGTTATGTTATTTAAGTCCTTTTTGATCAGCTCATTAGCTGTTGTTATTTCCTGGAGATTCTTCTGAGGGGAATTCTTCTGTTTCGTCATTTTGGATAGTCCCTGGCATGGTGAGGACCTGCAGGGCACTTCCCCTCTGCTGTGGTGTATAACTGGAGTTGGGGGCGGGGCTGCAGTCAGACCTGATGTCTGCCCCCAGCCCACCGCTGGGGCCACAGTCAGACTGGTGTGTGCCTTCTCTTCCCCTCTCCTAGGGGCGGGATTCACTGTGGGGTGGTGTGGCTCGTCTGGGCTACTTGCACCCTGCCAGGCTTGTGATGCTGGGGATCTGGCGTATTAGCTGGGGTGGGTAGGCAAGGTGCTCGGGGGCAGGAGGGGCAGGCTTAGATCGCTTCTCCTTAGGTGATCCACTTCAGGAGGGGCCCTGTGGCAGCGGGAGGGAGTCAGATCCGCTGCCGGAGGTTTGGCTCCGCAGAAGCGCAGAGTTGGGTGTTTGCGCTGAAGGAGCAAGTTCCCTGGCAGCAACCAGTTCCCTTTGGGATTTCGGCTGGGGGATGGGCGGGGGAGATGGCGCTGGTGAGCGCCTTTGTTCCCCACCAAACTGAGCTCTGTTGTCAGGGGGCTCAGCAGCTCTCCCTCCCTTTGTCCTCCAGCCTTCCCGCTTTCCGAGCAGAGCTGTTAACTTATGACCTCCCAGACGCTAAGTCGCGCTTGTTGTGGGAACACAGTCCGTCAGGCCCCTCCGCTTTTGCAAGCCAGACTCGGGGGCTCTGCTTGGCCGGCGAGCCGCCCCCTCCGCCCCTGCTCCCTCCCGCCAGTCCGTGGAGCGCGCACCGCCTTTCCGCCCTTCCTACCCTCTTCCGTGGGACTCTCGTCTGCGTTTGGCTCCGGCGACTCCGTTCTGCTAATCCTCTGGCAGTTTTCTGGGTTATTTAGGCAAGTGTAGATGGAATCTAAGTGATCAGCAGGACGTGCGGTGAGCCCAGCGTCCTCCTAAGCCGCCATCTTGCCGCAACTCCTTCACATCTTCTTTATCCATTCATCCATTGATGGACATCTGGGCTCTTTCCATACTTTGGCTATTGTTGAAAGTGTTGCTATAAACATGGGGGTGCATGTGTCCCTTCAAAACAACACACCTATATCCCGTGGATAAATGCCTAGTAGTGCAATTGCTGGGTCATAGGGTGGTTCTATTTTTAGTTTTTTGAGGAACCTCCATACTGTTTTCCAGAGTGGCTGCACCAGCTTACATTCCCAATTTTTGTGTATGGTTTAAGAAAGTGGTCCAGTTTCATTTTTTTGCACATCGCTGTCCAGTTTTCTCAGTATAATTTTTTTACAGAGACTGTTTTTTTTCTGTTGGATATTCTTTCCTGCTTTGTCGAAGATTAATTGAGCATACAGTTGTGAGTTCATTTCTGTATTTTCTATTCTGTTCCATCATCAATTTTTATGTCAGTACCATACTGTCTGGATCACTATAGCTTTGTAATATAACTTGAAGTCCAGAATTGTTATGCCTTCAGCTTTGCTTTTGTTTTTCAAAGTTGCTTTGAATATTCAGGGACTTTTGTGGTTGCATACATGTTATAGGATTATTTGTTCTAGTTCTGTGAAAAATGCTGGTGGTATTTTGGTAGGGATTAAATTAAATGTGTAGGTTGCTTTGGATAATATAGACATTTTAACAATAATTTCCTTCTGACCCATGAGCATGGAATGTTTTTTTCCATTTTTGTGTCATCTTCAATTTCTTTAATCCATGTTTTATAGTTTTCAGAGTACAGATCTTTTACCTCTTTGGTTAGGTTTATTCCTAGGTATCTTACGGTTTTTGTTGTAATTGTAAATGGTATTGATTCCTCAATTTCTCTTTATTCTCCTTCATTATTGGTGTATAGAAATGCAACAGATTTTTGTATGTAGATTTCATATTCTGTGACTTGACTGAATTCATGGATCAGTTCTAGCAATTATTAAATTTTTTTTTTAATGTTTATTTGACAGAGAGAGAGAGAGAGAGAGACAGAGCATGAGTGGCAGAGGGGCAGAGAGAGAGGGAGACACAGAATCTGAAGCAGGCTCCAGGCTCTGAGCTTGACAGCACAGAGCGCAACACAGGGCTCGAACTCACAGACCGCGAGATCAAGACCTGAGCCAAAGCAGACACTGAACAGATTGAGCCACCTAGGCGCCCCAGTTCTAGCAATTTTTTTGTGGAGTCTTTCGGGGTTTTCTATATACAGTATCATGTCATGTGCAAATAGTGAGAGTTTTGCTTCTGCCTTGTCATTTTGGATGCCTTTTATTTCTTTTGGCTGTCTGATTGCTATGGCTAGGACTTCCAGTACTATGTTAAATAACAGTGTGAGAGTCTATCTTGTTCCTGACTGTAGAGGGAAAACTGTCAGGTTTTCCCCATTGAGGGTGATATTAGTTGTGGGTTTTTCATAGCTAGCCTTTATTATGTTGAGGTATGTTCCTACTAATCCTACTTGTTGAGGGCTTTTATCATAATGGATGCTGTACTTTGTCGAATGCTTTTTCTGCATCTTTGGAAAGGATCATATGGTTCTTATCCTTTCTTTTATTAATGTGGTATGTCATGTTGATTGGTTTCCAAATGTTGAACCACCCTTGCAGCCTAGGATTAAATCCCACATGATCGGGGTGAATATTTCTTTTAATGTACTGTTGGACTCAATTTGCTAGTGTTTTATTGAGAATTTTACATTCGTGTTCATCAGGGATATTGACCTGTAGTTCTCTTTTTTAATGGAGTCTTTATCTGGTTTTGGTATCAGGGTAATGCTGGATTCATAGAATGAATTTGGAAGTTTTTGTTCCATTTCTCTTTTTTGGAATAGTTTGAGAAGAATACGTATCAACTCTTCTTTAAATGTTTGGTAGAATTTACTGCAGACTCTACACTGTAAGTGTGGAGCCCAATAACGGGTTTGAACCCACAAATGTGAAATCATGACCTGAGCCCAAGTCAGATGCTCAACTGACTGAGCCACCCAGGCACTCTTATTGGGAAACGTTTGATTACTGATTCGATTTCTTTGCTGGTTATTGGTCTGTTCAAGTTTTCTATTTCTTCCTATTTCAGTTTTGGTAGTTTATACATTTCTAGGAATTTATCCATTTCTTCAAGGCTGTCCAATTTGTCCGCATATAATTTTTCATAATATTGTCTTGTTTTATCATTTTTTTTAGAGAGAGAGAGCACAAGCCAGGGAGAGGGGCAGAGGGAGAGAGAGAGAATCCTAAGCAGGCTCTGTGCTCAGCACAAAGCCCTATGTGGGGCTCAGTCCCATGACCCTGGGATCATGACTTAAGCCGAAATCAAGAGTCAGACACTCAACTGACTAAGTCACCCATGCATCCCCATAATATTCTCTTATAATTGTATTTATGTCATGTTGGTTGTTATTTCTCCTCTCTCATATATGACTTTATTTATTTGGGTCCCTTTACTTTTCTTTTTCTTTTCTTGGGTCCCTTTACTTTTTGATAAGTCTGCCTAAGGATTTATCAATTTTATTAATTTTTTTTTAAGAACCAGCTCCTGGTTTCATTGATCTATTTTATTAGGTTTTTAGTTTCTCTATCATATATTTCTGATCTAATCTTTATTATTGCCCTTATGCTGGCTTTAGGCTTCAATTTGTTGTTCTTTTTTCTAGCTTTTTTAAGTCTCAGGTTAGTTTGTTTATTTGAGATTTTCCTTGCTCCTCTAAGGTAAGCTTGTATTGCTGTATATTTCCCTCTTAGGACTGCTTTCACTGTATCCCAAAGGTTTTGGACCATTGTGTTTTCATTTTCATTTGCTCACATGTATTTTAAAATTTTCTTCTTTGATTTCCTGGTTGACCCATTCATTATTTTGTAGCATGTTATTTAACCTCCATGTATTTGTGGTCTTTCCAATTTTTGTCTTGTGGTTGACTTTAAGTTTCATAGTACTGTGATCAGAAAATATGCATGGTATGATCTCAATATTTTTGTACTTTTGAGCCCTGTTTTGTGACCTCGTATGTGATCTATTCTGGAGAATGACCCATGTGCACTTGAAAGAATGTGTAGGGGCGCCTGGGTGGCTCAGTCAGCTGAGCGTCCAAGTCTTGCTTTCAGCTTGGGTCATGATCCCAGGGTTGTGAGATCAAGCCCTGCAGCTCTGTGCTCTTCATGGAGCCTGCTTAAGAGTCTCTGTCTCTCTCTCTCTGCCTCTGTCCATCTCCCCAGCTTGCATGCTTTCTGTCTGTCTAAAATTTAAAAAAAATTAAAAAATTAAAGAAATTAAATTAAAAAGAAGAGAATGTGTATGTGTATTTTTGCTTTAGAATGGCATGTTCTGAGTATATCTGTTAAGTCCATCTGGTCCAGTGTGTCATTCAAAGTTTGTTTCCCTGTTGATTTTCTGCTTAGATATCTGTCCATTGAAGTAAGTGGGGTGTTAAAGTCCCCTACTATTACTGTATTATTATCACTTAGTTCCTTTATGTTTGTTATTAATTTTTTTATATATTTGGGTACTCCCATATTGGACCATAAATATTTACAATTATTAGATCTTCTTGATGGATTGTCCCCTATATTATGATATAGTGCCCTTCTTCATCTCTGTTATAGTTGGTTTAAAATCCAGTTTGTCCATTATAAGTATTGCTACTCTGGCTTTCTTTTGATGTCCATTTGCATGATAGATGTTTCTCTCTTCCCCTCACTTTCAGTCTGCAGGTGTCTTTAGGTCTAAAATGAGTCTTTCCTAGGCAGCATGTAGATGGGTCTTATTTTTTTAGTCCACTCTAACACAACATGTCTTTTGATTGGGGAGTTGAATCATTTACCTTCAGAGTAATTATTGATAGATATGTATTTAGTGCCATTTTATTACTTGTTTTGTTGTTGTTTTTGGAGATTTTCTCTGTTCCTTTCTTCTTCTCATCACTTTTAGACTTTCCTTTATACTCAAAGGGTCCCCTGTAATATTTCTTGCAAGGCTGATTTAGTGGTCACAAACTCCTTTAGTTTTTGCTTGTCTGGAAAACTCTTTATCTCTCCTTCTTTCTGAATGATAGTCTTGCTGGATACAGTATTCTTGGCTGCATATTTTTTCCCATTCAGAATATTGAATATATCATGCCATTCCCTCCTGATGTGCCAAGTTTCTGTTGAGAAATCTGCAGCTAGCCTAATGGGTCTTCCCTTGTAAGTTAGAAACTTCTTTTGTCTTGCTACTTTTTAGCATTTTTTCTTTATTGCTATGTTTTACAGATCTAATTATGATAAGTTTTGGTGTTGGCCTGCTTTTTTTGATTTTCATGGGAGTTCTCTGTGCCTCCTGGATCTGGATATCTATTTCCTTCCTCAGGTTAGGGAATTAGGAAACACCAGTGATACAGAAATAATAGCTATGACCTTGCCTTTTGGAAACTTATAGTCTAGAAAGAGACAAAGAAGTGAATGGATAATTATCATGGTGTAGAATGTGGAGTAGAAAAAGAAAGCAAACAATAATGACATTACATGGGATAAGTTTTATGGTAGGATAAATACTATGGAGCACAAAGTGGGCATCTTTCTATCTTGGAGTATCAGAAAGATCTTTCTGGAGACGATGATGGATGAGCTGAGTCAGTGCAGAGGGACTGGACGCCTAGATTCTATTCCTCCAGTGTCTCCCTCAGATCCTCCAACTTCAAGGAATCTAATTGTGAGAGTGACCAGAGGATCTACATATATATATATATATATATATATATATATATATATATATATTCAGTGAGTTAATATGTTATGTTTTATATTATTATTATTATTATTATTATTGTTATTATTATTTGTATATATTAAATTTTAATTCCAGTATAGTTAGTAGTGCTATATTACTTTCAGATGCATAACATAGTGATTTAACAATTCTAGACATCACTCAGTATTCATCAAGACAAGTGTACTGTTTTTTAAAGATGCTTATTATATTTGAGAGAGAGAGAGAGAGGAGGGGAGAGGCAGAGAAAGAGGGGGACAGAGGATCCAAAGCAGGCTTTGGGCTAACAGCAGCGAGCCCGATGAGGGACTGGAACTCACAAACCGTGAGATCATGACCTGAGCCAAAGCCAGACACTTAAATGACTGAGCCGCCCAGGCGCCCCAAGACAAGCGTACACTTGATATGTTACACTTTGAAGGCCCTGTACTATGTACTGTTGCTTGTTATTTCTTTGACTCCTGACAAAGAGCTCGGAAGATCTATGAAACACATCTATGACTGGCTGCTGTGTGGAGAAAAACTATAAGAAGGCAAGAATGGAAGTCATTCCAGATTGGAGATAATGCAGCTTGGACATACAGAATGAGAAATTAGACCCGTGTCATCTGGGTCCCATCCTAGCTGTGGGACCTTGGTCAAGTTACTTAACCTCTCTGAGCCAAAGTTCCCTTATCTGTCAAATAGGGATTAAGAATGTCTATTTCATAGAATAAATGTGAGGATGGAATAATACATAAAGTGAGGTCATGCAGTAAAGGCATATCCGCCCCATTCAATACATATAGCTGTCAGAGTCTCAGCAGGGAACAGACGGTGCACTCAAATTACGATAATTCAAGGAGGGTTTAATTATGGGACTATTTTCAAAGCTATTGACAGCATTCAGGAAACTTCACAAAGAAAAGTGCAGTACCCCAGGAGCCCTTACCATCTCTAAGCCTACAAGAGCAAGTGGGGAAGCAATGACCAGAGCCAGGAAGGAAAGTTCGAGTAGAGAAGTTGGTCATAAAGGGGGATCCAATACACAGCATGGTGACAATATTGAACCATACTCTGTTGTATACTTGAAAGTTGCCAAGAGGAAACAACAAAAATAATTATGTGAGTTGAAGGATGTATTAACTAACCTTCTTGTGGTCGTTATTTTGCAATATATATGTGTGTCAAATCCTCAGTTATATACATCATAAACTTACATAATATCCCATGTCAACTATATTTCCGGGAAGCTCGGGAAGTAAACGGGCACTGTAACGGTTGGTTGAGGGATGTAACTAGACTGAAAGGACCCTTTCCCCCCTCCCTTAGATCTTCTGTGGGTGTTCCCCACTCACTAAACCCATCCAGAAGTCAAGGGGTACTGGGTCTGTTATTCTTGTCCATTCAAGTCAGCCTTTGGGGTGGAAAGCACAGTTAGAAGTGTACAGAGTGGAGCCAGAGGGGCAAGTGGAAGTTATTGGCTCAAACCATGAGGCCAATGGAGAAATTTGCAAAGAGTGGTCAGCTAGGAAAGGATCCACTCAACTTCCTAGCTTTGTTGTCAGTTTGCCCACCCACTGCCTTTTCCCTTGGCCTGTCTTTTAACTGGAAGCCTCGGCAGATACTTGTTATTTTTCCTGTCAGCTTCCGTGTTTTTTTTTTCTAGCAACAATACCTGCATCAGTACCTATCTCTCCCCTACTGTAAGCCCATATGATTGGAGTTGGATTCTGTTCTGCAAGGTTGAACATGTGACCCAGGCCTGAGTCAATCAACATGCCCAGTCCTGCTGGCCATGGTGGTTGGTCCAAGACTGATCACATGGCTTGGTTAGAACCTGAGAGACACAAGGTCTTAGTCTTTTGCTAAGAATATAGGCAGAGAGAAAGGAGGAGCTGCTACTCCATCTTGCCACTGGGAAAAATACCTTGAGTGTGAAAATGAAACCAATTTGCAGAAAACCAGACAACTCTGAGTATAAAAATGAAACCAATTTGGGGTCTGTCCCAAAGGCTGACTTGAATGGACAAGAATAACAGTTTTTGTACCTTCTAACTTCTGGTTGAGTTTGGTGAGTGGGGGAAATGTACAGAAAACTTGCAGTTTGTAATTTTCAGAAAACAAGTTTAGCTGTACCTGAACATAATAACACCTTTGAACTTTAGAGCTAAGAAAGCCATTAAATTATATTTTCATTTACCTTGTTTTGAGTTGAATTTTCTGTGACACCAAAAAGAGTCCTGATGTAGAAAATGACCACGCACTTTAGTTCTTTTTTCAAGATAATAATTTTAACGCAAATCTGAATTTAAAAATAAATATTATCCAGTGTCGCCATTATTAAAGGCTATTCCTTATATCCTGTACTTTCTACTGTACCCCTTGAAAGAACAGTGGTAGTGATATTCTGCATAGCATAAAAGCAATTCACATGGTAATCAGCTATAAATGTAATAATAGGGTAGTCACGATTTGTGTTTTAAAACACATTCTTGCACAATTACTTCCCCCATTAAATTCATAGAGAAAGGTAAGGTTAGAAATCAAGATTGATATCACATATCTGCTAAGTGGCTGTCTGGGTAGAAAATGAAAATCGTGCAGAAATTTAAAATCCACTATTTGACTGAATTGACAAAATAGTAAAATTCCAATTGATCTAATTCCCAGTGGCTGGTGCTTTTACAATTTTTCTTCACAAAAACCATGATTTGGGAATTATGGGGCTCTCTCTAAATCATTGATCAGCTGCTCTTGTTTAAATGCCTCTATTTCAATATAATTCTTACATTTCAGCTAATTGAATTTTAGAATGCAAAGAGCATTTTAAAGAACATGACTTCAAAATTAAGAATTTAAAAAGCCAGCTCTTAACCTTGTTTTTACTTAGGAATTTAAAACCTGGTTTCTCCCAAGACATAATAAGAGGGCTTTTTGGGTTTTTTGGGTAATAGCTTTATTGAGATATGATTCACGTGCCATAAAATCCACCCTTATAAAGTATTCAGTTCATTGGCTTTCAGCATATTCACACAGTTATGCAGCCAACACCACTATCTAATTCAAAAATGTTTTAATCTCCCCATGAAGAAACCCAGTACCCATTATCAGTCACCCATCCCCTCTCACCCCGTCTCCCCGGTGGTCACTCATCGACTTTCTATTTTTATGGATTTGCCTATCTTGATATTTCCTATAAATGGAATCATGCAGTATGTGGCTTTGTGTGACTGGCTTCTTTCACTTAGCATAATGTTTTCAACTTTCGTCTACATTGTAGAACAGGGAGTCTTTGGCCTGAGCTTTCAAGGAGTCATAAGGATGTTGATACTAGGAAGATGCTGGCCTCCCTGCCTGTTTTACACATCCATTCTCCACACCATAGCCAAGGTGATTTCTTCCACCTACACTAGTTGATGGCCCTTCCATCTGCCCTCAACCTGGCACAGCAGGCTCTGTCTGGCTGCCCTGGCCTCCCTGCCTGGCTCCAATGGGCACTACTCTTCCCCTCACTCAGTCCCTGACATGCTGCCACCAGCCAAGGGCATCTACTCACGCCGTCCTCTCCACCTTCAGCTGCTCTTCTTCTGTCTTTTTTTAGTTAATTTCTCAGATTCCGTCTTCAGATCTCAACTCAAGTGTCCTTCTCTCAAGTTGAGATCATGTCCCTTAATCACTTTACTTCGTAGCATTTATTTATTCAATTTTGAATTACACCCCCATCAGTTTGACTATTACATTAATTTTTTATCTCCACTTACTAGATTGTAAACTTTCAGAGAATAGAGATGATGTCTTTGTGGCTCATTTTTATTTTTTTAATTAATTAATTAATTTATTTATTTATTTTTAAATATATGAAATTTATTGTCAAAATGGTTTCCATACAACACCCAGTGCTCATCCCAAAAGATGCCCTCTTCAATGCCCATCACCTACCCTACCCTCCCTCCCACCCCCCATCAACCCTCAGTTTGTCCTCAGTTTTTAAGAGTCTCTTATGCTTTGGCTCTCTCCCACTCTAACCTCTTTTTTTTTTTTTCTTCCCCTCCCCCATGGGTTTCTGTTAAGTTTCTCAGGATCCACATAAGAGTGAAAACATATGATATCTGTCTTTCTCTGTATGGCTTATTTCACTTAGCATCACACTCTCCAGTTCCATCTACGTTGCTACAAAGGGCCATATTTCATTCTTTCTCATTGCCACGTAGTACTCCATTGTGTATATAAACCACAATTTCTTGATCCATTCATCAGTTGATGGACATTTAGGCTTTTTCCACAATTTGGCTATTGTTGAAAGTGCTGCTATAAACATTAGGGTACAAGTGCCCCTATGCATCAGTACTCCTGTATCCCTTGGGTAAATTCCTAGCAGTGCTATTGCTGGGTCATAGGGTAGATCTATTTTTAATTTTTTGAGGAACCTCCACACTGTTTTCCAGAGAGGCTGCACCAGTTTGCATTCCCACCAACAGTGCAAGACGGTTCCCATTTCTCCACATCCTCTCCAGCATCTACAGTCTCCTGATTTGTTCATTTTAGCCACTCTGACTGGCGTGAGGTGATATCTGAGTGTGGTTTTGATTTGTATTTCCCTGATGAGGAGCGATGTTGAGCATCTTTTCATGTGCCTGTTGGCCATGTTGGATGTCTTCTTTAGAGAAGTGTCTATTCATGTTTTCTGCCCATTTCTTCACTGGATTATTTGTTTTTTGGGTGTGGAGTTTGGTGAGCTCTTTATAGATTTTGGGTACTAGTGTGGCTCATTTTTAAAAGTCCATAATTCTCAGGGCGCCTAGGTGGCTCAGTTGGTTAAGCGTCCAAATCTTGACTTGGGGTCAGGCCATGATCTCACAGTTCATGGGTTCAAGCCCTATGTCAGGCTCTGTGCTGACAGCATGGAGCCTACTTGGGATTCTCTCTCTCCCTCTCTGTCCCTCCCCTGCGCATACATCCTATCTCTCCCTCAAAATAAATAAATAAATTAAAAAAAAAAAAGTCCTTAATTCCTGGCCCACAGGAGGTGCTCCCTTTGACTCAAAGAATTTCTAAAATATTTTACCATAGTTTTCATGTTTGGTGTGTTTATGAATAGCAGAATACTTTGGTGTGTTTATGAATAGCAGAATACTTTGAATATTGGAAACTCTGTCAACCAGAGTATTGGATTGATCTTTGCCTGACCAGGCTGTGTAACACAGTTCATTCTTCATTTAATGTTGACTGCAATGGTCCGTAACAGTGAATTAGAATCACGTGGAGAGCAAATAAAAGCCACCCCCCCAAATTGTTTTGAATTGAAACAGTCCTCTCTTGGGGCACCTGGCTGGCTCAGTCAGTAGAGCACGGGACTCTTGATCTCAGGGGTGTGAGTTCAAGCTCCATGTTGGGTGTAGAGCTTAGTTAAAGAAAAAATAATAATAAAATAAAACAGTCCTCTCTCTCTCCCTCTCTCCTTCTCCTATGCTCCTTCTCTCCCTTCTTCCTTCTTCTCTCACAGCTAGAGAAGAGTATCATTCAAATTAAAATTATATTTTATATTTTTTAAAAAGAAATCTACATTTTTATAGAACAATAAATGACATGATCTCATCTTTTTACAAGGTAATTATATTAGAGAAAAACTCTTAAAAGTTTTACATACATCTGATTTAAATGCCTTTATAAACTATGGCAGATTCACTCTTACAAAAGGTAATTGATATCCTGAGGGACCAAATGAAATGTTATGGGAATTCCTGCCTTTATAGGTGTAATTAAATTCAAAATCTATATTGAACATCTGTATATACCTGTGCTTCTGAATTGGGGCTGAATTTGTCTTCTCTGTCCCTCCAGGGGATATTTGACAATGATTGTAGACATTTTGGTTGTCACAATTAGAGACTAGGAGCTACTGGCATCTATAGGTAGAGGTCAGTGATGTTTCTAGACATCCTATAATGCTCAGGACAGCTCCTACAACAAGGAATTATCAGGCCAAAGTGTCAGTAGTGCCAAGGCTGAGAAACTCCGCTCTATATAAAAAAAAGTGTTCTTGGGAATGCAAGCTGGTGCAGCCACTCTGGAAAACAGTATGGAGGTTCCTCAAAAAACGAAAAATAGAACTACCCTACGACCCAGCAATTGCACTACTAGGTATTTATCCAAGGGATACAGGTGTGCTGTTTCGAAAGGACACATGCACCCCCATGTTTATAGCAGCACCATCAACAATAGCCAAAGTATGGAAAGAGCCCAAATGTCCATCGATGGATGAATGGATAGAGAGGACGTGGTATATATATATAATGGAGTATTATTCGGCAATCAAAAGAATGAAATCTTGCCATTTGCAACTACGTGGATGGAACTGGAGGGTATTATGCTAAGTGAAATTAGTCAGTCAGAGAAAGACAAAAATCATATGACTTCACTCATATGAGGACTTTAAGAGACAAAACAGATGAACATAAGGGAAGGGAATCAAAAATAATATAAAAACAGGGAGGGGGGCAAAACAGAAGAGACTCATAAATATGGAGAACAGAGTGTTACGGGAGGGGTTGTGGGAGGGGGGATGGGCTAAATGGGTAAGGGGCATGAAGGAATCTCCTCCTGAAATCATTGTTGCACTATATTCTAACTAATTTGGATGTAAATTAAAAAAATAAAATTAAGTATTATGTTGAAAAAAAGTGTTCTGTGATGTTATTAAAATATTATTAAATGGTCAATTATCCTTTTGTTAATTAATAGTTGGTGGAAATTCTTTAATAATAAAGTACACCTTCCTTTGTTCACTCAACCAACATTTCTTTAGCACCTACTTTGTGCCAGGGATGGGGGAGACACTACAGATATATGGTTTAAGATATACAGTCAGAGAGGCAGACAGAATTTGCTATTTAATATATTTGAGGAAGTTGAAGAGATCAGTGTGCTGAGGGTGCTTGGTCACACATGTGGTCACACACATATCCCTCACGGGGGATAGAGAGGCTTCATGGAGGACATGGCCCACCTGGAAAGCATCCTGAAGGTTGATACAATTTAGGCTGAGGCAGGACATTCCTGGTAGAGGACTAGCACAGCAGAGGAAAAGAAGTGTGAACCAGAATCTGCAAGCCACTGATATTAGTAGTTTAGTGTTGAAGGCAAGGCGAGGCAAGAGATAAGGCTGAAGGGATGGGGAGGGCAGGTAATGAGGGTCAGATGTGTCGATTAGGAGCTGGAGGGAAAGGAGGCAGGGCAGGATTTTAAGCAGCAGGGCAACTTACCTAATTTGCATTTTATATAAATAAGTCTAGCTACCCTGGAAGTGATGGATTTCAGGGGTCAAGATTGGATGCCAGGGGACCAATTAATAAGTGATTGCAATGGTGCAGGTAAAAGATGATGAGTGCTTGGACTCAAGCACAGCCCAAGGAGGCTGGAAGGAGGGCTTGGATCGAGAGATATTAATGAGATAGAATCAGCCAGGTGGGGATGAAGGAGACCCCAAGGGGGGACTCCCCGTTTTCCCACCTGGATGTCTTTGGGCAGGATGGGGATAGAGAAGGAAGAGCCAGGAGAGAAAGTTGCAGCATACTAATTCTTTTGTAATATGTAAATATATATCTGTGTATGTGTGTAACCTTAACTTGATTACATCTGCAAATGTATTTCCAAATAAGGTCACATTCTCAGATTCTGGGGGCTAGGACTTCAAAGTATCTTTCTGAGGGACACTATACAACCCATAACTATATGCTTTGCTTTTAATTATTTTTAAATGTTAATAGGGTTATATTGGCTTAGGGTATGGTATCTTCATAAAATAAAGGAAATTTGGAAATTTAGACACAGACACATGAAGAAAGGAATGCTGTGTGAGGACAGAGACACACAGGGCGATGCCATGTGACAACAGAGGCAGAGACAGCAGAGAGAGCAGCGATGAGTCTACAGGCCAAAGAATGCGAAGGAGTTCCAGAAGGGACTGGAAGTGAGGAAGAGGGCAAGGAAAAGTTTCTCCCTCAGAGCCTCCAAAAAGGAACCCACCCTATAGACACCTTGATCTTGGACTCTTAGCCTTCAGAACTATGAGAGAATAAATTTCTGTGGCTTAACCGACCCGGTCTGTGGTACATACTTTGTTGTAGCAGCCCTGGGAAACTAATACACATTTCCATGGTTAGGATATTTAAAAACTAAACAAGGAAGAGAGTCAATTATTGGTGAAAACACTTTTTTCTCGCATTTCACTAGATATTTGGGAAATCTGTCTACATCAACACAGAGAGAACTACTTCTTTACTTTAAGTTGCTGCCCATTGGGAATACTAACGTTTGGCGGTTAGGGGAGAGAAGGAGAAGAAGAAATAGAGAGGTGGGCAGGAGGAGAATTGGTCCAGAGTTGCATTTCAGAAAATGAAATTTTCGAGAAGACCTAAGTGGTCAACACGGTCCAATGGCAAAATACACCCAAGAAATTCAGACTGCAGAGTATTTTGGTTATTAACCCCGTGGAAGTCTTAGTCAATCAACTTAACCTCATTTCAGCAGCACTAGAGGAGCAGAAGCTAGTATTAAGTAGAAGATCCCCGTTCTCCAGGTGTTCATTCTCTGAGACAAGACAAAATAATGGACAGGAACGATTGTGCAGAAAGATAAGTAATTGAGTGTAAGGTACAATGGTAGAATTGAGATAGGGCATAATTGATTAGAAAAGGTACAAAAAGGCTACATTAAACTTTGGCATGGCTTCAGAAGTCAATACAGGTATGTACCCACCTTGGTATCTGACTGAAGACATGTCAGGATATAAGACATTTAGGCGAGAGTATTCTACCTTTCATAAGGTCGTCTGCTGTCAGGGTCGAGACCCATGTTTTATAGTGATGTAAATAGGCCTCCTAGCATCAAGCACCTATTACCCTCTGGGTACTGTGTCCTACGGGTTTAATTCTCTAACTACTCTCTTAGGTGGGGCTTTTCAGTGTCTTCATTTTATAAATCAGGAGACTCAGGCCCACATAGGCCCACAGAGATTATTTTTTCTAAAGTCACTCAGTTGGAAAGGAGAAATGCTAGGATATGAATCCCAGCTCATGTGACTCCAGAACCCAGCCTCTAACCATTAGGCCGCAAAACATAGAAAGGAGAAAAGATGGTATTGAAGAATGAA
Source organism: Prionailurus viverrinus (assembly GCF_022837055.1). Lineage (NCBI taxonomy): Eukaryota > Metazoa > Chordata > Mammalia > Carnivora > Felidae > Prionailurus > Prionailurus viverrinus. Next base: position 28,354,394 of record NC_062562.1, on the reverse strand, counting down.
TTGCTGGAGGGGTGCCTGGGTGGCTCAGTTGGTTAAGTTTCCAAGTCCTGATTTTGGCTCAAGTCATGATCTCATGGTTTGTGAGTTTGAGCCCTGTTTCGGGCTCTGCACTGACAGTGTGATGCCTACTTGGAATTCTCTGTCTCCCTCTCTGTCTGCTACCCCCTTCAATTCACTGTAATAAAAGAGTACATTCTGAGCTGCAGCTAGTGTTTTCATAAGCAACATTTTTACGTAAGAATTTTTTGTTTTCAGTTTTCAAATAATTGTATTTTTGTTTTCAAAGCCATTCAAGTATAGCATTTTAGAGCCCCTGTGAAGCCATCATTTTGAGCATGCATAAGAATTAAAAAATTTTTTTCAATGTTTATTTATCTATTTGAGAGAAAGGAGAGAGAGAAAGAGTGTGTGCACAAGTGGGGGAGGGGCAGAGAGAGAGAGAGAGAGAGAGAGAATGAGAATCCCAAGCGGGCTCTGCAATGTTAGTGCAGATCCCAATGCGGGGCTCGAACCCTCAAAATGTGACATTGTGACCTGAGCTGAAATCAAGAATTGGACGCTTAACCAACTGAGCCACCCAGGTGCCCATAAGTAAGAATTTTTAAAAGACATTTGTATAAGGTTTCTTTACTCTGCTTGGTATATTATACGCATTTAATAAATATTATTCATTTACATTTCTGATAAGGTATAATTAATACATATATTAGCTTTAAATTAAATAGAAACATGGACTCTGTTTACACAAGGCAATTTCTAATCATTGCACTATCTAACCTAATTCTCCTTCTCTATTCCCCTTCTCTTAATTTTTGATCTTCTACTGGCCAGCAAGAGAATTAAATAAGAGAAAGAGTTATGAATGACGTTAAGAAATTATGAGCCAGTGTTGTTTGGTGCATAGTCTTTGGGGTCGCCTTTTATGGTCATCTCCAGTGCTGGCAAGTCAAAAGTGGTTTGTCTGGAAATCCCCACATCAACACAGCAGAACAAATGTATTTATTGGCAATTTTGCTGGTAGAATATTTATAAGGGAAAGTTGACTCCCAGGTGAAGAGAGCGTATTCCTATTCCCCGTAATGCATACCCATTAGTTCATTTTTCCAGTTCTTGTGAGTCACTAGATACAGCCATTATGCGAGGAATACTTCTCTCTGGATCCATGAACCCTATCATAAATAGTCGTGGTGAAAGTGTTAGATAAATCTGGGAGATAATGAAACCTGTCTTATCTACCTCACAGGTTTCTTGGGAGGACAAAATGAAATAATGAATGTGAGCGTGTTTTTAAAAAGCAAAAAGTGCTGTAAAGTTCAGGACAGTGTTTTTTGTGCCTTTCTATCACATTTATTGTTTATCAACTGTTCCCCACGTGTATGCATATGAAGAAAGCATCCCCAATCCTTGTCTTCTATCCTCAAGAAATTAGAAATGTTTTTTCTGTTCCTTTATGAAGGTAGTATCACTTAGATTTTCCTGAAATTCTCAGTTCCTCACTTATTGTTTCCAAACTGTCTAGGGTGAGTTTAAGATAAGTACATAGCTCATTCTCTGAAGCGTAGTAATCTTAGAACACATCTAAACAGCACAAATGAAAGGGCCTCTCTGGGAGTAACATCTCCAGTCCAATTTGAACATCTATGGATCAATCTGTTGATAAATTAATACTGTGATATACCAACATATTATGTCACCCACATGGATAATAACATACTCACAGTTAATTTATAAGTGTCTTCCTTTTTTTTTTTTTTCTGAAATGGAGGCCATAAAGATTTCAGACTCCCCGTTCAAATATGTCTTGTTAGTCTTTCTTCTAAGGCATCAGTAATTTTTTTGTTTTTAGCCTAGCCAGTATTTTTTTTAAACTCCAATAAATATCCATTTGTAACAGGAAAAATTGGAGAAATAATGTAATAATACATATTTGAATGTTTTTCATTTCCTAACAATGTGTAGCTTTTTATAAATAAAACCAAAGAAAGACATGAAACTAGAAATAAAATGAAAATGTAGGCTGTATATATTTGTGTCTGAATGCTACTAGGATAAGGAATGTGTCCCCAGATGAAAGCAGTGTGAGTCATTTCAACTCTAACAGCCCTATATTATCATAAAATTGCATTGATGCATTTATAAAGTCCATGAAGACTTCTGTAAGGAACTTTTGATCTTGGTAGGATCCAGGGGTAGAGATGCAGACTAAAGAGGGAATATTTGTGGTTTCTATCCAGTGGATTTTGCAACATAGTCACATTTAATTTACTAATAAAAGAAGTATCAGATTTTTAGATTAAAGTAATAAAGCTGAGATTTGAAAACAAAAATAATGACATTTTCCTGCATGGCATGTTGGAATTGAAAGGGACTTAACATCTAGTCCAGGTATAGATCTTTCTATAGCCTGCTTACGTCGCTAATTAGTCCCTGTAGTTCTTTCTGCTAAACCTCTGGGTACCCTCAGAATCCTTCTCAACACAGCCTTCTAAGCAGCCATTCCCAGGTAATTGGAGGTGACATATGAGTGAAATTCTTTATCAATCCTCCTATAGAGCATTTCAAATAATCACCTTTAATTTCCTTCAAAGATAAGTCACTGTATTTCTTGTCAACCCTTATATTCCAGACACTGAGCATGTACACAAATGGATGAGATCTGAGTGTCACCTTCAAAGAACTCATAGTTCAGAGAAGGGAAAGTGATGTTAACAGGTGATCAAATATGGTGTACTAAGAGCCAAGAGGAAGGTACGTATAGGCCATGCAGAAAGCAGCCTTATAAGGCAACCTAGGGGTGGACTTGACTTTCTTCTTAAGAAATGATGCCTGTCTTTGTCTTGAATAACAAGCAGGAGTTATCCAGGCAAAGCTGGGATGTTCTGGGACAGCAGTTTTGAAACTTTTTTGTCTCTAATCCCTTTATATCTTGAAAGTTATTGAGGATTACTCAAAAAGTAAAACATAGAATTTCTGTACGGCCCAACAATTCCACTTTCAAGCATACGTTCAAAAGAATTGAGAGTATAATCTCAAACAGATACTTGTACAACAATATTCATGGCAATGTTATTTATGGAAATGTCCATTGACAGATGAATGGATAAGCAAAGTGCGGTATATACACACGATGGAATATTAGTCTTAAAAAGGAATGAACTGGGCTCCTGGGTGGCTCAGTTGGTTAAGTGGAGGACTCTTGATTTCGGCTCAGGTCATGATTTCACGGTTCATGAGTTAAAGCCCTGCATCGGGCTCTATTCTCACAGTGCAGAGACTGCTTCAGATCCTCTGTCTCCCTCTCTCTTCCCACCCCTCTTTCAAAAATAAATATATGTCAAAAATAAAAAATAGAAAAGCAATGAACTTCTGACACCTGTACAACATGGATGAATCTCAAAAATGTTATGTTGAGTGAAATACACCGACACAAAAGGACAAATACTGTATGATTCTACCTGTAGGGGGTACCTAAGATAGGAAAATTCATAGAAACAGAAAGAAGAACAATGGTTACCAGGAGCTGGAGGGTGGTGGGAATGAGGAGTTATTACTTAATGGACACAGAAGTTATTGGCATGATGAAAAAGTTCTGGAAATTGGCCCTTTCTCTGCAACTGGTACTCTCACAACTTGCTACTTCCCATTAGAAAGTAGTTTAGAAGTTTCCTTAATATTTAAACATAGATCTGACCCAAGTTTTCTAAACCTCAACACTTTGACATTTTGAACCAGGTCGTTCTTTGCCATGGACACTGTCCTGTGCATTGTAGGATATTGAACTGTATCCCTGGCCTCCATCCACTAGAAGAGTCTCACCAGTCATGACAAGAACGTCCCCAGACATTGTCAAAATCATCCTATGGTGAGAACCATTTATCTATTCTGTGACCCAGCCATTGCACAGCTAGTTATCTGCTGAGAGAAACAAAAACACACGTCCAAAAAGAGACTTTGGGCTTACTTAAAAAGAGAGAGAGAGAGAGAGAGAGAGAGAGAGAGAGAGAGGGAGAGGCTAGTGCACAAAAGTTCGTATCATGTTTATTCTTAATAACAAGAATGGAAACAACCTGAATTCCTCTTAATAGGTAAGTGGATAAACAAATTGTAATATATTCATGTAATGGACTAATTAGTGTATTTTCTTCTCTGTTCCCACCCTTCAGCCTACATACTCCCCTGCCTACATGAAATCTCCTTGAGAAAAGATACGACTTAATTTGTTCATCACTATATGCCTGGTGCCAGCAGTGCCTGGAACATAGTAGACACTTACTAATTACTTAACTGAATGAACAAATGTAAACTGCGGCCGATCTTACGGCTTTAGTTAATCAGTCTCCTTCAGGCCTTTACATGTATTTCTCTATCTCCTAGAACAGTAGCTCAGAAAATCGGCAGACCGCTGGCAATTCATAAGGTCAAAAGAATTTTCATTATAATACTAAAACGCTATTTGCTTACTTCACAGTATTGACATTTGCACTAATGGTGCAAAAGCAAGAGTGGGTAAAACTGTCGGTGCCTTAGCATGAATCAAGGAAGCGGCCCCAAGCTCTCCTTGATAACTGTATTCCTCACTGCCATACAATCACAGTTAAAGAAGAAGGAGAAGAAGGAGCGCCTGGGTGGCTCAGTTGGTTAAGCGTCCAACTTCAGCTCAGGTCATGGTCTCATGGTCCATGAGTTTGAGCCCCGCGTTGGGCTCTGTGCTGACAGCTCAGAGCCTGGAGCCTGCTTCAGATTCCGTGTCTCCCTCTCTGTCTGCCCCTCCCCTGCTCACACTCTGTCTGTCTCCCACTCAAAAATAAATGCACATTTAAAAAAATTAAAAAGAAGAAAAAACAGCTTCATGTAAGAATGTGTTTTTGGAGGGTGCCTGGGTGGCCCAGTCAGTTAAGTGTCCAACTCTCGATTTCGGCTCAGTTCATGATCTCAAAGTTTGTAAGTTTGAGCCCCACATAGGCCTCTGTGTTGACAGCATGGAGTCTGCTTAGGATTTTCTCTCTCTCTTTCCCTTCCCTGCTGTGCTCTCTCTCTCTCTCTCAAAATAAATAAACTTAAAAGAGTTAAAAACAGACTGTTTTTTTAAAAAAGTATAAATAGTTTTTATTACATCTCCACTCACGAATACAAGTCTTTTTAATATTCTGTGTGACAAAACTGGGAACTTTGCATAAAGTACTTATTTATGCTGCATAACAAGGTTCATTGGCTGTGTGTAGGCTGGGGAACACTTGGGTGATGGTTTGAGTTGCAAGCTGAACTATTAGCTGTTTTTGTCATGGAACAAACTGTGGTTGGTTAGACTTAGGTGTTTGGCAGACATTTTAACAAAAATTTTCTTAAGAATGAACAATGTGAGCCCGTCTTTTCCAAAACAACGGATACATTTGTTGCCAATAATAAAACTTGAGTTTTCAAGCAAAAAATTAGAATATTGGGAAAAACTCCCTTTTGATTAATGATTCTTAAATCTGCCTAAGAAATCTTTGCCTACCTGAAAACTTTGTGAAGGTGTTCTACATTTTTTCCTAGAAATACAAAATTTAGTTTTATGGTTAGGCGTGTGTTTCATTTCAAGTAAACTTTTATGTATAACGTGACATTGAGATTGTGTTCCATCTTTCTTTACACAATGTACATTTGACTCACATCATTTGTTGAAAAAAAAAAACCCGTTCTTTCTCCATTGAATAATCTTGCAGCTTTTGTCTTTTTTTAAAAAGTTTGTTTATTTTTGAGAGAGAGACAGAGAGCAAGCAGGGGAGGGGCAGAGAGGGAGAGAGGGAGAGAGAATCCAAGCAGGCTTTGCACTGTCAGCATGGAGCCCAACACAGGGCTTGAACTCACGAACCTCGAGATCATGACCTGAGCGGAAATCAAGCGTTGGATGCTTAACCGACTGAGCCATCCAGGTGCCCAAAACTTTTGTCTTAATTACTGTACATTTAGAGTAAGTCTTGAAATCAAGTGATGAGTCTTTCAATTTTGCTTTTTAAATTTTTGGTGGTTTTGGTATTCCTAACCCCTTTGAAATTCCAAATAAATTTTAGAATTACTATGTCAGTTTCTGCAAGAAAAATCCCGAGGAGATTCTGTCTGGGAATGTTGAATCTGCAGCTCTGTTTGAAGAGAACTGACATTTTAATAATATTGAATCTTCTAATCATGCTGTGCCTCTTCATTTATTTGTGACTTCCTTAATTTCTCTTGGCAGTGTTGTGTTGTTTTCAGGCACAAGTTGTACAGTTTTCCTCCTTAAGCTCATTCCTAAGTGTTTATGTTTTTTTTATGCTATTAGAAATGGTATTTTAAGTTTTAATTTTCTGATTGCTGCTATTATAGAGAAATACAAACTGGTTTTTGTATATTGACCGCATATCCTGTAATCTTGCTAAATTCACTTATTAATTCTACTATTTCTAAAAGAATAGATTGTTTTTGATTTTCTATGTAGAAAGGCAAGTCATTTGTGAATAAATACTATTTTACTTTTGTGCTTTACATTTGCGCTTACTTATTGGGCTATTTAAATTTTTATTTTCTCCTCTATTAACTTTTTATAACTTGTGTTCTTAAAACAATTGTTTGTTTCCTATAACTTGTCAATATTATGGGCATAAAGTTGCTAGTGACATATCCTCATTATCCTCTTAAAGTTTATAGGATCTGTGTGATACTTTTCTTTTATTCCTGATATTCATGATTTCTGGGCTTTTTTTCTTTTTTGGTCTTTTATTTACATTCTTAAGATGGAATTTTCTCTTTTTTTAACATTCTTTTTTTTTTTTAACTTTTGTTCATTTTTGAGAGACAGAGAGAGAGCATGAGCAGGGGAGGGGCAGAGAGAGAGGGAGACACAGAATCCGAAGCAGGCTCCAGGCTCTGAGCTGTCAGCACCAAGCTGGACGTGGGGCTTGATCCCACGAACTACAAGATCATGACCCGAGCCGAAGTTGCACGCTTAGCCGACTGAGCCACCCAGGTGCCCCACTTTTTTTACATTCTTAAGATGGAAACTTAGGATGGAACTGGAAGGTATTATGCTAAGTGAAATAAGTCAGTCAGAGAAAGACAGATACCATATGTTTTCACTTACAGGTGGATCTTGAGAAACTTAACAGAAGACCCGTGGGGGAGGGGAAGGAGGAAAAAAAAAAAGTTACAGAGATGGAGGGAGGAAACCATAAGAGACTCTTGGGTCCTGAGAACAAGGTTGTTGTTGGGGGTTGGGGAGAGAGGAAAGTGGGTGATGGTCATTGAGGAGGGCACCTGTTGGGATGAACACTGGGTGTTGTATGGAAACCAATCTGTCAATAAATTATATTAAAAAAAAAGATGGCAACTTAAATCTTTGATTTTAGACTTTTTTTATTAATATCACCTAAAGCTTTAAATTTCCTTCTCAGCATTGCTTTAGCTGGATCCCCCAAATTTTCATGTTTTAATTATATTTCGGGTTTAAATATTTTCTAATTTTCCCTAGTGATATCTTCTTTGACCCACGGGTTGTATGGTTTAGTTTACAAATCTTTGCTCTTTTATGTTCTATGGTAGAGCTGGCACGGTCTGTTGGTAGGCCGGATGTGGGGTACAAGAGAAAGGCAATAAGGCTGACTCCAATGGCTGTGGCCTAGGCATCTATGTGAATTGGTGCTGTGGTGTGCCATGGTGGGCAACACTTGGGTAGTAGCATGTTGAGTATAAGAAATCAAGAAATTAGGTCTGTACATGGAAGTCATATTGCTGAATGCATTATGAGAGTCAAGCGTCGGCTCTCTGGCATCATAAAAGAAATGTGTTGCTCTAATGTTTTCATGCTCGAGTATACATACGAAGTGGAAAAATTAGAGTGCAAATAAGGAAGTGCTCCCTAAATAGAGCACCACCGGAAGAGAGCTCATCATGTGGTCCTCTGACTTCTGTTTGATTACAAGTGCAAGAGTTGGGCATGTAAAAAACACGAGCGATGTGATTCACTGTCCAATTAAGTGTTATAGGTTTGCTTGAAGAGGAAATTAAGGGTATGTGGCATATGTTGTCAGTTATGTTAAAGGTCAGTGGTGAAACCATGCTTCCCTACAAATGGCCATCATATGGTTCTGTTACTGGACCAGCATCAGAAAAACAAAATGTGACCAAAATAGAAATAGTTGAAGTAGTCATAGATGTGGGTAGTTCTCGTCTCCAAGATGTGATGATGGTCTTTATATGGAAAAATCTAGTAGCTTGTGGCTCAGTTCAACCATTTGACTATTAGAAAGTATGTGAGATAAGATGACACTCTTGAACATCTTGTTATCTTTTGGAAGTGGGTACAAGACTAATTAAAATATTTTTAAACTTTAATTAGTTTATTGAATTTTTGCCACTGGTCTAGAAAAAGTGGGATACAGGGGTGTCTGGGTGACTCAGTTGGTTAAGTGTCTACCTCTTGACTTCAGCTCAGGTCATGCTCTCACGGTTCATGAGTTCGAGCCCCACGTTTGCTCTGCATTGACAGTGTGGAGCCTGTTTGGGATTCTGTCTTTCCCTTCTCTCTTTTGAGTTGTTCTCTCTCTCTCTCTCTCTCTCTCTCTCTCTCTCTCTCTCAAAATAAGTAAATAAGAACTTAAAAAAAGAAAAATGGAAAACAGTGAAAATCTCCTTTTCACCCATTTCACACATGAACTCAGTTTGCTCCCACCATGCTCACCAAAAAACACAATTTTTCAGCTATCATTATAGAGTTTTTATATGCACATACAAGAAAATATTAATATGTACTTATTTTCTTTCCTTTTAATACAGTAATAGTATATTATGTGTAATTTTCTATGCCTTCTTTATCACTTAAAAGATGTATTCTGGAATTTTTTCCAGTTGTGTACTATGCTCATCTATAGATATAGCACATACCATAATCTCTATAATGAATCCTCTGATGGGCGTTTAGATTTTAAAAATATTTTGCTGTTAAAATTAATGCTGTAGTGAATAACCCTGCACCTCAATCATTTATCTGCAGGAAAAATTCCTACAAGTGGAACTGGTAGATGAAACAGTGTTTGCATTTGTAAGGTGTTAGATATTGCTAAATTGTCCTCTAAGGTCAGGCCTAGATACTCCAAAAGTATTAATTTCTCAAGTCCTATGCAGTGTCCAACTTGCTACGAGAGCTTTTCTTCTTTGGACTACAAGAAGGAAGAAGAGAGATAGCATTTTTTGAGACTTTTTTAATAAGCAATTTAGAATTCTTAATGAAGCAAAAAAAAAAGTGCAAAAGAAAAGCAAAATCATTGAAGGTCCTACCATGTATCAGGTGTTATTCCTGGTTACTTATACAGATGAATCCTCATCACCACTCTGTGGCATTGGTTTCATTTTTCTTATTCAAAGATGAAACACTAAAGTCCAGAAAGTTTAAATATTTCACCCCAAGTTGTGCTAATGGTTGTTCAACAGAATCCAGAAGCTTTTTTGTCTCTCTTAAGAGGATGTGCCTATGACTGGGGAGATTCTATTTTTTATCACGATCAAACTCTATATGCCCTTTGATGGTAAATCTATCTCCTCCTTGATTCTTGTGTTAGCATGAACTGCTAGGAAAATATATGCTGGCCATTGAGCTCTGATTCAACTATGAAATTCACTGTCAGAAGATGTCACAGAGTTAAACTCTCTAGGATAGATTTTTTTTTCATAGTTCTGTAGAAGAGCTTCTCTAATAATAGCACTTTCAGTTACATAATCTAAGATAAGGCAATCAGATCTTTTGCTTAGGGATATAAATTAATTGCTGGCAGAAGCCAGTCAAGAGAAAGAAGATACGTTTAGACTAGAGTCCAGTGACCAAGGAGTCTTAATTCAGGCAGACCACTGATTTCTAGGTGACCTGGGGCAAGATATTTAACTGTTACTGTTTTAGCACCCTCTGTAAAAAGGGGGATCATTATTGATAACAATCACTAACAATGTACTTGGCATAAAATTAGCCATGATTTGTGATGCAGCATAAAATGAGAACTGGGTAAGAGAACACTAGTTGTGTGTGACTTTGAGAACTTTATTAATTTTTCTAAGCCTTCTTTTCTTCATATGAAAATGGGTATATTAGTAATACCTACCTTCTAGGGTTGTTATAAATATTAAATGAGGTCATGTGGATCTAAGATTTAGCAGAGGTCCTGGAACATAATAAGTACACGTTGAATGGTAGCTGCTATTATTATTATTATTATTATTACTATTATTTCATGTTACTGCTTATTTCTACCCTGGGATCTCTTTAGCACTGGCTGTTGGGGCTGATACTATACTGTGTGAACCAACTTTGTGTGCTTAATATGACTGTATGCTCAGCTAAATCAAAACATAGAGGTAGAGCTCTACCTGACCTTGTAGGCGATTAGCTTTTGCCTTTTCATGCGTGAGATTTGATTATCTTTATCATTGTCTTAGCTTGTGTTGCCTACATATCATAAAATTATCCCAACCTTTTAATATCCTGTCACAAACATTTATCTTTTTGACCTTCAGTGGAATTGTGGTAAGATTGCCTGCTCTCGAATACATCTATCTATCCCATGTAATGTGAAATTACTAGGGTTTAAATTTAGTACTTACAACATGGTCACTTGGATGCCATGAGTTTTGATTCATCCTTGCCACTAGATGGCATCATAATAGAACACATCCATTATAGTTCTTTTCCTGTCTAGCAAAACATGCCATAGAAATTGAAGCTATGGAGTAGCCTTCATATGTGAAACCAAAGTTGAGAGCTTTGAAACAGGGACATTTTATAAGTGGAGGAATTTAGTGTTTGAGCACTATATGATTGGGGTTCCTCCAAAATGATACCCTGAGACAAAGACTTGTGTGCATGTTTCTTTGAGAGGTGACGTTGGGACAGGAATGAGGGAGCAGGAAGAACGAGATTAAAAATGCAAAAAAGGAGAAGCATAAGGGTGATGTTTCATGGCTGCCATTGTGGGCAACAAAGCTTAATTCTACTGAAACATCCTAAGACACACATAGAATGCCTCCCAGAATTTTTTTTTAAATGTTTATTTATTTTTGAGAGAGAGAGAGAGAGAGACAAAGAGACAAAGTGCAAGTGGGGGGAGTGCAGAGAGAGAGGGAGACACAGAATCTGAAGCAGGCTCCAGGCTCTGAGCTGTCAGCACAGAGCCCGATGTGGGGCTTGAAGCCACGGACTATGGGATCATGACCTGAGCCAAAGTTGGACACTCAACCGACTGAGCCATTCAGGCGTGCCCCCAGAATTTTTTATACACAATGATCAGGAGGCAGGAATGTTTATCCATTAACTCTTGTTCATTGGACAATGAACAAGATTGCTCCCTGCTCCTCCCCTCCACATACATAAGAGCCAAGAAAACTCACTGGCATCCAAGACAGGCTTGGGGAAGAAATGAGAGATACTATGTGGGCTACAGGTGGGATGCTGTCAGGTGAAACAAATCCAAGTTTGCATGGAATTGTCTATTCCAACCTGTTTAAAATCAGATGTAAGGCTAGACGGATGTGACTCAGGGCACCAGATGTGTCTGCTGGAGCTACCTAATAAATCATGTACTCTGTAAATTCTTCCATTTGAAATAAACAAAGAATCCTAATGAACCATCTGCAACTTGAAATCCTTGGGGGCTACCCAGTAGGTATTCTGGCAAACGTTTAGTGAATAGAAATATTAACGATTATGAAATTCACAGGAAGATATCTTGCCCTTTGTAGCTTGGTATGAAAGGCCTAAATCTTTCTCTTTTTATAATTTTTAAATCTTGCCTGTACATAACCCAATATGGAAGGATTCCCAAACCTTTTATACTCGTGTACTAGGACATAGGAGCCGGAAGAGTTTGCTAATAGGAAAATACTGGGTGGGATAGTTTGTAGAGATGGAATTGTATTGGTGTAGGCATCAGGAGAGTTCAGGATCTATCTATAATGTTGGATAAATGATTCAGGTCACCCTAAATTAACTTTTGGAACCTCAATGCCCTTTTGTGTAAAGAGCAAGTATGGCTGAGTTCAGTCATCTTAAGGTTTCGTCTAGTACTCAGAGGCTATGAAAATTATACATATAGAAAAGCAGTTGACTTTGGTCAACTGTTGGTTAAATGTCCAACTTCGGCTCAGGTCATGATCTCACGGTCTGAGTTCAAGCCCCATGTTGGGCTCTGTGCTGACAGCTCAGAGCCTGAAGCCTGCTTAGGATTCTGTGTCTCCCTCTCTCTCTTCACCTCCCCCACTTGGACTTTCTCTCTCTCTCTTTCAAACATAAACAAACATTAAACTTTTTTTTAAATGAACACATTGTGTTCATATATGTATTTCTGTTTTCACACATGATATTATAAGTTTATAGACATTGGAACTGATTACCCACTTAAACATGTGGAAATATCCTTAATCTTTATAAATATAAACTTCTTTTTTTGATTCCAGAATGATGCATCAGATATTCAAGTAAACACAAGAGTACTAATTCTAAGACCTGCAGAAATAATATATATGAACTCTGTGTGTGTGTGTGTGTGTGTGTGTGTGTGTGTTTTAATGGTGGGAGTAGAGTTTATTAAGCTGTGCGTTAGTATAAGCACTGAGGCTTGCCCATGGTGCTCTTAATGTATAAAACCCAGAGATCATGCCAATTCTTCTTGAGCAATGACACCAGGGAAATGACAGCTAAGTGGACACAAGTCCATGATCTATCATCTTCACGTGGCCAATGGCCACTATTAGGCACAACACGTTTTTTGTCTGGAATTTGATCATGGACTTCACTTCATCAACTTTGGCCACATGTTCTCATTGTGGGTCAGTAAGGAAGGGAATTTGCCAGTCTTACTCAGGCCTGGGCCCAGGATTCATGGGATCTTCTTCATCAAAGATTCCAAAGCAAAAAGACATCCTACTTCTTGGCCACGTTCTTGATGAATTTCTTATTCTTGCTGAGTTTCTTTTTCTTCAGTGCTTCAGTGTCCACATGGGAGAAATCCACAGTTGTGGCCTCATCATAGCGCTGTTGCTCCCCCCACAACACACACAGAAAAGTCGGTGTGGACTTAAGCCTGACGGTGCCCAAGTAACATCATCCTTCTGAGGACTATAGTTCTTCAAGTTGATCTGTAGCTCCATGGTGTCCAAAAACTTCTGTTGCTTCCACTGGTTCCTGTGCAGGACTGCCTCCACTGCCTTGTAGAGGTGTCACAGGAGACTTTGCATGTCACAGTGACTGCAAAAGAGCAGAATCTCTCTCTCTCTCTCTCTCTCTCTCTCTCTCTCTTTATTTATTTCATTCTTTCAAAAAATTTTTTTTAGTGTGTATTTGTTTTTGAGACATAGCTAGAGACAGAGTGTGAGTGGAGGAGGGGCAGAGAGAGGGAGACACAGAATTCGAAGCAGGCTCCAGGCTCTGAGCTGTCAGCACAGAACCCGATGGGGGGACTCAAACTAATGAACTCTGAGATCATAACCTGAGCAGGAGTTGGATGCTTAACTGACTGAGCCACCCAGGGGCCCCATCATTTGGCATTCTTTTATAAGTAATTAATGCTTATTTATTGGGGACCAGAAGAAAGATAAAATCACCTTTAGAGGTAAAATAATCATGTCATTTACTGCACATACTGAACTCTTGAGAGTGAAAGGGGGCACTATTGGGTATTATTCTAGAATAAGAGCTGCAAATCAGAAGCATCTTAGATATTAAAGTGGGATATATTATCCCTCCACTTACAGGTTGATTTCAACTTTGTTAGTGGTTGAGCAAGTAGTAAGGTAAATTAAAGCCAAATTCTCCAGTATTAGATTAATCTCCCCACTGAGAAAACTATAAAATCTCAGTAAAATTCAAAATAATAGCTGTTCAAAGCCATCAGATAGTAATTGAGGTGTCCAAAACTTGAAGCGCCAGCATCTCAAGAAGATGGGGAAAAGCATAAGGTGAGTCCTACATTTATGGGTGCTTTTGCTTTTGGAATATTTGTTAATTTCCCTGTGGGGCATAGAGACTGAAGAGAAAGCAGAGGTCTAAAGCTTGCAACTCTATCACTAGGATGGGGAACCACGAATTTAACTTCAGGACTATTAACATAGCCAAGCACTTATGGAGCCAAGATCCTGAAGAAACTAATTTCAGAGAAGCAATCTGGCATTCTCTATATAATTTCCACTCAAATGAAGTGAAAGGTGGGGGCGCCTGGGTGGCTCAGTCGGTTAAGCGTCTGACTTCAGCTCAGGTCATGATCTCGCAGTTTGTGAGTTCGAGCCCCATGTTGTGCTCTGTGCTGACAGCTCAGAGACTGGAGCCTGCTTCAGATTCTGTGTCTCCTCCTCTCTCTGTGCCTCCTACGCTTATGCTCTGTCTCTCAATAATAACAATTAAACATTAAAATTTTTTTTTAAATGAAGGGAAATGTGAAACAAATCTACATTTGCATTGAATTGTCAATTCTAAACTAAAATCAGACATAAGGCTAATTCCTAAGCTGAGGATGAGTGGAGTGAGAGCCTAAGAAACCCAGAAAAAATTAGTTGCTAAGAAGTTAAAGGGCTAATCATAGCTTTTGGCAGCCTCACATTGCTAAAGAGAGATAAAAATCATAATTTAGAACCTACCCAGGAGAAGAGATCTCAGTAAATTCCCCAGGTTTTAAAAATAGTCTTCTGAAGTGTCATGGCTGGTGATAGGGATAAATCAGTAATAGATTAGCCCTCACAAAGTCTTAAAACTAGCCTCCAGTTATTTCAGTTTTTAATTGGATCAAAATTTCCTGCCTGTCAGGCAAAGAAGATAAAATATACTCTAGAGACCTACACCATAGGTATCATTCATGCATGATGTCAACATTCAGTCCAAAATTACCAGCTATGCCAGGAAACAGGACCAAATGACAAAAACTAAGACGAAGAAGAAAACTGACATTAGAAATAGGTGTATAAGCAATGCAATATTGGCATTAACAGAAATATAATTTTAAAATAACATGATTCATATGTTAAATAAAGCAGATAATACAATAGAGAATGTCACCATAAAACTAAAATCTAAAAGTATAACCAAATAGAAGTTCTAAAGCAGAAAGAATTAAGAAGTCAAAAGATGAGTTTAACTGCAGATGAGACACTTCAAAATAGAGAATTAGTGAGCCAAAAGTAGGTAAGTAGAAAATATCACTTGAAGTGCAGAGAGGAAAAATAAATAGAAAATAAAGATAAGAGCATAAGGCTCATACAAGACTTTGTGAAAATATTTAGTAATGTGTAACTGAAATTCCAGAAGGGTAGGAGAGGGAAAATGGAGCAGAAGAAATATTGAAGATACGCGGGCCAAATAATTTCCAAAACTAATGAAAGATATCAAACTGCAGATTCATGAAGCCCTATGAACCTCACGTAGAATAAATACAAAATATCACTGCAAAAAAATGACACCTATGAAGAGAAAATCTAAGTCGTACTTGGAGAAAAAAAGGTGAATGTCCTTTAAAAGAGTAACAATAAGCTGACAGTTGACCTTTTAAATGAAATAATGAGGGGCACCTAGGTGGGGTCAGTTCAGCTGCTGACTTGGTTTTGGCTCAGGCCATGATCTCAGTGTCATGAGATTGAGCCCCATGCTCAGCTAGGAGCCTGTTGGAGATTCTCTCTCCCTCTCTCCTGCCCCTGCTCCACTTGTTCTCTCTCTCTTGTTTAAAAAAAAAAAGAAATGATGAAAGCTAGCAGATAATAAGTGATATATATAAGCACCTGAAAGAAAATAATTACCAAAGAAGAATTCTACGCCTGGTGAAAACAACCTTTCAAAAATCAAGGTGAGGGGGTGCCTGACTGGCTCAGTCGGTTAAGTGTCTGACTTCAGCTCAAGTCATGATCTCACAATTCAGGGGTTTGAGCCCTACATTAGGCTCAGAACCTGGAGTCGGCTCCAGATTCTGTGTTCCTCCCTCTCTTCCCCTCCCCCACTCATGCCCCTCTGTCTGTCTCTCTCACAAAAATAAAATAAACATTAAAAATCCAGGTGAAATAAAGGAACTTTGATTCAAATAAGGAGAGAAATCATTGTTGGAAAATCCACACAAAAATAGGCACTAAGGGAAATTTTTCAGGAGAAAGTTAATGATCTTAGCTAGAAGCATGGAAATTCAGGAAGGAATGAAGAGCAGAAAAGATAAATATATGAAAAACTCAAAATAAATATTGACTCTTTAAGACAACAATAATAAGGTCTAGTGGGTTTAAACAATATGAAGAATTAAAGTACATGACAGGTACACCTGGGTAGCTCAGTGGGTGAAGCATCAGACTTTAGCTCAGGTCATGATCTGATGGTTTTGTGAGTTCAAGCCCTACATCAGGCTCTGTGCACTGACTGCTCAGAGACTGCTTGGGATTCTCTCTCTCTCTGCCCCTTCCCCACTTGTATTCTCTCTGTCTCTCTCAAAATAAATAAATACTAAAAAATTTAAGAATACATGACAACAGGGGCGCCTGGGTGGCTCAGTCGGTTAAGTGTTCGACTTCAGCTCAAGTCATGATCTCACAGTCCGTGAGTTCAAGCCCCATGTCAGGCTGTGTGCTGACAGCTCAGAGCCTGGAGCCTGCTTCTGATTCTGTGTCTCCCTCTCTCTCTGACCCTCCCCTGTTCGTGCTGTCTCTCTCTGCCTCAAAAATAAATAAACATTAAAAAAATTTTTTTTTAAAAAAAGAATACATAAAAATAGCACAAAAGGCAGGGAAGGAGTAATTGGAGTTAAGCTGTGAGATTCTTGCATTATCTGGGAAGAAGTACAATTACTAACTTAAGATAAATTGTTAAGTTCTGGATGTATGTTACAATAACTAAGGTAAATCCTAAATGAACAAAAAATAATCTATAACTAACAATCTAATATAAAGGAGAAAATGGAACGGTAAAATAATTGATTAATCAAACAGAATGCAAGAAAGGAGAAAAAAGGAACACAAGAAGATAGGATAAATGGAAAACAAATAGTAATGTGGTAGATTTAAATTCAAATATATTAGTACAGATAGACCCTGATTTATAATGGTTTGACTTAGGATTTTTGGACTTTGTGATAGTGTGAAAGCAATGCATATTCACTAGAAGTCATACTTCCAGTTCTGAATTTTGATGTTTTCCCAGGCTAGTGATATGCAGTATGAAGCTCTCTTGTGTTGCTGAGCAGTGGCAATCCCAGCTCCCGGTTAGCCACACAATCACAAAGGTAAACAAACAATATACTTACAACCATTCTGTACTCATACAACCATTCTGTTTTTCACTTTCAGTGCGGTATTAATAAGTTATATGAGTTATTCAACACTTTATTACAGACTAGGCTTTGTGTTGGATGATTTTTGTCCAACTGTAGGCTAATGTAAATGTTCTGAACACGTTTAGGGTGGGTTAGGCTAAGCTATGATGTTCAATAGGTTAGGAGCATGAAATGCATTTTCAGCTTAGGATATTTTCAACTTATGATGGGTTTATCAGGATGCAACCCCATCGTAAGTTCGAGGAAGATCTGTAATTACATTAAATGTGAATGGATAAAACATTCCTATGAAAAATATGGATTATCAGACTAGGGGCACCTGGCTGGCTCAGTCACTTAAGCGTCCAACTCTTGGTTTCTGCTCAGATCATGATCTCATGGTTCCCGGGTTCGAGTCCTGTGTTGGGTTCTGCTCTGACAGTGCAGAGCCTGCTTGGGATTCTCTTTCTCTCTCTCTCTGTGTCTGCCTTATTCCCTTATTCCCACTTGCACTCCTTCCTCCTTGCCCTTCTCTCTCAAAAGTAAATAAATAAACATTATAAAAAAAGAAGAAAAGCAAGGATCGTTGATCTGGATTGAAAAATCAACTATATACTGCTTATAAGAGATGTGCTTTAAACATACAGACACAGAGAAGTTGAAATGAAAAACAGGGAAAATGATACAGCATGCAAACACTAACCACGGAAAGGTGTTTTTCTGTACCAGTAGTAGACAAATTTTGCTGCAAGAGCTATTACTAGAGATGAAGAGTTATTTTGTAATGATGATTAATGGGAGGAAGATATAACAATCTTAAATTTGTCTGTGTCTAATGACATAGACTCCAACATAGTAAAACAAAATGTGATGTAAATAAAAGGAGAAACAGATAAATACATAATCATCATAGTGAGTGATTTTATCACCTCTCAGACAAAACATTTAGTAGATATATAGAATATGTGAACAATGCAATTAACAAACTTGCCTGTGTGTGTGTGTGTGTGTGTGTGTGTGTGTGTTGCATAACACTGCACCCAACAAAAGCAAACCATATCCATCCCTTTTAAGGTACACATGGAACAATTACTAAAACAAACCATTCTCTGAGTCATAAAGCAAGTGTTGATAAATGTCAGATTATCCTTTCCAAAACCCACAATCTCTATCCAATCAAAAGAAAACCATCAGACAAATTCAAATTGAGGGATATTCTACAAAATACCTCTCTGATATGTCTCAAAACTGTTAAGGTCATGAAAAACAAGAAAAGACTGAGAAACTCTTACAGACCGGAGGAGACTAATGAGACATAATGATTAAATGCAATATGCTAGACTGGTTTAGATTATGGAAGAGTAAAAGAACAGTATAGTGGAAAAAGTGGAGATATCCAAAAAAATCCTGAAGTTTAGTTAATAATAATGTCCCAATGTGGGTATCTAAGCTTTAACAAATGCACTAAGGTAATGTAAGATGTTAACACCCGTGAAAGTAGGCGAGGGGTACATTGGAAGTCATCTATTATCTTTACAACTTTTCTGTAAATCTAAAATTATCACCCCAAATTATTAAAAATAACAAACAAATATGGGTAACTCAAAAGAAAAATTGGCAAAACTTGAGGAACTTAAAAGAAAGGTATGCAAATGTCCAATACAGACAAGAAAAGATGGTCAGTTTAATCAGTCATGAGAAAAATGCAAATTAAAACCTCAGTGCATTATCACTGCACATCCTCCAACATCACCAAAATGACAAGACAGAGAATATCCAAATTGGTGAGTATGTTGAGTGATGGAGGTCTACACACTGCTGGGGGGGAATGTAAACTGGTAAAAATCATTATTTTTGGCATGTTGAAACTAAACATATGCCTACCCTACCGACCAGCAATCCTGTTCTACATACACATGTGTGCTAAAAAAAATATGGACCAGACTGTTCAGAGTCACTGTATTCATAGTAGCCCCCAAGACAAATGTCCATAGATTGATAAATAATTTGTGATGCATGCACATAGTGGAATACAATATATTCATGAAAAAAGGAACTACTGTTACAAACAAAAATATAGATGAATCTCACAGACTTAATACTGAAGGGAAAGTCCATACTTCGTGATTCCATTTTATTATTTTGTTTTTTTTTAATGTTTATTTATTTATTTTGAGAGAGAGAGGGAGAGAGAGAAGGAGAGCATGCAAGCAGGGAAGGAGGGACAGAATGAGAGAGAGAGAGAGAGAGAGAGAGAGATCCCAAGCAGAGGGATCAATCCCAAGACCTGATCATGACCTGAGCTGAAATCAAGAGTCCAAGGCTCAACTGACTGAGCCACCCAGGTGCCCCCTTCATGATTCCATTTATTTGAAGTTCAAAAGTAGATGAAATTAATCAGTGGTGATGGAGGTCACAGTAATGGTTACCTGTGGGGGAGGTAATGACTGAGGGGGCAAGAGGGAGCCTTCTGCAGTGCTGGTGGTGTTCTAAATCTCAGTCTCACTGGTGGTTACAGGAATGTATTCCCTTGGTCAAAGTTCACTGAGTAGTGTCCTTAAGATTTGTGTACTTAACTGTGTGAATAGTATATATCAATAAAAAAAAAGACAAATCCCCTGGAAACCTGAGTTTCAATATTAAAACATATTTTTACCATACTTTGTAATACAAACTATGGCATAATGTTTGAGGCAAAGATTCTATGAAGTTTAGAAGCGGAAAACCCATATTATTCAAAGATAATGGAAGGAAATAGTATAGTATCAACTCTTGGGTGCATGTGTGTACCCTTTAAAAATCAAACAGATACGCAGAATGCTGTTAGTAGAAAACATGTGCACGATACTTTGATAACGAATTAATTGATCTTCTGTGCTTTGGGATTTATTTTATTCACCACCTAAACAGATCCAAGGAGACCATTTTCAATTGTTGTACCAACTAAGGCCAAATTAGGCAACAGACTCTCCTAATGTTCCAATATTTTCAAGTGTAGAGAGAACTGTTTGAATGCCAAACACTGCGCTTACAAAATTTGGGGACCTCATGATCAAAGCAAGTTAAGATTAATATTCATGAAAGATTTAATGAAGAGAAAACACGAAGTTGAGTCAATATCCCTGCGAGGAGATTGAGAAATGAAGAGAACATTACAGCAGGAGGTTTTAGAGCTTTGGGGCTTCCTCTTTTAAAATAATAATTTAATATCAGCGAGCTACAGTGCTTGAGCATTTACTTTGTGTTGGGCAGTGTGGTAAGTTTCTCTCTCCACACACACACACACACACACACACACACACACACACATAAAATCTACTTTAAAAAATTCTCACAACTCTGAAAGATACTCTTGCTATCTTTCCATTTCACAAATGAAGAAACTGAGGCTTAGAGAGATTAAGTTGCTTGACGAAGGACACCCTGTTCATAAGTGGCAGGGACATGCTGCAAACTGGTATGGTGGGCTCTTGAGCCCAGGCTCCTGTCGACTGTTGTTCATGGCAGTACCTCTCATGGCCTGGGTCATGTGCCACCCAGGGGATGAAGTCCCAGGGAAACTTGTCAAGTAGAGATTCCCAGATGCCCAGAGTGTGCAGAATCTCTGAAATGGGAGGCTGTGAGTCTCAATTTTTCTTAAGAGACCTCACTTTCAGCACCACTTCCCTTTGCTCTAATGACCATGAATAGAAGTGCAAATTTGATCCAAATCTCACCTATCCAGTTTACATACTTACCAAATAATAGAAGGGGATAATGCTCTTTGAGTATGTACATACTGTTGTTGTCTCATACAATCCCTTTTCCATTTACTATGATTTCATCTGAGATTTTTAAGGGAATGGATACAATTTCCAATCTCTAGCTGTTTATGTGTTGAATATACACAAAAGGAACTTTGAGTGTGTTTAAATGAATGTTTATGAGTCCCAAGAAGAGTATATGCTTATTGATTCTTTGCACTACATTCTAAATGTTAAGTTGAAGCAATAAATTCATCAGAAGGAATATTACCCTGCCTACACAGTTTTCTATATTGGACCCCTAGAGACTGGTGGAAATACCAAATAATAGCATGGCATGTGTTTCTTTTTCAGTAGAAGATACAAGACAAAAAGTGATGCTGGAAGTGATTGCATAATATGTAACAGCTTTTCAGTCTTTTTTTTTTAATGCTTATTTATTTAATTTTTGATAGCACAAGCAGGGGAGGGACAGAGAGAGAGAGGGAGACACAGAATCCGAAGCAGGCTCCAGGCTCCGAGCTGTCAGCCCAGAGCCCAACATGGGGCTCGAACTCACAAACCATGAGATCATGACCTGAGCTGAAGTTGGACGTTTAACAACTGAGCCACCCAGGCGCCTCTAATTCTTTGAGTTAAAAAAAAAATATTTTAGCACGTTCCCCTCCTCCAAAGTCTCACTTTATTGAAAAAAAAAAATGATTGGACCAAAGGGTGAATAGAGGTTGGTAAAGCCTTGCATTTTGCTCCCAGCTTTTGGAAAAAAAAAATCTAATATCATGTGCTGAAATTTTCTTGTTGGTACCGGCAAAGAAAAATAATAGCAAATAGTTAAGAATCTTAGTCATGAGGAGTCTGAGATGCAGCCAGACCCGAGTTTGAGGCCACCTTGCCACCTAACATCATGATCTTGGGCAAGTTCCTAACCATCTCTCTCTGCTTCCTCACCTTTAAGTGTGATAGATAATAGTCCTATTTCATAGGACCGAGAATTCAGTGAAATAATGCATGTACAAAGGATAGCGCCGAGCCTGGCCCACAGCAAGTATGCAGAAGCATTAGCTCCTATTGAAATTGCTATTGTCTATTTGTTCCATGAGTACCATTTTCACGAATTAGGAAGCTGAAGAAATTAAAAAAAAAACAAACAAACAAGACATCATTTGACCATATTCCCAGCCATGTGTGATTGTAAGAGCACCTGTCCCAGGTACCTGCTGTCTGAAAGACGTTCCTCGTTGCTTCCTGCATTCTGTGCCATGGGGGTTTCGTCTCTGCTTGCTTCCTGGACCCAGAATTGTTGGTCCCTTTTCTGAGCATTAGAAATTCCACCATACCACACAGAGATGAGATTTGAGAAATAAAAATAAAGTTGTCTTGGGGTATGGAGGGCCATGCTGAGAGAAACTAGTTGGCTTGTCAACAGTCTGTTTTCTGAAGATCTCTTAGTTCCATTGCCAAGTGCAGAATGACCATAGCATTGTTTTTCTAAGAACAGTCTTCCCTCCTTATACAACAAATGTGTGCTTAATATAGAAAATTGAAACAAAGGGAGAAGTAAAAATATGAAAACATATCTAATCGTAAAGAAGATTACAGTTAACCTTTTGGATCGTTGCATTATAGATTTTTTTCCCCTCATATATATTTCTTGTTAACAAAAGAAACTGTATATAGAGTTTGTATCTTTTTCTTTATGATAGTATCACATATATTTCCCATTACTGAGTATTTTTCCAACTTAGTTACCTTTTATTAGCATTTAAAAATATAAGAGAATTTGAAAAGTCTGACACTCGAGAGTGATTTTATTATCTTTTGACTTAATTTTTAAACTTATTTATTGATTCCTTTGGTCATCTGGTATTTGTGATATGCTTACTTTGTACAAATTACCAGATTGGGACTTTTTGTGGTCAGGGACTCGGTTCTTGTTCACCCCCATCCCCAGTGCCTGGAGCTGTGCCTGCCATGTGGGGACACTTAGTAGATACTGTTGAATGAATGATTACTGAGTGCACACTTACTGATATTTCTACTAGCTTCATGTGAAAGAGGGATGAAGTTTCTATGTTTATTTATTTTGAAAGAGAGTGAGAGAGTGAGAGAGAGGGCGAGCAAGTGCATTAGCAGGGGAGGGGCAGAGAGAAGGGGAGAGAGAGAATCCCAAGCAGGCTCCATGCTGTCAGCGCAGAGACCTATGCGGGACTCTGTGTCAGCAACTATGAGATCATGACCCGTTAGTCGACACTTAACTGACTGAGCTACCCAGGCACCCCAAGGGGTTGAAGTTCTTAAAAAAATAAGCCACATTAGCCTTGAATATGTCTTTTGGCCAATTCTGGGAATGGATTCTGAAGTGAGGGGACCTTGACTCAGTGTATAACTTCTTTTTGTCTCAAGGTTGGAGGAAGAGGACATTCTGAGATCCAGACTCAACTTGTTTTATGGTCTTTGTGGAAAGAGGTTCTTTGCACATGACATTTGTGTATGTATGTGTGTTTTTATCTAAATGTACCTTCAAGGAAGTTCTTCACGTATGTATTTATTCTTTGAACTGAACCGTTTTTGCATTTGGTCTGCTGAGGCCTCTCAAAGGACTTCCATAACCCCCACCCGTTCCCCCATCAGCCTGCCCAATACTTCCCCAAACACATTGCCCTCACAGCAAGGTACTCGATATGTAAAGTCAGGCTGGAGCTAGGCAGAAACTACCAGTTTCCAATCTGAACAGGTAATTTCCTTTCTAAGCTTTGAGATTAAAAAATGATTGGCGCAGAGGGAAAAGGCCTGCCCTGTAAGAAAAATGACTTCTTCTCTTGTGATTTTTTCTTGTTGAGGGTGAGTCAAGAATAGGAGTTGGCTGGGAATGTGTGTAGTGAGAGCAGGTGGGGGAAGGGGGACCCAATCCCAAACTTGCTAAGATCAATTCATGGACGTGATGATTACCTAGGAAATTCTACAGCAGCAGATTAAGGGTGCAGTATGGACTCTGGCAATATTTTCGATTCTCTTGGCCTCATGTCTATGCTTGTAAAATATGTCTATTAGCTGTGACTTTTATGTTTGTGCCATGGGGATGGACATAACTTGTAATGTTTCTTTGTTAGCTCAGTATTACATTATGTTTTCAGAGCTGCATCCAGGAAGAGGAATACCAGCTCTCCTGGTATAAAAAGGGTTGGGGAAATCGTCTGCCAGCCACTGTACTGTTACCAATATTTAAAATTTCAAAATATATTCTTTCATAGCAATATGCATACATGGTTTAAAAAGCTATTGGTACAGAAGGGCTTAACCGGAAATGCAATTGTCCCCTGCTTTACCCCTCCCCACCACCAGAGGGAGACTCTTTTGACCATTTCTGTTCGCAGGGGATTATTTCAGTATCTCTAAATGTTTTTCATTTCCTACTATTTTTTAATTTATCCACTTTGAATTGCTGACTGCCAACTCCTCAAAAAAACTACTAGAAAAACTTGTTTATCAAGCAAATTTAAGTTAATTAGATTTACTGCAGAAGGGAGAACAGTCCCAGAATCTTCCTCCAGTGTCAGAAAGGGGAGATCAGAGGAGGATATATATGAAGTTATGGGTGATTTAAGGCAAGTCTTACAGGGAAGAAACTGATTGGAATTGGGCTGAGTTAAGGGGTTGCTAATTTTGGATTGATGGGCACAAGATGATATTTGAAGGAAATGTTGATGAGGGGCACCTGGGTGACTCAGTCTGTTAAGCACCTGACTCTTGGTTTCAGCTCAGGTCACGATCTCACGGTTCATGGGTTGGAGTTCCACATCAGGCTCTGCACTGACATTGTGGAGCCTGCTTGGAATTCTCTCTCTCTCTCCCTCCCTCCCTCCCTCCCTCCCCCTCTCTCTCTCTCTCTCTCTCTCTCTCTCTCTCTCTCTCTCTCTCTCTCACACACACACACACACACACACACACTAAATAAATAAACTTAAAAATGTTGATAACCAAAATTTAGCCTTGATAGCCTTCATAAGTAAGCTGTGTAGTTAGTTTGGTCTTATCTACCAGAAGCAGGTATTCCCTAGAGCAGGGAACTAAGTTATTTATAGTTTGGTGCCCATATTATTTAGCACAGAAACAGAAAGCAAGTTTGGTCTGGGTTCCTGGGCCTTGAGTAAATTCCTGCTATGGTGAATATAAGTTGAATAGGTTATCTACACCCTGACCCCCACCCCATTCCTCAGAACTAGTTCCTCTAGTGACCGACTCTACTCCTTCAAATAAGAAACATAAACTTCTTATTTTTTATTGTGTCACCAGATACCATCTCTTCATCATCCCTTTCCATGTCCCCTAAATTTGTTCTATGATTTTGTACCGTGAATTTGTTCTACGATTCTTGGTTTCAAGGAAACACCTGTTTTTCAGTCTGCCGAATTAAATTGCATCTAACTTAGACTTCAGTAATCTAGTTGGCGTGATGTCTAATCAGCATTGTTTTGGCCACTCTTCCTCTCAGTGCTGGAAAATGGTCCTAGGGACCTATGAGTATCCAGAAAGACCAGTCAGTGGTGACTGTTCTGTTCCTCCCTCACCTGAATTCACTCGAGGGAGGATAATTCTGAAGGCACTCCTCTTCCCTTTTTTTTCATGATAGACCTGGCTACTGGGACTTCATACCATCTTTCAACACCACTAAGTTTGGTGCTCAGTCCCCCAGAGACTGATCCCATCAAAGCTTTCGTCAGCCTCTAAGCTCTATGTGGGAATGGGGCACGGGTCTTCATCTTCCTTGAGCCCTTTCATTTCCCTGGCATTAGGGGACCTCAGCTTCGTAAAAGGTCAGAATATTTAACTTCTCTTCAATTTTTGAAAACCTCCATCTGTGCCACAACCAGGTTCTAGCATTCTTTTCTTTTTTTAAATTTTTTAAATGTTTGTTTATTTTTGAGATACAGAGCACGAGGGGGGAAGGGGCAGAGAGAGAGAGGGAGAGACAGAGCAGGGGAGGGGCAGACACAAAGCAGGCTCCAGGCTTTGGGCTGTCAGCACAGAGCCTGACACAGGGCTCAAGCTCATGAACCGTGAGATCATGACCTGAGCCGAAATCGGCGCTTAACTGATTGAGCCACCCAGGCGCCCCAGGTTCTAGCATTCTAATACATGTAGCAGTTAAAATCATGGGCTCTGCCCAGGTTGAAATCATTACTTTTTCCAGATTTATCTATGTGTTGGAGCTCTCTAAATCTCAGTTTTCCTAGCTAATGGGAATGATAACAAATCCACCGCATTTGGTTATAGTGATAATGAAATAATTTAATTCTCCTAAAGCATGCTTTGCACCATGCAGGGTACTTACTAAACCTTCAGTAAATGTCAGCCATTATTATCATTATCATTATATTGCTCTGTGATTGGAGGGTTATTAAATACAAAGACTTTAACTCTCCCCTGGGGCAGGGGAAGCTGAGTTCTCTGGGATATAAAGCCTTGGCTCCACTTTAGGGAGGCGAGGAGAAAAATACCATGAAAACTAGAGACAGATTATTTCTCAACTGTGTACTCTGTCACATCAGAAGTCTTGGTTTTAAGACAGTGCAGGGCATCCATAGACCAGAAATTGGCAAACTAGGCTTGCGGGGCCCCTTGCCTGATGTTATAAATAAAGTTTTATTGGAATATAGCCATACCCATTTGTCTAAGTTGTGTTTTTGCTTGAAAGCAACCATAGACTACATAAATGTATGGCCCACAAGACTGAGATACTTAATATCTGTCCCTTGAAGAAAAAGTTTGCTAGTTCTAGATCGAGACCATTTAGGTTGTCTAAGGATTTAAGTTAAAGTGCATTAAAACAAACCCTCCCCATCTTCACCCATGAATAGTGTGGCAGTTGAGGCTAATGTAACCTGGCATGCTCAGCCTTCCAATGGAAGGAGGACATTGACAGACTTTTCATGTTCTCTGAGTGCTGAAGAGAAATGAGTGTCCAGGAGCCTCCCAATGACTTTCTCCACGTGCTATGGTGGGCCCCCAAAACTTTTTTCTGATCCTGCCTTTAGACATAGATACAAAGAGCCCAAGTTTTAGAGGACCCCACATGTGACAAATATCCAGCACAAAGATCATTTTTCTTTTCACTCTTGTAAGAAAGTTCAGTAAACCATTGAGTGAACAACAACTAAGGAAGAATGGCCTTTGAACCTACTTGGGATTTCACAGCTTGAGAACATACGACTGAGGGCTTGCAAGTGTGGGGGTGGGGGCTAGGGGTAGAAAACCACAGCTGTTGTGCTTTTGCTTCATGTTGAGTTACCTAAGCTGATGTCTAGATGGATTGGGTTCCTCAAATAAGTAGGTGCTGTAGTTTTAGGGTTTTCTCCTCCAACAGCATTTGGAGGTATAGTCACACACCATACAATTCATTCGATGTATGTAATCCAAAGGCTTTTAGTATGCAATCATCACTAACTTTAGAACATCATCAATTTTAGAACATTTTCATCATACTGGAAAGAAACTCATACCTGTTAGCCGTCACTCCCTATTTCCTCCTGACCCTCTCAGCCCTAATGTCTGTTTCTAGAGATTGCTTATGAAATGTAGACATTTCATGTAAACGAAATCACATATGTGGTGTTTTGTGGCTGATTCCTGTCACGTAGCACAAGGTGTTTAAGGTCCATCTGGCTATGGCCTGTATTGGTGCTACACTCCTTTTTATTGTCAACTATTCCATTGTCGGGTCATCAGTTGATACACATCTGGGTTGTTTCCACTTTGTGGCTATTAAGAATAATGCTGCTATGAACATTCATGTACAAGTTTTTGTGTGGGCACGTACTTTTCACTTCTCTTAGCTACCTAAATGTGCATTTTCTAGGCAATGTGATAACTCTGTGTTTAGCTTTTGGAAGAAATGCCAACCTTTTTCCAAAGTGGCTGCACTGCACCATTTTATATGAACACCAGAAACGTACAAGGGTTCTGATTTTTTCCCATCCTCACCAACACACATTATTGTCATGTCATTTTAGTTATAGTCATTCTAGTGGGTGTAAGTGGTGTCTCATTATGACTTTGATTTGCATTTCCCTAATGAGTTATGATGATGAGAATTTGTTTGTGTGTTTATGGCCATGTATGTGCCTCCTTTGGAGAAATGTTTATTCTGATCCTTTCCCCATTAAAAAAATTTTTTTAATGTTTATTTTTGAGGGAGAGGGAGAGAGAGACAGAGAATTAGTGGGGGAGGGGCAGAGATAGAAGGAGACACAGAATCCGAGGCAGGCTCATGGCTCTGAGCTGTCAGCACAGAGCCAGATATGGGGCTCGAACTCATGACCCGAGCAGTGACCTGAGAGGAAGTCAGATGCTTAACGGACTGAGCCACCAAGACACCCAATCCTATGCCCATTTTTAAATTGTGTTATTTGTCTTTTTTATAGTTGAGATGTGAGAGTTCTTTGTGTAGTCTAGATACAAGTCCCTTATCAGATATATGATTTGCACATATTTTCTCCTAATCTATGGGTTGCCTTTTCATTTTATTATGGCATCTTTGAAGCTCAAAAGTCTTAATTTTTTAAAGTTTATTTATTTATTTTGCGAGAAAGAAAGCATGACTGGGAGAGGAGCAGAGAGGGAGGGAGAAGGAGAGATAGAGAGAGAAAATCCTGAGCAGGCTTCACACTGTTAGTGCAGAGCCCAATACAGGGCTCAAACTCACAAACTATGAGATCATGACCTGAGCTGAAGTCGAACATTTAACTGACTGAGCCACCCAGGCACCCCTCAAAAGGTCTCAATTTTTGATGAAATCTAATTTATCTATTTTTATTTTGTCTTTTGTTCTTTGGTGTTGTATCCAAGATCATGAGTATTTACTCCTTCTTACATTTTCTTTTAAGAGTTTTTCAGTTTTACCTCCTAAGTTTAGTTCTATAATTCATTTTGAATCACATTTTCTATATGATAGAGATGAAACCTCATTCTTTTGTTTGTGGATATTCCAATACCATCTGTTGAAAAAAAATACTATTTTCTTCATTAAATTGTCTTGGCACTTTTGTGGAAAATCAATTGACCATAAACGTGAGGTTATGTTTCTGGATTTTTAATTCTATTTTATTGATCTATCCATCCACCCTTATAGATATACACGACAGTGTCTTGATTACTGATTGCTGTTGCTTTGTGGTTATTTTTGAAATTAGGAAGTATGAGTTCTCCAACTTGGCTCTTCTTTTTTCAAGGTTTTTTGGCTATTCTGGGTCCCTTGCTTTTCCATGTGAATTGTAGGATCAGTTTGTCAATTTCTGCTAAAAAGACGGCTGAAATTTTGTCATGGATTGTGTTCAGTCTGTCAACTGATTTAGGAAGTATTGCCATCCTAACAATATTAAGTTGTCCAATCCGAACATGGAATGTCTTTTCATTAATTTGGGTTTTCTTTAATTAAAAAACTGTTTTATAGTTTTCCGAGTCTATACTTTTCACTTCTTTTTTAAAGTTATGTCTATGCATTTTATTCTTTTTGATGTTATTATAAATGGAATTTTTTTTCTTAATTTTGGTTTTGGATTGTTCATTGCTAATATCTAGAAATACAATGGCTTTTTGTATACGGATCTTCTATCCTGCAATCTTGCTGGACTTGATCATGAGTTCCAATAGTTTTTTAAATCTGTTTACCACTCAGAAGTCTTGGCCCCGAGTTCAGGTCTACCTTTCACTCTGCCTTGCCCAGCATACCTGTGCAACCACACAGTCCAATAGGATTTTAACATCCAAGCTGAAGGGCTATTCCTAGACTTTGGCCTGCAAGAGCTATCTGTGAGTTGGTGGCAAAGGGCTAGGTTGATTTATGTCTTCTAAATATTTCAACATGCTATGTAGTTTCCATTTGTACTTTTCCCCTGGATCCCACAAATGACAGGGATGGGCTTGTTTTTGGTCTATAACTCTACTGCTTTACCACTCCCACTACTATCCACTTGCCTCAATTCTAATGCATAATATTCTACTATTAGAATATTCATTCACTCCAGTTAAGGCATTATTCTTTTAAGACTCCCCTTTATCAGGGATAGATTGTTGAAATGAGGCTAGAGGACCGACCACTTGTCAGGCACAATGTAAAGTAAATGGATTACACTAGGAATGTGTCTTTTGGGGGGGGGGGCTGGCGGGGAGGAGGAATCATGATCAGAGTGGCCATAATTCCTGTCCCTCTTTAAATGGAAGAAATAAAAGGTAAACTTTGTTTCCTGAAATCTTAATTCAAAAGAAATCTAGCATTTTCTCCAAAATGATTTTTTCCCTATCCATTTTATTTTTACTCTTTTTTTTTATTGTTTTTTATGATGTATTAAATTGAACCATTTACTTGCAGTATGCTAGTTAAGACAATTTCCTTAGCATTTGCTGAATGATTTGGCAGGCTAGACGTCCTAGAGCTAAATTGTAAAATCCCATTAAAACCTAGTCATATAAAAATAAAAGATGTGGCCTGGTGCACTCTGTGACACGTTATGGTGAGGTCTCATCAGATTATAATAACAAATGCCAAAAAGAAATGACGACTGTGTAAAAGAATATGATGAAGAGAAAGGAGTGTATTAGTGATGCAGCCAACTGCATTTAATTAAATTCCATGTCCAAATTAGTTCCCTGATTGGCATGTAAAAAGAAAACATGTTTACTCTGATAGTTCAAATAGCACAGTTGTTGTTTTAGCATACAGGCCTTTTAGCCTCTCTCTCTCTCTCTCTCTCTCTCTCTCTCTCTCTCTCTCTCTCTCTCTCCCTCTCTCCCTGTCACTTTCTCTCTTGTGAGTTTCTTGCCACCTCAAGGATAAAGTAGGTATTACTGAAGTCTCTCATCGCTCAGGTGAAGAAACATGTTCACCTGGGTAAGTTGTTTGCCCAGGTGACAAGCTAGTAAAGAGAAGAGCTGAAATAAACTGATGTCAAGATAATTCCAGAGTCTGTGGTCTTTCATTTCTGCCAAGGGTTGGCAAACCACAGCCCACAGGCTGAATCTGGGCAGTGCTCTGTTTGTTTGTTTTTTTTTTTTTGTACAGCCCATGAGCTAGGAATGGTTACTTTATTTCTAAGTAGTTGAAAAAAATCAAAAGAACAATATTTCACACCATGTGATATAAAGTTCAAATGTAAATGTCCACATATAATGTTTTAATGGAACATGGCCATGTCCATTCATTTATGTATTGCCTGTGACTGTTTTCCCACTGCAATCATGGAGTTGAGTAGTTGCAACAGAAGTTATATGGCCAGCAAAGCCAAAACCTTTTTCTATCTGGCCCTTTATAGAAAAAGTTTACCTGTAGCAACCCTCACATGCTAAATTAAACATTAAAATGGAGGTGGTCCAGAGATTTGTGTATTTTAAATAAAGCCTCAGTATCATTTTGAACACTTCTCAAAGTAATTATTATTACTGTCCTACATCATGATTATTTGTGTATTTCCTTCCTTTCCCCATTGAGCCTTGAGGGCTAGGACTATGCTGAAGTATCTTTGAACAAATAAAGGAGGATGGAGTATTAGGCATATACTTCTGAGTTTCTACTATATGCCAGGTACTCTTCAGTGATAAAAGAGAATACTTATAGTCTGAGGACACGTACAAGGGCTTTGGTACAGCTACGTGAGAAGAAGCTCATATTAACTAAGTACAATAATACTTGCTACTCATAATGGTAACTCTAAGACCTTTCGATTAGAAGGTAGAGGAGGGTCAGTAAAGTACGCTTCTGGGTAGGCACTTCTAGAAAACAGAAAAGCAAGGCAAGCCCCTCCATACCATTTACACAGAGTTTTATTTAGGATAACTTACCGACAGAGGGGATCGAGCTCACGGATGATCCAGGTGGTACACAGGTATTCTCTACCCCCATTCTCTGCCCATTCTGGACCTTAAACCCCGGCTTTTGTGAAGGGGCAGGGTGGCGAGGTCACAGGGTAGTTCTCTAAAGTGGTACCATCTGTGTGCCAGAGGGCCTCGACCAGTTATCTAAAGTGGAGCCTTCTGTGTGCCACTTTAGGGAGGATCAGAACAAGGCTTCCTGCCTTCCAGTCAGGATATATAACCCCCACCGGGGCCAGGAGCACGTAGCCCCCATGGACGTCACTGCAAGAACATGAACAGGATGGAGGGCAAAGACGGAGTCCGTGTGATTAGCACTCCTTCACCCTTTGAATTTCAAAGATGAAATTACTTTGGTCCCATTGTAGTATTAGATGGAGCTTATCAAATTTGAGGGTTTATAATATCGGTAGTGTAAAAATAAGCTATCATGCATAGGTATCATTGGAACTTGGGGGCCAGACCCCAGGGGGCTATCTATACAGTAATTTCCCCTTATCTCTGGTTTTACTTTATATGGTTTTAATGACCTGCAGTTAGTCTTGGTCTAGAAGCAGGTGATCCCTATTCTGATATATTGTCAGCAGGTCAGTAGTAACTTAATGCTAGGTCACAAGGCCTACGTCATTCACCTCGTTTTATCTTATCATGTCAGCATTTTATCATCTTGCATCATCACATGAAGAAGGGTGAGTACATTCCAATAAAATATTTTGAGAGAGTGAGAGAGACTACATTCACGTAGCTTTTATTACAGGGTATTGTTATAAATGTTTTCTTTTATTATTGTTATTCCCTCACTGTGCCTAACTTAGAGATTAAACTGTGTCTGTATAGGGAAAAAATAGTATACAGTTGGCCTTTGAATAAGACGGGGCTTGGGGCACCAACCCCGTGCACAGTTGAAAATCTGCCTAAACTTTGGACTCCGCCAAAACTTAGCTAGTAGCGTTCTGTTGACAGGAAGCCTTAACTGATAACAAACAGTTGATTAACACATATTTTGTATGTTATATGTATTATATACTGTATTCTTATAATAAAGGAAGCTAGAGAAATGTAACATTAGGAAAATCATATGGGAGAGAAAATATATTGACAATACTGTGCTGTATCAACAAACAAACAAACAAAACCAACCCCACCTGTAAGTGGACTTAGTTCAAACCTGTATCGTTCCAGCGTCAGCTCTATATAAGGTTTGGTATTATCCACGGTTTCAGGCATCCCCTGAGGGTCTTAGAACAAATTCTCTGTGGATAAGGGGCTGGGGGGGGGGGGGGGGAGTTGGCTACTGTATTTAGAATGGAATGGTGAATTGGTGTGAATCCTTAGGACTCATTTGTACAGCTGTTGTCTGCCTTTAAGGAAGAAAACAGATGGATGTCATTACACCACAGATAGAACCAGATAGAGCCCATTTTCACTTCAATAGGAAGGTGTCTGAAAATCAATTTGAGCACTTAGTATCATTATGATATGTACAATGTTGCGATGAATAAACCTAATGGATTTTAAAGTATTTTTAGAATTTTGACTTAATTATAATTTTCTAGGTACTGTTTCAAACCCCCTTTGTCAATATGCTAGGGTAGCCCATTAGAACTGGGAAATAAATTTCCAGTTGAAATATTGCCTCCATCTTTTGGTCATGGAAGGAGCAGCGGTTACCACGTTGCCAAAGCAGAGTCAATTTTTCGGAAATACTACTACATTCCATAGAGAGCTGAAAGTAGAAAATTATAATGCTTTTAGAATAAAAACCCCACCCAAAACCCAACTTTAATATTTTTTTAAGTCTATTTATTTATTTTTTGCGAGATACAGAGACAGCACAAGTGGGGGAAGGGAAAAGAGAAAGAGGGAGACAGAATCCCAAGCAGGCTTCACACTTCCAGCCCAGAGCCCCATGAGGCACTCAAACCCACGAACCATGAGATCATGACCTGAGCAGAAACCAAGAGCTGGACACTTAACCAACTGAACCACCCAGGCACCCCTAAAACCCAACTTTTAAAAAGACTACTTTTCTGTAGATTTATTTATTTTTGCATTTATTTATTTATTTATCTATTAATGCTTAAAAAATTTTTTTTTAAATGTTTGTATTTATTTTTGAGACCAAGAGAGAGCACGAGCAGGGGAGAGGCAGAGAAAGAGGGAGACACAGAATCTGAAGCAGGCTCCAGGCTCTGAGCTGTCAGCACAGAGCCTGACCGGGGCTTGAACTCATGGACCGTGAGATCATGACCTGAGCTGAAGTCGGACGGTTAACCAACTGAGGCACCCAGGCGCCCCTCTGTAGATTCATGCATTAGCTAGCTATAACTGTGTAATAAATTGCACAAACATAGCTCAAAACAACAGATACTTTTTATCTCATAGTTCCTGTATGTCAGGAATCCAGGTATGGAATAGGTAGGTAACTGACTCAGGGTCTCTCACAAGATTACATGGCCAAGACTGACTGTGGTCATCTATAGAGTCAACTGAGGCTGGAGAACCTACTTGCAGGCTCATATATTTGGTGGCAGGATCTAATTGCTCATGGGACATTGGACTAAAGACTTCAGTTGCCTACTAGAAGATGGCCAGAGGCCTTCTCAGTCCTGGCCACATGAGCCCCTTCATAGGGCAGCTTACAACATGAGAGCCTTAGAAGACAAATGGGAAATCTGAGTCATGTTGTAACCTAATCTCAGAAGTGACATTCCATGACTTCTGCTGTATTCTTATTTATTACAAGTAAGTGACTATATCCAACCAACCCTCGAGGAGAGGGACTTAGCATAAGGGCAGTGGCTACCAAGAGGTGGTAAAATACAATTTAATTTTTTCAGATTACAAAAGTAATACATACATACCCATTGAGAAACATCATGCATTGATAATGTACTTATCGAGTGCCTACTACGTGCTAGGCATGGGACAAACCAACACAAGCAAGTTTCCCTGCCTTCCCGTAGCTTCTATTCTGGAGAGCCTAAAGCATTTAGAAGCTTATCACTGGGCTTGGTACACAAGAAAGCTCTCAAAGATGTTAGTTATTTTTATTTTTGCACAGTAGACATCCTGTCACAGAAATAAAGCCAAGCTACCCAGTCTGTCGCATCTCTAATTCTATTGTAGACAGATATGATTTGCTTAACCAGAGCAGAAATGGCCTTTCTTTCACTTATGCTTGAAAGAGGCAATTTATAATAGTTTGTAACACTACATGCTTGTAACTGACTTTCTTGTATTTTTGTTTTTAAAGTGGCCTTTGCCCCTCCCCCGAATAAAAAAATAAAAACCCTATAACCAAAACCAGTAAAGAGTCCCACAGAATGCCCTGATGACCACTGTATCCTTTTGTACTACATGAGCCGGGTTGACCTAACATCTTCCAGCTCTGAGTTATTTTAATTGCTTCTTTTCTGGATGCATCTTTTCAGTCTCTCAAGTGTGCTTTAAAAAACGGGCTTCTTGAACTACCAACAAGATTTCAAATGTGCGTCTGGGTATGCCAGTAGTCTGCACTTGCTTTTCCTAATTAATATTCCAAATCTCAGAAACTGTCTCAAGGTTTTAATTGACTTTTGTCACCTCCATCTCATTCAAGTATTATGCTGGCCATTCTCGTACATTATTAATAGACCATGCGTGTGGTGCCTTCCCCTACCCACCTGCCTGTTTAGTTCTTTCTTGAACTTTGCTTTGAATGACAATTGAAGGATAATTTATTGTATTGGGCTTCCAACACCAGTATAGTCGGCTATAGTTAATAAGGAAAAAACTGTCAATCAAAGCAGTTACTCACTTGTGAGAACAGATATAGCTTATTTGTTCTGTACGTAGGTTCCTTATATAATATCTAACTAACCAACCCCCCATCACAACCACTGAGAGAAGTATACTCACAAATCTGAGTTATAAAATATTTTTATAAAAGTGTTGATTTAATCTATCAGGTTGAGAAAAACATTTCCAAAATATATTTTCCAAATATAATAAAAGAATAAGAATTTTGATGAATATTGTAGTTGTTCATTAAAGTGGATTCTCTGAAAGCATTCTTTAAAATACTTGGCTGAAGTTCTTCCATTCATCATTCTCTGTTATTAATGTCACAGATGCTGCTGAATTAAATTTTTCCTAGACCGTTTCCAAATTGCACACAAGTTGCCACCAAATGAATATCATTGGTGCCGTGGTGGTCATCCATCTGAAGCCTGTTGATTTTCTCTGTGGATGGATCTGCCCACGAGACTTCTAGATATAGAACCTCTATTTGTAGCAATGTTGACTTTTCCCTATTCAAACAGGCCATTTTTAATGCTCTTTTTAACTTCACATATCCATCTGAAAGTGGTAGCATAGCCAGCTTCTACTCACATGAAATGAGTGCAGGAAAACTACTGTGCATGCAGTTACTTTAATGAATGAAAAGAAAACGCATCACAAAGAACCCAGCCCCATCAAGGATCACTGAAGGAGACAGGCCTAATACCTTTAGGATTATTCCCCACCCCACCCCCCAATTATCAAAACAGTGGAGTCCAAAGACAGCATAGTCACAAGAATAAATACTCGGGGTATGCTATCTTTCAAGCTAGGTGGGCATAGCCAGAGGAAAGTGAATGGATTTTCAGGAAATTACTTGGATGTTTCTGGTATGCTGGGCTGGTCATCTTCCTACTCCAGTATATGCTGAGCCATCCGATACTTTCCTGTGGCCTCTGACATACTTCCCGTATTCTTGCCATTATCCCATTCTTCTGTTAGGGATTCTCAACTGCAAATCCAAGGCATTTCTGGAATAACTATTTATCCTTGTGCCAGTCATTTACCTGCTCCCCTTCAGACCTGCTACCTGCCTCCCCCTGCTGTGTTCAGTGTCCAGATTGTTAACCCCTGCCAATGACATTTCCCCCTGCTCCCCTGGCAAGTGGATTCTGGCCGAGTTTGGCCATTGGGAGACACTGGAAGGGGACTGGAGGAAAAGAGGAAGGGATAAGCCAATGTATTTTTTTCTCTCTCTTTCTACCTTGGGTACAGATGGCAGTCCATAACTGGCTGTATCTCCATGGTTCATGCTGTCTGTGGGTGACTCTCTCCTTCTTTGGTCCATTGTCCTATTGAGCGGTTCCAGCTTTGGGCTCTGCAAACACCACATGCTCTCACGCCGCTGCCCGAGGGTAGTAGCCACGTTCCGCTCTTGCAAATCTTTGGCTGGCTATTTAGCTTTTCAGTTCATCTAACCTTTTGTAACTAGTTGTCTATATTAACTTTTTTTCCCAAACTAACTGACGTGAAGACTTCTGCTTCTGGGAAGATGGAATAACTTACTTTACCCTATTCTTCTCTAAGTAAAAGCCCTGGAAATAATGTAATGTAATAATTATATGATTTATATTGTAAATTATATGTTTTTATTGTGTTATAGCATATTATATTTAAAATCTAAGAAGACTATGAAAGGTGGAGAGAAGGCAGACTGGCTAAGGATCTCAGGACCCAAATAACAACATGGCAATGAATCTCCTGGGTTTTCCTTTTTTCCCTCCTATATCCCAGCCCAGCTACTAAAGAAACTGGCAACCCCAAAGCACCAATGGGTGCAGATCAATGAGTCCCAGTGAAAGCCTGCTTTCTTTAACCAAATGACCAGGAAAATGGCAGTCTAGAAAGACAGAGGACTTTCAGAAAACAGCTGCTCTCAAGAAGATAATTGTTGCCCACTGCCCCTCCCCATCTACAGAGATGGTGTGAGGAGCTGAGCTGCATCTGTGTCAAATACAGAGCTCCTAAAAGCTATGAAATGAAAAATGATAGAGCTAAGAAATGAAGTGGTCAAATCCACAATTATACCCAAAAACATAGTTGATGGAACAGCTAGACAGAAAATTAGCAAGGTTACGGAAGAACTCAACAACACCATTGGCCACCAGAAGCTAACTGCCATGTATGAAAACACTCCACCCAAGAGTGGAATCCACATACTTTGTGAGTGCCCATGGTACGTATACCAAGATAAGCTACATGCCAGGCCATCAAACAAACCTCAACAAATTTAGAAGAACTGAAACCATGCAGAGCATGTTCTTTGAGCACAAAGGAATAAGACTGGAAACCAATATGAGAAAGACAACAGAAAAATCTCCCAACATTTGGAAACTCAACAACACACTTCTAAGTAATCTATGCGCCAAAAAGGAAGTCACAAAGGAAATTAAAAATACAAGCAATATTGCACTGAATGAAAGACTTCATATCAAATTTATAGGACATAGCAAAAGCAATGCTGAGAGGAAAATTTATAGCATTAAACTTATAGCATTAACGCTTATATTAGGAAAGAGGAAAGTCTCACACCTATAATCTAAACTCTAAAGAGCCTAGATTGAAGAGCACTCAGTGAAGGGACTGTTAATAAAGGTCAAGGGCAGGGTTAAAGGAAACTAACAAGGAAGGATGAAGCATCCCCAGTGTAGCGGTGGGAGAAAGTACTACCACCCTTTAAGCCTGAAAACACAAGAAGAGGGAGTTTCTGCAGAAACCTAGTGAGAGCTACAGCTTTAAGATAAGATGGCCTGGAAAGAGATTGGTATTTGAAAGAGTAATGCAGCCAATGTCAGCTTATGGGAAGGGAGTTAAGGAAATAAATACTCTGCTTTCTTTCTGTCCTCTGATCTTCTATGGTGCTGCCCCACTGACTGAATCCATAAGGAAACCATAGGACAAGGAATGTTTGTTGGTCCACAAAGGCCTCCCGGACCATAGAATAGGGTGGGTACCAAGTATTTTCTAGAAAATTCTCTAGACCACCTTAATAAGGAAGGGAGCTATTTGTCATCATCAAACATGTTAGGGATTTGAATAGAGATGTTAGATTTTAATTTTTAATTATTTTTTAAAATTTACATCCCAGTTAGTTAACATATAGTGTAATAATGATTTCAGGAGTAGAATTCAGTGATTCATCTTTTACATATAACACCCAGTGCTCATCCCAACAAGTTTCCTCCTTAATGCCCCTTGCCCAAATAGTCCATCCCCCACCCAAAACCCGACCAGCAACCCTCAGTTTCTTCTCTGTACTTAAGAGTCTCTTATGGTTTGTCTCCATCCCTGTTTTTATATTATTTTTGCTTCCCTTCCTTTATTTTCATCTGTTTTGTATCTTAAATTCCACATGTGAGTGAAGTCATATGGTATTTGTTTTTCTCTGACTGACTTATTCCACTTAGCATCATACAACCTAGTTCCATCCATGTTTTGCAAATGGCAAGACTTCATTCATTTTGATTGCCGAGTAATACTCCACTATCTCTCTCTCTCTCTCTCTCTCCACACACACACACACACACACACACACACACACACACGCACGCACACACACACACTACTTCTTCATTCATCAGTTGATAGACATTTGGCCTCTTTCCATACTTTGGCTATTGTCGATAGTGCTGCTATAAACATGGGGATGCATCTACCCCTTCAAAACAGCACTCCTGTATCCTTTGGATAAATAGCTAGTAGTGCAATTGCTGGGTCAAAGGGTAGTTCTATTTTTAATTTTTTGAGAAAATTCCATACTATTTTCCACAGTGGCTACCCCAATTTGCATTCCCACCAGGAGTGCAAGTGTTCTTCTTTCTCCACATCCCTAACAACATCTGTTGTTGCCTGAGTTGTTAATGTTAGCCATTCTGACAGGTGTGAGGTGGTATCTCATTGTGGTTTTGATTTGTATTTCCCTAATGATGACTGATACTGAGCATTTTTTCATGTGTCTGTTAGCCATCTGATGTCTTCTTTGGAAAATTGTCTATTCATGTCTTTTGCCCATTTCTTCACTGGATTATTTGTTTTTTGGTGTTGAGTTTGATAAGTTTTTCATAGATTTTGGATACTAACCCGTTATATGATATGTCATTTGCAAGTGTCTTCTTCCATTCCGTTGGCTGCCTTTTAGTTTTGCTGATTGTTTCCTTCACTGTGCACAAGTTTTTATCTTGATGAGGTCCCAATAGTTTAATTTTGCTTTTGTTTCCCTTGCCTCTGTAGACATGTTGAGTAAGACATTGCTGTGACTGAAGTCAAAGAGGTTGTTGCCTATTTCTCCTCTAGGATTTTGATGGATTCCTGTCTTACATTTAGGGGTTTAATCTATTTTGAGTTTATTTATTTTATTATTTATTTATTTTTGAGAGACAGAGAGTGAGCAGGGGTAGAGAGAGAGGGAGATAAATCTGAAGTAGGATCCAGGCTTTAAGCTGTCAGCACAGAGCCCGACACGGGGCTTGAACCCATGAATCATGAGATCATGACCCGAGCTGAAGTTGGAGTAACTGAGTCATCCAGGCACCCCTGAGTTTATTCTTCTGTATGGTGTAAGAAAGTGGTCCAGGTTTATTCTTCTGCATGTCACTGTCCAGTTTTCCCAGCACCATTTGCTGAAGAGACTGTCTTTATTCCACTGGATATTCTTTTCTGCTTTGTCAAAGATTAGTTGGCCATACATTTGTGGGTCCATTCTGTTCCATTGATCTATGTGCCTGTTTTTGTGCTAGTACCATACCGTCTTAATGATTATAACTTTGTAATACAGCTTGAAGTCCAGAATTAGGATGCCTCCAGATTTGCTTTCCTTTTTCAGGATTGCTTTGGCTATTCAGGGTCTTTTCTGGTTTTACACATATTTTAGGATTTTTTGTTCTAGCTCTGTGAAGAATGCTGGTGTTATTTTGGTAAGGATTGCATTGAATATGTAGATTGTTTTGGGTAATATTGACATTTTAACAATATTTGTTCTTCCAATCCATGAACATGGAATGTTTTCCCATTTTTTTGGTGTCTTCTTCAATTTCTTTTATAAGCTTTCTATAGTTTTCAGTGTATAGATTTTTCACTTCTTTGGTTAGGTTTATTCCTAGCTTTTTATGGTTTTGGAGCAATTGTAAATGGGATCAATTCCTTGATTTCTCTTTCTCCTGCTTCATTATTGGTGTATAGAAATGCAACTGATTTCTGTACATTGATTTTTACATCCTGTGACTTTCCTGAATTCATGGATCAGTTCTAGCAGTTTTTTGGTGGAGTCTTTTGGGTTTTCCACATACAGTATCATGTCATCTGCGAAGAGTGAAAGTTTGTCCTTCTCCTGGCCGATTCGGATGCCTTCTATTTCTTTCTGTTGTCTGATGGCTGAGGTTAGGACTTCCAAACCTATATTGAATAACAGTGGTGAAAATGGCCATCCTTGTCATGTTCCTAACCTTAGAGGGAAAGCTCTCAGTTTTTCCCCATTGAGGATGATATTAGTGTTGGGTCTTTTGGGTATGGCTTTTATTATCTTGAGGTGTGATCCTTTTATTCCTACTTTCTGGAGAGTTTTTATCAAGGATGCTGTGTTTCGTCAAATGCTTTTTCAGCATCTAGTGAAAGGATCATATGGTTCTTATCCTTTCTTTTATTAATGTGACATATCACATTGATTGATTTGTGGATATGGAACCAGCCCTACATCCCAGGAATAAATCCCACTTGATCATTGTGAATAATTTTTTTAATGTATTGTTGGAACCGGTTGGCTAGTATCTTGTTGAGAATTTTTGCATCCATGTTCATCAGGGAAATTGGTCTGTAGTTCTTCTTTTTGGTGGGGTCTTTGGTTTTGGAATCAAGGTAATGCTGGCCTCATAGAATTAGTTAGGAAATTTTCCTTCCATCTCTGTTTTTTGGAACAGCTTCAAAAGAATACGTGTTAACTCTTCTTTAAATGTTTGATAGAATTCTCCTGGAAAGCCGTCTGGCCCTGGGCTCTTATTTGTTGGGAGATTTTT
This sequence comes from Prionailurus viverrinus, assembly GCF_022837055.1. Lineage (NCBI taxonomy): Eukaryota > Metazoa > Chordata > Mammalia > Carnivora > Felidae > Prionailurus > Prionailurus viverrinus. The sequence goes on along the minus strand of NC_062562.1, from coordinate 28,312,688 downwards.
GATTACTGAATCAATTTCTTTATTGGTTATGGGTCTGTTCAAATTTTCTGTTTCTTCCTGTTACAGTTTTGGTAATTTATATGTTTCTAGGAATTTGCCCATTTCTTCCAGATTGCCCACTTTATTGGTATATAATTGCTCATAATATTCTTTTATTATTGTTTGTATTTCTGCAGTGTTGGTTGTGATCTTTCCTCTTTCATTCCTGATTTTATTTATTTGGGTCCTTTCCTTTTTCTTTTTGATCAATCTGGCTACAGGTTTATCAATTTTGTTAGTTCTTTCATAGAACCAGCTCCTAGTTTCATTGATCTGTTCTACTGTTTTGTTTTGTTTTTTTAATTTTGATATCATTGATTTCTGCTCTGATCTTTACTATTTCCTGTCTTCTGCTGATTTTGGGCTTTCTTTGCTGTTATTTTTTCTAGCTCTTTAAGGTGTAAGATTATACCTTACTTGAGACCTTTCTTCCTTCTTTAGGAAGGCCTGAATTGCTATATGCTTCCCTCTTATGTCCGCCTTTGCTGGATTCCAGTGGTTTGGGGCTTTCATGTTTTCCTTTCATAGACTTCTATGTACTTTTTAATTTACTCTTTAATTTCTTGGTTAATCCATTCATTCTTTAGTAGAATGTTCTTTAATCTCCAAGTATTCATGGTCTTTCCAAATTTTGTCTTGTGGTTGATTTCGTATTCCATACCATTGCAGTCTGAAAATATGCAAGGTATGATCTCGTCTTTTGGTACTCGTTGACGGATAATTTGTGTGCCAGTATGTGATCTATTCTGGAGACTGTTCCATGTGCACTTGAGAAGAATTTGTATTCTGCTGTTTTAGGATTAAATGTTCTGAATATATCTGTTGAGTCCATCCGGTCCAATGTGTCACTCAAAGCCATTGTTTCCTTGTTGATTTTCTGCTTAGATGACCTGACCATTGTTGTAAGTGGGGTGTTGAAGTCCCCTACTATTATGTTGTTATCAATGAGTTTCTTTTTGTTTGACATTAATTGATTTATATATTTGGGTGCTTCACATTGGGAGCATAAATATTTACAATTGTTAGATCTTCTTGGTGGATAGACCCCTTAATTATGATAGAATGCCCTTCTTCATCCTTGTTACTGTCCTTATTTTATTTTATTATTTTTTTTAATTTTTATTTTTGAAGGAAAGAAAGAGACAGAGTATGAGAGTGGGAGGAGCAGAGAGAGAGGGAGACACAGAATTTGAAGCAGGCTCCAGGCTCTATGCTGTCAGCACAGAGCCCAACGTGGGGCTCGAACTCACAAACCATGAGATCATGACCTGAGCCGAAGTCGGATGTTCAACCAACTGAGCCACCCAGGTGCCCCACTGTCCTTATTTTAAAATCTGGTTTGTGTGATATAAGCGTGGCTACACCAGCTTTCTTCTGGCGACCATTAGCATGATAGATGGTTCTCCATCCCCTTACTTTCAATCTGTAGGTGTCTTTAGGTCTAAAAAGGGTCTCTTGTAAGCAGCATATAGATGGGTCTTGTTTTCTTATCCATTCTGATACCCTATGTCTTTTGATTGGAGTGTTTAGTCCATTGGCATTATAAAGTGAGTATTGAAAGATACGAATTTAGTGCCATTGTGTTGCCTGTAGAATTGGAGCTTCTGGTGTTGTTCTCCGGTCTTTGTTGCTTTGGTATTTTTTGTTTTGTTTCATCTTTTCTCCACTCAAAGAGTCCCCCTTAAAATTTCTTGCAGGGCTGGTTTAGTGGTCATGAACTCCTTTAGTTTTTGTTTGTCTGGGAATCTATTTATCTCTCTTTCTATTTTGAATGACAACCTTGCTAGATAAAGAATTCTTGGCTGCATATTTTTCTGATTCAGCATGTTGAATATATCCTGCCATTCCTTTCTGGCCTGCCAAATTTCTGTGAATGGGTCTGCTGCGAACCTGATCTGTCTTCCCTTGTACATTAAAGACTTTTTTTCCCTTGCTGCTTTCATAATTCTTTCATTGTCGGTGTATTTTGTGAATTTGACTATGATATGCCTTGGTGATGGTTGGTTGTTGTTGAATCTAATAGAAGTTCTCTGTGCTTCCTGCGTTTTGATGTCTGTGTCCTTCTCCAGATTAGGAGAGTTTTCTGCTATAATTTGCTCAAATAAACCTGCCCCCTTTTTTCTCTCTTCATCTTCTGGGACTCCTCTGATTTGGATGTTATTCCTTTTTAATAAGTCACTGAGCTCTCTAATTCTTATATCATGCTCTTTTGCCTTAGTTTCCCTCTTTTTCTTCTGCGTCATTATTCTCTATAATTTTGTCTTCTGTATTGCTGATTTGCTGCTCTGCTTTGTCCATCCTTGACAGTGTCACATCCATTCAAGACTGCATCTCGGTTACAACATTTTTAATTTTGTCCTGACCAGATTTTATTTCTTTTATCTCCGCAGAAAGGGATTCCATGCTTTTTTCAACCCCAGCTTAGAACCGCTTATAATAGTGGTTCTAAATTCTAGTTCATACATCTTGCTTATGTCTGGCTGTCATTTCTTCTTTCTTTTGGGGTGAATTCTTTTGTTTTGTCATTTTGGGGGAAGGAAAAAGTAATAAAATAAAAAATTTAAATGAAAAATTTAAAAACAACACAAAACATCAAATAAAGGAAGCTAGATCCTAGGTGTGTTTTGGTCTGCTTGTTGAAAGAAGATTGATAAAATAGAGAAAAAAGGAAAAGAAAAGAAAGAAAAGGAAAAAAAATACTAAAAAAATAAAAATTAAAAATTGTATATAATAAAATAGAATAAAATGAAATGAAGTGAAATAGAATAAAAATTTACAAAAATAAAAAAATATAGTAAAATAATCAAAAAATTTTAAAGAAAATAAAAATGAGATTTTCTCTTTCTGTATCCAAGAAAAAGAAAAAAAAGGAGAAAAAAAAACCAATTTAAACAAAGAAGCAAGGAAAAAAAAGAAAAAAACCCGAAAAAGCAAAAGATGAACCAGCAAGAAGAATGAAACCCAAATGAAGTTACATCCAGTTTCCCCTAGAACTCAAACTATGCAGCACTCTATAGTCCACACACTAAGCAGACGGGGAGACTTGTGCTGGTCTTCTAGTGGCTATGCTTGGAGGGTGCAGTTGGGTTGGGGTTGGTGTAATGACTCCGTTCTCCACTAGGTGGTGCTGCTTAGTTTCCTGTTGTGGATTGGTGTGGCATGCATATGTCTGTATGCTGGAAAGGTAGAAATGGCTTCACCCAGCTTCCTAATCTCTGACATAGGAACTTTATGCTTTTACTGACCCGCAATCAATCACCCCTGCTTTGTCTCAAACTTCTATCTATTCCCTCCCTCTACCCTGTCTGTGTGCAAGCCATCAGCCTACCAGGAAGCACCTCCCCCTCCAGAGTTTTTTCTCAGATGGGGTTGTGTTTCAAAACCCCTCACTTTACAGAACCCTGCGGCTTGGACCCACACTGACCCTCTGGGGGAGGGTCTTGCTGACCAGTGGCTGGGTGCTGGCTTGCCCCAGAAAACTTTCACACGATAGTGCAGCAGTAGAGGTGCAGAGATTATGGCAAATCACAACACATAGTTGGTGCCAAGTTTCATTGCACTCTGGCCTCTTTGTCCCAAAAACAGCAAAGGTGGCTGTTCTCTGGGGTCTGCTGGGACCTTTGCCTGTGGGAAGGATGTATGACCTCTACAAAATGCTCTCCAAGCAGGGAACTGCTTCTCCCCTTGTGGCACATGGTCCCCTCAGACACTGCTGCTTGCTCCTGGGGATTTGCTCTACTTCCTCATCAGAGCACCACTAGGCAATGAGCTCCAGAATTTCCGACTCTGCTCTCCATTGTTTATAGAATCCTAACGGCATTGAAATCCTCTCCTTTCTCTCCGTCAGTGGTTTTGGGAAACAGATTTCTTGTTCAGTCACTTGTGAGTGTTTTCTTTCTTTCTTTCTCTCTACAGCTACTTTTGGGGAGTGTTTTTCCTGTACTCTCCTGTTCTGTGTCCTCTCTCCACAAAAACAGCTCCCTACCCTCCTCGACTTTCTCTCCCCACAGTTCACCTCTCTGCACTGAAAACCTGTCAAGTTCTGTGGCTCAAGTTATGCCGATTGTTATGGTAATCCTCAGATCAATTTCCTAGGTGTTCAAAATGGTTTGGTTCTGATTTAGCTGCATTTCAAGGACAAGATAAGCTGAGAACTGCCATGCTGCTCCGCCATCTTGCCTAGCTCCCTAAAGAACACCCAAAATGCTAGATTTTAAAGAGCTTGAGCAACATGAAAATAATTGCCTCACTTATTTTCACATTTACCCTTTCCCCATCCTATATATCGTCAACAGTCTATGAAGAAAATATTGCTAAGTGACAATAGACATTAACTTGAACCTGGAAATATCATAAGGAGACTAATATGTGACAGTTGGCTCTTCCCTTTTCTTACTGGGTAACTTGGGCAAATTACTTAACCTCTCTGAGCTTCTGTTCACTCATCTACAAAATAGGTGTGATAATGTCTACTTCCAAGAATAGTTGTGTAGCTAAGAGAATTAAATGAAAGATGCATGTGAAGACACCTGGTAGGAACTCAATACATTTTGATTGAATTTGAATCACAAATCCCAAATTAGTGGCTTCAAAATTCCTGAAGGAAGGCCACAAGTTAGAATTAAGAGTGAATTTTTAAAAGGAGAGGAAAATCTGTGTTTAGACTGTTAATGTCATCTATCACTCAATCAACAATTATGATAATATGATCAGCAAACTGTTCTCTACTTGTGAATTTTTGCCACATTTTGATTACAAATGTGAAATCTTACCAGGATTCAGCTCGTATTAGGAATTCAATGACTTTCTTTATTATCTGATAATGTGAGAAAAACCCCACAAGTCCTTTGGTATAGGGTGCTGGTTACATCAAGAGTTTGTGCTCCACCCCTTTAGTCAAAGATGAACATCATTGTTGAGTGTTAGCTGTAGGGAAGCCCGAGGTATATCTCTTGGCAGCCCCTTCAAACAGGTTGCCATGGTAACGTTGAAAATCACAAATTCTTAATAGAGACTACCGAGGGTGTGAATGGAAAAATAAATATTGCAGGTAGAGTTTTGATTCAGAAATATTTTAATTCCTGCTGTATTCACCAGGTTTCCTTTTTCAGTTGCAAGCTCAGATTTGGTTACATAAACGTTTATCAATTTTAGCAATCTTTGTTTCTATTAATTATTTTTTTATTGGCATACTTGTCAAGAACAAGCCAGCTGTACAATTCTAATAGGCAGGTGTATTTTATACATGAGAATTACCCTGCTGGGTCAGAGCCACACTCTTTGTGTGGATTGTCACACTTGCCTGTGGCAGAAGTCCCTAGAATCATATCAACTGCTTTTCCTTCCAAAGTAATTTTAAGATACCCAAGGCTCTGCTACTAGCAGATTTTTTTTGTAACAAAGGAATGAGATGTAAGGGATCGTCTATATTTGGACAGTCAAAATTTTTAGCTGCAAAACATGGCCCCTCTGCACACACATACAGAATGTATATATGCAAAATCCATCATATACTTATAAGCACCATGAGAGCAGGAGCCTCGTTAGTTCTGTGTGCACTCTATCTCCAGTGCTTTGAACACTGGCTGGCACATAGATGCTATCACATTGTATGATGGTTTAAAGCATGGGTCAGCAAACATTTTCTGTAAAGGACCAGTTGGTAAGTATTTTAGGCTTTGTGGGCTATATAATCTCTGCCACAACTACTTAACTCTGCTGTTGTAGCAAAAGTGGGCATAGACCACATGTGAATGAGTGGGTGTGGATGTTCCAATAAAACTTTATTTACAAAAACAGGCAAAGGGCCAGATTGGGCCCATGGGCTGTAGTTTACCAACCCAATCTGCCAACCTCTAGTTTATAGCATGGCACTGCAGGTGGACTGCCCGGGTGTTTATTCTAGAGCTGACACTTATTAGCTGTGGGACCTTGTTATTAAGTTCTAACACGAGGAGTTATTAAGTTCTTTGTGACTCAGTTTTATTTGCCTATGAAAGGGGTGTAATAATAGAATCTTCTGTTGTCAGGTTTCATGAGTAAATACATGTAAAGCTTTAGGATGAGGAGACTGTCTTGTTTTTCAGTATTCATTTTATTACCATTTGCTGAATCAACACAAAATGGACACATCTGTCTTGAAGAGTACAACCAAATATACCTTTAAATATGCAGCATTTTACGTTCTTTAGAGGTAGTCAGTGACAAGCTGGGGAACACCAAATGTGACACTGGATTTGGGTAATAGTTACAGTTTTCTATTGGTCCTAGCATCTTGCTTACTTTGGTTGAATTGTGCAGTTTTAGGAAGTGCCTATTAATGGTTTCAAATGTTGATGGTGTTTTTAATCATCTCATCATGCTATCCTAGGAGACTCTCCAAATAAGTAAAGATGGCAAAGGAATTTTAAATCTCAGGTTTGTATACAAAAATGCATTAATCCCGCTACATAAATTAGTACACTGGATGTAAATTTGAAATATACATTTGTGGGGCACCTGGGAAGCTCAGTTGGTTAAACATCCAAATCTTGATTTTAGCTCATGTCATGATCTTGCATTTCCTGAGATCAAGACTCATGTCAGGCTCTGGCACTGATCCTGCTTGGGATTCTTTCTCTTCCTTTCTCTCTGTCCCTCCCCTGATCATGCATGTACTCTCTCTCAATCTTGAAATAAATAAATAAACTTTAAAAAAAGAAATATGGTATATTTGTGTGTGCATATTGGATTCTTTCACGTTTTATTTTAAAATATATGATATATGCATACTTAAACATACGTAATGAAATGTGAACCAGTTATGCGTGGATTCTCCAGATGCCATGTATACCTATGTTTGTACAGATTATTATTGTATGTGTAGGTTCTCTGGAGGTCTGTATGGAATCATCACATTCTGGCCAGCTGGTCCTATTGGAAGCTGTATGGGGTGGTGGGTGCTATAGTTGGGATTTGTTCCTGTGCCTCTTGCCCTCCTCTATCCTGTTTTCCACATGAGAAGCCTGGGTAATCTTAAAATCTGCATTAGTGCCTCTCGCTCCACCACTTAGTATGCATCCTCGGCCTCCCCTTGCATGGGCATCAAATCCAAGCTCATCACCCTATGAGATCTGGGTTCTGTGTCATTCTCAGCTGCACCTACACCTGTGCTCTCACTGTGCTTCAGCCTCTGTCCCACAGCTGAGGAACTGAGGTTTCTTCCTGGCTCTCCAGCATGTCTGACTGCTGCCTTCCTTCATCCCTTTACCCTTGTTGGTGCTTGAGCCTCTCCTGGCTCCTCTTCAAGTTCACACCTCATTAAGTGTCACCGGGTTGGGGTGACCACCCTGTCTAAAGTAGTGCCCCACCCACCCACATTCACTTCATCTCATCACTCGGTTTACTTTCTTCATAGCATTCATCACACTCTATAGTTACTTGCTGTTCTCATCATCGCCATCTTTCTCCCTTAGTGGAATGGCAGCTCCCTGAGAGTGGGGCTGAAACCAGTGCCTGGTACATACTAGGTAAACATCTGTAGGATAGTTGCCTCCAGGCAGGGCTTGCTCCATTATTTGCAGGGCCCAGTACAAAATGTAAATGCAGGTCCCCTTGTGCAAAAGTTAATAAGCATTTCAAGATGGCAACAGTAGAGCCTTGAACCAAGCGCTGGTCCTTTCTAAAGCTGCAGTTCAAGAAGCTGGCCCTGCCTCCGGGCTAGCTACTTATCTCTCTAACCTCAAATTCCTCCCTGCAAAATAGTACAGACAGTAGTCCTCCCTCATTGGGCGCTTGTGAGCATTACATGAGATACAGGAACATGGGGCTTAGCAGCGTACCCTGCCCACAATCACCTCTTTACAAGTCAGTATTATAATTAATTATCAGCCTCGTCCATGTAAGGCGAAGCCCCCGCAACTCTAATTTTCTGGCATTCCTCCTTTCTGAATAATCTCCTTAGCAACTCTTCCAAATGACTAACCCAACTCTATCAAATGGGATGGGGATGTGGGTGTCGCTTGCAAATTATTTTGACACATTCAAGGTATGGACCGACAGCATATTTGGTTTGCTGAAAAGGAATGTGTCAAATGGAGTTAGGCTGTTATGAAAACCCGTTTGACAATAGGTAAATCATGTCACCCTTCTGAGCCCACCAGTGACACTGAAATGATAAATAATATCTGCCACCCACCTTTCGACAAGAGTGAGGCGAGTGTGAATTGGATTAAGAAGAAGCCAGTTGAACACTTTGATTTTCTTGGAAAGGGGGGCATGCAGGCAGGCACTCCTTGCAAGAATGTGTGCGTATCATCAGACATCCTGTTTACTTAGGCTGTGTGGCTCTGGTTATGGTGTGCATTGTGTAAGAAATCAATTGCACCTTGAATGGATACTGTTCACAGACTCTCACATTTTGATTTATTTTCGTGGTATAGCCAGCAATTCGAGTTAGTTTAGAAATGCAGAGAGGAAAAGCAGCATGTCTTTTACATTTATATTGTGGTCTCCTGGGTGCTTTGACACAGTGTGGATTGTGAGATGTGGGCTGACTCCTGGGAGGGAGCCTTAGTTCATTTGCTGGGGTGGTGGGGGCACCTCCCTGGGAAGGATCTGGACACTCTGATTTTATCAGTGGTTTCTCTTTGCCAGTGGAGACTAAAATGAAGTGGAAAAATAACATCTGTGAAGCATATATTATGTATCCAGGCCTCTGCTTTGTGCTTTACTTGCTCTGAGAGATTGTATAGTGTAGTGGTTAAAAGTATATACTCTGATTTGGCAATTATACCTCAATAAAGCTGGGAGGAGAAAAGAAAAATGACTAAAAATAGTATGTGCCTTGGACCAGACAAGTGACTTAACCTCTCCAAATCTTAGTTTCCTCCTCTGTAAAATGGAGTGTGTTGGATGTGTTCTCTCTGTCCCTCTAAATCTGCTCCCCACCATTTCTACCCTAATTTTGGCTCCAAGAGGCTGGGTGTATGGATCCCATTATCAGGCTATGGCATCCTATGCTTCCTGTTTGTGTAGGCCAACAGGAGACCCTGCCATAGCTGGGAGGAGGAGAATGAGGGTGGAGTATGTATTTCCTGGTTCCCGTGGTGTGAATTTGCCTTGATTCTCTTAGGTGAAAGTCACAGCCCCTCTCAGGTTGCTGAGACCATCTCTATACAACTCACTCTCTCTTCCAGCTTCGGGTGACTAACTTGTCCCTCCCCTGGTCCCTGTAGGCCTTGGGGATAGTGAGTGCTCTGCTGCCTCCATTCTCACTTCTCTGCAGGCTCCCTTGTGGTTCCCTGCACCAAACTCACAACTTTGTAAATAGCCTTTTTGTAAATAAGCCTTCCATCAGGGATTTTAACTTGAGTGTGCTATTTGTTTTCTGTTAGGGTCCTGATGGATGTGTTGGGATAATCAGATTAGCTACCTCCTGCCATGGGAGTTTACATACATGTAGAGCATCTGGAACTGTATCCAGCACATATCTGAGATTTGGGTCAAGTAACTTGCCTAAGGCCACAGGTGTGGTGAACATCCCGTGAGTGTTTCACCAGCATCGTTCCTTTTCCTCCAGCTCATCCATTCCAGGCTTCAACTAGGACACTCCAGAAATTTGGAAAAGTTGATCCTACCTTGGCAATCAGCCAACGACTTAAACTAAGCCAATCAGCACATTCCAAGCTCCCATTGGCCATGATTAGTTTAAGTGCAGGTACCTGACTTAATCCAGTCTAATCTGTGTGGCTCTTGGGACTTTTGTTGGCAATTCTGGAGCACGGATGTACTGACAAGCCAAACACTGGGTGTGGTTGCAGTGGGCGTAGCTGGGAGAAGTATTTTATCACTGACCTGGTTTCAAGTTGCGACTGCTTTGTGATGATAATAATAGGCCCAGGTTTGTTGGTTTTATTGTTATTTTAAAATTATTTGCAGATAATGTGCACCCTACTGTCTGCACCAAGGTAGACCATTCCCTGCCTCCCTGCCCTTGATACACCAGTGTACAGATGCTGTGTGCTCCGGGTGGAGAGATAAGGCTGCTGTAGGAAATCAGGCAGAGGGTGAAGCTGAAAAGTACAGAGGAGAATGTAGAAGGCAGTGGAAATTAAATTAGAGCCTGCTCCAACCATGTTCAAACCCTTCCTGTCAATAGACTTTTTCAATTATGCCAACCAGTAATTTTCTCCTTGTTGAAATAAAACAACAACAACAATAAACAACCCAAAAGCATACTTAGTGATATTCCTGGATGGCTTTTGGATTTGAAATCAGGTCTTGGTAGCTCTGGAGCTTGACAGTATTTTCATCTCATTTTTCTCATCATTTGACTTTTATAGATTAAACTACATTTCATTTGTCTTCAGATGAGGTTTTTCACAATTTGCTCTATTATGTGAGTTTCAGGGTGGAGACAGAGCCTAGGCTGGGATCTCACTTGGTTGTCTTATTGGCCATGGACAAGTCATTCTCCCTCAAAGTCTCTGCTTTTCCATCTATAAGGGGAGGTGGTTGGACAATATGTGTCTTATCCGAATCTAACATTTGCATTGTGTGAGCATCCGCAGGTGTGACGAAAACTGATCTCAGAGTTGGTACGGCCTGCTTGGTCACAGGCTAATGTATGTCTGTGCCAGTTAATAATAAAAATGAAACAACCCTACTCATTACTATAGAAACATGGGCCATTTTTTCCACCTTACGTTAATTTCCCCTACTTCAAGGTTCTTGAAATAGTTATGCTCTACATTTTGACTGGTTAGTACACACTGTCTTGGAATATTCCAGAACCACTTCACATATGAAAGTCTCAACTTGTGAGCAAGATCCACTCTAAGGGTTTCAAGTGCTGCTACATCTAATCCCCATCCCAGACCTATCACTTGCATGGCCATTAGGCACCTCCAAAGTGATTTGTCTACAGATGAACCTTTTTTCTCTTCCACCTCTGTCCTTTCTTGTATGTTCCTTATCTCAAATAAAGCACCATTATTTGCCCAGTTGGTCCCACCAGAAACCAGGGAATCTTCCTTCATGCCCACTTAGTCTTGTTGATTTGGTTTCCTTAATGTTTCTTTAAATCTTGAATTCATTTTCTAGCGCTGCCATAATGAATTACCACAAACTGGGTAGCTTAAATGACAGAAATTTATTTTCTCACATTTCAGGAGTCCAGAAGTCCAAAAATCAAGTCAGCAAGGTTGACAATATGGTATCGTATACCTCCATCCCCATGGTGTTGGAAAGTATCACCTTCCCTGTCTGTGGATGTGTTCACCTGCCTGGATGCTCTCTGAACCCATACTATTGGGATTTTTATGAGAGCTTCATTATGTAGGCATGATGAATCACTAACTCCATTTTCAGCCCTTTCTCCCTCTCTGGAAGGTAGAGGGACACCGTTGAAAATTCCAGGCTTCTAATCATGGCTTGGTCTTTCTGGTGACCAGTCCCTGTCCAGGAGCCATCCAGGAGCCCCACCCAGAGTCAACTCCTTAGAACAAAAGATGCTCCTCTCACCCAGGAAATTAAAAGCATTTCAGGAGCTCTGTGCCAGGAACCAGGGGCAGAGACTGATATGTAAATATTCTCTATCATCTCACAGCACTATATTGTAATGGTCTGTTTATTTTTCTGACTTTTCTCCAGGGCCCCAAAGAAAAGGACCAGGTCTTTCTTTTTATGTCCAGTGCCTTGCACAATGTAGGGCACTTAGTAGATTTTAAATAAACGTGTGAATGAAGGCTGAAAGGATCATGTGAAAACATAATGCCAAGCCCCTAGGGGAAGGAAGAAGAAATCGTATTGGATTAGGTATACCTGGGCCACATTCCATCCTTTGTTATGCATGTGATTATAAAACCCATATGTAGTCAAAGCTCGATGTGAGACTTAGAAGCAGATTAGTCATTCATTATTGAACAAACATTCATCAATTGATTATTATACATTTTTTGAGGACTGGGTCCTTTTTTAATTCACATTTGCATTCCTAATGCAATGTCTGCCAGTTGAAAAGTACATGCTTTTTTTTCTATTAAATTGGACAAAGGCACAAATCAGTGCTATGAACTTTCAGAGGAAGGAAAAGATTGAGAAAGGAACCGCAGAGGAAGTGGCATTGGAGCTGGATGAGTAGTGACGTGGAGGCTGGGACTCCAGCAGCAGAGCCAGCAGCACAGGCCAAGATATGAAGATGGAAAGACATCAAGAGTGGTGTCTGGTCCCGCTTGCTGAAATTAAAGAACAACGATAAAGTTAAAAATGTGAGATGAGTCAGATCATGGAAATCTCAGAATAACAAACCATCTGGTGCTCTTTTAGTCTGATTACCTGTCGCGGAGAGTTCTACTTGCCTTCCCAGTGTCTCTTCTCCCCTTTCTTTTAGGAACAGGACCTTGACGTTGAGCTGGGCAAGTTTTACAGTGTCCTTTGCAGCTAGGCATACCGACGTGAGTAAGTTCCGGTCAATGAGATAGAAACCAAAGGGTCCCATGGGACTCTAGGAAGTCTATTTAAAGTGGTGGGCGTGTCCTTGCTTGCCCTTTCCCGCATCCTGCTGCTGGAGTGAGCATCTACATGTGGAGATCACACTGCTTTGTCAGACTGGAAGGGTGGGGGCTGTCTTCCTGGCATCTCTTTGAGGATGACTAGGAGGAGCCTGCACCTGGATGACTTCTTAGAGCTGCCAGACTCATCCTCAAATGACTTCTCCCTATGGGAGAATTCTCCTACAGGAGAGAGAAATAAGCATGTTTTCCTTTAAGGCAGTGTTACTTGGGAGTTCCTGTCTTATGTAGGTGAACCTAATTCTAATTGATACATCACCTACCTTAAGTATCAGGAGTGTTGAGGAACCAAAGAATTTTCCATCGACTTAATTTTTTACTACTGACCACATTCCCCATGCCTGGCTGTCTTCCCTTTTCAAAGTTATGACAACATGTACATTGTCTCCTTCTTTTTCTTTTCTTTTCTTTTTTTTTAATTGAAGTGTAGTTGGCACACAATGTTACATTAATTTCAGGTGTATGACATAGTGGTTTGACAACTCTATACCTTATGCTGTGCTCACAAATGTAGCTACCATCTGCCAGCATACAATGCCATCACAATACCATCAACTATGTTCCCTGTGCTGTGACATGTACATCTTCTTGAAGGTCCTGTCTCCGTAGAACTTGTTGTGGAATGGGACCAAGAGTCCCCAGCCCGCCCCACTCCTTTGCTGCCCCGGAAAGTAAGCATATGGTCTGTCTCTATTGTAAGAATGTTTATAGATAATCACTATGGGGAAATCAGCCAGGAAATAACAAATAGGGCAGTTATAAGTGGTCCTATACTACTGTCATAGCTGGAACACCTGTTAATAATTCTCATTTCGCTGAAAGTTATTAGGGAATGTATTAGTTATTTGTTGCTGCATAACAAATTACCCTAAAACTGAGCAGTTTAAAACAATAAATACTTATTATTTCACAGTTCTTCCGGGTTGGGAATAGAGGCACAGATTAAGGGAGTGCTTCTGGTTCAGGTCTCATGAGGTTACAGTCGTTTCAAGGCTCATATAGGGGCCTTGAAAATCCATTTCCAAGTTCACTTATATGGTTGGTGGTAGGCTTCTAAAGATGTATTTCTAAGCTCCCTTTTTAGGTTGCTGGCAGGCCCCCATTTTTCTCCATCTGGGCCTCTTTGTAGGCTGCCTGATTATTCACATGACGTGACAGTGGTCATCCGAGAGAGAGGGAGCACCAGAAAGAGACAAATTCAGAAGACACACAGCCTTTTTTTCTAATCTAATCTCGGAAGTGACATCCCATCACTTCTGTTGTATTCTGTTTATTAAAAGCAAACTAATAAGTCTGGCATGGGATCATAGGAGGGATTATGCAGAGTGTGTTTATCAGGAGGTGGAATCATTGAGGAAAATTCACTTATCTTTCTGCTCCATTCTTTAATTCCTGAAGGTAATCCCTCTTCAGATATTCCCGCCTCCTCGGAAGGTTCCTTTTCTGGTTTGGTGAACCCAATGGTACATTCATTCATTCAACAAATATTCACCGAACACCAATGTGCTAGGGACTGGGGATAGACTGGTCAATAGAATAGATGTGGTCACTGCCCTCAAGCCCAGGGGACGCCTCAGGCACCACAGCATATAGGAACTCATTATATTATATTCCTCCCCACCTCCCCCTCCCCTCACCCCCATCTCAGCAGCTCCAGTTGATCACACATTTTGTCTTTGTACCTCCGGCCTTAATCTATCTCCAGTGTGTCATTCAGGGTCTTTGGACTCAAGTGACTAATTAGAAACTTTTCCTCCAGGCTGACACTTCCCACCGGAACTGCAGTGGTCAGGGTGGCACGGAGGGAACTTTCTGGAAAAGCATTGGATTTTAATCTCGGCTTCACCCCTTACTAATTAAATGTTGTTGTGTATCCCATTTCTCTGCACCTCATTTTACTTATTAATCAAATGGGGACAAGAATACTGTCTCTACCTAGGGTTGTTGTGAGGGTTCAGTGAGAAAATGTTGGCAGAGCACTTAGCAAAGAGTCTGGCACATGGTAGGCAGGGGAAGGATGTGAGTGATGCTGAATCATTGCTTTGTTATTAATTTTGCTGCTATTATCCATCTGGAAGTAGCAGTCAGCATAGGAAAGGAATGTGTCCCTGGATAATTCAGTTCATCAGGTCCTGTTTGAGCTACCTCAAGTCGTCTTGCCACAAGCAGGGCTGGGTATAAATAAATTAACTAATGAAGAAAAAGCGCTATATATTTTAACCTGTTATAACTGTAATCCCTTTTGCAGTTGCTAAATAATCTTTTGGTAAATAAAGAAGGTGGCACCTGTTCCGAATAACGGCACTCAGTGGAAATGGTCAAATATGTCTCAAGCCTGATACCAGCAAGAGTCAACCTTTGGAGTCCTGAGTATGTCCTCCCCTTGTGGCATGCATTCCAGCTTCTAAGTGTATGCCTAGCCTTTCCAGTGCTTCTTGCTTTAAATGTATTCAGAGTTTTCACACATGCTCGCATGTCGGGAATGATGAACAGCAGTTTTAAGAACACATCGTAGAAATGCCAATTTCCAGATGGATTTGTTTTGCTACAAAGTTAGTTAACACTTGATTCATGAAATAGTGGGTGTGGAGGAGATGTAGCGTGAGTCCTTCTACCCACAGGAGGTAGGACCAGCCAAGGCATGGATGGTCAAAAAGAACCAAGAAAACTGAAGCAAGTATTCAATTATCTTCTGAAGATAATTCATTAAAGCCACAGAGAGAAAGGGAAAGGACACAAACAAACAAACAAAAAGCATGCAAGCTGGTGGGCAACTGTTAATCCTTTTTTAACAATAAAACTCTAAAATAAAGCTGTGAATTGGTTCTGAGACTGCTTGTTTGATTCCCAAATGGTTAAATGTGGTAAAACAAGAGCCTTAAATCTATTAGACAATCTCCTTTCCTTCCTTTGCTCTTCCTTTTTCTTTTTCTTTTTTTTTAAGTTACATTTCTTGGGAAAGGCATGATCCAGGAACACATGAAAGCATTTAGAAGGAATCCTTATCTGGCAGACCCGTCTTGTATTTAGAGATGCTCTAATTTAAGCTCTGAAGATATGGGTATTTAGTTGCTCTTCCCAGTTACTTATAGGCTGACTTTCTTGCGAGATAGATGCTCAGTAAGAAATGTTGGGGTAATAAGTAAATGATGCCTGGCAGTTAGACATTCTCTGCCTCCTCTAAATTTCTGTGTTCCACTTCTGTCCTCTTTTGAAACTCTTCTTTTCATATTTTTTTCTTCCCCAGTTGTCAAAAAATAGTATATATTTACTGTGGAAAACATAGACAATCCAAAAAGTTAAAGGCAAGTAAACAACCACTCATATCACCCAAAGATAAGCATTGTTCATATTTTGGTAAATATTTTTTTTTCTCCCTTGTACAAACAAACCAATGTAAAAATCTCTCTTTTTTTTCTTTAAAGAACAGAGTCATACTGTACATAACATTTATTTAGTAGCTTTTTTTTTACTTAATAATATCTTATCAGTTTTCCAAGTTCTTAAATATTTTCTCCAACATCCTTTTTATTTACTTATTATTACTATTTTGAATGTTAATTTACTTTTGAAAGAGAGGGCACAAGTTGGGGAGGGATAGAGGGGGAGGGCAGAGGATCCCAAGCAGGCTTTGCACTGACAGCCGCAAACCCTGCATGAACCCAGCGAGATCACGACCTGAGCCGAAGTCCAACACTGGACCCACTGAGCCACCCAGGTGATCCTCTCCAACATCCTTTTTAATGGCTACAAGCTATTCCATTGCTATCAATAGGTACTTTAAGAAAACAAAATATCATTCTTGACTCCCCATTTAAAACCACCTTTTTTCGTTGCAATAATGCTGCCATCAAATCCCTGCAGATGACTTTTTCACACATCTGTGATTATTTTCTGAATGTCTCCCTTGCTTAACCTTGTATATGCACTGATCATTTCTCCTGCTGACCAAACTTCTTGAGATCAGCATTCAGGTTAATCCATCTTTGTTTTCCTCAGAGTTCTTTAAAACGAGGACTTCTGAAATGCTTATCAAACGAAATAATTTCTTGACGTGAATTCTTCCTTAAATGCAACAAAAAAGATAACAAGATAGGAAAAGAGGTCAAGTTAGCCAATTTATGGCTTTGGAAAGCGGCCTGTACTTCAGTCTTCTGTCATGTGGGCTATCTGTGGATCCCCCTCCCCTGCCCCAGCGTTTTGAGTCAAAAACATCTGGCTCCATTTTAAATTGATTCACACAATTTATTTCACCAGCCTCTAGGCCCCGAACTGTTTGGAACTGTTTGTAGATATGCATCACCGTCTCTGGTGGTAGTCAAAGGGGGCTGTGCCTATGCATGGGAGAATGCAATCTGCCCTTGAGTCCTTATGTTAAAATGATTCCCCACGTTAAGTTGTTAAGTGTGAAATAGGATTGTTTGCATTCCATTTACTCTTTAGTTTCTTAATTAGAGTGACCTCCAGCTTCAATCCACCAACTGTTGGATTTTTATTATATCTTTCCAGGAATCCCTCCTGTAATAAGGTTAACTTTAAATACTGCATTTCCTCGAGGATGACATAAAATTCACTCTACTTTAGAGAAAATAAACCCAAGTCCTCAATAAATGACTCCACACAGCATTGTAGGAATATTGGAGTCCTGTCATTTTGGAGGCTTTTCCCTTTCTTGTTGCATATAAATAGTGCTTTCAGCAGACCTGCCTGCCTTCTGGGAGGCCCTGGGTGTTAGGGCCTCTTTCTAGGGGAAGTCATGACCCTTTTACTTGATGAGGGCTAAAGAAACCTTTTTAATGTTACTTCTTTTGAATCCAGAAATCACTGTGTGACCCTTCCTTTATATACATTTCTTATAAAAGAAAACCAAAACACATTGGCAGGTCAGATGTTTGGGAACAATATTGTACGCGTTGCTAAAAGCACTCAGTCTTTATATTTCTGCCTCTGAATTCAGCCTCACTGACTCCCTCCCCAGTATTCAAGCCTACCACATGACAAAGTGGCAAGGGGATGAAGTGGCCAAAACAATTATCAGGACACTTTCATAACCCCCTTTCCACCCCACCCCATATTTTCTGAAGGTCAGATAGCTTCTACTTTCTAACTGATGTCCAACTCCAGGTCTTTGCTCTTACATTGACTTGTGGTAGAGCCCCTCCCTAAGGAATGTGGTTCAGGCCTTCTCAGAACAAAGGAAGACAGCATGCAAGGTGGCCCAATCAACTCCTGTGCACGTATGTGTAGCTCTGACATGACCCTGTAACTTGGACGGTGTTCAATCAGACTATATGTGTCACCATCTATGGGAGATAAAGAACTAGAAATTGCATAAAAGGCTACACCCAGCTGTGCACAGGGCTCAGCATTTTTGGGGTCTTAGCCCTCTGAGCCTGTGCTGGCACAAATATAGCTGCTTCCTGGAAATAAGAGTCTTGGTATCCCTTCTCTGTGTAGGAATCCTGCTACATTTCTTGGGGGCTTGTCCAGGATTCAGAGATGGTGCACTTCCACCTCCTTTGTTGCCGGAGTGTGAACCTTGGAGCACCGGGGGAAGCAACCTCACGTCTAGTGGACCTCCCTGAACACCAGGGCAAGGACCTCAGATGCACAACAGAACCCAGTGAGGCCTAGGAACCAGCTCAGGCAGCACAACCCATCAGACTGGTAAGAACCCAGGTTCGTTTTGGTAGACTTGCCCCTAAGAGGAGAAGAAGAGCCCCATCACCTCCCAGAGTTGCCTGAGTAGTTCCATAGGAATAAGGAATGAAACCACAACTGTAAGGTGCTGGGTGCTGGGCAGCAGACTGGGGTTGCCGTGTGACTGTGTGTGAATGAGATGGACGGAGGAAAGCTTCTGACCTGACCCAGGGCTGAAGCAAGGGTTGAGTTCCATTCCAAGGTTCTATGGAGACCTCATATGGCTTAAGGTGGTGACAGACTTTCTCGGGAGTCTGATTTGGGTCAAGGATTGATACTGAACCTACCAATGCTAAGAGGCACCTGAGATATCTCCAAGAGGAGAGTGGCTGGAAACAGACAAAGTGAGTGTGCGTTCTCTATAAATTAGTCTCTTCCCTCCTCCTTTTCTCCTCCCTTGTGCATGAAAGTTGTCACTCAGGGAGGAATTTCAGTCCGTATGTCAGTCAGTATGTTGAGGAATTTCAAAAAGGGATATTCAGGAGATTATAGTGTGAAATTAACTCCTAGAAAGCTCTGGACATTCTGTGAAGCTGATTGGCCATCGTTCGTGGTGGGCTGGCTTTCCGAGGGCTCACTTGGTAAGGAACTAGTTGGCTGAGTGTTTAGGGTTCTTGTGGGGGATCCAGGCCACCCCAACCAATTTCCTTACATTGACTGTTGGCAAGACCTGGTCCTATCCTGGCCACCTTGGCTAAAAGTCTGTATTGAAGAGAACTGTAAAGTTATGATGGCTTGTGTCATGGCTTCCTCCAAATGCCAGCCAAAAACTGAAAACCAATACTGTCGGGAGAGCCCAAGGGGACCCCACAGTCATATGACCCACTGTACCCCTCACTGCCACCTGCATCTCCAGCTGCCCTGGCTGCTAAAACCCCACTGAAGCCTGCCCCTAGTCCCGAGGCTTTGCCACCTCTAGTACCACTGGCCTCTCTGGATGTCACCAGCTTGCCCGGACCACCAGTCCTAACCCCACACACCCCTCTCATAAGGTGACTAGGAGATCAGGCCAGTGGAGGCAGTCCCTTCTTGCAGCAACACTGGGGAGCCCTACACGTACCCTGAGGGAAACTAGGGGCCCATCTATTATGACCAGGAAGGCCAGATCCAAGGAGGCCAGTGTATTTTTGTGTATCCACCCTTTATCACTATGGAACTCCTAAACTGGTGAAGCACCATACTCCCTCCTATATGGAGAAGCCCCAGGCTGTGATTGAACTAATGCAGTCCATCATTCAAACGCATAAACCTACCTGGGTGGACTGCCACCAACTCCTCCTGACACTCTTCGACACGGAGGAGCATCACTGAATTACCCAGGAATCCCTAAAATGGTTAGAAGAGAATGCCCTGGTTGGGATGCTAGACACTCAGGCTTATGCTCAGGCCCACTTCCCTGGGGAGGACTCCAAATGGGACCCAAATGACTCAAGTGTAGATGGAGGGCTCACATGGACTGAAGGGTATCAAGAAGTCCTTCTAAATGGCATGAAGGAAGGGGGGAGAAGGCCATAAATATAAGTAAAACATCAGAAGTGCTCCAGGGACCCAAGGAGAGCGGGAGCCACTGCTATGAGAGACTATGTGAGGCATTTAGTCTCTATACCCCTCTTGATCCAGAGGCACTCATTAACCAGCAGATGGTCAGGCCCAAGGAGACATCCAGCACAAGCTGCAAAAGCTAAAGGTATTCCTTGGCATGAATGCTAGTCAGTTGCTGGAAGTAGCAACTAAGGTGTTTGTCAACCTTGACCAGGTGGTGCCAATTTAAGAATGCCGGAAGATGAAGAAAAAGGCAGACTTATTAGCTGCTTCCTTGGTGGAGTGGTCAGAATGCTCCCAGAAAGGCGCCTTGCAGGGATGGGTCTGGGGCTGGAAAGGGGAAGGCCAGGGATGATCATCTTGGCCAGGACCAAAGTTAGGATAGAACCCATGTGCTCACTGTCATCAAGAGGGCCACTGGAAAAATTAGTGTCACCTGTGGCTGGGTAATTCTCAGCAAGGCCCCAAGCAGAAAGAAAGAGGCCATGTGGTCCAGGGCCAGTACCAACCAGCATCACAGCCTCATGGGGCCCTCAAAGATGATTTTGTGTGGCTAACCTCCATGGAGGTCTATGAGGAGGACTAGGACAGACTCTATTTTGTTAGACTTCCGAGAGCCTGTAGTCTGAATGAATGTGGGGGGCCTACCCATCAACTTCATGATAGATACTAGGGTGGAACACTTAGTGGTGACCCAACCTGTGGGTGACCTCTCACAGAGAAAAGCCACCATTGTGGGGGCCATGGGCAATTGGACACACCGTTCCTTTCTGCTGCCTTGGTGATAAAATTTAGGTGGCCATGAAGTCATCTGTGAATTACTGTACCTCTCTGACTGCCCCATGGCTTTAATTGGCTGGGACCTGTTGGGAAAGCTGCAGGCCCAGATAACTTTCACCTCCCACGGACAAGCTGCTCTGATCCTACAGAAGCTGGAAGCTAAGATTATGAGTCTCATGATTCCCCAAGGGAAAGAATGGTGCCTCTACATGGAGGAGCCACAACAGGGACCTGAGCTGCCCTTCAGAGTACAGGGGGTGTGGGCTGAGGACAACCCACCAGATCTGGCCCGGAACATACCTCCAGTAATTATAGAACCAAAGCCAGGAGCAGGGCCCATCCGCCCAAAACAATATTTCATCCCTTGTAAGGCACAGAAGGGGATACAGACAAAACACCTGGAGAAACTTCTAAACTATGGGATCCTCCAACCCTGTCAGTCATCTTGGAACACGCCTCTCCTACCAGTCCAGAAGCTGGGCACTGATGACTATTGGCCAGTCCAAGACCTGTGCACAATAAACCAGGCCGCTGTCACCCTGCACCCAGTCATCCCAAACCCATACACTCTCTTGGGTCTCATCCCTGCTTAAGCTGCCTTCTTCACATGCCTAGACCTCAAGGATTCCTTCTTCTGCATCTGCCTGGCCCCCCAGAGTCAACCAATCTTTGACTTCCAGTGGGAGAATCCTGAAAATGGTGACAAGGGTCAGTTGACTTGGACCAGATTGCCTCAGGGGTTCAAAAATTCCCCAACTATTTTTGACACTGCATAAGCCTCAGACCTAAGAGCCTTCCCAGCAGATCAACATGGCTGTGTCTTGCTTCAGTACGTAGATGACTTACTGTTGTCTGGAAGGTCTCAGGAGGATTGCGTGGAAGGAACTCGGCAGCTCCTTTCCCTCCTATGGGAAACTGGCTATAAGGTCTCAAGGAAAAAGGCCCAAATCTGTCAAAAGGAAGTCAAGTACCTTGGCTTTCACCTTTCCCAGGGGCAGCACCAACTCGGCCCACAGAGAAAACAGGCTGTTTGTTCAATCCTGGTCCTGTGGATCCGATGTCAGGTTTGGGAGTTTCTCAGAGCTACAGGTCTCTGTAGAATCTGGATACTTAACTTCTCGGTCTTGGCAAAACCTCTTTATGAGGCCACAAAGGTTGGAGAGTGGGAACTTCTGTTATGGGAGACAGTACAGCAAAGGGACTTTGAAGAGATCAAATGGGCCCTTACCAACACGATTGGTCTGGGGATCCCAGACATGTCCAAGCCCTTCTTCTTATATATTCATAAATACACTAGCATCATGGTAGGGGTCCTAACCCAGATGTTAGGGTTATGGCATTGCCCAGTGGCATATCTCTCCAACAAACTTGACTCTGTTGCCCAAGTGTCTGAGGCTAACAAGTTAACTATGGGACAAAGTTGACAGTCTGAGCACCACATTCAGTATTGACATTAATGGAATACAAGGGACAATACTGGCTAACTAATACCAGGATGGTCAGATACCAGCAGATGCTATGTGAGAACCCACGTGTTCACCTAGAAGTAGTGGGGGCCCTAAACCCTGCACCCCTACTGCTTGTTGGGCCAGGTTGACCAGATCATGGCTGCATTGAAGTCATGGATGAGGTGTTCTCCAGATGACCAGACCTGAGGGACCCCGATACTGAGTATTTCACCAATGGTAGCAGTTTTGTGAAAGAGGGAAAACACTTTGCAGGGTACTCCACAGTGACCTTAAATTCTATCATTGAGGCCAAACCCCTGCCAAAGGGACTTTGGCACAGAAGGCAGAGCTCATCGTGCTAACATGAGCCCTCCAACTGGTGGCAGGAATATGTGTTAATATATACACAGACCCTAAGTATGCCCTCACCACCCTCCAAGTACATGGGGATTTATATAAAGGGAAGGGTCTAATAAACTCAGGAGGAAAAGACATAAAGTATGGTAAGGAAATCCTTAAACTCTTGGATCCTGGGTGGGCCCCTAAAAGAGTAGCAGTCATGCACTGTTGGGACATCCAAGGGGAGACACCATGGCTGTATGGAGGAACTGTAAGGCCGACCAAGAGGCAAAGCTTGTGGCCTCTAAAGGAACAGTAGAATCAGTGACTTTAGCCACCACACTGTTCCCTAGTCCACTGGCAGAATGGGACCCTAATTACTCACAGCATGAGAGTACCTGGTTTAAGACTGAAAATGGAAACTACCTCTCAGGTGGATGGCCGAGTAGCAATTCCTGAGGCCCTGGCTCCAGCTTTTGTCAAGCACTTCCATCAGGAAACCCATACTGGCCGGACAGCTCTCAAGACTACGTTGAGCTGACATTTCTACATCCCCCGACTTTCGAATAGCCCAAGCAGTATGCAAGCAATGTGAAACGTGTTCCTGGAATAACCCACATCAGGGATCCAAGGCTGCCCCTGGGGTGCAGAGTGTCAGGGAAGCCCCATTTGAAAATGTGATGGTGGACTTCACTGAGCTTCCCTGGGTCCAAGGCTGTAAATATCTTTGTGTGTACTTTCTCATGCTGGGTGGAAGCCTTCCCTACTTACACAGGAAAGGCGCATGAAGTGACCCGACTTCTGAAAGAATCATTCCTCAATTTGGGATCCTTATCACTATGGGATCAGATAATGGGCCAGTGTTCCTGGCTGAGGTGGTGTAGCTGGTGGCAAAGATCACCTGGAGGTTACACGGCACGCGGACGCCTGAACTCCAGGAAGGTGAAAGCAATGAACCAAATCCTGAAGCTGCAATTGAGTAAACCATATCAGGAAACCCACCTGCACTGGGACCACGTGTTGTCAATTGCCTTGTTAAGAATCAGGTGTAGCCCCACTAGGAAGGTGCGATTCTCCCCTTATGAAATCCTGTATGGGTACCCTCCCCTCATTATCAAGGGCATAAGGGGGGTCTAAATGAGATAGGCAATCTAACCCTAAGACAACAGATGCGGGCCCTTGGCTCTACCCTAACCACCTTACACCATGAGGTTAGGGAGCGATTACCTGTGAGTCTGACCACAGACACCCACCTCTTTATTTATGTATTTACTTACTTACTTATTTACTTTATTTATTTATAATATAAAATTTATTGTCAAATTGGTTTCCATACAGGTACTCATCCCAACAGGTGTCCTCCTCAATGCCCATCACCCACCCTCCCCTCTCTCCCACCCCCCATCAACCCTCAGTTTATTCTCAGTTTTTAAGGGTCTCTTTTGGTTTGGCTCCCTCCCTCTCTGACTTTTTTTTTCCTTCCTCTCCCCCATGGTCTTCTGTTAAGTTTCTCAGGATCCACATAAGAGTGAAAACATATGGTATCTGTCTTTCTCTGTATGACTTATTTCACTTAGCATAACGCTCTCCATTTCAGACACCCACATCTTTAAACCAGGAGATGCTGTGTAGGTAAAGGAATGGAATGTCCAACCCCTAACACCCCTCTGGAGGGGCCCATTCGCTGTCATTTTGTCCACTCTTCCTGTAGTAAAGGTAGCCGAGGTGGGTCCCTGGATTCATCAGAGCAGAGTGAAGCCAACATCTCAAAGCTGGGAATGAATTCTTGATCCATCATTGCCGTGCAAGCTGACCATAAGGAAGAAGCAATGTGTAATTCCAGAAGCTCTGGGAGACTGCAGCCCTGCTTTAGTCACTCCAGAAGCTGACTAATCTAGGCACGGCAGAAGCTTGAGGATTTGATGGTCCAGTGGAACACAGAGAATTTCTTTATTTTCTGTATCTGTTTCCTTACTATGATGCACTGTCACACCTTGTTTCTCACCGTGATTGTGATTCTTGCTCTACTTTTTGCCATAGGATTGGCAGAGGCCACCCCTGGGAATGTGGGGAGAGGTTTCTGCTAGCACTCACCTTCCTTTTGTGGATAGGATGCTTCATAGGTATTGGTTGCTACCAATCTGGACCTCATCCGTAGACGTAGATTCCTCATCACGTGACCTGTGTATTTGCATAACCAGGTCAAGCCAGGGAGTCACTTGGACCTTACTCTACCATACCCATTTCTCATGACAGTGAAAGGGCTTGGGGACCTGCAGACACAATAAGACCACCTATTCTATCTGCCAATGGGAGAGTCAACACTTGTTTTGACCCACAGTACTCCCCAACAGAGGAATGCTAGAGACCTGGAGTCACCCCAAGACAGACACCGCTGGTGTGGGCCACCTAATTAACAAAACTCAAATTACCAATCCAAACCGGCTGGTGTCTATATTCTTTGATGTAAGTAAAGCCATAGGTGACACATTGCCATATGGTTTGCCATGTGGAGGTCTGACATGGGAACAAGAATATCAACACAATGACAAGTACCTGTGTGAAGAGTCTGGTTCATGTGGTCACTGGCCCCATCCACCTCCATTCTTCTGTCCTTATTGGAGCTGTGTCACATGGGCCATCTGGAAGACTAAAGACAAAACAGCACTCCTCCAAAAGGGTGTGGCTGAGTCAGATTGCCGGTCGGGAACCTGTAACTCCATTAATTTTATCATCCTTAACCCAGGAGATGCAAAATGGAAAACGAACTGCAGGATTAGTATACTTACTTATGGGTAGAGCACAGACCCAGGAACCTTGTTGTATTTTAAGAGAGTTAGTCACACATAAGGCCATGACCCACCAAGTCTTTCACTCCTTTTGTGAAGAAATGGAAAAGGGCCCTCCTCCTGTCTCTGTCACAATGAAACATCTTTTTCTAGCCCTAGAAGAGACTATAGCTCAGACTCTAAATGTCTCTTGTTGTTATGTATAACATACATAACCAACATGGGGGATCAATGGCAATGGGAGGCTGGAGAATTAGATCCCCATGAATCTAATAATGGAACAGAATACCCCAATCCTACTACCAGGGTTTGGCTCCTCAAAACCTTAATTATTGGGAAAACGTGCCTTGCCACGTTCACAATCCCTGTTGGAAGTTTAACAGGCTTAGGCCAAAGATGTTATAACTCAATCACCCAGGAAACCCAGTGGTGGGAGTCCCCAGATCATCTTGAGCCAGGTCCCCACCTCTTGTCTAACTTCTCTCATCTCCAAGAGGCCTAAGACAATGTTGATGGAACCATCAAATGGCGGGCCCCAGGTGGACTATACTGGATATGTGGAAGGACAGCCTATACAGTACTTCATCCAGGCTAATCAGGGTCATGTGTGCTAGGAACTATTTGTCCAGCTTCCTGCTCCCACTTGCCAGAGGGGAACATTTGGGAGTCCAAGTGTATGGGGACACGGAGACTCAAGGAAACGATGTGACCTACACATTGGCCATTGGAAAGATGATGAATGGCCTCCTGAGCATGTAATCCAATATTATGGCCCTGCCACCTGGGCAGAGGATGGGTCTTGGGGCTGCCTCCTTCCCATTCACATGCTAAACCACATAATCAGTCTTCAAGCAGTTGTAGAAATTATAATCAATGAAACTGCTAGAGCTCTTAACTTGCTAGCCCAACAGCAAACCAAAATGTGCAATGCTATCTATCAAAGTTGCTTGGCCTTAGATTACTTGCTTGCTTCTGAGGGAGGAGTTTGTGGAAAGGTTAACCAGAGCAACTGCTACCTACAGATAGATG
Source organism: Prionailurus viverrinus (assembly GCF_022837055.1). Taxonomy (NCBI): domain Eukaryota; kingdom Metazoa; phylum Chordata; class Mammalia; order Carnivora; family Felidae; genus Prionailurus; species Prionailurus viverrinus. The sequence goes on along the minus strand of NC_062562.1, from coordinate 28,286,471 downwards.
ATAAAGGAAAAGTCATAGAAGAGATCACAGATCAAATGAGAAAGGTTGCTCATGTCCCAGTCCAGACCTGGAAAGGTTGGAACCTGGGGAATTATTTAGAGAGTGGTTTTCAGCTCTCAGGGGAATTCAAAACCCACATAGATATTATTCTCTTGATTTTGGAAGCTTGCTTAATCCTACCTTGCCTAGCTCTCCTGGTTATATGGTCTGTTTCCAGCCTCACTGAGGCAATGGTCAAAAGGAAAATGGCCATGCATGTGATGATGTTATGGAAATATAAACCTCTAAACCAAGACGATGCTCTTTTTTTTAAAATTTTTTAAACGTTTATTTATTTATTTATTTATTTATTTATTTATTTTTGAGACAGGGAGAGACAGAGGATGAACAGGGGAGGGTCAGAGAGAGGGAGACACAGAATCCGAAACAGGCTCCAGGCTCTGAGCTGTCAGCACAGAGCCCGATGCGGGGCTCGAACTCATGGACCGTGAGATCATGACCTGAGCCGAAGTCGGACGCTTAACCGACTGAGCCACCCAGGCACCCCAAGATGATGCTCTTTGACCCAAAATAGGGGGTCTGAGCATCAAAGGTGGTGGGGGGGGGATGTGGTAGAGCCCCTCTCTAAGGAATGTGGTGGAGGCCTCCTCAGAAAAAAGGCAATGTGCACCATGGCCCAATCAGCTCCTTTATACATATGCATAGCTCTGACACGACTCTGTAACTTGGACTGTGTCCAATCAGGCTATATGTTTCACCATATATTGGAGGCAAAGAAGTAGAAATTGCATAAAAGGCTACACCCCGCTGTGCTTGGGACTCAGCCTTTTGGGGTCTTAGCCCACTGAGCCTGTGCTGGCACAAAGCTGCTTCTTAGAAAGAAGAGCCTCAGTTTCCCATTTCTATGTGCGAGAATCCTGCTACAGACTGTCTAGTGCTTCATTGGTCTCCTGACTTTGGATGTGCTCTCTTTTTACCTGAAATCTCTTTTTGCTTGTCTGTAAGCCCTAGTCTCTTCCCCCACCACCATCATAGAGAGTGATGATTCCAGTGGTGACTCTCCCAAATTCTGACATCCCATACAAACAGAGGCATGACCATTTCTTGTGTGATGTGCCCTGATCCCTCCCTCCTCTCATCTGCTTAACTTTAACATTTTAAGTGTTGTCACCCAAGAAAGAATTCACTGAAAATTTAAGTAAACAGACATTTATTTGGGCAATTCGAATTTCAATTTGGGAGATCTCCATTTCCCAATGGTTTCAGGTAGAAACCTGACATGTGTCCCCAGGAAGACAAAGAAGGGTCAGGTCTGTAAGCATAACAGAAATAGGTTCACCAGAATTGGTTGAGTTAATATGCAAATAAGGGATGGAAAATTTGTCAAATTGCATCAGCTCCTTTGGAAGTGAAGAATGCCAGCAGCTCAGGAGTCATGGTGAGAACAGGGTTAATTCCAGGCTGAGGGCTTGCAGCTGGCAAAAAGTTCATGGTTGCTCCAACAAGGATGAGCATAAATTCCTCCTCCCTTGTGGTCTCCTAATTCTATTTTCAAAGAGACTTTCTCTCTCTTTTTTTTTTATGTTTATTTTTGAGAGAGAGAGTCAGAGTGCAAATGGGGGGAAGGGCAGAGAGGGAGACACAGAACTCGAAGCGGTCTCCTCAGCACACATCCTGACTTGGGGCTTGAACTCATGATCTGTAAGATCATGACATGAGCTGAAGTCAGACACCCAACCAACTGAACCACCCAGGCGGCACCTCACGAAGAGACTTTCTTAACCAGGCTTGCTTGCTCCATTTTGAAATCTTCCTTTATAGCTCTGAGAAGCAATGGCTATTTTTGTGTGCTTCTTCCTCTGACTGCCGCGTTCCCCCACCTCTCCCAAGGCTGGTTCTTTCTCATGCTTTTGGACTCAGCCTATATGTCATCTCCTTGGAAAGGCTTTCTTAGATCACCCAGTGTGATGTTCTACATATTTAACCATCCTCAGGCATAGGTAACAACTACTCAGAATAGACTCTAATATTAACAAATCGTTTCCTTGTACTGGGGCCAACCAGGTGACTACCAGCTCTTACTGACCCACCTGATTTTTTGATTCACAGCAATAATTCCAGTTTGTGAATATTCATTAGTGCCTTTGCTCTTTCTGTGTATATTTCCCCAGTCGAATGCAGTTTCCATGAGAGCCAGAGTTTTTCTTCTTCTGTCACTATCAGGAAGGCAAAATTTTTCCTTTATCCTCTTAAGTTCTGTGTCTGAAGGCCTATGAACTAAACTGACAAAATTTAGCATGAGAAAAGACAGACTTTTATTCACTGGCAAACATGAGAGTTAACAGAAAAATGTGACTCACAAAATAACCAAAGATAGGGGCTCATATAGCCACTTCATAATGGGAAAAGGAGGTGTGGGGAGAAAAGGCTTTTATGGGAAAAAAAAACGAGTTTCTTTAGGAAGGCCAAATGGGCTTTTAGGAGAACAAAATAGAAGGTAAGAAAGTTTGTGGTGATGTTTGTTGATGCAGGTGCAAGTACCCCTCTCTCTGTTCTTCCTGGCCCATGAAAACTGCCCCAAGAGGAGATTTATGACAGCCTCATACCCAGAAGCTTCTGTCTTTAGTCACAAAAGGGAAGCTTTGAGAGGCTTCTTTCTGGATTTGTTGAATCTCCAATGTTTTTAGCTCAACATAATATTCACATCAACTCTAAGGGTCCGAGGGGGTCTGCACATCACCTAGCACCTGGTGCTGTGCCTCACGCGTAGTAAGTACTGTCTAAATACCTAGTGGAAACATGGTTAAATGAAGTGGTGAGTAGAGCGCTCACCATTTGTTCACAGTGCCCAGTAATTTATTGTGGTTGCTTGAGCCAGGTGTGTGTGTGTGTGTGTGTGTGTGTGTGTGTAGTATTGGTGGTGGTGGTGGTGTCATCTGTGTGAAAGCTCAGACAAAAATATTCATAGTGCCCTGTGAATGGAGAAAATGGGTTCCTTAGTTTTATGATTTAAAATACATGTGTCTTTTGTTGGAAGGTTGGTAAGTCCCATGACATGAGACAGATGTAGCTTGCAGGTAAGATTCTTGATGATGTGAACCTACTCTGGCATTTGTCTTTTTGTTGTGCAGGATGATATCACCATGGGTGGGCAGTTATTGACAGCTGAGGGCTCTGAGAATTCTCTGAGGGACACTGAGGGTGATGCCCTTACTGGTGGGCAGCTGGGTACGTGGAAGAGGGAGGTCTTCTCAAGAGCCTTGTGGAAGGGGCCCAGCGGGCAGCTTTGATCCATGGCCCTATTTCTATTTGAAGTGTTAGTAAATACAATGGCAGCTGCTGTCCCATCATCTACTGGAATACGATTTTTTAAAACTTTCTTTTCTTTAATGGAAAATTTCAAGCATTCAAAGAGTAGAGAGATTTGTATCATGTCACCATATACATCATCAGCCAGCTTTAATAATTATTTACATTTGGACAACCTTGTTTTATCTGCAACCCCTTCCCATGCCCTTATATTCCTCAACCTCTCTCTGCACCAGATTATTTTATTTGTTTGTTTGTTTGTTTGTTTATAAGTTTATTTATTTATTTTGAGAGAGAGAGCGCAGGCAAGGGGCAGAGAGAGAGGGAGAGAGAGAATCCTAAGCAAGCTCTGCACTGTCAGCACTGAGCCCAACATGAGACTCGATCCCATGACCCTGGGATCATGACCTGAACTGAAATCAAGAATCAGAAGCTCAACTGACTGAGCCACCCAGGAGCCCTTTCACCAGATTATTTTAAAGTAAATCTCAGACAGAATGTTCTTTCACCTATGAATACTTTAGATCTTACTTCTAATAGATAAGTACACATTTTTAAAAAAAAATTTTAACGTTTATTTATTTTTGAGAGACAGAGATAGAGCACAAGCAGGGGAGGGGCAGAGAGAGAGGGAGACACAGAATCCGAAGTGGGCTCCAGGCTTTGAGTTGTCAGCATATAGCCTGATGCGAGGCTCAAACTCATGAACTATGAAATCATGACCTGAGTTGAAGTCGGACGCTTAACCGTCTGAGCCACCCAGGCGCGCCAATAAGTACGCGTTTTAAAATGATTATGCTTATAGCTATTTTTGGTGAGTTTGTTGGTTTGCTGTTTGTTTTTTTACTGTGATAAAACAACATAAATTTTACCATTTTAAACATTAAAATTTTTTTTTTAATGTTTATTCACTTTTGAGAGACAGAGATAGACAGAGCATGAGCGGGGAGGGGCGGAGAGAGAAGGGACACAGAATCCGAAGCAGGATCCAGGCTCTGAGCTGTCAGCACAGAGCCTGATGCGGTGCTCGAACCCATGGACCGTGAGACCATGACCTGAGCTGAAGTTGGTTGCTCAATCAACTGAGCCACCCAGGTGCCCCCCATTTTAACCATTTTTAAGTGTATAATTCAGTGGCACTAAATACATTCACATTGTTGTACAACCATCTCTAGATGGTTCATCTCTAGATCTTCATCTTCCCAAACTGAAATTCTATAGCTACTAAATAATAGCTCATCATTCTGTAATCCCCCAGCTCCTGGCAAACACTGTTCTACTTTTTGTGAATTTCACTCCTCTAGATATCTCATATAAGTGGAATCATACAGTATTTGTCCTTCATGATTGGCTTATTTCACTTACCAGTCTTTGTGTTTCAGAATCTCCTTCCTTTTGAGGGCTGAATAACACTTCATTGTGTGTATTTGCAGCACTTTATTTGTTCATCATTTGATGATCACTGGATTGCTTCCATCTTTTGGCTATCGTGAGTAATGCTGTTATGAATATGGACATATCTCTTGGAGACCCTGCTTTTAATTCTTTTGAGTGCATACCTAGAAGTGAAATTGCTGGATCATATGCTGACTCTGTGTTTAATTTTTTGAGGTAAACACACAATTTAAAACACACCACCAGTTCTATTGCACAGCTAAAATTGTAACAATAATTTTTTAATGGCAGAACCTGTTCAATGATTCAAGATACAGTGCTATAATCGTTACCAGCTGAGTCATCAAACCTGGCTACCTAGGACCTTAGGTAGGTCACTGCAATGTCCTGTGCCTCTGTTTCCTCATTTGGAAAATGTGGGGCATAGGTTAAATGAGTTAATATACATGAAGAATTACAGGCAAGCGCCTGTCCGTTGTAAGTACAGTCTACACGTGTTGGCTCCACTATGTGCTTGTCAGGTACTGCTCCTGCCCACGGGACCTCTCATGTAAGTCTGGTTCTTGTTCTATGTACGCAGTCTAGGGCTGAATCCCAGATATGACAACCTAAAATTTATAGGTAAAAGGACCACAAAATTGGACACACACACAAAAACCATGTAAAATTTGATAGGAAATATATTTCAAATCAGAGAAAAGAATCATAACAAATAACCAGAGACTTGGATATTTAAGTTTCTTTCTTCTGAGACCTTTTTGGCCAGGTCATCTGAAATCCTTACAGAGAATCTTTGCTTGTTTCAGCCTGGCTTCACCTCCCACCTAGGGTTGTTGTGAGGTTTGGATGAGTTATTATATGCCACGTGCTTAGAACAGTGTAAGTGCTCTCTAAATGTAAATGATGATGTTTGGTGGGTCCGTTTTCTGAAAGAAGAATATTGGAAGATGAAGTGTTCAGGGAGGAAGTTGGGGGAGAGAGTTGTCAGCCCAACTTGGGGCAAGAATTTACAATGGTTTTGAGAGACCAGCGAAGTGATGTCAGATAGGGCTCAGTAAGTGTTTGATAATGGTGATGGTGATGATGATGATGATGACGATGACCGCAACAACATTGACCATGACCACACATGATCGACTATGGCACCAGTAGGTCTCTATACTGATAGCCTTAGCATGGGCAGGCTGCCTGGGTGCTCTGAGTATGAAGGGAGGGAGTAGCACATACCTGATTTCACTTCAGGGATGGAAGGAATTCAGCAGGCAGTGAGCTGGGTTCTAAGCTGGAGGCTTCCAAGTGTCAGAAGGTGGAGATCTGTACTGTGGGACCGCCTGCAACCATGGTAGCATTCCTTGCTCCCTAGGCCTTAGCTCAACTTCTTTAGAAAAGAATCTTCTGGTTTCTTAGCCTGGGGCTAAAATGCTGGGGTTAGAAGGTAGTGGCAGTAGGGTGAGACCCAGCCTTGTTTGGTTGGGGATGGGGAAACTGGTAGGGGAGTGTGGGAGCCACACTTGCTCCATTAACCAAGCCCTGTACCGCTGCAGCAAGGCTGGGAAGGGGAGGGTGAGAGAGGGAGCTGATGGAAACAGTCTTCCCAAAGATAATTTCAGGCAACCTCTTTCTCATTCCTAACTTCTGTTGATTCTGGCCATCTTGACTATAACCTCTAAGTCACTTTCTCCTTCTTCCTCTGGAGTCTCCTCTTAGACACCCTGCCACTACTTCTCTGCTCCTTCTCCTTCATCCACCAATAGGCTTCTACCCTCTACCCATCCATCAGTTGTTGCGGTGACTTATGAACAGATGCCCCCCCCCCTTTGGTGCTTGTCTCAGTTATGGGTTCATTCTTTTACTATCATTTATTGGGTCTTGACAGGGAGAGATGATAAATGCTTATGGTCAACCCTCTGCTGCTAGTGGATGCATTTCTACAGATGTCTAAAAATACCTTGCACTTGAATATTCCATTTCAGAGAAAACAATCTATTCTCTGGTGTCAGAAGTGAAGGGCAAGGCTATACTGCTTGTAAAGAATTATCTAAATCAAATATGAGCAGTGACAGTTGTCCAGGGTATGTTTCCGTTATCATTAAATTCACTTCGCTGCTGTTTTTGTTTATAGCTTTTGCAAACATGGGCTCTAATCCCAGCATTGCTCAGGCCACGGAAGATACAGTTTGCTCTCTGCCTATTGATCTCTGCAGGCTTAGACAAAGTCTCCTCTCTTTTAAGAAAGTTGAGTAAAAATGCCCACATTTTCCAAAGGCATGGTTACCTGTTTTGCTTCCGGCTTCTACTACTCAGTTTTAGAAGGATTGTGAACCTGGAGTAGACGCCACTCATTCACAGCCAACATAGCAACACTGTGTGGGAGTAACATAACTGCCCTCTGGAACTGAAGAAACTCCCACAAAAGGCTGGTAACCTCTAGCCCCCAAAGCCACGCACTACCTTTACTTAGAAGGCAATCTGCACCATGAACAGAAACTATAGGCACACAATGTAGATGAAGCCCAGGGATGACTGAAAACCATTGCTTTTGTGGAACCATTTCTCTAGAATTCCTTTAGCTTTAGTTAAACACACTGGGAAGTGTTTCTTCCAGGCTTTGTGTATTATTTTTGCATTTTAAAAAGCAGAGAGCAAAAGGGAGGGGGAAGCCTAATGAGGAATAAATAATGGAAAAGGGTGAAAAAGAAATCTTTGTTTGTAAATGTATCAGACCTTATAAACTTGTATAATCCACGGATCATTTCCGTGGTAGACTGTTATGGTTCCAAAAGAGCCATTGTGCTAATGTAGCAGCTGATGATGTTATGCAGAGACTCTGCATACTAAATGTCCTTATGAAATTGGGAATGAAATATGGGAACCGAACATGGCCAATAATCATTTTTAAAAATAATGAAGTACTCTACCATCTCACTCTTCCATCAGCCCCCACCAAAATCACGAAGGGCTGAGTCAACGTAATGAACCAGTTGCCTGAAAATGTAATTAAAAAAACAAAAACAAAAACACTCCGTATATGTAGCAGGAAAAAAAAAACCAAAACCAAAATAAGGCTCATATTTTGGAGCATAAAACATATTTTTGCAATCGGGGAAAATGAATGAGCCTGTGCTACATTTCATTTCAGCAGCTGATATTTAAGCCTTAGAAATTAAGTCATAGATGCCCTGGGTTTTAGAGAAGGGATGGAAGGGGGGACCTGGCTTTGCCAAGGCACTTTGGGCCTAAGTAGCAACACCCTGCTTGGTCATGCTGGAGAATAGACTGCCAGTCGTGCCAAATTATATGATGCTTTTGAGATATGCACAAATAGCCCATTACACTTTTCACAGCGTTCCTTCATTAAGCCCACAGAATTGTTTCTTTATGTTTTCCTCATAACAGCTCCAGAAAGGTCAAGAATTGCTTACTTGACTTTCTGATGCCCTTCCGGGCGTTATGCTGTTAACCATTTGTGGTTTCTGCTCCTCCAAGCTGACATTTCCCCTAATGTTTCCCATTTGTTGTCAGGTTGTCAAGACTGGTCTCCTCCCTTCTCCAAAGCGAGCGCGCGTACACACACACACACACACACACACACACACACACCGGCCGTCAGCTTGGGACAGTGATAGAAGGAAGACCTTGGAATCCCTGCCAGTTGTGATTTTGCTTGACTTCCTGTTAGAGTTGATGGTGGCATTTGGAAAGTAGTAGAGAGTGGTGGTTTGAGAGTGGATCGAGCAACCTGAGTTCAAATCCAGATCTTCTGGGTCCTTCTGAGCTGGGTGACCTGGGGTAAGTCATCTTAGCTCTCAGGACTCAATTTCCAAATGTGTAAAATTTAGGGATAACTGTGTATCACCTCACATGGTGCTTTCCTTGCATAAAGTAAGCATTAAAATGTTGACTCAGAACAAAAGCCTCTAGTGTTTTAGCCTGCTGAGGGTAAGCCTTGACTGGCAGCATATATACAAATTTCCATTACCAACTGGATGGCTCCTGCCCAGCCCTCACACAGATCTTTAAGGAAGCAGAAGCATTTATCAAATGCCTTCTCTGTACCAAGGGATTACATATGCTTCTCATTTTTACACATTTCTATAAGACAGGTACTATTATTACCATATTTTGCATGAAGACACTGATACTCAGGGCTGAAGATATGGCTGCCATTTATTGAGTATTTACTATGTATAAGGCATGATCTCAGACACTTTCATCTATTTTCTCATCAATGGATATTTCAGTCATTCCATCTTTTTCATATGACAAAGAGTGCTTTCACGGACCTTTGTGAACATGTCTTCATGGGCACATGAACAGGATTTTCTCTTGGGAGTTCACACCCCGGAGTGGAACTGCTGGTATGTGAATGTTCAATTTTACCAGATAATATGAAATTACTTCTCAAAGTGATTGTAATAACTTATACTCCCACCAGAACATGTCAGCCTTCCTGTGGAGCCACATCCTCCCCTACACTTGGTATTCTTAATTTTCCTAAGCTAATGGGTGTAAAATGCTATTTTGGCCTTGCTCTATATTTCTGATTACTAATGAGGTTGATCATCTCTTTTTGTATTAATTGGCCATAAATGTCTCCATTTCTTTGAATTGTCTGTTCCTGTCTTTTCTATTTAATTGTTTGCTTTCTCTTATTGATTTGGAGAGGGTCTTCGTAATTTTTTTCATACTAATCGGTTGGTGGTTGCAATAGCTAATTTTATTGTCAACTTGACTGAGCTAAACAATACACAGGTAGCTGGTAAAATACTCTTTCTGAGTGTGTCTAATGGTGTTTCTGGAAGAGATTAGCATTTGGATTCATAGACTGAGTAGGGATCACTCTCCTAGGGTGGGTGAGCATCATTCAATCCTTTGGGGACCTGAAGAGAACAAAAAGGTGGAGAAAGGGTGAATTTGCTCTATGCTTGAGTTGGGACACCCATCTTTTCTGGCCCTTAGATGTCTGTGCTCCTGATTCTCAAGCCTCAGGCTCAGATGGAATTACATCACCTGCTTTTATAGTCTTTAGCTGGCAGAGGGCAAATTGTGGGGCTTCTCGACCTCCATAATCATGTGAGCCAATTACTATCATAAATCTCCTCATATAAATATGATCTCCTTCCTATTGGAGAATCCTGGCTAGTACAGTGGTTGTATCATCGCAGATACAATTTGTCCCTGCTTATGACTTGCCTTTTCACTTACTTTAGTGTGTTCTTAGCATAAGTTCTTAGTTTTAATGGAGTTGAATTTATCAACCTTTTTAAAAAATGATTAGTACTCTTTTTATCGTGTTTATTAATTTCATTCCTCTCTATTTCCTTCTGGCATTTAAGTCTTTACTTTATCTGTAATTGACTTTTGAGTATGATTAGAGATAGGGACCCAAAATCATATTTTTCTATTATGCACAACTGGTTTTTACCAGCTCAATTTATTGAATTATCTCTCCCCTCCCCCCACCCCGCACTTTGCCATATTACCTCTTATATATCAAATTTCCATATGTATTTCTGGCCTCTCTATTCTGTTCCATTGGTCAGTTTGTCTCTTCCTCAACCAAAACACATGGTTACTATGACTTTAAATATATATATATTTTAGGGGTACCTGGGTGGCTTAGTTGGTTGATCATCTAACTTAGGTTTGGATCATGATCTCACAGTTCATGAGTTCGAGTCCTGCATCAGGCTCTGTGCTGACAGCTCGGAGCCTGGAGCCTGCTTCAGATTCTGTGTCTCCCTCTCTCTCTGCCCCTCCCCCACTCACACTGTCTCTCTTTCTCTCTCTTTTTCTCAAAAACAAAAATAAACATTAAAAATAAATATGTATGTCTTAATGTTTTTTCATTTTATTTTTGAGAGAGAAAGAAGGCACATGAGAGCGAGGGAGGGGCAGAGAGAGAGAGAAAGAGAGAGAGAGAATCCCAAGCAGGCTCTGGGCTGCCAGTGCTGAGCACAACATGCGGCTTGATTCCACAAACTGTGAGATCATGACCTGAGCCGAAATTAAGAGTTGGATTTTTAACCAACTGAGCCACCCAGGTGCCCCGTGGTTACTGTGACTTTATAATAAATCTCCATGTTGTAGAGCTATGCCTACTCTTTCTTCTTATTATAAAATTAGTAAATACCCATCTTAGACAATTGAAAAAGTACAGAAAATTCTAGAGATATTAAAATTTTTTATAATTTGACCACTCAGATACAACTGCTAACATTTTATGTATGTTTTTCTATAATGAACAATATACACTCTCATATGAAAATATGCACAAATACATTTTTTCATGTATATAGATATATATACACATTTATACTTTAACAAATGACAAATAAACACTGATTACTTACTATGGTCAAAGCTCTATGTCAAAAGCTTTATTGTTACCAAAGCTGAGAGAGTAGTTAGGAAATGTGATAATGTTTAGGATATTAATAATGATGTTAGAAGGAAATTTGTTTTAAATTTGGCAGGTAATAGGATTCCTGTTTGGGTGCCTTAGTCCAGGAAAGCATTTATTTTGAATCCCTAAGCTTTATTACTGCCCTAAACTAAGAAAATAAATCTGTCTCCATCCCTAAAGTAACATACTTAGCCTCCAAAGCAAACAACTATCTGCTTGTTTAATAAAACAAGAAAACATGATGTATTACATTTTAAAGAGCTAGACCTTGGCCTTACAATCAGACTTGTGTTTGAGTTTTCCATCTGCCACTATTACCTTTTTGACCTTGGACATGTCACAGAACTTCTTGGAGTCTCAGTTTCTTCATCTTTAAAATGACGATAATATCTAACTTGCAGAATTGCCAGGAATGTTAATGTATTTTTTAAAAGCCTCATAAAATGCTTGCCAATATTTGCTTTTGAATTTTTAATCACTTTTTATTTTATTATAAAAGTAATATGAGCTACTTGTAAAATTTTTTAAAAGGACAGAAAGGTATACTGTGAAAACTACAAATCTCTTCCCTCTGAATGTCTCCCACTTCCCACCCCCACCAACCCCCCCATCGATCTCACTCTTCTGAAAAAATATAATTAAATTCTCAGGACACATGATTATTAAGAACGTTCTAAGATCTTATGAAAGACAAAAATCCTTGAGATCCCGTGTAAACATCACATAACAGGCAAGCTAAAAATGTCCAGAACTTGTTGTTGTTCCTTTAAGACAGCTTTTATTTTAGGGATACCTGGGTGGCTCACTTGGTTAAGCATCTGACTCTTGACTTTGGCTCAGGTCATGATCTCATGGTTCGTGGATTCGAGCCCTATGTCGGGGCTATCAGCACAGAGCCTGCTTGGGATTCTCTCTTTCTCCCTGTCTCTCTCTCTGTACCTCTACTGCTCTCTCTCTCTCTCTCACACACACACACACACACTCTCTCTCTCTCAAAATGAATAAATATTAAAAAATATATATAGCTTGGGGCGCCTGGATGGCTCAGTCTGTAAGTGTCCAACTCTTGGTTTCAGCTCAGGTCATGATCTCATGGTTTGAACTCAAGCCCTGCATTAAGCTCCACTCTGACAGTGGAGTGGAGCCTGCTCCAGATTCTTTCTTCTCCTCTCCCTCTACCCCTCCTCCACTCTTTCTCTCTTTCAAAATAAATAAACTTAAAGACAGCTTAAAAAAATTTTTTATGCTTATTTCCCCTAGAGAGACACAGACAGCATGAGCAAGGGAGGGGAAGAGAGAGAGAGAGAGAGAGAGAGAGAGAATATCCCAAGCAGGCTCCACACCAGCAGCATAGAGCCTGATATGGGGCTTGAACCTACAAAACCTTGAGATCATGACCTGAGCCAAAACCGAGTCAGATACTTAACCAACTGAGTAACAGATGCCCCAGGATAGCCTTTCTTTTAAAGTTTTTCTATTTTCTAACAACTGGGAAACAAACAAGTGGAAATATTCAAATTAAGAAGATGATTAGAGGCTGTTTTAAAACTAACAGTAAACATTTGATTGTGGTTATTTATTGTTTTGTAAATTTCTGTTATAATGCATTCTTACAAAATGTCAAATAATTGTTAGGTGTATAAAGTAAAAAATGAAATTCCCTTTTCATACACTCCCAATCCCTCCCCCCAGAAATAACCATTGGGCAGTTTTGAAATCAAGATCTCAGAGAGTTATCTGCACTCCCACGTTCATTGCAGCACTGTTCAAATTCAAGTCAAGCTAAGTTGTGGAAATAACCTAAGTGTCCCCTGATGGATGAATGGATAAAGGATGTGCATGTGTGTGCACATGCACATGTGTGGGTGTGTGATAGAGTATTATTAAGCCTTTAAAAAGAAGGAAAGCCAGCCATATGTGATACTATGCATGTACCTGGAGGATATTATGCTGAGTGAAACAAGCCAGACATAGGAGGACAAATACTACAGGATCTCACTTATATGAGGAATCTAAACAGTCAGGCTCATAGAAACTGAGAATAGAAGGGTGGTTGCCAGGGTTGAGGGGAGGGAGAAGTGAGGAGTCACTGTTCAGTGGGTATGTGTTAGTTATATAAGACAAATAAGTTCTAGAGATTTGCTGTACAACATCGTGCCTATAGTTAATAATGCTGTACTGTGCAGTTAAAACGTTGTTAAGGGTAGATCTCATGCCATAATAATTAAGTGTTGTTACTGCAATAATTAACGGAAGGAAGGAAGGAAGGAAGGAAGGAAGGAGGGAGGGAAGGAAGCTTAATTGCATAGCTTTGTTCCTTTCTGTGTTAATTTTGCTTTGGTTAACTTGGTCATTCAGGTCATTCATGTATTCATTCCTTTATTAAGCTTATACTGTGTACTGAGCAAGGTGCCGGAGACTTTTGAAGGGTCAGGCCCAGTGCTTTCATCCCTAATAGATAATTAAGTATGATGTCATAAATGCTTTATTATTGTCAGTTAGTGCAGGATGCTGTGGGACTGCAAGGGAGGGATGCCAAATGCAGGGGATCTGGGAAAGCTTCCTGGAGGAAGTGATTTCTAAGTGCAGAACTGAAAGCTATGCTGACAGTAGGCTGTTGCAAGGACCAGAGCTTTGGGGACAATAGCATATTGGGGGATAGTGAGAAGCTAGAAGGAAGAGCAAGCTCAGTGAGAAATCCTGGTGGTCTGGAGTAAGGAAGCCACTGTGGGGGTGGGAGAAGGAGAGACATGTGAGAGTAGAGGAGGTCTTCTTCATTCAAGGAGAACTGATACTCGGAAGAGGTCACTGAGAGTAAGGCCATTTAATGCAGGGACTATTTACTATTTACTACTTACTATTTTAAGTAAATCGTGAGGGCAAAAGAGTGACACACTAACTGGAAAGATTAAACCGCAATTAGTTTTTAAATCTCTGTTTTCATATAACACATAATTATTTAGGTTATTATCATTATGAACTAAATTTTAAGATGAAAAGTGAGTCATGATTTCTGGAGGCATAATTTTTCAACACAGACTTCATGGTAGTATGATAATGGCACCTTTCACCTCACGTTGAAGTTTTGCAGCAAGTTCATAATGAAGATCATTTGGGGGGAAATATTTGGTCTTTGTTAATTTTCCCAAGGGTATCGTCTTTTGATATTCAGATCATTTTCTTTTCGTAGTGCTATCCAAAGTGGGCTCTATGCTGACAGCAGAGAGCCCAATGTGGGGCTCAAACTCATGAACCACGAGATCATGACCCAGCTGAAGACAGATGCTTAACTGACTGAGCCACCCAGGTGCCCCATGACTTACCTATTTTATAACTGGAAGTTTGTACCTTCTGACACCCTTCACCCCAGTTTGCACATTTTTTTTTAGCTCTTAAGCAGTTTAACTAGGCTGATTTGTCATTTGCCAAAGTCTTTTCCTATGCTTGGAGCACTTCTCCCAGATCACTTTTATTGATTGCATGAAACTCTGTATACTTTAGAAGATTTTCAATTTGTCTTAGCAGTTGATTTTGTTTTAAGTAAGCTCTTCCCCCAATGTGGGGCTTGAACTCACAACCCCAAGATCAAGAGTCACATGCTCTATCGACTGAGCCAACCAGGCACCCCAACAGTTGATATGTTTGAATTCATAGTTTAATATGGGTCTTTGCAACTGACAAGGAATATTTAAGTCAAGGATACTATAAATATTATGAGTGGTAAGCTCTTTGGTAAATATTTTTGTGTTATGATGACTTCTATTTTTCTGTGCATTCTATTGCCTGTGGGGACTTGGATAATGAGAAAACCCTGTAATTATCTGTCACCTACTCACCAGGATCATGCCCCAACAGGGAAATGTGGAACAAAGTTCTCCTTAGGGAGAAGGAAAACAGATAAAGTCTTCATCTTCTAGGACTAAGTCCTTTGTGTACATCAAAGATGCAACGGAGGAGAACATGAAATGCCTTCTTCAAATTTCTCTTCCATCCTTGCTCAGCTGAAAGTATTTTCTCAGCAGTGCTCACATCAAAGACCATGAGATTTGCTTGAAGGATCTCTGTCACTCTCTGGAAGAAAGCCCGTATCTCATTACCAATAAAAGAGTATCATCTTACCCACTGATGTTTTCTGAAGGAAAAAAAATAACTTTTTCTACTTCTTCGATGGGAACATAATGTTCTCTCCACCCACTCCCCAGTTCTCCTATCCATCAAAGGATCCAAGAGATCTGGAATTATGTTAATGTATTCATCCTTATAAAGATTTAATTTACTGGGCTCTGTGCATTGATCCCAAGTGTACGCCATCGTTAAAATCTTTTGATTGATGATGCATTGATTGATTATCGAACTATCTAATTCCCTCCCTTCCTCCTTTTTCTCTCAATTTTCTTTCATAATTATGTATTGAGTACCGCTGTGTGCCAGGCACTCTATACCTGGGCTCCCACATAGACATCATCCCAATATAATGGGAAGCATCATAGGGGAGGGACTGGATCCAGTTTGTGCTGTTTGGGAGTATTCCCTCACTCCAAGTCTTTATTCCTGCCTCATAAGGAAGCAATGGTTTCAGAGAAACAACTAAGGAACGCTAGCCCTCGCGAGACATTTTATTCCACCTTCACTGTTGGAGTTCTCATTTGCTGTCCTTGGTGTGGTAGGGATCTTTGTGAGTGACAGCAGTTCCGAAGAGCTCAGATTGGAGTCACAGAAGTGACTGGGGGTGCCTGGGTGGCTCAGTCATTTAAGCGTCTGACTTCAGCTCAGGTCATGATCTCACAGTTCATGAGTTCGAGCCCCGCGTCAGGCTCTATGCTGAACAGCTCAGAGCCTGGAGCCTGCTTTGGATTCTGTGTCTCCTTCTCTCTCTGCCCTTCCCATGCTCGTGCTCTGCCTCTCCCTCTCTATCAAAAATAAATCTTTAAAAAAATTTTTTTTAAAAAAGTGACTCTGAAAACACGGTCCTCTGTGCGTGGTCCCAGCCGCTTAGAGAGGCACAAGGGCCTGTGTATGCCCAAGAAAGGCTCTGGGGATTTTTATTTTTTTAACCACACCGCCCAACATTCTTTTTCCAAAAGCAGTCCTTAGTACCAGGGGGCTCAATCTCAGGGGTCTCTCTGAGAAACCGTGTAGAATGTCAAAACTGTCCTTCTGAAGGATGAGCGGGTAGGACATCCATCCACCAACTCCCATCCCCCTCTGGTTGAGGGTCACTCTTCAGGGTGGTCACAGCCCAGTGTTCTGAGCTAAGCCCCTGCAGAGGGAGGCTGTTAGCAGGCCCGGGGTGCCCACCTTCGCTGCCTGGGAGTCAGAGAAGGGCTGACAGCCTCGAGCCCGGGGCTTCACCAGCAGCCGCCCCAGAGAGCGTTCATCACAGGGCGGCTGCATCCCCTCCTGCTTGGCTCCTCACACAGGTCAACGAACTCCATCAGGACAAGGACCTTTTCTCCACCATTGTTTCCACGGTGCCCCGCAGTGCCAGACCCTTGGGAGTCCTTCAGGTCTCATTTCCTGAGTGAACAAAGGAACTAATGAAAGAACGATGACCTGAAACCAGAAACCCGAGCTCTAGCCCCCTGGGTCACTAATTTCTATGTGACCTTGAATATATCAAAACCTTGCATTCAGTGGTCTGGTGTCTTATCAACTTACAAATCTGTGTTAAAAAGTCTCAACATCTGGGGTGCCTGGGTGGCTCGGTCGGTTAAGCAACTGACTTCGGCTCAGGTCATGATCTCACGGTTTCGTGAGTTCAAGCCCCGCGTCGGACTCTGTGCCGACAGCTCGGAGCCTAGAGCCTGCTTCAGATTCTGTGTCTCCCTCTCTCTCTCTCTGCCCCTCCCCCTCCCATGCTCTGTTTCTCTCTGTCTCTCAAAAATAAATAAACCTTAAAAAAAAAAGTCTCAACATCCAAGCATTGTTGGAGAAGGAGAACATTTCCGGTCAGTGACTGACCTGAGAGTAGAATATTGTTTTCTAACTTCATGGCCCCCTGTTAGTCTAGGTTTAGACCCCTCCGAGGTACAAAGATGAATGCTGTTGAAGCAGTTAGGGTGGGTCACAAATCTACTTGCCAGAAAACCATTTTGTCTTTTGCATGGTACACAGCTTGGAAAACCTTCACTAACACTCTCATGGGAAGAGCGAGAGAATGCTAATTTCCCACATACTCATTATCACCATGA
This sequence comes from Prionailurus viverrinus, assembly GCF_022837055.1. NCBI lineage: Eukaryota > Metazoa > Chordata > Mammalia > Carnivora > Felidae > Prionailurus > Prionailurus viverrinus. The sequence goes on along the minus strand of NC_062562.1, from coordinate 28,269,170 downwards.
AATGGAATTTTGGAGCACATCAGAGGTAAGTACAATGTGCAAATGTAGAATTCAACAATTCAAGTTTGAGCTGCCTCTTGTTTTTCATACCCTCTGTCAACAGGACCCTCATTAAAGACTTTTCCCTATTATTCCACTTGAGAAGAAGACTGAAGAGAATATTAAAATCCTCAGGACAGAGATATTTTTAGTTAACCCTTTTTGAAGGGAACCCATCTGTGTCTATATTTTAAATGATTTTTTAATTGATCACAAGTATTTATTGTCCGTGGTGCTGTGCCAGGATGCAATCTTCACAAAAACCCATATTTAGTCACTCTTGTGTGGAGCTTATAGTTTACTAGGGAAGGGCTATATTAATTACTTAATATGAATATCAAATCACATTCCAAAATAAACACTTCTGGGAAGGAAATGTGATTTTATTAGAGCAAAATACAATTGAAAGCTTATGGCCTGAGAGGTTAAAGAAGGTTTCCCCCAAAAGTGGGATTTGGGTAGTAAGCTGAAGAATGAGTAACTTAATGAAAGGCAGGACACCATATGCAAAGGCCCAGTGGCAAGAACAATATGATGCCTTAAAGAACTGAAAGAAGATGGGGGAACTGGCTTGTCCAAAATGAGGAGGTGGTGTCAGTGAGGCTGGAGAGGTCAGCACAAGCCAGATGAGGCAGGCTTCCTGGGCAGGCAAAACATTACGGTCTAAGAGCAATGGGAAGCCTTTAGATAGTTTCAGAAAAACCTGGTGACGTGATCAGATCTGTGTGTTTTTATTTTTTTAATTGTAATTATTTTTTTTAATGTTTATTTTTGAGAGAGATGGGGGAGAGGGGCAGAGAGAGCCAGAGACACAGAATCTAAAGCAGGTTCCAGGCTCTGAGCTGTCAGCACAGAGCCTGACACAGGGCTTGAACTCACGAACAGTGAGATCATGACCTGAGCGGAAGTCGGACACTTAACCGCCTGAGCCACCCAGGCGCCCCAGATGTGCATATTTTTAAAAAGGCCTTTGTTTCCATGTCCTTTTATATTTTCTATAATTAAATGAGTGGTTCGAGCAAAAGCATTCATTTTTGCCTAAATTATGCTGATAGTTGAAGATACACACACACACACACACACACACACACACACAGAGTCCAGTGTGCTTCAGTATTATCAATATCTCTCATTGTCATTTGGGTAACATGTAGTTTGTACTTCTGGGTGTTGACTACATTTACCCAATAACTGAATTCCATGTGGGATTGTCATGGGGAATAAATACAGAGTCCTAGTCCCTCATACTAAGGGTGCAAGTGAAATTGCCCTTCAGTGTTGTAAAGAGTGAGAACAGCCATTGCATCAACAAGATGGGTCCAAAATGAATTGTCTGGTGGCATCCACAGGGCCTCCCTAAACTATGTCTATAACATCCATTACCTTCCCCAAATTTCTTAGCATATCAGAAATGGATTAAGTTGCTTTGACAGGCTCTATTTTTTATGAACCTCTTTGGCTATTACTTACTATGTTATTTTCCTCAAGGTGCTCATGGACTGATTTATGATTTCATTTAAGGTTTTGACTGGTAGTTTGGATACGCTAACTAGCCCACCTTTTCCCGGATCTGCTTTTGGCTGCTTTATCTTCAGCACTAAATCAGCCTGCTTAAATTTTTCTGGTACATAAGTCTCCACGACAAACACTAGTATTGGAGGTACGTCCTGCCTTGGCTGGTTCGTTGAATATGTTCAAATGAATCTCATCCAGCGCCGCTGATTTATAAATATTTAAATTGTGTAAGTATTCTTTTACCTGCCTCTTATTAATTCTGTTTCTTGATATTCCCAGAGACTCATTAATATTTATCTTATGGAGCTTCTACTTCCTCCATTCTTGTGTTAAAGGCGAGACAAAATAGTGGTTCCATATTTGCTCTTTTTTGCATCTTTCAGAATATGTTCTCGCTCCTGGTTTAGCAAAGGTAGCCTTTGTCTTCTTGGGCATAACATTCCGTTGTGTTTTTAGAAGGCTTTGCCATATTTTCTTGCTTCCTTTGCTTCTCTAATTCTGTTTTCCTCCATCTCCTGCAGTTCTATGTTCTTCATACTGGGTATTCTTTTCCCTGAACTCTCTGCATACAATTGAATTTGTGCTTTTTTTTTCTTCCAAAAGAAAACATTTATGCTTTAAGCCTCCTCTCTCAGAATGCTTGTTGGTTACATAATAGCACCCACCAGCCACTTGTGTGTTCCTTTTCTAGAGGATGTACTTGAATGCCCACACTCATGATTTTTTCCTTCAATAGATCCACACAAGTAGTAATCATTTAGTTCCTGAAAGATGGTTGGATGTAATCCATTAATTTCCGAGCATGTCCAGAAAATTGACCTGAAACAAACAGTGAGTGAATATGAAACCAAGACAAGGGATTTCCAATGACAAGGACAAAAGTAATAATAAAAAGTGGCCAAGTTAAGGAACATTCCTTACCAGAAATACACTGGAAATTTTAACGTATTTTTAAATATGTTTTAAGAAGAGCACATACTGTTTACCCCAATCAAAAGAGAGAGAGAGAGAGAGAGAGAGAGAGAGAGAACACGTTGTACCACTACATTTACGTGAGTTTAAAGAACAAGCCAGACTGAAGTGTGGTGGTAGCAGTCACACTGGTCGTTACCTCTGGGGGGTAAATATTGGCTGCAAAGGGCTTGAGGGTGCTGAAAGAGTTCTGTATCTTGATGTGGATAGTGAGCACGTGCATGTGTATGTGTGTATATGTGTAAAAGTTCATCAAGTTGTACACTTGTGGCTAGTGCACTTAAAATTAACACATTGTATTGCATATTATACCTCAATTAAATAGTAAAACAAAACAGGGCGCCTGGGTGGCTCAGTCAGTTTAGCGTCCCACTTCAGTTCAGGTCATGATCTCGCAGATCGTGGGTTCAAGCCTGGCCTCGGGCTCTGGGCTGACAGCTCAGAACCTGGGTCCTGCTTTGGCTTCTGTGTCTCCCCCTTGCTCTCTTCCCCTCCCCCACTCACGCTCTGTGTCTCTTTGTCTTTCAAAAATAAGTAAATCTTAAAAAAAGTTTTTTAAGAAGCAAAACAAAACAATGAATGTGTTTACAAAGCCAGTTTGCTACCAGCTGTAATAAATACTTGCATTAGCTATGTACCATATCTGAGGCTATCTGAAATGCCATTTAAAAAACTTGGTATAGACCCACATAGATTTGATTTTGGACACACTTACCTGTCCAGTAGGCTGGCAGAATGAGGATCTCCATGGCTACCATCTCCTGAGGGCTTGCAGTGTGACAGGCCATTGTACCCGCAGTTTGTCATGTCAATATAGGGAAGGTGATATTATTCCCATTTTCCAGATGAGGGCATGGAGCCAGAAAGATCTTAAGTAGTTGCCACAGAGCACATAGCTAAAGAGAGGGAGTTAGAGATTGAAACTCAGATTTCTAAAACTCTGCAACGTATGCGTCTTCTCCTACTCTAGGTGGTAGTGGGCCATCCTACATGGTTACGAGTTCATACATTTTTTGCCCCTTTTTTTTTGCTACAGGCAACACATATCTGCTATGTGTAGCTATTAGATATCACTATCTCTTGTTTTAGGAACTAAGTAACGTAGAGACATAGAAATGAGTTATAAATAATATTAGCGGATGTTTATTTGGTGTCTAGAGTGTGCCTGGACTCATCCCAAGACTTCACCTGACTTAATAAAACACAGGAAGTCTATGAGATTAAAAGTATTTATTTCCCCCATGTTACAAATGAGGGTCCTAAGACTCAGGTTGAAAGATCACAGAGCTAGTAAGTTTCAATCTGTGGGAGTCAGATTTCAGAGCGCACACCCTGGCCCTGTCCATTACATTGCATATTAATGATTTTTGAAGAATGTAACTGAAGGAAGAACTAGACTGATCAATTTTTTTAAATCTGAAAACAATTTACAAGAACAATAGACATGAGTAGAAGGAATATTTGTCAGATTTGCATCCATTATTAAGATGAATTTGAGAAGCAATATTGGCTTATTGGATCTTTCCGCTGTTTGGAAAGCTTATGAACTTGAGTTCAGTGGTTGCAGGCTATTAGGCATTTTGGTGAGAGGTCGTGCAATTGATGCCAATGCTTCCAGGAGTCTCTGAAAGCCAAGGTTCCCAGCTCTGCCACCTGTCTGTCTATGGACTCGTCATTTAAGAAGATAGGTCTGAGATATCTATTCCTGTCTCTTGACTTGCTTTAATGACCATTTCTGGCACTTCTTTAGCTGTCTTGGATCATTTCACCTGAATTCTGTTATTCTACAGGTATTTTCTTATGTGCAATAAAATTTATTTCTGTAGTTAGTGTCAAATATTATCTCTATGGAGACTTATCTTACGTGGATGTTTTTGGTCCCAAAAGAATTGTTGTACAAGTTTGTACCCTGTCAGGTTATCATATTCTCTTGTTACCCAATTACCACATCTTTATTTATTTTTTTTGCCATCCATCTCCCTACAGATTTTGGAGCTTTTCATCCTAAAGGACTTCCCAGCCCTGTTTTTTATCTCTAACAGAAAAAGATCAAGAGTAGGACAATGATCAAGTTTATACTCTCCATCTAGATCCATCAGTTGTTAACATTTTGCCACATTTGCTTCTTAAAAAATCTCTCTACATACATATGTGCATACAAATGTGCATGCATGTGTATGTGCATATAATACGTAATACAGTGATTATACATAGGATATTTAACCTTAATTTAAGATCATTATCTAATTCTTCCCATATTCAAATTTCTCCCAGTGTCCCAATATCGTTCTTTATAACTACTTTTTTTTTTCTAGTCCAGGATTCAGTTGAGAATCTCACCTTTTATTCAGTTTCCATGTCTCTTTGCTTTCTTTAATCTACAACAGTTCCTCAGACTTTTATGTTTCATGCATAAAGATCTCTGCTTTAAACATCTTCATTTTGCCTTCCAAGTTCCAGGCATACAGTTCTAGGTACAACCACTCATCAAATTCTTGATCTGTTTCTTGGGGCCCTGCAAAAGGAAAATAGTAAAATAATTCTTATGCATTTTGGAAAAGATGGAAATAATTTTAAAATATACCTCAGTACCTCAATGTTGTTGAAGTTGTCCATCCAGTAAACATGTTAGCTAAACTGAAGGTCACAGAGAAGAGACAGCTTCATTCTCAGCCTTTAAGAAACTCAGTTTCTAATCGCCTATGGGGTAAAATCCCTCTTCAGGAACAGATGATTTTGGTGTTTTGTGCCAGCCTGAGTCTTAGAAAGAAAGCAAAGTTCCAACCAGCCCCTTTATTGCTAAAGTCTGCTGAACTGTTGGAAGCCAGGGACACCACAAATGGCGTGCTGAGGAGGAAAAGAAATTGAAATGCAAAGCGTGACTAATAATAAAAGATTATTCTTCCAAAAGTTACCGTTGTGAACATTTCTATCACCATCATACGCAATTTCCTTTGATAGCAGGATGAGCCTCTAAGGAAGCAACTTGGGGCTTCTTGCAAAGCAAAGAAATTAGCAATTGTTCAATGACTAAACGGACAGTTGTGTGAGAAGTTACCATAACAACACGATGTGCCTGTCCCTGTGGCTTCATTTCAGTCACGTTGAATCGGTCTAGATGTCGTGTTTTAAAATATGAGTCAATATTTTAGGGTTTTTGAAGAAAAGGTGTAAATATTAATTGTATGGACTGAGTTCTCTTCTGAATGCGAGGCTGTCAGTGGGAGAGCTTCCAATTTACTGTCCTCATTTCTCCATCAAACAGAAGTATTTTTCTCTGAAGCGGAGCTGAAATGCTCTTTCTGGAAATCTACTAGCACTGCACCGAGAATGTGATAAACTATCACGCACATTACACAATGCCACCACCTTCTCTCTGGGGACATCAGGGGACATGGCAAGGTGTGGCCTGTCTGGATCTTTGTGGTTCGGAAAGTTCCTTCCATTGAATCCAGGACTACCTTTGAACTCTTAGCACTTATTTGTTTGTCGATAAGCGCATATGAAAGCAGTCTTCTGTGATATCTGAATGGCATGGGCTGGAGTCAGACTGTCTGGATCTCAACCCTGCCTTTGCCACCTGCTACTTTCGGGAACTTGGGCAAGTTTAAAACTATTCTAATTCTCCATTTCCTCATCTGTAAAATGGAGATAATGCTAACCCTCCCGTCTGTAAAATGGTAACATAAGAATTTTTTGGTTTTCATTTTTTTCCCCTCACCGATCCATGTAAAGAGATGCGGTGTATTCCCTGCAGGGAGTAAGAACTCGGGAGTAGTATCACTATCATTTTGTTGCTATTTTCATCACTGTGAACGTTGCTTTTGTTGCTATTAGCACCGATTAGGTGTTAATCATTGGGCGGCGGCAAGGCTTCAAAGCTGAACCATAAATCCCAGCACTGAAATGAATGTCTAAATCCTGGAGATCTGACATGTAAGTTGAGTAGTCAGGCTGAAGTTACTGCGGGAAGCGGCTGCCTGTGGAGTATCCTTCCTTGAGGTTCCAAATAGGATCCCCTTGTGATGAAAGTCAGGACTCTCTGTCAGCCCCAGCCACAGTAGGGCTCATGTTGGCGCCCCCTTGTTCTAGTTGGCTCTGTATGGCTGCGCTTCCTGCTAAGTGATATTTACCAACTCACCTGGCTTCCCTGGGTGATAAATGCATCAGCAGTTGAGTACTTTACACTTGTTTCCAATTTGTAAAACCAGGGGCTCGATGTGACAGGATGTGCCATGTACAGTCCGCAGGGGGAATGAATGATTGCCGTTCTTAATTTTCTTAAACCTTTGCTTAAGTTTTCTCCTCCTGCCAGAGTGGGTCCAGTTTTAACCTTGGCCATTGTTGGGACACTTTTCTACCTCATGCTCCCCACCCTCCCCCTCTCCACCAAGGATGCTGTGCAGCAGTCTCTTGGGTCTCACATGGCCCCAAAGAAAGCCTGGGATACCGTTCTCTGATGCTGTCTGACCTTCTTGCGTTTAGGGAACTGGAATCAGGGCAGAGGTGGATACTGGGAACCTAGCTTTCAGCCTCCCTAAGCACTGCAGAGTCCCTCTGAGATCTTGGTGCCCCCAGAGTGTTGCCATAGTTGGGCCTTTGGTGCCATCAGAAGAGCCTCAACATTTGTCCTCTTCCATCTTCCTTGAGAAATGCCTCCCTTTCCTCTCCTATGACCTGTATTGCTCTCCCTCTCTACCAGCTTAAGAAAAACCATTAATAATCAATTCAGTGACTGGGTTTCCACCTAAGACAGGAATTGCTGCTGATTTCAGATCTCTCTTGGGACCAAAAAGCCCAAAGTCTGGCTGTCTGTTTGAAATGAGAATCATAGGGGTGCCTGGGTAGCTAAGTCAGTTAGGCATCTGACTCTTGATTTCTGCTCAGGTCACAATCTCATGGTTTGAGGCATAGAGCCCCAAATTGGTCTCTGCACTGATGGCATGGAGTCTGCTTGGGATTTTCTCTCTTCCCTCTCTCTCTCTCTGCCTCTCTCCTGCTCTGGTGATTTGAGAGGGCTGCAAATGCCCTTTCTCAAAATAAATAAATATTTATAATAAATAAATAAATAAATAAATAAATAAATATTTAAAAACAGAAATGAGAATAATAAAAAATATAGGGTGTGTGGGTGGCTCTATCAGTTAATTGTTCGACTCTTGATTTTGGCTCAGGTCATGATATCACAGTGTGTGAGTTTGGCCCCAAACTGTCAGTGGAGAGTCTGCTTGGGATTCTCTCTCTCTCCTTCTCTGTTCCTCCCCTGCTTGTGTTCTCTCTTTCTCTAAATAAATAAATAAATAAATAAATAAATAAAGTTATATATATATATATATATATATATATATATATATATGGGAAGGGGAACCTGGGTAGCTCAGTCAGTTAAGCATCTGACTTCAGCTCAGGTCATGAACTGGTTCATGAATTTGAGCCCTACGTCAGGCTCTGTGCTGACAGCTCAGAGCCTGGAGCCTCCTTCAGATTCTGTCTCCCTCTCTCTGCCCCTCTCCAGCTCACACACTCTATCTCTCCCTCTTAAAAAAAAATTTAAAAAATTAAAAAAAATATGGAGCATCTGGGTAGCTCAGTTGGTTGAGTATCTGGCTTTGGTTCAGGTCATGATCTCACAGTTTGTGAGTTCAAGCCCCATATCAGGCTCTGTGCTGACAGCTCAGAGCCTGGAGCCTGCTGAGGATTCTGTGTCTCCCTCTCTCTCTCTGTCCCTCCCTGCTCGCACTCTCTCTCTCTCTCTCTCTCTCTCAAAGATAAATAAACATTAAAAATTTTTTTAATTAAAAAAGATATGTAGGAAGAACCCACAAAAGTGAATACCTTCCCCAAACTACCCTGCAATTTTCCATTTGATTGGGTAGCTTGATTTGTTTGATTTTCTGAGTGCCCACTGTATGCCAGGCAATGCGTTGGGCACTGGGAGCACTGAAGCACACTAGGCACAAATCCTGTCGTCATGGACCATCTAGAAGCACAACAGCAGGATACCCTGGGCTGTGTCCAAATCCCACAGGTGCTGGGGACCAGAGCCCGCTGCCACTGCCAACTTGGCCATATTATTATTTAACATTGATGACACTCATGGTTGCTTTCATTTTCCTGGACGCCACTTGTGGAGGCAAAGCTTGTACAGACAATGGTTTGGAAAGTCACAAAAGGTTGTTCTCAGGGCTTTATTGAACTGGAGGTTCCCAGCTGAGGTATGTAACTTTTGAGAGGTGTCACTGACTGATTTTCACTGCCTTGTGGCAGGAGTACAGCTTTTCTTAGAGGAGCGAGAAGATGGAGGCCAATTATTAACCAACATTTTCTTTCTCACCTAGAGGCCCTGAAATACTTATTACTGGTGCTGAATTATGTTTAAATGACTTTTTGCCCTTTTCTGGTTCATCCAGCAGAGTTTTGTTTCTCCAAAGAGAGTTTGAGCTTCTTCAGAGCGTACAGCACCTTGTTTCTGTCTTACATGATTACTTCAGGGGGGGAATTATTTGCATTTGTTTACAGGTCGGACTTTGGGTGACTGTAACTTTTATGCCCTTCCATGTACAGTATACCATGTCATACATGTTACATTTAGCTCCCTTGACAAATATTGCCTGTTTTAGCTGTTTATACCTAAATTGCCTTTCTGTGCCTGGATGATTTCATTTTAAATTTCGGTAACCATTCAAGGAAATATATAAGGAAGTGACTTAACACAAATTGGTATGCATTGGATGGCTTGGCTGGGTTTTTTAGGTGGGAATGCAAAAGAGAGGTAGAGAACAAACCAGCAGCAATCCTTAGCTTGCCAGTTTCTGTTTATGTGTAGCCTAAACAGCACACAGTTTATTTGTAGCACACAATTGATATGTGTTTGGTAAGTAGTGGAGGAAAACAGGGATACAGGCTACTACAGTGTATTCTATGGACCTGACTATGAGTCACTATGCTGCCCCTTCCTTGGTGGCTGATCTTAGGCTGGTCACTATACCTCTCTGGTCCTCAGTTTCCTCATCTGTAGAATGACAGTGTATTACTATCTACTTTGAAGGGTTACTTTGTGGGGGGGGGGTGTGAAATCAGGTAGTGCATGGAAAGCATCTAGTACTCAACCTTTTATCCATTAGGATATCTTTTTGCTAAAGCTTATTTATTTATTTTGAGAGACAGAGAGGGCATGGGTGGGTGAGGGGCAGAGAGAGAGGGAGAGAGAATCCGAAACAGGTTCTGTGCTGTCAGCAGGGGCTCGATCTCATGAACCTCGAGATCATGACCTGAGCTGAGACCAAGAGTTGGACACTTACTCGACTGAGCCGCCCAGACACCCCTCCATTAGGATGTCTATATACCACCTCTTAGACATTTCACAAGGTTACCAGAGCAAAGCAATGGACTATAAGAATATTCAACATGGACTTGATGCTTTGGGGCACATAAAGAGATATTTAAACCATCTGATTAAAAGAAAAAGGATGTTGGTTAATGTGCATAATATTAACCTCTCTGCCCTTTCCTTCTCTTGCCTTGACATACTAAGGTGAAACAGATGAGCTTGCCCTCTAGCTCTCTAACATGTATTTGTCATTATCCTGTTGAATATTTTGTGACTTCTGCAAGAATGCTCTACCTTACCCATGCTGATTAACTTCATGTGTCAACTTGACTAGGCCACAGTACTCGGGTATTTGGTTAAATTTAACTTAGATGTTGCTGTGAAGTTACTTTTTAGATGAGATTATAATTTAAATCACTAGACATTCAGTAAAGCAGAATACCCTCCATACTGTGAGTGGGCCTTACCCAATCAGTTGAAGATCTTAAGAGAAAAAAGACTGACCTCATCTGAGGGAATTCTGCCTCTAGACTGCCTTTGGACTCCAGCCTGCCTGTCTATCCTGCAGATTTTGGACTTGCAAATTCTCCAAATCATAGGAGCCAATTGCCTGGAATAAATTTTTCTGTATACAGCCTATTGGTTCTGTTTCTGTGGATAACCCACCTATGCCCCACCTATTTGTTTTTTCTAAACTTGCTGTAAACAAAACAAAACAAAACAAAAAAACTATAGACTTTATGTACGTATGTATGTATGTATTTTTAATGTACATCCAAGTTAGTAAGCATATAGTGCAACAATGATTTCAGGAGTAGATTCCTTAATGCCCCTTACCCATTTAGCCCATCCCCCCTCCCACACCCCCTCCAGTAACCCTCTGTTTGTTCTCCATATTTAAGAGTCTCTTCTGTTTTGTCCCACTTCCTGTTTTTCTATTATTTTTGCTTCCCTTCCCTTGTGTTCATCTGTTCTGTGTCTTAAAGTCCTCATATGAGTAAATCATATGATATTTGTCTTTCTCTGACTAATTTCGCTTAGCATAACACGCTCTAGTTCCATCCACATAGTTGCAAATGGCAAGATTTCATTCTTTTTGATTGCTGAGTAATACTCCATTGTATATATATACCACATCTTCTTTATCCATTCATCCATTGATGGACATTTGGGCTCTTTCCATACTTTGGCTATTGTTGATAGTGCTGCTATAAACATGGGGGTGCATATGCCCCTTCAAAACAGCATACTTGAATCCCTTGGATAAATACCTAGTAGTGTAATTGCTGGGTCATACGGTAGTTCTATTTTTAATTTTTTGAGGAACTCCCATACTGTTTTCCAGAGTGGCTGCACCAGTTTTCATTCCTACCAGCAGTGCAAAAGGGATCCTCTTTCTCTGCATCCTTGCCAACATCTGTTGTCTGAGTTGTTAATTTGACCCATTCTGACAGGTGTGAGGTGGTCTCATTGTGGTTTTGATTTGTATTTCCCTGATGATGAGTGATATTGAGCATTTTTTCATGTGTCAGTTGGCCATCTGGATGTCTTCTTTGGAGAAGTGTCCATTCATGTCTTTTGCCCATTTCTTCACTGGATTATTTGTTTTTTGGGTGTTGAGTTTGATAAGTTCTTTGTAGATTTTGGATACTAACCCTTTATCTGATATGTCATTTGCAAATATCTTCTCCCATTCTGCCGGTTGCCTTTTAGTCTTGCTGATTGTTTCCTTTGCTGTGCAGAAGCCTTTATTTTGATGAGGTTCCAATAGTTCATTCTTCCTTTGGTTTCCCTGGCCTCTAGAGATGTGTTGAGTAAGAAGTTGCTGCGGCCAAGTTCAAAGAGGTTTTGGCCTGCTTTCTCCTCGAGGATTTTGATGGCTTCCTGTCTTACATTGAGGTCTTTTATCCATTTTGAGTTTATTTTTGTGTATGGTGTAAGAAAGTGGTCCAGGTTTCCTACATGTTTCTATCCAGTTTTCCCAGCACCACTTGCTGAAGAGACTGTCTTTATTCCATTGGATATTCTTTCCTGCTTTGTCAAAGATTAGTTGGCCATACATTTGTGGGTCCATTTCTGGGTTCTCTATTCTGTTCCATTGATCTGAATGTCTGTTTTTGTGCCAGTACCATACTGTCTTGTAGATTACAGCTTTGTAATACAGCTTTGGTTTTCTTTTTCAAGATTTCTTGGACTATTCTGGGTCTTTTCTGGTTGCATACAAATTTTAGGATTGTTTATTCTAGCTCTGTGAAGAATGCTGGTGTTATTTTGCTAGGGATTGCATTGACTATGTAGATTCATTTGGGTAGTATTGACATTTTAACAATATTTGTTCTTCCCAACCAGGAGCATGGAATATTTTTCCATTTTTTTGTGTCTTCTTCAATTTCTATCATAAGCTTTCTATAATTTTCAGTGTATAGCTTTTTAACCTCTTTGGTTAGATTTATTCCTAGGTATTTTATGGTTTTTGGTGCAAGTGTAAATGGGATCGATTCCTTGATTTCTTTTTCTGTTGCTTCATTGTTGGTGTATAGGAATGCAACTGATTTCTGTGCATTTTTATATCCTGCAAATTTGCTGAATTCATGAATGAGTTCTAGCAGTTTTTTGGTGGAATCTTTTGGGTTTTCCATATAGAGTATCATGTCATCTGCAAAGAGTGAAAGTTTGACCTCCTCCTGGCCGATTTGGATGCCTTTTATTTCTTTGTGTTGTCTGATGGCTGAGGCTAAGACTTCTAATACTATGTTGAATAACAGTGGTGAGAATGAACATCTCTGTCTCATTCCTGACCTTAGGGGGAAGCTCTCATTTTTTCCCCATTAAGGATGATATTGGCGTTGGGTCATTTATATATGGCTTTTATTATCTCAAGATAGGATCCTTGTATACCTAGTTTCTTGAGGGTTTTTATCAAGAAAGGATGCTGTATTTTGTCAAATGCTTTCTTTGCATCTATTGAGAGAATCATATGGTTCTTGTCTTTTCTTTTATTGATGTGATGAATCACATTGATTGTTTTGTGGATATTGAACCAGCCCTGCATCCCAGGTATAAACCCCAATTGGTCATGGTGAATAATTTTTTTAATGTATTGTTGGATCCGGTTGACTAATATATTGTTGAGGATTTTTGCATCCATGTTCATCAGGGAAATTGATCTATAGTTCTTTTCAGTGGGGTCTTTGTCTGGTTTTGGAATCAAAGTAATGCTGGCTTCATAGAAAGAGTTTGGAAGTTTTCCTTCCATTTCTATTTTTTTGGAACAGCTTCAAGAGAATAGGTGTTAACTCTTCCTTAAATGTTTGGTAGAATTCCCCTGAAGAGCCATCTGGCCCTGGACTCTTGTTTTTGGGAGAGTTTTGATTACTAATTCAATTTCTTTACTGGTTTTGGGTCTGTTCACGTTTTCTATTTCTTCCTGTTTCAATTGTGGCAGTGTATATGTTTCTAGGAATTTGTACATTTCTTCCAGACTGCCCACTTTATTGGTGGGTAATTGCTCATAATATTCTCTTATTATTGTTTTTATTTCTGCTGTGTTGGTGGTGATATTTCCTCTTTCATTCTTGATTATATTTATTTGGGTCCTTTCCTTTTTCGGTTTGATCAAACTGGCTAGTGGTTTATCACTTTTCTTAATTCTTTCAAAGAAACAGCTTCTGGTTTCATTGATCTGTTCTACTGTTTTTTGTTTTTTGTGGTTTTTTTTTGTTTTGATATCATTGATTTCTGCTCTAATCTTTATTATTTCCTGTCCTCTGCTGGTTTTGGGTTTTATTTGCTGCTCTTTTTCCAGCTCTTTAAGGTGTAAGGTTAAGTTGTGTATCTGAGAACTTTCTTCCTTCTTTAGGAAGGCCTGGATTGCTATATACTTTCCTCTTATGACCACCTTTGCTGCATCCCAGAGGTTTGGGGTTGTGGTGTTATTATTTTCATTGTCTTCAATTTACTTTTTAATTTCCTCTTTGGCTTCTTGATTAGCCCATTCATTCTTTAATAGGATGTTCTTTAATCTCCAAGTATTTGTTATCTTTCTAATTTTTTTCTTGCAGTTGATTTCAAGTTTCATGGTGTTGTGGTCTGAAAATATGCATGGTATGATCTTGATCTTTTTATACTTGTTGAAGGCTGATTTGTGTTCCAGTATGTGGTCTATTCTGGAGAATGTTCCATGTGCACTGGAGAAGAATGTATATTCTGTTGCTTTAGGATAAAATGTTCTGAATATATCTGTTAAGTCCATCCAGTCCAGTGTGTCATTCAAAGCCATTGTTTCCTTGTTGATTTTCTGCTTATATGATCTGTCCATTGTTGTAAGTGGGGTGTTGAAGTCCGCTATTATTATGGTATTATTATCAATGAGTTTCTTTATGTTTGTGATTAATTGGCATTTTCTTTTTTTTTTTTTTAATGTTTATTTTTGAAAGAGAGAGAGAGAGACAGAAGACAAGTCTGGGAGGGGCAGATAGAGAGAGACACACACACACAGAATCCAAAGCAGGCTCCAGGCTCTGAGCTGTCAGCAAAGAGTCCAACGTGGGGCTTGAACCCATGAACCATGAGATCATGACCTGAGCTGGAGTCAGACGTTTAACTGACTGAGCCACCCAGGTGCCCCTGTGATTAATTGATTTATATATTTGGGTGCTACCACATTTAGAGCATAAATGTTTACAATTGTTAAGTATTCTTGGTAGTAGACCCCTTAATTATAATATAATGCCCTTCTTCATCTCTTATTACAATCTTTATTTTAAAGTCTAGATTGTCTGATATAAGTGTGGCTATTCCGGCTTTCTTTTGCCTACAATTAGCATGATAGATGGTTCTCCTTCCCCTTACTTTCAATCTGAAGGTGTCTTTAGGGCTAAAGTGGGTCTCTTGTAAACAGCATATAGATCAATCTTGTTTTGTTATCCATTCTATTACCCTATGTCTTTGGAGCATTTAGTCTATTGATGTTTAGAGTGAGTACTAAAAGATATGAATTTATTGCCATTATATTTCTTGTAGAATTGGAGTGTCTGGTGGTATTCTCTGGTCCTTTCTAGTCTTTGTTGCTTTTGGTATTTATTTATTTGTTTGTTTGTTTTCGTCTTTTCTCCCCTCAGAGAGTCCCCCTTAAAACTTCTTGCAAGGCTGGCTTAGTGGTCACAAACTCCTTTAATTTTTGTTTGTCTGGGAAACTTTTAATCTCTCCTTCTGTTTTGAATGACAGCCTTGCTGGATGAAGAATTCTTGGCTGCATATTTTTCCAATTCAGAACTTTGTATATATCCTGCCACTCTTTTCTGGCCTGCCAAGTTTCTTTGGGTAGGTCTGCTGCAAACCTGATTTGTCTTCCCTTGTAGGTTAAGGATTTTTTTTTTCCTTGCTCCTTTCAGGATTCTTTCCTTGCCTGAGTATGTTGTGAATTTGACTGTGATATGCCTTGTTGATGATCGGTTTTTATTGAATCTAATGGGAGTCCTCTGTGCTTCCTGGATTTTGATGTCTATGTCTTTCCCCACATTAGGAAAGTTTTCTGCTATGATTTGCTCACATAACCCTTCTACTCCTTTTTCTCTCCCTTTATATTCTGAGACCTCTATGATTCTGATGTTGTTCCTTTTTACTGAGTCACTGATTTCTCTAATTCTTAAATCGTGCTCTTTTGTCTTTTTCTGCTTCATTATTCTCCACAAGTTTGTCCTCTATATCACTGATTCTTCACTCTGCCTCATCCATCCTTGTGGCTGTGGCATCCATATGAGATTGCAGCTCAGTTATAGCATTTTTTATTTCATCCTGACTAGCTTTTACTTCTTTTATCTCTGCAGAAAGGGATTCTAATCTATTCTCCACTCCATCTAGTATTTTTATTATCCTGATTCTAAATTCTGGGTCAGACATCTTGCTTGTATCAGTGTTGGTTAAGTCCCTGGCTCTTGTTTCTTCCTGCTCTTTCTTTTGGGGTGAATTCCTTCGTTTTGTCATTTTGAAGGGAGAAAAGGAATTAATGAGTTTTTTAAAAAGTTAAAATAAAAAAAAATAAAATTAAAAAAAATTAAAATTAAAAAATTAAAAACAACACACATACTCACAAATCAAATAAATGATGCTAGATCCTCAGTGTGTTTTGGTCTGGGTGTTTAAAGGGGCTTGATAAATTAGAGAAAAAAGGGGGGAAAAGGAAACTGTTTGAAAATTTGAAAAAATGTATACACTGAAGTAGAATAAAATGAAATGATTGAAGTAAAAGAGAATTTGAAAAAAATTACACAAAAGTAAGGAATATAGTAGAAAAAATAAAAATATTTTTCATAAAAATGGAAAATAACATTTTTTTCTTTCTGTTTTCAAGAAAAAGAAAAGAAATGAAAAAGAAAAAAATGAAAATTGAATAAGTGAACCAGTGAACATACTGCAATATGATCGAAATTACTTCATTTTCCCATAGAAGTCAAACTATGAAGTACTTTATAGTCTGTAAACTAAGCAGGAGGAGAGGTTTGTGTTCCTGAAGAGTGAGGTTGGCCTAGCTGGGCAGGGCTTAGTGTAATGGCTCCGTTCTCCATTAGAGGACACTGCTTAACTTACTGGGGTGGATTGTTGTGGCGCTTGTAGATGTGTATGTCCACGCACGGGAGCAGGAGCCATGAAAATGGCGCCACCCAGCTACCCAGTCTCTAGTATTGGAACTCTGTTCTCCCTGATCAGCAATCGCACACCTGTCCTTTGTCTTCGACTTCCATCCACTCCCTGCTTTTACACTATGACCAAGCCCCAGGCAGCACCTCCCTCCTGAATTTTATCTTAGATGTGGCTGTGTTTCCCATTCCCTCACTTCTGAGGGACTATGGCTTTGACTCATTCTGCCCCTCTGCGGGTGGGTTTCAATGAGCCATGGTTGGGTGCCGACCACACCCAGAAATGTTTGGGGCATCGTGCTGATGCTGATGCCCAGAGACCGCAGCTGGGTGCCAGCCTGCCCCAGAAAATGTTCACTCAATCATGTAGCAGCAGCATTTCAGAGATTATCGAAAATCACAACACACATTGGCGCCAGGCTTCACCCCCAACGACCTTGTTCCAGCACCAGAGAATGTGGTTGTTCTCCCAGGTCTACTGGGACCTTTGCCTGTGAGTGGTGGTGGGGGGCACACAGCTTCTACCAGATGTCCTCCCAGCAGGACCCTCTCCCTGTGTGGCCCAAAGACCCCTGGATTTCACTCTGCTCCTGGGGATTGACCCTTCTCACCAGGGCACTGTCAGGTATTGCACTGCAGAGTTTCAGACTCTGAGCTCCCCGTTTATAGAATAGTAATGGAATTTAAACCCTCTCCTTTCTCCTTTGTCCCTTTTTAGTTCCATCTCTGCGGCTGTTTCCACTTTTCCACTTTCTCTTCAGCTGCTTTTGGGAGATGTGCTTTTCCCATATTCTCTCCCCTGCCCCATCTGCGTCCTCTCTCCACAAACAAAAACAGCTCTCTGCCCTCCACGGCTTCTCCCCCAGTTCACCTCTCTATACCACGTACCTGCTGAGTTCTGTAGTTCAGGTTGTGCAGATTGTTGTGTTAATCCTCAAGTCAGTTTTCTAGGTGTGCAGGATGGTTTAGTGTTGATCTGGCTGTATTTCATGGATGTGAGACACAAGAGAAACTTCCATGCTGTTCCGCCATCTTTCTCCATCCCACCTATTTTTAAGTCTGATTCCAACTAGGCAGAATTTTTATATCTCAGGGAATAAGACAAGGCATGGGTGTGGCTTGTATGCTACACCCCCAAATAGGACCATATATCTGCACCCATGCAACCAAATTTTTGCTTCATTTTTATAGCTCTGTGTAATGCCCAATCACCCAGGATGGCAGATTCTCAAGGGAAGATGAAGTTCAGTATACTTTCCTTCACAAAACATTCTAGTAAAAATTTCAACCATATAGGTTGGAGAAATAGATTTTCTGGTTAATTAGATTAACAAGAATGTGTCATTCCTAAAGCAATCTGGTTAATCCACCCCTTAATATATTTTGAAGAATGTTCACAAAAGACTGAGACTATTTAAAGGAAATTCTAATTTTGAAAGCACAAAAGCTAAGCAACAAACAAAGTTTTCAATATGGTCATGTTTATTCAATCTTCTAAAAATCTGGCCAATTTCTTCCAATTCAGATTTTACTCTAATAGCACTAATTTATCACTTGCTTTGAGGACTAATTTTCCAACTGGCTTTCTCCCCAAACGATTTAGACTATATTGGAATGGTTTGCATTTCAAGGTAATTGT
The DNA here is from genome assembly GCF_022837055.1 of Prionailurus viverrinus. Taxonomy (NCBI): domain Eukaryota; kingdom Metazoa; phylum Chordata; class Mammalia; order Carnivora; family Felidae; genus Prionailurus; species Prionailurus viverrinus. The sequence goes on along the minus strand of NC_062562.1, from coordinate 28,251,037 downwards.
GTAATTGTTTAATATTTTCTTCAGAGGCAACTTTTGTGATTGGGTAAACTTGTTGAACTTTCACACATTTCAGCAATCCAACATCAACTTAATTGGGTTTCATACAGTGTGTTAGCACTTTGACTAGCATATTTCCTAGCTGCTTAAAAATTATATATTTTTAATATCTGACATATTAAAATGGGATTCATTTTACATTAAGTTAATGTAGCTTAATAGGCTATGATATTTGCTGAGAAAAAAAAAGAAATCTGGCCCATCTTTTAATTTCTTTTTGAGCTGTGTATGGAGTTTCAATATAATACTTGGAAATTTACTCAGAGAAAACCTTCCCTTACAGCCTGCATTTATTTGGGAGGAAGTTTACCAGAGTATTGCCAATTTTAGTGTGTCCCCATGACTGCTCTTACTTATTATTGACTTTCATCAGTATTTTCTGCATGGGCTGTCCTGGGAATGGATCTTCAGATTTCCGATGCAAATGGGATGAAGTTAATATCTGCTTGGCTGGTGGCTTATGTGTAGAGTTGAAAGCAATGCTGGCTGATGTATGTTACAGTCACAGAGGCAGCCATGGTGAAACACAGGTGGAGGTGCAAGGAAGATTAGGTCTCAGGTTGAACAGAAACAACTCAGTGAGGAGTGACCCAAGTGAATATAGGATCTCCTCAGAAATAGAAGTACAATCAACAAGGAACCAAAGATGCTGTATTTCTGACGGAGCAAAGATAGATGTTTTACGTTCCCGGCCCTCCAGGATTATTTATTTTAGGATGACACACTTTTTATGGAAGCCTTGGAGCTAAATACAAAATAAACTACAGTTCCCATGCATCTCTGTTCCAGACAGACTTTCCAATCCTTCTTGGCAGCTGAAGCACTGATTTTCCTGAGGGCTTGGCTCAGTGAAGGAGTGAGGTAAAACTGACAAGGACAAGCAAGAGATTAAAATCTTGTGCCACTGTGAAGGATTATGGAGAGAAAAATCTTATGTTTAGATTGCCTAAGTTGTAAGGAGAGAAGTATAAACAAGGAAAGAGCTAGCCCTTCCAGCCGACGCTGAAGTAGGCATATGATACGTGTTCTTGATATACACTACTTGGCGTCTCTTTAAAAACTAGGGTGAATTGGAGAAGCTAATTAATTAAAACACATAGAAACCTTTTATTTGCTTCACATTGTTGAGTTTGTTTTCCTTTCCTAACAGGGAAGTAATAAATGGTTTTGGCCACATGGCATTTGGCTAAGTGGTCTTGGGCCAAATGCGTTTGGTTGTTCCTCATAGTCTGCTTTGCAAGAACATTGTAGTCACAGTTTTCACACGTAATAAGTAATCTGTTGTTAGGGGAAAGTGTTATGATGTTAGGAATGGAAAAGGAACAGAAATCCCTGGCAAGTTGGTCCTCTTTCTGCTGTTGATTCTGAAACTTTATTTTATTTATTTATTTAGAAAAAAAATTTTTTAAAAAAAAAAAATTTTTTTTTTCAACGTTTATTTATTTTTGGGACAGAGAGAGACAGAGCATGAACGGGGGAGGGGCAGAGAGAGAGGGAGACACAGAATCGGAAACAGGCTCCAGGCTCTGAGCCATCAGCCCAGAGCCTGACGCGGGGCTCGAACTCCCGGACCGCGAGATCGTGACCTGGCTGAAGTCGGACGCTTAACCGACTGCGCCACCCAGGCGCCCCTAGAAAAAAATTTTTTAAGCATGAGCAGGGAGGGGCAGAAAGAGAGAGGGAGACACAGAATCCAGAGCAGGCTCCAGGCTCCAAGCTGTCAGCACAGAGACTGAGGCAGGACTGAAACTCATGAACTGTGAGATCATGACCTGAGCCAAAGTCAGATTCTTAACTGACTGAGCCACCCAGGCACCCCAGTTTTGATTCTTTAAATTTACAGCTCTAATTTCAGGGTTAAGTTGACACGATGTGGAGCTGAAGACTTGAAACTTCGTCAAATAAATCTTAGTTTCTGTCCTTACACCCTGTAGTTTTTAATTTTTTTTAATATTTCATTAAACTCTATTCAAAGAGCACATACAGATGGCCAACAGGTACATGAGAAGATGTTCAACATCGTTAATTATCAAGAAATTGCAAATCAAAACTGCAATGAGGTACCACCTCACACCTGTTAGAATGGTTAGTATGGAAAAGAAAAGAAATAACCAGTGTCACTGAGGATGTGGAGAAAAGGGAACACTTGTGCACTGTTGGTGGACATGTGAATTGGTGCAGCCACTTTGGAGAACTGTCTAGAGGATCCTAACAATGTTAAAAATAGAACTACCTATGAGCTAGTATTTCCACTTCTCGGTATTCATCCAAAGAAAACAAAATTACTAACTTGAAAAAATATATGCACCCCCACATTTATTGCAGCATTATTTTTAATATCTACGATAGGGAAACAACCTAAGTGTCCATCAATGGAGGAATGGATAAAGAAGATACAGTATAGATGTACAATGGAGTAGTATTCAGCCATAAAGAAAGGAAATACTACCATTCATGACAACATGGATGAACCTCAAGGGCATTATGTCAAGTGAAATAAGTCAGAGAAAGACCAATGTGGTATTATCTCACTTATACATGGAGTCTATAAACAACATCCACAACAACAAAATCTCATGCTCATAGATACAGAGAACAGACTGGTGGCCACTACAGTCAGGGGGGTCGGGGTGGGAGAAATGGATCAAAGGGGTCAAGGGGTACAAACTTCTAATTACAAAACAAGACACAGGGATGTAATTTACAGCATGGTGACTGTAATTAATAACATGTTGCATATTGCAAAGTTGCTAAGAGTAGATCTTAAAAGTTCTCATCACAAGAAAAAACTTTTATAACTGTGTGGTGATGGATGTTAACTACACTTGTTATTGGGTGATCATTTTGCAATGATACCAGAAACTAATATAATGTTATATGTATATTACACTTCAATTTTAAAAAAAGAAAGAAACCTCTATCTTGATACTGAGTTTTTGGCCCTCCCTTAAATTATACTCCTAAGATGAGCACCTCACCTGCCTCACGTTAGTCCTGCTAAATCTCTGCTGGTCAACAGAGTTTGGGATGAAAGCTCCATATGGTGAATGGAGGTGTCTATTTACCAATTCTGCCTTCATTGGTTGAGGTCTCCCCACTGGAGGTGCTAAATGCCTGCCATTACCGGGTGCCCTGCTCAAGAGCTACCCTAAGCCCCTCTGGTGTGGGAGGAAACTCACAGGCAGAGGACACAGTTGGGCACAAGAGACAGGAAGCTGTGAGCATATATGGAGACTGTGCACAGCAGTTGGAGTGCACTGAGAGGGTTCAGAGTGAGGGGAAATAGAGTGAGGGGTCCCAGAGCAACCCATGGCCACTATCTAGACACATTATCTCATTTAACCTTCCCAATAATGCCATGAGAGTCAGAACTAGGGTGAAGCAAGTGAGTGGCCAAAACCACAGTAATCAAGGTAAATCATACTTTAATGCAATACTTTAAAAAGTCAAAATTAATGCAAAAAAAGCATGCTAGATAAATGACCAGCATTTTAAGTGAAGACAGAACTGACCCACACTTGACATGACCCTGACTCACTTGTTTCACCCTAATGCTGGCATTGGTTCCAGTAGAGCTTTATTTACAAAAAGAGGTGGCTGTATGTAGATTGTCAATCTGATTTCTTAAAATACTGCATTAAGGGGCGCCTGGGTGGCTCAGTCGGGTAAACATCTGACTTCAGCTAAGGTCATGATCTCAGAGTCTGGGAGTTCAAGCCCCTCATCAGGCTCTGTGCTGACAGCTGGGAGCCTGGAGCTTGCTTCAGATTCTGTGTCTCCCTCTGTCTCTGCCTCTCCCCTGCTCGCACTCTGTCTCTCTGTCTCTCTCTCTCTCTCTCAAAAATAAACATTAAAAATAAAATAAAATACTGCATTAAAATATGACTTATCTTTACTACTGAATTTTTGGTGCCCTCTTAAATGTTGCTCCTGAAGCTAGTGCTCCTAACCTTGGTATTAATATCATCTCCATCTTCCAGATGAAGAAGCCGAGTCTCAGGCACATGAAGCAGATTGCTCTAAGTCACATAGGCCACCCAGAGGACCCCAGCCTGAGCACTATCATCCACCCATGCAGACCTCTCTCCCAATCACTGCCCTTTTGGTGACCCTGTCAAGGAAGTGTAGAAGTGATACACAGTTCCCCACTCTGGGCCACCCCCCTACACCTCCTATTTTGGGTTAATTGTGCTCAGTAGCTGCAGAGTGCTATTGGAAAAAGTACAGCGGAGTTAAGCTGATAAAGATGTTGAAACTGACTGCTTATCACATTATACGTAGATACAGCAAACTAAAAACTTGCCAATTACACAAAAGTTCATTGACATGTCACAGCTGCATGTGTTTATTTCACAACCTTAGGGTAAAACCTGGGCGTATGTGTGTGCCATAAAAAGAAAAGTTGGACTTTTTATAATTTTTCAATATCTAATAATTGCACATGAATGTACCTGATTTTCCATTAGCTAAATGGGGTTGCCAAAAGAACTAATGAATATTGCATGGTTGAGTTCTGTCACTTTTTAAAGAGAAACTGGACAGGAAATCATTTCTTTTAATACAGAGACAAAGACAAGTGACTTTGGAATTTAATGAGAGGTGCCAGATTGGAGAGCTTGCTTCTACAGCCTGGCTTCCTCTCCACATGGACTTACAGAAGGCTCTCAATATGGGTTTGTGGATTGATTGACAGCCTAACTGATGGCCTGTTGGACAGAGAGCTTGAGGATACAAAGCAGGTAAATTGTCCAGATCGGTACAAAGCCCCTTATAACACACATTCAGGTCTTTTGTTTTTGGATCCTCACAAATGATAAAAGTGTGGGCCAAGTTTTTTTTTTTTCCTACTGATAATATCAGAGATATTGCCATGAAATTCCAACAGACTTGGAGAGGACTCTTCTGGAATTTCTGGTTTGGTTGTTTTCATCACAAGACTTACTATTGTGGTTACTAACTCTCATCTTCATTGCTGACCATGCCATGCCTCTGTTTTTCTGATGATTGGTGTAAAAACATTTCCCTCTTCAAAGTCGGGCAGTGATATTTTTATGTTGCCCGTTTGGATAGACATTTATTTCCTCCTTTACTTAAAATGATTCTGCAGGCTCCTAAGACACCTGCTTTTGTTATGTCTCTAGTGGAGATGTCAAAGTGGACAGATGTTCACTGGTTAACCACAGGTTGTGTTTAAGACCAAGCTTTGTAGAAGTGGGACAGCTTATAGTCATTATTCATTGAGTTTCTAAAATTAATTTGAAATGTTGGCCATTAAAGGGACAGAGAGTAAATGAATTCTAATATATTTTAGGAGCATAAAATTAGAATGTGTGGCTTGATTGACAGCAGTCGAATGTTATTAGCAAGTCCTTTCTAGTTGAAAAAGGGAGGGGGCATGTTTCTTCGAAGTCGTAATCTTCATTTTTGTACTTTGTAAATTATTAAGCATTCTATTAGAAAAATAATGAGGAGCTGCAGATTAAACGGCAAAATAGTTAGTAAAAAATGCCTTTTGATAATTTTGACCTTGGGAATGTGATGATGGGTATGGATTAGAAATAGGCTGTTTGGTTCCTCATCTTAGTTCTTTTTTACTGCACCATACGGTGAGTCTAGCTCTAAACTCAATACAAGAACAATAAGCCTATTCCATGCCCTAGAATTAAGGACATTATAAATGTATGGGAAATGTCAGAATCAATTAAATTATCTGCTGAATGACTACTGTGGGAAGAATATTGTGCTATGATCTTGAGAACAAAGGAAATAAAATATAAGAGCTCATCATTGTCAATGGAGAGTTTACTGTCTCGCTGGGGAAACAAACAGACGTATGTAGTTCAAGTGCAATTCTATATAGCTGCAATACAGATGGGTAAAATGAAGGGCTAAATTGTGTATTGGAGATAACCTGAGAATAATGATATTTTTTAAAGGTGCTATTTGTGTTAATCATTAATTATTGGACTTAAAGGGAAAGAGAAATTGCAGGGGTGCCTGGCTGGCTCAGTCAGTAGAGCTTGTGACTCTCAATCTCAGGATTGTGAGTTCAAGCTCCACGTTGGGCATAGAGCCTACTTAAAAAAGAAAAGAGTAATTGTAGCTAATCAAGAAATAGGAAATATGATATAATATAATATGACATGATATGATACGATATGATATGCTTGCAATGTGTAGGGCATGTGCTACTACCTCTGATATTTCTTTCTCTATCCCCCTTTCAGTTATCTTTTATCTCTGGGCATTAAATGTTGGAGCTCACCAAGACTCAGTCCTGAATCATCTCCTTTTCTGTCTTTACTTCCTCTGTCTGAAAAAAAAAAAAAAAGCTCATCTATGACCTTGGCTGCAATGACTTCTCATAAATAGGTGTTTCACAAATTTACATTTTCATCCCAAATCATTCCACCAATTCCAAACCCATATCCCCACTGCTTCATGGACATTGCTTCTTGGATTTGCAAATGATAAAAAAGCACATGCAATACACTGGGATTATGATTTTATTTCCTTCCCAATTTAGTCTCCTTCCATTGTTTGCTAGCTTGGGAAGTGGTCCCAATATCTATCTGATGTATTCAAGGCAGAGGCAGTCCAGGAAACTGGAGGTCATTGCTGAGGCTGCCTTCCTTCTTACTATGCTGGTCACTCATGGTCCAGACTTGGCAATTTTACCTCCTACCTGTCTCTCAGATCCTACCTTTGTTCTCCACTGTACCAAGTCTATGCCCTGTTTCTTTGTTTCTCTCATGGAATTGTGTTTCATAACACCTAGTCGGTAGCTAATAGATGTATTAGGCACGGCTACCTGCCTACTGACTCATTGCCACATTTTCCCTTAGTAACAAAACCTGAATTTTGTTCAGGTATCTGCCTCTCCCTGAATGACTTAGTAGAGGATGTCTGTACTTCCCTTTCTTAGTAAACATCCTTTCCAATGATTGGTTAAGGGGTAGCACATAACCAAGTCTGGGACAATGAAACAAAAAAGAATATGTGCCGGGTGGCTGGACGATAGTGTTTCTTGCTGTTTAAAAGAGGATTCAGGGGCGCCTGGGTGGCGCAGTCGGTTAAGCGTCCGACTTCAGTCAGGTCACGATCTCGCGGTCTGTGAGTTCGAGCCCCGCGTCGGGCTCTGGGCTGATGGCTCAGAGCCTGGAGCCTGTTTCTGATTCTGTGTCTCCCTCTCTCTCTGCCCTTCCCCCGTTCATGCTCTGTCTCTCTCTGTCCCCAAAATAAATAAACGTTGAAAAAAAATTTTTTTTTAAATTAAAAAAAAAAAAGAGGATTCGGAAGAAAGCAGCCTATTTTCTGCCTCTGCTGGCTAGGAAGAGCTGCCTGGAACAGCTTAGTTGTCTCTGCCAACCTGAGGATAGAGACCATCAAAAGAGGTGGGTAGTACGGAGACACCTGGAAACAAGTGAAGTCACTTTACTGTCAAACTTCTCACGAGAGGTGGCACATGTCCATAGTGTTTTTGCCAATTTGAGGTGAAGATTTTTCTATCACTTGAAACTGGAGCTAACTTTTCTTTTTCTTTTTTTTTAAGTTTATTTGTTTTAAGAGAGAGAATGTGTGCATGTGTGTGCATACATGTGAGCAAAGGAGGGGCAAAGAGAGAGAGAGAGAAAGAGAGAGAATCCCAAGCAAACTCTGCACCGTCACAGTATCTCACAATCCTTGAGATCATGACCTGAGCTGAAATCCAGAGTTGTATGCTTAGCCAACTGAGCCACCCAGGCGCCCCGAGACTGGAACTATCTTAATGGACACGGTAATTTCATTCTCAACTACATGATTATTTGATTAATAAAAATCAGTTTTGGGACACCTGGGTGGCTCACTTGGTTAGGTGTCTGACTTCGGCTCGGGTCATGATCTCGCGATTCGTAGATTTGGGCGCTGCCTCAGGCTCTGTGCTGACAGCTGGGAGCCTGGAGCCTGCTTTGGATTCTGCGCCCCCATCGTGCTCTATCTCACTCTATCAAAAATAAATAAATGTTAAACAAATTTTTTAAAAATCAGTTTCCACCCCTTCCCCAACTAGACTATATCTATGTCTGATTTGCTGGCTGTTGGATTCTTTCTATAGAGGACCATGTCTGTATACAGTAGGAATTCGAGGACTATTTGATGAATGAATGGATGCCCCAGTCATGAAGTAGTAGGTGAAGATATAATAAGAAAGTAATGACACAAAATGATGTTTGATCAATGCCACTCACTGGTAAGAGGAGCTTGAAAGAGAAATAAACCAGGGTGGTCTGGGTGACTGCAATGATCTTTGTAGAGGATATAAGCTCTAAGGAGGTCTTTAAACACTGACTGGATTTAGACAGGCAGACAGACAGACAGACAGAAATGGTGGCAGTGGGGGAAGAATACACAAGGAAGGGATTCAGGGGCAACAGAGTGCAGTAGAACTGAGCACATTTTGTTTAGCGCTGCAGCTCAAACCTTGTGAATTGATGACAGATGTCCCTGAAAGCTACATGTAGAGTGTGGACTCATTCTGGGAGAATTAGAGACTCCCTAAAGACTTTTGAGCCGGAGTGTGACCTGATGGTACGTATCTTGTTGGTACTTAACTCTCGGGTAGGGGGGGCCCTCACTTTACAATCTCCAATTATTAGAGAAAGAGAACACATTCCTGTGTCCATGAATGTACGATTATATATACAATGGGTAATGTAATTTTTAAAAAAAAAAACTTTCATTTTAAGCTTTTAAAAGCATGTCTCTCTAGTTGAAATTGAAAGAATAATTGCATACACAGTGTCTTACCTGTAGGCAGATTTCATAGTCATTCATTTTCAAATATCTGATGTCAGTAATTTAAGTAAGACTTCCAGGACATTATTCCTCTGTGCTACAATGTCGGCTACTCAATAATTTCAAATTGATTCATTGCCATACCTAATGGAAAAAATCATTTTAAGTACTCTACCCATTTTCCCTCAGGGAAAATGCTTGGGGCGCCTACCGTTCAATGGTTCTTCTGATGTCATGACTTGATTTCACATGTCTTTTCAATATGTGTTCCAGGGATTCGGAGTAGAGCTTTAAATATTTGTGAATGCTAGTTAGGAAAACCCCTTATCTTTGAAAGTGAAATTACTTGTGCCTTAAAAATAGGAATTTCACAAATAAAGTTTTTGGAATGATTCATTTGAAGTAGTTATAAAGCCTTGCTAATTTTATTTTGCTGGTTTTAGGACTTCTTAATATTTGCAACTTGGTACATATGCTTAGGAACACAGCACATATTTGTATATATATAAATATGATTATATCCCCAGCCATACCTATTAATCAAAAAATTGTTTGAAACCTAGAAACTATGCCCTGCTTATTTTAAGTCCTGTTTCTCAGACTATTATTAATTAGCCTGATTTCTTTGGTTACAAGTAACAGAATGGGAATTTGGCGAATTTAAGTACCCCCCCAACCCCGCCAAAAGGAGGAGGGGGTCTCACAATCCAGGGATAAAGGTGAGGCCTTGGGAGGGGCAAGCAGGGGTAGAGAAGGACACTAGGGGGGCTCAGGGAATATAGGGAACAGAAAATAGTGTGATCCCCTGAGGATACTGTCATAGGGATAAAGAGGCTCTGTCTGTCTTCAATCCCTTTGTCCTTTGGCTCATAATTCAAATTCCAGGGAGAGGGAAATGATGAATATGATTAGCCCAGCTTGAGTCTGCAGCCCACATCGTCCTGCCAAGCTTGAAGCCAGTGGAGAAGTGTCTTCCCCAAGGGCAATCCAGGTGCTCTTGCCAAAGGAAGAGGCCACTTATGGGAAAAACACCAGATGTTACTTCTAGCACCCCACATCTGGACCCTTAGATGTCATTTTTCTCCAAATTGCTTCTCGCAAATTCAGCCTCCACACACTGGCTACCAGAGTAATCCCCACGTAACCCAAACTGGCCATTCTTCTTGGCTTCTGGCTCTGCAGTGATATGATGATTTTCCAGCGTCACTTCTCACCTCTGTCAGCCTGGACCTGGTCTTCTAGCCTCACAAAATACTTACAGCATCTCCCAGCTTAGCTCTGCCCTGCTCTCTCCATCCTGTGGGTTCCTGTCCTTATGTCCATCCATCACTGGGTTTACCACATGGGGGTGTAATGATCAGCTTAAGGGCCTGGTCTCCTGCAGAATTATAGCTCATCCATTTTTGCATCTCTAGGCATTGCACAACACCTGGTTTCATTGTTATTTATGTTATTTCTCAATAAATGTTGCTGACTGAGTAGATGCATGAACACAATGCATTTTTCCTTGACATTTCCCCTACAGGTAAGTAGGGCAAAACCTGACATCTGTAACAATTATTATCTTTTTAAAAGTTAACAGGCTTCTTGGGCGCCTGGGTGGCTCAGTCGGTTGAGCGTCCAACTTCCACTTAGGTCATGATCTCACAGCTCCTGAGTTTGAGCCCCGCTTCGGGTTCTGTGCTGACAGCTCTGAACCTGGAGCCTGCTTCGGATTCTGCGTCTCCCTCTCTCTTTGCCCCTAACCCACTCGCATTCTGTCTCTGTCTCTCTCAAAAATAAATAAACGTTAAAAGTTAACTGGCTTCTGACAGTGCCATATTACTCTTCACCCAAATTCCTTAAACTAAAGGGCAATTTTTTTCAAGTTTATTCATTTATTTAGAGAGAGAGAGAGGGAGGGAGGGAGGCAGAATCCCAAGCAGGCTCCACCCTTTCAGCACAGAGCCTGGCGCAGGGCTCGATCCCACAAACCGTGAGATCGCCACCTGAGCCAAGATTAAGAGATGCTTAACCGACTGAGCCACAGAGGGGGTCCTAAAAGGCAACTTTTATGTGGGAGCCCAGTTTTCACAGTGAAAAGAGCCCTGTTTATTTTCATTTATTTGTTATGTTTCCTCGCTATTTTAGGGCTGTGGAGATGAAGGTGAACATTTTCTTGGTGAGATATATATCACTATGCACTTTTCTAAAGCCAAAATTAGAAAATCACGGGGTCACTTGGAATAACTTAGTTTGCCCCAGTATTATTCTGCTCCCTCAGTACCAGTAATTTCATAGTGCTCCTCTTTTAGAACATTTACCTCCCTGCCTTTTTTTTTTTTTGCTACCAGCAGTACATTGTAAGCTCTTGTGAATTTGTTATCGACCATCACCCCCAAATCCTCTTAAGCCTTTCACTCTTTAGAAGAATTCTCAGTTTATGTTTGTGCTTCATAGTATTTTTCCCAAAGTGCATTGTTTTATGTTCTTGTAAATTGAACTCATCACACTTAAACTTGTGTGCCTTTCCAAGGTCTCTAGATTATTCTGTGTCGTTGATCTATTTTTTTTCACTGTTTATGATTTTCTGCAAATAAGAGTAATGTACAATTTATTTTGTGCTTCAGATCATTAATAAAGATATTAAATAGACTGTGCTTCAGTTTTTGCCTTCTGGCACCCTGCTTTTCCCAATTTGACTCTGGCCTGTTTACTCGTTATTTTTTATTCTGTCGGGGTTTTTTTTTTTTTCTCTTGTGAAAATGTTGTTATATTTTTTAAAACAGAAAGTAGCTTGTAACTTTTCTTAATTTCAACAGCAAGGAGAGGATGACCAAGATAAATTATGTCAAAAGACATCTTACTTTCCCCTGGAAAATGTGTTTTGGGGGAGGGCTGGTTGCTTATTATATTTATTGAGAGTATACTATATGAATAATAGTAGTTAACACTTATACAGTGCTTGCTGTGTTCCAGAACTATCCTAGGTATTATACATGGAATAGCTTATTTAGTACAACAACTCTGTGAAGTAGGTACAGGCCTTTCCATCATTTTTCAGGTGAGGAAACTGAGGCCCTGAGGGTCTGGTAAAGTGCCTTGAGTCACAAAGCTTGTAAGTGGCAGAGTTGGGACTCAAACACAGGCTGTTTGATTTTGGGATCTGGGTTCTTCACCATTTCACTACATCGGATTCAAACAAGGCCTCCCTTAGTGAGAGACACATGGGTCTCTTACCCCAAGATGTTTACAACATAATACAGGGTTTGCAGGTCAACAGCTTGTGTCTTTTTCTCCCTCCCCCTTCCTCCTCTCCTTAGCCAATCAGAAGTCAGCTTTTACCTCCTTAACATTTTTTCTCTCCCTTCATATTGTCACAGCCTTTGTTCAGGGCACAGTTGTCACATGCTGAGATTCCTACTGTAATCTCCCCAACTATCTCCCTGATTCCATCTTGGGCCCCTAAAATGCATTCTCCACAATGCGGACTGGGTTACTTTATAAAAACATAAGTAAAGTACTCTCTTACATCTTTGCTGCCTAAAGCCCTCTGAGGGCTCCCAGGAAAAATTCCAAATTCCTCAGCAAGCATCCAAAGCTTCCTGTTCCTCACCTTTCCCCACTTCTTCCCCTAATTCCACACTCCATGAAGTCATCTTGTGCTCACCTCTGTCTAGTCCTTTGCACAAACTGTTTCTTCATTACCCACTGCTTGTGATTCCCTTACCCCCTTCCTAAAATGTTCTCATTGGCAAGACCTGGATCATGTACTCACACTTGGAAATGGAGGTGGGGTGGAGGTAATAAAGACCCTGTTTCCGGAATAAGAAGTGGATACTGGTCAGAAAAACACAGTGTGTATCCAACTAGCATCAACCATTGTGGGCATAGGATACACATCCAGTAAGTGACTTATTTTATTAAACGTAGTGAGCATATAATAGATATCATATAAGGCTCTTTATTTGAAAGTCTCCAACTACCCAAACTGATTTATCATTTTGATTAACCTCTGCTTTTGAATAATTTTGAACAACCTCTTTAACCAGTAACTTGAATTCCACTTAATATATAGAGAAAGTGATCCGGGAAGAGGGTAGGTGATTGAAAATCATTAAAATGTCTGTAAGGAAGAAATTTGAATTTTCTTTGCCACAGAACATCTTTGAAGCAGTGCATTATTCATATAGAATATTACGGCCCAAGAAAGTCTTAAAAATCCCTTCTTCGCTACAGGTACCGCTCCCCTACTTATCTGCTTGAGAATTTATCATTATGATGGGACAAGTGTCACGAGTGAACTGGACCCAGAACTGTGAAATCCAGTCAGTCTGTTTTGCCTGAGTTCTTCCTAATGCACGTGGAGGTTATCTAAGTAGATGCCGTCAAGGTGCTTTGTCATTTATCATTGAAAATGCTCACCCATCTCAGGAAGTTTTTAGCTTCATTGCCAAATCAAGTGAGAACTGAAGCTCATTGAATCTATCTAACCATCCCACTTCTTTGCAGGATAAATTTAGGTTTGGGGCTTTAAGTGTCCTGCAATAATCAGTTATATGGATGAACCATGGACCATTAACTAAGTTTTATCAGAAATCCTGGCGTCTCTAGATGCGCCCTGTGTTATTAGCCTTTGAAATGGTTGTGCTTTGGGACCAATACAAAAAAACACACCTCAAACTTTATTCTGACCTTGAATAATATAGATAGAGAATGAAAATGTTTAGGGAAAAGAACAGACATGAGCATAATGTCTATGCTCAAGTGAGGTATTTCTGCACGGTCAATATTCTTAGACCCTGGAGCATAGCATGAAGAAAGGTTTCCTCTAGGCTGATTTCTCACTAAAGTAGCATTTCTCTCATGAATAATCAATTGTATTGGCTGGTAAATGAGACCAACAGTTGTTCTCGAAGTTACTGGCGTCTCAGCCCAATCTCTTCTAGCCCAGTCTACACTCTAGAGTTGAGTATCAGTGGAATATTGAAAACCCAGAAGTATCCAAGCAGGTTGGAAAAATGCCAAATGTTTTTTAAGGAATAAAGGCTGGTTGCTGATTCTAGATTTTATAGACATTAAAAGGCTGAAGCGTTATCTATTTTTTTTCATAATTTGTGTGAAGAAGTGCTCTGATTATTATTGGCTTGTAACAAACTATCCCAAAACTGAGTAACTTAAATAACCACTTAATTTTACTCACTATCGAGTAGTCAGGAAATAGGGAAGGGCTTAGTTTTGCAGTTCTTTTTTAGGGGGTCTCTCATGTGGTTACAGTCAGGTGTTGGCTGGAGCTGTAGACAGCTGGGCAGGACATCCAAGATGAGTTACATGGCTGCAGTTGATGTTAACTATTGGCTGGAGCTCAGTAAGCCTGTCTATCTGACTGTGTACATATGGCATCTTCAGCATGGTGGGCTCAGGGCAATCAGATTTCTTACATGGCACTTGGCTTTGAGCATCCCAAGAGAACAAAGCAGAAGCTACATGGTTTTTTCTGACCTAGCTTCAGAATTATGTAGCATCCCATCCACTGCATTCTTGTGGTTACAAGTCACTAAGACCAGTCCAGATTCAGAGAGCAGGGACATTGACCCCCCCCCATCTCTCAAGGGAGGAGTGTCAAAAAAGTTGTACACATATTTTAAACCATCACAAAGAGTATCCAATGGGCATGTAGAAATATCTTCCTCTTGTTGCCTAAGGTAATTTCTAGGAGTATCCACTATCCACATACTGCAACAGTCTTCATAATACTGGCAGTTATGGAGACGTGATTTTGCCCCAGTGTTTCTCATTCAGGCCCAGCCTGTGTTATTTCTCCTCTGAAGCAGAGCCAAGAATTTTATCCCAACTGCTGTAGAAGGAGAAGAAGAACTGAGAAGCATTTGGATCTGACTCAAGAAATTGGGATGTTAAATCCACCTGTAATGCAAAACCAATCTTACCTAGTGCTCTGTAAATTCTCTACCGAGTTTGACAAGATTTTATTTTTAACCCAGAAAATGAAAAACCCATTTGAACTACCTCGTTCTTGAATAGCCACATATTAAAGATAAATATGTGGCCATGAATGATAGGTTGTCTGCTTTGTAAAATCAAGAGAATACAAGTTGTGCAGCCTTCTTTTTTTATAAGCAATTTCCTTCTATAGACCTTTAACACTAGCAAATCTGTAAAGGTCTATTGCTGGCCTAGATTATCCTGTAGAAAAATGAAATCTTTTCAAAGTCAACATTAAAATTCACATTATTCAAGGCTTTCTTTTTCATGGTTTACCTTAGAGCACACCTATAGGAGCTGTTTTGCTTCAAGTACAATGGTATCACTGCTGGCTTTAGCTTGCTTGGCCCTGTGGTGTTATCTATTATACAGAAGAGGTTGCTACTTCATTAATAAACTGATAAGGGCTCAACTATCTGCCCTCAATTTCATTTCTGTCCTCTGAGAGACAGTCATTCAGATATGATACAGTTTGTTAATGCTATTCTACATATGACGCCGTGGCACCTGCTTCTACACAGTTATAGTGGCGGGCTATTACAAGCTCTAAGCAGACTAAATCTCAGGGCAAAACCATGTAGGCTTTGTCTTAATATCATCCTAATGAATGATGAGCTCTATATTTTGAGCATGTGAATAAATTATGTTGTTGTGTTTGTACCTGTTGAAAGAAAATAATTAGGACGTTAATGTAAGATAACCATAAAATTTCTTAATACTGCATTTTTTTTCTGTTCTTCTGGCTGACAGATTCTTTCTAAAGTCCTATTAATGTACTTTCTGCTACCATGTCACTTAGGAAGCAAAGCAAAATTAAACAGTTCTATTTTAAGAATTACCTAACATTTTTAAAACATAGTGATTTTTTTTTCTAATTGCAAGGATAATACTTTAAGCAAAAAGGAGACAGGAATAAAAACAATAACCTCTTATGTCATTGCCCTAAGGTTGTATGTTTATATCCTTTTAGTTATATTCTCTAATATATGGATATACACTCACATACAGGCTCACGGATTATATCTGAATAAATCATGCAGTCTCATAGTGTAAAATTCAAAAAATGAAATGGTGATGAATCAAAAAACTCCCCTCCTTTAGAATGTCGGTTGTCCAGTTCCTTTTTGTCCAGTTTTCCAGTTCTTCTCTGCTCTTTCTTCTTGCAGAGATGTTTTAAGTAGATTCAATTATATGTAGATTCTTTTCGTTGGCCCCCCCCACCCAAATGTTAGCTTAATATTCAAACTGTTCTACACCTTGTCTTACAGTTCTGAGGCTAGAAATCTAAAATTGAAGTGTTGACAGTATTGGTTCCTTTTGAGGGCTGAGAGGAAGGATCCGGTCCAGTCCTCTCTCCCTGGCTTGTTGATGTCCCTCTTTGCCATGTGTCTCCGTGTCATCTGCCCTCTATGTGTGTGCCTCTGTGTTCAAATTTACCCTTTTTTCAAGGACACCAGTCATACTGGATTAGGGCCCCGCTAGTGATCTTTATGACTTGATTATCTTGTGAAGACTCCATCTCCAAATAAGGTCACATTCTGAGGTACTCAGGTTTAGGATTTCAACACATGAGTTTGGAAGATGGCACAATTAGACCCATAATGCCTGTTGCATATGTCATTTTACATATAATGAAATATATTTGGGGATGAGCGATAGATGAGTATATATTCTCCCTTAACCCCTCACCATATGATGTGTTGTTGAACTTTGGGTCTTTGCTAATCTAATACATTAAAATGTTTCTTTATGTAGTTTTAATTTGTGTTTCTAACAAATGCATAAGCATAAGGGGTTTTTTTATATTTTAAGTGTATGTTCTAAAAAATATAAATCAAACTGCAAATACCATTTGGTAACCTTTTCTTTTTCACTTAAGCAATATATAATGGGCACGCTTTCATATTATACAACATTTTTTATAACAGGAAAGTTATATGACTTCATGCCATCTCACTGCATGTTTGTATCAAAATTTAGTTAATTCCTTGCTGTCATATATTTATGTTGTTGCAACTTTTTTGCTACAAAAATAATGCTAACTATAGAGATAAATCTTTGTGGACAGCTGGGATAGAAATTAACTCTTTGGGTTTTATTTGTAAATAGTTTTTGAAGCTGAATTAATAATTAAATGAGTCATATCAATGCCCCACATTTTAACTCTTTCATTTCCTCTGCAAATGTGTTTGCCTGTGAATTTCAAGAAAGATACTTCTCAGCAATTGAAGTTGGACTTAGCTTTTTTTCTGTACTATGTCCCAATTTTCCTATAATGAATTTCATATGTCTCTGAGATCAACTGTGCCATGCACTATATCATATTGTGAATACGAGTGGATGCTATTATTATGGCAGAGGAGTTGAAAATACATTTTTGCACATTCGGGGCTTATTTGTCTCAATTTACAGTTGTTATTCAAACAATTTGGGGATTTGGGGTGTCAAATGCCCACACAGTTGAAAATCCACATATAACTTTTTAAAATGGTTATTTATTTATTTTGGGGGTGGGGGAAACACGAGTGTAGGAGGGGCAGAGAGAGGAAGACCGAGAATCCCAGGCAGTGTCAGTGCAGAGAATCCCAGGCAGTGTCAGTGCAGAGCCTGATGTGAGGCTGGATCCCACGAACCATGAAATCCTGACCTAAGCAGAAAACAGAAGCTGAATGCTTAACTGACTGAGCCACCCACATGCCCTGATAGCTTTTGATTCCCCAGTAACTTAACTATTAATAGCCTGTTGACTAGAATCCTTACTGATAACATAACCAGGTGATTAACACATATTTTGTATGTTATATGTGTTATATTCTGTATTCTTATAATGAAGTAAGCCAGAGAAAAGAAAGTGTTATTAAGAAAGTCATAGGGAAGAGAAAATACTTTTACAGCATTGTATCATATTTATGGGGGGGAAAAAACTACTATGTATAAGTAGGAGCAAGTCAAACCTGTGTTGTTAAAGGGTCATTTGCATGGTTTATATCTGTATGCAGAGCTAAGCAGAATAACAACCACCAATATTTACTGAGTACTGAAAGTATACTATTAACTCATTTAATCATTACCACAAAGACAGGCAGACTAAAAGGGAGGACACTGTAATAGATAACTATCACTACAATAACACTGTCTAACAAACTGCCTGAAATCTCAGTGTCTTTCAATAGCAGGCATTCAATCTTGTTTTGCTGATGGATCTACAGTTGGCTATGGTTCTGCTGTGCTTGTCTAGCATCAGCTGACCTTGGTTACAATCTACATGTTCAGTCCAGATTTACTCCTCATTTCTTGTATCCCTGTTTGAATGAGCAGCTAGCTGAAGAACATTCCTCTCATAATGGATAACAAGAATGTAAGAGGCAAGCCAACCCATGCAAGCACATTTGTAGCCTCCATTAACATTTCCTTGACCAAAGCAAGTATGTCAATGACCTAGTCTGATATCACCAAGGCAGAGAAGTATGTTTCATTCAAAATGGGAGAGAAATATAAAATTATGCACATAATTGTATTACAGTAGAGTGAAGAATTGGAACCTGCCATAGAAACCTTTGAAGAACGGATGAGTAAGTGAAAATTTTCAAAATTTTCATATAGAGATAAAAGCCATTATTTCTTTGTTAGTATTGTGTCTGAAATCCTATAGGGCTAAAAGTCCCATGAATGATCTTAATTTGGGAAATAGTTATTTTGAGAGGTTCAGTTAAGGACCTGAAAAATATTCAAACATTTGAAAGAACAGCCCTAGTTATGCACTGATTATAATGTCCTGGAGAAGAAAATAAGGCATTTATATAAATAATTCCATGGAAAGATATAAGATGGTGAGTGTCCTTCAAAGACAAATTACAAATAAAAAGGTAGAGGGATTTACTAGGTAATAATTCTCAGTTTGATCTCACAGTTATTAAGTTATTTAGTAATGAAAACAGTAGAAGAAATTGCCTAATAGCTAAATTGGGAAAAAATTTTATTTTCCAGAAATACTACAGATGTACTTTTTATTATGCATATTTTAAGAGGAGGCTATAGGAGATCCACAGTTTTAGAAAAAACAGATTAATGTGTTTCTTAAGCCTTCTGTCTTCAACAAACTGAACAGTCTCAAGTGTCAAACGGAAAATGTGAAAGGAAAAAATCTGTTACTATGAAGAATCATATCAACAACAGTGTAAAACAATGAAACCCATTGTTGAAAAATTTTTAAATCCTGTTAGTCTTTAAGTGAATTACAAACTGTGAAGTTAGAGAAACAAACAATAATAACTCCCCAGAAATAATTCCTTTTGGGTCACTGTTAAAAATTAGGGAAATTCATTCACCTGTGGATGTAAGAAATCATTGCTAATTGTCAGTCTTGATATGAAAAAGTTATAGTAGATTGAGAAAACAATTTTTAACTATAATCTAAATTTTTATTGCATTATTTTGAATAATTATCTGAAAGATAATTTTAATGGTGAAAAAATCTGTTGAGGCTGAGATTGAGTGTATTTTCATATAGCTTATTTCAGAAATTGAGGCAGGTTTTTTAAATAGCACATTATCTTACCTTTAATGATATAGTTGTTTGAATTAATTTTTCCCAACAACTTGCTAAGATTTTAATAGCCCATGTGAGAGTAATAGAGAATGAAATTGGTAAGCAAAGGTATCAGAAAAGTCATTATAATGTAAAAGAATTTCACCACAGGAGGAAAATTCTGGACACAGCTGACATGAATGGTTTTCACACCAGTCTGATATGTTCTAATGTGTTAACAAGGATGCAAAAAACCCCTAAATGGATGAAGACAGTAATATAACAATTTAAGTTCTTGATTACTATGTTATTAGAGGATTGTAAGTTACTTTGATAAGACACATGTTTAGGGTTAAAGTTTATATATGTTTATTGGATTTTTCTTTCCAGTGGAAATTCTTAAAAATGAATCTTTTGTGGTCACACAGACAGAGTGCAAAATTTAGCCTTCCAAGATACAGTTTTGAGTTCTAACTTTACCATTTATTAATGAGTTACTCAAATTCTCCAAGGCATACTTTTCTTCTCCATAAAATGGGGATACAAAGGGGCACCTGGGTGGCTCATTTGGTTAAGTGTCTAACTCTTGGTTTCAGTTCAGGTCATCATCTCACGGTTTGTGAGTTCGCGTCCCATGTTGGGCTCTGCGCTGACAGCACAGAGCCTGCCTGGGATTCTCTCTCTCCCTCTCTGCCTCTCCTCTGCTCTCTCAAAATATATAAATGTTTTTTAAAAATTAAAAAAAAACAAAGTGGGCAAATATTAAAGAAAAAGAAATGGGGATATAGATGTCAATGACAAAGCCTGTGATAAGTGAAAAGTGAAATAATTTTATAATATAACAAATATAATTATATGTGATATATGAATATAATTTAGTTTATAATGCATAATTGCACATAATATGTGAATCTAATATAATTGTTTTATACATATGAGTAGTCAAGAAATGGTAGTTACTATTATTATAAGTATTTTCTATTAGAGACATGGCATTTTAAAAAATATGTTACTTTTTGGAGCATCTGGGTAGCTCAGTTGGTTAAGCATTCAACTCTTGTGTTTTACTCAGGTCATGATCTCATGGTTCATGAATTTGAGCCCTGCATTGGGCTCTGCACTGACATTGTGGAGCCTGCTCAGGATTCTCTCTCTCTCTTCTAAGTAAATAAACTTTAAAACACAATTTTAAAACATTTTAGCTTTTTGAAAAATACACAGATTGCCATACATATATATTTTAAAGATTTTATATTTCAGTAATCTCTACACCCAACATGGGGCTCAGACTCACAACCCCAACATCAAGGGTCATATGCTCTTTTGACTGAGCCAGTCAGGTGTCCCTGGCATATAAGTTGGAGTCCATTAAACATGAAGATATTCTGTGCAATAATCAACTGTCATGATTAGAGGCGTGTATGGAGACGTAAGTATAGGATAACAGCACTGTATGTTCAAGTAGAGAAGAGGGTAATACATTTGTATCAGTATACTAGCTATTGATTGCTGCCTAACAAATTATCCCAAAACATATCAACTTAAAACAACATTTTTTGTCTCCCAGGATCTGTGGGTTGGAGATTAGTGAGCAGATTTACTGAGTGGCCTGGCTCAGGGTCTCTCATGACATTTTTTGAAATTTTAATACTTACTTATTTTTGAGAGAGAGAGAGCGAGAGAGTATGAGTGGGGAGGGTCAGACACACACACACACACACACACACACACACACACAAACACACACAAACACACACAGAATCCGAAGCAGGCTCCAGGCTCTGAACTGCCTGGAGAACCTGCACAGAACCTGATGTGGGTCTTGAACTTGCAGGCCGAACTGCGAGATCATGACCTGAGCCAAAGTTCAACGCTCAGACCACCCATCTGAGCCACCCAGATGCCCCACTCTCATGACATTTTAATGAAGACATCAGCCAGGGCTGCAGTCATTTGAAAGCTTCACTGAGGCTGAAGATGCACTTCCCAAGATGGTTCATTTACATCGTTGTTGGCAGAAGGCCTCAGTTCCTTGTCATTTGGACCTTTCCAAAGGGCTGCTTGAGTATTTTTATGACAAGGCAGCTGGGTTCCCCCAGAGGAAGGGATCCAGAGAGAGAAAGATGGAAATTGCAATGACCTTCATGCCCTGATCTTGAAAGTCACACACAAACACTTCTGCATATCTCACGTGTTGGAAGCCGACACTTGGAACCAGCTCACACTCTAAGGAGGAATATCAAAACATTGTGGATATATTTTAAAACTGTAACAATCTCTCACGGTTTGTGGATTCCAGCCCCAGGTCGTCAGACCCTTCGTCAGACTCTGTGCTGATAGTTCAGAGCCTGGAGCCTGCTTTGGATTCTGTGTCTCCCTCTCTCTCTGCCCCTCCCCCACTGATGCTTTGTCTCTCCCTCTCTCTCTCTCTGCGTCTCAAAAATAAATAAACACTAAAAAAAATTTTTTTTTAACAGTAACAGTCTGGAAAGTGTAACTTGAGGCTTCATATTTTCTCTTTTAGTTTCCTATTACTTTGTCATATCACTAATAAGTGCAGTGATACTTAGGGTTTAGAGGGCAATGAGAGTTTAGTAGAGCCGATGAGTTACTTCTTTAATAGCAGGAAAGTAAGAAGAGGGTAAGGGCTAGAGTCCTAATTTGGTAAAACAACTAAGCCTTCAGTCTGAAAGATTAGAGAAACAACAAGTTATTTATTCACTCACAAATAGTTACTAAATAAAATTTAATGAGACAAGATGTTCCTTTATTGCTGACTCAAAAACAAAACTAAGCTTTAAATGAGGACAAGAGAAGCTGTAAGGGAAGAAAAGGCTTAGCCCATTACATCCAGGAGAAAGACTGGAGAGTGTCTGTCACACATAGGGTGGCTTTGCAAAGTTGTGTTTGAGAGATCTCTAAGGTAGGGAAGAAACTCTATAGTTTAAGTGTCTCAAAGAAATATAAATCAAATATTGATCAACTGTGCTAACTCAGGGTGTTTGGATTATCCCCAATGTTTTCCCATTTGGCCCTGGATTTTATGACTTGGAGAATTCCCGGTTCTTCTCCTGTTTGGCACATGTTCTGGGATTTTTATCAGGAGATGGCTTTCCCTGGTTATGGGTAAATGCAGGGGACTGGAGTGGAGGTTGGCGGGTGTAACGTAACACAAAGGGAAGCCGGTCTCTTCTTCCTATTCATTTCAGATGTGCACCTGTTTCCCTTTGGTCTCCATCAGTTGGGGTTGGTGGAGAAGGGTAGTGGTGACACATGTAGGATCTAAGTTGCAAATTTTTTTTTCAACATCAATAGACAACATGCCACAATCATATTGAAGAAATAAACACTCAGGGAAAATCTAGAGAGGAAAAAATAGACATTCTAAAGGAAAAGAGATTCAATTCTCTGACTTTGAAAAGTCATGTGATTTCAAACTTTTTCTTCTCAGTTTGACTTGAATGTGAAACAGAAGAGAGAGCGTGAGTGCATGAGGGAGCAAGCAAAAACAGAGAACAGCCTGCCATTCCGGATCAATTGAGATTTGATTTTTCAAGTGAAAAAAATACATATATTAGGAAGTTATAATACAATGCTAGGTAAGAAACAAGTGGATGAGATTGCTAAGAGGGAAAATGTAGACTCCATCATACACTGGTAGGATTGACCTGGGTCTATTGACTTTTCCTACACTGCCTTCATCTGCAGGCAGGGGAACCCTGCCTGGGACTTTGATAATGGGTCTCTTAGCCACAAATTTAGTGCATAAAGGCATCCAGTGGGAGGTAAGATCTATTTTTGTGGTGCTAAAGCATTTGCATTAGTGTGCCCTAATTGTGTTTGCAGTAAAATTGAAGACTATTACCAGAGTGGGAAATCAGCTGAACGATCATAAATAATTGGTCCGATGAGTGGCAGAGCTGCCCAGTCAACATCATTTTTGTGGTCAATGGTGTTTAGGGAATGCCCACTGGGTGTCTGGCAAAAATGAAGCAAAGGCCATGATTCCGAGAGAATTAGCAGGCTTGATTTCCTCTGGGCTCCACTGTGCATTGCCCCAGGAGCTCCTAATTCCTTTCTGCCATGGCTCCTTGCAAAAACAACCTTCCCCACTCCTGGTCCACCCCCTGCTTCCTGCTCTCCTCATCTGAGAAGCCTAATCCCCCCTGCCAGGTAAACCTCAGGGTGTGGGGCTGGTTCTGTCCGCAGGTGGTGGAAATGAGAGGAACTGAGGTCATTGCTGGGATGTCACAGTCTTTAGGCTTTAACCCGGAGTCTCTACTGGGGCATATGAACCACTCACTGCATGGTATGCCTTTAGCTTTGGGGTGCTGGGGAGACTTCCAGTGCAAACTGGAGCCTCAAACCCAGCAATCATCCTCTGTGTCTCTCTTTCCTTCTCACCCCACATCCAGCCCAGCAGTGGCTCTTGTTGTCCCTACCTTCCAAACTGATTCCAAATCTGGGTAGTTCTCAACATCACCAGGGTTATTCTCCTACCTTTTGCCTGGAATACTGGAATAACCTCTACTTTCATTCTTACCCTCTTCTTCCATAGTGACTGGAATGGTCTTTAAAAAACTAGACAAATATCACCTCTCGATCTCTATCTTTCTACTACAATCCATCTATTATCTGTTGGTTTCATCACTCATACTGCTTTAACACCACCTTGAGGGGCACCTGAGTCGCTCAGTCAGTCAGTTAAATGTCCAACTCTTGATTTCAGCCCAGGTCATGATCTCACAGTCGTGAGATCGAGCCCACATCAGGCATGGTGCTGAGCGTGGAGCCTACCTGGGATTGTCTCTCTCTCCCTCTCTCTCTGCTCCTCCTCCCTCAAAATAAATAAATAAACATTAAAAATAATAAATAAAAACACCTTGAATAAAATCCAGATTCATGATGTTGGCCTAAAGTTCTTGCTGGTAGACCCTGACTGCTGCCTGCAAAACTCTCACACCCTGGTCTCAAGTGTTTATTGCTGTGCAGTTAAGGAACCAAGCACATTGCACTTCAGACCTTGTGCGGGCAATTCCCTCTGCCTAGGATGCTCTTCTCTCAGCTTGTATGGCTGGTGCCTCCCACCACTGAGGTCTCTGTTGACATCACCTCCTCAGAAAATCCTTTAAAAGAAAAAGAAAAAAGAAAACCATGCTATCTAAATAAATTTGCCTGCTGTCATTTTCTATACCCTTACTCTGCTTTAATTTCTTCCCTGCCCAAGGGTGTATTATACACAGTTTCTCCCGTTATCCAAAAGTAGAGCGTTCCTATGAAATGTAGCATAACCCTCAATGGTGTAAGGTGGAGAAGCAATTACTATTAATTTGTATGAAAACATTGGGGGGTGTTCCCAGACCCCCAAAATAATCTCTCTTAGGCTTTTCTAATACCTTAGGACACATCTTGCTAATGGATACGCAGAATAAATGGACAGAAAGCACAGATGCTCTAGGACACAGTTCAAAGCTAGGGCAGCTCAACCCTGAAGTTCTGAGTGTAGTTCCTGGGGAAGGAGCTTGGCGGGTCAGCCTTGCTGTGAGGGGTGTGTGCTGCCTCAGTAACAACTCTCGTTCTCCCTTAACACAAACACTGAATACTATTTTTGCTTTTTGTCTTTTTTTCAGTTTAAGTGAAAATACTCTTCAAATTTCCTTTAGTTGGCGAAAACAAGTACCAAAGTAGGTCTTTTGTAAAAGGGAAGTGGTGTAATGTGAACTTTCGAAAAGCGGGGCACATCTGTTTTTGTGTATTGTCTGTCTTCCCGGCTGGAATGTAATTACCATGAAGGCAGGCACTTGGATTTGTTCACCACTGTATTCCCACAACCTAGAATGGTGCTTCAAATATTGTGGGCACTCAAAAAAAAAACCAAAACAAAACAAAAACAAAAACAAACATCTATTCAAAGTATGAATGCACAGATCATTATCACCATAAAGTTGCCGCATCAATCCCAGGCTGCTTGAGTCAAGTTTTATTTCCCAAAAATGGCTACTACAATCTTCCACCTCATATGATCTTTTTACACTGTGACTTTGACACTCTTCCTGTTGAGAGGTAGGGTTTATGATCCCCCATTTTGAATCTGTGCAGGTCTGAAATTGCTGTGGGAAGGGACGCTATTTGACCTCTGAGGCCAGGGCATAAAAAGGTGATGAAGCTTCCACCTGGTTTTCTTAGGGTCACCCTCTGTCTCAAAACCCAGCCTGGCACAATTAGGAAGCTCAAGCAACCATGTGGAGAAGACACAGCCAGGTATTCTGGCTAACCACCACCTCAGCTGGGGTTCCAGCTGGCAACCAATATCAGCTGTCAGACCTGTGGGTCAGGAAGCCTTCGACTTAGCTTCAGCCCTCAGCCACTGTGTCACCCCCAACCTTTGAACCCTCCCAGATGAGGCTCCTGACGTTGTGGGACAGAGACGAGCCATCCTGACTGTGCCATTTCTGAGCTCCCGGGACACAGAAACCGTGAAAGATGAGTTTTGTTTTATGTCACTACATCTGGAGGTTTATAATACAAAAATATGCAGCCAGAAAAAAAAATGAACAAATAACTACCCAACCTCTTTCCACGTTTCCTTTGCGGTTAAGATGGCAGACATTGGAAGAACCATCTGGCACTCAGGGATAGAAGCTACCACTTGACTATGGCAAAATAACGAGATAAAAGCAGTCTGGGTCCCTCGGAGCTGTCTGATCTGTCCTAAGTGAAGAGAAATGTAATTGTGTCTTGTTTACACCTCTGTTAGGTTTCGGTCTTTGTTATTCACCGCAGCGGCTAGAGCCTATATCCTCTCTCATGCAAGCAGCACCACCGCCACCATTTTATTTTGTGAGGTGCCCACTGTGTGGTAGGCATGGGGCTGCACACATGTTAGCTCATTGGATCGTCCTTACCGTTGTGTGGAGGTGGTTAGTCGCATTATTCCCATTCTGCTGAAGAGTTAACTGAGCTCAGAGAAGTTCAGTAACTTAGCAAGATTTTGGAGCTAAATGTAGCAGTGACTGGAGTTAAAGGCCAATCAAAGGGGCTTCAGAACCTGAGCTCTTTTGTTTCATTCTTCTGCCTCACCGGCAATTCAGCTCAAGCTTTCTATCCCAGATCTGGGGAGTAAGCCTGTAAAGAGAAGAGGCAAGGGGATGAACTGTCTGCAGGAGTCACCTTGGCAGGAGAAAGGACAGCTTATGTGCACCCTATTTTTTCTTAGCCATGGGTGTACATATAAATAAGCATTTCTTCTTCCAACCAGAACAACAGAACATATAAATATGCATTTATGTGTATATTTGTAATATATATATATATATATAAATATATATGTAATATAAATATCTCTGCCATTCTTTACCACATGCTGTGGTTGGTGTTTTGCATATATGCAAATGTGGAATGTATATATATATATATATATATATTTACTCACACGTGTGTGCATACACGTACATTCCTGCACACCTCCTCTCATGGTGTTGCATCTTGGGATGCTATAACTCAGTAGCTGCTTCTAATCCAACATCTAAAAATAATTCAACAAAACCCTCTTACAATGCTTGTTTTAGGTGATGAGGCACAAATGGAATAGTATGAACTCTTTTCGAAAAAGGAAGCCCAGGGGTGCCTGGGTTGATCAGTCGGTTAAGTGTCTGACTTCTGCTCAGGTCCTGATTTCACAGTTTGTGGGTTCAAGACCCACATTGGGCTCTGTGCTGACAGCTCAGAGCCTCAGATTCTGTGTCTTCCTCTCTCTCTCTCTCAAAAATAAATAAACATTAAAATTTTTTTGAAAAAGGAAGCCAAAAGAATTTTATTCATGCCTGGGAGATATTACACATAATGCTATGTTGTTGGGAGAGAGCCACATAATCTCAGTTAGTCCTCACAACAATCCTAAGGGTAGGAACTGTTATCCTAGTACAGATTAGGGAGCAGACACATAGAAAGGTCAAGTGTTTTTCTAAAGGTCACACAGCTAGCAGTCCTATTTGCCTGCAGCAGGATGATGAGGAATAAGCTGTTATTTGCTTTTCAGTATGAATGAATTTGTTGTACCAATTCATATTTTATTTATTGATTTGCAAGAAGAAAACACTGCAGATGATATCTTAATTATAGTTAAAATACAAGGTCAAAGATGTTCTTGCCATTTCTTTTTAAAGGTGGTAAAAACTGTGGTGCCTGGGTGGCTCAGTCGGTTGGGCATCCGACTTCGGCTCAGGTCATGTTCTCATGACCTGAGGTCCGAGCCCCGCGTCGGGCTCTGTGCTGACAGCTTGGAGCCTGGAGCCTGCTTCCGATTCTGTGTCTCCCTCTTTCTGGTCCTCCCCCACTCACGCTCTGTTTCACTCTCTCAAAAATAAATAAACATTAAAGGTGGTAAAAACTGCCTATGATTTAGTTAAGTGAAATCTACATGGTAATGTTCACTATCTTCCAATGTTTGAAAGTTGCAAATCGTATGAAAGTAGTACAAGGAATATCAAAGTGAATTATGAAATGGTACAAAATAAAGAAAAACCAGTCATGGTTTTAGGAAGGGAAATTCTTATTTGCCATACCTAATTAAGTAGTCTTTGAAGCAAGAGCTAAGAGAGTTGGGTCATTGAGGGGGTGTCAAACAGAACTAAAAAGGCTTGCAAGAGCCAATCCCTCCTCAGATGAGCAGGGGATTCACTCCTTGACTTTCCTGCCTCTTCTTTCTCAGTTTTTGTGGTTCTATCCAGAGACATAAATGTTTCATGTGAACTGTTGTTTACATTTGGCTAGAACGTGAGATTTCCATGCCTTGCTTTTCAGTAAGGGGATGTCAGAAGCGTGCTCCCAGACTCTTGTATTTCATTCTCACCAGGCATACAGTGTATTCCAGATAGGTACAAACTCCTATTTTTCACTGAGCCCTAGAATGAAAAGAGTATGAGTCGGCTTCATAAAACCTGGGATGTGTATGTGTGTGTGTGTGTGTGTGTGTGTTTGTATATTTATGGAATTCTCTCAGTAACACACTAAATAGGTACCAGATACCATTGTCTGTATGCTCAGTGCAAACGGACTTTATTATATCATCTGTACCTTAGCTCAGGCTGCTATAACAAAGTACCATGAACAGGGTGGCTTGTGCATAACAAAAATTTATATCACACAGTTCTGGCTACAAGTCCAAGATTAGGGTGCCAGCATTCCTGTATCCTCACATGACAGAAAGAGAGTGCTAGAGAGGTCTCTGGAGTCCCTTATATGAGGGCACTAATTGCATTCATGAAGGCTCCACCCACATGACCTAATTACCTCCCAGGGGCCCCATTTCCTAATAACATTGGGAGTTAGGATTTCAACATATAAATTTTTGGGGGGACACAAACATTTAGTCCATTGCATTCTGTTTCTCCTTGGTTCTAACACATGTCCAAGCATTAATGGGACCAATCAATTGTTTATAGAACAATAAAGAACAGTTATGGATGCAGTGCATCAGATAGAATTTTCTTGAATCGACCATTGCATCATATGATTTGTGAAATATCCTATAAAAATTTGAATTTCGCTAACTCTGGGCTTTAAATCAAGGTCACCAACAGTCCAAAGTAAAAATGAAAGCTGGCAGAAAATTGCTGGCTACAAATTACCTAAAGTACTGAAATGATTTTGGAGAAAAATGTCTTGCTAAACCTTTCTGTAGTTAAAAAATTTTAGGCCCACACTTTCCAAAGTTCATTCTATAATAAAAGAAAATAAGTTACAGGTTTAGAATGCTACAATTTGGAGTCATTTGGGACTTGTGGGCTTCTAAAGCACATGAGGTTATTAAAGTACACTTACAAGCAATACAAGTCCTTAAAGAAGTATCAAGCACTAAAGTCATTCACCACATTTCTTCTCAAACAAATCCTTATCTTGAATGGTTATAGCTTATGACTCGTTAATGGGTCCCTACCAGCAGGTGCCCAAACTACTTTGTCAGCCTTTCCAGGCTCCTTTCCACTTTTCTAGCTTGCAATGTATTTATTGAACATAGACTATGAGCTACGTGCAACAAGAAGCTTTAAATATTAAGATGTGACTCCTGTCCTCAAGGAATATTCAGCTCTTCAGATGAGGAAATTAATTAACACTGGTTATATTAGTTATCTGTTGTGACGTAACAGATAACTTCAAAATTTAGCAGCGTATAATAATAAGCATTTATTTTCTCACATTTTTTTGTGGGTCAGGAGTCCAGGCACAGCTTAGCAGGGTGGGTTGGCTCAGAGTGACTCATGAGGTTACAGTCACACGCTAGCTGGGGCTGCCATCAACTGAAGGCTTGACTGGGGCTGGAGGACTTGCCTCCTGTCTCTCTTGTGTAGCCATTGTCAGACCTCAATTCCTTGTTGGCCATTGGCTGTGTGCCTCAGTTTCTCGACGTGTGGACCTCTCCATGGGCTTTCTGAGTGCCTTCACAACATGGCAGCTGGCTTCTTCCAGACTGCTCATCTCTGATGTGGTGCACCATCATTTCTGCAGTATTATACACGAGGTAGATTCCTGACCAACTTGTACAATGACAAGGACAGTACTCAAGGCTGTGAATACCAGGAGATGGCGATTATTGGAGACCACCTAAGAGGCTAGCTACCAAAGAGGTTTTTCTAAATATGTTTCCTCTTGAAGAATACCATTGCCATTACCCAGTTTCTTAGTGTAAAAACATTGGACTCATTTTCTAGATGCTCTCTGTTATTTATGAATACTATCCTATTAATTACTACATTTTTGAACCTACTATCGTTAATATCTTTTGCATCTTTCCTTATTGTTATTGCTGTAGTTATGGCCCTTAGCATCCATTGCAAGGACAGTTTTAATGATAGTCTCTTGTCTTATTTCTCTTTTAAGTAGGTCGAACTGTTTGGACTTGTCATTTTTGGAGTCAATTTTGGCAGTGTATTAGTCAACTTGGGCTACCAAAACCAAATTACCATACACTAGGAGGCTTAAACCTCAGAGACTTATTTTCTCACAGTTTGGTAGGTAGAAGTTCATGATCAGGGTGCTAGAATGACCAGGTTCTGACAAGGGTCTCTTCCTAGCTTGTAGATAGCCACCATCTTGCTGTGCTTACATGGCCCCTTCTTTGGGAACATGCAGAGAGAGAGAGAGAGAGAGAGAGAAAGAGGTGAGGGAAGGAGAGAAAGAGAGAGGGAGAGAGAGAGAGAGAGAGAGAGACATAAAGGTAGAGATCAAGGGATGGAGGGAGGGAAAGAGGAAGGGATAAAATGAGAGAGAGAGAGAGAGAGAGAGAGAGAATGTTCTGGTGTCTCTTCCTCTTCTTATAAGAGTACTAATCCCATCACGAGAGCCCCACCCCCATGACTTCATCTAAACTTAATTATCTCTCAAAGGTCTGGTTTCCAAATATCATTACCTTGAGTGTTAGGGCTTTAACAGATGAATTTTGATGACAAGATTCAGTCCACAGCAGGCAATTTCAGATGATTCAACCTAATCCTTGTTTGCAAGAATAATACATGTTCATAATAGTAAATAAAAAATACAGAAAGATAGAAAGATGAAAATAAAAATCACCAACATCTCCACCACTTGGGGATAGGCAGAAATTACGTTTTTATTTATTTCCCAGTTTTTAAATGCATATACCTTTGTGAAGACTGAGCACATACTGTATGTTTGATTTCATGTTGTTCTTTTCATTTAACAGTATTTCTCGGGCAATTTTCCATGTCATTGAATATTTTTAGAAACATTTTAAATGGCAGTGGCGTATTTCATTTATTTGACCATTCCTTTTTTTGTTGAACATTAAAATGGTTTCTAATTTTTTGGAAACAAGGCTGTGGGAAGGAGTATCACTGAACAAATACTGGTCTACCTCTCTATTCTCTTACTGTAGATTCCTGGAAATAGGATCACTGGGTCAAAAGGCATGAACTCCTTTCTGTATTGACCTTTCAAAAGCTCAATTTGATTTACATATTGCAAATAGTTTTGGGGAAATTTACTCATTTATCATACCATGGGGATGTGTATTACTACTACAACGACTCTTGCTACTGCTTATATCTTAATTTAGTAATTTGATAGGCCAGAAAAAGTGATCTAATTGCTAACAGTGATCTCCTTGCTGATCTCCTTCTTGGAGTTATATCCAGTTCCAATCAAGCCTCCACAGTGCTTCTAGAGAGATTTTTCTCTAAAATTCAAATTTGATCATATCACTTGCCGGCTAATGTCAATCATTTGCTCCCCATTGCTTAACAGGTCAAGCCTGACATGTACAGAATGTTTCAGCAGCACTTTCCCTATATGGCTTTTGCCTACATTTCCAGTTTCTCTCTCTCTCTCTCTCTCTCTCTCTCTCTCTCTCTTTTACTTCCTCTCTGATAACATAAAACTATTTACAGTTCTCTAAAATGCCTTGTTTTACAATTCTTTTCCTTTTCTTGCATGTTGTCTCAGTCTTGAATGCCTATCCCTCTTGGCCACCAGTTCTTACAAAGTCTGTTTAGAGAGAAGGCAGGAGATGGATGGAGTGTTCCATTCCTAAAACTGGAAGTGCTTCTGTGAACAGCCCTATCCTGGATCTTCTTACCACCATCTCCACGGAGATGCATTCCAAGTCCTTTACATGGCAACTACGCTTCTGCTGTCTGTAAAACTCTCTATATCACGGTGTGCCTTCTGACAATAATTTCTTCCAAGTAGCTTCCATACAATTTTTGTTGTTTTTCCCTGGATGCAGTGGTGTGTATGCTGCCCTTCATAACTCCAAAAGAGATCTTTCAGTCTCTGTTTGCCCGACTCCGTCTTCTCAAACACTTCTTGTAGGCACCCCGAACTTCTGTAAAACTTGCAATTTGGTGTCTAACATGGTGCTGTCACTTCGTTATGCATTGTTAAGCACTGCGTGTCAAAAACGCTTTTGAGGACACAAAATAAATTGCCAGTACTCAAAATAATGGCAGAAAGAGAAGCAAAAACATGTACACTTGACCCTCGAACAACGTAAATTTGAACGGCATGGGTCCACTTACAGATTTTTTCTAGATAAATACCGTACAGTACTATAAATGTATTTTCTCATCCTTAGGGTTCTCTTAATAACATTTTCTTTTCTCTAGCTTGGTTTATTGTAGGAATACAGTATATATAACACAGAACATACAAAATGTGGTTTAATTGCTTGTTTGTGTTATTGGTAAGGCTTCCAGTCAACAGTAGGTTATTAGTTGTTACGTTTTGGGGAAGACAGGTTTACCTGGATTTTTTACTGTACAGGGGGTTGGTGCACCTCACCCCTGCGTGGTTCAAGGGTCAACTGTTGTATAGAACACTCTCAATGCAGAGGTGAATGATGGTGTGCAATAATGGAGGACTCGCACTCATTGGCTGAGAGCGTCTGGTATACACTGCTGTGTTAATGCTTGCTAGCTACATACCTATAAAAGCACTCAAGGGGCATAAAATGTTTATTTGCTTATAGTACACTTTATTATATTGTCATTATATATGTATTTACATATTTTTAAAGATGTTATTTAAAGATATTAAAGAGAAAATAGTTTTTTTTAAGAGCTAGAATTGAGGGGTGCCTCAGTTGATTAAGCGTCTGACTTAAGCTCAGGTCATGATTTCGCGGTTCATGAATTTGAGCCCCTACATTGGGCTTTCTGCTGTCAGCATGGAGCCTCCCTTGGATCCTCTGTTCCCCTCTCTCCTCCTGCTCGTGCTTTCTCTCTCAAACACACACACACACACACACACACACACACGCACACACACATAAAAAAAAGAATTAGTATTGAATGCAGTGTTGTTACACATGGTGGGGTATAGACCAAGTTGCGTTCATAGTTAAAGCAGTGCAAGTGGTATCTGCTCTAGGAAATCTTTTCTGACACTTCCATTCTCTGTGCCTCCTTTTGTATGATTGATTTGTATTGATTTGTGATTTGTTGAAAGGTTGAGGTGATTTATGATAAATTACAAATATCATCATCGTGACCATACTTTGAATCAAGGAATCACAGAGTTGGATGGCATCTCAGATGTCATTTCGTCTAACCTCTCACTCACCAAAAGTGATGTTGCTGGGAGAGGGTCACAGGATGCCTACTAGGATGGCTTTCATTGTTAGAAAAGTTATCCATCACATTGTATAGGATATTTCTCTGAATGACAAGCACTTGTTGGTCTGAGTTTTAACTCTACAGAACGCATCCTACCCATTTTTCACAAAATAGACCTTCCCAGGTTTGAGCCAGCAGGCATATCCTGCCTTCTCTTTTCCAGGCTAAGCATCTCCAGATCCTCAAGTGACTGGAGTATACTTCATGCATAGTTTTGGTGCCAGGTAGAGCAGAGGCCAGTGTAGCTCTAGTTCTGAGAATCCCTAAGTTACAACTGAATAAGCCCTTTCATTTCGCTTTCCTATTCTGGGTAGTTTAAGAGTGTATCTGTCCACTGAACTTTATGAATTAGCCATGACTCTTTTGGCTGCAAGTAACAAAACCCTAATTCAAAGAAACTTAAATGAGAAAAGGCTCATTGAACTGGCAAATGTAAGGGGTGGCTTTAGGCAAAATTGGATTCTGTAATGCAATGACTGCTGGGACTTTTCCTCTTTTCATCTCTCAGCTCTGCTTGTCCCTGTTTGACCTAATTCCTAGGTGGGCAGGGTAGCCAGCAGCCCCACATAGCTATCATTATAGCTTGTTATCATAGACGAGGAGGGACCACCTCCTTCAGTCTCTCTCACAGAACACCTGAAAAGAATGGCTCAGCTTGGGGCATGTGCCCATCCCTGAACCAATCATGTGGCCGAGTGGCTTGGAGTGCTTCTGTCCAGCTTGTTTTCTGTGAACCACCCTCTGCACCCCCCATGCCGTGCCCATCACCTTACCTTTTGGTGGAAGGAACCAATGTGGTCAGCTCCATCAGAGCCACTCAGAATGAGAAGGATTACTGCGGGATGGGGTCAGGGTTGGTTACCCAAAGGAGGTGATGCTGGGGAGGAAAGCATGTGTCTACCGAGTTACTTAACAGGTTACTCAAAAAAGGCCATGGCTCAAACATTCAAAGATCCAAAATGCAGAAATGTTATGGCCGGATAAAAACAGATGCAGTGGTCAGATGGACCACTTTTTTATAGTATGCAGCTCATTTTCGACTCAAAGTTTCCTCCAAGGTGCCTTCCACTGTATCATGACTCAAACCATATTTTACTGTAATATTGAGAAGTTGCCTACCATGTGCTTAAGTTAATATTTCGAAAAAAAATCACTTTTCCTCAGGAGCATGTATACTGGGTTATAGTCATAATGGTTGCTTGCTTACATGTCCTAGTTATACTTCATTGTTTGGGGCAAGGTCATACATTCTGTTCCATTTCTAAATCTATTCCGATTTGAAAGATTCCCTGTTGTGAGACTCTTCTTTATGATATTTAAAAACTACATGGAGAGATGGAAGCTGAGCTAGATTAAAGTTGTACAAATCTGATTAACATCATCTGCTCTGTTTCAAAGGTCAGGTGCACTCAACGAATTTACTTTGAAATTATTTTGTTTATTTTGCGGGCATATACATCATGAGCTTTCTAAAGGTCAAAAGTAGAGTTTGTTCTTGGATTCTAAAGCAATCTGATTTCCATTTACAGTATGCTTTGGTGACCCTAAATGCAGAAGCCGGCCCAGTTAAGTCATACTTCCAGTGTGTGTTTGGTTTAATTTTCTCATGAAGAAAATCCCTGCTAGATTAAGGCAGTGCTGAAATATCATTTCCCCTAAATTGCTTTTATTTCCAACTAGGTTCATAAGAGAACACTACTCATAAATGACACCTGAACTGTGAATGTTGGTTTCATGCCCATTCTGTTTTCAAACACACGGGAGCATCTTCATCAGCTTGATTCTTAGCTGGAAACTAGAGGCAAGGTCAGAAAAGTTAGGACTCCTAGGTTTGATTAAAATTTACCTGGTAGGGGTCCTGAAGCTTTATTAATTGAAGTGTGTTACGTTTGTTTTTTGGACACGAGGCTCCAATAAATTAGAGTCTTATTTACTATTCAAAAAATCAAGGATCTAGTTATAAATGAAGTAGTTTTTCATTAATTATTTTAAACGATTATTTTTCCCTCACCATATGTACTTTACCAAGATAAAAAGAAAATCTCTCAGAGTATTTTGTATTCATGTTCATTAACATTCTGGTGGAATAATAAACCTCAAAACGATTCATGTATGAATCAGTGAGGCATGGCTAATTACAGTTTTCAGCCACATAGCCAATAACATCCACCACAGAACACGGCATCTGTTAAATACATCTCTCCGAATTTTTGTTGGGGGAGAGTGGTAGGAAATAGGGAGGTTGGCAAATTACAATTTTAGAATGTCTAAATATTTTAGGGGCTTGCACATTATAAATCTCTTTCAGGCAAGTATTTACCACAAGCATGACATCCTGTTATCAAAACAGACAAAAACCCCACAGATTCGTTTTAAAAACAAAATGAAACAAAACAGAAACAACTATAAGTCCAGAGAATGGACCGTGTTCCATAAGAAAACAGAAGAACCTTTTTGGAACATTAGGGAATGTGATTTACCATAAATTTAAAAAATATATTTTATACTGAATTTTAGAAATGAATTTTCCTATTCCTTAAAAAAGTCATCTCGATACTATGACTTTCTCCAATCCACAAAAGATATTTAAAAAACGAAAATCTGAAAAGCATACAGAGGACACCGAAAAAGTTGAATGTCATGGCTAAAGCATTCAAACTCAGAAGCAATTTTGTAATGCACACTCAAAATCTTTTCCATTACTTTTTTTGCTTAAAATATTTTTCCTTAATACAATCCATCTTGTTGAGCACCCAAAGACTACAAGAATAAAATCATTAGAGTCCACATTTGTTTTATTTTTTAATTTAAACTAGTGTTATTTCAATGCCATAACTAATACATGGCAAAAAAAAAATATTGGTCAGAAGTTCAGAACTGTATAAAGTCAAATAAAAGATACTCTTGCCACAGCCACGCCATCTCCTTTCCCCAACCATCGTTCACAACTATTTTGATGCTCCCAATTTCCTACCAGAGGTGCAGGTATAGGTCCACAATCTCTCATTTGCAATGTCAAAATCCAAAAATTTTGAAAACCAGAAGTCTGGCCTATTTATAGCATTTGATTATCCCATGTATGTTTTGTTGCACAAATGTCAACGTTTGATGACAGGGTCCTGTTCTAAGGCGGCTGTAGGAGTGGTAGACACTAGAGATATAATGTAGGCATATGTTACCTTTTCTTTTTTTTTTTGACGTTTATTCATTTTTTGAGAGAGAGAGACACACACAGAGTGTGAGCGGGGGAGGGGCAGAGAGAGAGAAAGACACAGAATCCGGAGCAGGCTCCAGGTTCTGAGCTGTCAGCACAGAGCCGGGCGCGGGGCTTGAACCCACGAACTGTGAGATCATGACCTGAGCTGAAGTCTGACCCGTAACTGACCGAGCCACCCAGGTGCCCCAACATCTTACCTTTTCTAAAAACGGTAAGATTAATTTCCAAAACACACCTGTCCCAAAAGTTTTGGATGAGTGATTATGGACCTTGGTAATTATATGTGTAACACAATCCTTTAATGATTACACAAATAGATCATACTATATACACCATCTGGCAAGTACAGTTATGGAATAGCCTATTATTTTCCCTTAAGGTTTACTATGGCCTACATGCTCTGACCTCTGATTACCTTTTACCTCCTCTTGTACGGCTCTTCCTCTCATGGACTCTTCTCCAGCCACGTGGACTGCCTTGCTATTCTTCCACCATGTCAAGCCTGTTCTTATCTTAAGGACGTTGCACATACTGTTCCTTCTCTCTGGAACATTCTTCCATAGACTTCCTCACTTCACTGAGGCCCCCACGCTTCACTGAGATCTTTGTTCAAATGATATCTCTTCAAAGGGCCTTCCTGACCATCCTAGCTAACAGAAGATCACCCATCATCTTCTAGCCCCCCACTCTGCATTTTTTCCTTAGCATTTCTCATCATCCTACCATATATTATAAATTTGTGTACTAATGTATGGTCTTCTCTACCGGAAGTTCCATGAAGGTAGGGATTTTTTATGACTTATTTACTGTTGCATCCCCTAATAACTAGAACAATGCCTGCCATTGGTAGGTGCTCAATAAATATTTGTTGAATGCATTTTTCTATTTGCCTTAAAGTTAAGTAATTCGTTTGATAGTTACAAGGCTCTCAGTTGCTCTTTGGCAAACTAAGAAGTGTGCTTGTGAAACCATCATGAACTGGCTCTTGGGACTCTTCCAGCTGCTTTCCCCACTGCCTTACTTCCACTCTGGATTGTGGACCAATGACTCTACCTTGTCCAAGCTCTGGCACTTTCCACATGCTGTTACCTCTGCCTAGAACTCCCCTTCTCCTCCTCTATAGGCAGAATTGACTCATTCTGGCATCGACTTCTAAAGCATCACATAGATTTATTCACTAGTTTATTTGCTTATGGTCTCTGTTCCAGTGCAATATCAGGGTCTGTGTCTGATTCACTGGTGAATCCCAGCCCATTGCACAGTGGCTGGCCCAGAGGAACCCTCCATACATGAAAAACTGAGCTGAAGCTGCATCCCACCCTGCACTAAGTCCTCTATGAAAGAAATATACTTTTTAATTTTTAGGAAATGCTTTTAAAAAGTGTTCCTCCCCCCCCCCCCCCAAGAATGATGGAATGTCTTTAAAGCTGCAGTGAAACTAGGCATAATGTGTTTAGAGGCATAATTTCTTGAAAGAGAGTGAGGAAAAATCAGGGCTTATCTTTGAGTCACCCTAGTGAGATCACAGCTTGGACACTGAGCTTAGTTTTATGCACCTTATG
Source organism: Prionailurus viverrinus (assembly GCF_022837055.1). Lineage (NCBI taxonomy): Eukaryota > Metazoa > Chordata > Mammalia > Carnivora > Felidae > Prionailurus > Prionailurus viverrinus. The sequence continues at coordinate 28,212,787 of NC_062562.1, read as the reverse complement.
TTCTAGGTAACTGGAAGATGATTGCAAAAGATGGCAGTAAGAAGGATTAAGTGTGATTATTTATGAGGCATAGTTAAAAGGAGACAGCATGCATATGTTCACTAACTATAGGGAATAGACTGATCTCTAAATATCTGATGAACAAATCCACCCAAGGAATATATTTAACACAGAACAACAAAGGGATAAATAAGAGGAGAGGGTAAAAAAAAAGATAAGGAAAAAATTTACAGAATTTTCAGCACATCACAAGATGGTTCTTATTAACAACCAGATTTCTCCAATAACAGCCAAAAAGCTAAATGATTATGGGCTGAGAAATTTGTGAAGGAGACGTGAGCATCTGGGTACAGCTGAGTTTCCCAACCTTTGTATGATTTGTATTACAGAAACAATGCATCATTTTTTCCTAATACAATATTTTCTTATTAGAGATGATTTTTCCAAATATCCCCCAAGTTCTGGATTATGACCTATAACATACGGCTGAGATGAATTATGCAGAGAGTTGAACTCTTTGACCTCAAATGCCTTTCTACTTTTGAAATTCTATTTCCAATGTAAGGATTTTCTTGTGGGTCCTGTGTGCTTGAAGAGGATGCTGTTGCGAGGAGTGTTTGACTTAAGTGGAAGAGTATGTGACCACCAGGCTTTCCACATGTTAGGATGGTCTCAAGCTTTGTGATAATGGGAGGTTATTGTAGGGTCACTTTTGTCTCTTTACTTCATGGCTTGGCACAGTGTAATGATTGGTATAATGTTGGACCCTTCTAGCACTTTCCCTATTTACTTTGTATTTATTGAGTGTCTACTGTTGAGTAGGACATAAGGAAATTTCATGCATTCAGGGAGCTTACATTTTATTTGGAGGAGATCAATGATAAACAGACAAATAAATGGTGACTGTAACTTCAAGTAAAGCTATTTGCTGTGAAGAAGTGCTACAATGGACCATGCATAGAGGTCTTTCACAAAACTGTCTTCTTGGTCTAAAGACCACAGTCTGTGTACTTAGTGTTAATTTTGCAAAGATCCCGAGCCCTTTATATGTGTTTCTGCAATATCGCAAAATGAATAACATATTGTCTTCAGGAATATTTCTTTCAATTCCCTTTCCCCCTTTTCTCGATCTCCTTCCTTCCCTTTCACTAAACCCCAGTCCCACTGAAGCCTCAAAGCCCCAGAGTTCCCAGTGCGACAGGCTTTTGTTGCTCTAGATTTTTTTGTGTGTGTGTTAGTGAGAATTTAGAAAGTACTGTCTATATTAATTGTTCACATGATGAAATATACAAGGTGATAGATTGCTTTTTGTTTTGTTTTTGGTATGTAAGTTTTGAATTATTCTTATTCTGCTAGTGTCAGCAATATGAGCTTATGGTGACACAAAGCCACCTGTAGCAGATCCTCTTGGTGCCCTGCCAGTACCCCCTATTCCCTTGCCATTTCAGGATACACCAGCCTGACTTCAATGGCAGCACCTGGCTGCCTGGCTTTCTCTGGACATTGAGGCAACTCTGCCCTCTCATATAGCATACCCGAAGAACCAGGGACTTAACTGCCTCTGAAAACAGACTCTAATTACTGACTGATGGGAGTTAGTATTTAAACAACATAGTTCTTTTGTCCTCTGGTGGGATAGCTCAGTCTATGGCATGTGTTTCACATTGTTTCGTATAGTTCCTCAGGAGAATTAAGCTCAATCACCCTTTGTAGTAACATGCTTTTTTGTCTGTCTTCCCTTCCCTATTTCACTTTTCTATTCTACTGGTGTTTCCTGCAATTACCGACTTGCACTTGAATACCTGTCTCAGGATATACTTCTGGGAGAACTCAAGCTAAGATACCATCTCCTGGCGATTGTTAATCAAGTTGCAGATCAGACAGTCATCTCCACTGATTGTCTTGGCACTTTGATGTTCTGGGTCCACGGCAAGTGCCATGTGTTAATGCTCTTTATGTATGTATATATTGCTGAAGGTCATGGCTGACCTTGAGGCCAGCAAACAGCATAGCTCACAGTTGAAATAGTACGTATATGTTCATACTAGGCTGCCCAACAATGGTTTCATAATCATTAGATACTACTGTTTAAATTCTGAGTATATTCATGACATTTGCCTTTTGATTGCTAAGTAGAAGATGCAGTGATAATAGGTTGATACTTTCTCAGAAGAGTCTAGCTGTTGAGCTTTCCGTTTTCACATGGTTCAATGATTCCTTCCACATTTAGTCTGGCTGCCGACACATGTGTTGAAATCTCTCATGCCAGTCAGCCTGAGAAAGGTTGGTATTGCTGAGCTGAGTCTGTGCTCATAACAGCTAGAAAGAACTGTTGTATCACAGCAAACAACCCCAAATTGACAGAAGATTAGGCTAGGAAGCCTGAACAGGGGTTATAATTTCTACGTACAAAATTAGTCTCTATACATATTGATCACATTTCTGGTTCATCTGTGATTGTCTTCAATTTCATCTAGTTATTCACAATTCTCTAATATTCTATGTGGCCATGGTGTTTGTGTGATGACCTGTAAATTGACCATAATCCACAGTGACATTCTCTGAGAGCCAAGCTTCCTAGGACATCAGTATTTCACACCAGGACATTTTGTAGGACACCTCGGTACTCTCCATGGGGTTCAAACATCAGAAAGGATGAGAGATCTAAGACTTGGTGTAATCACCTGCATGTAATGAAGCAGGCCAAAGAAACAAGTGAGGAAAAAAAAAAAAAAAAAGGAAATGGTGTCAGGCAAAGTAGGGATATATCTGGGTGTTTGTCCAAGTGTAATTGCTCTTTGTTTTTCCTTAAATGTAAAAGGTGACTGGCAAACATATGTTCTTCCTTGGCACTAGAAATGGGAGGAAAGAGAAGGGAAGTAGGCAGTCCTGAATAAGGGAGGTTGCTATAAGGAGCATAGTGTGTAATATCGAGTCTGAAGGACAAGATTCTAGTCCCTGTACATGAGCTGCACGACCTTATGCAATTATTTAGCTGTTCTGCAATTTGCAATTGCATTTATTGCAAAATTCATTTTACTTTTCATACTCCTCTAGACCAAGAACATCTTGAAGTTAGGAATTGCATCTGTCTCAGTGATTTCTCCAACATCCTAGACTATATTGAGAGAATGATTTTGAATTAGAAAAGGGAGCAAGCACAAGGGTCCCATGGTGGTTCAAGATGGATTTAATAAATCTGCACCAAAGAAAGGGAGAATAGAAAATAAAGACTACTCTAGATTTCATTCAATTATTCAAAGTATATTTACTGAGTACCTACTACTATATATACTTCTAGGTGCCAAAAATATTGCCGTGAGCAGAACAAAAATCGTCATCTGCTTAGATCTTCCACTATAGGGGACAAGACGATAAAAAAGATAAATGAATTACACACAGCACTGGGAAGGAAAAGTGTTAAAAAGAAAAACAGCACAAAAATGGTAGAAAGGAAGAGACAAGGGAGTTTGCGGTACAATTTTGGTTAGGATTTCAGGGAAGGCGGAGTGTAGTCTTAAGATGGAGCAAGTGAAGGTCTGAGAGCCGGTGTGGCGAGGGAAACATGAGGAAAAGAAGGCTTAAGTAAGTAATCAAGAACGATCCAGAGTGACTAGAGGAAGTGAAAGTAAATCCAGCCGGGGGGGGGGGGGTAGTTAAAAGGAAGAAAGGAAGTAGGAGGGAAAAAAAGCAGAATAACCTGAAGAGTCTTATTTGTCACTTGGAGAAAAAGGAGGCTTGTGCAGTTTATGACAAAGATCCCTTTCCAGAGCGATTCTCACCTCAGTTGCTGTCTTGAAAACAACAATGTTTGCTACCCCTGAATCAGAGTTAGTGACATTATGGCTTCTGATTGGCCCAGTTCAGGATCATACTTTACGCCTATTGGCCCTTGCGTCTGTCCAGACTAGCGGCCATCTTAGGTCCCGCCCCCGCCGCGGTGCCCTCTGGGAATTGTAGTCCCCTCTCCGCTCCATCTAGTCCGGAGACTTTTTGCCCTCCGGTTACCGGGTCCCTCAGGTGGCCACCCCAGTGGGCACACGCCCAGGCGCTGCTTCTGCCCCGCGCTCCCTCCCTCTGCCTTTCACTTCCCAGCTGCCAAGATCTTGGAAGGTAGGGGCAGGGGGCAAGCCCCAGTCGAAGAGTGTTTCTGGGGTGCGGGTCTGGGTTTCCACTGGTGTCTGGTCCTTACTCCCGCAGTCCAGTGGGACGGGGTCTGGCTCGCACAGCTCCTTGAGGCAGGGGAAGTTGCCTGTCCGGAGGACGCTCCTACCCCTTGAACCTTTTCAGGCCCCATTCTGAGCACCAGCCCTAACCCTAACCCGCCCCTCATTCGCTGCACAAAGGGGTAAACTAAGGCATGGGCCACACCAGCGGCTCCAGGGATACCCTGGCACCCAGACCTGGTGGTGTAATTGGCACTAGCCGCTTTTTGAGGGTTTTCCAAGGTCATAGGCAAGTAGCAGAAATCGCTGCCCCAACAAAACTGTGTTAATCACCCGGCTTTGGGATCCGCAAAGGGAGGGGGCTGAACACGTGCCCAAGAAAGGAGCTAAGTAGGTAGAGGGAAGGTAGTGTTTTGGGAGGGAATCTTACATTTGACATTTTAAAAACACAAAGCACTGGCTTTATGGTGGGGGAACTCATGAGGACTCGTTTGGACTATTTTATGGATTAATGTAGTTTTTTATACAAAAATACGCGGGGATTTAAAACGTGGCGGGGGGGGGGAGGGGAGGCTGGTTAGTGGAACTGGAGTTGGAGGCGACTCTCTAGGATCAGATTCTTCTGTTATATGACTTTGGATCAGCCACTCACAGTGCTTTATTTGGGAAAAAAGAGCTTAAAGATCTTTACCGAAGTGGCCCAAGGATGCTGGCTGGAGCCGAAAGCTAAGAGAGGTCTTGCTTGTGGAAGTCTGCCACTTGCAGATTTACTGCTTTATTATTTCGGATCCCTCAAGAAATGTGCCGGGGACCAGTAGAAAAATGAGCTCAGTGGTTGTTGTAGAAAGGCCCTGACCTATGCTGGGCCTGGGACTACCGAAAGCGACTCCTATTCGCACCTGTTAAGCCGGGTGTGCCTGAACTCTCCCTCTCAGGCTCCATGTTACTGCCGGCGGCCTGAGTAGCGCAGGCGTCTGGGAGTTGGAGTCCTGCCCCCTGTTTCCCGGCGGGTTGGTACTCTATCTCCCAGCGTGCCATGTGGTGCGGCGAGGTGTCTCCTGGGAGTTGAAGTCTCACTTCCAGCCGTTCTGTGTATTGGGACTTTGACTCGGAACTACAACATCCAGGTGGCACTGCGTTCTTGGCTGGCAGCCTGTGTGTCCACCTGCTTGGAGCTGGGACTAGAGAGAATTGTTTAGGAAAGCAGTTGTTGGGTACTGGAGAGATATACCTAGTAAAGATGTCTTTTGTAGGTGTCGTCGTCATTGATTGTATATGCTGTTACAAGTATTAGGGGAGTATTGTATGTGCTTTTCCAAGTGTTAGGGAATATGCATGCTTTCAAACACAGCTAACACTGGATAATTTAGAGTGTTCCTATTACTTCTTTTTGTAACACCGTACCTGCCATCTGTAGATGAGGAAAAATCTTGAGAAGATGATTTGTCCACATGACACACCTAGTAATAAAATGTAATGTATGTTTATTTATATTTATTACCTTTAGTTATTATAGTTTAATTCTCTCAAATGCTGTACGAGATAACCATTTTATATGCATTTCACATATAAGAAAACTAAAAGTTTTAGTAAAGCAATTAAAGTTAAACAAATTGTCCAAATTAACTCAGCTAGTGAATAGAAGTACTGGGATTGTGACCCAGTCTCCTTGATAGGCTCTGCTTAGAAAAAGGCCGCACCTGAGATGCTGGGGGTGGGGGTGGTGGTGCTAGGTGGCTTAGTTGGGTAAGTGTCTGACTTCGCCTCAGGTCATGGTCTCTTGTTTGTGAGTCTGACTTCCAGGTAGGGTTCTGTGCTCACAGCTCAGAGCCTGGAGCCCACTTTGGATTCTGTGTCTCCCTCCTTCTCTGCCCCTCCCCCACTCATGCTCTGTCTCTCAAAAATAAATAAACATTAAAAATAATTAAAAAAGAAAAGAAAAAGACCCCGCCTAACAAAGTGAGCAAACCCAAAGTTTCTGAGTACAGAATTTGGAATTTTTCCATTATACCATGTTTCCTCTGTAGTCAGAGACTAAATGTTAGGGCTGCAAAAACCTTTGAGATCATTTAAATTTAAGGCAAAGATCTTGGAACAGTTCCTGGCATATAGTAAAAGTTCCACAAATGTTAGCTATATTTAGCTTTATAATACCTTTCTTTTAGAGATGAGGAAACTGGACCAGGTGGTAAAGCAGTTTACCCAAGGTCATAGGGTTGGCTTGTATCAGAGATGAGACTAGACCCAAGCGATTCATTTCCTAGTCCGGGGTTATTTTCATTCTACCATCAGTCAGCTAGGAGGAGCACTAGACGTGAAGCTGTTTAGATAAGGTTTCCCTCCTAATTTGTTTTTTGTAGGCCATAGGCCAGGACCCATTGTTGTAAAGGCCCTTTTCTTATTGGTAAGGTTGTACTATTTCATTAATTAAGCAAATATTTTTTGAGCATCTTCATATGCCCATCCTCTTTAGGTGCAGGGGCCACATGGATTAAAGGAGCTAATGAGTGAGGGCTGGAAGGACCTTAAAAACCATCTAATTTAACTCCTTTATTTTATAAATAAGGAAAGTGATCTATGGTCTTCATCTCATGCCCTCATGTCAAAAGCCTCTTGTTTCTGCCAGGAGACAGGATTCTGGAGGCCTCATAGTGCTGTATATGACTTTTCAGGTTCATGATTTCTTTTATTTGGTGTTCTCATCCTGTTCCTATTCCTGGAAGCGTTTGGTGGAATGCTTTAGGAAATATTTCTGCGCTCCTCTCTTTATTTGTATATACATGCAGCTTCAATATGCTCCCTTTCTATTTTGGGAATGTCTTGTTTTGGTTCCCCATGCTTTTTTCCCTTTTTTTCTTTCAGACCCTTGAGAACAAAATCTGACACTGTGCATTCACACAAGTTACATTCTAACCCACTAGCTAACTTAGGGTATCAGAAATATACACACGTGTTGTTTGAATTATATAAAACTTTAGTTTTAGAAGGCACATTGGCCCTTTCAGTTCGTAGATAATAAAGCAGGTAACTTACCTCTTGTGTGTGTGAAAGATGCTTTCTACATAATTAGTTATTAAACTAATGTTTTTATAAATTATCGGCTAAACATTCATAAACAGTCATCATGAGAGATGTTCTCCCCAACCCCTCCTGCCCCCTCCCTACCGCCCGCCCAGCGCTCTCCCAGCTAACAGTCTGCTTGTTCAGCTTTCAGCACATGCCTGACCACTAGTAGACACTGAAAAAATGTTTGTGAAATTGCATTCATAAGCATCCCTAAGCTCTGTTCCCACATCTTTTTCTTGAATCTCTTTTAAGATAGAAATGCTTTGAAATATAAGATGTAGCAGGTTGCTTTCCTTTCGGTGTCTACATTGCGATGAAAAAAATCTCAGCCTTTGAGGTCATCTTCCAAGGGGCTGTTTCTTTGGGAATGTCCATGTCTGTGATTTCTCAGACGAGAAAGTGATCCAAATAGCAAAACATAGCAAAGAAGCCATAGAGAGTGGTAGTCTGGAGGCCTATGATTTAAATCCCAGCCTTCCCTCTTAGGGCACTTAGCCCTTGCTTTCTTCTGTAAAATAGGAATAATCAGCATTTGTACCTCATAACGTGATGATAAAGATTAAATAAGGTGATGTTTTTAAGGCTTGGAGCATGTTGTCAGGCACTCAGTAGCTAGTGTTCAGTAGATGGCTAGTAGCTCTTATTTTTGTAATAAAAGTAAACAACATATGAAAATATATCACATTTAGTCATGATTTAAACTTGAGGCAGGTGTCTGTTTTATAAAAGAATTTGCCATTTGATTTCTTAGAACAGCCAGGTTGACCATCACATGTCAAGTGTGCCCGCAAATTTGATAATTGATCTTGCCAGCACAGTGATACTCTTTGTGTGGGGAGAGAGATAGATAGTCAAGCTTTCGGCTTTACATTGCCTGCTGAGAGGTCCCTGATCTGTGGTTCCATCTATATATTAAATATCAGATTGAAAAGCGGCCTGCCCTTGTCAGTGAGGGCTTCTTTCTATTTCTGGAAAGGACTAGGCCTATTCCAGGTGTCTCAGGGTTAAAGTGAAACAGTCATCACCCTGCTGGTGACTAACCCCGGGGCAATGGGCACGTGGACATGGCAGGTGTCTCTCTAAAGCTGACACCTGCAATAGCCATGAGGCTCTTGGTTACTGATAAGGAGTGAGTGAGAGAAAAGGGGTGCTGCAGGGGACAGAGAAGGAGAAATGGGGAAGAGCAAAGAGCAGATGGGCAGAGGGAACAGCAGAAGCCCTTAGTAGCATCTATTTATTCTGCACATTTATCCTGCACCTAGCTCTGTGCCAGGCACCTCACTGGTAGGCCCTGGAGACACAGCTGTGAATGTGGCTGGCATGGAGTTGGTTGTGGTGGTGGGTGGTGGTTAACTTTAGGCAGGGAAGAGCTTAGAGGAAGAAGGAAGGCAGGAAAGAGGAAGTAGGAAAGGAAGAGTGGGTATTGGGATTTGATGAGTGGAAAGGTATAAAAATCACTGGTTGTGGGACGTGGGGAGGTAGGGCTGTGCTGGCAGCCACCAGCGATATTATTCAGAGTCCAGTTACCTGTATTGTAAAAGAATTTTGGACTTTATTCCAAGGGCATTTGGGAAACCATTTTATAGTCTTAAGTGGGGAAATGAAGTGATAGGATTTGTTTTTTAAGAGTGTGGATGCAGTATAGATGATGATGAGCTTGTGAGAGAGAATTGTCCAGGTAGACCTGTGTTTTGTTTGTTTGTTTGTTTTAACTTTAATGACCATAGGAATCTCCTGCTGATCATAAGCTGCTGGTTCTGATTCAGTATATGTGAAATAGGCCAGAGATTCAGGCTGATGCCATTGGTCCATGGACTGTACTATGAGGAGCAAGTATTGAGGAAACTTTTGCGCGATCTAGATGGGAGATTGTGGTGGTTACAAGAATGGACTCTAGAGGGGCGCCCGGGTGGCTCATTTGGTCCGACTTTGGCTCAGGTCAGGCTCCCACGGTTCGTGAGTTTGAGCCCCGCTTTGGGCTCTGTGCTGATGGCTCAGATGCTCAGAGCCTGGAGCCTGCTTCAGATTCTCTGTCTCTGCCTCTGTCTCTCTCTGCCCCTCCCCTGCTTGTGCTCGGTCTCTCTCTTTTAAAAATAAATGAACATTAAAAAAAATTAAAAAAAAAAAAGAGAGAATGGACGCTAGAGGGTCAAAGACCTGGATTACAGTCTTGGTTTGACACCTTACTTTTAGTGTGACTTGGGGAAAATGTCCTAGTCTTGCTGAGTCTCAGTTTCCTTATTATCTGTGAAATGGAGGTGATGATTCATTCCTGTTTCAGATTTCAAATTGTTGAAATTTTCCGGAAGGTAACCCATAGAGAGTGCTTAGCACAGTAACCGGCAGTCAAGAAATGGTAGCTGTGAATTTGCTCTTACTGTTGTTAATTGATAAGACAACCTCATGCACCCTGCTCCATGTTACCTTGTTTACCATATTTTGAGTACTAGATGGAATAGATCACTCTTCATTGTACAGTTTTTGTCTCCGTCTCGCATGTGATGTGCCAAACTTCTTCAGTCCTTTGGTAAAAGCTGGAGCATTATGGGCAACTAGATATATTTCTCCCATGCAATTGAGACTCTAAATTTGATGAAGAAAAAATCTGGGATCCTTAAAGTATCATCTTATATCTGATTAAGAAGGGAATTTGAGGCACCTTGCTTCCTCATGTAAATTTACTTAGCCCAATTATGGTGCTTCCTTCTTTACATAATTTTAACCTGTTTGGATTGATTTTCAACCAGTGGTTCTCAGCCCTTGCTGCAAGTTCAAGTCACCTGGGGCTGGTCCCATCCAGAAAAATTAAATCAGAGTGTGGGAGGGGAGGCAGGCAGCATTACTTTCTTTTTTAAGTTTCCCAGGTGAGTCTGAAGTGCATTTAGGAGTGACAACCACTGATTCTAACAACAGAACTTCATGAAATGAATCAGGTACAGTCTAACAGGTGAAAGTCCTGTGTGGGGAGGGAAATATCTAGAATGTAGCATTTTGAAGGCTTTGGGCATGAAAGCCTTGTCACAAAGCTCTCCTGGAATTTGATGAACTACAACCATATAGGTTGTGTTCCGGGTTATCTTTGGGGTCAAATCCAAGGCACCCTCCCCACCCCCTGTCCCATTTTGTATCTCTAGTTGTGCTCGCCTGACTTAGGATTCTCAATTTTGTTTCTGGCTGTGTTTCTCTTCCTGCTTCTTTGTTTTATGCCTCATAGCTGGAAAAAAAATAGTGACCCATTACAATTACGTTCAAAAGAAACTGAGTTACATGCTTTCCTGAGCTGTGGCTTCATTATTGTAAAGGTTTCAACTATTGTTCAGATACACACTACCACCGGTTTTAACCAGTAACATTCTTTAAATTTTTATTTTAAATACTTTCTTTCTTTTTTTGTTTTTAATTGAGTAGGCCCCACACCACCATGGGAATGAACCAGTAGCATCTGACCATTCTAATTCAGTAGCCTGAACCGGAGGCTTCCAGAGAGGATGCCTATTATAAAGATTTGTTTCCTTTTTAATTTTTTTAGAGTTACCCTCACCCTCCTTTTCAGGGCAGAATAATTAAGCTAATTTGATTAAATACCTTCCATTTGATGGATTATCCGTAGTATTTGGGGACCTTTTCCTTTTAAAAGTTTTTTTTTCTTATAGAAAATGTGTATATGTAGGTTTGTTTCTATCTGAATATTTATATTTAAAACCTTGTATCCAGTGTCCAGGAGCATTCTTGGCCTGAATTTCGGTTACCCTGCACCACCATTTCGTTTTTCAGCATTTCCTGAGCGTTTTTTACTCACCAGGAGGTCATTTCGCAATTGTGGTAGTTTTATTTTTCTACTATGTTGACTTAATAGAGGGGAAAAAGAGAGTGGGAAGAAGTGTTCTTGTTGGAGGGTTTAAAATCCATTTAAAAATTACATATTTGGGGGATATTTTTTACATATGCCAAGATTTTCTTTTAATGATAAATAAGTGGGAATAGAAGGGGAAAATGAGAAACTGGCTAAGAGGTTTGCAAAAGGCACACCTTGACAGTATTCTGGAACTGAAAGGCTCTTTCTGAATCTATTTATGTGTTTATTAGTCTTCCTTGTTATGGATTTACCTCTTTTTATTAAGAATCAGATTTCCATTAAAATTCAGTGTATTTTGCAGTTTCTCAGACTCACAGCTATTGGAGCTAAAACCCATCACAGATAATGTGGAAGTATCAGTACTCCCTCATGAGGTTTAGTGCTTGCATATTTTAGTTGAGCACGGTTTGGAGGAGAGTATGGTCTGTAGTCGTTTAATCACTGAAGCATGTGGTGGATGGTAAGAACAAAATTTTCATTTTCTGCAAGGCTTAAGGTCTTTTTCCCATGTCTTCATTTTTGGGAAAAAACACCCTAGAACTCATTGCTGTCTTAAGTGTCCACATTACCAGCAGGACAGTACCTGCTCGGTTGTGCCCAGAGACGTTCTAAGGATGCCTCGAAGCAGGTGTGTGCTGGGAGGACAGGAAGAGGAGGGGGCTGGAACCTGCTGGGGTCAGGTTGTTTGTCTCAGCCCAGGAGCACAGGCAATTCCTGTTCAGATTCTCCCAGGAATGAGGCTGGTGGATAGAGAGGTAGTGGTCCCAAGGAGGGCAGGAAAAAGCAACCCAGACGGAGAAATAAAGGCAGAGGGTATGGAAGGGGTGTAACAACAACAAAGATGGTCAGGTGGAGGGGGGGATGGAAAGTTTTTTTGTTTTTACAAATATCTATGTGAATGGTGCCCTCCTGAGCTGTGCTGTGCCCTGCTTGCCTGGTTATCACACGGAGGGGACCTGATGAATGGAGGTGCTGGCACCTTCAGAAGAGGGGAAGTGATACTGGGGTACAAAAACAGCAGGTGGCCACTGCCATTTGAAATCTCAGTTGCTGGGATCTGCTGGCTGAGTGGGTACGAGCAAGGCCAGAAGCTTCTGCAGCCAGTGACCACAGATGAAGATTGCAGCTGAGGCCCTCTCTTGGCCCCTCCAAGCAGGACAGAAAGCTTCTTCTAAGCCCCGGCTTCCTCTAGGCTCTTGAACTTCTGAGAGGCAACAGGCCAGCTCTTCCCTGGCCTGGAGGAGTTAGCTGTGTTGGGCTTCCCAGTGCAGATGAAACAGCTGGGTGCAGCTCTCGTGGGTTGGGGACTGGCTGGAATGATATGGAAAGGTCCTGGTGGGGCCAGAAGCTCCTGCATGTCTCACAAGCTCCCAGGTGGTACAGATGCTGCTGGTCCATGGGCCACACTTAGAAAGCAAGGTTCTAGTTCTTTATGGCTCCTCCCATGCTACCATTCTGTTGTGATGCGATGAAGAGCGTTAGGAGTTCGCAAATACATAGGGCAGTCTCTTACAGGCCGAGGGTGATCTTGGGCAAGTTGTGTTGCCTTGCACAATTTTATTTTCTTCTATAAAATGGACATAGTGAGTGTGTATCTCATAGGAAGGTATGAATAAAATGGGATAATCTATATAAAATATTAGCATGAGTGCCTCTCTTATAATAATTTCTTAGTAAATGTTAGCTTTTATTTTTATTATTGTTATTATATTTTACATTTTTATTATTTTTGAGCTCAGAGACTCAGATCTGTAAACCCAAGGCATGCGGCTTTACCGGGTATGAGATGTGGACACATGGACAGGTCTTGATTCGGTCTGTTTCGTTGTCTTTAAAATGGAACTTGTAACAGTCACTGACTCTGGATGTTGTGAGGGTTGAGTAAGATTGTATGTATAAAACTCTTGGCATGTGTTAACTACTCTTATGCTTATGAATACTAATCACTGGATTTGGGGGGTCTACACAGCAGCTTCTGGTACCCTGGGTTGGCCAGGTTGCTGTGAGTCACTCTTGGTGTGGTAGGAGCTGCCTACACTAGGGACAGGTAAGTGGAGAGTGGGACCAGGATCTGGAAGTAGGTGATGTCTGGAAGTTAAGGTAAGCAGGCAGGTGGAATGTGGGATGACAGCCTGGTGACAGGTCCGGTAGCAAATCCGACTCAGTGCTGAAGTTTGCTCTGACCATGGACCTCACTGGGCTCTGCCTTGACAGTCTCTGACTTGCCTGGTACCCCAGTGTCTGTACCTAATCTCCAACTGTATTCTTGCCAGTTCCTGGTTGTGAGTCATTTCCTTGCTCATCATTAATTAATTCACTCCACATTCACTGAGGCCTTTTTCTTCGGTCTCTGTAGGTTAGTTCCTGTGTTTTAGCTTCCTTGACTTATACTTTTTTTTATAGCTTTTATTTAACCTCCATTTTTGACTGGTGCCCTCTTTCCTCTGAAGGAAAGGAAGCTCTATGAAGGCAGGAGTAGTGGCTATTTTGCTAATGCTGCCTCCCATCACCTGGTCCCTATCTTAGAACTCGATGTTGAACTTTGCACTGTGCCTCTTACTTCTGGGCTCTGCTCCATTACTTCTCTGGTTAGCTGAGTCTTGGTTGCACGGAGGGTATAGGTAAGTGAAATCTGTTGAAGTCCTGGACCTCAGCCCCCTTACTGCTTCTTGAATCGTACAGCCTCCCCTTTCCTCCCTTTCCTGGAGAGAGTGCCTTGTTTATTGTGTTAATATTGTGTATTTTCCCTCTTCAGAAGTTTGCTCCCTGAAGGCATGGACCTTTTGTAGTACTGTTTCTTGCTCTTTCTCCATGCATAAAGCAGCACAAGGCCTGTGGTGGACAGGATGAGTTATGTCTCATCCTTACCATCAAGATCTGAAAGTCTGGGTTACCTTGAAGGCTGCTGCTCCATGCAGGTGATAGGAATTTTCAAATGCTGGGAGTCAAGAAGGGGCTCGTAGGAAGGGAGTAGAGACAAAAACCTATTCTCTGGCTCTGAGGACCAACTCCTGTCTTTGCTTCTCATTAGCCGTGTCATCTTGAACAAAGGACTCAACCTTTCTGCATCTCGCTTTTCTGTAAAACAACGATAATACCAGTTAGCTCTTAGTTGTTGTGAGAATCAAGTGAGATGGTTGCTGTGAAGCATGCCCTTGCATAGTGCCTGATATGTGGCCACCATTCAATAAATATTACCTTGATTGATGTCATTAAACCTGGGATGTTGCTCTGTCTACTCCTGCTGGTTGGTAGTTGCACATGGGTCCCAATTTTCACTTTGAAAATCAGGGCTACATCCTTCCCATAGTACTGTGTTATTAGTGGGCTGTCATATTCCCTTTGGTCATCAAGTAAGCATAGACGCCATTGGTTCTGGCCATATAGAGTTTGCTGCAAATGTTGGTGAACAACAACCCAGGATTCAACACAAAAAATAAATGCTGGTTGATGTTAAAGACAGAGGAATAGAGATCAGAAGACAAACACATCCACCGTACTGTAATATTTAAATGCCTTTTCATAAACACTTAAGATTCTCATTAGTCCAACATCAGAAAAATGATAAATATTAATATTTGTCATCAAAGGGAAGCTTAGAAATCAAAGTTTAGTAAACAACTGTTGTATTTCAAGGATTACATAATACTGAAGGAATTTTAATTCAACACGTCCAAAATTCTGTTTTTAAAAATTTCTCTTATTTGTTTTTTATCCATTGCAAAAACTAGGAAAGGCATGCATTTAGTTGGAAAAGATTCAGGGGACTTGCTCATTTTGATCACGTTTTCAGAGACTTAGGTTATGTTCGTGTCTGGTGTCTACAACAAAGACCCACATGTGCTAGAGCCACTCTCCCTCTCCAGATCTCCAGTTCTGCTTCAGGAGAATCATAGTGGAAATTGGCTCCGATTAGATCAGGAAAGGGCACTGCGAGCTCCCTGTCTTGGCTGTGGATTCCTTTCCCAAGCTTTTCTGCTTTTGCCAGTTCTGAATGTGCCAGAAGTATGTGCAATAGTCCCCAGAGTCAGCAGGGAGCAGGGGGAGAGGCAACAGGCCGACATCATCACTATGAGGCAGTCAGGCTTTCCTTTCCTGTTTTCACAGAGTCGGGCATGGCTGACTCCGTGTGACAGGGTCTCATCATGTCACCACAAGGATGTGGTGCAGGGAGTCAGGGGACCTAGGTTTTAGTTGTGGCTCTCACTGCCTTCTGCAAGTCTTATCCTCTCTCTGGGCCTCCCTTTCCACATCTGTAAAGTGAGGGGGCTTGGATCTGGTAATTCTGAAGTCCTGTGCCTCTCCAATGTCCTATAACCTTAGGGGAGACCTTTAGGAATCTGCTAAGCCCTTCCTTGTTCTGTCTGCAGAGGGGCACTTGCTTGGAGTGGCTGGTTTTGGGGCCACACGAACTTATATCTTGCCTTAGCTAATTTACTTTAGTTCTTAGTTTCTTATCCATTATTGGAAATAGTACAAGGTTGTCCTAAGCATAAGAGATGATGTTTGGAAATCCAGTGCTGTGTTGTTATTATTGTTATGTTATTATTGTTATATATTATATTTATATCTGGACTCAGGACTTTTGTGTCTCTTTGTGACTCAGTTTCCTAATCTAAAAAATGGGAATAATAGGGGTGCCTGAGTGGCTCAGTCAGTTAAACGTTGGACTCTTGATTTTGTCTCAGGTTATGATCTCACGGTTCATGAGATCAAGCCCCGCTTCGGGCTCTGTGCTGACAGGGCGGAGCCTGCTCTGGATTCCTTCTCTCCTCTCTGTCTGCCCCTTCCTTGCTCATGCACATGTGCTCTTTCAATATAAATAAATAAACATAGAAAAAATGGGAATAATCAGAACGTACCTTATTGGTTAATTGTGAGAATAAGATAATGCATGAAAATATGTGGGATACTTCCTGGTATATAGTAAGTACCAAATACATGTGAGTGATGGTTTTAGCTATCATTTGTATTATTAGTCACAATACCAAGAATGAAGGAGTGCTTTTTGTAAAGAGTAAGATAGGAAAAGGCAGGGGCGCCTGGGTGGCTCAGTCGGTTGAGCGCCCAACTCTTGATTTCAGCTCAGGTCATGATCCCAGGATCATGGGATCAAGCCTCGTGCTGGACTCCGTGCTGAGTGTGGGGTTTGCTTGGGATTCTCTCTCTCTCCCTCTGCCCCTGCTTACTTGCTCGCTTGCTCTCTCTCTCTAAAAAAAAAAAAAAAAAAAAAAAAAAAGATAGGACAAAGCAAATGGGAGTAGTTACCTTTTCTAATACACATGCTGAAGCAGATTTTTAGCGGTCTAAAAGATCCACCATTTTCTCTGAGCATCTCATTTAACATAGGGGACATTAAATAAATGATGTCAAGTCTGTACTTAAAAGTCAAATATCTATGTCCAACATGAATTCTTAAAATAGGATGCTGGAGCCTCTTCAGAATCTAATGTTCCATACATACAAAGGTAATGAAAACACTACTGGAAAAGATATCTGCACCTCCACGTTCATAGCAACATTACTTACAGTAGCCAAGCTAGAGAAACAAGTGTCCGTTGATTGATAAACAGAGAAAGAAGTTAGGGTACGTGCGCGCGCGCGCGCGCGCGCGCGCGCGCACACACACACACACACACACACACACACCCTGGAGTATTATTCAGCTATAAAAAATGAGAATGGTTGGACACTGAGGCCATTATGCTAAGTGAAATAAGTCAGAGAAAGAAAATACTGTTTGATCTCACTTATTTGTGGAATCTAAAAAAATTTTTTTTTTAATGCTTATTTATTTTTGAGAGAGAGGGAGACAGAGCGTGAGCAGGGGAGGGGCAGAGAGAGAGGGAGACACAGAATCTGAAGCAGGCTCCAGGCTCTGAGCTGTCAGCACAGAGCCTGATGGGGGGCTTGAACTCATGAATGGTGAGATCATGACCTGAGCCCATGACCTGAGCCAAAGTCAGATGCTTAACCAACTGACCCACCCAGGTGCCCCTTGTTTGTGGAATCTAAAACAAGAACAAAAAAAATCCCACACTGAACTTAGAAAGAAAAGATCAGGTTTGTGTTCACCAGAGCCAGGGGGCGAAGGGAGCGGGGGAAGGAATTGGAAGAAAGTGGTCAAAGGCACAAACGTCCAGTTAGTTATAAGATAAATAAGTCCTAGGCTGTCACGTACCACATGATGACTGTAGCTAACACCTCTGTAGCGTATACAGGCAAGTTAAGAGATTAGATCCTAAGGGTTCTCATCACAAGGAGAATTTTTTTCCTTTTCTCCCTATTGTATGTATATGACAGGATGGTTGTTAACTAAGCCTGTTGTGATAATCCTTTCACAATACATGCAAATCCAAACATTGTGCTGCACATCTTAAACTTACACTTATCTCTCAATAAAACTGGAAGACTGATATATCTCTCACGGGAGAATGAGGAGAACAGAAGATAACTAAAATGCTTGAATGCAGGTATCTCTGGGGATGACAGCTGGGAAATGGGAAGAAATGAGGCAAGAGTTTTTTTGGGGTTTTTTGTTTTTTTTTCTAAGAGCTGTGTATTGCCATTTGATTTTAATGGTTATATACTTTGCCTTACAATAAATAAATAAAAAACATTTTGTTACAAGTCAAAAAAAAAAAAAAGGAATCTAATGTTCCAGGTCGAGGGTCTATCTCCACATATAAGATGAAACCAAATTAGAAGAGAGCTTACTTTTTATCAGATTACTGTGGGTGAGGAATGAAACTCAGACCTTTTTGTGTGGATTCGCTCATTTCATCTTCATGGCAGCTCTCTGAGGCAGATACTCTTACTGTCTCTGTATACACATGAGAAAGCTGAAACTCCGAGAGGTTAAGTAAACGCTAAGGACACCCAGCTAGCAAGTGGTGAGGCTAGAAGTGGGCCCAGGTCCTGTGATCCAGGAGCTAGAGCTGTATTAGCTGTTGTCCCCAGATGGTACAAAGGTCAGACCGGCTTGATAGCTACTATTTCTGCATAATGAAGTCTAGTGGATCAAGACAAGGATGTAAATGACTTGCTTTTTATGTAAATGACTATGCTTTTATCAATGACATAGCAAATCAGCATTCCTTTATATTGTTTCCAAGATCATTCCATTTTGTGCAAGGGAATGAGCTTCAATAGAGAATAGACTTATTTAAGGAAATGTTAATAATTTCTCAAATTGGCAGCATCAAAACTGTATTTATGGAATTAAAACATACTGCATTTATATAACGCACATTTACCTGGAAACAAAATTTCTTTATCTTTTCTGTATCTCAGCTTGCTGCCGTTGGCATCAGTCTATTTATTATTATTATTTTTAAATTTTATTTTTGAGAGAGTATGCGTGGGGAAGGGGTGGAGAGAGAGGGAGACAGGATCTGAAGTGGGCTCCGCACTGACAGCAGAGAGCCGATGCGGGGCTCAAACTCACAAAGTGTGAAATCATCACCTGAGCTGAAGTCCGATGCTTAACCAACTCAGGTGCCCCAGCCTCAGTCTGTGTTTAAAACACAAATATAAATTGTTTCTTGTTAACACCATTGGATCTGCAGGCAGTTATTAAACTAAGTTGGTGTTGATGAGGCCAACATCTTGGTCGGAGGGCCCACATTATTCTATGAAAAGGGGACATTAAAAAAAAAACAACTTCTTACCCGCTGCATAAGAAAATACATTTATTTTAGAAGCTTAAACAAAAAGACAAATGCTCAAAAATGAAATAACATTGTCATTCTACCCCCCTTGTGACTGCACTATCAATATTTCAGTGGATACTCTCATTCCTTTTTTATTACATGTATAAATTTGTTTGTTCTGGTTTCTGAATTTACATAGCACCTTGCTACCTGTTTTTCACTCATCAGTGTATTGAGTGCATATTCCCAGGCCTTAATGACTGCAAAGTACTCCACTGTTAGAACATGCAATTTTCCTTTCTATTCCAATTGTTTAGCACTAGGTTTTGCCCACCTCTCTTTCTGATATATATTAATGAAGAATATTTGCGTGGATGCATCATCACATCCATGATTCTTTTCTTAGGACGCATTCTCAGAAGCGGAAATGCTGGGTCATCTTGCATGTGGTAGGAGTAGCTACCCAGTTTTTCTATACTTCACACTATAGGTAGTGCTCCCTGTGTGCCTGGACTCCCCACTAACAGCTTCTCCTGTGTTCTGTTGCCCAAGAACTTCAGAGAAGACTATGGAGCCAGAAGCTGGTGAGGTAATTAACATCAGTCTACAGGTTCAACTTGGTGATCACAAGAAACATTTTGGACTACCCATCCCAGCCATAACACAGCCTTTATTATTTAGTATGTTACCCTGTCAGCTCAGAATGCCTTCAGATGCAAGTAACAGAAAATGCAACTTAGAGCGGCTTAAAAAACCAGAGGATTATTTCTTCCACAGAAGAAGAAACCTAGAAATGGTGCGGGAGGGCACAGGTGGGTTGCGGCAGCTCAGAGATGTCAAGGAGACATCTACAGTATTCTTGGCTTTTTCTTACTGATCACTGGATGGCTGTGGTTGAAGGAGACACCTTGCTTGTGTTCAGTGAATCAGGGAGGGCTGAGGGAAGAGAGATGGAAGTGATTCATTTTTGATCCTAGGAGTTGTTAGCCTGATTTTAAAAAGTGATGCTTTTTGCTCTTATTGTAGAAGTAATGTATGACCATTACAGAAAATATATTTCACCTGTAATCTCACCACCAGGAGGTAATCACTGTTCTCATTTTGGTGTTTATCCTTCCAGTTTAGTTATAAATGCACAAAAAAGCGGGATTACCCACTGATGTACTGCCTCATAACTGGAGTTTTTAATCAGCATCCATCTCAATGCAGAGCACCTGGTAAACGCTTTACCAATTTTACTGAAAAATTAATGAATGATTTAAAAAATACGCTATGAATATTTTTTCTGTATTGCTAAGATATTTGTTTTTGGCGTACTTTTTAACAGCTGCCCATCACTCAATTGTTTGGATGTTCCACAATTTCTTGGACTGATTATTTTTTCAAAATTTTCTCAAAATTTTAACTATGACAGATAATTCTGTAGTGAACATCTCTGTGTGTAAGAATGTGTGTATGTGTGTGTATATACAAATCTTTCACTTTTTCCTTAAATTCCTTTCAGAAGTCGAATCACTAGGTCCAGGGTCTAATTTTAGAGTCCTTGATGTATATCATCAAATTGCCCTCTTCATATGTATCATTTTCTACTACTGCCTGCAGTGTGAGTTATTATAATCTTGTTTTATTTTTTTTAATTTTCAGTAGACTTAAATGTTTTTCTGAGTAGGTAATATATTCCTATGGTTCAAAAATCAACACAATACAAAAAGAAAATTTTGCTTCTGCTTCTGTCCCCATACTCCTCTATCTCTGCCCCCATTTCCCTTAGGGTTGTCACCTTGGTTAGTTTCTTTTAAAATTTTTCGGTATTTTTAGTGTATATAGGAAAATATGTGTATAAATTACTCTCCTTTTTCATTTATTTATTTATTTATTTATTTATTTATTTACAAAAAAAGCAACATGCAACAGACACTATTCTGTACCTTACTTTATTTGGTTTGACTGCTGTATAATGTTCCATTATGTGAATGCTCCATAGTTTTGTCTATTTTACTGTCTAGCCTTATTTGAGGCTTGTATCTTTTCAGCCAAACCAGGCCCAAATGAACCGTGATATTCTGGCCCTGCAGCAATACCACTAATCAGAACAGGCAGCTATATCTTAATTTCCCAGACCTACTGCCTGGCCTGCTGCACATTTTGACTTTGCTTCCCAGGGTGTAGCTGGCAGTGTCTGAAGTATTCTAAATGCAAGAAGGGAGAGAATGATAAAGGTAGGTGTATCTTCTTTGAAAACTCACTAGCCCCCCTAGCTTTGATTGTAAGATTGTTCATGGTCTAGTTTGGGTAAAGAGCAACCCCTCCATTCTTATCCGAGGGGTGGTAGCTCCTATAGGAAATCATGTCCTGCGTACTTTTTAAGGAATTAAATGTCACAGTTCAGGACCCTTGTGTGCTCCTCCAAAAGACTGTAGAGAAGAACCCTTCCTTGCCTGTTCTAGCTTCTAGTGGCTCCAGGCATTCTTTGGCCTGTAGCTGTAAAACTGTTTCCTTCACTTGGCCTTCTCTGTGTCTTTTCCTCTTCTCTCTGACTCGGATATATCTCTTTGGGGGCCACCATGTGGCCCCCTACAAGACTTTGATTTTAGTGCTCTGATTCCAGAATCTGTGCTCTGCTCTGCTATACTGTGTCCTGGGAAGTGCCACAGAAAAAGTCTATTTTCTCTTCCACGTGATAAAAGAAAGACTGGAGGTTTCTTGCTCAGTGCTGTATCTTTATTGTCTTGCTCAGTGCCTTGTGCAGAGGAAGTGCTCAATCAAAAGGAATGTCTTTATCAATGAGTGATCCATTGAATGTAGGAAGGCAGGTTTTTGTGTCTCTCATTACTTTTTGCCAGGCTGAATCTCCAGGTACTTCAGTTGTTCTTTATGTGAAGTTCAGAACCCTCCACCATTCTGGCTGCACTCCTGGACGAACTCTCTAACTTGGCCAGGATTCCTCTTAAAATATGCCTTCCAGTTTGAACTCTTGATAGGATCTAAGCAACAGGATTCTCTATGGTTTGCATACTGTATTTTTAAAAAAGGTTTTATTTATTTATTTATTTATTTATTTATTTATTTATTTAGAGACTATATGAGCAGGGGAGGGACAGAGAGAGAGAGAGAGGGAGAGAGAGAGAGTCCCAAGCAGGCTCCGTGTTGTCGGCACAGAACACGACACTGGGCTTTGTCTCGTGAACTGTGGGATCATGACTTGAGCCTAAATCAAGAATTGGATGCTTCACTGACTGAGCCACCCAGGCGCCTCTGCATACTGTATTTTTTAAAAGTAGCCCTAGTTGTGGGTATGTGGAGAGAAAGGAGTGCTCATGAACTGTTGGTGGGAATACAAACTCTTGCAGCCATTACATAAAACGGTATGGGAGTTCCTCAAAAAATTAAAAAAAGAATTACCATATGATCTAACAATTCTGCAACTGGCTCGCTACCCAAAGAATATGAAAACACTAATTTGAAAAGATATATGCACGCCTTTGTTTATTATTTACAATAGCGAAGATGGAAACAACCCAAGTGTCCATTGACTGATGAATGGATAAAGAAGAGGTGATATATATACACAATGGAATATTATTCAGCCATAAAAGAGAATGAAATCTTGCCATTTGCAGCAACATGGATGGACCTAGAGGGTATAATACTAAGTGAAATAAGTCAGAGGAAAACAAATACCATATGATCTCACTCATATGTGGAATTTAAGAAAGAAAACAAAAAAAGAGCTGAATCCAACAATAGGCTCTTAATTATAGAGACCAAACTGATGGTTAGCAGAGGGGAGGTGGGTGGGGGGGATGGGTGAAATAGGTGAAGGGGGATTAAGAGCACACTTATCATGATGAACACTGAGTAATGTATAGAATTGTTGAATCACTATATTGTACACCTGAAACTATTAATATAAAACAAACAAACAGGGGCGCCTGGGTGGCTCAGTCGGTTAAGCGTCTGACTTCAGCTCAGGTCATGATCTCACAGTTCATGGATTTGAGCCCTGCATTGGGTTCTGTGCTGACAGCTCAGAGCCTGGAGTCTGCTTCAGATTGTGTCTCCCTCTCTCTCTGCCCCTCCCCGGCCCACGCCCTGTCTCTGCCTCTCTCCAAAATAAATAAACATTAAAAACAAACAAACAAACAAACAAACAAATAAAAGTAGCCCTGGCTTGTGTTCATTTTAGAGCAACTGCTAAAGTAATTGCTGGTAATTAGTACATAAAAACATAAAACAACAACAACAACAAACTCCCTATACCAGTAGCCCTAGTCGGTCATTGAGTTTTTAGGGCCAAATTCAGCACTCAGTTAAATGCAATTTTGATTGATTTTGGATTCTGAGGATGCATTTTGAGATTGGAAAGAAAATAGTCCAATCGTCACACGTTGGGGTTTAGTGGAAAGGGCAAGCATTCTTATGAATAAATCCAGTTTTCCCTCTCTGTTCCAAGTTGTTAAACCCATGAAAAAAAGTTGTGTGCTGTAAGAGGGATGAATGATGATCCAAAGCAGTTTTTTTTGCAAGAACAAATTTCATGGATTTTCATGACCAAATATTAGGGAAGAGAACCTCTTCCTTCTTAATTTCCACCATTGGGGAATATCATTGGTGGAGTCTTTTTCTTTCTTTCTTTCTTTTTTTTTTTTTTATAAACCACATTTACCACTGCTTGTGTTAATTTTCATGTTCTTGTACCCTGAACACATTTAGACTCTTAGTGTTGTACGTGCTGCAAGTTTCACTGCTGTCAAAACATGTTTTTTTAAAATAACCCATGGGCTTTAACCAGCACACTCAAGATCAATTAGATTTTTTTTTTTTTTTAGGTAAAATCTACCTTAATATTTAGATCAGCAAGAAGACGTGGTTATGATTAACTTTTGCCCTTATGTGGTAAGATAGGACTGAGGCATACTAGTGCTTTCCAAAATGTTTCTTTTATTTATTTTTGAGGTTTTTAAAATTTTATTTGAGAGATTGTGAGACAGCGCAAGCGAGGGAGGGGCAGAGAGAGGGAAAGAGAGAAAATCCCAAGTAGGCTCTGCACTGTCAGCACAAAGCAGGGCTAGAACTCATGAACCATGAGATCATGACCTAAGGTGAAATCAAGAGTCAGGTGCTTAACTGACCGAGCTGCCTAGGCACTCCTAAAATGTTTCTTTTAATTACGTTTTTAAAAGAGGGGTTAAAACAGTGAAAAGATGCTGACTCCCAGTGGTGGACTTCATGGCTTCCTCTATTCCATTGTACTTTCTACTGCATCTTGAGGCCTTGGTTTCTTCGAAAGGAAACATTTTGAAAACAAAGGCCCTGTGCTTGGGACTCTTCCCTCTCACCTCTTACCCAGCTACTAATTCTACTTGACACCTTAGCTTAAATGTCTCTTCCACAGGGAAATTTTTTCTGACCCACAAGACTTGGTTAGTTATTTTGTAAGCCCCCTCAGTACCTTGAACTTCACTTGCAGCCTTCATTGCATCCATTTCAATCACTTTGTTAATGTGTGTCCTTTACCCCACACTGTAAACTCTGCAAGTCAGGGTCTATGCCTCTTTTCAACACTCTACCTAGTTTAGTGTCTGGCTCATAGTAGACACTTGAAAAAGTTTTGTTGACTGATTGGTCAGAGGCTGGAAAAGTCATTTAAGGGCTTATAGGAACAATGCTTTTAACAATAGTTGCATCCATGTACTTGTGTGCGCGTACATGTGCAGGCGCACGCTAATGGCGGTAAGTACTGTTTTCTCTTCTTTCTGTTTTTTTGGGGAGGGAGAGGGGACCACTGCATCAAATTACTGGAGTGGAAAGAACAGTTGACATTCTGTTTTAAAGTGACCATGTATTTGACCCACTTCTTCTCTAGTAATGTCATCACGATTGTATCTCATTGCTGTGGGTTCTTGGAGGCTGACAGGCGGAACAAGTTGCTTCAGCTCACAGTCCTCATCTGTCATACAGAACAGCTTGCAGATTCTTATTATGTGAATGAAATATGGAGAGAGGGATATTTTTCTTCCTGGGCTATCAGGGTAATTGAAAGTAACCATATCAGGGCACAAGGGGAAAATGCAGGAAAATAGACTGCTTTTGTGAAGGGCAACCCATCGGCTCTCACAACTGCAGGTGTCGAGTCTCCTCTCCAAGTGCAGAGGCGAGGGGAGTGTTTCCTGTTATCAAAAGGCCTAGTATTCGACCGGAACATTCTTTCAGTAAGGAAAACGCCTTGGTTCGTGTTTCCACTCCTCAGCCACCCGATGAGAGGCCACCACCATTACCTTTGGAGTACAACCCATGGGACCTAGGGCTCGGGCTTTGTATGTTCTGTAGCTAGGGAAGAAAACTGTTTTAGTATTCCAGATCAATAAACTGTGGTAGAAAATTGGAAATGTGCTATGAAAAATCATTAGCCAGAGAAATTCTACTGTTCCCAAGTTTTGCATCAGAAAACAAATAACCCTTGACCGCTCTTATAGTTTATATTTTACAAGCTTGGCCCTGGTGAAACAGAATGTCAGATGATACTGCATCAATGACACTTTGCCTTCTAAATGGTCAGTTACGGAGCTTTACAGAATAGTTTTAGTTCACAGGAAGCTTTTTACTTACTTAACATTGGTCAGAAGTACTAACGTGGTGATGGAAAGCAAGGTGCAGTTCAGCAATCATTCAAGTCATGGCTTTGTTATATTTTGAGATAGCTTTAAAATCACTTAGTCAAATAAAACTCCAAAGTACTGTAACTGCCAGGTTGCTTTATCTAATTTATGACACAGAGGCAAAAGAATCACCAATAACCCTCCATTTACCATTATTAGATTAGCTATTACTGAAACCACAGAAAGTATATAACCCTTTACTTTGTGTTCACTTGAATTTGGTTATTAAGCTTTGATGGAACTTTCATTTAACCAAATGCCTTTGTTTACGACAGTAAGCATGTTAAGTCTTTTGTGTTCTGAATTTGATATGACCATTTTAGAACATGCCTCCCGCAAAGGCATGTTAAAGTTATAGATTCTGTTCATTTGTGTAATGTCAAACATTTTCAGTTCAATCTAGTTAGGGTTTTGCTTTTCTTCCCAGCTTTAAGAAATGCATCTTTTTCTCCGTAAGGCTTTTCTTTTTCAGGAACATAACCAGGCATTAACAAACATAGCAGCTCCATAAAAATTGATTTTTTAAAATTAAATAAGCATCTGGTGGGCTGAAAATGTTTTATACCTGATATTTAAAAGATATTTTGACTATTGCCAAAAGAATCAATTCTCTCATGCCGTCTCCCTTGCGGATGCCATCATATGCCACTGTGTTGTGTAGAGCTTTGGCTCAGGCTTGGTTTGGTACCTCAACTCTGCCACTTTACCTGCCTTTGACCTTGGACCTCACCTCTTCAGGAGGCCAATTATCTCTAATTACCCTTTCCTCAGTGTGCAATAGAGTTCTGAATAGCACTTTTCTCCTAATGTTATATATGAGGGAATGGATGTAATGTCCTCAAATGTGTGATGATGACTGTAACCTTTGTGTGTACATGTGTGTATGTTTACTAGCTACATGTGGGTTGTCACCTTAACTGAAACCAGTAATAATTCCAAATTGGGTTATAACAGTGAGAATGCAGTTATCTTTTCAAGATTTCATGTTCTGGTATCATGACCATACACATGGAACATCGGCACCATTTTGGATCTATTCAGAGCTACAGTTTGAAGACAAGTCGCCATGAAGGTGGCTGTTTCAATTGCTGAAATTAGAACCCAAGAACCAAATCCGTATTCCAAAGAAGTCTTACTTTTAAATTGGAACTTTATTTCATTTCCTTTGAATTGATTTAAAAGCTAGGATAAAGACTGTTTTAGATAACTGAACTAGAAATATATGGCCTTTCCAATAAGAAAGGCTTCTACTGACATTTTGTTGTTAGTTTTCTACTGGCTCTTTCCCATATCTGTTATGCTTCTGTCTAATTGCCTTGCCCTCCTTTGCATTTTTCATCCTTAACTCTGTCCTTTACATCCACATTTTTGGGGTAGTGAAGACAGGTTTGGGGAACTCTACACCATCTCACCCAGGGTCCTGTGACCCGTAACCCACAGAGGAGTGTTAAGAGGTCAGGCTGGGAGATCTGGTCTCTGATGTTGGTTTCCAGCGAATTTACATGGTTCTTAGGGAATTGAAATTTTTTCCCCCTCATCTCTACCATCTCCTTCCTGTTGGCTTGACTAATGAGTCACAGAAAAATGAAAACTTCTTTAGCTGTGAAAGTTCCAGCAAGGAAAAAAAAATGTTAGGCCTTTGGCATTGGTATAATGTAAAATAAGATAGCATTTAAAGATAGTCTCTGCTTCAGCATCGTATTGACAATGCCCCTCACTTGAGTCAGGGATTGGGGACTTACTGAGATACACCATCTGGCAAAACACGGAAGGCCAGTCTTGTGCCAACTGAGAAAGCTGCATCAGTTCCAACTCTTGTGTACTTTGCACATTATTGGACGCCTTGCAAAACGTTTATCACTTTTTAATTAGGAAGGACTAAGGGATTTTCGTGCCCCAAAGAAAATGTCAGCAGCCCGAAGATAGGAAAATTATCCAGTGGATCATAAGGAGCAGGAGGTATTTAACGCTGAGCCTGCACAGGAAACAGGGACAGTTGCCTGCTAGGATCTTTGTTGTGGGCCGTGTGTTCTTGGTCTGTCTGCGTGGGACCGGGGATCTGGTATTTCTGTTTCTCTGACAGTTCCCCAGCTTGTTTCTCCTGCAGTGTGGCCAGGCCTTGAGAACCCATGCCAGGAGATCAACTCCGTCCTGCTCCTTGGCCTATCATGTAAACCATGGCCTGTCATGTTCATTAAAATGAAAATTTGTCGAATGGAATTTGCCCGACTGGCAGAATAGTTTAAATGTCAGATGTTGTTAGGCCTGGATATAAATATTATGTTTTTATTGTTAATTAATTGCAGCGCCTCAGTACCAGTGATCCAGAATCCAATTTAGTCTGCAGTAGGCCTGTGGATAAGGGCCAGAGATAATGAATGCAGAGGGAAAAAATGTATTCAGAGTTTCCATTGTATCTGTCAATGTCCTCTTAGAAAAATAGCAAATTTTGGTGTCTCACTTTAATTCAAGAGGTGCAAAACAGAAGGGAATTAAGACTCATTGTCTTTTGAAACCTCTCAAACGTTACTTACTGTTGCATCTATTTCACCGCTAGCCCCGAATCTGTTCCAGCATCAAAATCCCCAAATTTGTTGCTCTGTCTCCTTTCTGTGATTTCCCCCACATTGCTTCCACCCCTGGGTCCTTGGTATGTTCAGAGCTCATTTCGGAGTAGTAGAGCTGAGGTATGTAGTCCCGAAATCCTCCTCATTTCTCTTTGTTCGTTTTCCTCTCTCCATTCGCCATCAATCCTTCACTTTCTTTTTTTTCTTCATTTTGTCCTTTATTTTGGTCCCCAGACTCAGCAGCCTATCTGTAAGTCTGCCACTGTTTGTTAAGATCATTTTGCTTCCAAATTGAGCTAGGGTCTGAATATCACTCAGGGTAACACTGCATAACAGTTTGCATTAGAAAGGGGAGCAGAAATCTTGCCGCTGGGGCCCAGACCTCAAAACTGACTGTTGTTGCAAAGCCCTGAGCCAGCAGGCATTTGCGACTGTCCTTCTCAACCAATATTTTATGGAATACTTGCTGTGAACATGGCATCTTACTCTGCCACCTTCCTGTTTTCCAAAGGCAAGTGGGTGTGCCAGGCAGAGGAAGACTAATTAAGACTTTGGAAGGCAGGACTAATGCGATCCAGTGGTCAGGGACCCTCATTTAATTCCTGGCATCCCGGTCCATGCCAACCTCGTTCTGCCCCTGTGATTAAGCCAGCCGAGAATCAGGGAAGGGAAAATGAACTTTGGTGTGCTCTGAGTTTCCCTGTCCAGCAGTGTCTGTCAGATTAAAAATGAGAGGGAAGGAGGCCAGAGAATCTTCCAGATGGAGAGTTCAGAGGAGGGCACAACCAGACTCCCTCTCCACAGTGACGTAGCTGGGCTATCGGAGCATCAGGCCACGAGCCAGGAGGAGCACAGGCTGCTGACTGACCCTGTAGTGGAATGGGGGTGGGGGGTGGGGGGGGGGAGCTGGTGGGCCAGTCACCGTTGGCTTGGAGTGGGAACATATTCCAACCAGGCACACACAGGCCATGTGGTGGAGGCAGAGCGTTTACCCCAAGAGCCAGGTGGGCCTGGTTAGAGGATGGGCCCTTCATCCTGGACTCTTTTTAAGTGTGTTCCCCCAGGCGTATGGGTACTGCAGAAACCAAAATGGGGAGTTGGTGTTCTCCAACCTCTGTGTTTCTTCCTTTAGAATGAATCAGCCATGTAAGAAAGGTGACCTTAGATAGGCTGGAAGCAGCAGGAACAGCAGTGGCCATACATCCTTGGACAGACTTGCATGTGGACAGCAGTTCCAGACAGCAGGGGTTTGGTGAGGACACAGTGCACTAACAGTCACTCTCCACACCTTTTGGTAGCTCAATTTTGTAACTGGCTTCAGCATTCATTAAAAAGTATCCAGTGTGGATGCTCCAGGAACAGGATTTTGCTCAAATGAGAACGGGTTTTTAGATGAAGGCTCTCTGAGGTCTGTGTAATGATGGAATGATAACAAATGAGGTTAAACACTGAATATCTGGTTTGACCTTCCTTAAAAATTGATTATTTTTACATTGCTTTTGGGCAACCCCAGTTTCTCTCTGAGATGACCCTGTTTTTCTCAAAATCAGGTTATATTCGAGTTTGGGGAGGGTTTGTACTATTGGGATCAGAGCTGTTTGACTTGAAATGTCATCCCATTTTGAGGAAACATAGTGGGGCCACGTTAGGGCATCCCTGTGCAAATGTCACATTGTCAGAGTGTCTCCCCCTGGGATTAGAGTGGCCATGGTACTTCCCAGTCCTGTCTGGCTGGTCAGACAATGCCACTGCCTTCCCATAGCCAGGGCACTAACCTGGCCAGGGTCATGCTCCCCGAGATTTCATGCAATTTGATTCGTCACTAGCTCTCTGAATTTTAACATGCTAATTATTGGCTGATTGGTATGCAGCTCCTTGGACGTCACCTAATGATTTTCCAGAGCTCATATTCTTGGCAAATTTGCTTTTCCGATGTCTGGCAAATATGACAGCATTGAACAGGTGTGGCGATGGTGTGGGGTGTGTGTGTGTGTGTGTGTGTGTGTGTGTGTGTGGCCACAGAAGTGTAGGCTTCTGTATAGAGAGATCTTCTCATCTTACGAAAGCCCTAGGGTACAAATTAAGAAAAGGAAAAAAAAAAAGGAACAAAAATAAACAAAATTAACCCTAACTTAAGAATTTTCAATTTTAGGGACCCCTGGCTGGCTCAGTTGGTGAAGTGTGTGGTTCTCAATCTTGGCGTATGAGTTCAAGCCCCATGTTGGGTGTAGAGATTACTTAGAAAATAAAAAAATCTTGGGATGCCTGAGTGGCTTAGTGTCTGACTCCTGCTTTTGGCTCAGGTCATGATCTAACAGTCTCGAGCCCTGCGTGAAGCTCTGTGCTGAGCATGGAGTCTGCCTGAGATTGTCTCCCTCCCTCTCCCTCCACCCCTCCCCCACTTGCACTCGCATGCTCTCTTTCAAAAACAGATCTTTAATAAAAAAGAATTTTCAATTTTAATAGTAAAGCAAACTTACAATATTCCTTTATTTAGCGAATTTTATTGAGTGTGTGTATGTGCCAGATACTGTTGTAGAGGATGTAGATTCAGTGCAGAACAAGATAGATGTTGTCTGTATCTTTGTTGAACTTAAGGTCTAGTGGAAAGACTTCCATATGTATTTTGACAGTATTGCTCAGCTTTCTAGGTGAATAACAAAACTAAGAATTATTCTAACCACCCCTCTGAACTCTAAATATATCAGTTTCACAGATTCTGAATTAGAAATTCTAATAGAAATACATACATACAAACTGAAATAAAACTTCTAGGAATATACCTGAGAAATGTCAAGTTTCTAGTGTCCTTGCTGCTGTTTCATGTGAGTATTTAAATCAGTATGCAGATTTACAAATAATTCCATGTGTTTAAAATATCCATTCATCATCAGGTCGTTTAACCAGAGCTATGTTTTCCAGCTGCCTGATTTTCACCAATACGTAGAAAAAGGTTTAAGAATCTTCTCTGAGTTGAAAATTGGCTATCATTTGAAAGGATGTTGCAATAATTTGTCGGCAGTAACAGCTCACTGAACGTAGCCTAAGAAGGAAAACAAGGGCCGATTTTATTCAGTGTCTTCATTCTTGTGTCTGGTCTTCATTCCCGACTGAAAAGACTTCTTTCCCAGATTTGTAGGTAATTGTTAAAGACTTAAAGGTCAATAACCAATCCCTTCCTGTGGCAGTCAGGTTAGGCGAGGGCTACAGAATGCAAACAATGGGGGGAAATCCCTCAGTTCCTGGCCATGTTAAGGTGCAGTTGAATGGTTCCCAGACCTAGGTTTCAATTGGGAGACAATGAATCGCAAAGAAGGTTTCTCTATTTGAGAACAATGCTTGTTTAAATGCTGACTGGTTTTTCAGGGGGCTGGGGGCTGGGTCATGGAGTGAGGGGCTTGGGGTTGGTGAAGACTTTCTAGGTGGCTGTCCTCTGAAAAACCACCAAGATAGATCAGTGTATTAACTGGCCCGTACTACTCTGCTTCCGTTTTTATGTCTTTTAGGAGCAGCTGAAGCCCAAACCTATCTGGATTGATCGAAAGCTAGTCTGTCTTGCAAGAGGTCATATGAGGGTCATATGAGGTCAGACAGAGTCTGTCTGCTCTAGAACAAAATGGGGATGAGCTAGGCCTGAGGGGAGTAGGAAGTGGTGTACCGCGTTGTAGCTGCAGGTAAACATGTCTTCATGGCCTATAGAAGTTTAGGTCCTTGGATTTTTGGGTCAAGGCAAATGTGGGAAGGAGAGGACTACTTTGGGTGGGCATTCCTGACTTTTGTCCAGAGATGTGTACTTTGGGCATTGAAACCAGAGTTTCCTGATCCTGACCTGCTCCTGCTTTGGATACGTAGACCTATGTGGAAAATGCTTGGGTGCCAGAGGTGTACACGAAGACTGTAGAATCCACGTGTACTTGTCTACTCCACAAGTGTTTACCGAAGGAGGATTTGGTGCAGGTATAGAATCTGGGGCTCACAATGCACGGGCAGGTGAGGTTGCTTTGAACAATAAAGGTCCTGGGTCTTGAAGAGTTTAGATGCAAATCAAGGTGATAAAACATACACGCAGGAGAAAGTAATAAGTTGAGGCAATCCCATGCATGCTTGTCACAAGGCATTACATGACCAGGATGAGCCCAAAGTTCTTTTGGAAGACCAGTCTCACCACTTATCCCTTTTGACGTTCTGGGAACCTGTAGCACTGGTTACCCTCTCTTGCTCTTCTGCTTTTAGCCTCTTAGTCTCAACTGGATCTTCTCATCACCCTGACACTCAGGTTTTTCCCCGTTTATAAACTATACAAAGAAACTCTCATTGTCCTTTATCTACTTCCTGTTGGTATTTTCTCTCCTCTCCTTCACACCCAAACATGTCTACAATTTGTCCTTATTTGTCTTCATTTTAATTTCCACTTATTTCGTAACTAACTCCCAACTGAATTCGTCTCAACTAGTCTAAGTTTTCACTGGGCTCCTCAGTGACCTTCACGCTGGGCATTTTTAGTATTTTTATCACTTGACCTTTCTGTGACACTTAATGGTTTCTGTTTTACTTCTCTGGCAACTATTCTCTCTCCTATATGGGCAGCATCCTCCTCAACACAGGTGTTAAATGTTGAAAGTCCTCAAGGATCAGATCTTCCCTTCCTACTTGGTACCGTCTCCCTGGACAGCCACATCCATACTCACATCACATTACTTCCTACGCCTGGATAACTCACCATTCCCAAACCTCCTCTCTGAGTCACAGAGACAAGTATCCAACTCCCTACCTGGACGTTTCTTTTAGATAGTTCTCAGGCACCTCAAATTCAATATATCCACAACCAAAGTGGTGATTTGGGCTTCAGATGAGAACCCTTGTGCAGTGGGATTCGTTCAGTGGTCTCATCCAACCCCAGCTCTGCAAGGGAAACTGTCCTGAAGATTATAATATTCAAACACAGGTTTTTAAAATATGATTTCATAATTGACATCTAACTTTAATGTACCGTGATCAGAGAACTTTGATTGGTATCTGTTTTTTGATGTTTGCGAAGACTACCTTTGGGACCTAACATGTGGTCAGTGTGGCTTATGCTCTACGTGTACTTGCAAAGAATGCTGTGGCAGGTTACATTTTCCACAGGTGGTCACACCAACACATCTATCCAGTCCCGTGTGCTCTTCTCGCTGAGCACTGACCAATATTCCTCCTGCCAAGAGTTGGAGCCTTTCTTCTCTCTCCTTGAGTTTCCATGGGGGTTTGTGAGTGCCCTGTCACAAATGGTGTTAAATGTAAATGGTGTTCAAGTGACTTCCAAGCCTAGGCCATAAAGAATACAGCTTCTGCCTGACTCCCTCTCTGGGAACTCTTGCCCTTGGAACCCAGCCACCATGTTGGGGGACTCAAGGCACATGGAGAGGCCACATGTAGGTATTTCAGCTGACAGCCCCAGTGAAGGTCTCAGCTTTCTTTTGGTTCCTGTTATAGTTTTCTATACTTTTCCTTTCAGACTCTCTTTATGTTTTAGATGTGTTTCTTGTAAACATCATATAGCAAAGTTTAAAAATATCCATTTAAAAAATTTATTTTAACAGATGTACTTGGTCCATTTACTCTGATTAGTGACATATTTGAACTTATTTTAAATATTTCCTTTTGTATTTTCTATGCATTGTGCTTTCCTTTGCTTCTTGCTTGCTTCCATTCCAGTCTTCTGTAGAGAATTGGCTGAGTTTTCTGTTCACTATATTGTTCCCTTAGTTGGTTTGGACATTTCTATTCTTTTGATTACTCGTACATGTTTTAAAATTGTGAAATAGAGCATACATACAAAATAATTTTTGGAAGTGCATATTTACAGTTGTTTATAGTTATTGTACTATATTATAATTATTATGGAAAATAATAAACTGAACATAGAGATACCTCTCTCCTGGCCAAGAAATAGAGCATTACCATATTCCAGAATCTTCCCCAATGCTTCTTATTATATCTCCTCCCTTGCCCTCAAGCTAAATGTAGCCTGAATTCTGTGTAAATCACTCTTTTGCTTTTCTTTATGGTTTTTGGCACTTTTGTTATATTCTAAAACAAGATAGTATGTATTTTTGTCATTTTGAACATGTTGTATATATGGAATAATATATTTAGTCTTCTATGACTTGCTTCTTTGTTTTATATCATATTTTTGAGAGACATAGATGTTGATGTGTGTAACTATTTCACTGATTTTTCCAAGCTGTATAATACCCTATTGTAAGACTGTAAAAATGTATGTATTCATTGTACTGTTGATAGATGTTTGGGTTGTTTTCAGGAGTTCTTGGCATTCTAGCAATGATGCTCTAAACATTCTTGTATGCATCTCTGTGAGCATCTATGCAAGGGTGTCTTTGGTTATATACATAGAGCAAGAAATGCTGGTTATCCTTAACAAGTTGGTCGGTAACTTTAATGCATATCTTTAACAATTTATCAGTATCTGTTTCTTCCTTCTAAGCAATTCATTCCCCTCACTTATTCCGTATAATTATAGCCAACCATTCATTTCTCGTTATTTGCAAACCCTAAAAATTATTGTTGTTGGTTTTTTACAACCAAGGCTTAGTAATTATTATTCAATACCCATTATTTATTATTAAATTAACTAGATTAACCATCATGCTTGCTAATTTCTTTGTTTACCATCACTTTTTGATACTCATTCCTTCCATCTGGGTTCAATTCCTTTTTATTCAATTATGTCTTTTAGTATTTCTTTCAGCAAAAGTCCACTACTGTAAACAGAAAACAGTCTGTTTCCCCCCTGAAAAATGTCCTTATTTCTTTGTCATTCTTGCATGATAATTGGTTTAGCATGGCTATAGAATTTTTGTTGAACTTTTTTCCCCCTTAGTACTTTGAACATGTTATTCCGTTGCTGCCTTGCTTTTATTTTTGCTGATGACAAGTTGTTTTGCAAGGAGTCTATTTTTTCTCTCTGATTGACTTTAAGACTTTCTATCTCTGGTGTTTTGTGGTTTCTTTCTGATGTATCTACCTGTGGATTTGCTTTTATTTATCTTGCTGAGGTCTTGGGGTGCTTTTTTTTCAAGAGAATTCATGTCTCATTCTCGAAAATTTACATTCATTTTCTTTTCATATTTGTCTTCTCCCTTTCTTTTGAACTTGACTATTTGGATATATATGTATTTAAATTATCATCATATTTTGTTGTGTTTAAAATGGAAAGGCAGTTGTCAGACCACAAATCTCTTATATTTTGCAAAATGCAATATTATACTATTTTATCTAGTCTTCTCCAAATTATGTTTCCCCCAAATCTATTGCAATCCATGTAATACAGGGGGAAGGGGAAATTTCTGATGTTGTCTCATAGAGGGTCTTTATCTCCTGCATTAATATTCCAAGATTTACATCACAGCCCAAGTTTAGTTATGTTCTTTAGTGGTCATGCATCAGTGGTATTAGGTTCTTTGGTAAGAGCTAATAATGCAGGTACTTAGGACACTGAAGGAAAAGAGAAAGAACCATGGGAAAACCATGAATTACTTGGCCATTGCCAACTATTACACCTGTAGGGGATGTTGGGACCTAGCTGAGAATGACAGAAAGAGGCAATATTTCCATTATTTTTGACCACATGGAGTCATCATATGAGTAATGATGTACTGATACAGAATCAGCCCCTTGAAATGTTATTACTACAGTAGATCCCTGCTTATTGACTGAGGGTGCATTCTGACACCCCCAGTGGATGTCTGAGACTGTGGATACCAAACCCTGTATATACTATGTTTTTTTGGTATATAAGTTAGGCATAGTAAGAGATGAGCAACAGTTCTGATCTCCCTCAGAATATCTCATTGTGCTGTACTCACCCTTCCTGTGATGACGTGAGATGATAAGAGGCTGGCGAGATGCAGTGAAGTGAGGTGAATGACGTAGGCACCATGAGTGGCCTTAGGCTACTTTGACCTTCTGATAATTTGTCAGTAGCAGGATCATCTACTTCCAGACCACTGTTGACTGGTGGTAACTGAAAACACAGAAAGTGAAACCTCCAATAAGGGTGGACTGCCATATTGTTTAACAACTAGAACGTGGGCGCCTAGGTGGCTCAGTTGGTTAAATGTCTGACTTTGGCCCAGGTCATGATCTTGTGGTTCCCAAGTTCGAGCCCCACATTGGGTTCTCTGCTGTTAGCACCGAGCCTGCTTCAGATTCTCTGTTCCCCTCTTTCTGTGTCCCTTCCTTGCTTGTGCTGTCTCTCTCTCAAGAATAAAATAAACATTTAAGAAAAAAAAAAACAAAACCATAATGTACCACACCTCTTGTCATGTGGACCCGTGTGTGCTCAGTATGTGGCATGGTTTAGTCACAGGAAGTTTAATTTAACAAGTCAGATTTTTATTTGAAATGTCAAGCGGGGTTTCCTCCGTTTGGGGGGCTTTTCTCTACCATGAGAAAGGGGACTGCGCCTGTCAGCTTGCATATGTGTACTCATGGGAACAAGTGGCGAGGTCTAGATTGAAAAGGCCGTGCACCTTGTGTATATGGAACAGGCTTCCCCACATAAAACTTGGCAGAGAAATGGAAGTCGAGTGTGCAAGAAAGATGACAATGAAAGAAGTAAGCAAATAAAATGCCTGGTCAGACTGTGTGTGCTGCATAACGTTTGATTCCATTTTCATCTCTGCACTTTATAAACCATTCCCATTCTGTTGAGGAGTTCACAACCCAAAACACTGTAGGTCTGGCCGGTTTTTGTGATTCAATTCTGGGTAGATGTGTGCACTTGATGAGGGTGTCTTTTATCGGCCTCTTCGTGAGGGAGGTACAAGGCATGGGTTTTATCAGTGGCTTCTTCGGCCAGCACCACATACCATGGCATATGGAGATTCTACTTGGAGACTCGAAGAGAAAATGTTTGGTGTTTCACTCGCAGATAACTCACTACTTTCGTTTTTATCTCTTTGTAGCTTTGAAGCTCAGCAAAGGAGGAAAATCCATTGAGAACAGTCTGTAAAGGTAAGTGTATTTATTACATGGCCTTGACAAACATTGCCTTTACAACATTGATTTTTCTTTTATTCAGAGATTTAAACACTTGGATTAAAGATATAGCTGACAGGACAACTTCCTTAACCACCTGCTTGTCCTCCCTCTTAGGCAAAAGTGCTGAGCAATAGTTAGCAGAGAGCAGGAGGAAATAAAATGATGTGCTGAGGGTAGCCAAATGCAATTGTATGCTTGCTGACTTTTGCTTTCTTCTTAGCAGTTAAGACATTCCACTGGAGCTAAGTTTACTAAGATTAATGCTAGATGGAAAAAGAATGCACTCGTACTGCTTCTAGTCGATGGTTAAATAAAACCAGCTGGCCAAATAAAGCATTTAAACTAAAATGCAGAGTGGCATTTGAATTGGGCTGGATGAAATTTATCACGCAAGTCAGTTGTGCAGTTGCGTGGAGGACCTAGTTTTGTAGGAAGGAGAAAGCCAGCCAGTTTGGTGTAGCTAATTTCATCCTGCCCAGTCTCTGTGGACCCTAAGTGAGTTACCGGAAATGAACTTCCAAGTGGGAAGCAATGGGAAAAGTACCTAGCACCTTTCTGTGACACATTAAAATCGAGTTGGTTTTTTACATGGAAAAATGTAATTGTTTCCTCTTTGCTAGGTATATTTATACGCATACCACTACATGGCATTGTTCTTTGATTCATTGTTTAATTTCTGTTCTGCATGAAGTATTTTAATTTAAAGAATTCATTCTGGGGAATTATAGGGCTGCAGTTTCATCAAGAGTCTTTGGTGGCCAGGGTGAAATATGCCATAATTTTCCATTTGTTTTCATCATCAATTATGTTTTTGACAATTTTAGGTTTTTTTCCTGTCGTTTTTATTACAGCAATCATGACCGTGACCACTTTAGTTAAAGTTGAAAAGCCATTTTGATTTACCTTATATTTTAAGTTATTCCCAACTTTATGACAGATCTACTTCTGGGTCTGAGTTTTTAATATTTATATTGAGGGTGAAGAACAATTTTACAGGCAAATTGGAGAAAACTTCTCTTGAATGATCAAAACAAGCTATAAAAACACGGTTTTGAGGATTTGCTTTGGGATGACTAAACTCCAGCCCATGAAAGCTGGTTGGCCTGGACTTCTTCTGTAATGGCTTTCAGCCATATAACTCCGCCTATCTCTGGACAGTTGCACCACATCTTGATAGCTTCTTAGAAATAAATTCTCATCAATTTTTGGAATTGGTGATATTGTAGCAATCTTGAGAACCTTGCGATCTTTAGGTACAGTTATGGGGCTCACATTTCTCTTGGAGAGGGTTTTCACCCAGCACAGTCCATTTCCTCTGCTCTCAGCAAAAATCTGTTGTTAAATTGGTATTCTGGAGTCAGACATGGATTCAGTCCCGGTTTGGCCTTTATTAGCTATTGGACCATGGATGCGTCATTTACCCGCTCTGTGTCTCAGTTTCCTAGTTTGTGAAAAGGAGGTTATAATACTGTTTTCCTCATAGGATGTTGCAGAGGGTAGATGGATTACTCTGTCCTGGCCCATGACAACTACTCAGTACATGTTAGTTGCAGCTGCTCTTCCTAATATTCCCATCATCGTCATTGTCATCAAATCAGCACCCTTCTGAATGTATTCATCAGACATTTTGACAAGTCTGTGCTTTTTGGATGCTTCAGGATGTTTCTGAAGAGCATGTCGTGCCTAGAGAAGGACCAATTCTGCCTTCTCTTTTCACACGAAAAGAGAGCTTTCAGGTTGTGTGAGACGTGAGACCTCTGGAAGTAAAATGTTGTCAGGTTGAAGGTTTGTAGGCGTCAGGGTAAACACTTTCTTTGGCTGTGTGTAGACAATTACTAATTAATGTCATCTTAAGAAATTAGCGATCTAACTGCTAGCTAGTTAGATTCTTAAGGAATTTTTGAAGGGAGTCTTGGTAAGTATAGAGGGACTTCTCTGTCCTTCTGCTTTCTTTCCCAGTATTTATGTGTTTCCCCTTCCTGACAGCACCTTTATTTCCTCTTAAGGTGATTTGATTAATGGAATTGTAACCAGGAGTCTACACTCAGCCTAGGGCTGGGGGCGTGATCACCAGCTTGGTTAGGTGGGTGCTCGTGTACAAGTTGAATCTTGAGCTGTGGCATTCTTCTCCTTTTTCCAAGTTGGCATTCTGCTCTGAAAATATCTACTCCACTCTGGGGCCACCTTAGCTCTTCCCGTTCCCCAGTCTCCATGTCTGTCTTGGTGACTGAT
This sequence comes from Prionailurus viverrinus, assembly GCF_022837055.1. Lineage (NCBI taxonomy): Eukaryota > Metazoa > Chordata > Mammalia > Carnivora > Felidae > Prionailurus > Prionailurus viverrinus. The sequence continues at coordinate 28,173,547 of NC_062562.1, read as the reverse complement.
GGTTGCTAAGCCTTAGTTTCCAGTCTGCCTTGGATTTGCTGAGTCCCTAGTTTCCTTCCAATAATCCTCAAATTAGCCAACTGGCTTCTACTGCTTTGCAACTACAGAAGCCTAAACTGGTAGAGTAGCTTACACATCAGGGAGCTAGATTTGGAATAAATGGAGGATGTCTGGAGGTTTACAATTAAAATACCATTCATTACTTTCTTCCCTCATGGGCAAGTAACTGAACATTTTGCAGTAGGTCACAAAAGATGCAGAGTTCTCAATTAGTATTTCAAAAATGGGCTATTTTGCTGGACTTCCCACTACTCCTTTGTTTGGCACAAAGAAGTCACTTGTGGCTGCTTTTCTGAGCTCTCAAAGGATGTGTGTATACGCAGGGGTAGAGGTGGAAAGGGCAAGAGAAGCAGAGAGGTCTTCCCTCCAGTTTCTGGGGCCCTGATCTCTCTGTGGCAGGTGGCTTGTAAAGGGACTGTGATTTCCTTCTGCCTACTCCAGCCTCCCAAAACAAAACTTGTGAGATATTCTTCTGCTTTTCCCTGAGTTTTTATTCCTCTGTTGAACACTTTTCTTGCCCTACTGAACACCTTCTTTTCAATGATGTGTAAAATGTGATTGAAAACTCAATTATTTTCGTCTCTGGCATTGCTTGTGGTTTCTTGACAACAGAATGGGCAAGTGGGCTCCATTTCCCCTGGTGTCTTGTTTGTTGACTGCTTCTCTGTTCTGTGCAGTGCCTAGAACAAAGTTGGTTGATGATTTTTTTTCCCCCCACAGGAACATCAATTGTGCACTCCTCACTGTGAATAAGTAGCTTGACAGCATTGTATGGGTGGAAAGAGCCCTAACTGAATCGTTAAGAACTTGGGCTCTGTTCTTGGTAACTTTATGATTCTGGGCAAAATACCTAACTTTTCTTAAGGTCTTAACCTCACCTGTAAAATCAGGGTAAGCCTTGCCCTGTCTACCGCATAGAGCTGTTTTGAGGGATGACATAAAGGCAACGTGTGTGAAAGTGCTTAGCCAGCTATCAAATGCTGCGTGACATCAGTGTGTTAGGTGATGATGATGATGCCACTTATATTTATTAAACACATTGAAAAATCAAGGGCTTTTTACTTTTTATTTGTTATTATTTTTTTTTTTTAGAAGGCTGAGTAGAAAAGGGACTTAAATTTAAAACCAAAGATAAAACCAGGGGCACTTGGGTGGCTCAGTTCGTTGAGCACCTGACTTTGGCTCAGGTCATGATCTCCAGGTGTGTGAGTTTGAGCCCTGAGTCGAGCTCTGTGCCGATGGCTCAGAGCCTGGAGTCTGCTTCGGATTCTGTGTCTCCCTCTCTCTCTCTGCCCCTCCCCTGCTCGTGCTCTGTCTCTCTCTCTATCAAAAATAAATAAACTTCAAGAAAATAAAAAATAAAAACAGAACTCTGCCTACTGCTTGTGCTGGATATTCTCTGTGCCTCCAGCTTCTTGCTCCTCTGAAAGGCTCTGTGCCCCAGGGGGCTAACCTCTGTTGTCAGCATTACCTGGGCTTCCTAGCTCTCCAGCTTTTTCTTGCATTAGCCCATGGAAGGCACTGGGTGAAAATCCAAGAATTCAAGGTTAGAATATCATTCCCTACCTTCCTTGCCACACTTTGGTTGGTAGTGACTATAACCCTCTAAGGAGGGCCACAGTTCCGGCCAAGGGCCCCTCTTCTGTGGCTAAAGCTCCCGCTGCTCTCTGGGAACTGCTCCTTCTCCTTGCCCCTTTAAGTCTGGGGGAGCGACAGTTTTGTTTTTGCTACCTGCACGGTACTAGACTGTCCCTTCTGGCTTCCCTTACCCTTTCCCACACCCTTTATTCCATTCACCTCAAACACCCCAGGTGAAGCTGCTGCCTCTTTCCTGATGTGACCTTGATGGCACAGAGGAACTTCTTTCTTTATATTTACAGGTCTTTCTGCCATCCTCAGTTCAATTCAGCAAATGCCTTTTTAGAACTTCCAGTGCGCCAGGGACATAGTAGGTGGTGACGGCACACTTTTAAGAACTGGATATTTTGGTGGTGCATTTGGAGGGATTATATCCATCAGTTTCTAAAAAGCAGGTTTGGGTCGACTGAAAAACCTTATGTTAACCCTAGTATGTGAAGACATATAATATTATACACATTATGAATTATCTTTTAAAATTCATTTTTATTTTTGTCAAAGCGACTTATGTACATGGTTTGAATAAAACAGCACTAAAAAGCAAATATCGAAAAATGCAACACCTACCTCCTCCTGCGTTTCTCCCACCCTTCCAACTCCTACCCCTCAGTGGGCAACTTTCAGCTCTGGTACTTCCGGTGTTTATCTCTGTTTCCAAATAATGTGCTTATACTGTGTTTTCCTGCTGTATCAGTGTGAGCAATAGCTCTTTGACACTCCCCACCCTCACTGCTTCTGGTCCCCATAGCCTCTTAACATAATTCTTTCACAATTTTTGTTTAAATCAGTATGTAATACTTATCACATTGGTCTGGTTAGCACTGTTTTCTTTAACATGTGACTTTTGGTCTTCCTTGGAATTAAGATAAGCTTTCAAAATTTGCTTACTTTCCTAGGCATCTTCCTTATGAGGTGTGGCTAGTAACGGCATTTCCATTTTATAGTTGCATAAATTGAGGCTTAAGGTTGAAGTATTTTGCTCAGACAGCTCATAAGTGTCAGAATTGGGATTAGACTACAGCCAGTCTGTCTACAAAGGCTGCATTCTTTTTTTTTTTTTTTTTTTTGTAATGCTTTTATTTATTTTTGAGAGAGAGAGAGAGAGAGAGAGAGAGAGACAGAGAGAGACAGAGTACAAGCCTGGGAGGGGCAGAGAGAGAGAGGGAGACACAGAATCTGAAGCAGGCTACAGCCTCTGAGCTGTCAGCACAGAGCCCGACGCGGGGCTTGAACCCGTGAACTGTGAGATCATGACCTGAGCCAAAGTCAGGCCCTCACCAACTGAAACACCAGGCGCCCCTACACAGCCTGTATTCTTAATCATGACATGATTTGCAAGCACTGTCACTTCAGTTGTTATCCTAATGGCCATGTTAAAATAAAACAAAATGAAGACTTGAGGTCTCTCTTCAGATTCAAAATCAGTAGATCTGAAATGGGGACCAGGAACCTGTAGTTTAAAAAGCTCCACAGATGATCCCATTGACAAGCAGGGTTTGAGAACTTTTCTTCTTAATGTCCTATCATTACTGTCATCACCATCCTCCCCATCATGACCACCAGCAACATCACCACCACCTCCATCAGCGGCCATGAATGACCGTCTTGTGCTTTCAGTGGCTAAGTAGAAATCCTGCTGTTGGTTAAAGCAGCTGCTTTCTGACCTCCTAGGTGAGATCGTACTGGTAGGTGATTCAGGTAATGATTTATCAGGCCATTTTTAAGTTTGGCCAGTGCTTTTGGAGGAACTATGCCCCATAGAAGTGGACAGGTGTATTTTTTTCACCTCAGTTGGTAGTTACTTTATCTGGATTTAAAAAAAAAAAAAAAAGGCAATGAGAACATTGTCTATTGTCTCTGTACTTAACCCTGACCTTAAACGGACTCATTTTTTTTTTTTCCCTGAGTCCCCTAAAATGACTTCTGGAGGAAATAGAAAGCTCAAGGAAAAGAGAAACTTTGATGTCTTTGTTCTATTTGCTTTCCACCCCCCCCCCCCCCCCCCCCCCCCCAGCTTGTGGCATTTCTTGTTTATCAGGCAGGAGAGAAGCAGTAAAATTTGGCCTGGGGTTTTCTCATCCCTAGGTGTGAAATTATTTCAGAACTATAATAATAATACTTTGCATTTCTATAGTCCTTTTATTTGAAGATCTAAAAGTATTCTGTTGGTGTTAATAGAGCTTCCCAGCACCCTCTGAAGTAGGTAAGTATTATTAGAGAAGATTTCCTCCAAGAACATTTTCACTTCATATCCCATGTGTGACTTGAAAATGCTTTTGTATTATTTGGGAATCTGAACCATTTAAAGTGCCATGCATATAGGGTACTTGGTTTCTTTATATGCAGTCTTCACTAATTCACAGCACATTGAGGTAAATATAGTCCATTTCCCATGAAGGGGTGTGGCATTATTTAGAGAGAATTAAAATAAAAGCATTCTCTTGTTGCCTTTTATTTGAATGCTTTTGAAAATATTCAGTAATGTCCACCAGCTATGGAACTGTCTATCTTACAATTAATTTTCCCTTTCTAAGGTAGCAGGACTTGCAGGAATATACTGAATAACTGGTGGGGATTGTCGGCAATGTGGTGTCCTTTGGGAGCTCATGACATGTCAAGCCAATTAAAAATACAAACCGACTTTGCATTCTGATTTAAAGGTATAATTCTGAAAACTTGTTTTGAATGTTGCATGCCTGAATTTTAATCATGCATACATACATACCTCATTACATTTTCCCCCTCAAAATGTTGGGAAGTTCTATCTTGGTGGTGTTTGGGGTGTCTGCTCACTTAGTGTCATTGATGCAGAAGTGTTACACGTCTGCCATAGCACATGTCGGGGAGCAAGAATGACCCGTTCTATTCAAGGACCTTCTGGCAAGACTAAGAATCAAATTGACATGAGACAGATTAACAAGAGGGAAACAAATTTAATTTTATCCATATGGAGAATCCACATAGACATGGAGATTCCAAAAACAGTCAGGCAAAATGAGGTATATGTATCATTCTGACTTGAGAAGGGCGTGGGGGTCTGGGACTCAAAAGGGAAGGAATATAATTCACAGGAAGATGAAAAAGGGTAAATATGGGGTAAACAAATGTTTGCTGGGCCACTCAGAAACAATGGGACACAGGAAGGACTTTGATGAAACAGGACTGACTTTGTTCCTGTCTACTAGGAAAAGAGCTTGTTGCAAATCCTCTGGGTTTCAATTGCCTTTTAAAAAAAAATGTTTATTTATTTATTTTGAGAGATAGACAGAACAAGAGCTGGGGAGGGGCAGAGAGAGACAGGGAGAGAATCCCAAGCAAGCTCTGCATTGCCAGCTCACAGACCGACTTGGGCCTGATCTCCCGAACTGCGAGATCACGACCTGACCCGAAATCAGGAGCCAGCCAGGCACCCCTCGATTGCTTTTTAACTGAAAACACTCAGACTTGCCCATCTTGGGCCTGCCTTGGCCCCTGCAAACAGAACATTCAAGAAAAGACCTTCTGTTTCTTAGTCCGTGCTGGCTATTCTAGGAGGTTCCTCTTCCAAGCAATGTTGGGTGGCCCTGCTGTGCTCTCCAAAGGAGGTTGGGCTCTTTTGGATTTCATGGACCCAGTATTCATTTTCCCAGCATCTCCTCACCATCCCCACCAAAAGTCCTGTTGCCTCCCTAGAGATCTACCTGGGAACAGAGTGCCAGCCTCTACTACTTCAAGGAACTGGAAAACCTCCAGCTTCTCCCCAGTAGTAGGAAGGTCCAGTCCCACCCAAACAAGGTTAAAGGAAACAACTGTTTTAAACAACATGATCCAAATTTGTTTTTATCATTGTCTTTTTCTGCTAGTGTCTAGCACGTACCCCTCCATGAATTTAGGCTGTTGAAAAAAAAATCCTTAGTGGGGGCCAGATTTGGTTGAGAGATTGCCCTCTAGTACTTTCTGCTTTGGGACAAAGGGACTGGAAGCTCTGTTGAAGTTCTTGAGATCAGAAAGGGAACTATACTGAAAGCATAACGCAGAGTACGAGTTGGTATGCTTAAAATATGCTGCCCCCCCACTGAGACGAGGTGATGCTTCAGCATTTGTGGTGTTCTTTATGACTCTCATGATGGAGAGAGCATCAGATGATCGCATGGTTAATTCTTTTCCTGGCCTTTCAATTATCTACCTCTTTGGGAGAAATTCACTTAAGACCCATCATTTGAAGATTTGGAGGAATTTGGGCAGGACTATGTATCTCTGCACCATTTTCTCCTGAGTCTTTTGCTCCAAGGAGGTCATATAAATTTGTTGCTAATTATATGAAGATAGATTTATCAGTCAAGAGGCTTTTGGCTACAAATAATCAGAAAGTCAACTCAAAATGGTTTAAACAATAAAAGAATTAAGAAAAAAAAAAAAGCTTCCCACCCTCTCCATATCTACCTGCTGAGCCCCATGCATGTCATGATTGATAGGAAGGCATTATAAAACCTGGGCTCTGAATGTCTGGAATCCAGCCTCAATCTACTTTTCCCTGGTGCCAAGCAACTGGGGTCCCACCAGGGTGCCTTTGATGGTTGTCACTGTGCTGTAGGGAGAGGATTTCAGCACTAAGCTGTTGACAGATTGCTAAGCATTGTCACTTCTTTTGTGAATTTCTCTACCAACTTGCATTTGAACCCAAAATAAAAGCCATCGGAATAAGGAAAATGAATTATCTCAAGGAACAAGATATCCCAACAGAGCAACTCCAGGTTCTGTTAATTCAGTGGCTCAACAATGTTATTAAAGTCTTCATTTCTTGCCTTTTTCCTCTGCCATCTTCACCGTTTTGACTTGGTCCTCAGACCAAGGTGCCTTAACGGTTCTAAGATGGCTGCTTCATTCTGGGGAGTCATCTCTACTAATGGTAGCATCCCTTGGCATAAGAAACTATTCTTTGTATCCTGTTTTAAAAACAAGGGACCTTCCTTGGGGCGCCTGGGTGGCGCAGTCGGTTAAGCCTCCGACTTCAGCCAGGTCACGATCTCGCGGTCTGTGAGTTCGAGCCCCGCGTCGGGCTCTGGGCTGATGGCTCAGAGCCTGGAGCCTGCTTCCGATTCTGTGTCTCCCTCTCTCTCTGCCCCTCCCCCGTTCATGCTCTGTCTCTCTCTGTCCCAAAAATAAATAAATGTTGAAAAAAAAAATTAAAAAAAAAACAAAAAAAAACAAGGGACCTTCCCTGTCACCCCTCTAGCAGGCTTCTCCTTAGGTGACATTTGGCTGATTGCAGCCACGTACTCCTTTCTAAATCATACACAGGCACATGGGATGGGATTACCTTGATTGGCTTAGATTGGTGCTTTCCAATCTAAATTTGTTCTTGTCATGGTACACATAGAAAATGATAATGTTTGGTCAGCACATTAAGTAAACAGAAGAGGCTGCTCATATTTGAAATTTTTTTAACGTTTATTTATTATTGAGAGACAGACAGAGACAGAGCATCAGCAGGGGAGGGGCAGAGAGAGGAGGAGACACAGAATTTGAAGCAGGCTCCAGGCTTCGAGCTGTCAGCACGGAGCCGGACACGGGGCTCAAACCCACCAACTGTGAGATCATGACCTGAGCCGAAGTCGGATGCCCAACCGACTGAGCCACCCAGGTGCCCGAGGCTGCTCATATTTGGACGTGGCTTGTGTATGGGTATGTGCATGCGTGTGCCTGTGTTGGGGGTGTGAGTGGGGTCTGTCTGGCTGTCTTGACCCTGTTCTGCCTGGCTGCCTTAGGGGCTAAAGAGATGATATCTGAGCAGCTATAACCCATCCCGTTCTTAAACTAATCAGGATTTACCCCTGAGCTGCGTTAATCCTCCCTTTCTCTGGGCATATGGCTTTGTGGAGGGAGGATACTCCAGTAAAATGTAAGTTTCACTTTTTTTTTTTTTAAAGTTTATTTATTTATTTTGAGAGAGAGAAAGGGAGGGCAAGCATAGAAGGGGCAGAGAGAGGGAGAGAGAATCCCAAGCGGGCTCTGCACTGTCAATGCAGAGCCGGATGTGGGCCTTGAATCCACAAACCGTGAGATCATGATCTGAGCCAAAGACACTTAGCTGACTGAGCCACCCAGGCATCCCTCAGTTTTACTTTTAAGGCAGAAGAGGGGATGGCTGTTGGATAAGCCCTCAGCAGTGTCTGCTGCATAGGTGTTTCTTGTCTTTATATATACCTAATATCCTTCTTTGAGTCAATAGTTCCTTATGGAGAAAGGACCAAGTTTTGCAATTTTAAGTACTCAGTGATTGTTTGTATATTGCATGAATGGGTATGTACTAATGTACTTGACTAACTGATGCTTTCATTACCACTGACCTCCTAGAATGTGCCAGAAATGTGCTGTAGGAGGTGCAAGAAATGTGGGCCCCCTCTGATGATTTTACACCTAGGGAGGGAGACAGGTCATAACTACTAAACAACACATATATAATTAAAAGTTAAGTCCTCTTGCAACAGGAGGCAAAACAGAGCAGACCTCTTCATACTTGCTGGTCTGGGAGGGCTTGAGTTTATGACATTTTAGCTGAGGGCTGCAAGAAGGACCAGAGGGGGAATCCGCCATGCAGGGTGTCATAGCCTTGGCCCTTCTAACTACCACTCAGTTCAGAATCATTTGTTTTTAAGAAACGAACCAAACAAAAACAACCCAAGACGGACCATTTGCTCTAAGACCACCAGCTAGTTCACCGATTTGAGGGCAGGTTGGACTGAGAGCCTTCTGAGACACTGGCCCAGGAAGTGGTTGACCCTCTCGAGCAGGACAGGTACACGGATAAGCCACACTGTCTCTCATTGTCTCCGTCCTGAAGCACAGTGACCGACTCGGGCTGCACGTGCTCTCCCACTGCTTCTCCCTGCACACCGGCTGCTGTGCTGCATGTATCCTGGGCCACCTTGACTGTCCCTGCAGCCCCCTCTGTCCCACTTAAGGGGTGGATAGAGACTGACAGCAATTGCTCCAGTTCCCCTTTCCTGGGGGGCAATGTCTGAATCGCTTGATCTAGGTCAGGTGCCCACACTTGCTGGAGTCCGCTGTGGTCTGGGCACAGGGTCCACCTGGCCGGCTGCCTACTTAATTCTACTTAATCCCTCTCAGTAGGATTGGGAGAGAGTCTCTGACAAGGAGCACTGTAGGCCAGGTGGACGGATTAATGCCCTTGTTAAATGCTGTTTTCCAGGTTCTCCAACCTCAGTAACACTGGGAGGGTCCCAATGATGTAAATAATTTAGCTATTACCTGAGTTACTTAGCCCAGTACTGATGCCTACTGTAGGGCACAGGATACAGCAGGTGCTTAAGAAGTAGTTAGTGATGATAATAGTAGCCAAGTGAACTGTGAGCTATGTGGTAGTTCTTTCTTAATGGTGCAGGTCAATTATATTATTTTAATGGAAATGCTTCTTTGTTTTGCAGACAGAAACACTCTTGCGTAGATGTCAGTCTATCTTTAAGCCACTTTACAATTACTTTATTCGTAGTACAAAAATACTACACTTGCATTTTAGTTTATTTGGGAAATGGATTAGCAAAGAGAAGAAAATAGAAATAGCTCAAGATCCTGCTGCCCAGGGATGACCACCTATGGCCTTTTGGGGTGTGTCTTAACAGTTTTCTATGTAGACATGTTTAAAAGAAATGGGATGCATTTCCACTTAAAAATGATTACGTATTGCTTTTTAAACTTGCACTGTGAACACTAAAAATTCTTCTATCGCACCCTCATTCAGAGCGGCACCGTATTCCGTCGTGTGGATGTAGCACACAGAAGGGGACACACAGATGGGGAAGTCACATCTGTCACTGAGTGGGGTCCTTCGGCTGGCATGGATTGGAATGCTGACCCCGAGGCTGTATGGCAGTGCAGATACCGCAGGGCAATCCTTGACGGTGGTCAGAAATTAAGTTTGCACGATAATGATCACGCTTGTCCCCGGGGCCACCACTTTCCTGAGGATAATTTGCATGAAGCTATTTTTCTGTTTTGCAAGGAGGAAGTCTCAGCTGGAGCATCCCTGTAAGGAAAATAATCAGCATCCCCCTCAGGGTTCCAGGAAGCTTTTTTGCCGCTCAGGTCAGGGTGGCCCCTGCAGACTGCACTTGCAATAAAGCAAATGCAAGCATGCCAAATTGCTTTGCTCCAGCTTAACCCTACTCCAGAATGAATCCATAAATGCTACAAAAGGAAAGCTTATGAACATATGCTATGCAGAACTCAGAAAGCGTCCTGCCTGCTTAATCCTCTTCCTACTTCAGGGGGAAGAAAAAAGTCTGTTTATACTTGAACTGAGAATTGAGGGATCACAAAAATGAAGATTGGATGCCTTGCTAGAAATCACCAGTTGTGTTTTCTCATTTCCCTTAGAACCATGGGTTGATTTTTCAATACAGCTGTGTCAGTGGGGAAATGTGCCGCTCTTTCTAGAGTTCTTAGATTCACTCCCAATTATGTGGCTGTGTCTAAATGCCTTTTGAGGAAATGCAAGTTCACCCTGTTGAAACACAGAGTGTTCATTATGGTGCGTTCTGAGGACCGGAGGCCATCTCTTCATGTCACTGTCTCCCCCCTCCCCCCATGACTCCCCACTTAGATTATTACAGATGGTGAAGGGCGCTTCTCCACTTGGCTTTCTTGGAGCGATTCTTCCATGGAGAGTTGCACGGCATCAAGCTGGATGTGCACTAGCTCAGAGATTCAGGAGCGCGCCCTGGCACCTAGCATGCATGTTCGTCCTTCTGGTTCAAGATGATTCCCCTGTAAAACAGTTCATCTTTTTCTTTGCTGACATATCGGCTTGCAGACACCTACAGACGCTTTCTGATAAGCTTTCGGATCCTGAAGCAACTCAGGTTTTTTGAGCCCTTGCTGTGGGCCTCCCCACACTGTAGCTCTGGAGGACCCAAGTAGGTCTGCTTCAGTCCCCCTACATCTCAGGGAAGTGGATGCTGTGTTTCTGCCTGTGTCTTATCTATTGCATGTCTGTATCTTCCGGCTCTCTTGGGACAGAGGTCTACACGGCCATTCGGTTTGACACCAAAGGCACTATCTGTGTAGAGCCAGTCATAATGGATAACTGTAAACATGACTAGATGCCTGCCCAAAGGGGGCGTTAACCAAAGGTGTGTGAATCTGCTCGGAGGGGCAACAGCTGAGATGTCAGAGTAGTTCACCATCTCCTGGGTAGAGGCATTGGGAGATTATTTTCTGTCTGGAAAATATGACAGGCATCAGATCCTGAACGTTCCCTCCTGTGGCTGCAGGTGTGCATCCTTCTGATTTAGAAATGAGGGACGCTCACTGGGCATTACCAGTGCAGGAGATTCAGAGTGAGAAAGAAGTGAAAAATGTAGGGGGCTTCAAAATGGGAATGAATTGTGGTCATCATCGACCCAGGATGCACTTGGGAGGATGCACTTATGAAGAACCGTTTGTACATGATGCTGTGCCTCTTGATGGCACTGGGACTTGCTAATTTGCTCCATTTTCTTTGTGAACATTAAAAACTCTGATTCTAGTGTTAAATAACAAAAATTCAACTGAGTATATTTTAGAAAATCTGATCGGCTGTATTAACCAATTCATGAATCATGAATCAGGCAGCATCCCAACTAAGCGAGTGGTGGAGGAGAAGTCCAAAGAGCTACAAGAAAAGAAACGTTTTTAAAGGTAGAGAGGGAGTGGAAAAAAGGAAATTATTCGCAAAGAATTCATTGTTTTAGGCAAGATCTCCCTCCTAAGGGGAGTAGAAGGAGTCTCTCAGTAAACTTTCTGGTGCTGGCCACTAAATCCCCAAGTTGACTGGCTAAAGGTTATATTCTCTGGGGGTTGAAACTGCAGTTGGGTTAGGTATTAAGTCTCAGTTTACTGACTTGGGACCTTAGCCTAACTGACACCATTTGGGGCCTGTGGTTTTCTTTTTAACACTGGCAAACCAAGGAACTATCAGGATGGCGAAAGCATGTGGGTGTTACACTGTAACAACACAGAACCATTATGCAATTGACATTTATCATGGTACTGTGTTCTTATTAAAAAATGCAGCCAGTGGGGCGCCTGGGTGGCGCAGTCGGTTAAGCGTCTGACTTCAGCCAGGTCACGATCTCGCGGTCCGTGAGTTCGAGCCCCGCGTCAGGCTCTGGGCTGATGGCTCGGAGCCTGGAGCCTGTTTCCGATTCTGTGTCTCCCTCTCTCTCTGCCCCTCCCCCGTTCATGCTCTGCCTCTCTCTGTCCCAAAAATAAATAAACGTTGAAAAAAAAATTAAAAAAAAAATGCAGCCAGCATCTTTAGCTTATGATCAACTCTAGGCAATATGGCAGTCACTTTTCCTTAATTCTCTCATTTAATCTTTATCACAACTCATGGGACAGATATTTTTCATCAGAATTTAACAGATGAGGGAACCGAAGTTCAGAGAAGTTAAGTAACTTGACCAAGATTGCACAGCTTGTAAGATGGAGTCATTTGAAAAGATAGAATGTGGTAGATCTTTGTACAGCTAGGGCAAGGGAAGGGGAACTTGTCATTTCTCTGATAAGGCATACTGATGGGGTTTTTGCTGTGTCCCTTGATAATTCTGGACAGAGTTGGGATAATTTGGAGGTGTACTTTAGGCAGGCAGGTGCAAAGCTGATTTATTTTCATTCATTCATTCATTCTTTCTTTCATTTATGGTTGATGCATTCAAATTCACTCGTGTTTTGTATAAATTAGGCACCTGTTCTGCTGAGAGCTAGGTGTTAAGAGTAGTGGAAAGATGATCAGAGAACTGAGAATCTGATTGGAGAGAAGGTAGCCAGGGAGAGCTTGAACATACGGCCCATTGGGGCAAATATGGCAAGAAGCAGCAGAATTCAGGAGCTTGCTCCAGGAGTTATTGGGGTGACCTCTGGGTAATGTGTCTCCTCCTACTGGGAACCCCTGTTAGTATTCCAGAAATTTGGTCTCAGCACAGGGATTGACATTTGTTCTGCACTGTCAGTCACAATGAAGAGACCTATTAACAGCATGCGATTTCTTTGTGATGGGTAATTTGTGAGCTCAGACGTGTAAAGGAGACGGTGCATAGAAGTGGAGAAAGGCCTACAACACAGTAGACTTTCTCTATGACACATATACGGGGACAGCCCCAGATGGAAATAATTGTGAAGTAGGCAACAGCCTGCTCTTTCATACCCCGATTTCTCATAGCTTGTGACACACACTCCACACTGCACCTACAGCCCCAAGCACGTGGCCTTTGCACAGGCTTCTTCAGGTTCTCAGTCCCCTTCCTACCTCTGTTTGGTGGTGGGGGTGGGGGGTGGGGTGGGGGGGTGGTGGGTATTGAGAATCCTGATATCACTCATTTTGTACTCTTTACTGTGAAATTAAACCAATAGTTTATTACAGTGTTTCACATGATACAGGAGATGATTTTACATAGTACATGAGTGAACACTTTTTGGATTAGTCACATTAATTTTTTTTAATGTTTATTTATTTTTGAGAGAAAGACAGAGCATGAGCAGGGGAGGGGCAGAGAGAGGGAGAGACACAGAATCTGAAGCAGGCTCCAGGCTGTGGGCTGTTAGCTCAGAGCCCGACGCGGGGCTCGAACCCCTGAACTGCAGGACCATAACCTGAGCCGAAGTCGGATGCTTAACCGACTGAGCCACCCAGGCGCCCCAGTCACATTAATTTTTTTAAAGTTTCTCCATTTGTGGCAAGTGATATTGGCTGTATACGCACCATAGTGAATATGTACAGTGGCAATATGGAATGGTCTTTCCGAAAACTTAGTTTAGCAAAATTGAGTAGATTAAAAGAAAAATATTATATTAATGCTAGAACATGGGCTCACACACAGATAGGAGAATCGGGAAAGGAGAATGTGAGTTCCTGAAGTTTTAGAACAATTTACCTGGGTGTATTTGCGTTTCAGACTTTTATCTTTCGAATGCTGTGTTTTGTCTCACAGGACGAGAATTTGATTGATCCGGGTAGAGGGAGCACCTCTGAGCTCTTGCTTCCTAGGTAGCCACCTACTTCGCCCTGCAGGATTATGATTTACTTGTGTTACAGATGACTGATGTCACACCAGGTTTTTCTTTTAGTTAATGGTTACACTGTAGAGGAAGTGATTCTTCCTTCATGGTGTCCAGTTTGCTGCAACTATGAGGCTTGTGGCCGGGGGGTTTTTCATGGAAAGCTCATGTGAACGTGCACGGTTGCTGGTTAGAATGTGCACAGTAGATGTAGTGTCTAAAGCAGCCAGATGAAGAGTAGCAACCACGTAACCCCACAGTTGCATCACAGAAATGCAATAGAATAAATAGAGTATTCATTTCATGTACCGAAAACAGCATCTGAATCTACTCCTGAGCCATTTTGAACAAGGGGCAGGAAGAATTGTCACAACAAAGAGAGGTGTTTCTCTGAAATAGTAATCAGGCTGGGACAGAGAACAAGTTACTGCAGTATTCAGTGGGCCCGAGGTATCAGAATCCAGGGGCTTGCTAGTATTAGACTACATGACAGGGTTTTTGGTCTTTGAGTGGGTCTGTCTCCAGGCAGAGCCAATAGTGGGAGCCCAGGGGACTAAGAGCAGCCTGTGCTGGTGGAATGAAATTTAACTTGCCGATAACGTGCACATCACAGGCCAGGTGACATCTTGGGCTTCTTTCTACCTTGTGATTGGATGATTTTTTCCCTGCCCCACAATGTATTTCATTGGTTGTGTGCATCTTGGAAGTGCTAAAAGGAACACTTATTCCTGAAGGTCTGTTTTCACATCATTTTCTTTTTTTTTTTTTAATGTTTTATTTTTGAGAGAGAGCGAGAGTGCGCGTGCACACAAGTGGAGGAGAGGGAGAGAGAGAGAGAGAGAGAGAGAGAGAGAGAGAAAGAAAGAGAGAATTGTCAGCAGCAAGCCCAGTGTGGGGCTTGAACTCATCAACCGGGAGATCACGACCTGAGCTGAAGTCCTATGCTCAACCCACTGAGCCACCCAGGTGTGCCAACATCATTTTCTAAATGCATCGGAGAGGCTATTGCTACACAAAGTTATTATTTATGCTTTTTGTAGAGACAGACATTGGTGTTTCTATAGTATGTATCTATTTGCTGGTTAGAGACTCCTACTTGTTACTGAGCAAGAGACAGGATTTACTATTATTGCTATTCTCGGTCATTACTTGGTTGGGTTTTTCATCTAGTTTTGGGGCCCAACTCCTCTTTCTGTTGACAAAGAATAATTAATTACTTTCAGAATTTAGGCTCCTGTGTCACCAATAGATAATTTGTAAATTTAAGAATATCATTTTAACTTCATAATGGTCACTTTTCACGGCGCCTGGTTTGGCTCAGGTTATGGTCTCATGGCTCTTGGGTTCGAGCCCCGCCTCAAGCTCTGTGCTGACAGCTCAGAGCCTGGAGCCTGCTTCAGAATCTGTGTCTCTGTCTGCCCCTCCCTCACTCGTGCTCTGTCTGTCTGTATCTCTCTCTGTGTCAAAAATAAATACACATTAAAAAAAAATAAAAAGTAAATAATAACGGTCACTTTTCTTATATTAGGTATGAGCAAGGGAAAATAATCCAAATTATCGAAAAAATGGCAGAAATAAACTTACTTGAAATGCATATATCTTGCGAAAATATTATATTGAAATATTAAATATATCAAAAATAGTATAAAGAAACTCAGGCCTAAAATGGTAACAATAACTATCCCCAACTTGGCATCAAGATTGGCGAAAGGAATCATTCAGTAATCAGTTCCATTGCCTTCTGTAACTCTGCTATGGACTGGGCATACAGCTGTGACCATCATTGATAATGTCCCTGCCCTATAGTTCCGGTGATCTAGCTTTGAGTAAAAACAGGGCAAATGAAACCATTAATACATTGCATGGTACTTTTTGTGTACAAATCAACTGTTATTTCTTGAAATAGCATGAGTTTTATCCCGACAGGTATATAAACTGAACCCTGGTATTTTAGTCATGGTAGATAAGCAAACCATACGTCAGATCTGTGGTCCCTAAATGCTGGAATCTGATTGGCTAAGAGAAATTGAAGGACTTCCATTTTCTACATATTTCATGTTTATGGAAACAAAGAACAAAGCTGGATTTAACCTACTCTTTAATGTATTGACTGTTAAGAGGCGGAAAATCTATTTAACATGTTATCTTTGACTTCCAGTAAAGTGAAATGAACCTAATCAGTACTGGTGTTTCGAAAAATGTGTCCAGTGTTTACCTCTTAAATGCATTGTTAATGAGCTGTCACGTGAAAGTTCGCTGTAGCTTTGCCTTAAATCTGCTCGCTGAGGCCTCACAGGCCTAAATCCCAGCAAACATTTTCTGGAAATTGTAGGGCACCATAATGATTAACTGTAACCCTCCCTACACTTTCATTACAGGAATTAATATAGTGAATTGCCAAATGAATTGTTTGACGCTGTGAGGGAAAGGAATGCTAAGAGGTTCTCATGAGAGGATCAGCAGCTCTGTAGTTTGCAAAGTCAAAGTTCTGTGTGTTTTCAGACTGCCCACCTTCTTGCCCACAGTATATTTTCGTCTTGGTCTAGCTGGCAAATTGCTGAAGGAAGAGAATGATTGTCATATGTCAACTTTTTACGGAGGTATAACAGTCAGGGTTTGTGTACTTGAGAATCTGCAGTATACACACTGATGAACTTCCACAAAGTTTATGCCCAAGGAACCGGCATCTAGAATTAAATATAGAACATGACACCCTCATGCCATCTACCCTGCTCCCAGCCCAGGCCACCAGGGTCTTGACTCTAACATCACAAATTGGTTTTGCCATGGTTTTGAATTTTATATAAATGGTATAATACAGAACAAGCTCCTTTGTGTGTGGCGTCTTTTGATCAACATGATGTTTGTAAATCTGGAATGATTTTGTTGTGTTTAACTTTAAGAAATAATGTAGGCTTGTGAGTGTCAATTAAAATCATAGGATGGGAAAATCCTTGGGAAACTTTGCAGTGTCTTGCAACAATAATGCTGGGTTGGTTGACTGGGCATTCAAGTAGTATGGTATATTTTAATGTGTTCTGGAAAAAAATCAGTCTCATTTAGTTACGAGTGACTAGTTCAGCCACAGAATTTGCATGTGCAAATTTGACAGTGATTTACGTGGGATAACTCATTTAGATCTTAATAGATAAAACTGTAAAATTTTTGGATATTAGGGTTCCAAAGGTCATCTTAGAAATGTACTCCCTGAGGTTTATTCTTGTACAGGTTAGTGGATAACTTCTTATAATTGACTAATTAAAGTATTTTTAAACCCAAGGCTATATCTTAATATTTCTGTCCTTTTGTATTTAATTGTATGTCTGTGTGAAAAATCTATAACATTTTCTCTTAAAATGTCCTACAATACATAGGATATGGCTCACAGGTCAGACTGCCTGCTGAATGACCCTCTTCTGGGAGGCCAAATATGTAATAACTTTCTTGAAAAGAACATCTCCCACCCCAACACCCCACCCCACCCAATCAAAATAAAAAATTAAACGCTCTCTCCTCAACAGCACACTGCAGTGCCTAAGAACATAGAGTTGGTGTCTTTGGGTGTGGAAGTGGATTTCTTAGTCTTGATTAAGTTGCCTTTCCTCCTCTGAAAATAACAACTACACCTCTCTCTTGTTCACTGGGAGGGGTCCAAGAGCACAGAGAAGTGAACACGGTGCCTGGCACCACCTAAATGTTCACTGCCAATTAGTATTGTTGTAAGCATTCCCTTCTGTATTTTTCTTTTAATGCATCATATTTTAATGATTCAAATCAGGCAGGTGATCCTCAGAATAATTCTTTCCTAAACGTTATATATCTATATCTATATCTATACCTCAGGTATATAAATACCTGGGGTATATCTATATATCTATATTATGTATATATCTAGATCTCTGTATATCTATCTGCCTGTATATCTATCTATCTATCTATCTATCTATCTATCTATCTATTATATAAATATCTCCCTACATCATCCCCTTAAGTGGAAGAGATCCATTTAAACACCATCCAGATTAACAGGATGCATCCCTCATAGCTTTTTAAAACTTTTTGTATGGAACAAAAAGCCCCAGGAAGCAGTGGTATTTTTAATGCTGGAACAAAGGCAGCATCATTTTTCAGTGTCTCTCTGATGACAATCTGGTTATTAGGCTGTCAGAGTTCTCTGACAGAATGCAGTGTTGGACTACCTAATTACATTGCTTCAGAGTCCAGTGGGGCTGCTGATCTGTTTCCTAATAATTTTTGGTTAGGGTTGTTTTGTTAAAGGCAAACTTATCAGTCATGTGAGAAATGTTTGCTCTTCATATTCAGTAGCGTAAACATAAAAAAAATCTACTTAGTCCTGATGTTGTGGGGAACAGTAATAATACAGTCCTTCTTCTTAGACTCCAGATGTCCCATCCATTTGAAAATTTTAGGTTGTTGGGGAAGAAATGTCAAAGAGCCAAAAAGTTCTGTAGTTTTTTTTTTTTTTTTTTTTTTTTTTAAATTTTTTTTTTTTCAACGTTTATTTATTTTTGGGACAGAGAGAGACAGAGCATGAACGGGGGAGGGGCAGAGAGAGAGGGAGACACAGAATTGGAAACAGGCTCCAGGCTCTGAGCCATCAGCCCAGAGCCTGACGCGGGGCTCGAACTCACGGACCGCGAGATCGTGACCTGGCTGAAGTCGGACGCTCAACCGACTGCGCCACCCAGGCGCCCCTGTAGTTTTTTGTTTTTTGTCTTCCCCTTGTATTTTGGTGTTGGGAAATACAGCAATGAACATCAGCTCTCTTAAAGATGTACATTTAAAATTACCTTTCACTATTCTCTGGCCTTTATTTTTTGTTTTTAAAGAGCCAGAATTTCCTCATAGATTGAAGACTTGCGCAGTGGAGAATAAAAGCTAGGGATGTACTCTGACATGCCAGGTACAGCTTCTGTATCAGGGCAGTTTCAGGTTTTGTGGGGGCGGAAGCTTACCTTGTTTGCTGGGTGGTCTTCTAAGAAAAAGAGAAAAAGAGGCACCTGGGTGACTTAGTCCGTTCAGCATCTGACTCTTGATTTTGGCTCAGGTCATGATCTCACAGTTGTGAGATTGAGCCTCAAGCTAGACTCTGTGCTGACAGAGTGGAGCCTGCTTGGGATCCTCTCTCCCCTTCTCTCCCTCCTCCTCCCCTGCTCTCTCTCTCTCAAAATAAATACATAAATTAAAAATAAAGATAAAGAATAAAAGAATTATTAATGCACAATTGGATACAAAAGTGAGGCACCTGGGTGGCTCAGTCAATTAATCGTCTTGACTCTTGGTCCCGGCTCAGGTCATAATCTCACGGTTTGTGGGTTCAAGCCTCACGTCGGGGCCTGTACTGACAGTGGGGAGCCCGCTTGGGATTTTTTCTCTCTCTGTCTCTCTCTCTGTCTCTGTCTCTGTCTCTCCCTCCCTCCCCTGCTGGTGCTCTCTCTCTCTCAAATAAATAAAAATAACTTAAAAAAATAGATACAAAGGTAAGTTTTCATTCCAGTGTTTCAGTTCAGTGATTTAGTTCCCTTTCTTTCACGATCTCTCTCCCAGAAAAGCTTGACAGAAATGTCTCTTGGTGCCTCCTCCCACTTAGACCACCGACCCCCAGCAACTCCCAGCACCCCAGGGGCTCATGCAGCAGGAGCTCTGGAGATTAAGCTGCATTCGCCTGATGTTAATCCTTTTCTGCCTGTTTGAACATGCTGCTGAGTCTAGATGATATCTAGAAAGCTGAGGAGAAGACTTCTAGTAGGGATAAATTAAGATCAAGTCAACCTCAAGTGGATATTATAGATTCTGAAGTGAACTGGAGGCGAAAGATTTTATAAAATATAAAGCTTTAAAGGCAGTTCTGAAAAGGTACAATACTTTCAGGGTATGTAGCCTCTGAGAAGAAGTTGTTGTAGGGAAAAAATTCATTAGAAAAGATACTAATAAAAAAGAAGAGGAATCGATGTTTTTTAGAAAGCTATTTCCTGAGGTGTTGACTTCTTTGTATGACTCAAATGGTATGCTCCCTGGCGGCAGAGTGACATCGAGCCTTGACATCTGTGTAAATCTTTATGCTGTCTTTGGAATAAGATGATTGCAGCACTGGCCTACCATCAGTGGGGCATGAATTGCTGATCTGTTATTTGATGGGTCCAAGCATACCTCCTGTCTTTATCACTAGCGGCCTCATTGGCTCCATCTCTGAAGATAGCTGGTCAAGTAGGAGTTTCATTCCTTGGCCACAGATATTTCGAGACCTATAGAAACCTAAAACCCAAGTCGGCATTCCCATTCTGTACATTTGTCACTTATCTGAACATTTGTCACCAGTCACTTTGTTAAACACTCTGTGATACTAGTATTTGTCAACTATGATTGACTTATACAAAGATGAAAAGAGACCTTGCCTACTGCTTTATCTTTGCAGTTCCAGGGGATGTCGACATCTCACTAATTTGGGAACTTAGATTAATTACCTATGTCCTAAGATCAAACTGAGTCGCTGGTACCTTTCAGGTGCTTATTATTTAATGAAAGATTTTCTATAGCTGTTTGGGCATTTGATGGAGCTGTCAAGCTGCGATCTGGGTGCAGAGTGAGTGGCAGAGATGGACAGAGCGAGGTATTAGGAGAGTTTACGGTGGCTTAGGAAGGTATTTCACCCACCTGACATTTCGTCATGAGAGAATATACATTCAAATTGCTTGGACTCCTTTTAATTATTTTGTTTGCTTTTTTTTTTTTTTTTTTTTGAGTGCATTGTGTAACAGACTACATGGTGTTTATGCAATACCACTCTTTTTCTTTTATTTTCCTCCCACATGGACTGTGTGTAAACTTACCTTTGTTGTGTTCTTTATTGTTTTCTCATTCTGTCTTGTGGATGGCCCAACAGCCGCATCAAATCCAGGTCTCCTCTCCATTTAACGGATTAAGAAATGCGAACATAGGAAGATGTGCTTTTGTGATTTTCACAAGATGATGCGGTGCATTCCACCGGGATGGGGACCCAGCTCCCTGCCTCCTACCTCTCCTGCTCTAGAGAGGCTCATAAATAGGCCAGTTTGGATAATGGGGCCCTTTCAAGTGTCCCACTGTAAGAAGGCATAGAATTGTATGGTGACATCTTAGTTGGCCATTTAATTTGTACAGCTATAATATTTTCAAGCCATCTAACCTATCAGATTATCCTGAGAAATGTGTGCAAATAATCTCCTGGAATTAATGAGTGGAAAAGATTTAAAGATATTCTAGTGTCTTAACAACTGAAAACAAAGTTTGGCACGGCTATAGAGTGTGAAAAATTCCTTTCTTAAAGAAAATACCTTCCAAATAAAGTGTTTTCCTTTGGAAGTTAGCCAACAGTTAATCTATAAAGGTGGAATCCTGAGGGTTTTTTTCCTAGCTCAAACTCTCCATATTGATGGATCATACAGGTTTTGAAATCCTTTCCTGATGCTTTATATTAAATGACATGCCTATTTATTTAGAAATTTGAAATGATTATATTTACCTACATAAATTATATCTGTAATTAAATGTTTCCTTTTTTCAGAATTGCAGTGTAATTGTTTTATCATGGTGGTTCTTGGTTTTGAGACTCTGTAAGTGTTTTCAGTTGTATTTACTTTAGAGTTAGACCATTATCACTGTAAACATATGTATGCACCACAAAATCTTGAGTTTACTAATCTGTTTTTCATGTTACCTAAAGCAGAGTAGAAAGCCTAAATAGATGCAAACACCGAGCCCGTGTATCATGGGGGAAGATGCACGGGGGCGTGTCTCTAGCAACTGCAGTTTCCTGTACTGTCCCTTCTATGTCCAGCCTTCAGCAGTGGGACCTCACCTCACCCCATCAGCCTTATGCAAGTGTCATGGGGTCCCCACAGAAGTTCTCAATTAGTGCAGGTCATGATTCCACCCAAAGGGTTCTTTTCCATTTGCTGTTTGTTTCAATAAAGCGACACTGCAGAAGGCATAGGGTGACAACACACAGATGACAAGTTAGAAGGGACACGCTGGCTGTGATGACTCAGTGGGTACCAGGCTTTAAGTGAGGAGTAGTGAAGATCAGAGATTAGGCTGCTGTTAAGATGCGTGTATAAAGCTACTTCTCCTTGACCTGGCTGGATGCCCAAACCTCCTGTTAAAAGAGTTCCTTTTAAGTGTTAAATTTATCCCTCAATTTCCTTTCTTTATAGCCTAATAGTCTCTTTAGATTCTCACAGGGTAGAATGGTAGGAAATTTGTATCTTTTTCTTTGAAACTTTCTTCTACTGCAAGCTTGATGGAAAATGAGAGCTATGTTTTGCAAATAAACCCCAGTGGTATAATGGGCTATGTACACATATATTCAACTGTGAAATACTGTCTGTCTGAGTTATCTTGCAGTTCCTGCCACTGAAGACATTCTAACAATAATAAATATCAAAGGTCTTTAGAAACAATGCACACACACACACACACACACACACACACATACACTCACACACACGTACACATACACTCACACACACGTATGCTGTGACTGTTCAGTCCTTAGCAAGCACAATTACTGGTAAAAAATGGTCTAGCAGGTTTTGGAGTAATAGATGGATTGGCACACTGTCAAACGAAATAAAAATATATCTGATTAAGTGTTTGAAGCGAGATATTTTTGTTTGGTTTTCTTCCTAGCAAATTTTTAACCAGAATACAACAGAAAGAAATTCTCATGGTACCCGCAGGAAAGATGACAGAACACAATGTAAACCAGTGACCTGCAGGTCACATCCAGCTGCACGTGTATTTTTTTGGTCTGTAGAGCGTTTTAAAAGATTAGTTCAGTTGCCAACATTTTCAAAATTGAGCTATTTACAAAAAAACTTGTCAGTCCAACATCCCTTGGAATACAGGGCGACATCTGGCTGTCTTTATTCTATGGCTTGGAATTTGCTTGGAAAAGAATGGTTCCTGCCTCCGTCAGTCTCCTGGGCTCTGTGCTCCCCGCTACATCCTTGTCTGCAGGTGCCTGTTTTGTCTTGGCCAGGCCTGGTTTATTCATATACATTACCTGCCTACCCTGCCAGCTTCTGTCTGTGACCTGTGACCAAGGAAAACCACGAAAGCCTTCTGCAAATGTTACAAAGGCTGGGAGAGGAAGGGGCTTACTTTGTTTTGCAGAGACAACCAGCATCAGTGCAGGCGGAGAGGGTTTAGGGGTTGGGAGGTGCAGCGGTGGGACAGCATTCTAGCTAGGAACACGGACTTTCAGCTCAGTGTCAGAATGATTTTTAGACACTTGACATCCCAGCCCTGAAACTGTCACTGAAAGTGTTTGGACACAGTCAGAAGACCATCTATCAGGGAAAATGAAGAAGAGATTCCTCTGTTACCTTGGGAACAGGACTATATCCATTTTAGGGTATACTTCAATGCTCAGAATTAAAAAAAACATTTAAATTGGATAATACAGTCACACAATTCAAAAAGTGTTAAAAAAGTGCACAGTGGAAGGTCAGCCTCTGTACAGTTGTGTCCCTCATGCCTCTGCTAGCCTCCAGGGGGCAAATATCATGTCTTTCCTGTGTTCTTTCCAGGGGTGTTCTATGCAAATACAAACTTAGGTATTTTTCCGTATGTGAGTGATAACTCACTATATATCCTGTGCTGTCCTTGCATTATCTTTCCCTTGCATTTAAAAAAAAAAATCAATTTTATTTATTTATTTATTGAAGTGTAGTTGACATACCATTCCCTTGCATTTTTAAAACTAAGTTTATTTTAGCATATTGCATATCTTAGATCAGTGCATATTGATACATGACAGATGACCTTGCTCTTTTTAATGCCTTCATTATATTCTCTTGTAGAGTTGTGCCATAATTTGTGTAACCATTACTGTTATTGAGTACATGTACTTTATGTGTAACTGAGATTGTTTTCTGTCTTCTAAAGACAAAATCCTGTGGTTCCACAATCTTCCTGTTTTTGTACCTTCTTCCTTTTCCCTATGACTTTGATTTTACTAACAAGACCAAGTAATGAACATGAACCTTTAGGCCCATCTCCAACAAAAAATGAAGGCCACCAGGGTCACAATAAAAACTTGTCTCCTTCTGACTCTTTTTCAGGGAAACCAGTATACTAATTTGTATAAAGAAGGGAATATTGAAGGAAGGTGCTAACAGTAACAATTCTAGGGGTAGTTACGTTATCCCACAATTCTGGAGCAGTGCTCCTCACACTTTAATGTGCATAACACTTATCTGGGGATCTTGTTACAGTGCAGATTCTGATAGAGCAGGGGAGGCCTGAGACTGTGCCTTCCTAAGGAGTTCCCAGTAGATGTCCAGGTTACAGGTCTACATTGAGGGCAGCCAACTACACTTTGAGAAACAAGACTTGTTGCCATTTGTTGCCATTTTGTTTTCATGTAGTGGATACTGTTGTTCAGTTTTCACAAATGCCATCATCCTCCTGTTCTATAGGCTGGAGGTGGTGAGTTTGGAGTTTAATTGTGGTATCTTTTGCTTATATGAAAGTAGGGTGAATAGTATATGCCTACTTTCTGTTTCAGTATATTTTATAAAATCCTTGATACACTTTAGTTGACATGTTGTCAAATTACTCTTTTAGTCTATAAGGTTGTAGCAATTTGGAACAGTGGTGGATTTACCATTTTATATTTTTCCACCAAGTGGTTATTTATATATATAGATCCTTTGGGGAATAAAATTTCATTACAAATTAAAAGCAAGGTCCTTTGGCCATGTTAGGTGACTTATTTATCTCTTTCACTAGACTGTAAAAAAAAAAAACATGTTTAATTTGTCCTCTTATATATTTGCTAGTACCTCTAACAGCAAATATCTCCATGACCAAACTTTAGTGAGACTTGGCTTCTTTGAGCCTTGCTCTCTATTAGGCCTCAGCCTTGGCCCTCATCCTATCTTTAGCCCTGTGTTAGCAAGAATCCTGCTACATGGTATCCCATCACCCTGGTTACCTGATGGCGCTTTTCATCTCCATCTCTGATGTGCGAACCCTTGGCCTGCCTTTACCATGGATCCTGTTCAGCCAGTTCAGCAAGAATCCCCCTACTTTTGATGTCTCCTCTCAGTGATTTTCCACCCACTGACCCCCTCACTCTGCTCCTTGGCCATAAACCTCCAGCTGTCTTTGCTGTATTTGGAGTTGAGCCTGATTTCTCTGAAAAAAGTCCCCGGTACCATTTTAGCAAGTGTTTGGATAATTTTTCCTTGACACCTGTTTCTTGCCTCTCTGCACAGTTTTTCTTTTACAACTTCTGTGATGGCATTCCATAGCATTAAAAGGGGACAAAAAAGAGTGTATTTCCCATCACATTCTATTTTTCTGTGTGGTTTAAACTAATTTAATATTACAGCTGACTTCATATTAAAGGCAAATATCATTCAGAAGTCAAAGTTGTTTTTTTTTAAAGCATTCTGTATTCTTAACAACCTTTTAGTTTGTTAAAAGATAGTATTCAGAAAAAGGTAAAATCATGAGTCTCATATAGGTATAAAAATGAACATGCACTAAAGATTTTATTTTACTTGTGTGCCATGAGGGAGCCAGGCTGATGTCATAACTGGCTTGAAGAAAAAGTCAAAATAACACATTTATATAGAGTAAATTAACGTTGAGATGAATTGCAAATTGAGACAAAACTGGTTTTTTCCCACATTAGAGGAAGTCAGTTAAAATCACTACCTGTCAGGGCGCCTGGGCGGCTCAGTTGATTAACCGTCCGACTTCGGCTCAGGTTATGATCTCACAGTTGGTGAGTTCGAACCCTGGTTGGGCTTTGTGCTGACAACTCAGAGCCTGGAGCCTGTTTCACATTCTCTGTCTCCCTCTCTCTGCCCCTACCCTGCTTGTTCTCTCCCTCTCTGTCTCTCAAAAATAAATAAGCTTAAAAAAGAAACAAAAAAAATAAATAAATACAATCACTACCTGTCAGGATAGACTTTACATACCTATTAGTTACCTACAACTCGGAAGTGCAGAATAGCTCAAAGACCCATGAAAAGGGCTAGAATCAGACAGCTCAGAAGGGTGTGGTGTAGACGAGGTATGGCTTTCCATTAAAATGCAACACTTTTTTCCCTACAAGGTAAAGGCCATCTTTGACTTAAAGGTGTATGCCTTAACTATTGACTTGCAATGTACCTTTAAAAAGTATAAAATGACCCAATATTTGAGCATGTCCATATATAAGTAAATGACAAGGTATACATACAGACCAATATATTATCTCTTGTCTCAAAATGTTGGAAAAACTGGAGACACTTTGTAGCACATAGCCTCTAGGCTTCAACTGTGTAGCCTGAAGACCGAAAAGAAAAAGTATGTTTTTTTCCCTGTACCGGGAAAATTGAACTTCATGATGTAAATCGACTATCCACCCCGATTGGGTTGTTTATAAGAATTAATTTTCATAATTGAGCATACTCACTTGAACCAGAACATATTTAGAGGAGACAATATAGTTGGAGATCAACAAAAACAGTTTGAGACTGTTCCTGGAACTAAACCACTATTGTCTAAGGATGAAGTTGAGCCAACTAATGTGGAGTGAAGACAGTGTGTTGTTTCCTTTCTGAGAATGAAAGCTGGATTTCAGCAACTGCTCTGGATGAAACGTGCTAAATCCCTCTTAGGAGACTGACTGGTGACTTCCATACTAGGAGAGAAGACCAGTGAAAGAAACCTCCAGGTGAAACTGAGGCTAAAATTCTTTTGGAGGTGTTTTATGGCTGTTCCTTGCATATGCTTTTGTTACTTTTATTTCTGTAAATTCTCTTCTGTGCCTTGCAAGTTTTGCAACCCTTTTTTAGTGAAGGGCCAGATAGTAGGCATAACAGGCTTTGGGATCCAGTGCATTCTTTCCACCTTGTAGTGTGAAAGCAGCCATGGACAGTGGCGTTGTGGCTGTGTCCCAGTGAGATTTTTTTTTTATTTAGGACACTGAAATTTGACTTCTGTGTAACTTTCAACATGGCATGAAATAATTCTTCTGCTTTTGCATTTTTTCAACCAATTAAAAATGTAAATATCATTCTTAGGGTGCAGCCTTATGAAGAGGCGGCTGCTGGGGTTTGGCCCTGGAGCCCTAGTTTGCTGACCCCTGCTTTGCAGAGGGGGTGTGATACGGTTGCAACATATAGATCAGATTTGTATGTTTCTGTTATGCTTTAGCAGCTTTTCAGTTCTGTTGCTTACCCGCTGAGAGACCTTAGGGCAAATAAGTGCCTTTCACTGAAGTTAGGTTTCTTCCTTGTAAAATGTGATGTTCCCTAAACTCAGAATTGTTTTATGGACTAAATAAATTATGTCAAAAGATGTAGCTCCACACTCGGGCCTTCAAAAGCGTTGAATAGCAGTTTTATTTCTCCCCTCTGTTTCTTTCTTCCTCTTGACACATTTCCCCCCTCCCCCCACCAAGTTACTGCCAGGTTTTTGGCAGTAGCTGTTTCATTTTATTATGAGTTGAATTTTTGCAAATAGCATCCAGCTTTTTAAAAATTAAAAAAAATATATTTATTTATTTTTGAGAGAGCGAGTGAGCGCAGGAGTGAACGGGGGAAGGGCAGAGAGAGAGGGAGACACAGAATCTGATGCAGACTCCAGGCTTCTAGCTGTCAGCACAGAGCTGGAACTCGGGAACAGTGAGATGGTGACCTGAGCCAAAGTCAGACGCTTAACGGAATGAGCCACCCCCAATAGCATCCAATTTTTAAAAAATTTATTTATTTCAAGAGGTGAGGAGGGGCACAGAGGGAGAGAGAGAAGATCCCAAGCAGGCTTCATGCCATTAGCACAGAGCCAGCAGCACAAAGCCCGATGTGGGGTTCGAACCCACCAACTGTGAGCTCATGGCCTGAGCCAAGACCAGGAGTCAGACACTTAACCGACTAAGCTACCCAGGCTCCCCAAATAGCATCCAATTTTTGTATTTATATTAAATGTAATGTAAACTATATTTAGTAGAGGTAGGAATATAAAATATATTTGTATTGGGAGAGTCCGCTGAAGAAAAACCCTGGGCTGAATCCTCAAGTGAAAGCAGATAATCTACTCCTAACTCACCCATTCTGTCAGCTCCTATTTCTGAGTATTGGATTTTCATGTTAGGTTGTTTTGTGTCCAGATAAGCTTTAGTGTCAGTGTTCCTTCTGATGGGCGGCTTTCCTCGACCGCTCTGTCGGGAGTTGCTCCGCTGGGCTTCTCCAGCCCCTGCGGAGAGGCAGGTGACCGCTTCCTTGTTACTCTACCTGTTGCTCCTTCATGGTGGCACGAACCACAGTCAGAGGCTTAGTGTCTCCTTCCCCCACTGTCTCAGGATGGCAAGCAGAACATGTGTCCTATTCATCGGTATGTGCCCAGTGCCTGTTCACACAGTGCCAGGCAAGGATGAAGTGCTTTGTGAATAGTCATTGCCAGAATGAATGTGTAACATCTATGAAACTGATCATATTTTAGGAACAGGGATGATGCCCCCTAGCTTTCTGTATTACAAGTGGTCACTTGGAAAATTGTTTTTTTTTAAAATTTTTTAATGTTTATTCATTTTTTTTTGAGAGTGACAGAGCACAAGTGGGGGAGAGGCAGAAAGAGAGAGAGGGGGACCAAGAATCTGAAGCAGGCTTCAGGCTCTGAGCTGTCAGCACAGAGCCCAATGTGAGGCTTGAACCCATGAATCCCGAAATCATGACCTGAGCTAAAGTCAGATGCTTAACTGACTGAGCCACCCAGGCACCCCTAGAAAAACATTTTTTAATAAATCTTTTTTTAAATGTTTGTTTATTTTTGAGAGACAGAGAGTGCAATCAGGGGAGGGGCAGAGAGGGGGCGGTGGGACAGAGGATCCGAAGTGGGCTCTGTGCTGACAGCAGAGAGCCCCATGTAGGGCTTGAACTCTCGAACTGTGAGATCATGACCTGAGCTGAAGTTGGTCGCTAAACCAACTGAGCCACCCAGGCGCCCTGAAAATTGGGTTTTAAAATCCACTGGTGTCAGTGGATTTGAGTTCAGCATGAAATAAGTGTATTAAAAACAACATACAGGGGCGCCTGGGTGGCGCAGTCGGTTAAGCGTCCGACTTCAGCCAGGTCACGATCTCGCGGTCCGTGAGTTCGAGCCCCGCGTCAGGCTCTGGGCTGATGGCTCAGAGCCTGGAGCCTGTTTCCGATTCTTTGTCTCCCTCTCTCTCTGCCCCTCCCCCGTTCATGCTCTGTCTCTCTCTGTCCCAAAAAAATAAATAAATGTTGAAAAAAAAAATTAAAAAAAAAAAACAAAAAACAACATACATCAGAAGGGACGAATTATTGCTAACAAGGAGTTAAAAACTATGAACTGCTCCTTTAAGTGTGAAGTTTATAAGTAAAGACAACCAGAAGAACCATATGTCAGGGTCCAAGAAGCACTCTAAAGAATGTCAGGCTTATTTTGTTCTACACTGTGCCTGGTGAGTGTTTCCTTGGAAAGTAATATAAGCAAAAATAGAAGCATAGGCAGTGAGGGGTAGAGGGAAAAAAAATCACTGAATGTGAAATCACAGTAGCTAGGTTCAAGTTCTGGATCCACAGATGGCTGGGAAGGACCAGCAGTATGACCTTGGGCAAGTCCACTAACTTATCTGAATGAAAAGAACGGCTCTCGGGTTTTCTGTGAGGATCAACTAGCATATGCCAAATGTTTGTGTAATGTCTTAAGCGCTGTACCCATCTAAGTGATTTTATTTTACTTCTAACATTCTATTTTACTGTATTTTAAAATAAATTTTATTTATTTTATTAAAAATAAATACATTTTAACCAATGACAAAAAAACGGTGGTATCCGCTGGAAGGTACCAATGGTGCAGAATTTTGAATCCCTCTTGCCCCATCCCTAAGAGTCCTATGTGAGTAGTGTTTGTATCAGGCAAAAGGACTTACACAGTCTTTTCCTGTTCTGGGATTCCAGGCTTTAGGAGTCTGGACATGGTGGTGATGATGATGGAATTAATGAGAACTAGGAGCTATGATTCGTATCCATAGTTTGTCAATTCCTTTTCTCATAACCATCTTATAAGATGGGTTTTGTTATCATTATCCTGATGAGTAAACTCATGCTTAGAGAATTTGAGTATTTTGTCCTGGCCCGCATAGCTATGTGAAAGCAGAGTCTGGCTGACTCTGAGGCTCATGTTCATTTTGTGCTAGCAATTCTCTAACTTTGACAAGCATCAGATGCACCTAGAGGGCTTGTTGATATTCAGATGGCTAGCTCCTCCTCCAGAATTTCTGATTTAGTAGGTTGGCAGTGAGGCCTTAGAATTTCTCAGTGATGCTGCCAGATAAGGACCACACAGTGAGAACCATTCCTCTATACTATGCTGCTCTTGTCCCATAAAGGACTCAAGTTGTTGCCTTTTTTTTTTTAAATTTTTTTTTAACGTTCATTTATTTTTGAGAGAGACAGAGACAGAATGGGAGTGCGTTAGGGATGGAGAGAGAGGGAGGCACAGAATCCAAAGCAGGCTCCAGGCTCTGAGCTGTCAGTACAGAGCCCGACGCGGGGCTCAAACTCACAAGCTGTGAGATCATGACCTGAGCCGAGGTCGGACGCTCAACCAACTGAGTCACCCAGGTGCCCCAGTTGTTTCCTTTTTATGTTTTGCCTTTGTTCTGGTTCAGAATGCCCAGGAAAACCCAGCTTTTCTTGGATTTTAGAATCCTTTGGAGGAGACGAGAGGAATTTCAGAAAGATTCTGTATTTTTCTAGGTCCCTTACAACGTCTGAAGGGGTCCCATTGGACCTTCTAATAGGTGATCTCCAAGATCTTCAAAAATCATTGGCACTTGCATCGAAGTATATTCTCTCCTTTTTCTTCTCTTGGGTCAGCTTTGGCCTAGAACCCTACTGATTTGTAACAAGAGTCTTCATAGCCCTGTCCATTCATTCACTGATCACTGGATCTGTTGCTTCCCTGACATATGCAGCAAATATTGATGCTACATATGTTTGAGCCCTCTGTATGCCAGGTACCTGGCTGGAGCTGGGTGTACAATGGTGTGCAAAACCAGATATGGTTCCTGCCATCGGGATCATTTATTTTAGTGAGAAAACAAACATTAGGCAGAAAAGTCAGGTTGGTAAATGTCAGTGGTGTTAAGGGCAACAACGGAGGGGTATGTGGTGCAATGAGAGCTTGTTAACAGGGAGCTTTGAGCCAGTCTGAGGAGAGGAGGGATGGTCTGGGGAAGCTTGTGTATGGAAATAATGATTGAGCCAACATCTGAAGGAAGATTAGGAATTAAGTAGGTCCAGAAGGTGGAGTGGGGAGCAGGGAAGAACATTCCAGGCAGAGAAATGGCATGTGCAGAGGCTGTGAGAAGAAGGAGCATAGCATAGTCAAACAACTTAGGACTCTAAATCGGATATCCCTAGTCCGAGATTTATATGTGTATTAAAGGATAATTCTCAAAGAAAGGCAAATTCATGACTTTCATAATGATGTAAAATGAATACATATTAAAGATAATACTCAATTCATAATGAGAGAACCAGTCAGATCTTAATAACAAGTCTAAATAGAATCTAAAGAAGACATTTGTAGATCAGGAATACTGAAATGGCTGTTACAAATGGAGGCAAAAGTGGTCTCTGAAGCTGGGGGCGGGGGAGTCACTTACAGCCTTTGCATGTCTGTAGACAAGACTTCTCTTGCATTACTGTCAGTTATCTGTAATTTACTGAGTTGTGAAATAGCTCTCAGAATCAGAATTGGACACACTGATAACTGGGAGGAGGTCTCCTTTATGATTTAGACAATGCATAGATACACATTGAAGAACAACATTCTTTCCTACAGGTACTTTGATCATGAATAGAGCTAGTTTGATTGGATCTCAAGAGGCCCATGGCTTAGTTGTTGGACACCCCCAAAGAGTGTGGGGTAGAATTTACTGCTAGAGCATTTATACTCCACCTTAAGCATGACCCACCATGACGAGTAAATTGTCCAGCTGGCCACTCCTTGCTAGATTCCTTTAAATACAAACCTAACAGATGTCCTGCGAGCAGTTTCTTCCTTCTCATAGCAGAAAGCAAGAAAAAAAGAAAATCTTTGAGAGAGGCAATCAGAAAGAGACTGCTGAATTTGATCTTCATTTAGGAGCCCCTCCCAGAACAAAGGGGGAGGTCTTTCCAGTGAACCTAAAAACCCAACTAGTTTCTCCAAGTTGTGGTCTGGCACAGCCTCTAAAGCATTTGCAACAAAGAATTTCCTTCAGTTGTGGCAGGTGGACTCCTAACTGTGAGAGGGATAATCATTTGGTCAATTGACAGCATAGCATGGCTGGTGCTGGTGAGTTGAAATTGATGATTTACTCTGTTGAAATGTTTAGGCAGTATCAGCCGGTGCTATAATTCTTTAACTGGCAATCACACTCAGGAGCCTTATGTTAAACACTCCCTTGTTGTTTAAGAGAGTGGAAGAATCATCCTCCTTTTCCCATTATAAACTGGGTGATTCTGCAATTATAAATTGGAGGCCCCCTGTTTTCTCTATGAATGCCATAGTGTACTAGGAGACTGAATTAGAATGCCACCTTTTAATTCGATTTGTAGCAGGTCAGAGTTCAAAACTGCAATTTTACAAATGTTTGATAAAAAAAAATGTCATTGGTTTTGATTGAGTTGTGATATTAACCTCTAGCTGTAGAGTTTTTTTTTTCTTTTGAATTAGTGTTTATATGTCTAACTTCTCAGTAATGCGTGCTGTCTCTAGTTTTGTTTCTGCTAGAAAACTACCAGTGGAATAATGTATTTCTTTTCTTTAAAAAAATTTTTTTTTAATGTTTATTTTTGAGACAGAGAGAGACAGAGCTCAAACGAGGGAGGACAGAAAGTAAGGGAGACAGAAGCAGGCTCCAGGCTCTGAGCTGTCGGCACAGAACCCGACATGGGGCTCAAACCCACGAACCGTGAGGTCATGACTTGAGTCGGTCAGAAGCTTAAGCAACTGAGCCACCCAGGTGCCCCTGGAATAATGCATTTCATTGACTGGTTTAGAACAAAGACTTTAAATTTAAAAAAATGGCAAGATAAGTAAGTTACCTACCAGAGATAGGATTGCTGATATTTTTTTTCCTTTTCCAAATGTAGTAAAAGATATTAAAACTGTCTCTTAAAAATAGCAGTTTGTTTCCTTCTGCTGTAATCATGAGTGAAAGTGCTGTGAAATGTGTATCATGTTTTTGAACTGCGGGTGATTTAGTTAAAAGAAAAAAGTAAAAAATCCCCAACCCAGAAAAATAATCTTAACTGTTTGCTAAATCAGACCTCTCATAGTAAACAGCTCAAAAAGACTTCCATAATATTTATGAACAATTTCTCAATTTTATACCCAGATATTTCTGTTATATTCTGCAAAGGAGATAATCCTGGCTTCACAAAAGAGAAGAGCTTTTTTTTTTAGATTGAATAGACTGGACAATTCGGTAGCAAAGTGCACAATTACCAATCTTTCAAGCAAAGCTTTTATGTAAGGCAACTTTATAACTTCATCCATTCCAAAGAGAAAAGCATTAAAGACCGTAGGGAACATAAAAGGCAAAAGAGGAATGTAGAACAGCGTCCTATCCTTTACATCTCTATAGCTGCTTGTTTCGTGGCTATGCACACTGAGTTAACCCAATTTAAAGTCATAATGTAACTTTTAGAAAGGTGTTTCACTGTTCCTGGTGGTAGTCAGTCTACACAAATAATGAGCAAACATGACTGCCATTATCTTTCTTTCTTGAATTGTTTTAGAATATACTCATCTCTTCCACTGTATGTTCCTGTGTTTTACTGCATAGGAAAAGGTAATAAGAGTCATCAATAACAGCCGTCTTACCATGCTGCAGGAACTGTCCAACAATAGTGATTACTAAAAGAAACAAAGACACAAACAAACAAAAAACGGGCTTTCTAATTTCCTGTGGGTCACAGAGTAATTGAAGTCAAGATTTCCAAAGTCCTATATTTACAAAGAAACAAATACTGTTCTTTTTTCCCTTGAATAGATGAATCCAGGGGCGTGATTCCTGCCTGATGGTAGATCATGGCATGTTTCTCAAAGCTTGATTTTGCAGCCATCTGTCTCAGAAACACATGAGGCACTTGCAAAA
This sequence comes from Prionailurus viverrinus, assembly GCF_022837055.1. Taxonomy (NCBI): domain Eukaryota; kingdom Metazoa; phylum Chordata; class Mammalia; order Carnivora; family Felidae; genus Prionailurus; species Prionailurus viverrinus. The sequence goes on along the minus strand of NC_062562.1, from coordinate 28,139,637 downwards.
GTGCAGATTCCTGGGCTCTGTCCTGGACTGTTGAAATCCGAACCTCAGGGCTGAGTTAGGGTGAGGGCCAGGAATGTGCCGCCGGTTTTTTAAAGTTCTCCAGGTGAGTCATTAGCACATGTAAAGTCTGAACATTGCTTTGTGGGGATGAAAAGCCTGCTGATTGGAATAAACAGCTGAATGTGATGTAGGAAGAAAAATATGCAGGAGTGATGGCAGATAGCGTGTATTTTTTATCTTATTCCTTCCTTCCTTCCCTGATGTCAGAAACTCAAGACACAGCCATTTTTGACCCAGCATCAGAGTTCTCAGGAACTTTTCAGAAAAGTGGGCATGTGCACAGAGACATCTCATTTTGTACTCAATTTCAGGAAGTGGATGAATCCCTTGATATTCATTCATATGTATATCTTGGATGCTCCTTGCATCTCAGGATCCTTTCATCTGATGGGGTTATTTTAAGGGGGAAAGGGGGGTGAAAAGTGAATAAGGAAGAAGCATGGCATATGTATCTAGAACAAAAGGTGCCCATCTGGGGATGTGTTTGGGGTTGAAATACAGCTGTGTACCGCTGGCTAAGCTGTGTACCCGGGGTGGGACTTTGTCTCTGAAGGGAGGGAAGCCTTTTATAATTTTTCCTGTGTGTATGGTTCTCCTCAAGCACATGCCTAACATATCCCACCTGTTTTCATCAACGAGGCAGGCTAATTGCGTTAGTGTTTCTCTCAACAGATCAAACATTTCATGAAGACATTAGCCCTATGTCTCTCCAATAGCATTACCTCAGATTGCATCAGAAGAGACACAATTATTTTTGCAATATTGGTGAAATCAAGTGCAACTGGGGGCTGGACCAAAGCCAGAGAGAAATCATATATTTGTTAAAGACCTTGTGTTTTTTAACCCCTGCTCTTTAGCACTAATCGTTGGTATTGGGGAATCACAGTTGGGTCTAAAAAACTACCAGCATGCTGGGTCAGTGTGCAAATCATGAGAGTTTCCCCAGCCTACTTCCTTTAAGCCATCCACTCGCTGCAACCGCTGAGAAGGGTCGTCTAATGGGCTGCTGGAGTTTAATTGTATGTTGTTTTATGGTGTCTGGCAATGTGATTTCCCCTCCCTGACATAGTTTATAGAGCTTTTTAAAAATGAGGGTCACTTGACTGTGTGTTCTCATTTGTTAAAAGGCATTCAACCTTTGGTTCTTGTGGACCCTAGTGCTGTAGTGAACTTGATGTTGCTGTTTTGTAAAAACTGTCCTCAAAATAAAACGTCATAGAATATAAGGACATTTCTAAAGCACTTAATGGTATGGAAAAAGTGAAAGGAGTGAGGTTGTGAGGACCATGTGAAGTGTTCTGGCCTTCATGTCCGAGATGGTACCATATTTGGAACGTAGAGAAGGTAGAGAGGACGGCCTTTGTCAAAGAGCGCGAGATGAAATGCCCATGTGAGTGTAACCCTGTACATTTCATTAGATATCTCTGGTTAATTTACAGCGTCCTGAAGAGACTGGTGTTCTTCTGGCTGCCTGTGGTTTTATTTGGTTCCCAATTATGGAAATGAGTTGTGTCTTAAGAAGCCCTCTGAAAGATGTGCGTAGGTAATAAATCCCATGCCTTGCCCTACCACGTATTCATGGGTCCGTGGATGAGAGGTTGCACAAAGTCAATAGTTGATTCTGCTTTGTGGTGACATTTGCACGCAAGAAAAGTCATGTTTGTTGTAGCTGCTGTATAAATGCAACTGACGCCTACTGTGTCATGGCTAAAATGCTAAGTGGAGGATGTGCACCTGAGAAGGAAACATAGGTAAGGATAATTAGTGTTATTTCTTGTTTTAAAGTTTGGACTTCAGGTAACAGAGATGAGTAATTATAGTCCTTAGTTCGTGGCACAATGTCATCCTTGGTTCATGCGTGAACCCCTTCTGATTTACTTATTTCATACTATAACAAATAGTCATAAACCTAAAAACAAAATAGTACCAGTAATTCATGTCCAGATGTGTGCCTTTTATATTACATCTTCACCTCCTCCAAGAGGTAACTACTAACTGCATGATCATCGTTCCTTGTTCTTTTTGTTTTAATTTTAAGTTTTACATATACTCCCATCAATGGCTGTTTAGTTTCTTTTTCTTTTTCTTTTTCTTTTTCTTTTTCTTTTTCTTTTTCTTTTTCTTTTTCTTTTTCTTTTTCTTTTTCCTTTTCCTTTTCTTTTTCTTTTTCTTTTTCTTTCTCTCTCTTTTCTTTCTCTTTCTCTCTTTTTCTCTCTCTTTCTCTCTTTTTCTCTTTCCCTTTCCCTTTCCTTTTCTGTCTCTGTCTCTTTCTCTTTCTCTCTTTCCCTTTCCCTTTCCTTCTGCAGTGAATGGTTGCCACTATGAAAGTTTTTACACACATCTCCTGGTACCTGTGTGGGAGAGTAAAACACAGCCCTGCTGGCAACTGGAACATAAACAATGCCCAGAATAAGAACATGGCTCTAAACATAAGAATGGCTCTAAACAGAGCCATTCTGTGACCCTGTAAGTGACTAAACAAAATGACTGTCCCTCTCTTCTGACCATCACTGCCTTTCTCTGAGTGATCCCTGCTTCTAGGCAAGCTGCAGTCTCCTTTAGATCCCTCAACCCCTAGAAGAAGGCACTGATAATTCCCCCTTAGGGAGATCCCCCCCAGGTTCCTCCTTTGCTATGGTAAGTTGGAACACAACTTCAACTACCAGTGTGTTCCTGTCACACTTTTGTTTATGGACTTTGACACATGTGCTAAAGTTTCTCTTGGGTATTAATAGGTATATAGGAGTGAATTTGCCAGATGAGACAGGGTATGTGAATACTCAAACTTAACAATTTTTAAAATATCCTTCCATTCAAATGTGTCCCATCACATTTTATTTTCATCCACCATGAAAAAAGTCTACCTGACCCATTTCCGCACATAAGTTAAGTGCACACGACAGTCTGTGTATGTATTCGGTGGATCCTTACAGCATACGGGCAGCTCAGTTCTTTTCTTTCAAGGAATATATGTTTAGTCTCTCACTTGTCATGTGGTGTTTCAATAGTGGAATGTGCTTAGCATAATTTCTCCTGTATTTTAGCCTGTGGTACATTCATCTTTTAAGAAGTTCAGCTGGGGAGTCATATCCATGTGGTATTCTTACTTACAGCTGCCCTTCTGCTTTTGAGAGTGACTCAGAGCAGTGGCTCTCAAACTTTAGTGGACATATAAAAATCATCCCAGGAGTCTTCACTTGAATAAGAAACTCCAGAGGATTTTAAGGTGGAAAAGAGGGTCCTACAAGTTGTTGCAAGTAGATCTGTTAGTCACCAGTGCCTAGATGGGAGCCCCAGTGCGGATTTGTGCCTCATCATGTGGAAGATGTAACATTGGGATGATCTTGCTAATTATAAAATGGTAATGAAGTAGATATTAATCTTAACTGGGACTTGGTTAAGGATTACACAGTACGGGTGTGGTATTCAGTGAATGAATGAGTGAAATGTAGGGGAAATCATAGAAACTGTTCCTCTTCAACTGTACTTGGAGGGAAGGTATGTTATCCTCTTGGATCTTTTCAAAATTCATACGTTTAATACTCATTGCTAGGGATACATGGCAAGCCAAACACATAGGGCTTCTGGCTTCTAGATAGGGAGATGGACCATAAATAAATAATCTCAGCGTTATTTAAGGACAGTTTTGACAACAGCTGTGAAGGAGAAGTTCAGGGTGCTATGAGAGTGGGCAACACGGTTCCCCTCTAGTCTGGTGTCTCTCCAAGGTCAATGTTGCGTCAATGAGGTTTAAGTTGATTGATAGGCAAATGGTTCAGGTCCCAAGACCACCCTCAGTTTCAGTGATCTGCTTGGAATACTCACAGGGGTTAGTATGTAGTTGTACTCCTGGCGATGATTTATGATAGCAGAAAGAAAAGAAGCAAACTCAGCAAAGGGAAAAACATATGGGGTGAAGTCCAGAGGAAACCAGGCACAAGGTTCTGAGAGTCGGCTCCCAGTGGAGTCACTCGGGGACCGTGCCAGTTGCAACAGCACGTGCACCATGTTGTCTAACAGGGAAGCTCATTAGAGCTCCAGCACGTGAGGCTTTTATTGGGGGCTGGTCATGCAGGTACCTGTGCCCAATATGTACCAACACTACAGACTCCCTGAAGGAAAGCAGGTGTTTGGCATAAACCATATTATTTGTACAACCAGTTCAGGCAAAGTGAGCCATCCTTCTCAGTTCTGAAGATCACAGGAATCCTCCTGATGTTCAAGTTCCCAGGTGCCAGTCAAGAGTCTACTCTGAGGCCTGCCTTTTTCTTTTAAAGTTTACTTATTTATTTATTTTGAGAGAGAAAGAGAGAGAGAGAGAGAGAGAGAGGGAGAGAGAGAGAGAGAAGGGTGGGGGGAGAAGAGGGGCAGAGAAAGAGGGAGAGAGAGAGAGAATCCCAAGCAGGCTCTGCACGATCAGCACAGAGCCCGATGTGGGGCCCGAACCCATGAGATCATGACCTGAGCTGAAATCAAGAGTCAGACACGTAACCAACTGAGCCACCCAGGTGTCCCTGTTGACTGTGTTTCTAAGGACAGCAGCCTCAGGCCTGCTGTGTTAATTTCTTTCTGCACAGCATAACAATTGAAGAAATAAGGGATGAAATGACATGATGTCTTGGCGTTGCTTTAAAATATTTTAATAAAATTTAAAAGGGAGTGGATAAGCGAAGCACATGTGGGAAAATCCTGATCATTGTTGGCCCTGGGTGGATGGGAACTTGGAGGTTCCTTATCCTTGTCTTCCATTGTGTTTGGGACTTTTCATTAAAAAAAGGAAACAAAACCCAAAACCTAAACAAAGAACCAAACCATGGAAATAAAAAGAAGAAAAAGAGGTTAAGTGTTGATCTGGCATAAAGGGGGTTACGCTCTGCTTCGTTCAGTTGCATTTGGTTGATTTTAATTAAAAAAAATTAATTTTGTACCTATTTCCGTTCAATTCATTCAGTTCAAGAAATCTTTTACTTTGAGCCCATTATTTGCCCCGGGCCTTAGCTCCGTCCTGTGAATGGTAAAAAGATCACCAAAACACCTAGTCTTTGTGTCTGCGGGGTCATCTCTGAAATGGGTGTGCTTATGAGATTCCCCCGTCACCTGGATGTTGCAAGGAATTGTTAGAACGAGAGAGAAACCATCTGCTGCAAGTTTTACTAGCAGCCATGAATGCTGTAATAAATGCAGATTGCTACCTTGGGGAGGTGTGCACATGATTCTCTCATTGGCTTAGAAGAATATTCAATGAGGCAGAACCTTCCTGAGGGGAGTAGAAATGATGACAGGGATATTGCCCTGGAGAATTGCCTTTGGCAGTGGCTTGGCAGGGGAAGAAGGCCCTTCCTGGTCTTCCCTTTGAGGAGATCTGGATGTGGAAAGCGAGATGATGGGCTCTAGCTTTTATTTAAAAGAGAATAGATAAGCTATTGAATTGGAGCACACCAAAGGTAGCTTTATTTGAAAATGCTTTCAAAAGCTGTTTTGACAAGACCAGGGAGGAGGCAGTGGTATCATTAAATAAGCTGGCAACTTTTGTAACCAGCTTTTTGGTTTTCCACCTCAAGGGAGAGTCAATAAACTTTGATTCCCAACATTAATGTAATTATTTTGATTTTTCTGGCTCATTCTAGGGAAGGCTGTAGAGCGGCAATATCAGATGGCCGAAAGCAATTCAGAAATCCTGGGTCCCCAAGGAGGCCCGTTGTCGTTCAGAAGTAGCAGGAGAGGGGGTGGAATAAATCATTTCCTCTGATCTTGTTAGTGTTGAGAATATTACGGAGGAGCAAATGCATTGCAGCACTAATACCAGAAGGCTACTGCAGGCGGAGGGGAAAACATAACAGAATTTCTCTGCTTTTTTAAAGGGTGACTCTAAATACGATTTCCTCTTTATATGTTTTTAAAATTGTGGGATGAGGGGTTTCCCCCTCCCTTCTGGTTCTGAAGTTTCTTCCTTCTATTTTGTCATGTTGTCTGTCATCCAGGGATTCTCCCGGATACTGCTCCTGGCAGCTGTAATATACTTCTTAATGTCAATTATTACTCCGTAGTATGTTCGCTTCATTTAGTGTAAACAGTCCTATCCTTCTGGGAGGTTTCCTTGGGCCCTGAGGAGAAGTGGCTTTCATGAATAACTAGGTGTGCTTGGCTACAATGACCCGCCATGTGTGAGCCTAGTGATTCTGTCCCGACCCCCCTCCCTGCACCGTACTTAATTTTTCAATTATTTAAATGCTGCTGATTTGGGTTTTTTAAGACAGTAAGGAGGCACAAAAGGAATCGAGTCATTGAAATTTCCTAGTGATGGGAGCAGAGTCAGAGAATATATTTATTTTGAGAAGTTAAACTTGGATCAGAGGAGATGTATAGAGTTGTTTCCTGAGCAATAAATTTAGAAGATGATATGTATGTATTTACATAAATTTTTTTTTTTTTTTTTTAACTTCAAGGGTTGTTAATAATTTCAGGCTGGGCTCCTCTTACTGTAAATTGTAAACAAACTTCGAGGCCTGGGCCATGGGCACTGACTGGCTGTAAATCATCATCTTCATAATAATAGCCAAGACCAGGCCTTGACTTTCAGAGTGCTGTGAATATTGTTTCCTGGAAGCAAATTTCAACTTACAATTTGTAAGCCCCTGATAGCAGAAGGCCAGTGGGCCAGCGAACATGTCTTATTCAAGTATATCTTAACCTGAGAGGGATGTCTGCTTTTGTTTCCTCCAATGATCTTCTGAAGTTTAGACTCCGTGTGCATCACTGAAAGTATCTGTCATGTCAAAGATGAACAGCCAAAAAGCAAAGTCAGTTTGTTTGGAATTTTGAGGACCAGGGAATTTAGCAATCTCAACTTTTTCCCACTGGTCGGCAATCACCATTGGTCATTTGATTAGTTGCTACAGCCTATTTTCTACCCTCTAAAAATTGCACTTCCTCCATTCTAAGAAGCATAGATTTTCCATATTTTATTGTTTCTGAAACAGTGACCTCTTACAATTGATCTGCTCCTTTAGTGTTATATTTCTTCGTGTTCTCTGAAAAGCCAGTGGTGGTTCAATTTATGGCATCTTAGACTCCAGCATATATGTTATCTCTCAAATTCCCCTTCATCTCTGCTGCTATCACCTGACTTTAGGCCTCTTATTTAGACACTCTTATTTAGGACTGTCTCTTATTTAGACACTTGGAATAGCTGTCTAACTGGCCTACCTATTTCTGATCCATTTCCCGCATCGATGCCACACTGATCTTATGAAAACACAGATAGGATCTCGTCATTCTTCTGTTTAAGATCCTTTAATGCACTTTCATTGCTTCTAAGATAGGGACCTGAAACACTACAGCCCCTTACAGGACTTTGCATGACCTGGCCCTTGCTTCCTTCATCCATCTCCTCTCAAACCCTGTCCCCAGTCCCAACTGCCATGCTATATAGCTCAGAACATCTCCAAATTGAATCATTCAGGAACCATCTATTTACCATATTTCTGTTCTACTTGTACTAATAAGACAAAACTGTACTTATTTTTTCTTAAATTTATTTTAAAAGGAAGCTTTGTTTCATGACCCTATGTGGAAATGAGTATTCTTCTGTATCTTAAAACACTTGAACTTATTAAAATGGAAAAGTTGGCCTTTTTTTAAGTTTATTTATTGACTCTGAGAGAGAACAAGCACAAGTTGGGGAGGAGAAGAAAGAAGGAGAGACAGAATCCCAAGCGGGCTCCATGCCATCAGCGCGTAGCCCAATGCGGGGCTTGAACTCACAAACCATGCAATCAAGGCCTGAGCCAAGATCAAGAGTCAGATGCCTAACTGAATGTGCCACCCAGGTGCCCTGGAAAAGCTGGCTTTTTTATCAGCAAAACTCTATGCCTTAATTGGTTCACTCACCACCTTTTACCAGCCATTTCTCCAGCTCATGCTCTCTGATCTCTATTCTTTCAGTATTTTTTACAAGAGGGGATGCTGGTTTTTAGGGTTTGGCCTCTCTTCCCCTCTCCCCTGACCCCTTCTCCTCTACTTGCTAACTCTTCCCTATTCTCTGAGTTTTAGCTTAAATGACCACCAATTCAAATTCAATTAGACTCAACTGTTTAATCTCGTCACCTAAGAGTACCTACTTTTTTTTATAAAAAGATATTTTATGTTTTGTTTATATTATAAAATGAAATACATTCATCATATTACATACCTCCCCACCAACTTTAAAAAATTGGCATAATTGTTGGGGCGCCTAGGTGGCTCAGTTGGTTAAGCGTCCTACTTCGGCTCAGGTCATGATCTCAAGGTCCATGAGTTCAAGCCCCGCGTCAGGCTCTGTGCTGACAGCTCAGAGCCTGGAACATGCTTCAGATTCTGTGTCTCCTTCTCTCTCTGACCCTCCCCCATTCATGCTCTGTCTCTCTCTGTCTCAAAAATAAATAAACATTAAAAAAATTAAAAAAAATTGGCATAATGGTTTAACTAATAATGTAAAAGAAAAAGAAAAGGGAAGTGAGTTACAATAAACACAGTATTTCAGTGCAAATGTCCAGGCACAGCTTCACTTAAAGACACAATGAATTAATCAAATGCTTTATCTACTTGGCTTGAATAAAATTGGATCTAAGAGAAGATCAGAAGCAAGCCATTCTGTGGAGGAAGTACAGAGACAGAAGAGGAGAGGTATGGGGGACACTAGAATAAAAACCATTCTTGGGATAAAAAAATAACATATGATGAGAAATAGAGGGAAATAATCTTAGTTAAGTAGGGCTAACATGCTGAGATTAATTACACAGTTTTGAGGTAGAGACCATAAGCAAGTCTGACCTTCCTGGAAATGAGTTGGACTTATTTGTAAAGGTGGTTGCAAAATAATCCCTTCTGTTATGATAAGGGACTGAGTGGTGTTGGAGAATCTCAAGAAGAATACCTCTAATGTTGAAATCCATCCTCAGCTTGTGGCGTATATTTGGTCTCTAGTTCTTAAAAAGCCCTTCAGTAGGCAACAGGGAATAGCAAATGGATTAGAGAAAGAAATAGTAATATAAAAAGTCATAAAGAAGTTGTGTGGGAGACCTCTAGGGACAGTTTCAGTGTAAGATTGAGAAACAGGAGGCAAATCCAAAGTAAGTAAATAATTTTAATCAGTAATTTTTACAATACAGATTTTTTTGTATCATTGTGCTGCAGAATTTTTAAAAGACATCTATTATGAGTAAAAAATGAAATATTTAAAGATACTCTCAGTGAATGCATTTTGGAATATCCCAGAGTGTCATGGGTCATGGCCAATTTCGTACTATTTGCTGCCAAGCTTGTTTTTCTCTTACATTTTTGCATGTGACAGATATGAATGCAGACTAATGCCGTTGTATTTTCTATTGGTAGACTGAGGACCCTAAATCCCATTGCTGTCAGTGATGGGATTTTCTGAAATAGTGAACAATTGATTAAGTGTTGAATAGAAAGTACAGTCTTCCTTTGCTTTACACGTTAGTTTCATTCCTGAGACATTCAATGAAAATTAAAAATGTGCAAAAAAAAAGTAAAACAGATCATCATAAATTGTTTTCTCTTACCTACATGAATGTCTGGTGGGATGTGTGAAAGTAATGAGGGACAAGAGACCATTTTTCATTGTCTGGGCCTGTACTGCACATCATAGAACATCTAGCATCCCTGTAGCCCTTCACAGAAAGTAGTGACATTCCCCATCAATGAGATGGCCCCCCACAATTTCAAAAAAAAAATCACCTTAGAGGACAATATCCACCCCACTAAGAACTACCACCTAAAAGCTTTTCAAAGGGCTCTGCATTTTCCTTCTCTGTAGCACATTTGTAACAACTTGTTCCTTGCCTCTTTTCTTTGGCAAATTGAAGGCTCCACGAGTCCAGGGATGGTTGGACTCATTTACCATTGCACCCCCTCATGTCTGGAGCAGTGTGAAATATATCAAAGACTTGCAAAAATTATTTATTAAATGCACAAAAGGACCTTAACATCTTAGTTCCTATTTATAGTTACCCTGGTAAGTCCATTGGGGAGGGTTGGAGGTGAACTTGACTAGTGTACCCAGTTTGCTAAGACTAGAGTCCTAGTTCACTGGGGAGAGTCCCAGTTTATGTCAGTTGTCTCTCCATCTTATCTAGGCTAGCATTTATCCTGAATATATGGATAGAAAGGGTTCATATTGTCACCCCAAAATATGCCACTTTGGCATATTGATTATTTTGAAATAAAGGTAGTTAAGACATTGCCAGAAGCATGCCCTCCCTCCTTTGTCCTCTTGAAACAGGAGCTCAACCTGACCTCTACCAGGAGGGTGGGAGGGTCCTTATGATCATCTACAGGGAACTGAGGGCCAAGAAGGCTGTGTACTCAAATATTGTTAATACATAAACCACATTTTTCAAGTTATTTCTTTATCATTTACTACCCAAACCCCTTGTAGCCCAAACCCCTTTGATCCATTCTTCACAATTTTTTTTTTTTTCTAAACGATATGAAAACTTCCTTTTTGGTCAGTTCTTTCAGTCTTTATTCTCTTGTGAAGGCTCTCATAAACATGTAAAAAGTCATTAAAATGTATATTTTATTGAAGTTTTTACTTTCTCTTGTCTGTCTTACCTAAGTTTAATTCTATTATTATTATTATTATTATTATTATTATTATTATTATTATAACTTAAGTTTAATTCTTAGGCCCAGCCAGATACCCAAAGAAGGCAGAGGAGGAGAAGAGGATTTTTCCTCCTTTACAACACACACACACACACACACACACACACACATTTTAAATAATAGGACTATTTTTTTAATGTCTGCCAGTATAATAAAACCCAGTTTGTAAGTGGACAAGTAAGTATTTTAAAAATTAAGTAATATTTATTTTTAGCACCCCTTTTAGTCTCCAAAATTTTCTGGTCTGGATGATAAAGTATTTATAGGGACCCTCACTGTGATCCTTAGCAACATGATGACAAGATTGTGCTCGTCATTGTCCCCAATGAAAACCCTACTTCTTTTCCCTAGCATGGGGTAGATGCCATGGAAACGCCATCAATGTCTCTGCATCCTCTGGCCCCATTTCAGTAGCTTCCCAGTTCCCTGAATGACGATAACCTTTCAGCCCTGACATACTGGCCTCTTAATTATTTGATAGGGTTACTTTTAACTTTATGATGATACTTCTTTCTCCATTATGCTTTCAGCTAGAGGGAAGTTTTACTTGTTAAAAACTTAAAAATGAAATAGCGTTCCTATGGCAAACTCCATGCCTTTGGAAATCTTTCCATTGGAGGCAATGAAGATCCAGAAGGAGGAGCAGTAAGCAGTTTTCTAGGGTCCCAATGAAGTTTATAGTTTTTTATCTCGGTTTAAACTCTGCATCTGGGAGCATAAAATGTAACAAATTTATGCTTTGAATTTTGTGTATTCCCTTTCTCTTAGGGTGAAATTGTTAAGTTCAGAATTTTAAATATTTTCCTTTGGTTTTAAATGCAGTGGCCATAAAAAAATACTAGACCTCAGTTTAAAATTAAAAATTATATGTTATGTATTTACCTTGTAAGAATTAGGCTGAGAGAAATTAGTGCATATGCTGACAAAGAAGACTTGAACAAGGATGTTCATGGCAGCTTTATTTAAAATAGCCCCAATGTGAAAAAATCCACTATCAGTGGGTGAACAAGTAAACAAATTATGGTACAGCCACACAATAGGATACTACTCAGCAAAAAAAGGGAACAGCTGATATATACAACAGTATGGATGCATCTCAAAAGCATTATGTTGACAAAAGAAGCCACAAACAAAAGATTACACACAATCTGATTCCACTTATATAAAATTCAAGAACCGGGGGTGCCTGGGTGGCTCAGTCAGTTAAGCGTCTGACTTCGGCTCAGGTCATGATCTCGCAGTTCAAAAGTTCGAGCCCCAAGTCAGGCCCTGTACTGACAGCTCGGAGCCTGGAGCCTGCTTTGGATTCTGTGTTTCCCTCTCTCTGTCCCTCCCCTGCTCTCTCTCTCTCTCTCTCTCTCTCTCTCTCTGTCAAAATTAAGTAAACATTAAAAACAATTAAAAACAAATTAAAAATCAGGAACCAGACTTATGAGTCAATGGTAATAGAAAATAGAAAACTGGAAGGATGGGAAAGCTTTTGCCTAGAGAGTGCCACAAGGGAATTTTCTGGAAATTTAGGTCTTTCAGGTGGAGGATCCTTGGGTTTATACATGTGAAGGAGCTATAAAGTTAAGATTTGCATATTATATTGTATGAAAATTATCCGTCTAGAGCAGTGAGGAGAAAATACACATATAAAATTTCTTTTTCATTCAAAAGTGATCTGTGTTTTGGGGCACCTGGGTGGCTCTGTCGGTTAAGCGTCCGACTTCTGCTCAGGTCATGATCTTGTAGTTTGTGAGTTTGAGCCCCGCATCCGGCTTTGTGCTGGAAGCTAGGAGCCTGGAGCCTGCTTCGGATTCTATGTCCCCCTCTGTCTCTGGCCCTCCCCCGCTCACACTCTGTCTCTGTCTCTCTCTCTCAAAAATAAATAAAAACATTAAAACAATTTTAAAGTGATGTGTGTTTGTTTAGAAAAATGAATAAAAGTCGAAAGTCACTAAATTATTCATAGTCTCATCACATAAATAATTTGGTTATTTTTTTTCCTGTCTTTTGACCAGGCATTGGTTACCTCTCCTTTTCTCCCCTCTACCTCTCTCTCCTTCCTTTTTTCTTTATCTCTTTTTGATATATTTTATGCTTGGATTTAACTGGACTTCCAAATTTGGGAATAATTCTTTCTGAGAGAAAAGAATTTCCAGAGGGCATTTTTTGTTCATTTATGAAGTCACATTCATGACGATAGCCTTCACGTTCAAAAAGAATTATCATAAATATACTAGCTAATTGATAAAGGCAAAGGTAGCTAGAAAGAACCTGGGTTTTTTTGTTTGTTTGTTTGTTTTTTGTTTTGTTTTGTTTTTTCTTTTTTATAAATTTCTTTTCCAAAGGGGGGAAAAACTGGCTTTTCTGTCAATGAATGATGTTTCCCTGATTCTCACTATCTTTTTGCTTATGTTTTCCTGTTCCCTCATCTTATATTGTACTCGTAAGCCGGGTTGCTGCTGTAGATGAATCATTCTAAACTCATGGATGTAAATAATATTTTGTATGCTTTTATACATTTAAAGTTCTTCTACAAGTTTTGATCAAATTTTTTTTCTACAGAGAATAGCCATGAAGGTTTTAGTATTGGGAAATTTGGGGTATTATGCATCACACGCTGTTCTTAAAATTCATATTTCAGCATATTAAAATTGGATCCCAAGACCCTTTGTGGAAGAGCCTTGATACTCTGACTCACCTTATATTGAACCAACATGACAGAAAAATACATCATTTTTCCCTACTGCGAAAGGAAACAAGTGTGAAAATAATGAGAAAGATGTGCAGTCTAAAACAAAGCAACATAATTTGTACTGTGAGTTGCTTAATGCATTATATAGTTATTATCTCACTTAAGCTCCCCAGGTAATATAATTGCTAATATTAAAAAATCTGTTTTGTTTTGTCACCTCAACAGAACATTTTGCCTTGAGACTTAATTAATGCATTTCTCTGTTAAGCATGTATTTTAGACACAATGGGTGTACCTTTAAATAACCTTCAGGAACACTACATATTTATGCACTGTTCTGAGAAGCAGAAAACAACCATAACAAGAACCTGGTACTCCATGTTCTCTCTGTAACCAGAAGAGTTTTGTTGGAATCATCTTTATTAGAGGCAGCTGTCAGTATGGGTTTTTGTCCCCCTGGATGAAAACAAAAGGTGTTACAGAGGAATATACATAAAGATAGCACCCACGAGGCATTAGGATAAATAAAAGTAGGCAATATTAATGATGCTCATTAGCAGATGTCACTGTTGGGGATGAAGTAGATTCCATGCCAAAGTGTTTCATATATTACAGTTTTCAAAACTGTCAACTTTTTGACTTTGATGTATGTTCACGTGAATAGTTTTAATAAGTTCCTACAGCCCTTTCTTTTGCATATACCCTGAAGAATTCTGTGGAATTGCTGGCAGCAATATCACAAAGACATTTTTGCCTAATGATTGGCGTTACTTGGAAATGGGAAGACTCAGATCATTACATTCCCACGTATTTGTGGTGCAAATATTTGTCTAAGAATTAGTTAAAAAATACCCTATGACCGAATTGATGTTATAGTTTAAATCTTCCACAGGCTGTTGCCTGTATAACTAATAGAATTACGTATGCATAAAACTGCTTTTACTGGTGGAAGCCAAAATGCAGAATAATAGCTTGTCAAACTGTCATTTGCAAGTGAGATCATAGATTTTATAGTCCAAATTAGGTTGTGTTCTTTTCCTTTTTGTCAGGTCATATTCTAATAACCATATTGTGCACTAAACCCTATGATTATCCCCACACTTGACAGATGGTAGGCTGTTAATTTGTATGTAAGAGACAGTGATTGCCAGCACCCTAGCAGTATTCAACAAAATAGGAAATGTCAAAATGCACTTTTGGTTACGTTTTGCTTGACATCATTTTAGCAAGGTAATGCCAGGCAGAAGAGTTTTAGTAGCTTAGCATGTTTAATTATACTATTCTGCATGGCTTTACTAACCTCTAGAAATAGAAAGAATTAAGGAAGAAGTAATTTTTCTTGCAAAGCTTCTTTCCACTTTCCTGTGGAGAGTGGTCATCAGGCTGAGGGGTTAATCGAAGGGCTGTATGAGAGCTGGGAACAGACAAGATTTAACCACTCGATGTTGAGGATAATTGTTGTATAATAGTAGCATACACTAATGTTTAGAAGTATGGTGGGGGTCAAAATAATTTAAAAGTGTAAGTTAAAAGTGCATTGGCATATCCACTAAAAAACTATTAGAACTAATAAACGAGTTCAGCAATGTGGCAAGATACAAGATCAATATACAAAAATCAATTTTATTTCTGTACACTAGCAATGAACAATCTCCAAATGATGTTAGGAAAACAATCTCACTTATAATAGTAGCACAAAAGTGCATAGGAATAAACATAACAAAAGAAGTACAAGACTTGTACACTAAATACTGTTGAAAAATATTAAAGAATACATACATGGAAAGACATCCCATATTTATGGATTAGAAAACTTAACATTGCTGAGATTCCAGTATTGCCCCAAGTGACCCACATACTCAACATAATCCTTTTCAAAATCCTTGCTGTTTTTTTTTTCCTTGCAGAAATTGACAAGTTGATCCTAAAATTCATATAGAAATGCAAGGGAACCAGAATAGCCAAAACGATCTTCAAAAAGGACAAAGATGTAGGGCTCATAATTCTTGATTTCAAAACTTACTAGACAACTGCAGTAATCAAGACTGTGTGATACTAACATAAAGATAAACAGAATAGAATTGAGATTCTAGAAATAAACTCTCATGTTTTGGTCAATTGCTTTTTGACAAGAGTGCCAAGACAATTCAGTGGGGAAACATTAGTCTTTTCAACAAGTGTTACCAGGACAACTGGATATCCACGTGCAAAAGAATGAATTTAGATCTCTACCTCACCACAATTCGTTCAAAATGTATCACAGACTTAAATGTAGGAGCTAACACTATAAAACTCAGAACAAAATGAGTTAATTTTTGTGACCTTGGATAAGATTCCTTAGATACAACACCAAAAGCACCGATGACAAGATACAAAATCAATAATTTGACTTCATCAAAATGAAAACTTTTGTTTGTTAGATGATACCATCAAGCAAGTGAAAAGATGACCCACAGATGAGAGAAAATCATGTATTTGATAAGAGATTTTGTGTGAATGCACAAAAAGCTCTTACAACTCAACAATAAAAGGACAAATAATCCAATTGAAAAATTGGCAAAGGACCTGATGAGGTATTTTTCCAAAGAATATCTACACATGGTTAATAAGCACATGAAAAGATCCCCAACAAGCTTATCATTAGGGAAATCAAACCCAATCAAAACCACAATGAAACACCACTTGATATGCACCAGAACAAACAGAAGACAATGGCAAGTGTTGGTGAGGATGTGAAGAAATTGGAACCTTCATATGTTGCTGGTGAGATTGTAAAATGATACAGCCACTTTGGGAAACTATTTGCCAGTTCCCCACAATGTTTAACATAGAGTTATAATATGACTCATTAATTCTACTCCTATGTCATTTGCAATTCTTGTATATACAATTCTTGTATAATTCTTGAGAGAACTGAAAACGTATATCTACACAATACCTTTACCTGAATGTTCATAGCGTCGTTATTTAATAGCCAAAAAGTAAAAGCAATCCAAATGCCCATCAACAATGAATGGATAAACAAATGTGGCATAGCCATACAATGGAATGTCATTCAACCTAAAAAAGGAATGAAGTATTGATACATGCTACAACATCAATTTACCTTGAAAACATGCTTAAGTGAGAAGAGCCAGTCACAAAAACCTCATACAGTATGATTCCATTAATGTGACATGGAAACCTACTTTCTGCCTACGGATTTGTCTCTTCTGGACATTTCATATCAATGGATGTAATTAATATTTTGCTTTGTGTGTGTGTGTGTGTGCGTGTATGTGTGCTATGCCTCAGATATCTATTTTCCCCTTAAAATGTGGTCTTTAAAGGCCTAATTTTATTATTTAAAAAATTATTATTATTTAACAGCCTGATTTTAAATGTTAACAATTACTACAATATATTTGGATCACTCTTTTTAATATAGCATGTTTTAAGAAAATCCTAATGAGATAAAGTTAATTTACAGAAACTTTGTGGCATAATTTTTCATTTGAAAGAGATTTTTAATTTTTTTTAATGTTTGTTTATTTTTGAAAGAGGGAGAGAGAGAGTCGGGGTGGGGGGGGGGAGGAGGGCAGAGAGAGAGAGATACACAGAATATGAAGCAGGCTCCAGGCTCTGAGCTGTCAGCACAGAGCCTGATGCGGGGTTTGAACTCACAAACTGCAAGATTAATGCCTGAGCTGAAGTTGGCCACTTAACCCACTGAGCCACCCAGGTGCCTCTGAAAGAGATTTGAATGTTATAAATAATATTTTTCCTTTTTCATTGTTGTTTTTGTAAGGATCATTTTTAATGGTTGCTTGACTTTTCATGTTGTGGCACCGTAAGGTATTAAAGCACCGTACAAAAATTTTAGAGATTCCCCAGCTCATTCACTTAAAAGAGGAGTAGAGGAGGGGCACCTGTCTGGCTCAGTTGGTAAAGCTTGGGACTCCAGGTCATGAGTTCAAGCCCTATGTTGGGCAGGGAGCCTGCTTAAAATAAATAAATTAAATGAATAAAAAATAAAAGAGGAGAAGTAACCACAGTGGGTTAGGAAACCCAGGTATCTTTTTCCCATGTCAGTGAATGGAGTCCCGTTCATACACACCAATTACCTTGATTCATTTTGCATGCAGTTCTCAGGTAGACACCCATAAGGCGAAATTATGTGTAATCGCATTGTTCTTAGATATTGGAGGAGGGGGCAGATAAAAGATGAAAATTTAATACTAAAGCTCGTTTTGACTTAGCAGATTAAACTTTTAGTATCAGGGAGAAAAAGGAGAGGAGAGAGCAACCTGGTATTTTCTATACTTAAGAGCCAAACTGAAATGGGAAAAAAGATACAATCAGAACCCACCACCATCCTATTTCAGCCCAGCATGTAATTCTCAGTTCAAAAAAAATTTTTTTTTTTTTTTAAGAGAAAGCATTTTAGGATAATATCTTCATGAGCCATTACCGTGAAAAGCCAGTAGAGCTCTCACTCCCTCCTGAGAAATTGCTTTGCAATTGTGAAGGTGGTGAGGCTCAGGAGGTGAATTGGTCCTTGCGGATGTGTGAGTGAGGTGATCTGCATGAATCCTGAATAGTAAATGAGCGCCCACCATGGGGCCAGGTTAAACTGGTGTCTTGTGGTGTTGCAGATTTGCCAGGGAATAAAGCCTTGGGTAACCAAGCAAGCTGTTGTGGGGAGCTGGTTAAAAGCTCAAGCTTGCTTGAGTGCTTTTGAGAACTGGTAATTGCCATTACCAGTCCTGAGAAAGCTGGGGTCTGCTCTGGGTCACTCGATTGATGAAACTATGGACGACCTCCATTTTTGACAGGATCTGGAGAACACAAAGCAAAGAACATCAGTCCTTGATTTTCTTTCTTTCTTTCTTTCTTCCTTATTTGCTAAAGAAGCTGTAAAAAAGGAACTCGAAGCCACATCCACGTGATAGCTTCTGTGTTCTATTTCTGAGACACATTTCTCCCTGCTTTGGTGGAATGGCTGGGAGAGGGTGCTTGGTATTGACATTCAAATGAAAGAATCAAATATCTCTTCGGGCTACAGAGTTTCTTTATCTGATATTGCCACAACAAGCAGATCAGAGGTATTTGTCTGTATCACTCGGGTTCTTTTATATTCTGACTGCTGAAGGAAAGGAGCAACTACTAAGACTTCTCTTTGAAATGGAGAAGTCCATTATCCGAGTCTTTGAAGCTCAGGAGAGTGAGTAAGTTCTACTTGGATAAAGAGCCCTAATAGGTGGAAGAAAGCAAAGACAGCCTTATAAATTTCCCCGCGAGCAAGCTGAACTATTGTTGTCTTTATTAAAAATATGCCTCCAAGCAGGTGGTCCTGTTCTGAGTGATACCTCCAAGAGTCTGAGAGTTTCACGTGGCCCTTAATAAAACAGGTGAGGCTGTCTTGAGAGACTTGAAAGGAGATCAAATTGCTATGCTGGGAGTGCTTGGTGTGGTGAACAAATTTATTCTCAGATTTTAAAACTTGAAACTTCGGCAATTATATTAATAAAGATAAGTAAGCCGGTTGACATCAACACATGCATTCTGTTTGTTCTTTGTACATCCGTGTACCTCCCAGAGAGGGCTGTGACCCAGATTCCATGTGCATTCAAGACTTTCATTAGATTAGAATGACATATACTTATCATTAGAGCGTACTAATTAAAGCAGAAAGTGACATTTCAAAGTAATGATGTTCCCTAGTGTCTCAATGTAAAATACTCCCTAGTCTATTTTTAATGACCTAGTGTGCTATGTATGTTTAAAATATTATTTTGTTATGAACTTGTGTGTTTCATTATTGTCAGTGGTGGTGATGACCAGCAAGGTAGGACATTCTTCTAGATGAATTAAGGAAAGAGACCAGTGAAACCTACTGGGGGCTTTGGGCTTTGGTTGCAGTCACATCCTGGCATTCTTGTATTCACCCAGCACTTTGATTGCATACTCTACTTGCCAACCTCTGTCCTAGGCGCTGTGGATGCATTGGTCACTAGGACACAGATGGTTCTTGCCCTGAAAAAGCTTGCCCCTCCCTTTGATGATGATCAAAGTTTTTCTTTACAGTTCCTTTTTTACATCCTTAGTAGCAGCAGAGAGGAGGATGAGGTCAGTGGTGGTTATATATATACCCTCACCTGCTATTGCAAGCTTTTGGATATTCTTAGTTGATAAGGATAGTAGAAGAAAGTATCTCCTTATTTAGTCTGTGCGTTTTCTCACACCTATGTCACCTAAATTTGGATTATGCATTCAGTGACCTACAACTGTGTCTAGTTCTCCTGTTCTGTGTCTGGTATACTGTTGGTGTTTTCAAAATGCTCATTCCCTTCCCTCCCTCTCACCCATAGCCCCCTGAGTTATAACAGCACTGGACTGATGGCTCCAGTATTTACATTGTGAATCGGCAATCCTTTCAAATGTCAGTGGGCCTTGTCTTTGGGGCCCTGTTGTGAAAATTTGCAAACCAAGCCAGCTGTCATTCGTTACAATAACATATAAGGAGGAGAGTCCCCTGAGATCAAGATTATTCACTCTGAGGGCTTTAGCGTCAAAGACAGCCAGGAAATGGTCAATTCCTCAGCCCTGACCCAGCTAGGAAGGGAAGAGGCATGCCTTTCTCTGCTAGCAGAAGCTACAGAGGCTCTCTCAAGAGATCAGTGTTCGAACAGCGATGAGAGGCACAAAGAATTTCTAAGCACAAGCAGGAACAAGAAAGAGGAAGATGCTCTTTTTGTGCCGACCTTGCCCATTTCCCATCTACTCACCTTCCCAGGAGTAAAAGCAGACAGACGGTCATCTCTGCCATTGTCATCATCGTCATCATCACCACCATCATCATCTTCGTGGCTGTTGTTGATTAAGCACAGAAATCCCATCAGATAGGTGCTTCTTTCATTGAAATTTATGGTTAACCAGACCAGTTGGTGTGTTTAGTCAACTTGCCCTAAGCTGCAGAACTGGAAAATGACATAGTCAACTCTCACCAGGGCTGGCTGTCCCCAAAGTGCCCTGCCATTAATCATTGTCTTTTATTTTCTTACGTTCTTTCTTGTACAAATGGCCTTTAAAGGTCTTTAACTTCATGATGAGTTAAATGTTCAGGTTGTCCTTGATCTGTGAGTGAACATTGCCATTTTCTGAGTCTTTAAAAAATTTTTTTTTAATGTTTATTTATTTGAGAGAGAGAGGGCATGCAAGTGGGGCAGGGGCAGAGAAAGAGAGAGAGAGAGAGAGAGAGAGAGAGAGAGAGAGAATCCTAAGCATTCTCTCTGGCAGAGGTTGGACGTGGGGCTTGATCTCAGACCATGAGGTCATGACCTGAGATGAAATCAAGAGTTGGACACCCAGCTGACTGAGGCACCCAGGCACCCGTCTGAGTCTTCTTTAGATGAATTATCTAAAGTGAATTCCAGGTCATCCAATGACTGTGTTCAGTGACAGTGACTGATTTTAGGCTACTCTTGCTCTTCAAATCCACGTAAAGTACCATATTCCTTAAAGTGGTGTGTACCACAAACTCTGCTTGAATGATTATAAAGCCACCTACACATGAGCCAGGATTCACCACTTGAAAATGAGATTGTTCTCCATGCTCCAGCAAAATTTATTGAAATGTCTATTACATGCATACCCTGCTATTCAAATTCTTAAAAGAAATCCTGGCTATTTATTTATTTTCCTGCCTGCTTCTAGGAAGGATTTGAGGTAGTTACTGTAGTGTATTTTCCTTATCACTGAGAGCCGGAAATTCAAAGGCAGAATATTTTGATGAAAGAGAGTAATGTTGAGATCTTGGTACTATTCCTGGAATTGATTTCTCTAAACACTAGAAATGGTGATTTAGAGTCTGGAATGAGATAGTTCCTGCTTTGAATATCTATCTGGCTACTTGCTACAGGACCTGGGGTGAGGCTAACGGCTTAAATTGTAAAATCGGGGGGTAAGAAGAATGCCTCATCACTGTGAGGTTACCTGAGATAGTGCTTGTAGAACACTTGGTATAGTGTCTGGTATCTGGGGCGTGTTAAATAGATGTGCTGATGGTAGAGGCGGTGGGGGAAGAAGTAAGGTATACTAGTTCATTTCCTCCAATGCAGTCTTACACGGAAGCTAATTATATGAATCTGATTAGCTATTCTGATCGGGTGGGTACAGAGCGTCCCTTACCGGGCACTGCCATAGAACACCGGTACTCATATATTTCATGAGTGTCTACACAAATAGTTTAGGGATGTTGATTCTTGGCTTGAAATAAGGAAAGCAGGTGACAGTGGGCAATGGACAGATGGAGCACCATGGACAAGGAGATGGCCGATTTGGGTTTAATTTGTTTCTGTTGCGTTCAGTTTGCATGATCTTAGCCAGCTGTCTTTTTTCTTTTTTTTTAAGCTTATTTATATTTATTTTGAGAGAGGAAGAGAGCGAGCAGGGGAGGGACAGAGAGAGAGAGAGGGAGAGAGGGAATCCCAAGCAGGCTCTGCTCTGTCAGTGCAGAGCCCGACACGGGGGGCTCGAACTCCGGGAGTGTGAGATCATGACCTGAGCCAAAACGAAGAGTTAGACACTTAACCAACTGAGCCACCCAGGTGTCCCTCTTAGGCAACTGTCTTAAACTTTCTGAGCCTCGGTTTCTTCTCTGAAACGATGACAGCGATCCCTACCTACCAGGGCCATTTTGAAACCTGCATGAGCTAACGTGTTATAAATGGAGGTTGAAGATGAACTAGTTTACAAATCTAGTTTTTTGTTGTGGAGATTATACTAGGATAGGAAAAATTTGGTACAGAACTGCCAGTGGGACTTTATGGGCTGGGTTAGAGCCCAAGCCTGTGGTGACTTTCTTATTATTTTAAAGATCTACTTCCCCCAGCTGATCTCATTTACTTGGAAATTGAGTGGCAGCATAGCACTTTGGATCCAATGGTTCATTGTCTTGGGATGCCTTTCCTTGGTTATCAGATGCTATACTAGGTTCCTTAAACCCTGGCTGCAAGGAAGAAATCCTTGTGTGACAGTAGATTTAGTGGGGTATAAATCTGCCTAACTAGCAGCTGGATAGTTGCTGATGAGGGTTGGCCCCAGAGTCGAGCAACATTAGCTAAGTTAGAAGGATGTGCTGATTCCAACTTCAAGCCACGGGGCCCAGCAGCAAACTGCAGGGAAGTAATAGCAGCCTGTGGTGTGGCCTGTTGTGCCACCGTCGTTCCTGTCAGTGTCACCATCATCACCATTAAGCTTTATTAAGTGCCGGCATGTGGAGCTCCCTTAGGTGCCATTGCAGGCAGGCAGGCAGCTGTGTGCTTAAACGAGAGCCTCAAGCAGGGTCATGAGGTGAAGGGCCCCAGCTATAATCCAAAGCAGGCCCACAGACGTGGCTGCATAGGCAGATGAGGAGATAGTTGGTGGCTGTAGTAGGCTGTTGTCTGGGGTGTGAGCTTAGCCCATGGCCCCTTTCTCTGAGAACTGTCCTGACTTTCGCCTTCAAGGCTAGGCCCTGGTGGTCAAGTTCTGTGTAACTTGGCGTCCGTGGCCATGCCTGTGTGGAGCAGGGATGCACACTGAAGCTGGGCCTGTCTGATTATCTTTCCCAAAGTTGGATTTGGGACTAAACCATTTGTAGCTACACTGGATAGGTAGGTGAATTTGGGAGCTGTGGAAAGCCATGTCTTAGATTCACTAATCCTCATTGCAGCCCTGTGGGGTACATCTTCTTCTTATTTCCGTTTTATAGAAGAGGAAACTGAGTCACAGAGAAGTTAAGTAATTTACCTTCGTGTTGTTGGGTAGTGGCAGGGCGAGGCATGAAGCTGGCAGCATGAGCTCAGGCCTTCAGCCGCTCTACAACTGTCATTCTGAGAAAGAGAGGGGAAAATGCAGGTTAAATGACTGTGAGGGGAGAGGGGGTTTGGGGGGAGGGGAGGATCATAAGACTGACTGAGAGAGAAGCTGCCTTGATTCTGTGAGCTTTCTGGCTCCAGAGTCCAGTCCTCAGTGATTGTACTTTCTACTCTTGTGCATCGAGAAGTATCTTTGTGTCCTTATAAATAAATTCCTTTTTTTTGTACATAAAGTAGCTTTAGTGGATGTGTATTATTTGCAACCCAAAGAGTCTTAATGAAGTGACCATCCTGTCACAGTTGGTTAAAAAAAGACCATGGGTCATCCATTGGCCTGTGTAACCCCAGGTACCTTTACATTATATGTAGGTGGTGTCTGGGCTAGTGGAGGACAAAGGCAGGCCCACCAGTGACTGGAGCATAGTGTGACGAACTCTCTGAGAGATGTAAGCAGAAGTTGCTATAGAAACACAGACATGGGGGTGCCTGGGTAGCTCAGTCGGTTAAGCGTCCAACTTCATCTTAGGTCATGATCTCACGGTTTGTGGGTTTGAACCCTGCGTCTGACGCTGTGCTGACAGCTCAGAGCCTGGAGCCTGCTTTGGATTCTCTGTCTCCTTCTCTCTCTGCCTGTCTCCCACTTGTGCTCTGTCTCTCAAAAATAAATAAATATAAAAAAATTTTTTTTAATTAAAAAAAAAAAGAAACACAGACATGGGGCAAAAAAAAAAAAAAGAAAAAGACAAAAAGAGAGACTGGTGGACTGGTGTGGGGTGTGAAGAATCAGGGATGTCTTCTCAGGGGGTATTTGAGCTGTTTTTGAGAATGAATAGAATTTACCTCTGTGAAGAATGGGTGGGAGGAAGGGTATTCCAGGTAGTGAGAATAGTATGGGCAGGGGAAAAAAAGAAAGACCAAAAAAGAAGGTGACACCTATAATAAAGAAGATATGGTATATATATTCAATGGAATATTACTCAGTGATCAAAAAGAATGAAATCTTGCCATTTGCAACAATATGGATGGAACTAGAGTGTATTATTTTAAGTGAAATAAGTCAGTCAGAGAAAGACAGATATCATATGATTTTAGTCATATGTATAATTTAAGATACCAAACAGATGAACATAAGGGAAGGGAAGTAAAAAGAATATAAAAACAGAGAGGGAGACAAACCATAAGAGACTCTTAAATACATAGAACATACTGAGGGTTGCTGGAGGTGTGTTGGGTGGGGGGAAGGGCTAAATGGGTGATGGGCATTAAATAGGACACTGCTTGGGGTGAGCATTGGGTGTTACATGTAAGTGATGAATCACTAAATTCTATTCCTTAAAAAAAATTTGATATAAATAAATAAATAAATAAAGCAAGCAAGCAAGCAAGCACTTCTAATGTGGAAAAAAGAAGAGAATATGATTCGTTGGAAACATGTATCAGACATCTACACGAAAGAAGATCCCAGCTTAAGTATAATAAAAAAGTGCATGGACATACCAGTTGGGTCATCTGGAAGCAGATCCTGAGAGATATCAGGAGTGCAAGAACCGATGAAAAATAAAAATGGAGAGAGGAATCAGAATTAGGTATGGAAAGCCTTCAGATCGTAATGTGTATGATGAACATTTGAAAGGGCGCCAACCTAGTCCACCTTCTCTAATTTTGAAAGTGGTCCTCAGCAAGAGTCCCTAAGGAAGACCTACGCCCAGCTTTCATGTTTGTGCCATAAAATAAACTGTACTTTCTTCTTTTAGTTTCCATAGGAAGGAAGGAAGGAAGGAAGGAAGGAAGGAAGGAAGGAAGGAAGGAAGAAAGGAAGGAAGGGAAACCTGTGATACATTTTGGAAAGGACAAGTAGTTTAGTATGATGGAAAAGGAGGAAGAAGGAGGGACAGGATATACAACTTGGCATTCCTGGGTGGACCAGATCACAAAGGGTATCTAGTGCCAAGCTGTGGAGTTTGAACCTTATCCTCTACCCAAGCGGTTTGTTACCTACCAGGTCCCTTCCCTCCCTCCAACACGAAGACATCGGTAGCTTTTGAAATGGAAGAGATTATTGTGACTTTAGGCAATTTTAGGAAAAACACCACCACATGCAGAAATGTTAACACCCAACACTGCTGTTTTCATCTTTGCACATTATCTTCTAGTTGTCCTCAAACATGCCTATTTTTGTACATGGTTGCAATCCATCCATGTATCATTTTCACTTCCCAGTAGATCAAAAAGATTTTCTATGTTTCTGTGTTGGCCTTTCCTAATTATTATAGCAGCATGATACAGACACAAGGTTTTCTGAGTACACACACAGCTCCAGGCAATGCATGAGTTTCTGGTGCAGCAAAGACACATGACCTCAGGATTTCTGCTTTTGAGCAACTCAGGATCTGGTATAATAATGCTGCTGAAGTATGCAACTGTAGACACATTAAAGCATGTGGGTTTATTATTGTTTTATGAGAAATGTATTCAGTTCTTTGAGGATTGGTTGAGGGATTTTTTCTAATCCCTTTCTTCTGCGCTCACTGTCCCCTGCTCCCCCCGCACCCCCATCCCGTCTGCTCTGTGGCTAACAAACGGCCACATCTTCACACGCTTCTTGTGTTCATGTGCTACTTATCTGGTGTCTTTTTCATATCTTATGCTCCAAGTACTCTGAAAGCTATTTGATGGTTAACCATAAACAGTCTCCACATCAAGCTCTTGAGCCGAGTTAATTTGATTATGAAACATTATCTTGATGGTGGCAAGCGTCCAGTTGTCATCTTTTTAATGATACAGGTCTCCACAGCCTAAACTAATTATAAACTAGCTCCATTCCAGGGAGGACAGCACTGTCTAACCCGCCTCTGCAAGCCAGACCCAAGCGGTTCGGTGATATGAGCACATCTGCTTTTCCTTCCTCGGGCCTTTGTGGATCTCAGCGATGTCATTTCTCTCCCTCTCCCTGCTCTTTTGTTAAAGAAAATAGGGGTGATTGGCCAAAATTGCTCTTTAAATTAAATTTTGGCTCCTATCTGCAGCATGATCATGAGCTTCCAGATTAAAGATGCAGATAATTTTGCAATCAGATTTACATTTTGGTCTGTAATGAGTTTAAAAGTCTTTACATGCTTTCGTTTCCCCCTCTGTGATGCTTTTTGTTGACTTACTTTATTTAGCTCGTTGGTTCAAGTGGTATTTTGTTGCTGGTTTCGGCTCCAGTCTCCATATCTTAAGTTCCTTATTTTCTCTGCTCCTAGTCTTGTACGAGTGTAGAAAAGACATTGATCATTTGGGATAAGTAAAAAACAAAATTAACGAAATTCATTCCATAGAGTCTAGAAGTGTTTCATTATCCATATAACGAAGAAGTGGATGATGAAGCTAAGCAAACTGTATTCTCTGGAACCTCATATCTGGTTTTACCATGTGTGTGTGTGTGTGTGTGTGTGTGTGTGTGTGTGTGAATCTGTGTTTGGACACAAGTATGCCAGTGTGGGCTGTTGACACACATACTTGAAATAGGTTGTTACTCCATAGATCTTAAAAATTTAGAAAACTCTCTTAGCCTCACTTTCTTCCCTTGTTAAATGGGAGCGATGACAGTTCTTACTATATATGGTTGCAGAGATAATTCATTTGATGTCACTGCAAAGTGCCTGCCATATAATAAATACTCAATAAATATCAACACTTAATATCATGGCCCTTGTCCTGTGGAAGTGCAAAGCCATCTTTATGATCTCAACTTTGAGCTACTAATAAGTCCCTATGTTCACCCATTTATAAAGAGGCCAAAAGCATTGCCAGAAAGCTTAAACCTTAGAAAAGTTACCCCAAGCCATGTTCTCCAGCATCCCTTCCCTACTTACTCAGCCTAGGTAGAAAGATTTGCCATTTCCACGAGTTCTCATGGATACCATCTTTGTGCAAGATCCCCCACCCGCCATTGTCACAGCCCCTCATCTCTGATTTCAGCTGCAACTGGTATAACCAGTTTTGTCTCGGTCACCTTCCCACCTGTGGCACTTGCAGTGGGCCCCTTTCTGCTTCCTTCCCAGGACCACCTCTCGGGCTGGGAGCCTGCTTGGCCTGGGGCAAAGAGGAGTCTGGAAGTGTGGGGGAAGGAACTGCTCTCAGGGGCTACTGTCAACACCTGGGTTTTTGAGCATATGAATAAACGCTCCAGGCTTCCGTTCTTAGGTGCATCATTCTGGCTGCATTCTTGGGAGGTCCTGGCCAAATGAAGCCCTTTGCTCTCTGTGGCAAACTTGGTGATATACCCTTTCATTGGGTTTTAATCCTTCCCTGTCTTTCTGTATTCCCTCATCTTTGCTTCCTGGCATCATCTTCCAAATAAACTTCTGCACCTAAGCCCTCATCTCAGATTCTGTCTTTAGGGAAACTCAGCCTACTACAGCCTTGAAGTCCCCTGCCTTCTTGATATTTCTTTAATCTATAATTGTTAACCCCAGATCATTTCTCTTTCCTTTCTACTCCAGAGGGAAGAGCTGTCTCGCGGATTTTCAAGGTCAGACTCTTCCTCTTTGATCTTCATCCTATCCCCTCTTAAGTTCTCTGGGCCCACAGACCACCGTATCTTGTTTACTGCTTCACCTACAATGTAGAGTGCTTGGCCCATAGTAAGACCTCAATACTATTTATTAAATGAGTGAGTGAATGTATTATTCCCTTTCTCTTGCATGGTTTTCAGTCTCCTCTCCACCCATGTTGTTCTCATCTTTTATTGTTCTTTTAGCCTTTCTTTGGGGTCCAGAGATCTTTCACTTTGGCAGTAGACATCATTGCCTGGTTACAGAAGCCACCTCTTTGTTAGGCCTACTAGTCAACTCCTAACACCTTGGCAGTATAGGACTTTGTGGGGCTATACTTTGTGGAACATCTTTTCTTTCTTGACCTCCCCCTTTCTTGGTCTCTTGAAATCTACCTCTCTCCTGGTCCTTCTCCTGGCTCTCAAACTTTTCTTTCCAAGTGTTTTTCCTGGCTTGTTCAGCTGATTCTACACTTGGCTTTCTTAAGGGCTTTTTTTTTTTTTTTTAATTTTAGATGAGAGCACATGCAGAGGTGAGGGGCAGAGGAGAGAGAGAGACAATCCAAGCAGGCTTTGCACTCAGCACAGACCCCATGACCCTGAGATCATGACCTGAACCAAAAATCAAGACCCGGACACTCAGCTGACTGAGCCACACAGGTGCCTCTCAAGGGCTCTATCTTTGATCCTCTTTTTTTCTGAAGTTACATAGTCCACCTAAGTAAATCAGTGACTGCTATCTCTTCAGCTGTGTGGATAGCTCCTGAATCTGTAATCTGCAGACTGACTGTCCGGAGTTCAAAGCCATTGGGAATCTCCATCAGGAATTCCTGTAGCTATTTCTAAGTCACCATGTTCAAACTGGAGTTCATTTTCTTCTCTGCATTTTCATCTTTTCCTCCTTTTTCATGCCCTGCCTTAGCTAATGGGCTCATCATGTAACTGGTATTGCAGTAAAGATGCCTTTTTATGATCCTTAAGTGCCTTCTCAACCATTGCTTTCAAGAAATAATTTTTGAGTTCCTCCTATGAGTCAGACACCGTACGAGTTGCTTGGGCTATATGGAACACAAAATAGACCCTCAAGAGGCTCATAGTCTAGAAGCAGGTATAGGTATTCATTTGATTTATCACACAACTGTAGCATTACAAACTGAAGTAAGTGCCATGGAAGAAAAGTCCAATGTGTTTTGAGAGCATGTCATGAAAAGACCTAATTTGTTCCTGGGATTGGCACAGCTTCCTTTAGGAAGAATGGCATTTGATCTGACATATCAGAGGATGTGTAGAAATTAACTGAGAGAGAAGAACCCTTCCCTCTTTATCACTATGCTCTACCGTCACCAAGTCCCATTGATTGTACCTGTGAAATGTCTTAGTTGTTCTGTTTTACATTCTCATCCTAGACCATTGCAATTCCCACCTCCCCCTGGCACTCCACTTCCATTCATTAATTTTCACATTGCTGCCAGAATGCTTTTAGTGGACACAAATCTGACCACATATTTTCTCTTGCTTCTAGTTTAAAACCATTGGTAGCTCGCTAGTGCTTCCAGGGGTAGAATCCCAACCCTCTGGCATGGCAGTCAAAGTCTCTTAGAATTTTGGCTCTGACCTTTGCTTCTAGCCTCACCTCCTGCCATTCCATAGCACATTGCCTGTTTTGGGGCCACTCTAGACTCTGCAGATGGCTGGAGACACCATGTCCTCCTAGGCTGTCATGTGTGGGTACATTCCTTTATCAGCTATCCTTCTCTTGCACCTGGTCAGCTCCTATGATCCTCTTAGGCCCTGTGTAAAGATGCATGGCACATCTTCCATGAGACTTTCCTTGACCCCTCGTCTGTGTCCCCATATTTGTATTTAGACATTTCTGTCCTAGAGCTCTCTTCCGTTTGCCTTATATTAACTTAGTTGTTTAGAGCAGGTGTTCCGCTGGGGTCAAGACTGCTATGCTCATCTCTCTCTTCCCAGGTGTTCAGTAAATATGTGCCATTGAATTGTCCATAAGTGCATAGGGTAAAGGAGGCAAAGACATTGGGGGATGGGAGGAGAGCTGAAAGAAAAAAGCCAGACCTTTTCTAATGATAAGAACTGGTGATCCCAAGCAGTACTTGACCAAGACATATATTTGGTGAACAATCGAGTGAAAAACCAGATTTGATCAATGTTTCTTGGGAGGAGGAGCATGGCAAATTTCAGCATCCTGGCCTCCTTCCTCAACTTGGCGCAAAGAAGGCCTTTGGTTATTGATTCTGCCGTAGGTACGTAAAGGCATTTTATTGACCTTGTTTTGCTCTAGTGTATTCCATCTCTACTCTTGCCTTAATTGTCTCATCAATGTATTCCTTACAATTCAATACAACTCCTTTCCTGAAGAAAGTTCTGGCGAATGCTGCTCTCTCCACTCTGTTGCTTTTCTGGAGATACTTAGTATCTCCTCTTGATTAGTATCCTGGGCAGCTGGTGGCCAGCCCTCCTGTTAATCCTGCCCAGATGCTAGGAAAGGAAGACTGGGTTGTATAAAGCTCTTTACCAATATTACACTAATGACCTATAAAGAATTTCTCTCCAGGTCTGGCTTATATCCACTTAACAAAGAAATCTGTTTTATGTTTCAAAATTGTCAGGATGTTGCTGTGACGTGCGTGGAAGAGTAGGGCTTGTGTTCCATTCTGTGTTTTTACAAATGGCAGGCCAATGGCACTCACTGAGGGCCGAGAATGGGCTGCGGTTCTCCAGGCTTGCCACGACTGCTCAGAGCCTGGGCCACCTCTCAGGTCCAGCACCTGCCCATGCCATCGTTTACTGAACGAGGCTGAGAGTGTTTAGCCATGCCAGTGTCAGCTCAGACAGGCTGCTTAGCGCCTTCACTTTAGTGTGCCCGGGAAGGGTAGTGTGTAAATGACAACCAAAGATGGGTGCAATGGGAATGCCTTTCTGCCCATTTGCCTTTGTCCCCTGAGATGGCAACGTACTGATGTTGGTGTCCACTGAAAGTGCAGTAAGTAGTTGTTGCTAAGGGATGTAGAGTAGGAGGAAGATCCGTTCAGCTTTCCAGAGTACCAAGGAGTTACTCTGTGCCGGGTGTGGTGTAGACGCAGTGAGAACACAGAGGGTCTGACATGGTCCTCATCCTCAAAGAGGTATTATCTTTATTTATTGAGTCCTGTAAGTCCTTTGCACTTCTAAAGGTCAGTGGAAGTGGCAATTTGGGACTGGTCATTTGGAAAATCCAGATTTATGTCCTGAATTTATAAATCTTTCATTGGAACTTAGGCCAGCTATCTAAACCCAGTGTTTTGTAGAATATGCTTCATATGGTGTTTTGTAAAATGCTTTCAAATATACCGTCTCCTTTGAGCGACATACGGCACCAGCATCACTAATTTTATTTTAATGATGAGAATCATTGTGCCCAGATTAAGGATTTCATTCTAGATGTCCCAGCTTGTCAGAGAGAGAGCTTCCTGTGACCCTTGGTCTCCTGGTTCTTTTCTTCCTTACTCAACTATCTCCCTGCCTAGACCGATCATAAATTTGGATTTTCCCATAACCATACCTTTTAGGTATTTCAAACTCACTTTTATCCTGCATCTCTTTCCAGCTCTATCTAGCTCTCGTGTATCAAGTGTGAAATGTGTGTGGAGTGCTCCCGTGTTGTTGTGCCTCTTACCCGTCGTCCTAACTTAGGCCTTCTTTATTTTGTCCTTTTTTTTTTTTTTGGAAAGGGGTAGGGGGATCTTGACATTTCTCCTTTCCTACTCTTACTGTTTTTATAGTTTGCCTGATTCCTGTGAACAATGATAATGAGAAGTGATGAATGATCAAACGATTTCTTTCTTTTATGTTTGCCTTATTTGGTGGTATGCTGTGAATTCAGAATCGCTGAATCTTTGGGGAAGTGGTCGGAAAGTGGAATTGAGAATTTTAGATGAGAGCTCTTAGATCTTAGTTTAGGAAGTCTAGTGTAGAGCAGCAGGAGTCATGAGTGACATGACACATGGAGTTCTAGAAAGTGGTGAAAACAGAGATTCTTGCTTGCAGAGGAGGAGGCTTTCCTTGGCCATACTTTGCTAGAATTTCTTCTTTCTCTGACTTCCCATAGCATTCTTTTGTGTCTTTATCATAGCTTGCATTGCTTCTTACTATGTTTTGGTTATTTTTTATAGTTGCCGTACCTCTTACTAGACTTTTTTTTTTTTTTTCCAGTAAGCAGAATAAGAATTGTGGGATGTGGTTTGACAACTCCATGGCACCTCTAACAAAGAGCCTACAACGTATTGATTCACAAATATACATTTTCTGGGATTTGCAGAGACTTTTTCCTTTATGTAATACTGTTTAATTTCAATATTTTACTGTAAGTCTGCATTACCATGCAATCAGGAAAAAAAGAAAGTAAAGACATAAGACTTTTCTGGATGATTAAATAGATAAGTGAGTGATTAAGAATTCAAGGATGCTAAGGAAATTCGGAAGCAAGACATCATTTACTGGACATCTAAAGCACTAGTTATCTAAAAAGTATAATGTTTTTCATACTTATTACCTTAATTACTTTTGCGGCATCTTGATGAATGGAGTGGCATAGGCATATAGTAGCTGTGATATCCAAAGTTCAAGTCTTTTCCCTCCTGATTCTATGCAGGTTCTCTCAGCTTCAAAGATTTTGTTTTTGGATTTTATTTTATTTTATTTTTTGTCCAGGTGTTTGTAAATAGCTTTTTTTTAACATTTATTTTTTTGAGACAGAGAGAGAGAGAGAGAGAGAGAGAGAGAGAGAGAGAGAACAGGGGAGGGTCAGAGAGAGGGAGACACAGAATCTGAAATAGGCTCCAGGCTCTAAGCTGTCAGCACAGAGCCCGATGTGGGGCTTGAACTCATGGACCGTGAGATCACGACCTGAGCCGAAGTCGGCTGCTTAACCGACTGAGCCACCCAGGTGCCCCTGTAAATAGTTTTAAGGTGGCAGAATAGTTATTAACTAAATTGATCCCTGTGGTGTAAAAAAGTGAATTTAGCCTTCCTCTTGGGCTCCCTCTCTAGACTGGAACTAGTTCACTGGGGGAGTCTGGCTGATTCATTCCTGAGCTCAGATGTGCTCTGAAGTCTTCATCCATGTGAAGCCCTTCATCTCTATGTAATCCATCACCAAGCAGTTGTACGTGCAGTCACATGTTCTTGTTTTTTCAGGTTGCACAGAACCAGAACTGCAAAAGAACATGCTTGTGTTTAGATGCCACAAGTCTCCTTCTCATCTTCTCAATGTTGATAAATACAGTGATTTCAATATTGGCAGCCTCTTAGAGATCACGTGGTTTGAATGTTTGCCTCTGTGTCTGTGTCTTCGATTGGAACCGCTGTGTTGTAGATGAACGCATAGAACATTTCTTGAAAATACAAAGGAGGCAGATGCTTTCCAAGATCAATACTTTGATTATAGGATGTCATAGTCTTTTGGGATTCAAGGATGTTGTTTATTCCCAGTTATTGAGAGCTGTGAGGCTTTGAGGGAATTACAGATCAGCTTGTATGGTGCAACATATAAAATTCAGACATGCCTCACTTGACCTGGCATTTCCACCTTTGAATTTATGTAGGTCACAGTTTTTGGAGTTCAGCATTTTTCCTAAGCAAGAACAGATTTCAGGTAGGAAGCACATATACAGCCTGTACTTAGGCGTGCCAGTAAACCTTTCGAATGACGTTCAAGTTGAGCACTGGAGAAGAAGAAAAACAGGTAGTAGGTAGCCTTGAATCTCTCAGAATAAATACCCGCAATTAAAAAAAAAAGCCATTTGTTTTTCCCAAGATAAGTGTTTCCCTTTTGAGAACCTGTAGAGTTTATTATTCTGTTGAAACTTAAAGCATCAGTCAAAATCCTAGTAGTGTGGGGTTTGAAATCAACAAACTGAAGAGACCTCCAGTGACAGCTGCTGTTGTTTTGGGATTATCAGTTATTTGGCACACAAAGAGAATACCCAATGAGGGCAGGCCCACATATGACCCATGTGAATGGGACAACCTCGTGAGGCATGTGGAACTCATGGAATCACTGGAAACGTATTTCAGCTCTGGGGAAATTATTGCTTCTAAGTCATTGCAAGTTACACTAAGAAAAAATTAGGGAAGAATGTTAACCTGTATTGCATAACTACTGTCTGCCTGAATTGTGGAATTTAATCCCCCTGATGAGTTTCAGAGATATTTACTTTGATCTTTTAATATAATTGAGGAAATAGAGGATCAAGGATGTTAAGTAA
Organism: Prionailurus viverrinus; assembly: GCF_022837055.1. NCBI lineage: Eukaryota > Metazoa > Chordata > Mammalia > Carnivora > Felidae > Prionailurus > Prionailurus viverrinus. The sequence continues at coordinate 28,105,584 of NC_062562.1, read as the reverse complement.
CATGCCCAGTCCCTCAGCAAGTAATTGGCAGAACCAGGAATAGAATCATGATTGTTTTACTTCAAAATGGCAGATTTTCCATTTGTTCCCTGGCCTTAACATTGTCCTCCGTGAATCTTACTGAATGAACAGGTCTTGTATAGTCTTTATTTGTCAGTGGTGTTTATTCCTTTTTTTTTTCTCTAATTATTGCCTATTTTGTTCATATGTCTTTGCATGAAAAATTTTTGTTTACCCGGATGTCTGGTGGCTCAGTCAGTTGAATGTCTGACTCTTGATTTCGTCTCAGGTCATGATCTGGGGTTGTGGGATCGAGCCCTGAGTCAGGCTCTACTCTGAGCATGGAGCCTGCTTGAGATTCTCTCTCTCTCTCTCTCTCTCTCTCTCTCTCTCTCTCTCTCTCAATCTCCATCTGCCCCTCTCCCCTGCTCACGTGCTCTCTCTCTTTCTCTCTCTGCAACAAAATTTAAAAAAAAAATTTGTTTACTGATTTTTCTTTTCCATCTTTGTGAATTGGTAATTTCGGATTTAGCATCTTATCTATAAGAAGTGTTCAATAAGTACTTGAATGAGTGAATTTAAATTATAGGATGTGGTCATACAGTCTTTACAATCCATTTTTAATCCTTTTTAAAAATATATATATATTTCTTGTTACCGAAGCTTCTTTTAAAATCAGCCAGCTCTGGGCACTTAGAATACTTTCAACATGTAAAGCACAGTGGTAAACCTAAAGAGGTGTCCTTAAGAAAGCTTAATGTTTAACTGTGAGAGACAAAACTGTCAGTGGGCTCCATTCTTTACTCCTACTTTTAGGTGACCAATCCGTTGTGCATTGTGATTATTGCAAATATATCTTCCTGGCATTTCACTTGCTTATTAACTTGATATTTTCTTTGCGATGTAGGAGTTTGAGATGCCCGCCTCACCTACACAGGTCTCTTATGTAACTTATTTTTTTCCTGGGAGTTTGACTTTGTCATGGTAAACAGCTCAGTGGCAGAAAAAATACTCGTGGCCATGGCAGTGTCCCGGCTTTTTATACTCTTTTATACTCCCGCCGCTCTTTATACTCCTGTGCTACCACGTGGGCCAAGCCGCCAGCCCCTCCCACTTGGATTATTGCAGGAGACTCCCAACTGGTCTTCCCTTGCTTTCTCCCTTGCACCCTCACAACCTTCTCATTCCCCTCAGAGAAGAAACCACAGTCACAACAAGTGGCCTGCAGGGTCCTATGTCGTCTGCCCCGCCTCCACCCGTTGTGGTTCTCTGGCCTCATCTCCTGTTTTCTCCTTGGTCCCTCCACTCCACGCTGTCTGCTCTTCTGCTCTGTTCTTGTGTTCCTTTAGTTTGTTATGTGTGTTCGCAGGTATTTGTAGGCTAGAGCTTGTTGCTTCACCCTCTTGAAGATTGCAAAGACTCCTCTAAGGTCTACTCCGGCCACCCCATTCAAGCTGTAGCCTCCCTCACTGCCCACCCCGGGACTCCTCAGCTCCCTTCCAGACTGTTTTTCTCTACAGCGTTTATCACCATCCAACATGCTATATATTTTACTAGTTTATTTTGTTTCATTTCCTCTCTCCCCCAACTAGAAGTAAGACCCAGAAGGCATGAAGACAAGTGCTTTGGTTTGGTTTTTGTTCTCTGTGTTGTTCACTGCTGGGTCCTAGTGCCCAGAATGCTGTCTGACCCAATGGGATGCTTGATAAATATCTGTCGGAAGAATGTGTGAAAATGTAGCTGTGGGACTTACGTATGTCACAGATGCTCTGCGAGCATGATGAGCTTTAATGATTTACCCATTCATAAAATACTTATTGAGGGCTTACTATATGCCAAACCATAGGCTGTGCCCTGGAGATACAGTGACACTTTTGGAACTTTGTTTGGAGAGGCTGACGTTCAGCATAAATAAATGTCTAATTATGCAGTACTACGCTTGTGGTGTGGGGGCTTGGAGAGCAGGGGTGCCTGACTACATGTGGGGTTGAGAGCTGGGGAGGCCTTCCTGAGGAATTACTTGAGTATCCCTGCTTTGTGAGCTTAGCCATGAGAAGGGTTTGAGGCCTGGACTGCTGGACTGCTACCCCGACAGGCCCAGGGAAGCTTTGGCACAGATTTCCCAAGCCACTGGGTTTTCAAACTAGAGCGGCTTCAGAATCACCTGGTCAACTTGTTAAAACACAGATCTGGGGCTCCTCGTCCCCAGAATTTCTGATTCAGTACATCTGGGGTAGGGCCTGAGCATTTGCATTTCTGGCAAATTCCCCAATGATGCTGATGCCGCCATTCTGGGGGGTCACACTTTGAGAACAACTTGCTTATAGGATCGGTCTGGCATGTCGCTACCCAAAATGGGGAGACTCATTCCTGGGGCAAGGGCCAGGAAGACTTCTGGTCATAGAGAAAGGGCCATCTGCAAGGAACTTTGCAGATAGTTAGAGCTGCTGAAAACCGCAGGGTAGGCATGGGAGGAACTGGAGATAATGACTTATTTTTATTTTTATTTTTTTCTGAGTACATACACAGATTTGAAAGCTTGATATAATCACTACTATTGTTTCTCTCTCTCGAAGCAAAATGCGTTTGGCCTGGAATGTTCAAATTTTTGTTCCTCTGGAGTCAGACATAATTGGATTTGAATTTTAGCTCTGCCATTTCTTGTGGAGCTACTGCAGATGAATAGCTGGGGTGAACTAGGAACGGGGGCGGGTGCAATTTGGCCTGAGAGCCTACTTCCTGTGGAAGTAGCATCGTTTTAAACATTTGTAAAGATGGTGAGCTGGTTCGTTGCTAAGATTGTGATTGGAAAGTAGAGGCTGCAATATGAAAGCTGGGGGCCGGTGCCTCTGGGCGTCTGTGCCCCTGCAGCCCTACCCCATCCTTGCTCTGGGTGGTAACTCTGTCCAGTTACTTCATCTGTAACATGAGATTAGTCGTACTCACTTCTGTGGTGTGGTGGGGACTTGAGAGGATTGCGTGCGTCGAGGGCTTGCCCTGTTGCTTGATATCACATAAATATTCAACATTGCTGTCGTTTTGAAAATGTCCTTCAAAGATGATCTCTCCTCCCATCCATTTCCCCTGTTCCCCACCCCACCCCACCAGAAAATTCGATGGTTCTGCCATCCTCCCTCTTCACACAGACTCTGGGCTAAGACAGAAAGTGTGACCGCGTAGTTTGAAACAGTTTAAACCTGATTGTTGCATTGTTCACATCTTGAAGGAAAGAGAATTGTTTGCTGATTTTTATAAAACTGTTTTTTTTTTTTAAAGAAATGACTTTGTTAAACTTGGAAAACTACCCATTATTCATTCATTACTAGAGTTGAGTGGTTTGATTTTTGGTGTTTTGGGGGCATGTACTTCTGGGTTCCTCCTACCTGTTTGGAAATGTGGTGTTCATCCATTAGGTTATTCAGGAATTTGTATGGAGGATGATTATATATTTATAAGGAAAACAGAATTAAAAACAAACAAAATTTTTTCTTGATTCTTTTACTTTGCTTTTGTTGGCTAAAATCATTTTAGCAATAATTTTGGAGGTCTATTGTACCTTAAGTTTTCAAGTGTTCATATGCCTTAACATGAGGTAACTTTAGCTTCTTTTTCTTGCAGTAAAAATATTTTGACTGAATAGGTTAAAATACCAACTTGTTCATGTATTCAGATGTATTAATTTTTTGCTTTTTGTTCATTTAAGAAAAAAAAAAGCCAGTGGAAATAATACCTCTTAAATGCAAGTGATTACTTGTTCCTGTGTATAAACCATTCTTTCATGAAATGTGGTTTTTGTTTTGGTTTTGGGTTTTTTTTTTTCACTTTTTTTTTTTTGAGAATTCCAAAGAAAAAACCTTTCTTTTGTACTACATTAACCTCACACTGTATTTATATTAAACAATATTCTTTGGAGAAAAAAGGGTTTGGTAGACTTAGTGAATTATGTACCCTCCTGGAGGCACTGCAGACTGTTAATGCTCAGCAGAACTCAGCACTTGTAACTGATAAAACACCAGCATGCAGGCTATAAAATAAAAAAGAAGTAATTGGGGACATGTTGGGAGCTGGCAAATGGAAAACACTAGCAGATGCAGAACTGAAAAGAGAAAAGAAAGTTTAAAAAAAATCACATTTACTACAAGAGGAACCACACAGATGGATGGTAGAGTTAACACTTCATTCAGATAGCAAGCAGATTAGAAATGATATTTCTGTTTCTAGTACTTAAAAGAAATAATACTCGAACTCTCACAATTAGCCTTATGAAAACTGCTTTTCCATCGACCACACATACCTGCAAAGGATGTTTGTCACTGTGGTTTTCATTCCCTTAAAACACAGTTTAGGCATTGCTGGAGTCAATTTGAACCTATTTGTAAGAGCAGATGACATTGTCTCTGTTCTCAGCTCCTTGTTCAGTGCTATGGTTGTTGGCGTGAAACAAGTGACGGTGAAAGTATTGCCATGGTGGCAAATGCTACAATAAAATCATCTCCTTCACCCCCAGCGGGCTATTAATCATTTACACCACACTACCATGTATATTAACTACTCTGTTACATAGGGATGATGGAGGTTGAAGAGACATGGAGTGGAGCATTTAAAGAAAGCCTCTACTTGGTTTGTGTGAAGGGAAGTCCTGGACCACAGGGAACTTTCGCCTCTTCTAAATGCTGAACTCATTCTGATACATAGGCCAGTGTTATGCCAGTGGGTTTTCAAATATAAACTTCTGATCCTAAAGCTTTGTTCCAGTAGCCATCTCCAACGCAGACTTGATATGTCTGTGTACTTTGTTGTGTAGGAGAAAATACAACTTCTCTGTCTTCTTCAGTGGTGAGATCCTGCTTTTTATCCCCTGCCTTACTAACTTTTCTGTTCATATAGTTTTTCATGCTCTGAATTGCGAACCTGGCAAGAATGGTCTGGTGGCTTACGAAGAAGCTAGATCCTATTGATACTATATGATTCACGTTTTTTTTTTTTTTTTCTTTCCCTGGACCCAAGAGTGGTCATTAGGGTACGTTTTACCGTTAAAAAAACAAGTATAATGTAGGGAATAGAACGGGAAGAATTAGGTTAAGAAGACCCTGCCCCATGCCTACCATCGGTTCCTGCTTGTCCTAATGCATTTTGGTTATCTTCTTAGCAAGTTGAATGTTAACATCTTACTATTTTAAAAGTTGTCTAAAAACTTCCATTTTTGGAGCATGAATCCTGGGGACCTACTAGTGGCTGGTGGTTTCTAGAAACTTCTCTGTCAATAAGAAATGTCTCCTGACATTTTAGTTAGAGTTGGCCTGCTGAGAAAGCTCAGGGAGAATTTACCAATCCAGTCTGAGTCCTGATTTGCTGCTGAATAAACATATCTCCATAGGCTCTTGAGGTTAAAGCTCTGAGTTCAAATATGGTAATGTTTGCCCCACTGCAGGACTTGGTCTACAATGTCTTTCTAGTGTGACCCTCTAATACAAACAGACTTCTGGAATTCACATGCCCGGGACACATCTGAATATAATAATATTTATTGGATATCTCCTATATACATGACACCATACAAAGGGTTTTACAGAGTAACCCACAATAATCTCATTTGATCCTTATTATTATCACCCTTATTTCTAGGTAGCGAACTGAGGCTTTGAGTATTAGGTGACATGCCCTGGATGACAGCCAAGATTCGAACCCAGATCACTTGAGTTTAGAGCTCATGCTCTTAGCTACTGTACATAACTATCTCTTATAGCTCGAGGGCCATGTAAGATATCAGCCTTGCTTAGCTTCTCCTCACTGGGAAGTTGAAGTGTAATTTTCACAGGAATCTGTGTTTGTGACAGAAATCTGAAGATGTTTGTGCCAGAGAGCTGTTTGTGTTCTCAACAGCTCGGCTCAGTGAGAAGTAGGGGGAAGGAGGTGCAGAAGTTTGAAGAGGGGAAGAATGGAGGCCAGGGCATACTCAATAGCCTGGAGATTTTGGAAAACAAACGGAGAGGTGTGTTTTCTTCTCTAAGTAGAAGATTATTTTATTGTTGCCACTGATTTTCATTTGTCTAACACACAGAACTCATGAGCTCCTTTCTTCAACTTTATACATAAGTAAAACAACCAGGTGAAAACCGAGGCTGAGTGGGAATTCAAGTCCAAGGATCCCTGAATCCAGTCTGTATTTGTAACCACTGTGCTTCAAGTAAAAACAGACCAAAGCACCAAATCTGATCAGAAAACCTTTGTGGAGCCATAGGCAGGAATAAAGAAAGCATTCTGGGAAATGGGTTGCCTTTCTTGGCAAGAACAATAATAGTCATCATGGCCAACATTTATTGGGAGCTCCCTTGATATCCAGTTTCTGCTCTTTCCAAAAATACATTGGGCCTTGAATTTATCTCTAAGAAGCTAAGTTCTCATGAATGACCTGGCTGGTGGTCATCCACAGACACTGCTGGAGTGAGGAGAGCCCACTGGAAGAGAAGGCTGTAAGCAAGATCACTTCAGTGGAGACAGATGAATTGTAGTCATCAGTTGATTAAAAATGAGAATGGGTGTACATTTGGGGCTGGTGACTTCAGTGAGCCCCAAGGGTGCTATGTATCACTATGCCCTGCCAAACTGAAATGAAGACACCCAGCAGAGGGTTTTCCCTGGTTAACCTTCACCCTCTATTGTGCTGTTTTGCAAATAGTGAAATTTTCTTCTAGTACCAATGATGGGTCCATTGGGACTAGGACCAAATTTATCGTAAATAACAGTGATACATCCTGCTTGTAAATGGGATATCAGAGATGATGATGGTGGTCACATGAGTTATTCTTAGTAAATAAATAACACTGAGCACTTAGCACGTGCAAGATATTGATCTGTGTACTTCACATTTAATTCTCAAAATGACCCTGCGGTGGGTACAATGAGCCCTATTTTATGAATGAGGAAATTGACACAGAGTGAATATAAGTTACTGACCCTGAGTCACAAACTGGAAAGTGATGTAGCTGAGTTTTGAGCCAAAGTAATCTAGAGCCAGAGCCCATACCCATTGTTGTATAGGTGTGGAACAGGTGCTGTGAAAAGTGATATATTTAACATGTAGACAACAGCCAGTTTAACTGCAGCCAGGAACTTGTTTTTCTTGGCCTTGATTCCGGAAAGAGGTTGACTAGTAGGTGATCCAAGTTTAAATTCTAGGCCCTAGAGTCAGAATCGTCTTTCCTTAGTTGCAGCTTAAAAAGATCCTCCAGTAAACATGGCCCTTTCTTGCTGTGCTCACGTCTCGGACTGCAGGGAGTGTCCACTGAGGCCAACTTCCCTGGGAATCTTCAGGAAATAGAAATAACCAGGGGAAAATGAACAGTAATTACCTGGCATTAAGTTGAGACCTTTTGTGTGAAAGGCATGTGAAGATAGGTCTTTCAGCGACTTAATGAGCCTTATCACGGACCTTCAGCTTTTCTGAATAAATTTGGAGGTAATAAAATGTTGGACCTTGCTTTCAAACCAAATTATACTACAACATCATTTTGAGAGACCTTTGGAACAAGTGACTGAAAGTTTTTCCCTCCTCCTCCCTGAAGATAGAATCAGTTTCTTTTTACTAATGAGAACCCAGTGTAATTTCAGAAAATGCCAGTAAATCAAGGTATTTAATGAAACGAAATCGAATCTGATTTGGGAAAATGAATTCAAAGGAGTGCTGCATCCTGTTGGCCATTCATCGTTTTGTTCGCTCATTCAGCAAATATATTTTAGAATCTCTGGACCGATGCCAGGCACTGAGCTAGGCACTGGTGGTTCTGCCAAGAACCTGATAGACAAAGGAGTCACACTACAATTAGCAAGTGGGAAAACAAAGAGGAAATGATTAAAGGGTTTGAAAAGTGCTAGGAAGGCAATAATAGGGAATTGCACTGGGGAGGGAGGACCTCTCCAGTTAGGTCAAGGACACAAGTGCACAGGGGATGACATTTCCCTGAGGTCACCTTACAACCACCCATCAGATAAAATTAACAGTCAATGTGTATATTTGTAGAAGAATAATTGTCTGTTTTAGCGACAGTGCATTCAGTCTTTTTGTATGGTATTGTGTCTCACCGCTTGCATTCTTACGCCCTCTTACATCTCTCTGTGACATCCATGGCTGTCCAGGGACTTTTTATTACAAAATATACAGACAGTCTTTTTGAGACTATGTACTCACTCTTCCAAATCAATTTCTGGCATTGTATCTCATGGCTCATTTGCTACAAAAGTAAGGTGATTTTAGTTAACATGGGAAGAATTTCAGGACAGGAATGAATCTACCCCATTTTCCATTCCGTGGTACATTTGATTGAGTAAACTGAATTTAAACAGAAGTCACCTGCCCCTCCAGCAAGGTGACCTCTCTTGGGTGAATTAAATCGTGTCTCATGTTGCTTAAAAGATGTTGCCACTCTATAGAAATGGTGACAAGGACAGAAAGCATTACAGACTTTACTCTCCCATTTTGTGTTTGGATTCATCTTTTAAAATAATGCAAGAGAATCCATTGTCATATACGCTTTAAGAGTAATATTATCAGAAGCGTTCTTTAAAGCTGGCTCATTATATTTCTTGAACTGTAAACTATCTGGTAAATCTAATTTGAATGCAATTTTGTTTAATGACTAGTGTTGATATTATGATTCATCACTCATTTACTTAATTAGTAACACTTGACTTTATGTACCAAAAATGTCCAATTTGCACATTGATATTTTTTTCAGTTAAATAAAATTATTGGAAGATAAAGCTTTTCTTCCCCCTAGTTTTGAAGCATGGCATTTAGTTTTTATTCTTGAGTACCACCAAATATAAACCATCAGCGAGAGTAGCGATGTGAGTGTTCTGCTAAGGTATAGCACAGGAGCTTAATAGTTGTCATAGATATGGGACTGTCTGGGTTCACATTAAGGTTCACAGTCGTGGGCTGATGACCTTTTGGAAATGTACTTCACCTCTCCGAGTATTTCACTTTCCTCCTCTTTAAAATGGGGCCTAACCCGTAGTACCTACATACCTACCATGTATCATAGTACCTACCTCTCATGAAAATTAATTTAAAAACCACTTAGTGTGATTTTAATATTATTATTAATATATATTATAGGATTTGAAGGAGTGAAGAGTGACTTCCAGAGGTCACTACTCTAGTCCCCTGCTCCAAGGAAAAACCTCCCTAGTCCATCTCAGATTAATTTCATGGTTCTCAACTTAGATAATGAGTTCCACACTGCGTGGAAAGCTATGGACAAGGGCATCCCCAAAGTCAGAGGCTAATTGAGGCACATTCGTAGCACATCACTTTTGATTCAGCATTTGGGGGAATTAAAAGTGTGCAAATATGTATTAAAAGCAACCCTATTATGTTATGTAGTCTCCTGCAAAACTTGCCTGAATTTTTGACTAGGCTTCCTAAACTGTTTTCATTTGTGGAGGTAAGCTTAAGATCATACCCAGCCAGGACCCTCGGATCATTCTCTTTTGTTATTTTGGAGACTTCACTGGAAATGTTTCAGGAACACTAGAAGAATTGATGGAGCATTTACCTATTGTAAATGTTTCTGGAAGGCCATTCCAGGATTGCCCTCAATCATCCTCTTTAACTTTGTTAGCGTTTTTAGGTGAGGGCCGGGGAGGAGGGAGTTAACCATATTATACAACTGACTTTGTGCAGCTGATAGAATTCTAAAGTGGCTGAGAGTTGGTTTGATGTACAGGGTCATTTGGCTGTTTGGGAGGTGGTCTTGGTCCTGGAGGAAAATGCCTGGCTCTTGGCTTGTGGAGTGCTGTGATTGCTTCGTTCATGCATCTCTCATATTAATAATGGATTGTCTTTCTCTTTATTCATTGCTCCCCGATCCTCTTCTTCCCAGGCTCTCTTCCTTCCTACGAGCCGCAATGACTAGCTCAGACTTTTCCCCTGAGCTGTAGGCACTCATGGGCGGTTGTCTCCTCACCTCCTATCAGTTGTCTCAAGGTATTTCGAAGAGTGAATTGCTAGACTAGTAAATGGCCCCTCCGTCCATCTGTTGACACATACCACAACCCTAAGAGTCATTCTGGTTACCTGCCTCACCCTCACCCTGCCTGCCCTGCCTTCCTCTCCCAATCCATTCTATCAGCAGATTATTCTATTTTATCTCCTGAATATCTCTGGAATCTGTTCATTTCCTCTCCTTCCTATTGTCACCCCTCCTTGTCTAGCTACCATCATCTCCCTCATCTTCCTTCCACCAAATAGCAGGTCTCTGCCTGATTCTGCAGTCTCCTGGGGCTCCACTCCCCCTTACTCTGCACCCAGGCCTCCTTCTCAAGTTTTCAGCCTCTCTTCTGGGCCAGGTTCTCACTGGCCACAGTGTTTCTTCTTTACCTGGTAAACTCCTAGCCACCGGCCAGGCTTAGGCTTTCTGTCTCCTGGTCTAAGAGCAGTTACCTTGTTTTCCACTTATTTCCAATTGTACTTATATATATTTTTATACCTGACAGCACCATTTAATTACCATCTGTCTCTCCTGCTTGGCTGCAGGTTACATGATACCAAGTATTCTTTCTCATGGTTGTATCCCTGGCATCTAGAACCAGTCTCCATAGTTAGTTTTGAAAGAATGAGTAGAGACACAGTACAGCCATTCACACATGGATGGGAAGGGAGAGAGTATATTGGCATATCCCCCATGAGTGTATGGGTTTAATTACTGTTCTTATGCAAAAAAAAAAAAAAGCATCTTTTAGCCCTGGTGCCAACCACAAAGTTCTTTGGACCAAATGATATTGAGCCTTGAATGGCAAGCAAAGGAGTTAGATGAGTGTCAGATGAGTGTTAGGTGTGTGTTAGATGTGTGTTAGATGCATCTTAGATGTGTGTTAGATGTGTGTTAGATGTGTCAGTAAGTTAGTGTAGGCAGGGAGTCTCTGGCCTAATGATCTCAAATCTGGATCTCTCCAGTAGGGTAGAGGTGAATGTATGTTCTATGCTTTGCTGAGACCAGGAGAACCATCAGTCATTGAGAAAAGGACGGGGGTACTCATTGGGGTGTGGAGAAACCACCTGAAGTAAAACCCACTTCCTATGATTTACAATAACAAGACTGGCATTGAAGGTCTTATTTCCAGGTTCCAAGGCAAGACTCTTTCTACTCACAGCTAGCTAAATAATGATGATGAGGAAGATGATAAAAATAGACTCTGTTGCTGGATTTTCTTTTCCCCCTCCGTGCCATGGAGTTATGGTGAAGTAGGTAGTACTATTATCCATATTTTATGGATGAGAAACACATCAGGGTTACATAACTTGGCCAATGCCTTACAGAAACAGGTGGCTGAGCTGAATTAGAATCCAGGTCTGACTGACCCCAAATCTCCATTTTATAGCTGCCAGTAATCACAGTATAGGACAAATAGTAATAGGAATAAATGTTGTTGACAATAATACACAGCCTTATATGTGCCAGGCACCAGCTCAGAGTTGCACATTTATTTTCTCCTTTTACTCCTGTGTGCCAAATAGGAAAGTACTCATTGCCGGGTTTCATGGAGGACTGAGAATTCTGTATGTGCCACTGGCTAGCACATATAGAATTAGGTTTTAAATGTTCAGTTATAATAATAGTAAACTTGAAACACCACAAATAGAAAATGGAGAGAGGCCATGAGGAAAGATGGAGTATGATTTCATGGTTTTCTTAAAATTTCTCTGGTGTTTATTCTGTAATGGGTCTTTAGTATATCTCAAGAGCCATAGAGTACCTCCCCCCTTTGGCTTTTTAATGTCTGTACAAGAGTGTGGCGATAATTATAATTGCTCTTGTTTGTTGCTTGTTTGATTTGTTTTGATACAAAAGGCCACTCAGCCCAGAGAGAGAGAGAGAGAGAGAGACGATGTGCTGCAGGTTAGAAGCTCAGGTCTGGAGTCCGTGTTCCAATCCTGACCCTGCTCCTTATGGACTATATCATCCTGGGATGTGTCTGCACCTCTACATGCAGCCTGCATTTATTTGTCAAATGTTTGTCGAGCATCTAGTATATGCCATGTGCTGTGTTAGTAGCTGGGGTTATAATAGGGACCAAAAATAGACATGGTCCTTGCTTTAGTGGACTTTGCAGTTCAAGTCAAGACAGAGCTATCAACCACACAAATGAGTTTGTGAAAAGCTTAATGATGGGAAGGTACTTGGTCCTGTGAGAACAGAGAACAAGGAAATGACCTGGTGCAGAAGGCTTTCTCGAGTTACCTCAGACTATGTAACTATAACCCTATAACCCTATAACTGCAGCCAATGTATGCAAGGCGTGCAGCAGGTGCCTAGTACACAATAAGCGCTCAGTCGATGATAGCTCTTGATAACATATGATTAATTTTCCCAGAGAAAGAACCATAGAAACAAATATATTTAGTGTAAAGCAACTCATGTGGTTGACTTTTGTCAGTATCTGGATTTTATATTCTGTAATGTAATCCTTTGACCCTCTCTATTTTCCCTACAAAGAGGTGAGGTTGGGATGGTTGCTCGGAAGAATCCTTCAAGGATAGGCCACTAATGAAGATATCCAAATGCAGTCATCTTGTTCCACAGTTAGTTCCAAGATAAAATCAACTAGAAATAGTTGAAATAAATAGAAATAACTAGAAACCAAGACCTTTGGGGGGCATCATTTGTTTGGCAAATTTTGATTCATAGTCTCATTAACGCCTCATCAGCCTCTTGACCATTAGTCTGGGCAGGTAGCTCTGTGTGGGGACCTTTATTCTCTGGCAGCCAAGGCAGGGCTGTCCTAATGATGATTGGTTTCAGTGTCTGGTAACTGCTGGTCCCCACATATAAAGCACCACGAATATCTAAACAGATTCTCATTGCTTTCAGCCCATGTGCAATTTAGCAGCAAGAGATTCCATATCTCACAGCATTCGATAGTCTTACTTAATTAGGAACTGCTTGTGAACCGGGCCAGTTGATGGTCATAACTACTGAAGTATATGGACATATTTGCTTGGAACAGGCAGAGAAACAACAAGAAATTCCAGTTGTCCTTGGGTAAACTGAAAGGGACCTGAGATTTGTTAGGCACACCTGTTCTCACTGGCTTTCCTGGTCACAGACCTGCCTTCCAGGTAATGACAGCACAGTGAGGGCACCACAGGAAGAAGAACGTGAATCTAGGGACATGTTCTCTTGTCTCATTGTTCTCCTTCCCCTTACTCCTAGCCATAGATTTTCCCTTTGGGGGGAAAAAGAAATTAAGGCAGTGCTGATCCAATGCTAATGCAGCTCTTCCTTGAACAGAAAGAAAAGCACCAAAATGACTCAGCACACGTTCTGTGATAACTTTACCCGCCGCCCTGCATTTTACATACTGAAGAGCACGGACTTTGAGTCAAACAGTCAAATCTTGACTCTGCCACCTGCTAATGGTGGACGTGGAACAAGTTACTTAACCTCTGAGTCTCTGTTTCCTCATCTGTTAAATGGGGACAGGAGCAGTAGCTACCTTGAAGAATCTACCTGAACGGGGATGTAACATACAACATGATGATTAAACACTGCTGTGTGTATACTTGAGAGTTGTTCAAAGAGGAGACCCTGAAAGTTTTCATCACAAGGAAAAACAACATTCCCCCCCCCACCTTTTTTGTATCCATATGAGGTGATGAATAAGTAAACTTACCGTGTTAATCGTTTTACAATATATGTAAATCAAGTCATGCTGTACACCTTAAACTTACCCAGTGTTGTATATCAATTACATCTCAATGAAGCTAAAGGGGAAAAAAAAAAGACATGTACCTTTAAAAATTGTATGAGCTTATGCCTGTAAAACACTGTGTATTGGCCAGCTAGTAATAAGGGCTAAGTGACTGTTGACTGATTTGTGAGTCAGTTTTGATGTAGTTTCTGGCTAGGACTTATGACTAAATTTGAGACAGCAGGGTTGGTTCTAAAGGTAGAAGACACAGATTATATATATATATATATATATATATATATATATGGCACAGTAAAGCCTTAATAAATATTGGTTTCTTTCCAGTTCCAGTCATGTTGGCATTAAATTAATAAGACAAGCCAGGCTGAACTGGGAAAAATACAAGGTAGATCTATGGTGGTAATTATTAACATTTGTATCACTTTACAACTTAAAAAGCTCTTCCAACATACACTGCTTTCGTAAATCCTTACAACATGCATTATTGTATTTTATCCAATCATAGTCCTGGCAATCACAGAGGTAGGGAAAATTTTTTTTGTTCTATTTTTTTCATATATTCTTTCCATTATCTGGCCAATGCGTATGAGTGCCTGTAATGTATCAGACACTCTGCTTTACCTGGTGAACCAAATAGATGGGATCCCTACCCCTACAGTCCTGTTTTGGGTGAGCCTCCAGATGTACAGCTTAGGAGATTAAAAGATGATAGAGGCAAAGTAGGTATTTCTAGTGATTAATGTTTTATAGATGGAAAAACAAACCAACCAACCTGTGATTCAGTCCAGCTAATAAGAGAAAGAGCCAGATCTCAAACTGCAAATCCCATGTCCTTTCCATTGGATTCTGCTGCCTGCCTCATAGAATATGTAATTTAGAACAAATGCTAGAGGTAGCCTGGTGTAGCCATTTATTTTACAGATTAAAGGTGCTAAGGCTTATATCGGGTGAACGGTTTGATCAGGACCATCCCTGCTTTAGAGCTGTCAATTCCAATGAGGAAAACTTTTGAGGGCGTGCTAAATCCGTGCATGTGTATGGCCTATTTTTCAGTAACGTAATAGCTACGTTACACTAATAGTTAATAATCCTTGTGTTATCAAAATTTGAGGATAAAATGTTTGTTTTGGGGGGGCATAGATACTATAGAGACTCTCAGACTGGCAAATCAAAGGTCTTTTCCTAGAATGAACTTCAGAAATAAGAATGTTGCATTAGAGCCATAAAACTAAATGCCACGGAGCAAATCCAGCATTTGATAACATCTAGCTTTCCTTCAAGAGTAAGGGACTTTCATTTCTTGTCAACCCAGCACTGTCATTATGTGTTTAGACCTTGATCTCCCACTGTTACAGGAGATCGAGCTTGAGCCAGTCAAGCAAAATGGTTGCATTTTGTAGGGGCGGCAGTTTCTTCCTTCCCAGTGTGGTGCCAGTTCTCTGTGGTGACTTGAGTTTTAACCAAGGCAGGTGGAGAGCCTGCTCTGGGCCAGACCCTATTCTAGGCACAAAAATGAACAGAACAGACTATGCCCTGACTCTGATGGAGCCTTATTCTCCTGGGGTCGGTAGGGAAGTAAGGAAGCAAGGAAAGAAGGAAGGAGCAAGGAAGGAAAGAAGGAAGGGAGGGAGGAAGATCATGCCAGATAGTGATAAGGGCCATGAGGAATTATCAAGAAGGGTAAGGAAAAGAGAGGGAGAGGGTGGATGTGAGGCTGGCTTCTGTGCTCTTTTAGACAGGGTGATGTAGGAGGGCCTTTCAGGGTTACATCAAAGATGTGACTACAGCGATGTAGTCTTCAGTGATGTACAGAGATGTGACTAGCAGCCATATGGCTCCCCAGAGAAAAAGCATCCAGGGTAGAGGGAGTGGCAAGTGCAAAGGTCCTGAGACAGAAACATACTAGGCCCATTGGAGGAGCAAGGAGGCTTGTGGGGCTGGAGGAAAGAGTGATCGCTGTCGACGCCCGAGAGATAATTAGGGACAAGAACAGGAGGGACCTTGTAGTATTTTCCTCTGGGTGAGATGAGAAAACACAGGTTTTTGGCCAGAGGAGGGATGTGATCTGACTCAGGTTTAAGAAGTTCCTGAGTGGGAACAGACAGTACAGGAGTACAGGCAGAAACTGGAACTCTTAGGGAATGATTGCGGCCATCCAGCCCAGACATGGTGGTGGCTGAATTGGGGAGGAGGAGGAGGTGGAGTTGGCAAGAAACGATTGGATTCTGATAATCTCTTAAAGGTCCAACTGAGGGGCACCTGGGTGGCTCAGTCGGTTGAGCGTCCGACTCTTGATATCAGCTTAGATCGTGATCTCGTGTTTGTAGGATCAGGCCCTGTGTGGGGCTCTACACTGAACTTGGAGCCCGCTTGGGGATCTCTCTCTCCCTCTCTCTCTTTGCCCCCACCCCTGCTCACTCTCTCATTCTGTCATAAATAAATAAATAAACGTTAAAAAAAAAATTAAGGCCCAACCGAAAGGATGTGCTGATGAGCTCCAACATGGTTGGCCTGTACAACTAGAAGAACAGAGCTGCCTTTTGGGAACACTGTAATTTGTGGGCTCAGCTGTGTGTGTGAAAGATATGGGCAAATGATGGAGGTGGTTCCTTCAAATCAGAGGGTGCGTGGAAATGCCTCATGACATGCATTTAGACACAAATGCGGGTGGGGGTGTAAAATATGTGCTCCCCTTTCCTGTGTGCATCTCCCCACCCCCATACACTTACGACATTTCTTCTTAGCTAGTCCCCATCGCTGATAAAATGTCCTCTTGGGAGAGGGCCAGTCACGTAGTACTTTGTGTGATTTTTAAGTCAGTATGATATCTGTCCTAGGTGTATTTATATTGAAACCTTACCTCGGACTCTCTGGTGACACACAGATTTCACTCTTATGCTAGCTTGAATCGCTGACAGGGTTGCCTAGAAAGCTGTGCTGAGGAAGTTTGTGAAGCTGGTTCCAGGCTCAGCAGGGAAGAGAAAAACCTTGATCATACCTGTCACCCCATAGACCAGGAGCGGCATCCCATACGTGCCTAGTGTTTGATAGCCTAGCTTGGTTGCCACCAAAAAAAACCCCACCAAAAACCAAAACAAAACCCCAAATACCTTTTTGTCTTATCTCTCCCCTCTTGGAGGGATTTTAGATATCAGCAAGTAGGCAGAGGAAATATTTTTCTGTTTCACTTTTTGAGCACTTGCCTCTGAAATCACACCAAGGAGGCCACTGGCCCAGATATCAGACTGTAACATGTAAAGGTCTTGATGAGTTACATGATACAAAGCCCAAGTGCTCCAGGAGAGATAGGGCCTTTACCTTAGTGGGCAAGGCCTTTGCCAGGTCAAAATCCATTTTTTTTTTCTCTAGCATCCATCACTGCCAAATGTACTGCAGTTGACATTCATGTATTATGTGTAGTTTCCCCCACCAGAATGTGAGCCACTGGGCAAGGGTTTTGCCCCGCTAGGTTCAGTGCTGCTTCCCCAGTGCCTGGAACGGTGGCTCTAAGAAGTATGTGTTGAATGATTGTTGAATGAAAGATGCCTGAAGAAGCCTTAAGTTGTAGCCCAGAGTTAAGGTAAATGATTACTAAGGCAACCACACTGTTTTGAAAGCAGGAAGCTCCTATTAGAATAAAAATCACTGTAGCTAAGTGGCTTAATGAACATGGTTAATAATTAGAGTAATAATCATCATAATAGCTCTTCCTGAGTGCCTCTGTGTGCCTAACTGTAGGCTACATGCCTGGTGCTCATGTTCTCCCTTGGGAAGCAGATCCTCATTTGTTAGGTGTAGAAATTCAGGCTAAAGATAACTTGCCCATGGACACAATGCTAATAAGTAGGGGATTCCAAAGCTAAGAAGAAAACACTAAAATGTCTCCATATGGGAAGACTTGCCTTCTATCTGGAAAATTGGAACATTTTCCTGCAGAGCCATTCAAGACCATTGGAAAAGGCAAAAAGAACAAACTTTAGAGTAAGTAGGAGATTTGGCTGCCCTTTTGCCATTGTTAAAACCCAAAAGTTGGGAGAGTCTGGAAGGGCCGTCAGATTGGTTCATTTTTTTTTTTTTTTCTTGCTAATCTTCAGTAAGAGAGAACCTGACCTTCTCAGTCTAGGCAGCTTTTTCCCAAACATGTTCACAAGCCAGAGGTGAAGATCTAAGTTAAGTACCAAGGTGAAGAAATGGTAGTCTCAAAGCCTGCACACCCAAACCCATGTGTTTGAGAAAATATAAGTGGGTCATGGGGAGGAAGAGTCAGGGTTAAGGGAGAGCAGACCCCACACTTTGTTGCTTTGCACCAAGTCCTCAGAGCACTTTGGTGATTGTTGTTGTGTTATTTTCCTTTAAATTGACTCACTTCTCTTCAAAAATTTTTTAAAATGTTTATTTATTTTTGAGGGAGACACAGCGCGAGCTGGGGAGGAGCAGAGAGAGAGGGAGACACAGAATCCGAAGCAGTCTCTAGGCCCTCCAGGGCCCAACACGGGGCTTGAACTCACGAACCATGAGAATATGACCTGAGCCGAAGTCAGATGCTAACTGACTGAGCCACTCAGGTGCTCCTAAATTGACTCACTTCTGTTTACTTAAATTAATGTATTTAAAACAGGATTTGTGAATTCCCACCACAAATGGAAAACCAGCATCATTTGCCATAGAGAAATAATTTAGAGATACATAGTAATAACATATAGACAGTAATGATTATAAGGACACATACATGATGAAATTAAGGCCACAGTATTTAGTATTTTAAAATTAAAGATTACAAATAATGAAGTATAAATCTAATGTACTGACTGAAAAAAAGGTTTCCCCGTCAGAAGAGGGAGATTGTTTATGACCAGTTATTAATAAGGTGATATTTAGCTCCTTGTCCCTTAGTTTAAAAAAAAAGATTAGATGTTTTTTTTTTCTTGAGCTTTGATACTTAATCAGAACCGAGAATCCTAACTTATACTTAAATAAAACTATATATGGAATATATTGTGCATATATCAAATATATTGTGTATATATATATATAATATCCATAATAATTTTTAAAAACTAGGTTGTAATTTAACTTTTTAATACTGGCCAGTGGTCCTTTGATTATGGGGCCCTGGGCAAGAGGGAGCGAGCTGAGTCATCAGTTTCCATTTGGCTCAGGTCAGGAATGCTTGTCCGGGTCCTTCCTGTGCAAAAGGTAGTTTAAGAAAGTTGTCAAATGAAACCTGCTTTTTCCGGCTCATGCTTCCCAAGCCCTTCACTTCAGGCCCGAACTCTGCATTTGTGAAAAAACATGACTCCCTCTAAGTAAAGCCCTCTGGCTCGACTCCGTGGGGGAAAAACAGCCCAGGCTTCCTCCACAGGAAACCTGGACAGGGGTCCATCCATACCACCTGAAGGCATTTTCTATCCCACTGGTGGGAAACACTGTCCTAAACTTATTTGCTCCCCTCTGCTTGCTATGTGGCCCCACATTGCTCTAAGCAACTATAATAAAGTGAACTGGTTCGATCTTGCCCAACTATGGCCCAAGGCTCTTATCATTCTGCCACCTGGAAGTTCATAATGCTCAACATTGGTTCTTAGGAGCACTGACCTTAGAGCTCTTCCTCTGTAAAGGTATAATTTTGGAATAATCTTTGTTAGATTATGGCTGGATCTTTGTGCTCCTGTCGCACACACAGTTAGACATTTTGCAAGGCAGAGGCATTATTATTATCACAGGCAGATGGTGAAATGTTACTCCATCCTTCTGTGCCTGCTTTAACATCCCTGCACAACATCATTTAGGGGGTTTCTTTACAAATTGCAGTTTATTTGGAAGAGATTTAAAGCCCCGGGGGTTTGGCAAGAAGCTCTTGGTTGTGAGCATGTCTACTTTATCTGTCAGTAGCAAAAAGGGCACCTCTGATTAATACTGATTTTGCTCTGCAAGCCAGGTAGAGAGCAGATGAAGTCTTTGTTTCTTCAGGGCTGTTCTGGGGTAAGAAGAGCTGGGAGGTTTATCTCCCTGCAGCCCCTGGAAGAAGGTTAAGTGGGCATCCACCTAAGGATGGAAGAATTTCTTGTGGTGGGCTTCCCTGTGGAATGAGATGGAGAGCTTATTAACCGAAACTCCAGGGCATTGCTTCAAAAGAGAGAAGGGCATTCAGGCCAGAATCTACTTTACAGGAATTATGCTCTGAAGAGAGGGGGCAGGTGTCATTAGCACAGTAAATGTGGTGGCAGGGAGGAAGCAGGATGGCAATGTGGGATCTGAGGTGGGGGTGCTGTAGAATAAAAGGCTGAGTGGATGACAGTTTTTGTGCTTTTGTTTTGTTTTCTTGTTTTTAAGCAGCTACTTGGAGGTTGGGGAAATGGGTGGAGGAGGAAGAATTTTAGGTTGCTTTGTTGTGTAAAGCACTGACTGGCACATCCCTGGATACATTGTTGGGCAGGGGGAAGCTTTTCTGGGAAGCCCAGGGGAGTCCCCTGGGGGATTATCAGAGGAGGAAAGTTTGAGCCTTTCACATGTTAAAACAGGCTTTGTGGTCAGATTTATAGCTATTTCTCCTGTTCACTTGCTGACGTAGTACAGATATTATTATAGAGGATGCATCAGAATCAGAGAGTCCTCTGGCTGGGTTGGTAGTAGATGGATGGTATAATTGGAGAATCCCTGCAATTTTTCTGGTAGTGTATATCCTCTGGAGTTAGAGGAGGCTCAAGGCTCAAGCCATCTACCACATCTGGGCATAGAATAATCTGTGCAAAACCATCACCATGCAAGCTGACTTAGTGAGCAGGTACTGTGTGCTGAGAGCTGGGCTAACCTTCCCTTAAAGGGTTTGTCTCATTTTACTCGTCACAAGATGCTTGTAGGTAGATACTGTGAGCCCTCCAACCTGTCAGGTGAGACTCAAGGAGGTTATAGTTCATTCGGTCTCCAAGACTGCCCTGCTAGTTAGGTTCAGAGGCAGAGTTCAGATTCCCACATCAGAGTTCTAAGTCCCAAGTACTGTCTCTTTTGCATTACAATGATCTCTTCAGAAATTCTTCATCCTGGTTATTATTTTCTATGAAAAAAAATGTGCAGATCTTCCTTGGCTCACTACGGGCTTGCGCCCTGATAAACCCACCCCCTAAACTGAATGTATTGTAAGTTGAAAACGCATTTAATACACCTCACCTCCTGAACATCAGATCTTAGCCCAGCCCACCTTAACATGCTCAGACTCCTCTAACACCCAGCCTAGTTTTGAACACCTCATGTAACTTATTGAGTACTGTACTGCAAGCCAAAAACAGCATGGTTGTGTGGGTACGGAATGGTTGTGAGTGTGTTGGTTGTTGACCCTTGTGACTATGGGGCTTCCTGGGAGGTAGGCTGCCACTGCCCAGCGTCACAAGGGAGGATCCTATGCATATGGCCAACCCCGGGGAAAACATCCAAATTCAGAATTTGAAGTACAGTTTATCCTGAAGGTGTATCACTTTCTCACCATTGTAAAGTTGAAAAATTATAAGGTGAACCATGGTAAGTCAGAGACTGTCCATATACCTCTAACCCAGTGGTCTTTAACTGGTGTTGGACCCTCTTCAGAGAAAAATACATACACATGCATACGTATATGTACGTGTGCGTGTGTGTGTATGTCCGTGTATGTGTGTGTGTGTGTGTGTGTATGTATATATATGTATATATGCTTTAAAAATTTTGGGGAGATTTTGAGGATCCAAGTTGCTGCAGGAACTCTTTTGGGCTCTGAATCTGGTGGCTGATGTTTTCCTTATAGGAGGGAACTAAATTGGTGAAGTTAACAGACCTTTCCAAGTGTTTCCAACTTGCCAAGTGAAACTTCAAACCTGGCATTTGGTCCACCCTGTAACAAGAATAGTAACCGTTTACTTGTTAAGCGCCGCAACAGTTAAGGTTGGTAGTCAGCGGATACGTACCCTAGTGGTACAGTGGGCATCCATAATGATTTGGTCATTCCTGCTAACAGCCTTGTGAGGTAGATGGTTTCATACCCATTTTACAAACAAGGGTCCTGAGGCTCCAAGCACTTTACTCACGAGCTTCTGTGTGGCAGAAACCCAGTCAACGTAATTTTAAATCTGTGGGTCTCATTCCCCCTCCTGTCCTGGCTTGGTATGTACCTCTTCCACATCCTTTACAGGTTGTACATGATGTCCCATTGCTTCTCTCTCTTTCTCTCTCCTGTTTTTCAACCTTGGCATATGGATGTTTTGTTTTGAATCATTCTGTTGGGGGCAAGAGGTGGGTGGGCTGTGCTATATACATTGTAGAGTGTTTAGCTCTCTCCCTGGACCCTATGCATTGGATGACAGAAGAACTGCCACCCCTCAGTCGTCCCCCCCAACCCCCGGTTGTCAAGCCATCCCCCGGTTGACAACCACAGATGTCTCCAGACATTGCCAGATGTCCTCTGTGGAGCAAATTCACTGCCTGTTGAGAATCATCTCTTTCTGTCTTCCCCACCCCTCACGCATATAAATATTAACATTATCATTGAGTGCTTACCATGTGCCGGATAAAGTGTCAGGTGCGTTCCATGCGTTACCTCAGTAAGTCCTCACGACGTCCCATCATCTTAGTTACTTCATTTTATAGGTGATCGAGAAGTGTGTGACTCTGCAGATTAGTAAGTTGCCCAGAGTCCCACAGCTGCTAAGGGCGGAGCTGGTATTCGTCTGGGCTCTCTGTGCCTCCAGAGCCCTGGGCTTTCTGAGAAGTGTTTTCACCAAACTAGTTAGTGGTTTGGAGCTCTAAATTCATCAGAACCTGAATATTTTCATTGTTTGGGATTTGTTCAGCTAGTAAGCTGGAAGACAATTTTAATGGAATTGTAGGTCATAGATTTCTTTATCATTTATTACAATTATTATTTTTACGCCACTGCTTTTTATTGTTAATCCTTTCTTGCTGAAATCTCAACATCCACAAAAAAATTATCCAAACAAAATCTTGCTTCTGAGCCTAATTTCTGAGCATAAATCTCTTCTTCTTGAACATAAAAAAATAAAATAATTTCTTTATAAGGGAACAACTACTTCTCTAAGTCATCTTTAGGCAACATTTTTCCAGCGGGTGCTTCATGTGCTTAACAGCACAAATCATTGCTAAATAACTTGACCATAAAGGCAATGAATTTCCTGGAAAATCTAATAGGAAAGTTTTCAAAAAAATAATTTCTTTTTGACAAGCAGCATCGTTATTAAAAGGGAACGTGCATTTTAGAGCTCTGGGGACTTGTTATTTTTCTCAAAACGAGTTTTAACAATAACTTTACAAGTTAACATATATTAAAATAATATATATTAAAAGAGGCTGATACAGAGAGAAGAGAGTACAGCCTTAATTGGGCTTGATGTAGTAGGTTCTTAGGATGAGGTGGGCATTTGGTATTTGTACCTGCTCGCTGTCTGTATACCCCTGCTTTGGACCTGTGGGTTTGCTCTTGGGGAACAGACTTCCACACAGCATGCAGGATTATTGAGGCTGTCACTCAAGTACGTTGCCTTCCCCCAGCCAATAGGTGGTCATGTGGCCACGACGGGGCTCTCTGGTCCACCCTCCAGGGATTCTGAATCTTGCGTACCTTGACGCCAGGATGGAAAATGTTTGCAGCAGATTCTTCCTGCTGGTGGTAGCCTGAAGAACGGAGCGCCCCTTATTCCTAGCTATGTGGGTCCTGTGGCTTCTGACATTGGTTTAGTTTTGCTTTGAATTGAGGAGGTATTCTGTACACATGCGCTGTATTTCTTACCCCCTTTGCCAACGTTAGGTAGGATAACTTGTGTTGTGCCTCACCAGAGAATCTGAACTAATACATTGATTTGACAATTATGAGGAGGGGGAGGAGGAGGGGGGGGAGGAGGGGGAGGGTAGTAATAGTAGTGGGAGCTGCTAAAATTCGTTTGCTCTCTAATTTAATCTTACTAGGTAGATAATTGACACATGCCTCCATTTTACAGATGAACAATCTGAGACATAGAAAGGTTACACGTCTTGCTTAAGGTTATATTAAGTGGCAAAGTCAAAATTTGAACCCAAGTGTGATTTGAGAGCCCAAACCCTTCACCACTTCACTAATTGAAATGTGGAGAGGATGTACTGAGAGCAGACATTCATACTAGGTCCATTCTTGACTTAGTAAGTTATTGTTTTTAATCTCAAGAGGGGACCACTTCTCCTCCATGTGTTCCACAATGCAAAAGAAGCTGCAAATTGTAAATGCTTTTTTCTTGCCTCCGAGTGGTAAATTAGAATAATTATTGTTAGTTAAGGGATGTGAATGAAATGTCTTTATCAACCACCAAGTTAAATGGAGTTTCTGTTTTTAAACCACAGAAGATAATGCTGTCTTGACAGATTGTGAGTGACAGAAAGAAAAGTGTTTTCAGCAGGATCCAAATGGAGATGTTGCCCGAGAAAGCATAAGTAGCAAAATCAGAAAGATCCGGGGGTTTGGTATGGAGCAGTGTCATCAACGCTTTTTTCTTCTTTGGTTCCTGACAATAAGATAATTTGGTGCCTCACATTTTTCCTGTTGATTTAAAAATGAGTGACAAAAAAAAAAAAAAAAGGAAAAGAAAGAAATACTCCTAGACAAACCATTGTTGCTGGTGATAGATCCTAATAGTAACAGGCTTCACATCTTATGTTTGTTCGTCATTAAATGATTCTTGAATGTAATTATAGATACATGTCTTCCACTTCCCTCTTATGATGCCTGTATCCATCCATTCATATTCCCTTTCTCTATCTCTGTATGCACGCATACACACACACACACACACACACACACTCACAGCCACACACACATATATACAGCCTCTCCTGAATGCAACTGTACAGTAAAATGTACCCATCTGTCAAGAGGCCAATGGCATCTGGAATTTCACCCATTGACTATGTGGTGAATTTGGATAAACATCTCTAAAGCAAAGCTCTCTCTTTTTTCATGTGATGGAAATTCCTGAGAGACTGAGAATCTCCTCAATTTCTCTATCATTTCAAGCCACTCCTAGGAAGGCAGAATCCTTGGGGAAAATGTGCCTGGGAGGGGCACTCCTCCTGGTACATTCAATTGAAATATGGTAAAATGGACAACAAAAGTGGCTTTGATAACAATTCTTGGCCATAAGCATGAGTCCTTGGAATTTTCAAAGGGTCTTAAGAGTTACCTGTCCTGGGGTGCCCGGGTGGCTCAGTCAGTTAAGCGTCAGACTCTTGATTTCAGCTAAGGTCATGATCTCATGATTCATCAGTTCAAGCCCCACATCAGGCTCTGCACTGATAGTGTGGAACCTACTTGGGATTCTCTCTCTGCCTTCCCCCCTCCCCCTGCCTCTCTCCCACTTGTTGTCTCTCTCAAAATAAATAAACTTAAGAAAAAAGAGTTACCTGTCCAAGTGATTCTCAGGCTTTGAGACTAGTAAAATGTTACCCCCTAAAATTAAGGACTGACTTTACTTTGTCAACTTCTAGTTTTGCCCCCTAGAAAAGGATATAAATGAGAAAACTATCATTCACTATTCTTTCAGAAGAAAGAATTTTGATACTAAAAGAGTGAAAGGCATGATCTTACAATTTAAATGATCAAATATGTTTAGCTTTATAAAAACCTCACAATTTTGTCTTTGCTTTTGTCATTTTGTTACCAGTGAATGAAACCTTCATCATGGGTTGGTGTCAGCCTTTTAACTGGCTTTCAGGAACCACTGATTTAGCCCAGTCTTCATCTGATACTTGTTTTCCTAAAGATTTCTGCCAAGGAATATTCCATTTATACTTGAATACTTCCAGTGAAGTGGAACTTATTGTTTATAAAAACAATCCATCCTATCTTTGGATGGTACTGTTGAAAGTTCCAATGTCAAATCACAATCTCTACTTGTAGCTTCACCTATTCCTTGGTTATGTGGGATGATAATGGGCCTGTATAGAAAAAGATGGAGCCTCTTTATGCACAGTGAATCTTTGAATTGATAGCTGCTGTCATAGGGCCCCTCTTGTCTTCCCTTACCCCAGAGCTAAATAGTCTCCATGCTGTTACTGTTCCTTCTGTTTTTCTTAAACATAAAAAAAAATTCATTTTACTAAAATTTCTTTTATTTGAGTATAGTTGGCATACAATGTCACATTAGTTTCAGGTGTCCAACGTAGCAGTGCAATATCTCTATATATTATGCTGTGCTCACCACAAATGTAGCTACCATTTGTTACCATACAACACTATTACAATATCACTGACTATATTCTCTATGCTCTGCCCTTTATTCCTGTGGCTTCTTCATTCCATAACTGAAAGCCTGTATCTCCCACTCCCCTTCATCCATTTTGCCCATCCCCCAGCCCTTGTCCTCTGACAACCATCAGTTTGTTCTCTGCATTTATAGATCTGATTCTGCTTTCTGTTTGTTCATTCATTTGTTTTGTTTTTTAGATTCTGCATATGAGTGAAATCATATGGTATTTGTCTTTCTCAGTCTGACTTATTTCACTTAACAAAATACCCTCTAGGTCCATCTATGTTGTTGCAAATGGTAAGATCTCATTCTTTCTTATGGCTGCATAATATTCTATTTTATATATTCTATTATATATCTAATATATATATATGTACATACACATACATACATGTATCTTTTCAATATCTTTTAAAGTTAATGTTTTTGTTTTCTTTGGGTAAATACCCAGTAGTAAAATTATTGGCATTTTTATTATTATATTATTATATTATATATTATATTATATATATATTATATTATATATATTATATTATATTATTATATTATAAAATTATTATATGGCATTTCTATTTTAAGTTTTTGAGGAACCTCTATACTATTTCCCACAGTGGCTGTACCAGTTTGCATTCCCACCAGCAGTACATGAGAATTTCTGTTTCTCTACATCGTCACCAACACTGATTTTTCCTTATTTTGATTTTAGTTATTCCAAATGGTGGGAGGTCATATCTCATTGTGGTTTTGATTTACATTTCCGTGATGATTAGTGATGTTGAGCATTTTGTCATGTGTCTGTTGGCCATCTGTATGTTATCTTTGGAAAAATGTCCATTCAGATCCTCTGCCCAATTTTTTTAAATGTTTATTTATTTATTTTGAGAGAGAGAGAGAGAGAGAGAGAGAGAGAATGCAAGTGAGGGAATGGCAGAAAGAGGGGGAGAGAGAGAATCCCAAGTAGGTTCCATGTTCAGTGTGGAGCCCAATGTGGGGCTTTATCTCACAACTGCGAGATCATGGCCCGAGCCAATAATAAGAGTTGGACACTTAGCTGACTGAGTCACCCAGGCATCCCAGTCCTCTGCCTATTTTTAAATCAGATTTGTGTGTGTGTGTGTGTGTGTGTTGAAAATTTTTTTTTTACTATGAAAAATTTTTTACTGTTGTAAAATAACTAAAACATAAATGTCACCATTTTAACCATTTTTACAGTTCTGTGGCATTAAGTATATTCACATTGTTCCACAACCTTTACCATCACCCATCTCCAGAACTTCTTTATCTTCTCCAACCGAAACTCTGTACCAGTGAAACAATAAATCCCCATTACATCCTCCCTGCAGCCCATGGCAACCACCATTCTACTTTCTACCTCTATAAATTTGATTACTGTAGGAATTTCATAGAAGTAGAATTATATACTATTTTTCCTTTTGTGACTGGCTTATTTCACTCAGTATCATGTCTTTAAGGTTCAACCAGGTTGTAGTATATATAAAAATTTACTTCATTTTTAAGGTTCAATATACTCCATTGTATGTATAGACTACATTTTGTTTACCTATGCATCTGTTGATCAATAGATGAATAAATGTCTACTTGCCTGAATATGTGCTCTTGAATATGACACTCCTTCCTGTCTATCAAAAACCCATTTCACGGGGCTGGGGTTAGAGCTATATACACTATTTCAGGAGTGCTGTGTTGGCTCCAGGTAGCAAACAGAGTCATTCTACAGGCACGTGTTAACTGCATATTATGTGTACAGTTCCTTAAGGAACTTTGTACCTGTTTAACTGAGTCAGCTCTGTGTCTGGTCCCTGGTTTAATCCTGAAGTGTAGTGGATGGATGTACACATTTCTAAGTTGCCACATGGACCGTGTCATTAGAAAGCCAAAGATGACTTGATGGCTAGAATTGAGAGGAAGCAATCAATGGTTGCAGCTGAGAGGGTCAGGTAGCTTTCTCGAGGAAGATCTGCTTCTGGGACTCAGAAAAAGTGTAGCTCTGTGGACACGTAGAAATGCAGGGAAGGTATTCCTGATGGAGGAAGTAGCATGAGCCAAAGAGCACCGTATGAAAGTGCAAGATATGTTCCACACTGTTCCTTTATTTATTGGCTTTAGGCTACCACATAGGATGTTGGCACAGCAGTGCCCCAGTGCTAATCCATAGGACCTCTGTTGCTTTCCTCTGTGGGTAGCACAGTGAGTTGTCTTTTATTCTGAGATTTTGTGCTTCCTCTCATTTGGAGGAATTAAAATTAAAATTAAAATGATGAGGATGATAAAAGATAGTTTTATTTTGTTTCATGTTCTGATTGGTCATGTAAAGACCTGGTGACTCATACTGCTGTCTGTGTTTTTAATGTAGTTCTTCTGCGGCAGTGAAGGCAAAAAGGCTAGCTGTAAAGAATCTAGCAAGTATCTATTAAAGAATGAAAGAAGGGGTGTAGGAAAAACAACAGTAACAATAACGAATATTCATAAAGTGGCATTATCATGATAAGTCTTTTATAGTTGTTGGCTCATTTTATGCTCCCAACAACCTAAGGGAGGTATAAATAAAATACTATCCTCATTTTAGATGAGAGAACTGAGCCTCAAAAGATAAAGTCACCTCCAAAGGTCACATTGCTCATAAATCATTGACTAGAGTATGGACCCAAGAGTCTGACCCAAGAACCTTTCACACCATGCTGTCTACCTACCCTTTGGAAGGCTTATGTCAGCCTTCCAAGGATTGGATGAAATTTTTTTGGCACAAAAATTATCTTAGAAGCACATTTTCAGTAAATATTTCCAACAGAAAATAATGACGCAATTTAGGAGGAGGCTAGGAGCATATACACTGATGCCAATTATATTGTATGTGGGAATCCTCCTCCTTTCCCATGCCAGTCTTCTGATCCTTCTCCTGTTGCTAATATTCCCCAATTCCATGACTCTGACACATGCCTCAATTGTAATACATTTTAGCCTTTTCTAGCCCAGCCATACTTGGAGTTTCTTTGATATCTTTTTGGCAGGTGTAACCGGATAAGTCTCCCTATTGGTGTAGAGTGCATTAATTGTATTTTGTAGTTCTTTCCCAGCCTTTTAGGTGGCTAACAGTTTGTGTTAGAGGAGTAGAGAGGAATTTTGGAACTCTGGGTTTGTATTATGATTTTGAGTAATTGCAAAATATGCAAGTTTTCTTAGCATTGGTGAGTATCTTGTAATTCCCTTGCAAGGTTTATTTAATGGCTCCTATGGATCACAGTTTTCCAACAGATTTTTCTCCCAAATTTTGTTGACTGGTATTATGAGATTTTTAAGAAGTGTGTCTTTACACTTGCAAAATCTCGCAAATACTTTCTGTTGTCATAGGCAGCCAGGGACTCAGCTTTGATTTGCAAAATTGGCTGTACAAGGTAGCATGTTGTCATTCTATTTAGAGGACTTGAAAACAGATTCAACAATTCAATTATATTTAATTTGTAATTAACTCCCTCCCAAGCAGCTAATGGTCCATAACTTGGACACTAGTGCTCTGGATGGGCAAAGAGTAGAACAAAATGGCTTCTTTCAGAGAAAGCTTATCTTAGATAGGGTCCCTATGATTACAGTAGTACTGTTTGGGCTGACTTGTGGCTCCAAAATAACTTCCCCCTGATTCATAAAAGTGAGCTCCCAGCAGCTGAGACAGTGATATCTGACCCTGCTACTTGGGATAGAGATGACTGGTTTAGGGCTAGGCATATGACTGTGTTTTGCCAGTTAGGTTATCTGTCTTAAGAATTTGGAATTTTGAACTGAGAGCAAAAAGTAGTATTGATGGTATTGCAGTCCTTATGGCCGTGCTCTACGGGGAGGTCTTTAATCTGCTGCCTCCCAGCTCTTTGGAGCTACCATATAGATATACATGAACATGTATGTATATATACATATTTAGGTTTTTTATTTTTTTAATCTATTTTTTTTTTATTTTTTGAGAGAGAGGGCGAGAGTGCATGTGAGCAGGAGAGGGGCAAGGGAGAGACAGAAAGAGAGAGAGAGACAGAGAGACAGAGAGACAGAGAGACAGAGAGACAGAGACAGAGACAGACTCTCAAGCAGGCTCCATGACCAGTGTGAAACCAAATGCGAGACTTGATCCCATGACCCTGGGATCATGATCTAAGCCGAAATCAAGAGTCCGATGCTCAACCAATTGAGCATGCAGGTGTGCCTGGAGCTAACTTGATTCCTGTTTTTCGTAGAGTTTGGTTATTCACTTCTTCCTTCAGTTTAGTGAGGCACTGCAGTATTCTTTCTCTTGTTTTTCAGTAGACTTGCTAGGCTTGGTCTGTATTTCTTGCCACCAACTGACCCAACAGGGAAATCAAATAAACTAATTCTTTATCAAATCTGTGAATGCAGTGATAAGGGCTGCATGCACTTGGTGGAAATATGATAATATTTAGTTGTGTGTGTGTATGTTTGATTGAATGATTTAGTATTTTACCAGATGCTATAGAGTTATTATTTGCATCCTCATGAGCATCATTGTCATCTTAATAGCTCATGTTTATAGAGAACTTTCTATGACCAAACCACTGTATTAAGCACTTTGCATACAAAATAACATTCATTATATAATTACAGCAGTACTATTGAATGGATACTATCATTATCCCCATTTTATAGTTTGGGAAGGTGAGGCTGAGATCGTTGCTCCACATCATGCATCTGGAAAGTGATATGGCAACGATTTGAATCTGGTTTGTCACATTCCAAAGAAAGATGATACTCTTAAGCTCTGCATTGTAAAATAGGGACATAGTCCTGCTCCAAAGATGTTATGTTCCTGGTTGATTGTTTTCTTTATTTTGACTGTGGAAATGAAATGGCGACAGCATTGTACTTTTCGGAAATTTAATACTCTATTTTTGTTGGCTTCATTTTATTACCCTTTCTTTTATGTTGGTTATATTGTTTAAGGAAGGCAAGGGTCAGGCAGACAGGGCACAAAATTAGATAAATTGTCCCAAGAAAGCCTCTATGGGAAGATGACGTTGAAACTGAAACAGAATGATAAAGTGAGACAGCTATGCAAAGATCAGGGACAGGGTGTTCCAGGGAGAGGGAAAAATAAATGTGAGAGCACTGATTTAGGAATGAACTTGGTGAGGTTAGAGGGACATAAAATAGATACATGAGGCTGGAGAGTAGTGAGTAAGGGAGTGAATGGTAAGACATGATGGAGGGAAAGGCTGGTGCTGGATCATTTAGGATCTTACAGGCCATAGCAGGGATATGGGTTTTTTTATAAGCACAGTGTGTGAGCCATTCACAAATTTAGGGGAGAGGAATAATATGATTTAGTTTAGATTGCAAAAGATTAATTTTTGCCCTGGTAATGATAGAGTAGCCAACAACCCTCCCACAGAATAACTAGACAAACAATACAAAATAAGGAGAAAATATTTATTTGAAAACATTGAAGAGGTACCAAGGCAGTTAGGACTTGAGGGTCCAGAATCCTGGAGAGAGAAAGTGCACTGAAGAGACCTAATATTTTTACTCTTTTTCTCTATAAAACATTTGTGGATTTGAAAATGATAAAACTCTGTGAAGGTAAAAAGTCCAATAGAAAACAGCAGCTAAGAGGTAGGGAAATTGAAAAGAGATTTTGGCAGTCCTAGGATGCAAAAATCCTAAACAAAATAATAAAAGACCAAGTAGTATATACAAAAGAGAATATGCCATGAGCAAGTTGTAGGAATGAGACCTTGAGTAACTTTAAAAAAATAAAATGATGTAATAAAGAAAAATCATATGATCATCTTAATAGGTGTAAAAAACATTTGATAAAATTAACATTTAATCCCTATGAAAATGATAGCAAATGAAGAATATAACTTAACATCTTTTAAAATAATATTTATAAATAAGATGAGCCCAAAGAAACCCACACAAGACACATTATAATTAAAATGTCAAAAATTAAAAGTAAGAATTTTAAAAGTGGTAAGAAAACAACTTCTTACATCCAATGTATCCTCCATATGACTACCAAAGGATTTTTCAGCAGAAACTTTGCAGGCTAGGGGTGCCTGAGTGGCTCAGTCAGTTAAGTATCTGA
This sequence comes from Prionailurus viverrinus, assembly GCF_022837055.1. Taxonomy (NCBI): domain Eukaryota; kingdom Metazoa; phylum Chordata; class Mammalia; order Carnivora; family Felidae; genus Prionailurus; species Prionailurus viverrinus. The sequence continues at coordinate 28,073,511 of NC_062562.1, read as the reverse complement.
CTTTGGCTCAGGTAATGACCTCATGGCTTGTGAGTTCAAGCCCTGTGTTGGGTTCTGTGCTGACAGCTCAGAACCTGGAACCTGCTTTGGATTCTGTGTCTCCCTCTCTCTCTCTCTCTCTCTCTCCTCTTACCCCGCTCATGCTCTGCCTCTCAAAAATAAATAAACATTAAAAAAAAAACCCAGGAACTTTGCAGGTAGAAGAGATTGGCACAATATATTCAAAGTGCTGACAGAAAAAAATAATTTCCAACCAACAATGATCTATCCAGCAAAGTTATTCACAACTGAAGGAGAGAGTTTTCCAGAGAAGCTAAAAGAGTTTATCACCACTAAAATAGCCTTACAAGAAATATTGAAGAGACTTCTTTAAGCCGAAAAGAAAGGGCACTAATTAGAATTAGAAAACATATGAAAGTATAAATCTCACTGGTAAAGATAAATATATAGTAGAAGTAGTGGATTAATCACTTACAAATCTTGCATGGTCAAAAGAAAAAGTGGAAAAAGAACCATAACTACAATAATTGGTAAAGGGATACACAAGATGAAAAGATGTAAAATGTGATAACAAAAACATAAGATGTGGTGGAGGAAGAAGTAAAAATGTTGAACGTTAGAATGTGTTCAAAAATAAGTTGTTATCAACTTAACGTAGACTTTTATAAATATAATTTGTTATGTGGTGCCTGGGTGGCTTAGTCAGTTAAGCGATCAACTCTTGATTTTGGTTTAGGTCATGATCTCACAGTTCGTGGGTTTGAGCCCTGCTTTGGGCTCTGTGCTGACAGCATGGAGTTTGTTTGGGATTCTCTCTTTCCCTCTCCCTCTCCCTCTGCCCCTCCCCTGAGCACGCACATGCTCTTTCTCTCTTAAAATAAATAAACATTAAAAAAAATAAATGTAAGCTATTATATGTAATCCTAATGGTAACCACAAAACAAAAACATATAGTAGATATTTATATGATGTTGAGAAAGGAATGTAAGCATACTGCTCATGAAAGTCATCAAGCCACAATGGAAGAAAGCAAGAGAAGAAGAAATAGAGGAGGTAGAAAACACCCAGAAAACAATGAATAAGATGGCAATAAGTACTTGCCTGTCAATAGTTATTCTGAATGTCCATGGATAAAATTCTCCAATCAAAGGACATAGAATACCTGAATGGATTAAAACAAAAAACCAACAAAATCCATATATGTGTTGCCTATAAGAGACTCATTTGAAAGGTAAAAACATACAGAGCCTGAAAGTGAAGGGATGGTAACAGATATTCCATGCAAATTGAAACTAAAAGAAAACTAAGGTAGCTATTATGTCAGACAAAAGAGATGTGAAGAAAAAAGACTATAAAAGAGACAAAATGATAAAAGGGTCAATCCAACAAGAGTATATAACATTTACAAATATTTATACACCCAACATAGAAGCACCTTAACATACAAAGCCAACATTAACAATCCTTAAGGGAGAAACAGACAGCAATACGATAATTGTAGAGGACTTTAACACCCCACTTACATCAATGGATAGATCACCCAGACCGAAAACAAATACAGAAACATTGGCTTTGAATGACAGATTAGACCATTTGGAATTAATAGATGTATACAGAACATTCCATCCCCAAACAGTAGAATATACATTCTTTTTAAATGCACATGAAACATTCTTCGGGATAGATTACATGTTAGGTTACCAAACAAGTCTCAATTTAGAAGATTGAAATCATATCAAGCATTTTTTTTGTGTATGGTGACAGATAGTAACCAGACTTTTGTGGTGATCATTTCACAATATATACAAATATGAATCATTAGGATGTACACCTGAACCTAATATAATGTTGTAGGTCAGTTATACCTCAGTAAAGTAGATCTATAAACAAAATCTACAGCAAAATCATGTTTAAGTGAAATATTGAGAGCCTTATCCTGAAATTAAGGATGAGAAATGGGTGACAGTTATTACCCCTTCTTTTCAGCATTATACTGGAATTCCTAGGGAATACAGTGAGGTTAGAGAAAAAAAGATACAAGGATTGGAGATAAAGCAATAAAATTATATTATTTGCAAAGATGTAATTATGTAAATTTAACAAATGAATTTAGCAAATTGCTGGATACAAAGTCATTATAAAATGTATTTCTGTTTATTAGCAACAAAGAATTACGAAGTGAAATAAAAAAAAATAGCATTTAATGGGGCACCTGGCTGGCTCAGTCAGTGGAGATTGTCAACTTTTGATCTTAAGGCTGTGGGTTTGAGCCCCATATTTGGTATAGAGATTACTTAAAAGTAAAGTCTTGGAAAAAATAAAATAAAATAATAAAATAATATAAAATAAAATAAAAAGGTTGCACTTAAATGAATCCCCAAACATACAATAAAGACTATAAACTATGATCAAATTATATTTCCAGAGAGTATGGTGTGGAACAGTTAGATATCTGTTACACTATACTGTATACAAAATTGACTTGAAATGCATTACAGATAAAAATGTAAGCGCTAAAATTTAAAACATCTAGATGAAAACATAGAAGAAAGTTTTTATGACCTTAGGACAGTCAGAGATTTTTTAAATATAACACTAAAACCAAGATCCCTAAAAGGAACAAAAAGATAAACTAGACATTATGATATTTTGAAAAATATGAAAATTTAAGCCACAGAATGGGATAAAATATTTGCAAATCTTATCTGATAAAGCATTTAACCTCCAGATATATAAAGAAATCTTACACCTCAATAAGAAGACAAACCAAAGTATTTATATATAGTAAGCACTAATGAGCACGTGAAAATATGCTCATTATCACGAGGGATGTGCAAATTAAAAGTCCAAGGAGATATCAGTTCACTAGAATGACTAAAATAAAAAGATAATAAAGTGCTGGTGAAGATATGGAGAAATTAGAAAATTTATCCATTGCTATTGGGAATGTAAATGGTACAGCCCCTCTGGAAAACAGTTTAGCAGTTTTTTTTTTTTTATAATTTAAAAAAAAAAAAATTTTTTTTTTTCAACGTTTATTTATTTTGGGGACAGAGAGAGACAGAGCATGAACGGGGGAGGGGCAGAGAGAGAGAGGGAGACACAGACTCGGAAACAGGCTCCAGGCTCTGAGCCATCAGCCCAGAGCCTGACGCCGGGCTCAAACTCAAGGACCGCGAGATCGTGACCTGGCTGAAGTCGGACGCTTAACTGACTGCGCCACCCAGGCGCCCCTAGCAGTTTTTGATAATGTTCAGCACATACTTATTATGTGACCCAGCAATTTCACTTTTAGATACTGAAGTAAAAACTTTCATGGAAACAAAAGGTATGTCTACACAAAGACTTGGGCGTGTACATTCATAGCAGTGTCATTTATCATGGCCCCAAACTAGAAGCAATTCAAGTATCTATCACCTAGTTAGTGGATAAACAAAAACTGGTGTATTTATACAAAGGAGTGTTACTCAATAGCATAAAGGCATGAAGTACTGATATAAGAAACAACCTGGGTATATGTAAAACAACATTATGCAAAGAGAAAGAGTATAGACACAAAAGATTCCATACTGTGTGATTCCATTTGGATGAGATTTCTAGAAAAGGGAAAAATATAAAGGTGGAAAGCATATCTGCTTTGGCTACTATGGGAATGAGAATTAACTGTAAATGAGCATGTGGTAACATTTTGGGTTGACCGAAGTGTTCAAATAGTAGGTTGTGGTTATGGTTGCAGAACTGTATAATTTGCTAAAACTCGTGAAACTGTACACTTGAAATGGGTGTATTTCATGGTATGTAAATTTTATCTCAATAAACCAGTTTTAAAGTTACCTTTAAAATAAGCTAAAATATTAAAGATAAATCTAATAAAACATGTATTAGACGTATACAGAGAAAGCATAGAATGTTACTGAGAGAAATTAAAGATAACCTAAATAAATGGAAGGACATAATATATTAATGGATTGGGGGGCTCAGTATGGTGAGGAGATCAGTGCTCTCTAATTTGATCTCAAAATTCAGTGAAGTCCTGACCAAAGTACAAAGGGCCCAGAATAGGGAAGATAAGTGAAGAAGAATCAGAACAAAGTTGGAGGAATTAAACTATGAGATACTCATTTATTGTAAAGCTACAGTAATTAGCATAGTGTCGTATTACTTACAGATAAACAAATAGATCAATGGAACAGAATAGAGAATAAGAAATAGAGCCATTCATATAGGGACACTTGATTTTTGAGAAAGGTGACATTGTGGAGCAGTGAGGAAAGGATGATATTTTCATTACATGGGTGTTCATGTGAGAAAAAAAATTCTTCACATCATAAGCAAAAATAAATTCTAGTTGGATTGTTGATCTGAATGTGAGCAGTTAAATAATAAATCATCTAGAAATCTTCATGATTTTGGGATAGCCAGATTTTGCTGAAACAGGACATGAAAAAGTACTAACCAAGCATCATTGTTTGTAATATCCAAAAAATGGAAACCCCCCAAATGTTCATCAACTGATGACTTGATAAGTTAACATAATCCCATATCCACACAGTAGAATATTTTTCACCAAGAAAAAGAAATGAAGTATTGATATGTACTATAACATAGATGAACCTTGAAAGCATTATGCTAAGTGCAAGAAACCAGTCATAAAAAGCTACAGATTATATGGTTCCATTTATATGATATGTCCAGCAGAGGCAATTCAGTAGAGACAGAAATTGGATTAGTGCTTGCTTAGGGTTTGGTGAGGGTGAGAGTATTGGGAGGAAGGGGGAGTGGCAGTTACCGGATATGGAGTTTGTTTTGGGGGTGATTAGAATATTCTAAAAGATTCAAGTGATTGCTGAACAATCCTATGAATACACTAAAAAAATTTTTGAATTGTGCACTTTACATGAATGAATTGGATGGTTTGTGAATTATAGTTCAATAAAAGGTTTTTTTTAAAGCAAAAAATGAAAAGATAAATATATTAGACCACACTAAAATGAAAAGTTTTTGTACCAAAGACACCATTAAGGTAGAGAAAAAGCAATCCTCAGCATGGGAAATGATAAGTGCAATATATATGTCTGTCTCAAAGGATTAGTTTCCATAGGAATATCTTCTATAAATCAGTAAGAAAAAGAGATAACCAAAAAGAAATATGGGCAATGGAGTTGAACAAGTTCTTCACAAGAGAAGATATCCATATGGCTAATCAGTTTATGAAACAGTCCTTATTATAACTTGCAATCATGGAAATGCAAAATAAAGGAATGGTGAGATACCATTGCACACACATTAGAATGGCTAACATGAAAAAGACTGATAATACCAAGTGTTGAGAAGGATACGAAGGAACTGGAATACTCAGTGCTGTGTTGTTGAAAATTTATATAATCATTTTAGAAAATTGTTTGGCAATATCTGCTGAAGATGAACAATTAAATGCATTATGATTTTGCAGTTCTACTACATCTATGCTCAGAACTGTGAGAATGTTCATAGCGTAGTTATTTTTAATAGCTCTCAAGTGGAACTCAATCTGAATGGTCATTAACAGTAGAATGAATACATAAATGGCATAATCATGCAAGGAAATATTTCTAAAGCAAGGAAAACAAATCAATTATTGCAACTTGCAACAACAGGGTGAAGGTCACTAAGGGAAGAAGCCAGATACAAAAGTGTATGTACTGTTTGTCACCATTCACATAAAAACCGTGTAAAGCTGATCCGTATTTTTAGAGGTCAGGATAATGGTTACCTTTGAGACTGAACAGGGGGGAGTTAATTGCGGAGGGGTGTGAGGTGAATTGAGAGTGTTCTTTTTTTTGATTTGGGTGGTAGTTACATGGGCACTCTGTGGAAATCCAGTATAATTTATGCACTTTTCTGCATGTATGTTACATTCCAGTATATAAGGTTTTTTTGGTTTGTTTTTTAAGTTGATTGGAGCCATGCAAAAATGAGGGCAGGATTTGGGACATTCTTATGATTATCCAGGTGAGGTAATGTTGTGGGATTCAGGGTAGTGGTGGGAAGAGAAAGAAGTGGCAATTTGAGAGGCAGTTAGGAAGTAGTCTGGACGTGAGCTGGTGATTGGCTCAATATAGGCGTGTTGTAGGTTGAATGGTGTCCGCACCAAACATATTTGATATCCTAACCTCCCATTGTCTCAGAATGTGACTGTATTGGAATTATGTCATTGCAGATGTAATTAGTTAAGTTGAGGTCATACTGGAGTAGGATGGGCCCTTAATACAGTATGACTGGTGTCCTTATAACAAGAGGAGAAGAGACATGCAGACACAGACACAAGAGGAGAGAATGCGATGCCAGAGGCATGTAGGGATGTAGCCGCAAGCTGAGAAGTGTCAAGAGTTGACAGCCACCACCAGAAGTTAGGAAGAGGCAAGGAAGGCTTCTACCGAGGGTCTCAAAGGGAGCATGACCCCGTGGACACCATTGATTTAGGGCTTCTTGCCTCTACAACTGTGAGGCAATACATTTCTTTGCTTTGAGCCCCTCAGTTTGTGGTATTTTGTTACAGCAGCTGTAGGAAATGAGTACAGGGAGGATGAAAAGTCAGTAGCTGGGTGGATCGTGCACTGAATTGACCAAATTGAATTTTACATGGACCATCAAAGTAGAATTTGAACATTTAATTATGGATAGATGATGCTTTTAGCAGACAGTAGAACACAATACATCAAGGATTGAGCACCTCGAGAGAGCATTTTGTTCCTTATTCTGCATTCAGCCAGGAATTCACCTAAATCTCTGCCCAGTCAGGAATATGTCTTCTTAAAGCATTTAGGAGAATGGCTCACAACCTTCCTTAGAATTATTTGGAAGAATGGCAGCAGGAGGGGCAGGTTGGTGTGGGGAGGTAACATGTCCCTTCTTGTTTTTTCCAACTTGTGGGGCACAGCTGGAAATGGAACCCTGGAGACGCAGCCTCTCTGTTTTATTATGCTTCCGGAAATCTGAATAAGGAAGCAGGCTTACTGCAAATTAGCTACATTTCCCTTTCTTTTTCTCAGTTTTGAGTAGTAGGAGGTCGGCTAGGGCCTGCATTCTTTTAATCTTTTCAGGGGCAGTGGGATATGGCTCTCTGTCAGAGGCTTCTCTTCAGGCTGCCATGAAATGAAGAGGCAGCAAAGTCGTTCGCACTAAGTTTGGATTTCTGCCTCTTCCCCCGCACCCCCCCCCTTTTTTTTTTTTTTTTTGTACAGTGGCCCTTTGACAAGTCTGGCCTTCTCCCTGTTCTCTGCAGATTTTATTCAGTGGCTGGTATGTGAGGTTGAAATACTTTCCCATTGTTTTTCCTTGTGCTGTGACATCCCAGGGTGGGGTGGGGGTGGGGGAGTTTGCTCATTGGTGAAAAATGCCCCACTGATCTATCACTTTCAAAGCTGTCAAGGCTCTTAGTCCGATCACGCACCTTAAATATTCAGTATGATTAGAGGAAAAAAAATGAATGGATTTCGTAAACTCCTATTGATACTAAATTCTACTTGCAGGTAGTCTTGGACATAAATTTCAGAAAATTATATGTAAATGTACTCATTAGTGCACTGTAATATTGAGCATCTATTTTGTCCCTGGGCAATTTCTTTTTCTTAGCACAAAAGCTATTACCACTGTTATTAAAAACAGTAATTGATTTTCCATTTTTTTAAAAACTTGTTTTTTCCTTCCTGTTCCATTTCATCTCTGCATTTTTCCTCGTGCATTCCAATAATATTTTCCTAGGGCTTGTAAAAGAATTACATTATGCTCTAATAATTTTGAGGACAAAGGGGAGGAAGTGCAATGTGGTGTTACTGGAGAAGCTATTTTAAACTGGAAGGGGCCCAGAAAACAGACCCTGGAATGACAAATTGAATGGCTTCATGCTAAGGATTTGATTATATCGTGTGTGGTTTCATCTGAACATCATAGATCTTATTTTGTAATTAGATATTTTGATAAAGCCCTAACTAAATAATGCTAGAGTCAAAATACGGTTTTATTAAAAGGCTCTGAAACTTACAAATCAGCCATATAGATTAGCTGTAATATGAATGTGTTCTTTCAAATGTTTGTTTGATTTCTACTCTACTATAAATTCATTTAAGACAAAAATGAAATACTTTTAAGATTTTGATAATTTTAATTAAAGGTTTTTTAAATTTTTAAGTGATTATTATTTTTACTGGTATGCAGGATATGTTTTATCCTTACAAATAAACTCTTCTGGGGTGCCTGGGTGGCTCAGTTGGTTAAGCATCTGACTCTTAGTTTTAGCTCAGGTCATGATCTTAAAGTTCATGGGTTTGAGCCTCACATCAAACTCTGCACTGACAGCATGAAGCCTGCTTGGGATTCTCTTTCTCTCTCTCTCTCTGCCTCTCCCCTGCTTGTGCTCTCTCACTCAAAATAAACTTTAAAAAAAAAAAGAACTCTTCTGGGGGAAAGAAATAAAAGTACTGTCTGTATTTAAATTTGATTTTGGGGGCCCCTGAGTGGCTCAGTCAGTTGAGCGTCTGACTCTGGCTCAGGTCATGATTTTGCGGTCCATGGAGTCAAGCTGCTGACAGCTCGGAGCCTGGAGCCTGCTGTGGATTCTGTGTTTCCCTCTCTCTGTCTGCCCCGCCCCTGTTTGTGCTCTGTCTCTGTCTCTCTCTCAAAAATAAATAAGAAATAAAAAAATTTTATAAAACAAACAAAAAAAACCCAAAACAACAAAAAATTTTTGATTTTGTAGGAAGAATATGCAATTTTATTTGTGTAAATGCAGTATTATGTATCCTGAAAGGCCAGTGAATAAACTTTCTTTTGTCATTATGTGAATCTATTTTTTTAAAAACATGTTTTCAGGTTTCAGGTAAAGATACATTTTGCATAGAATAATTCTATATGTGGGGTGTGTGTGTGTGTGTGTGTGTGCTTTTGTGTTTAATAATGCAACTTGAATGCCATCAAAGAAATTAGGTAGACACTGGAGATTTAGAAACCATATATTTGTGACAAAATGAGGAGGAGATTTTTCAGATTTTTTTTTTTGTATTCCTCTATTTTTTACTATTGTGAACCAGAAAGTGGTAGCCTCTGTGATTCAGAATGTCTATCAGACAAATTCTTTGCTGAATGTATTCCTCCTGCTAGTTCGTATTCCATCCCGTGGCTGGTAAACAGGTTGGAATCCAGATTTAATCTGCTTATAAAAAGCCAGAAACACTCTTGTGTTCTCAATGTGAGGTTGATTGTGTAGTTTGGATTTATGGCTTTGGCAAACACATCTGGCTGTTTACACTATTATTTATTTAGTAAGGTCTCCCTCAAGTCCCTGAGGCAGTATATTGGTTAAGTTCAAGGTGATAGAGCCTCATCAGCGTCAATGAAATTTTGGCTCTACTACTTACCAGCTTTGGGACTGCAAACAACTTTTAAAACTGGTGTCCCTTAGTTTTTGTCATATGTCAACAGGAGAAAATTATACAGTATGGGGGAAGATTTAGTGCAGTTAAAGTACTGAGGACAGTGCCTGACACATAGTGAAACTCCATATTAAAATTAAAAAAAAAAAATTGAATGTGAGTAGCTTTTTTTTCCTTAATGCAGTCTGTGGTGCCAAAGTTGACTTTCATATTTGGGCTAAAGAAGATGGAAGAAAATGTTTTAAAAATTATATGCATAAATTACTAGTATATTTAAAAAATACAGACTTCCAAATGCCCATTTTAAAGAAATCTGCAGATTACAAAACTTTTCCCAGCTACCATTGTACCTCTTTGCACTGTTCACAAAGTATCTGGGTATAAGTGAATTTCAAATGTGAATTTCTTCAACTCTAAGAAACTGTTGATAGTATTTGAAGCTTATGTCAACATTATTATTGGTTTAAAGTGAGTTAGCAACTCAGCTTAAGAGTTGTTTAATAAAGAGGCAGTCTGTTAGGCATCCAACTTTTGGTTTCGGCTCAGGTCATGATCTCATTGTCAGGGGATCAAGCCCCATGTTGGGCTTTGCTTTGACAGCGTGGAGCTTACTTGGGATTCTGTCTCTCCCTCTCTCTCTACCCCTCCCCTGCTCCCTCAGGCGATCACATGCAGTCTCTCTCCCTCTCAAAACAAATAAATAAACTTAAAAAAAAGAATTGCTTAATAAAAATATTATTGGAGAAAGTGAGATGGTAATACCTAAATAATGATCATCTTCAAACTGATTAGAATGGGGCGCCTGGGTGGCTCAGTCAGTTAAGCAGCCGACTTTGGCTCAGGTCATGATCTTGCAGTCCGGGAGTTCGAGCCCTGCGTTGGGCTCTGTGCTGACAGCTCAGAGCCTGGAGCCTGTTTCAGATTCTGTGTCTCCCTCTCTCTGAACCTCCCCTGTTCATGCTCTGTCTCTCCCTGTCTCAAAAATAAATAAAATGTTAAAAAAAAATTTAAAAAACCCAAACTGATTAGAATGGTATCATTCTAACTTGTGTTGGAGCTGAAGTTGGAGGGGGAGGGATAGATGTAGACGAAGGTTGGGGGGGTCACTTAGTAGAAATACTGACTATCAGATTGCTGTACAATGTTCTCCACTCATTCCTCCTGGAAGTCATCTAGAGAATTGGGTACTTGCTCATTTTTGTAGCAAAGAAAAAGGAAACTTAGTGTTTTGATGGAAAATGCACCACAAAATGCAAACGACTAATACCCTGTCTGTTGTTTATCCCACTGAGATTTTTCTGCCTCTCTAGTTATAGTGAAGGGTGAATAAAAATTAATTAGAAGCTGGAATCTGATTTTAAGATGGGTTGTCAGACACATATATCAAGTTGTTAGGTTAGCTGTAAAGCATAACCTGGGATTTATATATTTAGAAGTCATAATAAATCTGTCTGTCATGAAAATCAGATTACCCGGTGTTGCATGCTAATGGCTCATCATCCTGTAGAGTTGTAGTCTCCCCAGCAACTGCCCGCTGGCTCTGCTTTTCTCTGACTTGCTGTCTCCCTTGACCAACTAGTCATTATACTCTCCCTACTTAGCAAAGTGCCTACTTCAATAAATGCTTTTGGGCTTCCATAATGAGAAGATGTTTTCCCTTGGACGATAGCACAACCTCCTATAGCTTCCTTGACTCAATATTCTCAACAAGAGTCCATGGGTCCATCAATCACTCGATTCATTAACCTAACAATTACTTCAAAGATGTTTATTGAGTACCTGTTATGTGCCAGGCTGTTTGCAAGGTGCTGGGAAGCTAATAAAGACAGTGCCTGCCCTCAAGGAGGGCAGTGATGGAGGAGAGAGATAATAAAACTCATAACACATTGTATAACATAATAGATGGGAGGGTATGGAGGATGGCTTCCCAGAGACCAGTACCTTTTAAGCTGAGATTTCTGAGCCGAGTGGTGGGAGTTAGCCAGCCAAGGGGAGGTGAGGACTGAGGACAGTCTTCTGGACAAAAGGAACAGCCCATGCAAAACAAGGAGGTCAAAGAGTAAGGTCCACTGAAGAGTTGGGATGGTGACAGTTGGCCACGGTGATGAGGTTGGAGAGTTTTGCAAGAACTAGGTTAAACATTTAGGATTAGCCTAAGGGCAGTGGGGAGCCACTGAATGACTTAAGCAGGGGGATATCTTCCCACTGTTGCCCAAAATTGACATATTAGCGCATCCTACCTGGATTGGCTGTCTGCCTTTCTTATCATGGGCTTGAAGATTCAGTGCGAAGTGGCACCATATTCTTTTTCTGACCTCAGTCTTCACTCTTGTCCCTCGCATTTCCTAAGATGAGGATGAGTACAGGTACTATGTTCCTTGTACGAACAGAATAAACTGGTTTTGAAAGAATGAATGAAGAATCAAAAGAAGGCATGCAGAATATTTGTAGAGGTATTTGTCCTGATAGTTTGCGCTTTGGTGTTAGGAAGAAAGTATTGATTTTAGAGTCACATTATTCCGAGTTCAAAACATGCCTCTACCACTTACCACCTGTGTGACTTCGGATAAATCACTTGACCTCTCTGAGCTCAGTGTTCTTTCCTATATGGTTGCATCTCATGGTGTTGTGGAGATTAGAAACAAAAATACAAGGCACCTATTCTGCAGGGGACATATTAAGCACTAAATAATTGATACATCTTTTATGTGTAATATTATATCCAGTAGACTTCATGTATAATAATGGGGCAAAAGTTTTGTTGACTCTTCTTGAAAACATGAAAATTGAGGCATGTGTGTTCATCCAACAAGAACCATTTTGTTCCCAGTAAGCTCCCAAGAAAGATGCCATGGGAGAACCTGCCTTTTTCTTTTCCCTCTGGAACTGAGAAGTTTAGTCCATCCCAGATTCTTTTACCAGTTGTCTGTAACTCTGTCATTCATACCATTTTGAAAGCCTTAAATATTTTGTCAATACCACCTCTTGGGGCTGATGAATTCTGGAGCTTACTCTCTGTATGGGAAAGTACTTTGTAAATTAAATGGCGTTTAAGGGCTCTCCGTTCTGCACCCCTTGTCCTTGACATACTTCCATTGCAGCCTGTATTCCGTTGAGGTAGCAGGTAATCTGTTCGTCTGGTATAGAAAACAGGCAGCGTTTAAATCTCAAATTTTCCACTTGTTAGCTTGTGTCACCTTAGGCAAGCTACTTAGTCTCTCTATGGCTCGCTTTCCTTCTCAGTAAAATGAAGATGGTATTAGTACTTCAATCATAGGGCATTTAGGAGGGATTAAATGAAAAGTAACGTCAAGTGCTTGGCACAGTTCCTATCACATAGTAAGCATGCAATCAATGACGGCATCATTAACTCGTTGTATTATCGCTAACATATTTATAGCCATTATTATTTTCATCAGAGTGTCTGTCTCTCTGTTAGACTCAAATCCCGACAGTAGGAAAACCGTGTCTTTAAATTTCTGTACCCCTAGAGATGCGTGACACATAGAAGGTTGTGAACACATACTAAATGAATGAATGAGCCACAAAAAGTATTATTTATTCTTAAAATGTATACACCGTGCTTGGCACACTGGAGGGTATTAATACACACTTGTTCGTTGCTCTACTGTTTGCTTAGCTTTCCCTGGTTATACTGGTAAGTTTTCCCTAGGTTTTTTACTGTGGGATGTGGTGAAAAAGAATTTGTGTCTTCACACCTCTTCTGGTTTTCTGAGGAGTTCTTTTTTAGCTTCCTATACACTAGTCTCCCTAGCGTTCTATCAGATTTGTTGGGTCCTAAGACTTCAAGTTCTTTTGGTTACTAGAAAACTGTTTCTGAGTTAAATCTCCCATGGGTGTAGATGCCATCAAATGTATTTTCTGAGTATGTGTGCTCATGTGTATTGATTCTGCTTGTTGAAAGCAAATATCTCCCCCCCCCCCCCCCCCGCCCCCCGCCGCCCCGGCTTCTTGCAGGAGGAGAGAGCGATCCTAAGACCTGATGGGCACTGAGGGCTCACGGCTGCAGAGCAGACGAGAGGCTCCTGTGGGAGCTCACTCCAGGAACATCTGGATGATTTCAGACAGTGAAGGCAGGTTCCTGTGGTGCCTAACTTATTCTCTGAAAGGAGCTTGGCTAGGGCTAAGACGGCCTTGGTAGAACATCGGGACCTGTTAGATCCTTCCTGGTCCTCAATCCTGTGCTTGCGATTTTGTCACTTTCCACACGTGAAGTGCTCGCTTTTTGCCACTCAGCTTGACAGCTCTTCTCTGAGACTGAACTTAGCATGGCTTTTCCACATGTCTGCAGTCCTGTCCACAGAACATCTAGATTGGCACTTCGCACACAGGGTCACCCATTCACATGCCCTCGGAGGTCAGCTGGGGGGATTCTGTTACTGAGCAAAGGAAGTAAGGAAAGTAATTCCTTACCTCTATTCTATATAGAATTAGAGTTTCTCCATTTTTCTTGAAACACTCAGTCCTCTTTTTTTTTTTTTAATGAAATTTATTGACAAATTGGTTTCCATACAACACCCAGTGCTCATCCCAAAAGGTGCCCTCCTCAATACCCATCACCCACCCTCCCCTCCCTCCCACCCCCCATCAACCCTCAGTTTGTTCTCAGTTTTTAACAGTCTCTTATGCTTTGGCTCTCTCCCATTCTAACCTCTTTTTTTTTTTTCCCTTCCCCTCCCCCATGGGTTCCTGTTAAGTTTCTCAGGATCCACATAAGAGTGAAACCATATGGTATCTGTCTTTCTCTGTATGGCTTATTTCACTTAGCATCACACTCTCCAGTTTCATCTACGTTGCTACAAAAGGCCATATTTCATTTTTTCTCATTGCCACGTAATATTCCATTGTGTATATAAACCACAATTTCTTTATCCATTCATCAGTTGATGGACATTGAGGCTCTTTCCACAATTTGGCTATTGTTGAGAGTGCTGCTATGAACATTGGGGTACAAGTGGCCCTATGCATCAGCACTCCTGTATCCCTTGGATAAATTCCCAGCAGTGCTATTGCTGGGTCATAGGGTAGGTCTATTTTTAATTTTCTGAGGAACCTCCACACTGCTTTCCAGAGCGGCTGCACCAATTAGCATTCCCACCAACAGTGCAAGAGGGTTCCCGTTTCTCCACATCCTCTCCAGCATCTATAGTCTCCTGATTTGTTCCTTTTGGCCACTCTGACTGGCGTGAGGTGATACCTGAGTGTGGTTTTGATTTGTATTTCCCTGATAAGGAGCGACGCTGAACATCTTTTCATGTGCCTGTTGGCCATCCGGATGTCTTCTTTAGAGAAGTGTCTATTCATGTTTTCTGCCCATTTCTTCACTGGGTTATTTGTTTTTTGGGTGTGGAGTTTGGCGAGCTCTTTATAGATTTTGGATACTAGCCCTTTGTCTGGTATGTCATTTGCGAATATCTTTTCCCATTCTGTTGGTTTCCTTTTAGTTTTATTGGTTGTTTCCTTTGCTGTGCAGAAGCTTTTTATCTTCATAAGGTCCCAGTAATTCACTTTTGCTTTTAATTCCCTTGCCTTTGGGGATGTGTCGAGTAAGAGATTGCTCCGGCTGAGGTCAGAGAGGTCTTTTCCTGCTTTCTCCTCTAAGGTTTTGATGGTTTCCTGTCTCACATTTAGGTCCTTTATCCATTTTGAGTTTATTTTTGTGAATGGTGTGAGAAAGTGGTCTAGTTTCAACCTTCTGCATGTTGCTGTCCAGTTCTCCCAGCACCATTTGTTAAAGAGGCTGTCTTTTTTCCATTGGATGTTCTTTCCTGCTTTGTCAAAGATGAGTTGGCCATACGTTTGTGGGTCTAGTTCTGGGGTTTCTATTCTATTCCATTGGTCTATGTGTCTGTTTTGGTGCCAATACCATGCTGTCTTGATGATGACAGCTTTGTAGTAGAGGCTAAAGTCTGGGATTGTGATGCCTCCTGCTTTGGTCTTCTTCAAAAGTCCTTTGGCTATTCGGGGCCTTTGGTGGTTCCATGTGAATTTTAGGATTGCTTGTTCTAGTTTCGAGAAGAATGCTGGTGCAATTTTGATTGGGATTGCATTGAATGTGTAGATAGCTTTGGGTAGTATTGACATTTTGACAATATTTTTCCAATCCATGAGCAGGGAATGTCTTTCCATTTCTTTAAATCTTCTTCAATTTCCTTCATAAGCTTTCTATAGTTTTCAGCATACAGATCCTTTACATCTTTGGTTAGATTTATTCCTAGGTATTTTATGCTTCTTGGTGCAATTGTGAATGGGATCAGTTTCTTTATTTGTCTTTCTGTTGCTTCATTGTTAGTGTGTAAGAATGCAACTGATTTCTGTACATTGATTTTGTATCCTGCAACTTTGCTGAATTCCTGTATCAGTTCTAGCAGACTTTTGGTGGAGTCTATCGGATTTTCCATGTATAATATCATGTCATCTGCAAAAAGCGAAAGCTTGACTTCATCTTTGCCAATTTTGATGCCTTTGATTTCCTTTTGTTGTCTGATTGCTGATGCTAGAACTTCCAGCACTATGTTAAACAGCAGCGGTGAGAGTGGGCATCCTTGTCATGTTCCTGATCTCAGGGAAAAAGCTCTCAGTTTTTCCCCGTTGAGGATGATGTTAGCTGTGGGCTTTTCATAAATGGCTTTTATGATCTTTAAGTATGTTCCTTCTATCCCGACTTTCTCAAGGGTTTTTATTAAGAAAGGGTGCTGGATTTTGTCGAAGGCCTTTTCTGCATCGATTGACAGGATCATATGGTTCTTCTCTTTTTTTTTGTTAATGTGATGTATCACGTTGATTGATTTGCGAATGTTGAACCAGCCCTGCATCCCAGGAATGAATCCCACTTGATCATGGTGAATAATTCTTTTTATATGCCGTTGAATTCGATTTGCTAGTATCTTATTGAGAATTTTTGCATCCATATTCATCAGGGATATTGGCCTGTAGTTCTCTTTTTTTACTGGGTCTCTGTCTGGTTTAGGAATCAAAGTAATACTGGCTTCATAGAGTGAGTCTGGAAGTTTTCCTTGCCTTTCTATTTTTTGGAATAGCTTGAGAAGGATAGGTATTATCTCTGCTTTAAATGTCTGGTAGAACTCCCCTGGGAAGCCATCTGGTCCTGGACTCTTATTTGTTGGGAGATTTTTGATAACCGATTCAATTTCTTCGCTGGTTATGGGTCTGTTCAAGCTTTCTATTTCCTCCTGATTGAGTTTTGGAAGAGTGTGGGTGTTCAGGAATTTGTCCATTTCTTCCAGGTTGTCCAGTTTCTTGGCATATAATTTTTCATAGTATTCCCTGATAATTGTTTGTATCTCTGAGGGATTGGTTGTAATAATTCCATTTTCATTCATGATTTTATCTATTTGGGTCATCTCCCTTTTCTTTTTGAGAAGCCTGGCTAGAGGTTTGTCAATTTTGTTTATTTTTTCAAAAAACCAAGTCTTGGTTTTGTTGATCTGCTCTACAGTTTTTTTAGATTCTATATTGTTTATTTCTGCTCTGATCTTTATTATTTCTCTTCTTCTGCTGGGTTGAGGCTGCCTTTGCTGTTCTGCTTCTATTTCCTTTAGGTGTGCTGTTAGATTTTGTATTTGGGCTTTTTCTTGTTTCTTGAGATAGGCCTGGATTGCAATGTATTTTCCTCTCAGGACTGCCTTTGCTGCGTCCCAAAGCGTTTGGATTGTTGTATTTTCATTTTCGTTTGTTTCCATATATTTTTTAATTTCTTCTCTAATTGCCTGGTTGACCCACTCATTCGTTAGTAGGGTGTTCTTTAACCTCCATGCTTTTGGAGGTTTTCCAGACTTTTTTCTGTGGTTGATTTCAAGCTTCATAGCATTGTGGTCTGAAAGTAAGCATGGTATAATTTCAATTCTTGTAAACTTATGAAGGGCTGTTTTGTGACCCAGTATATGATCTATCTTGGAGAATGTTCCATGTGCACTCGAGAAGAAAGTATATTCTGTTGCTTTGGGATGCAGAGTTCTAAATATATCTGTCAAGTCCATCTGATCCAATGTCTCATTCAGGGCCCTTGTTTCTTTATTGGCCGTGTGTCTAGATGATCTATCCATTTCTGTAAGTGGGGTGTTAAAGTCCCCTGCAATTACCACATTCTTATCAATAAGGTTGCTTACGTTTATGAGTAATTGTTTTATATATTTGGGGGCTCCAGTATTCGGCGCATAGACATTTATAATTGTTAGCTCTTCCTGATGGATAGACCCTGTAACTATTATATAATGTCCTTCTTCATCTCTTGTTACAGCCTTTAATTTAAAGTCTAGTTTGTCTGATATAAGTATGGCTACTCCAGCTTTCTTTTGGCTTCCAGTCGCATGATAAATAGTTCTCCATCCCCTCACTCTCAATCTAAAGGTGTCCTCAGGTCTAAAATGAGTCTCTTGTAGACAGCAAATAGATGGGTCTTGTTTTTTTATCCATTCTGATACCCTATGTCTTTTGGTTGGCGCATTTAATCCATTTACATTCAGTGTTATTATAGAAAGATACGGGTTTAGAGTCATTGTGATGTCTGTATGTTTTATGCTTGTAGTGATGTCTCTGGGACTTTGTCTCACAGGGTCCCCCTTAGGATCTCTTGTAGGGCTGGTTTAGTGGTGACAAATTCCTTCAGTTTTTGTTTGTTTGGGAAGACCTTTATCTCTCCTTCTATTCTAAATGACAGACTTGCTGGATAAAGGATTCTTGGCTGCATATTTTTTCTGTCTAGCACCCTGAAAATCTCGTGCCAATTCTTTCTGGCCTGCCAAGTTTCAAAAGAGAGATCAGTCACGAGTCTTATAGGTCTCCCTTTATATGTGAGGGCACGTTTACCCCTTGCTGCTTTCAGAATTTTCTCTTTATCCTTGTATTTTGCCAGTTTCACTATGATATGTCGTGCAGAAGATCGATTCAAGTTACGTCTGAAGGGAGTTCTCTGTGCCTCTTGGATTTCAATGCCTTTTTCCTTCCCCAGTTCAGGGAAGTTCTCAGCTTTTATTTCTTCAAGTACCCCTTCAGCACCTTTCCCTCTCTCTTCCTCCTCTGGGATACCAATTATGCGTATATTATTTCTTTTTAGTGTATCACTTAGTTCTCTAATTTTCCCCTCATACTCCTGGATTTTTTTATCTCTCTTTTTCTCAGCTTCCTCTTTTTCCATAACTTTATCTTCTAGTTCACCTATTCTCTCCTCTGCCTCTTCAAGCTGAGCTGTGGTGGTTTCCATTTTGTTATGCATTTCGTTTAAAGCGTTTTTCAGCTCCTCGTGACTGTTCCTTAGTCCCTTGATCTCTGTAGCAAGAGATTCTCTGCTGTCCTGTATACTGTTTTGAAGCCCAGCGATTAATTTTATGACTATTATTCTAAATTCACTTTCTGTTATGTTATTTAAGTCCTTTTTGATCAGCTCATTAGCTGTTGTTATTTCCTGGAGATTCTTCTGAGGGGAATTCTTCCGCTTGGTCATTTTGGACAGTCCCTGGCGTGGTGAGGACCTGCAGGGCACTTCCCCTGTGCTGTGGTGTATAACTGGAGTTGGTGGGCGGGGCCGCAGTCAGACCTGATGTCTGCCCCCAGCCCACCGCTGGGGCCACAGTCAGACTGGTGTGTGCCTTCTCTTCCCCTCTCCTAGGGGCGGGATTCACTGTGGGGTGGTGTGGCTCGTCTGGGCTACTTGCACCCTGCCAGGCTTGTGATGCTGGGGATCTGGCGTATTAGCTGGGGTGGGTAGGCAAGGTGCACGGGGGCAGGAGGGGCAGGCTTAGATCGCTTCTCCTTAGGTGATCCACTTCAGGAGGGGCCCTGTGGCAGCGGGAGGGAGTCAGATCCGCTGCCGGAGGTTTAGCTCTGCAGAAGCGCAGAGTTGGGTGTTTGCGCGGAGGGAGCAAGTTCCCTGGCAGGAACTGGTTCTCTTTGGTATTTTGGCTGGGGGATGGGCGGGGGAGATGGCGCTGGCGAGCGCCTTTGTTCCCCACCAAACTGAGCTCTGTCGTCTGGGGGCTCAGCAGCTCTCCCTCCCTTTGTCCTCCAGCCTTCCCGCTTTCCGAGCAGATCTGTTAACTTATGACCTCCCAGACGCTAAGTCGCTCTTGCTGTCGGAACACAGTCCGTCAGGCCCCTCCGCTTTTGCAAGCCAGACTCGGGGGCTCTGTTTGGCCGGCGAGCCGCCCCTCCGCCCCGGCCTCCTCCCGCCAGTCCGTGGAGCGCGCACCGCCTCACCGCCCTTCCTACCCTCTTCCGTGGGCCTCTCGTCTGCGTTTGGCTCCGGCGAGTCTGTTCTGCTAATCCTCTGGCGGCTTTCTGGGTTATTTAGGCAGGTGTAGATGGAATCTAAGTGATCAGCAGGACGTGCGGTGAGCCCAGCGTCCTCCTAAGCCGCCATCTTGCAAAACTCGAAACACTCAGTCCTCTTAACCCATCTTTCGTTTTCCCACTTGTGATGGAGACATACCAACACGAAATATTTGTCTTCAATCTTTAGTGTAAGAAAAATAACACTACAATTAAGAAGGGAGATAATGAATATTTGGGCTCAGTGGCAGGTTGGCTCCAGGGAGGGCTGAGGAGGCGGACTACAGAGAGCCTTCCACGCCCCAGCGGAAGCAGCCTCAACTCTGCCCCAGCAGTTTGTTATCCTGTAGGAGTCTGGTGCCTGTGGGGTCAGAGCTTCCGGCATTTCCTGTGAAATCTCTCAATTTGCAAATATTTAAGAGGATTTAAAAACATTAAAACACTAAGTCAGCCATTACTGTATGGCCCAGGCAACGGGCCAGATGTGGCCGGTGGGTCATCAATATTTTCAGCCTCTGCTGTAATATAGTAGATGTATGATTAGTGTTTTCAGACCTTAGTCCACACTGTTCCACTTCTGAACAAAAACGAGATTGCAGTTAGAGCAGTCTTGTTCCCCCCACTGCCCCCCCAAAATCACGTGAAATACCCCTTCAGGAACAGAAGACTCTTCTGAGTTTGTAGCAGACCTCTAAAGGATGCTGTAAGATAAATGCATTAGTTGTTTTTCACTTAGCACTGAAGGCTTAAGGGGTTTTGTGTGTTCTTCCTCTTGTTTTCCATTTGGCATGCACTACTTATGCTTTAAAAAAATTAAACTGACACGTAGTGAAAAAAAAGTTACTGGAGCCTGAAAGTTGGTTAATATCAATTACACTCTGGTGTCTAATAACCCATGCCAGGGAAACGCAACTTGTTTGTTATAAATACCCAATGCCAAATCAAGAATAAACAGCTACTTTGTTTTAGTCGGTATTTACAGCATCACTTTAACTACTTTGACCCTATTCAAGGAGGTAATGAAGAGCTGGGTGCCAGTGATGTTGATAAACTGTGGCAATTTCTGCATTGTGTCCTTATTGCTGCCTTTGCTACAGCCTCCATTATTTAAATTGCTAGTCATTACAGTCATGCCGTTAACTGGAAATGTAGCAAGATGACACATAGAAACAGGGCCAGCAGGACACTGTTAGTCCTTCTTATTGAGTGCCGTATTCTGGGATGGGGAGCAATAGTCATAAAAAGGAAGCACATGAAACAACCCCCAAAGGCTTTTGAACACTCGTGAATTCTTTGCAGTGCCCGTAGGGTGATTTTGAATTCCAGTAGTACATACTTTTTGGATGTTAGACACAAACTACAGATAATCTTCCAGATAAACTTTAAAAAAATTAATATTTTATTTTTAACTAAAATAGAGACTATGTAAGCATATCTCAGGCTAGCCTATTCTTCCTTATTGGGATTCTATGCGAAAGGGTATGAGAAAAGGAGGTCGTTCAATCTGGAATAGAGAACCCAATAAATTAATTGTCCATTAATTTGACTCTTACTAAATGTCATTTTCGGAAAAGTGCGTTTTTTTTAAATTAAAAAAATAATGTTTTATTTATTTTTAAAGAGAGGGAGAGAGACACAGTGTGAGCGGGGAAGGGTCAGAGAGAGACACACACACAGAATCTGAAGCACGCTACAGGCTTTGAGCTGTCAGCACAGAGCCCGTTGCGGGGCTCAAACCCACAAGCGCTGAGATCAGACCTGAGCCAAAGTCAGACGCTCAACCGACTGAGCCACCCAGGTGCCCCCCAAACTGCATATTTTATTGCTATAGAGGCCCATAGTCCAAGGAGCCTGTCAGTGTTCATAACTTATTAAGACTCAAAGTGAATGAAGCCCATGCATATTAAAGTGGCAGATGCTTTCTCTTGATGTAATAGCGTGCCCTCCATTCATCCTGACCCATCTGTGGAACCTTTTACCAAAACATGGCTTCTGGCCAGTTCACGACCCACAGGGAGAGAAGGATTGGAGGAGGTCTTTGATACTCTAGATTTTCTGAGAAGACCTAGAATTCCTTTTTATCAGGATGCAGTCTACTGCAGCACAAGTCTTTTCTTGGAAAACTTTGTCCATTATTTCTTAGGGCCTTTATGTTAAAATTAGGGAACTTGGGTCCTGTGCGCATGTTTTGGGAGGTGGGAAAGTCTATTTACCCTTTCTTTTTTGTCATCTTCTTTATAACCTACATGTACATTGTGCATATTGTATATATATGTACATTTGGAGTAAACTAGAAAGAAGGGAAAGCTTACATTTTTTGAACTTAGCTCTTTGCCCTGGGTTTGGCACTTTTGCTTTTTATGTGTGACTTAGGATTCTTTCGGATGGAGCTAATCCAGTTCACCTGACCTAAACGAAAATGTAAAAATGTACATGAAAACATAAAGGCTTTCTAGGGGCTCCTGGGTGGCTCAGTTGGTTGAGCATTCGACTTTGGCTCAGGTCATGATCTCGCAGTTTGTGGGTTCGAGCCCCTCCTCGGACTCTGTGCTGACAGCTTGGAGCCTGGAGACTGCTTTGGATTCTGTGTCTCCCTCTGTCTGCCCCTCCCCACTTGCACTCTTTCTTTCTCCCCTAAATAAACATTAAAAAAATTGTTTTTTAAAAAATAAGGTATTTCTAGAATTCAGCAACAACATTATTGAGAAGCAGGGTTCTTTCTGTCTTTTTCTTAATCATTCTTCCAGGAGGTACTTTTCTTCATAGGCCTGGTCCCCTTATGTTCCAGGTTGCCTAGGGTACTTCCAGACACCCTGACCCTAGCAGTGTCTGAAGGCCATAGGTGAAGAAGAGTATCCATCCTTTCATGTTTTTTTTTGTTTTGTTTTGTTAAGATGAGGGAAACTTTCTCAGATGCATGCCCCACCCCCAACAATTTGCTCTTCTAGTTGGATTGGCCAGAATTTCAAACCACACCCTAGAACAGTCCTTTGCAAGGAGAATGAACTTACTGTGTTTGTCCTGGTCTGGTCAAGCTTACAGCCTAGGGCTACGTAAGGCCTAGCCTTTTGTCCCTGAGTATGGGGTATGGGGACACCCCCCCCCCCCCACCGCCACCACCCCGGGCTATAACTAAACAAAATCAGAGTTAGGTCCTGTTACAGGAAGGGGAGTGACAAATAACTGTTGGAGAGGCCCAGAACTTCTCATTTACTTCCTCCATCATCCCCGTACCAGAGGCACAGAACACTCAGAGAGGTGAATTATCTTACCCAAAGTCATAGAGCTATAAAAGGGAGGACTAGGATTTTAATCCAAATGATTCTTGATCCAAAGCTTTGGATTAAAAAAATTTTTTTTAAATGTTTATTTTTGAGAGGGAGAGAGAGGGAGAGAGAGAGAGAGAGAGAGAATGAGTGGGGAGGGTCAGAGAGAGAGGAAGACACAGAATCTGAAGCAGGCTCCAGGCTCTGAGCTGTCAGCACAGAGCCTGATGCAGGACTCGAATCCATGAACCATGAGATCATGACCTGAGCGGAAGTCAGACGCTTAGCCAACTGAGCCACCCAGGCATCCCCAAATACAAAAATAACGTGTGCTTTGAGGCAACGTAGCAAAGATATAAGAATATAAGGAAGAAAATAAGCATCCCCCAGAATTCTGTCATCTAGCCAATACCATTGTCAATATTTTGGATTTCTTTATGCACACACACCATACACCCATGAACTTACACATTCTAAAATATTTATTGATCACTTTCTAGAATAACATGCAAATATATAAATATGTTTGTAAATATACATCATGAACATAGTGGATGTAGACTGTATACACTGTTTTACACCTTTCTGGTCCACTTAATTCTATAGCATGTATATTACTGCACATTTTCCTATACACTATAATTCTTCAGGAACATCATTTAAAAAATTGTTTTTTACTGTTTATTAATTTTTGAGACAGAGAGAGACAGAGCATGAATGGGGGAAGGGCAGAGTGAGAGGGAGACCCAGAATCACAAGCAGGCTCCAGGCTCTGAGCTGTCAGTACAGAGCCCGACACGGGGCTCGAACTCATGGACCGTGAGATCATGACCTGAGCTGAAGTCAGACGCTTAACCGATGGGGCCACCCAGGTGCCCCAGGAACATCATTTTTAATGACTGCATAACATCTCCTTTTGTAGGTAGCAAAATGTATTAAATAAGCCCCTTATTTGTGGACTAGTATATTTCTGTCAATTTCTCTTTATGGGAAATAATACTGTAAATGAACATCCAGACATGCTATATCTTTGGGCATATCTTTTATTATTTCCTTGGGATACAGTTCTTGAAATAATGGTGAAGAAATGAACATTTTAAAGCTGTGGACATTTGTTGCATATTGCTAGGTTGCAATCTAGAAATGTTGTACACTCTATATTCCTCAAAACGACCTGTAAGAGTGTTTGGCTCTTGATGGCTCTTGACTTGGAGGGTTTTTTTTTTCCCCCTTTGTTTCCTTTTTCTTTTGGAGTAGTTTTGGCAGTGTTGTATTAAGGCCTTGCATTCCACAGATAAATTATTGCTGGTACTCATTTGT
This sequence comes from Prionailurus viverrinus, assembly GCF_022837055.1. Classification (NCBI taxonomy): domain Eukaryota; kingdom Metazoa; phylum Chordata; class Mammalia; order Carnivora; family Felidae; genus Prionailurus; species Prionailurus viverrinus. Next base: position 28,049,207 of record NC_062562.1, on the reverse strand, counting down.
CATTTTCTCAAGGGAATTGCAATGGGTCCATTATGCTTCTTGTATTAATTGTACAAGGCCAAAATGAAACCCCACACATATATTATTTGATATTAGAAAAAAATAGAACAGCTTGTACCGAAGTGATATTTAACTTTGTGTCTCTAGCAGAATTGAAATAAAAACCTTCATAAGTGCTAGAGCATTGTTAAAATGTTCAGATAAATTATTTGGTTCATAAATAAGTAATTTTAACTTTTATGATAATGGAGAAGGGGAAAGGTGCTATGACGCTTTCTGAATATACCAATAATTTATTCTCTTGCAGCCAAGATAAACAGCACTGTGAATTAAGTGACAGAATATTGGATGACAGACTGCATCCTCTTAGGGATGGTGCTTGTTAGGGATGCAAGACTTATGATATGACCAAAAAAACCTGGAGCTATCTACCCTGGGTGGTCCAAGGGAGATGCTCTCAAAGGTGCCCTGGAAAAAACCAACTGGTCGTTGCTGTGCAGCACTATGCTGGCAGCAAAGAGGAGCGGGAGAAGACAGGAGGCTTCTGCGCACACTTTCTTCTCCCATCATCCTGGAGAGAGCTGGAGGGGCTGCAATGGATCATAGAAGGTTGGGAAGACAGAGATGAATTAGAGGCAGCCGAGATTTGCAAATTTCCAAACAAGTCTTTCTTTTCAGCAGGGGTCTTTTCCGAGATTTTCACTGATATGCCCAATGTTTTTAGTGACGTATACAAACATGGAGGAGGAGACACAGGTTGTTGAATATCTACCTGTTCTCTGAACTTCACTTCCAGCTCTGGGCTCTATCCTGTAGCCTTCACCTAATTACCTCATGCTTCTACATACTTCAGCCTGTCTTTTTATGTTTATCCATCCATCCATCCATCCATCCATCCATCCATCCACGTATCAAATATTTATTGGTTAAGGTCTATGGGCCTGGTAGCATGCTAATCAAAATGCTGATTCCACATCTCATGCTCTGTTCTGATTATCTGTCTAGAGTAATGTGCACTTAGGTTTGACCGAACCATGATTCTTCCAGAATCTGCACTTTTGAAGAGGACTTTGTTCATACTTTTTCAACACTTACCACATTACTTACTGAACATCTACCATGTGTGGGGCATTGTGCTAAATTCTGGGGACACAATAAGATTTAAATCATCTGGGTTGGCAGTGATGGTAGAAAAGAATTGTATTGTTGAGCGTGGAGTTGTTTCATACTCTCAGCCACTTCTTGCCTTCTCTTTTAATTCTCAAAATTACTCCCTTAATTTGGTTGGATAGAATTAAAATACATAGAGCAATACCATCTTTTCCCACTGTGGTTAGTAACTGAACACTCTATTTTTTTAAAGTTTATTTATTTTGAGAGAGAGAGAGGTAGAGAGAGCACAGAGAGGGAGAGAGAGAGAGAGAGAGAGAGAGAGAGAGAGAGAGAGAGAGAGAGAGAGACAGGGAGGGAGGGAGGGAGAGAGAGAATCCCAATCAGGATCTGCATTTTCAGCACAGAACCTGATGTGGGGCTCAAACCCACAAACTGTGAGATCATGACCTGAGGTGAAATCAAGAGTCAGACACTTAACCAACTGAGCCACCCAGGCACCCTTGTAACTGAATACCTTAAAGGAGTCAGGAGAACAGGGTTATCACCCATAGTCGTGCTCCTTAATCATGGCTGCCCATTAGAATCATCTGGGGAATTTGGACAACAATTACCATGTCCATGCCATGCCCCGGACCAAGAATATCAGAATCTCTGGGGTGTGTGACTCAGGCATTGGTTTTTTAAATCTCCTGAGGTGATTCCAGGATGCAGCCAAAGTTGAGAATTGCCAACTAAAAAAAAGTGTAGATGTACTGAGTTACACCTTTCACCGCAGAGCAACCTTTACAACTGCATTTTTCAGGGAGTCCAGTTTCATGACTTGTGCCATGAAGAAAGTGGCCGATAGTTAGACAGTTCTGAGAAACTCTGTTCTCCTTCTTGGAGGTTCACCTCATACCCTGGTATTTTAAAGGCCATGAGGAATCTTTCCATAATGAGACCATAATGAGTTTTAGTGGAATTCTCCCTATTTTAGACCAAGGATTGGCTCGATTGCATTTCCTTTCTCTCTTAATCAATTAAGAATTTTACTGAATACATTGTAAGAAATGGCTAGAATATCCAAGAGCTGATTTTCTAGTCTGGGGATGGCTTCAGTTCCTTGTTTCTGTGTTCTTGGGCCCCCTTTGTGCCCTTTTTCTCATTACTTTTTGAGTCGGCACTGGGTCCAGTGAAGAAGTAAAACTGCACTCCATTTGCTACAAGCTTTTATCAACGCTTTCAGTAAAGCTTCTGTGATTCTTTTAATTGATGCTTCTATACTAGGGAAGAGACTGGTAGTTCTTCCCTTTTCTTTCTTTCCTTTTTTTTTTTTTTAAGTTTATTTATTTTGAGAGAGAGTGGAGGAAGGGCAGAGAGAGAGGGAGAGAGAGAAAATCCCAAGAGGGCTCCTTACTGTCAGCACAGAGCCCAATGTGGGTCTTGAGCCCACAAACCATGAGATCATGACCTGAGCCTACGTCAGATGCTTAGCCAGTTGGGCCCCTCAGGCGCCCCAGTTCTTCCCTTTGCTAGAGCAGTGGTTCTCAAAGTGTGGTCCCTGAACTAGCAGCAACAGAATGTACTGGTAAAGTAGGCAGAATTATGGCCTTTCTTAAAGATGTCTACATCCTTATTCTCCAGAATCTGTGAATATGTTATCTGGCAAAGGGATTTTGTGTATGTAATTAAGATTATGAACCCTAAGATAAGGGAATAATCGTGGATTATCTGGGTGGACCTAATCTAATCACATGAATGCTTAAAAATCAAAGAACTGGGGCATCTGGGTGGCTCAGTCGGTTAAGCATCTGACTTCGGCTCAGGTCATGATCTTCCAGTTTGTGGGTTTGAGCCCCACATTTGGCTCTCTGCTGACAGCTCAGAGTCTGTAGCCTGCTTCAGATTCTGTCTTTCTGTCTCTCTCTGCCCATCCCCGACTCACACTCTGTGTGTGTGTGTGTCTCTCTCTCTCAAAAAAAAAATAAACATTAAAAAAAAAAATCAGAGAACCTTCCAGGCTGCAATCAGAGAGATTTGACCATAGAAAGGCAGGAGAGATTCAAACATGAAAATAACCCAAACCCTCATTGCTGACTTGACTCTGGAAGGATGGGTCCATGCTGGAAGTTGAGAATGACCATCAGTCTATGTTCAGAAAGGAAACAGAGACCTCAGAAATGAATTCTGCAAACAACCTGAATGAGCCCGGAAACCAAACTCCCCTAGAGCCTTCGAAAAAGACCCCAGCCTGTTTGCAACTTGATTTGTCTGGTGAGACTGGACACCAAAACAGTGAGATAGTCGATTTGTGACACTTTATTTTATTTTATTTATTTTTTTTATTTTATTTTTGGGACAGAGAGAGACAGAGCATGAACGGGGGAGGGGCAGAGAGAGAGGGAGACACAGAATCGGAAACAGGCTCCAGGCTCCGAGCCATCAGCCCAGAGCCTGACGCGGGGCTCGAACTCCCGGACCGCGAGATCGTGACCTGGCTGAAGTCGGACGCTTAACCGACTGTGCCACCCAGGTGCCCCGATTTGTGACACTTTAAACCCTATGTTTGTGATTATTTATTCTGGCCGCAACAGAAAACTTAGGCATCTGAGAAATTGCTGAAATTCAAATTCTCACTCCTCACCCCAGACCTACTGAACCAGAAATTAGCAGGGGGCGTGGTGGTGAGGGGGTGGGAAGCGCCTGCAGCCTATTTTAACAAGCTCTCTAGGTGATTCTGACATGCTGAAATTTGAGAACCACTGATATACAGAAATATAATTCCTAAATCTTAAAGACTGCATTTCCTACTTTTGTTGCATTTGGATATGGCCTTATGACTAAGTTCTTGCCAGACAGGTTGTAGAGTAAAGAATTAACTTAGCAAGCTTGAGGTGTTACAACTCTTGCACATTCCAGTAAAAAGACTAGCTTTGATGGATCCTGGGAGATCACCTTTGAGCCCTTGAAATATCCTGCTTAGTTAGAGTGTCTGTGTCTACCTGAGACATGGGCCATGCCAAGTAGTTTATGATAGCAGTGTGATTTATGGTGAATGCCTGTGTTTGTTCACCGGAGGCCTTGGGCCATGTTGTATCAGTTTGATCTCTGGAGGGCCTGGAGAAGTTGGTAGATAACTGCCCCAGCCTGTCAGTGAGATGGACAGTTTTGAGATACATTCCACAAAGTTCTTCATATGGTCCCCAGAGGCATTAACTTTGGTTGCTCACATACATAACCAGCTTGGTAACACATGTTTTATTGCTATTCCCCCTTCCTTTCCAGTTCTCACTTTCCTCTAGGATCACCTTCCAAATAAACTACCGGAACCTATGCTGTTGGTTCTTGTCTCGGGCTTTGCTTTCAGGAGAACCCAAACGAGGAGAATCCTTAATGAGACAGTTTACCGAAGGGTCTTCCTTTCTTCTGACTGGGATGTAGATATAATGGCTCATCCATCACCTCTGACCATGTTAAGGAAGACCATCCTCCAGGAATGGAGAAGTGGTAAATTAGAAGGCAGGGGGATCTGCAACGAACCTGTGGAACTACCATACCAGCCCCAGACTGCTGACCTCCTAACTTATTAAATAAGAGAATAAAAGCTTGTGTGTTTAAGCCCGTGTTAATCTTGGGGTGAAGGGTGGACAGGAGGTGGTTCACATGCGACTTCACCTAATTCTGACTAACATCAACTAAGGGCTAAATGGGGAGTTTGGCTTGTCATCAGATTGAAACTAAATTGTGCCTGACCTTCAGCAACACAATGATTAAGGGTTGATTGCATGAGGGACAAGCACATTGTTTTTGAGTAAGAGCTTTAGCCTGGAAGTCAAGCAACATGGGTTCTGCATTGACCCCGAAGGAGCTGTGCATCTTACATTCTCTTGGATTCAACTCCTTGATCTCAGGGTCTCTCTTGATTTTTATATTCTGTGATTCTATGAATTTAAAGCATTCAAAAATTCCCTTGCAAAAACTGGAATCATTATGAATTGTAAATGTGGGGCATTTGTATTTGCATTTTGAAATTTCTGCACTAATAAAATTATGAGCATATCTTAGCCTTGCATGTGCATGTATTTTTTTAAATGACTCTTAATGTTAGTAGCTCTATGAGGCATTATTAAAGTTCATCATATCGCTTAACTGTGAAGACAAACTTTCCTTGAATTTGGAAGATGTTTACAAAACTCTGTTCACCTGATAGTGATTCTTTAGGCTGATGGGAGCCTTCACATGTTCTTTTCCTTTGCCTGGATGGTACCCAATCAGTCTATATAATGAGACAGGCCAGAGGACAAGGAATTATGCCCCAGGAAAGTCTTCACTCTGTCATTTGGCTTTGCATGCAGAAACCACAATTTATGATGTGATCAAGAATGATATTAGTTGGCAGTATAATGAGTTTGGGATTGTTGGATAGCCCTAATGTACACCATGACCTTTGCTGGATGGAAAGTGTCAGACTTGGGCACATGCATATCAGTTGTGGAGAAAGACCCTCCTTTGGGGAGTCAAGGGTCATAAATTTTGTTTCTAGGCAGCATCTACGTATGCAGTTGCCTGGCAACCACGAGAGCAGTTAAGTCCTTGCTATATGATGCTATAAAGGATTTCATCCATCTTGAAAAGCTAACAGCACAATTTAAATTTTTGAAGCAGAGTGTGGGTGTTCTCAAGTGGCAGAGCCTCATCTCACATGTTGTTGCAGACTCTAACCACGTAAACTTGATGTTACTGAAGTTTTCCGCATTAGGGATGTTGTAAACAAAAGGCTAGAACTCTGAAGAGAGTTTGAAAGAGACGTCCTTTGCTAGAATGTATTCAGTACCAAGTAACAGAAAACCCAACTACTAGTGTCCTAAATGACAAGGATGTTTGCTGTTTTCTGAACAAGGGGCTTTAGGTAAACAGTGTCAGGGTTGATTTAGTGGCTCACCAAGGACCCAAGCCCCTACCATCCTTCCATTATACCATCAGTGGTGTGTTGGCCTTCATCCTTAGCATGGGTGTTGCCTTATGCTCACAAGAAGGCTGCCAGAGCATTCAATACCCCATGTCCCAGCTTAGCATCTAGCACAGGATAGGAGAGAATGACCCCCTCTTGTTTATTTATTTATTTTTTCAAGAAAGAAAGTCTTTCCTTAAGTCTCTTAGCAGATATCTTTTTATTTATAGTAGATATCTTTAGCCAGAGCTGGGTCACATGTGTGTCCCCTCTCAGACTGGTCAGAGGCAAAGGAGAATTCAGTTGCCTTCACTGGCATAAGTGAATCATGATTCGGCCTCTTGGACTGGAGGCAGGTCCCATCTTCCCGGAGCGCATTACTGCCTTTCAGATTCCGGAGAAAGAGAAGGGTATGTGCGGAAGGGCAGAGAACACAAGGCTGCTGCCTGTGTCACAGTGCTGCTCTCGTTCCTTCCATGTTATTACTCACATGTGAATTGCTTGTGTGTGGAGATCTGAGTTTGCAAACTCACTCTTAAAATGTTTTTAAAACATTGAAATTAGAATTCACATATAGGAACAGTTTGCTCTAAAAATTGGGTTTTTTCAAGCCCTGCACAGTTCAAATAAAAACTCTTAAAAAGTTGGATTTCTTCACTTCTCAGAATAGCTTGGTGATCCCGCAACCTTTGAACAGCATGCACATATGGGAGTAACTAGCTCAAGGGATTTCTGTCTGTGGATGACTTACATGCATCACACTGTCCACTACTCCCTTTGTGATGCACATGGCCTTTTATTCATGCATGTCGTTTTCCTGTCCCCCATAGACATGCAGACATTTTGCAACAGGAGACTTACAGTCAGACTGGTCCATTATGTTTCAGTATACACTAACTGCCACCATTCTTTTCCATCCTTCCTATGTTTGGGAATCTTTTGCTCTTCTGGTATATGTTTCTTTATTTTATGCCCGTGGAAGGGAGCATGTGTAATCGTCAAGAGCATGGCTTTCGACATAGTAGAGATATGGTTCGAGCCCTGGAAATATCACTTATTAACTTGTGACCTCGTATTCACATTGGTAAAATCAGATAATAATATTATCTACCTCATGTGGTTGATTAGAGAATTAGCAGAATGCTTGGTTCTTATAATGCTAATCTTGCTAGAGATGATGATGAAGGAGACGATGATGTTTCTGTTAGTCTGCATTTATTATATCAGTTAGTCCTTTGAGGTGCCATTTTCGAATACAAAGCACAGCATCTTCAGTGAGTGGAGTCGATGAATGGCACTGCCCGTGGAGCTAGAAGAGGGTCCTTAGAGCAATGGTGCTTGAGGGGCAGTAGCCACCTGGAATAGGTTTTCTACTGATTTCAGGACAGAATCAGATCCACCTAATTCGTGCCTCCAGGTAACACTACACAGCTTCTAGAAATTCAGTCCTGCACTCAAGAATTTCCTCATTTCTATTCAGACCAGAGCACATTCTGTATTTACACTGTCAAAAATCAGTGGATACTTTTTGTTTATGCCTGGGGACTTGGGAGACAATTCTGGGCACCTCTAGTGATCATGGAGAGTCATTTTCCCCACCAAGGTATCTTCTTATTTCACTCTTGGATTTTGGTCTAGGTTCCGTGAGCTTCATCCATATGTAATTCAATCTAGAAAGAAATGGAGGTCATAATATAAATGAGGTCAGGTTAGAAGAGTTATTTGAGAGAAGCAGACAGGATAGTTTGAGGTCAGTTAGTTGCTTTATTTCATTCTCAAGACTGGTTGTGTGGATCTTAGTAGGTTAGCAATCCCAAAGGAAACCTTAGGGGACTCATTATAACTCCATTTTCCCCATAATTAAATTACAAATTATTTGGCTGAGATGATAACCAGTGTGGGCAAAAATGGAGGGATAAAGGTACATGTACACTCTTGTGAGTATAAATTAATATAGGAAACTTTGGATTGGGCAGTTTGGAACTCTCAACCATAGTTTGAAATGTTTTGCCCTAGAAATTCTTTGAAATGTCTAACAGTATGTTCTATCGATATACTTGACCAGGCATATGAAGAAGTTCATGGCAGCACTGTTAGTAGTCATGAGAAATTGAAAGTGAAATAAATACCTCTCAAAGGGGACTTGTTAAATACAGTATTATGAGGGGCGCCTGGGTGGCGCAGTCGGTTGAGCGTCCGACTTCAGCCAGGTCACGATCTCGCGGTCCGGGAGTTCGAGCCCCGCGTCAGGCTCTGGGCTGATGGCTCAGAGCCTGGAGCCTGTTTCCGATTCTGTGTCTCCCTCTCTCTCTGCCCGTCCCCCGTTCATGCTCTGTCTCTCTCTGTCTCCAAAATAAATAAACGTTGAAAAAAAAAATTAAAAAAAAAAAAATAAATACAGTATTATGAGTCTATACACTGAAATTACTCTGCAGCCATTAAAGAGTATGGCGTAGATCCCTGTGAGTTGACATGAAAAGATGCCAAGCATGTGGCAGAACAGTATGTTTTATAAAAACACGTGTAAAAATGTATGTGTATATTCAAAAACAGAAATGCATGCCAAATTGTTAGTACTGGCTCCCTCAGAGAATGAAATTGTAAGGATATGAGGGTAGAGGGACAGGACGAAGGAGAGGAGGCACAGTTTAATTTTTAATTTGTGTGTGTTTGTACATGTTTTGCCATAACACGTACTCTCCTTATAGTTAGCATTTTACCTTTGAGTTGTTGGAATGGAAACCTGGGGGAGGGGGTGTAATGTTCCTTCTGAGGAACAGGGGAATGCAGAGGTTGAGAACACAGGTTCTAGACCCATGCTGCCTGGACTCAAATCCTGGCTGTTGCGCTGGTGAGCTGAATGTCCTCAGGCAAGTCCATGGACTTCTCTGTGTGTTGTTTGTTTTATCTGTGAAAGAGGATAATGATGATACCTCCCCTGTAAAGTTGTTCTGAAGATCAAATGAATTATGATATGTACGGCATTTAGAAAAACATTAGCTATTATTATTATTACTATCGCACATTTATAGCAAAATTGCAGAAGTAATGGAATGAATTAAAAAGTTACCATAGGCATCTGGAGTCTAGTACTAGGAATTTATGAAATGCAGTGAAATTCCTTTGGCAGGAAGTAACAAATATATATTTTTAGAAAATTGAGGCTCTGTGGGGGGAGACAAGTAACTGGGTACATAAGGCCAGGAAACAGAGAGGCCCTTACCTGTAACAGAGAAGCGAAGTCAACAGCTTTGAACTAAACATATATCACAATGGGAGCATAAAACAAACCGGCTGAAACTGGCAGATCCAGAGAGTCAGAAGAGGGAAGAAAAGGGAAGGTGTTCACTAACCTTCTAAATGTTTCATAACCTTCAATCATCTCTGTCCTCTTCCTGCTCTTCTGCTAATTCTTCACCTTATCTTTTCTCCCCCGACAACAAGTCCTGCATTTGATCCAGATTTTATCTCTTTGTGGGACAGCTGATACAACAATAATGTATAGTTCATTGGAGAGCTGGAACATTCTGCAGAAGAGTCAAGTAGTCGCTTGGAAATTGGAAGACGCGCTCAAGGATGAACACTATCAAAAGCAGCTACTGTAAATGAGTGGCCAGGGGCAGGCAAAACACAAGCGTTTGGTGGAGAATGCTTAGGAAGCCAGGATAACTTGACTTTCGATCCTAAGATTTAATTGAGCTGGGGAACTGAGCTGAAATCATTCTCTGTTGTTGCTTAGATGAAAAGCCAGCCAGGCTGTAAGAGCAGTGACCGATTGACATCGACTGGCTTCCATCTGGAGCTTAATCTGTCTCCATACGTCTGTGACAGTGGTGAGTCTTTCAGAACAGGTTCATGTGATTCTGAAGGCCAAGCATCAAGCAAGAAGCCAGAGTTCTAGTCATTAGTCACGCATGTGGGCCACAGGGCGATTCCAGGGTGCCGCCTTTGCTTGCAGCTGGAGAAGATACAATGGCCCATAATGCGGTTCCTAATGAGGAGTACGCACGGATGATGGGGCCGGGCGGTGGCAGTGAGCTACTGCGAGGAAACAGCTCCCTCCAGCTTAAGGGAGCTTCCCTCTGGGGCTGGCTTTCTTTCCTGAGCCACAGCTTGGGCTTCTGATTGACTGTGTCCATTGTAGCTCATTAAGGGGTTGGACAGCAGCATGTCCAGCTACGTAAAGCACAGTTGTTCCCTGACCTCAGTGCCCCGATGGCCAGTGTCTCGATGCTTCAAAGGAACAATTGTTTGATGTTTCATTTGAAGCAGGTTTGGGGGACCTGAAGGTTCCTTGAAACATTTAAGGTCTCTGTGTCTCCCTACTTTAAAGAGAACGTGTGGCCCTTTACAAATGAAAATATTACTCAGGATAATTTGAGTAAAGGATATACTATGACACAGACTCTCTTAAAAAAAAAAAGGCATAGGAGTAGGTCTCATGAGACACCCCAAATTAACTAATTTTCTTCATTTTGTGGGTATTCAGTTCATCTCAGTGCTCTCTGGCAAAAAGAAAAAAAGAAAGACCACAATGAATTAAGTGACTTTCATTATCTGACAAAACCAAAGCATCCCCTTTTCTTTTGGAACTAAATTCAGGTGTGAATTGAGTTAGTGGTGGTCGATGGGACCTTATGTAAAAATGTTGGACAGTGTTTTCAAATGAAGTTTCATTCGTGAACACTACAGCCACACTGTTCAAATGGATGATTTTGGTACTGACTCTGTATGAGCTAACAGTTATAACAACAAATTGTAACTCTGGGAAATGCTTAGCTGCTGAGAGAAACACCCTCGTTTGCTATGCCTGCAAGTTGGAGAATCTAGAGGAATGCACAGTTATGTGCCTGTGACCAACTGTTTCTAGTGTTTCTCTTTTCTGGACTCAGAGGAAAGACATATACTAAGAAGAACAGTGTGGTCTGGTGATTCAAGCGGTGGGCTCTGGACCCAGACTTGGATACAGATCTTGGCTGCATTATTCATGAACTGTATCTCCTAGAGCAAGTCTCTCTTCTCCTCTGGACTGTGCTTGTTGTCTGTCAGATCGGGATAATAATGGTGCCCACTCTGTAAAGTTGTTGGGTTATGTGAATGAGCGCATGAGAATGGTGTTGTTTTAAGGATGATCTTATTTGAATTCTACTTGGGTAGGCATGCCTAATCATCTAGAACCATCATGGAGACATTGTTCCAGAGCTGTAGGGTTGAGTAAAGCAGACTGCTGGGTCATTTGTGGAGACATGTGCTTGTATAATGGCAGAGCTAGAACTATCATAAAAATCATTTCTTGCATTTATGGAGCACTTACTACATGACGGGCAGGGTTCTAAATGGGCTATGTGCATTAATGATCTCATTGAACCCTTTCAACAACCTTATAATGTAGGTATTATTTTATATTTATTTTTTCCCTGTGATATTAAAGAACTGACTCAAGTCTCAGAGTTGATTGCTGTTGGAGGTGATTCCTGAACCCTGGTCAGCTTGACTCCAGGTGCCAGCTCTCACCTAATGTCATTATAAAGTACTACGCTCCAAGGAGTCAATCCCACCAACTTCCTGAGCTTTTCAGACAGTTGTCTTGGCTCTCGTTCACCTTTCTTGGCATAGCACAGCGTTGTGTTGTGAGAACAACTTTTCCTTGCAGGTGAACTATGTTTAGCTGGATTTATTTTGCATTTTTAGTGACGCTTGACTCTTCATCTGGCTCTGTGATTAATCTGCCACAGGAGTGCAGTGAACCTTTAATTATAGCTTCTATACCCTCGCTCTTTCCCCTATGTATTTTTCTACTGTTTAAGGTTCCAAAGGGCTACATGTTCTGAAAGAGGTTTAACCTATGGGTTACATAAATTATGGCCTTTGTGCACAGAGAAGAAAAGTTACAGTTGTTAGATCTATCCAGTTTGTGATATTGGTTTCTGCCAAAGATACTTCCTTTCTTTCCTTTACTTACTGTGTAGTTCATTGGAAACCACCAGGAGCTATTGCCTGATGGTGGTTCTGGACAACAAAGACTTTCCACCACTGTCTTTGACTATGGCCAGACTTGAGTAACATGGATGCCATTTAAAGGGATAAATTCTTACAAACCTCCAATATTGATTTAATTTGTTAAAGAATTTGGTTACCAAACATGTAAAAATATAAAGCTAGGTGTAACTGTCTATGTGTGTAGTTCTTAGACAAATATGAAACTAAAACATATTTACAAATAAAATGCAATCCAAATGACAAAACCTAATTCAAATTAGCAACATCACTTTAACATGATGGATGGTGTTTTATTTAAATAGAATCATATCTGGAAATGTCAATATGGGTGTCTGTTATGTCCAAGGTTTTATATAGCTTGTCAAGCTCCTGTTGGCCTGAACCGTGTGACCACTCAGTTCCTCCTAACACTTTCAGCTGCTATTACAGGACAATTCATTTATACCCTGCCCGCACTCCGAGATCTTGCAGCACGAACACATGATTTAAGTGGCAATTCTGCCTCTTTGGTCTTTGGCTTGTGACAATTACAACAGAACTACCTGACATCACCACAACTGTAAAACAAATGACAGATGCGGACCCGGGCCCAGAAATTGTGTGCTGATGCCCACATTTTAGCTGCCATGTGGTTGATCCACAATACATCTGGACCATTTTAGGTGAGTGTTATATAAATGAAAACAAAAATTGAGAATCTCCTGAAGAACCTTCAGACCCCCAAGAATGTGTTCAAGGACCCCAATATGAAAAAAAAAGTTGTCATCACTCCCTCTGTGGACAGGATCACTGTTCTCTTTGCTGGGAATGTTCCCCAAGGATTGTGACATGGCTCACTTCCTCACTTCATTTAGGTCATTGTTCAGTGTCATTGTCATGAAAAAGCCTCCCTCACCACCCCATCTAGAGTAGCACTCCTGTCAGCATGGGCCCTTACTTTGCCCTGTTTTTCTTCAGAGGGCTCATCACCACTTGGAACTGTTGCTATAGTTTGCCTTTATCTGTCTCCAGCAGTTGAATGTAAGCCTCTTTGAGAAAGGACTCAGGTTTACTTACCACTATGTTCCGCATGCTCCACCTAGGAGGTGATAAAGATCGGTTGAACCAAGGAGTGAGTGGCCTTGCTTTCCATCTCCATTCCTCTTTGCTGCCTTACCAATCCAAACCCCTATCTGGCTAAGACTCATTTTAAAAACAACTCCTGGGGCACCTGGGTGGCTCAGTTGGTTAGGCGTCTGACTCTTGATTTTGACTTAGGTCATGATCTCACGGTGTGTGGGATTAAGCCCCACCTCGGGCTCTGCGCTGACAGTATAGAGCCTGCTTGGGATTCTCTTTCCCCCCTTTCTGGCTCACCCTTGCTCATGCTCTCTTTCTCCCTCAAAATAAACATTAAAAAACAAAAAACAAAAAACACCACCCCCACCACAGCCTTGAGCCTACTTCCCCCTCGTCCTTCATTGGAACACCAGGAATCTAGTGAGACCTCTTTTGTTACTCACGGATTTTGCCTCCTGATATTTTTTTCTTCATTTTTATCTACTTTACTAGACTCTGAGCTCCTCAAGGACACTGTCTGTGTTTGATTAACCTCTATAATTCCTCCAGTAGCTGGCATGAATGCAGAAATGTAGTCATAAATGGGAATCATCCTGAAACTATAAAATAATTGGTACTAAATATCATTCACTTTTGTTCCGCAATATCCTGCAGAGTGATTGGCACATGGTAGGAGCTTGATGAGGGTCAATGGATAGCAGGTGCTGTAAAACGTGATAAGCTCTGGGAACTAAATTCTCTATGGCTCAACCTGATGCTAACACTACAATAGAAGAAATTCAATTTAATTCACCTGGGTTTTGTTCATCTCTGTTATGTGCAAGTTAGTTAGACATGGTGGCTACAATGAGGAATGTGTTGCCTTTGAGTTCATAATCTGGTAGAGAAGACCGATAAGTGAATGAGAGACAGAAACAGAGATAATGTTTGTTCATGCATCCACTCTCTTATTCTTTCTTCAGACATGAAGTGTTATGTGCTTGCTGCAAGATTTAAGAAAAACTCAACATAGACCCTGGCTATAAACTAACTCTAGGGGAAGAGAGAGACAAAATGATACTAATGATAACTGTAGTTAATGCCACAAAGGAAAGGAACACAGTTGTATCAAAATCCATGTGTAATGTGCCCTCTTCTGAGGCAGGGAAGGTTCTCCTTGAAGCAAGACATTGAACTGAAACCCCAAGTATGAAAGGGGCTTCACCAGGGGCAGCAGATCTGGGCTGTAATATGGTGACAGGAATATGGGGCAAGAGAGAAGGTCAGAAATTCTGACTATAGGTCTGGAGACCGTCATGCCGGGAGCTTAAGAGACAAAGGTCATTGACAGGTACATGGATGGGGAGCAGAAGGTGGTCCCAACAGGAAGACCTGCCTTACCATGAACACAGAGGTGGCAACATGTAGATCTGGCTTGAGAACCGTGCACAGAACAGAATGGCTAACTTGCAGAGTTTGTAAAGAACTTGTCCAGTAGAATCATCATAGTGGTGAAATGCAGAAATACCTGTGGACCGTGAGATGCAAATTCAAAACATTTACTGGTTGAAAACAAAAGCTTGTTATGTTGAAGAGGCTAATAGTGTGTAAGGAATCAGCCAAGATCATTCTTAGCCAGTGCTGCTATTAACATTTCCATCAATTAAAGATCTTTATCATTAGCACTGTATGTCAGCCTTTTAAAGCAACTTATCACATGGAATCACAGATAACTTTTTTTTAAGGAAAAAAATGAGATAATTTGTTAGAAAAACATTACAAATTATATTGAGTTGACATCACTCAATTACAGCTACATTACTGAATTACACCTGTTCAGCGGAGAGCTGGGGAATTTATTAGCTCAGCCTCCATTAGAGCTAATGGGAAATACAGTTCCAAAGCTCTTTGAACCCATTGCATATGCTGTAAGAAGTGTTTTTTTCTGTTGGGACTGCACTCCGGGCTTGACAAGAACGAGCTGTGAGGACTTTATTTCTCAGAGGATTTGGGAAAACCACAGCAGTACTGTTTGTTCACACGGGCTGTGACATCAGGGACTAGCTGGGCTGTGAGAGCCTGTAAGGATATGCCTTTCCCAGCCTCCCAATAGATGACCCTCTCTTCAGTCAGAGACATTGAAGAGCCCTTCTGCTCTCCGAGCTGCATTACCTGCATTTGCGTTTTCATTACCCAGCCATTATGCTCACTGCCCACAGCCACCTCCGCTTATTGATTTGGGACCTCTGCCAGTTTCTAATTGTTTCCTTCAGAGTGGGTTTGCTCCGAATTGCTGACTCCTGTCTAGTAATTTCTCTCCTCCATATTGTGCCATTCCTTGCCTAAGAAATTAGAGATTTCTTGAGCAACCTCAGAAGCCATGGTTTTGACCCATTAATTCATATCAGGGCCACAAGAACCGTCGTGACTTAAAAAAAAAGGTTTTTTTTAAAAATGTTTATTTATTTTTGAGAGAGAGAGAGAGAGAAAACATGAGTAGGGGAGGGCAGAGAGACAGGGAGACACAGAATCTGAAGCAGGCTCCAGGCTCCGTGCTGTCAGCACAGAGCCCCATGCGGGTCTCGAACTTGGGAACCACAAGATCATGACCGGAGCTGAAGTTGGACGCTTAACCGACTGAACCACCAGGTGCCCCAGAACCATGGTGACTTTTAAAAAATTATTGTTACCTTGGAACTTCAGAGCACATGAAAAAAAAAACTCCAGGAGGGTTTGGCTTCTTCCTCCTTACCCTCCCCCATCCATTTTTCTTTCCTAGGACATATTTTTGCATGTCAATGTATTGTGGGTGTCATTCTTGTTATTTAACTGAGAACTTCTCAAGAGACATGGCAGGTTGAAGAATTCTGTGTGTCACTTTGTGTTTGAGATCTCTTAAGTACTTATTTTTCAGTGTCCCAACAGCCACTCTCTTCTCAGGATGGATTTGAAAGAGTCCTTTCCTGTGGAGGATGGGAGGGAGGTGCTTCTGATCCTCTTTTTTCTGTCTGTCTTCTGTATTATTCAGGGTTCCCTTGGCAAAGAAATATATTTCATATTATTCAATTTCCCCTAACATTTATCAAAATATCATAGCAGTTGTATCACAAAGCAGTACAAAATTTGAAAAGTTCTCTATTATTGTTTCCTTTGCAAACTATATCCAGTATTAGGGCAAATATTTTTAGGATAGAAGAAAAAGTGAACAAACATCTTAATTTCAAAAAATAATAGATGGGAGTGCCTGAGTGGCTCATTTGGTTAAACATCTGACTCTTGATCTCAGCTTAGGTCTTGATTTCAGGGTTTTAAGTTCAAGCCCTACTGTTGGGCTCCATGCTGGGTGTGCAGCCTACTTTTTTTTTTTTAAAGCAACCATTTTTTTTTAAGTTTATTTATTTATTTTGAGTGAGATAGAGAAATGAACAGAGAGAGAGAGAGAGAGAGAGAGAGAGAGAGAGAGAATCCCAAGAAGGCTCTGCACTGATGGCACAGAACCCTATGCAGGGCTCGAATCCATGACCTGAGCTGAAACAAAGGGTAGGATGCCCAACCAACTGAGCCACCCAGGTGCCCTGTGTGAAGCCTACTTAAAAAAAAAAAACAACAACAGATTAACTAGCATCTAAAGGAATTCTTAGCCTCTCAATAGATGGACAGACGTTGGAAACTTATTATAAATACTGTTGGTTCTAAGCATGGGTATAACAATATGGTGTAGTGCAGCCCTATTCTTGTGGTGGTCCTTACCCTGGTGACAGTGTGCAACGAGATCATCATAGAAACTGAGAGTAAGAATTGAGAAACTCATGTGCAATCACGAGTAAATTTGCCTGTTGAATCTAATGACAATATATTTGGGGTTTGAATATAAGTGCTTTAATTTTTATTTCATTTTTCCAGTAGCTACTTTTTATTGTACTTTGTAAAAGTATTTATCTGTGGCAGACTGGGACACACCTCACCCCTCCATCTTTCATCCAGTTCATTTGCAGAACACTGGTGTGGTTAGGTTAAAAACACAAGCCCAAGCATTGGTCTTTCATAGTAGCTTGAGTTCTGGATATGCTATTTACTGGCTATTTGACTTGGGCCAGTTACCAAGTCTCTGTAAACCTGCTATCCTGAAATGTGGGGTAAGATGGTACTATACTTACCTTGCATGTTTGTTGCCAGGATTAATTTAGATGTGATAGGTAAGCTACTGGGTACGATTCAGCTAAATTTGATGGCCCTGGAAAGAACTTGAGTGAGGTGCTTGGTGCATAGTAAAACTCAGTAAATGTTGTTTATCATGATTTGTTATTAAGTAACGCTTATATATGACTTTTATCCTTATCTGAAGGATATTAGGAAACAAATCATAGTAAGAACCTCATTTAGGTTATCTGTCTATGTATCTATCTATCATCTATCTATTATCTATCTATGTATCTATCTTATCTATCTATCTATCTATCTATCTATCTATCTATCTATCTATCTATCTATCATTCTCTCAGAACATGGACTTGAAGGAAAACATTTAGGCTCCAACAAAACTCTTTTCTCAAAGATTACATGCTTACTATTTTCTCAATTTTATATCTTCTGATGGTCTATGGAAATTACTAGAACTTGTATTTAGAGAGATCCCCATAGAGCAGATGTGCATTCCTAGTCATCATTAGACGCAGTGTAACTTTCATTCTGCCTCAAGAATTTTGAATCTCTTTGGGAAAAAATGGTCACAAACAACTCCTTGGTAGATTTTCTCAAATGAACTTCCAGAACTTTGTGCAGAAGGACTTTAAACACCTCCTTGCCTTTTTGCAAGTGTAATAGTTCTTTTCTGGCTTAAAATTTACAGATTTGTTATTCATGCAACAAATATCCATGAAAAATCTTTTGAAGGACTGTCATTTGCAAAGCCAGGGGTAGTTGCCCTAGCTTGCACAAAAGTGGAGGTATGTATTTTAGCCAGTGAGACTTGAAAGCTAAAAATGACCCAGAAGGAGCACCTGGGTGGCTCAGTCGGTTAAGCGTCTGACTTCAGCTCAGGTCATGATCTCATGGTTTGTGGGTTCAAGCCCCGCGTCAGGCTCTGTGCTGACAGCTTGCTTAGAGCCTGGGGTCTGCTTTGAATTCTGTGTCTCCTTCTTTCTCTCTGCCCCTGTGCCATTCAGTTTGTCTCTCTCTGCCTCTCAAAAATAAGTAAATGTAAAACAAATAAAAAATAAAACAAAATGACCTGGGAATTACAGGAGATGAAGGTAATTGTGAAGCCAAAGTAGGACATGCCTTGTAGCTATTTAGATGATCTCATTGTCTTCAACATTTTTATTATCATAGCCTCTTTATGTCTGTTGCTTTACAGAATTTTAAATGCATTTTTTTCACATTTTTTAATCTCTGAAATTGGGATATATGTCATTAGAGATAGTCACTTATAATCACTGTAGGTAGGTAGCAGTTGGGACACAATTATTTTGGCTTGCACATGTATGAATGTTCAAAGGGTCAGCATCAAAACTCACAGAGTAGATATCAGTGGCTTGGAAGGAAATCCCAGAAACAATATTAGTCGCTCTTGAAAGAAATGCCTGTCCACTTGATGACACAGAGGATGGCAAATGTGCAAGCTGTGGTGATCTGCCCAGTGTCCTATGGCTGGAAGTGGAAGAGCTAGTCAACCAACGTTGTTTGACTCCAAGCTTGTGCCTAAAAATCTAAAATCTACATCGAAGTAGAATGAATAGCCAAATGAACACCTATGTACACATCACCCAGCTGTAATAATCATCAACATTTTGCCAATCTCATATCATCTGTCCCCATTTTTTTTCTCTTTCTTCAAAGAGTTTTTTGTTGTTGTTGAAATATTTTAAAGTACATCCTGGATATCACATCATTTCACCCGAAATTTCTTCAGTGTATCTCTAACTGATGAAGACACTCCCCCTTTACTTAAGTACTATGCCATCATCACGCTTAATGAAATTAGCAGTAATTCCTTAATATGCCCTTTTGTAGTTGGTTTTGTTCAGGCGAGAATCCAGATGAGGCCCAGACACTCTATGTATGGAGTTGCTGTGTTACTCATGTTTCCTTTATTCTGTAACACTTCTGCTATCCTTCCCCACCTCCCTAAACTTTGTCCTTGAGAAAGTGGGTTATTTGCTTGTATTATGACCTTGGTTGTTTGAGTCCTTATGGTAATCTTTAACTTTTCCTTCAATAGTTTGGCATTTAGTGTAGAGTGCTGCTTAAATTTTGTACATTTTTTTAGGCAAGAATACTTCATAGGTGGTGCTCTGCATGTCCTTTTGCATCACAGTATGAAACACATAATGATGGATTGTCCTTCTTTTAGGGAAGCCAAGATTAATCAGTAGGTTGGGTATTGTGAGCTTGTTCCTCTGTTACCCAGTATGTCATTATGCTCTCACCTGTTGTTAGTGTCGGTTATTGATAGTTGCCTGTACTCTGGATATAGGCGTTCTTTCATTAGGGGTTGCAAAATGGCAGTTTTCTAAGTCTGTCATTCTTCCTGCATTTATAGCATGGAATGTTTCTTCTATAGGAAACTTTTTCTCATCAACCACTTGGCTACTCTGAAATACAGTTTGTATCGGCAGGAAAATACTTGTTTCTTTATCATATTTCAGTTTTCAGATTAATAAATGAATGCCTAGGAATCTCCAATTAGTAACCAATGAGATTTTCTTGAGGTACCTTGTGAACTTTAAACAAATATTTTACATGTTTCAATATAAAATCTCCATCATCTCCATCATTAATCTTTTTGGTACTCAAATTTTCCCATCCACTAGGCCAGTAGAGACTCCTTCAAGTATCCCTTCTATTATTTTCATGTGTCCATCATATAGTTTTAAATTTTTAATTGTTTGAATTTTTGAGGAGACTCATGCTCCTTTCCTTCCCAAGTCTCCCAGACACTCCATCTGTATCTTCTCTCTTTGTTTCTTCAATAAACTCTGCTCTCACTGCCCCCTCAAAAATTTTTTCATTGCATCAAATGTCAAATATACATAAAACTAGACAGAATACTTTAATTAATGCCCATCAACCATATCCTGTTTCAAAAGTAAGTGACTCATGGCCAGTTTTACTTTTTTGTACTCCACCTCACCTCTCTCCTCCCTTATTTTTTTGTGCCTTCATCCTTAAATGTTTAAGTTTCAACCCCATTAGTCTTTAACTTCCATCTTTCTACCACAACATGATGTCCCAGGTAGAACATGTGCTTTTGACCGCTTAACTTGCTGAATTGACTAATTAGAATGACACCAGCTGCTTTAGCACTCAGTCTTCAAAATGTAGTATGGTTTACACAAAATGGGAGTTTGCTTTTCACTCATGTAATTAGTCTGGAAATGGTGCTCCTGGTAAAGGGAGTTTCCTGTTGAGATGATTCAGGAATCCAGGCTTCTCCGATCTTGTGTTTCTGTCTTAATCTAGGTCCACGATGCGATCTGCATCTAGCCAGTGGAAGGGGAAGAAAGAACAAGAAGTTACCCCCACATCTTAAAAGATTTAACCCAGAATTGGCACATATCCCTTTTGCTAGAACACAGTCACCTGGCCACACAAGTTGGTCTGGTCAATTAGAATGTCTAGAAAGAAGAATGTTTGAATTTTTGGTGAACAGCTTTCAGTTTCTCCTACATTGCACTAGGCATTTGAGAAATCGACAAATAATTCTGAAACTCTCACTTGGGTCACCGTCATTATAATTACCTTTGTTATGTCTTTAGGGTATTGTTCTAGTTCATTAAATTCATTTCACTGGCTGAAAAGAACTAACGCTTTCTGAATAAGGCCATTGAAAGAAATCTGTGATGAGTGACCATTTCAGTGATTTCTTTTTGTTTTCTTTCTTTCTTTTTTTATTATGAGATCATACCTCTCTATAAATAATAGGTAAGTGTTTATATCTTTGTCAGGTAGGAAGCGTGTGTACCAGCAATTTGAGTTTGTTACATTTCTGAAAAACTAGGAATCGTATCAAGAATAAACAGCAATGGTTCATATCCATGATCACGCACAGGTGGAAGGTCCCAACAGTATTGTTCGTTGATAGGTAAGTCAGGAGCTCCAAGAGGGATGGCTACTGCACAGACTTCATGTCCATCTCTTGGGAGGTAAAGTTCTGGATAGTTCCTTCAATTTCATTATGAGGGTATTGGTCTTGTTTTAGTAAATTCTCAATCAACTTGGGACATCCGATGTCCGGGATGTACACAAGGGCAAAGAGGAGAAGCCCTAACAGGAGAAGGGAGGGCAGAAGAGGGACACCAAGGAGAGGAAGCCCGTCTCTGCTTCATATCACTAATTTACGTGTATGCCCTTTCCTCACTGAGTCACCAGTCTGTACCAGGCCACATCTGCTTAGGAGTTCTCTGGAGAAGCAAAGGTTTTGTGTTTAAAAGTAGCTCCTAATGTGTTGTTTTCATCTGATTTGGGGGAAGATACCTGAATAGGGATACTACTGTAAAACAGTCCGCCTGACAGCAGATACTCAAATTTCATGTATAAATATTTAATAGATGCAACAAATACCATACACATCTCTACTACCCCTGGCCCTTGGGCCACTTGCAGTCTACTTCTATGTATACCTCTTAATCTAGTTCAAGATCAAGAGTGAGAAAACTGTCTTTGTGTTGCTTCATCTCAAACACGCCAAATTATTAACATTATGGTGTCAAGAAAAACCAGAGACCATTTTCTCACTTACGTGCTTTTTAACAAGGTAGATAGTTTAACTACAAAGTATATATCTTTCCTTATGGGACTTGACAACACTATTGTCATTTTGGGTTGGACAAATAAGTTGGTGGTCCATACACTTAGACATTTTTCCTAAATTGCTCTTTTGTGCAAAATAAGGTTTTTGCTGACCCTGCTGATTCTCAAGAGTACTTCCGGTCCGACATTTTGAAAACAAAAAAGGCTAAGAAATTCTCTGGGTCTGTGAAACTTGATTTAGGTAATGGGTTACAGTAGACACTGGTAAATTCATCGTGCCTCTGAGCTTTGTGGGGTGATGAATGTTTTTATTGTGATTCAGCAAACGTTTTAGGTCGTACACAATAATCTAACTTTTATATTTTATTTCTTTTGAGATGGTTTTAATCCAAAGCGGGAAATCAGCTTTCCATAACATCATACTTTTAAATCTTCTTGCACTGATTCTTTATATAAACCTAAATGCAGAACTGTCATCAAAAAAGGGCTTAATTTGGACATTCAAAGGAGAGAGTGAGGTTCTAGTATACATCTTTGAAGCTTGCACATGGCTTTTTCCATTCAAAAAATCCTGCAGGCTTATTCACAAAGATTCCAACCTCCAGGATCTTATTTCATGGTGATGCTCCTTCCACTCTACTGTAAGTAAGACTACTTAGCTTCAGGGGCGCCTGGGTGGCGCAGTCGGTTAAGCGTCCAACTTCAGCCAGGTCACGATCTCGGGGTCCGGGAGTTTGAGCCCCGCGTCGGGCTCTGGGCTGATGGCCCAGAGCCTGGAGCCTGTTTCCGATTCTGTGTCTCCCTCTCTCTCTGCCCCTCCCCCGTTCATGCTCTGTCTCTCTCTGTCCCAAAAATAAATAAACGTTGGAAAAAAAATTTCAAAAAAAAAAAAAAAAAAAGACTACTTAGCTTCAGAGGAAGAAGCTGGCTTTCAGGAGAATCTTCAATTTGGTACAACATTCTCTTCCAACTTCTGTCATAGCCCCCAGTCAAAAATCCCTCATTTTCAAGAAGACTAGGATACAGGCAGCAACATATAATAAGAATGACTGTAAGAATTAAGTTGAAAACTTAACTGGTTTCTGTATATAGGTAGATCTCTCAGTAAGGACTTCACGGAATATCCAAAGTTCCTGAAAACGTTGGAAGTTCTCGTGCTTCTTACTAGCCACAAGTATAGGCTTTTTTTTTTTTTTAATTTTTTTTTCCAACGTTTATTTATTTTTGGGACAGAGAGAGACAGAGCATGAACGGGGGAGGGGCAGAGAGAGAGGGAGACACAGAATCGGAAACTGGCTCCAGGCTCTGAGCCATCAGCCCAGAGCCTGACGCCGGGCTCGAACTCCCGAACCGCGAGATCGTGACCTGGCTGAAGTCGGACGCTTAACCGACTGCGCCACCCAGGCACCCCAAATTAACCATTGTAAAGTGAACAATAAAGTGACATTTAGTATATGTTGTGCAACCACCACCTCTGTCTAGTTCCAAAATATTTCTATCACTCCAAGATAGGACTCATTAAACAACTTCTCCCGATTCCTGTTACCCCTCTCTAGCCTCTGTCAGCCTTCAATCTGTCTTATGTATCTTACAGATTTCCCTTGTCTGAGTATTTCACATAAATTGTATCATATATAATATGTGACCTTTTGTGTCTGGCTTCTTTCACTTAGTGTAATGTTTTTAAGGTTTATCCATGTTATATCATATATTAGCACTTCTTTCTTTTTTAGGGTTGAATACTATTCCATGGTATATATGTACCATAATTTGCTTATCTTTTGAGTCATTGATTGCCATTTTGATCTTTTTTTTTTTTTTTAATGGTTTTGATCCATCAGGCCATTTCCACCTTTGGCTATTGTGAATAGTGCTGCTGTGAACATGCATATACATATACCTGTTTGAGTCTCTAGTTTCAGTTCTCTTGGGTGTATTCCTAGGAATGGAATTTCTGGGTCAAATGGTACTTCTGTTTAACTTTTCAAGAAACTGCTAAACCATGTAGTTTTGATTTGCATATCCCTAATGACTAATGATGTTGACATCTTTTTATGTGCTTCTTGGCCATTTGTATGTCTTCTCTGCAGAAATGTGTATTCAAGTCCTTTGATTATTTTTTGTCTCTCTGTTGTCGAGTTGCAAGAATTCTTTATATACTCTGAATACTAGTCCCTTATCAGTTATATGATTAACAAATATGTTCTCTCATTCTCTAGGTTGTCTTTTCACTTTCTTGATAAGGTCCTTTGATGAACAAACGTTTTTAATTTTGATGAAATCTAATTTATCTATTTTTTTCTTTTGTTGCTCTTGCTTTTGGTATCATATATAAGAATCCATTGCCAAATACAAGGGTCATTACCCTTATGTTTTTTTCTAGGAGTTTTTTGGTTTTAGGTCTTATATTTAGATCATTGATTCATTTTGAATTAATTTTTATATAAAATGTGAGAATAGGGATCCAGTTGTCACAGCACCATTTATTGAGGAGACTATTCTTTCCTCATCAATGACTTGGCACTCTTGTTGAAAATCAGTTGATAGACATGAATTTTTAGTGTAGATCATAAGACTCCAAAGAGTGTCTCCCTTGTGGAGTTTGCTTAGGGCCCTGCTATAGCAGAAACTAGCTACGCTAGATAGGGAAAACAGCCTACTACATAGCCCAGCCACTGACCCTTCTTACTGTGAAATTCTGATGTACATGTGCTTTCTTCTGTTGAAATTCAGCAACGAAACTTGCAAGAATTTCAGGCTTGTGAGTTTGTGAATTTGGGGTAGTTATTAAAAGAAAGATCTGAGAGTGGAGTTTAGAAAACATAGACAAAGTGGAAGGTAGAGTAATAACAAGAATCTTACTGTTCAGCTTGTCTCCAATTTGTGTATACATGCTGGAAACTCTCCTTCTACACCAGGCTGCCCCCTAGAAATATAATGTGAGTCTTAAATGTAATCTTATATTTTCTACTAGCTACAATGAAGACTAAAAAGAAACAGATAAAATTAATTTTGATAATATATTTTATTTAGCCAAATAGATGAAAACATTAATTTTTACCTTGTAATCAAATATTAAAAATATTGATGAGACATTTTACTTTTTCTTATACTAGGTATTTGAGATCTATTTTTATACTTACAGCACATGTCAATTTGGGCTAGCTTCATTTTATGTGCCTAGTGGCTGCTACTCTGGACAGTGCAGTTAGTTCTATACCTGGGATTGGCATATTATTTTTTCTGTAAAGGACCAGAGAATAAGTCTTTTTGGCTCTACAGGCCATGCAACCTCTATAGCAATTATTCAACTCTGTTTTTTATATCAAAAGCAGCCATAGATAATACGTAGTCAAAGGAGTGTGGCTGTGTTCCAAGAAAACTCTATTTACAAAAATAGGTGGCAGTCCATATTTGGCTTGAGGGCCATAGTTTCCTGATCTTTTTTCTCAACTGTTCCTGTTAGCCCTGTCTTCAGCAGAGGAGATCTTCTACCCTCTCCCCACAGTTAATTCCTTAAGTGTCTTAGCCTTTTCGCTCATTTCTGGTTTCTTCAGGTATCCAGCCTCTAGAAATAGTTTCCCTGCTCTCTCTGCTTTTGCTGTATCAGAAAGGGGGTGAGATGAGGAAGGGTGGTTCACATCTTGGGAGTGACTCCTGTGGACGGATGAAGGAAGCAGATGTGACTCTCAGGTGCTCTGGCTTCAAGACGGAGAAGGTAAAAGTTGTGTACATACGCCTGTGAAGATCCACCTTCTGCCAGTATGTCTCCTGTTCCAATTTTTTAGGGCCTCCAAATCCTTCCCATTCACAAATGATCTCTTCAGGTCTCCTCATGTTGGAACTTTCCTGGCTCCAACAGGGAGCTGTTAGGAGCTTGAAACTGAAACTGTACCCTTCATGTGGACAAGGTAGTATAGCAGGTACACTTTGGTGTTTTTAGCACTTGGCATAGTCCCTGCCCACAGGAGGCCCTCAATAAGGAGGTCCATATTTAATGAACAAATGAATGGAATGATAAAGTAGCTCTACTTCTGGAATCCCATTGCTCAATTTGGCAATAACTTTGTTGTTAAAATTTCCTCTTATATCCTGTAGCTTAAAAATGTTATGCCCAGATGCATACAAGTGATGCTCCTTGATTTACTTACTCACTTGCCGTGAGCATCTGAGCCATTAGTTCCCAGTGACCTGGCTTGCCTTGATTTATTGTTCATTTCCTTTAATTTACTGAAGGTGACCTTACTTTGTGTTTCTGCCAGAACTCTGGCTGGATCATGGTTGGTGGTGGTCCGCAAAGAAGAAATCGCAGGCGATAGCTCTAGATTGTATTAGGACTGCCTCTTCAATATGACTCTCATGTGGTGAACACAGGCCTTGAGTCTCAAAATGGCATTTTGTCAACAGGCTACGGTGACCTCTAGTTCTTAGAACTATAGTTGGATTACCTGCAAGATAACAACATTCTCAACTGTGAATGTGTCACTGTTCTGGGATTCTGAAAGAGCCAACTAAAGAAACCCCATACCTTGATTTCCAAAGCTTTAGCATTTATCAGGGATAGGGTCAGGTTAAAAAAAAAAAGAGTTTGGAACTCTTGAACAGATTTCTGTGTTTTCAAGAAATACCTGTAAATTGGTAACAATGTAATCAACAGGTTTTGAGGATGAGATACTTAGGCTGAATTCCACCCTTTAGGCCTTGATGACTAATTTGCATTCTTCAGGATTTGCTCAAACAGTTCATAACAAATGTGGCTCCAGATTCTGGGTGGTAACTTGTAAGACCTTGTGACTGCATATTAATGGAGACTCTGGAAAGGTGTCTGAATTTTACAGTGATAAATTTTAATGACTTCTGTGTGTGTATCATTAACAAGCTTCTGGTGGTTACTCAAACTTATAAACAACACCATTTTGCCAGTGCAGATAGTGTCCTTCTTCACCTGAATGTGACCTTGAATTAAAACAAATAACTTTTGCTTATAGTGATTTTCTCCTAGGCTAGAATGACTTTGAGATGGTGTTGAAGCTTGTCACTCCCCTTCTCAAAAGGTTGCAAGGGCTCCTCATTTAACTCCAGGGAAAAGCCCAAATCTTTTACAATAAAAAAGGAGGCCCTTCTGCTGTAAGGATCCTTATCCCTCTGATCTCCTACCCTTTGACTCCCACATAAACTCTCTTGTTGTTCCTCAAACGCACCTGCCAAAGGGCCTTTGCACAAGCTTTTCCCTTTGTCTGGAATACTCTCCCTCCTGGCTAACAGCCCACTTGTCTCTCTCTGTTTTTGTTTTTTTTTTTTTTTTAAGTTTTATTTTATGTATTTAGAAAGAGAGAGAGAGTAAGAGAGCATGTGCAAGTGGGGAAGGGGCAGAGAGAGAGAGAGAGAGAGAGAGAGAGAGAGAGAGAATCCCAAGCAGGTTCCATGCTATCAACTGTGAGATCATGACCTGAGTTGAAATCAAGAGCTGGACGTTTAACTGACTGAGCCACCCAGTAGGCGCTCACTTCTCCTTTAATGTAGTCTTCTCAATGAAGCCCACTAAACCCACCATAGTTAAAGTTCCAACTTGCCCTCCATCTTCCTGATCCCTGTAAGACTGCTCTATTTTTAATTTCTGTCTTAAGTATTTAACCATTCAACATACCCTTTAATTTAATCACTTATTTGTTTATTGTCTATCATCTGTCTCCATCCATCTAAGCTTCCTGAATAAAAGAATCTTTATCTTCTTAGTGATGTGTCTCAAGTGCCTGAATCAGCTCTACCTATTAGAAGTTTCTGTGATGATGGAAATGCATAAGGTAGACACTAGTCACATGTGCTGTGGAGCACTTAAAATGTGGTTGGTACAAATGAACTTCCTAATTTTAGTTTGATTTAATCTTAATTAATTGAAATTTAAATAACTACATGCGGCCACTGGCTACCTATCATATTGAACAGTACAGATATTGAAAGTTTGTATACTGAAAGAATGGTGTCTAGCTCTCTGTATCAGTGCTTTTTTAAAAAAAGATTTCATTGGGGCGCCTGGGTGGCTCAGTCGGTTAAGCATCCGACTTTGGCTCAGGTCATGATCTCGCGGTCCGTGAGTTCGAGCCCCGCGTCGGGCTCTGTGCCGACAGCTCGGAGCCTGGAGCCTGCTTCAGATTCTGTGTCTCCCTCTCTCTCTGACCCTCCCCCGTTCATGCCCTGTCTCTCTCTGTCTCAAAAATAAATAAACATTAAAAAAAATTAAAAAAAAAAGATTTTATTTATTGTAATCTCTACACCCACTATAGGGCTCGAACTCACAACCCTGAGATCCAGAGTCATGTGCTCTACCAACTGAGCTAGCCAGGCACCCCTCTGGATCAGTGCTTCTTAAACTTTTATATGTAAAAGATTCCCTGGATTCCTGGGAGTTTTGTTAAAAATGCAGATTCTGATTCAAGAGATCTAGGGCCCAAGATTTTGTTTCTAACAAACACAAATCCCAGGCACTATCTCCCCACACTTTTAAGTGACAAGACTCTAGAAAACTTATACAGCCATGCTTTTAGTCTGTGTGTTTATGAAGGTAAGCCAGGTGGTTCTTCATTTCCTGGATGAGAGACTTGACTAAAAATTACCTCTTAGACCCAAATAGCAGCCTACATAGCCAAAGGACTACAAAAGGAGAACAATTTATTCCCTTATCCGTGATAAGAATATGATTTTCCTTGTCCCATTTCTCTCTGGTTTGGTTAAATGCAGTTGTGGTTAATTTAGAAAATCTTTTTTCTTCAATTCCGGTCACTTTTCTGCCAGTCTATTGCTGCCTAATGTGCCCACTTGACTTGCAATCTATTTTCCCAGGTCACTGAAGATGTGTGTTAGTTACCCTTCACAAAGAATTCTCGAGTCGTGCTGGGCTACGAGGTTCTGCATCCTTCTATTATCTGAGATAGCTGGCTAAATCAAACTCTTACAGTAAAAAAAAAAAAAAAAATCTCATCAATCTTTTCCATTGTTGTAATCACATTGTTCATCTACAGAATAAACATCACCCAGTTATTCCCGCAGGGAGGAGTTTAAATCTTGTTCGTACACCTTACATTGCCACAAATCTGTGGTCGCTCTTCTTAATTATGTATTCTTTTCCAGGTGGATTTTTGTCAGAGCAGTAAATCTCGGCACAGATCAATTTTAGGTGTTGTTAGTATTTAACAACAATTAAGGTACTGATGAATATATGTAATATCACCTGATTTATCATTCCCTTTTAGGCTTTTCACAAATATAGCAGAGGCACAATTTATAGTACGAGTCAGGAGAAAAAGGGTAAGATCATCTTAAAAACTTGACTTTGCTTTTCTTGGAATGAGGATGAGGAAGGATGAACTGTTCTGGCAGAGCCCTAGTCTAGTCTTCCAGCCTTCACTGCCGGGCTGTGCCTGGCCTGGGCTTGCATGAATTTCCAGGTACTTCAGGGCTACTAACTGGCCCCCAACATGTCGTCTGTGTTTTTCGCTTGTTGTCTTTGCTCTGCTTGGAATGCCCTCTACCCAATTCCTGCATCCATCCCAACACGAGCACTCAAAGACAACATCTGCAACACTCAAGGCTAACAGCAACAATAGTCACAGTGGCAGGTACATTTGTTGACCACTTTTGTGTACTAGACGCTGTGCTGACCACTTGATATATGTTGCCTCATTTTACCCTTACTACAATGCTCTGAGCCGGAAGTTACTATCCTTTGCACCAAGATGAAGACAGAGACTTAGAGAGGCCAAGTAACTTTCCCAAGTTCACATGGTTAGTGAGTCGAGGAGCCTGGGTTTGAGTCCATGGTGTCTGATTCTAAAATCCTTCCTCTTAACTATTATGGCGCCATACTGTCCAGACTTCCTCTCCTTCTCCCTGGGAGTTCCCTCCCTTCTCTTGATTGTTTTGAGGCAAATGACATCGCTGCCATTAACTAGGATCTAGGATCCTAGCTCATGACTCTCCTGCAGACTTCTCATAGCACTTTGTCCCCACGAGTGCCATTCCCCTCATGTTATAGGTTTATGTAGTTCTCCCCGCTCATCGTCTTGGATGCAACCCTAGTGTTTTCATGAATTGTAGAAAGCTATCTTGACTTTCCCCAATTTGTGTTTCTATACGGTACATTTTCCATAATAAGGGCAGAACTTGAAGCCATGTACTTATTACTTCATAATCTTGTAGTGGAGAATACTCCATGTACCATATTTAAAAAAACTTTTCAAATGTTTATTTTTGAGAGAGAGAGAGACAGAGAGACAGAGAACAAGTGGGTGAGGGTCAGAGAGAGAGGGAGACACAGAATTTGAAACAGGCTCCAGGCTCTGAGCTGTCAGCACAGAGCCTGACGCAGGGCTCGAACTCACGAACTGTGAGCCAAAGTCGATTGCTTAACTGACTGAGCCACCCAAGCGCCCCTCCATGTACCATATTTAAATATGATAATCCAGTTGGTTAGACCCAACTGAAGCTAAAACCTTTTACAATCCAACTTGGGGGCTTTGAAGATGAGCCTGGGGCTCTGCTGAGAGCTTTTAGGTTCCTTGTAGCATAAAGCAGTGGTCAGTCTGGTGGTGTGCGAGCAAGTGTTTGAGTTCTGTCTCTCTGGGACATAAATGTGTGTGTGTGTGTGCCTGTGTTCATGCACATATTGTGCTTATTATAAATTTTACTGACACAAAAGATGTGTGGTCTGTAATTTATAAATAATAATAAAATCACTACCCTTTATTGCAAATTCCACATAGCTTTATCAGTTGTCACACAAAACTTTTGTGGATTTTGTCAAACTCTTATAGCCATAGCCAGTCTGTGTTTGCAAGTGATGAACAAGTGCCATTTTGTCATAAATATTGTATAATAGTTTTAAATACTGGAAGGATATGTCGTTAATTTTGTTTGTTCCACTCAGAAATAACAATTACAGATGGGGCACTCTTTAAATTTAATCTGCATGTTCTTTATCAGTCTCAAATCAACAAAACAATATCAAGCTGTGATTTGTGGCATTTGCCTGTTTGGCTGATACCAAGCTACCAACGTGACTTTTTGGAAAGTCAATTGGGCAGACATGCACTGTAGCACTCCATCAGCTAGTATCTCCACCACACAAATGTAATAGATGCAAATGACCTTAAGAGTACAGACAATAGTAAAATAATTAGGAAGGGACGAGCTTTGTGTATTTATTACCTTTAAAAATATTTGTGTTTAGGGGCTCCTGGGTGACTCAGTCAGTTAAGCATCTGATTTTGGCTCAGGTCATGACCTCGAGGTTCGTGAGTTTGAGCCCCGTGTCAGGCTCTGTGCTGACAGCTTGGAGCCTGGAGCCTGCTTTGGATTCTGTGTCTCCCTTGCCTTCTGCCCCTACCCCACGCTCTCTCTCTGTCTGTCTTTCTCTCTCTCTCTCAAAAGTAAAGAAACATTAAAAAATAATTTAAAAAAAATTTATTTAGGAGTACCTTGTTAGTCAGTGGAGCATGTGACTCTTGATCTTGGGGGTGTGAGTTCAAGCCCCACATTGGGTGTAAAGGTTTCTTAAACATAAAATCTTTAAAAACATATTTTCATTTGGGGTGCCTGGGTGGCTCAGTCTTTTAAGTGTCTGACTCTTGATTTCGGCTCAGGTTGTGACCTCACAGTTCATGAGACTGAGCCCTGTGTCCGGCTCCACAGGGACAGCACGGAGCCTGCTTGGGATTCTCTCTCTCCCTCTCTCTCTCTCTGCCCCTCCCTCCCTCACTCTCTCTCAAAATAAATCAATTCAAAAAATGTTTTTAATTTAATTGTGAGTTTTATATTATAATTTGCATAGTTATGTCACCTCATGTTTAATAATGGCTCTGTTTAACAATGAACTTGAGAATTCCTGAAGTTGAACAATAGACCATTGTAAGCCTGGTGGTAGTTTCAGCATGCCACTAGGTCCGTCCATTGCCAGGTGGACTGGGGAGATCCTGGGCCCTGAGGCCTCCATCCAGCCCATCCCAAAAATGTCACCAGAGGGTCTTGGTCTTGTCAGAAGAAAGAATTTAAGGACAGACACAATACAGTGGGTGAGCATACAAGCAGGAAAGTCTATTAAAATGAAAGCACACTCTTGAGATCTGAGAGTGGATTGACGGGGGAATGGGGGAAAGAGCTGTGCACACTAGAGTTTGGGTTTTATCTTTTACTGACAGTTGTTAACAAGGGAATGTTATATGCATTACCTGAAGCAAGGATTTCTTGGAAGCTGGTTTTGTGCTTTTTCTTCCTTATTTGGCCAGGGGTTTCCAGCCTACTTTGTCAGCCATCTTGGGCCTGTGTGGTTTTTTTTGGTTTCTTGGGGTTTTGTTTTGGAGTGCTTCCAGGACAGGCCTCTGACTCTGGTTGGCCATGACTTCCTCTTTGCTGGTACCCTGTTATAAGACCTAACTAACCACAGCTCACTTACAAGTCCAACACCAAAGTGGTGTTTGGTTATCAGACTTGAGTGTGGGGAGAGTGAGGTGTGAATGCTAGCCTTACCTTTTACTTTCAGTTTATAGAGTAAATTACTGTTGTTAAAGCATATTGTAAGTTATATTTTATAAGTCTTAAAGATTTCCCAGGTCAGTATAATACTAGGTGAAATAAATCAGTCAGAGAAGGATGAAGACCACGTGATTTCACTCATATGTGGAATGTAAGAAAAAAAACAAAGAAAAAAAGGGACAAATGGAAAAATCCCCCAAAACATAGGCTCTTAAATATAGAGAAGAGACTGGTGGCTCCCAGAAGGGCGGTAGGTGGGGGGACAGTTGAAGTGCATATAGGAGATTAACACTACACTTCTCTTGGGACGCCTGGGTGGTTCAGTTAGGTAAGCCTCCAACTCTTGATTTCGGCTCAGGTTATGATCTCACTGTTCGTGGGACTGAGCCTCATATCAAGCTCTGCACTGAACGTGGAGCCTTCTTGGGATTATCTCACTCCCTTTCTCTGTGGCCCTCCTCTCCTCAAAATAAATAAACAATAATAAAAAAAAAAAGGACTACACTTACCTTGATGAGCACTAAGCAATGTATAGAACTGTAGAATCTTGACATTGTACACCTGAAACTAATATAACACTATATGTTAATTATACTTCAATTAAAAAAAAAAAAAAAAAGAATTCCCAGATCAGACAAGACTGGTAGAAAGAAAAATGTAACTAATACTGTTGGATCTACTCTTGAAGCCAGGCCTCGGGCTAAGAACTTTAGATGCATTGTTTTGCCTGGACTTCTCAGGAGATAAATACTACCATTGCCCTCATTTTTTTTTAAATTTTCTTTTAAGTTTATTTATTTATGAGAGATAGAGACAGCATGAGTGAGGGAGGGGCAAAGAAAGAGGGAGACACAGAATCTGAAGCAGGCTCCAGGCTCTGAGCTGTCAGCACAGAGCCCGACACCGGTCTCGAACTCACAAACCATGAGATCGTGACCTGAGCCTAAGTCAGACACTTCACCGACTGAGCCACCCAGGTGCCCCCACCATTGCCCTCATTTTGAAGAAGGGAGAACCATGGCTGAGCAACAGTCAGCGGCAACTGGTCTGTGCTGGCAGCGGGATTCAGAGCCGTGCCCTGCAAACACTCTTGTCTTCTGCTGAGGAAAGCAGAGATGAGAGGAAGAGACAGACAACAGAGGAAGAGTTCAAGACAGGGTCTTTTTTCTTTTTTCTTTTTTTTAAAAATCATATTCTTATTTTCTCTTCCTCCTCCCTTCTTCTTCATGAAGCGGGTATGGTGTTTGCAGAGTGTTCCTTTCTTCCCTCTGAGTGTAAAGTCACTCCATGCTTGCTGCAGAACAACAGAAAATTTACCAAAGCAAGCATAGAGTTACAAATAAAAATGACTTCTGATTATATCACCCAGAAGTAACCAAGATTGTGACTTTTAGGTGTATGTATCAATAATGTTTGGTGTCCATAACATACAAAATGTAAATAATATATAATACATTAAGTATCAACATATGCTTTTATTTGTTGAACAATTACTTAACTTTCCATTATTACTTCCTGAGCTTGGAAAGGATAATCATTTTGAGAGCTGTGGCCCCTGGCTATTTGGAAAATAAAAGTTAGGGGGCTAGAACTACGGAAACAGAAGCTACATATAATCACTGTATCTTTTCCTATTTATTGCATGCTTTTCCCACATAAGATAGCCATCAGATATATTAGCTAGCAGCACATGAGTAATTTGAGCTTAACTTCCATTTCTTACTTTTTTCCATCCCTTGGTAAATGGAAAGCAAGAGAGCCAACACTGGGATGATCCATGAATTCACTATTTACTTCCTAGATAATTTCATATCTCAAATAATCTGAAAAATACTTCATGTTATGTTTCCATGCCTCATCTGTAAATCTGAATTCTTCTGAATTCTGTTTGTTGGTGCCTTGTTGATGAGGAAGAAAGGTAGGATTTCCATGTCAAAAGTGCTTATCCGTTCAAAAGGGGAAACCAAACCCAAATTCATAGCTGGGTTCAGGCTAGATTTTCACACATCTAATGCTGTGGAGCCATTGCCCATGGAGATCAAAATCATATGGAGTGACATTTGGTCACTGACCTAACTAAGGGTACTTCTGGGGCCTGTAATCTACTGCGGCAACAATCATATTTGACCACAGTCAGTGAAACGTTTCCCCTTTTACACTCAGTTATGTGACCAGTGAAATCATTTAATAAGTTCTGTCCTGCAGCTCATGATATATGGGTCCTATGTGGTTTGGCCCAATAAATCCTTATCCCTGTCTTGATCTTCAGATATCTAACAGGTCATAGTTTCTGAAGGAAATGTTTTTAGATTTTGCACATAAGATTACGTTGGTTATTTTCTTGTTTAAGATGACCAAGCTCTATAGCGATGGAAAAATAGTGTTTGGGAAATAGAGGGCAGAGGGAAGGTGAAGAAGGGATATTTTGTATTGACCACTGCTGTATATAGGCAAGATGATGTTTAAAACATTGTAATGTTTATAGCTTTTATAACCATTGTCTTGAAAACGATGGCATACAGGATGGTTAGGGCTCAAAGAAGAAACACTATCTTTTTGCACATTAATGAGAGTTGCTCTGGTAAGATTGTTTCCTGAGAAACTGTAGTGGGTATTAACAGAAGCAATGGTCTACCGTATT
The DNA here is from genome assembly GCF_022837055.1 of Prionailurus viverrinus. Taxonomy (NCBI): domain Eukaryota; kingdom Metazoa; phylum Chordata; class Mammalia; order Carnivora; family Felidae; genus Prionailurus; species Prionailurus viverrinus. The sequence goes on along the minus strand of NC_062562.1, from coordinate 28,014,207 downwards.
TATGTTATAGCATTTTGTTAATAGCAATGATCACATTTTGTTTTAAAGATACATTTTTAAAATCATTAAATTTGTTCTCTTTTTGAAATGTTTTGATAACTTGATTTAAATTACAGTTTTGTTACGGTATATATTCAGTCAGCATTGCTAGAATTTTCTAGCATTATATGTTTAGTGATAACAAGCTTCTTGATGGTCTGTTTTCCTTTCTTTATCCATACTTTGTTCCACACATGTAACCACAAACCCATAATTATATAGATTTTTTTCTCCTTAAAAAGAAAAAGAAAAGCCAGACAGAAGCTCTTCCCGCCAGAAATAAAACTCAGCCTTAGCAGAGAATTTAAAGCTTAGTGGAAGTCTTCACAGGGCCTCTTTGGAGACCTAAGTGTATTTGTTTTCTAGTGTTGAGTGGAAGAAAGTATTTAGAGTTTGCTCCTCTATTGTTTGATTAGGTTTTATTTTAGGGAGAACAGGGTTGAACTTCATATAAAGATGCCTAGTATTATATATAGTTATGTAGCAGTGAGTCCTTCAGAGTTTAGTTTTTCTCCCTCAGAAACAGATTTATAAGACTTACCCAGTGTAGGTCATGTGCAAAGACACTTGTAGATGACAAGGATATAACCCTCATGTGCCACTGTTTCTCTTCTATTCTGTTTGCATCATAAATTTCATTTTATAGTGTATGTCATATTATCCCATCCCCCCCCCCCCAATTTATGATTGGCTTTTATAATACTGTCCAAGATGAAAATCGTATGAATAAATGAAGATGTTATCTTAGATATTCCTTTCACTCTGGTGCCTGGGGACCAAGTAGCCAGACTTGAATAAAAAAAAAAAAAATGACAGCTTTTCTCAGAGAGTTCTGAATAGGAATGTGAGAGACGTTCCTGGCAGCCAGCTCCTGGACACGTTTAAAGCTATAGAGAAAAGAATTTCCTTTTGCACTAGAACACCAAGGCATAAAGAGAGTTAAATGCGCTGCATGGCACCATACTACCCAGAGTATGAGTGTGAAAGGACGTCCAAGTCACTAAATTTTTGGAATCTCATTAGATGCTGCTAAAACAGCAGTTTCTGTTCCCACACATGGTCATCTATTAGACTTCCTAGTCAATATGTTGAAGAGACTCAAAATATACTTATTGATTAGTCTTATTTTCAAAATGTACTATTGGCTCACTCATTGTTTCCTCCCTCCCACCCCCTTTATGTTCCTGCCTGACATAGAATTGTACCTTGAAATATTCAAAGGAATAAAAAAAGAAAACCAGGACTGAACCATTTTATAGTGGGCACTTACCAACATAGTTTTAAATCTAACTAATGAAGAAAAGTTATTTGTAGCCCATCTCAACTGTTTGAACTAGTTTTCAATATATCTGATAACATATTGCATATAGTAGAAAAACAACACACACACATCTAATTATGAGGTAGGTACATATGCATGGTAGTGATAGATTGGATGTTGTGTAGATTGAAACATAAGCACACAGACCCCTTCCGAGGCAGTTTCCTCCTACGGAAGGCCAAGACAGCCTAATTTTTCTACTATGTAGAAACCAAACTTCAAATAAGACATTGTCATTTAGTGTAATTGTTCATGCTTTCTTTATTGCATTACAGTGAGGATGACCGCTGGTCTATCTAATTTAGAATCTCAGTGCTACTCTGTCCAGTTTGTTGTCTTTAAGGTTTATCAGCTGTGCGATGGAGCTGAACCACTTGTGTTTTACTGAAGAGAGACGTATTGAAAGAGGATGAGGACATCCTGGGGACAATGGAAACAGTGACAACAGAGGTTTCCATGCGGACACGTATTTGTCCTGTGGAGGAGACAGAAGCACACACCCCCAAGCCAAAAAAAAAAAAAAAAAAATAGGTGATTAAAGCAGACAAGCTGTGATTTATAATTTATTTTCAGTGTTGCCAATTTGGTTTGGTAGGGAAGGGAAGATTGTTACAAAGATTTTATTTTACCTTATCTCAGTAGCCTTAAAAATCTTTGCTTTGGACTTTCACTGCTAGAAGGATATACTGTGTTGATGGTTTGTTCCTTATGGGTATCTGACTGACCGATAATCTCTTGGGCCTTAGGGAGTTTTGTTTCCCAGTTCAGTCTCCTTTGTGGTTAATCTTAGGAAAACGAGAGTTAAATTCTCTATTTAGAGAAAATAAAAATGGGACATTTAGTTCTCCTTCAAATGAATGTAAGTGGTAAATGTACATGGTGTTTAAATTCTTTGACAGCACATTAGTTTACCATTTGGTCACAGATAAATGTTCTAGAACTTTCCCACACCTTTTTAAAATCAAAAAATAAAAAACTCAGGGGTGCCTGGGTGGCTCAATCGGTGAAGCCACTCGGTTTAACCTAAGACTGACCGACTTTGGCTCAGGTCATAATCTTATGGTTCATGGGTTGTAGCTCCATATCTGGCTCTGTGCGGACAGCTCGGAGCCTGGAGCCTGCTTCGGAGTCTGTGTCTCCCTCTCTCTTTGCCCCTCCCCCCCCACACTCACTCAAAAATAAATATTAAAAATAAGTTAAAAAAACCAAAGTGAGACGCCTGGGGGGTTCAGTCGGCTAAGCATCGACTTTGGCTCAGATCATGATCCTGCAGTTCATGGGTTTGAGCCCCATGTCAGGTTCTGTGCTGACAGCTGAGAGCCTGGAGCCTGCTTTGGATTCTGTGTCTCCCTCTCTCTCTCTCTGTCCCTCTCCACTTATGCTCTGTCTCTTTCTCTCTCTCTCTCTCTCTCTCTCTCTCTCACAAAATGAATAAGCATTAAAAAAATTAAAAAAAAAACCCCAAAGCTTTATATTTTCATAATCAGTCACATATATCATAGGGCTATATTGCTGATGACCTCTTCTGGAGTCAGAGAAATATGTATAAGAGACCTTTTTCCATCCCTGACTAGCTGGTTGACTTTCAGAAAATTACTTATCCTTTTTCAGCCTCAGTTTTACTATCTGAGATGTGAAAGATGATGGAAGTACTTACTGAAGATTTGTTACGAAGATTAAATTGAATAATGCATGTATACTCCCTGCCACATAGTAAGTGTTCAATAATTACTGTTATTTTTATGATTGTTATTAATCTGTCTTAGAGCTCAAGTCTATTGCTGAATTCCAGTAGGACTGTTGCTATTTGCTCCCTCCCCCCCACCCCCCAAATCTTCTTTTTTCCTTTTTGGTCCACTGCCCAGATTTGAAATGTTCTTTGTTACCATCCTCCCCAATGTTTTGTGGCAATTCTTTTTTCTTCAGCCACTTCTGCATGAGGCAGATATCCCCTTTCACCATCAGCTGATTATTTCTTGTGATTCTTGGAGATATTACAGGTTAAATCAATGCCTTTATTGAAGAAGATAATGTTCTTCCATTACAAAATTCTTCACAATTTTCTTTCAGCAAGTCATTCATTCGTTCGTTCATTCATTCATTCATTCATTCATTCATTTTCTATTCATCTGTGAGTGTATTAGATACCAAAGTGAGAAAAGCGAATGAATCCTGGATCCTGTCTTGAGGGAGTCTAATGTGAGCTCAGATGTGTCAGAGTAGGAGTACAAGTTACATAAGCGATGCCCCTGATTCATACAAAGGGAAAAAATAAAACCATCATGGGAAATAAACCTAATTCTTTCAAAACTTGTGTTGCCAGCCTTCATCATTCTTGAATGTGTTTAGAAGTTCCCTTAAGAATCTTCATAACTGTTTTTATCAGCTCATCCTCTAATTAAACTTGTTTCCCTTCAACGAACATTCAGAATAATTAAAGCACACACACACACACACACACACACACACACACACACACACACACACATTATTTTCGGTTGTTCTCCTTACTTGTATTGCAGTAGGATTGTTTTTGTGCTATTTTACCCTTCCATGTGTACAGGTCAGCTTTTGTGGAAAAACCTGGGCATTCACATCCTTGTGATTTGCTTCCATGTTCTTATCAGTGTACAGACTTGAAGAACAGATCGTGTTTATAAATTGCTTGCATTCCTCCTATGAATTTGCCTTTAGGTGGTGCACACACATAGATAATTCACACCTAGAACACTCCTCTAGGGAGCCAAGTTTATACTCTATGGTTGCTGTGAAAAGCCAGGTGCTCATTTGGTTAGTGATGGAGTCAGGCAGCTCAGGGGTCTTGAACACCCTGATGTCGTCAGATTTCTCACAGAAAGAAACGCTGCACAGACACAAAGTCTGGTTTCCGTATACCTGGATAACTGCAGGCTTTTATCCATAAATGGCCCATTTTCAGTAAGTAACTTTTAGGAAATCAGGCAACATAAATGTATTTTTGTTTAAACAAATGGCTCCTAAAGGGTGAGTTCCCAAATCCCCTGTGTCTTTCCAACACTGCTTATGTTGAAAATGAGCATCTCTTTGTTCTATTCTGTTTCCTCATTCGACTCTCTTACTTTACTCCTTTGGCAATTTGGTACTTATTTTTGTTGTTTCCTGTTTTCTACCCTAGGGATAAACTCTTTATTACTTAAAAAAAAAAAGAAGTATGTTCCATAAATCACCAGATTCCCATTAATCATTCATCACTTTCTCTTTTCCTCCACTTCTCATCCCTCTGGCTTCTTTCCACGCACCTGCTTCTTAAGTGGTGGTTAATGTGATAAGAGGCCTTGCCTAGGAAATCAGTGGCTTATCAGCTTTCAGAGAATTTCTTAAATTTATTTATACCTTTTTTGAGACAACATCTTCTTTGGGCCTGCTTGCTTTTGTTTGCAATAGGTCCGGCACGTGGCACAGATGTTCACAGAGACCTGTGAGAATAGACAAGTGGAGGAGAAATCTCAGGATGGCTATGTCTTCGAACAGCTTAGCAAAATAGTCTTCAATATTTACTAGATTGACAAAATTTAAAAAAATTAACGTTTTTCCATTTTTGAGAGACAGAGCATGAGCAGGGGAGGGGCACAGAGAGAGAGGGAGACACGGAATCTGAAAAACTCCAGACTCCAAGCTGTCAGCCCAGAGCTCAGCATGGGGCTCGAATTCACAAACCGGAAGATCATGACCTGAGCCAAAACTGGATGTTTAACTGAATGAGCACCCAGGTGAACCCGACAAAATTAAAAAAAAAAAAAAAGTCCCTTTGAAGACAGGTATTGTTCTTCAGTGCTTTGACCAGTGCTAGTCCTCTGGAAAGTTCTGGATTCTTTTCCTGCTTTTCATCCCACTTGAGCCTCAAGTAAATAAATAAACATTTGTCAGTAGTTCCTATGCTCCATATTGAAAGCCAGAGGCCTAAAATCACTGTCTTAGAGTAGAATACAAAGGGGAAGGGGGCTGAGATTGAAATTCATTCCTTTATGCCCTTCACCTGCTTTCTTGAGACAACCAGGAGTAGAACCATTGCATTGTATTCAGCTGAAAGCACAAAATTGCTAATCTGAATCAAGTTCCAGAGTGCTGGTTTGCTTTAAAGCAAACAAACAGAAAGCCATAGTGACATTCCTGGAGGCATGCCTCCAAGTACTTAATGTAATTACTTCCTGGTTCCTGAGACGTGATTAATTAGATAAGAAGAGATCAAGCGTAATCCAAAAAGATATAAGAGATTTTCTAAATGGGGGTTACTCTTGGCTTCATGGCCATGAGAAGAAATCAGTAGATCCAGGGACACAAACATCTCCACTGGCCCATGATCATGGCTGGAAAACCTCTCAACCTCAAGAACCTCTAAAAGTTTCATGGAGAAAGGTGAGCTGGAGAGATAAAAAGGAATTTTTTCCCCTGAGTATGCAGGATGTTTTCTTATTTCCAGCCTAGACTTTCTCTACCTGGGGTTGTCTGCTTTAATGGACACCAAGGCCATTTTATTGCAGATGCTTGATCAAGCACTTAGTCTGACATACTTTGTCTATCGTTACTGCTAAATTAAATTCCACTCTGACAGCTTACCACCAAGTCAGGCCCCATTTTGTCTGATAGCTATTTTGATTTAGAAGAAGCAGCTTATCTGGTAACCTCATCCTTTGTCCCTCCTTTTCAAAATGTCCGTTAAGAAGCTTTGCTATGAGAGAAAAGAGGATCATTTTAAATTCCTCATAATTTTTTTTAAAGCTGGCAGAGTTGTGAAATTGTGAAAGCATAGAGCTACAGATTAATGTAGGTCTGGAGCCTTGTAGCTGCTGAAAATCTATCTTTACCTGCATCTTGTATTTCATCCCCCACCCCGTGCACGCAACTTCCCGTGCACGCATCTTATGCTCTCCTAGGCGGAGTAAATAGTGACATTTGCCAGAAACTGAGGGGAGAAAAGGGAAATAAGTGAATGCCAGTAAGTTTTCTAGTAATAGCTATAGAATCATGGAATTACCTTGCTGGAAGGGTCCTTAAGGATTTTCCATTGTGTTTCAACCCTTTGTCCCCTTGGAAGGAGACAACACAAATCCCCATGGCCAGAATTCTCAATGTTGGTTGGGGTGTGGAAATGGCCATGCAGCTTGAGTGAGTCAGAATCTGGAAGGTTCTGCTGGGTGTGAGTGTTACGTTGGAAGAAATTTATCCCTTCTGACATGGTCCTTCTCATTTGCCCTTCTCGCCTCCTTTTCCTGCATCTGCTCAAATCATTGGCTTAGAGCAACCTTCTCATTTACAGGTAAGAAAATAGAGTTCCATAGAGAGGTTAAGGAGCTTATGAAGATCATTAGGCCTTAAGAAATACCTTCCCACTTGTGTTCTTAGGCATATCTTGTCTCAGAAAACCATGACAGAAATCAGGCTAGTATTGCTGTTGGCACAAGAACTGTGTTGAACAACAATTCTCTTTGTCTCCAATGGAAAATTAATCATGTTCCCATCCTATTGTGAACTAGTGATAAAATTTAGCCATACTGTCTTTGAAAAGGCCTAGCTGCCAAAAGTTGCCCGCCTTCTTCTCTGTTCTCATACCCTTTCATCACCTCCTCTTTTTGTTTTCTCTTTTGAGTTCCTTTTCTTGCCATGCTCAACTTGATCACATATTTGTGAAGCCACTTTTTTAAAAAAAAAGAATTATTCCTGGAAATCTGCTACAGAATCAAAGCAACACGTTTGTATTTTAGACTTAAAAAATGAAAAGCCTGCAAATAGAATGCAGTGATGAATATTTGTAATCATAAAGCCATATTTCAGAAGCACTAGAGGAATTGCTATTTAGAAAGAACCATGTTATGAGTCTTATGGTAAAACACGTAAGTATCACATTTGTTTAGACTCCAGCTATTCACAAAGCCAATTTCTGAGGGGACCATGGATCAAAGGGCAAATCTGAAAGGAGAGCCAAGAAAGCACACCTCCTAATTCCAGAAATGATAAGAAGGCAGGAGAGACAAAGCAGAAAGCTCCAGTTTCTTTGCTTTCTAAACCTTGAAAGGCTTTTGGAAAAAAACAGTCGAAGTTTTCATCCTGAATTTGAAGAAATGCCAAGAACATAATTTTTGGCATCTTGTAAAATCGAAATGGTTAAATCATTTTTAAAGTATATCATTTAGAATTTTAATAGTAGAATAATTTGATTCTCACTCAACATTGTCTCTTTTCAAGTATGTGAACAAGTTCTTTATGGGTTGAATATTGTACATCATTCCTTTTTCTTTTTTAATTCATATTTTCATTTACTTACTTCATAGTATGTTATCAATATAAAATGGTTACAAGTCTTTATTGATCATCTTTTGGTCCCAGAACCTGAAAAAAAAAGTTCCTGAATCCATATTCCTCTAAGTTCCAAAGTTAATTCTGCATTGAGTTGTTATTACTATTATTATTGGTACAGATTGACCAAAACCATGAATATATAACAAATACTGGTTATTATTATATATATAAAATTAAGGTTTTTTGATTTTTATTAATAAGATGGACAAGGTTGCTTTTTTCAAAAATAGCTTTTGTATTAAGTCAAATATCATTTATTTTAGGAATGAGACAGGATTTAGTATAATTTAGTAAAATTATTATTGTAGATGTAAACATTGACAAGTTTTTCTTGCATAATAAGTAGATGAGATTGGAGGGATTTTTATGTTATGGAATTTTTAAAACTTCCGAACAGTTTTATGCCAAAGAAAATCAGATAGTAATTTCCCATCAAGTTACTTTTTTGTGATTCCTCTTTTGACAATTCAGTTAGTTCTTGCAAGGAAAATTTTCTTGCAAGGAAAAACTGCCTTGAAAAAGGATTTGTTAATCAGTTTCTTGAGGCGTTACTTTCTCTATTTCTGGGAAGTTCACCAAAGGCTTACCAAAGCTTCTCAACTGCCCATTAATTATACTTGTTGCTTTTTCTCTTAGAGGAACCATGTTGAACTGATATGCTCAGAGTTGGGAAACTAGAAATATTCCAAAGTTCAATATACCTCTGTAGATTTGTTTGTTTATTTTGGACAAAATGCCTTATCTTATTGATGGAGCTCTGGAGTGGTGGGGCTCTGGAGCTGACAGTTCTCAAGAATTCATGAGATGTCTTTGGTGCAAAAAGGTGATTATTAAAGCACAGGGATAGAACCGGTGGGCAGAAAGAGCTGCACTGGGGGTGTGAGGAGTGACTGATTATGTACTACGGAGATGGGGGAGGTTAAGGCAAAGGAGAGGTTTCCAAAAGGATTTTCATATGCTAAAGAGGACTCAAAAGATCCTGGAGGCCTAGCTATTGTCAATTTAAGGTTGTTTTTTCTTCTAGTGGGCAATTAACATTAAGATAGTAGGGAATTCCTGGAGAAATGTTATACTCTGCCTGTCTCAAGTATTTGTCAGTGGGCTGCAGGTTATAAAGAAATTTAATTTTACTTATCATTTTTTTCTTGCCTTTGTTCCTCACATCACTATGGAGGGGAGGATGATGTTGGGGCTCCAGGAAACTGAGTCTATAAGTTTCTGGAGATTAGCCTATTGATAAGATTGCCTTTTTCTTATAATTTACTAAGATATTTGTAAACTGCTGGAGACTTCTGTCAGGCAACTCTGTGATCTAGATCAGACTTAAGCAATTGTTTTTCCCTTTTCTTTGTTCTTGGGCAGCCAGGAGTGCCTGAGGAGTGTCACAGGGATGTCACCTGAGGGGAGTGGGGCTTGCAGACTGTCAGCTTGCCTTATGCTTCCTCATCATTATCACATGCTGTAAATATATTTCATCAAAACCTTGGAGCTGCAGGGTTAGCTCAAGTTTATGGAACATATCTACCGTATAACCTGTTCTGAAAAACTTTTTTGCTGAATCAGCTAGGTCAGGTTTGCTTTTTTTTTAGGTTGAATTTTTTTTTCATTCAAACAAACTTTCTCATGGGTCTCTGAGTGACTTATCTTTTCACTTCTGAATTCTCAGTCTACAATGGATTGCTAGATATGGTGACAGGGTTTCAGTAGTCTGCCCCTGGGAGAAATAAGGCCCCTCCATTTTTGGTGTTCCTTATGGATTCCCTTTTGCTTTGCTCTCATGGGACTGTTTCTCAGGAGCTATGTGTCTGTTGACAATGGCTTGCAAATGAAAAGGGAATGTATTTAAGTAGAAATTGTCATCCCCATGACTCCTTGACAACAAATGCATTCTCTGACAGATCAATTTTAGGAAAAAAAGTTGAGCATCTGGTAACTGATTTTCTTAAATATATTTGATTTTGTGAACTTGGGTTGGAATACCACTATTATAAAATCTGTAAAAACCAGAAAAAAAGAAGATACATAATAACCTAAGGACATTTGGTGTATTGATGATCAGGTTTAACCCCTGTAATATGTTCTGAGGAAGTCAGTAATTCATGTTCATATTCATGATCTGGATTCATCAACAACAGTTTAATTGTGAGGACAAATTTCTGCCTAAGAAGGCATTTTAGATTAATTTCTATACATTGTGAGGAAGTCAAAAATAAAAGGTAAACCCTTTGATACTGAAAGTTGTAAATCCTTGGAATTCATGTCTTTTGCACCTAGTTCTCATGATGAATTATTCTATATGTTATCACAAACAGAAGCCTCTTTGGGATCAGTTTTCTGGGATTCTATAACCATATTTGTAAAGAATTTGGAAGGTTCTCTAAGCTAATACAAGAAGCCTACTATAATCTAAATCTAAGAACTGATAAATAAACCAGTGCATCTAATTGTTCATAGCCTATTACTTAAAGGTTTCTACCTTGTGGAGAGGAAGGAAACATTAGATCACCTAAAGAAAACAAATTTTTCATATTAGAGAAGGTAAATCAAAATTATTTTATCTTGCCAATAATGTATCATTATGCCGTTGCTCCTATATATACTGAGAGTTTATAGGAATTATATAGATTATCGCTTCTTGGCTTTTTGGCTAAGATCAAGTACAGGAATTATGTAGATTATATTTTTATGCTTTTACTTTCTGTAAAATGTAGAGCTGTCAGCTCCCTGTATCTTCTCTTCCCTGTATCATTCTGCTACAATGAGAAATATTCATATAGGTCTTAGATCCAAATAACTTATTTTGTATGCAGTTAAACTGGTGATATAAGAAATATCAGGGGTGCCTGGATGGCTCATTTGGTTAAGTGTCTGACTCTTGATTTCAGCTCAGGTCATGATCTCACAGTTTGTGAGATCTAGCTCAACACTGGGCTCATGCTGACAGTGCAGAACCAGCTTGGGATTCTCTCTTCCTCTCTCTCTGCCCCTCTCCCACTCATGCTCACTGTCTGTCTGTCTGTCTCTCTCTCAAAATAAATAAATAAATAAACATTAAAAAAAAAGAAATATCAGAAAGAGTCTCAACTGTGTCTCTTACATGATTAGCTGACTTGGTACTGATCCGTACTGAAGGTAAGCTTGTGGTTTTAGGGTACATCACTTTGCAGGTATTTGCAGTGTCTTCCATAGTTATTAGAACAGAATATGAAGCTTTGCTCTCCTTGGTTGTCTGGGCCAAACAGAAAAAGCAGCAGGTAAACTGAGATGCTGAGAGGCTCAAGTTTAACCTCCCTAAACTTTAATTTCTTCATCTGTAAAATCGGATGATCATAGTAACTACTGCATAGGATTGTTGAGTCAAATAAATGATTAAATGCACGTAAAGCGCTTTTTAAGAGCTCTTTAATAATACTAGCTCTTACGATTATTAATTGGCCTGAAATAATAGCCTAATGAAAAATATGGACTAATATTGGATCATTTGAACAAAATGTTTTCAGTTAGATGCAAATTTAAGTTCACCCCCTATCAATAAATTCAAATATTTATCATTTATCTTTTTTTATCATCATGTGTAGAAATGCATTTGTCATTATCTTAGTCTGTTTGGGTTGCTGAAACAAAAATAACCACAGACAAGGGGGCTTAAACAACAGAAGTTTATTTCTGACAGTTCTGGAACCTGGAAAATCCAAGATCAAGTCAGTGGCCCATTTATTGTCTGGTGTGAGCCTGCTTTCTGCTTCAGAGAGGTGCCTTCTCGCTGTGTCCTCACATGGAAGATGGGACCAGGAAGCTCTATGGGGTCTCTTACAAGGACACTCATTCCATTATATGACCTACTCATATAATCATATGGGCCTGAAGGCCTCCACCTCCTAGTATTATCACATTTGGGGTTAGGATCTCAGTATATGAATTTTATGGGGATAAACATCCAGTCTATGGCAGTCTTCATGTATATTAACAGTATAGATTTTTTTAATAACAACTGAAGATATGCCTAGAGATACCATGCTTCAAGTGACATGATTATTCTTGGAACATTGGGACTTGATTTTAATTATCATCTCTTACTAGTTTCAAGATGCCACTTAGGTAGATGAAGCTTCTTGCAGCGTAAAAGGTTTTTAATATAAATTTTCTTCACTAATGACTTACAGCCGATTTAGGATATCACCTTTCGGTCATAGAGCTCCCCCCCAGCCAATGTAGAAAGGAGTTATTCAGGCTCTACTCATTATTTCCTAAGTAGTATTAGTAACCACACTATGGAAAGTCTACTTAAATGTCACATTTTCCTGGTTTTGCCCAGGATTATGTTAATTCTGTGTCCTCATATTAGTGATCTGTTGGTGACCTCCATTCCATCAGACACAGTAAACAGTTGACACTTGAACAATACAGGATAGGGGCACGGTCCCCCCTGCACAGTCGTAAATTCATTTATAACTTTTGACCCCACCCCCACCCCCAGACTTCACTCCTAATAGCCTACTGTTGACCAGAAGTCTTACCAATGACATAAATAGTAGATTATCACATATTTTGTATGTTATATATATTATTTACTGTATTCTTACAATGAAATCAATTAGGGAAAAGAAAATGTTAAGAATACCATGAGGAAGAGAAAATACATTTATAGTACTGTGCTCTATGGGAAAAAAGCCGTGTATAAGTGGACCTGTGTAGTTCAAACCTGTGTTATTCAAGGGCCAACTGTAATTACCTCTTTGACAGTTGGTCAGATTTGTTTTTGTTTTTAAAAAAATTTTTTTAATGTTTATTTATTTTTGAAACAGAGAGACAGAGCATGAAGAGGGGAGGGTCAGAGAGAGGGAGACACAGAATCTGAAACAGGCTCCAGGCTCTGAGCTGTCAGCACACAGCCCGACGCGGGGCTCAAACTCAGGGACCAGGAGATCATGACCTGAGCCGAAGTCGGCCGCTTAACCGGCTGAGCCACTCAGGTGCCCCAACAGTTGGTCAGATTTGTAAGACTCCTTTTTCTTAAAAGCAGATTTTATATATGATAGTAGAGGAAAGCACTTTAGCATTACAAAGAAGAAAGCACAAAAATAGAACTGAGAACCCATAAGAAAGAAGCAGAGCAGGCACTGAGTGAAGGCTGTCATCGCACCTTCTGTTGCTCTTTCCTTCCCATGTCAGTGTCAGTCCTTGTTTTGAAGGAGACTCAATGGGAATCTGTCTGTCACTCCTTAAGCTGGGTCACAGCTTGTGCATTGTCTGGTTGGCTGCCTCCTCATTCTTCAGAGCACCCAATAAAATAGAGTAAATCCTATTGGTGAGTGAAATTGATGAGGAAAGAGATACAATTATTGTGCAGTATTTGTTGGGAATTTCAAGAGTAATAAAAACAGAGTTTGGAAGAAGACTATGTGAAATACTGAGTATCTGTATCAGATTGTGGAATTCATTTGCCAAGGAGGTTAGCTGCCAGCTTTCTGCAAGAAAAAAGTCCAAATTAGTTCGATTATTTTAATAATTATTATTTAACATGCGCTAAGTGCACACAGTTCACATGATATCAGAATGCACCATGGAAGAAACTGAAGTTGCTATTGGATTTAATTAATCTCTCAAGTTAATTGCCAATATGGGCCACATTTCTTACATGAGTAAAATTGGAGTGTGAGAAAAGATAATGTCCCTCCCTCGTTAAGCTGTCCATGGTAGATTTACAGGGCGACAGTGAGGCCCATTCAGGCTTAGTTTTGATAGCTTTTATTACTGACAGCGTAGAGTAAGTGGTGATCCATCCTTTCATTACAAGACTCAACCCAAAAGCTATGGCACAAACACAACCACCTCTAGCAGGGAGGTTTCAAATAGCTGTTTGTAGTTTGATACTCAGCTTGTCCTATTTTTTTTTTTCTGTAAGCCCCAGACTTCTTTTGTTCTTCCGAAGTGTGGAGCATGGCGGTATAGGGCACTGCCTGACACCTGCCAAGAAGGGCAGCCCTTGTAACTGCAGCCTTCCCCAGAGTAGGATTCAGTTAGTGACTTCTGTCAATGAGGGGAGTTTGTAGATCTTAGGAACTTCCCTTCACACAGTTATGTAACTGGCATGTGACTCCCACCACCAGCTTGTGCTTGTCAGGCACTGTGGATGGGGACTTTTAAAATGGCTGAGTCCCACTTCGGCTCAGGTCATGATCTCACTGTTTATGGGTTCGAGCCCCGCGTCGGGCTCTGTGCTGACAGCTCGGAGCCTGGAGCCTTCTTCAGTTTCTGTGTCTCCCTCTCTCTCTGCCCCTCCTCCACTCATGCTCTATCTTTCTTTCTCTCTCTCTCAAAAATAAATAAGCATAAACAAAGTTTTTTTTTTTAATGGCTGACATATTGTTGATAGCCTGCAAAAACTGGAACACCATTTATATCCTGTCTTTCCATCAATGTTTGCTTCTATGGAGCTTTAGGTTGGGTTCCCTAGAAGCAGAGCTTGAGATGAGGATTGCTGTGCAGGACATTTATTAAAGCAGGCCTCTTGGGAAAAACCAGGAAGGGAGTAAGGGAATTAGGACAGGACAGGGGAAGAAGCTACCAAGGATGTGGTTTCTAATGAAGTTAGCCTGATCACATGGGGAGCTCTGGAGTATGAACCATAACATAGTCGGTCCCATTTTGAGGCAAGGGAGCAGGCTTGTATCTCCCCTTTGCATTAATCAGTCATTAACTATGGACCCTGAGTGGATGGTGAGTATGGTGGTGTATCTCTTAGGCATCTCTGGGTGAGGAGATTCTAATCACACAAGGGCAGTCCCATTGGAGAAGATTGATGGCAGTACCTGCAGGGAGGAATGGGCTACTGAACAGGTAAAAAGCAGACCACAGGGTTCTGTGGGACATCGCAACCCCTGCTAAGTGTAGGGAACACATTCTGTAGTGGAATAGGACATCTGCATGCACAAGGGAACACAAGTTCCCTTCAATCTTCAAAATTCGGTGGCAGAGTCAGAATGCATTGTAACTATAGATTGTTAATTTCGTGCCCCGATTCAGTTTTTAATAAGAGACCAAGAACTGATAGGATGGAAATTAAGTAGTACCTTTTTTGGCTTTCCGCAAAATGAAGTAGCTATCAAATAGACCTTCACCTGAGAAAAAGAAGATGACATTTCTTAACCCCACTCAACCTAATTAATCTTTTGCCCCTCCGCAGATTTTTAGTAAAATGTTGTTAATGCCTGTAAAGGTAATTAAAGATGACAGATGAAAAAAAATGATTATACTCTCATGACAAAGAGGAAGTGAGGTATGCAAAGTGTCTGGGAGCTACAAAATACAGCCTCTTGTTACATCAAATGACAGGGCCTGGGTCTGTGATGTAAACACATTATTGCAAATGTCAGTGCACAGAGAATTGTTTGGACAGACTGCAAAGATGATTACTAAAGAAATAGCAAAAGCAATAAAATATAGAACAACACCCCTTCATTGGCTAAGTTATAATTCAAACGTGTTATCGCTATGAATGAACCATTTCCTATACAGACTTAACTTTTCTTAGATAGGCTTCTTCAGTAAGACAGCAAGATAAAAGAAGCAACATTTGATATTAAAATATTAAGTACATTAATGTAAATCATAAAACTTTGATATCTCAAATTGCAAAGGATACATTCCAGGGTTCATATCTCTCGTCCGTCCTCCGTTGCACTCTTCTTCCCTATCAAAAATATCAATAGATTGCTACAATAAATCCAATTATGAAACTTCTCACTGCATAGGTTTCAGAGTTTAGCCATGTATATATTTGTATAAATAGATATTTTCTGGCACTTTATTCGCTCTGTATTTCATGTATTTTTTACTAAAGCTTCGACTCTACTAAATTATTCCTGAAAGATTCAATCTAAAGAGAAATTTTGTGTATATTTTATTTAAAAAGGCAATGCATTTCTTTGAATAAAATTAGTTGTAAAAAAAATATTAGGACTTTTTCCCTCCAATCTGTTGTTTCTTTGGTGCCTTCTTTTGATTTTTCATGTAAATTTTTTTGTCAGAAAGGAAATTTTAGACACAAAAGTTGGTAATGGTCCATTATATAAATCTGAAGTGTCAAGTGTCAACTCTAAAATATTTGTAACCTTGGGTTCATGAAACATTTAAAATTTCATGAGGACTTTTGTTGTTCAGCATTTGCTGTGGTCATGGACAATGCTATTGTCTTGGTAAAAATTTATCTATCTATCTATCTATCTATCTATCTATCTATCTATCTAGTAGGTTCTATGCTCAACATGGATCTCAGGACCCTGAGATCAAGAGTCGCATGCTCCTACTGAGCCAGCCAAGCACCCTTCACGGTAGAATAATTTTTAAAACATTCTGGTTCAGTTTTTTGTTGCCAAAAGAAAAAAAATTCTCTAAAGATAGTGCTTGAAATTGCCTTCTGGTTGGTTTTTTGGAGGGTTAAAATCATATTAAATTATTTTTGTTATTACTAAATCCATGTAAGAAGAAGTTTCCAAACCAAAATTATACTGTTAACCCTGGCTTATTTGAGTAAAACTGTTTTACAAACTCTCTTTGCCATTTGAATATTCACCAAGGCCTTTATTTTCAAATGTGACTTTAGAGAGTTTTTATTTTCCAAAGGGTTGTCGTAACCAGAGTGGAAACTGCTCTTGCTGCAGCTTACTGCTTTCGTCCATGTGCTCTCTTATTCCGTTGCCTTTCTCTGTTGGCTCTTCTCCTTTATGCACTCATATTCTAGACTTTTTAGGATGAGTTAGGGTGGGTATGAATGTGGCTGGTAAGGAGGAGGGGCATTCCCATTTCTTGGTCCTTTAGTTGAAGGTAGACTTGCTAAGAACCCACATTTGAAGCAACCTACGCAGCAGTTTTAAATGACTAACTTGACGATGTGTCCCATGCCCTGTCCCAGGGTGCTCTGAACACATTCTGTTCTTCATTCCTCACATCAGCTGTAGGTGACACATGCACTATTGCTGGATTTCAGTCTGGGAACCCAAAATTGATAGAAGTCAAGCTTCTGTGCCACACAGTGTGCTCTGAAAAAGCTTCTTTTTGTGATTGAGGAACCAGTATTAACAAATAGGCATCAGTATTAACAAAATGTCATCTTTAACTACATACTGATAGTTTATTTAAGGAACCTTTGGTGTCACTTATAGAAACTCTTTAGGTCTTTGTTAAGGTGAGGCGTGTTCATCATCAGTACCTTCACAACTATCAGTTATCTCTGTCATCATCGCTATCATTGTCACCATCCTGTCACCATCATTGGCACCATCACATCGCCATCATCACCATCACCATCCTCACCATCATCACAATCACATCACTGTCACCATCATCACAATCACATCACTGTCACCATCGTCGTCGTCACCTTCACCATCACATCACCATCATTATATCTCACATCAGCATCATCATCACCATCACATCACTGTCATCATCCCATCACCATCATTGTCACCATCATATCATTATCATCACCGTCACCTCATCACCAGCATCACTGTCACATCACTGTCATCATCATCATCATATGACCATCATTGTCACCACATCACCATCATCACCATCACTCACCACCTCCTCTTCCTCCTTCTCCTCTCCACTATTTAAAACAAATTTTTAATGTTTATTTTTGAGAGAGAACATGCAGAAGAGGGGGAGGGGGGAAGAGAGAGGGAGTCACAGAATCCAAAGCAGGCTCCAGGCTCTGAGCTGTCAGCACAGAGCCTGATGTGGGGCTCAAACCCACAAACTGTGAGATCATGACCTGAGCTGAAGTCAGATGCTTAACCAACTGAGCCACCCAGGTGCCCCTCCTATCTACTATTTATTGACTGTCTCTTATATGGCAACCCTCAGATGGATGCTTTACCTTTCACAAGTTTGTTCTCTAATTCTGCTGAATTTGATAAAAACATTTTCTGATGTGGGCAAGTATCCCATCTACACCTGATCACATAAAAATAATGGAGAAATCATGTGCTTAGGAGTTGGACACATCTGAGTTAGTAATTCTAATCATAATCAAGTTGGATAACATATCTGACTTTCAGTTTCTTCACCTGTCCCATAGGCTAAATAATTCCTATCTTGTAGTTTCTAGAGAGAATTAAATGAGAGGGCAAATATATCAAATGTTGGGCTCTGTGCTGCAAACACAGTACCCACCCTGGAAAAGTTGGTTTCTCTCCCTCTCCTAAGTACCTCTCATATAGAGAGGAAATGACAGGAGGCATAGATAATTGACAAATGGAATTGTATAATGAAGAAAAATCTTAACTGTGTATTTAATGTTACATTTCTCATTCACCTATGTTTGAAATCATACTTGTATGCCTAATGTGCTTCTATCATTTAATTTTCTTAACAGCTCTGCCCTAGGCAGTAGGGAGCTCCTGATTTTCTGAAGAGTAGGAATCAGATTCTCTTTTCCATTTGCTGATCTGTATGGATTTTATTGAAAGATTTTTTGCCTTCTGGCCAATTGAGAATCCAAATCCAAGCAAGAGATTAGAGGAAGGGAGGATAGTGAGGATAGGATATTAGTTGCCCTCAATTTGTCCTTTTGGGGCCACTTGGAGTGGTTGTGTCCCTCTACTGGCAGTGATGGTTAGTTTTAAGATTAACATCTTCATCAAGCTTCTTCCTTCCTTTCACTACTTCTTTCCCTTTCTCCCTTTTGGCATAAGGATGATGACAGCTCCAGAGTATTGAATAGCCCTTATAGTTTGCCTGCATACTACCCACATTTTTGTAAATAGCACCCCCCCCCCTTTTTTTTTAGGCCCTCCTCAATTAGTTTTAATTTGAGTGTATCCTTTGTGTCCTGTTAGGATCCTGACTGGTAGAACAGGGGACAGTTTTTGAAACTGCTTGTACATACCAGGCACACTGTTTATTTGGGATGGTTTAGATAGATGCTGATAGAGTAGATCAGAGAGCTAAAGATACTTAAGCCATCCTTGCTATTACCACTATTATATTCTATGTTATCAGTCTCAACTAATGTTAAGCCATTCCCTTTCACTATGGACATACTCTATACTTGAGCTCTTTGATTTGTACACTATTCATGTAGCTCTAATACTAGACTTTGCCCTCCTTTAGGATAGGGAACATTTTATTCATCTTTGTGTCCTCAGTACAAGTACACCACTATGCTTTAGTGTGTACTTAGTCCAGCCATAATTTAATAATCTATCCAACTACTTCTAAGGATGAACATGAATTGAAGTATACAAGTACACAGGCAGAAAACATTTTGATTCTTGATGTTAGCTTCCATAAAAACCTCAAACAATATATTGTTGATGTGTTATATCTGTAAACATTATACAAATGGATACGTATGACTGTGTGTCTTTTCTTTAGCACCTGCTATAGGGGAAAAATTGGATAGAAGCCTGGAAGGCGTGGGCAGTTATAACATTTCAGTAGTATATACCGATCTGTTTATAATTTGAAATAATACAGAACATTTTTTTCTCTGCTGGCTTTTTTACTTATTTAAATTTGTTCTTAAGTGTTCTCAATTACTGGATATTGATGTTTTTTACTTTAAAAGCCAGATTGCAGATACTCTGGTAATAGTTTTTTACCTTTTAATTAATGATACGCACTGGAGAAATCAGTATGAAAGCAGTCCTATCTTTGGCTTTTAAGGGGCATAAATACAGTGTAGTAGTGAAATGCATATTATAATTGAATATTAGAATTATCAGCATTTTTCAAATGAAAGCTCTCATCACTAATATTTTGATAGACTTCAATATCAGGATTAAAAACTGGTAGTGTTTGGTCAATTCAATGGCTGTCTTTTAAAGTCTAATTTGTAAAAAAGTAAGAATTCAGCTAACTTTTAAATTAGAGTGAATTTCTTAATCTTACAAAGGGATAAGCAGTGTGGTAGTTCCCTTCACATTTATACATTACATCTTTGCAGATTGCAAATGGCTATCACTGGTCTGAATATACAGACAACTGGTATGAGTCCCTTGAGAGCGACACTTTCTGTAGACTGATATGGATTTCTTTTGGGAGAATTTATATACAATAAATTATTTATATAAAAACTTAAAGCCCTTCTCCCATGCTTTAGGTGTGTGTATATATATATATATATGTGTGTGTGTGTGTGTGTGTGTATACATGTACACACACATATATATATGTACACACACATATATATACACACACACACATACATGCATGTATACACATGTATGTGCAAAGACACACACACATATCACTGGCAAAATGCCACAAGCAGTCAAAATTGGTCTATGTTTGATAGGGGAGGACTACAACCAAACCCTTTCCAGCAGCATCCTTGATGCATCAGGTCTGGAGATGGTGAGGACAACAGAGGTAGAATAGGACCAAGACAGAGTTAAAGATATCCTGGGAACAGGTGTGGAGTGTTGGTAAGCCATGAAAGGGATTCTGGTCTCTCCAGTTACTTTCTGCCAACTGTAAGAAGGAGTGTAAAGGAGGACATTGAGCCTGAGAGAAGGAGAGGTTGTTGGAGGAATGGGCACTGGAGGTTAGGGTCTAAGATCTGCTTTCAATGATTGATGAAGATACAAGGCAATCACAAAGGAAACAATACCTAGATTAGGAATTTTTCCCCTCAACAACCAGTAAATCTGGATTAAAAAAAAAAAGAAAACCTTAAATTTGGAAATAATTATAGATTGATAGGAGCTATCAAAGAAATGTATAGGGAAGGTCTGGGTGCCCTTTATCCATCCCCGATGTTGACATTTTGCTTCACTATAGTACAATGTAAACCGCAGGAGACTGACCCTGGTACAATCCATAGAGCTTATTCAGGTCACCAGTTGTATAGGCACTCTGTGTGGTGTGTGTGTGTGTGTGTGTGTGTGTGTGTGTGTGTGTGTGTCTAAGCAATTTTATCACCTATGTAGCTTCATGAAATCACCAACAGAAATCACTTACCTGTACCATCATAAGAACTCACACTTTCCACTTCTTTATAGCCATACTCATCTAGTCCCCCCATCCCTAACCACTAATCTGTTCTTGATCTCTATAACTGTCATATTTCATGAATATTATATAAAAGTGACCATGTAGTAGATATCCTTTTGAGATTGGCTTTTTAAAAATTGCTGATTAATATTCCATGTTATCGATGTACTGAAGTTTGTTTAACCATTTACCTATTGAAGGACATTTGGATAATTTCTAGTTTTTGTCTATTACAAATAAGCTGCTGTGAACATTCATGTACAAGTTTCTGTGTGAAAATGTTTCCATTTATTTAGGGCAAATGCCTAACAGTATAGTTTGGGTCACATAATAAGTCAGTTTTTTGTTTTAAAAGGAATCCCCAAACTTTCTTCCAGATTAGGCATAGCATTGTACATTTTCACCAGCAATGTGTGACTGATCACTTTCTCTGCATCCTCACCAGCCTTTGATGTTATCATTCTTTTTGTTTTAGGCATTGTGTAGTGATAACTTATTATGATTTTAAATTGTATTTTTTTAAAAAAAATGTTTATTCATTTTTGAGAGAGGGAGAGAGAGAGTGCAAGCAGGGGAGGGGCACAGAGAGAGGGAGACAGAGGATCGGAAGCAGGTTCCAGGCTCTGTGTTGACAGCAGAGAGCCTGATGTGGGGCTCCAACCCACAAACTGAGATAATGACCTGAGCCGAAGTTGGATGCTTAACATATGGAGCCACCCAGGTGCCCCTTAAATTGTATTTTTCTGAAAGATAATGATGTTGAATGTCTTTTCATGTGGTTGCCACTGCATATGTTCTTTGGTGAAATGTCTTCTTGTGTCTTTTGCCCATTTTCAAATTGGATGTTGTTTTGTTTTGTTTTGTTTTGCTGTTGAGTTTTGAGAATTCTTTATATAGTCTACATACTTTTCCTTTGTAAGATACATAGTATGGTTGGTCCAGAGCTTCACTGCTGCTGTTGTACGTCAGCTTGCGATCGGTGCCCTGTGGTGGGACTGAAGCTCCCCATTAAGTTTCGATGGGGCTTCCCTTTTCTGGTCCTTTTGTCTGAGACAGCAGGCTCTTTCTATTGGTGTTTTGGGGTGGCAGGCCTCTCTGGAACTCAGCTAAGGGTATATGGGAGATAAACAGAAAACTAGAGATTCACCGTGTTGTTCTCCTTGAAGTTCTGAGGTCCTGAGCCAGCCTGCCTTCTTTTTTTTTCCAGGTTTTAGAGTTCTTTTTATCATTTTCTGTTGAATAATATCCAGGATGTTTAGCTTTATTTAGAGTGAAAAATGATAGAGCAGAGAAAATTGAGGCCACGCCATCTTTTTCTGGAACCACCTTGTAGAGTTGATACTTAGGAAGTGATTTTATCTCAAACAGCAAGAGGATTGATTTTCTTGGAGATGTTATCAGACAATATGAGAGCATTGAAAGCTTTTAACCTGTTAATGTTTTACTATTGTGTCTTAAGTAGCCCTTGCATTATAGTGACCTTTAAGATTAAAAGCTTATAGGTGATTGTCCCTAATGCCAGTGGTTTAAAGTATTTTCATTAGTCTGAGACACAGGTGTTGCATGAACTGTTTGATGCATTGCCCAGATCCTCCTTCAGGAGCTAAGGACTCATTACCCCACCTCTCCCAGAGGCAGGCACCTCTTTCATGAGGTAGCCTGTCTGTGGTGACTTATCACTGGAGGGTGTAAAGCCCTCTGCCCTTTGCTCCCAACACAAGATACCCCATCTTCGTTAATCCCCACAAGCTACATTGGGACTTCCCCATCGGCCGATGCTGCTTCCTTTCTCTCCCTCCTTTTCCTTTCACAGATGTTGACCTAAAAGCATTCCTTTCAAAACCTCCTTCAAACTAAATATGTGAAGACTCTGGATCACGGGAAACCTAACCTGCCTAAAACTCATTTGCAGGTTTTTTACTGTTTTTCCTAAATGCAATTGCCCATTGTAAAGAGATCCAGTTCTCCTAGATGATTTTATTCATTTATTTATTTGGCTATTTTTTTTATATGACTTGATAGCCATTCTAGCTGATAATTCTATTTGTTTTCAAAATCTTCACTGAGGAGGATAAAAACCTGGAATGGTAGGCATTTCTCTCCAGTTTTTGAAATTTATGTAACCTGAGAACCCTGGCTTACGATCCTTTTAGATTTCTTGGGACCATCTGCTTTTATGAAGAACCATCACCAAACATAGCCAGTTTTGTAGATTCTTGTTTCAGAAAGTTTACACAAGGCTGCAATGACATCTTCTGCAATTGCTGTTAATATGTTTAATTCTTGCATGCTATGTGTATGCTTCCTGGCACTGTGTTCTCTACCTGGTGCTCCAGTCTGAGTTTCTTCACTTAATTTGGATGTTTAGACATGATGGTGGCAGTGCCATTATCTTTAAGCTTTTTTTTTTTTTCCTTAGCCACCAGCTGATCGCAGTGTGTAAACAGTAGTTTGCACATTACTCAGTGATATACACCTCCCACCAAGAACTGGTTACTCTTCACATGGCTCCTGATTTATTTCCCACCGTGCCTCTAAATTAACTACACGAGAGCTTCTCTGCTCTCTCAAGTCTCTCCTCTGCTTGTTCATTTAGAATTTTCCCTACCTCAATTATTGTGAGCCGTGGAAGAAACTTAAATAAGGCCGGTGCATGTTTTTAAAAAAGATTATATATTTGACTTTGTTCAATCAATGTGTACCTAAAGTCACTAGGAAATTGAATTTTTGTAAGCCTAATAAAAATGTAACTGCATTAGAAAAGCTTACCATTCCTATGGAGAGTCTTTCCTTAAAGGTACATGATACTCCTTTAATTCGTGTTTAAATCAGACTTTACCTGTATCTGGGTCTTGAAAAAATATGTGTGAAAGTGAGCCGGGTCCATTTTCATCTATCTTTCTGAACTATAGTTCAGATGGTGCAAATAGAGAGTAGGAAGGGGATTAATAAAAGTAGACTTTAATAAAATTAAGGACATTTGTTTTTCTCAGAGGCTACTGGATACCTGCTTACTGATAACAGCCTCCAAGAAAATGATGTAATGTTGAGAGACATTTATTGACAGTGCATCCTCAAAATCTGTTAACACTACCAGTTTATTAAAAGTCCGTATAAGTATGTGTTCTAAATATTTATTCAACATATTTCCCTGATGCTACATGTAATACCCTTTAAAAAGTGTTCCTCCTCTGGGGCGCCTGGGTGGCTCAGTCGGTTAAGCGTCTGACTTTGGCTCAGGTCATGATCTCACGGTTCGTGAGTTAGAACCCCGCTCTCTTCTGACAGCTCAGAGCCTGGGGCCTGCTTTGGATTCTGTGTCTCCCTCTCTCTCTCTGCCCCTCCCCTGCTCATACTGTGTCTCCCTCTGTCTCAAAAATAAATAAAAACATTAAAAAAAAAGTGTTCCTCTTCAGAAACCTCCTATGCTCTATCCAGAGTATATCCCTGGAAAATGGTAGTTCACCTTACGGGTTAATGTTCCGTTCGGTTGTGTGACTTGTTCCAGGTCTCTTCGTGGGTATGAACATCATGGGGACAGTCTGGAAAGTTGACTTGCTAAAAATGTAAGCATTTCATGACAGGGCATGTTCCTCGATCATTTTCAGCCCAGGTTTTTTAATCAGGTCAAGGTCAAGTCATAGTTCTCTCCTAGAGGTCATGTGATGAGATTTAATTCAGTTGAGAGTACTTTGTGGTCTTTACCATAATCAGACACAAGCTATTTTTTCTGAGTTTCAAGATATGTCTTCTGAAAATACAATTACAACAATACTGTTCCTTTGCCCAGTGCTGCCCAGGTTGGGGAAACCCTTCCATAGATTTCTCTCTGGAGCTTCATGATTGCCATGCTCAGAAAGCTTAGTTTTGTCCTTAATCTTTGTATATATATATATATATATATACATATATATCTTTGTATATATTGTATATATGTATATATATATACATATATATCTTTGTGTATATATATATATATATATATGTATATGTATATATAATTTTTTTTTTCCTTCTAGAAGAGAAAACTGAAAGCTGAGCGTCCACACGGTTAAGAACTCATGCTAGATTGCATGTTAAATAAGCGTCAAGCGCAGGGCTAGAACCAGGCACTCTGACTACTTGTCACTTCTAGCAGGGTCAAACACTCAATACTACCATACCAGAACCAAGCAGCTAATGGAAACAAGTGACATATGAACCTACTGGGAGAGGCGGGGACGCTGGTGACCCAGAGAAAAGCACACACAACGGACCGGGCAGTGCAGTGCCACCACTTGGCTCCCTTCAGCTGATGCCAAGAGGGGTTTCAGGTCTCCTGTGCTAAGATCTGATAAGATGTTTTTGTTTGTTTGTTTAAAGAGAAGCCAGAAACTCAGGTTTTTATGTAAAAGTACTGCCACCTAGAAAGAACCAAACAAAGAGATAGACAAACACTCAGGTGGTCCCAGTTTTTATTCTTGTGTGTTGTAATCTGTGGCCTTGAGATACCCCTTTTCCCTGCATCAATTAGATGCTGAGTGAAGGAGATTGTAAGGTGCCTGAAGGCAGGGAAAAGCCATGTTTATTGTTGCGATCCTAAAGTCTGGCAAGGGGCCTGGTATTACACAGTTGCTAGCACATACTTTTAAACGGACACATAAGGAATGGCAGCAACAGACCAAAGCGTTCCCACAGAATGCGTCTTGAGACCCAGGCCAGCACACAGGTCAGCAGCGCGTCTTCTGTTTTCCTCCCAAACACTGGGAAGCACGTTGTAAATATTCAGGCAGGTAGTAATTTCTATTATTGTTTCTGATATGGAAATTTTAGGAGATGTACAATTAGGGTGAAATCTTTACCTGTTTCTTGAATTACTGAAAAATAATTAATCACATTAAATACAGATATATGCCAGACATTTTAATTAAGTTAATTTCAACGTTTTCTGTACCATAAATTTCAGGCAGAGTGCTGTGTGAAAATTATAACTCTGGTCAAAGGAATCTCCATTCGAATGTGCCCCATACTAAGTGTAAGTTTGCTTTTGTGAGAACATTTCAGGGAACCTCTACTTATTATAAAGAAGGGGGGAAAATGCCATATGGCACTTCAGTTGATGTTGATTATATATATGTATGTGTGTTGTCATGGATTCAAACACATAATTCTAGAATGTTTAGGAGTAGTTTACCAACTGTACTTTGGATGTCAAAAGTGTTCATGGCCAACCCCCTTATTTTACTTTAAACGATAAAATATAAGCAGTGATAATTAGGTTGGGTCTTCATAACAGCAACAAAAGGCCACAGTTAAGTCCAAAAATCATAAACGTGGTTGATAGGAGCTGTGATTATTTGTCCTATCTGTGACTGGTTTCAAAAGGTAGAATTCTGGTTTAATATTAAGAAAAAACATTTTTAATGTTTATTTACTTTTGAGAGAGACAGAGAGAGACTGAGGCATGAGCGGGGGAGGGGCAAAGAGAGGAGGCACAGAATCCAAAGCAGGCTTCAGGCTCTGAGCTGCCAGCACAGAGCCCGACCTGGGGCTCGAACTCACAGACCGCGAGATTATGACCTGAGCCGAAGTCTGACTCCTAACTGACTGAGCCACCCGGGCACCCCTCTGGTTTAATATTAAATCTGATATTTTAGCCCACCTTTGGAACATGGCACTGTTCCCATTTTAATTGAGGAGATTAACAGCTAGAGAAGCCCATTCCCACACGCATGCCTGGCACCACACCATGCATCCAGTCTTTGGGTAACCTGTTGAAAGCACAACAGAACAATTCACCTCCAGCCTTTCCACTGTACTCTGACTTCAAGTTCTGCTTCACAAGTAAATAACTTGCCAACTTTGAATTAGCAATAAACAGCAACTCAAGATCTGTAGGGTTTCTGAGCAAGTCAGAAGTGGTGCTTGGAATGATTACATTCCTAAGCCCACAATTATCACAGCTCAGAACTAATTTTTATGCCTTAAATAAAACCAAAAGAATCGACACAAAGCACTTCATTTTCTGGGAAGGTTATATTAAAATTAAAATGTTCGCCTGAAAGTCATCCTCTTTAAAATGCATTTCCTACGAATCACTTACCTGAGGAAGGAGTGACTACTGTAATTTCAATTTTTCAGCTGGAAATCCCTTTACTCCCTACAATAGATATAGAGGGGCCACTAGTATTTATTCCTTTTTTATGTATATTTTTAAAATGTGATAGAATAAAAAATTATTCTGCAAGGCAGGTCTTTCAGGTGTACAGATTGTACACGCTTACACAATGTGGTAATGTATTTACCCAAATGGGCAGCAGAGAGTGCCTGACACTGAAACAGAATATTCCAGAGAGACCTAAAGTAGGCAGTGAGTAATAGCCAGAGGAGCACCTTGGATCATGTCACGTGTCTCCTGCAGAGTCCAGGAGCTTCTGTAGCTCTCTTTGAAACATTCTACAGAACATCCAGGTCAGGGGCTGGGAGAGAGACAGACCACTGGGACAGATGTCGTGCAGGCACCCGGATTCTGCTGCAGGTGAAGCTGAGAGGGAGGAGAGGTGAATCTCCCTCCCCTGCTTTGGTAGCTCAGATGTTTTGAGGCAGGTGGGAATTTTATTTGAGATTTACATTAACTTTCATGTGGTAGGTGTCTAGCAAGTTACCTTGTTGACCTTCTAGACAGCAGATGTAGTAAACTGTTTCCCCATAGGCTCTATCTAGCATGAGTGCCTTAAAAAAAAAAATTCTAAACATTTAAAAATGTCAATTTCTAGATTCCCTTTAAAAATTGGAAAATCTGGCAACACTGCACTATTATTATGCCCTGGTGATAGTTCCAGAGCTGAACCAGGGGTGTGTGGTTTAGATGGGGTACTTGTCCCCCGCTTAGCAATGCATGCATGCTCTCCCCGCATGCCTGGCTTCACTCATTTTCTCACCTGTCTGGCTTCACAGTACTTCTGAGTTTGCAGTGGCTGTTGGGCAAGCTTGCTAGAGTGATTTGATCCATTTGTTTCTCTCCTGGTCTCCAGCCTTAGATTCCCAACTGCTTAATAGACACATTTTAATCTCACTGTTCCTCTAGCTCCTGGCTCAACATGTCTGAGGCCAAAATCTTTCCCGTTAGCTTAGTGCTCAATGGTACTTTAAGCATTGATCTATATTATCTCATTTAATTTTCTAAAAAGGAAGTATATGCATTTCTCTTGCAAATGAGGAAACTGATGTTAGAAGCAGAAAGCAAATTTAAGGTAGTCTGATTTGAAAATTAATATTGGCTCATTACTGTTTCGGGAGGATAAGGGACTATGTCATACATTTTCTTTCCTATTTTTTTTTCTTTCTTGCAATGTGCTTAGAAAAGTATCAGCTTAATGAAATGTGTAATGCACTTGGCGATTATATTGTTGCCTCTTCCCCTATATTCTCCACCCTTTAAGACAGACAAAGTGTCTATAGGCACTGTTAGGATGATAATTCCCCATTTCCACAAGGAAAGTATCCTAGCCCCAATCACAATTCAGAATAGTCTAGATCAGTGCCACCCAAATGAAATACAATGAGAGTCATATACATAATGGAAAAATAACTTCATTAA
This sequence comes from Prionailurus viverrinus, assembly GCF_022837055.1. NCBI lineage: Eukaryota > Metazoa > Chordata > Mammalia > Carnivora > Felidae > Prionailurus > Prionailurus viverrinus. The sequence continues at coordinate 27,985,927 of NC_062562.1, read as the reverse complement.
AAAGGTAAAAAGAAAGAGGTGGCATTAATTTTAATAATATATTTTATTAAACCCAATATGCAAAAAATATTATCATTTCAATATATCATCAATATTTAAAAATTATTGGGAAATATTTTACATTCTTTTTTGGGGATACTAAGTCCTCGAATTCTGTACATATTTAGTACAACACACCTCAGTTCAGACTAGTAACATTTCAGTCACTAACTGAACACATGTGGTTTCTGGCTACATGACGGAAAGCCCCTAGCCTTACATACGGAAGGAGTGTAAGGCAGAGGGATATGGTTCCTATGGTGGCTGAGGCATAACTCAAAATTCCTAAGCCCTGGTTCAGATCTCCTTTTGCAACTGATGCTATGAGGCCTTGTGAGGTGCAAAGAAAGAGAGTTTCGGATGAATTATTTATTCTTTTTTTTTTTTTATGGCTACAGCTGCTCGATGTTTGGTAGACTAAAGCGTTGGTATAATTTTATTATTTCTTTCCTGCTTTTAGTGTAATTCTAGGGTTTTAATGGAGGGAGTTAGGATATGATTTCACAGGAAAGTGTTTTCTCTCCCAGGATAGTTCACATTCCCTTGCCAGCCTGAGGTGAGATCCTAAGTCCAAATCAATTCACTTCTAGAAGGATTTCCCTTTTGCCTCCCATTAGGGATAGCGAGTGAACACACAGGAAGGACATGCCGCATTGTTGGGAGTAGGAGAGCGCCAGTGAAGAAGAAACTGAAGAACGATGCAGTAAAGTGTGCATTAAAGGTACTAACCTCGTGTCAGGTAGCACCAGAATGGACAGCCTGACTCCGGAATGGAAGTTCGTCCTGCTGAAGCAGTAGTACCTGTGATTTGTGACATCCAGAGATGCAGACTAAAGGCAATCGATTACGTATGGCCTGTTATTACTTTGTGAAAACTAGCCCCGAATTGTTTTATTCTTAGTGTTTTTCCAGGAAAGCAAGGTTTCTTTTGCTACCTTTTGTCACTGAGATAGAGGCAGAAAAACTGAACGGTTCCAGTGAGCGTGAATTTCTAGCTAGTCTACTGATTTGAATTTCAAGTCACAATAATATGGTCATAAAAATTTGCCCTGGGCACATCTCTGGCTGATCTTAGCTGCAAAACATGTTTTAACGCCACATGATGAGATTTAATGGCTTTTGCATCGTGGGTTGGGCGCTTTATCAGGGAAATGAAATAATTCCATTTAGATTCTTTTCCTATGCTGGAAGCTCTCTCAGTTTCCCTCATTAAAATGCCAAAAAGTGCTGCCTAAACATATGCTCTGAGCTTCAGTTGTTCCGCAGCCTGTTATTATTTTTATTCTTTACAGAGCACCCAGGTACCTGCGATACATTTCTGATATGGGAGAGGCTGCACCCCCTTGAGCTTTCGTTTAATGCAGATGCATTCAGTGCAAATGGAGGGTATGGTGCCAAGCGGGCACTTCTTGCCAGGTGCAGGAATAGATTTTGAGAAGTTAGTCATGGCCACAGTTTGACATGCTTCCCAGTTGTCCTGTCACAAAGCCCTGTGGTTTTTTGCCTTCCTTGTGGCTGACAGTGTGGGTAGAGCTGTTGAATATAGAAAGGGGGACACGACCTTAGAAGCGAATGAGCTCCCAAATGGTTCTGAGGTTGGCATTCTCCCGAAGAGAGCAATCGCCATTTGTTCATTTATGTAGCTAATTCTGATCCCCTGAAATGATATTTAAAAAAAAAAAGGTATAATATACGTACATACAGTAAACGTTTATGAAGTTCGCTAATCTTAAGTATACAGATTGATGTTATCTTTATATATGTGTATCTCTGTGCAACCAACATCTAGACCAAGGTACACAAGACTTTGAAGCATTCCAGCAGGTTCCTTGTGCCCCTTTCAAATGTTTTCCAAATACACTTCCTCAGGAGGTAACTGCTATCTGATGTTAACATCAATTACTGTCACCTGTTCTTGAACTTCATTTAAATGGAATCACACAGCCTCTCGCTTCTCCTTTCCAGCTTCTTTCAATGAATATATGTGTAAGATTCATCTGTACGTTTGGGAGTGCCCACAGTTCATTCCTTTTCTTTTTCTTTTGATTTTTTTTAGTGTTTATTTATTTTTGAGACAGAGAGAGACAGAGTGTGGATGGAGGAGGGACAGAGAGAGACAGGGAGACACAGAATCCAAAGTAGGCTCCAGGCTCTGAGCGGTCAGCACAGAGCCCGACACGGGGCTTGAACTCACGGACTGTGAAACCATGACCTGAGCCGAAGTCCGATGCTTTAACTGACTGAGCCACCCAGGAGCCCCATGTTCATTCTGTTTCATTTCCATGGAGTATTTTATTACATGAAGATAACTGCATGTTGCCAATCCATACTTCTGTTCATGAATGAGCATTTGGATTGCTTCCAGTTGTTCTGAAATTCTGTTTTGGTTCGGATTCGACCACGTGTGGGACACTAAAGACGTTGGTACTTGTCCGGGGAGCTGGAGCACAGAGATGCTCTCGGTCCATCTCCTGTAGGTGTGTCTTCTGCCCTCATTGATCTGTGCACTTGCTTCATCCTTCACCTCACTCTTTCCTCTTTCTCTAGTGCACCATGGGCCAGGCATTACTGCTGCTCTGTTATGGTAAAGTCTGACTTGTTTCTCTCCAAAACCCTGGGAGAATTTTTACCACAGGTTTTACAAGGAGAAACTAAGGCTTTAGTAAGTTAAATGGTGTCCCTAAAATCACACAGCATATTAATGGAAGACCAAGGATTCAAACCTAGATTTTGTGACTCATACCATATTCTCAATCACTACATATACTGACCAAGACCGGGTCCTTAGCATCTGTGAGGAACTGACATCTTTGAGATGGAACACAATTTTGTCCATTCTCTTAGCCCATGACTAAAAATCAGCTGTAATTCTTAAAATGTCAGAACCTGTCATTCCCTGGCCTTAAACCCTCAGTGGCTCTGCTTGTCATTAATATACAGTCACCATGGCCTGCACAGCTCCCGCCCGATCTGTTCCTGTCTCCCTCCCTGACCTTATCCCCCATCTATCAGACCTTCCTCAGGTTACATCGAACTTCCTCCGTTCTTGAACAAGCTAGCCTTGTTCCTGTCATTGAGCCTTTGAGCTTTGCCATTTCTTCTACCCAGAATGCTCTTCAGATCTTTGCATGTCTGGCTTCTCCTTGTCATTCAGCTCTCAGCTCAAATGTCACCTTTGCAAGGAGTCCTTCTCTGACCACCATTAGGAACGACCTATCACGTTTCCTTACTTTACTTCCTTCCTAACACTTACTGTTCCAAACTTAATTTGTTCATCTGATGGATCACTTATTTATTGTCTATGTTTCTCAGCTGTCTTGTTTACGGAGAGATCCTCAGCTTCTGGAAAAGTGCCTGGCTCTTAGTAGGTGCTCAACAGGTATTGATTGAATGAACAAAGGGACGGGTAAATGGGCATTTCCAAGATTTCTGGTGCTCTGCAGACTATTTCATTATGTATTTTATAAAGAAAGAAAATCTTATTTCAAAAATGTGACCTTACAGGTTGAAAGGTCCAATCGGCATGTGATGAAATGAAGGGGATAAGGAAGTGGGCACATTATTAATTTTATGTGTGGAAACATGATCACAATCGCAGAAATTGACTTCTGGCCCTGAAGCAATTTCCCAAATGTCAGAACTAACCATAAGATCCTAGAAAGTGGTTCTTCTCTTATTGTCATTGCTTACTGTTTGTTTACTGCTCGTTGTGAAATACTAGAATGGGGAAACTATCTCACGTATCCAGCCTGGAGCATAGCATGTGACACAAATCATAACAATTAGCACATGCTTCTATACCGAGGCTTAAGAATAAGAAATGCCACAAGAAAAGCATGTGTAGATGCTGTCTAATCACCACTCCTCCATTCTATTGTGACAAGCCTCGGAACCATTAATGATCCTTTATTCAGCTCAGTGCATGGGGTTAACACAGATACCTTTAGTAACGAGCTGCTTCTTATCTGTGACGGCCACTTTGCCATTTGTAAGGCTGCAGGCCAATTCAGTAAATTCGGTCACTGTCCTCCTAGCTGTTTCTGAAGTTGTAGGAAGTTTTTAATTTAAATGTCTTCAGTTCGTTGGTGTAGATTAAAATTCCTAGGCCCCAAGCAAACTTTGTCAGAGGGACTTGCAGCTCAATGCTCCTCGAATATTGCATTCCAGGCACCCTAGAGCATGCACAGAAGTGTGTGTGTGTGTGTGTGTGTGTGTGTGTGTGTGTGTGTGTGTGATGGGCAGGGCTGGGACACTTGTGCCCTGTGGAGGCTAGAAAAGCCACGTTAGGAGCAATGCAAGCAGGCAGTTTGGGCAAGGAGTGGTGAAGGATTGTGTGTCCCTGCTAGCCTTGGCAGAATTTCTTATTACCCCACATCAGATTGCATCCCTTGCCTCTGATGTCTGTATGTTCATCTTTTTCCTCCCACCTCAGGCTTTTATTGATGCTTCCACCTCCAGGCAGTGCACAAACGCAAACTTCTGTTTACTATCTTGAGTAATGATATTAATTCCAATGCCCAGGGATAATGTATCGCTTATTAAACACTGTAGCAATAACCATTAGATGGTGATTCAAAGAGAAAGGAAACAGAGTAGAAAAGCATCCCTAGTCCCCTCAGCAAACATGATCAGCATTGAACAAAAGCAGAGTTTTCCTGGACAACAGTGGGTAGCGTTAAGAGCCTCCATGACTGACATACAGTATAATCTTTGAAGAGTAAACTTCACATCCGTAACCTGAGAAGAATAATTGAACCTACCTGCCCGCGTCCTCGCAAAGGTGAAAAGAGATATACGGAGAGCCGTCAAGAGAGTGTCTCCGATGTAGTAGGAACTTGATTAAAGTTGTTTTTTTTTTAAGATAATTTATTGTCAAGTTAGCTAACATATAGTGTGTGCAGTGTGCTCTTCGTTTGGGGGGTAGATTCTCGTGATTCATCGCTTACATCCAGTGCTCATCCCAACAAGTGCCCTCCTTGATGCCCATCACCCATTTTCTCCTCTCCTGTGCTCCACCCTCCATCAATCCTTAGTTTGTTCTCTGCATGTAAGAGTCTCTTATGGTTTGCCTCCCTCCATCTCTGTTTGATTAAGGGTTTTTGTAATAAGACCTCTTAGTAGGAAGTGTGTTGTTATTGCATGTGGCATATGCTGTCCCCACACAATGTAACAAACCCTGTGAAGACACTTTAAAATACAAACAGTTCCTTCCACTGCTCATGGGTATGTAAACTAAAGATTTCAGTAGAAAAACTCATGTTGTTTCTGTGTGATAACTGAATTATCTTAAATTCCTTTAAGAAAGTCACACCCATTTACAAACACTTTTATCAGGGATCACTTAGAATCATATTCCCAAGGATTATATTCCCAAGGATGTGCTAAACTTTGTTGAGATTCTCTTCAGTGTACTCAGTTTTATAAAGAAAGCCTCCTTTCTAGAAAGTTGTCTTGAACCAGGAGACTTAAAACGCAAAATGTAGAGGAATTGAATGCAAGCAAATGTGTCAGCCTTTCCCCATCCACCTTGTCAAGGTTGAACATTCTTGAACAAGCCTCTGTGTTTCCAGTCCATGCTGTGCCCCTCCTCCTTTGTGTTAGTTCCTTATTTGTCGGAAGATTCTTTTCCCTTCTTTGTGGCTGGTCCGCACTCCCTTACCCTTAGGATCTCAGGTAGGGTATTATATCCCCTGGAGAGCCTCTTGATACCACCCCTCCCTGCCTTCCCCCCACCAGATCTGCTCCATACTTGGTTTTGTGCTTCCATTGCTCCTAGAATCCCTTCATTTTACTTTGTCCTCTTGTACCTAATTATTCTTAATTTTTTTTTTTTTTAATATTTAGTTTTGAGGCAGTGGTGGGCAGCTTGGGGGGAGAGTGAGACACAGAATCTGAAGCAGGCTCCAGGCTCCGAGCTGTCAGCACGGAGCCTGACGTGGACCTCGGACCTGTGAGCCACAAGATCGTGACTTGAGCCTAAGTGGGACTCCTAACCAACTGAATCACACTGGTGCCCCTCGTACTTAATTATTCATAATTATTATGTTTAATGCCTGTCCGCCTCACTAGATTATCAAGGTAGGGATTCCTGTGTTCAGCACTGTTACACAGTCCTTGGTACATGTTAGGTGTTTTGACAAATGTAGTGAGTAACGCTTATTCTTTATGTAAATTTTTCTTTTGTGTTGCACGTACCTAAATGGTTAAAAACTTAGATTATATTCTTCTCTTGTGTTATAATAGTTCTCACCCACTACAGTTAAAGTTTGCCTTTCGTACCATTGAAATGATCATGTGCTGCTTTTATGTAAAGGTTACGATTTAATAGCATTTTAACCAACAAGCTTTTGATTTTTAAAGAAGTCATTATGTAATACATTGGTACGATAGTACAAGGTGACATTCCCTCTCTCTCTAAGATGCCTTAAGTCTTCAAAGCACATCACACAATTTCATAAATGGTGAAGATATTGATTTTAAAATCCTGATGGAAAAGAAGGCAGAGCCTTATGTTTGAATTCTGAGTTACAATCAGATATAGTAAATCACCAAGAACAAAGGATGGTTACCTCAATACCCAGAATTAGGAAGCTGGAAGAGACCGTGAAAGACCCATTTTCAATTCCCTTGTCTTTTTGAAGAATCACACCTCCTGGAAAACCTTTGGTCCTTGCCTGATTGTTTCTAAGCTGCACTGTGAACTTACTATTATGAATCTATAAAATAATTTTAGCTTTATGCCCTTGTTTAGGATTTGGGGAGATATCAAAATGACCTAGACCTCTAAGAACTAATGAGTAAGTGCCTGTGGAGAACTTAGAACATTTCTAGGTACATACCAATGGTATAATATATGTCAGCTGCTCTTGCTGTGATGTTGGTAAGATTTCTGGCTCTAATGTGTGGTGAAGCCATTTCTCAGGTGAGTCTGTGAGGTGGAGCTTGCAATGGGCCCAGATACCCAAATTTGGTTTGAGAAAAATTTGAAGTATCTGAGGCCATCAAAATGGCAATATCTGGTAGTTAACAACAGAGAAATTTGAGATTCAGGAGCCTAATCAGGTAGAAAGCTCTATTGTTGGGCACTAAGCAATTCAATCAATCTTATTAACCACTCTTTCTACTTTGAGGTATTGGCTTCACAATTTTTTTTCTGCTTGCCTGTTCCCCAAATTTAATTGAAAAATGTATATTCCATTATTCACAAATGAGGATGTCAGTGGAATTAAAGCAATTTTTAAAAAAGTGCAAGATTTAATCTGCCCCCAGCACACTCTGAATCTGGTAGGCTAGAGCAGAGGCAGGTGGAATAAAGAATAATGTAATACAAGACTGTTTTTTTTTTATTAAATTTTTTTTTCAACGTTTATTTATTTTTGGGACAGAGAGAGACAGAGCATGAACGGGGGAGGGGCAGAGAGAGAGGGAGACACAGAATCGGAAACAGGCTCCAGGCTCTGAGCCATCAGCCCAGAGCCTGACGCGGGGCTCGAACTCACGGACCGCGAGATCGTGACCTGGCTGAAGTCGGACGCTTAACCGACTGCGCCACCCAGGCGCCCCAAGACTGGTTTTGGTAGTGATGTTCATTCAGTGGTTTTTGAAGTGTGGGCCCTAGAATGTCAGGAAAGCATCAATATGGTAGGTTGACTAAAGGCCCCTCAAATGTGTCCACATCTTTATCCCCAGACTGTTATCTTATATGGCAGAAGAGACTTTTCCATGTGAGTAAGTTAAGGATTTTGAGATGAAGAGATTAACCGAGATGATCTGGATGGGCCCAATATGGACCCTTGGAAAGAGGGAGACTGGAGTTAGTAGTAAGAGTTGTGATAACATAAAGAAGAGGTTGGAGATGCAAGAAAGGGGTCATGGGCCAAGGAATGCAGGGGCTTCTAGAACCTGTAGGAAGCAAGGAATAGATTCTCCCTTGCAGCCTTCTCGAAAGAGCCTGCCCTGATGGCACCTTGATGTTAGTTAGCCCCTTAAGACCTATTTTGGATTTCTGACCTCCAGAACTGTAAGGGAATACATTTGTGTTGTTTCAAGCCACTAAGTTTGTGGTAATTTGTTACACAGTGATAGGAAGCGAGTGCACCTAGGAATTTATTAGAAATGCGAATCTCAGAAATGCCATACTTCAGACTTGCCCAGTCAGAAACCCGGTGGGGGAGGGGAGACCAAATAATCTATGGTTTAAGGAGCCCTCTAGGTGGTTCTGGTGCACAGGAAAGGACCAGTAGTCTTTGGGAACTGCTTTTATAACACAGCAGATCTTGTGCTCCAGGGATGGAATACAGTTGTCTGCCTTAGGTTACATGCCTATTTTCCCAACCAATCACTACATATTTGTCACATGGCTTCCCCTGTGGCAAAAGGCACTGGGGCACTATGATTGACAGCATAACCAGGAACACATGAGAATTTGTGGAGTTCCTGGAAATTTTGTGAAAAACTTGTGGAAAGAGAATAATGTAACCAGAAGGAGGATGGCACAATTAGCTGGAGAGACAAAGCGAGAGCCATTCATAATAAGTTTATGACTTTAGTGGTCAGAGAGAAGGAAGAGCATTCTTGTGTGAAGGAAGAGTTTGTGCCAAGGCCCAGTAGTCAAAAAAATGCAGAATACATTTAGGATATGGCAAAAAGGGGGGTGGTATAGCGACAGTATGGTACCTAAGGTAAGGGGAGGGGTGACAACTAGTGAAGATAAACTTGGAGGTCCTCAAGTGCCATGCCCATGAGTTTTCATTATGTTCTGGGGGGGAGGGGGATGCATACATTGGTTTTGAACAAAGAGAGTTATGATGAACATGGGCTTTAGAAAGTTTGGGTTCTCACCTTTGCCAGAACATCATGTCTACTTCTCGCTAGTACTGATCTCTGCCATCATATATGCATATTGAGTGCTGATTATGTGTCACTCTAGGGATTCTCCATGCATAGATTTTGTATCATTATGTGTTCAAATGATGGTTTTTCCCTGTGGGAAACTTTAGCTTTCAAACTGTTAGATCCCCCACATTAAGGAATACATTCACACACACACACACACACACACACACACACCCCTTTGTGAAACGATACCCACTCTTAATACGTGAGGTACATTCCATTCTCAAATCAATTCTATTTTAGTTTTTTAAGAAATTCTGCTTATAATTCCCTAAATTGATTTTTTGATCCATTATTGGGTTATATCATGTAGGTTGGAACATTCAATGAAAGGAGCAGTATGTTATTCATTTCTGTATCTTTATCTATCTATCTATCTATCTATCTATCTATCTACCTACCCACCTACCTACTACCTACCTACCTACCTACCTATCTGTCTGTCTGTTTGTCTATGAGTAAGGCTTTGCTGGGAATCAGACAGGAATGGGCAGGGACTATGCTGGGGGAGCATGGCCTGTATACCATGCCCAAACTGGTCTGAGTTCAGTGCTGGGGAACTCAGGGCTGGGTCTAGCTGGGATCTTCAACACAGAAGCAACCACTGAAGACAAGGATATTCTGGTTTTTGTTCGTGCAGGAAGCATAATGTGATTGGGGAGATGAACTTTACTGAAGAAACGTGGGGAGCAAAGGTTTTAAAGGACTTGGATGAAATTGGGGTTGGGGGGAGAAATGGGGCCAGGGATGCATCTGGGGGACTATCAGTTCTTAGCAGAGTTCTCTGCATATAATAGACCCCCGATAAGGCTTAAATATTAGATCTGTGAAATGTTGTCAGACCTCCATACTTTCTTGATGCCATATGATAGTGCATTTCCTTGCCAAGTAGTGGATAACAGATTACCAAGATGCAGATACAAAGCTCTGAACATTTGGGTGGGCATATTGGGTGGATGGGGGAGGAATGAAGGGTCAGTAGAAGTAATGACACATCTTTCCTGTAATAAACATCAAAGCTTAAGAAGAACATGGGCAGATTGACTTCTAATCGCACTATACTGAAGGTCAGAACTCCTTTATATGAAATAAACTTTGCCCCATAAATTAGGTTCGTATCACCCTGAGATGCTAAATCGGCAAAACTGGTGTCAAATGCAGAGTGAGGAAAGCTGTCATGTTAGGATGTACAGAGAGTGTGAGTCTAGAAAGGGTATCATGTAAGTGGTATTCTCTTTTCCCGAAATACCCAGGAGAGCCATGGACACTGGTTCCCTATCTGCAGACCTGAGAGAGATGAAAGATGGTGTAGAAGAGCTTCCCTTTTGTAGCATTTTCCACTTTCTACAACTAATCATTTTCATCAGCTTGATAGTATGTTTTGTCATTGTAGTTCCAGGTCTGAATTTTTTTGAGTTTTAATTATTTGAGTAATCTCTACAGCCAACATGGGGCTCAAACTCACGACCCTGAGATCAAGAGTAGCATGCTCTCCCAACTAAGCCAGCCAGGCATCCCCCCAGGTCTGAATTTTTTTTAAGCCCAATATTATCCTTATTTGCATTACTGTTGTGGCTCTTGTCCTTTATAGGGTCTCATTTCTGTCTTCCAGTGTATGTTTGAAAAAACAAAATCAAGGAGAACAGGGCTTAAGAAACACCTCATTTATCCTGTGATAATTAAATTAACAAAATAACTGTGTGATTATCAGTGTAACTAATATAGTACATATGTTATGTGGAAATACCTAATATACAAATATTATGAACTATAACCCAGTGACTAATAATCATATAGTTTGTGTATTAGGTTTTTCCACAAAAATATTAGTTTTCATCCCTGCTCTGATGGTCTCCATGCCATACATTCCCTCCATGTGCCATTTGCTGATCTGTAGAATGGACAGGAATTATAACTTCTCCACTGAATGTTGCACCTTTGCAGAGATCAAATGACCCAGTGTACAGGGAAGAGCTTTTTTTTTTATTGCAGTGTTTGTCCTGAAGATGTATCATGTTTTATTGGATGTAATGGCTGTTGACAGCCCTGTGCTGAGGTGGATTCAGAAGCCAAGCTTGGGCTCCGTTAGACAAAGTACTGTTCAAAATTTGGACCTGTCTGCCATGAGTGTAAGCTTTAGGAGTAGTGAGTTTATATGTCACATGCTTACCATTCTTGAGCAATGCATTTGAGTGGCCATCACCTCTTTATCCATCTATACCAGACTCCAGTTAGGCCCCTCTCCAGATCTGTCTGTTTGCTGATGCGTGCTGCTCTCACAGTGAGTGAGCCACACCACTACTGCTGCCTGTAATGGCCCAAGGTTGTTAACAATGTCTGCTCCCAAGCCCTCATGCATTGTGTGGATATCATCTGTCCCCTCTCTTCCCCTCTGTCATTCACATGGCCTCTTTTAGAAGTTGGGCCCGGGATATATGACAACTATTTTTGCTTGAGAACAGTGGTGGCCATCTCTGAAATGTCTCCTGTTTCTGCTTTTCTACCTTTCCTTCCTCATTTCCCTCTTTTGCTCTCTTTTTTCTCTGGGATGTCATGCTCTGATGGTTTAGGAGCACATATGCTTTGCCTGAGGCTGTGCTTTCTGTAGAATCTGGGCTAACACAACATCTAAATATACAGAAAAGTGTGTGTGCTATATATATACATGTATCCACACACACATACACACATACACACATATACATCTATCCATACAGAGAGAGGAAGTGATAAGGTGAATTGGGTTGAACCAAAGAAGCATTTAGAGTTTGGTTTGCTGAGCATCTGTCTGAAGGGAAGGGAGGCCTGGAAGACAGGCTTGTATGGACTTTAAGGGGCGTGGGGAAGGCTGGGCCATGAAGAGGCGAGATATGGTGTCTCTTCTCCAGCCTGGTCCTGCAGAGATGGTCTGGGCTCCAAGGGGCACAGGGGCTGTAAGAGAGGGACGGAGCAAGACTCATCCACTCACTATTAACAATTAAAAATTTTTAAAAATATTTATTTATCTTTGAGAGCGAGAAAGGAGAGAGAGAGTGAGCCCGGGATGGGCAGAGAGAGAGGGATCCACAGAATTGGAAGCGGGCTCCAGGCTCTGAGCTGTCAGAACAGAGCCAGATGTGGGGCTCAAACTCATGAACTGTGAGATCATGACCTGAGCCAAAGTCAGACACTTAACCTACTGAGCCACCCAGGCGCCCCTCACTATGAACAATTTTAGATAGTAATCTTTTTTCACAGGGTCATTTTTAATTGATAAACAGTGTCGTCTGAAACAGAGATTTACATACCAATTAGTAATACCAAAATATATTTAAACACCATCAGGAATATAAAACAGGGGTGCCTGGGTGGCACAGTCAGTTAAGCGTCTGACTCTTGATTTTGGCTCAGCTCATGATCTCATGGTTCGAGTCCCGCATTGGGGTCTGTGCTGATGGTGTGGAGCCTGCTTAGGATTCTCTCTCTCTCTCTCTCTCTCTCTCTCTCTCTCTCTGCACCTCTTCTGCTCTTGCCCACGTGAGGTCTCTCTCTCTGTCACTCTCTCTCTCTTTCTCTGTGTCTCTCTGTCTCTCTCTGAAAGTGAATAAATATTAAAAAAAAATAAAAAAAGAAATATAAAAAGAATAAATAGTAACTTAAGGGAGGATCCTTGAGTGAAGGTGATGTTCTAGGTGCTGGGGATTCAATGGTAAACAATATAACTACTATAGTCCAAGTCCTTATAAAGATTAAAGTCTTGTGGAAGAAGAAGACAGTGAATATGTGAATGAGCCAAAGAAAGGCTGAAAAGGAAAAGAAGTGCTATGAAGAAAGTCATGAGCTGCAGTAGAGAATGACAGAGGGGTTGGGGAGAGTCTTTGCTGAGCCCTTCTGCAGAGGTGATCTGAAAGAGGGGAAGGTGGGACCATGCCGAGTTCGAGGGGAGGCCTGAGAGCATTCCCAGTAGAGGGAACAGTGGATGGGGCGGGGGGGGGGGGGGGGGGGTAAGGCATGTCTAAGGAAAGAATGCACACCAGGCTGATTAAGTGCTTACTGTGGACTGACACTGTTCTTAGCATTTTCCATGTAGTATCTCACTTTACTTCTCTAACAATCCAGTGAGGTTTTTGCATGTGAAGAAATAGAAGCACAGGGAAGGTAATTGGCCCAGAGCTGCATAGCACCCGTGGAGAGTAGAGGACCCTAGGTACCAACCCAGGCTTCTCCTGGGGAGCAGTGAACCTTGGATTCGAGGTAGTTTGAAGGTGAACCAGGCCTCTCCTACCACCCCCACTGGATGGTCTCCTGTTGAGAGAAGCTTGGACTAGGTCCCAGAAGGCCTTGTAGACCAAGATTTTATTCAGAGCATAACAGGGAGACACTGAAGGGTTTTAAACCCCGGAAGATATGATCCATTGAGTGTATTTAAAAGATCCTTCTTGCTGCAGCGTTCAGATAGATTGGAAGAGCAAGGGTGGAAACGGTGTTGGGAGGCTTGAGTAGAGCCCCACCTAAGTGGTAACAGTAGTGGTAATTAATATTCAACTGACAGAATGCTTCAGATTTGGAGAACAGGGGAGGGCTCCAGGGATATTTTTGTAGGTAAAATTGACCCATCTTGCTCATAGACTAGATGTGGGAGGTGAGAGAAAGGGCCTAATTAGAGATGTTTCCTTGAGGTGTGAATGAACCTCTATCAGGGCCCAACAGTGACACAGGGTGACCGTGTTGTTCTTCTCCAAAAGGGCATTATCTGCAATTTCTGCATGGAACATTCCCATGTGGCTTTAGTGCAGGGAGCACGTAGGTGGCCAGGGCTGCTACTGCCTTGAGAGTTTGACACTCACAGAGCACTTGGTGTTGGTGCCTTGGGTAAGGAAGCAGTCTAATTCTGGAGGGCACTGGAGACAGGGTTCATGGCTAGGTATTGTCTTCAACAGGGACCTCAGTAGAGAGGCACAGCAGGGTACCACAGGAGGGTCCGAGTGAGAGCACACAGGAAATGGCTGAAATAGCCCGTGGTTGTGTGGTGTTAACGTGGCCTCATTTATAACTAAATTGGCATTTGTAACATACTTACAGCTACTGCCACTTTTGACCTTTGGCAACTGCTCAGACGGATTGAAATTCTGAAGTAAGAGGTTTATAAAGTTTGCTAAACTGCCAGGTGGCTGCAGTTTAGGTGGAGGCACCTATCATTAGCTTTTCGATCCCCCTTCCCATGTCATGCTGACTTCATCTAGGAGAGAAAAGTGGCCGGCATAAGTGACCCCATCCTTCCATCTTTTCCTGAGATGGATCCAGTAATTGAGAGGGAGTGGTCTGAGACCTACTGGGTACATATCTCTTGGACTGTCTTCTGGCAGTTATGAGTAGGCAGAGAGGTGATTTTCATTTTCTGTGATAACCTCCCAGAGGAAGTAGGTGGGAGGGTGTGGTGATTGATGAGCTGAATTAGGTAGAAAGTGGCTCAAATCAGATTCTGGGTGATTGCTCCTGCCTCTCGACTCACTGCACTTATTCTCCGTTCCTCTCATTTAGCAAATGATTATGGTCTGTCTTGTGACATTTCTAATAATGTTGTTTCATTCTTTATCTTTTTCTATTGTTCTCTCTGCTTTCTCCAGCTAGATGGTGCTCCTCAGAGGCAGGCGTGGTGTTTGGTTTACTGGTGTGTGCTTCTCATGCCTTACCCCATGAAAATGCACAGCGGTTGCATTATGTTTGACTGATTGTGGCTGCTTTGGATGGGATGTTTCCTAAAGAAGTTTGCTGAATTTATCTTGCCTTAGAAAAGTAGAAAATAAGGGTAAGGACCACAGTCAATATGTTTCGGTTTAAAATATGCAGCCTTTTAGGAAATGAATTTGAGGTCATTTTGTTCAGGCCAGCATAGCTCAGCCACAGAAATGGTTTAGTTTTTCTGTGTGTGTGACAGTGAAACTTTGTTTTGCTAAACAGGATATGAGGTTGAATCATATGAAGTGGCCAATATCAGGTGACTCACTCTAGTAAGACAGATAAGCCAATAATTGTCCATTCTTCTGATTCATTCTGAGATGGAAATGAGCTAGTTCTGTAATAGCCTGTCGGAAGGAGGCCAGTGAGGCAGAGGAAGTGGAGGCAGGGACAGGCGTCCCTTAGCAATCCTTGATTCTTGTCATGAGGTGGGACTTCTGTGGTTGATATGTCCTTTCTGTTCGGATGGTGCCCAAGACTCTTTAGTGTTGTCACAACAAGAGTCATCATGGGGCCCAGAAGTGTCAAGTCATGATCCCTAGGGCCTATCCACTTGTAGCCCCATCTATCTTGGCAACCATCAGAGGCTGTCAGGCGAGGAAGGGTGTGGCAGTTACAGTTAGCATTCCATGGTTTTCTTCCATTTCCTTCCTTGTTTCTACTGTAGTCGATAAAATCGTCCTGCTTCTTTTTACCTCCTTACTAAACCCCGGATTTGGAGGGCTGGGTTCAGTTTGTGGGTGTGGGAGAGAAGGCTTGCATTAGCTGTTTTTGCCTTCATTCCTCTGGTTAATTCAGAGGTGTCTTTTGGATTTCCCCAGAGGAACTCAAATTCACCAGATTCACCAACATGGGAAGGAAGGAGTGCCTTTGTCTTACTGACCCTGAGATCAAAGGGGAGCCTGCCTTCAGATCAGAGAACAGAGACTGGAAGGGACAGCTGAAAGATAAGGAGGACCTGTCATTGGAGATGGGAGCCAAAGAAGTCCAGAACAAGTCTAGTGACTGAAGTAATTGGGGGGAAAGAAAATAATCAAGTGTATTTTTGTCGTTAGATACAGCAAGAAATATTATTTACTTATTTATTTTAATTTTATTTTTTATTTGAGAGAGAGTGTGTGTGAGCTGGGGAGGGGGCAGAGGGAGGGAGGGAGGGAGAAAGAGAGAGAGAGGGGGAGAGAGAGAGAGAGGGAGAGAGAGAGAAAAGGAGAATCTCAAGCAGACTCAATCCCATGATCCTGGTATCATGACCTGAGCCAAAATGAAGATTTGGACACTCAACCAACCAAGCCACCCAGATACCCCAAGAAATATTTGTAAAAACCTTGTCTACCCTGGATTCTGTCATGACTAAAAGCATGGTCAGAGAGTGGCTTTCTGGAGTCAGAGAAGTATTGGAAATGGGACGAAATACTTGATTTATGGTGTGTACAGCTTTACAGTTTTGGATCTCTCGTGTGTAGAGACCCACAGTTTTGCATCTAAGAAAGAGCCAAAGCCACAGTATTAAGAAAAATTAAGGTGTATTCAAACAATGTAGCACCCTGTCCCCCATTGTTTTTACCTGTGGATAGAATTATTGTGCTATAGACTCTTTATTCATTCATCCTGTAAATGAACATACTGGGATGTGTACATATTGTCCCTTGTGACAGCTTTGAGAATTAGGAAGATGGCATGCCCATTTTATCGATGAAGAAAACGAACTTCAGAGGAATTCACAAGATCCCTCTTGTGAATCTACTCATAGATTGCAAGTCAGTTGCAAAGATGGGATTCCAACTCAACTTTGATTCTAGAGCCAGTGCTTTTTCTACTATGCCATCCTTTTCTCTTTCTTTTGTTTTCTTTTGTTTTGTTTTGTTTTGTTTTGTTTTCTATTCTTTTCTTTCTCCTTCCTTCCTTCCTTCCTTCCTTCCTTCCTTCCTTCCTTCCTTCCTTCCTTCCACTGCAGGTGTCTTTAAAAAGGAAAGGAAAGTGGGTGAAATTCCTGTAAAGAAAAGGCTAAGGGTAGGCCAGTACCCCAGACCCAGAGAGTGACAGTGGAACATCATGTGGGCTGCCAGCTTGGGTTTCCCCTAGGAACAGAAATGCAGAGGCTGAGACCCCTGCCCAAAATCAGAGTTGGCATTTTAAGAAGATCCCAGGGTGACTTGTAGGCACATTAAAAATTGAAAGCCAGTACCCTAACCACCAATAAGCTGCTTCTCCCTACTTGCTTTATCTTTGATCCGTTAAGGACGTGACTCAAGGAAGGCATAGGGCTGATTATTGACTTGGCATCAAGTGACCAGACATATCCACAAACAACAGGGGTCACACTTGTGTTTTCTCTTCCATAACACTCCCTCTTTTCCTTGCAGTCTTTCTCACTTGCCCAAATGGAAATGAAAGAAGAAGAGAATGAAAGAAAGAGATAAGATTAAGGAATAAGGATTTCTAATGAAATTTTTCTCTGCCAGCCTGATGCTTCCTTCTAAAACTTTGCTAAGCAACATGGCAGACAATGTCTTCCTTAATGGCGGATGCCAGCACCCTGACTGTTCAGCATACTCTGGTGGAATTATTGTAGCACTTACAATTATTTGGAGGCTGTGTGCATTTGATTGCTCATTCAGTCTGCAGCTCTGTAGGTTTCATTTCTATTTCACACACAGCCATACACTCAAGTGTCTTAAGGGTGGCTGAGCATATAAGTATGATAAATTTCAACCTTTAAGGATGAATTTGAGAAAACCACCATTGAATGAATCTCAGAGTTTAGAGTGGCCCATTTTGGTCATAATGCTGACCGAGCCATGCTGTAACATTGGCTACTTTTTACCACATAGGTTCACTCTTAGCTCTGAGGATTGTGCCATTTGCTTCGGCTTTCAGCTTCAGTAAGAATGGACTTCTAAGATTTTGCCTCTCTCTTTTTCCTATGTGTGATTATAAATGATCTTTGAAGCAGAAAGAAGATGCCCCCCCCCCCCAAATCTGGTAGGCTGGATCTAGCCTGTAGTCTCAACAGAAGTTTAGCAAATGTGATATGGGAATCAACAGGTAACCCACCACTCACCCACCCATCATCAGTCTGTCGTGTTGGCAGTGATTGCCATGTCCGATTTCTATAGGGCATACTTTGAAACATATCAACCTATAAATTCTTAAGCAGGAGTTAGTACAAGAAATCCTTTTCCTAAAAAATCTTTTTAAAAAATTTTTAATGTTTATTTATTTTTGAGAGAGAGACAGAGACAGAGAAAAAGAGACAGAGCATGAGTGGGGAAGGGGCAGAGAGAGAGGGAGACACAGAATTTGAACCAGGTTCCAGGCTCTGAGCTGTCAGCACAGAGCCTGATGCAGAGCTTGAACTCACAGACCGTGAGATCATGACCTCAGAAGTTGTACGCTTAACTGACTGAGCCATCCAGGCACCCCCAAGAAATCCTTTTAATAGAAATGCAAGTCACATTTTTTTAAATGGGGAGGAACAAAGAGACATTCAGGGCGTTGGAATTTTCAGTTAATAGAGGATATGGAAAAGAAATGTTCCTTCCAAGATAATGTGTACACACACACACACACACACACACACACACAGGCATTCATCAAATCCTTGTCTTCCTCTAGGTTCATTAAAGCATTTTCCTCACAGAAACAAGTTAAATAGTAGTTGATACCACAAAGTAAAACAGAATAGAAAATGAAATGGCCTCTTTGTTACATTAGAATATTACCCTGTGGTATTGTGTTTCACTGACTTTTATAGGGACATGCAGTTAAAAAGAAAAGAAGGAAAGGAAAAGGTTAGTGTTCTTGGATCAAATTTGAGAGGATGAGCTGCCATTGGGTTATTTCAAAGAACATTCAGAGGGATGTCGTTTTAAATGAAACATTTCACTTCAAGCGCTTTATGAAAACATTTGGTAAAGTTAATCAATGTTATAAGAAACTCCACTGTGTAGAGTTGATTTGATTTCTTTTCAGAAAAGTCTTAATTGAAATTAGTGTGGTAATGATTTGAAAATGCCTAATTCTCTTAGCCTAAGCTGTGTCATATGTTTCAGTTATGCTAAATCATATGTTTTATATCTAGTTATATGTTATTGATGGGTTGTGGGAACAATTTAGTGATTTATGATCAGCAGTTTAATAAAATGGAATGGGATAGAATAGAATAGAATAGAATAGGGTAAATAGAAAATGTTAGTGTTCATTTAAAATGTAAGATTTCTTTTAAATGTAAGACTTTTTTGATGTGTAAGTATATATGATCATTTTATACACACACGTATACACACACATTCATTAAGATAGTGATTTTCAAAATTTTTTTGAATATGACCCACAGTGAAGTTTGAAAGCCTGCCTTGGTGAATTTTGGCCCACTGAATATTCTACTTTAAATAACCAACGAACTTGCCATTTTTTCTTTTGATTTCTCATTTATTTGGGGGTTTTGAAATGGTTATACATTTCCCAAAATCGTTCTCTTTTTAGTCTCTTCCTTCTTAAAATAGTGATTAGTTATGAATGAGGGAAATAAAGCCTCTTCAAAGTTTAGTATACATTGGCAGGTCATAATTTTAGGGAAAGGATTATTTCCCTTATATTTTTTCTAAGTTAATAATTCTGACATGTACCTTCCTTATGCCTTTTCAGGTATCATGACTCACCTTGATTTCACCTTCATGTCATTGTTTGGCATTAGATGACTCTCCAGAGAGGGAGAAAATAATTCAGGAATTAGGTGCATAAAGGTTATTGAACTAATATTTAATATTCTGGCCCTGCACATTTTACTTTACTTGTAATTAAATGCCATGAGTAGAAATGTGTGATCCCAGTATGTGCACATCTTTGATTCTGTGCCCACTTAAAGGACAAAAAGGTGCTGAGGAATTCTTATTTTACTTGCAAACTTTTTCCTAGGAATATTGTTTATAGCTACCAAAAACAGCCATAGTGGTAAGCCAAAGCTGAGGACAGAATTTTAAAACTATACAGCACACAAAGACTTCTTGAAACGTTTCATAACTTGCTCCAATCCCCAAATAAGTAAGCTTCTGTGAGAAACAGGTTAAAATGCCAATAGTAATCCATCCCTGGAACTTCAAGAATGGAGTGATGTTATTTGATATTATTGATAAAATTTCATGTCTCATGTCTTGGGCATAGTGAAAATGGAGGTGGGAAATGAAAACATTATCAGTGGAAGGAAATAAAAGTTCCCATATATGTAATAAGTATTTCTAATGCCATTGCATCATTTCAATTAGCAGCTAGAGTTTTGTCTTAAGCTTGAGGATTATTTACTCTTGTTGACAGACTCAGTTGTTACTCTGCACTTCTCTGATGTAGCTACGTTAGTAAGAACTCTTACTTGCTGATCTGAAACCCAGTCTTATTAACCTGGTTTAAGCAATTAAAGGTGATTCGTTGACTCATGTGACTGAAAA
Source organism: Prionailurus viverrinus (assembly GCF_022837055.1). NCBI lineage: Eukaryota > Metazoa > Chordata > Mammalia > Carnivora > Felidae > Prionailurus > Prionailurus viverrinus. The sequence continues at coordinate 27,965,831 of NC_062562.1, read as the reverse complement.
ATTCTGGTTTGGGCTTCACTCTGAGACAGGACTTTTCTTATGTGGTGATCGCCACATTGGGCCTTCCATTCTACCATTCTACCAATTTAGCAATCCCAGTAGACTTTCTCTTTCTAGTACTTTTTATACAATCCAAGTACTGAATCTCATCAGACTAACTTGGATTACATGCTCCTTGCTTAACCCATAACTGTGGCCAATGGGACAGAACAGCGATTGGCCAGGCCTCGGTCACCTTCCTATATGTTTTCCAAGCACAGGAGGAGGAATAGATTCTACAAAGGGTGGGGGGGGGGGGCAGTGAGGAGGAGAAGGCTGCTCTTACAATGGTTTTATGTAAATGCTGAGCAAGAAAAAACAAAGGTCTTATTTTGACTATTAAGAAAACCCCACAAAACTTTGATGTCTTTAATTTTAAAAACCAGTGAAACTATCTCTATTTCCCCATTAAATGAGTTATACATTTAAAAAATATGTATGGAACCGGCATGGATGTTTGCTTTAACTTCTCTGAGTATATGAATTGTGAGCATGATTTTGAACAAGTGTCTGTAATATTTTATTAAATGATTTTCATCACTCTGGGTAATAAACAGGTGATTTGACTTAGCAGAGTACAGGTGCTATTTTTAATACTTAGTGCTCTCTGGAGAGCTTCCAAATAATAATAGCATCTTTAAAAGCTTTGGATTCCCCAAGGTGCAATAAAATTGTGCTGAGTATTGTCTGTGATAAATAACACATCTCCCTTCTTTCTCTTCCATATTCCTCCTTGAGAAGGCTCCAGGTTTCCTGACATTATCTGAGGGTTGATTGCCTAGTGAAGGTCAATACTTTTTTTGCTTCCTATTCCTACTCGTTTCTTTGTGTTCATTTTGGAATAATGAGAAAATGATAGTCTTTTAAAGTATTAAGAATCAGAAAATAAAGGCATGAACACATAAAGAAGGAAAGTAACTTAAACATTTGTTTTTCTAAAATGGAAAAAGCTTCATTATTTTCCTGGTTGGTGCAATTAAAGCCAGAGGAACCAAGATTCCACAGGAAAGGAAGCAGAGAGAAGTGAGTTAAAAATGTTACATGGAGTTTTCCTTAGAGATCTTGTTGCATACTTCTAGTGTGAGCAAAAAATAATGTTGAAAACATCTGATAAGACTAAAGCAGAGCAGAGCTTTAGCAGTCTCATAGAGTCTTATAGAATGCAGAGTTTCTGAGGAGGTAGGATCCTGATAAACACTCACAGGTTTTAACTGAGGCCCCTGAACATCTACATCCTAGGGTAAGACCCAACTGAAAACAGACCAGTGTGAATTGAATCACAAGATGATCTGCTTGTACTCTCTCTGACAGAGGAAAATAAAATCATTTTGGGAGGAAGATAATATTGTTCTTACTTGTAACACTTTTCATAAACAATGTATCTATCATTAAACAATTAGAAGCATGTTGGAAAACAGGAACAAATGACCAAAAATCAAGAGAGAAATATAGCCAAAAATAGTAGATCCAGAAGTGATTCGGATATTGAGGTTATCATACATGGATGTCCAAATAACTGATGAAGACAGAAAATTTCACCAGAGATTGGGAATGTATAAAAAGAATCATATGAACAACTTCAAACTTAAAATTATGGTAATTGAAATTATGAACTCAGTAGATGGACTTAAGAAGATATTAAACACATCACAAAAGAGGGTGAGTGACTTGAAAGGTCAGTAGAAAATATCCAGATTAAAGTACAGACTGGAAAAAAGAATGTATATATAAAGAACATTCCATAAGAGACATATTGGATGGTGTGAAGGTCTGGACCTTGTCATTGGAGTTTAGAGAGAAAGTAGGGGCAGAACAAAGACTTGAAGAGACACTGGTTAAGAATTTTCCAAAGCTGATGAACAACATCCAGCTGTAGATTCAAGACACTCTGTTAGCAAAGAAAATGGAATAAAGTATGTAGGCATAGTATCGTAAAACTGCTGAAAAACCAAAGACAAATAAAAAAACCCTAAGACACCGAAAGGGAAAAAAGACATTTTCAAAGAAACACCGATTAGACTTATAACTAATTTTTAAACAGAAACAATGGAAGATAGAAAACAATGGGATGGCATATTTAAAGTGCCAAAGAAAATAATTGCCAGATGACAATTTTGTACCCAGTGAACATATCCTTCAAAAAATATGTTTTTGGAAAAATTGAAACTAAGAGAATTAACTACCAGCATATCTGCATTGAAATTATTGAAGAGAGCTTCTTTAGCCAGAAGATTGAATTGTGGAGATGCAGGAAGGCATGAAAAGCACCAAAAAGTATAAATATATGAATAAATATAAGTGAATATAGACTGTTTAAAACAATCAAAATAATGTCTATGCAGAAGAATGAGCCTGGGCCACTTACACCATACACAAAAATAAACTCAAAACGGATGCTAAGTGTAAGACAGGAAGCCATCAAAATCCTTGAGGAGAAAAGAGGCAGCAACTTCTTTGGCCTTGGCTGCAGCAACTTCTTACTAGACATGTCTCCAGAGGCAAGGGAAACAAAACCAAAAATGAACTATTGGGACCTCATCAAGGTAAAAGCCTTCAGCATGGCAAAGGAAATAATCAGCAAAACTAAAAGGCAATCAATAGAATGGGAGAAGATATTTGCAAACGACATATCAGATAAAGTGTTAGTATCCACAATCTATAAAGAACTCATCAAGCTCAACACCCAAAAAACAAATAATCCAGTGAAGAAATGGGCAGAAGATGTGCCTAGACACTTTTCCAAGTAAGACAGACATCCAGACGGCCAACCGACACATGAAAAAATGCCCAACATCACTCATCATCAGGGAAGTACAAATCAAAACCACAACAAGATATCACCTCATACCTGTCAGAATGGGTCAAATTAACAACTCAGACAACAGATGTTGGCAAGGATGCAGAGAAAGAGGAACCCTTTTTCACTGCTGGTGGGAGTGCAAACAGGTGCAGCCACTCTGGAAAACAGTATGGAGGATCCTCAAAAGATTAAAAATAGAACTACCCTATGACCCAGCAATTGCACTACTAGGTATTTATCCAAGGGATACAGCTGTTTCAAAGGGGCACATGCACCCTAGTGTTTATAGCAGCACTGTTGACAATAGCCAAAGTCTGGAAAGAGCCCAAATGTCCATTGACTGCTGAATGGATAAAGAAGATGCAGTGTGTGTGTGTGTGTGTGTGTGTGTGTGTGTGTGTGTGTGTGTAATTTATATAAATATATAAAATGGAATGTCACTCAAAGAAAATGAAATCCTGCCATTTTCAACAACATGGATGGAACAAGAATGTATTATGCTAAGTGAAATAAGTCAGTCAGAGAAAGACAAATATCATATGACTTCATTCATATGTGGAATTTAAGAAGCAAAATAGATGAACACAATGGAAGGGAAGCAACAATAAGATAAAAACAGAGAGGGAGACAAATGAAAAGAGACTCTTCAACACAGAGAACAAACAGGGTTGCTGGCAGGGTGTTGCATGGGGGGATGGGCTAAATGGGCAATGAACATTAAAGAGGGCACTTGTTAGGATGAGAACTGGGTGTTATATGTAAGTGATGAATAACTAAATTCTATTCCTAAAATCATTATTGCACTATGTGTTAACTAACTTGGATTTAAATTTAAGAAAAAGTGAGAAAAAGTGTCTAGTGAAGTTTAACTCCCTATAGCCAAAGATGGGACAATTCAAGCATCCATTAGGATAGGAACAGCAGTAGACTAAAATATAAGACATATTTTAAATCCATAAGTTAATTAACACTAGCTAATAATAAAAATAACAAGTGGTTACCATGGAAGGATGTTAGGAACCAAGTTATTATTTTGAAAAAATAGTAAGGATGAGTCATTGAACATTAATGATTATAAGTACTACAAAAATACAACCAGACATAGTGTGCCTCTTAAGAGAGGCACACATCTCATCAGCCATGAGATAGTCTTTGCAAAAACAAAACAATGAAGCCTAAATTCTATTAAGCCTCTAACCTAACTTCCAACATACGAAATTTACAGATAGGAGCATTTTATTTAATACAATACCATGAAAAAAAATCAGATAGTAGAAAAGCTCAGTTCAAACAAGACAGTTTCTCCAATGAATAAGTAGCAAGGGATAACAGATTTAAGGGGATTTATAGATTAAATGTACCTTAAAAGACATATCGGCCAATCACTGTATACAGAACTTATTTGAATCTTGATTAAAAAATACTGCAAAATGATTATTACTTTTGAGGCATTTGGAAATTTGAACATTAAGAGAGTACTTGATGGCAATCTGGCATTATTATTAATTTTTCTATATGTTTTATGATGATATTATGTTCTTATGTCTCAAAAACCACACTTGTGTTACAAGAGATAGTTATAGGAAATATGATATGATGTTTGGGATTTGCTCTAAAATAATATGGTCAAGGGAAAAGCGAAGGACATAGAGATTGAACAAAATTGAACATGAGCTAACAATCATTACAGCAAATTAGTGAACATGGGAGTTTTATGTCATTGTTAAATCTATTTTTATGTATGTTAGAGCTCTCCATAACAAAAAGCTTAAAAATAAAATATGTATACAATTAAAAATGAAATTTTAATAAGATTTAATTTATAAAATTATAAAAATTTTATCTTTGCAATAAAAGGCAACAATAGCACATAGGGTGGCAATGGGATGGGGGAAAGTGAAGTTAAAGTCATGGGTACTCCTTATCCAGGGAGTGGTAAAAAACGTCTAGTGTGGTAGATTGTAATAAGTCAAGGGAACACATTGTGTATTTATAGCATCCATACAAAGAATGTAGAACTAACAAGCTAATGGATGGAGAAAATGGAATACTAATAAAAAACCCCCATATTTTACCATGTAAACACTAAGCAAAAGATGCAGTGTAGTTATATGTGTGCATACAAATAGCATGACCTCAAAATATTAAAAAGTAAGCAACTATAATAGTAAAAGAAGAAATATAGAAATCTTCAATCTTGGTTGGCATTTTATCATAGCTTTTTCATTAATTAATAGAACATGAAGAAAAATACATTAGTAAATATATAGAAGATTTAAATACCACATTGAACAAACATGACCTAATTGTAATATATAGAATGCTGCACCCACCAATGAAGAATATATAGTTTTTAAGTGACAGGAACATTTAGCAAATAGTTCATATGCCCAAAGGCGTTGCTGAACAAATCTCAAAGGATTGAAGCCCTGTAGTTTATTTTCTAATCATAGTGTATTAAGTTGTAAATTATAACAAAATAATAATGAAAAAAAATTCCAATATTTGGAAATTAAGTAATACCCTTTCTCCTGTGTGTCAGAGAAAATAATCACATTGAAAATTATACATATTTTTAACTGATAAAGAAAATGCAACATACCAAACATTGTGGGTTGCAGTTAAAGCAGAAGTTATAGGGACATTAATAGACTTAAATTCTTACATTAGAAAAGAAGAAAAACTAAAAGAAGAAAGAATCTCAAAGATCCATCTGAAGGATCTAAAGAAGCAAAGTAAACTCAAAGAAATCAGAAGAAAATAAAGATAAGATCAGAATAATTGAAATAGAAGAAAAAAGACAATAAAAAAATAGAGCCAAAAGTTAGTTCTGGGAAAAGCCTAATGAAATTGATAAAACTCTGGTACTAATAATCAAAGAAAAATGTAAGGTAGATTATTAATATCACAAATGCAAAAAGGCTAACACTAAACTACGGATATTAAAAAAGATAGTGAAAAGATATTATCAAGATGTTATGCCAATAAATTTGAAAATTTAAAGGAAATGGCTAAATTTCTTAAAAGTACACCAAAATTCCATTACACCCCCCCCCACACACACAATTATTATTTAACCATTAAAAAAATGAGAAAATCCTTTCATTTTCAACAGCAAGGATGGACCTTGAGGGCATTATGCTAAGTGAAATAAGTCAGGGAAGGACAAATGTTATATGATCTCACTTATATGTGCCATCTAACAACAAAACAAAAACTTGATAGAAAAAGAGATCCAGGTCCTGGGTGGCTCAGGTGATTAAGTGCTGACTTTGATTTCATCTCAGGTCGTAATCTCATGGTTGTAAGATTGAGTCCCATGTCTGCTCCATGCCAAGCATGGGGCCTACTTGGGATTCTCTGTCTCCCTCTCTCCCTCTCTGTTCCTCCCTCACTCATACATGTACTCTCTCTCAAAATAAATAAATAAACAGTAAAAAAAGAGATGAAACTTGTGGTTACTGGAGGTGTGGGTTGAGGGTAGGGGAATTGGAGAAAGGTGGTGAAAATGCATAAATTTCCAGTTGTAAGAGAAGTGAGTATTAGAGATGTCGTGTACAACATGATGACTATCGTTAACACTGCTGTATGATGTACAGGCAAGGTGTCAAGGGAGGAAATCCTGAGAGTTCTTGTCACAAGAAATATTTATTTTTTTTTTCCTTATTTTCTTTCTATTTAAAAATTGTATTTATGAGAAAATAGATGTTAGCTCAGTCCATTGTAATCATTTCACAGTATTTATAAATCAAACGTTCGTGCTGTATGCTTTAAACTTATATAGTGATGAATGTCAATCACTTCTCAATAAAACCAGGAAAAAGCTACAATGAGATTGGTATAATACATTTTAGAAAATCTGGATTATCTTATATCTATGAAATAAATTCGCTTCATAATTATAGACCTTTACACAAAGAACATACCAGTTAAATCCACCAGCAAATTTTTCTAAATATTTAAGGAGGAAGCAATACCAATCATATATATATACTCACATTGTTAGGCCAGCATAACCTTGACCCCAAAGCTAAGAGGGGTATTCAAAGAAAGGAAATTCACAGTCCAATTTTTCTTATGAAGATAGATGCTAAAATCCTAGCCAAAACATTAGTAAATCAAAGTCAGTGATATATATAAGGGTGATATATCACTACAAAGTTGGGTTCATTCCAGGAATGCAAGTTGATTATTTGAAAATCAATCAATACAATTTACCACATTAATGGAGTAAATTTGAAAAACCATATCATCATCTGGATAGATGAAGGGAAAAAATGCTTTTGATAAAATTTGACACTCACTCATGATGCAAACTCTTAGCAAAATGTGAATGGAGCAGAACTTCCTTAATTAGATAAGTGATATCTGCAAAAAAGCTACAGCAAACCTCGTACATAATGTTGAAATATCGACAGCTTTTTTGTTGAGATTGTGAATTAGAAGAGTGTTGGTAATTTCCACTTTTATTCATCATTATGTTGGAGGCTCTCACAAATTCAGTAACGTAAGAAAAAGAGAATACCTTTATAATCTTGGGATAGGTAAGGATCTGTGTTTTTAATAGGCCACAATGGTGATTCTAATGAATGCCCATTTTGGGAAACTTCATAACTGGGCTGTCTAAGATGTGATTCGCTTCTTATCTTGAGATGGCCATAACCTAAAAGTATGGAAGGTGTGAAGAGAATGTTTCTGCTCTCTGACAGGACTCCCATTGTTGACACATCAGATTGATCAGATTGGATGTGGATTTGGCCACTGTTCTTTAAAAATTGTTTCTGTTTACAGATATTGCTTTCACCATATCTCTTAATATTTTTAATCCATCAGAAACAAATAATCTCCCACGTACCTTGTAACATCTTCTATTTACCTATAATTCAATTTAAAATGTTAATGTCAGCGGTGCCTGACTGTCTTACTGGGTGGAGCATGTAACTATCGATCTCAGGGTAGTGAGTTTAAGCCCCATGTTGGGTATGGAGCCTACATAAAATAGAATAGAATAGAATAGAATAGAATAGAATAGAGTAGAATTTAATGTGAATTTAATATGTTCAATTTTCTTTTGTACAGTTGATGCAAATACAACTGAACCCTTTTTGCGTGTCCATGGTTAGTGTGCAGCTATACATCATGGGCCAGTCAGATCATGGGCCTAGAAAAATAATTGCATATAATGAAAGTCTAGTGTAATGCATTTAGTTTCTACGATAAATGTTGCTCAGGCATCGCCAGTGATACTATTTTATTGATCTTGTTTTTGTATCTGCCCTTTCTTCCTTCTATTTTTGTTACAAAAAAATCCTGCTTCTAAAATTCAAACAGTGCATAAGCATTATAAAATAAAAGACAAAATCCCCTACACTTGCAATCCAAACCCATTCCTCAGAATTAACCTCAGAATTAAACATTTCATCCCATACTTTTCATTTATGTACTTCTATATATTTTGCCATACTGTTTTCTTTTTAAATGTTTATCTATTTATTTTGAGAGCAAGAGAGCAAACAGGGGAAGGGGCAGAGAGAGAGAGAGGAGAGAGAGAGAATCCCAGGCAGGCTTAGTGCTGACAGTGCAGAGCTCAAGCCCAGGAACTGTGAAATCACAACCTGAGCCTAAATCAAGAGTTGGCTGCTCAACTGACTGAGCCACCAAGGCATCCCTGCCATACTGTTTTTAAAGAGTTATCAACTTGCTGTCTAAGTCTCAAAATTTAAGCATAGATACTGAGACCAAGTTTATGTTTTCTGTCAAATTTGACAAGTGTGTGGTCAGTATGCTGAACTCTTATATATTTGTAATGCTCTTTTTTTAAAACCATGTTCTGTTTAAGAGATTAAGAGCATTTAGAAGAAGGAGTGATAACAACTAATACAGTGTAACAGTACTGTTCACTTTCTTCCCAGAGGAACATTCATACATATGCCTATGTTCTTATCGTGAGTCGTTGGTAGGAGCAAGAAATACACATACCAGTACTGATGGACAATTGGTGAGGAAGTGAGCAACACAATTTACAACCTGTTGGGCTAAGACTAACAATCATGTAGTTTTTTAAAAGACACTATAGATCTAAACCATAAAAATTAAAAAAAAAATGGTTTCATAAGGCATAAACATCTGACAAGGGCCATTGTGGAATATGATTAAGAATCATAACAGTTTTTGAAAGAAGAGGAGTATTATATTAAATGAGATGAGTCTCCCATTGTATAGTAGAGAAAAAGTACCAGGTTATTGGGAAGTACAGTTCATAGACCAGATCAAGTACTGCAGCTGAGTTCTTTATGTTTAAAGTATACCATAATCCCCATACTCCATTCCTTACCAACTTCTAAATATCTCTCAGATTTGTTGTATTCTTCCAGATCTACTGTTCCCATGGCAGTATAAACTATCATCACTACTGCCTTTGACTGATCTTGTATCCTCTCCTGTCCCCTTGCAACCCATTTTCCAAATGTAGCTTGAGAGAGATTTTCAAAATGCTAGTTTGATCATGCCACCGAGCTGGTGTAAACCATTTCCACCATTTGAAAACCTAACATGGCCACTGTTGTCTTCTCTTAATTGTTTTTTCACATCATGCCCTCTTAACTCTTGAACTCCAACTACACTGCCCTTTTTCTTCCTCAAAATCAGTGCCCTCCCTACTGCCACAGGGCCTTTGCACATCTTGTTCCCATGGCCTGTTTAATTTGTTTTCTTCATCTCCACTGAGTTAATTACCTCTCCTCAGATTTCATCTTCCATGTTTTCCCTTCTACAGACTATTTCAGGCCCCTTGGTTTGGTCTGTCTTTTTGGCATCTGCCACTAACCTTTCTCCCCAGTAAGGCCATCAGTTCTGAGTTCAGAAACCATCTGTGTTTATGCCCAATTACCAGCTCGGCCCAGCATGTGCTAAATGCTTAACAAATATTTGTTGAATGTATGAAAGAATGTGTATACATTTGTAAATTGAATAGGAGTTGAATTATAGCAGCTGAAGATGTTATCTGTTACTAATCATGGGGAATAACTTCCAAGGGAAGTCAAGGGCAGAACTGATGATTTTTCATATGAAGGAACTGATACTCAGAGGGATTAAGAGCTACTTAGTGGGAACATAGCTACTAAGTGAAAGAGCTACAATTTCAACTGAGGTTTGTCCACTAGCACCGCTGTTCCTGAGAGTGGTTACATGTATAAAGCCTTTATGTAGACAATAGGTATGGCAAATATCGTACACTCCATCCTTCTCCTGAGAATCCATGAAGAACATTATGAATATTAAAGACAGACAATTCCTGAAGTAAGGAAATATGTTTAATTTAATATAACCCAATATCCCTTTCATTTGGTAATACCCATCAATGGAATGGAATTCTCCTTTAGCAAAATGCTGCTGTTCATTCCTTCATACATCCATTTGTCCTTCAGTTTGCTTTATCTGTTCTTATGACACTGATTATAATTCCATTGCTAAATAATTCTTTCCAAAGAAGACATTTGCCAAATACTTCCATCTAGCTAGAACGAGAAGATAATACTTACCCCTGTTCAAGATAAAACATTAAGTCTTATAAAATTAATTTGTTTTAGCTTAGGGTCAAGTGTCTGGAGACATGAACCTCACTTAACATTGTTGCTGTCACAGATATACTTATAGCTTTGAAATAATGCTCTGTTTCCCCCACATTATAGAGGCTACCAAATTATACCTAATGAAGCATCACTAGAGTGGGGATAGCAATAAAAATTGGAACAGTGCATTTAGTTTTCATGCGAAAGGGGAGACATTTGGTCAAATTCAGTCCAATTACCAATGATAAAACATATCAGTGTCACTTTCAATAATTACTGAAGAACAAGACATAACTCTAAATAATACTACATCTATTCAGTTTTTAGGCTATTTCATTTAAAAATTAATTCCTGCTAAACAGTTCTCAATACTAGGGAAATTTGCCAAGACTCATTTCTTTAGAATGGAACATAAGTCTTGCAGGATATACATATACTATACTTCTCCAAATTCCTCATAAGTTTAAATGTATGGATTTTATGTTCTTAGGTAGAGCATTTTGCCGTGCCCTATTCCTCTATACCAGGTATATTTATATCTACATCAATATAGGTATATTGGGAAAAGTCTGCACATACCTACATGCTGACAGAAGGTAGCTTTAAGGATTTTTAGCCTAAATATGACTACATATTCCCCAAAGTCCTACAATTACTTGATTTTGAGTATGTAATAATTCAGCATGATATATGTACTTCTTGTGTGAGTAAAAAGTTAAGTTTAACTTAACTTGTTGAGCGAAAGTTTGTACAAAAATAGGGAGGAATTGAGTGTAAATTCAACTTTTTTGTCCTGAAATAACTGTAAAAAATAGAAATAAAATTTTCATTGTGTCTGATTATATGTATTCAAGAAATAGGCACTGAGGCATAAAGGAGGACTAGACATTATCCCTGCTTTCAAAGAGCCCATATCACCTCCATGTCAGAGACAAATAGACAGCTATGAACATATAGTATTGGGATTGAGTGCCATAGGAAAGGGGTGGTGAGCAGGGTGCTGTGGGAACATCTGAGGGGGCACTTGTCTCTCAAGATGAGAGAATCAGACCATGCTTCCCAGGGGAAATGGTGTCTAAGCTAAGGAGTTGAATTTAGTCTTGATTCTGTGTCTCACCTCTCTGGAATGCTGAAGAAATTGAGACAAGAGCCCCTGTGTCACCCTTAGTTAATTGAAAAAAGAATCTGTAATTGCTTTGTAGTAAGTAGTCTTTTATGGAAGCATTTTTGGCTGTGTATAGAAAAGAAGAAGATAATGCTGTCTTTTTCTGGCTCTTGTTTGCTTTGTCTGATTTTCTTATACTTTACTGCCTTTTTCTGTGAACCCATACAGAGCCACATAGAATTATCTCCACCCAGTTCAGTATCTGATCTTGAAGAAGGTATTTTTAGAAGTTTAGCTGAAGTGTGTTTTCTGTGTGAGGAGGTATATGTGGGAGCTGTGTGTCATCCGAGCTTTGTTGGGGTGATTGCCTAGACCTATGACCCTTTCCGCAAGAACTGTCCAGAGGGCTGGCACCTACAGCCGTGACTACCTGGTGTGACCCTCTGAATCTGGAATACCCACAGTTCATTCTTTGTAGGACATGGACAGCAGGGGCCAGTGGCCTAATGTGGTCTACAGATGTGTTTTCTCAATCAAGAAACTAAAGTAAAAACCTGGATCTCTGTTAGTACAGAGCTGAACCCCAGAAGCAGCCTGAGCTCTGTGTGTTTCAGGACCTTTCCTTGCAGGTTCTTGTCTCACACCTGGTCAGCTTCACACCTTTCATTACTTCTGTGGCCCCCACAAGTGTTTGCATTGGTAGCCCCTGATGTATAGTTTTGGCTGATTCGATGAGGTGTGACTGATCATGACCTTGGTTGGGCTCAGCAGATTTTTTCCTCTAATCATTTTGAGGTGGCACTCAGGACATTGCTTGGTTTCCATTTAAGCTGCAAAGAGATACAAATATTTGTGTGGAAGCAGAGAAAGGACATCTAAAGGTAGACGCAGTAAGGTAAATACTCCAGAAAGAAGTAGAGACATGAGCCCCGAAGCCCCAGAGAGTGAGTGTGGTGATACTGGATCTGAATGACTTCTTACTTCCTGGCTCTGGTTCCGGTGAGGCCTGGCTACCCTTCCAGTCCTGTGTGCTATGGCATGTCTGGAATTCCTCACCGAGAATCCCATTTTACTTGAGCTCCTAAAATGGATCTTTGTTTTTTGTAACTAAATGATTCTTAATTCAGAAGCTTTGCACCTGTTTTTTATGATATTTTTGAGTGGGAAAATGGAATTTCAGGTTTCCAGTAAGTTGTCATGAATACTCTAGTTGGATTAGAACAAAGTCTTGTAATCCTCAAATAGAACGGGTATCCTAGTTGATCATGAGAAACCCCTGGACTGTGTTGAGTTAGCAGAACAAAATCTTGTCATCATGGAGAAGCATTTTGACCTTTAGAGACCTTGGGTTCAAGCTTCCCTTAAGAAATTGTATCTATTCTTGAGTTGACATGTTGGGATTCTACTGTGAAGTGATTCTGAATAAGCTAGAAAGTTGCCTGGATTCTTGATCATGACAGTTTTTTTTTAAATTTTTAATGTTTATTTATTTTTGAGAGGGAGAGAGAGACAGAGTATGAAGAGGGGAGGGACAGAGAGAGAGGGAGACACAGAATCCGAAGCAGGCTCTAGTCTAGGCTCTGAGCTGTCAGCACAGAGCCCGACGTGGGGCTCAAACTCACAGGCTGCGAGATCATGACCTGAGCAGAAGATGGCTGCTTAACCAACTGAGCCACCCAGGCTCCCCAGTCGTGACGGTTTTTAAAAATGCATTATATTTATAAAAGAGTACATTTGGAGCACAATAAACTAACATGAACCCACCCTCTAATTTAAGAGCTGTAACATTACCATTTACTTGTGTGTTCCTGCCCTCTCTCTCCTCCCTTTTCCTTGCAACAGTAACCATTGTACAGCAGGAATGAATATACAGGATAAATTTTCCACATATACTTCCTTTGCTTTTCTTTTCTCATATAAAATAATTTTGCCACATTTGTGTGTATCCCTAAACAAGATATGTTTTAGTTTTTGAGCATTGTAAAAACTGGCTTTATACCATATGTCACTGCTTCCCAGCTTCTTCACATCATGGCATACATTGCACTTGAAAATACTGCACGGTGTGTTGGGATCAATGCCATCAATGTCTTACCACAAGACTCTGTTCACTCCAGCTACTATTAATCCACAGAACAGAGGGGATCAGTATGTTAGGACCTCTGTGAGGCACACCACTTGGAAAGCTCTATGTAGTGTTCTTTCCATTTGATTTTTTGTTTCTTTGGATTTATGCACATTCCTTTTTACTGCTGTGTAATAATCCTATGTCAATATACAAGAATTTCCATCTTACTCTGTTTAGACCCCCTTCTTTACTTTTCATTTATACTGCAGATAACACTAGCATATCATGGCTTATGGAAAACTGCTGAATTTGGTTTAACATTTTTGTAGGATTCAGAGAGGTACCTTTAAATTTTGGTTTTAAAAATCTGCTTTGTTTTAGATTGGGTCTGAGTGTAAGGCAGCAAGAGATAGAATTAATTGGATTATATAAGACACAGCCTTCTCTATTTAATCACATTATTAGGACAAAACAGCAATATGTACCAGTGCACCCACCTTCATTCAGATCAGTGGAAATTTACTGTAGGCAAGCAAACCAAGGAGCACTAAATTATGACGACTACATAATGGCATTAACACTTTTGATAGTTGATCTGAAATACACTGTATGATTATTTAGTTCAGCAATGGCAAATATATTTCACTTCGTGTTCTGAATCTATTTGGTAAGTAGTGTTCACCTGGAGTACTATTGTAAAAGTGTTTTCAGTTCCTATCAGGGTCTTTGGCTAACAACTCAGTGATGAGTTATTGATGTCTGTCCTGGGTATGAACAGTGGGACTAAGGACATATATGCCAGTATTCGCCTTCCCTAATCTTTCCATTTGCCTCTCCTTCTTGAATTATCTTGAACCCATCTTGATCATCTGAATATTGTTTAATTTGTAGCTTAACCCTTGGAGAAAACCAGATTCATAACTAAATAAAAAAGCCAGAAAGCATCATGTAGTTGTGCTCTTTTCCCTGGTCATTTATTATGGTCTCTAATTACCTGCCTCACAGGATACTTTTCTCACAAGTGTCCAAGATGTTCCACTCCTTTGGTAAAATGTATTTTACCATCACTATTGAGCCGCAAGCTGGAAAAGAGATAAAATGCCCTTTAGTGTCCTCAGTTTCAGGGTTTTGAACTTAGCTTTACACAGACAGATCTTGTCCACTGTAATTTAAAACAATTAGAGCCACAAAGCTTCTTTAGAGTTTCTAGATCCTATTAAATGTTATTTTTAAGATAACATCTCTTCTTGTCCTTCATTTTTGAATGCTTGGTCAGGAAATGGTTGTAAAAAGCTTCAAATCCCAATTGAATAATGCGTTCTCAAAAGTAGCTGCCAAGTGTAAATACCACTGATATACATCCATGCATATGATAGTATATAAATAACCAGGAAAGCATAGCAAAGGTCAATCAATTATGTATAGGTCAGAATGCTTTCCATCTGGATTGTCATTTTAGCAAATGACATCATGTGTCCTTTGGAATCTATTGTGAAATGTGGCTTGAGTCATTATAGATTGGCTCCTTCTCTGGGTTACCCGGATGGCAGGGGTGAGGCTCAATAAATGTATTGGACTCGGCAGGAGCAGATTTGCATAATTGGGGTGTAGTGATGAAGGCTTCTTATTCTAGAGAAAACCTTTGGGCCCTTTCCACCAATTTCTACTTTTTAAAATTTTTTTTCCTTCTTGGTTGCTTTTTTTTTTTTTTTTTTTTTAGAACGTGAAGACAAAAGAGTTGGAAATGAGCCAGATGCCCTTTATATAACTGCAGTGGATATCTTTCCATGAAATTGCCAGCAGGGAATCAATAGTAATAAATCTGGTACCCTTCGAATCTCTTTTAACTTTACCACTGCTCTTCTGGAATGGGGCTACATGGACCATGTAAATTTAGTTTATAATTTCTACTTGATCTGATGAGGAGTGGTCTCACCAGACAGACTGCCAGGCTCTAGAGTGACTGGCAGGATGGGATGTTGTATAGGATGGGAAGGGATGTTGGCCTTTTCCAATTGGCACAACAGGAGTTGTATTTAGCATATAGACCAAGTGATGAAAGCAGCTGCCAAGTCTAGTCATTTCTGATTAGTCAGGGCTCGAGGAGGTAAATGTTACTTGACAGAATTTAATGTGTGATCTTTCCCTCCCTTCAGGGTATTTTGAAAATGTTAAAAAGTTGTTGTTGTTGTTTTTAAATAGGATGACTTATAATGAAGGACTTAGAGTCAAAATTGATGTCATGTTTTACAGGAATTTATAGTTGAAATCTATGTTTCGTTCTGAGATCTTGGAAGGAAGAAGGCTTGGGAATCTTTAGGAATGATAAAAGGAAATGGCCTTTGCCTGAAGAGAGCTTAGTCTATTGGGAAGACAGACATGCAAACGGATTCACACGCTATAAAATAATAGCTGCTCTCATAAGGTATATGTGTAAATCCGGGCAAGACTGGATTTCTGTCACTTACCTATATTATCCATTACTTATTTATTTGGGCCCTGAATGGCTGAGAAACATGCCTATGCTTATTCTTATTATCAAAGTATTTTTGAGGGTGAACTTTCAATTTTCAAGATAGCTAATCTGGGTTTTGGTGATTCAGAGGCAATGTGGCTGCCTTATCTTGGAACGGTACTTAATGTTCTGTACACAACCCAAAGCCTTACCTTTAGTTTAGTAAAACTCTATAGATTCTCGGGGACTATTCTTTGATTGTGTCTACATGGATACCAAAACAAATGTGAAGATGAATATAAAGATCAAGTTGTAGTTGTTTCTTGTGGTAACTAACAACTGATTTACAAGGTTTTATCTTCTGCCCCCACTATTATCTTTGAGATTGTCATCTGTGGTCATGGATTGATCAGCTCATTCCAGGGTGGTATGGGGAGGTAAACCAAAAAGGGGCCTATTTGACCATTTAGCAGACTTCTGCTTAGATCTCATTTTATAAAATCACTCCTAGTTGTAAGGGGTCCTAGAAAGAGGAGTTGTTAACAGAAACTGGGTTGCCCAATCGATGATTGCCAAACTTCCTTATTATCCAAAAATAACCATTGTCAATAAATGTGATAATACTGTATCTACTGTTTTTGCAATGTATTTTCCCTCTCAATAATATCATGAATCTTTTTTCCATGTTATTAAATATTCTACCACGTATTTTTTTAAAAAGCTTATTTATTTATTTTGAGAGAAAGAGACAGAGAGAAAGAGAGAACTGTGGGGGAGGGGCAGAGACGGGGACAGAAGTTCTGAAGCAGGCCCTGAGCTGTCAGCACAGAGCCTGATGTGGGGCTCATGGGACTCCAACTCACGAACCTTGAGATCATGAACTCAGCCGAAGTCAGACGCTTAACCGACTGAGCCACCCAGGCTCCCCTACCACACAATTTTTAATGTCTACCTAACAGTCTACTTTATGGCTGTACCAGAATTAATTTAAACATTCTTCTTTTGTTTGAAATTTAGAATTTCCAGGTTTTACTATTATAAATAGTACAGGGGTAAATATCCTTGTACTACATCTTTTTCAGAACTCCTTTGACCTTTTTTCTTCCATTTTGATTCTTCCTTTAAAAGAAATCAGGAAATAACAATGATATAAGTAAATACTTAGGAACTCTCTTCGAACAGAGTCTAGAGGGGAATTATTTAATATCTCAGATAACTTAAGATTATTGTATAGGACGCAAAATATCTTACTGATTTGGTAAAATCAGAGAAACAATTGGTAAATCCAGACATAGGAGAGAGAAGGAGGGAAGCGACCTGTCTTCTCATGGAATCAATCAGCTGAGTTGGTTGAGTTAAAATGGCTTAATGAGTTTTACAGGTCTGGTTAAGGGGATCTGGCAGTATGTTAATTTTCAGAATACCTTCTGCCTGAAAGTATATTTTCATCTGATAGCGTGTTTCCTTTTGTACAAAGGTTGTCAAATGAGAGTGTGAAGGTAGCTCCTCTCACAACTCACCTGGCAGAATGTATCATAGGCGTGTTGAGGTTGAAAGGCTGGTACCCACAGCAGCTAATAGCAGAGGCTGCAGGGAGGTGTAGCTTACAGAAGAGTAAAAGGGGAAATGTTGACACAGTCCACTGCCACCCCCACCCCATCACTGCTGTGGTCTTGAGTGTGTGGGGGGTGCCTTTCCTTGTTCGAGAACTAAAAGTAGATCAGCAAAACTGAGCATAGGGCAGAGAGTTTTGGTACTTGCTGAGCACATTACCTCTTATAACAGAGTTTTAAATGTCAATGCTTTTTCTAATGTATATGAGGAATCCTAATTGAAAAGCGGGCCCATATGCTTAGACTATATCTAGCTCTGTTTCTTTTTTTAATACTGCAAAATAAGGTTAATTTTTATGGTGAATATTTTATGGCTCGCTTTCTGTTATGTGCCAGACAAATTGAAGGCAATGGAAACTGATGGGTGCTGAAGATAAAAGAGCAGTGTTGACCTTTTGGTAAATCATTCATCATACTGCTTCATCTGTAAGTGGTTTTCCAGTTGTAGCTCATATTTGCTAATCACTACATTTGACTCTCAATTCTACAGGGGCTGATTGTCTTGTTGTGGATTGCCTTTTCTTTTCTCCCCCCCCCCCCTTTTTTTTAACTTTGGTTATTGTTATTATAGCTATTTTATTACTATTAGTTCCTCCACCAGAGGGGGCTTGTGGGCAGAGAAATACAGTGGGAATTAATAATTCAGTCTCTTTTTGCCTGTCTTCACTGACTTTTAAGGTTTTTCCTTAATGGCTGAGAGGTACTTTCAGCATTGCATTCACCTCCTTGTTCTTGTTGCCAGTGAAATTAAATTACAAGTTGACTGTCTTTGGCGATGACCACAGAATAGTTAACTGGTGGTAATGGTTTAGCACCAGGATGATTTTTGGCTTCCGTGTTGATCAAAGTCCCGTTGGGGAAACCAGAAATGAGAGTAAGAATAGCCTCTTTAATCCTGGGTCAAATACTGGAAAATATGGAATTTATTATGGTGGAAGATAAATTTGATCCTGGACCCAAAGGTGATCCAAGACTGGGCATCTGATAGAATCAACTTCACCAGCATTGTGGGAATGTATGGTTCTTTATTTCTTGATACTTCTAACTGACTCTGGCCATCACTAGACTTCAGAAGTGTATTCAATAAAGAAGACCCTTTAAGTCTGGATCAGCATACAAGATATGGAGGACAATATGGACATGCTTGTCATCTGGTCTAGGCAAGAGAACATTTACAGAAAATATTTTGCCTTAAGACCCAGAGAAATTGACCCTTGTCCACTAGGGAATCCAACCAGTTAATAGTGCTGTGCTGATTAACCCCACAGAGGTTGTTTCTTAATTTTGTATTTTAGGGTTTGTTAAACTAGGGATTGTGTCCCTTCTCTGGGGACAGAGAATATTTTAATATTTTGATTACAATTAAAATGGAAATTGGAAACACTAAGAGACAGAAACTAATCAGAAGTGTTTCACTCTTCCTTTATTCCCAGTCACTTGCAGTGTCGACCAATATCCAGATATTACCACACTCTGCCTATCTGCTTGAACCAGAGATTCCTGCGCTGGGTGAGTGGTCCTTGGCCTAGATTGGCATTGCCCATTTGATTGATGAGGGCAGTTTGACAGAGTTGTTGCTAGTTATGTTGGTACTGAAACTCTAAGAGGATGACTACAATTTCATTCTGGAAGTCTGTGGTGTGTGGTGGGGTGGATGTGGGGGTTCATGACCCTTTTTTATTATTTTATTAAAACACTAATTATAGTTTTATGACTGCAACCAATCATAATACTTTTACCTATTTTGGATAACAAAGAACCAATGTCTTTATACTCTTTTGTAAAAACGCAAAAAAGCAATAAATACGATTTCTAAAAAGCACCATCTTTTAACAGGGAATTCTCAGAAGTCACATTTTTTTCTTTCTTTGTTAGAGATAGAAAACCAGTCTTTGGGGAAGGGACCCTTAGGTCCCAGAGGAACAGTCAATAGTGATAGTCTATTAATACCAGATTGTTCTTATAGGAAGAAATCATTTTTACATGGTGGAGACATTTTAGTCTTTAGAAGATTTTCTCAAGTGTCTTCCATAATAGTATGGTCCAGAAGTTAGTCTGGGAGGAGGCAGAAATGAATTAAAATGGATTTTGGGGATCTTGCTTATTGAAAATGATAATGCTGTCAAGCATGACTTATCTTACCTTCCTTCTCCAGACCCACAAAGTTAACTAGATTCATATCTATCCTGTCCCTTTTCCTCAAGACCCAGAGATTAAGAAGAATTTCCTGCATCTTTAAACTAATTTGTGAATGTTCCCTTCACCTTTACTCTTCTCCACCATCCAATAAGGTAACCACTAGCCACGTGTGGCTCTTTACATTCAAACAGATTTAAATTAAACAAAGTAAAAAATTTATTTCCTTAGTCACACTAACCTCTTTTGAAGGACTTGATAGGCATTGGTGGCTATTGGCTGTCTTATTGGACAGCATAGATATACAACATTTCTATCATCACAGAAAGTTCTGTAAGTGCTGCTCTGATACTCTTAGATATCCACCTAAGGATATCTCTCACCCTCTCAGGTGGCCACTGTTTTTTCTCAGTGTCTGAAGTGGACATGGTGTCCTTCATCTCTGCTGTCACTTACAGACAACTTCTTTTCTCTTTATCCACAGAAGCATCCTCAGGGGAACCTGGGTGGCTCAATTGGTTAAGCATCCAACTTCAGCCCAGGTCATGATCTCACAGCTTGTGAGTTCGAGCCCTGGGTTAGGCTGTGTGCTGACAGCTTGCTCAGAGCCTGGAGCCTGCTTTGGATTCTGTCTCTCCCCCTCTCCTCTGCCCCTCCTCTTCTCACACTCTGTCTCAAAAATAAATAAACATTAAAAAAAAGAAAGCAGGTACCATCAGATAATCCTACTGCCTAGTTATTGAAAAATTTATCCCCAGCTCACTGACTTTATGCCCATCACCTCCTGCCTTCATTGTTGGTGAAAATATCCACATAGAAGACTCTTCTCTGGCCTCCCAGTTCCTTCAGTTTCTCACTGGCAAATGTCTTTTTTTCTGCCTATTGGTCATTTCCCAGGCCAGTGGCCCTCAATCTAGGAGGCTTCCCTCTTCTAGAGGGCATTACAATTGTAAGGAGAGATTATTTGCAAATGTAAGAAGTACCACTGGCCCTTAGAGGGCAGGAATTAAGGATACCAAGTGTATTTCAGGACCAGGGACAGTCCTACATAATGCAAAATTGTTGCATCCCCAATGTCATAGTGCTCTTGTTAAGAAACATGGTGCTGACCTTCAAAATGCATTTCAAAGCATTTCTCTTTCCATCTGTCTTTCCAAGGATGCCACCTCATGTGCCCACAACATTCCTATTCCAATAGGAGTTCCTTGACTCCTTAGGGCCTCCAATCTATTGACCTACTGCTTTCATGTACTAATGATTATCCCTCTCGTGCCCTCATTTCCCTCCTCACCCAGTTTAGGTGCTGTGGTTAATCTCTCCTTTGTCATCTCTGTCATCCTTGTCTGGCATAACTTTTTTTTTCTTTATTTTTAATTTTTATTTAAGTTTTTAATTTACATCCAGGTTAGTTAGCATATAGTGCAACAATGATTTCAGGAGTAGATTCCTTAATCTTCTCCCATTTAGCCCATCCCCCCTCCCACAACCACTCCAGTAACCCTCTGTTTGTTTCCCATATTTAAGAGTCTCTTATGTTTTTGTCCCCCTCCCTGTTTTTTTTTTATTTTTGTTTCCCTTCCCTGATGTTCATCTGTTTTGTCTCTTAAAGTCCTCATATGAGTGAAGTCATATGATATTTCTCTTTCTCTGTCTGACTAATTTTGCTTAGCTTAATACCCTCTAGTTCTATCCACGTAGTTGCAAATGGCAAGATTTCATTCTTTTTGATTGTGTCTGGCATAACTCTTGACTTTCACTGAGCTTTCTGTCCACTTTGGGCCTGAGTGCAGATGGATGGAGAACAATGCTAAGTCTTATGGACTTACTTTAAATTTATGTGCACTAATTTCAAGTAGATCTTCTGCTCCACTTGGCAGTCCTGCCTTATTCACTTAGTACTTCTATTCTCTGAGACAAGTAATTTACACCTTTACCTGTACCTCAAACCTCTGACACCCATCCTCAGTTCTCCCATTCAGCTGACACCCTTATTCCATATTTAACTGGGGAAATAGAAACCGTCAGAGCAAACCACCTCACCTCCTCCAGCAAATTTGCATTCCTTCCTGTTTCCAAATACTGGTAAAGGTTCTTTTAATTTGCATGCCGTTACTACTCTGAGCCATATGATGATTCAATTCTCTTACCACTTTTCTCTATTTGAAAGATCTGGAAACCTTCTTTTGTACAGTGCCCCATAACATCATTTGGCTTTCGTTTGATATAAACACATCATTTACATATTAATTCTGCCTTTGTTCTTTTCTCATTAATCCATAACAATTAAAATCGACCATTACTCTGCCACACTATGAGTTTTTATGATGTCATATCAAAGTCTCCATTAATTAAATAACTTCAGAAATTAAAGCCTTATTTGATGACAATATCTTTCAGTTGCAAATCATCTCCACTAAAGGGCACAATGGCAGACTTGGGACAATTTTAGCATTAGGACACACCAACCGAACAGCCAGATGTGCTTACTGACACATTGAAAGTTAAAAGCTGTCACTTTGGGTGATCGTTTGGTGCCAGTGACACTGAGAACAGAACAGAGTTGATGAGGGGAAAAAAGGACACACTCAGGCACTGCTATTGGAAAGCACAGCTCAATTATCAGGTTGTCATTTAGATTTTGTGGAATGTTCATTGGATTGAACCACAAATTAAAATAAAAAGTCCTTCCAGAATGTTTGGAGCTGTGAGACTATGTCGTTGGATTTCAGTTTGAGAGACACTGACCTGCAGGGTAAAGTTCAAATTTCTTAGCTTAAAATACAAGGCCCTCATTTAACTGGAGGGTGAATTGGAGTGGAAGGGAGTTAGATTAAGACAGTGAGAGAGAAGTTATTAACGCAGTTGTCGGGGTAAGAGATGAAGAGAGCTGGAGTGAGGAAGAAGTGTAGGAAAGGCAGAGACAGAATCAGAGCTGCATTAGATAGAAATGAAAAAAATAATAGGGGAGAGGGACATACAGCCACATCAGAGGTGGATGGCAAACGGACCCTTTTATATTCATGTTATAGGTAAGGAAATAAAATAGTGGGTTGGACATCTTAATTTGGATGTTATTTATAAGTTTTTAAATTAGGATTTTAGCTTAGTTTAAAAGGATATTATTTTTTTTTAAAAATAAGGATTCACTACCTTACAGCTTTAAGAGAATATAGTTTGCTAATGTGTCTAAATGACTTATCAAGAATAGCTAAATTATGAGCATCAGCTAGATACAGCAGTACTGGCTGTGGTGTACTTGATATGTTTACATAATCCCTAATTCTGGGGAAATTGTAGATCAATTTGATGGTTGAAATAAGGCCAAATATGTAGGAATCATAATAAATACAAAAATGCTTAATTTTAGCTGTCAGTAGACAAAGATTGTACGATGGATGGGGAAGGAAGACAGCTATGTACTCTTTATAGACTATTTACAAGGGATACCCCTATTATGGATGGGACGATTGAAAGAAAACAGATGGAAATTGACATCTTATTCCTTGCCAATACCTTTCAAAAGAAAGCGTGGATGATGTATTAATATCAGACAAAATGTGCTTTAAAGCAAGAAGTATTATTATGGTTACAGAGAGTTATTGTTTAATGATAATAGAACAATTCACCAGGAAAATATATTAATCCTGGAGCTACATTACTGAGCAGCATCATTTCAAAAATATATAAAATAAAAATTGACAGAATCATCATAAGATATTGAGAATATAGGTAATTATAATCAGGAAGATCTAAACATTTTCTCTCAGACACTGATAAGTCAAATAAAGTTAAAAATTTAGAAAGGATAAAGAAGATTTAAAAAATATCACTGGTTAGCTTGGTCAAATGGACATTTACAGAGCTTAGAATTCCATTAGCAGAGAATATTTGTATGTAGAAAGCCTGAACATTGATGAATACAAATTCTATCCCAGAGAAGAAAAAATTTAGAGGCCAAAAACCAGTAGACATCAAAATTTCATACATTTGAAAACTCAAGATCATACTTTCAAATGTTTTTTGAGTCATAGAAAAGTGATGAGAGAAATTGGTAGATGCTTTATTTCAAATCTTATGGGGTATAGTTAGAGGGGTACACAGAAGGAAATTTATAGATTCACAAATTTATATATTAGAAATAAAGGAGAGGCACCTGGGTGGCTCAGTCAGTTAAGCGTCTGACTTCAGCTCAGGTCATGATCTCATGGTTGATGGGTTTGAGTCCCACGTCAGGCTCTGTGCTGATAGCTCAGAGCCTGGAGCCTGCTTCGGATTCTGTGTCTCCCTCTTCCTCTCCCCCTCTCCCACTCATGCTGTGTTTCTCTCTGTCTCAAAAATAAATAAACATAAATTATTTTTTAAATAAAAATAAATACAGGAATGCTGGCTATCAGTGAGTTAAGCATTCAACCAAAAAGGTATAAATAGCAGAGTAAACCCAAATAAAGTAAAGGTAAGGGATAATATAAAATATTAAAACAAACAAAATAGAATACAAAAGGAATAGTAGAAAAGATCAACAAAGTAAAAGATGATTCTTTGAAAGATTCTCCAAACACATTCACATCTGGCAATCTTGATCAATTACAGAAGCAGAGAGAGAGAGAGAGAGAGAGAGAGAGAGAGAGAGAATACAAATAGTATTAAAAATGAAAAGGGAGCCCTAAATATAGACTTACTAGACAATAAAAGTCCAAAAGAATATACTATGAATAACTTGATGGTACTATATTTGAAAACATACATTCCAATAAATAAGGGTACTCAGTATCCAGATGATAATACACATCCTAAGCTTATGTCCCAACAAGAGACATAAGAAACATGATATATAACTTGAGTCTGGTGCTTTATCCATCCTGACACACCTCATGTCTAGGTGAGTTGAGTTTGAGTCTGGCTTCCTAGAATAAAAAATCATTCATTCGTACAACAAATATTTATGAACACTTATTGTCTAGTTGGAATTGTGGTGCTGCTAGCTTATACTTCCATGATGGAGGTACATGTTAAACAAGTCAATACAAAAATAGATATTCACCATTGTGATAGTGCAGTAGAAAAGGTAAGAGCAGTTTAACCAGGAACCTAATCTCATTAGGGCAAAGGGCACATTAGCAAAGGTTTCCTGAAAAAGTGACATTGAAGCTGTGACCTAAATTGTGCGTAGGAATTATCCAGGCCAGGAAGTGGTACGGGTTCCAAAGACATAGATCATAGAGTGGGACAGTGGAAAGGTATGAGATTCCATTTTGGTAATTGCTGTTGGAATATGGTAAGGGTTTGCATGAGCCAAACGCATTAAATTCAGACATCTCCGTAAAACACAAACACTTGGTTTCATTGTTAATAGATTTATGTAAATGCTTAAGACTATGATCTGTAGAGAAAGTGTAAAAATGTGGATGGGAAGGAAATAAACTAGCTTCATTCAGAATAGTGATTGCTTCTAGAGAGGGGAGAGCAGAGGACTTCTACATCCTTCCCTTGTTAATAGCATTGGATCAAAGGAAGTATGAAGTTAGCCGCAGTCGTGTGTTTGCTAACTTCTTTATTTAAGTGTTGGCCTTATGTGCAGTGGAGCCCTTAATTATAAAACATCAGACAGGAAGTGAAACTAAGAGATGCCATTCTGAAGGCCGCGGTGGTTTATACAGTACTACTCAAAATGGGAAGAGGGAGGTGCTGAAATTTGAGAGTAAGGGTTTAGAACTGCCCTGTCCAACACAGTAGCCACTAGCTGCATATGCCTATTGAGTACTTGAAATGTGGCCAATGTGAACTGAGGCGTGCTGTAAGTATAAATTCTACACTAGATTCCACAGATAATATTTAAAAAAAGAATGCAAAACACCTCCATAATATTTTCACAATATAAATGTAATATGTTATTAATATAATAATTGTGTAATATG
The DNA here is from genome assembly GCF_022837055.1 of Prionailurus viverrinus. Lineage (NCBI taxonomy): Eukaryota > Metazoa > Chordata > Mammalia > Carnivora > Felidae > Prionailurus > Prionailurus viverrinus. The sequence continues at coordinate 27,940,129 of NC_062562.1, read as the reverse complement.
TTGAAATAAGATTGTAGATAATATTGAATTACATGAAATATTGTTAAAATTAATCTCACCTGATTCTTTTTACATTTTTTAATGTGGCTCCTGCAAAGTTTACAATCACACAAGTGGCCAAAATCATTTACCTATTGGGCAGTGCAGTTTAGAAATTTTGTAGCAGTTTGGCTTTGCCACAACATCCAAGTGCCTCTTTTAATTGGATTTTACAAATCGTATCATCAACCCGCAGCAGATTGGAAAGGGAAAGTACAATCAACTGGTGTTATGTCACAGACGGTTTGCAAAGCTCTGCTTTAAACCATTCATATCTTCAAGGGTGCTTTTAGCTGCTGTGCTTGCTGTAGGAAAATGTATTTATTGTCAGTTTCTCAGAGCTCTGTGAAATAGTCTTAAGGAAGTGACTGTTAAATTTCTTTGGACCCTGAGTATGAGAAAAGTGATTGATAAAGATTTGCTCTCAAATTTGCTTGTATTTATTTTCCATTACATAACTTGTATATTGGAGTTAGACCATTATAATGACTATTGTAAAGAAAACACTTTTTAAAAAGTCCAATCGGAGGATCTGTTTGGCATCAGCTAGTGGTTATTTTAAGAATTAAATAACTGGAGCGCCTGGGTGGCGCAGTCGGTTAAGCGTCCGACTTCAGCCAGGTCACGATCTCACGGTCCGTGAGTTCGAGCCCCGCGTCAGGCTCTGGGCTGATGGCTCAGAGCCTGGAGCCTGTTTCCGATTCTGTGTCTCCCTCTCTCTCTGCTCCTCCCCCGTTCATGCTTTGTCTCTCTCTGTCCCAAAAATAAATTAAAAATGTTGAAAAAAAAAATTAAAAAAAAAAAAAAAGAATTAAATAACAGAGGATGGGGAAGCTTATATCTGAAATTAGTTACATTGCAGCATTGATAATATACTTAAGTAATTGTCTTCCTTAGGTTTTGTTCTATAAAATGGACTTATTTTCATCGGAATGGACTAGTTAACATTGGACTTCGAGTTTGGCACATGTGAGCTTGTGATTTACAGGGCAATTTTTCTCATCAAAACCTGGGCAGAACCATTTATTTTAAAACCAATATTTATTTTACAATGGGAAGATGGAGCAGATTAAAGGCGCATAAAACCATGATAAATCACCCAATCTTTATCCCATAGAAAATCTTTTAAATGGCTCTTAAAGTAATGGCAGTTAAACAGTCTCCTACAGTTTGTATGTGGATGGTTTTCTAGCATATGGTATAGTCATGTAGATTAAAATCTAATTAACAAGGAATTTATAAATTTCAGATGTGGTCTACGTGATTCTTTTTCAAGAAAAAGTTAAGTGTGTTTTTTTCTTAGCCAAGTTTCTGAGTCTCGCTCATGAGTAAAGAGAATCTAGTATGAAATTTTTAGCTGTTTCAGATCAAAGACCCAAGAAATGAAATCTCTTTTAGTTTTTCATTTAATAATCAATTTTTATTTCAAAGTTTAAGAACATGTATATTCATGTTTATTATAGATTATTATGCAAGAAAGGACTTTTTATAACTTATCTCATTTTGTTTGATTTAGTTCCCTTTTATATGAATTTCTGTAGTTAAAAATAATGGAGCTACATTTCTCTGATAGTATTTTTTAGTACTATTCTAATTATAAGTGAAGTTATGTCCCATAGAACCTACGGACTGGTTAAAGAATGCTAAAGTTTAGAAAATAATTGATAGGGAAAAGATCTGCTTATAAGTCATGGTGTGGGGAGTCCATGTCCTATTGTGGATGATGTCCTATTGTGAATGTTCTGCCTATAGCTAATCGTAGACTCTAGGTCCACGGTTGGCCAACCTTTTCTGAAAATGACTACTGTAGGCTTTCTTGGTTTCTGTTCTAGCCATCTGCTGTTATTGGGTGAAAGCAGGCTTAGGCAATATGTAAATGAATGGTTGTGTGCCTACTTGACCCAACAATTCTGTATCTGGGAATGTTCTCTGGGAAATAACCAAAAGTTTGGGAAAAGGAGTGTGTACAAGAATATCTATCATGGTATTGCTTCATGGCATGGAAAGCTATTTATGAGCCCTGGTTAATTAAAAGAAAAGCAACAAGGCTGAACTTAAGATGTAACATAGGTATGTATGTTGGGTTGGACTATGGAAATGCAGAAGAAGGAGTGCATATGTAGTCCTCTTTGGAGGAGATGGATTTCCTATGAGGAGCTTGGACCAATTGCTGTTCTATTGGCAAGGCCGTTCCCATCATGGCAATGGATCCAGAGAGCTGCAGCCAGCACGTGTTGTGTTTCCTCTCATTGGTGACGCCATCCTCCCTGATGCAGTTTAACATTCAATTCATCAAATGAACTCCTCTTGTTCAGGTTCCTTACGCATCAAATTGTTGTCTGATTAGGATTTGGCATTGCCTGGAGGACATCTTCAGGAAGGGAACGTACTGGTCATACTGACACCTGTGCAGCAGTTATACTGCAAATTGTAGACTTCTACTTTGACAGTCTGGTTTTATGCCTTGGTCTTCTGAGCTCGTTAACAAAGTCTGCCTCCTGGGAAATGAACTCTGTACTGTGTGCCAAGAACACCAAGGCTCAGAGTGCCCAAAATCTGGTGAAGGACATTCCTAAGGTATTGATCGATGACCTTCAGTTGGGCCCTTCTACAGACAGCATTCTGTATTTCTGCACAGTGGGATGCTTGAGCCTTTTCCTATTTGAAGTTTTGCTCCTTCCCCTCTCTCAAGTTCTACACTTCTTTGATTGTTCTCTCTTCAGGCTTTGCTCGCTCTGTTTTCCTTCTTGCTTCTTGTCACTTGACAGAAACACAGTGGGGAGAGACTGGTACACAAGAGACATTGCTACTGCTGGTATTTAACTTTCTCCTCGAGTTTTCACTGGATGACATTGATTTCTAGTGCAAAGGGCTCTCAGCTTTGGAGGAGACCTGGGGAGAAGCAGAGTCCCTCAGGCCTGCTGTGAGGCTGGAATCCCCTTGTCCCAGTGACAGGGTTTGGCATTTGTGTGAGACTGCGGGACATTCCCCTAATGCCAGGAGCTTCTAGCAGTGACAACCAGCCCAAGGAGAAGCAGTGACCGTTTCTCCACCTGAGGGAGGCAGACATTTTGTGAGCTCACATGATTTTCTCATCAGACTCTGAAACAGCCTTTCACTGTATTTTGATACAAATGCTCAAACTACACATTAGGGATAATTTCTGCCTCGTTTGGAGCACAAGTCAGAATGATCGTATCTCCATTAGAGAAAATGAAGAGGCCTCTGCGTTTCACACTACTTCATTAAAGAGAAAATATTTTCCCAGTAGGCAAAAGCTACTGGCTAAATTCAGCCCCAAATTCAAGATCATTTGTACCAAGAACTCTTATGTCAGCTTCCTTTTTCATGAATTAACATGGGTCTCTGGAATTTACATTTCTTACAAAATGTTTACCCATTTTCCCTTTTTAGCAGGTGAGAGAAAATCCTAATTCAAGCCACATTCTTCTATCACTTTGGAGGCTGATTGGGGATGAGAGTTCTTTGATTTAAAGAAATCCCCAAAGCGATTGGTAAAACTGCTTACAGAATTTGAGGTTGCACATCTCGAGGAAGATTTAGGTCTGAAAAGTCACAGATCTTAATTCGTGCAGTGTTGATTTCATTACCTTGCTTAGCAATACAGTGAAGTCACTGTTTAAAAGTCGAATGAGTACATTTCCATCAATGAAATGTATCAAGTACCATCAAGTAGTGAAAGGGTGTCAAGAAAAATAGCATTTCATTTTTTCTTTCCATTCTTTGTATTGAAAAATATGAAAATTGCCCTCTTTCTTTTTGAGTTAATGCTACAAAAGCTTATAAATTTTACCTTGAATATTTAGATGTTTATGTGAGCATAGCTCAATTTGTAAATCTGAACTCTATCAACACGACAATTAATTTTAGAAAATTGTCGGTAAGCAGACATGCTGGGGCTAGAATAAGATGATTCATTTACCATATAGGCAATAATGCACGTTATAAAAAATCAAGAGATAGTCACATAGAAAGGGAAAAAATGAATGTAGATCAATAATTTAATTTAGCTCTGACCTGGCTAAGTTCTATAGCACGGTTCATAATTTTTCAGTGATAGACCCTTAACATTTTACATATAGTCCTTCAGTTTTGTATTGATCTTCCCTAATGTATTCTTCATTTCACAGGAGGAATAACATCTCTCAAATCTTTAACAAAAACACATTTTTTTCAGCCTGCAAATGTTAACCAAAATATGACACCCTATTAACCTTATTTATTCCATTTTCAGAGCTACTTTTTTCCCTGGCTAAATAATTTTAAAATTTAGAAGAGAAATGGGTAGGAAATGAATGACGACTTAGAGGGCAAGTTCATGGAGTTCTCTCTTAGTTAATAGATTCTTAGTCTTTCTGCATTACTTAAATGCTTATTAACACTGGAACCCTGGATGTTCTATGTATAGTGTATATTTATTCCGTGGAAAAGTATTAATTTTTAATGGAACTAAATGGCCGCTTGGACAAGGGACCCTAGCTATTAATCAGGAGGCAAGTGATTGACTTTCATGTTCATTAAATATTCAATAAAGTTCATTTATGAAGTCTATAACACTAAAAGAAAGTTTTTATAAGTGAGTGTGTTTGCACACACTACATTTTAATGCTATATTCATTTGTTCACTTAACAAATGTATGCCATGCGCCATGTACTGCTGATTCAGTGATGAACAAGCCCATGGCTCCTGTTGTCGTGAAGCTTCCAGGGCAGTGCATGGGACAGACGTCATCAGTGCTATGACAGGAGGTGGAGGGCTACTGAAAAGCTTGGGGACTCTGTTTCACTTGACTCCCCTCCATGCACAGAAGGTGATTCTTCTCTGCATAAATTTCCTGAGTCTCCTAGAAATACAATATAGCAAATTCTGATTGCCTTCTGAGAAGATATTTTGTTTAGAATGATGGGATCCTAGTTTCTTAGAGCTTGCAGGGACTATAGAAGTCATATAGGGGCTGCGCCCTCACACTCCCCTGCCTCAGCCTGGGCAGGTCCAATGGCCAGAGGGAAGTATGTTCATTTGTGGGGCCATTTCTAGACTGTGTGGATTGTTTGAAAGTTCTTCCAAATAATGAAATGAAGCTTATTCCCCTATACACTCTCTTTATTAATTCCAGTTTTCTATTTTGTATAAAATCCTAACATCTTATTTACCCTATTATTTGGTACACTTATCACAATTCTTCATTTATTTGCATGATTTTATTATGGCTGCGTGACTCCTGTCAGATGTGTGTACTCCAACGGCAGAATTGTGTCTGTTTTTGCTCACTGTTATTTCTCTAGCACTCTTGCAGCGCTAGGAAAGGAGTAAATGAATGAACAAATGTTTTGTCCCAAAAAGGCTTTAGGGAAGAAGGTGTGGATTAAAACCTTACATATTAGTCCATTAACTATTTGACAACACCTGTCATGGTTCTTTCCCTTCTCCAGTTTTTCTCATCCTCAAGTTCAGGTTCTCATTTCTTCGACCTTTCTTTTTAATTTTTTTTTTTCAACGTTTATTTATTTTTGGGACAGAGAGAGACAGAGCATGAACGGGGGAGGGGCAGAGAGAGAGGGAGACACAGAATCAGAAACAGGCTCCAGGCTCTGAGCCATCAGCCCTGAGCCTGACGCGGGGCTCGAGTTCACGGACCGCGAGATCGTGACCTGGCTGAAGTCGGACGCTTAACCGACTGTGCCACCCAGGCGCCCCTCTTCGACCTTTCTTTACACAAGACATGGTGTCTGCTCCTTCTCCCAATGCACCCCGCCCTGTTATATAAAAACTAATGCCCGTCTCTCACCAGGAGCTTCGGGGAAGTCTTCACAGAAGAGGCACATGTTGATTCTGGATCTTGAAGTGTGTGGACCGTGTTCTCCAGGTCAGTGAGGCCAGGAAGGTCATTTTCCAGGGTGCATCTGGACCAGTGTTATCAAAACATTCCTTCAGCTTGCAGTTTTTTACTAGGCCATCTGCCTTCCTAGTCGAGTCCTCTTAGGGGAATTGTTGCTCTTTTTTTGCCCATCGTCCTCATGAACTTCACTATTGGTTCACCTTTCTCACTTCCTGGCCATTGCCTCGCCCTTGCCAGAGCAGCCTGAGATTTAGAGGTGACTTTAGGGAGTTAGTCTGGGTTCAAGTCTGGGTTCCACCCATGTTTTTCATGGCCTGAGGTGTGGTAGGGGACCTCTTTGAGACTTAGTGTTTTCTTCTTTAAAATGAAAATAATAGGGGTGCTTGGGTGGTTCAGTTGGTTAAGTGTTGGACTTTGGGTCAGGTCATGATCTCGAGGTTTGTGGGTTCAAGCCCCACATTGGGCTGTGTGCTGACAGCTCATATTCTGGAGGCTGCTTCGGATTCTGTGTCTCCCTTGCCCCTCCCCTGCTTACACTCTATCTCTATCTCTCTCGAAAAAAAATAAACATTAAAAAAATGAAAATAATAATGCTCACCTTATAAAATTATTGTGAGAATCACCAATAAATTACATGTGAAGTACCTGACATGTAGTAAGTTCCTAACACACTGTAACTCTGATCCTTGCCCTGATCCCTTCTAGTGAACTGCTGTAACTCACTTCCAGTGGTCTAGCCCTCTGTGCAGAAGCCCCATGGAAACCCCATCAGTGGTCAATAGAGGTGCAACTGTTTCAATTTCTTCGTGTGCACAGCTCATGGCTTGGTGTCTCCATCTTTGTTTCTTTCAGCCTCCAGGCTTGTGGGATCTGGTGATTTTTTTTTTTTTTTGATTGGACTGTCCAGGAATCAGATTTGACACATTCTTCCTTTCATTTCTCTTATTTTGGGTCTCCATTTCTCCTGGTGTTACAAGGGCCTGGATTTCTTCTGTCTTGTCTCTCTTAGCTTCATCTGGGTAACTGACATACTCATTTCATTCTGGTCAAGATTTCTCTCAATAGGTTTATTGCAGATTGCTGCAGCTGCAATCAGTGTTTACAATCTGAGGACAAGTTGGAGATTAAGGCTTGTCATCACTATTTAATTAACCTCAAATTAAGCAATTTCTGGTCCCATTCCATGCCCTTCCACAAACTCGAGAGAGCCATTGAAGCGGTGCCTGGAGTCCTAATAGATTCCGGGGGGCACCCCTGGAAAGCAGGGACCAGCTTAGCAGCCACTCTGAAGAACAGCACTATTTGATCCCTACTCAGGTGCCCAAGGACTGAAGCTAGGCAGCTCTGAAGTGTATGTAAAGGGAGGGGAATAAAGGGGAGCAGTCTTGTAGTTCTAGGAAGCACATAGTCTGTGAATTTGCAGAAAGGAGGAGCCAAGAAGTGTCTAGAGAAAGAAAAAAAACCCTCTCTTCCTAATATTAAAAACCAACATTGTTGTACATATTACAGAAATAGTATATGCCAATAGTAAAATTATAAATGGTAATTGAAGAAAAGAAAAGAAGAAAGTAAATTTATCCAAATTCTTTCTCTTCACACCTGCTTTTAAGGCTTACTTGAGCTGTTCCATTTGATAGCCACTAGCTACGTGTGGCTTCTGAATATTTAAAATGTGGCAAGACTGAATTGACATGTGCCAAGTATAAACTATTCACACCAGATTTCGAAGGCTTCGTATAGAAAAAAATTAATCATTATTATTTTGGTGTGTTGGGTTAAATCAAATACCATTAAATGAATTTTCACCTAATTCTTTTTGCTTTTTTAAATTCGAGTACCAACACTTTAAAACTACAGATGTGCCTTGTATTATATTTCTGTTGGACAGTGCTATTTTAGAGCTTTTTCTTTGCATATATAAAATTTTTTTAAAGAAAAACTGGATATTCCATGTATCATGTTGTATCTTCCTTTCTCAGTTAATGATAGGTTGTGAATATGTTCATGTCATGAAATATGCGATATGGCATTGTTTTTAATAACTTTTAATAGTTCATTATATTGTGTGCCTCAGTTGATTAATCCAGCCCCTTCTTGTTGAACACTTAGGTTATTACCATTGAAATTTTTTCAAATTATTCATGAATGTACTTCCAGCTATATATTTGGCTTCATCCTTAATCATGCTCCTAGGATTTGCTTCTGGAAGCCAATTAATCCAGTCACAGCCTTGTTTGTGGTGGTTAAGCAAATTGCCATATAGAGATACGGCACTGATTGATACTTGCTTGGGAGGTTTATGAGCGTACTCATTTCACTTCACCTTTATCAACACCGGTTATCATCGTTCTTCTTTTTTTTTAATTCTTCATTATTTTTTTTTGTTAAGGTATAGTTGACATACAATGTCACATTAGTTTTAGCCATACAGCATGGTGATTCGACGAGTCAATAGGCTATGCTATGCTCACCCCAAGTATAACTACCAGGTTTAACCATTCACTGTTATTTCACTACCATTGACTATATTCTCTGTGCTGTACCTTTCATCTCAGTGACTTATTCATTCCATAACTGGAAACCTGTATCTTCCACCCTTCACCCATTTTGCCCCTCCCCACCCCCAACCCCTCTACGCTGGCAACCAACAATTTGTTCTCTGTATTTATCAGTCTGTTCAGCCTTTATTTATTTGTTCATTTGTTTGTTAGATTCCACATGTTCTTAATTCTTATTTTAATGAGCAGCATTGTTATGGGTTTGCTCATCAAATTAATGAGTCTTAGACTTGGTAGCTTCTCTAGTGGTCCTGCAGATACTTCAGATGACTTTCTTTTATCCAGCAGCTACTGAGCATCCCTCATATGTCCAACACCGTCCAAAGATTTGTAGAAGACACGGTATTAGATTTCTAGAAATTCCTTATATTGAATATTTAAGTTGGAAAAGAAGAAGAAATAAGTAGGGCATGGACCATGTGAGTCTCACTTACTATAATATTCCCAGCACCACAACAGCATGCACGCTGTATGCTAGATTCCCAGTAAATATCATTGAATAAATTCACAAATAAGTATATGATCATGTTTACACCCATGATAAGGAAAACAAAATAAAGAGGAGATGATTTTAAGATAGGGGCAATTAGGGAAGGCTGCCTGCCATTGTTTTAACCCAAAAGAAGCCTGGGGGCACGGGAGCTAAGTCTGCAGAGGGCTGCAGGAGAGAGGCCACCAACAAAGCAGACAAAGGATCCAAAGGGGCAAATGGGGAAAAGGCAGGACACCAGCTCTCATACCTACTCTTTAAGGCACTTACTTTTCTGAGCTGTGGCTTCCTCCTCTGTCACATGTGCATAATAATACCTACCTCAGAAGGTTGTAATGGCAACAAATTAACGAGAGCACTTAGGCATCTTTTCAATATTTCTATTCATCAGTGGCTTAGCTATATCAACTTCTTACTTTCTCTTCATTTGTCATTTCTTATAAGTTAATCAGGAGGGAAAACAGAGGATAAACTTACCCAGTTAGAGCTGCACCTTCTATTTAGACTTGAAAAGTTCTATACACCCTAGTGAGGTGGCCACTTGCATTCTGAATTGTGCATATCAAACCCTTCCACTCTGCTAAAACTCTGTAGAATTTTTCATGTAGTTGGATAATTAGGCCACATGCTGTTGGGTCTGCTCAAAAATGGTCATTTAAGTGTCTTTTTATTATTTTTGGCATCCACTGGGAAGTTTAAATAGCCACTGCCTGTGTGGTTTCTATATAGTCTTTAAAAAATGCTGAAATTGAACAGAGTTTAATAAAATTGCTGGACTGTTAGCTCTAGCAAGCTCTCCCAGAGATAAACCTGAAAAAACAAACCCCAAACCCCAAAGTAAATACTTCTGTAAATCAGGGACTTTCACAAGTGTTCTCTGGGGAGTGTCATTTGACTCATATGGAATAACGTTTACAAGCAAGGGTGGAAGCTGGCAGCTTCTGAGCCGATTTGACCCTTTCATTCTCCTTTGCTTAACTGAGATCTGTACTGAAAATGAGCGGCAGCATTTGGAACTAAGGGACCCTGAAATATCATCTCCCTAATTTTTACATAGAAAAACGAATAGTGAGATCATGCAAAATAAACGAATATATTCTCCAAGTATATGAATTTCTTAAGTCTCCAGGCCCTTTTAGGGAATGTAATTTTTAAAGGAATAAGGTCTCAAAGAAGAACAAATAAGGTCTCAAAGAAGAACAGTGTATATTTATTACACCTTTACAAGGTCCTAGTCACTATTTCAATTGCTTTATGCATATTATCTCATTTAATCCTCACAGCAGCCCTATGGGTAGATAGCGTTTTCTTCATTTTTCAGGTAAGCAAAGTGAGGTTCCAAGAAATGTGAGGTTCCAAGAAATGAAGCCAAGTTGATTTGCAGTCTCTTGTTTAGTAGGTAGCAGAGGCAGGGTTGAAACACACAACACGTGAGTCCAGAGCTGAACTCTAAACGGTGGTTCTGTGCCATTGCTTTCTTAAATGTTTCTGGAGTAACCTGAGAATGTGAGGAAATTTTGTTAAAGATAATAGCTTAGATAAGCCTGTGTGGGAGATTCAGGTATGGTTTTTATTCCTGCAAATTACCTGCAGATTTCAGCCATGTTCTTTGGTTTATTACTAGAAAACACGTTCTTAATGGATCTCAATATCACATCTAAGACACTAGTTAAGCTAAAGGTGTTTGATGGCCAAGGAAGCAGGATGTTTACTGAGCATTCAGTTCATATTAATGATTTTTTATTTTTAACAGCCAAATGTTATTTAAAAATGTGACTTATACTAGTTAAATCATGTGTTGAAAGGTATCTTTAATTGCACTTTTATTGACTCTGAGAGGATGCAAAGTGGATTCCACAATTTTAATTAACCGTTCCTCCGCTGACATTTCATTACTGGTTTCAGACGTGAGAGAAGATGCCAGAGGTACCTGTCAGAATTTTTCTATACAGAAACCAAGATGGAGAAATGTTAGAGTGTCTTAGTAATTAGAGAAGAAAGGCAAAGAAAGGAAGGGCATAGCTGTTGGCTTCACCTGTTACTAACATAGTCAGTAAAGAAAACTGCCATCATTTTAGGCAAATTGTTAAAATTGGAGCAGGTAACAGACCAACTGAAATTAAAGATAAAGAAATCACTTCCTTCAAGTATTATTTTTATATTACAAAAACGGGATCTTTCTCCTGAAAGTGAGCGCCTCCCAGAAGCCAGATATCTTTACCTGAAAGGGTTTCTGAGGATTTTCTGTGAGTCAGAAGAGGCAAAAATGTGAAGGTCAAAGATAATGGGTCCCCATCTAACACCGGACTGATTTGCCAGGCACCTAGGACACATTTTTATTTCTTTTTTTATAGTCAAAGCCAGCGAGAACACTGTGGAGTTTAAACACAGTTTCTGTCTCTGGTGCCCGCATGGGCAGATGAAGGTAAGGAGGCCAATTTATCCAGCAAATGTGCCCAAGCACATAATTACCTCCCTCGACATCTGATGAAACTTTGCCACATCCCCCCCAGAAAATCTCTGGGCTGTCCTTTCGAGCCATTTGCAGAGATCTCTCCAGGACAGGCATGCTTATTTATTTATTTCCATTTTGAGACCTTCACCTTTCCAGGCTCTCTTTTAAGGTTTGCCTCCTGTATAATGAATGGAGACAGCAGGTGTTTCATTACCAGGTATCTCCCTGCTGCAGGCGCTGCCTGGAGAAGTTTCTCTCTGTTTGGCTTGCAAGCCTCATTTATTTTCCTGAGATTTCTAATGTGGGCTGAGCCTGGCCGACTCCATTATTAAATTACCATTATTACACTCTGATGTCTTGGCATGATCAGGGGCTGAGCTGGAAAGGTTAGTGTTGGATGGGGAACATGTTTTCTCCCTTTCTTGCGTCATCCCAAATGGATCTTAGCTGACTTGCTGGGTCAGTATCAGCACCAAGATTCTCTGAAGACAGGGAAGATTTGACCACATCCGAGGCATTTCTCCTATTCGGTGGAAGGAATGGGCATTTCACTTTTCAGTAGGTTGATTTGATGTGGGATCAAGTAGACAATTCATGATTGGAATTTGGGGGGGAGTGGGGGGTTAGCATTTGACATTCAAAATTATTTGACATTTTAAAAGTTATAATGTCATTTTAAAAGCTATAATATCAGTAATATATTTGCATGTAACTCATTTATGGTTTACACAAGCTTTCAAAGACTGTCAATTCTCAGCAGAGAAGTTATAATTAAAAATAGTTTATTGCCACTTCAAGCCTCCTTAAATTAAGGCACTGCTCTTTACTTCTGTTTTTCTGCCTCTCACACTCTTAATAATCAACCTAGCGTTATCTGCAACGGTAAGAGTTATTGTTGTGCTTCTTATTTTAAGTGTTTTCTCCTTCATCACTGTGTATCCAGTGCCAGCTCAAAACTGGCATGTAGTGTGTGCTCAGTACATTCCTGTTGAAGGGATGTGTTCCTGCTGCCCCTGGATTGTGCGTTCTGACTATCCTGGGATATGTTTCATCACATGCACTCTGCTGGCTCCCATCTCTGGAATTTGACCCACCTCTCAGGAATGTCCTTCCTTTTTACACTGCTTCTTTTGTTTATTTGTGAGTTTTCTTCTCCTGTCCTTATGTGAGCACGGCTCCTGGTAGCTGTTAGGTACTCAGGAAACACCATAATGAGTGAATGAGTTACTGAATGACTATCCATGTCTACAGTTAACTCAAGAAAAAATTATGTGTGACATGTTATAACCCATTTTTGTAACAACTCCAAACTCTTCAATCACTCCCCATTCACTTTAGCAGTGGTTTTCTAATTCTGACAATCTGATCATGGGACCATGTCTTTTCCCTGCTTAAAGTCCTTCATGGGGTTCTCGTTATCCTCAGGAAAAAGATAGTTCAAGCTCTTTATTTATTTATTTATTTATTTATTTATTTAAATTTTTCATTACATTTTTAAAATTTTTTTAAATTATTTTTGAGAGAGAGAGAGAGCTCTTGAGTGGGGAAGGGGCAGAGAGAGAGGGGGATAGAGGATCTGAAGTGGGGCTCTGTACTGATAGGCGCTCGAACTCATGAACTGTGAGATACGACCTGGGCCAAAGCTGGATGCTTAACTGAGCCATCCAGGCACCCCTTTATTTATTTTTTTGATACAGTTTATTTATTTATGTTTGAGAGAGAAAGAGAGAAAGAGAGAGAGCAAGCAAGCGCAGGGGAGGCACAGAGAGAGGGAGACAGAGAATCCCAAGTAGGCTCTGTGCTGTGAGCAGAGCCTGACATGGGTCTTGAACTCAAGAACTGTGAAATCATGACCTGAGCCAAAACCAATAGTTGAATGTTTAATTGACTGAACCACCCAGGAATCCTTAATTCAGGCTCTTTAAACAATTTTCAAAGCCTTATTTATTTAATTTGAGAAAGACAGAGAGAGCACAAGTTGGGGAGAGGAAGAGAGAGAGAATCCCAAGCAGGCTCCAACCTGCCAGTGCACAGCCTAACCCAGGACTGGAACTCAGGAAACGTAAGATCATGACCTGAGTCCAAACAAAGAGTTGGACACTTAACTGACTGAGCTACCCAGGCTCCCCTAATTCAGGCTCTTGAAACATGATTGAAAGTTCTACCTCTCCAGCCCCCTTTCCTCTTTCACAGCTTGATCATCCCGTTCGCTGAACCTGTGATGTTTTCTCTTCCCCAGAGCTGTGGCAGTTTGGATTCCCTCGGTTGGGAGCACTAATCCTGCATCTCTTTCCTTAGCTAATTCCTGTTGTGCCTCAGGTTGGCCTCATTTTAGATATCACCTTCTGCTCTAGGTCGCCTTCCAACATTACTGCCATCACTGACCTCTGCCACCACCACTGTGTCCAACACCACCATGATCTGCCTCTAATGGCCTAAATAATTTTCCTTCTTTGTATGCCTTTGAGATATTTTATCAATAGAACAGAACAATATGGGTTTTTTTGGCCAAGTCATATAGAGTATTAAGTTAATGCAATTTCAGTTGAGAACTTCTGCAATTTTCAGCTCTTTTTCTGTAAGTTTCTCTTGAATGCTTTGGTGATCAACATACCCCTCTCCCCCCCCCCCCCCCCCCACTGCACACATACACAATCATTGCAGGCAAACACTATGCTAAGAGCTGTACATACATTTGTTCGTTTGCTTCTCAGACCAGCTTTATGGTGAATACTGCTATTATCCCCCATTATATTGAGCAAGCTATGTTTAGTGACCTAAGAAACGCACACAGCTAGTGAATGGAAAGCTGAGGTTTAAGTCCAGCCCATCTATACTCTTCACCTGTGCAGCCCCAAGCCCAACATACAGCTAGTGATTGGACAGTGGTAAAGACATACCCAGCAGATATTTGAAAATAGTTTTGTTTGTGTGCTGGGTATCTTCCATTATCACATCATATCCATTTTCTACTCAGCTGGGTACCTGGTGGGTTCTCCTCTGTGGACTTTATGAATGGGGTCCTCCCTTAGTCTGAGGTACCACATTAACCTTTCATTTACCCCCATGATTATAGTTCGCACCTTGCCCCAGCTGAGTGTTTTGGGAATCATGTTTCCCCCCAGATCCTAATGGACATAGTAGATGGTTTTTGTTTTGTTTTAAATATAGCTATAGTTATGGTTGAGGTTTTATACTTCACATACAGTATGAAGCTGTATTTATTTATTTACTTATTTATTTTTACTTTGTTCTTCAGTTGGTATAATGGAATTGAAGATTGTTACATTTCATGCTGTCTTGAAAATAACAGACATGCCACACTTACATATAAAGGACATTTCCAGGGAATTTGGCTTTGTAACAAATTGGGAAACTACAGGCCTACATAATATATTTCAAAATCTTTAGTCTGCCACTTACCTCTTGCATTTTGACAAGAGTCTACATTTCCATTCTTCTCTGCTGACCCTCCTTTCTTCCTTTAAAGATGGGCTCTGCTGGGTCTGGGCAAGTGGTGTGCCAGCCACACCATGATTGACTTAACACCTGGCTTTAAAACAACTCACTTCTTTTACTTAAATAAGTTTATAGATAGAGAAACTGATATGTTATTCCCTAAATACAAAATAGACCACCTCACCATAAATAGGGAAGTAAAACTTGAGTGAAAAATGCAACAAAAATAAAAATATGTTATTCAGATAAACAAATGTAAGAAAGATGTTTGGATACATTAGCACTAATTAATACTTTCTCGGTGAATGATTTCAGAAAATTAAAAGAGAATTGAAAAGGACATAACTTTATTAGTTTTTGCTCTGTCCTGTCAGTGGATCAGGGTTTTCTGCCCTGAAGTTGGACAGAAACTGGTATAATTGATGTTTTTGTCCATCCTGTGTGCTTACCTAGAATGTCCTCCACTCCTGGTTTCCTTTTCCAAATCCTCTCCATCTTTCTTTCTGAAATTTTCCTTCTCCTTGGAACCTCTTGACATTGACTGTTCTACTTCTGTGGACTTCTGATTGTTAATATTTTGATTTATTATTTCAATAGTTTGTATTATATATATGTAGTTATATATATATATACATATAACTATTATATGTTATATACATACATGCAATGTAATAAATATTATATACATAATATATAATAATCCCATATATAATTAAAAGTCCACTAAATGTTTGACGAGTTGAATGAATTTCATCCAAAGTAAGTTAAACGATATTTCTTCAACTGTGTGTTTAAATCACAATGACATTATGATTTTGTGTCTGGTTGGGATGCACAATTTGTATTTTTCCTTCTTCTTGCCTTCATAGAAATTACATTCTAGCAGGGGCCATAGATAATAAATTGATAAGCATATTACTACACAATATAATGTAAAGTGGTGTAAGCGTGCATCGATAGAGTTTTTGGTTGCCTTTTAGATTGAGTGGTCAAGGAATCCCTCTCTGATACAAGGTGACATTGAAGACAAGTGTGAAGGAGGGAGGCTTGTATGTGAATATCTGGGGAACATGCATCCCAGCTAGAAGCTGGGTCTTGCTGAGGATCTGAGTTGGGACTGTGCTTGATGGAGGTCCCTGGAGATGAGAAGGTAGCATTGGGTCAAGTCCTTGGAGGGGTGCCAGGGCTGGATTATGCAGGGCCTTTTCAGCCATGGTAAGGCTTTTAGATTTTGAGGAAGGAAGGCACTGGAGGGCTGAAAGGAAGGAAATACCTGATTTATATTTTTGAAAATTCATTTCAGCTGCTATGGAGAGAAGAGGCTGAAGGGGACAAGAGGAGAGGCAGGCAGGCAATTAGAAGGCTGTGGCTGTGCGACAGGGGAGGTGAACATGGCTTGGAGCTCATTGATCCTAGTGGATGAAGTGAGAAGCAGCAGGATTAGGAATAAATTCTGAGGGTAGTGCCAACCCTGTCATGCCTTCTAATTTATTTACTACTGTATCATGCTTTCAGAGTAGCATTCTCCACTGGCACTTATGTTCATCTTACAATTCTATTTAGGATTTAAATTTGTTTTTCTATTTACCAAATATTCTTTTATTTATAGTTGTTTTTGAGATGACACTTAATGACTCCTTAGTCAATGAAAACCCAAGTTCTATCTGGGGCTGGAATGTGTCCCCATCGTGAATTTATTTATCCATCTTTTTCAAAAGGGATTGCATTTTTGTATTCATTCTTGAATCCTGTGTCAGAAATGTTGTCATTTCCCCAAATGACTACTTGGGAGGTGGAATTTTTTTTAATGCTATTCTAATTTTGTATCCTCTTTTAATACCTCCATCTCTACTTTGTATTACAAACTTCATCAGACCACTGCATGCTATTATAGCTGTCGTCACCACGGGGAGAAAATGACTAATTGAAGCTGCCTATTGATATAATAGAGCAGGTTGTGACACTTGGCTAGAATGCTAGCACGATGGGCTCCAGCTGATGTTATGTAAAAATATTCAGCCATGAAATATGCACTTGCGGATGGCTTTTTGCAGATGTCTGCAGAATGCAGATAATCTGTATTCTGAGGAGGTTTGCAAATTAAAGATCTATCTGACCAGTTAGAATTATAGCACAGTGAGGACAGAGTAGTGCTGTGGGTAATGAAATGGCCTTGGGTCTTGGACAATAATCATTATAACCTGCCTATACGTATAATTAAAAATAGATGGTATTTACCCCCAGCCCCATTTTAGAGGGAAGGGATCAGTTGACGGAAAAATGATAATGGACTTTTGGGTTTTTTTGGAATTCCTTCAGTGGAAGCTCTGTTGGTATCAGGGATGGAAGTATAAATTGGTACACTGTCTTTGGAATGCTATTTGATCATAACTGTCAAAATAAGATACATGAAACTCTTTGACCTAGCGGTTTCATTTCTAGTCTTTTATCTTCAAAGTATGGTCATGTAGGTATGCAAAAATCCATGTGCAAAAATATTCATCATGGCATTTTGTCTAACAACAAATGATTCAAAACAGCTCAAGTGTCCAAGCAATAGGGGGTTAGGTAAATAAATTGTAGAATGTCTAAACTTTGTACCACAATGAAGCCATTACAAAAAAAGTATCTATATAGAACCATCTCAATGATATCCATTAAGTGGAAAAAGGGTTAGAATATGCTATTTGTTGCCATAGGAATTTAAAATATGTGTGTGTATATACATGCACACTGATATATGTGTGTTGAAGACTGTGCAAGAGATGGTCAACAGCATGGACGGAAAGGCTTATTTCTTACTGTACTTTTGGTATTGTTTAAATTTTTACTTTGTGTATATATCATCTGTTCAAAAATTATATTAAGAAAATTGTAGAGATGGTATATTGGTATCTTTTAGTCCCTGACATAAAGATGTCTTTGGTTGATTCTGGGCTGTATTGCACCTGAATTTTGTTTTGAGACTGTTTCTCGGTATGGGATTTTATAACTTCTAATAGAATACCTTTTATTAGGGTATCATTGCACTGACACTTTTAGTATTGAGGTGGCAACTCCCCTTCTTTCTTTATTTCTTGCCATGACTCTACAGAATATAGTTCAACCACTTTCTTCCAGCAGTCCCATCCTTCCTGTCCAGACTAACTATTCAGAAGCGTGCTTGAATAAATGGCAAAAGTGTTCAAATACACTGGCTCTGAATTTCTGTTGGGTACATTTATGAAAATCCTAGGGAGTCCCTGGAGTCATAGGCCTGGTGTGTGTGTGTGTGTGTGTGTGTGTGTGTGTGTGTGTGTGTGTGTGTTTAACAACGAATAGAAGTTAAAAAGTAGTAGTAAGGCTTATTATCAACTTTTTAAAAGCCCTCTCTACCCCCAACAAGGTAAAGAGCAATTGTTTGAAATGTATGGCCCCAAACAATATGGGGTATCACGAAGCCCTGAGAACAACATTTTAAATTGTTTTAATCACTGCTATAGAAGGAATGAATAGGTGCTACTGTTCAGCAACCCCATCGCTGGTATTATGTTTTTGGGGGGAAGGAGGAGGAAGGAAAGAGAAGGTAGAAAAATACAATCCTAGAAAAGTTAAATAACAACTTGTAAATTTCATTCTCTGTTGCTGGAAAACCAACTCATTATACATGAATGCATAAAAAAACAAGTGTTTGGCACATTGAGGTGTGTGAACTATGTAGTGTAATCAGAGCTTATTTCCCTGCTGTGGAGATTGAAATTTATATGTTTCTTCTAAGCAGTACCTTTCATTCCATTTTTATTTTCTAAGGGAGAGTGAAATTTACAAGTTGCTGCTTAGCAATACTGAAAGTGCTAGTTCCCATACAGCGAATAGTGAAGTTTACAAGTTGCCGTTCGACGATGCCTACATTTCTGTTTGTTTTTCCTGCCCCCCTACCCCAAGGTATAGTAAAGTTTATAAGGTTAGTAAAAACCCTTCATTATTAATACAAGGTTGTATTGCTGGTGGGGATTCCACAAATGGCTTATGAACATATCTAAGGGGAGAAGTAAAGGCGGAGGTTATGAGGCAGGAAATTCTTTCAGGAACATTGAATTTATAATCATCACCAAAGAATATGCAGAGACACTCATTCATGGCCTTGTGTCCCCATGACCCTGTTCCCTTGGCTCCCTGGTTATGTTATCCTCCAAGTGCATTTCACTGGGCCTTCCTTTTTGAAATCCATCTAATCCTTCCTGTGCAAATCTTGCTCAGGCTGCCCATCTTTCATCTTCCATGGACCTTCTCCTCCACTTCCATTCTTTCTCTGAACATTCAGAGTGGTTATTGTGTGCAAAATTAATTAAATGAACGGTCCATAGTCTTAGGGCATCATTTTCATTATTGTCTTGGGCTGCTACTTAAATATTTTATTATTACAGTATTTTATTGTTATTAAAATTTTAGGATATCGATGCCTTGTTTTACCCATTTTATTACAAGTTCCTTGAGGGGAGATATCATGCCTTAACATTTGTTAGGTTCCCAATGGGGGCTTGTATATAGTTGTATAATTGAGACAAAGTGGATGTTTCATCAATCATGAGAACAGGGAGAGGAAAAAAGTGAAAGAGTAACAGACACCCTGTGGTAGCTGGTCTCTGAAGACTATTTTCAACAAATCCTTGTTCCTGTGTGTGCCCGCCTCATCTCCCAAAAAGAACTACCCTTTTCCCTCCTTGTGAGTGTTGGGACAGAGATGAGCCATCCCACTGAGCCCTGCCTAAACTGAGGAGATAGAGCAAATACGTGGTTGTTCTTGTTATTTTAAGTCACTGAATTTTGAAGTGGTTTACTGTGCAGCAAAGATCCTAGAAACACACCCCAGGGGCACCTACGTGGCTCAGTCGGTTGAGTGTCCTGCCTCAATTTCAGCTCAGGTCATGATCTCATGATTTGTGAGTTCAAGCCCCATGTCGAGCTCTGCACTGACAGTGTGGATCCTGCTTGGGATTCTCTCTCTGCCTCTCCAGTGCTTGTGCTCTCTCCCTCTCTCTCAAAATAAATTAATTAATTAAAAAAAATTTAAAAATAAAAAAGTAACACGCCCCAAATGGGAGTGACTATACACTCCCATTTTGTGCTCTACAGTGGTGCTTTTCAAACATTAATGTGCTTACAAATCTTGTTAAAATCCCGAGGATCTTGTTAAAAGTGTAATTTGGCAGGTCAAGGGCGGGGCTGTGATTCTCCATTTGTAAGAATCTCCCAGGTGATGCCCTGGTGTGTGCGCTGCACTGGGAGTAGCAAAGGTCAAAGCAGGGAAGACTATCCATCGAAAGATTATTGGGTTGCTTATTACAGCCAGGAAAGTTATACTTGCCTTTCTGTTGAAATTCCAGATCCTGTACTGGGTCTGTTCTCTGTCTAATAGACATTCCAATTCCAACAACTTACAGTCAGTTTTGTAGTTTGGCTAGTTGTAGTTGCTTCAAATCTCACTTTCCTCTGAGTCACTTTATGCCGCCAGGACTGGCGGCTGTTTAACCAAGATGCACACTCTGTGACAATCATAAATAATAGTAATTCCCTTACATCCTGAGTGTTTTGCTGTGAGCCAGGCTCTCCTAGGTGATTTGTATGTATTTCCTCCTTTAATCCCTATAACAAACATGACTGTCACTGTTATACGGATGGGGAACCTGGGGTTAAGGGAGGTTCAGTTGATCGCCCTGTCACTCAGTGAGTGAGCCATGGGTGACCTGACTCCAGTTATGCCATATCCTACCTCCCAGCCAGAAAGCCAGCACACCTGAGCTTGAGGCCTCAGGGCAGATGCACTATCTTTCCCTTTCTCTCTTCCTCTCTCCCTCTCTCTCTCTGTTTCTCTTCCTTCCTTCCTTTCTTTCTTTCTTTCTTTCTTTCTTTCTTTCTTTCTTTCTTTCTTTCTTTCTTTCTTTCTTTTCTTTCCCAGTTGTTTCTTTGGAACAGCAGCAGCAAGGACTCTAGACATTTTCCCTCCTTGCAGTAGAGTTGATTTTGGGAAATCCTGACAGAGAAGCTGAAATGTATGTGTGTGTGTGTGTGTGTGTGTGTGTGTGTGTGTGTGTGTAAGGCAGAAGCAGAAACACCTTTGAAACCCATTAGTTGAAGGATTTAATTTCTTTAAATTTTTTTTTTCAACGTTTATTTTTGGGACAGAGAGAGACAGAGCATGAACGGGGGAGGGGCAGAGAGAGAGGGAGACACAGAATCGGAAACAAGCTCCAGGCTCTGAGCCATCAGCCCAGAGCCTGACGCGGGGCTCGAATTCATGGACCACGAGATCGTGACCTGGCTGAAGTCGGACGCTTAACCGACTGTGCCACCCAGGCGCCCCGAAGGATTTAATTTCTTATAGCACCGTTCACATAATTACTGTCAGCATTTTACAGTGGTATTTAAAGTGCTGACGTGGGGAAGTCTTTACGCAGAATAAATATAGATTATTCTTTTAAACTTCAGTAGTCTCTGTTTTCACTGGACGTCACCTATTGCAGCAAAATAATTTTGCCTCTCTCACTTTGCTTCAGGCTTATTGTTTCACTAAGGCATTTGTCAGACAGGAGCCTCTACTGTTGGAGTTTTCCATCAGAATAGCATAAAATACTCCTTTTAAAAACCATAAAAGACTCTGATATAAAGCCGACCTTGAAATTAGGCGGCCAGACATCTCTGTACTTAATTGGTTGGGATGTTTATACTCCCTTGAACGTTAAAGAAACAGTGCTGGAAGTGTCAGTACTCTGTGGTGCCAAAGCCAGTGTCTTACAGGGAACCCACTCCTGGGTTTAAATGAAGATACCAGGACCTCTGGCCAGGAAGCTTGACTTAGCTCTCAAATGCCTTGACTACAAGGTGGCTGTTCTCTGCCATGATGATGATGATAGAGGTGGTGGCGGTGTGTGTCTGTATGTGTGTCGGTGTAGAGCTCTTTAAAGCAAGATCATTTGGCTGTGAACTTTTTGATAGGCTCAGTACAGATTTTATTGGCTCTTTGGGTGAGGGTGCAAGGGGTTGGGGGATGGTGACAGGACTTGATTAGGACTTGAATCATTGCTCAGAAGAGTGATTTTTCAAAATCACGGAATTCATTTTTCTCTCACTGCCTGCTATTCTTCAAAATAAGAGCTGGTCAGTCTGTCTCTGGCAAAACAGTGACTTCCTTTGTCATTCTGAATGAATCATTTATAGACAACTGGTCCATTTTGATGGTTCTCCTGATCTTTTGGACATGAAATATTGTTTCTTTTGAGATAAATATCTAACTTTTTCTAACACATGTAATTGTAAGTAGCTTTTGAAATATCCTTAATAAGAGCCACATTTCATTTTTCTTGTATTTGTGAGACATGTATGTATGGAACCACATGGAAGGCAATCTCTGGATCTTTATCAGTTTGTAGGTTTCTATTCAGAGAAGTATGGCATATACTCTACTAATTTCTATCACTTTTAAAATTACCTTCTTCAGTGATAGATTTCAAGAGGAAGTGGAGTCTGGCTTAAATGAAACATTTCCAAAGTTGCCTTTCTTGCAGATTTCCAAGAATCTTAGGTGTCTAATTGTAATTTGTCTGGGGGAGACTATGGGTGTCAAAGCACTGCTGGGGGGTTTTGATACATAGTATTGATAATTTATTCCTTAGCAATCATGTGGATTCAGACAGAAGAGAATTTAAATCGAACTCTCAGTAGAGAATAAGTAAGTACTCTGTGCTATGGAGAAATAAAAATACATGTTTGGAAAAAGCAAAATAGTGACAAAATGGTATCATGAAGTCAGACATTTTGTAGTATCGACCTAATACTTTCTATCATTTATAGCCAATCAAAGGAAGTATCTTTGAAAAAAAATGTATAAAGACTGTCCCATAGTTTGTTTCCTTAAAATTGGTTACAAATCCAATGTGTAAGCTACTGTAAACCACATTCTGAAATGTGGGAAAGAAATAAAATAATTACTTGTAATAGATATTCCGAAAGTTGAAATAGCATTGATTTCATTTTTTTTTTCCTGCCAGAGGTTAAGATCTATTATTTTATTTTTGTCTTAAAATCTCCAGATGCTTTTTGGCTGTATAGGGGAGAAAGAATAATTTTCACCTTACCCTTCTGAGTTTTTATCCGAGACCTCCTGTAATAAAAAAAAAAAAAAATCTTAACAAGAGAAAAACAATCAGATTTTTATTGACTTGTATACCTCGTGTGTATATGGGAGCTACCCAGGAAAACTGAGTAAAGCTCGCTGAGATGGCCACACTACTACCTTAAATACCATTTTCAGCTAAAGAGAAAGAGATGGATGTGTGGGCAGTGCTGGCGGGTTACCAGGATAAGCAAGGTAAATAAGGGTAAGATTTGTTCTGCCGATTTAATGCCTGCTCCATTGATAAGATTGTCTTATGATTGTTTTTTAAAGTTTTATTTACTTAACCTATCTCCGCATGCCACGTGAGGCTTGAACTCATGGCCCTGAGATCGAGAGTCACATGCTGTGCCGACTGAGCCAGCCAGGTGCCCCATGATTGCCTTACAATTTAGAGTGGTCCTTCTCTTCCTGATACAGAGAAGGAGGTATTTACAAATGGAGATTTCCTTTATAAATGTAGACATCCATTACAAATGGGTAACTTCTACCCAGTTTTCAGAGCTTCTCCTGTGTCTGTAAGTTTCTTAAAAATGATCAGCTCAAAAGAATTATTATGCCAAGGAGTCATACTTTGGGGTGGCATATTCTGCTCCCTTTCAACTGCAAATGGATAAAACTAAATTCAGGTTATCCCAAGAGAAAAGAAAAGGGTGACTATTGGCTCACATAATTGCAGGATCCATTGGGGTGAACTGGCTTTCGTTATGGATGGCTAAGGGTGTCTTTCCCAGGGGTGGTGGACATTTTGTGTGGCCTGAAGTTTATGCAGTTGGAGAGCTTTCTTTCTTTCTTTTTTTTAAATTAAATTAAATTAAATTAAATTAAATTAAAAATTTTTAATTAATTTAATTTAAATTAAATTAATTAAATTAATTTTTATTTATTTTTGAGAGAGAGAGGGCTTGAGTGAGCGAGGGGCAGAGAGAGAGGGAGAGAGAGGGAGAGAGAGAATCCCACAAGGCACACAGGGAGAGGGAGAGGGAGAGGGAGAAAGTCCCACGCAGGCTCCATACTTTTAGTGCGAAGCCCAAAGCAGGGCTCAAGCTCATGAACCGTGAGATCATGACCTGAGCTGAAATGGGACACTTAACCCGCTTGGACCACCCAGGCACCCCTTGGAGAGCCTTCTTTATAAAAATAATACAAATAACCACATTGCTAGAAAGGGACTTGTAAACCTAAGTTTCAGTAGCTTCTTGGTAATTTTGCCTCTGCTGTCTCCCCACCTCACAGCCCATTTCTTCTCTATTAATTTCCCCTTTAGTCTCAGTCCTGTGGTGGGAAAATGATCCTAAAGCATTTTCAGACTTATGTGCCTTTTACTTCCCGAGATGTCAGAAGCCTCTTTTTCTTTCAGCTGGTTCATACAGATCCTAAAAAAGACTGATTGATTAGCTTGACTCACATTCCTGCCTCTGGTAGAGGAGATGAGACCCCTTGATTGAGATCCCAGAAGAACCACAGTGGGTTGGGTGCCCTAAAGGAATCAGATGTTGAGCAGTAAAAATAATACGTCCTCTTCCATGCTCTTCACTCTGTCTTGTAGATCAGGGGGACAGGGAGGGAGGATGTTCTAAACTGAATGTATAAAACATCCATTCAGACTTGAATTCAGCTCTTTTCAGGGAGTCAGTCGACCTTAGTAAGAGCTGAGATCATACACAGAGGCATTCTGGGGAGTCAATTTCTGTTTTTTCCAAATTGTGTATCAGTTAGGCGTCTTTCATATTTGAGGTACTAAGTAAGTATATCTGGTTGGGAGGCTCTCCCTTACTGTATCTTCATTTAGCCTGGAATTCACTCTCAGATACCATATGACAAATACTCATTCCTTTGGTCATTACTGCTTTTCGTCATTGAAATCTTATGGGACATTACAAAGCAAATGAAAACCTGGTCCCTAAACTCATTATCCGTCTTTCCTCTTTGTTTAGAGTACCTTGTTCTCTGTTAATGTTCACCTCCCTGGAGTAGGATGATGAAAAGAAAAGGTGGTGGTGGTGGTGGGGGGGGAGGTGTGATATGAAGTATGCTGTATCCAATGTTGAAAATATCTATCCATAAAAAGCACCAGGTGATGATGCTTTTTTATACTATCAATGTATCAGAAATATAAATGTGTCCTTTTCATAACAAACTTACTCAGTACATCAACTGCCATTAAAAAGTACCCTTTTTTATAGATGATGTAATTGCTATAATTTTTGGAAGTATGTGTTGAGTATGAGAATATTAGTGTATTAGACATGTTCTCCAGAGAAACAAATCCAATAGTATATATATGTAATATATATGATTTACTATAATGAATTGGTTCGTGTGGTTATGGAGGCTGAGAAGTTGCATAATCTGCCATTTGCAGGGCAGAGACCCAGGAAAGCCAGTGGTATAGTTCTAAGAACTGTACGACTGATGGTGTAAGTCACAGTAGAGGGCAGGAGAAGACTGACATCACAGCGCAACAGCCAGGCAGAGAGCACGAATTCTCTCTTCCTCTGTCTGTTTGTTCTATTCAGGCCATCGGGGGATTGAATGATGCCCACCCACACTGGGGAGGGCCATCTGCTTCACTGAGTCCTCTGACTCAGATGCTAATCTTATTCTGAAACACATTCACAGATACATCCGCTAATAGTGTTATAATCTGGGCACCCTGTGTCCCAGTCAACTTAACACATTAACCATCACAATTAACTAAAGTGTGGCAGCAATAATTAAAATTACATTAGAAAAATAGGAACTTGCAACACTGAGCATCTGGGCTCTTTGAGGGCAAGGGTCCCTCAAAGCTCGGCAGAGTACCTTCTTCCTACATTGTAGGTGTGAACCAAATGAGTAAATGAAGGGTGGAGTGAAGGGCTCTGCTCTCACTGCTTCCCTCTGTCTTCTGCCTTGTGTTTTCAGGCTTCAACTCTGGTCATGATTTTTATCTCCTCACTGGTCCCTTTTCTTTCATAAGATACTTGTATATCTTTTTAAAAAAATCCTGATCTTTTCTTTTTTAACCTTTGATTCCTGACATTTCCCTTTCCACTTCTCACTTTCTTTCATAGCACAGCTGCCTTTGTCTGTTTTAGTCTCTTTGCTCTGTAGCTTTTTATGTCTACTTTTGTCATTCTGTGACTTTCCTCTTTTTTAGATACTGTTGGTGAGCTGCTTGTCTATTGAGTTAAAGAGGGCACCCTGTTGAGCTATCACGAGAGACACTGATTAATTGACCAATGCTGCAATTTCTGCTCCGTCAGGATCTTCTGTGGCTCCCAACTAAAGAAATGGACCATTTTATAATGGCATTAACACAATCCAAATCTCAAAGCACCTGTAGTTTTGCTCCTTTTTCTTTAATCTGGAAATCTAGGAAATGTAAATATTGATCCTTTGATTTTTCCTATATTCTTTATTTTAAAAATAACACCTATACCTGCCCATACTATTTTTGCATGTTGTATTTACAAAAATCAACCTCCCTCCTCACTTCAGGCTATTTGTTGGCCTCCTGTTATTACTGATTTTATTTTCTAGCACAGGAAATAAGACTAATCATAACAAGCTGAATCCTCCAGAATTCTGTTTTGGGCACATAGTAGATAATCAGATGCATATTAATCATTAGGCTCATATGATTAATATGGTGGTTCTACCAATCTGATTATTTTGTATTATTTGATAAGTGTGTTGCAGTAATCCAATTCACTACTTTTGAAGGGCAGGAAAGTATGGCTGTGATAATGAACTTTGAATCTAAATTTCTTAGGTTCAAATCCTAACTACTGTGAATACTAGCTCAGTCAAGTTATTTTACCTCTATTGGACCCAACTTTCTCATCTATACAATGGAGATATTATTAGTATCAATCACATAGAATTATGAGGATTAAATGAATTATTATTGCAATCTCCTCTGAATAGGGCCTGACACATAGTGGGCATTTAAAAACTGCTGGCTGTCCTTGATTTATTTTTTTTACACTCTATCCCAATTATTTCTGTCCCTCCCCCAAGTTTTATTTTGAAAATATTAAAATTTTTTAAAAGTTGGGAGTAGAGAACAGTAGTTATCCAAATACAATGCGCAAGAATTGTTATTAATATATTGTCATAATTGTTCATTTGCTTTCTTTTTCTCATTTATATACCTTTCAAAAAAACATTTGCATTCATCGTATTTCCCCCTGGCATTTAACCTTCTATCTCTTGAGATCAGTATGTATATAATAATACCATTATCACATCTAACAAATTTAACATTGTTTTGTTACCAAATATATTCAAATGTCCCCATTAAGGTCCCTTGTACATTATAATATCTTTTTTCTTATTTTTATTTTTTTAAAAATCAGATAAAGGCTTACACATTTAACTTAGTTAGTGCATGTGTTTAGACTCTTTTAATCTAGAATAGTTCCCTGCCTTTCACTTGTCTTTCGTGAGTTGACATTTCTGATGGTTCTAAGGCAGTGTCATGTGGAATGCCATGCCATGTAGATCTGTCCAGTTGTTTTCTGATGATTAGATTTAGCCTCAACATTTTTGGCCAACATACTACCTAGTTAATATTGTATAGTTCATATTGAATCATATCAGAGGCACTAGTTGGTTTGTTCAATTTTTGGTGGTGCTGTTTGATCACTTGATTAAGTGATTTTCTCCAGATCCCTCCATTTTTGGATTTTAGGTGTGGCTTTTTGAGATTTGTGGTTTGCTTTGTAATTAGTAAGCAATCTGTGTGGTAATACTCTGAGACTGAGTGAATATCCTGTTTCTTAAGAACGTTTCACCCATTGGTTTTATCATCCATTGATGAATCTTACCTAATAGTGTTTTTGTTACTGTATTATTCTTATAAATTTATTAGCTGACCTTCCTTGGTAACCAAAGAGCTCCTCACCCTCCCTGCCATGTCCATAGTAGAATTGAATAATTATCATAATAGTTGGAACAATTTATTCATAGTATGGTCCTTCTTTCAGCTAGAATAAAATATGTGTTTCCTTTGCTGCTTGTATCATAGCTATTTCTTTTTAAAAGTCACTATAATCTTTGTATTGAAGTATTGCAAACCTATAGAAAAATGCACAAATCTTACGTATATAGCTCAAGGAAGTCCTACAAAACAATGTAACTCTATAAATAACTTCTTATTCTTTTATGAGTTTCCAATTATCTTCATTTTAGCCAGTAGGATCCCCTGTAAACTAGTTTTTATGTCCCTTTGACATGAAAGGACATCAGTTTTTGAGTATGCCCTTGGGCAAAATAAGATATTTTAGGCTTACCTTATATTTTCCCTACTCCTGATCAAGAATAAGTCATTTCTTCAAAGAGCTCTGCTTGGCTTCCTTTAGTGGGGAATGGAATTTAGAAATGAAACTTAGGTTACTAGGTGGTCTCTTTGCTACTATCTGTCTATCTATCTACCTACTGTGTATGTATATACATATATATATATATATGTGTATATATACATGTATATATGT
Organism: Prionailurus viverrinus; assembly: GCF_022837055.1. NCBI lineage: Eukaryota > Metazoa > Chordata > Mammalia > Carnivora > Felidae > Prionailurus > Prionailurus viverrinus. The sequence continues at coordinate 27,911,635 of NC_062562.1, read as the reverse complement.
ATATATACATGTATATATACACATGTATATATATATATATATATATAGTTGAATTGCAGATTATTGTGGATAATTACATATATACTATATATATACTAATAATCTGAAATTCAACAATTCAAATCCAACATCACAGGATTCTTCCCTCATTCTATCTTTTTATCTTCTTTATTCCACGGTGAGAGCCCAATGTATTGATCCATTTTCTCTATTGTATAACACACAGAAAATAGTTGCAGAATGACTACATCGATACCACTTCCAACGACCAATCTACTAAGTAAAGTTCAGGATTTATTTGTACTCATTTTTTGTCCTAATATTCCACTACAGACAGACGTTCATAATGCCAGACCCAAAAGTTATTTGAATTCATTTTTGTCTTCTGTGATTATTTTTAGCAATATGATATGCCATTCATTCTATTTATTTTTTTGTTTGCATGCAAGTGTACTTTTTGTTTTATAATTTTTTTTCTGTTTTCTATTTTGTATGTATAGGACTTTATATGGTCCAAAAATCAAAACAAGATAAAAAGTTGTTCAAGGAATTCCTATTTTGTTTTTATCCTTCCAATCTGTACCCATCCTGCATAGTAAACATTTTCATTTCTGGTTTATCTCTCATGGGTTTATTACAAAAACTAGCAAACCCATACATATACACATATACTTAATATTCTTTCTTATGCGTAAGTTAGCATATTACATGTACTTTTTCTCACCTTGCTTTTTTATCCTGGCAATTATTTCATATCATTTTGTAAAGTCCCCCTCATTTCTTACTACAGCTGACTGGTACACCTTTGAGTGACATACCAAGGTTGTCCCTATGGATGGTTCAGTTACCCAGTATTTTGTTATTGGAAATAATGCCGTGGTGAATAACCTTGTACCCGTTTTGTCATATGTTTGAAGGTGTATGTTCAGAGTGAAATTCCATAAGTGGGGGTGCTTGGGTGGCTTGGTCAGTTGAGCGTCCGACTCTTGACTTTGGCTCAGGTCATGATCTCATGGTTTGTGAATTTGAGCCCTACATCAGACTCTGTGTTGAACAGTGCGGAACCTGCTTGGGATTCTGTCTTTCCTCTCTCTAGACTTTCTTAAAAAAAAAAACAAAACAACACAACAACAACAACAAAATGCTATAACTGACATTGCATGTATGAAAATATATAGATATGTAGGTAAATAGATACAAAAGTAAATAGATAACATAGTTTCCTTAACTAATAACAAATTTCCTTCCATTCAGGTTGTATGCCCTTTTGTACTCTCTCTACCAATGCATGAGAGGGACCCTTTCCCCATACCCTTCCATGTCTATAAGGTTTGAACTTCTGTGAAACTGGTCGGTAAGAAGTGTGTTATCAGTGTATTTGTCTTTAAGCTTTTTAAGTTTTAGAATAGTTTTAGATTAACAGAGAAGTTGTGAGGTAGTACGAGGAGTTCTCACATACTTCTCATCCAGTGCCTCCTACAGATAATCGGCTATGATAGTACAGTACAGTTGTCAAAATTCTCACTGTGGTTTTAACTTGTTTCCTCTTATTATAAGAACAGTTAAGCATGTTTTTAGATTTTTAATAGCCATTTCTATATCCTCTTCTGTGAACTGTCTTTTTATTTTGCTCATACTAAAAACTCAGTTTTGAGCCCATATTTCTTTTCAACTTTTAAGAATATACATATTATATTAGGGTGATTGACACTGGATCTGTAATTATATATTGTAAATGTTCAAAAAAATCTTTTTAATGTTTATTTTTGACGGAGAGAATGAGAGACAGAGCATGAGTTGGAGAGGGGCAGAGGGAGAGGGAGACACAGAATTCGAAATGGGCTCCAGGCTCCGAGCTGTCATCACAGAGCCCAACTCAGGGCTCAAACCCACATACCGTGAGATCATGACCTGAGCCGAAGTCGGACGCTTAACCGACTGAGCCACCCAGGTGCCCCAATATATCATAAATGTTTTATCCTAGCATCCATCTGTTTTTTGACTTTGCTTTGATATTGGGGGCCTTGGATCTTTAGCCGAAGGCTCAGCAAATAAAAATCATCATTGAGTAACTGAAAGACTGAATGAGTAAATGAAGTTCTAGATAGAAATGTTGAGTGGCTTAAAAATTAGGCATTCTCTGGAGAATCTGATGAGCACCAAAGCTAGAAAAGTGGAAATGGAAGGACAAACAAGTGACACTCTTTTGGTTTATAGGCCAGGTTGTCAGATGTAAGTAATTACAAGTGCCTGGTATCCTGAGGGGAAGGCTCTGCTTTTGAAGAGGGCACGTCTCATTCATCCTTGTTTCCTCTTTACCTCCTCAATCCTGTTTACTTTGTAAACAATTCTGTTTTGGGTATTTATCCTTTAGAGAATATAGGATAGAAAAAAAAACAAACCTGAATTCCTCCTTAAAAGTAGTCTAACTCTTAGAGCCATCTTGGTGCCAGATGTACAATTATTTTTCCCTAATGGATTTTTGCCATGTGTTTATGACACCAAATAGCTGACTTAAATGTGTGGAATTGGCTAAGAAATCCAGATGTTTAGAAATATAGTGCAACTTCGCTTATTACCATGTGACAATCTTATATGACTAGACTTTCTATGTCTTAATGTGTCCAATACAACATGCACAGTTATGTATAAGGCGACGGTATGGCTCACTTAATTGTAGGATCATGGTTTTTATAACTTAATTGTCTCTACAGAGTGTATACTTCATGCAAACACTTCATGCAAAGACGTTCACTTTGAGGTACACATTGGCCTTTCTGGCTCAGGGCTGAGTTTTTATTTTGTTTCTACCAGTTGTTATTTTAACTTAGTGTATGTTTTATGTTCTGTAAGCCTCATCTAAAATGAAGGTTTAAAGTTCCTTTAGTGTTATTGAGAATGATAAATGAGATAATGTATATAAACACTTTATATATATATATATATATATATATATATGTATAGTGCTTGATGTATATAAATTACAATTCCTAACACAAAGCATGCACTCAATAAATGTCACTAGTTGTGATTACTGTTCACTGCTTCCTATAATGCCTCTTAATTTTCTCTCATTACCATTGTCACCTACTATATTTTTGTGTACAAATTATTTTGTATGTATAATAATCATAATATTTTTGCATTTCAACCAACATAGACTTTTTTTAATTTTTAAAATAATATTGTAGAATAAGTAAGAAATTATTTTCTCTATTTTAGAATTGAGGAAGTAAAGGTTTATAGGAGTAAAGAGAATCCTTAAGACCATGTACTAATGAAGTGCTAAACTGGTGAAGCTGGGACATCTGATGTGAATTCTGCTTATGTCTTATTTTTAAAACTCTCTTATAAGCTCGTTGATGGGTGGAATATGAAAGATTTCTTTCTCAAGGGTCAAGAATAGAGAGGCACCTGGGTGGCTCATTCAGTTGAGCATCTGACTCTTGATTTTGGCTCAGGTCATGATCCCAGGGTGTCATGGAAATAAGCCCCATGTTGGTCTCCACATTTAGCCTGGAGCCCGCTTGAGATTCTGTCTCTCCCTCCCTCCGACCCTCTCCCCCACCCAGGCTGTTTCTCTCTCTCTCTAAAAAAAAAAAAAGGCAAGAACAGAACCTAAACTGACTTAAGTTAGACGAATTTGTTGGCTCATAAAACTGCCAAGTCTAGGGACAGGTCTTTAGGCATGGCTGTACCAAGTACTCAGACTAGGTGGGAATTTGTCTCACCCAGTTGGTTGTACTTTGCTTTCCATTCGCCTTGTCTTTAAGTTGGGAACTCCCCCGTGGGTCAGGATGGCCACCAGAAATACCAGCTTAATATCTTTTCCCCATGATTCCATGTCGTAACTTCTTGTTACTAATAGTTCTGTTAATTTCCTTGTGTTGGATATCATTAGATCAAATTGGACCGTGTGCCCACCTCTGAACTCATCCCTATGGTCAGAGTGATGGGAATATACTGGTTGATTAGGTCTGGGTACGGATACTCTGTGAAGTAGAGTTGCATCAGCCTTTTATAAACCACATTACCTGAGAGTGGAGTCAGGGTGATTTGCCAAGTCAAAATCAAAATCTTATTACCATGGATAAATAAACTGTGGTACATCCATACAATAGAGTGACACTCAGTAAGAAAAAGGAATAAATTACTGATACATGCAACAAATGGATAAATTCCATATGCTTTCCACTAAGTGGAAGAAGCCAGCACCAAAGGGTTATGATTTCACGTATATGATGTTTCTGGGCATAGCCAAATTTATAGGGACAGAAAACAAATTAAGGGCTGCCAGGAGCTGTAGAATAGGGTGAAGACTTGACTACAGCTGATGCATGAGGTAACTCTGGAGGGGGATGGAAATGCTTTATATGTTGATTGTGGTGTTGGCTATAGTAGTATACATGTTTGTTAAAATTCATAGAAGTTAAATTAAAAGGTGTAAATTTTACCATTATAAAATTAGACCTCCGTAAGTTTGGCTAAAAAAGCAAACAAAAACATCATAATTACTGAAAAGAGGAGGATACTGAGTAGGACCCCCAAATCCCCCAAGCATGTTGAAAGGGTTCAGGACAGTGTCTCCCCCCCCACCCCCTCACCAACCCAGAATGTGCCACTTTGCCACATGGATTATTTTGAGCTTGAGACCCTATAGGCTCTTGAGACCCTATAGGCTCAAGAGAAACTTTGTACTTCCCTTAACCACACAGAAGAATCTAAATTGGAGGACTTTCCCAGAATAAGGGTTATTAGCAGAGATACATTTTACCTGAGTGACCCATCTGTATGAGAGAGCAAACATCTAATTACCAAACATCTGTTCTTCTTATTGCCCTGTGAACTGTATCCCTTTCCTCTGAAATTCCAGACCCCTGTCCCTTTCTCCTTAGTTCAGAATGACATATAACCCTCATTTTTCCTGCCTTTGGAATTTCCATGTCTATGTGGATTTCCCATATGTATGCCTATTAAATTTGATTTTCTCCTGTTAATCTGTCTCATGTTGATTTGATTCTTAGTCCAGCTAAAAGGACCCTGAAGGAGACAGGAATTCCTCCCCCTTGTGAAGGGAGTGAGGCATTCTTGCTCCCCAACAATAACAACAACAGTAACAAAAAAGTGCTTACTACATATCTTAGCCTATGTAATAGGAACTAATTACTGCCTAGACAAGTGGTTCTCAGTCTGTTTTTCACCATGATACTTATTATTGTTGAGATGCCCATGAGGTTCCTTGAACCTATGATGGTTGTTGATAGTTTCTAGTACGCGTGCTATAACCCCACCACTTTCTCTCCCTCTCAAAGGAAAAAAAAATGTTATCTAGCTACAAGTGAATGAGAATCGTATTACTGTAGGGATAATCATTCAGAGATATCAAACGTTAGCAAAGAGTAATACTTGTTATTAGTTAACATGTTACTGGGTGCCTGGGTGGCTCAGTAGGTTATGTGTCCGATTCTTGATTTAGGCTCAGGTCATAATCTCAGTTTGTGAGATCAAGCCCTGCATCCAGTTCTGCACTGACAGTGTGGAGCTTGCTTGGAATTCTCTCTCTCACCCTCTCCCTTCCCCTCCCCTGTTCATGTCTCTCTCGCTCTCGCTCTCGCTCTCGCTCTCTCTCAAAATAAATAAGTAAACATTAAAAAAACACAACAACATGTTATTTGGGCACTGTATGTAGCATTATGATTAAGAACTTCTTGTCTCAATGACTGCATTCTTTACCCTTTACTAAACATATAGATTTGATGTATAATGACTGAGTTACTTAAAAAAAATTAAGTGCAAATGAATCCGTACTTACATATTATTCTGCAACATACTTCCTTCATTTAATATATCTTTTGCTCCTTTCCACATTTAGAGTCATTTTTGTTATTATTTGTGTAAAATGGCTATAGCTTCAACTTTGACTCGAATGGAACAGACAATGCACAAAGTAAGAGTGCCAAAATACTCAGTGATCAGGAAAACATATTTTAATTCAATATTTTTTTTAAAAAATCAAGCAAATGCAAATAAAAATCCTTGATGAACAAAAATAAATACTTAAGAAAATTGTTTTAAATGTTTATTTATTTATTTATTTATTTTGAAGGAAAGAGAGGGTATGAGCAAGGGAAGAGCAGAGAGAGAGGGAGACATAGAATCGGAAGCAGGCTCCAAGCTCTGAGCTGTCAGCACAGAGCCTAACACGGGGCTTGAACTCACAAACTGTGAGATCATGACCTAAGCCAAAGTTGGACGCCTAGCTGACTGAGCCACCCAGGCACCCCAAAAATAAATATTTTAAATAAAGACCATTCTAATGCCAACCCACATTGCAGTTGGAGGCCAAAGAAAAATGAAATTCATTAAATTAATGAAGTTAATTAATTTTAAACTATTTAAGATTATCAGTGGTTGATGAAAAAACATCAAACATGGTGATTTTGCCCATCAAAAACAAGATAAAGAAGTAAATATTGGAAATATTATTGACTTTGTATCTATTAAACCCAGAAAATTGAAATTATAATAAATTCTGGTTTTGTGATTTCATTATACAGTAAAACTTTGGTTTGTGAGCATAATTCATTCCAGAAACATGCTTGTAATCCAAAGCACTTGTGTATTAAGACAAATTTCCGGGGCGCCTGGGTGGCGCAGTCGGTTAAGCGTCCGACTTCAGCCAGGTCACGATCTCGCGGTCCGTGAGTTCGAGCCCCGCGTCGGGCTCTGGGCTGATGGCTCAGAGCCTGGAGCCTGTTTCCTATTCTGTGTCTCCCTCTCTCTCTGCCCCTCCCCCGTTCATGCTTTGTCTCCTTCTGTCCCAAAAATAAATAAACGTTGAAAAAAAAAAATTAAAAAAAAAAAAAAAAAAAAAAAAAAAAAAAAGACAAATTTCCTTGGAGGGGCATCTGGGTGGCTCAGTCAGTTAAGCATCTGACTTCAGCTTGGGTCATGATCTCAGGGTTCATGGGTTTGAGCCCCGTGTTGGTGTCTATGCTGACAGTTCAGAGCCTGGAGCCTGCTTCAGAATCTGTGTCTCTGTGTCTCCCTCTCTCTCTCTGCTCTCCCCTGCTCATGCTCTGTCTCTCAAAATAAATAAAACATTGAAAAAGAAATTTAAAAAGAAATAATGGAAAGTCAGATGATTCGTTCCATGACCCAGAAATATTCATATAAAAATGACTATAATACTGTAATAGAATACAAAATAATAAAATACAAAATATAAAGAAAAATACACAAATTAACCTGTACTTACCTTTGAAAACCTTTATGGCTGGTGTGAGTGAGACAAGAGAGAGAGGAAGGTTATTGTGTAGGATGAATTTTGCTATCACTGATGGATGTTGACTACAGTACATTCTTAATAAACTCTTGTCATATACTGTATTTAATGTAACTGGCAATAAGGCAGCAGAGGAAAGGGTCTATGTCTGCAGGCAGCCTGACCTAGAATGAAACAAAGCATTCCTAAGCTGACTCTTGTTTGGAAGAGCAATGGACTGTCATAGGTGCTTTGAAGTGACAAAAAATATACTAGTGTCAGTTATGGGCACCTTCCAACGTTCTGAAAAGTGACTGCTTTCTGCTCAACACCGTGGCCTGAGATCTAGCATCCGAGCATGGGAGATGATCACCCTCAATGCTTCCGAGACAGAGAGAGAGAGAGAGAGAGAGAGGAACCACTGGCTCAGCTGTGATCATGTGCCATTTGGTGTCATGTACTACTCAAATTGCAAGACGTTGCTCATTTATCAAGTTAAAAGGTGCCCCAGCATTCATCTTTGTTTAAAATTTCGATGTTTTGTTCGCTGTGAGTTTTTTGCGCTAATTTTGATTTTTAAAAATATTTCATTGAGGGTGCTGGGTGGCTCAAGAATTGGGTTAAGCGTCCAATTCTCGATTTCGGCTCAGGTCATGATCTCAGGGTTCATGGGTTCGAGCCTCGCATCGGGCTCCATGCTGGCAGTGCAGAGCCTGCTTGGGATTCTGTCTCTCCCCTCTCTCTCTGCCCCTCCTATGCATTCTTGAGCTCACTCTCTCTCAAAATAAATAAATAAACTTAAAAAAATTAAAAAATATATATACTACATTGAGTATTATTTTGATTAGTGAGGTCTTTTTTTTTTTTTTTTTTAGCAGTCTTTAAATTTTGCACCTGAGGCCAGTTGCTAACTTGCCTTCCCCTAATCCTGGTCCTGGTGCCAGCCCACCCTCTTGACCAAGCGGCAGATGGGCTTGAAGCAGGAGAAAAAATGAGAACAGTACAAGGTGTGGCAGAGGGTGATCTCTGTTGTGGTATGGCCTATTTATTCCCTTGGTCAGGAATCATGAAGTTGCCCCCACTTTTCCTTTGGATTGTCTTTTAGGTGTTCTGGCCTTGACTAGATTGTCAGCTAGGCAGAGCAGCTGAGGAGGGCTGAAGGGGGCAGAATAGGCCACCCCAAAATAGGCTTCTTTGGTTTAAGGATTATTCTGAGCTGATTATTTTTAAGAAACTGCAGACCTAGGAGAATCTCTGAAAACAATAGAAGTTACACCTTTGTAAGGGAAAATCTACATTTATAAAGGGTATTTACATTAGAAAGGAAGCCTACAGGAGAAAGAGTATTACTAGAGAGAACTTTTTCCCCTGAGAGACTTATCTGCTTGGCAGGGCTAAATTTGTTTACCCAACATCTCCACCTCTCACCTTCCAGTGAATTGCCTTCCCCCTTTGAAGCCTTAGACTACTATCCTTTTCCTTAGTACAGGATGGTGTATGAACCTCAATCCTCTGGCTGCCTTTTGAGTCTCATATCTTACTGGGACTCCTGTATGTGTGTGCAAAATTAAGTTTTTTCCCCTTCCATTCTCCTTTTATGATAGGGGGGTTTCAGACACGAACTCAGATGTTAAAGGGAAATTTTTTTTTTCCTCCAGATGAGTGGGGAATGATGCTTTGAGGCCTCCAGTGACCTTTGTCTAGAGTGGTATGTAGTAATTCCAGATTCTCCTCTTCTGCATCTGATTTGCTTTTTGGAGCTTCTCAGCTACTCCTGTTACCTACTTCCTCTTTCCCTCAACCCCTACCACCCTCTTTCTTTGACTATCATCTCATTCTCACTCCCAGGGGCCCCAGCTGGAATTTTAAAAATCCAAGAATTGTCAGATTTTAACATCTGACAGAGATGTATTCCTGAGAGAAAGAAGTCTAATTGTCACCAGTTGGGTTATGGTATCCTGGTGGTTAAGCCAGTCTTGCAAAGACAATGAGCTGAGTGACTGTTGAAATGTTTCCTACTTGGTGAAGGACCTCTGGTGTGCTGTTGGATGTGACTGGAGCTCTGTGAACCCTGGCCTTTGATTCCACTTTAGGAGCAAGTTTCCTGTATTCATTGGGCAGCCTTTATCATTATGAATCTTGCCTTTTTGCAAGACCAGTGGATTCTGTAAAGGTTTATTAATCATGATTTAATATATTCATATGAAAAAATGTAATAGCCAGAGAATAAAGCTTATGTAGGCATTGCAGGGGTCCCTTTGGGGGTTTACTCTATATTACTCATAGCAATGAAAAGTAAAAATGGCAAGTTATATTAGCTGAGTTCAAGATACAAAAGGCAATATTAATTTCACAGGAAGTGTAAAAGGATATGCAAATGTGATCAACTCCCAGGAAAACATTGCAATATACCACTCCAGGCTTTGAAATTATGCAGTTTAATAAACACTTGTTAAGAAGCTTCACACACCAAACACTGAATTTTAAAGCAAGTGCTTCTGATCACGTCATGTTTTTGTGGAACAGCATTATTATTTTCCTAAGCTTTTTGAACCTTAAGATTGGGTTTGATTGGATTTATTGGTAGCAATCACAGGTTCTTGGGAAAACACAGATGGTTCAAAACAGAAAAATTCCATGTTGTTGTCTTTCAATTAAAAGTGTAATTTAGACATGTGGGCCATTAGATTAGAATGTGAAGTAAAAATTTTAGCCAGTAATTGACAAGGAAGAATTATCATGGAGTTTTAATTAGTGACGTCTTGAAAGGAGATGCTTTCCTAAAAGTTTATTTCCGCACTTCCTTAGGTTGATGCTGCCTATATAGGAACCCTCCTGTTCATTTATAATCAATACCAAGCTTTGGCAGCTACCAAATGGAAAGGGCTGTTAAGAAATTGCATGAGATTTTAAGGTTTCAATACTGAGCTGTGCAAGCAGAGTAAAAAAGTCTTCATTTTTGAATGAAGTTGTTTCTCAGATGTTTCAGTAGATTGTTTAAAGCCTAGATAGAATTTTACAGTGATTTTAGACACACATCTGTAATGCTTTGTTCTAAATTTGTCTTGTGGTTTTATAGAGGTTTACAGTATTGTTTAGTCTTGTGTTATTAAAAAAATCAAGAGATAGAGAACAATGAATGATAACACTCAGTGTGGGTGGGTTGTGAGTAAAGGAAACAGTTATTTTCAAACAGTGCTGGTGGCAACTTGGTGTATGTATGAAAAATATTGTTTACTCTTTGACCCAACAGCTGCATGTCTAGATATTTACCTTAAATATTTGGACAAGTCACAAAGGTGTGCATCTTTAAGTAATATTATCATAGAGCTGTTTATGATATGAAAAAGAGAAACCCAAACATCCTAAGTGTGCAGTACTTGGTTAAATGCTTTCAGTCTTTTTAAAAATGTTTATTTATTTATTTTGAGAGAGAGCATGTGCACGAACAAGTGGTGGGGAGAGAGAGAGAGAGAGAGAGAGAATCCCAAGCATGCTCCACACTCAGCACAGCGCCCAATATGGGGCTTGATCCTACAACCATGAGATCATAACTTGAACTGAAATCAAGAATGGGATGCTTACCCAACTAAACTACCCAGGCACCCCAATGTTTTAAGTCTTTATAGAGTGGAATACCATGTAGCTTTTTCAAACATTGTTGTAGACAACTCAGTAACATGCAAACATTTTTTACAGTGAGTGAAAATGGAAATAGATTACAAACAGGAAATATAATTAGAAGGGTCTTAGTGAAAAGAGAAGTTTTTTTCCATAGATATGTATGAATATAGTAACCCATTCTCCCTGTTAAAAATTTTAAAAGTTTTATTTGCTTTTACTATCAATAGCTTTATTTTTCTAAACTAAACATGCATTACTTGATAATAACAATGATATGAGAAAGTACATACATCATTGAGAGACAATAAGTGATCATTGAGAGACAAGACAGGTGATCCTTGTTTTACAAAATATGTGACTATAAAACAGATTTGCCCCAGAAATTATTATTTGCTTGACAGAAGATTCATGTGGTTCTGACAAGTGAGCAGAATCTTCTTTGATAATTTGGATTTCATGCACAGCTCTCTGGTGAAGCTGGCCTAGTGAGGAAACCTGGGGTTAGGGAAAGTGAAAACTATGCTGTTGGAGATGAAGGTCCTATGGAAATAAAAAGCATGCATCTTTGACATTGCCCAGAGGTCAATAAACAAATATTTTATTCCTACACACATGCCCACTTAAATGTAACTATAAGGGGAATTTCTTTATAACCTGGGGGCAAAGAAAGGCTTTCTATATATAATTCAAAATCCAGATGCACTGAAACTTGAATGTATAAAATTAAAAATTAAAAACAATTTTTTTTTTATTTTGCCTGGCAAATAAATAAATAAAAGTCAAACCACAGCTGTCAAATTGGGAGAAGATATTGGCAAGATATATTTCGGATAAAGACCTAACATTCCTCATATATAAAGAGTTATAAATTAAGAAGAGAAGGGGGCCCAAAATCCAACAGGAAAGTTGCAGGAGATCTAGATAATTCACAGGAATTGATATGGAATCGTTCTTAAGCATAAGAAAGTATGTTCAACTCCACTCATAATAAGAGACACGCATGATTATTTGCACTTACAAAATACTGGAAACAGCCTAAATATCTGTGCAAAAGGAAAGTATTTGAATGAATCCTGATGGAGCCCATACAGAGATGTGCTATAATATAGAATGAGAAAGTTCCTTTTGCACTGGTATGGAGTGAGTCCCAGAGATATTATTAGTACAAAAAGCAAAATACAAAAGAGTAGATATAGCAGGCTACATTTTATATAAGAAAGAAGGAGAAATAAGAATGTCTGTCTGTCTGTCATCTATTGATCAATCCATCAATCATTTCTGTGAAAGGAATCACAGAAAGTTAAACTGGAAAGAATGAAATTAGTAACCTACTGAGTGGGAATGGGATTAGAGGAGTTAGGGTAAGGAGTGTTAGCACTTTTTTTTTATAGTTTTGACTTTGAAATCATGTTTTTATGTTTTATAAGCTTAAAAATAAAAATAAATTACAGTATTGAGATAGAAATTGAATAAAAACGGAGGTAAATGGCCCCAATTGTATATCAAATGGATGACATGATAGCACATTAGGAAAAAAAGTAGTAATTCAAATTATTTTCAGCATAGTCCCTTGACTGTATACCTTCCATCTAAAGACAAAAGAAATGGAAAGAAATCTTGAACTTTATACATTTGCTATTGATAGTAGTATTGATGGAATGATTCAGAAATTATTTTATCTGGTAGGATTGGATAAATACATCGATTTTGGAGGGGAGCCAGGATTTTTAGGACACTGAGCTGTTGGATTGAGACTAGAAGTGTTAATATAAATACATAATTATATATATTTTTAAAAATATATGATATATATATACTTAATATATAAAGCATATATATATTATTTATATATATTATCATATAAATTTTTTATTTATATAAAGAGACACCTAGATGGATCAGTTGATTAAATGTCTGACTTCCACTCAGGTCATGATATCATGGTTCATAAGTTCGAGCCCTGTGTTGGGCTCTGTGTTGACAGCTCAGAGCCTGGAGCCTGCTTTGGATTTTGTGTCTCTCTAGCTCTCTGCTCCTCCCCTGCTTGCATTCTGTCTCTTTCTCTCTCAAAAATAAATAAATATTTTAATAACCTGTTTCGATTCATATCAGTATATAAATAATTCCTCGTTCTGCCCTCTATTAAGGGCCCCCCCAGCAGCAGGGAGCATACTCTGTTCCTGCTCTTTGTTTCTAAACACCATTCCCCACTAAAAGGAACCAGTGCTTGTGAAGAAATAGCTGGTCCAGAGAAGGTAAAATACAAGAAAAGTCTGGAACATTTTGCTGTGCCAGCAAATAAAAAAAAACTGCTCAAAAAAAAAAAATGATGAGGACATGTCTGAATGACACAGGAGCCAGCTTGAAATGGGACACTTAAAAATCAAATGGTTCTGGGGCACCTGGATGGCTCAGTCGGTTAAGCATCCAACTTCAGGTCATGATCTCACAGTTCGTGAGTTTGAGCCCCACATCAGGCTTTGTGCTGAAAGCTTGGAGCCTGGAGCCTGCTTTGGATTCTTTGTCTCCCTCTCTATCTGCCCCTCCTCCTCTCTCTCTCTCTCTCTCTCTGTCTTTCAAAAATAAATAAACATAAAAAAATTTAAAAAAAGATGAAATGGTTCAGGTGTACTTAAAACAAAAATGAGTGAATTAAAAAAATAAGTCAATAAAGAAGGGAGAGAGAAAGAGAAGTTCTTTTTACAGTGGAATACCAGCTAATAGATGTGGAAGCAATAATGGAACTAGAATATCACTATTTTACAACTCCTGTCAGAATAATTCAGACTAGCATCATCAATAGGTACCAAAACCATTGAGTGCAAGTTTTTTTTGGGAATAATATATTGACACAGTTTCAAAATCTTTCTCCATGCTTTGCTTTTTCTCTGTATTTACACTGTAGGGCAAAGCCCACTTAGAGTCTTTGGCTGGGTCTGAAAATTAAACTGACAAAGACAGATTGACAAGAGAAAAGAACACAAATTTATTTAATGTAGGTTTTACATGACATGGGAGTCTTTATAAGGAAATGAAGTCCTGAAGAAACAGATCTGATTATTTGTATACTTGGCTTGATGAAGAACAAGCAGTCATTTAGAAATAGTGTATGTCAGAGGGTATGAGGTAAGGGTAACTGGGCAGGGGGAAAACTGGGAAACAGTAAGAATTCTTCTTGGTGTCCCTTGTCTTCAGAGACAGGGATGCTTTTTTCCTCCAGGTATAAGTGATGACGTTTTGGGGTGATGGTGGGGTTGTCTAGAGCAGATGGCCAAGAAAGAATTCTTGATTATGTCTTTGGTGCCAGAGGTGATTTTTATTAAAGCACCAGGATGGGACCCATGGTCAGGAAGAGCTTCACTGGTGTCCTGACGGGTAACTCATTATATACCCACAGGTTGGGAGGGGGTCAGGGATAGAGTGTATCTCTAAGGAATTTTGGAAGCAAGGTTTCCAGAACCTGAGGGGCTAGCAGTTGCTAGGGAAACACCATTTATCACCATTTAATAAAACCTTAGTCATGAGACCCTTTAGGTGTATATCAGTGGATCATAAGCTTGGAGCATGATTGCCAGCGTATATCTTAGAGCAATTGAGATAAAGGAAGTAGTCTTACAGGATCCTCGAGGTTGGGATGTTAAGCTAAAGGTTCTCTTTTGTCCCTAGCAAAGTGTCATCCTTGAGGCAGCTGAGCTCCTAGAGAGAGGTCACTCTGCCAGTGTCAAGGACTTGTCAAGGGGCTGTAGGCAGTAAGGGAATTCAGTTTTTCATTTGCCTTAGTTTCCCACATCACCATGGCAAGCACTTAAACCCCTTTCCTTTGTTCTTAAGTAGCCAGTAGTGTCCAAGGAATATCATACATAATCCACCTGGGGGGAGGGAGGAATGCCAGTCTGTATTTTGCTCTCAGCTTGCCTCATGCTCCCTCATCATAAGGAGGGCATCTCTCACATGAGGTTTTTATGATCTATTTCAGAGAAGAATACACACACACAGATACAGGGAGTAACCTGGCACATACCACCTCATCCAAGGATCAAAGTTAATATCCCTGGCAATGGGAAAAACTTCCATCTGTTTCTTTCCAATAGAATGCAGTAAGAAGGACATAAAGTCACTTCAGTAGTATGCCTCTCAAAAATGTATAATGTGAATCTTGAGAAGGAAAGCTGTCAAAGGCAAATAGAAAGGGCCAGCCAGATTTCCGAGGCCACATACTCCCTTTGCATGCTTTTGGCTTCTGAAGTTTTGCTTGCCTCTTTCATCAGCCAGCAGCCAGGAACTAGAAGCCTCACTATAATAGTCCCGCCCAACCCGGAATCACATATGTATAAAAGATCAGTAAAACCTGAGCTGGATGCTCAGCCTTTTTAGGTGACTCCACTGGGCCATCACCGATATGAAATCAACAGTCTTTTCTGATTTCCCAAGAAATTGGGAAATTGTCCTTTGTCTCTCCCTGTGTGCCGAGTATTTGCTGTAACAGTCTAATCCCAAGTAAACAATGAGACTGGCATAAATATACTACAAAACACAGGTCTGACTTCTTCAAAACTGTTAATGCCAGGAGTGGAAAAGAAAATATGAGGAACTATTCCAGATTCAAGAAGATAAAAGACACATGATAATTAAAAACAGTGTGATCCTGGAATGAGGAAAAAGAACAGGACATTCTTGGGATTGAAGAAATGTAAATATGGACCATATTTAAGATAGTACTCTTTAGTGTTAAAGCCCCTGAATTTGATGATAGCACTGTGTTTATGTGAGAGACAGCTCTTATTCTTAGAAGACTTTGATATCGCACCTGTTTTCCTCTACCCTCCTAGGTTCAGCACCTGGAGCTCACAGCCAAAGGACAAAAAGCAGAGTAATAAGAGAGCAGTTTTAATTACCTTTGTATGAGTGTACTGGTACTGGAGTTCACAAAGAAGAACGTGGCTCTAAGAGATGGCCAGATGATTGTAATTTACATAGCATTTTAGGCTAAAGGGGGTGGGGCCTTCTAGGCAAAGATGTGGGGGCAAATTGTGGAATGTGGGGAAGGAAATGTATGGCAAATAAAAGTTATCTTGTTCTGCAGAGAAGATACCTAACTCTTAGGTAATAAGAGAGTTATTTCCTGGAGTAGCTCTCTTCCTGATAAGAAAGAAAGCTTTACAAATGGAAATTTCCTTCATAAAGGGAACTTTCCTTAACAAAAGAGGAAAATGACACTTTATTGTCATACAGATCAAGGGATGTATAGAGCTTTTTCCTAGTCTGCTTGTTCTCAATTGCCTTTAGCTCAAAATAACCCTTTGGCCAAAGTGGAGTGCCACATACACCATTTTGGAGTGGTATTCTAAGACCATATTCTAGAACCTTTCAACACTCACTCTCAAGTGGTTTAGCAAATAAACTTTTTTTTGTTGTTTTCATTTGAGGGAGAGAGAGATTACATGAGAGGAGGGACATGAGATGAGAGGGAGATGAGAGAGTGAAAGAGATAAAATAAATAGGGAAAAACAGTAGCAATTAGTAATCTAGGGAATGGTATATGGAAGTTCATTATATAATTCTTATGTTTTCTACAGTTTGAATATTTTTTTCAAAATGAAAACTTTAAAAAGTCTAAAAGCTCCAATGCCTTTAGTCTCAGACATTTCTGCCAGGCCATAGAACTTTGCGTAGCAGGGATCCTAACTTCCCAGATGCGGTGACTGTATTTCCTCTCCTATCCATGATAACTCAAAAAGTGCTCATTTCATTCTCTTTAACCTTCTCATCCAAATGACTTTCAGAGTTATTGCTACATCTCCCATTATCTCTGGACTAACAAAATTGTTTCACCCAATCCTGTGCAGTTGGGTCCTAGTGATTACCAAGAGAGAGCATTCTCATATTCCTGGGTGCCTGGGTGGCTCAGTCAGTTAAACATCTGACTCTTGATTTCAGCTCAGGTCATGATCTCGTAGTTCCTGAGATGGAGCCCCACATCAGCCTGTGCACTGACAGCAAGGAGCCTTCTTGGGATTCTCTCTTGACCCTCTCTGTCTGTCTGTCTCTCTCTCAAAATAAATAAATAAACTTTAAAAAATTTTTAAAAAGGATTTCTCATATTCCTCCCCTCCTGTAGATACCATAAGAGTCTGTGTCCTTCAGGCAGAATTGAGTACCTTGAATTTAGAATGAATGGGGTTTCTGCTGAAATAGCCCTGTATACAGTTTTGGCACAGTAGGGAGAAGGTAGCTGATAATGTCTATCTGAAATAAAATGATTTGGAACTAATATATATTAATGTGTCATAGTATCTAACTAAACATTTTCTTAACTGGTTAATTACAGAGAGGTTAAGAAGTGATCTTACCCTTTGTCCTATTGAGTTTCAGATGCCAAATAAAGCAAATCAAACAAAACCACTCCTCTAAAAAGCATGCTAGGTGTTTAATGAAGTTGGTGAGGATGAATTGGGAAGTTGTCAGAACGTAAGTGTTGATTTAGGGGTCACCCAGCATTCAGAAAATTTGGTGTTGGTATTCTGACAACGATGAAGCTTTCCCATTATTCTAGAATAGGACTGACTAGCAATATATGAATTGTATACTTCCCTGCTTGTATTTCTACTTGATTTTGATTTCTTCTGCTAACTCCTATATGGCTTCTTGATTTCTCTCTTTTGGTTTTTACTAGTCTAGCACTTTGGATGAGATCCTTGACCTCAGTTTGGTTGGAAGATACCTGCCCAGTATGGCTTCCCATATGGGCATGCCTTTATGCCAAATAGGGAAGGGTCAGCCCTGGAGCTTGTGCAGGTGCAGTGGTGGTCATTAGACATGAAGGATGGCTTTGAGAAAGGTAGCAGCCTGGCTTAGTACAAGTTATTCTCGCTGCCAAACAACAACAACAACGATGACGATGACAATGGTGACAAAAACAATGCAAATATTGTTTAAATTTATGGCAAATCTGTCTTATAAAGGAAACTATCAGGAAAAAGTATGGTGTTTTTTGGCATTCACAGAATGAGTAATCAGCAAATATTGACTACATAAATAAGTATAACTAAATTTAATAAATATATTTTTCTACATTTAAAAGGAGTATGTTCCCATTGTGGAAAATCTGGATAACAGAGACTTCTCTAAGGACAAAAATAGATATTACCCATAACCCCACCTGTGTGGTTAAATCTGTGTGGACAGTGTTATAGTTTATCCATGCATGGATATTTTAACTTAGTTGTGTTTTCATAGTTGTGTGTCTTTTTATTTAACCTGATATTATCAGCATTTCCCCCATGTTACTGCAACATCTTTACAACCATAATTTTAATGACTGTGTGTGATTTTCCCATATAGGGGAATTTATTTATTTAAAAAATTTTTTTTTAATGTTTTTATTTATTTTTGAGACAGAGAGAGACAGAGAATGAGCAGGGGAGGGGCAAAGAGAGAGGGAGACACAGAATCAGAAGCAGGCTCCAGGCTCTGAGCTGTCAGCACCAAGCCTGACGCAGGGCTTGAACTCACAAACTGTGAGATCATGACCTGAGCTGAAGTCAGACACTTTACCAACTGAGCCACCCAAGTGCCCCCCATATAGGGGAATTTAATCATCCCTTTATTGTGGGGTACTTAGGTTCTTTTTGACACTTTCATGCTTTAAATGATGTTGCTATCAATATTTATGAATTTACGTGTTTGAGATGAACAAATATTTATTTATAATTCCCTTTCTCCTCTTCCCAAGAGGAAGGATAGCTTCTTCTTGCATCTGGCCTAAGGAGGTGAGCAGAGTTACAGGAGGAGATGCAGATTTGAGACCAGAGAAAGGCTACTGTAATCAGTATTACAAAAGACAAAGGAATTCCCCATTTGGAAAACTCCAGGAGTGGAGAACAGCCCTTAGAGGTGGCTGAGAAAGAGCAGGGAGAGATAGAAGTGAGGAAGAAAGAAGTGTGGCTGTCAGTATTGGCAGCTGAGAGCATTTACAGCAAACTAGGGCATCTTGGGTGGGCGGGGGTCGTGGGCTTGATGTTATTAATGATATTATTAATGATATTATTAATGATATCGACTATTGACATTATTTTGCAAAAGAGAATCTGTAAACATCAAATCTTAGAATGTAAAAATGAAATGACATAGCTTCATTAAAACTTTATTAGAGTATTTTTTCCCCTCGTTACTCTGTGGACTATTAATGATTTGGCCACACTCTGGCAAATGTTCCCAGTCTGTGGACTGACATTTGGGGGCCATAAGACCAAATGATCGGAAAGGCCCATTGAGTTAAGTTGAAGAAGTCTTGTTTTAGTGAAGTGCTGTCTTCTAATCTTAGAGCCATGTTTGGCTTAATGAATAATGTTGAGCCATATGTCCCATAAATAACTGTTTTCTTTTTTTTTTTTTAATGTTTATTCATTTTTGAGAAAGAAAGAGAGAGACAGAGAGGGAGAGAGAGAATGAGTGGGGAGGGGCAGAAAGAGAGGGGAGCAGAGGACCCAAAGTGGGCTCTGAGCTGACAGCAGTGAACCTCATGTGGGGCTCAAACTCATGAACTGCGAGATCATGACCTGAGCCCAAGTCAGATGATCAACTGACTGAGCCACCCAGGTGCTCCCAATTGACTGTTTTCTTATGGCCAAGTTAACTTTATGAAGATCAAGTATACTATTGTTTGTAGAAGCTCTGTTGTCTAAATACCTTGGCACTTTTTGATATATGGCTCAGAATAGGGGTGTAATAAATTGCATAGTTCTAGAAAATAAATGGCATACCATCAGTGCATAGTTTGTGCAGCAGCCCATCTTTTTGCAGTTTCTGAGAATGATTGCAAGAGACAGAAAATACAACTCAAAATGGACTAAATGAAAAAGGTGTTTTATTGGCATATATACTGAAAAAATACAGGCACAAGATTTCTAGAATTGCTGGTTCCAGAAGATCAAATGATCTATCCATTGTTTGTTCTAAAGCCATATCTCACCCTAGTGGCATGAGCGTTTCCAGTGATACACATCCATTCTGGACTTCCAGTGTAGC
The DNA here is from genome assembly GCF_022837055.1 of Prionailurus viverrinus. Classification (NCBI taxonomy): domain Eukaryota; kingdom Metazoa; phylum Chordata; class Mammalia; order Carnivora; family Felidae; genus Prionailurus; species Prionailurus viverrinus. Next base: position 27,891,720 of record NC_062562.1, on the reverse strand, counting down.
AATCCCAACAGCAGGAAGTAAGAGTTTCACATTTCTGATAGTTCAAGTGAAAATTCAAAGTTTCGATCTTATTGGCACTGTCCCAAGGTAATTGACCACATCTAGCGTATGTAGCTATCCCTGAAACTGTGGGTGAATCAATTCCTCTTAAGCAACATGGACTAAGAATATGGGTGGAATGTTTTCCCAAGGGAAAGTTGCATTGCTAATAAAAGAAGATGGGAGGGTGTGAATGATGGGTAGGCAGAAAAACAGAGACCTACTATAAAGTAGAAGTAGCCAGCTAAGCCAGTAAATACAGCCAGTAGATTCCCTGGCATATCTGGGAAGGCCATTTTCTACTGATTGCCACAACATCATTGTCTAGTGGCAGGCGATATCTTTGGCATCAATTAAATCCTAATATCACTGAGCATAAATTAAAAGGCTGTAATGGGATCTTGGACCTATTGATGAGTGCTCAGGACAGAAGCTCATGCCATTGATGTGTGGAGTCAAATATCTCTACCCACTGGGGATGTCATCATTTAAATGGCCCTATTGATTTTAGATTTTGGCAGGCCTTCTTTGACCTGGAAGGCTCCAAATTGCCTGAGGGGCCTAAGACATAACTCCATGTTATGTAGTCCTGAATTGGACCTAAACTAACTTAATCATCTGTCCTAGGGCAGTCTGTCCTAGATAGGGTCTCTGGGAAAACTAGAGCAGTAAATTTTATGTTTCATGTTTATCGATGAATTCATTTGGAAAAGCTGCTTCTAGGCATTCCACACATTCTAATCATGTAAGAAGGACTACTTGTTTGGAAATGTTTAATTATTGTACCAACAAGTTTATTTTTTTTTAATTTTTTCAGCTTTATTGAACTATAATTGACAAAGTTGTAATATATTTAAAGTGTACGATGTGATTATTTGATATATGTACATATTGTGAAAGGATTCCCGCCATTGAGTTAATTAACTCAACTGTCACCTCACATATTTATCTCTTTACTTTATCTTTTTTGGTGAGAACACTTAAATTCTACCCTCTTAGCAAGTTTCAATTACACAATACAGTGTTATCAGCTATAGTCACATGTTCTACATTGGATCCTCAGACAATAAACGTCTTATAACTGAAAGTTTATACTCTTTTACCAGCCTCTCCTTATTACACTTCCCCCCCTCCCGACACACACACCTCCTGCCAGTGTCCCCTGGCAACTACCATTTTACTGTCTGTTTATGAGAGTTTGACTGTTTTTTTAGATTCCGCATGTATTACCATGCAGTATTTGTTTATGTCTGGCTTATTTCACTTGGCTGAATGCTCTCCCAAGTTCATCCATGTTGTCACAAATGGCAGGATTTCCTTTTTTTTAAAGGCTAAATAATCCTTCTTTTTAAAGGCTCACTAATATATTAAGGCTAAATGATAGTATTACGTTTTCTTTATTCATTCATTCATTCACATTTAGCTATTGCAATAGACATTTGCTACAGTGATACAGTACAGGGAATGCAGGTACTTCTTCAAGATAATGATTTAATGATTTCACTTCCTTTGGACATACTGAGAAGTGGGATTCCTGGATCATATGTTCCTTCTATTTCTAATTTCTTGAGGAACCTCCACCCTGTTGTCCTTTGTTCCTATACCATTTCACATTCTCATCGTTGGTGCATCAAGGGCTCGCTTTTCTCCACATCTTTGCCAGGATTTATTATCTTTTATCTTTTTGATCATAGACATCCCAACAGTTATGAAGTGACATCTCATTGTGGTTGTGTTGAATTTCCCTGATGATTAATGATGTTGTATACCTTTTCGTGTACTTATTGGTCATCTGTATGTCTTTCTTAGAAAAATGTCTACTCAGGTTGTTTGCCTTTTTAAAAATTGGGTTATTTGTGTTTTTGCTATTGAGTTGTATGACTTTCCTGTAGTTTTGGATATTAACCTCTTATCACATATGTGGCTTACAAAAACTTCTCCAGGGCTATAGTTTGCCTTTTCATTCTTTTGATGGTTTCCTTGTTGCACAGAAACTTTTTAGCTTGATATAGTCCCAATTGTTTATTTTTGCTTTTGTTGCCAAAATCATTGCCAAAACCAGTGTTAAGGAGCTTACCTACTGTTTCAGAGTTATACCTACTGTTTCAGATCTTATGTCAAGTCTTTAGTCCATTTTGAGTAGATTTTTGCATATATAATATAAAGTACAAGCCTAGGCTCATTCTTTTGCATGTATCTGAGTTTCTCCAACACCTTTTACTGAAGAGATTATCTTTTCCCCATTGTATATTTTTGACTCCTTTGTCAAAAATTAATTTACCATATAAGTTTGGGCTTATTTTTGAGCTCTCTATTCTGTTCCAGTGCTCTGTATATCTCTTTTCATGCCAGTACCATACTGTTTTGATTACTGTAGCTTTATAGTGTAGTTTGAAACCAGGAATTTTGATTTTTCCAGCTTTGTTCCTTTCTCAAGATTGCTTTGTTTTTTTGGGGTATTTGTGGTTCCATATGAATTATAGCATTGCTTTTTTTTCTATTTGTATGAAAAATGTCATTGGGATTTTGAAAGGGGATTACACTGAATCTGTAGGTTGGTAGTGGGACTTTTTAATTGTGATAATTTTCCCATTTGTAAATGTGGAATATCTTTCCATTTATTTATGTCTTCTTTAATTTCTTTTATCAATGTTTTATAATTTTCAGAGTCCAGGTCTTACACCTTTTGATTAAATTTATTCCTAAGTATTTTATTCTTTTTGATGTTATTGTAAATGGATTATTTTTCAAATAAAGAGAAAGCATTTCTTCTTGCTTTCTGATTTGGATGCCTTTTATTTCTTTTTCTTGCCCATTTATTCTGGCTAAGTACTTCCAATACTTGTCTCGGATTCTTTCAGCCTTTCGCTATTACATATGATGTTAGCTGTGGGATTGTCATATATGGCCTTTATTATGGTGAGGTATAGTTTTCTATATCCAAATTCTTGAGAGTTTTTATTATAAAAGGATGTTGAATTTTTTCATATGCTTTTTCTTCATCTATTGAGATAATCATGAGTTTTATCCTTCATTTTGTTAATGTGCTGAATTACATTGATTGATTTGTATGTATTGAAACATCCTTGTGTCCTAAGATAAATCCCACTTGATCACTGTGAGTGATCCTTAATGTACTATTGAATTTGGTTTGCTAATATTTTGCGAGGATTCCTGCATCTAAGTTCATCAGGGATATTAGCCTGTACTTTCTTTTCTCTTGTGTCCTTATCTGGTTTTGATACCAGGGTTAATGCTGGTCTCATAAAATGAGTTTGGAAGTGTTTCCTCCTCTTCTATTTATTGGAAGACTTTGAGAAAGATTGATATTAATTCTTTCAACATTTGGTAGAATTCACCAGTGAAGCCATCTGGTCTGGATTATTTTTATTATTATTATTATTATTTTTATTTTTATTGAGAAGCTTGTAATACTTATTCAGTCTTCTTACTAGCTACTGGTCTGTTCAGATTTTTTATTGCTTCATGACTCAGTCTTGGTACGTTGTATGTTTTTAGGAATTTATCCATTTCTTCTAGGTTATCTAATTATTCATTGTAGTTTGTTTCAATCCTTGGTATATCTGTGTTAACAGTTGTAATGTCTTCCCTTTCATTTCTGTTATTTATGTAAGTCTTCTTTTTTGTTTTTGTCCAGCTTAAAGGCTTATCAATTTTATCTTCAAAATACCAGTTATTGCTCTTTCATATTGTCTCTTTAGTCTCTATTTCATTGATTTCCACTTTTATCTTTGTTATTTCCTTTTTTTTTTTTTTTGCAAACTTTGGGCTTAGTTTGTTCTTTTTTTTTAAACCAGTTTTGCTTGTTTATGTGAGTTTTTTAAATGTAGGCATTTATCGTTATAAACTTCCCTCTTAAAACTGCTTTTGCTGTTTTGGTATCTTGTGTTTCCATTTCCATTTAAGTCGATTTTATTTACTTATGTATTTGAAGTTTATTATTTATTTTGAGAGAGAGAGGGAGAGAGAGAGAAAGAGAGAGAGAGAGAGAGAGAGAGAGAGAGAGAACAGACATCAGGGAGGGGCAGAGAGAGAATCCCAAGCAGGCTCTGCCCTGACAGTGGGGCTTGAACTCATGAACCTTGAGATCAAGAGTTGGACGCTCAACTGACTGAGCCATTCAGGTGCCTCTGTCTCGATATTTTTTTATTTCCCTTTTGATTTTTTTCATTGACCCATTGGTCACTCAGGACCATGTTGTTTATTCTCCACATATTGTGAATTTTCTATTTTCTTGCAGTTGATTTTTAGTTTCATACCATTTTGGTTAGAAAAGATGTTTGATATGATTTCAAAATTCTTAACTTTATGAAGACTTGTTTTGTGGCCTAAAATATGATCTATCTTGGAGAGTGTTCCATGTATGCTTGAGAAGAATGTACATTCTGCTGCTCTTGGATGGATGGAATATACTATATATGTTTGTTAGATACATCTGGCCCTATGTGTGGTTTAAGTCCAGTGTTTCCTTCTTTTGTTTTTCTGTCTGAATAGTTGTAAGTGGGATACTGAAAGTGTCTACTATTATTATGTTGCTATCTGTGTCTCTCTTCAGATCTGTTAATATTTGCTTTGTATATTTACTTTCTCCATTGTTGAGTGTATAAATATTTACAATTATTATATTCTCTTGATAAACTGACCCATTTTCCTTATATAACCTTCTTTGTCCTTGTTATAGTCTTGACATAATGTCTGTTTTGTCTGATATAAATATTAGTACCTTCGCTTTCTTCTTATTTCTAATTGCATAGGATACCTTTTTCCATTCCTTCATTTTCAGTCTATAAAAATCCTTAAAGCTAAAGTGAGACTCTCATAGGCAGCAGACAGTTGGATCTTGTTTTTTAACCATTTTTCCCTCTGTATTTTCTGTTAAATAAATGTCTTTTGATAGAAAAAATTATTCCATTTACACTTAAAAGTAATTATTGATGGTTATGGATTTACACTGCCATATTGTTCATTGTTTTCTTACTGTTCTGTAGTTCCTTTGTTCCTTTCTCTCTTGCTCTATTCCTTTGTGAGTTGATGATTTTGTGTATGGGTATGCTTTGATTTCTTTCTCTTTATCTACTGAGTATTGATTCTAGGTTTTTGCTTTGTGGTTATCATGAGATTTATGTAAAATATATTTATAATATTGTATTTTAAGTTGATAACAACTTATCTTCAAATGCACACAGAAGCTTTCCCTTTTTACAGTCTTCCCACAGTTTTTTGTTTGTTTGTTTTTGGTATCACAATTTACATCTTTTTATATTATGCCATCCATTAACAAGTTTTTGTAGTTATAGTTATTTTCAATACTTTTGCTTTTCACCTTTATTCTGGATTTATAAGTGATTTACCCACCACCATGACAATATTAGAGTATTCTGAACTTTACCATAGATTTACCTTTACTAGTGAGTTTATAGTTCCATATATTTTATATAATTAATTTGCATCCTTTTGTTTCAGCTTGAAGAACTCCCTTCAGCATTTCTTGTAAGGCTGATCTAGTGGTGATGATGGTGATGAACTTCTTTAACTTCTGTTTGTCTAGAAAACTCTTTATCTCATCTTTAGTTCTGAAAGACAACTTTGTAGGGTAAAGTATTCTTGGTTGGTGGGGATTTCTTTTTTTTTAAAGCACTTCGAATATAACATCCCACTCCCTCTTGCCTGAAGCGTTTCTACTAAAAAATCCACTTGTAGTCTTATGGATATTTTTAATATAACAAATTACTATTCTGTTGCTCATTTTAAGATTGTCTCTTTATCTCTAACCTTTGTCACTTTAATTCTAATGTGTTTTGCTGTGGATCTCTTCAGATTCATCATTCTTGGAAATTCTTTGTCTTCCTTGATCTGGATATCTGTTTCTTTCCACAGGTTAGCGATGTTGTCAGCCATTTTTATTTGAATAAGCTTTCTGTCCCTTTCTTTCTCTCTTCTCCTTCTGAGACCTCTATCATCTTACAATGTGCATACTGATCTGCTTGATGATGTCCTAAGATATCTTCACTCTTTTTTATTCTTTGTCTTTTGCTTCTCTGATTGGATGAATTCCACTGTCTTTTATTAAAGTTCACTTATCCTTCTTGTGCTTGATCTATTCTACTGTTTAACCCTTGTATTGAATTTTTCAGTTCTATTATTGTATTCTTTGGTTTTATGATTTCTGTTGGGTGCTTTTTTATCTTTTTAATTTTTTTAAGTGTATTTATTTATCTTGAGAGAGAGAGAAAGAGTGAGGGAGAGACAGAGAGAGGGGGAGAGAAAGAGAGCCCCAATGTGGGCCCCAAAGAGAGCCTGCGATGTGGGGCTTGAACTCACAAACTGTGAGATCATGACCTGAGCTGAAGAGGGATGCTTAACCAACTGAGCCACCCAGGCGCCCCTGTTTGGTGATTTTAAAATATTTTCTGTCTTCGTGTTGAGGAATTTTTACTCTGTACATGCATTGCTCTCCTGATCTTGGAGAACATCTTTATGACTATTATTTTGAACTCTCTGTTGGGTAAATCGCTTATCTCCATTTCATTAAAATCAGTTTCTTGAGATTTATCCTGTTCTTTTATTTGGAACATATTCCCCTATTTCTTTATTTTCCTTGACTCTGTGTTGCTTTCTGCATTAGATAAAACAGGTACCTCTTCCAGTTTTGACAGGCAGGTCTTGTGTAGGAGATGAACCTTGTCAATCAATCCAGGCCAAGTTTCTCATTGCCACTCAATCCTTTGTATTTGTTCAAGCTACTGTCTTTGTTCTTTGTGGCTGTGAGTACTTGAGAATATGCCATGAGCCTTCAGAGTCCCAAAGGGGAGGATGGCCATCAGTGCCTAGAGGCAGGCTGATTAGAAACCAAACCCTCAGGCAGAAGCTGGGAAAGTATGCAGTTAAACGCTTTCCAGAGAGAACCTGGGAGATAGGTATTTTTGTGTGCTTCCTGTTTATCAAGCCAAGGTATATAGCTATGGAGTAAGGGTGTTACTGCCCCTGTTTTAAGACTGCTTCTTAAATTGCTATAGTCTTGTGGAACTTAAGAGTACAAGCCCTTTGGCTATCAAAGCTAAGTGATCTGGATGCCTGTCCCTCAGATGGCAGCTACAAAAGTTTTCAACACCAGATTTGTGTACAAACTCCCTCCCGAGAGATTCTGGCAACCTTGTGTTATCATTGGAGTAAATGGGAGGAAGAAGGTGGATGAAGTGGTGATTGGCCACGTCCCCTGGGTTTTGTGAAGGTTTGCAGTTAGTTCCTAGATGCATACATCTAAACTTGCTAAGTTATAGAATGAATTTTTAGATTATATTTTGGTCATTATTTCAGTTATTAGCTGCTTTTAACAAACTACCCTGGACCCTGTGGCCTAAAGCAATGATGATTCATTATTTTTCAAGGTTCTATGACTCAGGAATTGGAGTGTGACTTAGCTGGCCAGTTGTCTACTCCATTGTGAATAGGCTGGATCGTTCACTGGGTTGCATTCAGCTTGCAAATTTCCTGGCCAGGATGGTCAAAGAAAGATTTACTCTGGTATGTGGTATGTGGATGCTGTCCACGTTACCTCAATCTCACCACAAAGTGTTTTTATCGTTTGGTAGTCTAGTGTGAGCTTCTTTACATCACAGCGGCTGACTTCTCCAGAAAGCTCCAAAGTGGAAGCTGCCAGGCTTCTTAACTACTACACATGGAACGAGAACGCTGTTACAAGTGTGCATTCTATTAACCTGAGCTGATAGGCCAGCCCAGCCCATAATCAAGGGGAGGGGGATAGACTCCACTCCTTGAAGAAGGAGCAGCATGAGTGTACAGGGGGAGAATTGACAGTAGTCATTATTGGAAAGTGCACCAGTTACGAATGAATGAATGAATGAATGAATGAATGAATGAATGAATAAATAAGGTAAAACCTTGGTTTTTGAACACAATTCATTCTGGAAACATGCTTATAATCCAAACACTTGTGTATCAAAGCTAATTTCAAGAATCATTGGCTTAGTTGTGATCATGTGATGTTTCATATCTCATGCTACTCGTATTGCAAGATATCACTTGTTTATCAAGTTACAATTTATGAGAGATGTTTGCTTCTCTTGTGGAACACTTGCACAACAAGTTACTCACAATCCAAGGTTTTACTGTGTATATTTAATTGAAGTATAGTTGACACAATGTTACATTAGTTTCAGGTGTGATTCATAGTGATTTAACAAGTCTATTACATTATGTTATGCTCTCCACAAATGTAGCTACTTTCAGTGTGGGGTGTTTGCGTGTGTGTGTGTGTGTTTTAAATGTTTTATTCATTTATTTTTGAGAGAGGGAGAGAGCGCAAGCAGGAGAGGGGCGGAGAGGGTGACAGAGGATCTGAAGTTGGCTCTGCGTGGATAGCAGAAGGCTTGACGTGGGGCTGGAAGCCACGAACCATGAAGTTATGACCTGAGATGAAGGCAGACACTTAATTGACTAAGTCACCCAGGTGCCTCATGGGGTGTGTTTTTTTTAAAACAGTTTTATTAATATATTAAGCCTGCCTTGGCTGAGTTTTATTTTGGATATTTATGAACTCTGAATAAAAAAATGCAATGGAGCAAGCATGGGGTATATGGACATACATATATACATTTTAAAATTTCTGCATCCGTGTTTTCTTTTCTTTGACAATAAGGATTACATGTCTCACCCTATTTATCTTTTTGCCCTGTCTGCTAAGAAGCTCAGCGCTAAACTGAATTATATTAACCTCATTTCCCTTTTCTCTTGATTCATGGTTTTGATATTCCCCTTTTTGTACTTAACTGCTTTTGCCAATATTTCATTTGAGTATTTTGGGGAATAGCTATATACAAAATTCTGCAAATGAACCAAACATTCATGTAGGCTTCTTGCCTCTACTGAGTAGTATAAAGAACTCTGCCTTCAGAATTAAATGATTGAGTTTCACATCCTCACTTTGCCTCTTGTCTTACTTTCCCAATTAGTAAATTAGTTTTGTAAGGATTAACTGGATCACAGAAATGCTAAATAAATTGTAGCTGTTAAAAATGTATTTTCACACAAATGTGTGAATGTACAACTGATGAAACTTGAATAAGGTTGATGGCTTGCACCAATGTCAATGTCTTGGGTTTGATATCTTCCTATACTTATACAAGCTATTACCATGGGGGAAAAATTAGAAGGGTACCCAAGATCTCTCCCTATTATTTCTTACAGTTGTATGTGAATTAATAATTATCTCCAAATAAAGTAAAAAAAGAAAAGAAAGGTGCAGGATTATTGCTTCTATCCTATCCAAATAAAATTATTTTTCTTTCTTTTTTAAAATATGGGCATTATGCTGACTTTGGATGTACCTACTTGTAAAGTTACTGAATATAATTGAGTATTATTTTAAATATGTTGAAATATGCATCAACTGGTTGGTTGCCACCTATGAAACTTTTCATTTATATAAATATCCAATGACTTTATTTTTCCTGCTAAGAGTCAGTCAAGAAATAGAGAAAGTTTGCATTGTTATTGTAAAGCTAACATATAAGGGAAATTCATAAGCCTATACATTATTACTTGAAAAAAATTATAAAAGCATCTGAAACTCAGGATGTCAGGAGGAACTGGGAGATGCAGAGGCTGATTACAGAAGAAATTCATTATGATTGGAATTTGATGTGTGGAAATTTAGTTATAATCTTTGTATTGCCTTGTACCCATACCTCCTTGCTTCCACTTGAAACATTCAAGAAATGTAGTTTCCTTAAAATAAATAAACAATAAAATTCATATATTGAATGGCATTGGAGAAAAAGTAAGTGCTTAAATGTATTTTAACTGGCAATGTGCAATTTTTCCTGGTTAAAATTTTGTCAGACTAAAATCTTCCTTCCAATGCTTATAGTTTCTCAAGTATTAGCAAACTCATATCCTGGAAAGCAGGGCCCAGATTCCAGGCATGATTCAGTTACCAACTTCCTGTTTATTTGGAAGAGTCATTTAATCTCTTGTGGATTAAATGGATTTTATGGATTTAGACTTTCCCTAGTCCAAATCAAGGAGATTGGAATAGAGATCTCTAAGACTCCTTTTTTGTCAGATATTCACTTATTTCCCCTATAGACCTCCACATATATCAGCCAGCCTTTATATGGGTATTTTCCTTTTATGTTTCATAGAAAATAGTACGTACAGACTAAAATTCCTTGTTTTTAAGTATTCTTTGCCCTCCTGTCCCCCAACTCTCTGGAGATACCTCAGCTCTGAGCTATTTCTGGACATTTACTGCAATCTGGTGAGAACCTAGGACATACTTTTTTTTTTTTGGTAGAACAGTTTTAAAATTTTACTAAATTATTCATTCCTTTTATCACAAACACTTCCAAAGCAAATTTTTACCAACTCGTAAGAAAATACACATGTGAAAAGAACAACAAAAATGTAAATGTATCTGTATATTTGAGGTCAAGGCATGAAAAAGGAGAAGGAGGAAGAAAGTTGTTTCAGACAATTTAAACTAAGAATACTCCTGCTCTGAGCTCTGAACTTCTTGGATTAGCAAGACAAGAAAAACAAAACAAACAAACAAAAAAAGAAGTGAGTTATGTGACTGCCATTAGCTACAAAAGGAAACATACCACTTTGTCAAAGGGAACAAATGACTTCCTAGCTATAAAAAATATTTTTCCTAGCAATTCTTTTATACACATACACACACACACACACACACACACACACACAATGTTTAAAAATGCACAGTTGATAATGTTTGCAAATGTTAGTCTAACAAAAGATGCTATTTACTGATCTAATTGTGTCTTAGATTCATGCTGGATAATAGACCAAGAGTTTGGGGCAGACATTTCTACCAATGCCAGTGTATTATAGTATAGACCATACCTGCCTTTCTTGTTTGATGTAGGGTTAGAAAGTTGAGAGAATGGAGGGATGGATTAGCAGGTGTCCAAGACCACTTTCTTCCTGACCAAATCAAGGAAGAGCCATGAAAGAAAAATCACTAGGTACAGAACATAGGACTCTGATCCTATTATCTCCCATGGCCCATGAGTACTTGGAAGTTGTCTCTTCCCATGCATCTCTGGAACATGATTTCCATTTCTGGATTTGCTTAAACATCTACCTTTCTGTCTTGATGCCAGCTGTTTCTATCTTCTTTCTGTTTAGTCAGTTTCTACATTCATTAGCCTCAGATTTTGGATCATTTTCCTTTCTCAAAAGTCACTGTGGTATTTCACATAACACCGTTGTTCCTATGAGTGTTGTTCTATGAAACAATGCTTTTACCATTCTGATCTGTTAGCCTTCTGATGATAGTGACATATTAATTATGGAAAAGCCAAGATGATTTCAGGCAAAAATAATGGCTTTTCAAATTCTCATGAATACTGGATCACTTTCTTATTAGCATAGGCATCTCGCCAAGATTTTTGAATGCTTATAATTTGGACGGTAAGTTTCCTGGGGAGGGATCATATTTGCTTGTATATTCTGCTTGACATTTGGCCTATTTTCAGAAATTCATGGACATTAACCCCAAAATAACATAATCATATTCATCAAATAACCCCCAGAAAACTGGGTCTTACGGACTCAATGTTATGTAGAGATCTGTTTTTAAAATAACTTTTCATTTAAGGCAAAGGCAAGTTTTATTTAGTTAAGTGTATTCATTCATGTAACATATTTATTGAGCACCTAATATGTGTCTGGCAATATTTTAGGAAAGAGAAGCTTTTGCCCTTGTTGATATTTTATTTTATTTGGGGAATAAGGAAAATGAATATGTGAACCAATAAATGGGCACAATAATTCAGACATCGAGGATGCTTCTAAGACTTTAAACTATATTACTATGTCAGAGATTACTGGAGGAAGGGACAATTAGAGGAGGCTTTTGGAGGAGGTGACATTTGAGCAGAGAATTAAATGTTAAACAGGAGCCAGCCATGCAAAAAATTTTGGGAAAAGTATACCAGGTAGAAAGAATGGCAAATATAAAGGACTTGTTGCAGTAATGAACTTGTGATGCACTAGGGAGGGAAAAAAAAGGCCAACATGACTGGCTATAGTGCGTGTGCTGTGGAAGGAAGAAGGTAATTGAAGATGAGGTAGGATAAGTGTCCAGGGGTCAGTTTTGTAGCACCTCAGAGACCTTGGTTAGGAGTTCGGGATTTCTCTTCAGTGTGATGGATGACCAAAAAGGGATTTTAGGTATGACATGACCAGATTTATGCTTTGGAATGCTTACTCTTGCTTATGGGTCCGTTAGTGTGAGTTTTTTAGTGGCTTTAAGGGCACTTTGTATGCAGAGAGGTGTATTAATACTAGTTTGAGTTTTTAATTAATGTTTATTTAAGATTATATATATGTGTGTGTGTATACACACACACACACACATGCACATGTGCACACACACATATATGTGTGTATATATATACATTTAAAGTTTATTTATTTATTTTGAGAGAGAAAGAGAGAGCATGAGCTGGATGAGGGGCAGAGAGAGGAGGGAGAGAGAGAATCTCAAGCAGGCTCTATGCTGTCAGCACGGAGCCTGACATAGGGCTCAATCTCATGAATCATGAGATCATGACCTGAGCTGAAATCAAGAGTCAGAGGCTTAACTGACTGAGCCACGCAGGTGGCCCTAAAATTATATATTTTTAAACAACTATGTAAATCACTTAAATTAACTCAAACTCTTTGTACAACTTATGAATTCCATAAAAGAGTAAATTCTATTTAAATGGTCTTTTACATTTAGTTAGTTACCTTTCTTTATCAATATTTTAAAAGACACTTACAATTTTAACACTTTTACTTTCTTTGAAAATACTTCCGACACCTGCCAGGGCAAGCTCACAACCCTAACCCAAGCTTCCAAGCTTTTAAACCATATTTTGAATCAACTATATCAAACTCATAAACATAATAAATCCAATTATCTTAAGTATTTCAGTACCACTTACAGTCATATTCTCTTGCACCTTTCTACCTAAAATCAGAAGTCAGTAATCAATTACACATTTAAAACTGGAATCACGGAGTCAGTTAGATTCTTAAATATGGTATAAATTCTCTTGAGAACGACAAATACTTGACATCAAACACTTAGATTGTCTTAGTGCCTAACTTGACTAAAAAGTGTGAACACCATGGGTTTCAATGTCTGGATGATCAACTCGATTTCATCTGTGTCAGGATTAAAAAATGCCTTCCCTGCGAAGGGAACAATATCACCTCAAGTGGGTTGAGTTTAGGTTATGTTTTCACATGAAGCTTCAGAGTTAACAATTTGTGGTCACAGTATGGACACCTGTCAGAGAGCTCTGATTGGATGAACCCTGATGAAATGACTCTCCTTTGCTAGAGATGTGCACGCACCCTGAAACATTTCTCTTACTTATTTAGAGTGGGACTCACTTGTCAGTCCCTCGTCTGTGTTAGTTACTACCTGTGCAACTTTGGACAGTTTGCTCAACTTCTGCACGTCTCCATTTCCTTAGCTGTAGAGGTGATAATCACATCTACTGCACACAGTTGTTCTAAGGGTCATGTGCAAGAAAATAGGAAAAATGCTTAGGACAGTGTCTGGCTTACACTAAGAGCTCCAATAGATTATATTTACCATTCATAGCAATTCTCCTGCCTTTGTTTTACCCTCAAATAACCGGGCATCTTTCAGTCTCTATTAACCTGCATTTGACAGATTTCATGATATGAAATGCCAGATGCCCATTAAACCAAAAGTCCCTTTTTAATGAGCACAGTGAACCAGTTGGCACTGTGGTGGAGGGATCGAGGATGGTGTGTCTCTGGGTTGAGTGGCAGACCTACCCTGGTGTTTCAAGAGTACGCTGATAGACGGTGGTTCAAATAAGTGGTCAGTCTGGGAGGTAGGAGTAGGATGGTTAGTGTCATATATTGTAGGAAGGTGGCTCTAGAGGTGGTGAAAGTCTGTGGTGGAGAATCCAGGAGCCACAATGTGGTAACAAATATCAGGCAAGGAGTAAGCATCAGAAAAGGTTCTCAAGGTAGTGGAGTCTGTGGCTCTGAGTAGGTTTTAGTGTGTAGGTGGGAAGAAGGCTCAAGAAGCCAATGAGGGCCAGAGCTCATTCCTAGAGGGATTTGGGTCCTAGGCAAGTGAGCAAGGGAGCCAGGTTGAGGCCCGGGAATGAGAGCCGGACGTGGGGCTTGACCTAACTATCAGTGACATCGTGACCTGAGCCAAAGCCAGACCCCTAACTGACTGAGCCACCCAGGTGCCCTGATATCCATAGTATTTTAAACAGTGCCTTTTCCTTCAGAGAAGAAACTAACAGCTGCAAGCCAACTAAGCTTCACCACATCCCAGGGGATCAGCCACTATAAATATCTCCATTCTCATTCTGCGGGTCACTCTTAGGACCCTGTAGCACTAGGACCATCAGATAGAGCCAGCTTGGATGGTCTCTGTGCTTCCAGATGGTATTCATGCAGAGAGAATGGTAAATCTATCTGCAGAAGGCCAGGCCTTTGTGGGAGAACACACAAAACAACAAAGGAACTTGTTGAAAGAAACAACACTACAAACAAATCCACAGCTCCTCAGGGCAGCTGTGAGTACTTACTTTTACACGGCTGTTACTAAATATTTTCCTGACAGGACAGAAAACAACTTGCCCAACTTTGCATGTGTCTCTTTGGAGAGAGCCCTAGGTGGTTATCAGAAAAATCATTCAATGGTTTCAAGTCTTTCTTCCTCCTAGTATTATCATCTAGAGGGAAAAATTGTATCCTTCTGTGTTCTGGTTCATTCTCTTAGGTGTTGCTTTGCAGATTTCCTTATGAAGCTTTTGGGGAGTGTTCTCTCTCTTTCCTTTTCTCTTCCTACAGAAGAAAACAAAACAAAACAAAACAAAGCAAAACAAAACATACAAAAAAACCCCAAAACAAGTAGGTTGGCTCACTACCCTACTAGTTCTCCCATGTATTCAGAGACCTTGAAGCTCAAACGTAAGAACACAAGAGTTATAGGCATGTTGTAGGAGTGTCTGATGCACAGGAAGGTAAATAATAAATAATCTTTATTTTTCAAAGGGGAACAATTTAAGCATCTTTGCCTACAAACTCAAAGGCCAAAAACTCTTCTGGACTTTGGTGAGTTGTTGCCAGTCCTTGGTTGTATTACTACCCTATAAGTCAGAGATTCCGGAAAGGAGTTAAACAATTTTTAAGGCCATCATAAATTTTATTATTATTTCCTGGGATGTATCACTTGGGTTCTCAGGGTGATCATTAAATTTGTATTCTCTTTGAATCATTCTGAGTGAGGGTTTGTCCCCAGAAATGATGATCATGTTTTGTTATGTTTTTGAAGGGAAAATTGGTATCCTGGGCTAATGACTGAGAAAAATGATTTTTGAGAATAACGTGGGATCATTTTTGAGGCATGATTTTCTGTGTTCAAAAGACCCCAGAAACCCGGAAACACAACTGGCCAGCTTATAAAAATACAGAGAGGGATATATTTTTGCTCCTTGAGAATTTTTCTGGGTAGAAGAATTAAAGAGAAAAAAGAAAAGGAAAGGAGGTGGAGGGGGAAACAAAGGGAGAAGATCTCCCACTGATGTGAAATACCTAACTGCCCTTTCCCCAAGGTGTCTCACACAACGTATGTATTATTGGAGTCGAAGTGAAATGGTATCACAATGAATTACAGGATTAGAGAACCCTGAGCTGGGCAATTCATGTTAGAAAATTAGCTTCCTGCCTTCCTGCTACAAGTTTTTAATTTGTGTGGAGTTGTTTAATACCTACACGTTTATTTATGTATTTTTTGGCAACAAGTGCTCGTGAGACAGAGAAGGAACTGAAAGCATTTACTTATTGAAGGGAATTCATACAGCAAAGAAGAAAAACAGGCAGTTATAGCAACTTAAAGCATTTTTCAGGAGTGTGTCACCCCTAGGAACACACAGCAGGTAGGACATACAGTACTTTTCAGCATGATTTTGCAACATATGTTTGCCCGCTCATAACATCAAAGAGATTTTCTCTGATTACTTCAACTCCCTTGGTATCTGCCTCAGCACAATCCTTTTAAAAAACGCAACAGGATATTTAGGTTCCTGGATGACATATTGAATACGTCACCAATCCTGGACACCTTCCTAATTTTTATAGAGCCCTTTAAAAACAGAATGGCATTTTGAAAGTATCTCTCTGATTCAAAAGTTGACTGTTTTAAAACATGCTGAGAATGCACTGGTCAAGCAGTGTCCCCTTAGACTGCTGGCGGCATTATGGGTAGGTGAATTGCTTTTGTCTGTCAGTTTGATGGCATGCGGGCTGATGAGGAGAGATTGTCTTTTGAGATAGAAATTCTAGGGGACCTTTCCTAAGGTGGTAACGTAACAAGCTGAACACAACATCCATTATAGTGGTAACATAATGCTGTCTATAATTTCATTGTGAAATCAAGATATGCAAAACTGGTTTCGATATAATTTATTTAAATGGTTCTGATACAGTGTGAAAAAAGGTACATAATGGTAGGTAGTTGTGCAAAATTTCTGGATATCAAGAAAGGACCATCTCCTTGAGTTCGAGCCTTGCATCCGGCTCTGTGCTGACAGCTCAGAGCCTGGATTGGAGCCTGCTTTGGGTTCTGTGTCTTCTTCTCCCTCTGCCCCTTCCTTGCTCGCACTCTCTGTCTCTGTTTCTCTCTCTCTCTCTCTGTCTCTCTCTCTCTCTCTCTGTCAAAAATTAATAAGGATTACAAAATTTAAAAAAAAAAAAGGACCATCCTTCTCTGTTGGTGTCACATATGAGTACTTGATGTTCTATTATTGGAAAATGTGGATGGGACTGTTTGTAGTCATGGTGCCCCTTGCTTACACTCTGGCTCCCTTTTACCTATATTGGTATTTCTGGGGTAGCTGTGGAGTCTACAACCATATTTTCTTTTCAAAAGGCTCTCCTCCTTTTCTGGAAGAGTAGACCATTGGACGTGAGCCCATGGACTCATGTTGGGTCACAACATGGATCACTAGAGAAAGTTATTTTGATTAGAGTTGGATACCTACTCCAAAGCTGATCCTCTCCCCTCCCTCCTCCCCCCACCAAGGTGTCTCTTCCTGGAATTTGAGATTCAGAGATAGGCAGTCAATTCTCTGTATGAGGCTAGAGTTTTGACAGGTATACTTGAGATCTGTGGGTGGTGATATTTCTCTATAAGGATTGAGGAGCAAAGAAAGAAGGAGACTATTCCCTATGTTCATGCCTGCCTTCTGTTTCCTGGCATTGAGGAAGCTGGCTGCATCTCTGCATCTGAGTCTTTAGCACACTTCTCTACCCTTCTAAAAAAAAAACCCTTCTATCTTAGCCTAGTCTAACTTGGTTTCTCTTACTTAGGACCAAAGAGACTTACTGATACATTCTGCCCTGCAAACCAATGGCATAAGAATAATATTTCTCAAAAATCAGAAGAATTGGTATTCTACAGGAGTTAAAGGATTTAGGTGAAATAGTTATGATCATCAAATTTGATGTTTTAAGGATATTTTGAATCTCTAGCAAAACTTTACAAATTCTTCCTGTTGAGTTGCTGGAAACTTTACTTAGATAAGAGACTAATCTGAGGTCAGTTCCTTGGGACTTGGTTAACCTGGGAAATCTCTTCAAATCTGGACTAGTACAGTGTTTAAAGGCAAAAGACTGAGACACTCTAAAATGTACAGAATTAAAATAATTTTTTTTAGAAGTGCCCTCTTCTCCTCCTTCACTCCCCCTATCCCCTCACTCCCAAACGCACATATATTTAAAGATATTCAGAGCTTAGGTGTGCCTTTGAATTTCTACCTGATGTTGTAATGCATATCCTGAGATGAGTGGCTTGGAGTTTTACTTTGGGAATAATAGGCAGGGATGGCTAGGCTACTGGATTTTATCTTTAGACTCGTAAATTCTATTTGCAAACCAATTTCAAAGAGGTTTGATTGGAAGAGGTAACATGGGCGATAATGTCCCTGTGAAAAATTTAGGTAAAATTTATCACCAGTTTCTCACTGAAGACCATTTGCTACTCATGGACAAACAATGCATTACAAAGAAAGTAAATTGACAATGAATCCCACCCATGAATTGATTGGAAAACATTATTTGTTCCTAGAAAACAGGGAAAACTGATTATAAGAGAAAGGGTTTCTTGGGCCTGTCTGCTTCTTATTGGTTGCTTCGAAGTGTTGAATTTAATAAGGCACAAACAACTAGGAAGAGAATAGGGAGTGACAGGCATAGAGCAGTGAGTGTAATATACAGCGTGAGAGGGGAATTTATCACGCAGGAGCACTTTCTTGGTAGAGAGAGAAAGCATTGCTGTGTAAAATGGGATAGCTTTGAAGGAATTCCAAGTCTTTATTTCTGGCCATTCAACTGTAGACTAGGGTTTCACAGGACTCATGTTAGGTTTAGAGGTTATGAAATACTGTTTTCCAAATGGAAATATATGACTTGTAATCTCAAAGAAAAAAGAAAGTGAAGAAAAAGGAATGCTGCTGGCCAAAGCATCAATAATCCTGTTACTCTGAGATCTGTCATGATCACCCGAGGGCAGTAGCTCATTCTCCCGCTGCCTTTCCAACCTTCTTTATGTTTTTATTTAAAAACCTTCAATTCTATTAAGATATGTCATAACAAGCTAAGTCCTGGTATGCGCACAAATTTGTTATTGAGAAAGGTCATGGGACATGTGACTTTTAAACTACCTCTACCTCTACCTTTGCAATTCTCCAACTCTCTTGACATCTAAAGATTATTAGCTATGCACTAGCAATCTTTCTGTCTTAGTTAGGAGAGTCTAGATGGTGCTGCAATGTTAATACCCAAATTCCAATAGTGTAACACAAAGGAAGGTTTATTTCTTGCGCATAGTTCAAGTTCACCCCAGGTTGTCAGGGGGCTTTGCTTCTTCTGGTTATTCAGGGACCCGAACTGTTGGAGCCCCCAGCTTACTTAGCTGTGCCAGCCAGAATATGTTACCTTCTTAGGGAAGAGAGACTGGAGAATTAAACATGAATCTTTCCCTGATTTAGCCCTGAATAGAAATATGTTACGTTTTCTCATACCCCCCTTGGGTACAGCTAAGTCATGTGGTTCTGCCCAATCACAAGAGGCTGAGATGTGCAAGCATGTCTATGCCCAGGACCACTGGATGAAACTGGTGGCATTTATAATGACATCTACTACCATTAACCATTCTTATGGCTTTGGTCCTCCATGAAGCTTCCTCTGATCAATTCAGCTCACAGCAATAACCTTTTCATTTGAAGATCTGTTAATACTGGCCCTTAGCTTTCACTCTCTTTGATTTCTTAATGTACTATTTAGGTGTAGAGGTGAATCGAGTAAATGTTAGCATCTTTATGATAAGTCTCCTAAATCTGATTATGAGTTCCTTGAAAACAGACAATATATATAGAATTTACATCATACATCGTGTATTGCATGTCTAGTAAGTGTGGAATGAATGTAGTTTATGGGTAAAGCCTATATGCAGGGAGTAGGAAATAGATAATAAGCAAATTTGCTAATGTAATTTATTCCTCCCATGCACAGCAGCTTACTTATGGGAGAAGGTGTTCATAACAAATTAATCCAGGGTCCTTGCAATCTTTGTCTGGTCATTGAAAAGTCTATGTAGTCTCTTTTTGCTGAGTGCCATGCATATTTTGTGATTATGATAGAACACATGCAATTTTTCTGGCTCTGCTCAGGAGGAACTCTAAAGAGAAGAGACCCAAGAGTTAAGGAAAATGATTTCAGTAGTCAAAGAGGAAGAAGGAAAGTCACAAACCCACTCAATCAGTAAGTATGGGAAGGAAGAATACAACAATGTATAAGACACGGTGCTTGCCTGCAAAAGGCTTTTAGCCTGGGTGCCAAGATAAGATATAATTATGGAGAGAGAGCTAGCAGTGTGTGAGATATTTCATCTGTAGAGTTGCCACTGCATAAAGCTTGAGAAACTTTCTGTGTTAGTTATCTAATCTTTCATAGCAAATTATACTGAAATGCATTAGCCTGAAACTGCAATAAACATTAATAGTCTCATGCTGTGTCTGTGGGTCAGGCTTAGCTAGGTGGTTTTGTTTCTAGGTCTCTCTATGTCAGCCAAATCTACAGTCATCTGAAAGCTTGACTGAGGCTGGAGGATGCCCTTCCAAGGTGTCTCTCTTATATGCCTGCAAGTTGGTGCTGGATGTTGGAGGGAAGCCCCCACGTGGGCTTTTCTCCACAGGCTTCTTGAATATCTTCGTCATAGGTCGACTGGCTTCCTCCAGAGAGAGAACAAGGCAAAAGCTTTAATGTCTGTTAAGACCTAGCCTCAGAAGTGAAGTGACACGCCATCGTTTCTGCAATATCCTGTTGGTTACTCACACCAGTCCTATTCTGTACAGGAGGGGACTACCTGGAGGCACAAATCACTGGATGCCATCATAGATGCTAGGGGTCAGACCCTCCATGCTTTTGCGAAGGGAAAATCAGATTAAAAATAAATGTCAAGTACATTCCTTGCAGATATTGGAAAAGAGAAGTTATAACAAAGTAACTCTGGGTGTCTTTCCGGTAGAAGTATGGAAGCTCTGGGGACTGATGATATGCATATCTGACTCAGTTCTTCCAGCTGGGCAGACTCCCTTTTATTTCCCTTGCCCTATACTTCTCTGAGTCACTTCTCAGCCATTGCCAGAACAGGATGATTTTAGCAATTAAAAAAAAAAAAAACAAAACCTACAATCGTATGAAAAGATCTCTGATTTCCCTGTAAGTGAACCTCATCTGTGGAAAACTTAACTATTCAGTCTGTGTACTCTGTTTCTTCCAGGAGCAGTGGATCTATTTAGGAAGAAATAAATGCTTGTTAGTTTTATCTGTGAAAAGATGTGGTGCTCTCTCTGCTTCAGCCTTGTCATTTGTAAAATGGGAATAACCATGCCTTTCAAGGAGTCTTGAGACTTCAGCGACCTTACAGATGTGAAATGCCTAGCACAAAGCTTGCAACAGAGCTGGTGCCTAATAACTGCTTGGCCCTGACTATTGAAGAGTCTCTTGGTTCAGAATCTCCTGATACTAACAGGAATGGAGTACATATAGATGATTAAGACAAAAACTCAGAACCTCAAAAGACCCCAGAATAGACCAATTTAATTATATAAATTTAAGGTAAACTGAATCACCTTAGGCATGTCTAATAAATCACTAATAATGAAACATTTGTACCATTGCATAAATCTCCATTAGAAAAAAAAGGTATTTATTTAGATAAATAAATACCTTTTTTTTCTAATGGAGATTTATGCAATGGTACAAATGTTTCATATGTATTTAGACAAGTACAGTGGCCACTAGCCTCATGACTATAGCCTTG
Organism: Prionailurus viverrinus; assembly: GCF_022837055.1. NCBI lineage: Eukaryota > Metazoa > Chordata > Mammalia > Carnivora > Felidae > Prionailurus > Prionailurus viverrinus. The sequence goes on along the minus strand of NC_062562.1, from coordinate 27,870,245 downwards.
AAACAAGGCTGGTGGGACTAAGTAATAAAATTGTATTTAAATTGACTTTATTTAAATTTAAATAGTCACATATGATTGGTGGCTACCATATTAAATAACAGATTAGATCGCCTAATGTATATGATGATTCTTTCTATATCAGGAAAAAAGTGGAAGAGTTTTTGAGTTTTTTGACCAACAAATGCTTTTGCTTCTATATACCATATTTATCTATTTTGTGTGGTAATGATTTGAACAGTTGGTTTGTTGCTCTCAAGAAATTTTCTCAAAGCTAGCATATAGATTTGTGGCCTATTTTATTGTGAACTAACATGATTCGTAAGCTGAGCAGTAACTATGGATTTGGATAGAAAAAACTGATGGAAGATAGAGTTGAATTCCTGCATGCATCTGTACTTCTTCCTGCTTTCTTGGAGTCAATAGAATCTTTTAGGATTTTGCTGTATTTTCAATGGTATTTTCTAAGTTGTATTAATAAATATTATTATACTTGAGGGTTATGCATTGGATGCCTAAGAGTATACACCAATATCCCCTGAAACAATGTTGAGAATCATATACAAGTTGGTGGAAATTATTTGCCTCTTGGATAGATTCTTCTGGCAGCGTCAGAATGAAATCAAATAACTGATTGATCCAAGACCTTAAGATTAGGACAACTTACGCTTTCGTCTCATCTGCCATCAATCTTTCTTCATCCTGATACAGGACACTCCTTTGTTCCCTGCATATGCCACACCATGTGCTTTCTTCCCAAAGCTCTGGATTTACTGATGACGTTTCTTTCTGCTATCCCTCCTCTCTTTGATAAAGGTACTCATCCCAAATCTTGGCCCTGTTCTGAAGCTACCCAACTCTTTTACATTGAAAGAGAGCACAATGAGGTGTGTAAAAGCGTGGGCTGTGGAGTTAGACCACCAGGGTTAGAATCTCAACGCCGCCGATTACTGATGGTGATTTAGGCCTGGTTTTTTCACCTGCCTGTGACTCAACTTCCTCATCTGCAAAATGGAAAGGATCATGATCCTACCCAATTGGCTTATAAAGATCAGTGAGACAAGTATTCAGTAAACGTTAGCTGTGGTTTTTATTCCTTATTCCCTTGTCCTTTGTTCATACTTTTATCACGTTTATATTAAGGTTGTGTTAAGGTTCCTATTACATTTCTCTGTAATGACTGTCCAGGTTTCCATCCTCCACTTCTAGTATGAGCAATTAGAAGTAAAGAACAATATCTTTTTCACTATTGTATCTTCAACACCTTTCCCAGGGACCAACAAAGAGGGGATACTCAATATCTCTTTTTAAACAAATGAATGAATATAGGAATGAATTCATTTATTTCACAAATGAGCACCTATCAAAATCTTAGCAAACCTGAGATTGATGAACGATAAGATATATTTTAATATTCTTTTTCTCCAACCTATCCTCTTGTGCAATATTTAAGGCATTAGTGATGTATTAGTTTTCTGTTGTTACCATAATAATTTTTAATGAACTTTGTGGCCAAAAGCAACATACATTTGGTACAGTTTCTGTGGGTCAGAAGCCCAATATGAGTCCTGTGGGGCTGAAAACAAGGGGCTGTGTTTGTTTCTGGAGGCTCTTGGGAAGGAACCACTTCCAAGCTTAGGTTGCTGGCAGAATGCAGTTCTTTGTGGAAGTCCCTCTTTCCTTGCTGGCTATTAGCTGGGGATGACCCTTCGCTCCTACTGGCCTCTGCTCAGTCCCGACTTGTAGCTCCTGTGTCTCAGAACCATTCTGACACATCTGAGTTCTCGTGTTTGGAATCTTTGATTTCCCATTGGCTGCATCTCTCTTCTTCTATCTCGTCCTCACTGACTCTTCTACCTTCCACTTTTGCTTTTATGGCCTCATGTGACTACATTGGACAACTCAAGTAATCCAGGATAACCTCCCAATGTTAAAGTCAGCAGACTAGTAATCTAAATGACATCTGCAAATAAGTCCCTTCAACAAAGCACCTAGATTAGAAGAATTAAGGAACAGGAATCCTAGAGGGGCATCTGTGGAGTTCTGCCTGTCACAACGGTCAGTTAAAAGCTATGTTTAGGTTGTTAGAAAAATCCACCATATTTGTACTTATCTTTCATCTAAATGGGGGCAGGGACTATGTTTTATTCACTACTTTATGTTCAGCACAGTGCCTATCTTATAGTAAATATTCTATATGTATTTGTTAAACACATTGAACTCCCTAGATCTAGACGTTTAGTTTTCTGTTTTAAAAAGACAATTTTGTTCTAGGCTACTGAAATGATCAAACCAACTTTTTACTTTTATTTTTTTTATATTATTATGTTTATTTTCGTTTTGACTTTGCTCTTTGGGCCCTTATAACTGTGCTTACCACTTGAACCCTTATCTTCTTGTAAGTTTTGGCACCCTTTAACATATTCTTCTAAAAAAATATGCTGGACTGTATTTGGGACTGGGGGCTATTATTATAAAGGGGTCATGAAGGACTAGACTATCAGTGATGAGGATCATGAGGGCAACAGTGATGGTGATCTTCTGGGTTTCAGCCAGGGGTGATTTTGTTCCCACCCCACCCTGGTGACATTTGGCAATGTTTGGAGATGGTTTTGGTTGTCACAGTTAGGGGGTAGGATCCTACTGGCATCCAGTTGTTAGAGGCCAGGGATGCTGCTAAATATCCTATGATGCACAGGACAGCATTCCCAAACAATTACATAGGCCAAAAAAGAAAAAAAGAAATTATGTCTTATTCATTCAGAATCCATCATGTATGTTTCTGAAGTGTGACTCTTCTGGGAGGTTCTTGGGCAGTATCCATGTTCCTTCCACTTTGTAGTTCTAACTTCAACAAGTAGTCATCAGGTTACTGAGAAAGGAATAAGAAAGAGTATAAGAGAGAGCCTTGAAGATTTCTGTGGGTCCTTCCAGGAAGGGGTGTACATAACTTCTGCCATATTCCACTGATCAGTACTCAGTCATTTGGATCTGCCTAACTATCCCAGAGCTCGGAGCTGCATTCCAGCTCTGTGCCTGGGTGAACACTAGTGGCCTCTGCCAGAAAAAACAACCACCATAACAGCAGCAACAACAACATTAATACCAATGACATGTAACATTTATTGAGCTTTTGCATTGCCAGGCATGCATAACATAATTTGTCTAAAGGTGTAACTGAGGCTCACAAAAGTTGAATACGTCTTCTAATTCACTCAGAATTCTGTGAGGAGCTGAGAGGCGACCCCAAGTCTATCTCATACCAAAGTAGATGCATTTACCCACTCCTGGCTACTCTCACTGTGGCTGGAATGGAAGATTACACTTAGTGGGGCTTAATTTTTATGAAATAGAACCTCTGTCTGTAAGCACCATAAATCCAGAATGTTTGAGGTTTCTAAAACTGCTTAAGCAATCTTTCCTGGAGAGCTGCTGAAATCCTTTTCAGGGAATATCAATATACAGATTGCATTCCAACTTTTTGTCTGGATCACCAAAGAATAGACAGGAAGAGATGGATATTGTGGGTGAAGCCTATCATAGTGCTTTTAAATCATCCTGTTGCACTTAGGCATTGCAGCCTGTGATTATATATATTTCATATAAGCCTTCAGTAGTCCAGAGGGACTGCTGGCCGAGGTAATGAGCACTGGTAGGAATCTTGACAGCAAACTCTAAATGGTTTCAGTGCCTCAGAGTTTCAAGAAAGTGGGCCTTTCTTTAAGCGGATGGCTTTTCTGTCCTATTTGGGTAATTTATTCTTATTCATCTTATATTAGTGGCAGGCCTTGTGTCACATGTAATAGTTATAATAAGGCACTCACCAAAGCTTCCTTTTAGGGGTGGAAAGCGCTTTGGGTATTATTGTCATGGAACAAGATAGAAGAGAGAACAGGAGCCCTCGCTTCATAAAGGCCTCACTGGTAGAGAAAGCAATATCAGTGGGTGAGGGGTGGGAGCAGGGTTCAGAGTCTTGCTTTGGAATGACAATGCAGCACTTGCCTGGAATGTTCTAATCAACTCTTCAGGGTCTGAAAGCTGGTCATAGATGTGATGGCTCTGAATGCTGCTGCCTTCATTATCGGCTTCTGTTTTGACCACATCATAGCACAAGATTCTCAACGAGTTCTGTTTTGTGCCATTAAAATTGAACTTCTAGTCTTATTGCTCTAAAGCTTTTATTATTATAATTTTTTTAATGAAAACAATCCTTTTTCTCTTTCCTATACCTTCCTCTGCTAAACACTGCCTTTCTGTTTCTATTTTCTTATAAGAATGTCTGGATTATCACACTGGTTTAGACCTTTGATTCAAGTATCCCTTCAGAAACTGTTTTCTGCATAACGCCATGTGTTAAGCACTGTGCTGGGCAATGGGTCAGGGTAGTGACTGAGACAAACACAGAGCAGCCCAACTGCAAAGAAGCCATGTGCTAAGGTGGGAACTAGTACTCTTTGGCCACAAATAATAACAACAACATCCATAACAATACTGTCTAACATCTATTAATCTCTTACCATTTCAATCCACTCAGATTTATATTCTATCTCTGATAATGATTGTTAGAACATCCAAGAACCGCCACTAATGTTCAGTACATGCTCATTTTTGACAAGCACTGGGGCAAGGTCTTCCCATATATCAAGTCAGTTAATCCTCTTAAACCCCTATTGATAACATTTTTATTGTTTTATGGATGAGGAGACTAAGGCTTCGAAGAATTAGAGGTTTATGTCAAATCACATGGCTGAGAAGTAGAAAATCTGGGACACAAATCCAGGGCTGTCTGACTCCTTCACTTGTACTCTAAACTCAGTTGTCCAGAACCACAGGCGTGTTTGGAAGGACACTGACTTTTCCTTGATGCCTAACTGAAATAGTAAAAGGTATATCCCACTCACTAAAATCAGCCTTGATAATTCTTTTTTTTTGTTTTTATTAATTTATCATGAGTCTGTTTTTCATATGTGTCCTTGAGCTGTTAACAAAGCCCTTCCTCCCAAGATGGTGTCAGCATCATGGTAAGTTACAACTAGTCATTCAATGTGTATATGGAAGCTTACTCTATGCCAAAATCTGGGTGGAAGAGACAGACATCTTTGCCTTCAAGGCTCTTACAATTTAGAGGAGAAAACAGTTATTAATCCCATTAGTCCCAAGTATCATGAGCATTACAAAGAGGGAAGAAGAGCTTGTTCCTGGAAGTATACCACATTGGCTTTGGAGTGGAGCATGGTGAGGGATGTCCTCCCTGTAAAAAGGAGTATATTCTCAGAAGCCAAGTATAAGTAGCCATTAGATGAGTGAAGATGCCCATGGTGTCTCATGGTCTTGCAGCCTCAGAGAGTAGGGTAGGATCTATGCACTGAAAGAAGATGGCAGGTGGGGCATGCAGAGGATAGTGTGGTAGGAGATAAAGGGGATGAGACGGGCAGGGGCAGGAAAGACCTTGTGGATGCTGGAAAGTCTTTGGGTTTTTATCACAAAAGCAATGGTGAGCCATTGAAGATCTTTAGGCAGAGGAAAGATATGAAATGTTTGAATTTTTAAATGATCCACTTTGGCTGCACTTTGGCTGGAGAAGGGGTTAAACTGAGGAAAACTGGAAACTGAGAGAGAAGTTTGAGGTCTTTCCTGAGGGTTGTTGTAATTCCTCTATCCTTGGGTTTGGTGTATCAACCCATGTTTCCCTGTGTCTGTGCCTTTTGTAATTTTGAAGACATCAATTATATCACCACCTGTCCCGCCTCTGTCAACTCAGAAACAAATTTTCTGTCTTGGATGCATTACTATTTTGGATGATGGCCTTGGGACCTTCCCATCGCAGTGTTCGCCTGCCCACAGCCACATCCTCTGCCAAATTAAATGTGGAGAACAGTCTCCCTTTCCTCTTCATGAAACACTTTAACTGACACACCCTCATGATTATAACTTAACTTCACTCATTTAAGCAGAGGTGATGCATCTTTCCCCTAAAAAACTGAGACTCTTTAAGCATATACCTTCACATTACCTAGCATGGATGTTCATCTGATTCTTTGCTTTTCTTGCTTGCTTTTATTTCTTTTGGATTGGTTTCACCTTAATTCTAGCTAATTTATCTTGTCAGTCTTAGATGAAGAGTTCTTTAGGGTTGGAAAGAGGTAAACATATGATCTTCTAGGCTATGGAAGATCCACTGAGTGCCAGAACCCTAAGGCGGTGCCATAACGATAAAACAATGAATGTGGTTACTTTTGCCCCATAAGAAATGGAGGTTGATGTTAAGGTGGTATCTGAATTATGAATGCTTTCAGCCACCAGTAACAGAAAACTCAGGTAATACTGTCTTAACCCATAAGGATATTTATTTGCTTACAAGAGTCTAGGAGGTAAAAGTTTCTGGGGTTAGTTTAGTAGCTCAGTGATGTCATGAAGGACCTAGTCTCTTTCCGGCTTGTTGCCTCATGGTCATGGTTACCTCATGGCTGCCACAGCTCCCAACACAATGTTTCTTCATGACAGTGTTCAAAACAGGAAAGAATAGAGAGAGGGAGGTGGGGGGACAGCTTTTCCTCATGCAGCTCTGCTATCATTATTATTATTTTTAATTAAACATCCGAATCCTTCATGGAGACCCCAATCTATTTCCACTCATTGGTTAGGACTAGGTCACATGCCTATTACTAAAGATCAGTTAATAGCAAAAGGAAATAATATTGCCATCGTTGGCTTAGATCAGTCATTATCCATTATCTGAAGCTGGGCATATTGCTGTCCATCAAAATTTTGGTTCTGTTATGAAAGAAGGAGAACATGTCTTGTCATGTTTGCATTAAGAAATGATAATTATAAAATTACTGGAATAGAGTCTAAGAAGAAGACTATTGTAGGAATTTTCAGAGATAAGGAAATGGAAGCAAATGAGGAGACTAGCTCCCCTAGTTCCCTGGCACAAAAGCAATTGTGAATAATAGCCTTAACCCTCCCAGATGTCAAGGAGACCCTTAGCCTTTTCTGTTCATCCCACGTATACCTCTGTGTGCCGGACATCAGTGGTTTCCTTCCTGTGATCCATTTTCCTATCCTTTCTTTTCTTTATCTTTTTTTTTAAGTTTGCTTACTTATTTTGAGTGGGGGAGGGCAGAGAGAGGGAGAGGGGAAGAATCCCAGGCAGACTCCACACTGTCAGTGCAGAACATAATGCAGGGCTTGAACTCCCAAAACATGAGACCATTACCAGAGCTGAAGTCAGATGCTTACCCTACTGAGCCATCCAGGTGCCCCCCTAATCCTTTCTTTCTAACATAAATCTGATTTCATTTGGACGAGTAATGTCCAGCTCAAATCCCCAGTTTCCCACACTCCCTTACAGTTAGGAGAGTCCGTGTGATCCATTTTTGGCAAAAATAGGTGTTCGTGAAAGTCACTGGATGGAACCTTCTGGATAGCTTCTAAAAACAGACTGACTCATATGGCATCTTCTCTTTGTGTTTTCCCCTCTGCTCTTACTCCCTTCTTGCCTAGAGTGAGGATGCCATGCCTGCAGGTATAGCAGCATCTAGGACAGTGAAAGTGAAATCCCCATCTAAGGACAGTGGAACCAAAAGATAGAAGGAGCCTGGGACATCAATGACACAGTAAGGCACCTTCCCATTGCCAGACTGCTTACCTTCAGACATCTTGCTATATGAAAAAAAAAAAAAAGTGACAGAGAAGAAAGCTCTATGAGTTTAATCACTCTTGGGCTGTTATTCAGGTTGTGATTACTTGTATCTAAAGCAATCCTGGTTGATAATCCTCTAGACCTGGAAGCATGGCATAGGAGAGTGAAAACACATGTTAGTCAGGGTTATTAATTGCCAAGGAAAAATGTAAAAAGCTTTATATGACAAAAGTTAGGGAAAGAGGGGAAGTGAAAGATATAACCAGCCTGATGTGAGTATGAAATGTCCCAGCGTTCCAACACTTCAAGCTTTCTCATTCTATTAGTCAGTTTTATTAGTGCTACCATATGCTTTGTGGGAGGATGATACTCCAGTGGCTGGATGGTTTGGAGGAATCACAAACAAGAAGTTTACATTCTGGTCCCACTGGTTAATCTGAGCGTTTGTCCTTCAACCTGGGTGTTATTGTTTAAAGATATCTGGATATTGTGTTTGCTTTCGTTTGGTGTTTATGGTTTTCACACTAAGATAATTAGGCCCCAAATTAAGTTTTGCATGAAAGATGTCTTTGCTGTGTTATTGAGGACATTGAAGAGATGATGTTTAACATATTTGGGGGCTGGAAATTGGATACTTGTTTGTATATGAGGCAGAAAATACATTGGAGGTGAACATTAATGCAAAAATAAGCCTTTCATGATTGTTGGTGTTTGCAATACAACAATACAAACTTCCTGTCTTTCAGGAAGTTCACGTTACTAACTAGTGGATAAAGAGTTAAAAGATGAAATGAAGCACAAGGTCAAAACTCTCATTAAATCAGCTGACATTTTATCTTAAAGTCAGGATTGCCTTATAATACACCAACTGTGCTCAAATATAGGGGTGACATTTGCTTTCTCCCCAAATTATTATCCTGTAGAAGAGACAAACTTGCTTTATATTTGGGTCCTTTCAAGTGCTGCTTTTGGAAGTCACAATGGGCTGAAATGACCTCACCCTCTGTCCCCCTGAAAAAGATGAAAGTCATCAGCTGAGATCAATAAAAAAAGGAGTAAAGAAATTGAATACAGAATTAGTCATGATTCTGGGGGCTGTGACTTCACAATTTCAAGTATTGAATGTTCTAAACTGATCTTCTGAAAATCACTTCAAAAAACTATACAAGAGAGGGTCTATCATGAACATCAAAATCTATGCCTTTATGAGGATGAATTTTTCTTTAAAAGAAAAAGCTGCTTATATAAATGGGTACCTGTGGCTTAAGAGACAACTTCCAGAGACAGCATCACACATGATTCAAGGAGTGCCATGTCTCAAACTGAGAGTAGCGAATGTATTCTGGAACATTCTGTTCAAAGAATAAAATGGTAGCTCTTATATGTTGAAGACACCCTTGCCAGAGTTTGAATTAAGTGGATGTTTTTAAACATTCACTTTATGAAATAAAAAATATAAGTAGATGTTTGAACTGTTTTTTGCATATCCCTATGTGTTTTATGTGTAAGTTGACCATCCTCCCTTTCGAAAATTTTAATCTTTCCACTGAGAAAGTGGAATGAATATTGCTTTATAGTCAAGATTGCCCTATATTTGGCATTACTAGCTATTCTTTCCAATTTAGTTTCACTATATCCTTCTTTGATGTTTTACATTTTAATATATAAAAAGCTTTAAATGCCTAAAGAGAGTTCCACAGTGAGTGCCATATGCTAGCTCATGAAAAGGTTTTATATAGTCATAAAGAGACATGCAGTTGGATGCCTACCTGATAAAGTTATTAATCTTTGGGTTTGAGTTTAAGACTTGTCTGAATCAGGGTTCTCCAGAGAAAGAACCAATTGGATATATATAAACTTATTATAAGTAATTGGCTCATGTAATTATGGAGGCTGACAAGTCCTGAGATCAGCAGTTGGCAAGACGAAAACCTGGAGATGGTGGTGGTGGTGATGGTCAATGACATAGTTCCAGTCTGAATCCAAAGGTCTGTGAGCCACTAGAAGCAATGTTATAGTTCCATGAAACATGGGCAGGCTCACGATCTGCAAGAGCCTGTGTTTGAGTTTGAGTATGAAGGCAAGAAAAAACCTATATCCCAGCTCAATGCAGTCGGGCAGGAAGAATTCCCACTTATGTGTGTGTGTATTTGGTGGTTGTGGGGGCAGCCTTTTGTTCTCTTCAGGCCTTCTACTGATTGGATGAGGCCCACTCACACTGGGGAGAGCAATCTGCTTTACTTAGCCTATCAATTTTTTATTTTTCTTAAAAATTTTTTAATTCCAGGGGGCACCTGGGTGGCTCAGTTGAGCATCTGACTCTTGATTTCAGTCCAGGTGATGATCTTGTGGATCGTGGGAATGAGCCCTGCAATGGGCTCTGTGCTGATAGCACAGAGCCTGCTTGGGATTCTCTCTCCCTCTCTCTCTCTGCCCCCCCCCCCCCCGCATGCTCTCTGTCTCTCTCTCAAAATAAATAAATAAACATTAAAAAAAAAACTTAAAAAGTTTTAATTCCAGTATAGTTAACATACAGTGTTATATTCGTTTCAGGCATACAATATAGTGATTCAACAATTCTATACATTACTCAGTGCTCGTCATGACAAGTGTGCTCTTAATTCCCTTCACCTATTTCACTCATACCACTCACCCACCTCCCCTCTGGTAACCATCAGTTTTTTCTTTATAGTTAAGAGTCTGTTTCTTGGTTAGTTTTTTTCCCACATATGATTGAAATCATATGGTATTTGTCTTTCTCTGACTTATTTCACTTAGCATTATACTATCTAGATCCCTTCCTTTTGCAAATGGCAAGATTTCATTCATTTTTATGGCTGAGTAATATTACACACACACACACACACACACACACACTATATATATATATATATATATCACATCTTCTTTATCTATTCCTCTATCAGTGGACACTTGGGCTGCTTCGATAATTTGACTATTGTAAATAATGCTGCTATTAACTTGGGGGTACATATATCTTTTTGAATTAATGTTTCTGTAAATATACAATAGTGAAATGGATGGATTGTATAGTATTTCTCTTTTTAATTTTTTGAGGAACCTTCATACTGTTTTCCACAGTGGCTGCAAAAGTTTTTTGAATTCCCAATAGTGCATGAGGGTTCCTTTTTCTCCACATCATCACCAACACTTGTTTCTTGTGGTTTTGATTTTAGCCATTTTAAAAGGTGCGAGGTACTCTCTTATTGTGATTTTGATTTGTGTTTCCTTGATGATGACTGATGTTGAACATTGTTTCATGTGTCTGTCGGCCATCTGTATGTCTTCTTTGGAGAATTGTCTGTTAATGTCTTCTGCCCATTTTTAAATTGGATTATTTGGGGTTTTTTTGGTGTTAAATTTTATAAGTACTTTATATATTTTGGATTCTAACCCCTTTTTGGATATGTCATTTGCAAATATCTTCTCCCAATCAGTAGGTTGTCTTCAGTTTTGTTGACGGTTTCCTTCACTGTGCAGAAGCATTTATTTTGATGTCCCAATACTTACTTTTATTTTGGTTTCCCTTGCTTCAGGAGACAGACATATCAAGAAAAATGTTGCTACAGCTGATGTCAGAGAGATTACTGCCTGTGCTCTCTCAGGGAATTTTATGGTTTCAGGTCTCACATTTAGGTTCTTTATCCATTTTGAGTTTATTTTTGTGTATGATATAAGAAAGTGGTCCATTTTCCTTCTTTTGTAGTTAACTGTCCAGTTTTCCTAACACCATTTGTTGAAGTGACTGTTCTTTTCCCATTGCACATTCTTGTTTCCTTTGTTGAAAGTTAATTGACCATATAATGGTGGGCTTATTTCTGAGGTCTCTATTCTCTTCTATTGATCTATGTGTCTGTTTTTCTGCCAGTACCAGTACCATACTGTTTTGATTACTAGAGCTTTGTAGAATATCTTGAAATCTGGGATTGTGATGCTTCCAGTTTTGTTCTTTCTCAAGAATGCTTTGGCTATTCAGTGTTTTCTCTGGTTCCATACAGATTTTGGAATTATTTGTTCTCGTTCTGTGAAAAATGCTGATGGCGTTTTGATAGAGATTGCATTAAATTTGTAGATTGTTTTGGGTAGTATGGACATGTTAACAATATTTGTTCATCCAATCCATAAGCATGGAATATCTTTCTATTACATTGTGTTGTGTTGTGTTGTCTTCAGTTTCTTTCATCCATGTTTTATAGTTTTCAGAGTACAGGTGGTTCACCTCCCTGGTCAAGTTTATTCCTAGGAATTTTATTATTTTTGGTGCAATTGTAAATGGGATTGTTTTCTTAATTTCTCTGATACTTCATTGTTAGCATATAGAATTGCAACAGATCTCTGTATATTGATTTTGTACCCTGTGAGCTTATTAAATTCACTTATCAGTTCTGGTAGGTGTTTGGTTTTTTTTTTTTTTTTTTTTTGAGAAGTCTTTAGGGCTTTCTATGTATAGCATCATATTATCTTCAAGTAGTGCAGGTTTTACTTCTTCTTTGTTAATTCGGATGCCTTTTATTTCTTTTTCTGGTTTGATTGCTGTGGCTAGGCATTCTAATACTGTGTTGAATAGTAGTGAGGAGAATGGACATCCTTGTCTTGTTCCTGACCTTAGGAGAAAAGCTCTCAGTTTTTCACCATTGAGGATGATACTAGCTGTGGGTTTTTCATATATGGCCTTTAGGATTTTGTTGTATGTTCCCTCTAAACCTACTTTGTTGACAGTTGTTTTTGTTTTTGTTTTTGTTTTACCATGAATGTGTGTTGTATTTTGTCAAATGCTTTTTCTGTATCTGTTGAAATGATTGTACAGTTCTTATCCTTTCTCTTGTTGATGTGATGTTTCACATTGATTGATTTGTGAATACTGAATTACCCTTGCATTCTGGGAATTTGTGTGGAGGACTTTTGCATTCATGTTCACCCACAACATTGACCTATGGTTCTCATTATTTGTAGTGTTTTTATGTAGTTTTGGTATTGGAGTAATTCTGGCCTTGTAGAATGAATCTGGAAGTTTTCCTTCCTTCTGTATTTTTTGGAATAATTTCAGAAGAACAGGTACCAACTCTTCCTTAAATGTTTGGTAGAATTCACCTGTGAGGCCGTCTGGTCCTGGACTTTTAGTTGTTTGGATATTTTTGATTCCTAATTCAATTTCATTGCTGATAATGGGTCTGTTCAAATTTTCTATTTCTTCCTGATTCAATTTTGGGATGTTATATATTCCTAGGAATTTATCCTTTTCTTCTAGATTGTCCAATTTGTTGGCATATAATTTTTCATAGTAGGATTTTCTTATAATCCTTTGTATTTCTGTGGTATTGGTTATTATTTCTCCACTTTTCTTTCTGATTTTCTTTATTTGAGTCCTCTCCACCTCACCCCTTTTGGTTAGTTTGGCTAAAGGTTTATCAATTTTGTTGATTTTTTTCAAAGAACCAACTCCTGGTTTCATTGATCTATTCCACTGTTTTTTAGTTTCTATTTTGTTTATTTCTGCTCTAATCTTTATTATTTCCTTCTTTCTACTGGTTTTAGTTGTGTTTTTTCTTCTTTTTGTAGTTCTTTTATGTGTATGGTTGGGCTGTTTATTTGAGATTTATTTACTTATTTATTTTATTTTTTTTTATTTTTGAGATAGTCCTGAGTTGCTATCCCTCTTAGAACAGCTTTTGCTGCCTCTCTAAGATTTTGTTCCATTGTGTTTCATTCTCATTTGTCTCCATGTATGTTTTGATTTCCTCTTTTATTTCTTGGTTATTTAGAATGTTATTTAAACTCCATGTTTTATGTTTTTTTCCAGATATTTCCTTGTGGTTGATTTCTAGTTTCCTAGTGTTGTGGTCAAACAGGATGCATGGTATGGCTTTGATCTTTTTGTATTTGTTGAGACTTGTTTTGTGGCCTAATATGTGATCTGTTTTTGGAGAATGTTCCATGTGCACTTAAGAAAATTCATTCTGTTGTTTTAGGATGGAATGTTCTGAATATATCTGTTAGATCCATCTGGTCCAATGTGTCATTCAAAGCCACTGTTTCCTTGTTGATTTTCTCTTTTGATCACTTACCTTTGTTGTAAGTGAGGTTTTAAAGTCCCCTACTATTTTTGGATTACTACTGATTACTTCCTTTGTGTTTGTTACTGTCTGCAGTGTGTATTTGGGTGCTTCCATGTTGAGTGTATAAACATTTAAATTGTTAATCTTTTTTGTGGCTTGTTCTTTTTATTATTTCTTTGTTTCTTGTTATAGTCTTTGTTTCTTGCTATAGTCTTTGTTTAAAGTCTATTTCATCCAATATAATTGTTGCTACCCCAGCTTTCTTTTCACTGCCATTTGCATTTCTACTATTTTAATTTCAATCTACACGTGTTTTTAGGTGTAAAGTGAGTTTCTTATAGGTAACATAGAGATAGGTCTTGCTTTTTTTAATCCATATCATCACCCTATGTCTTTTGATCTGAGTGTTTAGTCCATTTACATTCAAAGTAATTATTGATAGGTATGTACTAGTTGCCATTTTGTTACTTGTTTTGTGGTTGTTTTTGTAGTTCTCTTTTTTTTTCTTCTCTTCCTTTCTTCTCTCACAGTTTGCTGACTTTCTTTAGTGATATGATTGAATTTCTTTCTTTATTATTTATCTATTATTGTTCTTTGACTTATAATTACCATTAAGTTTATATAAAACATCATGTGCATATAGCAGTCTATATTAAGTTTGAACCCATTGTAAAAGCACTAAGGCTTTATCCCTCTCCATTCCTCACATTTAAATATATGGTGTCATACTTTATATCCTTTTATTTTGTGAACTCCTTGGCTGATTTTTATAGATAAACCTAATTTTACTGCTTTTATGCTTCTTACTTTTATTATTCCTACTTATGATCTTTTTTTCCCACTCAGTGAGTCTCCTTTAACATTTCTTATAGGCCTGATTTACTGGTGATGAATTCCTTTAACTTTTGTTTGTCTGGGAAGCTCTTTATATCCCTTCTGTTCTTAATGATAGCCTTGTTGGATACAGTATTCTTGGTTTCAGGTTTTTTCCTTTCAGCACTTTGAGTATATTGTACCACTCTCTTCTGGCCTATAAAGTTTCTGCTGAAAAATCAGCTGGTACATTATGTAATTTTGCTTGTATATAATTATTTTCTTTTCTCTTGATGCTTTTAAAATTCCCTTTTTATCACTACTCTTTGCCATTGCAATTATTTTATGTCTTGGTGTGGGCTTCCTTGGGTTGATCTTCCTGGATCTGGATTTTTGTTTCCTTCGATTCAGTCATTTTTCACCTATTATTTTTTTCAAATACATGTTTGTGTCCTTTTCTTTCCCTCTCTTTTCCTTCTGGGATCCCTATAATGCAAATGTTATTACACTTGATGGTGTTAACGCTTTCCCTTAGGCTATTTTCATTGATGATGATGATGATGATGATGATGATGATGATGATGTTTTTCTCCTGTTCAGCTTAATTGCTTTCCATTACTCTGTCCTCTGGGTTGCTGATCTGTTTTCTGCTTCCTCTAGTCTACTATTTGTTCCTTCTAGGGTATTTTTCATTGAAATTATTGAGTTCTTCATCTCTAATTGGTTGTTTTTTATGTTCTCTCTGTGAAAGGTGTCACTGAGGTCCTCTATTCTTTTCTCAACTCTAGTGCATATCTTTATGACTATTACTTTAAATTCTCTATCAGGCATGTTACTCATATCCATTTCATTTACCTCTCTCCCTGTGATTTTGTCTTATTATTTCATTTAGGACATATTCCTTTGTCTTCTCATGTTGTCTAACTCTTTGTGTCTGTTTCTGTGTGTTAGGAAAGTCAGCTATGTCTCTTGCTCTTGAAAGTAGTGTCCTTATGAAAAGAGGTTCTGTAGTGCCCTGAACTGCAGTGTCTTATGTTCACCAGAATGTGGTGCTTCAGGGGTGTTTCCAATGTGTGTTGCATGCACCTTGCTGAGTGAGTGAATGGGCCACTTTTTCCTTCAGTCTATTTGTCTTCAATGGCTCTTTATTGTGGGTAGGGCTTAGACCCTGTGTTGTTAGTAGGTAAGTCTGGGGCTCTTTAGGCGTGAGTTGAATCAAACCAGGTGTTTGCTGGAGATGTGGTAGCACCAAGCTGTAGGGCACTTTCCTTGTGTTGTTCTCTGAGAAGCTTATATTGGTGGGCAGAGCCTGCAGTCAGACCAGATGTCAGCCTCTGACCAACTGCTAGGACCACCATCAGATTGGTGTGTGTTGTTCTCTTCCCCTCTCCCTGGGGCAGGAGTCACTTTGGAGTGATGCTGGCTACTGTCAGGGCTACTTGCACAATGCCAGGTTTTTGACATTGCTTTGAATGGGGTCTGGCCAAGGGTATATTAGAGGGAGCAGATCTACAGGAGAACAGAGGGGCAGGGTGTGGGATGCCAGTAAGGTGTGTACTGTTATGCTGAGGGAGAGGAACTACAACTGCATGGGAAAAGTCCTGTTCAGGCTGAGATGGAGGGGCTGGGTTCACAGGACAATTCAGGGGTGGGGCATGCTCTTACCAAGCTGGGTGGAGAGTGTTCATGCTACACACTCATTCCAGCAGATGTCCATGTATCTAGGCAGGGAAAGGGGGAAGGGATGCACCCACCAGCTCTTTTGTTCTTGGAGAAGTCTCCCAAAGATCCCTGCTTTTCCAGCATAGGCTCTGTGGTTAGGAAATAAGTCTCCTTCCTGTATACCCCAGGCTGTTTCCAAACTGTTGCTTCCATGGGCTCCTGCTCAGTGTGATGCTTTGTTTTGCTGTCTCTTTAAGGATGGAGACTCAGTTTCATATTGCACTTACCTCTCTCAGATCTGTGCCCATTGATTTTTAATGTTCCAGGTATTAAGCTCCACTGATTATAAGTTCTCATGAAGTGAGGCCCCTCTAGTTTTCAAAGCCAAATGTTATGGGGTTTGTCTTCCCAGTGTGGGTCCTGCATGCCTGAGGTACCTGTTGTGGGTGTCTCTTCTTCTCTCATCTTCATGCCTGCAGCATCCCTCCTGTGGACAGTCCCATGGGTTTATTTGTCTCCTGACTGTATCTCCACCTTTCCTACCCTCTTAGATGTGACCTGTTCTCTACATTTTGCTGTGGAGAATCTGTTCTGTCAGTCTTAAGGTCATCTACTGGGTTATTTACACTGATGAGGGTGCTATCTAGGTGTATCTCTGGGAGGAGATGAGCCTAGAATCCTCCACTCCACCATCTTCTCTGGATCTCATCCTACTGATTTAAATGTTAAACTCAGGTAAATGCCCTTACAGACATACCCAGAATAATGTTTGACCAAATATCTGGGTATGCATTGGCCCAGTCAAGTTGATATATAAAATCAACCCTCACAACTTTTACAGAAACGTTGGTTTTATTCCTTTTTAAAAAAGATTTACATCAAGGCTACTTCCAAGAAAGATATGTATAAGATATTATAAGATTAACTTTATCATAAAAAGGTACCGGTCTGCTTGTTTGGTTTTTAAATTAAACACGTGTGGAGATTTGTTTTAGTACCTTCCCTGAGTATGAGATCTGTCTACATTCTTTGTCCATGAAGTAGGAAAATGGAGTTCAGGTTAGCATGTTACGTTCTGTATGGACACCATCTTTTGATTTTTAATACAAAGACATTTTAGTGTAAAGATGAGCGGTCTTGAATAGAATGGAGTTGCATCTTATGTACATTGAACTTCTGTCATTTTAGCCATACAGAATTAGCAACAAATGACAAGAGTAAGAAGTACCAATTCAAAGAATATAGGCCATTCTGCCAGAGATTCCCCTCAATGAATATGTGCTTCACGCTAAATGTGAGATGGGAGCTGGGAGTCAGTCTTATTCTCCTGAATCTCCTAGTATAAGCATCTTAGTGCCAAGTGTGACTCCAGTACTTACTGACATATTCTGTTTGCACATTAAAAAAAACAGTGTGTGTGTATGCATATACACACACATCTGTAGTATATGTATAATGTGTGTATATATACACATTTTTAAATGTGTTGCGATGTGTGTGTGTGTATACGCGTATATCCGATAAATTCACACTAATTAATTCATCTTATATTCAGCCGAAGAAATAACTATCTTTTCTTGTGCTAGGAGAAAGCCTTTGTTGGACTTCTGGAGAGGCTATGCCTTATTTTATTTTGTGGAGAATTGAAGAAATTTCCTTTTTTTAAATTTATTTTTTAAATATATGAAATTTATTGTCAAATTGGTTTCCATACGACACCCAGTGCTCATCCCAAAAGATGCCCTCTTCAATACCCATCACCCACCCTCCCCTCCCTCCCACCCCCCATCAGCCCTCAGTTTGTTCTCATTTTGAAGAGATTTCCAAGAGACCTTTTAAGCTCCAACTTAACAACTATCCCCAATTTAACATGCCACTGAGCTATTTTTGGTGGGCTGGGATTGAGACTTTCTTAAGAAGAAATGTTAACTGGAAATGTTTTCAAGAGCATTATGGTTTTAGGTTAGCTCTTTTCAACATGTGTTTCTCCTCCCTCCCTCCCTGCTGGAGATTATCTGTAATGGGAATCTGAGCTTTCCACTGTGTACATATGTGTAGGGGGCTGGAGGGCAGATGTAAAGTGCTTCTTTAGGACTATCCTTGTGGGTAAGAAAGGCATCAGCTACTTTATTCTTGGTATGTGGGAACATTCACTAAGCTGAGTCCCTTACATTGGAGTTTATTAAATGGATGCCTGAGTAACTCAGTTGGTTGGGTGTTCAATTCTTCATTTTGGCTCAGGTCATGATCTCATGGGTCCTGGGATTGAGCCCTGTATCGGGCTCTGTGCTGGCAGTGTGGAGCCTGCTTGAGATACTCTCTCTCTCTCTCTCTCTCTCTCTCTCTCTCTCTCTCTCTTTCTGTGCCCCTTTCTTGCTCACACATGTGCACACACACACACTCTCTCTCTCCAAATAAATAAATAAACTTTAAAAAATACACATAAAGTAAATGGAATAAGATACTGTACAAATAAAGAATAGGTTATGTAAATTTTTATTTAGTGAAAACAAATTTATAACAAAGATGCCTTATCTAAGATTTAGAAAGCCTATAGTATACCAGTGGAGGAGAAGAGTTTTCAAAAGACTTTACTGGACCAGGATGAGCATAGGAGGTAGCTGGACCAGGTGTGAGAGAAACAGGTAATGATAGCTGTGATTTAATAAGAACTTGCTTTGTGATAGTCACCCATCTCTTTGTAAATAAGTAGTGAACAAGACAGACAAGAACCATGCTCTCTTGGACCTCCCTTCTAATGGAAATGTTTAGAACAGAGGTAGGGGTGGGAATCAAGCAAATAAATGAAGAAAATAAGGAAATGGGATGAGAGCCTTTAACAAAATAATAGATTAATGTAATAGTTGCTTGGTGGTGGCGAGGATGCTACTTAAGATTGGATGGTCAGGGAAAGCCTCTCTGAAGAGTTAGCATTTGAACTGAGACCCAAACGATTTAAAGATCCATGATTTCATGATGCAGAACTTTCCAGAGAGAGGGGATAACAAATGCAAAGGCCCTAACGTGGCAATGGTAACAAAGTTGGATCAGTACTCAAGACCTCCTAGTACTGAACACTAATAAACATAGGCTGACCTCAAAGAGGTCATAAATGGGACCTCCTCTCATTTCTTAAATCGCTCCCTCAAATGAACAGCATGCTAAGGAATTCTGAGTGGGGACATTGTGAGAAAGCAGGGTAGAATAAAAGTGAGGGGGCAAGAGCTGGAGCTTTGGATATCACTTTGGCTCACATGTGCTATTGCCTAATGTTGCAAAGAAGGCAGGAGAGAGAGAGAAGAAAATGCTTACCCTTTCCTGAGGAGTCACTTCTTCCAACTTAGAGGAGAAGAAGTAGAGATGGGGGAAGGAGGCTTTGTTGTATATTGACCCCGCCTTTTAGTGACAACCACTGTGCTGGAATATGGCCTATCCGATTAGGAATTGCTCCTTGGACGGATGTGGGGGCCCAGGGAAAGGGAAAGCATGGCCGGCCTGCTACCCTCCTCCACACAGGTATTTTCCTATTTTAGGTGTGAGGAAGTCAAGCACATAAAGGATCGGTTAACCTGCCCAACAAGCAAGAGGCAGAAATAGCATTTAAAAGACAGTGTGTTGGGTAAAAAAGCAGATCATGTTGTTCTTTTTACAGATCAGGATCAGTGAATGAGTTTTTTTATTTTTCTGCCTTAAAAGAACATATTCGCATCCAAGAGTAAAAACCTCACAGACTCTGGTGGATTGGGCCCAATTAGTTTCATCACTGAGTTTAGATTTTTAGCTTATTTTTTTTAAATCATCATAATAATTTACACACACACACACACACACACACACACACACACACACACAGAAGTCCTGTAGCAATTGACAGCTCTACTCTCTGAATTGAGAGGTGGGAGGTGTCCCATTGCTCACTTTCTATGGAGAGACCTGACAGCTATCATAAATGGTCTGGTCCTCCCATCTGTGCTGGTAGAGACAAGGGCCAAAAGCCAAATTACTGTTCCTCATCAAACCTGTCTGCTCTCCTTCTCTTTTTTCTCTTTCTCCTTCTTTCCTTCTCTTCCTCCTTCCCTCTGCTTCCCAGCGTCTTGCCCAGAGTCTACATTTTTGTTCTTCCCTTACATAAAAGGTTAATGTGTGAAGTCGGCCAGAGTTATAATTACACAGTTATTCCCCTTCCGGAGACAGTTTTGCAACTGATGACAAAAATACCCAGTCTCCATGGGTAACTGTAGTAAATATATTTTTAAAAGAGATGTACTTTCTGAGAATAGAGGCTCTTAATGATATATCCCAATTTATGACTGGTTATCTATTCCTTTGGTTCCAAATCCTGACTCTCTGTGTGTCCTCAATTTTAATTTAAAAATATTTATTGACTTCCAAGTATGAACACACTGAACTGAGTGGTGTTTGGGACTGGGGTCTACTAAATAATGTATTAATGTGTGCTCTGAGGTCAGCTTTGTGAGTTTCTTTGAAGACAAATGCATTCTATCCAATATTTTAACTGATAAGAATAAAAATGATAGCTACCAAGTTTGAATGCTTACCGTGTGCCAGACTTTGTGTGTGTTTTACAAAGATTACCTCATTTCTGCCTCACAACAATCTGCTTAGGTGGATATTTTCATTCTCATTTTGCAGTCAAAGAAATTGAAGCTGAGAAAGGTGATGTGGATGTCAAGGTTGTATCCAAATTAAGTGCCAGAGGCTGGATTTGAACCCCTGTCTGTCTAAATCCAAAGCCTGGACGTCTGATCTCTGAAAGACTCCCAGTTAGAATCCTAGGGGGTTGAGGAGTGGCTGTCTTTGGAGAGTTTGGCCCGGGGTGCCATAATGCTGGTCATCATTCTGACATGTG
The DNA here is from genome assembly GCF_022837055.1 of Prionailurus viverrinus. Taxonomy (NCBI): domain Eukaryota; kingdom Metazoa; phylum Chordata; class Mammalia; order Carnivora; family Felidae; genus Prionailurus; species Prionailurus viverrinus. The sequence goes on along the minus strand of NC_062562.1, from coordinate 27,849,181 downwards.
ATATCAGAGCAGGGGTCTGAGTGAGCCTGGAGCCCTGGAATTCTAGAGTCTAAAGCTTTTCTCTTAGTTAATGTTGCTAAAAATTACCTTAGAAAAGGCAGTTGGATAGGAAAGTTCTCAAGAGTGTCTAAATTTGATGATGTAAATCCCCGTAAATGTAGAGTAACTGTGCTTAGGGCCCAGGAGAATATGACAATGAGAGGAAGAAATAAAAGAGATCCAACTTAAGGGAGAGAAAGGAAAGTGAAAACATCTTATGAAGAATAATCGGAAGCAGAGTTCCATAAGAAAGCGGAATGGTAAATAGACTCCTGCCAAGGGGAGCCGAAGACAATGATATCTGGATTAGATCATTTAGGAGCTGCCTAGAGGCCACAGCCATAGGCACTCTATAAATTCATGATGATGGTGATGATGGTGTATAGCAATATGCAGGAAGTGCAAACGAGGGAAAAGACGAAAAGAAAGTGGCTGAGTTGCATTACATCATAAATCCAGGAGAAAAATATTCTCTCTTCATATGTCAAGGGTAAAATTGTGCCTCGAGTCCTCTATTTCATTTGGCATACCTTATTCCCATAAAGGAGCACCCTGGAGGAAGTTCATACGAGGACCAAAAATGAGTATATCACAAAAATGTCCACTAGTAGGAAAATCCATTTGACTTTCCTTCTTGCTGGGGTTTTACTATAGGCAGAAACTTGAAGGAGGAAAAGAAGGAAGTGGGGGGGGGGGGGAGGATAAGGAAGGAAAAAAGAATTACAATTTCTAGATTTTTGTGGCATCCCATTGCTATTAAGTGCCAGTAAAGGGGACCCATGGATACATATATTATGTAAGGTACGAATAAATGAATTTTATGGGGCTTTCAAGGAATGCCTTTTTGGAATTTCTTTTTTGGAAAGGAAATGGACCCTCCTGGTTTGATAGCCTTATAGTTTGAGCCAATGTGCCATGTTTTGGCTTTGGAAAGAGCAGGCCCATTCAGGAGCCAGTCTGTTTAGATGTGACCCAAGCATAAAGATGTGCTTCCTGTGGGCACTGGATTCACCTTATATCCACTCAGAACTCAGCACCAGGGTAAACTCGCTTCTACCCAATGCCTAAAGTATGCAGGTGATGGCTGTTCCTCATGGTGCCCCAGCTGGATGGACATGCCAGCTTGAAAAGAACAGAAGCAGTTATTATGATCTTCTCTACAAGATTTCAAAGAGCAGTGTGTTGATGGGTCCAATGAAACGAGACTTAGATTAAAACCCAGCATATCTACCGAATATCTGCCCTGTGCCAGTATCTGTATCTGGTGCTTTCATATATATTATATTATTTAAAATTTTTTAACATTTATTCATTTTTGAGAGACAGAGAGAGAGACAGAGCGTGAGTGGGGGAGGGCAGAGAGAGAGGGAAACACAGAATCTGAAGCAGACTCCAGGCTCTGAGCTGTCAGCACAGAGCCTGATGCAGGGCTGGAACTCACAGACAGCAAGATCATGACATGAGCTGAAGTCGGGCGCTTAACCGACTGAGCCACCCAGGTGCCCCAGTATATTATGATATTTAATCTTAACAATGCAAATGTATCTATTAACATATTAAAGTTATAAAAATTTCATGTTAAAACAGCAGAATAAATCCTGCTGGAGGGTTTACAAGTTTATACTTCACCACTTATCTGGTAAGGACTCATTGGGGGAGATTTGGTAGTTTCTTAAAGACTGGGTGGTTTGAGTACCCAGATATCTGTAGGTCGGCTTTTCCTTTGCTTCCTTCTGGCTCAGTTGTTTGTTCTCAGATATGTACCATCGGTCTTGAATAAACAAAGCAACAGAATTCATACCCTACAGGTATTAAAATGATCTTCAGTGTTAAGTTTGACTATATGCAACATTTGTGTTAGGCCCTAGCTATAGAACTCAAGTCTCCCTGAAGATACGATTTTACTGTATTGGTGTATAGGCTGCTTAGATCCTTGAGAATGCCTTGGAGTTTTTATTTACTATATATGTAATATGTGTTCCTGAATCCTCCATTCTATCTCATTCTTTTATGCATACCCTTGCTATATGGTACATCTTTATTGGTGACAGGTTTAATTTACAAATATATAACATATTGGTCTGAGGGTGATAAACTTTTAATTTAAAGTTCTTCTTTTTATTTTATGTACTTCTTTAAGAATGTAATTACCATGTTATGCTGTATTGATTTTTAATAATATAACTCAACTAAAAAAAGACATAAAAAGCCCCCACATTCCAGTGGAGGTTATGCCCATATTTTGCTGGGTGATCTGTAGAGCAAAGCACTAAAGCCATTAAGTGCTTATCACCTGCCTCAAAATCTTCTGGGAGATGCTTATCATATAAGTTACAAGGCTGTTCCTTAATTTTCTTCTTATATGCTTGTTTCAGATACATTGCCAATAGTTTAAAACTGCACTACAAAGTAGCAACTGTTGCCTAGCGCTGTGTCTTTTTTGGTATTTGACACTAACAGATCGACACTTTTATTTTCAGTATGTTGCCATATAAATTTATTAATTACTCAAGTAGTTTCTGAGGTTGTCCCAGACTTTGACCTGTGAATTAACTAATGGAATTTCATTTAAAGCAATGTGAGAGCTCTTGAAAATTTCTGGGATGATTCAGTTTGTTTCTGGTCTGTGTTTATGACATTTAAAGGAAACCAAAGTTCAGATGTAAATGAATAAACATCAGCATTGGATGATATTTGTGTCACGTACATAAGTGCTGGGGCCACATGTGGTTCAGTCTTAAGATAGCAAATTATCGAAAAATATTTCTAAATTTTACTTATGTCTCTTTAAGAACTTTGAAAATTATTTTATTCATTGCACAGCTATTTTTTTTTTAAACCAGCTCCTGGTTTCATTAATCTGTCCTATTGTTTTGCTTTGTTTTTGTTTTGTTTTTAGTTTCTATATCATTTGTTTCTGCTCTGTTCTTTATTATTTCCTTTCTTCTGCTGGCTTTCGATTTCATGTGTTCTTTTTCTAGTTTCTTTAAGTGTAAGGTTGGGTCATTTGAGATTTACTTGCTTCTTGAGGTAGACCTTTATTGCAATATACTTCCATCTTAGGACTGTTTTTGCTGCATCCCAAAGGTTTTGGACCATTGTGTTATCATTTTCACTTGTTTCCATGTGTTTTTTTAACTTCTTCTTTGATTTCCTGGTTGCCCCATTCATTGTTTGGTAGCATGTTGTTTAACCTCTGTGTATTTGTGGCCTTTCCAAGTTTTTTCTTGTGGTTGACTTCAAGTTTCATAGCATTGTGGTCAGAAAATAAGTATGGTATGATCTCAGTCTTATTGTACTTGTTGAGGCCTCATTTGTGACCTAGTGTGTGATCTGTTCTGGAGAACGTACCATATGCACTTGGAAAGAGTGTGTATTCTGCTGATTTAGGATGGAATGTTCTGAATATATCTGTTCAGTCTACCTGGTCTGGTATGTCACTCAAAGCCATTGCTTCCTTGTTGATTTTCTGCTTAGATTATCTGTCCACTGATGTAAGTGAGGTGTTAAAGTCTCCTACTATTAATGTATTATTATCACTTCGTTCCTTTATGTTTGTTATTAATGGTTTTATATATTTGGGCACTTCTGTGTTGAGGGCATAAATACTTACAATTGTTAGAGCTTCTTGGTGGGTTGCCCTCTTTATTATGATACAGTGCCCTTCTTCATCTCTTGTAACAGTCTTTGGTTTAAAACCTACTTTGTCTGGGGGTGCTTGGGCAGCTCATTTGGTTAAGCATCTGACTTTGGCTCAGGTCATGATCTCATGGTCTGTGAGTTCAATCCCCACATCGGGTTCTGTGATGGCAGCTCAGAGCCTGGAGCCTGCTTCAGACTCTGTCTCTCTTTCTCTCTCTCTCTCTCTCTCCCCCAATCTCTCTCTCTCTCTCTCTCTCTCTGCCCCTCCCCAACTCATGCTCTGTCTCTGTCTCTGTCTCTCTCAAAGATAAAGAAACATTAAAAAAATTAAAAAAAAATCTAGTTTGTCTGATGTAAATATGGCTACTCTGGCTTTCTTTTGACAACCATTTGCATGATAAATGTTTCCATTCCCTGATTTTCAATCTACAGGTGTCTTAAGGTCTGAAGTGAGTCTCTTGTAGGCAACATATAAGTGGGTCTTGTTTTTGTTTTGTTTTGTTTTGTTTTGTTTTGTTTTTATCCATTCTGACACATTATATCTCTTGATTGGAGCATTTAGTCCATTTATATTCAGAGTAATTATTGATAGATATGTATTTAGTGCCATTTTATTTCTTGTTCTGTCATTGTTTCTAGGGATTTTCTCTGTTACTATCTTATCTTTGTCACTTTTGGTCTTTCCTTTCCATTCAAAGGGTCTCTTTTAATATTTCTGGCAAGACTGGTTTAGTGGTCACAAACTCCTTTAGTTTTTGTTTGTCTGGGAAACTCTTTATCTCTCTTTCGATTCTGAATGACAGCCTTGCTGCATAGAGTATTCTTGGCTGCAGATTTTTCCCATTCAGCATGTTGAATATATCATGCCACTCCTTCCTCACTTGCCAACTTTCTTCTGAGAGATATGTAGCTACACTTTTGGGTTTTCTCTTGCAAGTCAAAGACTTCTTTTGTCTCCTTACTTTTAGCATTTTTACTTTATCACTATATTTTGCAAGCTTAATTACAATATGCCTTGGTGTTGGCCTGCTTTTGTTGATTTTGATGGGAGTTCTCCATGCCTCCTGGATTTGGATGTCCTGATAATGGAATTTTTCAGTTATTATTTCTTCAAATGAATTTTCTCTCTCTTCTTCTTCTGGGATTCCTCTACTACCAATGTTGTTATTTTTGTTGGAGTCACTGAGTTCCCTGCACATGGCAATGATTCTTAAAATCCCCTTCTATTCTTCTTCTCTTTCTAGTGATCTTTCACTTTATACTACTCAGGGGCCAGTACTCTCTTTCTTTTGTCCCTTTACTTTCATAGCTATACTATATCTATTAAGGCTGCAGACTTAGGCTTTTTTTCCCCCTCTCATTTTCATCCCAATCTTCCAGTTCTGTTTTTGTTATCAATCACATAATTCTAAATCACAAAAATTAATAGTTCTCCTAGAAAAGGAGTGAAGGGAAAGGCCAAGCAAAATAAATTTCTTTTCTGGGGGAATGGAAGGTTTGGAACACTAACATTGTGACTAAATTTGTCTTCAGTATGCTTAAAAAAATTGATTAAATACAATGCATATTAAATTCATTGTTAATACCAAGCTGAGAATAAAGAATTATTAATTCTTTTGAAAATAAACTCCATGTTCAGAGTGAATTTAATAAACAGGAGGAGTAGAAGCCAAGAAGAATGGAATTCATTAATTTTGGACAGATGTAGAGTAGAATATCAGAGAGAATCCAGCAGATCACAAAATTGTAATATAGTTACTGAACAAATATGCACCCTCAGGGAAAAATGATCAGGGGGTCACTGAGGACATTGAATAATAAGGCAATTCTGTAGCACTAATGAAGACCAAGCGGAATTCAGAAATAAATTAAGAGAAATGGCACGACTTCCTTTCCTCCATATGCATCCTGGAAAGACATTTTCTAGCTCTTGCGCTGAGTTTGTAAGATTCAGGAAAACTTCAGCTATCTTTGGAAGATAGTCACAGGTATGATTGATCACTTTTGAAAAGAAATAGCTGAGGTGTGATTTTTACGAGAGAGGATGGCACCTAAGAGCTATCCCTCTGTCTTCATTTGCAGCTTTAGGAAAGAACTGATTGAGGGGCACCTGGGTGGCATAGTCAGTTAAATGCCTGACTTCGGCTCAGGTCATGATCTCATGGTTTGTGGGTTCGAGTCCCATGTTAGGCTCTGTGCTGACAGCTCAGAGCCTGGAGCCTGCCTCAGATCCTGTGTCCCCTCTCTCTCTGCCTGACCCACCCCTGCTCATACTCTCTCTCTCTGTGTCTCTCAAAAATAAATAAATACTAAAAAAATTAAGAATGAAAAGAAATAACTGATTGATAGGATAGGCATATTTGGTTAGTCATTGGGAAAAAAAATTGCCACATGACTTTAAATGGCAGAAAACATTTATTTAAATAGACAATGCATTGAATCACATTCTGAGGAAGTCTTAGGAAATAACTTTTATTTTTGGGCTCTTGCTGTGAAGGCAGGAATAAGAATGCTCTGGGTTGATATGTGTAGGGTTTTTTCCTGCTCCAGAGTCAATGATTTTATGAAGTGCCTTAAAAAATCTATTCCCCAAGATTGCACAGAACACATTCATTCCTCTTTGTGGATACATGTGATTTATTTCTTGTTTCTGGAACTTACTACTTATAGTTCAACTAAGTTCATGAATATTTCAAATCAATTACCTAATCAATAGGGAAATTTTTTCCTATTATGTTTGGCTACTTTAACATTTAGCCAAATCAGAATGGTAAAATAAGATTCTCCCAAATGTTACAGCATAGCTTTGTGTGTGTATGTGTTTTTTAAGTATTTGCTAGTATCCATTTTTGTTAAAGAGAGTTAAGTTTCTTCAACACAGCATCCTAAATTGCAATTGTTCTTGCCTTATTTTGAAATAAGCAGCACATCTTTTAAATGTGTATCCAAGTTTTATTTATTTATTTTACCACTATCACTCTCTCTTGATAACTAGAGAGATGTATAGATACCTTAACCCCAGTGTGTTAGGATTGAGGTAGACTATAAACTTAACTTTATGTCCTAGAAATCTGCTATAGTGGTGTACTCTAAATTAGAACCCTCATAATGTTACCTTCCTTGGATGAGAAGAAAAGGATGAATACTGTGTCTCTCTTGCTTTTCATGGCATGGTTATGTTTTTCATTAACACAGAGAAAAGGAAGTTCATTATTGGTTTCCCTTCATTTCATTTCAGACAAGTGTAGGATTTTTACTAAGCTTGCAAGAAATTATATACAGACCATTTGGGGAAGTAGTGCTATAGATTGTTAAGGTTTCTAGTTATCCATAGTTACCCAGTTCTCTAGCTATTAGTTGGCCTTTTGAATTTCAGTTTGGGGAGTGAATGCTCAAAGGGTTCAATACCCAGTAGGACAAGAACTCGTAGACTGAAGGGACTTTCTTCTGGTTGCTTTAGAGGGCAAAGTATTTCCCAGACTTGCAGGCTTATTTTGGTTGGGAACACAGAAATGATAATTTTATCTCTGGGTGGCATTTATAAGGAACTATTTATAATGGTAGAAATCTCCCTGTGGATTCTTTTTATTTAATATTCTTCTATTGGATAGATTTGTACCTTGATACTATTTTAAAATAATGAAATGGTTGTTTCATTTTCCTTCAATGAGGCAAAAAAATCCACCTTATAAGGCTTTCTTCCCTCTGGCTGTGGCATCACCTGAATACCTCAAAGCCATGGTTTTAGTTCAGCCCCCAAGTCAGAGAGAATTCTCTCTGACTCCCCTTTTTAGCTGGAGTTTCCCAGTCCTAGGTTACTGTCACACTGCCTGGGGAGCTTTTTAACTCCATTCCTACTAGTGTTTGTTTGTTTGTTTGTTTATTTAAAATATGAAATTTATTGTCAAATTGGTTTCCATACAACACCCAGTGCTCATCCCAAAAGGTGCCCTCCTCAATACCCATCACCCACTCTCTCCTCCCTCCCACCCCCCATCAACCCTCCGTTTGTGTTTTAAATCATATTTCCTTCCTGCCTGACTCTCTGGGAGCAGAGCCAATACTCAGCCTGGCTTTGGAATGCTTGACCACTGGGCACTCAAATGAAAATCTCTGGTGCCTCTAAGATAGTATTCTGCCCCATAGATTTCTCTAGTCTGGAGATCAGAGTAGTGGGGAACTTAAGTTCTTAGTAGCACCCCTGACAATTTAAAGAGGTGCATCAATGGGGAAACAGGTCTTCCCAGCTGGAATGGACAACTGGGTTATAGCGACGTTCCTCTGCTCTTACACTACCAGACTTCATGGAAATCATTCAGATGACTTAAGCTAATGACTTCTCTAGATATTTAATCCATGTTAATTTGAGTTTTCATTCTTTCAGGTTGTGTGGACGCTCATTTTTTTAAACGTCTGTCTCCTTTGCCTGGCAAGGTAAAAAAGACACATAAAAACTCATTTGATGTCTCTAGATTTTTTAATAGGTTTAAGCAACTTTCTTATTTGCTATTTGGATATGAAAGACTTCAAATATCAAAAATTTCATATATACCTTGAAAAGAAGCTTATGTGTGTCATTGACTGCCTAGTTGATAAAATGACTTTGGTTATGGAGAATGCTCACAGTGTATGAATGAAAACTCCTGATTTGGGTGTTATTTGGGCCAAGCTAGAAGAGAAGTCACATTCTGAATTTTTTTTTCTCTGGTGGGAGATCAATACTGTCTAGACATGGTCTCATTATGACTTTGCATTGACTAGGGCAGACTCGGTCAACAGTGGGGCTGAGATTCCTGTAATCCAAGCTGCTGGTGGGATATTTGTGTTGCCCCTTATTACAGAGACCTTCAGATTCACTGGTGTCAACTCTGTGTATCCCAGCATCATCCTGCTCAACTGTAGGGTTATCCTAGAGGACAGCATATGCCAACTCCTGACTTTTTAGAAAGACTCTGAATCCTTGAAGTCTTGGGAGCTGCTCTCTAGGATTTCCTAGCTTGCTTGGTGACAGTTGCATAGGGCATGAGAGGAACCTTGGAGCTTTTGAATTCTCTGTGGTTTCTAAAACTTTTAAAACCAGAGATAGTAATACAACTCATATGTAAAGGCCTCAGTCCACTTCTGCAAGCCCAGCTATATTGCCTGTCATACAGACGCCTCCACATTAATTTCTGCAAATAATATCTTCATGTATGGAAATGTCACCAGTTTTATATTCAGATTAACTCTCATTTATGAGAAATTTTCATCTATTTGAATATATTTTTAAATTGGGAAGTTTATGACTCCTCTCTTAGGATCAGAACTTAAAAATCATGTCTTTTCTCTGTTAGATATTCAGACTCCTGGCCGTGCTGCTCTGCATGGAATCTTAAATCCTTCATTTGTGGTTATTTGTTGGCATTTTGCAAGAGAGTGAAGCAATGTCTGAGCCAGTAGAGGCCAGAGGTGGCCCAGCCTGACTGGGTTTTCAACAGTGCAATAAATGTTATTTGTCTAGCATCTTTACTTTTAAACTTTGGGAAGGATTATCATAGACATTGAGAAATAATGCTGATTATACAAAGGATTGCTCATGATAAAAGATCTCTTTCTGGAAATTTAAGTGTTCTAGTAGATTAGCATTATTGATCATTCTCTTTCCACATAGTCTACAGATGATCTTAGAATCCTGAAACTATTATTCTTCCTTGTCTAGTGTAATTATCAGAACAAGGAATAATCTAATTAAAAGACAACAAGGATGTGTTCTAATTGTTCTAATAAATTATGTTAATACTCAGTGCATTTAGTAACTTTTCAACAGGAATTTATTTAATGGGTTGACAGCTTGTCCTTTACCGCCACAATCTTAACTTTCATTTCTTCTAAACAAGACCAGTTACAGTAGGATAGTTAACTATCCAAAAATCTGTTGGGTCATTAGGAGAATCTAAGATTCCGTGTAGTATGTATGGATGAAAAAATGGGTTTGGAGTTTTCTAGATAAAATAATGACCCAACACAGAAGAGGGTAATGACCAGTAGAGTTTAAAGTAAAAATCTGCAACTGACAGTTTCAATGAAGACAGTGGGCTGGCTTTTCATTTGTTTTTTAATTATCAAATGTAGTGCTGCATGATAATATGATACTAACTCATGTAATTGTGCTTGCTTAATTTTAGGCACTTTACACAAATCTATTAGACACCATATTGTTTATTACATATATGAAATAGTGCCTTCATTAAAGTAATGTCATGATGAGGCAACAATTCAGGACATCACTTCTGATAGCCCATATGTTTTCTACAGAAGATGCCAGTCTCCCTGCTTATTTGAACATAATTCAGATATAGTTTGTTGTGTAACTGGATGAGAAGGGCCTCAAGGCAGTGTGGAAAAAGATGTCAAGAAGGACCTGGGGAGAAATAAAACACTGTGTGGAGAATGGAGGGAAGCATACAGATAAGTTCTAAATAAATACCGGCTCTCAACATATTTGAGAAAAGCAGATTCCCAGGTTGATTAGGGTTATTCTCCCTTGACATAATAATCTTTTAAATTTAATTAACATGCCTTCAGGTAGCAAGGTATTTTAGTTCTTATCAAGACTAGAAAGGGTTTTCAGAAGGGACATTTTCTCACAAGATAGTAATTTTGTGGGAATAATTTTCTACTTTTGGAAGCCTGATCCATTCAAATTGTCAAGTTCACCAAAGAGTATGGGGCTGGAACATATACAGATCCCAGTTTATACTCATACAGTTAACTTACTTTCGAACAGTAGCCACAGAGAGAAAACAAAACAACACACACACCATAAAAGAAATGGGAATTAAAAGAAAATTATCTTCGGTGGCAAAGGAATGCAAGCAAATGTCTTCACATTCTGATGTGCATGAGCTAAACAGGTTGACGATGTTTGGTTCCTTGCTCCCTGTCTGTTAATGTTCCAGTTCGCTTCTTCATTTTCAATGGGAAACTTTCATATGCTCTTTTTCTGTTCTAAAAAGGTGGCATTTCTTTCAAGTCCATCAGGCTTGCAGATTTCTTTCCTTTAAAAGGAGATTGAATGCTATGGAGCTCCTAATGCAACTGAAGACCCCTCACCACCAGCTCTGAATTAGATCAACTACCCAGTGTGTCTTCCCTTCCTTGTTTCCAAGGCATGGCCAATGTCTGCCTTTGAGAAGCAGCATGGATGTGGCACTCATTTCTTTTCTCTTCTTCTGTTTAACTTTGACAATTTTTTTTATTGTGGAAAAATATAAATAACATAAAATTTTCCATTGTAAGCGTTTTTAATATACAATTCGGTAGCAATAAATATGACTTTTAAAAATGATTTGGACTGAAAAGGAAATAACACTGTGGCCAAATAGGCACTCATGTTGCACATGGAGGTTTTTATTTCTTTTTATTTTTTATTAACAAATTTTTTTTAATTTTTATTTTTTGAGAGAAGAGAGAGAGAGAGAGTGCAAGTAAGGGAGGGGCAGAGAAAGAGAGAGAGGGAGACACAGAATCCGAAGCAGGCTCCAGGCTCTGAGCTGTCAGCACAGAGCCCAACATGGAGTCGTAACCCCAGGAACTGCGAGATCATAACCTGAGCCGAAGTCGGATGCTCAACTGACTGAGCCACATAGGCACTCCATGCATAGAGGTTTTTAAATTTTATTCTGCTTTTTATTTCTATACGCTTGCTGAAATTAATTTTCACTGAAAATGTGATACTAGTTATAATCAGTGATACCCATCTATATGAAACCCAAACAGACTTCCATCTAGATTCTAGAACATAATGTAGATGCTCATAGTGGGTGGGAGAGCGGTATGTTGCAGGGAAAGGGGTCAACATGATAAATGGTTGTGAGGGATAGGGATATTTCTCTCTGAAGGTCCTGTGGACATTTCTGGAGCTCAGAGCGTAATTTTGACATGGTGTACCCAAACCTGATATTTATTTTTCAGCCGTTGGAAATTTTTATTTAGTAAATAATGCAAAATACATTTGACAAAAACTGACAAAATCTGGAGAATTCAAAGCTACAGGAAAGCTGAAACACCTCGCTTAACATGCTGCCATCTAGGCATTGACTCCTGCCATGCTCCTTCCCTCACCCATTGCAGAGACCCTGAAATCATTCCGCAGGAAGGATGGAGTGTGTTTAAAATGGACTGCAAGAGGCAGCGACTCAGCCGAGTCTTCTAATTTTATTGGCTGTTAACGCTTCCTTCCTACCAGTACAGAAACTAAGTTTTGATATATAGGAGAATAAAGATAATGAGTCATTGAAAAGCTACATTTAAAAGTGTGTCCCACTAGCTGTCATTGTTTGAATATTATATTCACCAGTTTCATCTATTTTGCAGTTCTTTGGGGGTATCTGGGATGAAGTTTAAACTCCTTAGGAGAGGATGAAGGCCTCCTGCACCCCCTTACCTGTGTTTCCATCTTCTCCCCTTATGCCTAGAAATGTTCTGTACTTCAGTCTGGCATTACTTCATATCATGTCCCGAACATGCCATGTTCTCTTCTCTTAGGGCTTTTGCACATGCTTCCCCCTCTCCTTGGAAACTCCTTTAACTATTGAACCTTTAGAATTCAGCTCACAGATCTCTGAGAAGCTTCTGCCAATTCTCCCAAGCAGTACAGCTCACTCTGTGCATCAGCACTGTGACCATTACATACTTGCATTTTTGCACTTAAACACGTAATTATTATTACATGGCTATTCCTCCTGCCAGAATCAGAGTTCCTTATAGCCTCGTGATGGTTCAACTCAACAGGATCCAGTTTATTATGTATATATATTTTTAGCTTTTTCTACATGTCTTATTTTGTTTTAATGTTTATTTATTTTTGAGAGAGAGAGAGAGCGCAAGCAGGGGAAGGGCAGAGAGAGAGAGGGAGACAGAGGATCCAAAGCAGGCTCTGTGCTGACAGCAGCCAGCCCTATGTGGGGCTTGAACTCATGAACTGTGAGATCATGACTTGAGCAAAAGTCAGACGCTCAACTGACTGAGCTACCTAGGCACCCCTCTACCTGTCTTATTTTTGAATTTCTGCTAAGACTTAGGAACTTAAGGCTTTCAAGTACTGAATGAAAATTATAGTCAACCCAGAGTTAACTCAGAATGCTATAACCAGTGAAAACATCCTTTAGGAATGAAAGGGAAGTCAAGATTTTTTTTTCAGATGAAGGAAAACCAAGAGAATGGTTTTCTAAAATAATGGCTAACAGAAGGAAAATGATTTAAAAAAAAAAGGATCCTTGGAACACAGGAAGGAAGAAAAAACACAGTAAGCAAAAATATTGATAAATACATTAGGCTTACCTTTTATTCTTGAAATTTCTAAATTATATTTAAAGATTGAAGCAAAAATTATAGTAGTTTCTGATGTGGATGCAAATGATTGAAATATTTAATAAGAGAATTATAAATGGGGAGCGTAAAGGGACATAAAAGGAGGCCAGGTTTCTATATTTTATTTAGATAAAATTCCACCAGTTATTTTATATTTATAAGTTATGAATATATAATACATAGAGCAAAAAAGTTCTACAAGGAGATGTATTCAAAAACACTTTAGGTATATCAAAATATAATTCAAAAAAACACACACAAAAAAACAAAAAAAACCAATTCGAATAACCTACCAGAAGGCAGGAAAACAAAAACAGAAACACAAAAACCAGAGAGGAAACGGCAAACAAACAAAAATAAAATGCTAGGCTAGGACATAAAATATCAGTAATTATATTAAAGTTAAATGGTCTGAATACTCCACTTGTAGCAGACTGGCAGAGTTGTTTAAAAAAACATGACCCAACTATATACTGTCTATAAGAAACTCCCTTCAAATATAACCATAGAGGCAGATTAGAAGTAAAAGGAAGGAAGAGATATACCTGTAATACATGTATTAATTAAAAGAAAGCGGGAGCAGCTGTTTCTTCAAAGAAATTAATAAAATTGGCAAACAACTAGGAAGACTGACATAGAAAAAAGGACAGAAGACATATAATACCAGTCTCAGAAATGAAACACAATAGACCCTGCACCTATCAAAAGGATATTAAAGGAATGCTATGAACAATTCTACACACATAAATTTGACAACTTAGAAAAAAATAAATCCCTTTCTCAATCTCAGTTTACCTAGTATGAAATAGTTTGAACAGTCTTTTAACTATTAAGGAAATTGAAATAATTTTAACTGCCCCCCCCCCCAAAATATATCTCAGGTCCAGATTATTTTGCTGGAGAATTCTACCAAACATTTAAAGACGAATTAGCATCAATTCTACAAAGACTCTTCTAGGAAATAGAAGAGGGTATAGTTCATTTTATGAAGCTACTATTATCTAGATACCAAAGTCAGGCAGAAACAATATAAAAAAGAAAACTATAGATCAATAACCCTTACATTTATAAACCCCCAAATTCTTAACAATATATTAGCAAATAGAATTCATTAAAAAAGTATACATGATAACCATGGGCTCTATTTCAGGGATACAAGGCTGGTTTAGACATTAAAAAGCTAATCAATTTAATTAACCACACAAAAGAGGAAAAAAAATCACATGATTTTATCTTGATGCAGAAAAAGGATTTGACGAAATTCAATACTGACATATAATAAAAACTCTCAGAAAAATAGGAATAGAGGGAAACTTCCTCAACTTGATAAAGAACATCTTTTTAAATTGCCCCCAGCTAACATTATACTTAATGATGAAAGACTGAATGCTTTTCCCCAAGTCAGGAGGTAAGGCAAGGATGTCTATTTTTGCCAGTCCTTTTCAACAACGTGCAGGGATTTCTAGTCAATGCAGGAAGGTAATAAAGGAAATAAAAGGCACACAGACAGAAAAGAAGAAAGAAAACCTGCTACTGCTGATGACATGATTTTTACTTGGAAAATCCTAAATGATCTAAAAAAAAATAATAAAACCTCTTAAAACTAATATGTGAGTTCAACAGGTTGTAGAAGATAAGATACATTTTAAGTATCAGTTGTATTTATGTATACTAGCAATGAACATGTAGACACTATAATTAAGAATACAACTGAGGGGGCTGCCTGGCTGGCTCAGTCACAGGAGCATGCAACTCTAGACTTGAAGTCATGAGTTCAAGCCCCACATTAGGTGCAGGCATTACTTAAAATAAAAAAATTTTTAAAAAAGAATACAATTTATAGTAACTAACAATTATTAAATTCTTAGGTATAAATGTAATAAAACATTTACAGAACTTACATACTGAAAATGACCTAATACTAAAGAAAGAAATCAAAGAAAATTGAAATACATGGAGAAACATACAGTGTTCATGATTTGGAAGTCCCAGCATAGTAAGGATACCAGTTCTCCCCATATTGATAGACAGGTCTGATGCAGTTCCTACCAAAATCACATCATGATTTTTTTTTAAATGTAGACAAGATTATTCTAAAATTTATATGGAGACAAAGGAACAATACTGGAGAAGAAGAATAGCATGGGAAGAATAGTCTACCCAATTTCAAAGCTTACAGGACAACTGCTATGTGGCTATTCATGGAGTGCTATACACATACATCAATAGATCAGGGTAGGGAACCCCAAAAATATATCTAAATGAATGTGCCCAACTGATTTTTGACAAATGTGCAATTTCCCTCAATGGAGAAGAGAGAACCTTTTCAATAAATGACCCTAGAGCAGTTGGCAAAAAATGGGCCTAAAACGAAATCTCATACCTTATATAAAAATTAACTCAAAATGTATCATGGACTAAATATAGAAAAAAAATCCCATAAAACTGTAACACAGAAGAAAATGTAAGAGAAAATCTTTGGGATCTAGGGCTAGGCAAAGAGCTGTTAGACTTGACACAAAACACAATACACGAAAGGGAAACAAATGACATATTGGACTTCATTAGAATTAATACTTTTTCTCTGTTAAAGACACTGTTAAGAGAATGAAAAGACAAGTTACAGACTGGGAAAAAATATTTGCAAACCACATTTCTGACAAAGCACTGGTGTCCAGAATACTCAGAGACCTTTCAAACTTAACAGTATAAAAACAAACTATCCAATGAAAAAATGAGCAAAAGTCCTAGGCATTTCACTGAAGAGGTTATACAGACAGCAACTAAGCACATTAAAAGATGTTCAACATTATTAGCCATCTGGGAAATGCCCATTAGAACCATAATGATATATCGCCATATACTTATTCAGCATCCTCACCAGCACTTGGTGTTACCATTATTTATTTTTTTTATTTTAGCTATTCTGATAAGTGTATAGTTATTGTTTTTTTATTTTAGCCATTCTGATAAGTGTATAGTGCTAATGATAACACCAAGTGCTGGTGAGGATGCAGAGAAACTGGATTACTCATGTATTGCTGGTGGGAAATAGAACGGAAAATGGTTTGGCAGTTTCTTACAAAACCAAACATACACTTCCCATACTCTTGGGCACTTATCCCAAGGAGATGAAAATTTATGTTCACACAAAAACCTGTACACAAATGTTCATGACAGCTTTATTTGTAATAGCCCAAAACTGGAAACATCCCAGACATCCTTTATTGGGTAGAGCTGAGGACAGGGGTTTGATGGTGAAAACAGGGGTATGCCACGAAAGTCCCCATAATGGGGCTCTCACTCTTTCCAACTTAGATCCTGGATTCATAGGCAGCCAGATTTATAAAACTGAGGCAGGGGATTGGAAGACATTTTTCTGGGGAATTTGACTTGCCCAAGGAAGCAGACCTAGAAATACCGATGACCAGGGCATGCTTCAAGTCAATCACTCCAGGCCTGTGTCGTTCAATATGGTCGCCACTAGCAACATGTGACTCCTGGGCATTGAAATGTGGTTAGTCTGATTTGAGATGGGCTGTAAATGTAAACCACACTCAGAATTTTGAATACTTCATATAAAAAAATGTAAAGTATCTTGTTAATTTTTATTACATGTTGAAATAATATTTTTACATATTGGGTTAAATAAAATCTGTTAT